>NC_138134.1:57998144-60821784 GCF_964188305.1 Podarcis bocagei
AGTGGAAGTGCTGGACCAGTGTCTTGCCTCAGTAATTGACTGGATGAGAGCCAACAAACTGAAACTCAATCCAGATAAGACTGAGGGTGGGTTAGTGGGTGGTTTCCTAAACCAGATGGGTGGGAGATCGCCTGCTTTTGATGGGGTTACACTTTCTCTGAAGGAGCAGGCCTGTAGCTTGGGGGTACTCCTGGATCCTTTGATATTACTTGAGGCTCAGGTGGCCTCAGTGGCCTGGAGTGCCTTCCAGCAGCTTCGACTAGTGGCCTAGCTATACCCCTGTTTGGACAGGGATAGCCTAACTACTGTTGTCTATGCTTACCAGATGCAATGTGTTATACATAGGACTGCCTTTGAAGTCGGTTCGGAAACTTCAGCTGTTGCAGAATTCAGTGGCCAGGTTGCTCACCAGAGCAAGACGGTTTGAGCATATTACACCGATCCTGGTCCAACAGCACTGGCTACCAATTAGTTTCCGGGCCCAATTCAAAGTGCTGGTTTTGACCTATAAAGCCTTAAACGGCTCAGGACCAGAATACCTCAAGGACTGCCTCTTCCCATATGAACCCACCCAGACCCTGAGATCATCTTCTGAGGCCCTTCTTCGTGTGCCTCCTTCTCAGGAGGTCCAAAGGGTGGCAAAACAAGAACAGGCCTTCTCTGCAGTTGCTCCCCATCTGTGGAAGTTCACCTGGTGCCTTCATTATACACCTTTACGCACCACGCAAAAACGTTCCTTTTTAACCAGGCCTTTGCCTGACTTGATCTACAGTACTTCCTATACCCTTTCTAAAATGCTGGCTCTCTGGGGGGGGGTGGCGTGTTATTGGGTTGTTGTTTTTGTTTTGATTTTATGTATTTGATATTTATGTGAATCGCCTTGAGACCTTCAGGTATAGTGTGGTATAGAAATAACAACAACAACAACAACACAGGGTGTGCAAAGAGGAATTGGGTCACACCAGTATTCCTGTGCCTAGCACAAGAGGGAACTGGATGAGCCATTTTACTACCTCCTTTTCATTTTGTCAGTGAAACTAATGTTACGATATAGAAGCAATGCAGCCGCGAGCTGCTAGCTTGAAAACAGCACATGATGGAATGTTAGGACTGTTCCGTGGGAAACAGAGGGACAGTCAATTCACAGTGCAGAGGGCACCGGAATTAGCTCAGAGTGTAATATGAGCTGGACAGGAAGTGTTTGTTGTCTCTCGACTGCTGGAGTTTGAAGAGAGCAGTCATGTTTTTTGTAATGCTGCAAAGACAGAAATAAAAGCATGTAAATACGTTTCTGTCTAGCTCTTTCCCCCTGCCAGGGGGGGGGGCGTTCTTCTCACGCTGAGAAGGATCGCCTATCGTGACCTCTGCCTGGATCTTGCCGGGAATGCAGACAGGGAGGTCAACAGGAGATCAAGCCGGGTGCCTGGAGAGTTGGCAGTTTCTCCTGATAAAGGCTTGATTTTCGACAACTAAGAGGGTTGAAAAAGCAGAGTATAGGATTAACTACAAGACAAGACATGGGAGAACCTGTAAATTCCAGCTTCTCCAGTCTTAAGTCCAGTTCTTAAACTCTTGTGATAATTCAGTAGTACTTTAGAGTGATATTGACATATTCACCCATTCCCTACTTCAGAATCCCAGTCAGAAGGATTACTTACTGTTTTTCTGATTGCATTTTTATCCTGCCTTTCCTCCATGGAGTCCAAGGTAGTACACATAATTTTCATCCTCCTCATTTTTTCCTCACAACAATCCTGTGAGGTAGGTTAGGCTGAGAGAATTGGACTGACCCAAGGTCACCCCATGGGCTTTATGGCCAAGTGGGAATTTGAACCCTGGTCTCCCAGGTCCTAGGGTTTATCTACACTTACCTTTTCTCTGTGCTTCCCAGGCATGGCCCACGCCTCAGATCTCTGTGTCTGAGGACTCTTTCTTTTGCTCCAGAGCTTTCCCCATGAAGAGCTACTCTTTAAAGCTGAATTGGAACCAAGAGCAATCCACAGAAAACCCAAATTACCAGTTTTGCACTTCAGCTTTAAAGAGCAGGCTTATTTTTGCAGGAAATGCTCTGGGGGCAGAGAGGGGGAAAGCACTTGGATATGGAGCTTCAGAGCTCAGACCTGTGCCTGGAAAACAGCAGGCAAGATGTATGTGTGGATAAGCCCTCTAACTACTACATCACACTGTCTCCTGGCTTCTGAGCACAACAAGCACATTTCTCCAGGTCAGGCGCCACCTCTTCCAACAGCTGTGGTAGTTTGAACGAAGGCCTCTCAAGGAGAGAGGTGAGCAAAGTGCTGTCCTGCTCCCCTCCCCAAGCACCCCTCAGTCTGTGAGTTTAGCTGCCACTATAGAAATTCAAGCCATGAGTGACAGCTTACCTAGAATTTAAATCTCTACTCCTCCCATTGCAGTGGTGGCTGCAGTGCTGATAAAGGGTTGCCGGTGGGCAGTGTTTGACGGACTCATTTTTATGTGCCAAGTTAATTTCTGCTCTAGTAACTGAGATTGCTGGAGCATTGAGCACCTTGTTCAAAACAAATGCTCTCTCCTTCACCCTAGAACTATTTCGGCAGCAGTTTTTCTGAAGCTTGGTGCCAGCTTAATTGTGTGCAAGATTTAGTTGCAACCTTCTGCTGTTTAAGAGCGGTCAAATGTCATATCTGAGAGGCAGAAACCTACTTTGGTAACTGAATGTCAAGGCTATCCATACTGCATTGATGCAAAAACATTTGGAGCACATCTTCAAAAGTTTAAGCTTGACCTAAAAGCTCAAATTCAGATATACAATTTGAAAACCATTTTAATACCCTAATAATAATAATAATAATAATAATAATAATAATAATAATAATAATTTATTATTTATACCCCGCCCATCTGGCTGAGTTTCCCCAGCCACTATGGGTGGCTCCCAATCAAGTGTTAAAAACAGTACAGCGTTACATATTAAAAACTTCCCTGAACAGGGCTGCCTTAAGATGTCTTCTGAATGTCAGGTAGTTGTTTATCTCTTTGACATCTGATGGGAGGGCGTTCCACAGGGCGCGCGCCACTACAGAGAAGGCCCTCTGTCTGGTTCCCTGTAGCCTCACTTCTCGCAATGAGGGAACCGCCAGAAGGCTCTCGGCGCTGGATCTCAGTGTCCGGGCTGAATGATGGGGGTGGAGACGCTCCTTCAGGTATACAGGACCGAGGCTGTTTCTCTTGTAGTTATCCACATACAAGTTATAATTTTTCAATGAGTGAAATTACACATTTCTCCAGATTACTGATGTGGGATCCCCAACACATTGCCCACAGACATTGTGCCTGCTAAAATAAAATGTGACTTTTGCTGTCACTTTTTGTTTTGGGGGTAGGGGTTGGAGCAATAAGGACATAAAAAGTTGCCTTATACCAAACATTGGTTCATCTAGCTCAATATAGTCCACACTGACTGGCAGTGGGTCTCTAAGTTTTCAGACAAGGAGATTTTCCCAGTCCTATCTGGAGGTATCAGAGATTAAACCAAGGACCTTCTGTACACAAAGCAGGTGCTCTACCATTCAATTATGGTCCTCCTCCCCCAGTAAGACTTGTTTGCTCTGTTCGTGTTTTTGGTCTTTTATTTGTTTGGGGGGGGGTATTTATAATGTGTTGCTTGTTTTGCAGTGGATGGGTGGGTTTTAAGCATCATAAGTGTCTCTCTTGTGATGCCAAGAGGTTGCCCCCGGACTCAGAATGGTTGTTGACCTATGCAGTAAATCAACACGCATTTGTCCCAAAGAGCAGATCTCTATGCTTAATATTGAAGCACAAGGAGAGAGAGAGAGAGAGAGAGAGAGAGAGAGAGAGAGAGAGAGAGAGAGAGAGAGAGAGAAATCAAAACTGGCTAAATATATGCTGAAAGTACCATTCTGGAATGCTACGTTTAGGTCATTAGCATGGTTTGTAAAGAGTGAGAATGGGAACACCATGTACCATGTCATCCATTAAAAAGCTTCCCATTATCTTCAGCTTATAGGCTAAATGCTATAATGAAACAACAGCCAAATCCTTTACAAGGCAATTTTCTAGGTTGGTGCCACCATCTCCTTTTCTGTTAGCAAAAGTCCTTCTGCTGCTAAGGATCTGTCAAAGGTCTGGTGGTGGTGATAAAGTGAGAAATCACTCGCTGTGCCAGACACTATAAAGAAGAAGTGCAGAAGAAAATTTATTTGAAAGCAATGCTCAGAACAAAGAAATCTCTAAGGATATAATCCTGCATATGCTGGATGTATGCCCCATTGAACACATTGTAATGCACTGTGCTAAGCCCAACCCTGATATGTGACCCAAAAGAATAACACGGTGGATGGTTTCAAAAGCTTCTGTAAGGTGTGGGAGAATGATCAGGGCAGCACTTCCATTGCCCAAATCACTCACCAAGACTATTGCCATTCCATAGCTGCACCTAAAGCCCTTCACGGCCTAGGACCCTCGTACCTACGGGACCGCCTCTCCCGGTGTGCCCCACGGAGAGCCTCAAGGTCAATAAATAGCAACACCCTAGTGGTCCCGGGCCCTAAGGAAGTTAGATTGGCTTCAACCAGAGCCAGGGCCTTTTCAACACTGGCTCTGACCTGGTGGAACGCTCTGCCTCATGAGATCAGGGCCCTGCAGGATCTGATTTCTTTCCGCAGGGCCTGTAAGACAGAGTTGTTCCACCTGGCCTTTGGCTTGGAGCCAATTTGGTTCCCTCCCCCTCTTTCTTCTTTCTTTTTTCTTTTTTCTTTTTCCTTTCTTCTCCTGTGATGAGGCTGCATTTTAATATTTTAATGTTTCAGTATTTTAATGTTGTATTTTAATCTTGTTTTTAAGTTGTATTCATTCAACTTGTTTTTATTATTGCTTGTTAGCCGCCCAGAGCCTGGCCTTGGATGGGGAGGGAGGGGTATAAATAAATATTATTATTATTATTATTATTATTATTATTATTATTATTATTATTATTATTCAGCCTGACTGAGATGGATTTAAGAACAAACTGGAGCACCACCTTAAGGCTTTTAAGAATCACTCCTTCCTTCAAGGAGGCATGAATCACCTCCAAGGTCCAAACACCCTACCCTGATCTCACTGATTTAGCCAGCCAGGGCAGGGAAGCAAACATGTGGAGGGCTTCATTGCTTGCTCCCTTGCTGCAGAAGTTCCACCGGAAAACAAGGAAGCTGGCACAAGTCATGTGATGACAGAAACAAGCTAAAAGTGCAGACCAAGAGTGCTTTTCTACTCTAGTTGCCCCTTCATAGTTGTAATGCCTGAAGAAGACTTATAAAGTTCACTGGCTTGCCTTGAGCAAAGCACTGGTTCAGATCATAGAGCCAAACCATGGTTTATCACAAGCCGGTGGGTTCCCAGAGAGGATATTGTGGCTGCTTTGTTCCCCCTCTGGTGCTGCTGCTGTGCTACTCTGAAGAGAAGCCATTGTTTCGCTTAGTATGTCATCCAAATTCGGGCTCACAGTTTGTCTCCTCCAGAAAAACCACAAGCTGTAAATCCATGAACAAAGCTTTGGTTACCACTCATGGTTTGTGTGGAGCGAGACAAACCATAAACCCATATTTACCTCAGGCAGCAAAATCTCTTTTGGCTGGCTCCAGTGATCAGCAGTGCTGCCAACAATCTTCACATATGCTTGGGAGTAGTTTCTGTACCTCTAGCTGAGCAGATTCTAGAATTCTGGATGCAATGGGTTTTTCCTCCTTTCAGTAGCCTAACACTGGCGAAAGAGGAGAACCCAACGCAGGACTTGCTTTTGCTCACAGATCTTTCTGTCCAGATCAGAGCTAGGATTTATAATAACCACCTCCCTCTCCATTTCTTGTTCCAAACATCCGGAAAGAAAGAGCATTTTTTCAGAAATCTCATCTATATTCTCACAGGCATCTCTAATTTGAATTAAGCCTGTTAACGTCAACTTTCCTGCCACTGCATACTATTTACTTAACCATCCCACTACTAAAGGCAATGAAACACATTTCCTTATACTCTGCTAACGGAATAGCAATTAATTCAATTTCCAGCTCTTAATTTAACACTAAAATTGGGAGGGCAAAAGGTCTGTTGATATCAAACTTGGTAATAAATGGATTTAATGCATAGCAATGCAGATATGCTCCCACACCTTGACTTTCCCTGTGATTCATTCAAACCAAATGACTTCTCCCAAAGAACAGAGGCCTCTTCCAAATAAATGGTGTTTTATGTGTCAAACAAGTTCTGTCTTTTCACTCTTATTTTTTTTTAATGGGGTTCTCTTATCAATATTGACAATTGCTTCATGCAGCTCAGAACCAAACTAGAGGTGGCATCATTCATGCAATTAGCAATTGCATGGATTGATAGTGGGCAGAATATTAATTAGGCCGAGGGAGCTGAGTCTCAAGTATCCCTGCATCTATGTTATTTTCAAATAGAAAAAGATAGGTGCTTCTCTGCCATTAGCCTTTGCAAGCATCCAGTATTTCATTTTGGGCCATCAATTCCAGTTACTGTGCAAAGTTTACTGCGGTTGTTAAAAGGCAACTACAAAGGACAAAGAAATAGTTTATTGCTGAGGTGCTTGGAAAACTTGATAGCATTGCAATTTTGTTGTAATCCTCTTGAGACCAGTGCTGGATTTACATATAAGCTAAACAAACTGTAGCTTAGGGCCCCACTCTCTTAGGGGCCCCCAAAAAATGTAAAGAAAAAACAACTGGATATATGTTTCCAAAATATAAGATAAAAAAACAAATAAAATAAAACCTACATATAGCACCAGTGTTTTGTGTTGTGTAGGCTCCTATGATGTCAGTAATGGGCCCCGCCTGCTAGCCTGCTCCCTAAAATTTCACTGGTTTGCTCATTTCTATATATAGGAGGCATACATTCTGCATTTGCAAATGGCTTTAGATACCTGTTAGGTCCATAAATTACCATATAGCCTATGTTCAACACAAAAAAAAGCGACAATTTGTTGTTGACAAAGGACAGCTGGACATATAAAGGGCCCCATTACCTTCAGTAACTTAGGGCCTCATCAAACCTCAATCTGGCCCTACTTGAGACCAAGACACCTTTGACAAGAATAGCTCAATCAGTGTTGCGAGAGGGTTTGTGGTGGTTGCTCTTAGCTTTGCCCGTGATTATGCTAAGAACAGAGAATTCTGTTCTGTGACATAAGAACATAAAAAGAGCCTGCTGGATCAAACCAATGGCCTATTTAGTCCAGCATCCTGTTCTCACAGTGACCAACCAGTTGCTTGTGGGAACCCTGCAAGTGGGACATGAGGGCAACATCAGTATCCCCACCTGTGATTCCCAGTAACTGCTATTCAGGTGCATATACTGCCTCTGACAGTGAAGGCAGGACATAGCTGCCATGGCTAATAACCACTGAAATACATTTCCCCATCTGTGCTCCTGTTTTATTCTTCCACAAGAATGCCATGTCAGGGGTGTCAAACAATGTTCCCTAATGCAAACCATGCATCCCATCTATATTCCAGGCAAATGAAGAAGCCTCAGGTCCTCTTCAGGGATCTATGTAGCACAATGCCCTTACATACTAGGGCAAAGGGAACTGCTTGCCAATCACTGGCTTTGTGTGTCAGCTCCTCTTCCCCCACCACCTCATTCTCCTCAAATTAGAAACTGGATGTCATAGAGCTGGAAGGTGGGTGACATGGGGGCCTTGGCCTAATTTCATCTGAGGAGGAAGGGTGTCAGAGAGGAAGGGAGTGGCAGAAAGAGAGAGAAAGGGGGCGTCCTTCTGGATCTGCCCTTTCTTGCCATGGGAACGACCTCCAAGGGAATGTGACAGTCGATAGAAAAGAAGGTTCCTCACCTCTGCCATGGTGCATGTTGAGTCTAGGGCCCCATCTGCACTAAGCATTTTAAACAATATCATGGCACTTTAAATGATCGTGGCTTCACCCAAAGCACCTTTGTTAATGGGGCTGAGTTTATAGAGGACTCCCTGGGCTACAGTTCCCAGACGTCTCTGGGGGGAAGAAGAAGAAGAAGAAGAAGAAGAAGAAGAAGAAGAAGAAGAAGAAGAAGAAGAAGAAGAAGAAGAAGAATAGTAGTAGTAGTAGTAGTAGTAGTAGTAGTAGTAGTAGTAGTTTGGATTTGATATCCCGCTTTATCGCTACCCGAAGGAGTCTCAAAGCGGCTAACAATCTCCTTTTTCCTTCCTCCCCCACAACAAACACTCTGTGAGGAGAGTGGGGCTGAGAGACTTCAGAGAAGTGTGACTAGCCCAAGGTCACCCAGCAGCTGCATGTGGAGGAGCGGAGACGCAAACCCGGTTCACCAGATTACGAGTCTACCGCTCTTATCCACTACACCACACTGGCTTGAGTGTTAAGAGGACTTGAGTGTTGAACCACTCCAGGAATTTTAGCTCCTTGCAATTCTTGGCACCTTTAACAAACTACAGTTTCCAGGAAGGGTAAATATTGATGGAAAGGTGCACTCATTTATACACTTTTATAGATTTTCAAAGTGACACGTCAGGTTGCTGGATAAAAATAAATAAATTATCTCCTGATTCTTTAGGATAAAGCAGAACTTGGGAGAAGCTGGTGAGAAACAGCCAGACTGATCACCAAGTGCTTAATCATACTGATTGATTGAAGTCATATGCCTGCCAGCTCAATGCAAGGAACAACCTAACCCACTGGGAACGGAAGAAATGGAGTGGAGAAATGCAATTTGCCGTGAAAATTGCTGGATGATTTATGACAATATAATAATAATTTTGCCTGTGGTACTGGGTACTGTTTTTCAGTCCACTAATGATGCCATACTATAGACAAGTCAGCATTTTTGGAACGTAAGACAGATAAAAGGTTGAAAATGGGACAGTGGCATCAGAGCCGAGTTTAGAACAAAGTTTGTAGTGGCTGTTTGTTACCTGGTGTGGTTGTGTGTCATACTCTGCAGAAGGCAGACTTTTCTTTGAAGAGCTGTCCAGGTCTAATTTAAAGATAAAGAACCCAAAACCAGCAGCTAGACTGCAGACTGAACAGGCACATAGTCCACCTGATCCAAGTCTTCCCCACTTTGGAGTAACGATGGAGTGGAGTCTTTAGCAGAGGAGTCACCACTTCCTAAGCCCTGCTAGGCTTGTCGAAGTCAAGGTGCAGCGTGGGTAAAATCACCTAACAATCTATTAGGAAGACCCCAGAGCCTGTGCTACTGAATGTATTTACAGATGATAATACAGACTTGATAAATCCCTGCTTGGCTAATTTTGTAGCTGCACATATGACTATTGCCAGCTTTTGGAAGGACCTTAATGGAGCTGATTTAACAGCATTGTGTAAAAGGATTTGGCAGGTAGCCCTATCAGAGAAACTTACATGTACACTAAGAATAGCTAGAGGAAGTAAATGCAGAGAAATGTTTGCAGGAGACTGGTAGAATTTTATTGCTTATGCAAATATTTCAGACAACTAAAGGAGAGTCCCTAGGGTATGTGCCAGTATATGGATTTGTTAAAAGTTTGTCTTTTTCTTCTTGTTGTTTTTGTTACCCTTTGCATTTATTCAAAAGTTTTCTTCACAAAGAAACATCTTATTTTTGTTTCTGAATTTGTTCAATTGGGTAGGGTCCAGATTTTGTAATGTTCTTTTCTCTCTTTAATTTATTTTTATTGGTTACATTTGTTATACAAATTAAAAATAATTAATAGTGTTTTTTAAAAATGAAAATGGGTGGCTTTTCCATTTTTTATCCTCGTTTGATTTTCTTTTTCTTTTTCAAAATTTCTCCATCATTGATTCAGAAAATAGTTGTGCAGTGTCAGGGCTTGCATATCTTTTTTTCCCCAGGGTGAGAAGGCATCTGGGAATGAGGGGCTTTGGATCCAGAGGTTACAACCTTCCCCTGTTGCAATCCTGAAATGTCCCACTTTTGCAATTACCACCTGCAGAGCAGCCAGGACAGTGCAACTGTCATGATCCCTGAATCCAGCAGCTATCTAGACACAGAGTCAGAGTTGACTGCTGGAAATCAGGAAACCACTGCACTCAAAGCTGTCAAACAGGAGCCCCCAGAATAAATTCCCAAGCCACCAGGGCCTCTGTGATGAGAGCCTGGACCCTTTTGAGAGCCAGTGTGGTGTAGTGGTTAAGAGCGGTAGTCACGTAATCTGGGTAACCGGGTTCGCGTCTCCGCTCCTCCACATGCAGCTGCTGGGTGACCTTGGGCCAGTCACACTTCTTTGAAGTCTCTCAGCCCCACTCACCTCACAGAGTGTTTGTTGTGGGGGAGGAAGGGAAAGGAGATTGTTAGCCGCTTTGAGACTCCTGAAAGGGAGTTAAAGGCGGGATATCAAATCCAAACTCTTCTACTCTTCTTCTTCTTCTTCTTCTTCTTCTTTTGGGCACTTTCCCCTAAGCCTGAGGAACCAGATGCCTCCCACCAGCAGAAGGCTATGGATAGACATAGCATTCCTGTCTTCAGTACAGTGGGTTGGCGCTTTAAAGCTCTGATGTTCTCCATTAGCAGATAGAGTCTGGAGGAGATATTCAGGAAACAGTGACTTAAAGGCTCCCAGTCTGCTCTGGACAAAAGTTGGAGCAAGTTGCTCACTTGGAGCTATCCATGGTCCTGAGCAGCCTTGCTGCTTTCCCTGTGCATTGGACAACAACAGACCTCTCTCACACACTTTGGAGGTCCATAGGATTTCACCCTTAATTCAACATTTCCATATGTTTTTATGTATAACAGAAAGCTCGTTCACGTGTTACTTTGAACATAAGCGCAATCTATCTCTATAGATGCACACAGATGCTGATTTGTAGAGCTCAACTAACAGACACATAGGTACGCAAATTATACCCTCATAGAACACCCCCAGCGTTGCATAGCCACGCACTTTCTTCCTTCTTTCATCCCAACCTCTTCTATGTTGCTGTCACCACACAAAGTTGGCTCTTGGAGATATTGCCATAGACATCTTTGCCTTCCCTTCTTTTTGTTGTTGTTTAGTCATTTAGTCGTGTTCGACTCTTCGTGACCCCATGGACCAGAGCACGCCAGGCACTCCTGTCTTCCACTGCCTCCCGCAGTTTGGTCAAACTCATTCTGGTAGCTTCGAGAACACTATCCAACCATCTCGTCCTCTGCCGTCCCCTTCTCCTTGTGCCCTCCATCTTTCCCAACATCAGGGTCTTTTCCAGGGAGTCTTCTCTTTTCATGAGGTGGCCAAAGTATTGGAGCCTCAGCTTCACGATCTGTCCTTCCAGTGAGCACTCAGGGCTGATTTCCTTAAGAATGGATAGGTTTGATCTTCTTGCAGTCCATGGGACTCTCAAGAGTCTCCTCCAGCACCATAATTCAAAAGCATAAATTCTTTGGCGATCAGCCTTCTTTATGGTCCAGCTTTCACTTCCATACATTACCTGCATCATATTTCCTTTTGGTTACAATCCACCAACTACTGCAGCAATTGCATTTAGGTGCTATCCAATACGCACTGACCTGGAAGTAAGTCCCATAGATAGAATTGCACTCCTAGTAGTGCAAAAAAAAAAGGTGATGTGACATCATCATGTTGGAAGACCCCACTTTCCCCAAGGGGCAGGAAGGATGGGAAAACTCATAATGCAATCCCATAATGTTTAATAATGTAAAACATGTGACCAAAGCAGAGAAGAGGAGCAAAGTGTGAGTGCTCAGTACTGAGGTCGTGTTTCCTTCTTCTCTTTTATGACTAACAGCCGGAATGGGGAAGCTATGTCTCTCTAGATTTTGTTAGATTCCAGTCCCTTCAGATCCAGCCAACATGGTCAGGGATGATGAAAGAGGGAGTCTTGACAACATCTAGAGAGGTACATGTTTCCTATTCCATTTTAGCAGCTTCAATCTGAAATGGACTTCAATGATAGGGAAAGAAGCAGTCCATGAACAAAAGCAAAATATTTTCTCTTTAAGTATATGCTGCCTACCCTTTACAAGGAAATGTTCTTGTGTTGGGAGAAAATGCAATAAATAAATGCACACTGTTAAAATGTAAGTGGTAGTTATTGCAGTAGGAGGAGAGCTGGACTACAATTTTCTATATTTATAGGGCTAAAGTAGCACTGAGGAAAAGTACTAGTTTTATTCCTCCCAGAGTGCAGTAATAAAGCAGCTAGCATATTTGCAAAGCTTAAGCAGGGTTTGGCTTGTTTTAAAATTGGATGGGGGACTGTGTGTTGAGATTCCTGCCTTACTTAGACAAGTTGATCCTTGGGGTCCCTTCTAACTCTACAGTTCTATGATTCTATCATTCTAAGACGCAGTTTTCCAAATCCTCCAAATTCATAGCGGTGAAGCAATGATTTAGCATGTCTTCAAACTTCTTGTGCAGAAATAGATTAATCATTGCAATTGCAGGAGCAATCAAAACAATAGAAACTCTTTTCAGTGGTTCCACCCCTGACTGGAGTCCTTTCAACACTTTTATTTATTTTACCATGTCTTGTAACCATAGAATCATTTAAAATGTTAAAATCTAGAAGTACTATTTTCATCTTTGTACTGATGTTGTTTGACGTTGCTGCTTTTAGTCTGTTTCATGCTGTTGCTGATTTTGTTTTGTTCTAATTTCATGGAGGTGCTTAAATTGCTTTAAATGATTTGTTGTTGTTACTGCTGCTGCTGCTGCTGCTGTTATTGTTGTTGTTGTTATTATTTACTGCAAACTACCCGGAGAGCATGTGCTACTGAGCAGCATGTAAATATTACTGCCTAAGACGTGCAACTGCACTTCCAGATAAATATTTAAGGATGAATGTTGGCTGACACATAGTAAGCCCTCAAAACCAAACCTTTCCACTATAACTAATTTTTCATGTCTTCATTGATGGGAACAACTATTTTTTACCCTCCAGCCACCTTGGAGGTTGCTGAGCCAAAGCTCCCTGTTGCCCCACCCCCAAAATTGCCTACTGCCAATTTATTTTGACATAAATAATACTCATCCGTATCTCTCTTTCCCTGCTGCTGTTGAAAATTGGGTGGAGTATGTGTTGATGGCAACACAGAGGGTGGACAGATTTGGCCCAGTGGCCTTCAGACTACAATTCCCATCAATCTGACCACTGGTCTTGCTAGCTAGGGATGGTGGGAGTTGTAGTCCAAAAACAGCTGGAGACCCAAGGTTGGGAAACACTGCTTTAGATGGTCAAAAAGAATGTGAAAATTAATGAATGCATGGAGTTATCTAAATAAATGCAGTATTAATTCTTGGATCACTAGAACTACCAATTCAATGGTGGGAGCGGGGAGTATCTTTGTTTTGTCAGTTCTGCATGTAACAGAAGCAGATCTGTGAGTTTGCAGTGACACAGGATGGGCAGGTCACAACACTGGGGAAAGCATTCAGTTAACAGTTATAAGAAGGCTTCCATCATCCACAAGCTGCCAGAAAACATGACCCACGGGAACAACATGACATGAACAAACCCACTTTTGATGTTGTATGTCATGGCATTGTGGCTTTTTTGCTTTCAGGCATCATCCAAGCATACACAGAGAGAAAATGGGGCAGCAAAAAAATTAACACTGAAATAGGAAGCTGCCTTATACCAAATCAAAAGGTTGGTCTATTTAACTCAGTATTGTTTGCACTGACTGGCAGCACCTTTCTGGGGTTCCACATAAAGCACAACCCCAGTCTTACCTGGATGTGATGTGGATTGAGCCTGGAACCTTCCGCCACAAGGCAGATCCTCTTACCATGGAGCTACAGTCATAACTATGCCAAAGGCAAAAAGGATGCCCATTGCTAAATCTCTGCATTCACTTCCTCTACACCTCTCTAAGCTTGCAGGGGAGGTGGGTGTCCTTGAAGTCATCTCAGCACATCTTATTTTAGTGTCCTTTCTGACAACCATCTTTTTAAAAAAGAGTCTTGTGGGTTTATCCTCATTTAAAGAGTATTTAATCTTTCCTTCTTGTTTATTGCATAACCTAGACTTTTTCTTTCTGTTCTATCCTTTGTTCTCCACTGGGCAAGGAATTCCATATTCTGTTTATGGTTATTACTTTTGAAGTACAGTGGTACCTCGGGTTACAGGCACTTCAGGTTACAGACTTCACTGACCCAGAAATAGTACCTCAGGTTAAGAACTTTGCTTCAAGATGAGAACAGAAATTGCATGATGGTGGTGCAGTGGCAGTGGGAGGCCCCATTAGCTAAAGTAGTACCTCAGGTTAAGAACAGTTTCAGGTTAAGAACGGACCTCCAGAACTAATTAAGTTCTTAACCCAAGGTACCACTGTTGAGGGAAATGAATGAAGTTAAGTGTTCCTTATCTGACCATTCTCAAAAGGTTCCACTTCATCACTTCATGTGTCAAGTCTTCTGTTTTATCCGTTCATACAGTCGCTGGCTTTTTGACCTGCTGACCCCCAAAGTGGCTAGATAACACACTTAAAACTAAAAACTAAAACTAAACCACACACAACAGCACAATAAAGATCAAGTAATGGAGAAGTGGGAGGTGGTATTCAGTGGTCTGTGAATCATAAAAGAGATCTAGCTAGCCATTCAGCAAGCCCAAATGCAGATAGTTGCTTTTTCTTAAATCACAGAGGTCACTAAATCAAGCGCCTTGAGATTCAGATGTCAATTCTGTGTGGGCAATTCCCTTCTCAAAAAACAATGTTTGCCACACCAGGGAGAAAGTGCCCTGCAGAAAAACAGCTGCTCACATTAAGCCTTGCAGGGACAGTAACTTGATGAAAACTAATTCAGTCTCTATCCTTTGGCCTGGTTCCCTGCTGGAATGCTTTGTGCTGCCTGGGGGGGGGGGATATTGGCACATGTTTGTCCCTGCTTAATACTCTGCTTTGCCTCTTCCCATTACCATCCATATGTCCAGAATGTTGATAGATTTATCTCAGATTCTAACAGCTGCAAATGGGCAACATTAATAATATGGTGTTGCATAGAATAAAAGACGTTCAGGAACTATTATGTCAAAGAGATTATTACACTGTGGTTTCTGCCTATTTCCTATATGGAAGCTTCTGATCAAATTCCAGTTTAGTACAGGTGCCTATCTTTCTACCTATCTATCTCTGAATATGATGCACATGTCATATAATAAGACATATATGCTATCATTTGTGTGCTTGTTACCCCACAAACATGATATACTATGGGCAACCCAGTCAGATGGGCAGGATTATTATTATTATTGGTGAGTTTCCTTATTTGTTTCAGTCTTCTTGTATCATGTGTGTGTGTTCCCTGTATTTTAGTTCTATTCAAAAAATAAAATTCCATGATTAAAAGACATTTATGTCCACACATTTCCCCAAAACTCCTCTCTTTTTCTGCAGGTGGTTAAAATGATGATTGTTGTCGTCCTGACATTTGCAGTCTGCTGGTTGCCGTACCACATTTATTTTATAGCTACTGGCATCTATGAGAACTTGGGCCGCTGGAAATACATTCAGCAAGTCTACTTAGCCACCTTCTGGCTTGCTATGAGCTCCACCATGTACAACCCGATCATCTACTGCTGCCTCAATAAAAGGTAAAATTGCCTCAGAATTCCTTGAGCCATTTGTGGCTGTAGTTTAGGAATAACCTGTTGGACGACTGTGGGCATTTTCGTTTTGCTTATTCACATTTTCAAATCAAGATATCCTCCTACTTTCCCTTGAATCTTGCGGTACTTTATATTTCAAGCAGAAGATTCCTTCAAACAGAGGGCAGGCCTCTGCAAAGCAGAACACATGACCACCTTCTTTCTGCCTGATACAGTACATTCTAGGGAAGAGATGCCATTGGAGCCCACTGAATGATAAAGTGGCTTTGAATTTGCTAGACAGAATCCGATTCATGCTGTTTCACAGTATCACCACTTCCCTTCTATCTACATAATGAGTAGGAACTGCATGCCTATTTCATTGAACTCAGTTGGAATCTAGACACATATAAAAACTTCTGAAAATGCCTTCTTAAAGCATTTTTTAAAATACATTGAATTTTCCATAAGGCTCACCATTGCCATCTAGCGTCACATTGCATATTGCACTTAAAGCACACTTAAAATATTTTATTTGCAGCTGTATAGCTGAATCCTCAGACACGGAGTGGCATTGCCATCTTTTTGGGGGGAACCTGCTCATTTGACACTTGGAAATTCAGCAGATGAAGGTTTGCTCAATATGACACCTGAAACGCTATCTATCCACTGCAGTGCAGCAGGGAGTGATGGGTATTAACTTGGGGAATCAAAATTCAAATTCGTCTTCTGCTGTGAAATGTATCTTCTACTCTGATCTACTTCATAGGCTTACAAAGCTGAAATGCTCCTCTGAGAAAGAATATAGAAATGTTACAAACAAATGCTAGGAAACAGTTCACCATGAGTTTTTAATGGCACGGGAGCACATTTTGCTTTAGTGATACTGTTAAATGCCAACCAGGAACGGATTGGATTATTTTTTAATTAGCAACCCTTCATGACTGAGCCTGATTACACCTTCAAGACTAACAGATTTACAAGCATATGCCACAATAATCTGTTCATCAATATGGTGCTACAAGACTCCGCCTTGTGTTTACTGTAGCAGACTAACACGGCTTCCCTCACCCATGCCATATTATGCAAGATGCAATGGATTGCAAGATGTGTAGATGTTGGACTTGGAACACAAAATGAAGTAGCAGAAAACATTGTTTACTTTCTGCTCCCTTCAGGCTGAAATGTGAACTATGCTTTTCAATTCATCTGTTAGGCCCTGGTCTGCTTTTTAATTCTCATCTGACTTTGATTCACCTGCTTTAACTCAAACAAAGCATTTTGCCTCTGGTGGCTATAGGAACACTCTTGCTAAATAATAATAATAATAATAATAATAATAATAATAATAATAATAATAATAATAATAACAACAACAACAACAACAACAACAACAATAACAATAATAATAATAATTTATTATTTGTACCCCACCCACTCTGGGCGGCTTCCACAGAAACCAAAAATACACTAAAATATCACACATTAAAAACTTCCCTGAACAGAGCTGCCTTAAGATGTCTTCTGAATGTCAGGTAGCTAAACTACATTTCTCACCTTGTTTCAGTCTCAAAACATGTGAACGGCATTATTAATACAGAAAACAATGCATCTGTCCCTGTCCAGAGCTTCTGTTATTGCCTGTCAGGGGCTGCCTCAGGTCTCAGCTCACAAAAGACCAACGCCAAGCTCTTCTTATATACAAGGATGTTTATTGCAGTTCATTATTGGTTCCACAACCGAGGCGTGCAGCCCCGCGTCTCTTAGCCTAAGACATTAGAAGTCCCCTCTGAATCGGTCCCGCCTCTACACCAGTTTAAGAGGCTTGTGCTAGACCACCTCTTCCTGTCCTTTCTTTTCCGCAGGGTCTTTCTGCCCCCCTGGGTTCCTTCCCTCCTGCTTTCCCCTGACGCGGATCCCTCAGATGCCTGCTCCCCCCTCCTTCGTGCTTTGGGGCCAGGCTCCTCCTCCGGGCTCTCTGCATTTCCGCGCGCCTCCACATTTGAACTTGGCGCGCGTTCGCTACCCCTGACCTTCCTTTTGACAGTTACACTACTCCCTGTACTACTCTCCGCCCCTTCCGGCAGGACATCCTGCCCCGATCTCCTTCCCCTGTCTCCTTCCTGCTCTTCTCCGTGTGTCACACTGGGAACTCCACCCTCTTCACTCCGTTCCTCCTGGGAAGCCGACCCCGATCTCCCACTCCCACTCGGGGTTTCCCTGCTGCTTCCCTGCTCCTGGCAAGTCCCCCCTGTGACCCCCCTTGGCTTGACCAGGGGCGCCCCCTTCTGGGAATCCTCCGATTCACTTGAGAGACTCATGGAAGACCTCAAGTCATTGTCATCCTCTTCCTCACTGTCCTGGGATTCTTCCTCATCGCTCTCCGTCTCCCCCCTTACCTGTGCCTCTGTCCCTGAACCCCTGACATTGCCTAAATCTGTAAACATAGAATCAAACATACACAGTCCTTTGGCTTTTATCAGTACGTCTTTACAAATCCAGATAACTAACCTAAGCCTTTATTGCAGGGGAGAAGCTAACTGATTGTAGCTGGACTTCATGCAAAAACCACAGGGTGGTTTACTATATAAAAACACCAAAATGCATACCATAATAACAAACAAAAACAATACCTCCATTTAAAAGGCTATAGATTGTTTAATTAGCCAAAGGCCTGGAAGGAAAAGAATGTTTTTGCCTGGCACTTAAAGATATGTAATGAAGACACCAGGCGAAGAAGGGTCTCAGATGATGATCACAGGGTCCAGGCCACATACTAGGCAGACAGACACCTGGAGCCCTGGCATGCATCCAAAACAAATCAAATTTATTAAAGCTTTTTGCAAGTTTATACCAGGAAACAGGCAATTTAGAAGTAAATTGAATAATCAAGTTAAAAGCTTAAAGCTAAGAAACTCAATTGGTTAGCTTCACAGAATTGTTTCTTGAAGACTTTTCTGTGGTGACAGACTAATCAAAAACAGTTGACCAGTGGAGGTGACCTGCCCGCCAGGAATCCCATGCTCTCCTGTCAGCACAAGGGCAGGAAACCAAGTCCAAGAGATCACACGTACCTCATATTTATACAGTTCTTAAGAAACTGGGGTTCCTTAAAAGCTAATGATAGACACTTCAGTATCTAATTGGTTCACCTAATTTGCCTCTTTTCCCTTCGTGTTTCCCTCTGGCACTCTAGATGTCTTGCACAAGTACACCCCAGATGTCCTCCACATGTCCTGTTCATTTCTCAAACATGCTAACAGGTCCCTAGATGTTTAACTCCCATTGATGAGTGTGCACACATCCACGTGAAGAGTGCCTTCTCAGTTAAACACTTCCTTGTTCCCTGATATGTCCCTTTGTGCTGCTTGTTCCCCTTTCTCCATTCCCTCTTCGTCCCACAAGCCTGATTACATTTTCTGCCATAGTAACTGTACTACATGTTGAAACACTGCCACCTCTCCCCACCATTTTAGGTGCCTAAGCTTGCAACATTATGCTGTTTGATATCTCCTGCAGTACAAATACATTGCGAGTGACTGGGTTTCTTTGCTTTCAGGTTCAGAGCTGGTTTCAAGAGAGCTTTCCAGTGGTGTCCTTTCATTGAAGTATCTAGTTACGATGAACTGGAACTCAAGACAACCAGGTTCCACCCTACCAGGCAAAGTAGCCTTTACACAGTTTCCAGAATGGAATCCAGCATGTCGGTGGTATTTGACCCCAACGATGGAGAAACCACCAAGTCTAGCCGCAAGAAAAGAGCTCCTTCACAGGAACCCAGCTTCAATGGTTGCTCACACAGGAGCTCCAAAGCCATGTCAACAGCGTCAAGTTACATCAACTCCCCATATACATCGGTGGACGAGTACTCCTAAAGTCTTAGGTGGATGTGGGAGAAAGGAGTATTGCTCATAGGACAATGCTTAGAACAGGCATGGGCAAACTTGGCCCTCCAGATGTTTTGGGACTACAACTCCCATCATCCCTAGCTAACAGGACCAGTGATCAGGGATGATGGTAATTGTAGTCCCAAAACATCTGGAGGGCCAAGTTTGCCCATGCCTGCCTTAGAACTAAACATCCAAACTTCTGGAAGGCAACTAAGCTACAGATCCCGAGCAATGATTGCATGTTTGTGTGCATAAATATGTTGTCATCATAAGCCTTCTTGAGCTCAACCTGTCTCTATGCTATGGAAAATACAATACTGACATGATACCTGTTTACATCAGTCTAATGGCACGGTGCCATATTGTAAAATGGAATGTTTGTTTTTTTTATTAAAAAAAACGGGCTGAATCCGGAGCAAATTGGATTCCACTGAAATCCATGTGAGAAGTTAGTCATAGCTAACTTAAGTCCCATTGATTTCAATGAGAGCTAAAAGTGCAACTACCTTGTTCTGATTCCAATCCAGTGCATCTTGTTCCAATCCGTGTGACGTGCAGAAATTTTATTGGCAATTAAGGCAACAGGTGGCTCTTCTCTAACTTGCTGACTTGTAAATGCTACCATTTACAATGGCACAAAACCTCTACCAGCATTTGGTTCAGTTTTACTATTTAATTTGGTGGACAAGAACTTTAAAAAAGAAATGGTTAAAATTATTCGAGAAGCAGATTTTGCTAATCTTCCACCTAGCATTGTTGGATGGATCTAGACTTCACTATGTAGCTGGGAGACAGCTAACCTTTCAAGAGAAGGGCTTCTGTATAGGGCTAGCAGGTTCCTACCTCATCACCTACTCCCTACTTCAGAGAATGACGTTGATGCCAATGCTGTTTAATTTTATTTCTATGCCACCATTCCTCTTGACAGAGTGGGGAACAGCGTAAGAAGTCCAGCAACTATACGATGTAATTTAAAACAAAAAGCACAACTAAAATAATGATATCCTACATCAGTCCCATTTGCTACATCGGAAGGGAGAAAGGGTGGAAGGACGGACCAACATCATTTCATACAGAAGTCAGAGGCTTCTACGTGCACATTTACATATGCATATCTCTCTAACCAGACAAGCAAGATAACTTATCACAGTTCAGGGACACATTCCAGCTGGGCAAAAGCTTTATTTATTTATTTATTTATTTATTTATTTATGGGATGGGACGTCCCTATTTTCATCAGAGAAATGTTGGAGGGTATGCTGTATTACTTAATCTTACCCATTATATACATTAAGTGAGGGGTGCACTCTTAATTGCCTGCATAGGCCCGGTGGAACAGAAGAGTATTCAGCAGGTGTTTAAAAGTTGGCACAGAAGTCACCTGCCAAAGGAGGGTACAGGGCAGGGCTGCTTAGGGGCATGGCCTAAAAGGGGTGTGTGGCTAGGGGAACTTTCATGGCCTAGTGAGTCCTGAAGGCCAAGCAGAGATGGATCTAGGGGCACATTAACTCCTGGGTTTTCCCACCTCTGAATTACATTGGCTGGCAGTAGCTCTCCAGAACTTTCTTGGAGTTATTGTAAATTGAAGAGGCAATGTTCTGTATGCAAATAATGTGTTGTATGACAGCTAAGAATGGCTGGGAAAACCCAGCCAGATGGGTGGGCTATAAGTAAATTATTATTATTATTATTATTATTATTATTATTATTATTATTATTAAGCTATGACCCTTGCTGAAAAAATCCAGGATTTATCAGTCGGTAACTTCATAGCCCCATCCAAGCCAGGATGATGCAAGAAAATGAATAATTTACCTCAATTCCATACCTCATAATTTAATGTCACAGAAACCTTCTTCCAAGAGTTTTCGTACCGGAGATAAATGATTACCCAAATGCGCAGGGTGATTTTCAGATTGTATAACATGTGACATGTAAGTGGACAATTGCTAAGGAAATGAAACGCAGTCATAGTTGACCTCAAAGGAGGAACCTTCTCAAAATGAGGGGACTGGTGAAATGGAAGTTGAATATTGAGTCATGCTGCCTTGCCTGCAGATGCTATTGTTCCACCTGGTCTATACAATTTCTGGTTGATGGAGGAAGCTTGTCTCCAGAGTTCAATGCAGGGGTTTTTAGATGGAAAAAAATAATATTCATCTGGTATCCTTTTGTTTAACAATTATTTCACCTTTCTACTGTTATTGCAACCTAGCTCCCTGGAGCTAGCTAATCAATAGGTTTTCTGGATCCTCATGTCCTCAAGACCTGGCAAGAAGGCCAAGCATAGAGAATCAACCACAGGACTGTACAAAATCAAGAAAGAGTCCTTCATTTCAGCCCAGCTCATCTTTGGTTCACTCCTGAACAGAACATGGAGGTTGACAGAAAAGGTCCCATAACAGTGCTCAGTGTCCAAGGAACACTACATTAGAAGGAACTGTGAAGATTGTACAAAAAATGGAATGTACAGTACATTGCAAGGACATTTTTTTCTCCACTCAGTTCAAATCAGTTTTGTCTGTACAGGTTTAATATTGTAATATTTTGTAAAGTATATGTCTTTACAAGTGTGCAATGGCACGTGATCAAATGTCAAAAAAAGTAGAGAGAGAAAACGAAACCTGTGTTTGGAAATATTTTCTTGCTGCTGAAATATTATAGAATCAACACCTTGTGTTTCTGCTGCATGCTGAAATTTATTAGAAAAATGTCCCGGCTTTGCTTTGGAGAGATCTGTAATGCCAGATGTCATGGTAACCATGAAAGTCACTTACCAAGTTACCAGTGTTTTCCTGTCCAGGCGCTAATTGTTACAGAGATGCACAGTTAAGATGGGGAGGACCTTGGGACACCATTCAGCCAATGTTAAGGACATGTTAGGTCCCACTGGCATGTTCAAGACTCTGCTCTAGAAATCATTGGGAAGTTAAATGGCATTACTTTACCTGGATTCATTGCCATGATTAATTGAAGTGCCTACAATATATTAAACGCTGTGTGGGAATGAAATGAATTCATCCCTGCTCATAAGCTCACACTCTTAAAAAAAAAGGTGAAATAAAAGTGGAAAAGGAAAAGATTGTTACTAGGTATGCAAGGGCAAAGTGTGAAGCTTGGAGTCCCCAGGTAGAAGCACTGATTTCTACCAATGCTGCCCTTCTCTGAAGCCTCCTGGCGTCAAATCCCATGTGATTCTGAAAGGCCCCCTGACCAGAACAGGGAAGCAGGGGCAGATAGATAGATGTTGTTGTTTAGTCGTTTAGTCATGTCCGACTCTTCGTGACCCCATGGACCAGAGCAAGCCAGGCACTCCTGTCTTCCACTGACTCCCACAGTTTGGGCAAACTCATTCTGGTAGCTTCAAGAACACTATCCAACCATCTCGTCCTCTGTCATCCCCTTTGCCTTGTGCCCTCCATCTTTCCCAACATCAGGGTCTTTTCCACGGAGTCTTCTCTTCTCATGAGGTGGCCAAAGCATTGGAGCCTCAGCTTCAGGATCTATCCTTCCAGTGAGCACTCGGGGCTGATTTCCTTAAGAATGGATAGGTTTGATCTTCTTGCAGTCCATGGGACTCTCAAGAGTCTCCTCCAGCACCATAATTGAAAAGCATCAATTCTTCGGCGATCAGCCTTCTTTATGATCCAGTTCTCACTTCCATAGATAGATAGATAAACTTTATTCGCATTAGCCAACAGCCATAGCAACATAAAACAAGCAATATATACAAATAAAATACATACAAATAAAAAAGACAGCAATGGGTAAAAAGGGCAATCAAATGACCAAGGCAGGGGCAGATAACAGACACCTTTTGTGACTTCAGCTTACAGAAATGGAAATGGAAAAGTTAAAAACCAGAACATAATCATCACACAAATGGTAATAGTATCAAGTTAGTCAACAATGAATATAAAGAAGAACTCACAAGGGGTGGGGATTGAATGTTTAAACATTCCTTAAGAGAAGGTCATATGGAGGCAGTTCCATGTATAAGGGCCCATGAAGGAGCGTGAAGACAAGCAGGAGCTGCTGGTGGGGCAGTAGGTTGGCTATGCCAATGTGCCCGCTCTCTGCCCCACCCACTCCAGACCATCCTGGTAAGAGGCACAGATGCTGCTGTCATGAGGCCAGTTCTACAGCACCAACCAACCCCATCAGCCCCTCGCCTCTGACATCCACTAATAGTATACAGCAGTGGAAGTCTAGTAGAGTGAAAGCAGAGAAAATAGATAAGAAGAGGCAAGGTTGTGAGTAGTCTTAAAAGTGAGAAAAGAGGTTAAACTCAATTTGGATTGTGCCCAGGTTTTCCAAATGTGTAGCTCTTCATGCCTGGTGCTAATACTGTAGTCACTGAGAAGCAAACTATGCTTTTTGCAACACAAGAATATTGGGTTGGATCCAGGACAAGTAGTCACAAGGATGTTCCTTTGATTTCAAGGGCCTCTGTTAGTCATTTCACATTGGTCTTAATGGGATACAAGTGTGACTAATTTGTTCTGGATCCAGCCCATTATTTATACCACTTGCCTAAGAACAGCTAGAACAGCCCATTTGCCCAAAAATATGAAAGGGTGGTTTGTCCCAGTACATTTCATTCAAACACTATGAATATGTAGCACAGATTTCCTCCAATCTTGTACCCTCCCAGAGTTTTGGACTCCAATTCCCATCATCCCAAGATAGCATGGCCAATGGTCAGGGATGATGGTAGCTGAGGTCCTGCAACATGTAGAAAATGTCAGGTTATGAAAGACTGGGCAATGCCCTTTGCACTGCGGTCCCCAAGACCCTGACAGTCAGCAGGCTATCAGGCACTTGGGAACCCCATGCATGGGATGGGGGCCAGATAAAGATTTGGCCCCCAGAGCCCAAAAGATTCCACACTCCTGCTCCTAGGCCACCATCCTTAGGTAGTTAATGGCCAAAGCTTGCGTCCTTTTATGACCCTGGAGGATCCATTTAGCACAGAGAAACAAACAGTAAAGCAGCTTGAATGTACCTGAAGAGTAGAGTATCCATAGGTCAATTAATAATAATAATAATTTTTTATTTATACCCCACCCTCCCCAGCCAAGACCGGGCTCAGGGCGGATGACTATTAACTTACTTACAATTAACAATTAACTTACTCATAACACAGGTTTGGAAAAGTTACAGGGGGAACTCAAATCAGCCCTGCCTTTTCCTTCAAAGGTCACTCTCTGCTGCTTTGTTCAACAAATCAAAGATTGGAGGTTATTTTCCTCCACCCCCATGGCAATTGTCAGCTTGTTTTTACACTTCATTAGGAGTAATTTCCATAATTACTGACTCAATGAAATGTCACAATACTGTAGAATCATCAAGCTGCACACTAGGAAATGAAGTTCTTGCCACTGTGAAGCCCATGTAGGGATAGTCTGGTTTTTAAAAGCCAGGTTTGCAACATGAGAAAGGAGGGAGATCAATTTCCATTTTAAGCTTTCCGGAAAATATTTTTACAGTAAGAATGAAACAGTGTCTCCGGGGTCACATATGGGTTCACACAGCAAAGGATGCTCTGATGGAGGTGGCCTGGAGAGAACACACCACTGAGCAGGAATTGCTTTTTGCACATCCCCAGGCAGGATCCACACTTCTGAGGAGGTGAGAACCACAGGAAAGTCCACAGAAAAGGCAAAGATGCAGTGATGTGCTCCCAAATGGATCAAAACATTCTGTGTGTCTGTGTGTCTGGTCTGTTTCTGTGTGTTCACAGGACAGGACAGTATGAAAGAGTTTAAAACTACCAAGCAACCCAAACAAATACTGCAGCTTGTTATAATATTAAAAGACAAGAGCATTTAACATCTTGGCTGTGTACACATCATACATTTAAAGCGCACTGAAGCCACACGACTGAGAACTGTAGTTTGTTAAGAGAGCTAGGAATTGTAGCTCTGTCAGGAGATAAACTACAGCTCCCAGCATTCTTTGTACGGTGTGTATGAACTCCTATCTAACTACAGATCCAGCTACTTCATTCCAAATCCTTTCTGAATGGGAAAGTCTAATACAGTGGTACCTCAGGTTACAGACTACAGTGGTTAGCTTCAGGTTACAGACTCCACTAACCCAGAAATATTACCTCGGGTTAAGAACTTTGCTTCAGGATGAGAACAGAAATTGTGCTCCAGCAGCGCGGCAGCAGCAGGTGGCCCTGTTAGCTAAAGTGGTGCTTCAGGTTAAGAACAGTTTCAAGTTAAGAATGGACCTCCGGAGCAAATGAAGTACTTAACCCGAGATACCACTGTATTATGGGAAAGTCTAATATTATCTTCTAAAGAACTGGCAGTCTCTGGTTGACATGGGTTTCTTTGAGACATATACACCATAACATAGAAGCCAGTACAGTACTGTAATGCCCTGCTCTATCCCACTAATGATGCTACTTGTGTAGCAGGTGGAACTGATTATGTTAAAGGGCAGGAGGGATCCTGAAGTGTTTACTGGGACTGCACAAGGCTACACGAGTAAACATCAACATGTTGAAACAAGCCCAGAAATCAACTACAGGAAACGTTGGTTATATAGTATTTGCCCAAGTACAGATTAAAGACAACAAACTATAAGAAAGGAGAAGAGCAGAGGCTTGAAGACTCCTGTCCACCTTTAGCACCTGAAGAGCAGGCTGAGCTGGTACACTTTACTCTTCCAGAGGGTTTGGGTAAAAGTCAGATGCAATAAATTGAAAGGGATCTTCTTGAATCTGCATGATTTTACGCAGTGCTATTTTTCTAGAAAAAGAGGTGCCAGAATTCATCATGAACGCCTCTCTCGTTCTATTAGAATGGCAATGGTGCCCACCTGAAAGGTGCTGGAACTCACACAAAAGGTTCCAGAACTGAGTTCTGGTTAGTTCCTGCCCCCAAAGCTCTGATTTTACGTGGAGTCTCTCTGGGAGGAAATATCATCAAATTAAAGCTTACAATGGTAGACCACACAATGAAAATCATAGCTTCAGTACTTGTGAGCACCACCAAAAACATTGATTCAAGGCATGGATCCTTCATGAATTTTGCACAGGATGACAACAAACTCCCCCAAAAACCATAGAATACATCTGTGGATGCAGAGGTCACCTATGATCTGATGATCCCAGGGGGCAGGTTAATGACTCCTCCAGATGATCAATGCTTTGCCAAGGAGTTCCTTCTTTCTTAGAGGCAGAACATTTCTGTGTCCTGAGAGTTATCTGTGTACTGAAAGTACATTATTCTGTATCTGGAAAATATCATTCTTGTCCCCATAGCATGTTCACATTCAGCAAATTTTATGCTGCAAGAAAATTTACCCAATGTGCACTTTCTGCAGTTAGATTGTAAACTTGGGCTTCATCTTGATTATTTGGGCTTGCCTAAGCGTCAAACCTCAGCAGGTAACCTCTGCTTCCTTGACAAAAATCTGTCACATCCTGGACTTTTGATAAAAATACATCATAGCGCCCTTTGGTACCCTTCGCAGCGTAACGATACAGCAAGCTGTGCGTCGAATATATCTGGATGGTGTTATTTTTTACAGGAGAGGTGGCTGAAGAAGCTGAAATTGCCTGAAGACTGTGTGCAGCTGGCTGGCTAAAATCAGGCTGGCTCGATTGTTGAGGCCTCCTAAATATAACTTCTTGTGGTCTGGGGTGTTCCGCAAGGTAGAGCAGCTAAGCTCTTTGGACAATATGGAGTGAGCTACATCAGTGGGCAAACAGGATTTGCTCTTTCAAATATGATAGAGGCACAGAGCATCCCTCTATGAGAAAGCGAATACTAAGAGACATTGGAGCTTGAATATTGCTACAAAGCAGAATACCATTTTCTGAAGGAACATATTATATGAATTGACTCTGTGAGACCACACACAGGAGAACGCCCTTGGACTATACGCCACCAAAGAAGACTTTATAAGTGACAACACATCTGGCATGTTTTCTGAAATACATCTGTAAATAGCCTTCATGTTCTGGATTTCAAGGTTTGGAGCAATCATACTTTTGTATTCCACTGCTGTGGTGCAGTTAGTATTTGAAAGTCAACACACTGCGCCTGCTTTGGGAAGTTGTGAAGCCACATAAGATTATTTGGTTATTATCAGGCATTCTGTTGGCTACCAGCTGTAGATCTGGGGGGTGGGGGGTGCACACTTTTTAAAATTATTGCATAGCTAGGTGATAGAAATATATTACAGTGGTACCTTGGGTTACACATGCTTCAGGTTACAGACTCCACTAACCCAGAAATAGTACCTCGGTTTAAGAACTTTGCTTCAGGATGAGGACAGAAATTGTGCTCCAGCAGTGCGGAGGCAGCGGGAGGCTCCATTAGCCAAAGTGGTGCTTCAGGTTAAGCACAGTTTCAGGTTAAGAACGGACCTCCGGAACGAATTAAGTACTAAACCCGAGGTACCACTGTATATTTATACATTTATTTAGACCGTGAATTATTCATCTGCATCCAGGGATTGCCTCCTCTAGTTCTGCTTTTCTAAATATGAAAAGCAGCTTGAGAAACACCCTTTAAAAATCAAAACGGATATAAAGGATATGGGCAGACTTTGCTCTCACAACCTCTCGCCTCCTAGCATACAAAACCATATCCATTTTGCGATATTCATTAGGCACAGAACCAAGAATATCTTCATCTGGAAATCTTCCCCACTGGGGACCTAGGCTACTTCACTTGCACTCTGATTTTGGGGTAATTCCATGGACATTTCCATGCTGACTTGGGTATTGCTGAGTGTTTATTGTTTAACATACAGCACTGGCCTGTGACTGATCATGGAATATTAAGTTCAGTGAAGCTTAGTAAGAGGCATAGATTTGCAGGCATGGATGGAGGAGAAGTTTCATTCACTTCACATTTAAAGGTAAACTTGCCTGATTTGCAATTTCTTTTCAAAAACACACACACCATGAAAACGAAAATGCAGCTATCCTTCAAATTTCGTGAATTTCCTTAAAAAAAGCTCAACAACTTTTGTGTTCGAATTTTCACTTTTTGAAATATGGCAACCCTAGCATAAAAATGCATGTTTGGGTGAAAATGGCATTAAAATATATTATATTAGGGCAAATGTGCTTTGCAGAAATGTGTGTTTCAAGCAAAATCCCATACAAGTATATCTTATGGTTTTAATTATCTGTACGGTACTTTAATAGATCTGTTTTTCATATTGTTTTAATTAAAGTCTGGTTATTTTTAAATGATTCTTTTATATACTTTTAGCTTTCTGTATTTTATCCATCTTTTTAAAAATTTGTGCAAGCTGACTTGAGTCTGGGGAAAAGGTTGTTGCTGGTATCCATCTGTCTCGAGAGAGAATGGAGTGCACCTGGGCGAGTGAAGTCAATGAAGTGACTTCCCCAGGGCACAAGAGTGGGCATTGTGTTTGGAGGTCCTGGGCTGCCCACATGATAAGACCCCCCTCTTGGTCTCGCTGATGTGGTCCAAAGGAAAGGAAAGCAATCCATTTGGCACCAGCTTGGCTGCAGGAGGCATACAAGGTGCCATCCAACCATCTTAGGGACTTCAGATTTGTGTAGGGTTTACTCCTTAGCCTTTTCTTCTCCTGAAGATATCCCACAAGGCAGCTGAGGCTTTGGGTCAGAGTTTTCCTTCTCCTAGATGAGCTACCTTCCCTGGTTGATGAACTTCATCTGCCCCTCATTTTACCTCTACAGGACATGCGGAAACTGCTTTCTTGAACACTGGACCTGTTGTTGGTCTCATAAAGTCAATGAAGTGACTTCCCCAGGGCACAAGGGCTGGAGGCTGTCTTCACATGCAAGGAAAGTCCCTAATTCACCAAGGGTTTGAGAGCCATCGGCTACCCTTACCTGGTTTAGCCATCCAGTTAAATCCATTCCTAGTGTGTGGCCATATCGCATGCTGACAGCTTCTAGGAGCCACAGGTGAGAGCTGAGGGGGGGGGGACCAAAGGTGGACAACTTACGCCAGAAGGAGCATGATGTGTCCCACACCAGAGATGCTACCTGCTAAATGTTCAGAAAAAGTCAGAAGCCCAAGGCAGTCTAAGTTCCTCAACTAAGTTTATCCAACATTTGTCAGTGACAACAGCTCACTCATAGGAACACAAGAACCAAACTGACTGGACAACACAATAATAATCCCAAGCATGAACTGACCGTTGACAGTTGAAAGAGCATGCACTTACTTGTCATTAGAACGTTTGTCTACCAACGCTTCTACAATTGGTTAGAATGCG
The DNA here is from genome assembly GCF_964188305.1 of Podarcis bocagei. Taxonomy (NCBI): domain Eukaryota; kingdom Metazoa; phylum Chordata; class Lepidosauria; order Squamata; family Lacertidae; genus Podarcis; species Podarcis bocagei. The sequence continues at coordinate 58,027,816 of NC_138134.1, forward strand.
CCTTTTAACATAAAATGTGTTAAACCCAATACATAACACTACCCTTCCCCTAACACGGGTTGGCAACCTGAGGCCCATGGGCCACAAGCAGCCCACACAGGCAGTTTAACTGGCCCATGAGCTGCCCCCGAACCAAGCCGCCCACTCAGGGAGTCCCTGCACGCTGTGTTAAACCAGAGTGGGAACTCTCTTCCATGGCGCCAGATATTGCATCTGCGCACACACAGGCACTGGAATTCGCGCATGCACTCACGATCCGGCCCATAGCTGTCAACGTTTCCCTTTATTTTAAAGGAAAATTGCCTTATTCTGAATAGGATTCCTCGCAAGAAAAGGGAAAAGTTGACAGCTATGATCCGGGCCACAGAGAGATCTGCGCGGGACTTGAGCGACCCAGGCAGGTAAAACCTTGCCGATCCCTCCCCTAACACAAGAAAGAAAGAAAGAAAGAAAGAAAGAAAGAAGGAAGGAAGGAAGGAAGGAAGGAAGGAAGGAAGGAAGGAAGGAAGGAAGGAAGGAAGGAAGGAAGGAAGGAAGGAAGGAAGAAAGAAAGAAAGAAAGAAAGAAAGAAAGAAAGAAAGAAAGAAAGAAAGAAAGAAAGAAAGAAAGAAAGAAAGAAAGAAAGAAAGAAAGAAAATCTACACAAACAATACTGGTGAATTTCCATGAGGGCTTTCTTTAAAAAAAGGGAGAAAAACCTCATGTGTATGTGTGGAGAATGAGCACTCACACTTTACATTGCGGGTGCCCTTTGTGGGATTGCATGTGGTGCTACAGTTCCCAGGGAGCTTGCTGGCAAACAGGGGCTGGCTTGCCTCTCAGTGTTCATTTTTGGAGGTTCACGCCCAGCCTCAGCAATCAAGTTTCTTGCTGGGAGGTGGGGCCAGCCCCATTTATAAATAGGGGGTGGAGCGGACAATAGCCAGGCAGTCGGCTCTGGAGAGTCACCCTCCCTACCCTCTCTTTGTTTCATTTTTCTTGTTTGCAGGTTAACTTTTTCTTACTCTTTAGCAGGCGCTGCTACGGTCTTTGACAGGTTGCTGTTGAAGGACCAGGAAGAAATTTTCCTGCATTGGCAGGTTTTTGTCTTCCCCATAGCAATTCGTCACAACTTTGGCGGTTATGGCCTTGGGTAGAATCCTTTAGTCTTTTCTTCCCTATATTGGGGGGGGGGGTGAAGTGGTGACTTACCCCCCTGGGGCAGCAATTCCAGGGTGTGTGTGTGTGTATATGTATACACACACACATATACATGTATACATGTATAGAAATGTATACACACACACATATACATGTATACATGTATACATGTATAAGAAAAGGCACATTAACCTAGGAACTTCCTCTCTGCCCAGAACGTTGGAGGCTATACACCACACCCCCTCAACAGTATTTATAGGAACTCAAACACTGAGATCCTGCTCTGTTCTAGTAACAAGAAGCCGAAAGCACCAGCCTGAAGATGACGAGTGAGACCTCGTCGAAACGTCGCCTAGACACCCCAACTCTTACACGGGAAGACACCCGAAGACACCAAAACCTACATTCCTGTACCCGTGAAAATCTACGAAAGCAAATATACATATATACATATATACATATATACATATATACATATATACATATATATGGGTGTTACTGGCCATACACTGAAAGGTCATAAGTGAACTACCCTAAGTGTGGGGATATGGGCTTGGCTGCCTGCTACACTTACGTCTCGCAGAGCACCCTCATATCCCATTTACCCTGATGAGCCCCAGTTCCCCCCGGCTGGGGGGCTGGGAGGGATACACGCCCAAGGCTTAAGCCAAGGTCTTCCTACATTCGGAAGTTTAATAAAGTTGTGGCCTAATTTTAATTCCATATAATGTTGTCAGAGTCTTTATTCCTTCCTTTTGATCCTGGGGGCTGGGGCCATCACCACCTGGTCACGCAATTGAACTGTTGGTACAATTTGCTTCAGCTGTTCAGTGGATTTTAGAGTAAGCAGTCTGCAACAAGCCTCTCTATACCCCCCCGCCCCGCCCCACTGCCTGGTACCCTAGACAATTGTCTCAGTTCCCCGCTCCTAAATCCAGCCATGGAGTTAGGAAGCACAGGTTAAAATCCCAATTTTGTCAGAAGGCGTATTGTGTACCTTCAGCTAAGTCACCATTTCTCAGAGGTAATTCTGTTCTGCTTTCCTTGACAGATGCCAATTACAAATGTAACCGCCTTTGACTAAATTCCCTCTTGTACACAGAACAACAAAGAATCTTGTGGCATCTTAAAGACCAGCACACTTATTATGGCATAAGTTTTTTGTAGACTGCAAGCAGATGCATGAAGTCTTATGCTGGGTTGTAGAGGTGGGTATACACATAAGTGCAGGGATGGTGAACAGCCGCCTCATAATGAATTCTAATTCAGTAGTTTAACATTGCCATCTTCCCAATAAGCTCCTTTGTCCAAGAATGACTGCTTTCAGATAAGTTACAGAGTATCCTGGGTGGTTGTAATATTCCTCCACTGAGTTTTGAATGTTGCCATTTCTGATGTCACGTTCATGTACTGGGCCTCGGTCCAGTATACCTGAAGAAGAGTCTCCACCACCATTGTTCAGCCCAGACACTGAGGTCCACCTCCGAGGGCCTTCTGGCAGTTCCCTCACTGTGAGAAGTGAAGCTACAGGGAACCAGGCAGAGGGCCTTCTCAGTAGTGGCACCCGCCTTGCGGAACACCCTCCTACCAGAAGTCAGCTATCTGACTTTTAGAAGACATCTGAAGGCAGCCCTGTTTTGAATGCTTAATGTTTTATTGCTTTTGAGTGGCTGGGGAAACCCAGCCAGATGGGCAGGTTATGTATGTATGTATGTATGTATGTATGTATGTATGTATGTATAAATAACCAGTAGCACATACAGAAAAGGTTTCAGTAAATATCCCCTCAGTGATTCACAATGCACAAAGATAGACTGTTATGAGTTGGGGGAGAGTAGACTGTATGCTGAGCCCCTTCTAACGCCTGGATCCAGTAAGCGTCAAAATATAAGCCAAGCTGGTGAACAGATCGCCTAGGTGATAGGCCATTAAAGGAAACAAAGGAAGGGTGCAAGATGCCAAATGGGCAAGGCCCTTCCCTCACTTCATGGGTAATTAGAAAGACAAAGCCAGAGTGGAGACTGGAAAGTTGCCATGATGTGAGCTGGAGGGAAAGCCACAAGCTTAAGAACGTAATAATAATAATAATAATAATAATAATAATAATAATTTATTTATACCCTGCCCTCCCTGACCAAGACCTGGCTCAGGGCGGCTAACACCAAATATATAAAATACATTAAAAACACAAAATTAAATGGTCAGTTTAAAATATAATTCAAATCACATTTAAAATCAAAATAAAATTAAGTGGGAACCCATGAATCATAACCGTAGGGGTTAGGAATTAAAATTTCACCAGGCCCAGCCACTCATGCTGGTCCCATATGGGCCGATAAAGGTAAAGGTACCCCTGCCCGTACGGGCCAGTCGTGTCCGACTCTGGGGTTGCACGCCCATCTCGCCTAAGAGGCCGGGGGCCAGCGCTGTCCGAAGACACTTCCGGGTCACGTGGCCAGCGTGACAAGCTGCATCTGGCGAGCCAGCGCAGCACACGGAAACGCCGTTTACCTTCAAGCTAGTAAGCAGTCCCTATTTATCTTTTTTTTAAAAAAGAAGAAGATATTTATTGAGAATTTTAAAGTTACAAAGAAAAAAGAAAGAAAAAATAAGGAGAGAAAAAGAAATAAAAAATAGATAAAAATAACAATTAAACAATACAAATCAATGCAAACCAAAAGAAAAAACAAAACACTCAATGCAACACAATCAAAAAACAAAAATATGCAACAAATTTAAAAACAAATCCAATATTCCCAAATCCTTAACTTTCATTAACTTATTTCATCGGCCTCCTCACACCTCCCTTTTTTGTATTCTAGTTGTTAATTATCTCAGCAAATCCTTTCCATCTTTCACAATATTCTGTCATTAAATTACCTTGATCTATTTTAACCTTATCTTACCATAAAAAACCTTAAAACTTAAATCTTATTTATACCGAATTCTTTTAACCATAACATATTCTTACATAATTCTTTTTAACATTTCTGCTAAAGCCAATTAATTTCATTCCAACATTTTTCTGATACTCATTAATTTTGCGATACTTTTCTAAATAAATTTTTAAAACTTTCTTCCAATCTTCATCCATCGTCTCTTCTCCTGGTCTCGGGTTTTGTCAGTCCTTTCTATCCCATCCATCTAGTCCATCAACCTGGTGACCTTATATCCGAGGCTCTTAAGTATTTTCCATGTCCCTTCCGCAGGTCTTCTTCATGTTTATACCTGTACTTTACTTTGTCTTCTGCTCCTTTCACTCGGGGAGACTCCAACTTGACAATATTTTTGTCCCTTCTCGACAAGTCAGCCCCTTTTCCATAGTCAACACTGAAATCCATGTGGTATTTAAAAGCATGTTTCAAGGCCCCTCCAAAATTAGGGGCCCCCACAACTCCGAGCTCCCCCCGGCCTAAAGCCAGACTTGAAAAATCAAAACATCTCTGCATAGGGGGGTCCATCCAGCCCCCCATCTCCAAACCAAGCAGATCTCCGTCTCTCCAAATCTGACTTTTTCCAGGTTCATTCATCAAATCCAACGACTCATGTTCCTGCTGGGCCACAGCTCCCTCCATCTCTGCCACCCGAGGTCCAGCAATAGCCTCCTCCCTCATCTCATCTGTCAAAGCACATTCCTGGGTTAATTCCTGAGTGGGTTCTATATAGGTACCCACTGCCTGTCCAAAATTTCCTATCGCAACTGTCATTAAATCCATTTTCTCATGTAACTGTTCCAATACAGCACTTGTCTTGCAAAAGGCAAGCACCAGAGCCTCTGAGCACATTCTTGTTCAAGGTCGAAGTCTGGTCCCACGATCTTAATCTTTTACAGCTGCAAAAACTCCCCAGTTCGACTTTAATAACAGTTTCACAAGCTCCCTCTAGGGGAAACAATTTCTATTGTATCCATCTCCCCCCCCCCCTTTTTTTAAAGGCAGATTTAGCAACAAAGTTTTCCTTTTTCGGATATTTTGTCAATATTTTGTTCCTTTTAAAAGTGAAAGGGAACAATGGAATCAATATGTTTCTGTTCTTTTAACTATCTGTCAAAGACGTTTGTCCATAGTCAATGGGCTTCTCCAAAACGTCTGTCTTGACAACCCGCTCCCAAGTTCAAGACGGTGGAAAATTACCTTTCTTTACTCTCTCTTCTGCAGGTTTAAACAGTCTAAAAAAGATTCCCCCCTCTTCTCCTGCTTCCAAGGGGGGTTCAGTAGTTTTAAATGATGAAAATTTAGTCCTTTACAAACGACTTTCTGAACTCTAGCTTGCCGTGTCTTTGCTTCAATCTATCTACAAAAAGCGGAAGGCAGACTTCCTGTTTAGACCTTCCCGCTTTCGGTGCCTAATTAAGAAATTTCACAGTCCAATTTTTCGTTCTACTCACGGGCAGTTGTTTGAAATCCAATTGTCCACAGGAAAAAGTCAGCGCTCTCCGGCAACAGCAATGCGGCTTCACTCCGTGAAAGAAGCAGTCGATTCAAAGCACCGGGCCACTCACCCCACGTCGCTCCGGATCCCCAAAACCGGGTTTCCCCGCGAGTGGAGGGGGTGCAAAGGTGCCAGCCGAATCCCACGTCCACAGGCTTCTCCCGCCTGTGGTTTTTGGTGGGTCTCCGCCTCGCTGTGGCGGTTCAGACTCTGTTTTCCACGGAGCGGGTTCCTCCCGATCGAAGGAAATCCGCCATTGCCAGAGGCGCCAACCCGGAAGTCAGTGGTCCCTATTTATCTACTTGCACCCAGGGGTGCTTTTGAACTGCTAGGTTGGCAGGCGCTGGGACCGAGCAACGGGAGCGCACCCCACCGCGGGGATTCGAACTGCCGACCTGACGATCGGCAAGTCCTAGGCGCTGAGGTTTTACCCACAGCGCCACCCGCGTCCTATATGGGCCAATAGAAATAGCCAAAAAGGCCACTTACATACAGTGTCCCATAGACAGAAGGGGGTCAAACTGGGCCCAGACCAAAGGCCTGGCGGAACAGCTCCCTCTTGCAGGCCCTGTGGAAAGATGTCAAATCCTGCAGGGCCCTGGTCTCTTGTGGAAGAGCGTTCCACCAGACTGGGGCTGAGAAGGCTCTAGCCCTGGTCGAGGCCAGTCTAACATTCTTGAGGCATAAGTACAAGGGTCCTAGGCTGTATACAATTACAGTAATGTTGGATTTCTGTTTGAATCCAAGGCTGCAGCAATGACAGAACCAAGACCCTTCTTGGGTGTTAATGCTGTGAACCCCTCCATCGTAGCCTCAGGCTGTAGATGTGTGTAAATAAACAATATATCATAAAGACACCACAGTTTCCACTGTGCCTCATTTCCAAAGGAAACATAAACCCTGAGAAAGCAAATGGAAACCTCAAACCACTGAGAGATTGGAACTGTGTGCAACAATGCTCTTGGGTCTTCCTGCTCAGTGTCTCAGCCTCTGCTATACTGAGCACATCCTCTTTAATGGGTTCACATTTTCTTGGATGCCAGGACTGGACAACCCCTTCACATCTGTTCTGAACAGTGGTTAGGTACAAGGAGCTTCTCTGTATGAGCAACCATGGCAGTGCTTGAAGGGTCAGCCAATGGAAAGGCATGCCCATGCTATGTTAGGGTCCTCTCTCTTTCTGCTCTTTTCTATAAGGCATCCATTTTGTGGTATGCCACACTCACATAGCAGCCATTTTGTGACTGGCATCCATGCGCACTTTCTCAAAATTCCAGATGTGCCTAAAAAGTTTGGTGACTGATGCCTGGCCAGTTTGTCCTGTTAGAGTGCAGGTCATTTTTTAAAAGTTGTTTTCATTAATGGATTTTCATAGCTAACAAGGGTACATACAATGTCTCCATTTTCAATTCATAAGGTCCTTTCTACAGGTCAGCTACAGTGCAAGCTATTGTTGACAGATGAGGCTTATACATCATGTTGAAAGATGTGTGAGTGAATGAATGAATGGATGTGTGCTATATTTTCACATTTAGAGACAAGGACACTTTAACAGTTCTGTGCAAATTTCTGTAAAGAAAACAAAGGAATGAGATGCATTATCTTCCCTGGCTAAAAGAACAAGATACTTCAGAAACACTGGACTATTTCTAAATCGCTTCATATTGTCATTCACTCATAAACTAAAGAATCAATTTTGCTTTCCATATCTAAAAGGACTGCATTAGACAACAATAAACGCCTTGTAGTTTTTCTCAGAAATGAAGAGCTTCTTTCTTAAACCCTTGGAGTTGTTCAGAGCCTCATAAGCCTGTGGCCACAATTATGTTCTCTAAGAGCCAGTGCGATGCATACATCCATCATATAACAATTTGTGTGTATGCCTCCTTTGCATAGTTAAAACCATGCCCAAGGCCAGGGGTCAGCAAACTTTTTTGGGAGGGGGCTAGTTCACCATCTCCCAGAGCTAGTGACGCGCCGGACTGTGCATGCAGAAGCGTGTGTGCACGCGATGAATGAGGCTTCTCTCTCTCCCTCTCCCTCCCCTCCCCTCGCCCTGCCTACCTCCTCCTCTGCTCTGCCTGCGGTTAGGAGCCAGTGGTACCTCTCCTTTTCGGGCCAGCTTTCCCAGGCACCAGGCGTGGGGCCAGCAGGCATGCCAAGCTCCAGCACACAGCGCAGCCATGGGGAGAAGCTGGCGGGCGGGCAGCGAGGGACCAAGCTCCAGCACACAGCGCAGCCATGGGGAGAGGCCAGCGGGCGGCGAGGCTTCCTATCAAAGCCCAGCCCCCTTCCTCCGCAGGGCGGGGAGAAGCCAGGAAGCGGGGGGGGGAGGAGATGCTGCTGCGGTGAGGGGAGGGAATTGCAAAAAATGGTGCCCCCCAAAAATTGGGGGGAAATGGTGATTGCGCCGATCCAAGCGGTGATTGCAGAACAGTTCGCGGGCTGAATCCAGAGGGTGATTGGGCCGGATCCGGCCCGCAGACCTTAGTTTGCCAACCCCTGCCCAAGGCAGCTTACAAAAAAAACAAACATAATTACGAACATAAAAATTAGTCATGAGCAATAAATAAAACATCAAAAAGTACATGAAAAAGTTAAACAATTTTCAAGAAATCATAATAAGCACCAAAAGTAAAGATACCAAAAAATAATATCAATAACAGCACACATTAAAAAAAGCCCAATAAAATCCCCTAAACTATACCCCAGCCCAAGTGTCTTAGCTTTTGTAGCTGGAGTCAGTCGGGGCGCCAGCCTCCCAGGGCAGGTGGGAAATGTCTGCAAAAGCAGATCTTCCAGGACTTACAGCCAAGATGGTATAGCGGTTTGCGTGTCAGACAAAGACCTGAATGAAACTCACTGCAAGATCTTGGACCAGTCACTGCCTCTCAGCTTAACCTACCCCACAGGGTTGTTGTGGGGAGGGAGAGAGCTGTTTATGCCACTTTGAGCACCTTGGAGAAAAAGGATGGATATAACTGCAACAATAAATAAAAATAAAAATGTTCTGTTGTGCAAAAGGAATCTATCCACATTTCCGTTGCTGCTCAAGGGGAATGTAAACCTCTTTCTATTTCTTTCACACCGTTTTTGGAGAAGCGGGATTTGTCATTTCCACACCGATGGTTCACTGAGCTTTTAACAGGGACTGCTCACACTAAAATGAATACATATGCTAAACTTAGCCTTTAAACAGAACGTTTCTTAATGTGCTGCTGCTAGATGACACCAAGTCAACATGGTTCCCCTTCTAGTTGACATTAGAGATTGACGAATTCGTCAACTTCGGCTTCTCTCAGTTTCTCATATTTCCGGTCTTAAGTTCAGTTCTACAAATTACCGTACTCCATCAGTCAGGGAATTTGTTTTAAGTCCTCATGAAAAATCATCAGCATTTTACTGCACATTCCTCCAAATATACACAACTGTGCATTCAATGTTGCCTAATATACACATTTTGCAAGCAATTTTACTTAACAATTTCTCCTAGTATGTGCATTTTGGCATGTTATTTTCATGAATAGATGCTTTTTAATGCACACATTTCCCCAATATTTACACTTCTGTACACATGGGGGACATTGCAACTTTCAGAGAAGTGTGAATTTTAAAGGATAGCCAAGGTTCAAGCCACATATTGTTTCAGGGAGTGAGAATTAGGTGGGTTCCCATTAAAATGTGAACCAAACTGAATATCTCCCCCATGCCTAGCAGCAACAGTTTTTCAAATAGCTAATGTTAATAAAAGTTGAGGATTTTTATTTAAAAAGCCAACAACAGAACAGCAAATAAAGGAGGGGGGCAGTAGAAAGTGGGTCTTCCACCCCCAGTAAAACAGAATATGGCTAAATGTTCAGTACAGTGCATACCCTCAAACATTTCTCTGATGAAAAAGGGACATCCTATTCCATAATTAATTAATTTTTTATTTTTGTTTTATTTATACCCCACCCATCTGGCTGGGTTGCCCCAGCCACTCCACGTGACTTATCTAAAAGCATAATAAAACATTTTTTAAAACTTTGCTATATGGAGTTACCTTCAGATGTCTTCTAAAGGCTGTATAGTTATTTATTTCCTTGGCTTGGGAGTCGCATAGTTCCATACCTTCTGATGAAAATAGGGATGTCCTACCATACCCTCCCAAATTTATCCAATGAAAATAGGGTCATCCTAAGAAAAAGCAGGACATTCAGCCAATCAGAATGTCGGCAGCTCGAATCCCCACGACGGAGTGAGCTCCCGTTGCTCGGTCCCTGCTCATGCCAACAAAGCAGTTCGAAAGTACGTCAAAGTGCAAGTAGATAAATAGGTACCACTCCAGCGGGAAGGTAAACGGCATTTCCATGCACTGCTCTGGTTCGCCAGAAGCGGCTTAGTCATGCTGGCCACATGACCCGGAAGCTGTACTCTCTCGGCCAATAAAGCGAGATGAGCACCGCAAACCCACAATTGGCCATGACTGGACCTAATGGTCAGGAGTCCCTTTACCAAGAAAAAGCAGGACATTCAGAGATCAAATCAGAAACTGGGATGGCTTCTGTAAATTTGGGACTGTCCCTGGAAAATAGGGACACTTGGAGGGTCTGGCACCAGTTCTTAACCTTTTTCAGGTCATGGAACCCTTTGATAATCTGTTGAATGCTATGAACCCCCTCCCCAGAAAAACACACAAATGTAAAATTGTCAAAGGAACAGAAAGGAAGTCAAAGGAAAAAATACTTTTAGTGCCCAGTTCACAGACCCTCTGAAGCCCATTCATGGAGCCATTGGGGGTCCATGGACCCCCAATTAAGAAATCCCTGGTCTAGCAGAATCAACATTTAATTAAGATAATTAACATTCCCAACTTCACTATGTATAAATCATCTCTACTCCAGTCAGTCCCTCCAGGCTCCCAATTCCCTTCCCCCATTTCTTCATATACCATCTATTTATACAGAATAATCAAAAGTTTATAGACTTTAAAATGGCCAATAAGTAATCTCACTAGATGCCACTGTTTTTAGCTAAATTATACAGACACAAATTAATATTGACAGCAATGTGAAGAATACATTAAATAAAACAGGTTATATTTTGTTATCAATGATGAAGAACATTATTATCCTTGGAGGTTATTACATTAGATTCCTCCCTAGCAAATGCTATCTCTAGGGGAAGTGAGAAAAAGGAGAGTGGGAGAGAGAATGTGAAATCGCAGGGCATCAGACAGGATAATTCCCACATCCTGATCTTTCAAAGTGCTTGCACCAGCACATTAAGTCATTGCGAGTGAGGGAAATCAGCTAGAAAGCAATAGCACTGCATCCTGAGACTTGCCGACTTGATTTATGAGAGAGTTCTGTAGCTAAAGTATAAATAGAAAAAAGGGACCCATCCATTCTTTGCATGTTTATTACTTATCTGCTTCAATCTAGTGTTAAAAAAAGCAAGGAACCCATTCCAAATGATTTAAATACACATCAATATTCCGAAATATTAGTGCAAAGCACACTACCATATTCCATAGATGCAAATGCCCTGTTCAGTAGTTATCATAATGTGGGAATTCCACATGGGAGGGGTTGAGCCTGAAAACTGCCCCATCACTGGCGTTGGTGGTGTGTGTTGTTGTTATTTTAAGGGACATTTGGTATCGGAAACTCTAACATAGATGAACGGTTTCTCCATTTCACCAAACATGACTGCAGCTGGCTTCTTAACAGAGAAACAGCCAGGAAAGGACTGAAAGGAGGCTGGGAAAATAAATAAATCCTTAATATGTGCTCTCAATCCCTCTCTTATCAAACAGCTTGATTGCTTGACATTTCAGCTGACCTGTAAACCATAAAAACAAGATCCGGTGGGCAGAATAGATGATTTGGGCACCTTTCAAAACAAAAGCAGCAGCTCACCAAGGCTCAAAGAACAACAATGGAGATTGATTTTAAAATTGGCTCTGTTTTGTTCTTTTTCAGGGAATTGTGTGATTTGTCACAACAGAAGCAGCCACAAGCAAATTTACCTCACAACTTACAGCCACAGACCCTGGTCTGCAGTGATCCAGGAAAGCTGGCCATTAAATAGGCTAAATTAAAAATTTTAAAAAATGTCCAGGAGCACCTTATAGACAAACTCATCAAGAAGGCATTTCATCCTTTGCCCATATCCTGCGTCTCTCCTCCAAATCACCTACACCCACCCCATCAACTCACCGAATAGGGTTCAAAATGCCTCTTATCTGCCACATAGTGTTGTTGTGAGGATAAACAGAGGGGAGAGGAAGTGTTTACACCACACTGAGCTCCTTGGGTGGAGTACGAATGTAAAAATAAATAAAACGACTATTTCCAAAGAACAAGAACATGTCTGTACTTCATGAACATCTATGGTATTTGCACAAGAGCACAACATCTTGCAAAGAATATACCACCCTTTATGTTGTCTCAGTAGCATTGTGTCTATTTTTAGCTTACATTTAGAACTTGGACATTTCAAGGTTTGCTGAAGTATGTTCAGGTGGGAAATGAATCATGCCCTCCTAATAATAAGCTTTGCATTTGTGGCTATTGTTGACTAGTATTTTTCCCCCTTCCCCTTCAGTAATCTCAGAGACAGCTGAATCAATCAATGAGCCATTGTTAGTATGCAAAATATCATGCAGATACTAAGTCATTTGGTATCTGTTTATGCATAAAGTATAGCAGGTCTGAGGAAGGACCTTCGCTTAGCAGTAGAGCACAAGATTTGCAATGCAAAAGAGGCAGGTTTCAGTCCCTGGCATCTGTAGTTAAAAGCTAAGTCCGGTCACATTCAGAGATAAGTGGTGTTGTGGCCAGACAAGAGGCATAACCATGTGATCTGGCAGCTGGCTTGGTCAGGGTGGGGCTGCTTGCAGATGATTGGCCAGCACTAGCAGGTAACGCAGGAGCATTAGCTAGGGGGTGGACCTAGCTGGCCAATGAGCACCAGCCAAGCCCACTCCCAGGGGAATAAATTGTGGCCCCACATGGCTCTCCCCCTCAACCACCCATTTTTTTCATCAGATCTCCCTCCCTCCCCCAAATTAATTGGCTTTACTTATGCTACGACTATGGACATTGTTGGCTGCTGTATTCAGGGCTGGGCAGGAATTTTTCCACTTGGCAAACTGACACTGGCCATTTGGTTTTCTCCTACCTCATAGCAAGCATCACAACTTTGTGAGGTTAGGCATTGGGTAAGCCTGGGCTGGGAGGGCACAAGGAGAAGAGGACGAGATGGTTAGACAGTGTTCTCGAAGCTACCAGCATGAGTTTGACCAAACTGTGGGACGAAGTGGAAGACAGGAGTGCCTGGCGTGCTCTGGTCCATGGGATGACTAAACAACAACAACAAAGCCTGGGCTGGGCTGGAGAGGAGGTTGTAGCCTCTGCCTGCCCCTCCTTGGGTAAGGGTATCCTGTTAAAAGAATCCAGGAGGAGTGGCTTCTTTCCAATGCCCAGGGCCATAGCACTCCTCTGACAGCGATCCCTCGTAGGGGACCCCAAGCTGAATTTGCCTTTAGATGCACTCCCAGAAGGCAGGCTGGATTGGAATACAGTGGTACCTCAGGTTACATACGCTTCAGGTTACATACGCTTCAGGTTACAGACTCCGCTAATCCAGAAATAGTACCTCAGGTTAAGAACTTTGCTTCAGGATGAGAACAGAAATCATGCTCCAGCGGCATGGCGGCAGCAGGAGGCCCCATTAGCTTAAGTGGTGCTTCAGGTTAAGAACAGTTTCAGGTTAAGAACGGACCTCCGGAACAACTAAATACTTAACCCGAGGTACCACTGTAATGTGGCTTCACCTAATGCCAATGCTAAACCATTCACATCTGTAACCAATAAAAATTGTGGTCTCTTTTACCCTAAAACTATATGCTGTTGTCCTGTCTGGTTTATTGCTCTCTGGGAACTGTGGGGTCAGGGGATCTTGGCACGCAATGGAAAAGACATCTGCCCAAGTCTTGGGGAGCCACTTCAGGAACAGATGATACTGGGACAAACAGCCTGAACTAGAATGAGGCAGATTCACGTTGCTTGCTGTCACTGAGGCAACTGCCAAGCTTACTTTGAAATTCAACTTTGGGGAAGGGCTGTAGCTCAGTGGTACAGCATCTGCTTTGCATGCAGAAGGTCCCAGGTTCAGTCCCCAGCATCTCCAGGTAGGGCTGGGAAAGATCCCAGGCAGAGCCCTGGAAAGCTGATGTCGGTCAGTGTAGGCAGTTCTGAGCTAGATGGACCAATGTATGAGGCAGCTTTGTAAGTTCCTGTGATACACACATAAACTTATCAACACCCATGAACTCTGACACTTTTTCCAGAATAACTGTAGTAATAACCTTCCCTTCTGCTTGTAGTGATGTATGGAAGTGAGAGCTGGACCATAAAGAAGGCTGATTGCCAAAGAATTGATGCTTTTGAATTATGGTGCTGGAGGAGACTCTTGAGAGTCCCATGGACTGCAAGAAGATCAAACCTATCCATTCTGAAGGAAATCAGCCCTGAGTGCTCACTGGAAGGACAGATCCTGAAGCTGAGGCTCCAATACTTTGACCACCTCATGAGAAGACTCCCTGGAAAAGACCCTGATGCTGGGAAAGATGGAGGGCACAAGGAGAAGGGGATGACAGAGGATGAGATGGTTAGACAGTGTTCCTGAAGCTACCAGCATGAGTTTGACCAAACTGTGGGAGGCAGTGGAAGACAGGAGTGCCTGGCGTGCTCTGGTCCATGGGGTCACGAAGAGTCAGACACGACTAAACAACAACAACAACTTCTGCTCACAGGTCTTTGTCCCCAAACAAATACGTGCAAGTATAGCTGAGGCAGGAACAGTTGATGGGCTTGTTGCTCTTACTGTGAGTGCGGAAGTGGCATATGCATTCTCATTCCTTGCATACCAGGCAATATAGTGATGATGGTAGTAAGAGAAGGCTCCAGATCTGAGTGGAACAGAAAGTATTGCATTCCAGTCCTAAATATATTTACTTCAGAATAAAAGTCTATAACCTTGCATACAGAGCAAACAGCATCCACTAAACATTGGATGGAACAGCAAGGATGTGCTCCTTCTCAACATACTTGCCACAATGTTTAAAAGACAACTTCATATAAATTTTGTTGGCATCCATCTGTCTCAGAAGACAATGCAAGTTCCCTTTCGGGAATTATAGGGGAAGACCTACCCAAACTGTATAGAGATTTATTCATGTATGCAACTACAGCAGCAAGAATGCTATTTGCCCCAAAATGGAAAGAAGAAGTCCTGACGAAGGAAGAATGGATACCAAAAACTTATGGAATATGCAGAAATGGCGAAACTTTCCGGAAAAATAAGAAATCAAGATAACAGACTTTTAAATAAAAGAATGGAAATGGTTTATTGACTATTTACAAACAGGCTAGAAACAGATAAGAACATTGGCAGGATTATTGTAATAACCTGCAGTTTTATAAGAGTATATATTTAAAGTAGATGAATAAATGAATAAGTTAAATTACCGTATTTTTCGCCCCATAGGACGCACCGCCCCATAGAACGCACCTAGTTTTTTTGGGGGGGATAAAGAAAAAAAATTATTTCCCCCCCAGACACGGGGCTGGCGCGGGGGAAGCCCGAGCTTCCCCCGACCCCAGCCCCCAGAACAGCCTGCTATCCGCAAGCCTAGGGAGCCACGCCGGTCTCCCCAGGCTTGCAGAGAGCTGCGCGAAGCCCAGGAGCACTCTTCAGCGCACCCCAGGCTTTGGAGTGAGGGCAGCTCTGCGCGCTGTGCCGGGCTCCCGAAGGTTGCGCAGAGCTGCGCGCCGCCCGGGAGTGCAGGCAGCTCTGCGCAACCCTCGGGAGCCCGGCGTGGCTTTGCGTTGGGCTCCAGAGGGTTGTGCAGGGCTTCGTGAAGCCTGGAGAGCGAGAGGGGTCGGTGCACACCAACCCCTCTTGCTCTCCAGGCTTCAGCGAAAGCCTGCATTCGCCCCATAGGATGCACACACATTTCCCCTTCATTTTTGAAGGGGGAAAAGTGCGTCCTATAGGGTGAAAAATACGGTAATTTGGAATATGCAGGAAATATAAAGAAATAAGTTTAAGGAACCACAGAAAGAGGGGTAAGGAAGTCAAACTTTGAAATCTTAGAATGATTGTAAAACTATTGAAATGCATATAACTGAAAATCATAATTTTTTTTTAAGAAAAAGAAGAAGAGGAGGAGGAGGAAGAGGAAGAGGAAGAGGAGGAGGAGGAGGAGGAAGAAGAAGGAGGAGGAGGAGGAGGAGGAGGAGGAGGAGGAGGAGGAGAAGAAGAAGAAGAAGAAGAAGAAGAACAAGAACAAGAACAAGAACAAGAACAAGAACAAGAAGACAATGCAGTGCACCTCCACTGAAGAATCACAGCTCCTGAAGTGACCTCCCCAGGGAGCAAGTCTGGGCAGTGTGTATGGAAGTCTTCAATTAACTTTCAGTGACCTTTTCCTGAACTGGCTTCCTGTTGAATTGGTTCTCACCATGTCTATGGCTCCACATAGAAGGTCACAGAAGGCTTAGAGGACACCAGCCAAGAAGCTGGAATATAATGATACTGGTCTTGTGAAAATAACTCCACTTGTCAGAGTTACCCCTAAGATCCTGACAGCTCTAAAATCACTGGATTAGAGAAAGTGTGTTTGTGTGTGCCGCCCTGGTTATACATTCAATAAATAGGTATAACAAATAATAAACAAATAGGTGCCAAGGATCTACAGAAGCCCAGGGTGTCTCAAAAAGAACAAGTGGAGTCCATGAGGTGGACTGTCATGGGTGGCAGAATCTCACAGGCCAGCACCCCACGGCTACCCCACCCACCCCTGCCA
This sequence comes from Podarcis bocagei, assembly GCF_964188305.1. Lineage (NCBI taxonomy): Eukaryota > Metazoa > Chordata > Lepidosauria > Squamata > Lacertidae > Podarcis > Podarcis bocagei. Next base: position 58,044,242 of record NC_138134.1, read on the forward strand.
TCACCACCAGAGTCATGCTGCAGCAACGTCTGGTGAACACTTGCAAGATCTCACTAGTTTCTGCCACCACACAACCTCAGAACCTTCAGTGGGGTGGTGGCACTGGGGCAGAACCTTTCCATTTTGGCCTCAGGCAGAAAAATGGGACAAGCCACCCCTGAGTGGAGCTACTAAACACAGACAGAGAGAAGAACTGGGGACGGTCCTACCCTTTGGTGGAGTGAAGCTTCCACTTTGTGGTGCTGGGGAATGGAAAGCCACCACAAGTTGTTGGAGGGCAGTGTTGTGTGTGTCATGTGAGCTTCTCTGCTTACTGTAGGCCAGGCATGGCCAAACTTGGCCCTTCAGCTGTTTGGGGACTACAATTCCCATCATTCCTGACCACTGGTCCTGTTAGCTAGGGATGATGAGAGCTGTAGTCCCAAACAGCTGGAGGGCCAAGTTTGGCCAAGCCTGCTCTAGGCTAACCTGCTGTCTTGGGTGCAGTGGAGGGTGTTGTACTGTCAAAACAAGATTCAACAGTCAGCCTGGTCAGCTTCTGCACATAAAATTAGAGTGGCCTCCATCTTTTTCTTTGCCTCAGGCAGAGAAAATGTTTTTCCTTGGGTGAAAATATGGGTGCATGTGACACATAGCTCCATTTCTGATAAGGTGGCTCATATTAGGCAGGGCTGCCCTGAAAATGGACAGATGCAGAGGAGAGTTTGAAATGGCACCAAATTATCACATCGGAAGTTCAGGCTCATGAATCATGAATGAGTCTAAGAGGCTTAAAGCTCTTAATGCAGCCAGATCTGGGAGACTGGATTATCTCTCCCCTCCCCCCACCAAAATTTTTTTTTAAAAGAGCTTGAAAAATGAATCCTTTAAATTCTTCATTTTCTGCCTGTTTATCCCAACTCACAACCACTGACAATCTTTCCCAGAGCTCAACAAGTCAAACTCATTAAGCAGGAGACAGACCTAGAGGCAACACAGACAGGCACAAATAATAAGCAGCCCTTGACGTCTGCTGTGTGGCTTTTGCTGCATTACTATTTACATTAAAAGAGAAGAATGGAGTAGAAACAGTCCATGAATTCATTAAGGGTTAGAGATCAGGCACTGGTTTCTAATCATTGGAAGGATGAAATGCGGAAATGATTCCCTTAGAACAATTCAGGAGATGAAAGAAACAGTTTTGTTGCAGAATTAAGCAGGGAGGAAAGACTGGGTCAGTGCCACAGGATGGAATTGGCTTCACCTCCCAGTGAGAATCAACATTCTTCTTTACCACTTCTTGAAGCCACTGCTAGATTTAGCATTCATATAATTATGGAATTGGAAGTGACCTCCAAAACAGTCTAGACCCTGTGACACCCATAGGATCAGTGGTGCCCTTTGGGACTCTCCTTGATGCCCATAAATCCTCTGAGGCCCCACACCAGCAGACCTTCCAAGTGTCCCTATTTTCCAGGGATGTCCCTGATTTAGAGAAGCCGCCCGGTTTCTGATTTGATCCTGGAATATCCCACTTTTCCTTAAGATGTCCCTATTTTCTTTGGAGAAATGTTGGAGAGTATGGAATTATCTAAAGGCAATCCTGTATAGGGAAGTGGGCTTTTTTTAATGTTTCATGTTTAATTATGCTTTTATATATGTTAGAAGCTGCCCAGAGTGGCTGGGGCAACCCCGTAAGATGTGAGGGGGGGGAATAGTAAAATTATCATTATGGAATGGGACGTCTTTATTTTCATCGGAGAAATGTTGGAGGGTATGCACCAGTTCCATCACTCCCTTCTTGGTCACGACATGGTGAGGGTGACTACCTCTTTCTCACTTGAAAAATGCATAGAGCTGAGGGAGGAAATTGGAAGAGTGTCACTCTCCCACTTCCTTTTTCACCTCTATGTGCTTTTCACGGATCAAATCGACACATGAGCAACTGAATCAAAGGGGGGGGTGACTGAAAGGGTATTTATGTTACTGATTAAATTCCTATCCTGCCCTTCCTCACAAAGGAGCCCAGGGTGGCAATGAGTAAAAAAACAGAGCAATTAAAAAAATAAATGTTGAAATATTTTAAAACAGTCCAATATTCCAGGTAAGTGTGTATTAGGCCTGTAATATTAGCACAGGAATGTGAGCTGTATTTGCAGTCATGTGATTAACATGAGAGCCAGTGTGGTGTAATGGTTAAGAGTGGTGGACTTGTAATCTGGTGAACCGGGTTCATATCTCCGCTCCTCCACATGCAGCTGCTGGGTGACCTTGGGCCAGTCACACTTCTCTGAAGTCTCTCAGCCCCTCTCACCTCACAGAGTGTTTGTTGTGGGGGAGGAAGGGAAAGGAGAATGTTAGCCGCTTTGAGACTCCTTTGGATATCAAATCCAAACTCTTCTTCTTCTTCCAAACATGAGACGACATCCAATCTTTTGCCCTTCAGATGTCAACTTCCATCATCCTTACATTGGTCATGCTAGCTGGGGTTGATGGGAGTTGTAGTCCAAAACATCTGGTAGGGGGGCACCAGGCTGCTCTAGGAAGAGGAAGCATGCTAACAGGATTTGATGCTCTAAAGTGGGTAAGATAGCTGGCAAAACAAAACCCGAGCAGGGAAGAGAGCCATGTGGAATAGGCAATAAGATAAGAGTGCCACAGCAGCTGTGTTTATTTTAAAGCAGGGATGGGGAGTCCATGGGTGCCAATCAGTTCTCGGGATCTTACTAAAGCAAAATAAAACAATAATTTCTCTTCTTTATTCCCCTTTCAGCCACTAGAAATGTGCGGAAAGAGACGCCGCAAGTGGAATGTGAATCTGATACATGTTTCCTGTGAATGGTGGACTTGGGAGAGGGGAAACCAGCGAGAGACTGTTATACTTTGACCCTGTGATAGCTGAAAGGGTGGTGTTAGCCTGAGGAAAACCTTGCACTAAGAACAAGCTTTGACATTTTGGATTTTGACAAAAAAACCCACATACAGTGGTACCTCGGGTTACATACGCTTCAGGTTACATACGTTTCAGGTTACAGATGCTTCAGGTTACAGACTCCACTAACCCAGAAATAGTGCTTCAGGTTAAGAACTTTGCTTGAGGATGAGAACAGAAATTGTGCCCCGGCGGTGCAGCAGCAGCAGGAGGCCCCATTAGCTAAAGTGGTCTTCAGGTTAAGAACAGTTTCAGGTTAAGTACGGACCTCCGGAACGAATTAAGTACTTAACCCGAGGTACCACTGTAGTGCTAAACTGAACAAAACCACATTGCATTGCTTGGAAGACAGTCAAGGCTGAATGCTGTGGACCTTTGAAGTGGAACATCCATGAGGACCTGCCTGGTTTGTGGCACACTTGTCCTTCTAGCCAGCCATTCTTTGGCCAGGTTAGTCACAAGAACAGTGGCCATGCTGGTAGTAAACCAACAGGTTCTAAAATGATTCAGCTAATTGGAGTTGTTGACTAACTTAGGCAGTGGAGGGTGGTCTATTAGGGCAAATGGGGCACTACCCCCACCAGTCCTAGTCTGCCCTCCTCATTCCACCACCTGCTTGCCTTCCCAATGCTATCATTAGGCCAACTAGGCAGCCGCCTGGGGTGCAGACCTTAGATGGGCACAGTACCAACCTTGGAGAGGCATTAGTATAAGTTTAGTATATTTGCAAGTGAGATTTTGACATGGCCGAAATTGAAAATTTAAGAGACTTAAATTTTAACCTCACCATTCAGAAGATTATTTGTAATGATTTGTGTGCTCAAACAGCTTCTTTTGTATTTGAGAAAGGTAATCAAAGATTGTTGCGTTACTTATTATTGAAATTTTAAACAGATTTCTTTTTTACAAAGCATCTGCATTTGAACATTGAAGTAAGCCATTTTTCGCAGGAGGTGCAAGTAGCTAGCCTTGCCTAGGGTGCAAAATAGCCTGGCACCGGCACTGGACATTGGCCACTGTGACAACAGGGTGCTGTGCTGGAGACACCTTTGGCCTCATCCAGATAGGTGCTTCTTGTGCTCTTATGAGGCAGGGAGCAGAAGTGAGGTGTTGGAAGAGAGAGCTGAGCATGTCATGTAGCCTAAATCATGTGGGAAACTGGCGGGTGCATTGAATCCTAGCCCCTGCCCATCAGCTGTTGCCACCGACTGACTGACAGGTGGGTGTGGCTTTGGTCTCATGAGCCAAACTGGACCCCTTAGTGAGCTCTAACACAATTTAGATGGAACCCAGGGATAACCTTTTCTTTCTTAAGGCAGGCTTTGTCTGACTTTGACTATCTGCACGAAAGTGAAAAATTCAATAGGCAAAGGTTGCCTCATTCAGCTTAACATGAAATATTAATATTCTGCTCAGATCAGCTTGTTGAAATCTAAGCAATTTTACTGCTTGACTTGAATTAAATCTGAATGTTCAGCTTGAACTTGCCTCTGTCTCTACAATAGCCATTTAATTTTTTATCAATATTTATATTCCTTTCGATTAAATCACTAATGCACTGCCCTTTCACCCCAAGACCTGCCATGGAATGGCCCTTATCTTTTATTAAAGCAAAACTTTCTTTCCCCTGCCAAAAAATTGCTGGCATCTAGTTTTACAGCAATTTTGTTTGCCTTGCTTTGATTATGTGGTTATCTTAATTGTCAGTCTCTGCAGAGGAAGCTGAAAGGAGTTGATAAGGTCTTTGTGGGGAGTACTTTGGGCCAGGACTGGTTCTGGGAAAAGAGAACGTGGAAGGACATCTCATTAACTATACAAGCAGATGGATAAATGTAATTTTATCATCTCTGGATTGATTCTTCCATGAACAGCCCTCTTAAAAGTCAACCTGTATAAACGAACTCTTTTTTTAATGAATTTAACAATGGGTTTCATGAGAACTTTGTGGAAATAAAATGAAAATGAGGAATAACTAATCAGAGGTCGGGACCCCAAATAATCCTTCATGAGTTGGACAATAAGGCAATCTTATTGCCTGTGCAAGGGCAGAACAGAAAACATTTTTTTCACACCTGGAAGGGTATTTTGGTAAAATACAACCTGATTCAATGTTCTGAGACAAAGGTGATCAAGCGCTTTCTGCTTCAACAATGATTCTCTGCCAAAGCTTCGCCAGAGCCTCTTCTCGACCTGCCTCTGCCTTCTGTGTGGTTACTGCATAGAGAACTTCCAGCAGAGGTGGCTGGAAATAAAGTTTGGGATTTGTCGATAATAGCAAAAAATAACATCTTATTTAAGAGCAAGAATAGCAACCACAGAGCCGATTGGAAGGTCGGCAGTTTGAATCCCCGCAACGGGGTGAGTTCCTGTTGCTCAGTCCTTCTCCTGCCAACCTAGCAGTTTGAAAGCACGTCAAATTGCAAGTAGATAAATAGGTTCCGCTCCGGCAGGAAGGTAAATGCCGTTTCTGTGTGCTGCCCTGGTTCGCCAGAAGTGGCTTAGTCATGCTGGCCACATGACCCGGAAGCTGTACGCCGGCTCCCTCGACCATGTATAGTATCCAATATGGAGAAATTGTGACAATCCAGTCTAATCCCAAGCACCTCGGGAGAACCTATACAGTGGTATCTCGGGTTACAGACACTTCAGGTCACAAACTCTGCTGACCCGGAAGTAGTACCTCGGGTTGAGAACTTTGCCTCAAGATGAGAACGGAAATCGTGTGCCAGTGGCGCAGCAGCAGTGGGAGGCCCCATTAGCTAAAGTGGTGCCTCAGGTTTAGAACGGTTTCAGGTTAAGAACGGACCTCCAGAACAAATTAAGTTCATAACCAGAGGTACCACTGTACTGTGTTCACAGAAACAATATTTTCCAGAATCAATCCATGCCTGGCTATAGGGGTTAATTCAAGAGGTAGGGTGTACACAGAACTTCTTCTGAGCACTAATTCTGTGTAAGACTATGTGCTGCTGACCAGTGCTGTATATCTTTGCTGACTATTACCTATCTCCATGTTTCAAATGAAAGCCCCAGTGGTGGAATCGTATCTATATGGTCTACTGAGGACCAAGTCCCACAGGATTCAATGGAACTCCCAGGTAACTGTGTATAGGATTGCACTTCTAATTCTCTGAAGTAAAGCAGCAGCAAACGTTGCTTCGTGAAATATGTTTGCTGCCAGCTTCTGGAAGTTTAATTTCTGCAAATTTAATGCTTGTATACATTTTAGACAATTCCTTGAAGAACTCCACGTTATTGTTTTTAGAGTGCATTGTTATGCCCGACAGATAGAAAAAGCATCTTATTTCTTGGTTTGTCATCTATTCCTTACAGCTGCAATTCGTCTTGTTGAGTGGGTGGAGTTAGTAGTGTGCTGTAACCACTATGGCAAATGAGAAATATTGGAATCTGAATATTAAAACTTTACTTCAGTTGCACAGGGAAATAATTACTGGCAGTGGGTTCCAGTGGCTGGCTTTCACACCACCTAGGGTGAAAGTTTTCCCGTGAAGCAATCAAAGTGTCACCGAAGCAATTTCTCTGCCTTTCCATTTTCTATCAGTCTGATGTCACAAGCTAAAGGACTTCCTATTTTTCTGCAAATAGCCTTTCCAAACGTAGAGGCGGCCATAAGGGATCTTCTTGAAATGCTTAAGTGATTCCCAACATCAGTTTAATTGGACTTGTCAATGGTGGATGTTTCTAGAGGCCTGTTCCACAATGGGCTGGATGGTGTTCCCATCAGAAATGTCAAGCCGTGTGGTTCCTCTCAGTTCATTTCCCAAGCTACAATTTGTCTTCTAATACACTGACTCTAAATTGTCTACCTACTTTATTTCACACACAAGCAGACTGAGAAAGAGACTAAGAAAAGAGAGCCAAGTTCAGTTCTTGGTTTGGATTCTTACAATCCAACACGGAAAACAATTAGAATTCGTCTGGGTTGCATTAAACTCAAGTTTTAGTTATAATTTTCATGCATATATATCCCAGGAAAAATGAGTCTGGGCGATGTCCAGCTTCACTATCATAAGGAGATTTCACTACACAGTAGAACTCTCTCCTCTCCTCACATACCTCCTGTGCATCCCATAAATCTGCTCTGGGGGGCTGTAGAGCGGAACCCAGAACTGATTTAGGGGTGTGTGGCAGGTCTACAGGAATAGGAGAGGGTGAAGAAGTGCCATTGCCCAACTTCTGGTGCTAGTAGAACTCTTTAGAATAGATGGTGGGTGGTGTGAACTGCCCTGGGAACTTTGGATGATATATATGTCCCCTCATTACTCATTTTTTCCACTGGAGTAATACGGATAAGTCCAATTAATAGAACGGCACTACCCTTTCCCCTTGTGGTTCTGTAGACATGCAGGAGAATCCGATGCTAGTCATACTCAGAGTAGACCCACTGAAATCCATGGGCTTAAGTTAATAGTCATGGGACCCATTTATTTCAATGGATCTGCTCTGAGACCACCCAAAGTTTTTGCTGTTGCTGTTCCTATTGTTGTTTGGTAAATTGCTAAAACTGGCTTATCTCATTTAGGCTCTTCCATGGGTAGCTCATATGATTTCTTTCCTTCTTGAGCCCTGCAGGGAGATTTAAAGAACACATTTCTTCCTATCTGCTTTTAGTTGCTGGCTACTTGTTTCTGGGAGGGGGGGGGGGTTTGTTGTTGTTTTGCGGCTGTTTTATTACTGGATTCTGGTGTTTGCTCTCAGCCTTGGTTTTTCAATTGAATTGGGGTTTTTTATTATTATTAAAAAAACGCACCATAAATCAAAACAGCATCATGAGCTGCATTGAAACTCTTTTGGGTTGAAGGCTGAGTATTAATTGAGTAAATAAATAAATAAACAGGCTGAAGTTGCTCCAGCTTTGATATACTGTATACAAAGTCATATGCTCAACACATGGCAACTCTCAGCTTCTGGGAGTGGATAATGGCATTGTTTGCAAACCCTCCAACATTTCTCCAGCAAAAATAGGGACATCCTATTCCATTATAATAATCAGGGCTTTTTCCCAGCCAGAACTCACTTCCGGCACCTCTCAGGTGGGCGCCATCGGAATTATAAGAGAACAAGGGAGGTTTTTCATGGAGAGTTCCGATACCTGGATTGCCCCGGGCACTCCGGGTGGCTTCCGACATATATAAAAACATAATGAAACTTGAAACATTGAAAAACTTTCAATGAATATAGGAACATCCTAAGGAAAAGTTAGGGATGTGGGTGGCACTGTGGGTTAAACCACAGAGCCTAGGACTTGCTGATCAGAAGGTCGGTGGTTCGAATCCCCGCAACAGGGTGAGCTCCCGTTGCTCGGTCCCTGCTCCTGCCAACCTAGCAGTTCGAAAGCACGTCAAAGTGCAAGTAGATAAATAGGTACCGCTCCAGCGGGAAGGTAAATGGCGTTTGTGCGCGCTGCTCTGGTTCACCAGAAGCGGCTTAGTCATGCTGGCCACATGACCTGGAAGCTGTACGCCGGCTCCCTCAGCCAACAAAGCGAGATGAGCACCGCAACCCCAGAGTCGTCCGCAACTGGACCTAATGGTCAGGGGTCCCTTTACCTTTAAGGAAAAGCAGGACATTCCAGGACCAAAACAGAAACCGGGATGGCTTCTGTAAATCAGAGACTGTCCCTGGAAAATAGGGACACTTGGAGGGCCTGTACACATATAGCAACCGCTAGGCATACAGTTGTTTACTTTTTCAGGGGTGGGAAGCAAATCCAGTTCCCCAGCTCTGATCTAGATTAATTGCAGCCAACATTCTCTCTAATGCCAGCCATTATTTATTGCTTATTTATTGCATTTAATTCCCCCCTTTTTTTCCTCCAAGGATCTCATGGTTCTCTCCTGAGAGGCAGTAACTTGCTTCATGGCCAAGTGGGGATTTGATACAATCTGCTATTTTCCCCTCCGTGGACCACTAGGGATTTGAACCCTGGTCTCCCAAGTGCTAGTCTGGCACTCTATCTCAGTGTTTCCCAACCACTGTTCCGCGGCACACTAGTGTGCCGCGAGATGTTGCCTGGTGTGCCGCGGGAAAAATTAAAAAATTCGAAAGATTTTTTTTTTAAGTCAAATTTTCGATTGGGGCGCCGTCACTAGATGACCCCTGGGGTTCCCTCCCTCCCTCCCGCTCTGCGCCTCCCTCCTCCTCCTCCTCCGGGGAGGCCCTTCCTGGCTCTCGGCCAAGGCTTGGCAGCTGCCACTCACTCACTCGCTCGCCCACCCATCCCTCCATCCCTGCACCCGGCCTCTCCCCCTCCGTCCCCGGATCCGTAGTCCCCTCGCCCTTGGGCTCCGCGCCCGTGCGGGGTGCGCAAACTACGTTTCCCAGCGTGGCCTGGCGGGCCGGGCGTTTTGTTTGAAGCGCTCTTCTCCCGGCCATGGAATGAGCGCAGCGGCGGCGGGCGGGCGGGCAGGGGCTCTTCCGCGCAGACCCCAGGCAGCCTGCCTGCGCCCCCACGGAGATCGGGCGGCAGGATGGAGCCCGGGGATCCCCGCGGAGGCGGAGCGGCGGAGGCGGAGGCTGCCCCCCAAGGTAGGGCTGCGTCGGGGGGGTGTTATTTTTGCAATGCTGCATCCGCGCCGGAGGGGACGCATCGGACCGCGGGGAGACCCCTTGGCGGGCGTGCAAGGCAATGTATGCGTGCAGGCGTTGCATGGAGTGCAGTGCAATGCAATGGCAACGCGGCGCCCTGCATGCATGCATGCAACTTCCACCGGCGCTCCGGACTTGGCAGGTGAGGGGGGTCCCCAGTGGGCGGCAGAGAGAGCCGGGAGGGCGAAGGGGAGCCGGGGGGGAGCAGCGCTGCTCCCCGAGCCGAGCCCGGGGGGAAACTTCGGCGTCGTTGCACCGGGTGTTGGAAGCGGAGGCTGGCGGGGCCCCCTCACCTGCAAAACCTGGTCGCCTCTCATATATTTCGTGCATTGCATTCATCGCCCGCTTTCTCCTCCAAGGAGCTCCCGGGGGCGCGCGTGGTTCTCCCCGTGTTATCCTCGCAACAACAGCCCTGCGAGGTGGGTCAGGCGAGTGGCCCAAGGGAGCACCCAGGGATTGTCCTGGCCAGGTGGGGTGATTTGAACCCTGCTATCTGCCCGGTCTTCGTCCTCATTTAGCCCCCACATGTGCATGACTGTGCATGACTGAGGTTTTCCCCCCTCGTCTTGGCTATGGTGTGAGTCTGTGCTGTTAATTAATGGGGTTCTGCCTTCGGAGAAGATGAGCCAGCCCTCAAGGAGGTGATTATGTAATTTGCTAGCAATTCATGTCCCTCCCGGCGTGACGCTGCGCGCTGACGTCACGGGGCTGTAATGGTGGTGTGCCTCGAGATTTTTTTCATGAAACAAGTGTGCCTTTGCCCAAAAAAGGTTGGGAAACACTGCTCTATCTACTCCACCACACTGGCTGTCATTGGGGGATGGGGGTGGAGATTACCAGAAACATGGGAACTTTCTTCCCAACTGCAAATTTGGGTGGAACTGCTATGAGGAAAAATAATCTTACTCTGTACGAACTTGACCCCTTTCCCCCTCTGCAGAAAAGGACTTTTTTTTAACCAGCTGTGCTGCAATCCCTTTCTAAGAACAGCAGCGGCTGTATTCCTAGATTAGGTAAAGGTAAAGGGACCCCTGACCGTTAGGTCCAGTCGCAAATGACTCTGGGGTTGTGGCACTCATCTCGCTTTATTGACCGAGGGAGCTAGCGTACAGCTTCCAGGTCATGTGGCCAGCATGACTAAGCCGCTTCTGGTGAACCAGAGCAGCACATGGAAACGCCATTTACCTTCCTGCCGCAGCAGTACCTATTTATCTACCTGCACTTTGATGTGCTTTTGAACTGCCAGGTTGGCTGGAGCTGGGACCGAGCAATGGGAGCTCACCCCGTCATGGGGATTTGAACCACCGACCTTCTGATCGGCAAGCCCTAGGCTCTGTGGTTTAGACCACAGCGCCACCCACATCCCTAGATTCACCTTCTCCAACTTGATGCACTGCAGGAATTTTGAACTACAATTCCCATCACCCCAGCCAGCATAGCCAGGCTGTTCCAGGCTGATGGAAGCTGTGAGCCAAAACATTTGGAAGGCACCAGGATGGGGGGAGGGGGGCAATGTCATACATTTACACAATACAATAAGCAGGAAATGAAAGGGAGGTGGATACGTCGAAATTCACCATTGGTTTCTCCAGGTGTGAAATAACTTGGAGGAATGAGCTGGGTAGAATCAATAATGTAATAAAACTGAAATGAGTGAGAAAGTAAATACATTGTGTTCTCTCTGGGCATCAGGTAGATATAGATGGAAGTTTAACGGAGGTTATTTGCAGGAGCAAATGATGCAGACCTCATGTGGGCAATGAATTTGTTGCCCATCCCAGGAATTAAGAATAGGAATGGGCAGTCCCTGTCTGATACAATACAAAATTAATTTAGATCTGCTGGGTTATTGTTGGAGAACATGAAGGCTCTTTCTGCACCAGACACTTAGAATGGCCTCACCATCCTTTATCTCATTTTCTGCAGAGAATTCACATGTGATGCAACAATGAAATCAGTGCTGTCCTGTCTCTTCCCTGTATTTCTTCTACCACCTTTACTCACAATACAGAACGTCCAACTTTTTCATAAGGCCAAAGCAGTGCAATCTCTGCATGTCAAGAAGTACTCACTGGTAATTCTTTGGACTTTTATCTTCCATGAGTGCAGTGAGATTCAGAGTTTGGGTGAGCAGACTTCAGCCTTGTTGGGTCTATGTTGTTGTTGTTGTTGTTGTTGTTGTTTACTAAAACTTCAAGACCTACCTGCCAGTGCCAGGTGCAAAAGACAAACAGTTCAAATTAAAGAATGTAATGTATCCAAGTACAAGATGGCTTTAAAGCAAGATTAGAAAAATTCCTGAAAGATACGGCTATCAAGAGCTACTAACCAGGTTTGCCATGTTCTACCACCACTATCAGAGGTGGTGTAAATTCATTTTTTTATAATAATAAACACTTTTGTAAATAACATTGTTTTATACTGTTGATGTTGTTTTAAATCTTCGTATTTGTATGTTTTTCACAATTGTAAGTTGCTTTGAAATATTCAAGGTAGTAAGTGATGGATAAAGGTAAGTAGTAACAATATCAGTTTGCTGGGAATAGCAAGTGGTGGAGAGTGCTATTCAGAGCCGGCTCTGCTATTAGGCAGACTGAGGCAGCTGCCTTGGGTAGCAGAAGCCCCCAAGACAGCAGCCACATGGGCATCCCACCAGTGCCAACACCAATGGCACAGAAGCAGCGCCAGTATCAGTGCCAATTTAAGCCCAAATCACAGAAGGTCTTGCAGAGCATGAAAGACATTGCACAATTTCTCACCCAAAATGGATGGTCACTTCTCTGCCAGCGGCAGAGTCAGCAGGGCAGGTGATACTACAGTGGTGGCAGCAGGTATGGTGGCTGCAGGACAAGATGGCGCTTCCTGTTCCGTGGTGCTATTGCATTCTGGTCCTGCTTGCACACTTCCCATAGGCATCTGGCTGGCCACTGTGAGAAAAGGATGCTGGACTAAAGGGGCCTTTGGCCTGATGCTGCAGGCCACTTGTCAGACCCTTGGCTGAAAGGAAACTGTGAACAGCAACAAGCAACACGTCGGCTAATAATATACTGACAATATTTTTATAACACTATACTGTTTCAAAATTCATAAACAGAAGACATATAATATGTGTATGGAGTCACAAATTAATAAGAATCAAACAAATGTTCCATTAATAGGAATGGTAGCGTGGTAAGTCACTGTCAAAGATCACTGAAATGGAGGCAAAATGCCTTTCCACAGTCAATATCCTACAAACGTGAGATGATGGGTGCTCCGAACGTTGCAATAGGGTGCTCTGAGCACAGCAGCAGACAGAACAGTTCTCCCAGGATAATGAACTGTTTCAATGAGTAATTCTTCATCAGCAAATTAATTGTCCCCAAAGGTACATCAAATAGCCATGGATCAGCAATCACTTAAAAGTGTAGTAAGCTGTGACTTTGTCAGCAATAATTTTGCCTTCACTGTTCATCTGTCTTTCATGATACCCCAGCTTAAAATTCAGAAGAAAGAACATTGTAGTGGGAGAAGTCAAATTAGGATAATTTCTACAGAGGAAACAAGAAAGACATTTTAATTACTTAAACTGACACTGCAGTTAGGTAAATCTACACTTCCCTCCCTCCATTTCTTTTAAAGAAGTGACATTCATCAGTCTTCTATGGCCATTTGCTAATTAACATTATAAGACAACTAGGTAAGTCATGGTGTACTGATAAAAATCAGTTGTAGAAATTAATCTCACCGAATTCCACACAGTAGTCATGATTTCTAGTTGGCCAATGAAAAACAAATGTCAAGTGCATGCACACATACAGTATCCGTGTGGAAAAACGACAAGGAACTTCAGATTTTGATGTTTAAAATTAAAAACATCAGTCACTATGTCTATCAGGGTAACACGATGCAATTATAATGTTGACACCACATTGATCTTGGTGTGAGTATTCTTTGAGGATTTTCTTTCCCAAATAATGTTAGCTTATCTGATGGGAATCTCATTTCTTGCCCATGTTCAGTTTATTACTATTATTATTTATGTTTCCATCATAGAACCCTTTGTTGTTTCAAAAATCAGAATACCATTATCTGTTCTTTGTAAACATAAAAACAACCAGTGTGTTGAAAATTGGGACATCTAGAAATGTGCCATTAGGCCGATGGCTATGTTTGGTTTTCAACAAATTATCTTAATTTGCCTCTCTAAATCCTCTGTTATGAGTAAATAGGTTAAATATCTATCAAATCTCTTCAGTGTCAGTATCCAACACAAGGCTAGGCACTCTTTGAAACAGCCTAGTAAAAGAAATAGGCTTTTGGTCTGATGCGCAACAGCAGCTCTTACAGTTTTCTCCAGTGATACTTTATATTTTTATCTCTGATATTTGATAGCAGTTCATAGACTCTGTTATGGGATATTATTACATGCCACCCAATCTCCTCCAGGGGTTACAAGGTTTGGTTTTCTTAGCATGAGAGTGGAGACTGTGATGTCTTTAGGAAATATGGTTTTATTTACAAATATATACACCCCGAGCATTGTCCAGCACAGAGAAGCACAAGGCAGGACATGTCTCTGTGTCCCCAGCGTGCAGCCCTCTTTCCAGCTCACTCAAGAGCAACTTATTTGGTTATGCCAAATTGTGGTACTTAACTAGCAAGCCAAAACCATTGCCTTGACAAAGAAACTGGTTTGACAATGTGTCAGATGGCTGTGGTGGTTGCTCGTGAGTAACCAGGCAGGACTCAGACCTATCTTTTACAGGCTTTGGGTGCAAACTATTTACACTGCAGAGCCACAAGTTCATGTCTGCCTCAATTGCTAGGAGAATCCGGGAGTGGTTGTTTCCTGGACCTCCCCCAACATAAAAGTCTCTTTACTCCCACCCTTTTCCTTCCCTCTTTTCACTTTAGACCTCTGTGCAGGGTGGGCGACGGAACGGGTGTGCTTCCCTCCTGGCCAGCTTGTCCAGGAGTGGTGCTGAGGCTCCCCGCAGCATCCTCAGGTCTTTTTCCCAGGTAGGGTGTGCTGGTCCCGAGGGTTAACCGTGCGGTGAGGTCCAAGTCCAGTCTGAGGTCGAGGGTGCGGTATGGAGGCTGTCCATCAAAGCTGAAGCTGGGTCCAAGGCAGGGAGTCGGGTGAGGTCAGGAACTCTGGCAGAAGAGCAGGATAGGGTGCAGGCTACCAACGATGTTGCTCCTGCAACCTGGGACTGGGGTGGGCTGGCTTTTATCTGCCCCGAGGCATAGGGCGGCCCCGGTCCACAGGTGACTCGCGTCTCCTGGCCTGGAGGCGAGCCCTCCTCCTGCAGGAACTTAGTTCCCTCCACCTCTCTGCCCTGAGCCTCTGCAGCTCAGGAGAGGCTGGAGGGTTACCGGACCCAGAGGCAACCTCAGCCTCCCCTGATGGGGCTGAGAATGGAGCACCTGCAGGCAATGGGTCCTCCATCACCTCAGGAGCCAGAGCAGACTCAGCTGGTGCCTGCACCTGAGGATCCAGCACAGGTAAGTGTGGGATGTAAACACAGGAGCAGTCAATGACAACATTCCTAGAGTGTACATGTTAGAACATGGGGAGGGATGTCTGTCCAGCAAGCAGGTAAACTTCCTGGGGATGGACTTCCTCCGCATGTGACCAGAGGTGGGTGTGGCCTCACCTGTGCAGGTAATGACAAAAGCACAGGGCAGGCAGCCACTCTGTCTCTCTGCCATTTTCCTTCGATGAGGAAACATCTAAGGATGCCCTCTTGGCTCCCAGCCAAGAGAGGAGATAAGTACTATCTTGCTACAAGATAGATTCTGAATGTATGTAACCTTTTTAAGCCTGTCTGCCTTCTGGGATCATATTGTGAACAGAACGTGAGTAAACTCTTTTATACTTTTATAAAGACTGTGTTGTGTCTTGTATTTTAAGAGGGAACAAAGGGGAAATTACCAGAGTAATTATTATAGAGGTTCTAGCGAACCTGTGCAAGTGTTACCGTTGCTAACTTAAAGGGGAATGTCTATAAACTCTGCTGATATTTTGGGAACTTCTTAGCACAAGTTGGATAAGGATATAATCCCACAATATATCCTCTCCTGCACCCCAGAACATTCCCACAGTGAGGACCCTTCAGGCTCAAGCCCCAACCCCAGCTCAGCTGGCTCTGGAGGTGGGGAATCCTGTGCAGGCTGGGATTCCTCAGGTTCAGCCTCCGAGTCCGAATCCCAGGCCATCACATGGGGCTTTCCTCATCACCGGAAGAACTGCTTCGCAAGATTTTCGGAGGCTCCCTGTAACACAACTGCCCCTCTGTTTCCCACCCCTGTTCTGATGGCAGTTCCCTGACACAATGCATTCTACCCTTAGAGATACAGGGATCCCAAGAATTCGAAGGGATCTGGGATATAATCCAGAGTGGCCCACACACACCTCAGTAGGTGTGGCCTGGTGAGAGAGGTGTGGCCTGGTGAGATTCCTGAGGGCAAATATCTCTGTATTTTGCATCTGACATTATTTTGTATTTGACACATTGCTACTTGATATCTGACAATATTGTCATTATTGGACCTTCTGCATGCAAAACAGATGCTATACCACAGAACTATGGCCCTTCTTAAAATATATGAGAACTGTTGCTAATATTGTGACCTTAGGAAACCGCTCCACCATTCAAATATACCAGGCTTCCTCAAACTCAGCCCTGTAGATGTTTTGAGACTACAATTCCCATCATCCCTGACCACTGGTCCTGCTAGCTAGGGATCATGGGAGTTGTAGGCCAAAAACATCTGGAGGGCCAAGGTTGAGGCAGCCTGAAATATACCATGTACTCTCTAGGTAGCCTCACTTGAACCATTATTGTCTCTACCTTAGTTTTCTGCCTGCTTTACTTTACACAATTGTTCTAAGACGGTATATGCAGAGCACTGGGAGCATTTTTAAATGCCATAAAATTGTGACTACGGCTGCAGTCAAAGTATCGTGTATTAGCAGGTCAGTCCCATTTAGCTTGTGAGTCTTGCTTGTGAGTAAAAATGTATAAAACTGAGCTGTAAAAACGCTACGGAAATACTATTAAAAACAAAATGAATAGAAGGTGATTTTTGAAAATCAGATGCAAAGGCCAGGACTAAACTGCAGCCAGTGATTAATGGAGTATTTTGGGCTTAAACTCAAAAGCAAATGTCAAGTGTGATTACTGAGCATGTATATATTTACTGCTGTGTGTTTTGCCAATTCTTTGATTAAACCTAATTCTTAACATTTGTTTTTTGGATGGTTCTTATGCAGAGGGTTGAACGAAAAGCCCCTTGAGCCGTGAGATGTTTTGAGGCCCACAACATAAGAATCAGTGGCTTGAGAAGTCTGTTCCCTAACTGCAGCATCCTCGTGGTACTATGATACAAGACATGTCAATGGGGCAAGATGTGAGGGATGGGAGCAGACATAGAAAGTGACCTTATACCTTGGTCCACCTAGCTGAGTATTGCTACAGTTGGAAACTGCAGGAGAGTGATCTTGCGCTCAGATGCTGCTTGCAGGTTTCCCACAGGCCACCATGAGAAGAGGGTGCTGGACTAGATGGATCCAGCAGGCTCTCCTTACATTCTTAACCAGACAAGTAGCAGGAAGGGCTAGAGCTCGGTGGTAGAGCATTTGCCTTGCATACAAAAGCTCCTGAGTTCAATCCCTGGCATCTTCAGGTAAGGCTGAGAGAGAACCCCTGGAGAGCTGCTGCCAGTCAGTATAGACCAGCCTTTCTCAACCTGTGGGTCCCCAGATGTTGTTGGACTGCAGCTCCCATCACCCCTAGCTAGCAAGGCCAGAGCTCAGGGATGATGGGAGTTGTAGTCCAACAACAACTGGGGACCCACAAGTTGAGAACCGCTGGTATAGACAATATTAAGCTAGCTGGACTAGTTGTTGTTGTTGTTGTTGTTGTTGTTGTTGTTGTTGTTGTTGTTGTTGTTGTTATTCGAGTTTGGATTTGATATCCCGCTTTCTCACTAAGGAGTCTCAAAGCAGCTAACAATTTCCTTTCCCTTCCTCCCCCACAATAAACACTCTGTGAGGTGAGAGGGGCTGAGAGACTTTAAAGAAGGATGTCTAGCCCAAGGTCACCCAGCAGCTGCATGTGGAGGAGTGGGGACACGAACCGGTTCACCAGATTACAAGTCTACCACTTTTAACCACTACACCACACTGGCAATAATAATAATAATAATAATAATAATAATAATAATAATAATAATACCCCGCCTATCAGGCTGGGTGGCTTCAAACAGGATATTAAAAACACAATAAAACATCAAACATTAAAAACTTCCCTAAACAGGGCTGCCTTCAGATGTCTTCTAAAAGCCAGATAGTTGTTTATTTCCTTGACATCTGATGGGGGTGGCGTTCCACAGGGCGGGTGTCACCACCGAGAAGGCCCTATGCCTGGTTCCCTGTAACCTCACTTCTCGCAATGAGGGAACCCCAGAAGGCCCTTGGTGCTGGACCTCAGTGTCTGGGCTGAACGATGGGGGTGGATACACACCTTCAGGTATACTGGGCTGAGGCTGTTTAGGGCTTTAAAGGTCAGCACCAACACTTTGAATTGTGCTCGGAAACGTACTGGGAGCCAATGTAGATCTTTCAGGACCAGTGTTATATGGTCTCGACGGCCGTTCCCAGTCGCCAGTCTAGCTGCCGCATTCTGGATTAGTTGTAGTTTCCGGGTCGCTTTCAAAGGTAGCCCTGACTCAGGATAAGGCAGCTTCCTGTTTTGCAAAGTTTTCAGATAGGAGTCTTTCCAGGCTCTACCTGGGGGAACCTGGTACCTTCTGTATGCAAAAGAGCTCTTCCCCTAAAATAATAGGTTGTCATCTTTGTAAGCCAAAGTCAAATGTCTAGAGGAATTTTTGCACAGCTTCGTTATCTGTTTTTCTAAGTTTATGATTGGGAAAATGCATCTCGCAATGCTTTCTTGGGGGGTTAGCCTGGTATATTTTGAAATGTTACGTAAATAACAAGCAAATCAGCTCATGGGTGGCAGGTGGGCATACTCACACATACACAATGCTGTAAAAAGAACATATTTATCTATCTGGAGGGAAGCAGATAGAGCCAATAACTGACTTCACATATGAATAAGTGGAACTGGGGGACAAGTAATAGAAAACTGTGAAAGTTGCTGTATACTGAATCATTTATTCCTCCAGAAAACACAATGGTTAATTAATGTTAAGCACAATGAGAAGTCCCGTGCTATGGGCACTAAATCACAGCAGCCCAGTAAACAAGTTATAAAACTTAGGCTATCACTTTTCAGAATGCCAGCATTTGCCATCTTTTCTGCAAATTAATTTTGCACATGAGTAATTTTGTGGCTGCCGTATCAAATCAAATGCAGCACATGTTAAGCCGAAGATGGAGCTGTGCTATTATTCATCACTCACTAGATGCATGATTACTTTGGACCCAAGCATGTCATTTTATATAATGAGGCTCATCTTTATCACCCTCAAAAAGCTTTTATTACAAGCAACAATACAACCTGAAAGGAAAAATAGTTTTTCTAAAAAAAATTAAAACTATTAAAATGTCAAGCTCTTCACCATACAAAATTACTATTGCGTGGTTCTATGGCCATGAACATTATGGCACCAATCCATTAGAGGTTTTCAGTAAACAATAGTAGATCCCCGGCTGTTCAGACATGAAGCCAGACTCACAATTGCATCTCGAGGCCCCGTAACCACCCTGTTCCCTAAGGTGCAAATAACAATAGCAGCCAAGTGCCGCTATTGGTTAGTTGGCCCTGTGCCCAGTGGAACGCCCTCAACTTCCTGCTGCTGTTGGCCAAATTGGTGGCAGGAGGACGATCTGGCCTGCAATAGGATGGTTCACAGAGGAGGCCCTGGGCCCACCTGCAAAGCTGCCCGCAAAGCCACCCACCTGAGGAGGGGTGAACGGACCTATTGATACACAGCACAGGTTCCCAAAAGTGGCCTGCAAGCTTCCTTCAGGTGGCCCACAGAAAGGCAGTGGGACAGTCAGGACTGTTCTTATTTTGCCCTGCATTTGATCAACCTTTTTCTTACAATGATGATTTGTTTGTTTTGACCAGGGACAGATTATCAGATAAACTAACATATTATGAGTTTCATAATACGAAGTTTGTTTGTTTGTTTGTTTGTTGTTTTTAGTTCATTCATATCCCACCATTTTTCTCCAAGGAGCTCAATACAGTGGTACCTTGGGTTACATACGCTTCAGGTTACATACGCTTCAGGATACAGACTACGCTAACCCAGAAATAGTACCTTGGGTTAAGAACTTTGCTTCAGGATGAGAACAGAAATCGGGCTACGGCGGCACGGCGGCAGCAGGAGGCCCCATTAGCTAAAGTGGTGCTTCAGGTTAAGAACGGACCTCCGGAACAAATTAAGTATGTAACCAGAGGTACCACTGTATGCCATACTGGCATATAGGCTTTCCCCTTTGCCAATTCATCCACACTAAAACTCTGTGAGGTAGTTTAGGCAGGAAGGCAATGGCTCACCAAGGTCACCCAGTGAGCTCCACGGCTGAGTCTGCTATTCACCGCTTCTAAAAAAAGTTCACCTAACTCCAAAGAGCTTAGGAAGCACATCAGTCACATTAAAAGGGAAGCCGTGTTAGGATATTTCCGTTCCACCTTAAAAGGGAGCAGGCTTTGTGAGTCACAGAGTCTGCGCATTTCCTGTTCACAGGATGTTTATGTTTTCTGTTGCTTTCGTTTTCTCTCTCTCGGTGCCTGAAACACTGAAGCAGGCAGTCATGTTTTTCTCTGTTCTGACTAACACAGAATAAACTTATGAAAAATGCTCTCCTGCGTGCATCTTACGCTGTGCATTATCTGCTGATAAGAGCGTGCACCAGCCCTGGAATGTGGCAAGCTATTTCTGGAGCTCGTGTCGCTAATTGCTGATACTGCGTGTCTACGGGAGATCGATGGACGTCCGGAGGCGACATGGGGCCATGATGGACTTTGTCTCCCTGGCAGTATCCCAACAAGACGAGGGTGGTGTGGTTGTCTTGCAACCAAAATGGCTGCTCTTGCCTGGTCAGCTGTGATCCAAGGGACTGTTATAGCACTGCAGGGTTGCTACATGCGTATAATTCTACATGAAAACAGTTCCCATCATGTGGGACATCTTTGAAGTGAGATCTGAAGCGTAAGTCATTTTCTTATCTTGTATGAAAGCAATAATCTATCTGACAGCTCTGAATAAACTGACAAGGTCATCATAATGTACTGTCTGCTAAAACTAAAGGGGAGAAATGGCAGGGATCAATTAGAAGCTTCTGGCCCTCATGATCTAGCTCAGCAACTGTGAAACCTCAGACAAGTTTGAATAACCAACAAGGCCAATGTTCCAAAGCCCCTTGACTCTACCTTAAGAAGCTGGCTACAAAATGGTTGGATGTAGCAGTTACTGCAAATGAGACTCTAGAGACAGGGTCAGCTTTCTCTTTCAATGTTTAAGATTGGGACCTGCTGTTAAATGAGCTCATGTGGCAGCGCTCCTTAAGAGATACTCTCCCAATGTAGTTTTAGTATAAAAAGTCACAGACATCTAACAGATGCAAGTGGAAATGGATTGAATAATACATATGTGCCCCCAGGCAATTCTAAATCACGTGGAATCGCTGCCATCATCTCCAATACATGTCCCTTTCAAGTCTCTGATCCTAGAGGTCTCTATTTACTTATTAAAGGTAATTTAGCTTCCCCCAAATATTCTATAAATAACTCCAAAAATAGACAGTGGCAGCCACCTTTGCCAGCCACCTATAGAATAGCTGGCATTTTGCAATGCAGCTCCTCCTGGGAGGAAGATGGCACCAATTCCCTGCAGCTGTTGGTTTTCTGATGAATGGAGAATTGATCAAACCAGGCCTTTTGAACTAGAATTATAATAACAGAATATCTGTCCTGTAATTAATCCTGTTCTTCCTCTGTGAGCTGCTATGATTGATCGCCATCAGCTATGGTAATTGTGGTGCAGAGACACTGGGCCAAAATCTTGCAGCCAGATAAATGAGCCTGATTTACAGCTGCACGTAGGGAAACCTTTCATTTCCTAGCAAACTTTACAATGGGAAAGAAGAGTGTGGACATTTATTCTTCAGCGGACAACCGCAGCTAAACAGAGAGTGGGCTAGGCTCCCTAACTGAGTCTGTGGCACTGGAATGAAGCAGATGCACAACGCATCAGACGTTTAAAGATTTGATTCATCTGCTATCTTTTATTCAGGCTGGAACACTGTTAGGCTGATCGTTCTTGGCAGGAACAACTCCAGATGACACAGAGGGCAATCGTTTGCTAGGACCAAAGAACCATGCAGTAGTGCTGCTTATTCACTTCTTTGCATTTTTAAAAAAACAACAATGAATAAGGTCAATGGTGATTCAGTGGAATGCTTGGTGAGAGAATCTTAGTTTGAGCAGGCCAGGTGCAGATGCTGCTCATTTACCTTGCGGCCAGCAGAGCAGGAATGGGGAACCATTTTTTCCACTCATATTCCCTTGTGGGCAACCCTCCACGTAAAGTGGATGGGGCCAGAAACAAAAGTAGGCAAAGCAGTAAATGTGAAACTGACCTTTGTACAAAAGCATTCCAGGCATGCAGGCGCGAAAGGTTCCTGTATATGCACACACATACAGTGGTACCTTGGGTTAAGAACTTAATTCATTCTGGAGGTCTGTTCTTAACCCGAAACTGTTCTTAACCTGAGGTACCACTTTAGCTAATGGGTCCTCCTGCTGCCACCATGCCGCTGGTGCGCGATTTCTGTTCTCATCCTGAAGCAAAGTTCTTAACCCAAGGTACTATTTCTGGGTTAGCGGAGTCTGTAACCTGAAGCGTATGTAACCCGAGTTTCCACTGTATATACACAGACTCATACAGCTCTTCATCCAAGCAAGTAAGAGCCATTATCACAGTTCAAGTGCACATTTCAGCCAGGCAATAGCACTCAATCATGCAGAGGCGACGCTAGCTGCTCAGGCACCTGGAGCGGCACACATGCTGTGCACCCTGGGGCGGGGCCATGGGGGCGGGGAGAGCGTCCCAGGGGGCGGGGTGAACATCCCAGGGAGCAAGCCGTCCATGGTGGGCTGCTTCCTGGGCGGGCAGGGGGAGCTGCGCCTCTTCCTTTTGACAGCTCAGGGGAGGCTCCCCCCCTCAGGAAGCAGCCTGGGAGCAGGGGGCGACAGCGCACCACCCACCCATGACTCCCAAGCCTCCCCCAAGCTGTCAAAACGAAGGGGGGTAGTCCGCCAGCAAGGCGGCACAGCTCCGCCCCTTCCCCTGATGGCTCAGGGTAGGCTTGGGAGTCGTCGGCGGGCAGCGCGCCAAATGTCACCCCCCTCAGTGACGGCACCCAGGGCGGACTGCCCCCATGGGGCAGCGCCAGTAAGGGGCGTGGTCTAGTGAGAGGGGGAGAGGCCTGATAAGAGTTCTGAGGGCCATATTTTGTTTTGCACCTGAGGTTCCTGTCACCCTGTACAGCTGAGGGCAGAGACTTGTGGCGCTTCTAATGTGTGTATTGCACATAATAATTTCAGACATTTTCATAATGGAAAAGACAGTCTTCTATTCTGCTGGGCGGTTTTTCT
Organism: Podarcis bocagei; assembly: GCF_964188305.1. Classification (NCBI taxonomy): domain Eukaryota; kingdom Metazoa; phylum Chordata; class Lepidosauria; order Squamata; family Lacertidae; genus Podarcis; species Podarcis bocagei. Next base: position 58,067,381 of record NC_138134.1, read on the forward strand.
GCAGCCAAACCCTGAAAACATCTCCAGCCCTTTGGGTGTCTGCCATGACTGTGTATTATTGCGATACTTTGAACAAAAGTTTTATTGCTTCGGCCTCAAACTAAAATAAAAGTCAGAATCAACCACATATTAGCATTCTAGGACCTTCAAAACGTGTTTGTGGGTTAAAATGGTTTGTTTCTTGGTTGTGTTTTATTATGTATTTTGTGTTCTCATTTTGTATTTTTATGTTGTGAACTGCCCTGTGACCTTTGGATGAAGGGCAGTATACAATTTTTGAAAATAATAATAATAATAATGAAGAAATGTGATTCTGTCTGTGCATGCCACAGACACAATCGCATGCTACATAAGAATTGCCAGCATTAACAGGCAAAACATCTCATTACTTCGGTTGCAGTATTCTAAATTATTGTCCGATATATATGTACGTCCGTATTGCCACTAAGAGTCTAATTGTCATGCTTTGCTGATATACCTAATAAGATTTAGCAACAAACAAGAGATGTTTCAAATAAATTTCCTGCCCAGAGATTAATGTATATGGAAGTAAGGTTTAACAACAGTATGAAAATACCTCCTGCTTGCAAATGAAAGCCAAGAGGTGGTTCTCTGTGGCTGTTCAATGACTGTGCCTATGTGGCAAATTAAATTGATGGGTATAGTTCACAGCAAGTAAGCTTGAAGTGGAGTGATGGGACGAGCTGATGAATGACAGTGTTATTTATGGCACCTTTCAAGATTATTAGCACCCAGCACAGCTGCCAGAATTAAAATTCACAGGGAAGGTAGAACACATAATTGTTTAGGAAGCTTAATGTCAATCGAGCTATTCTAGAGTAAGGCACTGGAACCACATATTGTTCCCTCCTTTCTGAGGAGGAGTTTGCTTTGCTTCATGTTTTCATCCAAAACTCCTTAATTTGCACTTACTGAAACAAACCATGAATGCATATATTCTTCCCACATTCTGTGACGCAGTTCTCCAACCAATGTGTGCAAAGATGTGTATATTACGTAGAAGTGTTCGTAAAATTGTATACCTTCATAAGAATAATATGCAAGAATGCATTCTATTAGGGGAAGCTGCATACAAGTCTGTGTATTAGACATGTGTACTAAAACGATGATGAATTTTCATGAGCACTTTTTTCTTTTTTAAAAAAGAAATCACAAGGTGACAGAAAACCGAATTTAAGATTGGAAAAAGGAGAAACTGAGAGAGACCAAAGTGTATAGATTTGCCCATTCCTACTAGGTTTACTATAAAAATATTGCAGATATTTCACCCCTGAACTCTAATTCATGTTAGTGATATATTGTGGGACTGAATGCTCCCTTCCTACAGCCCATTTTTCCCCCAACAAGCAAATTCTCCCATCTTAATGGCTTTAACCATGGCTAAGAGTTACATCTGTGCTGACTCTAAGCTGGTTGAAACCAGCCACATTCCATCTTAGTCAGTTTCAAGCCTTCGTTAAGATGGAAACCCTGGTTAGCTTCAAGCAGCTTAAAAGGCAGTATACAATAGATCATGGGTAGGCAAACTAAGGCCCGGGGGCAGGATCCGGCCCAGTCGCCTTCTAAATCCGGCCCATGGATGGTCTGGGAATCAGCTTGTTTTTAGTGGAATGTGTCCTTTTATTTAAAATGCATCTCTAGGTTATTTGTGGGGCATAGGAATTTGTTCTTTTTTCTTCTTTTTTCCAAAATATAGTCCTGCCCCCCACAAGGTCTGAGGGTCAGTGAACCAGCCCCCTGCTGAAAAAGTTTGCTGACCCCTGGAATAGACTGTCTACACCTGTGGAAATTGTGCAGCTCTCATTGGTGTGTTTGTGCGTCTGGGTTTTTTAATAAAAAAATACTTCTTTCCACTCTGCTTGACTCCTCCTTGGGCCCAACCTCCTAAACTAGATATGGGAGGTGCCCTTAAAGCTATAGTCACATTTATCCTCACAATTTTGGCTAAACTTGATCTCTTGCTTAGTGGAATTTTAAAAAACAAACTTTTTCCCATCCACAAATACTGTGTTTTGAATGCAATTTGCAGCATAGCAAGCGAGTGGCAGGAAATTGTTTATGAATTTAGATGAATGCATTGGTAGTGTATTTCATGCATGCCCCATTTCCATTATCTTGGCGATCAATGTAATAGTCCAGTAATCAAGTATGCTAGCCTTGCTACAGATTTGGAGTGGGGGGGAGGCATTCTGTCCCCAGAGGAAATAACCGTATAATTTGAGATATGAAATCATGATGTGCTCTCATGCTCAGTCATATTCTCCTGGTGATAAGTTTCGTACTGTGCAAGGGTCAATTTTTCATATTATACAAGGTTCAATATCTGCGTCACTTTTAATTAAAATACATTCCCTGTCTCTTGGTGTGGAAATTGAGAATAACCACAGTAATGTGAGTAGCTCCCGTACTTGGGCATCTTGATCTACCATGCTAATTTATCCTTAGAAAAGATATATATCTAACACTCCATCTAATCATAAATGCAAGTAGTGAGTGTCAACAGGATTGTAGCCAAAATGAGCCCACTGAAAAAACAAGAAAGGGGTATCAGCTGGCTCAGAGTAACCCCAACATTTGCAAAATACTATCTCAAAATACAGTTAATTGAAGGCGATAGGCAGCTAACTCATTCCATCAGTGCAAAGATTTACACTTACACCATGGAACTTCTCCTCACCCCCATGTGACCCTCATACCCTCCCCAAATCTGCTCTGGGAGTTGGGGGAACATTCCATGAATCCCATTTCTTTATCTTGCCTACACAAGTTTAGTTTTCTTTGGTGCTGTGCCAAAACATTCTCCTGCCCCCCACTAATCCCTCCCCTACCTGGCCTGGTCTCCTTGGCAACGCTTCCCCCAGGTGGGATTGGACAACTGACTGAGGTAGGCGGAGACCTCCAGGTATCCCACCTGAGGGAAGGCAAAGCCAAGCCTATGCTGTTGGAGCCGCTCCAGATCTAGGGGCTGCACACGTCCACGCAAAGGGCGCCCCCCATTTTAAGCAGGGAGCAGTCATTCTCCTGCCCCCCACCAACCCTTCTCCATCAGTTTATGAGAAAAGAATTTGTATTCAAAAACTATGAGTAGACCTATCCCCATGACCACCCTGCAATGACAAGGTACCATAAGCTCAACCCCACCTCCACCAATATTAGAAAGAAACTTTAACATGCCCTGAGAAAGGGACAGAAAGATGGAAGCTTCTTTTTGCAGAAGAAAACTTTCATTAAATTGGAGCACTAGTTTAGTCATCTGCAAATAAAAAAATGGGGGGGGGGACAACCTGACCTTCATATATTGCGATTTAATTAGATCATACTAAATATAGCACTCATGGGCTGAATTCCTTTGTTTCTCAAAGCCAATTTCCAGAGCAAAGCATTCTCCAACAATGGATAAACTTGAACTGGAGTACACCATGTTTTAGAGAACCATAATACCACTCCATGTTAGGAATATGCCTTTATTCAAACAAAGAGCAGAAACCAAAGCCACTGAAAACAAAATATGTATGTTCTCCTTTTATTTTAGCCATGCACGCTTTTGAGACTGATGAATAGGGATACTGAATGTATACGTCAGACTCTGGAGATAGGTAAGAGGTAGATATATAATGGAACAGGTAAATTGTTTTTAAAAAATAATGATGTGCCAAGGCTCAGGTTTCTGTGAAAACTGCCTGCCCTTGAAATAAGCTCTGTAAGTTAATTTAGTATTAGTATTAGTTTCCCATCTTTTTCCCTAACAGGACTCAAGGCAGCTTACAGATAAAAATGAGAATCACTAAAAACATTGGGGGGGGGGGAAACCACATGTAAAAAACAACTAAACATTAAAACTATGTACAGATAAAAATCTGTTTAAAACATACCCATAATTATGATTTAAAAAACATCAGAGCACCAGCCCTTTCATTAAAAACAGCCAGTTCCCAAAAGCCTGTTCGAACAAGAAGGTGTGAAGGCACAGAGTAATTATAATATGAAGCAAGAGTTGGAATTTTGGGGAAACTATGGAGGGATGAAGGGGAAGTCCTAGGCTGACGGACGGAATGTTAAATTTGAAATGTTGTTGAATCATAGAGGGAGCCAGCCTAGCTTCACAAAACAGGAGGCCCATAGGCAACTGACCCATGTATACAAATGGTGCAGTGTTATATTCCTTTGCCATTTTTAATATATATATATATACTTTTCAGATATATACATTTCACTGATTTTACAATCATTTTGACATTTTAAAACTTCCTCCCCCCTCTTTCTGCGGTTCCTTAAATTTAATTTTAATATCGTCTGCATGTCCGAATCAACTTAACTTACACATTTATTCATCTTCTTTAAATACAGTGGTACCTCGCAAGACGAATGCCTCGCAAGACAAAAAACTCGCTAGACGAAAGGTTTTTCCGTTTTCGAGTTGCCTCGCAAGACGAATTTCCCTATGGGCTTGCTTCGCAAGACGAAAACGTCTCGCGACTTTGTTTCCTTTTTCTTAAAACCGTTAAAACAAAGGGTGCTTAGCTTGAACAGCTGCAGTTGCGACTTGACTTCGAGGAGCAACTGTTAGCACGTGGTTTTGCAGCCTTTTCTCAGACTTTGCTCACTTTTGAAGCTTTTCCAGAACTTCTCTTGCATCCATTTGGTAAGTTAAACTTTTAAAACTTTTTTGGGGGGTTTTGGATTTTGGCTTGGGGTGTTTGGGATTCAAGGACTTGGTGTTGTGGGGGGGTTTGCAATAATCTGGGAGCTTGTGGGCCTTTTTGGGGAATTTTTATGATTTTCTGTGACCACTGGGCCAGTTTGTTTTTTTTCAAATTTTTTTTTCCTGAGTTTGAATTTCTGAGTGCTGGCTGGCTGGGGGAACAGTTGGAGAGGTTTCTGCAGGAATCTGGGACCATTGAGCCATGTTGTTATTTTGTGAATTTTTTTTTTGTCTGGGTGGGGGAACAGTTGGGGAGGGGTTTGCAGCAGTTGGGGAGGGGCTGGGGAGCAGTTGGGGAGGGGTTTGCAGCAGTTGGGGAGGAGCTGGGGGAGCAGTTGGGGAGGGGTTTGCAATTTCTGTGTGGTGGGTGGGTGGTTGTCTGTGGGAACAGTTGAGGTTTTTGAAGGCATTGGTGATTTTTGAAGCTTTTCCAAAACTTATTTTGCAGCCATTTGAGGTTTCTGAAGACTTCGGTGATTGATTGTTGAAGCTTTTCCAGAACTTCTCTTGCATCCATTTGGTAAGTTAAACTTTTAAAAAAAAATTGGTGGGTTTTGGATTTTGGATTTTGGGTTGGGGTTTTGGGGATTCAAGGACTTGGTTCTGGGTTTTAATTTCTGTGTGGTGGGTGGCTGGGTGCTTTTGAATTTTTTGGATTTGAAGCACATCACTGATTTTTTTTCCTTTTTCTGAGTTTACGAAGGTAAGAACTGTGCTGCCATGGGACCCAAGAAGACTGCTGCTGCAGTGGCCGGCGAGAGGAAGAAGGAGAAGGTGACGCTGGAAATGAAGAAGGAGATCATCCGGAAGCACGACGGCGGAATGCGTGTGACGGGCATCGCCAGGGAGTACGGGAGGAATCCATCAACCATCGGGACCATCCTGAAGATGAGGGAGAAGATCCTGGCGACTGATGCAGCCAAGGGAGTCACCAGGATCGTGAAGAACCGCCCAGCTGTTCTGGAGGAGGTTGAGAAGTTGCTGCTCATCTGGATAGAAGAGAAGCAGCGTGCAGGGGACACAGTGTCTGAGGCCGTCATTTGTGAGAAGGCCAAGGCCTTGCACGCTGACCTCATCCGGGAACAGCCAGGAACCTCAGGCGAGCCAGAAGTCTTCAAGGCAAGCAGAGGTTGGTTTGAACGGTTCAAGACAAGATCTGGCATCCACAGCGTGGTCAGGCATGGAGAGGCTGCCAGTTCTGATGGTTGGGAGGACCGCTCCCTCTCTGCCAACTCCATCTGGCCTAGGGGGCGGGGCCTGCACTCCTCGCCACAGCATAAGAGGTCTGGGAGAGGCCTCCGGGACACGACTGCTGTTGCTGCTGCTCGCGTGAGTGTTGGGAGGACCGCTCCCTCTCTGCCAACTCCATCTGGCCTAGGGGGCGGGGCCTGCACTCCTCGCCACAGCATAAGAGGTCTGGGAGAGGCCTCCGGGACAAGACTGCTGGTGCTGCTGCTCGCGTGAGTGTTGGGAGGACCGCTCCCTCTCTGCCAACTCCATCTGGCCTAGGGGGCGGGGCCTGCACTCCTCGCCACAGCATAAGAGGTCTGGGAGAGGCCTCCGGGACAAGACTGCTGGTGCTGCTGCTCGCGTGAGTGTTGGGAGGACCGCTCCCTTTCTGCCAACTCCATCTGGCCTAAGGGGCGGGGCCTGCATTCATTGCCACAGCATAAGAGGCCTGGGAGAGGCCTCCGGGACAAGACTGCTGGTGCTGCTGCTTGCGTGAGTGTTGGGAGGACCGCTCCCTTTCTGCCAACTCCATCTGGCCTAAGGGGCGGGGCCCGCACTCATCGCCACAGCATAAGAGGCCTGGGAGAGGCCTCCGGGACAAGACTGCTGGTGCTGCTGCTCGCGTGAGTGTTGGGAGGACCGCTCCCTTTCTGCCAACTCCATCTGGCCTAGGGGGCGGGGCCTGCATTCATCGCCACAGCATAAGAGGTCTGGGAGAGGCCTCCGGGACACGACTGCTGGTGCTGCTGCTCGCGTGAGTGTTGGGAGGACCGCTCCCTTTCTGCCAACTCCATCTGGCCTAGGGGGCGGGGCCTGCATTCATTGCCACAGCATAAGAGGCCAGAGAGAGGCCTCCGGGACACGACTGCTGGTGCTGCTGCTCGCGTGAGTGTTGGGAGGACCGCTCCCTTTCTGCCAACTCCATCTGGCCTAGGGGGCGGAGCCTGCATTCATCGCCATAGCATAAGAGGCCTGAGAGAGGCCTCCGGGACACGACTGCTGTTGTTGCTTCGTGAGTGCTAGGAAGACCGCTCCCTCTCCTGCCAACTCCATCCGGCCTAGGGGGCGGGGCCTGCACTACCATCACAGTTTAGAGGACAGAGCAGCTACCGGCAGCAATGGACAAAATAGTTTTAAATGTTTTAATTGCTTTTAATTTGCAGCATCTTAAATGGGGGTTGTTGTTTTTTATAATATTATATTATTTCATTATCTGCTGCAAATGTTAAAGATGTTTTTATATATTTTAAGGTGTTTTAAGGGTGCTTTTATTGTTAACTTCGTTGTACCACCGTGAATGGTGGTTTTTATTTATGTATTTTTGTTTGTTCCATTTTGTTTTGTTTTTGGGGGTGGACACTGAGTGGGGCGGGGATTGGTTTTGTTTGGGCATAATTGTTTTGGTTGTTTTGTTTTCTATTTGTAAATGGAGGTTAGTATGAGGCTTGGGATTGCGACCGTGGAGGGGCGAGGGAGGTATGGCGGTGGGGGCAGATGTTATAGGCGAAGGGGATCGAGATATGGATATGCTCGTACCCCTTCCAATCTGCGCCCCATCCCGAGAGACGAGGGTAGGGCGAGCAAGGATTACTCACCTCCTTCACTGGTGTTGTGCAATGCCAGGTCTATAGGCAACAAAACTACTACCCTGCGAGATTTCTTTATCTCGCAGGGAGTTGACCTGGCTTGTGTGACGGAGACCTGGGTGCGCGAAGGGGTAACTGTTACCTTACGAGAGATGGCGCCCCCGGGTTTCTCCGTCCTCCACCAGTCACGGACCGTGGGCCGGGGGGGAGGGGTGGCAGTATTAATCCGGGAAGATTGTTCTTTCAGGGCTCTACCATCGCCATCGATCCCCGGCATTGAATGTGTTGGCCTAGTGTGGGGCTCCGAGGAGAGCTTGGCTGTCTGGCTGGTGTACCGGCCACCTAGCGCACCAGCAGCCACCCTGTCAGGCCTGCTGGAGGCGGTGGCCGGCTGGGCCTTGGAGTTCCCTAACCTATTGGTATTGGGAGACTTCAACTTCCACGCTGATGCCACTCCCTCCTCACAGGCTCTGGACCTGGTGTCTTCCATGGCGACACTAGGGCTCTCCCAGTTTGTTTCGGGCCCCACACATCAAGCAGGCCACACGCTGGATTTGATCTTTGGCGCCGGTATAGATGTGATCATGTCTCCTTCGATGAAGGTGCCATGGTCTGATCACTACGCTCTGAAAGCCAGGATTGACTTTCCACCCCCACCCTGCTTAGGTGGCGAGCCGATTTGGGCTCGCCCGCGGAGGCTGATGGACCCGGATAGATTCCGTCAAGCCTTGCGGGACCTTGCTCCCCCTGGCGACTCATTGACTGAGCTTGTTGAGGGCTGGAATACCCAGCTCCTGGCAGCCATTGATGAGATCGCACCTAAGCGCCCTCTGCGACCCCGCAGAAACCGGGCTCCCTGGTTTACCGAGGAGCTTCGGAAAATGAAGCGGGACCTCAGACGGCTAGAGCGAGTATGGCGGGGTGCCCGTGACGGAGCCTCAAGAACATCTTATAGGGTTTTTATGAAAACCTATGAGATGGCAGTGAAGGCTGCTAAGAAGTCTTACTTCGCGGCCTCCATTGCATCCGCTAGCTCTCGCCCGGCGCAATTATTTAGTATAATTCGGTCTTTAACGTCCCTTGAGGGACAGCCAAATTTAAATAACAATCTGACACACAGCTGTGAGGCATTTGCGAGCTTTTTTGCGGAGAAGGTCTTGTCGCTCCGCCATGACCTCCCTGCCAATTTGGATACAATAAAGGAACTGGAGGCCCCTCGACTGTCCTCGGGTCCAGTATTGGACCACTTTGACCGGATATCTCCAGCCGATGTGGACAGATTCCTCCAAGCTGGAAAGCCCACCACCTGTCCTCTTGACCCGTGCCCGTCATGGCTGATTAGAGCGTGTCCAGACGAGGTGCGGGGCCCCCTGGGGGATATCATCAATTTGTCCCTTGGCACCGGGATATTCCCAGGGGAACTGAAGGAGGCGGTGGTGCGTCCGCTCTTAAAGAAAACATCATTAGATCCCTCAGATCTATCCAATTACCGCCCGGTCTCGAATCTTCCATTCCTGGGTAAGGTGATTGAGAGAGTGGTTGCTGAACAGCTTGGTAGGTTTCTGGATGAAACATCTGCTCTGGACCCATTCCAGTCCGGCTTCCGTGCTGGTCATGGGACCGAGACGGCTCTGGTCGCCCTAACAGATGATCTCCGCAGGCAGCTGGATCGAGGCGGGTCAGGGCTGCTGATTCTTCTAGATCTGTCAGCAGCCTTTGACATGGTCGATCACGAACTCCTGGACCACCGCCTTGCCGACGTGGGGATCCAGGGCTCAGTCCTTCAATGGCTGCGCTCGTTTCTCTCTGGTCGGGGACAGAGGGTGGCGCTTGGGGGGGAATTGTCATCACGCCACTCCTTGGTGTGTGGAGTGCCTCAGGGTGCAATTCTCTCCCCGATGCTTTTTAACATCTTTATGCGCCCCCTCGCCCAGCTTGTCCGGAGTTTTGGGCTGGGTTGCCATCAGTATGCTGATGACACCCAACTCTATCTGTTGATGGATGGCCATCCTGACTCGGCCCCAGACACACTGACCAGATGTCTGGAAGCTGTGGCTGGATGGTTACGTGGGAGCCGGTTGAAGTTAAATCCTTCGAAGACAGAGGTCCTCTGGCTGGGGCGGGACGATATGGGATCGAGGGGGCAACTCCCATCTCTTGCGGGGGTGCAATTAGTGCCAGCACCGTCCGTTAAGAGTTTGGGTGTAATCTTCGATACCTCCCTCTCTATGGAGTCGCAGATTACAGCTATAACAAAGGCGGCATTTTTTCATCTCCGCCAAGCTAAGCAGTTGGCCCCTTATCTCTCTCGTCCTGACCTAGCCACTGTGATCCATGCGACGGTCACCTCCAGACTGGATTATTGTAACTCGCTCTACGTGGGGCTGCCCTTGAGACTGACCCAGAAACTCCAGCGGGTGCAGAATGCCGCGGCGAGACTCCTTATGGGGTCTCCGCTGCGAGAGCACATTCATCCGGTATTATACCAGCTGCACTGGCTCCCGGTGGAGTACAGGATCAGGTTTAAGGTGCTGGTTTTAACCTTTAAAGCCCTATACGGCCTAGGACCCTCGTACCTACGGGACCGCCTCTCCTGGTATGCCCCACAGAGAAACCTACGGTCTGCAAATAATAACATCCTCAAGGTCCCAGGCCTCAGAGAGGTTAGGCTGGCCTCAACTAGAGCCAGGGCCTTCTCGGCTGCAGCTCCAAACTGGTGGAATGCTCTGTCAAAAGAGACTAGGGCCCTGCGGGACCTGACATCTTTCCGCAGGGCCTGCAAGACAGAGTTGTTCCGCCAGGCCTTTGGTCAGGGCGCAGCCTGACTCCCTCCTCTGGCAACCTACACATAATTCTGCTTAATTGGTTGCCATCAATTTGATTTAATTAATTTTTATAATGAATATTTTTAGATTGTGTGATTATTTTACTGATTATTTGATTGTTGTTAGCCGCCCTGAGCCCGGCTTTGGCTGGGGAGGGCGGGATATAAATAAAATTTATTATTATTATTATTATGATGTTCCTGCGGCTGAAGACTTTGCAGCGGAGTTCCTGGAGGTTCTGAAGACGGAGGGCTACGTTCCACAGCACGTCTTCAACTGCGACGAGACTGGGCTGTTTTGGAAGAGGATGCCCAAAGGGACTTTCATCACACAGGAGGAGTCCAAGTTGCCTGGCCACAAGCCCATGAAGGACCGTCTGACCCTGCTCTTCTGTGCCAACGCAAGCGGCGACCTGAAGATCAAGCCCCTGCTGGTGTACCACTCGGAGAACCCACGGGCCTTCAAGAGACACAAGATCGACAAGGAGCGGCTGAGTGTCATGTGGCGATCCAACAGCAAGGCTTGGGTCACACGTGTGCTGTTTGTGGACTGGGTCAATCTTGCTTTTGGCCCTGCTGTCAAGCAGTACCTGCTGGACAACGACCTGCCGCTGAAGGCTTTGCTTCTGATGGACAATGCTCCTGCCCATCCTAAAGGCCTTGAGGTGGACTTGTTGGAGGAGTTCAGCTTCATCAACATCATGTTCCTGCCGCCTAACACCATGCCACTGTTCCAGCCGATAGATCAGCAGGTCATCGCCAATTTCAAAAAACTCTACACCAAGGAGCTTTTCAGGCGATGCTTCGAGGTGACTGACTGCACCACCATCACCCTGCGGGAATTCTGGAAGGACCACTTCGACATCGTCACCTGCTTGAAGATGATCACCACGGCCTGGAACGGGATCAGCCAGAGAAATTTGAATTGCGCTTGGCGCAGCCTGTGGCCGGACTGTGTGGCACCAAGTGACTCTGATGCACCAGAGTCAACAGTGGTGCAGGACATTGTTGCCTTGGGGAGGACCATGGGCCTGGAGGTCACGGAGGAGGACGTCTGCGAGCTGGTGGAGGAGCATGACGACGAGCTGACCACCGTGGAGCTGGTCGAACTGCAGGCAGAGGCTGCGCAGGAGCAGGCCTCACTGGAAGAGGAGGAAGCAACTGAGGAACGGCTGTCCTCCGAAAAACTGAGGGGCATTTGTCTGAAGTGGAAGGAGGTGCAGACTTTTGCAGAGCAGCACCACCCTGAGAAGCACGTGGCACATGACGCTGGGAACATTTATGATACAAAGGTCATGTCGCCTTTCAGGGAGGTGCTGAAAAGGCGGATGAAGCAGCAGACTATGGACAGGTTCTTGAGCAAGAAGCAAAGAGTGGAAGAGGAGCCTTCTTCGAGTGTTCCCCCAGAGTCTTAGAAAATGTACTGTACACTTTGTTGATTTTTAAATGTTTTTCTGTCATGTTTATAAAGTTAATTTATTTTCCCTTCAGTTTTTGAACTGCTCTTTACAGTATGTGTGACTTTAAAGAGCAGTTAATAAACTCTTGTTGTACCAAATTTGGCTTTGTTTGGACTTTTTTTGACCATAGGAACGCATTAATTGATTTTCAATGCATTCCTATGGGATTTCGTGATTCGCAAGACGAAAAATTCGCTAGACGACAAAACTTGCGGAACGAATTAATTTCGTCTTGCGGGGCACCACTGTATATACTCTTATGTAACTGCAAGTTATCGCAATAACCCTGCCAGTGTTTTTATCTGTTTCCAATTTCTCTGTAAATATTCAATAAACCATTTCCATTCTTTAAAAAAAGTTTGTTATCTTAGATTTCTTATTCTCCCAGTAAGTTTTGTCATTTCTACACATTCCATAAGTTTTTGTACCCATTCTTCCTTTAATGGGACTTTTTCTTCTTTCCTTTTTTGAGCAAGTAGCATTCTTGCCGCTGTAGTCGCTAAACATGAATAGTTTCTATACAATTTAGGTAGTTCTATCCCTATAGTTCCCAAGAGAAGGGATTCTGGGTTGTTATTTTACAAATGTTATTTTAAACATCCTTTTCATTTCATTGTATATCATTTCCCAGGGAAATATATTCATTTGCCATTGACCACTTTTCTATTATGTTTTTCACCGAAAGAGCGAGCCATGGGGTGATACTTATCTGTGATACTTATTTCCCATTAAACGGCATCATTGTAGCTGCTGCTTCCCACAGGGAAACCCCAACAGCAAAGACATATAAAGGGAACTGCTTTGAAAATGCAGGTAGCATGGCGAGGCAGAGGCACTTGCCTGACCTCCAAACTTCTAGTATTATGAGAGAGGCAGATTTTCATCTATCCACTTTCTCCTCGCCCTGCCTAATTTCAGACATTTCTATCATGCCTCCTTTTTCTTGCCTTTTCTGTAAACTCGGAAGTCCCAAACCCTGCAGCCTTTCCTCATAAAGGGAGTTTCTACATTCCCTGTTTATGAATGACATCTCTCTCCTATAGAACGGTACCATTTCTTTCCAATTCAGCTCAAATGTAATTAAGCTGCCAGTGATTAGGGCCTTTGAAAATAAATAAATTAGAATGGAGCAAGCAGGAACTGATGTTCTGTTCATCAATATGTATATGTACATTGTGGATTATACAGCAGTAAGTCTCTGAATTCGAGAACAGACCTTTAATTAACCTGCCAAAGGATGTTACAGTTTTTAAAAAATTAAAAAAGAACAGAGCCGCATTAGAATTTGTAATTTTAGGGACTTTTAAAGAGCACTGCAATTCATAAAGAGACAGCTGTCTGAAGCCTTCAGAGAGATCAATTATTTCAGTGACAGCGTGACATTTGATATCATTAACACCCAAATCAGCACATTTTCTCTGCAAATATTCTGACATGCAAAACCTTCCCACTGTAAGAACGTAAGAACATAGCAATAGTCTGCTGGACCCATCTAGTCCAGCATCCTGCTTTCACAATGGCCAACCAGAACTCTGTGGGAAACCAGCAAGCTTAACATGAACAAATAAATAAAGCTCCACCATGCGGTGCTCTGACTGCTGTATGGTCTAATCTTTCCCCTCCAAAACTCAATGGAAGCTTCTAAAATGGAGGGGAAGCCTGTGGATTGTATCCAGTTGGTGTGTTTGAAGTTCCATGGCACAATGGAACTTGTATTTGGTCTCATCCCTCTATAGACCCCCAAAATCTTCACAGGAGCATCCCCTAACCCTCTGGAGCTGATTTTGAGGGTATGCAGACATCTGAAGGTACCCAGGGCAAGAAACAAAGCTCTGCTGTGTACACAGAAGTCTATTGTGCCAGCAGAGCTTCGGTGTTGATGTTTGGCTTGGTGTCTTATTGGAATTGTGATGGCCTGGGATTCCGAGTCTGAGAGTGAACCGGAGGAATCCCAGCCGGCACAGGAGTCCCCGCCTCCAGGGCCGGCTGAACTGGGGCAAGGCCTAGATGCTGAGGAGCCTGCACCTGTGCCAGATCCTCGGGGGCAGGCACCAGGTGAAACCATTCTGGCCCCAGAGGTGCTGGAGGACTCAGTGGCTACAGGTGAGCGTCCCCCGGGGCCCAGTAACCCTTCGGCCTCTCCTGAACTGCAGAGGCTTAGGGCAGAGAGGCGAAGGGAACTGGTTTCTCCCAGGAGGAGTGCTCGCCTTAAGGCCAGGAGAGGCGGGGCTCCTGGGGGCTGGGACCGCCCCCGGCCTTAGAAGAAGATAAAGGCCAGGCAGCCCGGGCCCAGGTTGCGGGAGCAACGTCGTTGTGGAGTACCTGCTTTACCCAGACCTGGATCTGCACTCCCAGTGTGCCTGTTCCACGCCCGGCTTCCTGCTACTACTCTCCGGTGTTCCTGTTCCTCGCCCGGCTGCCCGCTGCTGACCTACCCGTGTTCCTGTTCCCCGCCTGGCTTCCTGCTGCTGCTCTACCAGCGTTCCTGTTCCCCTGCCTGGCTCCCTGTTTCGGACCTCGCGTCTCATCTAGTGTTCGTCTACCCTGCTAGTGACTCTGGACTGAACTTCGGCTACGGTATTAGTACCTTCCCCCCCCCCGGGGCCAGCACAGGAATCTTCGACCTATGCAAAGACTGTCTTGGACTCCCAAGCGCACCTTCGTTCTCTTGACAGTTTATCCATTTTTAGGAACTGACAGGGCTAGCTGTGCTAGAGGTCTAAACATACCATTGGCTCCCTGTCTATCCTGATTTGCAAATCAGGAATCAGCCTGAGGAATGCATGTGTGCTCCCTCTCCCTCCAACTGTGTGAATTTTCTTCTCTCTCCCCTCATCTTGCAATGAATGAACAAAATTCATTCTTTACCAAAGGGTGAAGCATTCTCCACAGTGCCAGAATCAAACTATCCTGTGACATTAGCCTTTGATACACAGCAGCAATTCCAGAAGCATAGCTGTCAACTTACAGATTTGAAAATAAGGGACCAGCAGCCTTGAAAATAAGGGACCAGCAGCCAAAATAAGGGACCAGCAGTCTCACCTGTTCCAGGCACTCCAGTCTTCCTGTCCTCCTGCAGTCTGGTCAAACTCATGCTGGTAGCTTCGAGAACACTGTCCAACCAACTTTGTAACCAGAGGTTCAACTGAATAGAATCTGAATCACATGCACCACAAGGCCTATGCAGCCTCAACTTAAGATGGCTCCCCGGCCTGGCTTTGCACTGCAAAGTTTGCAGCAGCACGTGCAACAAAATGGCATCCAGCGTTCAAAAAACCCCTCAGCTTGCATTAACTAGCCACACACAAGGCATGCAAGCTCCACCCCCCCCAGTCGTTCTTAGACTTCTTATTGGGTGAGCAACACAGCCAAGCAACACAGTTGGAGCCTCCCTCCTCCCTGGCCGGCAGGGAGGGAGGGAGAGGAGTTGCTTCCTTTGAAATTTAAGGGACATCATTTAAGGGACATTTAAGGGACATCCATCAATAAGGGACAGCAGTGGGACATGGCGCTGGAATAAGGGACTGTCCCTTCAAATAAGGGACACTTGACAGCTATGTCCAGAAGATGCATTTCAGAAGCTCTGTTTAGGGCAAAGGTGGGAAAACTCAGGCCCAGCAGCTGAATGAGGGCATACAGGTATCTATATCTGGTCCTTTGGATTCTTCCCAGGCCATACACTTCATTGGCCCTGCTTCAGACCCAAAGTGTTTTTGCCTGACTGAAGTGTGGCGTTGAACTCTGACAGTGCTTGTCTGGATGAAGGATAGAAAGTGGGTTGTTAAAGTGTGCAGAAACTAGCCTGCTGTACAAAGGTAAAGTTGACATTCATTGCTCCACCCACTTTTGCCTCTGGCCCCACCCACCTCTGGCATGTGGCTGCTGGAAGGCTACCCTGGTCCTGGCAACTCTTTCCCCAAGGGCAGGCATAGGCAAACTCGGCCCTCCAGATGTTTTTGAGACTACAGTTCCCATCATCCCTGGCCACTGGTCCTGTTAGCTAGGGATGATGGGAGTTGTAGTCCCAAAACTTCTGGAGGGCCAAGTTTGCCTATGCCTGCACAAGGGCCTCATCCATCTCTGAGCCCTCGGTCAGACAGTGCATGGTCCTTAGGTTGAGGGTCATCGCACCAGGGCCGGCTCACCCATGAGGCAAGGTGAGGTGACTGCCTCAGGTGGCAGGATCCACAGGAACAGCAGATCTCGATTCCAAGGAATGCCTCACCAACTGCTGCTTCTGCAATGGTAGCAACAGCTGCAGTGCTCTCCTTGGAAACTGGATCTGTTTCCTCCTTGGCAGTCTTCCCCCCAATGTCACCTCTCAGCAAATAGGAGGCCTGCTTGCAGACCTTCCAAGTGTTCCTATTTTCCAGGGACATCCCTGATGTCCCGGTTTCTGATTCGATCCCGGAATGTCCCACTTTTCCTCAGGATGTCCCTATTTCCATTGGAGAAATGCTGGAGAGTATGGAAGTATCTGCCCCTGAGTCGTCTAAAGGCAATTTTGTATAGAGAAGGTTTTTTATGTTTAATATTTTATTATGTTTTTATATATGTTGGAAGCTACCCAGAGTGGCTGGGGCAGCCTAGTAAGATATGTGGGGTATAAATAGTAAAATTAGCATTATGGAATGGGACGTCGCCATTTTCATCGGAGAAATGTTGGGAGGTATGTGCTTGTCTCCTCCCACCTCTAGAGAGAAAACAGTGGGGACTGCCCTCTCGGTTTTCCTAGACTTTGAACTCACCTGAAATGGATTCAGAGTGCACCTCTTTCCTGCCCTCCTCCCAACAACGGCCTTTGAGTCCCACTTCAGCCATTGGGTAAGGTTGATTTGATTCTCCCCATCCCCTATGTAGATCTTTATTCCGCCCTTGTTCCTGATGTAGATATTCACTCACCCCTTGTTCCCAGAAGTGGGGGGTTCCATTTTGTGGTTCCCATCAGGTGCCAAAATGTCTTAGGTTGGCCCTGCTTACAAGAGATTTTGCTCACAAAAGCATTCTGGTGCCCTGATCTTCTTGCCACAGACTTTCTTCATTATTACACTTGTTGCAGTGAGTGCTTTAAAAAAGAACACCACTCTCCGTAGCTTATATTAAACTGTCTGTGATACTCCGGGCACTTTCAATTAAAATCTGCTTCTTGAAATACACATCTGCAGTTATAGAGGTCAGTGAGATTGTTTGTCATAAACAAAATAGAAGCTTGTATTGAATTGTTCCTTCCAGTTGTCAAATTACTTTGCAAATCTGAAACTACAGAGCTTCGAGCTAAGAACTCCTTTTCACTGCACTTTGGCGTCTGTGCTTTTCAGGGGAAAGTGCTTTAATATTCTGCATCAATAAACCTCATTGTAACTAACTTCGTTAACATAGATGTCAGTAGGTTTGCTATATTATCTTGACAACATTCTCCATGCAACATAAGTTATTGTATCCCAAAGAGCATTACTGTATTATATTATATTATTGTATTATATTATATTTATATTATATTATATTATATTATATTATATTATATTATATTATATTATATTATATTATATTATATTATATTATATTATATTATATTTTTTACTAACCATCTCCCCTGTTTTCCTTTAATTTGGTTTTTAAAAGCATAAATAAGATGTAAAAGCAAAGCCATCTGTGCTAAATGTGAGTTATACTATATGCAGTTACCCTTTGGGGTCATAGCGCTTACAGGTTGCCATTGCATCATAATAATTAAGTTGCCACAGAGTAAATATGAAGAGAGAGCAGAAAAATGTGTGGTTCACCAAGACTCCTGCGTTGGTCCATCAGGATGAATGGTCAGAACGGCCTTGATCTGGTTCGTGTCCCTTATTTGAGAAAACCCTTTTGCAAATAACATGGAAGTGAACACTAAACTCAGGCTACATTCCCAGAAGTGGCTTTTATGTTGTGCGAAAGCTTAAATACGATGTGGGAATCAACCACTAGGGAAATGTTCAGAAAATGGAATACGGTGTATTACTTCAACTGTTGTGGCAACTTGGCTAATCTTTAGAATAGCCACCTTTGGCATGAAACCATGGTTTTGAAAGGGAGAACAGAGTATGGCGAATAAAACTACTGGTGGCTTTGAGACATGACGGTCCTCTATACTACCTCCAGGACCAAAGGCAACATGCCTCTTAATACAGTGGTACCTCGAGTTACATACGCTTCAGGTTACATACGCTTCAGGTTACAGACTTCGCTAACCCAGAAATAGTGCTTCAGGTTAAGAACTTTGCTTCAGGATGAGAACAGAATCCGTGCTCCGGCGGCGCGGCGGCAGCAGGAGGCCCCATTAGCTAAAGTGGTGCTTCAGGTTAAGAACAGTTTCAGGTTAAGTACGGACCTCCAGAACGAATTAAGTACTTAACCCAAGGTACCACTGTACTAGTGAACAACAGCAAGGACGGGCTATAGCGCTCATACTCCATTTTCAGCTTTCTCAGTATCATCTGCACAGCCACTGTGAAAAACAGGATGCTGGACTAACTAGGTGTTTGGTTTGATCCAGCAGGGCTCTTCTTGTTCTTATGAAGCATATAGACACATGGAGCCCTTTCCAAAGGCTTCCATATTATCATGGGGTCTCGTGAACGCATGCCTCCTAATCTGTGGGCAGCTGCCTGTTCCCCTTTCAGAACTTTGATGCGATTCAGAAGAATTGTACAAAGAGT
This sequence comes from Podarcis bocagei, assembly GCF_964188305.1. Lineage (NCBI taxonomy): Eukaryota > Metazoa > Chordata > Lepidosauria > Squamata > Lacertidae > Podarcis > Podarcis bocagei. The sequence goes on from NC_138134.1 coordinate 58,085,902, forward strand.
TTTTGGCCGATGTGTGAGCCAAACTCTAGGAAGCCAGGAGGAGCCAATTAGCTGAGTTAATGCTAATTGGGATTCCTTGTTAATTGCGATTCCTTCCATGCATGCCAGAGGTGCTCTGCATAATTCATTATTCATTATTCATAATTAATGCTGCCTGTCTGTACCTTCGGCAAAGCCACCCAGACAGCTTGCTGCATCGATGAACATCTTCAGAGCCGTATCACCTGTGATTTCATAAAAAGCCATTCAGCTCAAGAGAGGCAGTGGCTTTCAAGGAATGATGTCTGTGATTTGCTGGCTGGCTCCCCAGCTGAGATTAATAAATCTGCTTCCTAAATGTAAGCTTTTTACACAGCAAGAAAGCTTCCCGTGCCAAAGCCTGCTGGCTCCTTGTGCAGAGAGGAATAACTTTCCCTGAACTAAAACTGGTCCTGCAGTATTACACTTTTCTATGTATTCTTTTCTTTCTGCTTCAGATACGTCTGTTTCTGGGCTTTGCCTATGGAGCAATGAAGAGACCAAAATGAATGGAGAGAATTGGGATGAAGATATCTGGAAGGAAGCCAGGCTCCCATAGCAAAGCACTATGTCGCCTCACCTGATAAAGGGGACAGCTACCTGAAGATAATGATTCATTTAATTTTTCATGCAGACCCACCCCCATTAAGTATATCTGCCCTCTCTATTCAGTTGTAAATGGGATCTCTGCATGCTGAATGAATCATATTTGAAATTTCAGGCTGTCATGGTTCTTGAATGGAATTTTAAAATCAATAACTTAGATCTTCCTTGGGGAAAGTAGTGAATATTATCCTCTAAAATAGTCTGTGATGGGACAGAAGCTGGGAACTTGCCCTTGAGTAACAACTGCAGAAGCGTCCAATGGTCTTCGCCTGTTGTATGCATGTATAAATGGCCCCTGCAGTCTTGGCAGACCATTGACGTCAGAACCAAACAATAACATAAAATGGCCAGGTTTGGAATGCTGCTTTAGCTGAAAAAAATTAACCTGTCAACTTCAAAAAAGCACAAGGATGCACCCCAAAAGAGCATATGCCTATGCATGCAAAAAAAAATTTAAAAAGTGCATTGCAGAAATGTGTGTTAGGAGAAATTCACACAAAGATCATGGTGAATTTGCATGCAGATCTATAAACAAAAAATCACGCACTGATGTGAACATGCGTAGAATTGAAATTGAAGAGTTTGTTTAAACGAGAAGATGAGAGAATCAAATCCCTGCTGACCACAGCCACCACAGGCATGCAGATTTGCCCATGAGGTTATTTGGCTGAAAAAGGCTCCATGCCACTGACATGAACAAAAGTAACAACACCCATGCATAAATTTCATAGCAGAGCCATTAAAAAAAAAAATCACAGTTAATGAGCAATATTATAGGAGCCCAGAATGTTCATGGGGCAACAGCTGAAGGAGGGAGGGAGGGAGGGAGGAAGATTTTCTTCCCTATACTCCAGAAAGTTAATTTATCTTGGCGTCCAAGCCATGGGCCTCTGCATCTTTTCTCATCAGCAGCAGAAGAAAAAAGATGGCGGCCTGGATTTTTAAGTGGGGTAATCACCCAAGGGAACATGGTTAAGAAGTATGTACCCCTGGTTTAGATTGTTGCCTGGGTCTTCTGCCCCAGATGGCAAGGATTAGGATCCAAGCCCATATCATTTCCCCAGAAGGGTGAAAAATCTGCTGTGTTGAGGGAAGTATGTTCATTGACGGAGGAGGGGGAGAGAACACAGGACTGAAAAGAGTCCTATTCACTACCACCTCCTCTGCACCAGTCTTTAACTTTAGATTGTAGCCTTAATCACTTAGTTCTCTTTATATAATCTTTTTTATTATATTTTAAAAGGCTGGGGACTAGGAACATGTGACTGAACATCTCATGCAATATGGCTTTCAACAGGGTCAGCATGGCTGGCACTGAATGACGCAGCCAGAGCATTGTGCAAAATCCTATCTTCTCATATAGTTTGCAAAAAAAAGGTCCTTACATCTTCCGACATCCTCCGCTTTTGTGATACCCAGCCACGATACTCAATTATGTTTTGTTAAAAACCAGGATTAAGGGATTAGACACAGTAGGTTTACAAGTCTGTGTTCATTCATTTCTATCACAATGACACTTATCTGGGGTGAAGCACTCTGGAGACGCATTTAATTTTCAACGCTCTTCAAGGGAATGATAAAATTTTAACAGATGCTAAGAGCTTGGAAGTTGCCCCTCATCAAAACAACAAAGGAAACGGCTGTCAGTTTCAAAGTCTCATCGAAAAGATGAAGAAGAGATTAGCAGTCCTACCACCTCCAAGGAAAAGGGGGTGTGATGGGACAAGTGGAAGGAATCGCACAAAAAGAAAACAAATTACTGAAGACTGGGGAATGTGGTAAAAAACCAACTGTCTTGTTTGTAATAAAAACAGATTAAACACTAATAGGTATTTGGTTGAATAGAGATTCGCATAAGCCTGGAAATTAGTAAGAGGATCAGTAATTATGTGGGATTTGAATGTTAAAACAGTTTGCTCTGCAATGAAGTTAGCTAATTGTTGGATTCAAACAGTCCTGATCACTGGAATCTTTTGAAAATGAAATGTGTCCTAGTATGATGTAGCCAGACAGACAGACAGGTAATCAGAAAAAGCTAACATTGGGCTCTCCAGATGTGACAGGACAGAAATTCCCATAAGTTCCTGCCAGCAAATCCCATAGCCGGATCTATCTTGCGGATATGCTAGCAGGACCTCATGGAATTTGTAGCTCAGTACCATCTGGAAGGTCAAAGGTTAGCCATCCCTAATCTATATTGATCTATTAACTATCTAAGATGACTAACCTTTGGCCCGGCAGATGTTGTTGTGCTACAGTTCCCATTAGCTCCTGCCGACGTAGCCAATGGACATGGTTTGTGGATGTTGTAGTCCAGCATCTGGAGGCTCGCAGGCTAGCCACCCCTGAGATCTTTTAAGACATACAGACATTAATCAGTGTGATACATATATGCTTTATTAATTCACTGCTTACTTCTGGTGCCCTGAACAAACCAGAGAGAGAGAGATTAGGTGAACCCCTTCATAATTTTCCAGCACGTAATATGTTTAGTGGCCTTGAGTAGGACTGGCTCTACCATATGAGATTGCTGCTATTTAATGGTACCTGATGTGAGCAAAGTTAATTGTTTAGTTTATTATTCCATTTTTACCACCATGGGCAGGGGGAAGCAATCTGGATTTTCCACCTCAGAAACCAAGCTGTTTTAGGCCATCTTTGGCCCTGAGAAATTCACTTGGCCCCAGAAGGACCCTGACTGTGACCTTACTTCCTGTCCCCAATCTAGCGGTAATGGAAAGGATCGGGGCCACCACAGACAACCACTGGATACAGCAAGCGTATGGTAGGTTTTCAACTCCTGAGAAAACTATGCTGAGGCAAACCAGTCACCTGAATAATTTGTCAGTAGTACAGACATTGGCATGGCACAACACTCTTAACTATCTTATAGTGGATGGAGAGTCAATGTCCCCAACAACTTGGTTTTTAAAAGGAAACGGGAGCCCATGATTATGCTAGTTGTGTGAATTTTCCCTGACTCACAGCTGATACACTGATTGGCCCTCATTTGCGTAAAGCCACTTCCTTCTGCAAGAAAGGAAGTACGATTTTTCAGTACAACTGAAATATTAATAATACAGCATTTATTTATTTATTTATTTATTCATTCATTCATTCATTCATTCATATGCTGCCATTCTTGAACTGAAAGTGATTGTACATGCTGTTCCCTGTCAGGTTTCGACGCAGCCACTAACCAAACTCAGTGCTTTTCTGCTTCATTTCAGAAAAGTTCCTATCTCATGTATCTCATGCCCTTGTGAGGTGCATAAGGCTTTTAGTGTTAAATGGAAAAGCTGTGAAGCACATCTTTCTGGAGAAGGGTTATGCCACTAGGAGATCCAAAGAGGGAAAAGCATAATTTAGGAGAATTTGTTTCAAAATAATATCATGGGTGGCAATAGTCTATGGTATAACTTTATGCCTGATGCTTCAAAGGGGATTTGTCTGTTTTACGGAAAAGGGCTGGTTATTGCTGGTCTCCCCACTCCACTCCTCGCTGGCTGTAATAGGGCATTTTCCCAGTCTGAACAGAGAAGGAGTAAAAGATACATGAAAGTATCCCTTTAATGAAAGCCTTCCGGGATACACGCTGTCAGCATCAGCTAGCTGCTTCGAGGATTTATTGGCTGTGCTGCTATGATATGAGGAAACAAACAGAAACGAATCTGTGCTTCTAAGTAGCAGCGGATGAGTTGAAATGGCCAATTAGGCCCTGCCACTCAGTGTGAGATGGTGGGGAAGGCACATTATCTGCCTTCAGAGGCCTCAGCAAACTAGCACTGATGGTTTTGTTGGAACTGGCCTGTGGAAAGGGACAATCTGTGGAACACAGAATCCTAAACTGGGGGTGGGGAAAAGAATCGAGAGAGAATTCTTGAAGAACTTCCCAACTTACTTGCAGAGGCTCGGATGTGTGTGGGGACACAAGAACCAAACTGACTGGATAACACATTAATAATGCCGAGCATGAACTGATCGTTGACAGTTGAAAAGTGCATGCGCTTACTACCATTAGAACGTTTGTCTACCAACGCTTATGCGATTGGTTAGAACGCACCTTGTAACATAAAATGTGTTAAACCCAATACATAACACCAAGGAAGCCCCAGCATACTGAATGCAGCAGGGGAGAAAGGTGCACTCTCACATTTCTCAGTTGCTGCCTGGCTTTTTCTTCTGCCTTGCTCCTGACATCAAGCTCCTTGACTAGACAGTGCCCCGGCTGATTTAGCATACTTTGCATCTGTTCTGCCACTCTTGCCTTGCTGGACAGCTCCCCAGCATCAACAGTATGACAAAGAATGTAGCCAAACTTCTCAGCTGAGCATAGAGAACCTGATGAAAGTCAAAATGTGTCTCCCAGTATCTAGTGCATCAACAGAACCTAGCACAAACACCTCTCCATCCATAGGAATGGCCAAGGTGTTACCAGAGCTGTTAGGATGTCTGTATATGCATATATGTCGACAGGTATCCTATATGTGTTTGCCCAGAAAAGCTAATATTGGGGAATTAGCAATGCAACTCTTGGGAACTTTTGGAAGACAATTCTGTGCACATGAACTGGATTGTAATAGGAACGACCACATCTTAGTTGCAGTGGCAGCATTTATTTATAAAATAATAAATATTAAAAAGACTTGAAAAACTGCTACAGAACCATACAAAACAGAAAGGTATAATAATGCATTACCCAACTTACCCACATGCTGTAAGTTTAGGTACAATTACAGAGATGAAAGGGAGAGACTAGAAGTAGAAAGTTGTCTTATGCGGAGCTTTGCATTAGGTGCACTGAAAATACAAGGAAGATTAGTTGGGTTTAATTAAGGCAAGATAGTTGGCAGGCTGGCCTCATTCATTTACAAAGGATGATTAGATTAATGGCCAGATCGTGGGTGCTGCTTGCAATATGTATGGTGCTGCGCTCCAGAATTAATTAAAGTAATTGCAACCTCCCGTTGGTGGCTTGCACATGCTGGCCTGCACCATATTGGCTTCCCCTGATGTACAACAATGATGATCTTATTGCTCAGAGCAATGCCAAAACATACCCACAGTTCCAGGGCATGCACAGAGTTCCATCTCTACCCATATGTACGTACTTATCAGAATATAAAAAGAGATTGCGACTGCACACACACCCCTTTCATCTCCTGCACCCCTTTCATCTCCTGCATCTGTGAAATGCCATGATTACTCTTCTTGCCCACTTTTTGTGCAGGCACCCTTTTTGGTATAAGGATTTTAGCTTGCTCTTACAAGCACCCACTAAGTTCTTATCTCATTCCATAGCAGACAACATATAAGCACTGCATACATTGTAGGATGCCGTTGGTGTTGATGATAACAGCACTTTTCAAATCAAATTTGACTTAGTGCTATATGAATCCATGTAGCATGTTACATGTGCAAGTGCACCTGCATTTTAACAAGGTCTCTTTGTGTTTCTTCCTCTGGCACACACAAGGAAGTTCAGCGGTAAAGCACTTGGTCTGCATGCAGGTGGTCTCTGACTCAATCTCTGTCTCAAACCCCTGGAAACTTGGGATATTGAAGTAGATGTCTTCCTATGTTCCTAACTAGTGGGGCGATCCCACAATAACTGGGTTGTTGTGTTCTGCAGCTTTGCAGGTAACCAATCACATCTTCTGCATGGGGTAGCTATCAAAACTGATTGAAAAACATGGGCCAATCTCCTGTAGAAAGGTAACCGATGCTGAAAAATGCCCAATAAAAACTAATTAGTGGCCAAATTAATGGCAGAAACGGGGGGAGGGATAATCAGATCAACTCAAGAGCTTCCTAGAAAGCTGTAAACATTATTGGTGTCTAAAGGACAAGAATGAGTAAGAGAAACTTGCCTAGGGAGGGAGTGCCACAGCTTTGAGGCCACTGTGGAGAAAGCTCTGTTCCATGTTACCATCTGCTGCCATCCATTATACACCAAATGGTGTCTGCACAGAAACCAGAGCCCCTGTAAAAGGTGCCAGCACATGGGTATATGCTCTTCCGTCACCTGCTGCCTCAGTCTGCCTAATGGTAGGACCAGCTCCGTGAGGGGGCCAGAGTCTGATTCTTGTCAGCTAATCACAGGTTGGAAATGAGTACAAAATCAACAAGCACAATCCATCCCCCTGTCAGTGGGAATCAGCTCAGTGGAATTCTATCCTCTCCCTCCCAGATGTGAATAATTCACCAGCTAAACAGAGGTCAAGGCACATACAGGGGAGGAGGAAAGGGGGTGCGGTGTGTTGATATTTTCACTCCTCCCATTGCAAGAATCTCCTGATCTGATGTTTTGAGAAAGGAGGGGGCGGAAACTGCTCTTCTACTCTTCCGCTCCTGAGTAACTGCCTGACTCTGTGTGTGGAGAGAGTCTTATCTATGTAGTGACTAGATGGCTGAGTGGGAGATGTAACACTCATGCAAACCAGTTCTTTAATTTGTAGTAGCTATTAGAAATAAAAGGAGTTATGCTTCACAGCTAGCTTCCGCATTATTTATACTCTGCTGAGTCTGGTGCGCACAATGCACAGTTGTGAGTCCAGTGCACTGGGACCTGTTTTCCAGGATTGGAAGGTCTATGAAAGTACTCCAGTAGCCTAGCCCAGTAGGGGCAGAACCAGTTATTGAGCCCAGTCAATGACACTGGTTGAAAGATGTACTGACAAAAGGACCCCTGGACAGTTAAGTCCAGTCAAAGGCAACTATATAGATGATAGGTGAAAGTTGAAAGGCTTACTGACATGGTGGGGGCGTCTGCCCCGGGTGTCGCTACTAAGGGAGGTGACAAAATGCTGGGCAGCACTCACCATGGGGCCTGCAGCACACCCGAGCCACACATCTCTCCTGGGCTCTGCCCAGACGGTCCACCCGCTGCCTCCCCCCAGCTGTAGGGCAGCTGAGTGGGAAGAGGCAGGCAGACTCCAGAGGCCCCACGGTGCGCCCCGCCCCTATGGGCAGCTCGCCCCACCCCAGGCGCCCGAGAGGCTTCCTCCACCGTTGGGCACATAGGTCTCACATTATGAGTGATGAGCAATGGCTGTGAACTGTGGTGCATCTAAACAAAGAGCCCAATCAATGAAGGAGCCATTAAATCCCATTCTGATCCCTTCTCGTATGTGCAGGATCACCTTCAATGTGTGGATGGTGGCCATTATCTAATCAAATAATTCATACACACACACACACACAGTGGTACCTCAGGTTACAGACACTTCAGGTTACAGACGCTTCAAGTTACAGACTCCGCTAACCCAGAAATAGTACCTCAGGTTAAGAACTTTGCTTCAGGATGAGAAGAGAAATCGTGCAGTGGTGGTGCGGTGGCAGCGGGAGGCCCCATTAGCTAAAGTGGTACCTCAGGTTAAGAACAGTTTCAGGTTAAGAAAGGACCTCCAGAACAAATTAAGTTCTTAACCCGAGGTACCACTGTATATACATACATCTTGTTGTTTCATCAAACCTATTTCACATTTTACATTGGTGAAGAAAGAATATTGCTCCTCCTTTCATCCTTGTCTTGATGCAAAATTAGAAATCCTCTTCTGCTTATTTGGAATTTGCTTGCTGTGGTGATTCAGATAGGAAATTAAAATCTCATTTTCTACCAACACTTCTTCCAGGGAAACCTAATCATGCCAATCTTTGCAGATAATAAATACATGGGGGATAAAAATGTATCCAAAGGGCATTCTTCTTGTGAAATAAAAATTAAAATAAAAGGATTCATGCTTATTAATAGAGCTGCTCTTTTCTGCCTGCTTCTCTTATAGGCAAATTGTATGGTTTGTTCCCAAGGAGAAATTAATCTAATGTAATGACTTTGTCTCCTTTTTCTGACTCCCAAGTTTAATTTTCCCCTCTTTTTATTTTATTTTTATTCTTGGCTTTTATTACATTTCACAGACTTTCCTAATGGTGTTATGAATTGACATGTGTTGTTGCTGTTTTTTGGTTTTTTTACTTTATCATTCATGTTTGCTCTTTTAGTATTATTACAGATTTGTTTTTGGAAAACCAATGAACTCTGCATAAGAAAACACTGTGTGGCACTGTTATATTGTTACATTGGTTTGATACATAGCTCTGCTCCTTTTTTCTTTCTTTTTTCCTAGAGCACTGTTGATTGTTTGTTTTGACTTTTTATTTCCCTGCTCCACTTTCAAACGCCTAATTTAATGCTAAATGTGCCTCCATTAATGAGCTCTGCAATTGTCATTAGTGTTTCAGGGCAGTAAAATCCTGACAGTAAGAATGACAAAGTAGGCTATTCATCTGCCCATGGGGAAATCACACACAAGTGAAGATAATCAGATACTACTTTAAAGCATAATTTTAGCCCCCCACTGCCAGTTTCACCTTGCGATCAACACCAAATAAGTGAAACAATGCTATGTTTCTGATGATGAAGAGACACCAGCTGTACATTCATAAGGAATGTATGTTTCCGAGCACAATTCAAAGTGTTGGTGCTGACCTTTGAAACCCTAAATGGCCCAGTATACCTGAAGGAGTATCTTCACCCCCATCATTCTGCCCAGACACTGAGGTCCAGCTCCAAGGGCCTTCTGGCGGTTCCCTCACTGAGAGAAGTGAGGTTACAGGGAACCATGCAGAGGGCCTTCTCGGTAGTGGCTCCCGCCCTGTGGAATGCCCTCCCACCAGATGTCAAGGAGAGAAACAACTACCTGACTTTTAGAAGACATCTGTTCAGGTAAGTTTTTAATGTCTGGTGGTTTATTGTATTTTTAATATTCTGTTGGGAGCCACCCAGAGTGGCTGGAGAAACCCAGCCAGATGGGCAGGATATAAATCTATTATTATTATTATTATTATTATTATTATTATTATTATTATTATTGCTTGTGATAGTATCGGGGCAGTTATACGGAATCCCTCTTTCAATACTGTTTGTGCCTGAAAAAAGTTTACCTTCCCGCCGGAGCGGTACCTATTTATCTACTTGCACTTTGACGTCCTTTGGAACTGCTAGGTTGGCAGCAGCAGGGACTGAGCAATGGGAGCTCACCCCGTCATGGGGATTCGAACCTCCAACCTTCTGATCGGCAAGTCCTAGGCTCTGTGGTTTAACCCACAGTGCCACCCGCATCCCGGTGTGTGTGTGTAAATGTATGTAAATAAACCATTTATCCAAATGATACCATGGTCTCTACTGTACCTCATTTCCAAAAGGAAACACAAACCCTGGGTAAGTGTCTGGGATCCCCTGAAACTTGGACCAGTCAGAGGCTGGGGTGGTGTGCAACATTGTTTTAGCAGTGCTTTAATCAGACCTGAATTGTTCTTCGGTATTACTTACTGTTTGTTTATAGTGATTTATTTCCAGATATACTTCCTCTGGGTATTTTCAGGAAAAGCTGTCCTAGTTATAAGCACAAGGAAGTGATCATACAAGTAGATGGCAAAATGGCTCCACTGATGCCAATCTTTGAAGAATGGAATTGGCTCAAAATAAGAGAACTTTTCCCTGGTGAAGGCATGGTGCTCACTTATGCTGCAAAGAAGGAGCAGAGGAAAAAGACAAGTGCGTTCATTTTCATCTTTAAACAAAACTTGGGTGCATATCTTCCAACATTTCTCTGATGAAAATCATTGTTTAGTCGTGTCCGACTCTTCGTGACCCCATGGACCAGAGCACTCCAGGCACTCCTGTCTTCCACTGCCTCTCGCAGTTTGGTCAAACTCATGTTAGTAGCTTCGAGAACACTGTCCAACCATCTCGTCCTCTGCCGTCCCCTTCTTGTGCCCTCAATCTTTCCCAACATCAGGGCCTTTTCCAGGGAGTCTTCTCTTCTCATGAGGTGGCCAAAGTACCGGAGCCTAAGCTTCACAATCTGTTCTTCCAGTGAGCACTTAGGGTTGATTTCCTTCAGAATGGATAGGTTTGATCTTCTTGCAGTCCATGGGACTCTCAAGAGTCTCCTCCAGCGCCATAATTCAAAAGCATCCATTCTTCGGTGATCAGCCTTCTTTATGGGATGTCCCATTCCATAATGATAATTTTATACCCTGCCCTTCTGATTGGGTTCCCCCAGCCACTCTGGGCAGCTTCCAACATATATAAAAACACAACAAAACATTAAACATAAAAAACACTTCCCTATACAGGATTAGATCAGGGGGTCAGATAACTCCATACCCTCCAACATGTCTCCAGTGAAAATAGGGACATCCTAAGGAAAAGTGGGACATTCCAGTATCAAATCAGAAACCAGGGTGGCTTCTCTAAATCAGGGGCATCCCTGGATAATAGGGACACTTAAAGGGTCTCTCTGTGTGTGTGTGTTTGAAAAAATCTGGATGCAGACAGCTTGGTGGTAAACAGAACCTTAAAATGAATGAGACTAATAAACTTGCTAACAAAGGTAATGAAGCTGCCTGCTGTTGCTTTTAATTGGGATTGATTAATTGTGGCCCAGATAATGAAATAAGAAAATAGGGCTGCTGAGAGACCATTTCATACAATGTATTGCAGGCGGACAAAGAGCAAAAAAGAAAGGAAACCAAAGAGAGTCACCAGAAATAGCAGGAGATTTACAGTGCTCTCTGCTCAAAAGTTTCATCTAGGACTCTCCTGAGCAGTTTCAGTTATCTAAACAGCATCCCGAAAGTGTGGGATACTTTATTCATTTCCTTTTTATAAAAAATGGTCTTGTGGTCCCTACCTGTGCAGCCATATAAGAGTGTAGTCTCGCAATATAAGTGTGAAGCCACAAATAGATATTTGGAGGGGGGGTGAATTCAAGTTATCACTGCCTCCTGCGAAAGTGAGTTCCGCAGTTTAACCACACACTGCATGAATAAGCACTTTTTACCTGTCCTGAATCTTATAACAGTCAGCTTCCTTGGTTGTCCACAAACACTGCTGATCATGAACAATCTTGTTTCTTATTTTTTCCAGCATACAAGATGTGACATGAAGGGAACTTGCTTTCAATAATGTTGATTGCATTGTTGGACTAACTGATTATTATTTTTTAAGGTTTTCAAGGGATAAATCCATATATATAAACAATGACCAAACAAACAAAATCATCTCAGAACATCCATCTTTCTGATTAAATGTTTTCAGTAGCATGTCTATCCCTGGATAATAAAATATGATTTCAACCTTCCTAATGATTTTTAATCTTAACTGTTCTTTTCCTCCCTTCCTGAAAAGTGGGAAAATTTCACCATGTGTTCCAACCCCCTTTTTGACCAGCCCTCAAACAAAGAGCTCTCAGTCTCTTTCCCTGTTTTAAGCAATTTCTAGCTTTGAGATAGTGATGTATGGAAGTGAGAACTGGACCATAAAGAAGGCTGACCGCCAAAGAATTGATGCTTTTGAATTATGGTGCTGGAGAAGACTCTTGAGAGTCCCATGGACTGCAAGAAGATCAAATGTATCCTTTCTTAAGGAAATCAGCCCTGAGCGCTCACTGGAAGGACAGATCGTGAAGCTGAGGCTCCAAGACTTTGGCCACCTCATGAGAAGAGAAGATTCCCTGGAAAAGACCCTGATGTTGGGAAAGATTGAGGGCACAAGGAGAAGGGGATGACAGAGGATGAGATGGTTGGACAGTGTTCTCGAAGCTACTAATATGAGTTTGACCAAACTGCGGGAGGCAGTGGAAGACAGGAGTGCCTGGCGTGCTCTGGTCCATGGGGTCACAAAGAGTTGGACACGAATAAATGACTAAACAACAACAACAACAAGCTTTGCGGTATAACTGAGCTATTTATCATTGCACCATGAATGTAGCCGGAAGGAAGGAAGGAAGGAAGGAAGGAAGGAAGGAAGGAAGGAAGGAAGGAAGGAAGAGGTATGTACGTGATTAATTTACTGTGTCCCAGCTTTCCTCCATGAGGCTCAAGGTTCTCTTCCTCCCCATTTTATGCTCACAACAACCTTGTGAGGTAGGCTAGGCTGAGAGACTGTCACTGGCCCAAGGTAGCCCAGTGAGTTTCATGGCTGAGCAGGAATTTGAAACCTAATCTCCCAGGTCCTAGTCAGACACACTAACCCAGCATCTGTTGCATCAGCTTAGTGGCAGTATTCACCCCTCCGCCCACCACCAGTCCTCTGCTAGCATAACAGGAATTGCTCAGTCTTTCTTTTTAAAAATATTTCTATTTTTCAAACCTCTGTTAAACTCCTAGTTACCCCCACACTGCTATTTCGATTGCAATAACTGAAGGTCATATCTGGCCTGGCCATATTGAAAGAAGGGAGAGGGATCCATTCTTCCACATATTTCCAGATATTTGGGAGTATATCCTAAAGCAGGGAGATCCATAATCTTTTCCCCAGAATTTTTTGCAAAGTTCTACATTAATAATAAATAATAATAATAATAATAATAATAATAATAATAATAATAATAATAATAAATTATTTACATCCTGCCCTCCCCAGCCGAAGCCGGGCTCAGAGCGGCTAACAACAATTATGGAGCTAATTTTAAAATATGACAGTAAAAGACATGTGAGATTTGACCTCTATCTAAACTTAAATGATTTCTTACAGTGTGGTGTAGTGGTTAAGAGCGGTGGACTTGTAATCTGGGGAACCGGGTTCGCGTCTCCGCTCCTCCACATGCAGCTGCTGGGTGACCTTGGGCCAGTCACACTTCTTTGAAGTCTCTCAGCCCCACTCACCTCACAGAGTGTTTGTTGTGGGGGAGGAAGGGAAAGGAGAATGTTAGCTGCTTTGAGACTCCTTAAAGGGAGTGAAAGGCGGGATATAAAATCCAAACTCTTCTTCTTCTCTTCTTCTTTATCCCAGCTAAAAGCGTTTTAACTAACAGACTTTGATCTATATTTTGAGGCTAATGTCTTCTTTTATACCAGAATAATGTTCTTAATGGGATTTCCAAACTGTGCTGTTCCTATTAGAGCAGAGGTGATTCAGTTTTATATAGAAACCAAGTTGCCATGGCTACTATTTGTGGCAAATAACTGCTCAATATGGGGGTAGGGAGCATTTATTCCTCCATTCTTCCTAGGCCACATTTCCCTGAATATAAAAGACTGAATAGGCAACAGTTGATGAATAAACTAAAGTACTGATCCATGGCTTCTTTTCTGACTATCCCTGTTTACCTTGTAAGAAGAAACAAGAATGCCCATTGTTTGCTCTTCCCCATGCAGTCAAATGATGATGTGCATTAGACAAAATCACCTCACAAAAGGAATGACAATATTTACCCCCAAAAAAACCATGAATATAAAATAAGTTCGGAATATGGGATACTGCAAAATGTCTAGGTTTGTTTTTGACTGAATTTATTGACATGGTTGAGGTGTAGAGAGAAGAAAAAGAAACTATGAGGCAGGAGTTTTAAAAAGCAGAAGGGATACATGGCAGCCTCCGAGACGTCTTACTGAAGTGACCCAAACCACAAGGAATTAAATTAGATTTGGACCAGACAGCCTGTCAAATAGAGGAGGCAGGACACCTGGATACAGACAATAATGTCAAGATGCGTTCCCTAGGGGTGGTCCCAGTTGACAGCCTAGCCCTTGTGTTCTAACAGAAGTTTCCAACATGGACTGGAAGTCAATCCCATGTACAACACATTGCAGTAACCATGCTGGATGGAGCTGATTAGAGTTGTATTCCAAACCTCTGGAAGGGAACAGATTGGAGAAAGCTGCAGTAACTAAATCTGGAGGTTATCAGAGTATGCAGGCCTCTCAGAGAACAAGGGAAGTGTTCGTGGTGAGTTCCGATTCTTCTTTTTCTAGAAAAATAGCACTGAAAGCATTGCTTTTTTTCTTTAAAAAAAATGTTTAGGCATATTCTCATTTTCCTACCCGTATTGAAATACTGCCCCTCAAAGAGGCCAAACTTAGATTCACAAAATGTTTAGGAGTAGGGGTACCCCCGGGGGGGGAAGCACTGACTGAGAGTATGGATAACTCTGGTTTCTATGGATATGCATGAAGGCCTCTTTCCCAGTTACAAAGAGGTGTGTAGAGCAATGATAGATCATAGGTTATGTTACAGTGTAGGGTGTCCTTATAGAATTTTCAGGAGTAGATTGTGGGGGGTGGGTCTATTTTTTAATCAATCAGTAAACCACAAGGGAAACCCGCTATTTATTTTGCATTCACCAGGTCCAGAACTCCTGAAAAGCATTTTGCTTTTATTCTGTAATGCATATCCTGCCTTTCCTCTGAGACAGAAAGCAACTCCAAGATGACTAATTACTAGACCTACCTCTGTTGTGCTTTTCCAGATTCACTTGATATTCAGCGTCTAGGTCAAGCCACAATTTCTCAGTCTATTAAAAAGCTGGGAAATTGGCCAGATCGGTTGGATCCACTGTGGGGATCTAGGGAAAGGAACTCCCTCTAGGGGAATTGCAAAGAAAAAGCTACCTAGATGTGAGATCCAGGATTCCCACTGCCGTTTCTGCACTTTAATCATCACTTGGTAGGAAATCAAACTTTTGTCCCCCAGCAGGTTAACACCAAATTCACAGCCCATGAAATTTTAATTAGTGTAGTTCCATATTCTAAGGGGGTAGTCATCAATTGAGTTTAAAACTTCCAAACACAGTGTTTTGTGGGCATTTTTCCCATAGCTGATTAAGGTATAATAAGCTAAAAAAAATTAGATCCCAATGACAGGTATACAAAAAAACCCAGTGATTTATACAAGAGCTACATTTTTCTGACACTATTGGTTATTTGACTAAATATCTAAGAGAAATGCCTCTTCCAATACCATACAAAAGGTCAGTTTTCTTTGCCGGGGAAGAAACCCAAAGATCCAATCACCTCTTTTCTCTAGATCTGATACAGGAAGTCAATTTTAACAAAACTCACAATCCAACACATTTAAGCCCATCTAAATCAATGGACTCATCCCTGCTTCCCTCTGAAATGGATAGGGATCAGCAACTCAACCACCAGTTTCTAACAATAGGATCCACATCAGTGTACTAATTGCCTATCCAGCAATTCCCAATTAGCTAAATACTGCAGACCCCCCTGTTTTTCGAAAGCCAAGCCATAGACCCCCTACTTCTGAAAATTTTGATATCTTTATGGTAGTTGGGTTACACAGACCCCTGGTTTCTGCAAACCACCAGTTGGGAACCATTGGTCTATACCGAAAGTGATCTTTGTTCTCCAAGTGTTGGCCCTTGTTTTGCCAAAAGGGAGGTTATCAGCAGACTTAAGGAAACCCTAAGTACGAAAAGTATTGTGGGTGGCAAACCTAAGGAGACAGGACTCCAATAACAGCCCAACGATGACTGAACATGCTCAGCAGACACTGAATGCCGACTGACCAGGGACTGGAGGAGATGGGGAGAAAACTGAAGGAATGTAGCAGAATGGAGTGGATGGAATCCTGAAAAGGAAGACCTCCTTGTGGCAAGATGTTGCCGCAGAGCCCTCTTGTATGTGGCCATTGTGTTGTGGTAAACACTTCATTTCATTTTAGATTTCTGCAACACTTTAGACAGCCATGGGGGAAAAAACCACAGTTACGTGAAGACATTGGAATGGATGGCAACAAAAGCAGATCCCTGCTGAACTTGTAAAAGCTCTTCGCAGAATTGTTTGAATAAGCCCTCAGAACTTGCACAGAGAAGTAAATGGTAACCATGGGTTGCCAAGGAGCTTGTGGCAGAAAAACTGCAGAATCACAGAAAGGCAAACTTGAAATGGCAGTAGCAACCACATCTCTTCACAGCTATGCCCCTTTTAACCATCTAAGATTATACAATAATCTTATAAATTAACAATAATAATTAGGGTTGCACTGCAATGATTGATGCTGATCTGCATGTGTTGCCTTTCAGCTAGATCTACTATTTTCTGTGCACATATGGTACATGGCCAAAAGATTTGGAGGACTCCAACTTCTTCTTTCAGGGCGACTTAAGTTGGGCTCTCCTTGAAGTCCCATTGTACATAACAGAACTTGCATGCAATTCCCTTGAAATGGGAGCAGCTCGCGTTTTCAGTGTTTCCAAATGGTTAGCTTTGGAGCATACAGAACAACTCCTCCTTCTATGAGTTCTTCCTTTGCACCTTCCCCAGAGTGACCCTCGGAGTCAATCCTCATTGGCTGACTCACCTCTGTTCACTCTGATTGGCTTCAGTCAGCCCAAAGTGTGAAACCCCTATTCCTTTCACAGAGCTACCATTTCCAGAGTGGTCAATTCTTCTTCCCAGGGAACTCTGTCAAGTGTATCTCTGTGAGGGGAATAGAGTAGGGTTGTCAGACATCCCCGTTTCCCAGGGACAGTCCCCAAATTTGCGTATAAGTCCCCGGACAAATTCCATCCCCGGGGATGGAATGTCCCCGGATTTCATCTAATGTCCCCGGGAAATGCAGCCCGGAGCAGTTGGCTCTGGCTGGCTTCAGGAGCTGCTCGGAAGTCCCCATATGATGGTGGTGCAGGGGTTGTAAGATGCAGCTTCCGGGCTGCCTCCACCTTCCCTGACCCCAGCAACTAAGCTGTGAAGGGAGGCTTCATGCTGCCTATCAGAGCAGCCTCCCAACTCCTACTTGCATGCAAGCAGGAGCAGGGTGGGGATCTCTCGGCTATGAAGGGAGGCTTCACACTGCCTATCAGAGCTTGCATGCAAGCAGGAGGGGACAGGGATCTCTCAGTTAGGCAACGGGAAGCCTCCCTTCACAACTGAGGGATCCCCGCCCCCTCCAGCCTGCACACAAGTAGGAGTGGGATTGGGGCTGCTCCGATGGGAAGAAAGGCATTGCGATGCCCAAGCCTCACCGCTGCCGCTCTAGGCCCTCCTTCTCCGCTTTCCATGCCTGAACTACCGCACACCACTTCCCCACTACCACCACCAAAGAACCAACAACTCAGGGGCTGCCCAGGCTCATGGAGAAAGGAGATAGAAGCCTTGAAGGAAGGGAAAACGTAGCAGTTGAGGTCAAGGCGGCGGCCGCCCCTCTGCCACCGCTATCGCTGCAGCATCAACGTCCCAAACGTGTAGCATTAATTTATTTAATTAATCAACGTGTCCCCGGATTCATTGAAAAAATCTGGTAACCTTAGAATAGAGGTCTCCTAAGTACTCCCAGCCCCCTTAACAAACTACGGCTCCCAGAACCCTTGGGGGGAAGCCATGGCTATTTAAAGTGGCACCATAGAATTTTGAAGACATGATGTGAATGCAGCCGAAATAAAGTCTGCTACGAACTTTTCGTTTTTGCTTTTCAGAATGCCCACCCCACTCCCATTTTTAACCTTGCAACCAAGGCCTGAACTTGGAAACCTATACCGGGCCTACTTAGCTGCCTGGTGGGCATACTAACTACCACTCCATTCAGGCTTGGCCTTCATCTGAAACTAAAGTGCATCCTCCCAGGAAGGACTGGGATATTAACACAATGTACCATGCCTGCAATTTCCTCTCTTCCCTTGTATCAATAGCCAGCACTGTGAGCTTCCCCTCGAATGCTAATCAGCTGGTCTCACTAGCAGATGGCCCAACAGCTGCCCAGCTTATATAGAAACCATGCTGCATCCCTCCTTGGAAAAGTGTTCCCTTTGGTAGGACTGGCAGTGGGCTGGGTGGGTGGGAAAGAAGATAATGGAGAGAGATCGAGAGATCAGTATTGACCAATTCTCCATTTGGAAGGAGCAGAGAGCAGAAAGCAAACAGCTCCATGAAATAAAGAGGAACCCTTGTTGCAAATTGGCACGGCTATTGTTTCTGGCAGAGCTGCAGCCCTATTTGAATCCCATCCCATGTATTTAAGGGAGCTTGCCCCATTTTGTATGAGGTTAGCCTAACAAATGTTTACATGAGATAGAGTACTTTGCAGAGCAACTAATACCTATCTGCTGTAATCAACTGCTATTTTTTATTCATGGAAGAACTCTGGCGATGTGACCACACTGCCTAAAATCTGTGTGACTTGCCATCCTGATGGAAAGTGTGTTGAGGCTCATATAAATGATACAGCCAGCCATCATTATAACTTCTTGGGAGAGTCATTGTCCAGCCACGTACCATATTTTGTGCTCTATAAGACTCACTTTTTCCCTCCTAAAAAGAAAGGAGAAATGTGTGTGCATCTTATGGAGCGAATGCAGGCT
Source organism: Podarcis bocagei (assembly GCF_964188305.1). Classification (NCBI taxonomy): domain Eukaryota; kingdom Metazoa; phylum Chordata; class Lepidosauria; order Squamata; family Lacertidae; genus Podarcis; species Podarcis bocagei. Next base: position 58,104,630 of record NC_138134.1, read on the forward strand.
GCGCAACTATCCCAGAAGCCAGAACAGCAAGAGGGATCGCTGCTTTCACTGCGCAGCAATCCCTCTTGTTGTTCTGGCTTCTGAGATTCAGATTTTTTTTTTCTTGTTTTCCTCCTCCAAAAACTACGTGCGTCTTATGGTCTGGTGCGTCTTATAGAGCGAAAAATACAGTACTTCTGAACCTGTGCCCTCTTTTAGTTGTCAGATGCCACTGTCTGCTTCCGCTGGAGGGGATGGCTGGAGATGGAGCATTAGCATTGAAGCAGCTCAGACTTGCATTAATATATTTATTGGGTTTTTTCAACAGTATAATAATAATCACAAGCAAAACAACACTTGGAGTACGCCATATACATTTCTTCAAATACATTTGGTATAGTTAAAGTACACATGCAGACAAGTCGGTGTTGGATTAGGCCTCTCCACAATAAAACATAAAACCATAGAATTGTAGTATTGCAAGAAACCCTGATTATCATCTGGTCCAACCCTCTGCAATGCAGAAATATGCAGCTGTCCCATACGGGGATCGAACCTGCAACCTTGGCATTATGGGCACCATGCTCCAACCAACAGAGCTATCTGGGATGTCATGTGGCACAGGCAGTTGTAATGCTGGTGCAGATTGTTGGCCCAATCTATATAAGAGCTGGAGGCTCTTTTCCTTCCAGAAAGTAAGTACAGCCAATCGTTAAGGATGATGGGGTCCCATGTCCAGCAACAGGGGGGGGGCACTGTTTCCCCTGCCCTAATAGCGCTGAGAAAAAGGCTGAGGGAAAAGTAGGTAGTATCTAAGTAGCATTTAAAGTAAAGGTAAAGTTAAAGGGACCCCTGACCATTAGGTTCAGTCACGGACGACTCTGGGGTTGCGGCGCTCATCTTGCTTTATTGGCCAAGGTAGCCGGTGTACAGCTTCCGGGTCATGTGGCCAGCATGACTAAGCCGCTTCTGGCAAATCAGAGCAGCAGATGGAAATGCCGTTTACGTTCCCGCCAGAGCGGTACCTATTTATTTACTTGCACTTTGACAAGTACTGCTAGGTTGGCAGGAGCAGGGGCCTAGCAACAGGAGCTCACCCCGTCACGGGGATTCAAACCGCCGACCTTCTGATCGGCAAGTCCTAGGCTCTGTGGTTTAACCCACAGTGCCACCCACGTCCCAGCATTTAAAGTAAGTGTGCATAAATATGGAAGGAAAGAGAAGTCAGATATTCCAAAGGTCAGTAAAGAGCTTTTCAATCAGATGTCCACTCCACAGCCCTTCACAATTCTTGCTAGCATCTATCTGTCTCAGGAGACAATGGAGGAGTGTGAATTTGTAGGTGAAGTCAAACTGTTAGAAGGTTACAGCATCTGCTGTGCCTGTAGAGACTGATACAGCATCTGCTGTGGTTGTAGAGACTATCTACTGCAGGCTTCCTCAAACTCAGTCCTCCAGATGTTTTGAGACTACAATTCCCATCATCCCTGACCACTGGTCCTGCTAGCTAGGGATCATGTTGTAGGCCAAAAAATATCTGGAGGGCCGAGTTTGAGGAAGCCTGATAAGCAAGCCAAATCGAAAGCATTATTGTTTTAGTAGCATTTTGCCTTGATAACTTCTAAATGCAGAATCTTTGCCACTACCCTGTGTCAATCTCAACTTACCGGTAATTTACTGAACACAGTGCTAAGGGTGGGGTGGCTGGTTCTATTTATTACAGCCAACAAGAAAATCAGAATTATTGTTTCAAAACTGCTGAGTTTCTTTTCCTGCTGATGTATTTCACGATTTCAGTCTTTAAACGGGTTCTTTTGATATCTGCGATTGCTTCTGAACCATTAAGTCAAACTCTCCACTTCGTAAACTTCAAACAGCTATTTGTGCTTCTGCAGCCATTTTTGAAGGTGTGAAGCATACAAAGGAAGAAAAATGAACTCAGTAATGTACCTGAAAAGAGTCAGAAGAATCCTATAACCTTTATTTCTTTCTTATGCACATTCGAGGTAATTCAGGCAAAGCTGTATAACAAAGTGGATTGGAATTTTTGAAACCTCACTCATAGTCAGTTTGAATGCTGTCATTATGTTTTTCCTGTTAAAAAGACGTTCATCTGAACATAGGAAGAGCCCTGTGGGATCAAACCAAAAGCCTATCGAGCCCAGAAACCTCTTTCCTACAAGCCAACCTCTGAGTGGCTGAAAATACCTCTCTGCCATTGTTGTTCTCCAGTAACTGGTAGAGCCACAAATCTGTCTAATCCCCTTTTAAATCCAAGTAGGTGGAAGTTATATCTTGTGGAAGCAAAATTCTGTACTTTAACTGGGTGGAGATGCACTTCCTTTTGTCTCTCTCAACTTCACTGGATGATAGCTAATATGGGTGATATGGCAAATTGTCCTATCCATGTTATAGAATCATAGAATTGTAGAGTTTGAAGGGACCCCCGAGGTTAATCTAGTCCAGCCCCTACAATGCAGGAATCTCAGCTAAAGCAACCAAGATAGATGGCCATCCAACCTTTGCTTAAAAACCTGCAAAGAGGGAGAGTCCACAAACTCCCAAGGGAGACAATTCCGCTGTTGAACCACTCTTACTGTCAGAAAGTTATTGCTGATGTTTAGTCAGAATCTCCTTTCTTTTAACTTCAAGCCATGGGTTCGAGTCCTACCCTCCACAGCAGGAGAAAACAAGCTTGTTCCCTCTTCCATGTGACAGCCCTTCAGATATTTGAAGATGGCTATCACATCTCTTCTCAGTCTCCTCGTTACCAGGCTAAACATACTCAGTTACCTCAACCGTTCTTCATAAGGCTTGGTTTCCAGACCCTTGATCATCTTGGTCGCCCCCTCTGCACACGTTCCAACTTGTCAACATCCTTCTTCAGTTGCGGTGTCCTTTCTTAGAGGCAAGCAGCACTGGTAACCATGTGGCTACAGTATTGCAATTTGGCTTCTCGTTTTCATATGTTACTGGAGTGACTTGGGGCTGTACTATGTGTGAGCAGCCCCCACACCCCAAGAGTAACATGAGAATTAGGCCTTAATTCTGGAGTAGCCAGAGTTGTGCCCACCATTTGTTGTTAGACTCCACTGCTATCAGCCTTCTGAGTATGGTCAGAGGACAGGCATAATGTGTGTTGAAGTCAGACAACTGGAGAGTATCATGTTGTGTACTTCTGCCTTAATTAAAGTGAACATACACTCTGAGGATTTGGGAATTAGGTTATAAATGTTCCTATTGCAAGTTTATACATATCTAAGATACCTTTTGTATGTACTTTGTATTTTTGGGACTACTACGGGTGGCACCGTGGGTTAAACCACAGAGCCTAGGACTTGCCAATCAGAAGGTCTGCAGTTCGAATCGCCAAAACGGGGTGAGCTCCCTTTGCTCGGTCCCTGCTCCTGCCAACCTAGCAGTTCGAAAGCACGTCAAAGTGCAAGTAGATTAATAGGTACCGCTCCGGCGGGAAGGTAAACGGCGTTTCCGTGTGCTGCTCTGGTTCGCCAGCAGCGGCTTAGTCATGCTGGCCACATGACCCAGAAGCTGTACGCTGGCTCCCTCGGCCAATAAAGCAAGATGAGCACTGCAACCCCAGAGTCGGTCACGACTGGACCTAATGGTCAGGGGTCCCTTTACCTTTACATATTTGGACTATATCATTTCTGGTTATTTCAGTTAACTCCTTTGGGGTTAATCTAGGAATTTTAATGTGTCACATTTTAATACATGAGCTATGACCTCATGTAGTGGTTGGGAGTTACTCGTGAGTAATCCTGCTCCGTTTGAGCATCGGATTGCCTGGTTAAACCCTCCAGACTGCGCAGCCCATATTAGCGTGGCTGCCCTTAGTCACTCGTAGAATCTGTCTGTGGGCGTTTCTTAAAGCGTTGCCAACATAAGAGTTGTTTGACGCCCAATCGTTTCCGCCTCTCACTGCGCGGGAGTCTCCTGCGCAGGGTGGGCATGGGCAGCGGGGTGCTTGGGCTCTCCTCGCTAACTTCCAACGAAGAGTCCTGGAGCTCCTGCACCTCCCTGTCCCGTTGCTCTCCTGGATCCCTGGTGTTACACTCATTCTCTTCCCCTTCTTCCCGGCTGAGTCTCCCCCTAGCGCTTGGACCTTCCCCTGCAGAATCAGAGACCCTCTCCTTCTCCCGTGCCTCTGATGGCAGTTCCCTGACACCTCACATGGGATCCTATGCATGTCTGAAAGCCACAATGGGTTCAGTGGGGTTTAATTAATGCAGGCTTCCTCAAACTCGGCCCTCCAGATGTTTTGAGACTACAATTCCCATCATCCTTGACCACTGGTCCTGCTAGCTAGGGATCATGGGAGTTGTAGGCCAAAAACATCTGGAGGGCCGAGTTTGAGGAAACCTGATTTAATGCATAAGATTGCAGCCTACATAATATAATACCCTAATTTCAGACCATTGCAAGAACATAAAAATAAAGGATTCCAGCTCATATCTTTCTCTTTTGTAAAGAGCTGATGAACGTAATTGACACCTAAGAAACTACTATGATTAACCTCATCCGGATGCATTGACTTCTGTAAATGAAAAGGCCACATTACCATGATGAGTCACAATCTAAACCTTGATTCTTTGACATATATAGACCTTACAAGAGACTGAAATGCAACATTGGATAATGAAGTATATTGTCTTAGCTCTCCCCTCCCCCTCCCAGCAATTATGTTACACAAGGGAATCAAGTGTCTGCAGAGTGAGAGACAGAACAGATTTTCTGTATCATTTATCCACCTCGGGCAATGTTTATTGCAACAGGTAAAAGTTTTTTTCTGGTTTCTCACTGAAATTATTCTCAAAAAACTGTACTGTAAAATGGCTGTCTTGGATGTTATGGACTACTAAGTGATGATAGAAGCAAGAGCAATGAATTGATTTCCCAGCAGCTGAAATCCATGAAGTTCCAGCTGCGCAGATTTACAAGTTGAGCAAATTCACCATATTCACAAAATGGGGAAATTGCATTGACTGATCAGTTCTATTGCCCTGTCAGTGTATATGACAGCAGAAGTGGCCCACCAGATTTCCCCATTTTGCCCATGAGACCCTTTTGGCCATGCTACACACCCTTGCCCTCCAGTTGAGGTGTGGGGCCTGCAAATCACCTGATAATCTACTTGAAGCACCACCATGCTTGTTGCCACTTGCAAAGAGAAAGGACTTGGCAAGCACCCACAATCAGCTGGTTGTCCAGGCATGCGAAGACTCACCCACCTGTCAAAGTTGGCCTGCCAGTGGGGATCCACTTCCTCACTTCTGATATTATCATTGTTATCACTCAGTGCTTTTGGGGGGACGCAGGGGGGTGCATACCCCTAAACCCCTTATGGTCTTCAAACAAAAACATCTTGGAGGGCCCGGGCCACAGGGAGGTTAGGCTGGCCTCAACCAGAGCCAGGGCTTTTTCGGCTGTGGCTCCAATCTGGTGGAACGCTCTGTCACAAGAGACTAGGGCCCTGTGGGACTTGACATCTTTCCGCAGGGCCTGCAAGACAGAGCTGTTCCACCAGGCCTTTGGCCAGGGCACAGCCTGACCCCCTCCTTTGACAATCCTCACAGAACTCTAGCCCAATGGTTGCCATTAATTTGATTTGAACTGATTTTATAATGAAATGATTTTAGAATGTTGTATTATTTTACTTTTGTTAGCTGCTCTGAGCCCAGCTTCGGCTGGGGAGGGCGGGATATAAATAAAAAGTTATTATTATTATTAAACATTTTGTGAATCTTTGTACTTTTGTCCATTTACTGTATTTATTTTTCCCCATTTGAACTATAATATTGTGATTTTCTTGAGTCAAAATGAGAGTACCCCTAAACAATTTTTTAGAAAAAAGCACTGATTATTATTATTATTAAATTTGTTAGTTGCTTTGTTTTGCCAGGGGCAACCCAAAGCGACTTAAAAACAAACAGACAAACAGAAAATAAACCCCATATAAGTAAATTAAAACCAAGAGGAAAGAGAAATACATTAATAAGCATCCAACCCGAGTCTAAAAGGCCACAGACATATACGGTAATTTATGAACCTAATAAGTATCTAAAGCCATTTGCCACTGTTGCTGTATCTAGGTTTTATTTTATTTGTTTTTTATCTTATATTTTGGAAATGTACCCCTAGTTGTTGTTTTTCCTTTAAATTTTTTTGGGGCACCCAAGAGAGTGGGGCTCTAAGCCATAGCTTGTTTAGTTTATATGTAAATCCGGCACTGGGAGAGGTGGTCCTTGAAGTATTGCAATCCTGAGGTGTTTAAGGCTTTATAGTTCAAAACCAGCACTTTGAACTGGGCCCAAATACTGATTGGCAGCCAATACAGTTGGGCCAGGATTGGTGTTATGTTCTCAAACTGGTGAGCAACCTGGCTGCTGAATTTTGCAGCAGTTGAAGTTTCTGAACTGTCAGCAGAAGCAGCTCCACATATAACACATTGCAGTAATCTAACCTAGATGTTGCCAGAGCAAAGACAACAGACGTTAGGGGTCCAAATAGGGGTTCAGCTGGGCCATCAGCCCAAGCTGAGTGGGCCACCACACCACCTGAGCTTCAAGCAACAGCAATGGACCCAGAAGTACCCCCAAGCTGCATACCTGCTCCTTACGGCATTTTACAGAGTAAAAAAAACTCTACAGTGTCCTGAAAAGTGCCAATTACACTGCTGAAACAATATAGGCAACATCAATATGCTCCTGCCATCAAGGAGCTTGAAGTGTGAAACAGATCATGGGGAAATGACAGAGGGTGAGAGGGAAAGGCAGCGAGGGACGACTGTGACTAAATGCCATCCTTAAGGCTTGGTTACATTGGAAATGAAGATGAAGAGACCACATCCAGCTTGTGAAAATCCTATTTGCAATCCTGCTGCAAAATATAATAACAGATGCATACCAGACATCAACCCTGATTCATCAATAACTTGAGTACATGAGCCACAGGGTCCCTTCGGTCTGCTTTCCTCTTTGTATGCTTTGCAATAGCAGCCCATTGATCTAGAAGTAGGAGATCATTCAATTAATGCATTTTATTAGCATGGGCAGGGACGCGGGTGGCGCTGTGGGTAAAACCTCAGTGCCTAGGACTTGCCGATCGTATGGTCGGCGGTTCGAATTCCCACGGCGGGGTGAGCTCCCGTCTTTCGGTCCCAGCTCCTGCCCACCTAGCAGTTCGAAAGCACCCCTAAGTGCAAGTAGATAAATAGGTACCGCTTTATAGCGGGAAGGTAAACGGCGTTTCCGTGTGCTGCACTGGTGCTGGCTCGCCAGAGCAGCTTCGTCACGCTGGCCATGTGACCCGGAAGTGTCTCCGGACAGCGCTGGCCCCCGGCCTCTTAAGTGAGATCGGCGCACAACCCTAGAGTCGGACACGACTGGCCCGTACGGGCAGGGGTACCTTTACCTTTACCTTTATTAGCATGGGCAATGCCTTAATTCCAGTAAACCAGAGCTCTATGTGCCAACATATGGGAGATACAACCAACTCTGATGGGGGTTTTCCCCTTTTCAACATGAAAGCAGCTGCAGGAGGCTCTGGTTTCAATCAGAGCAACAGCATTGTGGACAAGAAGATTTAATTCCTCCTCCTTTAAAGTAAAGCAAATCTTGAGCAATATGGCAACCCCCCTCTGTCAAAGAAAATCAACCAAAAATGTCAAACTTTTGAAATGATGGTTGTTCTTGAATGGCTGCACCAAGCCCACACATCTACAGCATAGAGGTCTTATTCTGCATGCAATAACACAGATATTGGCAGGACAATTTTATGTAAGATCAAAGAAGCACAAATTGTGCAATCAAAATATATATATGCACATTAAAAAAAACACCATGCATTTAATAATTTACGTCTTTCTTGCCCCCACTGCCACATTAGTTTGTTGTGGCAACATTTGGAATGGAATATAGTCAAGACTTAGCTGTGAGCATCTGCTGCAGGCATCACAATTTACAATACCCCAAATGTAGGAGGGGGCGGAGTTCTGCAATCAAAACCACAGCCATAATCATACAATCCAACCAAAGTGAAGTCCCGTTGATTTCAGTGGGAGAGAGTTCAGCGTGAGTCTAATTCTTCCACTGAAGTTAATTGGACTTGAAAGTGCTTTAATTTTTGTCTGGATAGTATTTTGCAGAATTTGTTTCACGGGTAAAGTATCGATGCTGATATATGCAAGTCATATGCCAATCTATATCCAAAGCTGAATTTTACATGGCAATCAGGCTATTCTTGACCAGCATACTAATGGTTTGTTTCGGTGCTCTACGTTGATGGCAAGGCTTCCACTTCTTGTCATCAGTTGAGAGAGAGCCCTAAGAGCTCTACAAATGCGTTATTCTCTTCTGAGCAACAGCTGCGCTGCCTATCAGCCCCCTGCAGAACAGTAGCCTCCTCTTTGCTTCCCAACAGCATTTCCACATGGGGAAGAGTCTTTGAGTGCCTTCTCTAACCTTTCCGCCTTTGGTCACAGCGGGGTGATCCTCTAGCTTAGTCAGCCGTATGGAGGAGGACAAAGTGGGTGACTGTGCCTATGTCATAGCAGAATTCTGTCAAAATTAATGAGTGATGCATTAATACATCATTATAATTGGCTGCAATTCATCGTTTAAGATCCTAATTGTGCTCCAAGTGTCTGGTCTGCTTCTCTGGCAGATAAACTATTTCTCCAGAAATCATGCCTATCTGCTTCTGACTCAAATTAGCTTTGCTTTTCAATAGGAACCCATTCAGATAGATAGCAAATAAGTCATGTGTTGCCAAGGTTGGCCTAGAAAATGTCAAAAAGAAAGGTCTTTATATTTATTGGTTGTTTAAAAAAATATTTGGAAGGCTTTCAAGCCGTACATGTTCTTCATCAAGGATCTGATATTCAGAGCAAAAACCAAAAGGACCTCAAGAGGGATGTTAATTTCCCACATCTAGGTTTGGTGGCTTCATAAAATAAGATCACCAAGTTTTGTATGGCAGGTGGTCTGCCCAGATAATAATTGGTGGAGGTCTCAGGTATTTTTAGGAAACATACTGCAAATAAATTATAGTGATTTTTTTTTGGAGGGGTCAGATTTTTAATTCCATTGGGGCAGCACAGAACCAGTTTAAGGCAGGGAACCATTAACATTGGATTTTTACTCATCGAGATGCAAACGTTTTTGTGCCGGTAATTAAAATGATTCAATGAAATTGATCATTTAGCTTTCCCCTGACAGACCAGAGAAACTTATTGACATATGCATGAAAGAGCCTTATCATGCCATCAGTGTTTCAAGTTTATTTATGATTCAGGCATTCGTCCTCACTGGATTAACATAGAGGATTAGCATGGAGGAAGAGAATGGGGCCATATCCACTGGCTCCTCCCATACATTTGAGGCCCCACCCCTTTCCTCCATGCGTTGGAAAGCACATGTGTAGAGGAGGCCAAGCATCAAAATAACACACACACCCCACTACCGCTTTTTTAAAAATAGCCTAGAAATATGGGAGGGTTGGGTGGGGAAAAGGAAATGATATTTCCTTTGGAATCTGGGACTCAATATGACTAGACAGGAAAGTTAGTCCTGTTGGGGGAAATGTCCTTTCAGATTCTTCCACTGAGTGCTGATTTCACAAATAAGAGAATGAGTTCTCTGCGAAATAATGTTCACCTATAGATGAGCCCCAAAATACTTCTTCCCTCCCTCGCACCTTGTCTGAAACTCTCCCAAGAGAAAATATTATTTCTGCAGACCTACAGAATCAGAGATTGCCACCTCTAGTGTACAGCTGCCATCTGCTGGGCACATGGCTTGCTACATTCACTATCTGTCTCTGGCTGTCCCTGTTTGTAGCAAGCGCCCAGTCTTCATTCCCTTTGGTTGTCCTCATGGGTAGACAGAGGTTGCTAAGAAATATATGAATTTATAAATACCAACCTTTATATCATAGGAACATAGGAAAGTGCTTTATACTGAGTCAGACCGTTACACCATCTAGCTTAGTATTATCTATGCCAAGTCCTCATCTGCACTATACATTTAAAGCAGTGTCATCCTGTTAGTATTTCATGCCTTCGATGCTGCAGATGTGATTGTTGTAAATTACATGCCTGTCTGAGAAGAGCGTGAGAAAATGGAAGGCAGTCTTATTTCTTCTGCTGTAATGTACAGTGGACGCTCGGGTTGCAAACATGATCCATGTGGGAAGCACATTTGCAATCCATAGCGTCCACAACCCGCAGAGCCGCATCTGCGCACGCGCAGGTCACAATTTGGCATTTCTGCGCATGCACAAAGCACAATTCAGCACTTCTGCGCATGCACAAGCACCGAAACCCAGAAGTAACCTGTTCTGGTACTTCCAGGTTCGGTGCAGTGCACAACCCGAAACTGTGTAACCTGAAGCGTCCGTAACCCAAGGTATGACTGTACTTTCACTTTTACTTGTTCTTTTTGTTCTATCAGAGCTAGAGAGAATGGTCGTCATTATGCTTTGTCTGTACATAGTGTGTAAATAAATAGTAGATTAGATCTACAATGTCTCACTCTTCTTGCTGTGTTTTGCCAGAAGATTAAGTGTGCATATACTAGCTGGTATATGTCGCTGAGCGCACTGGAGAAGAGGGGAAATGCCTTTTCCAGGGCTGCGCATACTGGAGGACGCTCGGAGTTTCGAGGAGGATTGCAGGCACCCCCAGGGCGTTTTTCCAACACATCCCCCTTTGCCTTCTCCCAAAGAATCCTGGGAACTGTAGTTAGTTAAGGGCGTTGAGAGTTGTTAAAGGTAAAGGATAAAGGGACCCCTGACCATTAGGCCCAGTCATGGCCGACTCTGGGGTTGCTGCGCTCATCTCGCTTTATTGGCCAAGGGAGCTGGCGTACAGCTTCCGGGTCATGTGGCCAGCATGACTAAGCCACTTCTGGCGAACCAGAGCAGCCGTTTACCTTCCTGCCAGAGCGGTACCTATTTATCTACTTGCAATTTGACGTGCTTTCGAACTGCTAGGTGGGCAGGAACTGGGACCAAGCAACCGGAGCTCACCCCGTCGCGGGGATTCGAACCGCCGACCTTCTGATCAGCAAGTCCTAGGCTCTGTGGTTTAACCCACAGCACCACCTGCATCCCTCTAGAGAGTTGTTAGGAAACCCTATATTCCTCTCACAAAGCTAAACCCCCGAGAGTTTCCTAGGGAAAGGGGTTGAATGTTAAACCATCATGAAAATTGTAGCTTATGAGAATTGTAGAGCATGTCATGGGTTCGAGCCCCATATTGGGCAAAAAGATTCCTGCATTGCAGGAAGTTGGACTAGAGGATTCTTGTGGTCCCTTCCAAATCTACAGTTATATGATTCTATTATCCTTTTACATCTGGCCACCCTTCTGCACAGCCTTCTAGCCCAATGGTGACACAAACATACATGCCAACCACATTCCTAAACATCACTTACCAAAGAGTAAGCCCATTGAACACAGTGGGAGTGGTTTCTGAAAAAACACTGTTAACCTTTTCAACATTGCAGAAGTCCACCAAAACCTCCCTTTTATGAGGGGGGGGGTCTTGCTTGTGCTTTCATACTCTTCTACACATAGAAGTTTTACAATCATACCTGATTGTAGGCTTCACATACATGCCATTGTTCTCTTTTATATATTCTGCTATTTTTCTCCTCCTGCACTCATGGATGAGGCATGCTGGTTGCACCAGGTTAACTTAGTTGTAGGTAATTCTGTTGGGATTTAGGACAATTCCTTTTATCCACCATTGAGCCCATACAAGCTGCATGCTCTTTGTAATGAATCCAATTATCCAATCTAGTAGCTAATTAATTAACCTCCTTGTTAAACACAGGAGAGGATTTCCAATAGTGCCATTCCCAAGTACCAATTAAAAGCCTTTTAGACTCATAGGCAAATAATTGTGCCTCTGTTGGGGGTTTTCAGGCAAGTGTCTTAGCGCCTGAAGGAAATGCAATCAAATGATATTACTCAGCAGCTGCAGAGGATACAAAGGTCTTGCCTGCAGTTAGCATTTAGGAGATTACACTTCCCCATTAGTTTATCAGATGAACCAGGTTGTGTGGCTAGTATAGAGTATTTTTGTTTACAAACTGACTTCTATTTCTTTATGAGAAATGTAGAATTCATGTACAGTAGCATGAACTGACCTTGTCCTAAAAAGTGGTTTGCAAGATGGCCTACTCAGGGATGTATTTAAATGAGGGCTGTCACCTGGTTAAAGAAACCTGTTGTTTTCTGCTTTGGGGTTCATACAAGCTTGGAGTTGGAGTGCAACTTTGGGTTGTTGTTGTTGTTATTGATATTATTGATGATGTTGTTGTTGTTAATACCACGCTTGTCTGACTGGGTTGCCCCAACTACTGTAGGCAGCTTCCAACAGAATATAAAAATACAACTACGCATCGCAAATTAAAAACTTCCCGATCCAGGACTGCTGATCTGAGATCCCACAAAGCTGTTTGATCTCAGCCAGGAGTTCCATAGAATTGGGACCCACAAAACCGAATGCATGAATAGCTCAGTTGGTGAAGAGCATAGTGCTGATATGCCAAGGTCGCAAGCTTGATAGCTATGTGGGACAGCTGCAGATTCCAGCCTTGCAGAGGGGTTGGACTAAATGATCCTCAGAAATAAATTGCCATTTATTCCATTTATATAACCCTTTATCCGAAGATCCCAGGGCAGTGTACAACAATAAAAACTTAATCTACGTAGCACAATAAAAAAATAAAATCTTTCTCTCTGTGTTTTCTCTCTATATATGTCATATACATATATATATAGATGTGTGTGTATACATATCTGTATATATACACATACACATAATACTAAATATGTTTCTCTGTGTTTGTTTCATTGTTCTTTTATTGTGGATTCATACATGAATGAATATGAACAGGAATTACTTTTAAGGTCTCCCTTCCGTCCCCAAGCAGCACAACTACGCAGACGTCGACCAAAGAGCTGCTTCTTTGAGTGGCAAAGCATTCATTCACACATATCTCCTGATAAGCACAAGGAGGCGGGACCTTTCCCCCTTCCTCCCTCATCAATCCTCCTATCAGGATGAGCCTTCGGGTTGCCCTCCCGCTCCCACGTCCAACATCAGCAGCCGTTTGCTCTCCTTGTGGCTCCTCCCATTCTGGGCGACGCGGCCAATCCGCTCCCCCTAGCAACGGTGTCAGGTTTACCTTAGCAACGCCCGTGCTGCTGCTGCTGCTGCTGCTGCTGCTGCTGGTGGGAGCCGTTGCTAGCGAGAAACAGAGAAAGAGGGCGAAGCTAAAGAAGGCCGCAGGTCTCCCGCTTCCCCATGGCAGATCCTCCAGGCGACCAGCCTCAGAATGGGGAGAACCCCCAGCAGCAGGAGCCCTCCAGGCAGCCCAGCCAGCCAGACCCCGGGGGGCTGCAGCCAGAGGCAGCCCCTCCAGTGATTTCTGAACCTGAGGGAGACCAAGGCCCTGACCAGGACGGCTCCATTTCTGGTGAATTCCCAGATCAGCTACCACGAGGCAGCATGTACCAACCCCAGGAGCCAAGGCTGAGCGTCTATGAACAGCCAGACGGAAGAGGCGGCATGTACCAGCCTCACCAGGCGAGGGGCGCCCTGTTTCAGGCGAGGGGCGGCATGCCTTGGCAGCAGCAACAGCCCCAGCTGCTGCAACCGCCCACCCTGCCCAGGGGAAGCTTCCCTCAGATTCAAGACCCCATGGGAGCCATGTACCAGGACCAAATGCAGCAGCCGGTCACAAGAGGCAGCTTCCACATCCCGGTGTCGAGAGGCAGCCAAATCATGCAACAGGAGAGCTTAGTTCACGGCCCTTACCAAGCCCACGAGCCTGGCATCGGCCTCTACCAGTTGGGGGCCACCTTGATGGAAGACCAGATCCCGGATCCGGGACCCAGGGCGTTGGCGATAAAGAATGCCAAAGCCTACCTGCTGAAGACGAGCCTCAAAACCGGCGTGAGCTTGTGAGTATGGGTAGAAATGGAACCTGAAAAAGGAAGAATCTCGTCAAGTGGGACTGGGCAAAATGTGGGTAGCAAAGGAGTCCGCCCAAATGGAATACGTGTGTCATAGGATGTGATCCTGGGGCTGGGAAAATGGCTGTAGCCCTCTGCGTGTTCTTGGGCTCTGACTATCATTAGCCCCAGGATAGTTCAGTCAGTAGAGCTTGAGACACTTAATCCCAGGAACGTGGGCTTGAACCCCGCATTGGGCAAAATATTTCTGCATTGGGAGGGGGGTGGACTAGAGGACCCTTGTGGTCCCTTCCAACTCTACAATTCTGTGATTTGATGATGGGAATTGTAGTCCTAATAGCAGAACTAAATGTCTTGGAAGAGGCCATGGAAGCTTAAGCAGGTGCACTGCGCACTGCATGATTTTGTTGCAGGTCCCACTAATTTCTTGTTGGCCTTATGTGCCAAAGCACCCACCAATTATGTTTCAGCTGATGTGGAATGGGCATATGAACAGCAGAAAATTTTATATATCTATACTTTCCGTTGTATATAGTTGATTATAGGAAGGGACTCATCCTGCTGTAGATGAAATAGCAAGATGGGGAGCAGATGGAATTTATAGGCTGCAATCCATTGCACATTTAAATAGGAGTAAGCCCCTTTGAAACACAGTGACACTTTCAAGTAAACATACATAGGATTGCTCAGTAATTCACCATAACAAACCCAAAGACATTGTTCCCTCTGTGTGCTTTAGGGCTGGAATAAGGGGGAGGTTCTCAGATGGCAGGACATTATGGCAGAGAGGATAACATTGTTCATAAATGTAACTGTTTCTTAATGGTGGACTGAGTGCCCTCACACTATAATATTAAAGCAATGGAGCACATAGCTTTTAAAGAGATTTAGCAATACTTGATAAATAATTGTTCATTTTAAATGTGACAAATTGATGTGGGAAACTTGTGCCAATTGTCAGGAGTCGCATTATGGGCACTGTCCAATAGCTGCCTGTGAGATCAGCGCAACATTTCACACAGTTCTCTCTAGACGGAAGTAGGAAATTGCAACCAATCCAGCAACCAAATATAATACTGCAATTAGGATTTCCCTACAACAGAAATGCTGTCTCCAAAGAAAATGCTTAGAGCATGGGTGGGTGACCTGTGGCTCTCCTGTGGACTACAACTCCCATCACCCCTGGTCATTGGTCATACTAGCTGAGGCTGCTGGGAGTTGGAGCCCAACAACTTTTGGAGAGCTGCAGTTTCCTAACCACTGTCTTAGAGAATACATTGTGCTTTCACAAATATATGAAACCAATTCTATTCAGAATGCACTGCAGTAAGCTGATACCATGTCTCCTCTGGGACGGCGTGGCATCTCTTTTCCTAATTTCATAGGTATGACCATCTTGCTGACATGCTGGCCAAGATTCTGGATGAGCGACCTGAAAACCCAGCTGACATAATTGAGAACATCAGTAAGGAAGTGAAGTGTGCTCGGTTCCAGAAGAAATTGGACACTCTCCGAGACGAATATGAGAAACATCCAACTTTTGAACTGGCTGAAATGTATAAGACATTGTTCCAGAAAGGTGGTGGAGAAGGAACAGACCAAGAAATGGAAGAGGAATTGGTGAGTCACTGCAACACATAAAAACTGAAAAACTCATTGACACCTGCCCAACTCTACTCTTCCCCATTCAGAATGCTAGCAATAAACTGTTAAAAGCTAGAACAGGTCAATTCCCCTTTCTTCAGTTTTCTTTCTCTTACCCTCAGCTCTCTCTCAACAATCTGTAAGTCCTGGAAGCTCAAAGGTCCTTGTCAGAACCACTGGGCTCAGTCATAGTTGTAGAAAGAGCATAAGGAATTTGTGTCTGGTTAAACTGAATTATTAAGCTCACAATAGCCTTAACATGCTTATTTTCCAGGCCCATGAATTTGCATGCATACAAGCAAGGCAGCAATTTTGTTCATACTTACTTGGGAGTAAATCCCATTGAACTCAGTAAACTGAACACAAATTTAGGATCACTATGTACAGAAGTAAATAATTATTGACAACAAAAGCTGTTTATAATTATGCTTATCTAATTTTGGCACTTTCCCCCGCTAGCCAGAAACTCCTCTACCCAATGTCATGGAGACAGCCTTCTATTTTGAACAGGCTGGAATTGGCTTGAGCTTAGAAGAATATTACCACATATTCCTGGCCCTCAAACAGCTGGTCAACACACATCCAATCCAGACTTGTCGCTTCTGGGGCAAAATCCTAGGCATTGAAGCAAACTATATTGTAGCTGAAATTGAGTTCCGTGAGGGAGAGGAGGAGGAAGAGGCAGAGGAGGAGGAATTGGCTGAGGAGGGACAAAAAGAGGGGAGCGAAGGCAGAGATGAGGATGAAGAGGAAGATGAAGAAAAAGATGAGCCACCAAAGCCGAACTACAAGCCACCACCAGTAATACCAAAAGAAGATAATCGAACAGGGGCCAATAAATACACTTATTTTGTTTGCAATGAACCAGGGAAACCCTGGGTGAGATTACCCCATGTGACACCTGCGCAGATAGTGAATGCCCGGAAGATCAAGAAATACTTCACTGGAAGACTAGATGCTCCCATTGTGAGTTACCCACCTTTCCCAGGCAATGAGTCCAATTACCTGCGAGCCCAGATTGCCCGCATTTCAGCAGCAACCCAGATCAGCCCATTGGGCTTTTATCAATTTGGAGAAGAGGAAGGAGATGAAGAGGAAGAGGGAGGAGCTGGAAGGGACAGTTATGAAGAAAATCCTGACTTTGAGCCTATTTCTGTGCCAGAGTTGGTAGAATCCCTTGCCAACTGGGTCCACCATGTACAGAATATTCTAATGCAGGTATGCTTAAGGAGTTTACAGAGCATCACATAGGGCTCACTAAGTGCCTTTTTTATTATTAAGGGGTCTATCAATAAATAGTGATAAATACATCTTACAATCATACAAAGACTATATTTAGATGAAACATTGTCTTCATTGCTTCTTGCTTGACCAAACAGTGCTGGATGGCCTTATATCCTCCCTTTTCCAACACCAATGCAGATGGGCTGCTTTGGCGAGTGTCCTGAACAGCTGCAGCAACTCAGCCTGATGGTCTATATAGGCTCAGCAGTGCCTAGTCCTGATAAAAGTAACCTCCCAGAAACAACACCCTCTTAGAGGCCTCTGCTTTTACAAGGGATGAGTGGGTAGGGGGCTGATGTTAAAGAATATCAGTGCAATCATACCTTGGATCCCGAACGCCTTGAGACTCAAACGTTTTGGCTCCAGAACGCCGCAAACCCAGAAGTGAGTGTTACAGTTTGCAAATGTTTGTTGGAACCCGAATGTTCAATGTGGCTTCCGATTGCGTGCAGGAAGCTCCTGCAGCCAATTGAAAGCCGCACCTTGGTTGTCGAACATTTTTGGAAGTTGAACAGACTTCCGGAATGGATTCTGTTTGTCAGCCAAGGTACAACTGTATCTTTCCCCACTCCCCATCTTCCAGCAGCCCAGCCCTCTTTTAACGGTCAGGAACATCAGGCTGGGGAGCCAGATATCTGTCTGTCTGGCCCTTGGAACACTCTCCAGGCCACACCCCAAGTTCTTCCCTCACTGGAATGTCTCCTTGAACTCTGATGAGGCCTGTTGCTCATCTGGATGGAGAAAATAAAGCAATGTGTGAATACACATAACTGTACAAAGGTAACATCTACATTAATTGCTCTGCTCACTTGTTTCTGGCTCTGCCCATACACAATAGAATCTGGTCCTTGGGCTGAAAGGTTCCCCCACCTCTGCTCTAGATAGATAACACTCTGTCTTAGAGCACCCAGCTGCTTAGTCCTCCTTTTGGCCCATGGCATGTAGTGTCCTCCAGTTGAAGCAAGTTCAACATTTCACATTGGGACCTGTGCATGAAATCCAGTAGATACAGGAGGAAAGCCACATGTGCCTTATGAGAGGCTACTCTGCTTTTGCAGGGCATGGGATTACATTCAAAAGGCATAGCAGAGATGGAGGTTAACACAAAAAAATGAACACTCACAAAGAGAAACGGGGAAAAAATAAAGAGTGCTTTAAGAATCCAATTGAGTATAAATTCCCTCTGTTCCTTCCTTTTTGTAAGATGCCCATGGCTTCATATTATTAGCAAAGGAATATTGCCTTACTGGATGCTAACCAAGTTCACATTAATCTTGCTTTGTAACCCATGGTATATTGCATGTAGGGACGCTGTACTTGGGTTAATCCCTATCAAAAATCAGAGGAAGAAGAAGAAGAGGATGAGGAAGAGGAGAGACCAGATGAACAAGAAGAATCACAAGAAGTAGGACCCCCACTTCTCACGCCACTCTCTGAAGATGCAGGTACACCAGTGGCCAGACATGTTTGATGCTTTCCCCCCTTTCCTTTACAGATATTACAGACTTGGAGGCATTGGCAGAAAGCAGTGCAGAAAGAAGGTGGTGGTTTGGGATTGTAGATCATTAAGTATTTCTAAAATGAATCAACTCTTCATAGTGATTTTTAATAGTATAGTTTTAAAAAGGGGAACTCATTTTTCCTCAATCAAACATGGAAGTAAGGCAACAACAGGGACTTCAGTTGGAATGTAGATTAATGCTAACATTTTTATCAGCCAAAGAAAATCCTGTGTTGCAAAACAGGACACTCTAAACAACAACAAGCAACACGTCGGCTACAACAACAACAAGCAATACTAACAAAATCTTTATAATATTATACTGTTTCGAAATTCATAAACAGAAGACATATGATATGTGCATATGTGCATGGAGTCGCAAATAACAGGTGTCAAATAAGTGTTCCATAAACAAGAATGGTAGGCGTGGTAAGTCACTGAGATGGAGGCAAAATACCTTTCCAAGGTCAGTAGCCTATAAATGTAAGGTGATAGGTGCTCCGAACGTAGCAGTAGGGTACTCCAAGCACAGCAGCAAACAGAACACTTCTTCCAGGATAATGAACTATTTCAATGATAATTCTTCATCAGGTGGCAATGAAATACATTACATTCAAATACAATACAGAGATTGAAATGACAGGCCTGCATATAAACAACCCATAATAAATACATACCAAATTAATTGTCCCCAAAGGTACATCAATTGGCCATGGATCAGCAATCACTTACAAGTGTAGCAAGCTGATACTTTTGGCAGAACCCTAGTAGCATTATGAAGGCTATCCACAGGTACAATGAATCACACAAAATTTCTGTACAGGAGAGCATCGATCCCACATTAGGATCAAGTCATGGAGGCACCTCTAGTTGAGCACTTTGTAATACACCATCATGCAGATACAGACCTACTTTACACAGTCCTATGGGTTAATCAGAGAAAATTTGGGATGAGGAGAGATCATCTTAAATTACTGTGCCAACAAAAAACCAGACTGATTTACTTGTTTAAATCCCTTCACCCGGGGAGTTTGAATACTGAATTAGATTTCAATTGTTTTATTTAAGTTTTCTGATAAAGATGGCTACTGTTTGTGTTCTCTTTGCTAGATGTTGGATACTGTAGCTTTAAATTTCCTGAAGTTTTATGCGATCCATTGCACCTGTGGATAGGTGATACTGATACTGTTGGCAGAACCCTAAAGGCTTTCTCCAGGTGCAATGAATCACATAAAATTTCAGGAAATTTAAAGATACAGTATGTTTAGAACATTTTTATCAGGGCATCTTCAATAAATCATTGGCTTAATCAATCTATCTTAGCATTGCTTGTCTCAGTCCATTCAAAGAACATGGGGGCATTCTCATTGAAATATCAGTGAAACTAAAAAGACTGAAAGCATTTTTCGCAGAGAGACAGCCATACTCATGTTTTCTTCCTTAGGTTAACATCAACATAAAGTTACAAATGGTGTGATGTATGTAAGAGAAGTGTGCCCGTTCAGGGTTTGAGCCAGCTTGGAAGACTTAATATTGTATGTGCCTCACATTAGGCAACATTTTTGTTTATTTCCGTCCTTCCTGAAAAGATCCCTCACTGTCCTGATGATGCTTTTTCTTCAAACTGTTTAAGAAATGTACTCTAGCATGTTTTATCCTCAGGTAAAAGTTTTACACATGCAAAATGTCTTACTTAATTTTTCTCAAGTAACCAAGAATAAATTTGTTTCTTAAACAGACATTCAGAACATCCCACCATGGTCAGCAGAGACATCAACAAACTTAGTTCCTCAATATGCCCTTGCAGTTCTTCAGGCCAATTTATGGCCTGGGGCTTACGCCTTTGCTATTGGAAGGTAAGAAGCAGAAATCACTTGGGTTGCATGATAATCTGTTGTTTCTTATTCTAATTGTATAATCTTTCCAAAGCTGCTATTAGGTTTTCCTTTTTTTAATAAAAAAGGATTTTTATTAAGTTTTCCATTTTAACAATCCAATCAAATCACATTAAATATTCCAGATTATACCCTATTAGGTTTTCCAAGGAATGGGTGCCAGTAGAGGCTTCTTTTGAAATGCTAATAGCAATTTCAGGGAAGCCATTTTTGGCAAGCCTGTGGAAGGGAGCGGAAGGGTTAAACGTTCACTTCTCGTCTTTCATTTGGCCTTAAGTTTCTTTTTCGTCATATCTGGAAGGAGAAGCAAGCAGTGAGTGTATGCCACCTGAACTGTAATGTGCAATTCTTGTATCAATTAATTGGAGGAGCATTATATTGTTGTTCCAATCATTTTGGAAATGAGCCATAGTGGAGACTGTGATGTCTTTGTGATTTATACAACCTGAGTCTACAATGGAGGGGATCACAGCACATCACCCCAGGAGGCTCTTGCTTTTCCTATAGCCACAGCCTTGAATTCCGGCAGAAATTAGGCCTGGTTTTTTCTGACTTTCCAGCCTGCTGCTTTTGCATCAAGCTTCTAGCTCTCATAACTCAACTCTCCCCTCTGGCCTTTTGTCTTTCTAACTAACTTGACATTATGTTGTTGTTGTTTAGTCGTTTAGTCGTGTCCGACTCTTCATGACCCCATGGACCAGAGCACGCCAGGCACTCCTGTCTTCCACTGCCTCCCCCAGTTTGGTCAAACTCATGCTGGTAGCTTCGCAAACACCATCCAACCATCTCATCCTCTGTCGTCCCCTTCTCCTTGTGCCCTCTATCTTTCCCAACATCAGGGTCTTTTCCAGGGAGTCTTCTCTTCTCATGAGATGGCCAAAGTACTGGAGCCTCAGCTTCACGATCTGTCCTTCCAGTGAGAACTCAGGGCTGGTTTCCTTAAGAATGGACCAGTTTGATCTTTTTGCAGTCTATGGGACTCTCAAGAGTCTCCTCCAGCACCATAATTCAAAAGCATCAATTCTTCGGCGATCAGCCTTCTATATGGTCCAGCTTTCACTTCCATACATCACTACTGGGAAAACCATTGCTTTTACAATACGGACCTTTGTTGGCAAGGTGATGTCTCTACTTTTTAAGATGCTGTCTAGGTTTACTTGACAGTATACAGTGGGCCATTACCAGGCTGGCCTGGATATTCCAGCAATCGAATCCATGCTGGATCCAGAAATTAGAAGGGGACGCATACACACACCCCAAAACAACAACAACAACACTATGATGTGATCACGGTATGAGGGTATGCATTTCCTTCATTTGCTGTGATTTTGGGGGAAGGTAATGCAATGTCACTTCACATATTTTTCTTTACTAAGGTGGGAATCTTATACTGAGCTCCCTGGGAGCAAGTCCCATTGAACTCAAGAGGGCTTTCTTTTGAGTAAGCATGCATAGGATCCAGCTGTTAATCTTTCAGATGGTAGACGGTACAGAGGAGGAAACCTTGCAATTAAGCTTTGGCAGTAGCCATATAGCATACATAAAATATAGATCCAGCCTCAAGCCTTGGAGAGAAAGGACAGTTGGATTTTTCCTTTCAAATAATATTATATTTCACTTCTCCCTTTAGGAAATTTGATAACATCTACATTGGCTGGGGTCACAAATACAGTGCAGAAAATTTCAGCCCTCAGTTGCCGCCGCCCGTGCAAACTGAGTACCTTAGTGGGCCAGAAATCACAGAAACAACAGACCCAACTGTGGAAGAAGAGATGGCACTCAAGGCTGCACAAGAGGAAGCACTGGCAGCTGAAGAAATGGAAGAGATGGATGAGGAAGAGGATGAAGAGGATGATGATTAAATTCCAAAGAGCAAGAATTGCTATAATTTTTTTTTCCTAAGCATGTATAAACTTTTCTACTAATGTATTAGAATAAGCAAAGTATAATATATAGAAATATATGAATAGCTGTTGGATTAATTTCAAAGAAGTGTTTTGTCTTACTGTTTTTAGGACTGGTGCTTTTACTGTAGTTAGATGAAAAGCTTTACCTGTTAATGGAGTCACTTGGAGACCTTGGCAACAAGCAACTAATACATCTCATTAATGTTATCATTATTAATAATATTAGAACAAACAGAGTGCTGAATGTTCAGACAGACAAACTTTGTCCTAATCCTTCTCACACTGTATAACAGCACATGTTTTTTCTATGAGTCAACCATAAGGGGGTCTGAAAGGTAGGGTATAAACATTTTAATATATAAATATCATAATTACTCTTCATGAAGTCAGGCCAGTACTTTTCTGGTAGCATTAAGGCCCAAACAAGAACATTGGGGGGGATGGTAACTTGATCTCCCAACTTAAAAATCAACTTTAAAGCTGCTCTGTGGGTTCCCATTTTTTTAATTTTTTGTAGCAGTGCTAGGGAAGGGGATGTTTAACATTTTCCCCATGCTTATTTCTCAATCTAAATCAGCACCTCACAGCTGCTGTTAGACACACCACGGAACAGATAGAGGTACTTCGGAGTGGAGATTTAGATTGGGGAAACAGCGCAGGGGGAAAAGGCTTAAAAACACTAGCAAATGATTCCGTGCTGGATCCAGGGATTATTAGAAGGGTGTGGCATACAGCCTACTTCCTCCCCGCCAAACTCATAACAATATATACATCTGCGGTGACCACTCAAAATAGCAGCTGTAAGCTATTACCTCTTAGCCACTTCCCCTCCACTTGTGATAATAACTATTAACTGCTAAAAAAAATTTGCGCTGACAAGGCAGTTTTTTAAAAAGTTCGAAAACCCTCGAAATTCACACATACCCGACCTAGAGGGGGCGGGGTATATGATTTTCCTGCCATTTATTCTACAGGAGGAGGGTGACACCGCTGCCCAATTACATTCGTGATACGTTCTTGAGTTCCCGGTTGTTTTGAGGCTGTTCTTATTTTTTCTGTAAACATTTTTTCTGTAAAGACATCTTAAGGCAGCCCTGTTTAGGGAAGTTTTTAATATTTAATGCTGTATTGTTTTTAACACTTGATTGGAAGCTGCCCAGAGTGGCTGGGGAAACTCAGCCAGATGGGCGGGGTATAAATTATTATTATTATTATTATTATTATTATTATTATTATTATTATTATTATTATTATTATTATTATTATTATTATTATTATTATTAAACTGCCTTGAGTCCTTGCCAAGGGCGTAAAGCGATAAATATTTTCCTACGGGCAGCTGCAGCTGGCACTTTTAATCAGCTGGGTGGTGGGGGAGGCGCTCTAAATAAACAGGAAAATATGCCCCGCTCTGCCTCTCAATCCAAAAGCGCTTCTGAGGAACTATTGGAACAAAAAGTGTAAAGTAACAAGGCTTAGCAGCTTCTTCCGCGAGCAACACAAGCGCTTTAAAGCGGACGCATTTAATCAACGCGCTCGCAAGGCAGAGAATCCGATACAGCCAATCAGCAAGCGGCTTTCTGCCTGGCCTGACCCCACCCAAGAGCGACAACGAGGCTGAGGGGAGGCAGGGGAAACAACAAAGGAACCTTTTTAACCCTATCACCACCGCGGCCCTTTTAAAACAAGGAAAAGGGGGAAGCCAGGGGAGTAGTCCGCCCTCATTTCACTCATTTCCCGAGGGACAAGAAGGAGGCTCGAATCTGTCGAAATTCCCTTTGGTACTTTATACAGGGTCGAGCGCTCTTTGTCTCATCGCCTCCCCCCGCCCAGGCGCCTGAGATGGATTCGCCCGTCCACCCCCTTTCCTTAGACATTAGTGCGGTCCAACTTGTGGGCGGGGACGTCACCAACGGACCAATAGAAAAGGGTCCCGGGGGGAAATTCAAACTGTGGAAGTGAAATTGAGGTCCGGTGGCGGGTGAGGGCGGTGGCGGCTTCATTTGGAGAGATGGCTGAGGAAGGCGGCGTCACGGTCTGCGTGCGGGTGCGCCCGCTTATTGCGAGGTGAGTTTCTGAGGGAGGGGGAATGGAAGTGCACAATAATTCCCCCACATCTTGCTCCGCGTTTACTCCGAAGTAACCCCTCCCTGGTGTTTCTAAGGGGTCTACTTCGAAGTAAGCACGCGTGGAGAGGTGCGCGGCCTTAACAGCCTGGCTAAACATGCATGCGAAGGAAGCCTTACTCTTCAATAGGGCGCACATCCTTTTCCTGCGACTGTCCTCTGTTTCTATTTCTATTTGCTTTTATTTTCTTCTTCCCCCCACTTAAAAAAAAGTAAAATTAAAATGCGCGTGGGTTAAAAGGAAAAAAATCTGGGTTTTTTAATTGCTGTAACCCCGGCTTGGTGGTGAAGGGCGGGTAATACATTTGCTGTTGAAAATAGTCATGAAAGGCCTTCCAACCCTGCTTCCCCCCTCTCCTTAAATTTTATTATTTATACCCCGCCCATCTGGCTGTGGTTAGAGCAGTGGTTCCCGACCTTTGTCTGACCATGCCCCACCTAAGCATCTCTAAAATCCTGATGCCCCCCTCCCCCATGACATATAATTCTTATTACTCAAAAAGTGAACTCCTATTCACGTGGAGGAAGCCTAAAAGGGCATTGACTGTTGATAACTCATTCTCAAATTGCCCCCCTGTGGGGTGTGTGCACCACGTTGGGAACCATCGGACTAGGAGCTGGGAGACCAGGGTTCAAATCCTCACTCGGCCATGTAGCTTGCTTGGGCCAGTCACTTGACTGACAGCCTAACCTACCTTGCTGGGCCATTGTGGGGTTTAAGTGAGGAAGGGGGCCACTTTAGCTCCTTGCAGAGGGTGGCATATAAGTTAAGTAAGTAAGCTAAGCTACTTAGAATCATAGAATCATAGAGTTGGAAGAGACCACAAGGGCCATCGAGTCCAACCCCCTGCCAAGCAGGAAACACCATCAGAGCACTCCTGACATATGGTTGTCAAGCCTCTGCTTAAAGACCTCCAAAGTAGGAGACTCCACCACACTCCTTGGCAGCAAATTCCACTGTCGAAGAGCTCTTACTGTCAGGAAGTTCTTCCTAATGTTTAGGTGGAATCTTCTTGCTTGTAGTTTGGATCCATTGCTCCCTGTCCGCTTCTCTGGAGCAGCAGAAAACAACCTTTCTCCCTCCTCTATGTGACATCCTTTTATATATTTGAACATGGCTATCATATCACCCCTTAACCTCCTCTTCTCCAGGCTAAACATGCCCAGCTCCCTTAACCGTTCCTCATAAGGCATCGTTTCCAGGCCTTTGACCATTTTGGTTGCCCTCCTCTGGACACATTCCAGTTTGTCAGTGTCCTTCTTGAACTGTAGTGCCCAGAACTGGACACAGTATTCCAGGTGAGGTCTGACCAGAGCAGAATACAGTGGCACTATTACTTCCCTTGATCTAGATGCTATACTCCTATTGATGCAGCCCAGAATTGCATTGGCTTTTTTAGCTGCCGCGTCACACTGTTGGCTCATGTCAAGTTTGTGGTCAACCAAGACTCCTAGATCCTTTTCACATGTACTGCTCTCAAGCCAGGTGTCACCCATCTTGTATTTGTGCCTCTCATTTTTTTTGCCCAAGTGCAATACTTTACATTTCTCCCTGTTAAAATTCATCTTGTTTGTTTTGGCCCAGTTCTCTAATCTGTCAAAGTCGTTTTGAAGTGTGATCCTGTCCTCTGGGGTGTTAGCCACCCCTCCCAGTTTGGTGTCATTGCAAATTTGATCAGGATGCCCTTGAGTCCATCATCCAAGTCGTTGATAAAGATGTTGAATAAGACCTGGCCCAAGACAGAACCCTGTGGCACCCCACTAGTCACTCTTCTCCAGGATGAAGAGGAACCATTGATGAGCACTCTTTGGGTTCGGTCAGTCAGCCAGTTACAAATCCACTGAGTGGTAGCATAGTCAAGACCGCATTACTTGCAGCCATTCTCTTTCTAGACCGCATTACTTGCAGCCATTCTCTTTCTAGACCCTAGTTACCTTTGGGTGGCTGACATGAGGTGGACAGAAAGCCTCCTTTGTTCTCCATCTAAGGTCAAGAACCTTCTTCAGCCACTACTGAGAATGTCTGGTTCCCTGTTTGGGGGGGCTATGGCTTTATCTGTGAGGCTTTATCTGTGAGGCTAATGACATCGTCAGCATCTTAGAGTGAGCCGTATTTCCATAGCGACCACTAGGGTGATGCTGCTCTCCAGGAAATGGTAGCCATTTCCCCACCACCTTCACTTGGTTGGAGGCAACATCATCTTGTAAGTAGAACAACAATAGCCAGAAGAACAGTAGGCAAACTATAGCTAGAGTTGGTGTTTGAGTTTTGGAGTGGGCTGGAGGATGGCTTGACATGCTCCATGCACTAAATCCCAAAGCTCTGGCAGCAGGTGGGAGGGAGCAGCCCTAGAGATTTATGGAGAAGCAAGATCTGCCAGGGTATTAATGCTGTGAGCCCATCCTATGCTCGGGTTGTATATACAAGTATGTGTCAATAAAACCGTATCCTAAAAATGCTACCTGTCTTTTAGGTAGGCGTGTATAGGCTTGTGCTGTAAATCTGAGATGCACTTGTTTTATAATCTTCAGAAAGTGAATATTATGTCTAAAATGCTCCAGAACGGTATGGGTATACTCTAAAATAGGCATGTTTAAAAAGGCATTTAATCAAACAGGAGCTGGATTTTAAAAGTTGTTCTTAGAGAGACAAAGCAAACACTCACAGGTGCTTCATTCCTAGGACTGGTTCCACCACCCTTAAATTTGGATACAAATAAGTGTGTACAATGCGCTTTGCACATGCTCTGCACAGCAAGGTATTCAATATAACTTGCACATTGTCATAAAGTTAAGTCAACAGCTGCAAACATCTCTAGATTTTTTTATTTTTTTATTTTCTATACCGCTTTTTATATTTTTAAGAAAAATCACACAGCGGTTTACAGCATATTTAATCAATAAAACATAAAACAATCTGAAGAAAGTCGAATATAGAGTATACAGTCAAAGCAACATAACAGAACACAAAAATATGATCTTAAAGATTTCAAAAAACATTATGAAGGAGGTAAACTACAGAATACATACCGTATTTTTCGCCCCATAAGACGCACTTTTTCCCCTTCAAAAATGAAGGGGAAATGTGCCTGCGTCTTATGGGGCGAATGCAGGCTTTCGCTGAAGCCTGGAGAGCGAGGGGGGTCGGTGCGTACCAGGCTTCAGGAAGCTCTGCGCAACCCTCGGGAGACCGGCTCCGAGGGTTGCGCAGAGCTGCCTGCAATCCCGGGACCAGCGCAGCTCTGCCCGGCCACCGGGAGCCTGGGGAGAAGCTCCGCCCCGCTCCCGGTGGCCCTGCAGAGCTGCCTGCGCTCCTGGGACCAGCGCAGCTCTGCCCGGCCACCGGGAACCGGGGGAGAAGCTCCGCCCCGCTCCCGGTGGCCGTGCACAGCTGCCTGCGCTCCTGGGACCAGCGCAGCTCTGCCCGGCCACCGGGAACCGGGGGAGAAGCTCCGCCCCGCTCCCGGTGGCCCTGCAGAGCTGCCTGCGCTCCTGGGACCAGCGCAGCTCTGCCCGGCCACCGGGAGCCGGGGGAGAAGCTCCGCCCCGCTCCCGGTGGCCCTGCAGAGCTGCCTGCGCTCCTGGGACCAGCGCAGCTCTGCCCGGCCACCGGGAGCCGGGGGAGAAGCTCCGCCCCGCTCCCGGTGGCCGTGCAGAGCTGCCTGCGCTCCTGGGACCAGCGCAGCTCTGCCCGGCCACCGGGAGCCGGGGGAGAAGCTCCGCCCCGCTCCCGGTGGCCGTGCACAGCTGCCTGCGCTCCTGGGACCAGCGCAGCTCTGCCCGGCCACCGGGAACCGGGGGAGAAGCTCCGCCCCGCTCCCGGTGGCCCTGCAGAGCTGCCTGCGCTCCTGGGACCAGCGCAGCTCTGCCCGGCCGCCGGGGGAGAAGCTCCGCCCCGCTCCCGGTGGCCGTGCACAGCTGCCTGCGCTCCTGGGACCAGCGCAGCTCTGCCCGGCCACCGGGAACCGGGGGAGAAGCTCCGCCCCGCTCCCGGTGGCCGTGCAGAGCTGCCTGCGCTCCTGGGACCAGCGCAGCTCTGCCCGGCCACCGGGAGCCGGGGGAGAAGCTCCGCCCCGCTCCCGGTGGCCCTGCAGAGCTGCCTGCGCTCCTGGGACCAGCGCAGCTCTGCCCGGCCACCGGGAGCCGGGGGAGAAGCTCCGCCCCGCTCCCGGTGGCCGTGCACAGCTGCCTGCGCTCCTGGGACCAGCGCAGCTCTGCCCGGCCACCGGGAACCGGGGGAGAAGCTCCGCCCCGCTCCCGGTGGCCGTGCAGAGCTGCCTGCGCTCCTGGGACCAGCGCAGCTCTGCCCGGCCACCGGGAGCCGGGGGAGAAGCTCCGCCCCGCTCCCGGTGGCCCTGCAGAGCTGCCTGCGCTCCTGGGACCAGCGCAGCTCTGCCCGGCCACCGGGAGCCGGGGGAGAAGCTCCGCCCCGCTCCCGGTGGCCCTGCAGAGCTGCCTGCGCTCCTGGGACCAGCGCAGCTCTGCCCGGCCACCGGGAGCCGGGGGAGAAGCTCCGCCCCGCTCCCGGTGGCCCGGCAGAGCTGCCTGCGCTCCTGGGACCAGCGCAGCTCTGCCCCGCCACCGGGAGCCGGGGGAGAAGCTCCGCCCCGCTCCCGGTGGCCCTGCAGAGCTGCCTGCGCTCCTGGGACCAGCGCAGCTCTGCCCGGCCACCGGGAGCTGGGGGAGAAGCTCCGCCCCGCTCCCGGTGGCCCTGCAGAGCTGCCTGCGCTCCTGGGACCAGCGCAGCTCTGCGCCGCCATCCCGAGCGGGGCGCTAAGTCCCGCCCCGCTCGGGATGGCGGCACAGAGCTGCCTGCCGTCGCGGGACTGCAGGCAGGTCTACGCCGCCATCCCGAGCGGTGCGCTAAGTCCCGCCCCGCTCGGGATGGCGGCAGAGATCTGCCTGCCGTCGCGGGACCGCAGGCAGGTCTACGCCGCCATCCCGAGCGGTGCGCTAAGTCCCGCCCCGCTCGGGATGGCGGCAGAGATCTGCCTGCCGTCGCGGGACCGCAGGCAGGTCTACGCCGCCATCCCGAGCGGTGCGCTAAGTCCCGCCCCGCTCGGGATGGCGGCAGAGATCTGCCTGCCGTCGCGGGACCGCAGGCAGGTCTACGCCGCCATCCCGAGCGGTGCGCTAAGTCCCGCCCCGCTCGGGGTGGCGGCAGAGATCTGCCTGCCGTCGCGGGACCGCAGGCAGGTCTACGCCGCCATCCCGAGCGGGGCGCTAAGTCCCGCCCCGCTCGGGATGGCGGCACAGAGCTGCCTGCCATCGCGGGACTGGTGCACTTCTCCCCATCGCCAGCCCCACAAGCTCGGGGGACAGCGGGGAGGCAGAGCGTGCCTTCCCACTGTTCCCCGACCTGGTTCTTCCAGCCCCGCACCTGGGGGGGAAATAAAATTTTTTTTCTTTATTTCCCCCCCCAAAAAACTAGGTGCGTCTTATGGGCCGGAGCGTCTTATGGGGCGCAAAATACGGTATTTAACATAGTAGGGCTGGTGAGTGTGGGTCCCGCCCCCTAGGCCAGGTGGAAAGGGCCTTGCAGGGAGCGACCTTCACACTCACAGCCGAGCGATGTTCCTTCAGCCTCATGAGGAGCCTCTTAAGTAGGGCTGGTGAGTGTGGGCCCCTGAGATAGTCTCAGGACCAGACAATTAGAAGATCAGTATTTCTTTAACACCATCAATTTCTCTATACTCTGGAATCTCTAACAGTGTTTTGTTCCTTAAGAGAGAATGCAGACCATGAAGAGAAACAGAACATTTTGTGGAAAACTGAGGAATGCACCATATCTCAGGTTGATGGGACAAAATCTTTCACCTTTGGTAAGCACTCGATAAGCACTGAAATACTTTGTAAACTTCTTTGAGGGTTTGTTTGTTTACAATCAAGGGCTGTATAAATTTTATTAAGTACATAAATATTGGTATACCATAAAAACATGCAAACAACTTTTTTGAAAGCAGCCAGGTGTGCTTCTACCAGTCTAACTTACAAGTTGGCAATCTGACAAATCTTGAAGATGGAGTTTGATTTCTGTGAACTGAACCTTTTCTCTTTTTTTCTTTTCTTTTTGAAGATCGGGTGTTTCATTCTTCAGAAAATACCACAGAAGTCTACGAAGGGGTGGCTGCTTCAATTATAAAGTCTGCTGTTCAGGGATATAATGGTACCTTAAACATCAACACATTTGAATGCTTGCACTGTATTTGGGTAGTGGTCTGAGCTAACCATTGCTTTTCCTTTTAGGAACTATTTTTGCCTATGGCCAAACTGCTTCGGGGAAAACTTACACAATGTTGGGCACTAAAGATTGCCCAGGAATCATACCGATGGCCATCAATGATGTTTTCAATAGCATCTGTGGAGTAAGTTTTTCTACTAGATGAACTTTGTTTCAGATACCACATTAGTGCTGCTAAGCTGCATATTGAACCTGCTTTTGACGATTTCTTAGCTCCACTTAGGAGAAAAGCCCGTGCAGCCCCTATATAGCAGTTTCCATTTCCCACATAATAATCTTGTTGGCCAATAAGTATTGTGAGTGGAACCAATACAGTAATACCTCCGCGAACATCTGTCTTGTCTAGCGTCCATTCTGGCGAATGTCCGCGGCAAACCCTGAAGTACCGGAACGGGTTACTTCTGGGTTTGCCGCTCACGCATGTACAGAAGCACAAACGGCTCCACACGCGTGCGCAGACACGGCGCTTTGCCCTGCATCCTTTTCAGCTAGTGGCTGGGGCTCTGGAACGACTGTATAGAGATCAGGAATGAGAAACTGTTGTTCTTCAGAAGTTGTTGGAGTCTGATCCCATCACATCCATCAGCTATGCTAGCTGGGGCTGATAAGAGCTGCAGTGCAGCATCATTTGGAGGTCCATAGTTCCGCATCTGTAGTATAGTTCATAAGGAAGGAGGGAATGTTTTAGTGATGGCATTGGATGGGGTGGAGGGGGCAGGGAGCCATGTTACATTAGTTCTCTACAATTAGGGATGCTGATGCATGCATGCGCTTTACTTTTTTAGAATCCTGACAGGGAGTTCCTACTCCGTGTATCATATATGGAAATCCACAATGATAGAGTTCAGGACCTACTGTGCAGCAACATAAAAAAAAAGAAACCCTTGGTTGTTCGTGAAGACATCAGTGTAAGTAACCATCGCTACCTTTCCAAGTGACAGTGCCAAAGCTCCCACATGGCCTTGTAACAGGGAAAGTAAAATTCTGGAAATCAGCATGGTGTTGACAGTTGCCTACTTGGACTCTGCCCATTTTGCTTCTGCGTTGATTAAAATCTATTTTTCTTAAAGTTGACCTAAAGTTAGCTAACTGCCTAATAGCTTTGCATTGCCTATATACAAAGAGGTAACGCCTAGAATCAATACTGTCATGTTATGTGATTTTATTTTATTTTAATTTTAATTTTTAAAATCTCTTGTAGAGGCAAATCTTTGTTGAAGATCTGAGCGAAGAGGTGGTGGTTTCTCCAGAGCAAGTTGTGAGCTGGCTGCAGAAAGGAGAAAGTAAGACTTAATATCTGGTGTGACTTAAACACATACAGAGCTTCCTGTACAGCTCTGATACAGTGGTACCTTGGTTTACGAACTTAATCTGTTCCGGAAGTTCGTTCTAAAACCTAGGTGCACCTTCCCATAGAAAGTAATGCAAAATGGATTAATTTGTTCCAGACTTTTAAAAACAATCAGTAGCTGAACTGGGATCCACACAGATCCCCCGCCCCGCTGCTGCAGGAAATGTTCCCTAGAGGTGCACCTCCCATAGCGGCAAGGGGGGGAGTTGTGCGCCCACCAACCAGATGACAATGGATGTGTGGCACTCAAAATGGAAGTGCACCCCCGGAGTACGTTCGTATACCAAAAAAAAACAACAACAAAAAACGCAACCCAGAACACTCATTTTCAGGTTTGAAGTGTTCATAATCCAGAAAGTTTAACTAGGCTGTTCATAACCCGAGGTACCACTGTACTTCTAAATCCATCAACTTTATTGTGTTTTGTTCTGAATAGAAAACAGACACTATGGTGAGACCAATATGAATGACAGAAGTAGCCGCTCGCATGCAATCTTCCGCATGGTAAGTGATAATGAATTTTTATTTTACTGATTTCTTTTAGTTCAGAGATCGGAAACCTCTGTCCCTCTCTGATGTTCCCGGACTCCAAAGTCCCATCAGTTCTGACCATTGGCCATACTGATGGGAGATGGAGTCCAACAACATCCAGAGGGCACCAGCTTCCCTATTCCTGGTTAGTACCTGGCTATGATGTCTGGAAGGATATGAGAGGGAGATATTTGTTGTTGTTGTTGTTGTTGTTGATATTTTTTGTTGTTGTTGTTGTTGTTGTTGTTATACAATTCTACCACTGGGCAATTTACAATATAAAACACAAAAATATGTGCCATAAGAAAAAACAAAAACAATAAAACACATAGTTTAAAAGGCCATTGATCGTTTAATTAACCAAAGGCCTAAGAGAAGAGGAATATTTTTGCCTGGCACCTAAAATATGTAACAAAAGCACCAGGCATGCCTCCCTGGGGTGAACATTCCACAAGATGTGCCAGTTCTAGGTTCTGTGGTCGAGGGTAGGTGTGCTACAGTATATAGACCCACACGTCACAAACTGGTATTCGTGGTGGCTATTTTTGTTGGTTTATAATTTGTGGTGTGATAGTAAAACAATTTCACAACCTTGCTTGCTTTTTTTAAAGATAATTGAAAGCAAAGAGAAGACTGATAGTTCAAGCTACGATGGTGCTGTAATGGTATCTCACTTGGTGAGTTCTTTGAAAAATAGAACTGAGGTTTGTAATGGGTTGGTAGAAAAAACCACTATTGAAGGATGCTGCAGCTTGTGTGCATTACAGGAACATGAGACGAGCCCTGCTGTATCAGACCAATGGCCTGTTTGTTCTAGCATCCTGTCCTCACAGTGGTGAACCAGGTGCCCAAGATCCAAACAGGACCCCAGCTTAACAGCAGTTTCTCTACTTAAGATTCACAGCAGCAGGTAGTGGAGGTGGAACTTAGCCATCACAGCTAGTAGTCCTTGCTAGACTTGTACTCTATGGATTTGTCTGATCCTCTTTTAAAGGCTTCCAAGTTGGTGGCCATTACTACTTACTGGGTGAGTGAATTCCGTAGTTTATGTGACTGTGTGAAGAAGTTCTATCTTGTCTGTCCTGAATCTTAGCTTTGTTGACTGGCCCTGAGTTCTAGAATTATATGAGAGATGGAGAGAAACTTAGCCCTATCTGCCTTCTCGATACCATGCATAATCTTATACACCTCTAGCAGGTCCCTCCTTAACTTGCCTTTCCTCTGAAAGCCCCAAATGCTTTAACATTTGGAAGAAAGAGGTTTGTGTGCCATATGACCCACTCTGCCCCCTAAGCTAGGCTGCTGCCCTAAGACGAAGTACAGTGGTACCTCGCAAGACGAAAGAGTTTTCCGTTTTTTGAGTCGTTCCGCAAGACGAATTGCCCTATGGGCTTGCTTCGCAAGACGAAATGTCTTGCGAGTTTGTTTCCTTTTTCTTAAAGCCCTTAATAGCCGCTAATAGCCGTGCTTCGCAAGACGAAAAAACCGCAAGACAAAGAGACTCACAGAACGGATTAATTTCGTCTTGCGAGGCACCATTGTAGAGGATGTTGTCTTTCCACCAGTCTGGTTGACTTGGCTATACAGAAAGAGGGGAGGGGTGCCATCTTCTACTTCGGCTCAGGTAGCGAAATATATTGGGCCAGCCTTGTGTGCTTTCTGTTTGAGATCTGGCCGGCAGAGCCAAATATATATTGGGACTGTGGAAGGCTGTGGAATGAACTTCTGTTTCTGCCTGGGAAATAGCAGCAGTAGAAACTCAGTTGCTCTGAGTTTCCAGTCCGTTAGGCACAGCAGTCATAATGCTTATTCAAAAGCAAGTTCCATTGACATTGCGGGAACATACTGAAGAGGTGCAGACTAAACAATGTCCATATTATTATTACATTTATGTCCCATCTTCAAGAAACTAAGGTGGCCTACTTGATTTTGTCCCCCTCCATTTTAGCCTTACATCAACCCTACGAGGTAGGTTAGGTTGAGAGACCAAGGTGACTCAGTGAGCTTTGTGGCCATGTGGGGATTTGAACCCTGGCCTCCTAGGTCCTAGCCAGACACTCACCACTATGCCACATTAGTTCCTTGACTATAGTAGAAATTCAGTTATGTCTGTTCTTCTTAAAGTGGTCAAAACATCAAATATGCACATCCTTCTACCTTTTTCTTCTGTTGCAGACCATCCTGAATCTGAGATGCAATCTAAAAATTCCTCTGTTCTTTCGCTTTGATGAAATGTTAAATGTTGTTGTAATGGTTCTAGGGGTTGCTCGTGCGTAAATCGGCGTCACACCTGGCTGGGTTGCCTGAGTGAACCCTTTCTGTCTGGGCAGCCACTCGCCTGCTCGTGCGTAAATCGGCGTCACACCTGGCTGGGTTGCCTGAGTGA
The DNA here is from genome assembly GCF_964188305.1 of Podarcis bocagei. NCBI lineage: Eukaryota > Metazoa > Chordata > Lepidosauria > Squamata > Lacertidae > Podarcis > Podarcis bocagei. The sequence continues at coordinate 58,139,479 of NC_138134.1, forward strand.
ACCCTTTCTGTCTGGGCAGCCACTCGCCCGTGGCTGTCTCAATCGCTGGCAGAATCCGTCAGTGGGCGTTTCTTGAACTTCTTCCAGCAAAGAAGCTCTTTGACGCCTAGTCTCCGCCTACTTTCCCTGCGTGGAAGCCTTCTGCGCAGGGAGGGTGTGGGCATCGGAGGACCCGTGCTCTCCCCGCTGCTCCCCGGCGAGGAGTCTTGGAGCCACCTCGCCGATTCCCCCATCTGCCCCCCTTCTCTACTAGTGCTACGCTGATTTCCTTCCCCAGAAGATGTGCTGCTTCTCTCCCTCCTGGGACGCTCTCCGGAATCCCTCTGGAGCCCTCCCTCTCCCTCTGGCTCCGATGGCAGTTCCCTGACAGTTGTTCAGTTGAACGCATTTTCTCCCAGATGTAGTGACCAGTGCTGCACAAAATTGTTGTTCCTTTGATTTAAACTCCTGGCCAGGTACCTTTTTCTGCTCATGTACAGTCTCAGGAACTCATTTTTCTCAGGCTTTTATCTGCCACTGTTTGGAATTCAGTCATTCAATCAATAGGTGATTTGAATAGATCTTGTGTGAGACTGGTGTCTAACACTGTCTGTCTTGAATTTTCAGAATTTTGTAGATCTGGCAGGAAGTGAAAGAGCTAGCCAGACTGGTGCTGAAGGTATGTGGCTGATGATGATTGAGCTTTTCCGGTAATCTGCTAAATACTAACTTGTAAAACATGTAAAAAATCCAACAAGTAATTTCCACCCCCAGGGTTCTGTTGCTGGGCATGCTTGCTCTTATTTATGTAAGCCATTTACAGCTTAACAGTAAAATTCATCATATTTGGAACACAAGACTGATGCAGATGTAACATTCCCACCTGGTAGACTCTTGCACAAAAATCTAACTTCTCTCTGGCAAGGATGAGGAATCTGTGGTGCTCTAGAAGTTGGATACAAACTCCTAGCAATCCTAGTCAATATGACCAGTGGTCAGCAATGATGGAACAACACATTGGAGGACCACAAGTTCCTCATCCCTGCTTCTGCAGAGACTATTGTAAACCGCACCACTATCCTTGGATGAAGGGTGGTATATAAATTTAATGAATATAATATTTGGTTATAGGCCTTCTAGCGTTATCTTCTTCCTTTTGGCTGAAATTATTCAATGTTTCAGAGTTAAATGGCATAATTCATCACACCACTAATAATGTTGAAATCTTATTGGGTGTCTCCAATGCTGTCCTTTCATTGACAGAAGGAATTGGTTGGCAAAACAAAGGAGAGATTTTTTTTTGGTGATGAACCCTACACAGGACCCTGTGCCCCTCTTTAATCTGCTGCAGAGGGCTGAGGAATCATCTAGAGCAGATTTAAGGACGGAATGGGGAATCGCTGAAAAATGCCCATTCTGCTGATAGTTGCCTTTTGTCAGGAGACAGGCAACTTTGGATACTGCCCAGTATTGTTATTTAACACTTTATAAAGTGCCTAAAACTTTCTCTTAATAGGAATCTATTTTCATATCTGAAAAGATTGTGAGCCTATGGGCAGGTAAAAACAATACAGTAGGGGGTGAAATGGAGAACGAAGAAGAAAGCAATCAAATTCAGGAGCTCTTGACTATGTTAACTCCCAATATGGTAGCAAAACAAATTTTGTGGAAGGAGCTGTCTGAAAATTAAAATTATGTTTGATGCCTAGGGATTCGTCTCAAAGAAGGTTGCAATATAAACCGGAGCCTCTCCATCTTGGGCCAAGTTATCAAGAAGCTATGTGACGATCAGGCTGGGTAAGGACAATGTAGTTAAGAAAGGTTCTTTAGTTTGTGCTGTAGTGAAAAGTGTTCTCACTTTATTCTAGACCAGGCAGCCAATGTAGTACCATCCCTAGGTGGTTTGACTACAGTTCCCACCACCACAGGTCTGGGCTTGATGGGAGTTGTCATCCAACAACCTTTGGAAGACACCACATTGGGCTGTCTCTGTCCTATGTAATTGATCAGCTCTTGGGCCAATTTTGCCTCTACTTAATAAGTAAAAACTTCCTTGTTCCTTTTTTGGTCATCCTCTTTCACCAGAGGCTACATTAACTACAGAGATAGCAAACTGACACGGATTCTGCAGAATTCGCTGGGTGGAAATGCTAAGACTGTTATTATCTGCACAGTCACTCCGGCATCCTTAGAAGAAACTCTTAGCACACTCCAGGTAAAACCGTACAGTTCCATTTCCTTCCCCGAAAAGGTTTGTGGGCAAAATTGCCCAAAGTGACAAGTAGGCAAGAAATTATTTCCCTTTCTCTTTAAACTTGCATGCTTTGTTCTAGTATATGTAACTGCAGTTATAGATCTATGAGAAATCAGACTTCCCCTTCAATGGGAAGTAGTCTAGCACTTCCTCTAATAGCTGGCATGGATACTGACATTTGCAGAAGCAACCCCTTCAACTCTTTTAAAAAGAGAGCCTGTGAAGACTAAGCTTTCATGGTAGTCATGGAGTCTTGAATATCAGGTGGAAAAGGAAAAACTGCGGAGGAATGGCCTACTTGAGCTCCTGATAGCTTATCTGTTGCCCTCCAGATGTTGGAAGACTCCAGCTCCCATCAGCCATGGTCAACATGGTCAGATGATGGGAGTTGTAGTTCAACAACAACTGGAGGGCACAAGATTGGCTAACCTAGGCTTATCCCTTCTGTGGGGAGGGTGAAGGTATGCTGCAACATTTTGTTTAATGCATCCCATTTGTATTTACTGTAATAGCAAATGTTGATTTTTATGATTCCATGCTTCTATAATTTTCGAAAAGAGATTTTGCACAAATGTAATTTTTCCCTGACTTCACCTTCAAAGAGCAGTTCTGACTCCATGTGCCCATCTCTCCTAGTTTGCCAGTACAGCTAAAAATATGAAAAATAGCCCCATAGTAAACGAAGTTCTAACTGAGGATGCCCTTCTAAAGAGATATCGTTCAGAAATAGAAGACCTGAAACGACGCCTAGAAGAGGTAAGTTGTCTACCTTGATATCTAAGAGGCTGGAACAGGTCGAGTCTGGCCAAATTTCAATGGCAACTCTTAATAAAGTTGATGACCATTTCGTGCAGGGGTTCCATTCCCTGCCCCCACATATGTTGGAGGAGCATATATAAGTGTACCACAGCCCTGTTACACCCTTTTTGTGACATGCTGAGCAACGTTTTTGGGTCACTTCCAGGTTCATCGCCATATGCAATCACATGTCTTTCGGATGCGCATTAATTGGTCGTTGTGTGTTTTCAACCCTTTCCGCACTGGGTGGTGCAGACACAATTTCATGGAACTTAAATGCTTTCATTGTTTAATGCTGATGTTTAACCTTCACAGCCATTAGTATTTATAGTACGTTATTACCATCACAGTAATATACAAACGAACAACCACAATTCTCGCAAGCAAGAAGGGGTCTAAACAAAAGCACACAGCTATCCTAGCCAATGTAGCATGCTAGGGTAAATTTTTCTGTAATGTAAACTTCAATACCTTCTCCAGGCACCACACACATGGATTTGTTTTGAGGGATTTTACTACCCCAAGATAGATTGAAAATGTGGCCTGGGGTAGTAAAAGTATTCCCAAAAGTGTGCAAGTTTTCAGCAGGTCTTAGGAAAATCTGTTATGAAGGGTATTTTTTGTATTTCTTGGGAAATCACCTTACTATGAACAACATTGTGTGCCTTTCAACCTTTGGTATTGATGCTTTCCCTTTGTAGGTTTCACCACAATCCCAGCTGGCACAGATCATTGAAGAGAAGAACGCTCTTCAAAAAGAACAGCAGGAGAAAATAAGGGCTCTCACTGAGATGCTGGTGACGGCACCTTCTTTTGCATCTGCGCAAGACTTCAAGGTAATATTTAAAAATTTAAGTGTTGTGGGACCTTTGGTGGAAAACTGGTGGTTCTTCCACATTTCTTGTAGCAGCTGTTATTAAGTAACCAAATGGGGTGAGGGAAACCTGGGAATGACTAGAAGGGTGCCACTGTAGAAAAGGCCCTTCCAACTTGTGGAAGCTTAACATAGCTCTTTTAAGGCATGCTTGAAGCAGGAAGCTCATACTGGGAAGCTGGTATAAGAACAGGCACCAGCAACTGAGTGTGCTTTAATGGTGCCAGGAGGGTGGAGGGTGAATGGAGCCTGCTGCTCTCCAGTCCAGCCCTCACCACCAAGGGCCCTGCGCAACTTTGCAGCTCGTGGAGGGCAGCGTGAGAAGGATGCCATGTGCCCTCAACCAAGGCCTGGGATCGAAGGGCATGTGGCAGTTGCATCTTAAGTCACTCTCCACGGCTCCCAGCCTTTAAAATAGAGCTTTGTGTAGAATTCTGTACCTGCTACTTGTCACCCAGCTAGTGAGACACAGCGAGTTCAAGTTGCTTATGGTGCTTGCAAACATGTTTTAGGAAAGTTTCCCCTCTCCATTTGCAACTTTTTTTGCAAATGCTTCTGGTAGAACCTACAAACGCTAGCTTCAACTGAATTTGTCATCACTAGGTCACATACAAATTCCAAGACATCAGCAAATGGGATTGTGCTTATAAAAAGATCTAACTTCCTTTAATTCTCCTATGTGCCTTGATTTTTTTTATTATTTTTTTTAAAGGTTCGAAGGAAGCGGAGAGTGACCTGGGCTCCAGGAGCAATAAACCAGGAAGGAGGGGAATGTCTCCTGGGAAGCTTTCCATCAAAAGCCAAACAGTTTAAAACATCTTTGTCTTGTCTATCAGAGATGGAAGAGTGTAAGTTTGTTATGCGTAGAAACTATTTAAAAAGGTGCTATATCAATCAATTAATCTTTATTACGGTCCAGAGACCCTACAAATCAATACACAATTCATACAGCCTACCTCCAGGTTGCTATATAAAATATGGGCTGAAGAATTGTAGGTTGGGATACGTTAGAACTTAGATAATACATTGTTTAACATATCCACAGTGAGCTGCAAATAGTTAAACTATTGCAGCTATTTTGAAGGCTGTCTTTAAGCTGCATATGTTAATTCTATTGAATGCTATTGCTAGATCTGAAGAGGACAGAGAAAGGGCAAGAGGGCTCTTGGCATAACAGCATGCTCCGTTTATCTCCTGGTTGCTCTAGAGATTTGATTCTGAGATCGATCTTTAGGCACTAGGGACAGCTGGCTTCCTAGCAAAGGCTACTGTAGCTAACTCTCGCTGCTTGCATTTGGCTGCTCATGCTCTCTTTCTCCTATGGCAGGGGAGAATTAGACCCATTGGGTCCCAAGGTAACCAAAGCTCAGTTCCTTTCTCTACATCTTTCTGCATTTGTCTCAAGAACTTAGTCATGGAATTGTAGCGTTGGAAGGGATCCCAAAGGTCATCTCATCCAACCCCCTGCAATGCAGGAATCTCAGCTAAGGCATCCATGACAGATGGTCATCTAACCTCTGCTTAGAAACCTCCAAGGAAGGAGAGTCCACAACCTCCCATGGGAGTCAGTTCCACTGTTGAACCGCTCCTACTGTCAGAAAGTTCTTCCTGGTGTTTAGTCGGAATCTCCTTTTTTGTAACTTGAAGCCATGGGTTCAAGTCCTACCACCAGAGCAGGAGAAAACAAACTTGCTCTGTTGGCAGCCCTTGAGTTATTTGAAGATGGCTATCATATCTCCCCGTAGTCTCCTCTTTTCCAGGCTAAACATACCCAGCTCCTTCAAACTTTCCTCATAAGACTTGGTTTCCAGACCCTTGATCATTTTGGTCACCCTCCTTTGCACACGTTCCAGTTTGTCAATCGCCTTCTTAAATTGTGGTGCCCAGAACTGGGCCCAGTTTTCCAGTTGTGGTCTGACCAAGGCAGAACAGAGTGGTACTGTTACTTCCCTTATCTGCATCTTAAGTATACACACTTTTATTTTGGCAAAATGGGTTGTCTTTCAGCTGTATCTTCAGAGTTCTCGGAACATGATGATCAGTGGATGACAGCCAGTGTTACAATTCCTGAAGAGGAATGGATTCCAGGATCTGAGGTTGGCTTGGTAAGTGGTATTTTTATGTGTGTGGAAACTAGCCTGCTGCACCAAAGGTGAAATTTACATTTATTGTACCACCCAGTTTTTCTCTGACCCCTCCCACCACATGGATATGGCCCCCAGAAGGTTGCTGAGAAATGAATGTCGCCCTTGGAATGAAAAAGGTTCCCACTCCTATTCCAAGAACAAAGATGGGAGCGGAGAGTATCCCCTTTGCAGGCTTCCTCTCCTATTCTTTTTTGCAACAACAATTTCTTAGTTACTCCCTATTAACTATATTGGATCAACATGACTTGTTTTACATTTGGTTCAGTGGGGTGGAACTGAGTCAGCAGAATTTAGGGGAGAGAAATTCTGTGGTTTGGAAAGCTCACCTCCTTTTCAGGGTTTTTTGCAAGCCCCCAAAACTTGCCAGCCTTGCCAGCGTGTGGCTGGAACTTAGTATACAAATGTTGTCTAGCTCTCAGTAGGGCTTTGGCAACAACACTTTTGAGCTACCAATATATTGCTGAAGGAACAAGCAAGTGCTTTCAGTATTAAGGTTTTTGCATATTTGTAAGTCACTTTGAGATTCTTAGGGTATGAAAAGCGACCATTAAAAAATGAGTTTAAATAAAATATTGGTAAGGAGATGAAATTTAACTAGGTAACAGAGGAGGCATCTTGTAACTTTCAAAAATATTTTTCTTCTAGATTCATAAAGATTTTGCAGATTCTGTCATGCTTTGTGAAACCCTAGTAAATGAGAGGGTAAGTCAGCTTCAGCGTTCTCTAGGAATTTAATTTGAAAGTGTAGGTAAAACCTTTTAATCTCACTCTGCCTCTCTCCTGGGTAGGACAATGCTGTCACTGAACAACAAGCCTTAAAAGTAGAACTAAAAAACTTGCAAATGGAGAAAGAGCAGACTGCATGTGAGCTCAAAGAGCTGAAGGAGAAAATGTCCATTTATGAGTTTGTGGCTCTCGAAAGAGAGACAGCAAAGGAACAAGAGGTAAGACAAAGTGGGTGTGTAAATAATCCTATTTCTAGACCATCTTTTCTTTTTACAACTTTCTGAGTGGCTGACAAAATCATTTAAACAAGATCAAAATTAGCTGGATCCTGACTCTGTTGCATGCAGATCTCATTTAAATTAATATGAACATTGTTTTATGACTTAAGTGAACTCCAATTGAAAGCAATGGGATTGTGGCAACTAACTTAGTCTGAATTGAACTCAGTTAAATATTGAAGCAGCAGAAGCAATAAACTCAGTAGTGCTTATATACATCAGGATTAAAGCAAGAGACATGCTTGAATGCCTGGAGAAATAAAAAGGGTGCCACTGCAGAGAATATCCCCTGATCACTGCCCTTCTCAAATCAAATCAACCCAGTCGTTTTAATTTTATGCCCTCGTTAGAAAGGGGGTGGCAGAAAACATCCTTTGGTGCTAGTAAAATGGCAGGTTCCGGTGATATTGGATCTCAGAGCCACATAAGATTTTAAAAGTAAGTGCTGGCACTGTAAACTGGGTTCAAACTGGCAGTCAGTACCTTTCCTTCATGAGATGTGTTCCCTTCACCTGTATTTAAGAAGTGTCTAATTTTTTTCAGTCTTCCGAAGCAGCCCCAGGGACCACATGCTGCAGTAGTCTAGTCAGGAAATGGCGATGGCATGGATTACTGTGGCCATTAGGGGGACAGGGATGCACAGCTGATGGACCCATCTTAGGTGCTGAAAAGTGCTGCATCTCACACCCCCAGCAACAAAACTGGGTCTAACACAATTGTCTTGACCCTGCTCTGTTTCTTCCACTGTTTCCAGTATGGCCTATGGACATAAAGGACATGGTCTTCCCTATGATAGTGCCAAATAATTTCACTTGACCCCATCTCCTTTCAACGTGCAGCCAAGGCTTCTCTCATTTCATGTTTCATTTTATTTTGTTAAAATATCTATACTTCATCCTTTTCAGTCTGAAACCCTTAGAGATAATTTAGCAACATGAGATTAAAACAAATGCTAATCCTGTCACTGCAAAAAAGCAAAAAACAACAACAAGCAAAACGGCACTTGTTTTTGTGCTTATATTGTGGTATGTAGGCTGTGCTATGAGAGGAGTGAAGTAACCACAATCTTGCATTAACAGTAAAGCATGGTTTGCTGTGACGTGTGAAAACAGCCACTCCTTTTAGTTGCAGCATGGAAAAAAGGCGAGGATTGGATATGAATTTATTTAAATCAATTAGCCCCCAATTAATGCATGCTAGAAAAAGAGTGGACCTGTTCTTCTGAAAAACACTTGTCAGCGTATATTAGCAGTGTGTTCTGCCCTTTTTGTTTTGGATGTTTGAAAAGCCCTCTGTTAGTAATGCGCCGTTAAGACTTTATTTCCCGGAGCTTCTCACCACTGTAAGCAATGGATGCTCACAGAATTTTCTGCTATGTGTTCTATAGTGACAACTTGGCTCCGCTGTGGTTTGGAGGGGAGCTGAATGCAGGGCCTGCTTGTTTTTGTGGTGGGTGACTGCAGGTAAACCTGACTGAAAGGTGCTTCCTAACTGCCTATGCCATTTTGCTTCGATTGCTCCACAGATGCAACTAATGCATGAAATTTCCAGCTTAAAGGCTATTATTACAAATGCTGAAGTTTGCAATCAAGATCTGCAGGTGAGCTGCTGGTGGTGGTAGGCCTTGCATGTATAATGAAATGGAACACTATTGTTTAGTCTTAGCCAAATGCCTTGAATTCTTTGGTCGGTTTGTCAATTTTAATGTCATGCTGCGCAACACCTAAGCCCCCCATCAAGCTGGGAAATGGAAAGGTGTGCCTAAACACGTTGCACTTCTGGTGTTTTTCCTCTTTCTTGCTTTATCAGGAGGAGGTAATGTCAAAAGCCTTGCAGATCAAGGAGCAAAACAATAAAATCAAAGCACTGGAAAGCCATGTCAGTGAGCTAAGAAATCTTATGAGAGAAGCAAAGACAGAAAGTGGGGAAAGCGATGTGTCATCAGTACGTCTGAATCTTTCTTCTTTATTTAAGCAGGGGTTTTTTTTTAAATTTGTCCTTGATTCCTGGGGATTCTTGCAGGGTGGGTGGGTGGGTGGCATATGCATACACTTACACACTACCCTCATGTTCTCATACTTTCAGCAGATTTTGAATAACTCGGGGGACGAAATGCAAAAAATGAAGCAGTCTCTCAGTGATGTTGAGGCGGTAGCACTGGATTCCAAGAGAGAATCTTCATTCCTCAGAAGTGAAAACATAGCACTAAAAGAAAAAATGGTGTGTGTATATGTGGACTTGGGATGGCGTAGGTTTTTACTTGCCTTTTATGTAATGTCTGAGTGAACAGATACAATTCTTTTTTGTGGCCTTTTGTCAGGACCTGATATAAGCATGGGGGGAGACAAAAAAGAAACCCCATCTTTTCCTAGTGGCTTATGTCTGGGGAATTTCTTCCCCTCTGAGGTGTGCCTCTATATTTGCTTAGAAACCAGGTCTAAACTCACCTTTGGAGTCAGGTTTTAAAAGGCTGGTGGGTGAAGTAATTTCTGAGTTGTGTCGCTGCTAATTACATCCTTCGTGCAATTTATGTTATTTTTTTATCTTTTCTTGTGTATATGCCTTTTTATTGCCTTAAATCAGATGTAAACTGCCCTGTGGCCCATTTTTGATGAAGGGCAGTATGGCAATAGCTTAGGAAATACATTAACATAATAAGCTTCCAGTAGGGCCTTACCTGTGAGTTCTGCTAGTTTCCTAGTAGAATCCCAGTGATGCTTCCTTGGGGTGATGTGGGCTGGGATAACAGTGCTAATATAATCTGGAAGAGGGAGAGGATAGTGCTACTCAAATACGTGGCACTGTGTACAAATCTGTCACTGTCCTGGCATGTAAATGGACACGGGTAATGGCATTTTAACTTGCTCCCATGTAGGACCAGCTCTCAGAGACGTACAAGCAAATGGAAAAAGACATTGAGAGCTACAGAAGACAGTTAGATTCTGGGAAAGTCGCCTACAAGAAAATGCAGTCTGACTTGCAGAAAGAATTGCAGTACTACCTGCAGGAAAATTCAAAGCTGGCATCGCTTTTGGAGGGAAGAGTTCCAAATGGTACCTTTTTTATGGAATTGATATAGAACAAGAAGGTTCTTCGCACAATCGGGCTTTTTCCTGAACTTCTGATAGCTGAGGAATTATTTTTTATGAATTAAAACTGGTGCCACAAATGTTCAAGCCCTTAAAGTTAGTTTAAATATTTATAAGGTACCCTTTTAATAAAAAACAAGGTAATGTGCAACACAGAAACATAATGCTACAATAATGTAAATAAAAAAATATCTAGGCGCGTTTGGCACAGAGTTTGCATCCCAAAGGTTTGTTTGAACAGCGCAGTTCTGAAAAGACATCTAAGAGAAAGCAGGGATTGATTCATGCCCTAACCTCTGCTGGCAAAAAGTTCCACATAGCAGGTCCTGCCACATTAAAGTCTGGGTCCCTGTTAAAGACAGGCTGAATGCAAGCAATTTTTTAATTATTTGCTGCATCTCAACTGGGATTAGTTGGTTCGTTAACCAATCCTGATGTAAAGCAACTGACCATTCATTCCTGATACAGTACACCAGGATTAAAACAAAAAAACCCTGGAGAGGTTTATGGCTCTGCCCTTGCATCTTTCCAGCCAGTCATGGACTTGGTTGGCAGACACCTTAGTGACTGGGGACTTTAGGCTCATGGCTTTCAGTCAGTTTATGTCCTGATGGCATGCTTTCCTAATGTGCAATTCAGGCATTAGACAGCGGCTGCGTGGAATTAAAATAAAAGTAGTTGCTGCCCCTTAACATCAGGACTATGGGGCGGGCTGGAGAATTAGAGAGGGGGGGTTAGCTTTTGAAAATGAGATGCATAACGAGGGCTGTGGAGGGTAGTGCTGTTTTTCTGGGGGGATGCATACCCCCAAACATTTGGTGAATCTTTGTACTTTTGTCCATTACTGTATTTATTTCCCCCGATTTGAACTATAAAATGGTGATTTTCTTGAGTCAAAATGAGAGTACCTCTAAACATTGTTTAGGGGGAAAAACACTGGGGAGGGGGATAAGTGGACTGGTGGGTTTAGGCTGAGCCCCACAAGAAGATGGAAATTGAGCTTCAGCGGTGCATAGGCAAGTAGAGTCTTTCAAGGAAGTTTGCATGTCAGAAACCAGGGTATAAACTGGTGGAAAGGGTGCATGCTTTAGCGGGATATTGTCACAGAAGCTGAGAACTACGGAGCAAGAACTATATATATATCTAGAGTTTGCTTGCAACACAGTGGTAGTGAATCTTTGTCAGTTTTATCCATTGAAATATTTCCACTTACCCCACCCCCAGACTTACTCTCATGTATGGAACTGGAAAGGAAGATTGAGGGTTTAAAAAATGAACTGAATAAAGCTCTGGAAGAGAACTCAACTTTAAGGAAAGAAGCAGCTGCATCATTAGAAGTCCGTTCGAGACCTGACACTGAAATCTTCCAGAAGGAGGTAAAGACTAATTAAATGTGGGCTTCCATGAAGCTGTATCTTAGGTCAGGGCTTTCTTAGAACACATTTAACTTTATGGGGGGGGGGGATTTCTACCCAGAATATAGTTAATCATCCCTGCTGGAAGACTGGGGTGCTTCTACTACAATAAGTTCTGGCATCGCAAGCAGTTGCAGAACTTGGCGTTCCTCTTAATTTTTTGAAAGCTTATTCTATTAGTTGTCCCCCATGCTTCAGAAACTCAACTAGCTTTAGCTAGGGGTCAGGCAATTAGTGATGTCAGTCCCATGCCATGGAATATTGCCTCAACAACCCTGCTACCAACCTTCAGATGCCTTATTTTTTTTAATCAATAGGCCTATTCAGTGGTTTAAACTTTCTAAGATGGGCCAGTCGGTTTTATGATTATTCTGTGTTGCTTTTATGGTGTATTTTTGTAAAGTTGATTATACAAAGCCCTGATATTTTATAACAGGGGAGGTCTGTTTATTTGTAATAAAGAAATATTGCTGTGGATATTTGGGTTCAGTTCCCTACTAGGCTATGTAATTGGATCAGTCATCACCTGTCAACCTGAAGCTTTTTTCTCTAGTCTCTTGTAGAAGGTAGTTTTCTTCCAGTTCAGGGGAGCAAAGTACATCTAAAAACCAAACTTAGCCTTCATTCAGCTAGAACGCATATTATAAAGCATGGCTGAGATGATAATAGCTGCCTACTACATGCTCATACTCTGTGTATATAAATATGTGTATGTAGGTGCTTGAAAAATCCGAAATGATTGCTTCTCTGGCCTCGGAAAAAAAGATGCTGCTTGCTCAAGTGTCTGAGAAGGAGAGACTGCTGTGCGAAGCAACTATTGCACTAAAATCCAAAGAAGATTTTGTAAATTCTGAAGCAATGCGCCAAAATGACCTAGCTTTTCAAGAGCTGAAATGTCACTGTGATGAACTGGAGCAGAAATTCTTGACTGCATCAGAAGAAAACAAGCAGATGAAATGCCAACTAGATCTTCTATCTGAAGAAAACCTCAAGCTACAGGCAACCGTTCATGAAGTGAGTCAAGAGGTGAGTCCTTCCTGGTTCTCCAACTTTTTATACAGGAGCTGATGGCTTTTCTTGATGCAAACATTTCTGCACTTCAGTCTTTGTTTAGCTCTATCTGAAAAGTTCAGTGGGCCCTTGGTACTGTCTCCTTGCTTCTGTTTTTCCTTACATTGCAGCAAGGCCTGGCACATAAATGTGCTGTTACACAAAGTGCTCAACCCTGCTACACTAACGAGGTTGCTTTGGATCAGAACTACTTTCTGAAATACTTCTAAAATGTTTTTTTTAGGAAACCTGAGCCAATCCCACAATTCTGGAATTGTCTGTCTTCTTGTGCGTGCTCACTTTCTCTACACACTTAAAAAATGACCATTTTACTTACTAAGCTAGAAGGATCCCAACTTAGCACTTTTGGAATGAATGGGAAAGTGAAGCTACCAAACCCATGGAACTGGGTTCCATGTAATCCCCATCAGCTTCTCAAAACAAGGCGGGAATATGACTTGGAATTGCTATTTTTGGTAGCTACTACAGCAGATGTATTTTCTGTTTTGTAAACAAAACATGTTTTTACTATGTTTTATATGTACTGTAAGCTGCCCAGAGTGGTTGGGGAAACCCAGCCAGATTGGCGGGGTATAAATATCAAAATTATTGTTATTATTATAATTATATTCCTGTGTGCACGCACAAAATAGCAACCACTAATTCCAGGAATAAATTCTATTCTAGGGTATTCTGCTCCTTAGCAGAATTTTGACATGCTCTCATTTCTTTTTTCTTCCCCCCCCCTCTTTTTTTTGCAATTTGGCAGGAAGTAAGCCCTTTTAGGCTACTGGAGCACACTAGATCCCTTGTGTTACTTACTATGAGCCTAATTTGAATCTGACTAGGTTTGCATGTAACACGAAGCGAAACCATGGCTTAGCAAAAGCAATATGCCATATGAGTTGTTGGGAGTAAAGATTATGACAGCAGCACTCTTTCCCCCAGTCCTGCTGCTCTCATGCTACCCAGGACTAAACTGGCGTTGAATCCAAACCTGGGTTTATGGTTTGTCTTGCTCTGCATAATCTATGAGCTTATAGCCAATGTATATTCTTGGTTTATTGCTTATGGTTTGTTTGGGGTAAGCAAACCGCAAACCCTGGTTCACGTGCAACACTAGGCCAAACCATGGTTTAGCTCTGGTTTCAGCTGCAGCAATACTGGGGAGGAGAGCTGTGACCATGATCTTCACTCCAGAAACCCACAAGTTTGCTCATTCTTGGTAAGCATAAATTGGCTTAGTGTTAGATGTGAATTGGGACTGTGTAACTTCGCTAAAATCAGTATTGTCCACAGGTAACAAAAAGCTTTGTGGGAGAAAATGAGCACTATAAAGACCCTTTTAATGACAAGAGTCAAAATTTTCTGTTTTTAAGTTGGACTTGAGCTTCATTCTTACTTATTAATGTCAAAGTACTTTCTGTCTTTCCATAAATAATAACGAAGCTTTCTGGCAAGATCAAAGAGATGCAAGAAAAGGACTTGGAGCAAGAGAAGCTTCTTGGTATGAGAGAACAACTTGATGAAGCACATCAAAAATTGAGTGAAATGGAGCAACTCAAAGACCAGTTGAAGACCTGGGCATCTAAAATGGAGGCTGAGGAAATGGAGAAGCTGGGCCTAGCTCAAAGGCTCCAAGAGAGTGAAGAAGAGTTGCAGGCGCTGACTCGGGAAAGAGATGACCTGAAGCAGAAGGAGGAGGCTCTCAGGCATGAGAGAGATCAGATCAAAGAAGATATCCAAGAGACTGTGTCAATGGTAAGCAAAACCTCCCACTTGGATTACCGCAATGATGCTGCATTTGAAAATCGTTCAGACCCTTCAGGACTTCATTATATGATCATATCACACCAGTGCTTCTCCATATCAAAGTTCTGGTTTTAGCCTTTAAAAGCTGTAATTAATTTGAGGTGGGATGGAACATACTTATAAATGAGCACACATGAAACTCGCATGGAACCAAAGTTTTCAATGTTTGATATTGTATTCTGCTTTTATATGTGTTGGAAGCCTTCCAGAGTGGCTGGAGCAACCCAGTCAGATGAGCAGAGTATACATAAAATTATTATTATTATTATTATTATTTATTTATGTGGCTAATTCATCTGTCCATACATCAAACTAGAGAGCTTTGAAAAGGGTAGCAGAACAATTCATAGCACTACTGCAAGGAAGTGTATGTCATGGGAATTCTAATGCATGTATCTCTTTTGTTTTGCTTTTAATGTAAAAGAACATTGAATCACAAGAAGAACTGAGAAGTGCGCAAAATTCTCTGAAGCATTGTGAGAAGCAAATTAAAGAACTGGAAGAAGCCATTGTGGAGAGAGAATCACAGATTTCAAGTGTTAAAGAATCTCTAGGGGTCACTATTGAAGAACAGAAGCAACAGGTAACATCTGTCTCAGTTGCAAAGTTTATTGGTCTAGGTTGGAGCAAAATTAGGAGCATAAGAAATGCCCTGTATAATCTTGATCCTTAGTCCATGTAGCTCATTATTGTCTTTGCTGACTGGAAGTGGCTCTCCAGGTTTTGGGACAGAGGAAATTCTCAGCCCTCTCTACAAATGCTGGGGATTAAATCTGGGACCTTCTGAGTGCAACACAAGTGTTCTCTCGCTGAGCTGTGGCCCTTTTTGCTTTGTGAATGTTTTGGGTTCAGTTCCGAGACAAGCCCCATTTAAGGCAACACCACTTGTTTTCTATGGTGACTATCTAAAGCTTAAAGAACTTTAGCTGGTCTGTAACATGTTAAGACATCAGAGGCTGTTAAACACTGCTAGAAAGTCTGGGATGTTGTAGAATAATTGTTGAAATGGTGCTATATTGGGACTTCCGGGTTGACGCGATCTGGAAATGGCGGATTCCCTCCGAGCTGCGGAGGGAATCGGCTCTACCGAGGACGGGTCTTTGCCGCGCCGGCGACGCGGGGACCCTTAAAAACCGCAGGCGCGGATGCCTGCGGACTGAAGACTCGGCGGGTGCCTTAAGCGCCCCCCCTGATCCACGAAGAGCCTTTTTAAAGGCTGCGGAGAGGATACGGGGGGTGGCGTGGCACTGAGAGTCGATCGCTACCTCGGTGGAGCGAAGCCGCGAGCCATGACCAGAGAGCGCTGACTTCCTTCCTTGAAAATTTGGACTGAAAGAATCACCCGTGAGTAAGACGGATTGGGACTTTAAAAAATTTACCCTGAATTGGAGACGACCGGGGGGTGTGCTAAAAGGAAGTCCGCACCCCCCCCCCTTGCAGAAGATCTAAGCAACGACATAAGAGCTAAGCTGGAGAGCCTACCCTTGGTGGGGTGAGTTAAAAAGGACATTAACTTTCAAGATTTGGCTAAAGGAAATTTTGGGCTGGAGAGTGGAGTTTTAGAAACCTTCTTTTTGTTTTAAACAACCCCCCCTCCCGGGCTCGGGAAAGTCCTGCCTGTGTGCCTGTGTAAGAGCTGCGGAGTTTGACAGCTGTCAAAGCTGTCAATCGGGCGGTTTAAAGTGGAAAAATCGCTATTTAAGATCCCTCTGGACTAAGACGAGTTATAATTGAGCTAAAATTGTTGGAAACAAAGTAATAACAATTTGTTAAAGGACTGTTGGAGAAAAGACTAATAAGTAACCAGATTCCCTCTAGGGGGAATTCTGTGAAACTACAATGGATACAATGGCTGTGGAAGGAAAGTTGCTAGTGGAAATCGAAAGGATGTTTCAATTGGTGGGAACCTTACAAGAGCAGAGCTTGGCCATGAATAAACAACTTGTGACTATGACCTTGGGAACAGGCAACTCTGCTCTCTGTATTGAGGACCTGAATGAGAAAGAATCCACAGCTGAATGGGAAACAATATCTACAGAGGTGGAAGAGACTAAACAACAAGAAAAAGAAGAAGCAACCTTGGGAAGTAACAACCAAAAGCTGACATCTGTGGAACACAAGCAAGGAGACGCTGGGAACCTATCTACCACAAGTCTGCGAAAGACACAGAAGAAGAAGGAGGAGGTCCCGGGGCAATATGGAATACAGGAACTTAAAAGAAAGAAATATCACTGGGGCCTCCGTTTGGACTCTGACTCTGAAGATACAGGCTTTGTGGAAATTTTTCAGCAGTTATTTTCAAATCTCCTTGTGGGAAGAGAATACACTTTGATGGTGAAAGAACTTTTTCCAGACTCGAAGACTGACATTAAGGACTACCAACAAGACAGGCGGAGAGGGACTGAAATTGACTTGAAAGCCTCGGACGTGAGGAACCCAGGCTGAGAATCTCGAATTTGGACTTCTATTGGGAAGGGACAAAAACCGGGGATGGGAGGGAGGGAAGAGGAGATTCTTAAAAACTCTTAAGACTTTTAGGTTTGGTTAATATGACTCTTAATTAAGACAAAATGAAAATCGATGGAAGAGAACTTAAGTCCAACTTAGGAAAATTAATTTTTATTATAAAAGAGGTAATAAGATGAATAAGATGGTTAAGAGGAGAAACACCAACTTGCTGATATAATCTTGGGAACAGGGACGCAAGAGGAGGGGGTGGGGGGAAGTCTGGAAACAAGGTTACGAAATGGGGATTTGCTGATTTTATACATGTTTTTGTTTTGTGTCTTTTCTTTGTGTGTGTTTTGTTTTTATAAAAGCAGAAAACCAAATAAATTTTTTTTTTAAAAAAAAAAAGAAATGGTGCTATATTGGGTGGAGGCACGAAAGTGCAGACTTCCATGTATATCTTAACTCCAGCATCAGAGGCACCAATTTTCTGAATGCTGTTTGCTGGAGAATAATGCCCTCATACCCTGCTCTGCAGAGGCATCTGGTTGGCGGCTACGGGAAAAGAGGATTCTGGACTCAAGATGCCTCTTGGCCTGATTCAGCAGGGCTGTTCTAGCACTGCCCTCTTCTTCTTGCCAAACTTCTCTGAATGTTCTGCACTGGATTGTTGATCACTGTTTGTTCACCTGCCTTGCATGAAACATTTTCTAGGGTAGAAAAAAAAATGTTGTGTTTCATCTTGCAGATACTAAAGTTAACAGAGCACTTGGACTGCTTCGACACAGAGAAAAATATGTTAACGGGAGGAGACGGGGATGCAGAGGAAATCAAGCTGGAGGAAAATAACCAGCTTCAGTCAATGAAGGAAAAAATCTTGTCCCTTGAGCAAGAGAAGACTTTGCTAAAGCAACAACTGGAGAGTCTGCAAGAGCAAAAGAACTGGTACCTGGAAAGCAGTCAGCTGGTAATTGTTGTGTATTGCTTGTTGTGGGCATCAGTCTGTCCTGAGAGGCAATGGAGTACGCCTCCAGGGGGGGTGAAGTCAAATCACACTGTTAACAGCACAGAAGTGACCTCCCTAGGAGCAAGCCTGGGCAGTGTGTATGGAGCTCCTGGGTTGCCCAGAAGACAAGACTCCCCCCCCCCCACTCTTGACCTCACTGATGTAGTCCAAAGAGAAGCAGAGCAATACGTTTAGCACCAACATGGCAGCAGGAGTTGCCAGAAGGAGGCGTGCAAGGCACTATCCAGCCATCTTAGGGACTCCACTCCAGATTTTTGTAGGGTTTACTCCTTATCCTTTTCTTCTCCCAAAGATATTCCGCAAGGCAGTTGTGTATTACAGGGGTACACCTGTATTTGTGTATTACTGGTTGGCATTTTAGTGTCGTGTCAAGCCATAACCCAAGGTTTACTGTGCACAAACAAACTGGAGATTGGAAACAAACCACAAACAAACCATGATTGGTACACCATAAACAAACCTTGGTTTATCGTCATGGTTTGTTTCCCCTTACCCCAGCACTAGCAGAGAGGAGCAAAGAAGACATAATTTGCTCATCTACAGTAAGTCATGATTACAGTGATGTGCACAGATGGTCAGACACAAGTTGGAGTCTGTCTTTGAGAGAAACTGATAAATTAAGTTAGTCTTGGATATTTAAATTGGAATTTTTAAAAGTTTCAGCCCATAATTTTAGATAAACTTTAAATAGCTGAAATGGCTTTTTGCAAGCAAGTTTACAAGAATTCAAACAACTGACCACATGGTGTGCTAAAGGTTCTTACAACATTTTGGGGATAAAGTTAGAATATTGACACTTGCAGAGCTAGAGCACATCTCTGACATCTTGCCCGTTTTCCTTTTCTTAAGCCACCTAGCAAGATCCAAGAGCTGCAAACAGGAGACACTGAAGAGGATAGACATCGTATGAAAGAAGAACTCTGCCAAGCTCTAGAGAAGTTGAGTGAAATGGAACAACTGAGAAAGCAGTTAGAAGCTAGTGAGTCTAGAATTGACGTTGAGGTAATGGACAAGCTGACAGTAACTCAGAAACTTCATGAGCAGGAGGAAGCAATGAAGGCCGTAATGCAAGAACGAGATAATTTGAAGGACATTGTGGGTTGTCTCCAAATAGAGAAGGATCTCATCAAGGAAAAGATTGAAGCGGATGTAGCTCAGAAGCTTCATAATCATGAAGAAGCAATGGAAGTCTTAATCCAGGAACGAGATGATTTGAGGAGGAAGCTGGATGTTCTCCAAAAACAGGGGAAGCTTGCCAAAGAAGAGGCTGAAACAGAGGTGCTTCATGAGCATGAAGAAGCAATGAGAGCCTTGACCCAGGAGCGAGATTACCTGAAGGACAAATTGGGTGCTCTCCAAGTGGAGAGGGATCTCATCAAGGAAGAGATGCAAGCAGCGAAATCAATGGTAAAATATTATTAGTTTTTATTAAGTTCATTTTTCTTTTTTACTATTTACAGTTTATTGATTTTTGTAAAATTGCAAAATTGTATCTGCCAACCAACCTTTCCTTCCCAATGTTTTGGTCCATTTTATAGCTTGCACTTTCATAATTTTGCTGGTCTTTTAATGGAAGCCGAAAGTAAGCCAGAAACCTTTACCAGTTGGATATCTTACCATCGCAAGAGTTCTAGGAATCGAGAGCAGATTTTCACAGACCAAATAATGTGCACAGACTAGGGAAATGTTGTGCATGCCCGTGTGAGGCCAGGAGCCTGTCCGGATGCATGTTTGTCTCCAGAATATTACCAGGGTGAAATGGGGAATGGGCCTATAGGTTGTGCACACACCCTTCCAACTCACTGTAGGGGAAAAGTAATTCTTATATCACACCATGATGGGAGTAAAAAAGCTTGAGGCTAGGAGTGGACAGGCCCTGAAGCCTTAAGGAATGCATGGTTAGTCAGAAATGAGACTGATCTTGAAAAGTGACAGGGTTCTGAAACTAACGGTTAATTTTGAACCCATGAAAGCTTTCTCTTAAGCAGCAAGACAACGAGAGAGCTCTAGAGGAGCTACTCGGACTGAAAGAAGAGCTCTGCGAAGCCCAGCAGAAACAGAGTGTCATGAAGCAGCTGGATGCAGATCTTAAGGCCAGAGAATCTGAACTTGAGGCTGAAAAGATGGAGAAGTTGGAAATGGCACAAAGGCTTCGCAGCAGCGAAGAAGAGAAAAAATCCCTAACCCAGGCGATGGATGCCCAGGAGGAGAAGTGGGAAGCTCTCCAAACTGAGAGTGAGTCACTCCAGAGACTTCTGGAAGCAACTACTTCAATGGTAAGTAGCTGTGGGCCACAAAATGGCGGAAGGAGCAGTTTGCTTCCTTTAGATAGCCAGCCTATTCTGCCCCTACCACCTTAGAAAGCAAGTTTGATTCTGGCAAAGTAACAGCTGGTGGAATGGAAATGAAGCTGGTGGTCTAAAGCTGAGCAGAACGTGGGTGGCGCTGTGGGTTAAACCACAGAGCCTAGGGCTTGCCAATCAGAAGGTTGGCGGTTCAAATCCCCATGACGGGGTGAGGTCCCGTTGCTCGGTCCCAGCTCCTGCCAACCTAGCAGTTCGAAAGCATGCCAGTGCAAGTAGATAAATAGGTACCGCTCTGGCGGGAAGGTAAACGGTGTTTCCGTGCGCTGCTCTGGCTCACCAGAAGCGGCTTAGTCATGCTGGCCACATGACCCAGAAGCTGTACACCAGCTCCCTCAGCCAATAAAGCGAGATGAGCGCCGCAACCCCAGAGTCGGCCACGACTGGACCTAATGGTCAGGGTCAGGGGTCTAAAGCTGGCCTTAAATATGGGAAGAGGAGGATTTGTAAGCTATTGAAGGAAGGCTTCTACTTCAAATCTAGTGGCAGGGGATGGCTCTTCTTGCTCCAACATATAGTATCCCTGGAAGCAGGCAACTTGGAGAAGGGTTTGGGCATTAGGGAAAGGGAGCTCCAGGCTCCACCATTCAAGGTAAACTCTTCATAAAACTGAGTAAGAAAGCAGAACTTGCTTGATGAGTGTTTCTCTTTATATAAAGGTCCAGCAGCTAGAAGAAAAGAATCTTGACCTGAGGCAACTGCTTGAGTCGAGGGAAGAGCAGAGTCGGACGGCTGCTGAACGTCTGAATGACATGGAGCAATTGAAGTCCAAGACAGAAGCCATGGAGAAGGAGAAAGCAGAATTGCTTCAGAAGCTTCACAGCGCCGTGCAGGACTTCAGAACTGTAAATCGGGAAAAAGAGGATTTGAAAACCGCAGTAGATGCTCTTCAAACTGAGAAGGATAACATGATCCGGACCATCCACCGCCTTGGCGAGAGTGTAGAGAAGATGGTTGCAAATGTAAGAGCCCATTTTTAACACCTTTAGACCAACGGCAGTGAATGAGATCCAGTCAGTGGACTGGATCCATGACATGCACACACTGCATGTGATATATTTGATGGGGGGGGGTGCCCAGCTGTCAATTGCCTGACATCAATCAGTTGACCCATTTTCTCCCCGCACAGTTTGAAATCAAACTGGATGGGCAAATTAGCAGTGCCTGCAAACCCTTTCAGCCTACCTGTGTCTACCTGCTGCACACCTGGCATGTGTATGATGTCAGGTAGAAGACAGGTGGGCACCATGTGGCTGAAACTGTCTCATGGTCCAGATGGGAAGGCCTGCCAGACCTAATGAGGCCCCTGGTCTGGAAGTTCCCACCCCTTTTTTTAGAGAGAGACCTTTCTGATATTGTAGAAAAACCATGGGCACAAACAACTATTGGTGGCTTAACAGTGGCTGTTCTGTCTTTAAAAGAATCTGAAGCTGCAAGAACAACTCGAGCTTAGCATTAGCCATAAGGAAGGAGCTAGTGGAATGGCAGAGGAACCGGAAGGAAGGATCTTAGATGAGAATTCTCAGGACTCAGGACTCCAGGAGATACTGGTCCAGACAACTGATCGACAGAAGAGAGAAGTAAGAAAATGCTTCCTATTTTTTTTAATAACACTTGAGTATTCAAAATGGGCCACCTTCATTCTCATTAATTCTTACTTAAAAATAAAAGCTCACAGTAGGAGGCTTTTCATTGTGAGAGAAGGGGCCATTTATAACTGACTTTGAACTTCAGTGCTTGGGAGCTTAAAAAAAACAGAATAAGATGACATCTGTCAGAACAAAAATATGTGGGATATTATTGTGGGATCTTTCCCGTATTGATGGCAGTTAAACTATTATTTCTTAAAGCATTTTAACCTGCTGTTCAGCCAAAAGCCTGAATGATCCATATGAATGATATTGCATTGCAGGCCTTACTTGAATCTCAATCTCTATATACTAAACAGGCTGAGTGCTGCCGAAAAGCTGAAGCTGCCCTGAAAGCATCTAAGGAGCAAATCCAAGAACTGCTCCTAGAGTTGAATACACTGAAAGAAAAGCAAACACATTGTGCGGCTGCTAATCTTGCCTTGGAAGAAGAAAACTATAAGCTGGGGGATAAATTAAAAGCAACAGAAGAACAACAGGAGGTGTGCTTTCATTTATCTTACTCTGGTTTTTCTCAGGACTGTGAGGACACATTGATGCAAATCTTTTGAGGATTTGCTTAGTGTGACTTTCACTGGGGTTGGCTCTTGTGCGAAAGAAGCTAATCCCGTTAAACGTAGTGATGGGTGCCAGGCCCAGATGTTGTAGAGGGGGGTGTGACTGCTGCAGCCCAGCATCACCTCCCTTGAAGTCTACCAAATGCAAAAACCACCTTGTTGTTTTCTTTGCCCGACTTTGTTTTTCTTTGCTGCCGATTGAGAAAGTGGGCAAACTGGATGCTGTGTTCTCATGCATACAGTGGTGCCCCGCAAGACGAAATTAATTCGTTCCGCAAGTTTTGTCGTCTAGCGAATTTTTCGTCTTGCGAATCACGAAATCCCATAGGAATGCATTGAAAATCAATTAATGCGTTCCTATGGTCAAAAAAAGTCCAAACAAAGCCAAATTTGGTACAACAACAGTTTATTAACTGCTCTTTAAAGTCACACATACTGTAAAGAGCAGTTCAAAAATTGAAGGGAAAATAAATTAACTTTATAAACAAAACATGTCTTTGTTTTTAGACAAAGGAAACAAAGTCGCGAGACGTTTTCGTCTTGCGAAGCAAGCCCATAGGGAAATTCGTCTTGCGAGGCAAATCGAAAACAGAAAAACCTTTCGTCTAGCGAGTTTTTTGTCTTGCGAGGCATTCGTCTTGCGAGGTACCACTGTACTCTGGTGGGGAAAACAGAGGAAATATGTGACTCCTGTGTGAGGCTGGGGGTACAAATAGTGGGTGTGTCCCATCCCGTCCCCGCATTGTTGTTAGGTCATCCTTCCTTTTTAAAAGCTCAGCATTCTGAGAAATACTTTGAGTTGCCATGAACAAGGCTGGGTAGTTCAGTCGGTTAGAACGTGGTGCTGCCAGTGCCACGGTTTCAGGTTCGATCCCAGTAAGGGCATATTCCTACATTGTAGGGGGTTGGACTAGAAGATTCTTGGGGTCCCACTCACTTCCAACTCTATGATTCTATGAGGTCTATGAAATACCTTTCAGATCAGGGTTTGGGAGCCTCTGGCCTGTGAACCAAATGTGGCCAACCAGCATTTCACATGTGGTGCACAAGGCAATTTTTGGGAACCTCAGCCCACCTGCCTTGCATCATACATTCAGGGGATACCACTTTTCACTCCTAATGCTGTTCTCTGAAAACTGGAGGTTTACAGAACAATGTGGGGCTGTTACAAACCCTTTTCCCAAACAAAGACCCTCACTAAGTCTCTGCTTGAAACAGGTTTCAGGAGCAGCAGGGAGGTGTTTGAGGGAAAGGGCTTTCAAACAGCCTCATACTGCTGCTGCTTCATTACAAGTTGAAGTGCTTAATGCAATACTGAAGAAACTACACCTAAGAAGCAGTGCAGGGGTGCAGTCAAAGGGCCGTTTGAAAGTTCTTTGCTGTGCTTTAAGTCCCAAAGATCAGGACTTCAAAGCATAACATCACAGTGGCATTAGGTCAGGTCTTCCCCACCTCTGTTCTAAACTCTGGTTTAGTAACTTGAAGGAAGTGGTTGTCAACAACATGGTGACACACCTGTTCAATGGCATTTTCAATTGTCATCAGTGATGCCTCCAACTGCTATTCCTCTCTAACTAGAGTCTGAAGCTGAAAATCCAGGAGCTGGAAAATGCCATGAGTGAAATGAGAAGAAATTTCCAGGAAAGGGAAAAGACTGCTCAGTTGGCAATGGAGCTGAAAGTGCGAGCAGCCAAGAATGATGTGGTCCGTCTTGGGGCTGTATTAAAGGAGAAGGAGAACAGCCTAAGAAGTGCACTTGCAGAGCAAGAAACTCTCAAGGTATGCACTGACTTCCTAAGAGAACCATTTCCTGTTTTCATGCTTTCTATTACAGATGGAAGTGAAGCTTCTCCAAAGAACCTAATACTGCTTTACATTCGTTGCAACATTTTATGTTTTCTCCACTCACCTTTCTCCCTATCTGCTCCAGGCTCATGCATGTCTTTCTCCGCCTCCATTTTATCCTCATGCTGTTAGGTTAACTGATAGTAAGTAGCCCAAGGTAACCCAGTGACCTTCATGGCTAAGTGGGAGTTTGAACCTTGATCTCCCTGGTCCAAAGCCAGCACTCAAGCCCAGGCATTGGGAACCTCTGCCCCACAGGCCAGATTAGACCCAGCAGAGGTCCCAGTTTGGCCCATGAGGCTGTCTTTTCCCAATGTATTGCCGCCTGCCCCACACCCAATGTCATATGTGATGCTGGATGTGGGGGCAGATA
Organism: Podarcis bocagei; assembly: GCF_964188305.1. NCBI lineage: Eukaryota > Metazoa > Chordata > Lepidosauria > Squamata > Lacertidae > Podarcis > Podarcis bocagei. The sequence goes on from NC_138134.1 coordinate 58,164,163, forward strand.
GACGCAACTGGAAAGGATCGGCCAGAAGTTCAAAGTGGGTTCCTGGTTATTTGAGAGTGTTGCTCAGCAAGCCCTACTGAGATGAGCTGCACCCAGGAATCTCCCAATATCATCATCATCATCAATCAAACATTAAAAACTTCCCTAAACAGGGCTGCCTTCAGATGTCTTCTAAAAGTCAGATACAGTGGTGCCTCGCAAGACGAAATTAATTCGTTCCGCAATTCTCTTCGTCTTGCGGGTTTTTCGTCTTGCGATGCACGGTTTCCCATAGGAATGCATTGAAAATCAATTAATGCGTTCCTAGGGAAACCACCTTCAGGCCAGGTCCGGGGACAGTCTGTCCCCGGACCTCTTCTGAAGGCTGGGGGGGGGACAAGGGCTTTTCTTCCCACCCCCAGCATTTTAAAAAACCCTGGGACAGCGGAGGAGATCCGCTGTCCGGGGGATCTTAAAATGCTGGCGGGCGGCATTTTAAAATCGCCCCGGACAGCGGAGGACTTCTCCGCTGTCCGGGGCGATTTAAAAGCCCCTGGGAAGGCAGGCAGGGGGGAGCAAAGACTTTCGCCCCCTGCCCGCCTTCAGAAGGTGTTCCCACCCCCCCGCCCGGCTTCGCAGCAGCGCTACGAAGCCCGGCAGCTGGGGCAGCTGTTCCCGCCCCCCTCCCCCCTTCGAAACATCGTTCGGAAGTGGGGCGGCTGGGGCAGCTGTTCCCGCCCCACCTCCCCACTTCGGAACAGCGTTCGGAAGTGGGGCGGCTGGGGCAGCTGTTCCCGCCCCACCTCCCCCCTTCGGAACAGCGTTCCGAAGTGGGGCGGATGGGGCAGCTGTTCCCGCCCCACCTCCCCCCTTCGGAACATCGTTCCGAAGTGGGGCGGCTGGGGCAGCTGTTCCCGCCCCACCTCCCCCCTTCGGAACATCGTTCCGAAGTGGGGCGGCTGGGGCAGCTGTTCCCGCCCCACCTCCCCCCTTCGGAACATCGTTCCGAAGTGGGGCGGCTGGGGCAGCTGTTCCCGCCCCCCCTCCCCCCTTCGGAACATCGTTCCGAAGTGGGGCGGCTGGGGCAGCTGTTCCCGCCCCACCTCCCCACTTCGGAACATCGTTCCGAAGTGGGGCGGCTGGGGCAGCTGTTCCCGCCCCATCTCCCCACTTCGGAACAGCGTTCCGAAGTGGGGCGGATGGGGCAGCTGTTCCCGCCCCCCTCCCCCCTTCGGAACATCGTTCCGAAGTGGGGCGGCTGGGGCAGCTGTTCCCGCCCCATCTCCCCACTTCGGAACAGCGTTCCGAAGTGGGGCGGATGGGGCAGCTGTTCCCGCCCCACCTCCCCCCTTCGGAACATCGTTCCGAAGTGGGGCGGCTGGGGCAGCTGTTCCCGCCCCATCTCCCCACTTCGGAACAGCGTTCCGAAGTGGGGCGGATGGGGCAGCTGTTCCCGCCCCCCCTCCCCACTTCGGAACATCGTTCCGAAGTGGGGCGGCTGGGGCAGCTGTTCCCGCCCCATCTCCCCACTTCGGAACAGCGTTCCGAAGTGGGGCGGCTGGGGCAGCTGTTCCCGCCCCCCCTCCCCCCTTCGGAACATCGTTCCGAAGTGGGGCGGCTGGGGCAGCTGTTCCCGCCCCATCTCCCCACTTCGGAACAGCGTTCCGAAGTGGGGCGGATGGGGCAGCTGTTCCCGCCCCACCTCCCCCCTTCGGAACATCGTTCCGAAGTGGGGCGGATGGGGCAGCTGTTCCCGCCCCATCTCCCCACTTCGGAACAGCGTTCCGAAGTGGGGCGGATGGGGCAGCTGTTCCCGCCCCCCCTCCCCCCTTCGGAACATCGTTCCGAAGTGGGGCGGCTGGGGCAGATGTTCCCGCCCCCCGCTTCGGAACAGCGTTTTAAAATGCTGGGGGTCGGCAGCGAACGCTCCCGACCCCCAGCATTTTAAAACCTCCCCGGGACAGAGACTTCTCTGCTGTCCCTTGGAGATTTTAAAATGCTGGGGGTCGGCAGCGAACGCTTCGCTCCCGCCCGCCAGCATTTTAAGATCGCCCGGGGCAGGTGGGGGGAAGGCAGGCGGGGGGAGCAAAGACTTTTGCCCCCCGCCGGCCTTCAGAAGAGGTCCTCTTCTGAAGGCCGGCTGTGGGCGAAAGTCTTTGCTCCCGACCGCCAGCATTTCCCTATGGGCTTTCGTCTTGCGATGCAAGCCCATAGGGAAATTCGTCTTGCGAAGCGCCTCCAAAACAGAAAACCCTTTCGTCTTGCGGGTTTTCCGTCTTGCGAGGCATTCGTCTTGCGGGGTACCACTGTAGTTGCTTATTTCCTTAACATCTGATGTGACAGTGTTCCACAGGGTGGGCGCCACTACACAGAAGGCCCTCTGCCTGGTTCTCTGTAGCTTCACTTCTCACAGTGAGGGAACCACCAGAAGGCCCTCAGAGCCGGACCTCAGTGTCCGGACTGAACGATGGGGGTAGATACGCTCCTTCAGGTATACTGGGCCGAGGCTACACCAACACTTTGAATTGTGCTCGGAAACTTACTGGGAGCCAATGTAGGTGTTATATGGTCGGCGGCTGCTCCCAGTCACCAGTCTAGCTGCCGCATTCTGGATTAGTTGTAGTTTCCAGGTCACCTTCAAAGGTAGCCCCATGTAGAGCGCATTGCAGTAGTCCAAGCGGGATTGAACTAGAACACGTACCACTCTGGCTTTGTCCAATTGCAGCCATGGTTTTGAATTCATTTTTGCTTTGTGGACAGTGTTTTTCATAACAACCGTCAGGTGATTCACAGGTAGTTGGCCTCATGTATCCAACAGAGCAGCTTCCCACCCCTGCTCTAACCACGAATCAACACTGGCTTTTCATAAATCCATGTGAAACACAAGAATGTATTGTACCTTGTATATGCTGGCAGATATGGTGCCTTTAGCCAAAGCACTAGAGCCCAAGTGTGAGGCTCTGTAAGCTTACTTAAATAAATAATTCTTAATCTTGGCTAGTAGGAGGAAGTTGCTGCTGCTACTGTACAACTCTGGTATCCTGTTCTCATCTGGCATTTAAACTGTTGATGATTTTTAACTATTGTCTGTAGCTTTTGAGAATAGCCTGCTTGCCAAGGGTGCATAGCAACTCTTCCCCCTCCTGCTTAGACGTCTTCTTGCCTCCCTCTTAATTTTAGGCTAAACTTGATGAAGGCACTGAAACGAACAAGGACGAAATCGAGGACCTCAAAACTCAGCTTGCTAAAGCAGACATGGCAAGAATGAAGCAGTGCAAATATTTTGATCAAGAGTAAGTCCCGTTTTACTTAGCTGGCTTTTCTTTCGTGGCTCCTGAATAATAGTCTGGAGATCCAACTTCCCTGGAAATTGTTAGCCTTACAGGATTGGGGCTTGGACTTCTGGGGCTTAAGCTGGACTCCACTGGCTCCTTAACTCAGGGGAGCACATCGTTGACAACATTGGTCCCTAAGCAGGTAGCCCTTTTGTCTGTTCTTTAAGGGGCAGGTGGAACTGATGGGGGAGGAGGTGCCCCATCTAGCTGGTGAGAGCAGCAGTGAGTGGAGGTAGCAGTTACTGCTGTCTGATTCTTCTCTTCCTCAAAAGCCAATTGGAAATGATGGCCTCTGACAAAAGTAGGCTTTGGCCTCTGAAAATATATGTCAGAAAAGTTAGTATTTAAAGTTTGGCCCTTGGTTGACTCCAGTTTTATGTCAATAAATTTCCCACAGTGGGAAACGGGAAGAGAGGCCTTTGCCTCCAATCCAGCTGGGCTTTTCATAGGTACTTAACAACACTTTTGCAGAGCAACCCTATGCATCCCTATTTGGAAGGAAGCCCCAGAGTGTTAAATGTAGCATGCTCCCAGGTATAGTTATGGTTTTGGGGTGGGGGAGGGATTGCAGCCTTGATTTATTTTTCTTTTTTATAAACAAAATGAAGAATCACGTTATTGTTCTTTTCCCAGAATGGCTAATGCAAAAGCTCTTGCGGAGCACAGAGAAGAGCAATTGCGAAAACTCAAGGAAGAACTTCGCAGAGTACAACAAGAGCAGGATGTGACTGGTAAGCAGATATCAATCGAGCAAAGTCATATTCTGACTGTATCAACTGTGTTTTTAAGGTCTAAATCAGGGGGTGGAACCTCTGGCTTGGGGATCAAATGTGGCCCTCTAGGCCTCTCCAACCGGCCCTCAGGACATTCTCCAGGCCATACCCATTACTAACTTGCTCTTTGAGTGTCTTTGAACTGTGATAAATGCCTTTTGTTTGCCTGGATGGAAAGATGTGTGTGTAGAAGCCTCTGTGTGACTATTATGTAGCCTCCTGTACAAACCTCCAAGTCACACCTCTGATCTTGCCCATTTTTTCCACTGGCCCTTCTTGCCACTGGGGTGCAGCTTCCAAAAAGTTACCACCAAGGAAATGCGACCCCATGCTGCAAAGGGCCAAATGGGCAATCATTAAAAAGGCCTCTTTTACTATTCTGAGTTATGGAGCACAATAAATAAGCTATGTCTAACAAGAGAAGCAAGCATTTCATCTCTGTAAGGCAAGTATTCACAGATTCCTTTGTGTCTCCAAAGTACTTACAATTACTGTAAAACCAACTGATAAAGCTTCCCTTGAAATGTGACGCAATGCTTATGTTGATTTGATTGCAAAATCGGTATTTTTAAAATTGCATCTTACCTTAACAATTGTATTATCGAGGATTTTATAGAGTTCTTTAAGTTTGGAAGTTGAGAATTCTGTGCTAAAATGCCCAGCCTGAACCTATATACCTTGTAAATTTGTATCTTTGATTAATCTTCTAATCTCTATCTGCTGTCTTGGAAAAGGGTGTATTCAGTATTCAGGATATATGCATCCCCACCTTCTATGCACCTCTGCAGACCTGGGAAACTGGCACACATAGGCATAGCAGAGTTCTTAAATGGTACAGTTACCATCCAACGCAGGCATAGGCCAACTCCAGCCCTCCAGATGTTTGGGACTGCAATTCCCATCATCCCTGACCACTGGTCCTGTTAGCTAGGGATGATGGGAATTGTAGTCCCAGACATCTGGAGGACTGGACTTTGCCTATGACTGATCCAACCATTCATGTTGTTTGCTTCTGTCAGTCACTGTGATGTTTTCAGTTTTTAACAGGCTCCTTTCGTTAACCCTCTTTTTCAGTAATAGCATCGCACAAAGACAATTCTCAGGTACCACTAGCGATTACTTGTGGCGGTGGAAGTGGAATAGTACAAAGTACCCAGCTTCTTGTGCTGAAATCTGAGCATGCGAAACTGGAAAAGGAACATGCTCAACTGAAGAAAAAACTGGAGATTATGTTAAAGTAAGCCCTAAGGTTTATCTGGAATTGTTCTTCTCCCACTATCAGTTGCATGTCTGTTCTTCAAAACTGTGACGCTCTTAACAGTGGCATTTCTGTTGAGACAAATATACTTGTGCATAAGTTTGGTAGGCCATGAATCACAGAATCCTAAGCTGCCAGCCTGCCTTGGACTGCAAAAGCAAGCGGCCTGGGGAACCACAGTATGTGGCTGATGTGTTGCATACAGATGGTGTGGACTGGCTTCTCAGAATGCACCATGCCTTGGCATGGGGGTCCCCAACCTTTCTGGGCCACCAGGACACATGTGGATGCCTAAAGTTGTTGTGCACACCACAAAATACCCATTTTACAGAGCCCAGTATGAAAAACACCTCTGTGCTCCCACCCAAAAAAACCCAAACGAATCATCCACAGCCTTGGTGAGCACTTGTGTGTGTCTTAGGGGGCACTATGGTACCCACAAATGACAAGTTGGGGGCCACAAGTGTAGCACATTCCATTTAGGTGTTTATACTGTTAATGGAGAAATCTGAGGGCTCCCTTGGGCAAAAAAACAAGGATACCAGCCAGGAATACCAGAGCAAAACAGTGAATTGTTATGTTTGGTATTGTGTAGCAGAGGCCCTTTGAATAGATAGGAAGAAACTGTGATGAAGTGTTTGGTGGGGACAAGTCACAAAAGTGATTGTGCTGATTTTGGTAGTGCATGATGTGTATGATATCTGCTGGAGGGGCAAACCCCCGCCCCCCATACATTAATTCCTGCAACACTACCTAGGACACCACTTTTACCATGAATTTAGGACAGCTTTTTTTTTTCCTTTTACAAATCTGCACTCGGCCACAAAGCTCAGTCGTGACCTCTTGACCCAAGCTATGTCCCAGATCTGTTGTGAGTAGGGAATGGGGTGTGGGAGAAGAGTCATGCCTGCTGCCTTGTGTTCCTTGGAGTTGAAAGGCAAGCTACACAGTACAAAACCAATCAATACCATTGAATACATTTGTCCATTCCAGTGTCAGTTCACGACATGTCAATTTGTGAGCAGGCCAAAGCCCAGTGACTTAGCTTGCATCGTTTTGAATGAAGGCATGCTAGAGGTTTTTTTAAATAGTGCTGCTGCCACTATTCAGAAGGGGAGGAGGTGGAAACAAGTTCCATGTTTCAGGGGGTGGGACGTTAGAAGCAGAATCTGATCTCTCCAGTGAGGGGGCCTGGCAGCAGGCCTCCCACTGCTAGCTCGCCTCTTTTCTCCAAATAGGAACTAGTAGTTCAAATCTTAGGCAGCGATCACATGTCTGACAAGAGGACTGATCTCATCTAGGCCACCTCAGAGAGTCATCTGCAGAATTTCATGCGAGGCAATATTTAGAATGAGAAGACTTCCACTGGCAGCAAGCTGAATATCTTCAGGTAGATCAGCCTGAGGGCCACTAACTTCTAAACACCCTTGCACATCCCTCTACATCCAAGCCTTTATCAGAGTGCAAGGACAGGCAGGCAAAAATACTCAAGAAGACTGTGAAGGAAGGCCAGCGTCCTGGGGAGATCCCTAAGGGCCAGGCAGAGAGGTCTACAGAGAGGGCTGCCTTTGACCCCCAGGGCTGAGGTTCCCCACTGTTGTGCTAGATGAAGCCAAGCCTTTCCCTCTGCTTGCAAGGGGTGGGTTTTGGAGGCTGAGAGCACAAAAATGACTCTAATCTTCAACGTGTCTCCTTTGTGTTCCAGAAATGAGCTGCTCTGGAAGGAGGAAGTTAGGAAATGGAAGGAGCGGTCCTCAAGGAGGCAGCGGTCCACAAGCGAGGAGCAACAGCTAAAATCACCAAGGAAGACTGCTCCTCCTTCTGTGTCGGAGCAGCCATCTTCTCCCTGTAGGGAGTGGTCTTTGAGGAGGCAGCAGCCCACAAGCGAGGAGCAACAGCTAAAATCACCAAGGAAGACTGCTCCTATGTTGGAGCTGCCATCTTCTCCCTGTAGAGAGCGCTCCTTGCAACCAGCTCTGTCGTTGGACACGCCCATTCCTGTGTTGTTGAGCTGTCCGACCTTCTTTGATAACTCTCGCTTAGGAGATTTTAAAGGTAGGTAATGGCGTGATACGGGTGTGCAGAAGGCAGACAGAGATCTGCTGGGAGACCTCTGGGAGATTTGCCGCAGATTGGCAAGGATTTGTGAATTCCAGCAGCTGGACAACTGCAGTAATGAAATAACTGTGTCCCCACCCACTGAGGGGGGAAAAGACTGCCGAAATGAAGCAGGAACCACAGGAATGACTTGTTTCTGGCACTCAGAACAAATCCCTTTGTTTAGCAGCTGCTTGGGGCACCATGTTCTTTCATGCATGTTACAATTAGTGGATGTTGGGGTTCTCAGAAAACACAGTGGTATTATTTTCTATCAATATCTACCACCCTTCATTCTAAGATCACGGGGTAGTTTAAAATAACCCCTCCCCCACTGTTTTTATTTAGAGATGTAAATAAGTTCATTATTTACAAAGGTAGATCTCACAAGCCTGAAGTCTCTTCTCCCTTGCTGAAAGGGAAGAACCTCTAAGAAAAATGCAAATCCCATGAAAAGTGCCACACTATCAGCTATGTAAAGTGCTTCAAGGGTGCCCTATGACCCTGAGTGCGGGAATAATCAATAATAACTTCAGTTACTTCTCATACACACACTCAGAATAGATGACTCTGGTAGGTCCAAAGTAGCCGGCAATAGCAAGTTACACCATCTCTCTCATTCCAGTTTTCAGTGTGCCTTTTGGCCCACAGTTCCCCAAATGCTGCTGAGATAAAAAGTATAGCCAAAATGCAACAGCAAGAAGCAGGAAAGGCACTGCAAGGGTCTGGGAGGAGCAGGTGTGCGTAGTTAAAACTGCTCTCGTTAAAGCAAGCTGTAAGGTTCTCCCAGTACACTGATGCACATGGTTGTGTTGCGCTTTGCCATTTGCCAGAGCAGTTTTGATTCTGTTTTAAAGGCTCTGGAATCTTGTAGCACAATAGCTAGCAGACTTTGTTTCCTCCTTCACTTGCTCACTCAGTCATGCTGCTCTTCAATGTAGTACAGCAATTTGTTGGCACTTGAGTTCAACTTGGAAACGTAATACTGAGCTGGGTACAAATCATATCTGCCTGTGACTCTTTAAACTGAGTCTGCAGTTGTACTAAATTAATATTTCAAGGTCTGAAATATAGTGGGGTTGTTTTGATTCGTATAAATCTCAACATCTTTTGAGAGAGGCGACTGTTGAGAAGCATTTAAGCATAGTTTTTAGCATAGTTGCAGTGCACTTTCTGCCCTCGTTTGCCAGCCTTGGCAGTGTAATTCTTTAAACACCACTCCAAGTCATGTTTTTCATCTCCGCACCTCCAAAGTGTGGCTCTCAGCTGCACAGGAGACATGATTTAATTGCAGGACATCTAACACAAAGCACACCAACAAATTTAAATGACACAAGTTCAGCTCATTGCCATTTTGAATTAGTATGGCTTATGAGCTTCAGTTGTCACAACAATTAATGGTGTGTGTTGTGCTACGCTTTATACAAAGGCCCAGAACCCTCTACCCACAAATGCTCATTCTCTTCTGAACAATAGTTTTGCCTTCTGGTTGTCTCTAATAATTACAGATGTCTTGAAAATATGTACTTGATTGCAGCCATTATTATTTAAACAGATGTCCACTATTCTTTTCTCCAACAGACACAAAGTCTTCAGGTGTCCTGTCCACTGACACAGCAGCAGAGTCAACAGACAAAATTTTTAAGCAGCGTTTTGCAGGCTCAAACAATGACGATGTTTCTAAATGCAAGACACAATAGCTGTCTTGATATTTTTGTGGACACAGGTTGATTAATAAATTTCCATCTTCTTTTGACTTCATCATACTTATTTTTAATGTGTTTTAAAAAGAATAAATAAAGAATTGTTGTTGTTTAGTTGTGTCCAACTCTTCGTGACCCCATGGACCACAGCACGCCAGGCACTCCTGTCTTCCACTGCCTCCCGCAGTTTGGTCAAACTCATGCTGGTAGCTTCAAGAACACTGTCCAACCATCTCGTCCTCTGTCGTCCCCTTCTCCTTGTGCCCTCCATCTTTCCCAACATCAGGGTCTTTTCCAGGGAGTCTTCTCTTCTCATGAGGTGGCCAAAGTATTGGAGCCTCAGCTTCAGGATCTGTCCTTCCAGTGAGCACTCAGGGGTGATCTCCTTAAGAATGGATACGTTTGATCTTCTTGCAGTCCATAAAAAATACCTTTGCACCAATATTTCTGTTGTTGAAACTGAAGTCATCTTTCTAAAGTGTGGTGGTACAGAGATAAATTGAGACGTGTGTGAGCTCATCATGACAACCGCTCCGTAGCCACGTCTCCAAGGGGGAGTCCAAAAATGTAGGCAGCTGTAATTGATCCCTGAGGTAGCAAAAGCTGCTATAGAGTGCTGGAATTTGGATCGGATGGCCTGGATTTGGGTTATTAATCTAGCCTCGTGCATGACTAGTCCTATGCACTGTTCTGTAGGGGGTTAGCGCCATTTAACTCGGTGCTTGCTTCTGACTAAAATAGGCTGTTTGTAGAGTTCTGAGCTTTAAACAAAGGTCTTCAGCCAGCAAGCGGTCTTGCAAAGTGTTAAATGGTTAGCATGAAGCAGAAATCCCATCTCTAACCTCTGCTCAAATATTTTCCCATTTCCCCTATGCTAGCTTTGAAAGCCTCGTTATCGCCTCAGTCACTTGCCACAGCAAGGAGAATCCCATTAGTTTCCCTTGCCAGTTCATGCAAGGGATGGTCCTGAGTATCCCAGCATCCCCTTCACAAAGAGGAGTTCCATGCTTCCACATTGATGAACGCATAGGGCCCTTCACACAGCTGAGATGGGACTGAGTTATGCAGCATGATCCACTCCCCTATTACATGGCCGGTAGAATATCACTCAGCCTCTTGTGCATGCCATGAACACTGTTTTCCTTATGCTAAACTTGTGGTAGAAAGCTGAGTGTTTGTCTGGCATTACAGCTCCACTGATAATGGTTCATCCTCCCTCTAAAGAAGTAAAAATATGTGAAGTCTAAATCCTAGATAAGACAGGCAACTCAAGGTTACCAAGTGGTGAGTTACACAGCACATGTTAGATTCCAGGGTCCCATTGGTAAGCCTGCCATAGACAAAACAGATGCATTTTTTAAAAAAAGTTACTAGATCTGGTTCCCAAACTTCCATAGATCACTTGAAAATTGCTGAGGGTCTTTGTGCACCATTTAATGGCTTTTCGGCCTGTTGTAGCAATTGTAACATGCTGTGATGGGTAAATAGATGATATTTAAATGCATTTTTATTGTTGCTTTGATTTCTTGTGTTTCATTGTACTACAGTTTGCATTCCATAGAACTCAAATAATACTATAAACGACAATATGGGAAATAAAAAAACAACAAAAATTACAATTAAAAATTTAAGTGAATATTAAGGCAGACCACCTGAATGAAGCTCATGGACCACAATTTGGGAACCTCTGTTCTAGATGATAATGTATGACTGACTGTAAATTGCTGATAAAAATTGGAAGCAAGGCCTAAGCAAGATTTTAATTTGGTGTGCCGATAGGCAAACATCCACATGTATTTTGCCAATGCCCTAGTGTATGCAAGTTGCAGAATCTGCTTGTTTCCTTGTGAGGTAAATGAGTATAGCCTGGTATAGAAATAAGCTTCCTTTTTTCTGATGGTTTACACAACCCTCAGCATAGTCTGCATTCCCTGAGATTCGCCTTAGTATAGCTGGCAACTGCCAATAGTAATAAAAATTAAAATAGGTAGACGTAGCGCTTTCTCAGTCATGTCCTTCCCAAAGCCAGTATGGTGGAGCTTGCACATTCATATAATCTTTTTCTTTTTAGAAGTAATTTATTGCTATTCAGTGCAGTGGGCAGTATTCAACTAAATGTGTGTGAGTGAAGCAATTTCAGTTTGAATTTTTCGCACTCCTCTCTACACATGCTCTACCTGCCCTCCCCAAATCTGCTCCAGGTGGTTGAGGGAGCCATGAGAACAGATTTAGGGGGTGCTGTATTAAGTACAACCAGATGTGCCATAATTTTATCTAATTCATGTGTGTGGCATGGCCAACAATTTTTATGAATTGCATCTATCACAAAAAACAGACCTGTTAACCACCCTGATCCCAGCATCTTTGTCAATCCATTTTGGCCAGAACTTTCCATGTGGGTGACACACTTTTTTGACATGCATCATTTTGCAACACAGTAATCAGTTTTACTAGCAAACTAGAGGTTAAACTAACCCCTTTCCAGCCCCACGAGTAGCATGGGGTGTGTCTGCGCGACACATCTACACACTGCAGCCGACACACCCAGTTTGGAAAGCTCTGGCTTAACCTATCGACAGTAGCATGAATTAGAGATATATCAGACACATATTTAAATGCCTCCGGTTAATTGAAAGTGCCGTTTTGCCAGTTGTCTTTTTTCATAAGTAGCAGTCTGATGCCAAGAGTCTTTTATGCATTGCCATAAAGTAGCTTAACCCTAAACTTCACTAGATGGCAGTATTTACTTCTACCTCGGCAATGAATTAGGTATCTTAACTCGGAAGCAATTTGCCAGCACACTTGAGTCGAATCCCAGCATGCTCTGAAAAACACAAGTAACCGCCTCCTGGACAAAGGTCTCCAAAGACGGTCTTCACAGCACTCCTGAGGTAAATTTTTTCTCCATTCTTGTTCCTTTTCTTTACAAATAATAGACTTTCATTTGAGAATGGATTCTGGCAGATGAGAATTGTCTGCACTCTGGCAGTTTGTGTGTGTGCCATTAGCATAAGTAGCTTTGAATTATCTCTGCCTTTAGAAAAAGGTTTTGCCATGTGGAAAATAAGTAAAATAACCCAGTCAGATGGGTGGCATATAAATAATAAGAGGATTGTTGTTGTTATTGTTAAAGGACTCAAAGCAAATGTCTAGCCATATGCTTAACCAGGGAAGTCCTAATCCTGCTCCATTCTGCCTTGGTCAGACCACACCTGGAATACGGTGTCCAGTTCTGGGCAGCACAATTTAAGAAGGATGTTGACAAGCTGGAATATGTGCAAAGGAGGACAACCATATATCTAAAGGACTGTCACATGTTTTCTCCTGCTCTGGAGGGTAGGACCCCAACCAATGGATTCAAGTTACCAGGAAGGAGATTCCCACTCAACACCAGGAATAACTTTATGACAGCAAGAGCCGTTTGACAGCGGACGAGTCTCCCTTAGGAGGCTCTCCTTCCTTGGAGTCTCTGCTATCCCTCATACCGAGGAAACCAGACCTCCTGAAGTCTCGCACCTCTCCGAGCTGCTGGTGGCATGCAACAAATACATGAAAAGCAGTTGATCAGCTCCTAGTTACGCAAAAACAAAACCCTGCAAATATATTGGAATATGTGTGCGATTGGCTCTACAACCAGCATGAAAGATAATGTGCATTTCTTGCAGCTGTTCCTTCTGTAGTTGGCGCTGGTGAATCAGATACCACAATCTCTTTGAATCACCTACAGGGGGCACGATGGGCCGGCTGGATGGGAAGGTGATACTGATGTCTGCTGCAGCACAAGGAATTGGTCGAGCCACGGCTATTGTAAGTCCGGGAACTCTTACTGGGTTTGCTTTGGGTTGGGTTTTGTACAAATGCATCTGCAAGCAGCCGTCACAAAGTACATGTGCTTGAATGTATTTAGATAATGGTGAGGACTTGAGCAGGAGAGCACCTAGGACAAGGGTCAGCAAGGTTTACCTTGCCTGGGCCAGTTCACTGCTACAGAGCCCCCTCTGTGGGCTGGATTGCAGGCGCATGTGAGAGACAGCGCCCCTGATTTTCTGTGCCTCTGCAGATGTGATTTCCGGCACCGTGGAAGTGAGTCCCCACACCGCGCTGGTTTAGCGCAGCACATGGGGACCCGCTGAGTGGGCGGCTTGTGGTCCAGTTAAACGACCCACTTGTGGCCCATGGGCCTTAGTGTCACGGCCCAGTTCACGGGCGATCAAAGTCCTGGCCGGGGACATCAGGACTGGGGGCAAGATGGCGGGGTGGAAGCAGGTACGGGGGTGCAGAAGCCAGGAGTCAAGAAGCCAAGGGTCCAGGGGTCAGGAAGCAAGGAGGCACGAAGTCAGGGGTCCGAGGATCAAGAAGCAGGGAGTGAAGAAGCCGAGGTTCAAGGATCAGGAAGCAAGAAGCCAAACGCAGCAAGGCAGGGAGAGTGTTGCTGTGGCAAAGAGCCAAAGGGAAAATGCTGACCTTATATCCCTTCCCAGCTCTTGCCACCAGGTGCTGTGAATTACCAATTGGCCTCAGCTGTGAGGCCATGCCTTGCCTCTTCAGAACAAACTTAGGAAGGCCGCAGACCTGCAAAGTCCTACTGGTCACAGGGCCTGGCTGCTGCACACACACCTGACACTTAGGTTGCCTACCCCTGACCTAGGGGTTGGCATAGGCCCATTGTGCCTCTCCACTCTGGTTTGGAGTGGCTAGAAGGCCATCTATCCGTCTTCTCCCTTGGCTGGCCCTTCACTGCTCTGGGCAAGGCATACAGGCTCCTCTGAGTGCCTCGCTGGAGGCATCCAGTCGCTGGCGTGGGCCATCACAGTAACTCTGCAACAACCTCCCCATCACAGCAACTTCCCCAGTCGCTATTAGAAGTGTGAGCAGTCCTTGGAAAGGGTGCAAGGGGTATGGTGCCAAATGCCCATACAGCTCCTTGCCAAGGGCACAAGGGAGCCTAGGTAAGCCTCCGCTCTGAGGGAGGGAAGAAATCACAAAGGGGAAATCTTCAAGCGATCAGAGCTCAAGATTTTAAAGCAGGGATGGGGAACCAATGGCGCTACAGACACTATTGGACTCCTGCTCTCATCAGCCCAAACCAACCTGTCCAATCATAGAATCATAGAATTGTAAAGTTGTAAGAGACCCTGGGGGGTCGTCTAGTTCAACCCCCTGCAATGCAGGGGTGTCAGCTAAAGTATCCATGACAGGTGGCCATCCAACCGCTGCTTACAGTAAAAAGAACCTCAAGGAAGGAGAGTCCACGAACTCTTGTGGGAGTCCGTTCTGCTGTCAAACAGCTCTCGCAGTCAGAAAGTTCATATTTATCACACCTCTTAATTCTATTCTGTCTTTTTATTGAGTTAAATTTCTTTAAAAACTTGCTGAGTAGGATTATCTAAAGATGTCTCAGGTCTCCCTTGGAGCACAAATGACTAGCATAGTATTTTTTATTTTATTTTTGCTTTCAGAAAAGCTGGTCTGTGAAAATGCCTTCGTATTTAGGCACAGAATATTCCAAATACAAAAATATTTTATTTATTTATTTCGCATAATTTATATGCCACTTGATTGTGACAACAACAATAGAGGTTTGATTGGACTATAAATGCAGTGAGAGGATGTGTCATTTGAATCCAATTCTTTGAGAAATCAGTCTTACCTAACTCTGTGTTTGATGTTTGGTGGCAGCTCCTCACAACAATCAGAACATTATCAAACCAGCTAACTATCCATGGCAGCTAAGAGGCAGAGCCCATGTTTTAATCTGTTCAGATATTAACTACATTTGGTTTGGTTTTGAAAGGCTTTTGCAAAGGAAGGAGCCAAGGTCATTGCTACAGATATCAATGAATCCAAACTCAGAGTACTGGAAGCCTATCCAGGTATTTCTTTAGTTATTTTGAGCCTGAGCCTGCTTCCGATTTTGGATGGATTTGGGGAGTGGAGTAGAGTAGAGCAGAACAGAAATATACCTTCCGAAGAGCAATTGGGGTGGGAGTGTCCAATACATTTCACGTTTAAAGGTGAATTTACCGAATTTGCAGAATTTGAAACAAGATGTTCATTGAAATCCGTGCTTCTCTGAATTTTGCAGTGTAGTTCTCCAGCCAAGTAATGTGTACATAAATACATATACTAGTATAAAGTGCACGTATAAATATATGTAATAGTGAAAATAACATGCAAAAATGCATTTTATTAGAAAAGGGAAGAGTAGAGCGCAAGGAGTTTTGAATTATTATTATTATTATTATTATTATTATTATTATTATTATTATTATTATTATTATTAATTATTAAATGCTGTGTGCATCTGTATCTAATCTTGCCCCCCTCTTTAATTTATTTATTGGTGTGTGTTTTTCTTTTGGTAAGAAAATAAAAGAATAAAATAAAATCAGGATTAAGGGGTGTTTTCAGGGCGGTGGAGGGTGTGTGTGCTGTGTCCCCTTGGTACAGTGGTGGAGGAAATGCTCTGTGGTGGAGGGGGGACGACAAAATTGTGGGGGTCAAGGAGGGACGGAGGGGTGAGAAATGTCCCTATTTTCATCTGAGGAATACTGGAGGGTATGAGTCAATATCTTTGTACTCTGTAAGGTTTGCTTCCAAGTAAAACATGTGTTGAAGGTACCTTATAAAATTAGCCTTGAACACTGCTAGGCTTGCCAGCAAATTCCCAATCAAATTCCCTTGCCTCTAAAAATGAAAAATAAAAGTCCTGACCTGCGTTGTTAACTGAACCCTTTCAGAGCATTGCCTGGCTTCAGATAAATCCAAGTTTTGTAGCAAAGAAATAAAGCTTAATAGCACTTTCTGTCACCTGTATTACTCAGCAATAATGGTTTGATTATAGTTATTAAGCTGCTGACACCTGGGTAGTGTTAATTTTCTTTTCTTAAACTCTGATGCAGAAAAACAACAACACTTTTTCTACTGAAGGAAATTATTCATCAAGATTCAGGTGGAGCTGTGTGCATTAGGCCTATATTTACAGTGGTTTAATATACTTTGAGGACAGCTCACTGATGGGGATGAAAACCACCCATGTAGAGCTGGGAAAATTTCTGCGAAACGTGATCACACTGCCCCTGGAAGTCCTGTTGACTTTAATAGAAATATATTGACATTCTAGACCCTTTTGTAACTTCTCTTC
The DNA here is from genome assembly GCF_964188305.1 of Podarcis bocagei. Taxonomy (NCBI): domain Eukaryota; kingdom Metazoa; phylum Chordata; class Lepidosauria; order Squamata; family Lacertidae; genus Podarcis; species Podarcis bocagei. The sequence goes on from NC_138134.1 coordinate 58,180,452, forward strand.
ACATGAAGATGTCTTGGTAGGAGGGCATGAATATGCCCACTGACCGCACTTCATGCACAGAGCCAAGGGCCCGAAAAAGGGTGCTCCTCTCTGCATACAATCCTACACAAGTGAGTGCTTCATGTGATGGAGAATCCTGTACAACTGAGCTTCTAGCTCTGCAGAACACTTTGTTGTCGTTTAGTCGTGTCCGACTCTTCGTGACCCCATGGACCAGAGCACGCCAGGCACTCCTGTCTTCCACTGCCTCCCGCAGTTTGGTCAGACTCATGTTTGTAGCTTCGAGAACACTGTCCAACCATCTCGTCCTCTGTCGTCCCCTTCTCCTTGTGCCCTCAAACTTTCCCAACACCAGGGTCTTTTCCAGGGAATCTTCTCTTCTCATGAGGTGGCCAAAGTATTGGAACCTCAGCTTCAGGATCTGTCCTTCCAGTGAGCACTCAGGGCTGATTTCCTTAAGAATGGAGAGGTTTGATCTTCTTGCAGTCCATAGGACTCTCAAGAGTCTCCTCCAGCACCATAATTCAAAAGCATCAATTCTTCGGCGATCGGCCTTCTTGATGGTCCAGCTCTCACTTCCATACATCACTACTGGGAAAACCATGGCTTTAACTATAAGGTTCCTGGAGCAGGAACCGGCAAGCCACTCCAGTATCCCTGCCAAGAAAACTCCATGGACAAAGGCAACAGGCAGAACACTTACATGAATTAATTTGTATGTGCAGAGCCGCTCACTGCACAGATGTGTACATGCAAGGTAATCATCCTTTATCATGAAATCAAAACAATATTGCCTATTCTGATATGCTGATTTCCTCAACAGGCATCCAGGTCCGTGTGCTGGATGTCACCAACAAAGAACAAATTGAAAAACTGGCCAAGGAAGTGATGAGAATTGACGTTCTATGTAATATTGCAGGGTAAGCTGCCGTCGTGGGTTAATTGCCTTTCCTTTTCAATGTGCTTTTTAAAACAGAAGCACTGGGCTTTCAAACACCCCCACACTGTGCTTTGAAGTCCCAACAATTGGAGCTTCAAAGCTCAGCACTGCCTGATGTTACTATGACCCTCGTGGTCCCTTCCAACTCAACGATTCTATGAAAAGTGGGCAACGCAGCCCACCTGTCAAATTTGACCCTGCAAGGGTGAGGAGATAAGAGTTCAGCCCACTGACCAGGAAAAGATATATCCACCCAGGTATATGGCTTTAGAAGCTTTGACAACATAAGCAGCATAAAAATAACTAAAATAAAATAAAAGCCTGGACAACTTCAGCCGCTAAAGGTATATTTGAAAAGCCCTGAAAGCACAGGAAAACAACCTGTTGTTCCTTGTGTTTTTTATGCCAGGTTTGTCAGTACGGGGACCATTTTGGAATGTGAGGAAAAAGACTGGGATTTCACTATGAACGTCAACGTTCGCAGTATGTATCTGATGATCAAAACATTCCTGCCTAAGGTAAGGCCAACATGCTGTTCTCTTATCCTTTAGAGGTGTAGCTCGCTGTGTGCTCAGTAAAGGGCTGGTAAAAGTGGTGTAGGAGGAGGATGAGCCAGGCTGAGATAATATTTGCAACTTACAATTCTCAGAGTGGTTTCACAATCCATCTCTCTTCCCAGGGAACTCTGGGAATTGTAGCACTTGGGAGGGGGATATGAGTCTCCTAACAACTCTCAGAGCCTTTAGCAAACAATACTTCCCAAGATTTATTGGGGAGAGCCATGACTGTTTAACCTGGTATGATTCTGCTTTAAATATATAGTGCAGATGGGGCCTTAGTCTAACCTCCTCCTAATAATTTAATAAATTTTTTTAGTTATTTACTGTACCATAAAAGGTAAAGGTAAAGGGACCCCTGACCATTAGGTCCAGTCGTGACCGACTCTGGGGTTGCAGTGCTCATCTTGCTTTATTGGCCGAGGGAGCTGGCGTACAGCTTCTGGGTCATGTGGCCAGCATGACTAAGCCACTTCTGGCGAACCAGAGCCGCGCACAGAAACGCCGTTTACCTTCCCGCCAGAGCGGTACCTATTTATCTACTTGCACTTCATGCTTTCAAACTGCTAGGTACCCACTAACAATTTTTCTGAAGCATTTCTTCTGGGGGCCCTCCACACTAGTGTTTTATCGCAGGTGTGTTCTGCATGCAACATGGTTTTGACCATTGTTCATTACTGGTGGATTAATTCTGCTTTGGTGTGTGTTGTGATCCTCCCCCAATGCTATCACATTATTGTTGTCCAGAGAGACTATAGTGCAACCAAGGTGGGAAACGCCCCCCCCCCAATCCCTCAGGACATTTGTGACATAAAAAGTGAGAGAATTTCAGCAGGAAGTTGCAGGATATGCACTGATGGGAAATGAAGCAATGTGGCCGTCCCAAAACTTTTGCGGGTGCAAAGAGCATTAAACAGAATCACATAGGACCATCGTGAGCAATGTATGTGCAAATGAAAGGATGTTGGAGGGAGGGCCTTAAAGAATTATCCTGTCATGGGACAGCTTATCATGCCATCAGTTTTAATGAAATAAGGTGAGAGCAGAGAACCTCACAACGTATTCCGTCGCTGGCCATGAGACTCGTGGCATGAGACCAAGAGCATATAGATCTTTCATTTGCCCATCAAATATGTGTTAATCCTTCTATGATCTTTGTGGATGAAGTTTTAAAGCATCTGACAAAAGCTTTCTTTTTCAGTTCAATTGCACCTTTTAAAAAAAGAAAAGATAAACTACGTTTGTGAACCCAAAGTTCAATTTAATTGTTTAAAATGACACAGTATTACATGAATGTCTTGCTTACGGGCTTCCCATAGGCTTCTTGTTGGCCACTGTGAGAACGGGATGCTGACCTAGACTGGCCCTTCTTTCCCCTGATTCAGCAAGGCTTTTCTCATAGTCATCTGCTTGGTGTTCTTGTGGCGTCAAAACATTTTGTGTTTGCATTTTTCAAATAGATGCTGGCGGAAAAATCTGGTAACATCATCAACATGTCTTCTGTGGTATCTAGCATCAAAGGTCAGTTAGCTTCGCAGTTTAAGCACAGCAAGGTTCATGTCATCCTTACCTTATTTTACACATATTTTAAAATGGACTGGTGCCTGTGATATAGGATATTTGGGGGCTATGTCCTTCTGGTGTTCTGTTGGTCTAATACCAATCTAAGGGTCATTTCACATGAATATCTGTATTCATCTTGTCTGGTGGGGACTATGTATTCTTAGATGCAAGTGACGGGTACCCAGTGCAAAAAAAGCCCCACATTTTATGAAGGTTTCTTACTGCAGGAACTACTTGCTGTCTTTTAGCATGTTAAAGATTTGTTTCCAAATGTTCCTATGTATTTTGATTATTGTGAATTGCCATGGGCTTCCTTGGAATGGGGAAGCAGGTTATAAATTTGACATGACAAAACAAAGTTTTCACTATGCAGGACATGGCATGCCGTTTCTTATTTTATTATATTATTGACCTATCATAAACGTATGTAGAAACTAAAATGTTAACCACACAAACAATAACAGAACCATACACAGAGCATATTCAGTATATAAAAAAACCCACAAATTACAGAGATGTTGTTGCATATAGCCAAGTTTTTAAGATGAGTCTATATAGCCCAGCCACAATGAGGAGTGCCATTTCTGACCTTTTATAAAGGAAGCTGTTGTCAGCTTTAGGGCAGCTCCATGAATACTTGGTGTGCCACATCCATTACATTTTGATGGCTAGAGTGGCTTCTTAGAGCCAAGGCTGCACTCTGGAAACATCTGCCTCTGCTTAACACTTGTACCATGGCAAGCATCACTAGGTATGTCCAAGATGGTGTTGATAATAATATATAATAATTATTATTTATTATTTATACCCGACCCATCTGGCTGGGTTTCCCCAGCCACACTGGGCAGCTTCCAACAGAATATTAAAATACAATAGTCTAGTAAACATTAAAAGCTTCCCTAAACAGGGCTGCCTTCAGATGTCTTCTAAAAGTCTGGTAGTTGATTTTCTCTTTGACATCTGGTGGAAGGGCATTCCACAGGGCGGGTGCCACTACCGAGAAGGCCCTCTGCCTGTAACTTCTCTTCTCGCAGCGAGGGAACCGCCAGAAGGCCCTCAGCACTGGACCTCAGTGTCTGGGCAGAACGATGGGGGTGGAGATGCTCCTTCAGGTATAGTGGACCAAGGCCGTTTAGGGCTTTAAAGGTCAGCAGCAACACTTTGAATTGTGCTCGGAAAACGTACTGGGAGCCAGTGTAGGTCTTTCAAGACCAGTGTTATGTGGTCTTGGCGGCCGCTCCCAGTCACCAGTCTAGCTGCCGCGTTCTGGATTAGTTGTAGTTTCCAGGTCACTCCAGCTTCCATTGTCTCTGCCCAACATCCAAGCTGGCTGGGGCTGATGGGGGTTGTGGTCCAACCAAGTGTGGAGAGCCACGGGTATCTTACAGCCTTGCTTTTATGGGTTGACCAGAGAGAGGCAAAACTGGGGTGACCTCCCAACATCTGCGAGTAATAGAAACCTTGGGTAGAAATGGAACAGCTGGAGAAAGGGGGTCTAAATAGTGCATGGCAATATTCTCAGGGGCACAGAATACAAACACACACACACACACACAAGCTTTCTTCTATAGAAATCGATCTTTGTGCAATATGTTTTTAGAAGAGAACAGGGAATAGAAGTTCAGCTCATCACAAGACTATTTAGAGACAGCCAATGAGAAGGCAGAATGAAGGCTATATAGAAATGCAAAATGAGCTTTTGCATTCTTTGGTATGATTTGATTTCCTGATTCCCACCCTGATCTCTTTCTCAGGAGCTGTTAAGAGGTGTGTCTATGGTACCTCAAAGGCAGCAGTTATTGGACTTACCAAATCCATAGCTTCTGACTTCATTGGGGAAGGAATCAGATGCAACTGTGTTTGTCCTGGTAAGAAGCATCCCACCATCTTTGTTCTGTTTGCAAGTTCGTGCAAAGGCATCTAAAGTTTACATTTCAAGGGTGAATCCCTCTGGGCTATTTATTAAAGTAACTAATATTTTCAGACAGAGGAGTTACCATTTAAATACATGATGTCATTTAATTAATACATGAGAGCCAGTGTGGTGTAGTGGTTAAGAGCAATAGTCTCGTAATCTGGGAAACCAGGTTCGCGTCTCCGCTCCTCCACATGCAGCTGCTGGGTGACCTTGGGCTAGTCACACTTCTCTGAAGTCTCTCAGCCCCACTCACCTCACAGAGTGTTTGTTGTGGGGGAGGAAGGGAAAGGAGAATGTTAGCCGCTTTGAGACTCCTTAAAGGGAGTGAAAGGCGGGATATCAAATCCAAACTCTTCTTCTTCTTAATGTTTGGGTATTTTCTTAGGCACTATTGACACTCCTTCTCTGCAGGAGAGAATCCAGGGCAGCCCTGATCCAGAACAGGTGGGCAATACAATTTCATTTTTTGCATTATGACACACAATCCGGCAGTGATAAGCTATTTAAAGCACCTTTGTTCTCCACAGGCTGCTTCAAAACATTCATTTTTCACCATTTTGTACCCAGGATTTATAACAAGTCAATAGAGTAAAAAGTAGAGTAAAATGTAAAAAGTAAGCAGATCCTCCTCACCTCTGAATGTAGGTAACTTATTCACCGCAAGCCTTTTTTGCAGAATGTATTAATTGGCTTTGTTTAGCCATCATAGTAACCTATGGTTTATTCATAAACAATACCGTAGTTGGTTGTAATGGGAATGAGCCTAGCCTACATGAAGGCTTACATTCCCCCCTCCTCTTGTTTCCAGTTTGCATTAACTATAGTTAAGAACTAATAAACCATAATGATTTTACTATGATTTGTTTGCAACAGGCCAACTTCAAACCATGGTTTGTGAAGATGGCTTGTTGCAAGCAAACCATCGTTAATATTAGCCTGTTTTGTCAGATAACACAACTGGCTGTGGTTATTCAAAAGCAGAAAAGAAAGCTTTTGTCTGTAAGAGGATTATAAGGGAAGTTTGTGAGTCTGTGGCAGAGCTAGGCTTGCCTAAATGCAACAACTGAGCTCACAACCCTATCGTTTAGAAGGGGCAGAATGCTCTTCTGCCTGTTGGCAGCTGTTGAAGTGCAGCCTCCTTTATAAATATTGACATCTCTTGACCCCATGTACAGGTTACCTTGGCAGTTAGATGTCTCAATTTGCCTTGGCTTTCCCCTCTATTTTCTTTGAACAGTATCTTGGGAACAACATTCGCGTGGAAGTTTGATACACTTCCAAACTACTCTAAATGATCTGGGTATGGATTTGAAGTATCGCATGATGAAAAATAACGCCAGGGGAAGGTCCTGTGTTTGAGAACCACGTCTAGGCTTATTGATGCAGCGAATGCTTTTTATCTCTAGGCACTGAAAGACTTTATGGCCAGGCAAAGGATAGGTAGGTTTGGGACAGCTGAAGAAGTAGCCCACCTGTTTGTATACCTGGCTTCCGATGAAGTAAGTACAATGGGTCAGCCACATAGCAGTACACCAGGTTGTCTGAAATAGTACTTCTTTAACAGCTAGTGCCAACAGGCTTCTGTTTGCTGACACCTGAGATAATGTGTTTCCAGGACCCACCTTATTCCCTTGACTGTAATCGGTTTTAGCTGTTTCTAATTCTGAAATTTAAATTATTGCAACCCACCTGGGAATTGCTGGTGAAAGACAAGCAGTAGTAACAACAACAACAACAACAACAACAACAACATAGAACTGGGTGGGGGGCAGAACACGCCACAGGCCCCATTGCTCACCAGTCCTTGTTTGAGTGCTTTTGACTGGCTGGAATGGTTCCTTGAGCTCTTATTTGTCTAGAAGGAGGGTAGAGAGGGGTGTTTGTATAGCAAACTCATGGCACCAAGATAAAGTGTTCGTTTGTTGTTCCAGCCACTCAGAACCTTTAATTTGAAGCAAGTAATGTTAGCGAGGTGGGGTTTTGAATCCCAAACTGTGTCAGCGAGTCGGAGGGGTGGGCAGAGGAGGCTGGTGGGACAGGATGGTCCAGGCAAAGGGGTCAGCGATTTGTGGGGTTGTGCCACCCGTGAGGAAGGAGTCAGAGGAAAGAGCCTGGGCAGTCAGGGACCGGAGGAGAGGAGGTTGGGGGAGAGTTGCAGGAAGCCGAAGAGGGGGAAGAGGCAGCCCCAGAGAGAGATGGACCATTAGAAGTTCCTCCATTTCCTCCCTCAATGACTCCAAGGACAAGGAAGGGTTTGCTGTGACGGAAGCAGCTGGAGCTGCCACAGGAGCTGCCAGTTGCTTACGTGCACCATGTCAGATGTGGGTGTATGTGGTTGTGTTGTTGCATCCCTGATGTGTCTCTTCCTTGCACCTTAGGAACAGATGTAATCAAAGTGCTTTGCCAGTAAAGAACTATGCTTTCCATTGCTTGTCCCCACCCAGGCTGGGTGTGCTCGGGACAAACTGTAGTTGCAGTCCCTACTATTTAAGACCCTTGCACAATTGCCTCAAACTCTTCCTCCCTCTGCTGCCTTGCCCCATCCAGTGAGAGTCAAACTAAGCACGACAGAATCAATGCAATGAGCAATGCACTGTTAATGGAAGCTGGTGTCGTGACTGGGCCCAGTGATATCAAGTGAAGGCAGTGGTGCCTGCTCATAATCTAGCGGATCCTGGGTTGTCTCAGTCCCATCTGCACAAGGCCCCATTTTGGGGATTTTCACAGGCTAAGGTAAAGGGACTCCTGACCATTAGGTCCAGTCGTGACTGACTCTGGGGTTGCGGCGCTCATCTCGCTCTATAGGCCGAGGGAGCCGGCAACTAGCTTCCGGGTCATGTGGCCAGCATGACTAAGCCGCTTCTGGCAAACCAGAGCAGCACACGGAAATGCCATTTACCTTCCCACCGGAGCGGTACCTATTTATCTACTTGCACTTTGACGTGCTTTCAAACTGCTAGGTTGGCTGGAGCAGGGACCAAGCAATCGGAGCTCACGCCGTCGCGGGGATTTGAACCGCCAACCTTCTGATCAGCAAGTCCTAGGCTCTGTAGTTTAACCCACAGCGCCACCCGCATCCCTACTGCTGGCAATTTACCTCCACTTCCAGCCCCGCCCAAACAGGATTTAGATTGCGGCCTTAATCCTTTTACAATTGTCATTTAGTCATATGGAGTTCAATCAGCTTCTGAAACATTTCATGTTGGTTGGGACCACTACATTTATAGTACTGTATTTATTGAGGACACAATGACTTGAATTATGCTATATGCTCAAACTTTGTCCTTGCTTTCTTCAGTCAGCATTCATGACTGGCCGGGAGTACATCATTGATGGAGGCTGGAGCATGTGACCTGGTACCTGGAGATTTCTGTTTGCAAATGCTGAACGCCAGAACTCGCAACGGTTTTAATGCCTAAAATGAACAATTTAATCAACCGTCTAATAGGTGCTAATCCAGTCTTTCTCACGCAATGGATTTGTTTTACATTTTGTTTCTCATTTATCATGACATCTTCACTCCAGCTTTTGTGTCCACTTCAATCAGATGCATGTAATCCTAAATTGCTAGGTGTGTGCACTCATGCATGCACATAGCTGGATGGGGGAGGATCCAGAAGAGTGAGGTCAGAGGCAAATAAGGAGCATAAAGAACAAACGCTGCCAATTGCATGAAGCAAAAAGTGTTAGTGATGGCAACAGAAGCATCCTGGCATTAATAAAATGATTAATACAAGAGATGGAATCAAAAACCCAGATCTCACTTCTAAGTCATAGAATTTGATTTCCGAATCTATTGTAATTCAACATTTTTATGCTGGAGCGTCCTTTGATGAACTATGTGGCCCTTTCAGTTCCACAATTACGTGGTGTGCCTTTGTTCCAGAATGGCTACATGCTATTGCCTTACAAGTGCCTAATAAAGTTAATTCCACTACCAGTTAAATGTAGTTATTTTCAGTTCCATGCACGTGCGGGTACAACCCTGCTTCCTCTTGTAGAACACGGAGAGCCATCGGAATTAAGGAAGGCTGTGGAAAGTGATTGCTAAAAACAGGCTTTTAATAATTGCTAGTTGGAAATAAAAAGGAAGGCTTAAGCTGCTTGCAGTGCCTCTCTTTTCGCTTTTCCTCAAAAGATATAACATGTACTCAACATGTACTCATATACTCAAACTGTTTTTCCCATCTCACTGTGCAGAGTTTGCTAAGCTTGTGCCAGACTTGTGTCTGGGATTGGTGCAGGGTAAAAGAACTGGGTGGTGCTGGAGGAGACTTGAGAGTCCCATGGACTGCAAGAAGATCAAACCTCTCCATTCTTAAGGAAATCAGCCCTGAGTGCTCACTGGAAGGACAGATCCTGAAGCTGAGGCTCCAATACTTTGGCCACCTCATGAGAAGAGAAGACTCCCTGGAAAAGACCCTGATGTTGGGAAAGATTGAGGGCACAAGGAGAAGGGGATAACAGAGGACGAGATGCATGGATAGTGTTCTTGAAGCTACCAGCATGAGTTTGACCAAACTGCGGGAGGCAGTGGATGACAGAAGTGCCTGGCGTGCTCTGGTCCATGGGGTCGTGAAGAGTCGGACATGACTAAACAACAACAAAAGAACTGGGTACATCTGAAAAACAGCCGCCTTGCTTTAGTAGCAGACCTTATAATTCAGAGAGGGGAGTGTCTTTTTACACAGGGCCACATGCCCGTATCTGGCAGAGGCAACAGTGGGCACGGCAGTGATTGTAAATTTCGCCTTTGTATAGAAAGGTAGTTTCCCCACGCACACAAACACACCTTTCCATCAAAGGAAGCAAGAAGCATCATCAGTGCTGCAGGACACATTCCACCCAGGCAAAAATGCATGAAGCAAGGCCAGTAGCAGGGGTGGCCTGGGGAGAATCCCACAGGCTAGAGAAGCTTGGAAAGGGGCTGCATTTGAACCCTGGGCCAGAGGCTTCCCACCCATGGAATAATGATTACACAAGAGCAGTCAGTAGGAGACAATATCTACCTAAGTGGACCAATGGCCCATGTTGGTGGAAGGCCACTTCAGGTATTGATTTGTTCAACATCTCATAACATGAAACTGTGGGAAGACGTCCATCCCATTGCAACTCTGTGAAGGAGATTTCGTTTTCATACTAATCCTTTCACAGAGCTTGCCAACATTTCTTAAGTGGCTTTTTACAAGCCAGTCTGTACCACGTGTTTGTCAAATCATTGCAGCAATACTTTTCCAGGCCTGCTTTGGGGGGAATGCCATTGCAGCATCAGTGTGGACAGGCAAAGGTTTTTCAGAGCTCCTCTGACATTTAAGTAAATTAATGTGATACATTAAGTTGCAGTGGAGGAGATGCTTGCTGTTTTATTAATGGACCGCTATGTGTAAGAACAAATAAACATGAAAATAAATGCATCTTCCCTAGCAAACAAAGCAAACCCTAATACTCTAGGCTGAAAGGTTCTAACAATTTGCCTAATGGTCATCTGGTCCAGCAACCTATTCTCAGAGGCCAACCATATGCCACAAGCAAGACATAAATGCAATAGCACCACCCACGAGATTCCCAGCAACTGGTAGAACCTACTTTGTGTGTACACTCTATACCTTTAAAGCATATTATTTCTCAAAGAATTCTGGGTACTGTAGTTCACTCCCTCACAGTTACAATTCTCAACAATCCTGAACAAACTACAGTGCCCAGTATTCCTTGAGGGGAGGAATGTGCTTCAAATGTGTTTTAAGGGTATGGTGTGTACACTGCTGGCCGGTAGCCAATGCAACTCTTATTCTCCATGAATTTGTCTTAACCCGCCTCCCTTTTAAAAAGCAATTTAGTAGCGACCACTGCATCCTGCGGCAGACTGTTTAACTTTCCTTGCCACGTTTGCTTTCTACCTGCAACAAATGCTTCGAGTGCCTCTTTTAAATAATAATAATTATTATTTATACCCCGCCCATCTGGCTGGGTTTCCAACAAAATATTAAAATACAATAATCTATTAAACATTAAAAGCTTTCCCAAACAGTGTTTCCTGAGGCCCCAATGTGTGACATGATGCAGTTAATGCTATCAATTAACACAATCAGAGAGAGAGAAAGAGAAGCAAAACAAAATTCATTTAGCACCAGAGAGCAGCCTTGCTTGAAAGTACAGCCTGGACAGCCTCCAAAAACACAGGAACTGCATCTCTCTTGGCTGGAAATAGGCCAAAAAGGACCTCCTTGAGATGCACAAAGCAGAATTAGATACCCCGGTTCTGTGACAGTGTATCTCAAGGCAAATCTAAAAAAATGTACTGTAGTATAAACACCGACAACTGGGAAACACTGGCCTGTGAGCGCTCCAGTTGGAGAACAGCCTTTACCAAAGGTGCCATGGGCTTTGAAGACACTCGAACGCAGGATGAAAGGGAGAAACGTGCTAAGAGGAAGGCACACTTGGCAAATCCACACCGTGGTCAACTCCCACCCGGAAACTAATGTCCCCACTGTGGGAGGAAGTGTGGGTCCAGAATTGGCCTCCACAGTCACTTACGGACTCATTGGTAAAACCATGTTTATGGAAGACAATCCTACTCGGCTACGAGTGATCGCCAAAGAAGAAGAATGATAGCAAAACCACTTCAAAGCGCCTTGTTAGCGTTTCTCTCTCTCGCTGCAACAGCAGGGAATTGCTATAGGCCTGGAGAGCGCAATGGCAGCTTTAAGAGAAAGGCCACCTTTAATTGGCGTGCACCCTTATTGTGAAGTGGAATAGGACACTGGGATCCTGCCACTCACGGTGCTGCATTTGCACCGTGGCCTTGGGCTGCCCTCTGCCGGCCAGTTGCTTCCTGGAAACAGATGTCCGCTTCCCTTTTATCTGCCAGCACTTTCCAAGGTGCGGGGTATCTTCCGCCGCGCTGCCGCTTTGCTATTACCGTACATCTGATCCCTGCAAGCGGAGCTTGGCAGCCCGCTCCCTCCAATTGGGTAAAAGGGCGCCACCAGCGTTGGGAGGGAGGCTTGGCAAAGGAACCCAGGCGAAATAGGCGTCTCCAAGCCGGCTCTGCCCGCGCGTCTTGTTGCAGCGTTTTGGACGGTTTGGCGAGCTCGCCTTCTCGGCCCCCACCGCTAGCAGCGGCAGAAAGCCGGCAGCCTGCGGATCAGCAGCCACCCTCGTCGCCTTCCTGCAATCTCTAGAAGGCCTGAGGCTCTTCCTTTCCTAGGTAGGCACGATTATTCCGCGCGTCCTCCTCTTTCAACCCCCCAGGAGCTGAACTGGAAGCAGCAGGTCTGTGCGCAAAAGCGCACGCACCGCGGAATCGGCCGACTTATTTCCCACGATTCTATTCTATTCTATTTACAGAACCGCTAAAACATAGAAAAAACGATCATTTAAAAGCATTTAAACCTTGATCAATATAATACTGTCTGCACATATGTAACGAAATCGAGGCAAAGAAAGCTTTCCATCAGACGCATGGTATTAGCGGCAATCTAGGCGTGATGACGCCCTTCTTTCCGCTAAGAGGAAGGGGAAGGAGCATCCGATGACCAGATTTCCCTGCGCGGGGGAAGGCCGTGGGCGCTCAGATGCGCCTTACATTATCTTTTGGGTTGTTTTTTTTATGTAGGCAGGGGATTGGCTCCTCCAGGCGTGCCATCCTTCCTTGGCAACTCTAAGAATCTGTTGCTTTGACTTGTTGGGAAAAGCAATCCTTTCGTTTCTATCTAGTTGCGGAAAGCAGAACTCAGAGAGTTGGCAGTAGCCAGCTTGGCATTCTTGAGAATGAGCACATGTTCTTGTGGCTTAGCAGGCACTGGCTTCCATCAGTCTTTTTTGGCAAACACTCTCCAGTTAGCAAAGGAACAGAGTGACCCCCAGCCACTTACAGTTCATCAGGCAGTTAAGTACAGAATGTATGCATGTGGCTGGTCAACACTGCATTGGTGCACCCAGAGTAGTTTTCAACTAAGGTTTACTCAGACCCATTAGAATTAATCAACATTACTTAGTCATTCTCATTCATTTCAGTGAGTGTACCCTGAGTAACACATTATATAGCTGCATATCACCCCAATTTCAAATAATCCAGCAGCAGCAGCAGCACTGCAAGGTTGTGTAAACTGACAGTTTGGGCTATGGTGTGTGTTCAAATGCTCACCTTCAAGGCATCTGAATGCTATAAGCCACATAGCAGGCCTGCTAGGGTCAACGTAGACTTGACTTGCACAGCTAGCAATGACACCAGTATTTTTTAAATTTAATACTAGATGCAGGGAAGGGGGAAATTCTATTCAGGACTGCAGCACGCATTTAATCCTTTCCTCCAGGCATGATCCTGATTTTTAAAAATCCCCCTGCTTAGAGCAACGATTAACCTGGGTGGGGGAGCTGCCCTTGAATTATGGAAATATGAAATATAATTTAGAGACCCCTCGGTCTTCATTACTTTCTTGCATTTGGTGCTTAGAAAAGCTTGTTTTTGCCCACTGAAAGAGCATTAGTGTGCTGGGAGTGTGTAGTCCTTGCACAACTTTGAAAGGTCTTACTAATTTGGGTTTATTGCTGCTTGCTTTTGTATTTGTATGTCACTGTTTTTCCAATGAAGTGACTCAAAAATTTCCCGGATACAAAACTGGTGACATCCTTCCATGCCTCAGATGGAATAGTTTGGTGTATACCTTCCCTGTGATCAGGATTGGGGGGAACCTGTCCCCCCCGCTAGATGATTTTGGACTTCAATTCCCTTCAGCCCCGGCCAGCCAGCAAGACCAATGGTCAGGGATGGTGGAGATATAGTCTATCAACATATGGAAGACCACAGGTTCACCGATCCTGGTTTAGTGCAGACAACCACTGATGAAGCTCAAGCAAGAAAGGGCAATTTTCTTTCTTTCTTTTAAAAAGACGAATAACAGAAAGTCATAATGCTGATAAAAAAATATCTGGAACCGGTAGGATTTATTACACCTGTAAGTTCTATTTGTTGATTGATAGGTAACTCTACATTTTGTTGTTTTTGTATTATCTTAGGTTGGTCAAAATGCCAGAGGACCTGGTGGCAGAGAGTGAGGAAACAGTACCTGCTGCAAATGCAAACTCAGATGTTATTCCCATGCATCTAGTAACTCAGGTACTGCTGGTTCAGATCTTTTACAACTATGGATGACCTGAATAGAAGAACGTAAGAAGAAGAGCCTGTTGGATAGGGACAATGGCCCACCTGATCCATGATCCTGTTCTCACAGTGGCCAGCCAGATGTCTATGGGAACCTTGAAAGCAGGACCAGAACACAACCACACACTCCCCACTTGTGATTCCCAACAACTGGCATTTGGAGACTTACTACATCTGGCAGTGGAGGCAAGACATAGATATTGTGGCTAGACGCCATTGATAGACTTCTCTTCCATCAGTTTGTTTAATTCTCTTTTGAAGCCATCCAAGTTGGTGGCAATCACTACACCCTGCAGTTGTGAATTCCATAGTTTATGTAATATGCTGTGTGAATAAACACTTAATTTGGGTGTCCTGAATCTTCAAGCATTCTGCTTCATTGAATGTCTGCAAGTTCTCCACCTGCTGTACCAGAGGCACATCAAGACACCTGTCTTTTCAGTCCTGGGGTCTTCTTCTCTGCCCAATTGTGTTCTTGCTAAGGGGCAGGCTCTAGGTTATGTTATTCATGCTTATTAAAAATCATACTTAAGCAAGCCACTTTTATTTTGAAGAAAAATCTGCCATTCAGGAACATGGCTGTTAGCTCAGTTGGTTACAGCGTGATGCTGATAACGCCAAGGTTGCGGGTTTGATCCCCGTATGGGCCAGCTGCATATTCCTGCATTGCAGAGGGTTGTACTAGATCAGGCATCCCCAACCTGTGGCCTTCCAGATGTTTTGGCCTACAACTCCCATGATCCCTAGCTAACAGGGCCAGTGGTCAGGGATGATGTGGCTGGGGAAACCCAGCCAGATGGGCGGGATATAAATAAATATATTATTATTATTATTATTATTATTATTATTATTATTATCCAAAACATCTGGAGTTGGGGGTGCCTGTACTAGATGACCCTTGGGTCTCTTCCAACTCACATCTGATCTAGATGGGTTCCTGCTGAAAATCCCTCCGTTGACACTCAAGAACCTCTGACATTGAAAAGAGAGTTGGCCCAGATGACCTCCAATATCCCCTTCAGCTCTAAAATTCTGAGTCTTCTTCAGAGAAACGCACAGCCCACCCTAAATGCATTTACTCAGAAGTAAACCCCATCAATTTCAGCAGCGCTTGTGGTTTCCTTGTAAATATGCCAAGGACTCCAGCCTTGGCAGTTTGGTACTTTGGTGAAAGTCTACAAATTATGGTTGTTATCGTTGATAGCATTTCCTCGTTTTAATTCAGGAAGCCAGTATTTTGGACTCCAAAGCTGTTGATGGCCATACGCAAACTGAAGAGACTGCTCTGCTGAACAGCTGTGAGCATCAAACACAAGAGCCTGTGGTTGAGTCAAAGACATCAGGGAAACTGAGGCGAATATGTGCCTGTCCTCCACAAGGCATAATTGCCAGAATCGTGACAAATGGTATGTAAAAAGAAAGGGAAGAGGCAGGAATGTGTGAAGTTATTTTAGTAACATATCCACAAATGCTAAGAAATATATTCATGCCTCTCCAACTTTATTTCTTCTTCCAGTGGCAGCTATGGTGCTGGTCTGGGCTGTGGCTTGGTCCATTACAGGCCAAGAGTGCCTTCCTGGTGGGAACCTCTTCGGAATTTTGTTCCTCTTCTTTTCTGCTGTAATTGGTGGTAAATTTATGGGCATCATTAAACTTCCCGGCCTACCTCCATTCCCTCCACTTCTTGGTAAGTTGTCAATGAGCCTGCCATCAACTTGCTGTTACATAGGTTTGATTTGTGGACATGACAGGGCAGAGATTACAGGGAGGTTTATCTGCAGTCAGATTATATAACCTGTTGGTGTTAAGTTTAATTGTTAGATTAATCAACTGTAGCTTTAATTGATTAGAGAGGAACAGTTTTGTTTGGTGATGGCAAATTTTAATTGCTTGGGCATGGGTGGGCTTTCTTTTCTTGGTGGGGGGGGGTAGGCTAAATTATTCCTGGAGAACTTCTTTAATATGGAGTTGAAAAGAAAGGAAATGGTGCTTCTGTAAAAATTAATAAGCAAAAATAATTGACAGAATCTCAAGAAGCCATTTGCACTGTTAAATTGAATTGATTAATCAGCTAAAGGACAAGTGATTACTCACTTAAAGATCAGCTTTAATCAGTTGACAACCTTGATGTGAATCCATTCTGTTAACAGTGCAGGTATCCTCTAGGCTACTTAAATCTTTCACAGAGATTTTCTTGGTGCTGAAGAAACTCTTGGAGTGAGGAGGTACTATTTTTAGTTAAACTGAAGCATGTTGTTTAATTTTTTAAAATCTCTGCAACATCTTGAGAAGGTAGGTAGATTCTATCAGGTCATGGTCCTATGAGTAAGTGACTTGGTAGTTCTACATATGATAACTTTCCCAATCTACAGAATATCAACTTTAAGTTCCATTGACAATGTGACTTTTACAGATCAGGTACACTGTCTTTTTGCTTAACCTGTCCCATAGGATTGTTGTGAAACTACCGTATTTTTCGTCCCATAGGACACTCCGTCCCATAGGACGCACCTAGTTTTTTTTTGGGGGGGGGAATAAAGGGGAAAATATTCCTTTATTTCTCCCCCAAAACCAGGTCAGGGAACAGCGATATGGCAGCGCTCCGCCTCCCCGCTGTCCCCCGAGCTTGTGGGGCTGGCCGATGTCTGCCCGGCACAAGGGGCGCTCTGCTTCAGGGCGCCTCGTGCGCCGGGCGGCAGGCTGCTGCAGGGCTCCCCACGCTGCGGATGTCTGCCTGGCACGAGGGGCACTCTGCTTCAGGGCACCCCACGTGCCAGGCGGCAGACTGCTATTTGCAGCCTGGGGAGCCCTGCGGGAACTCCCGCAGGCTCCCCAGGCTTGCTGATAGCTTCCTGAAGCCTGGAGAGCAAGAGGGGTCGGTGCGCACTGACCCCTCTCGCTCTCCAAGCTTCAGCGAAAGCCTGTATTCACCCCATAGGATGCACACAGATTTCCCCTTCATTTTTGGAGGGGGAAAAGTGCGTCCTATAGGGCGAAAAATACGGTAATACAGGGGACCCTCTTGTATGCCTAAACTGAGTTCCTAAGAGGAAGGGTGGAATACAAATATGAAAAATTATATGCTGGGAAGCATATTTGACTGAATGCCAGGAGTATGGAAATGGGATTTTCCATTAGATCTTCAAATTCAGGAATTTGCATTAATCTACCCCCCTGTGTTGTAACCACTGGCTCATATTCTTCCTCTTGAGCTTTTGGTACAGGCTGTATTTCTGTGAGGACAGAATGCTTAACCTGCGAAGGCATCTAATCTTATTCAGAATTTTTTCAGGCAGTGTGTTTTCCCGTTCTCTGTTCCTTTTAGGAATGCTGCTTGTTGGATTTCTCCTCAGAAATGTCCCACTGATCAGTAACATAGTCCGGATCAAAGTGAAATGGGCAGTTGCCCTGAAAAATATCGCCCTCTCCATTATCTTGGCTCGCGCTGGCCTTGGCCTTGACCCAAAGGTAGAGCATTAAATGGTACTGTTGAATATCTCTTACTGGTGTTTACGTAGTTAGAATCTCCTTTCTTGTAACTTGAATCCATTGGTTCAGGTCTTAGCCTCGAGAGCAGGAGAAAACAAGCTTGCTGCATCTTCCATGTGACAGCCCTTTAGATATTTGAAGATGGCTATCATATCTCTTCTCAGTCTCCATTTTACCAGGCTAAACATATCCAATCCCCTAAACCGTTCCTCATATAAGGCTTGGTTTAAGCTTAAGTTCTTGTAAATTTTGCATGAGGAAAACAGTTGTTCTGTGTGGGGAAGCCTGTTACCCCCATGCAGAGCTGATTGTTCACTTCATGGCCTTTTTGAACCTATAACTAATTTCCATCTATTTCTAAGCCATGTTCAGATGGCAGAATTTAATAAGCTATGAGTTGTGTTTGGATGCAAGAATGAGACACTCTCACACACATCCCTCATGTGTCCTCTTCTGGTGTGGTTGTGAGGCAGAAATTGGGAGCTTCTGTTTTTTGATTAACCACAGTTCAACCTATTGTTCAAATCTTGGATTATGGTTAGTCTTAACTATGGTTTGTCGCAAGAAGCCAGCTTCATGAACTGTGGCTTGAAGTTGGCTTGTTTCAGTCATAGTTTCTCCAGGTTTGGATGACACAGAAAGCAATGGTTAATATAAAATGAAGACTTCTCCACTTCTTGTGGCTGTGTCACATAAGCTCACTGTGGCTCCATGGTTTAGCATGGCTTCTGGACAAGGTCATTGTAAGCTCAGCTCACAGGGGGAAGTACTCTTCCCCATCACCAATTCCAACTCCACATGCTCGCTTGATAATATCCTGATCTCTTCTCTCCATCCCTGTTTGCTCTTGTAGTGAGAACCTCTGTTGATCCCAGAAAGAGGTGAACTTCACACCCCTTACCTCCAAGCACCCTTCTTCTGTCCTATATTATGAAATATAGTTGAGCAGAGCAAAACTCAATGGGGTTTCTTCTGCACTGATGCTGCTGATGTGTTAATATGTTTGTCTTTCAGGCTCTGAAAAAACTGAAGGCTGTCTGCTTAAGATTAAGCGTGGGGCCCTGCATAGTGGAAGCATGTGCAGCAGCTGTCTTGTCTCACTTTCTCATGCACCTGCCTTGGTGGTGGGGATTTATGTTAGGGTGAGCAGCTTTTTCCAGCTTTTTTTGGGGGGGACCCCTGACCATTAGGTCCAGTCGTGACCAACTCTGGGGTTGTGGTGCTCATCTTGCTTTATTGGCCGAGGGAGCCGGCGTACAGCTTCCGGGTCATGTGGCCAGCATGACTACGCCGCTTCTGGCGAACCAGAGCAGCACACGGAAACGCCGTTTACCTTTCCGCGGAGCGGTACCTATTTATCTACTTGCACATTGATGTGCTTTCAAACTGCTAGATTGGCAGGAGCAGGGACTCAGCAACGGGAGATCACCCCGTCGCGGGGATTCGAACCGCCGACCTTCCAGTCGGCAAGTCCTAGGCTCTGTGGTTTAACCCACAGTGCCACCCGCGTCCCATTTCCAGCTTAGAAATGATGTATTCCTTTTTCTTGAACTAAAACTACCTTACATGAAAAACATTGATTGAAAGTGCACCTGCCACTTATATTTTGGTTTTCTTTAATTTCTGCATTGTAAAATAGTACTGTGGTACCTTGGGTTACAGACGCTTCCGGTTACAGACTCCGCTAACCCAGAAATAGTACCTCAGGTTAAGAACTTAGCTTCAGGATGAGAACAGAAATTGCGCGGCGGCGGCGGCAGCATGGCAGCAGCAGGAGGCCCCATTAGCTAAAGTGGTACCTCAGGTTAAGAACAGTTTCAGGTTAAGAATGGACCTCCAAAATGAATTAAGTTCTTATCCCGAGGTACCACTGTATCCGTGTTCTCTTCTAGCAGTTCTAGGAAACATAGGAAGCTGCCTTAGACTGAGGCTTTGTACGCATTATTGGCTTGTGTATATTTTTCAGGGTCGGTACGGACCCCTGGGACGAATTAAGTTCGTATCCAGAGGGTCCACTTTTGTATTTCATAAGAGGAAGTGGAGGAAATGTGGCCACAAACAGGCATGAAGGGTTGATAGTGTGTTTTTGTTCAGATTTGTTTTAGGTGCTGTGTCCCCTGCTGTAGTTGTTCCCTCGATGCTGATTTTACAAGCGGGAGGCTATGGTGTTGACAAGGGTGTCCCCACCTTGCTCATGGCTGCTGGGAGCTTTGATGACATCCTGGC
The DNA here is from genome assembly GCF_964188305.1 of Podarcis bocagei. Lineage (NCBI taxonomy): Eukaryota > Metazoa > Chordata > Lepidosauria > Squamata > Lacertidae > Podarcis > Podarcis bocagei. Next base: position 58,200,311 of record NC_138134.1, read on the forward strand.
TATTACGGGCTTCAATACCTGCTTAGGGATGGCCTTCTCGTCAGGTATCCTGGCTACTTCATAGAATCGATGAGCACCTGAATATGCCTTTCTTATTGATGCGATCGTTTGCTACATACAGATGATGAATTGCATGGGTGCTTTGCATAGAATAAGAAAACCCACAATGTACCCCGCTTGCAATCTGAAGTGGCACTCGCCTTTGCTTGTGAAACCTGGTGCTTTAGGGGTGGAAGCTGGTGGGAGGCTAATTCTGTTGCCATAAGGCCGGAGTGGGCAACCAATTTTGAGGCTGGCCTGGAGTAAAAAATGGATGCAACAATGCCTTTCCTCTTTCTTCCACTCTCCTCCTTTCCTCTCCCTCCTCTCTCTCTTATTAACACCTCCTTTTCCACCTTGCCCTCCTTGCTACCTGCATGAAATGTGGCTGAGGGCAACAGATTGCCCACTCCTGCCATAAAGCGTTATATTAGAATGCCTGTGGCTTTCTTCCATAGTCCTACCTTTTGTATAAAGCTAATCACCACTTTGGATATTTCCTCTGGTAGTTCCTTAGCAACAGGGCTGTCTTAAGCATATGTGGTGCCGATGCAAAAATCCACCCGGTGCCCCCTCCCCCAGGTTGCCCAGTCCCAGGCGCGCAGGAGGGCGGAGCTGGCAGGCTGCCTCAGCATCTCGCTGACTCGGTCACCCCCAAACTCACAGCGCAGAGCCGCCTGCAGCAGAAGAGCCTGCCATGGTGCTCTGACCGACGGGTGGGTTCTTCCCCGGACTCAGGTCTCGAGCCCTGGACACTCGGCCTGGCACCCCTGAAAGCCTGGCGCCCAGGTGCCCCACACCCCTAGCGCCTATGGGTAAGATGGCCCTGTTTAGCAAGGAGATTGTTCAAAAATCCATTTGAGCCACCTTCTTCCGCTTTGCCAAAACAGGCTCCATCCTTGAAAATATATTTCGTGGTGTGCTGGAAGTTGCTGTCGGTATAGTAGCTGGTGGCCTTTTGGGAGTTTTCGTTTGCTACTTCCCAAGCAAGGATCAGGTAAAGAGGAAAAACATTTTGGAGACTCTGTTTTAGAGCATGAGAAGCAGGGAATGGTTAAAAAGAACTCTCTATGCTTTAGCTGAGGGACGCAGGTGGCGCTGTGGGTAAAAGCCTCAGCGCCTAGGGCTTGCCGATCGAAAGGTCGGCGGTTCGAATCCCTGCGGCGGGGTGCGCTCCCGTCGTTCGGTCCCAGCGCCTGCCAACCTAGCAGTTCGAAAGCACCCCCGGGTGCAAGTAGATAAATAGGGACCGCTTACAAGCGGGAAGGTAAACGGCGTTTCCGTGTGCGGCTCTGGTTCGCCAGAGCAGCGATGTCACGCTGGCCACGTGACCCGGAAGTGTCTTCGGACAGCGCTGGCCCCCGGCCTCTTGAGTGAGATGGGCGCACAACCCTAGAGTCTGGCAAGACTGGCCCGTACGGGCAGGGGTACCTTTACCTTTTATGCTTTAGCTGAAAATATTTAAAAGTGATTAATAATAATAATAATAATAATATAGATTTTTCACTCATGCAGATCTATTAATATTTTATTCTCTTCAAGCTTTCTTCTCATCTGTAGCATGACATTTTTCTCTGCTGTCTTCCATTTTTATCTCCTGATCCTAGGCATCCCTTGTATGCAAGAGAGCATTCTTTGTGGTGGGTCTGTCTGTGTTTGCTGTTTTTGGCAGCACATATTTTGGCTTCCCTGGATCCGGTGGGCTCTGCACAATTGTCTTGGCATTTCTGGCTGGTATGGTGTGGTCTGATGAGAAGGTGAGCGTTCAGTTAACACACTGTCCAAAAAACATGCAGATTCCAAAATATGAGAGTTGTGAAATAGATCTAATGCCATTAAGATTTCCTTACAGTAGCTGGTTATTATTAACTTAGGCACTGAAAACAATTGTCCTGGCCAGCAAAGGAGATTAGTGCACAAAGATGGGCTTTCTCCTCTTGATGCAGATACAAATTCCATTGAACTGACTGGGTCTATCTTTCAATGAGAATGGGAATGGGCATCTCTGTCCCACTATTTGTTGCAAATGTCTAGAGCAAGATCAGGGCCAGTTAATCCTAGAGACTGAAAGTCAGGAAAATAGACAATTAAAAGCAGGAGCTGCAGCAAAATGTTGCAATAGGAAATGCAGCAGCTCAGGGTGGTACTTTTGCAAACTTTGGCGTTGCCCTGAGGCTGCAGCTTGTGCAGCTGCTGCAGTTTTCTGGCTACATAAAGCAGTGGCCTCTAAACTTTGGAAATAGAGGGAATGGTATGTTGGAACAAGCTGTTGAACAAATAGGCTTAAATACCGTCACACAAAAAATGTCAATTCTGCCAGGATTTATTCTAAAAGGTGTGTCTTGCATAATATAAGTTGTCTTATCATGTCAGCCCTGCGTTTAAAAACAAGCCTTGGCAACCAGGAATTCCACACAGGTGAGAGTACAAGCAAAGGAGGAACAGAACCTGCTGCCTGCAAAAGGTTTTCCAGCCTGTTTTTTGCCCATAAGACAAGCGCCTCTTATGAGTAAAAACCAGGAAATTATTTATTTATCTTTTTAATAAAATGTATGTACCACTCGATTGCAAAAAAACCCCAAAACCCTCAAAGTGGCTTACAAAAAAGTTAAAACAATAAAACGAAGAGAAACTTAGAACCATACTTTAAACCAGGGGTTGGCAACCTAAGGCCCAAGGGGCACAAGCGGCCCATGGGGGTTGTTTAACCTGCCCATGGACCCCCCCACCTGCTCGGTTGGCTCCCATGCGCCGCGCTAAACCAGTGCGGAGCAGAGTGAGGATCACCTTCTGCGACGCTGGCTGGCTTCCCATTGGCTACAGGAAGCTCCTGCAGCCAATGGGAAGCTGTGCACGCCATAGCGTTTGCCCATGTGTGCGCACGCACTCCAGCCCACCTCATTGTCTGTGGGACCGTGAACCGGCCCAAGCCACAAAAACTTTGCCAACCCCTACTTTAAACCATACTAAAAAGAGTTTACGATTGCCTCAACTTTCTAAGCAACTGGGTTAGGCTTGCCTAAACAGGAATGTTTTAGCAGGTCAAGTAAACATTTCTGCAGGCCACTTTAGGGGGCTGGGTAGCCTCGTTATCAGAATAGTTCCTCCAGGACATATTTGAAAGCCAATTAATACTGTTTTATAAATAAAAATAGAATCAAACTTGCACGGTTTGAACAGCTTTTAAAATTCATGCTTGATATGATTATTGAAGGGGTAATTTTACATGTGTCTCCAGCCCCCCAGGCCAATACTGGTGTGGGAAGCAATGCTGTCTTCTGTCTTTCAATGCTGCCTGTCTTTGCTCTCCTCCTGCAGAGGAAAGTTGAAAAGATTGTTGCGGTTGCCTGGCAAATCTTTGAACCCTTCCTGTTTGGTTTAATTGGAGCTGAAATATCTATTTCATCTCTCGGACTTGAAACAGTTGGTAGGTCTCCTAAAGAAAGCACTGACATTCTGTGAACTAACTAGCTCACCTTTTGAGGGGTATTATTATTATTATTATTATTATTATTATTATTATTATTATTTATATACTGCCCTATACCCGGAGGTCTCAGGGCAGTTCAGAGTCCTTCTTCCAAAGCTAGGAAAACTTGGAAGCTTTTCATAAGAAAATGTGAAAAATCTTACATTATTATGTTCTTGTAACCTTTATATCTACCCTGCGTGGTGGGTTGGTTTATTTATCTGAAATCCAACCATTTGGTACAATGATGCCCAAGATGGTTTAGAATTGATTTCAATGCAGGCGTACACACACACACAAACATAATCTCAAAATGCGCACAGCCCAGCCTAGTTGATGGATTGGGATTCCAGGGTGTTTGTTGCAGTTTTGTTCTTTCTGGCAGGGAAAGGGGCAGTGAAGCGAGCTCCCTTCACCTGTTCCTTTTCTATCATATGGGTGGAGACCGTGGAGTAATGATCTTCTTTCCTGAGTCCAGTTTGTCGGTGGCAGTTATTGCTATATTATGTTGGGAAACTGAGGTTGGGAGAGACCAACTCCCTAACAGGTCATCCAAGGAGTTTATAGCAGGTGCAAGATTCGAACTGGGGACTTCCCAATTCATAGCTTAGAGACTAAGCCACTATTTGACATCAGCACTTGCCAGCCTTGAAGTTGAACTCACTTGTTCCTAACTGACTTCCCAGCTACTAGCAACTAATAATGTCCTAATCAATTTGGTTAATTGCTCCAATGTTTCAATAATTATTTTAAGTAAAATATAAATTTGGGCCCAGACTTCTCAGGATATTCAGTCTTGTTTTGCTCTGCATTGCAAAACTGCTTAATCTTATTTCCGTGTTTGTCTTGTCTGATCTGGAAGCAATCTACAGCCTTCAGTCAATGCACATAGATTTCCATTTTCTGTTTTCTTACAAAGTTGAAATCTGGCAGAGGTGATGAAAATGCATCCATTTGACTCTTGGTGTTTTAGGTTATTAATTAGCTATTATGAACAAACACATCTACCTTGAGTTCTTATTTTGAAGGTAGACAGGATGCCAACAGATTAGTAAAAATGGTGTTGCTGCTGACGGCTGTGTTTGCAAAAACAATTGCAAAGGTTTTCTAGCTGTTGCTGCTTCATCTGAATAATATCTGCCTGTCTCTGTTGAGCCATGCCTTTGGTTGTTCTTACTAATAAGATGAAGGCCAGGCTAATGAGTCATATTTCTCTGTTGCAGGGCTTTGTGTGGCTACACTGGGAGTTGCACTGATAGTCCGAATTGTGACAACATTCCTGTTGATGTTTTGTGCCGGCTTTGACCTCAAGGAGAAAATATTTATTTCACTGGCGTGGATCCCCAAAGCAACCATCCAGGTGCAGTATGCAGTAACAGACCTGTATGTTCTACAAACAAGGGGGTTAACTGTATTACTTAAAGGTATTTTTGCTATGGAACACTATGGTATACTACTACAAATGGGTATTTTCAGCCCATCTAATAAGCTGTCAAGAGCGAGTCCTGGGCAGCAACTAATTAGTAATAGGTCATATTTTGGAGGAGTCAGCAATACAAACCCACAACACACCATGGCCACCAAAGGGAATCGAAGCTTTAGCATAGCCTTTCTGCTATGGGTTTGCTTCCATTTCGTTGTGTCTTGGCACCTGCTCAGGAGTCAGCAGCATGAAGAACATAAGATGAGTGTTCTGCCCCAGTTCTTGGTGCTTTTTTCTTTGTCCCTCGATTAAAAGAAAGCAACCGAGTTGCATAATAAAGGTGGGCACATTGTTAGAGGTGGATTGGGCCCCTGCGCCACCAAAGGTAGTCAAGATTAATCCATCTGAACTTTAGAAGCATAGATGGGTCATTTGAATTGTCCTCCTAAGGCTCTTGAAAGCGATGATCCCGAACGATTGCTTTGATAATGAATTTCTCAGGAGGCAAGTTGGTGCATTCTGCATCAATCATAGCAACTGATCATGAGAGGGACCTTTGAAGACTGGTCTGTTACGTAATCAAGCTTTAAAAATACTGCAAGAAAGGACCTGTTGGATCCCCACATGAGACTCTTTTTCACACTTTTGTCCCTATAACTCCAAGATCGGGAGACTCTGAACCGGAAGGTGGGTTTTTAAAAAACAGTTTCCTTGAATGCTTTAGCTGAGATTCCTGTATAGCAGAGGGTTCAACTAGATGGCTCTTGCGATCCCTTCCAACTCTACAATTCTATGAGTCTTCACAATGATGGTTTTGTTGTTCTGTCTCCTGCCAGGCTGCAATTGGTTCTGTTGCCTTAGATACAGCCCGAAGTCAAGGTGAAAAGGACACAGAGATGAAATACGGCATGGATGTCTTGACGGTGGCTTTCCTGGGAATCCTAATCACAGCTCCAATTGGAGCGCTGATCATTGGCCTGGCAGGGCCCCGACTTCTACACAAGGCTACTGAAACGAACAGTGATGGTCATGGACATGAAGGAAGAGAAGAAATGGAAACATCTGGAGCAGTGTAAGGGTCAGGGAATGGCCCCAGAATCATATAAATCAGTACTCTGCACTGTCTAGGTATCACAGTGTCCTGTAGTGGCTTGCAGAAGTCTGAAAGTCCATGGAATACGTTGCAATCAGAGGACTAATGGATTGATTGAATTAAATCAACCTCTTCAGCCTTGACTTGGAATTTCTTGAGAGCTGTCGCAAGCAGAGTACATCCTTTGGACATGCCACTTCACTGCTGAAATATGATCAGTCTGATTTGGGAATATGAGAGCCAACAAAAGGAAACTTTTGAGGTGGTTCCTGAGAATTAATAAAGTTCTGGAGCAGGAAGGTATACAGGATTGATAATGTAAACAAATAACTAAAAGTGAGATCTTGGATTTTTGAAACAGCTCATTCATGTTCAGTAGACAGTATGTTCCCAGTTTTTGGAATAAACTTTCACCACCAGATATTTAGTTTCCTTTCTTATATCCTAAAATATTACAGTGTTTTAAATAGAGGTTTCGCCCAAATAACAGAATATTGCAGTGCAATTGGACACACATGTACTCTGATGTAAGCTCCGCAGAGCTTTAATGGCAGGTAAGTCTGTATGTGATTCAAGCTTTAATTAATCTATTTGATTACTTGAAAAACCGCACAAATGTTCTCAAGAAAAGCCTATGTACTTTGTCTTTTAGATGGTGCAGTGCGTGTGCTGCAGTACGCATCAGAACAGGTATTCCCCATTCTCACACAAGACAGGATGCCATTTCTTGGTACACTTTCAGTCTATAGTAAATGTAAGCATTAGTACCAGCAAAAATATGTGGGGGCAAAGTATGGAAGGAGGTAATGCTCTAAGTCAGAGCTTTACAAACCCTGTGCCGCAACATGTTACTGTGTCAGCTGCAGTGTGTAGGTGTATCATGTGAATGCTCTCCAGTCTCCTCCCAGGACTGGAAAGAGGTTAGTTTAACCTCTGATTTGCTAGTAAAACTGAATTATTGTGCCACAAAATGTCTAAAAAGTGTGTCGCCAAAATGAAAAGTTTGGAAACCTCTGTTCTAAGTATTAAAAAAACTGATTGACAGGATTACAAGTCATGTAAGGGCAGTGTGGAAGAAAAATCAAGTCTTGATGAGGGCAAAGTCTGCTCAAGACTCTGTTTGTTAAGACAAGGCAGTTGCGATGGAGAAGACCTCATCACCAGCCCGACTCTCCTCTGAGCTGATCAGTGGGGTGTTCTGCTGACGTACAGAGCTTAACAGCTTTTATTGGGGTGGCAACGTTCTCACAACCTGATTAATGAGAGACCACAAGTTAGCTTTGAAAGGAAAAGCACAGGAAAACTGCATTTGTGGGTCAAATCCCCTCAATCATTTCATCCTGGAAGACCTGCTCCCTGCCTTGCATACCTTCTCCCACTTGGCCTGGGAGGGCAGCGCACTGACTCCATCTACAAAAGCTGATGCAGCTGAAGAGACCAGAGATAGTCTTGATAGTCTCTCAGTTCAGACCCAGGTCATTGAACCTGAGCTTCCACAGCTGCTGGCAGCAGCAGCAGGTATGTTCTGTGCTTATGAGAATATTTTATTCTCTAGCTAATTATGCTGTTCTAAATGGGGATTTTATATTTGGCTTCCTTTAGTGATATTTTATTTTGAAATGTTTTAAGATTTATTTTTCTTAACTTTTCTACATTGAATGTGCATTCTGTAGTTGACCACTTTAGCAATGTTTTATTTTGAAATCTTTTAAGATAATAGTTTAGTTTCTTGTTGATTATGTTGCTTTGAATGAATACTTTATATTTGACTTACTTCAGTTATGTTTTATTCTGGCTTGTTTTATTCAGTCTTTTAATGTAGGTTGTGAACCACTTTGAGATCCCCCCCCCCTTGAAAATATAAAGTGGTATAGAAAATAAATGAGTCATAATAATAATAATGTTCCTTTCACATTTTAATCTTTTAAGCCCCTCACCCTCCTTCATGCTGACACTTTTTTTACACTCTAGGGAGACATGGCCTTAAGATACAAACAGTCTCAGACCTTGCAGACCCCAGACCCATACATTCAGCAAGGACTAATGAAATAAATGGTGTTCTGTGATAGATAGAGATAGATAGATAGATAGATAGATAGATAGATAGATAGATAGATAGATAGATAGATATTTGTAAAGATCTGTATTTTGGAAAATATTACTGTTCAAGAGGAAAAATAATTTGCAACAATATAATTTTTACCCTTATGTCTATGTGTATTTGGTATAATATTTTTATAACAACTTTTTATTTGAAGAAGATATGTTTCACATTTTACAAATTCTGTATTTTATAAACAAAACAAAACAAATACCCCACCCCAAAAAATCCTGTTAAGAAAATTCAAAAATACAAAATTACCCAAAATAAACATCCCTTTTCTACCCCTTGACAATCTTGTTCTCTGTTGTAGTCATGTGTTGATGGGACTTGAAGTCCAACAACACCTGGAGTACCTACCCCACATTGACTACCTATCCCATATCACTGGGCAGCACACCTGGAGCCCTCCAGCATTCCCAGGTGAAAATAAGAATGTTCTGCTCTACATCAGTATCACTGCTAGTGAGTTGTATTTATTGATTTAGGGTTTCCCCCCTCCCCAGGCTTTAGGGGTATGCGTACACCTGCATCCCCCCAGAAAAAAGCACTGTACACACACACACACACACACACACACACACACACACACACACGTGTGTGTGTGTGTCCGTCCAATTATATTCTAAGTTTTCAAGTTCTTGATGCAGTTAAGCACTTTGATCGTTAATGACGGCTGGCTTATTTTAGATATAATGTGTAAAACATGCAAACAATTATAGAATATATAGCTTTAAAGCTGGAAAAAAGGGAAGTAGAAACTCAATGTATTGCTGTGTGAAAGTGGCTTCAGATAATCTTCAATGCCCCTTTGTGGGTGCAGCAGTCCAAGCCAACTGCTTGTTGGTTTCCTTTGTAAACAACAAAAAAGCGAATTCCCGCCATGCTCTCCACACAAACAGCTGAGGGGAATGCTCCTCCCGGTTGCCAGTTAGCTTTCTCTCCCGCTGCCTGGCGCTCTTTCTCCAGGTTCTCTTTCCTTCCGGAAGGTCAGGAGCGACCGTTAATCAAGCGGAATGTTGGAGAGGATGGGATTTAATCCACGCCATCTTGGTTTCCATGGCTTGACAGAGGGTTGGTGAAGTCCCTGGAGAGAAATGGTCGTCTCAGAGCCAGCCTGGCAATCTGCCGCTGAAACCTAGCTTGAGGGACAGAGGTTGACTCTTCAAGGCTGCCCTCCTGGCCTGGCCACTGGAAGGTGTAAATCGGCCTCAGCCACCTCGGTGGTCAGCTATTCTGGGCCCTCTGTCTCTTCTTGCCCTCCATGGGTGAGCAGCGGCTTCTGTGTGACTTTCCGAAGACAGGTAGGGATTTATCCCTGAGGGCCGGCATGTGCGCTTACATTGATCCGCCGTTGAACCGGCCCACATTTGTTCAGCCAAGCTGCTTGAGATGGAAAATGTATTGCAGCTTGGCCCAGTTAATGGTTTCTTAAACCCTACTGGGTTCACTGGAAGTTACTCCCATGTAAGTCAGTGCAGAGGTGACTGAGCGCTACAGCCTGTGCTTTTTTCTGGGGATATGCCGGGGTACACATACCCCTAAACATTTTGTGAATCTAAGTTTAGCTTCATTGAGGGGCAGTATTTCAATATGAGTAGGAAAATGAGAGGACCCCTAAACATTTTTTTAGAAAAAAAGCACTGGCTACAGCCCAATCCCAAGCATGTTTACTTGGAAGTAAGGCCCACTGATTTACACACCCTAGTAAGTGTCTTAAGGGTTGTTGCAGCCTTAGTCTTGGTGAGCAAGTGTTTAGGAGGTGATCTTGATATGAAGCTTTTGAAAAGCTGTTTACAATTTTTATCCCCTCTTACCCAGGGTTCATGTTTCCTTTGGAAATGAGGCACAGCGGAGACTGTGGTATAATTATGATATATGGCTTATTTACACACACACACACACACACACACACACACACACACACAACCTGAGCCTACGATAGAGAGGTTCAAAACATTGCCCTCCAAGAGCGTCTATTCTCTCCCATTGCTGCAGCCTCTGATTCAAAACAGGCAATTCACATTGTACTCTGGGCCCCTTCTCCAGCTTGCTAAGTGTAACAGACTGACACCTTTTTCACATTGATCACAACGCAGCCAACTGAAAGCCTAAAATGTCCCAACAAAAACTCTAGCACTGTCTTCTAATGTTCTCAGAGCTCAGAGAGAGGCTCCTTGCATTTGCTGGCTGGCACAGAGTCTTTGCTTTGCTAATAACCCATCTCCCCTTGTTCTCTGCAATTGGCCCATCTTTTAGGCAATCTTTTGAACATGGGGAGCTGAGTCCAGTTATTAAGGGTCTGGCTTCCAGTTTAACTCTCCAAGCATTGATTAAATTCTAACACTTACTAAATACAAGAGTTGTGGGTGTCTTGCACCTACAAACCCTGGCACCCACAAGCTCATAACAATATCAGGGTTGCCATATTTCAAAAAGTGAAAAGCTGGACAGAAAAGTTGTTGAGCTTACGGCTGCAATATTCCAGATATGCCCAGGAAATTTTGGGCGTATGGCAACCCTAAGCAATATACACCAGGGTTGCTAGAGGTGTTCTCATTCTTGCCATAGTTCTAAACAAAGCAAAAACATTTGGCCCCTCCACCTTGCCAAACCACAACTATAACTTTTCATTGATTTTAGCACCTTAAGGTCATCATTGCTGCTCAAGCTTTGACGGCTAAGTACAAGAGTTCATGCAACTTCAAACACATACTTGATGCTCAGGCAGAAACTGGAGTATTGCTGTGTAACCTGCCTATTGTAGCACTGTATGAACTTGCACAGACATTTGCAGAAGAGCACTGACATTGTTTTTCCTTCTACCCTTGGTTCATTGGATCGAAATCCACAGTAATTTAGCAAGTAACCCTGTGGTTGGGAAGCTGAGTGTTTAAATATTAATAGAAAGAAATCCCAATGCTGTTGGGAGTGGGGGGAAACCCATTTAAATCAGGTAGAATATATGGCACCTGAAATACATTTTGTTTAAATCATAGGTTGGTCAGCATGTCGGAGGATGTTGTGAAGAACAGCAAGGATGGGGGGATATTGGTCTTTGCAGACCAATAAGGTTGATTCCGAGCCCGAAATAGCTCAGGTATTTGTCAATTACATGTTTTATAAATATATTGACAGTTTGGGTCAAAAATGACACCCCCCCCATGAAGTATTTACCTATTTTTTAGTCAAATCGCCAAAAAACAAACCCTAGACATTTTAGCCGCTATCTGACAATTCCGCCAGGATGCCATAGCGAATCCTAGCTATGTCCAGGAAATTCCAGACATATGGCAGCCCTAACTAGTGGAGGCTCCTAATGTGTTTTCAGGGTGGTGTTTTTTGTTTGTTTGTTTGTTTGTTTTTTGTTTTTTGTTGTTTTTGTTTTTTTTTGAATATACAGGCTCAGCATAGGTGGATATGCACAGCTTAAGTATGCCCAATAGGGCAGTTCATTAAAAAAAAACTTTTTTAAAAAAAAATGCCTGCTCCAAAGCTCTTATCTTACTGCACTAGAGATTATATAGCTATATCTGAAATTTCATGCATATCAGTTAATATCTTGACCCTGCTCCACTGAACTGAAATTTCAGCCCTCACAGCATAGGAAAATGGCCAAGTAAACAGCTATTTTTGTGGAGGAGGGTCAAGATATTAACTGATATGCATGAAATTTCAGATATAGGTATATAATCCCTAGTGCAGTAAGATAAGACCTTTGGCGCAGGCATTTCTTTTTAAAAAAAAAGGTTTTTATGAACCGCCCTATTGCCCAAGAGAGAGGGAAGTCTACTGCCCTACACCTCTCTAGCTCTCTTTTGCCCCTCTCCAGAAAACCTGTCTGCCTCATTTGGCTCATTTTGCAGGCACACACTGCACACCAAGATTATGTCAGCTGGAACGGGGAAAGGTCTTCCTTTGCCCCATTCAAAAGAATTTTAAGAAGACCCAGTTAGTGGGTGAAATCTCACTAACAAAAGATAGCTGTGCCTGGTAACTTTACAAAGGATAATTAAGGAGTGGTCCTTTTGATGTTATTCACCTTGTGATTTCCAAATCCCCAGTCTTGTCACGGTATATCCTCAGAAGTACCGTAAGTCCCATTGAGTTGAGTAGCACTTACTTCTTAGGACTCCGGCATTATTTGGTACGTCAATTGTTGATAATGTGTCATCCTCCGCTCTCCCCTGTTTTAAATCAGGAGGAGATTCTTCCTGTAGAAAATGAAGAGGCAGCGTCACTGAAGGATTTTGAACCGCAGGTGGAAGAGGAGCCACCAGGAAAACTGCGGCAAATATGTATTTTCCCTCCACAAGGCATATTTGCTGAAATAGTAACAAATGGTATGCAAAGGGAATGCAAAAGGGGAAGAGAATACAGCCACCCTTTAGTTTTCTATTGGCTATAATTGTCTTGGTTTCTTTCTTTTAACCTAATCTTAAGGTCCAGGGTTTTATATTTAAAAAGGTATAATATCAGCTGATCAGTGGTGACTCCCCTTTTGGCAAGGGTGGAGAACTCCAGCATGTAACTAATCCCAGTGGAGACTGAAGTCACCGACAATCAGCTGATCCCTTAATTACTGGCTTTTATTCAGACATTACTCTGCTGGCCTATGGAACTGTGAATTCTGCACAGTGTCACAGCTAACAGTACTGGGATTGTTTTCGTGGTCTCTGATTTGTGTGGGGATGTTGACCTCCAACCTCTGATCCACCTCTACAAGGCAGAAACAAACCAGAGGTTTAAGGAAGTTGCAAGGCTAATTATCCCAGGATAATTAATTGTGGGACCTCAAGCACCCTTCAGAGGTGAATTGGCAAGAAACATGTAACATATTTTAACATTTTCATGTGTAGTTCTTTAGCAGGTTTGGCTCAGTTAACCTGCCTGGATATGTTTAGCCACTCGGAGCTCTTTGGAAGAAAATCAGAGTGTGATAAATCAAGTAAAACCTTCAGGAGCCTTAACCAAAACCTTCAGAACGCCACTGAAATTCTTTTGTCTGCTAAACAGACAAGATAACTGATATCCCTTCCATTTTGATCCATCAGCTCTGCAGTTCATTCCTAACTGTTATTGCTTTAATCATTATTGTAAGCTTTTAAGCCTGGTCTTAATGTTCTCTCTTGTAAGTGAACTCCCAAAAGTCTATAATCCTCACTACATTTATGCAGATTTATCTTGAAAGTGGGTCATGACCAAGCACACAAAGAGACACTTTCTCCTGTAATGTGTACAGAATATGACCCAAATAATTTGACCTGCAGAAAACATTATGGTTCATGCCTTGCTGCTGAGTGAAATCTCTAAAGATCCTAGATGAAATGGTCACATAGGGGAAAGTTTTACTATTTATTAATCCATTTATATTATTTGCAATGGTATTTATTGCTTTTGTTTTTTGTTGGAGATAGTATTCATTGCCCAAGAACAAAGAAAGAAGGATAAGTATGGAAGCTCCTCTGTGCCATTGGCTCCCTGTAACTTCCGTTTTCATTTGCCAGAGCTGTGTAGGAAATTGTTCTAAAATTGCATCTTCACTTTCCAGTGCTCCCATTCTGGTGCAGCGGGAAAGAACAGGAGGGGCTGCCAAGAAAAATCCCCGTTCTCAAACAAATAACAGTAACTGGGAGGAGAGCTGAAATATCTCTAAAATCTATTTAGATTGCAGAACAACAATAAAAAAGCAATCACACTCATCTGTGGCCTGGGTTGCATGGTAGCACATTTAGCACCATAGCTGATTTGCAACAGCCCATCATTGTTGACTGCATGACAACAAGCATTTGACAGTAGCTTTAAATAAAGAATCAAATTAAAACATTTTAAAAAACGGCACAGAAAAGTGCATTACTAGCGCAACTTTTGTTTCTTTCATTACTTTAACCAAAAATCAGTTTTCATGAAGCTCTGAAGAACGTAACATGATTTCTGAAGGATGCTAAAGCATTTCTTCCCCTGTTTTCCAGTAGCAGCAGCAGCGCTGATCTGGGCTGTTTTCTGGGCTGTTATAGGCAAGGAATGTCTTCCTGGTGGAAATGTCTTTGGACTTTTGTTCCTCTTCTTTTGTTCTTTACTTGGTGGTAAAATTATGGAGTCCATTAGAATACCTGGCTTCCCTCCACTCCCTCGTCTTTTTGGTAAGTATTGCTTTATCAGGTACCGTGCATCATCTTATTTTTACATAGACCTGGTTTTTTCAATATGACAGCAGAGTTGTCCAAATGTCAATTTAGGCTCCCATTTTATTTATGCATCATTTCAAGAGGTTTCCATTGGAGATCAGTCATAGGCTTATTTCCTTCAGGTAACCGAAATGTTACAAAGGGTATTTCTAGTTTTAAAGAGTTTCTTTGTCCATTTCCCCCCAGTGAGTGATAGAGGACTCTCAAGTGTAAGCAAGATATACAGCATATTTGCATCACCCTACATACGATCCCATCCAGCCAAAAGAGGAAAAGGTGTCAGTCTTGTTAACCCCATTGAATACATGTGCTTAACTACCTCTCAGAGTGAGCTGGACTTGGGTCCCCTGTATTTTGGGCAGGAGAGTGACAAAAGACAAGGAGCTGTTTGTTTAAGAAAAGCTGGTTTCTTAATATGCATATGTAAGTTGCTGTTAGGATCTTTCTTTGTATGTTGATGGTCATATACAGTACCTGTTTCATCAAGTATGTAAGTGTATTAGGGGAGTTTGAATTCCAACTGATGCACAGTAGCATCAGTCCCAGGGATCTCTGTGTCTTGTCAAATAGAAAAAGGAAGAATGGCATCTACCAGTCACTGTCAGTTTAAGATGGAAGGCTGTTTTCCTTCTCCATCTGAGACAGCACAGAGTGGTTGGGGCAGAGAGAATCGTATCTGCATGTCGTCGTCTTCTCTTCTGCGATCACTCGTAGCTGAGTAAAATTGTCTTCTATAAATACAATTTTCACTGTGAGTCCGCAAGTGACTGTGGAGGCCAATTCTGGATCCCCACGTCCTTCCATAGTGGGGACATAGGTTTCCAGGCAGGAGTTAATCACAGTAGTGAGGGTTTGCCAAGCGTGCCTTCCTCCTAGCATGGTTCTCCCTTTTGTCCCGAGTTTGAGCGTCTTCAATTGGAGCACTCGCAGGCCAGTGTTTCCCAGTTGTGAGTGAGATCTCCATGTAAATTAGATAAGTAGATACTGGTTTTTCAGACTTATAAGCAGCCACAGAAAAGGATCTGGGCTGCAGTTCTGGAGAAGGGATCTTTTCACCTGTGCCCACAAAACTGTTTCCTTGACTTAAATTGTTGTTTGGTACAGATTGGAGAAAAGGCATTCATATGCTGCTCTCTTCCCCAGCTGCCTGCAACTGTTACTGGTTTCCAGCAGATTTAAATTGTGAAAGGGTAGAGGGGAAAGGATTCAACCCCTCTCCCCCAGTGATATAGCCCAATCCCAGCCCCATTCCATATTGTTATTCTGGCACACGATTTAACACTGCAGCCACTTCGTCCCATGCTTTCCAAATGTTGCTTGCCAACTGTGATGTCGACAATGAGTGACATGCCTTTCTCTGTTCCATTTAGGGATGCTGCTCGCTGGGTTTCTCATCAGGAATGTCCCGTACACTAGTAAACTAGTCCAGATCAATGTGAAATGGGGAGCTACCATGCGAAACATTGCCCTCTCAATTATCTTGGCTCTTGCTGGTCTTGGCCTCGACCCACAGGTGAAGTATCAAATGGTCCTTAACACATGCAAAATCTTTATGGACACTGAGATGTGTGGCAAAGAGCTTTCCTGGCGACCACACAAAAGCAAAATAAAAGAATGTTGCAGAAAGATTGTCTATTCTTTAAACTCTTCCCAGCTCCAAATATTCACTAGATAATATGCTAGATATAATTTCTCTATCCCACCGCTCTCTAAACATCAGAGACATTTGCAGAACCCAGAAAACAGAGTTGTTACCTAGATGCCAAACCCACAGCTCTTGGATTCAAGCACCATTCTATTTAAATTTTTCATTCCTAAGGAAGAATGAAAACAGATACAGTATTTTTTATTGCGGTTGTAGTGGTATTCTTTGGTACAAAAGTATGGGTTTTTTTGCTCTGGAGCAAGCTCTGGAAAATATTTTGGAACAAGTTTCTTGCAATGCCAATGTACATTGGGGAAAATACATCTGTGAAGGGCAACCAATTGGCTAGCACCAATCCAACACACTTCTACCCCTAATCTCTGTCACTGTTTTTACATAAGTTTCTGAATTTTTTAAGGTGAAGGCTGAGCATCTTACTGAATATAATGGTACCTCGGGTTAAGAACTTAATTCGTTCCGCTTTAGTTAATGGGGCCTCCCGCTGCCGCTGCACGATTTCTGTTCTCATCCTGAAGCAAAGTTCTTAACCCGAGGTACTATTTCTGGGTTAGCAGAGTCTGTAACCTGAAGCATCTGTAACCCGAGGTACCACTGTATTTTGTTACAGCTCCTGATCCACAGACCCTTTTTTTAAAATTAATTACTGTTTTATGTTTTATGAATTACTTCCACTTACGCTCTGCTTGTATATTTGTAAATGAAGGGCATTGCAAGTCTCTAATTCTCTCTCACCCAAAGGGAATTAAAATTAGATAGTGTTGCCTGTGCATGCATTGCTTAAAAAAAGAATGTAGGGGAAACTTACAAGCCCCCTAATTCTTGAAATTAAGGGTGAGGCTTATTGCCAACCCAGTACACAGTTTTCTGGAATGCATATCTGTAATGCACTTTGATGACCTGGGTTCACACTGCAGGAGACGAACTGAAAGGTGTGCGTCTATCTTCATCCTAAACACCTTGAATCCACTTCCAATCTCCTATTATAATGCATTGTATTGTCCCATACAATCAAAGCTGAGTACAGCGAGCAAATCTCAACTGATTTTACGTAACAGTAAAAAAGAAGTTGACAACAGTTTTTTGTTTTTCAATGTGTTTTGTCTTTCAGGCTCTGAATAAGTTGAAAGCGATCTGTTTCAGACTAAGCTTTGGTCCTTGCCTCACGGAAGCCTGTGCAGCAGCTGTCCTGTCTCACTATATCATGAACTTGCCATGGGAATGGGGGTTTATGTTAGGGTAAGAGATAACTCTGCTTTCTCTTGCTTGCAAGCGGTACATATCTTCTAGCAATACCTACAACTGCAACCTTAAACACAGTGCGCAAAGTCCCAAGCCCTGAGGGGATGCGTCGTTTGGGTTCTTTAGTGTTATTAATAAGAATATGCAAGCATGGAATCTCTCCCTTCTCCTGCATTCCATTACCAGTCTGGATAATGAAGGTGCTTGGAGCATTTCATAGAGTGGCAACACTGAGAAACACAGAGAAGACACACTGCCAGGGCCGGGTTTAGGTTTGATGAGGCCCTAAGCTACTGAAGGTAACGGGGCCCTTTATATGTCCAGCTGTCCTTTGTCAACAACAAATTGTCACTGTTTTTTTGTGTTGAATATATGCTATGTGGTAATTTATGGACCTAATAGCAGGCATCCCCAACCTTTGGCCCTCCAGATGTTTTGGACTACAATTCCCATCATCCCTGACCACTGGTCCTGTTAGCTAGGGATCATGGGAGTTGTAGGCCAAAACATCTGGAGGGCCACAGGTTGGGGAAGCCTGACTTAATAGTCATTTGCATATTTTGCCATGCAACCAGTCCATGCAGCGTGTAGGCACCCTATACAGTGGTACTTTGGGTTATGAACTTAATTCGTTCTAGGGGTCCGTTCTTAACCTGAAACTGTTCTTAACCTGAGGTACCACTTTAGCTAATGGGGCCTCCCGCTGCTGCCACACCGCCGCCACACGATTTCTGTTCTCATCCTGAAGCAAAGTTCTTAACCCGAGGTACTATTTCTGGGTTAGTGGAGTCTGTAACCTGAAGCGTCTGTAACCCGAGGTACCACTATTTATAGAAATGAGTAAACTAATGATATTTTAGGGAGCAGACTAGCAGGTGGAGCCCATTACTTACATCATAGGAGCCTACACAACACAAACCACTGTTGCTGTATGTAGGTTTTATTTTATTTGTTTTTTATCTTACATTTTGGAAATGTACATCCAGGTTTTTTTCCCCTTTAACTTTTTTTGGGGACCCCCAAGAGAGTGGGGCCCTAAGCTATAGCTTGTTTAGCTTATACGTAAATCCGGCACTGCACACAGCTGTGTCTTGTGTGCATTGTTGTGATTATAGAGAGAAGGGCAGAGGAGAGAAATTTATTTCCAGAAATTTCTGATACATCATCTTCTGTAAAGTTTTATCTGAAGGAAGCAATGTAATGTTCCCTTCTTTCGCCAAGAGCTAATTTTGTGCCCTTTCAGGTTTGTTCTAGGTGCTGTGTCTCCTGCTATCGTCGTCCTTTCATTGCTGATGTTGCAATCCAGAGGATATGGTGTTGATAAAGGCATTCCTACCTTGGTAATAGCTGCTGCCAGCCTGGATGATATCGTGGCCATTACAGGATTCAACACCTTCTTGGGCATGGCCTTTTCCACAGGTACTGGAGCTACTCCCTAGGAATGAAAAGCCACTGCATGGACCCATTAGGGGGAAAAAACATAGACAGAATTGGGAGGCTGAATGCAGTGCTATTTCTCTTGAGGATGGGAGAAAGCTGACTTCCTTCAGGAAGGCTTCATTGTGATGTGACCTCTTCTCTAACAGAGAATATATGTTGTCAAACAGCTGGGATTGGGAGAAGGCGAATTCCATTCCATTCACGTTAAAGGGGAAATTACTTAATTTGCACTTTCTGAAATGACGCACAGACTGCAACTCGGCCATCCTTCAAACTCCACACAGCTATGAATTTTGCAGTGCAGCTTTCCAGCTAAGTGCTATGCGTGAAAGAGGTAGCAAAAGCAGCACATCGCACGAGACAGCTGCGCTGAACTTTTCTATTTTATGTGGTAGTTCACTACAGAGATGAGTTTTTTGAAGACCTGTTATTGAGTATCCATCCTGAGTTGTTTGCACAAAGCCTGTGTGGCGGGTATAGAGCGTCTGCTGTTTATTAAGCACTCATTTTTATCTCTTCCTGCAGTGGTTATACAATAGCCACTGCTGAGTGAGCACTCATACTAATTTCTTTGCACAGAGATTATACGACTTCCCATCAACTGATTGTGATCCCAGACTTTTTAGTGTGCTTTCCCATCACTTTGCTTACTACAAAAAGTCTGCATTAAAAGAAAGAAAAAGTTGGTTTGTTATGTGAAAACCTAAATTTGCAGGTATGAAGTTGAATACATCCCACAGTATAGTGACAGTCTGGAAGGAACCCAGCATTCTGGTTCTGAGCTGAGTTACACCAGCTTTGTCTTTCCTCCTATATTCATCTTTGCACTTTAGAAACTGTAGAACGATCACAGCAGGTGAGCGCCATTTCTTTTTTTCTTTTACTTCTGCTGTGGTACAGTGGCTGCCACCTGCTGGACAAAGAACCAATTGCAACTCCTGTATAGAATCACTGAATCTTAGAGTTGGAAGGGACCCTAAGGGTCATCTAGTCCAGCCCCCAGGAATGCAGGAACCCATCCATGACAGATGGCCATCCAAACTCTGTTTAAAAACCTCCAAGGAAAGAGAGTCCGCCACCTCTCGTGGGAGTCTGCACAAAGCCTCTCAATTCAGTAGTTGCGTTTTAAAACAAAAACAAAGATCCCTGGAAGACATGCTCTTAACTCTGTCTGCTTTCTATCTTGAAAATACTCTTCAGGACATTTCTTCTCTCTGCGCTCATTTCTCCTCTGGCAACTACTGTGAATGCATGACCTGCTGTCTGTCTGCAGACACTGCAGTCGTCTGCAAGGGATTCCACACGACAGGGCTGATGTTGCCAGCCTTCATGTCTCATTTGCAGACATCTTTATAGTGCAGAGTTGGTCCACCAGCAGGCCTGGTGCCTGAAACCAGCTCCCCGAAAAGCACTTCCTTGGGGATCCTGCCATCTTCCATTCTGTGTACAGTACCAAGCAAGGTGTAGAGCCATGGCTAGGCAAACTAAGGCTCGGGGGCTGGATCCGGCCCAATCGCCTTCTGAATCCGGCCTGTGGACAGTCCGGGAATCAGAGTGTTTTTACATACGGCCTCGGTCCTGTATACCTGAAGGAGCGTCTCCACCCCCATTGTTCAGCCCGGACATTGAGATCCAGCACCGAGGGCCTTCTGGCGGTTCCCTCATTGCAAGACGTGAGGTTACAGGGAACCAGACAGAGGGCCTTCTTGGTAGTGGCGCCCGCCCTGTGGAACGCCCTCCCTTCAAATGTGAAGGAAATAAGCAGCTATCTTCTTTTTAAAAGACATCTGAAGGCAGCCCTGTTTAGGGAAGTTTTAAATATTTAATGCTGTATTATTTATACCCCGCCCATCTGGCTGAGTTTCCCCAGCCACTCTGGGCGGCTTCCAATCAAGTGATTGGAAGCCGCCCAGAGTGGCCGGGGAAACTCAGCCAGATGGGTGGGGTATAAATAATAAATTATTATTATATGAATAGAATGTGCCCTTTTATTTAAAATGCATCTCTGGGTTATTTGTGGGGCATAGGAATTCAATCACTTTCTTTTCTTCAAAATATAGTCCGGCCCCCCCACAAGGTCTGAGGGACAGTGGGCTGGCCCCCTGCTGGAAAAGTTTGCTGACCCCTGGTGTAGACGCTGCTGAGACAGAAGTGTGAACAAGCTGGGAATGTGGGTTTGAAGTGAATTAAAGCTCTGTTGCCATAGTACAACAACTTCACTTTTTTGAAGGACTTTAGGAATGTGAGGAGGGCAGGAAAGGCACTGAAAAGTGTGGGATGAACTATGTGATTTACCTAACAACCCTCCCCCTTAGAAGAACCGTCTCAATGACCAATTTGCAAGTGGGACTAAAAATAAACTGTGGGGGGAAAAACAATATGAGTTAAAGGTTTTATTCTGTGAAAGATTTGGAAAGAAGAGAGGCTCTCTTTGTGACGCAGTAAGAAATGTGATCCGACATGGACAGGCAGACCTTTGTTGCATGATATATGGTCTTAGGGAGGGTGAGCCGTAGATCTGTTATCAGGTTGGGAAAGGGCTATTACCCTCCTGGAGAGACTAATTTACGATGCAGTGGGTCTGGAAAGTTAATGAGCGGACATTTAGACTGTATTTCATCGGAATGGAACAAGATGGCGAATGCCTGCTCGAACGGAACGCCTGGACTATTGGATTTATCTAGGAGAGAGCATTATAAAGTCCACACAAAAATATAAATAAGACTGTTTCTTTCAATCCACTTGTGGAGAGAACTCGGAGGTGACTGAAAAGGAAAATGAGTAACGACAAGGAGTTGAGAAGATGGGACTGAAAACATCATTGTAAACATGAAAGCAGCAGAAGATAGATGATTGGACTCCTGCCGATCGTGAAGCATGGGTACCCCCCACAAAAATTTATAATTTGGAAAATATTTGGATTTTATGATGTGTATTGTTATAATTTGGATTAATTGGTATGATAGGTTTAATTTGGTAAATGGAAACTTAATAAAAATTATTTAAAAAAGAAAAGAAAAGTGTGGGATAAACTAATGATTAATGGGAATAATATAACCACTGCTCAAGCAAATAAGGATTAATACTCATTGCTGTATAACTACAAACAAATTAGAACTCATGCTCAGTAAAGGCCAGACATAATCTATCCCCTGCATAAACTTTATGCAAGCAAAGCAGGAAAATGAAAATCTGTGTTTACACCCTTTTCTTCTGTTGCGTCCAAAAAGGCTCTGTCTTCAGGAGTATCCTCCGTGGTTTAATAGAAGTTGTAATCGGCGCAGGAGCTGGTGGCCTTCTGGGAATTTTTATTTGGTTCTTTCCAAGCAAGGATCAGGTAAGAAAGGAAGCTGCTGGAAAGTTTCAGCCTTGCATCTCATCAAGGGGATGTGGTAAGGGAATGATGCAAAAGACACTATCCATGTCCTAGTTTATAACTGTTGAGAATGTGATCCAGAGATTGTCAGCGTTACAAAATCACTCTTTCCCAAAGATGTGAATCCAGTGTATTTTATTGGCATTCTTTTTCCTGGAGCCAGTAGTGTGTAACTTATGTAGATATCAGATTTTTCACTGTGGCATAGACTGCACAGTGCCTGCGTGGTTGCCAAGAGGCAGAGATGAGTCCAGCTAGTGAAGAGGCAAGGGTGTCCTGCCCCTGCTGCTGTGACAAGCTCTCCCTCCCTGGGGGAGGCATGAAGAGGGCAGAGGAGAACTTAGCTTCACTCAGGCATAGTCTCAGATTGCTTGGGGAAACTCTGGAGAGGAGGGGACCTAGGCAGGGATCTTCAGTCTCAGCAACTGCTTCATGGGGGCAAGACCCACCAGAGATGAGTTGCTGTGCTCATTAGGCCTGACACTATTGTGAAGGTCCTGTTTTTGCTAATAAAGAGTTAATTCCAACTTGCTCAGTGTGATTTACTGCTGCCTCACTCCTGTCACCACATTTTATTGGATGCCAGGATGTGATACCCTTTCTCACTCCCTTCTGTTTTAAACAGAGCAGCAGGGAATGATGAAAGTGTATTTTCCCATTGATGATGGGGCAGTGTGCCCATGGGGTTTTGTGGTCTTATCTCTTTTCCTGTTCTTTTGAGTGTGGCAGCCATTTTGTGTTATGCCACGCCTCCATGAGAGCCTTTTGTGACAGGTGCCCCTGGTACTTTCTCAAAATCCCAGAGATGCCCAACCGACTCCAAACGTTTGGTGGGCCCAGACTGGGGTCATTTGTTCCCCTTCAGATTTAAACCTGCTCTACATGCAGGAGAAGTTTTGACCTTCGTGGCTCTGTTAGGGGGATGAGGATCTTTCTGCCATTGCTGATCTTGTCCTAAACAGAGGACTCATTTGTAGATTTTAAATTAACATTATGATTCCATCAATTTAGGGCAGTTTCTTAGTAATGCTATAGTAATATTTTAAATATACTTTCTATTTTCTTCCCTGGTCTTAGGCATATGTTGTGTGGAAGAGAGCATTCTTTCTGTTGGGTCTCTCTGCGTTTACTCTTTTGAGCTGCAAGCATTTTGGCTTTCCTGGATCTGGAGGCCTCTGCACAATTGTCTTGTCATTTCTGGCTGGGCTGAGATGGTCTGTGGAGAAGGTGAGCATTCTGCAAACATAATGTTGTTGTTTAGTTGTTTAGTCGTGCCCGACTCTTCATGACCCCATGGACCAGCACACCAAGCACTCCTGTTTTTGCAAACATGATAATAATAATAATAATAATAATAATAATAATAATAATAATAATATTTTTTTTATTTTTACCCCGCCCATCTGGCTGGATTTCCCCAGCCACTCTGGGCGGCTTCCAACAAAGACCAAAAATACATTAAAATATCACACATTAAAAGCTTCCCTGAACAGGGCTGCCTTCAGATGTCTTCTGAATGTCAGGTAGTTGTTTATCTCTTTGACATCTGATGGGAGGACGTTCCATAGGGCAGGCATCACTACCGAGAAGGCCCTCTGCCTGGTTCCCTGTAGCTTTGCTTCTCACAATGAGGGAACCGCCAAAAGGCCCTTGGCGCTGGACCTCAGCGTCCGGGCAGAACGATGGGATGGAGACGCTCCTTCAGGTATACTGGACCGAGGCCGTTTAAAGCCAAGAACTCAGGAACAGATTTATGTGAAGGAGAGAACTCAAGTTGGACTGCTTTACAGTAGCACCCTGGGCTCCTTTAGCATCAAGGGCAAGAGAGAAATGTAATACTATGAATGACAACAACTACAACTACACAATAAGCTAGTTATTCATAGCTTCAACTGAATAGAAGTTAATTTTTTTTAGAAGTTTGGGGGAAATGGATACAAATTGAAAAGTGGTCTCTTAAACAAAATTAATGTTGGGCACTTGATCAATTACACGGCTAGTTTGTGGAGGAAAGAATTCCAGAATCCACAGCTGGTCAGCACCTGTATTGATCAGGACCAAACAACATGCCGCAGAATAATATATTATGCTATGTAATTGCTTGTTACATTAAAAATTGTTATATTTTAAAAATCTAATAAAAAAGAATAATACTAGTTCTTGTAACACTTTGTGTTCACTCTTTGTTTTGCAGAAAGCAGTGGAAGAGATTGTTAGAATTGCCTGGCAATTTTTCCAACCCTTTCTGTTTGGTTTAATCGGAGCTGAAATATCCGTTGTCTCTCTTGGACCAAAAATGGTTGGTAAGTCTGCTAACCTGTGGCGGCAGGGGTGCCAGCTTGAATAAGACATTGCGGGAGGAGGGGCAGGTAAGCCCCGTCCTGCATAATCGATCACATGATGCGACACACACACGCACACCATTTGAATGACAATGCCCATCAAGTTGTGGGGGGCCCGGCCCCCTCAAATATTTTATTAGGGCCTCAGCCTCTAGGAGTTGGCTCCTATGCACTGATGAGTGGGGCTATATTTCCTTAAAAAGGTAAAGGACCCCTGACACTTAAGTCCAGTCACAGACGACTCTGGGGTTGCAGCGCTCATCTTGCTTTTCTAGCCAAGGGAGCCATCATTTGTCCCCAGACAGTTTTTCCGGGTCATGTGGCCAGCATGACTAAGCTGCTTCTGGCGAAACCAGAGCAGCTCACGGAAGCGCCATTTACCTTCCTGCCAGAGCAGTACCTATTTCTCTACTTGCACTCTGATGTGCTTTTGAACTGCTAGGTTGGCAGGAGCAGGGACTGAGCAACGGGAGCATCGCAGGGATTCAAACTGCCGACCTTCTGATCGGCAAGCCCAAGAGGCTCAGTGGTTTAGACCACAGCGCCACCCACGTCCCTTAGAGGACAGCTAATGGAGCATCTCCTCCAAAGCTTGAACAAGCATGCATTTCCATAAGTGAATGGGCAGAGCAATGCCCCGGAGAGAACCGAGCAGAGGGTCAACTGCTGCATCCCAGTCCCTACTGCTTGTGTTAATCACAGCAGAAGGTGGCAGGATGGAGAGGCTTCTTACCCATTTTTCACTGTGGCAGCTTGAAATATACTCGGAGTCCTGTTGTGATTTCATGCTCTTTATTTCAGCTTGTAAAACAGTGATTGAATTGCCTCCCAAACCTCAAGCTTTTATATACATTATTTATAAAATGAGTCCCATCTGATTGGCTGATTCTGCTTCCCTCCTGGAGCCTGATTGGTCTTTTCCTGCAGGCCAATCAGTTGTTGCATTCTACGATCCTACCAGCCTAACAGGCTGATTATGGTAACTTCCTCCTGTAGCCTGATTGGTCTTTTCCTGCAAGCCAACCGGTTGTTGCATTCTAGGATACTACATGCCTATTGTTCTGGGATCCATAACACAGCTCCAGGTTGGTGCAACACAATAGTGGCACTCTCCAATACGATGTGCAGAAGCTGAACCACACAAGCAGCTGAATTTTCTTTTAGCACTGGTGACAGGTCAGTGTCCCTCCAGGGTGTGAGAGCCCCTGGCTAGCTTAGGGGATACATGCAAGTCCAAATGCCCCACACAGTTCTATTCCCTAACATCTTGCAACTGCTCCCCATCGTCTCAGTTGGCCACCTCACTCTCACTTAATGTTAGGGCTTCGTCCTGCTGACACATCACGACTGCTTTTGCCTTTTGTTCCTAATAAGATGAGGATGGGGGCTGATTTCCCCCTGAGAGGAATAATGAAGTATATATCCCTCTGCCTACAGGGTTTTGTATGATCACAATGTGTTTGTCTCTCATGATACGAGTTACTGCTACATTCCTGTTGGTGAGTTTCGCTGGCTTGAACTTCAAAGAGAAAACATTTATCGCGCTGGCATGGATCCCCAAAGCAACTGTCCAGGTAGAGTACGCCTATATAGGACACCCTGTTTCTTCTGCAGAAAAGATGCTAAATCACCCGCCATGGTGCACTACTCTAGGTGGGAAAGACGTATTGCTTTTGACTCTTGCAAGCAACCTGATAATCAGCTTCCTTACTCCATAGGTTAATTTCTTCCTCTGTCTGAAGTGTTTTCTGTCACAGCACTCTTGGGAGATCACTTTCCCCATGCATGCAGATTTGCCCTCAAAATTGATCTCACTAACAGAAGCCCCTTTTAACTGAAAAATGCATTCCCCTCTGTGGACCCCAAAAGCATTGTTTTAACTTGGGGAGATGCCATTTTGCTTCCTAATACACAAATTCAGCAACCCAGTGAATTATAATGGTGACAATACTGATAACTTGACCCATACAGCAGCGACAGCCCAGGCCTCCCATTTTGCAAGTCAGAAGCTGGTTATCATTTCACCACAAGCTGGATTGAGCCCCAGGGTCTCCAAATTTAAGAAGGGCCACAGTGAACTGCGATTGTAAGGCTATTCAAATCGGGCTCCTGTAAGTCCTGAACTGGCCAAATGAAAGAATCCTGCTTGGACTCTAATATTAGTTGATGAAGTCCATGGAGCGAAAGGGGTTTCCTTTCCCTCGCAACCGCAGCAGCACTGTCTGTTCAGGAAGGCCCCCTCTAATTCTCCAGAAAGGCTTCTTTGTGGGGTGCAGGTAGCTTCAGAGAGGGGGACACGCGGACAGGAAACTTTCCTTCTGTGAATATAACATGTGATCCAATTCAATGTCCTTTCCACCCCTCCTTCCCTGCAGGCTGCAATTGGTTCTGTTGGTTTAGATACAGCCCGAGAGCTGAAGGACCCAGTCCTAGAACATTATGGCCTGACCATCTTGACAATAGCTTTCCTGGCAATCCTGTTCACAGCTCCAACTGGGGCTCTGATCATTGGCCTGGCAGGACCCAAACTCCTTCACAAGACTGACATGGGTGATGAAGAAGATGGGGGGAAAGCATCTTCGCCAATATAGGGAAGTGTCAGGGAATACCTAAATCGGAACTCCAGGCTTCCAAGAAATCACAGTGCCCTATAGTGGCATACAGTTGTCTGAAATCCCATGTGGAATGCATTGTAGGTCCTGCTAAAACAGCAACCCAAGTAGAGGAGAATATAGTTACATTAAATCAGCATCCAGGTGTCCTTCGTCCTTCACACAGGAATTTTGGATGACCGCAGCCACAAGTGGAGTAGATCAGTGGCCTGGTTCAAAGAGACAAATGCCAGCAGGGCACGAGAAAGCATTTAGGGTGGCTCCATGAAGTGTCGCTGGAAGTTTATTCAGTGGTCTCAGCAGAAAGACATGCCAGAAGCACCAATCCCATCAGTAAATAATCAAGAGAAAGTTCATAGACTTTACAACCGATGGTCAAAGCTCCCAATGGCTTTTCCAGTAGCCAAAGGCAGTTATGTTCTGGCAATAGATATGCAGTCTTTGGGACCATCCAGGGAGAGTGATGTTACAAATATTGTAACGGTGCAGTGGACAGTTGTGGATTTTGCACATGGAACAAAGAAAGTTCATCAAAGTTTGTCCATGTATTAGATACTAATCTGGCTGGTCTGGCATTGCAAAGATTCATATTGTCCGCCATCGTTTCCCCATCTACACGTTATAACGTTAAAACAGCAACAACAACCCAGCGAAAGTAGTAGCTTCAGAGCAGCCTGCAGCAATACATCGGCCTCTTTGACCTAATGGGTTGAACTGGATCCAGGAAGAACTACTGGAGTCTTTTTGGCTTCTTATGAATATACTGGCAGAGGAGAGGAGAATGAGGAGGGCAGCAGGAAATGACTGCTATTGGATGAAGGATGTGTGATCCTGCTGGGATGAATACGGAGTATTTTTTAAAGCTTTTACAGTTGCTGGCAATCACACATATATGTGTGTTCTGTAAAACGAAAGGGTTGCTGAAGTTCCAGAGGATACATGAGTTTTAGGACTCCAAAAACTAGATACTAGCAAAACTTGAGTCAAGAGCTACACGTGAACCTTAGAATACTGCCTCCAATTTCACAAGTGTGGGGAGTATATTACTTTAAAGATTTTGCAGATCCATACATATGTCATTTAGGAAAACCTTTTTTTTCCATACTTTGTTTCTCCATACCCATGAATATTGCATGTGGGGGGGGTTGTGTTTTTTTAAAGAGCAATGTTGGGCATGGGTTAGAAAGAAATTGTGGTTTCCCCCCAACCCTTGAAACTCAGTGGTGATGAAGTCATTGCTTCATAAGATGCTGCAATTCCTTTGAAAACTATTGAGGGCATTGTACTACCTAAACAAAACTGCTCACAAATCCTCCAGTACACCCAGTTTGTTTGGTGTGTTTTTTTAAATGGGTGCTGGTTTGTAATGCTTGCAGTTTTTTTGCTGACTGCTTTTTAAAAACAAAACACCAGAGGATCTTTAATGCAGATCAGGTGAGTGTGGAAAGCTGTATTATCTGCATTTTTATCGCTTGTGGCAAAAGCAGTGCTTTTAAAACTGTTGTATGGAGGAGTGCAGGAGTGTCAAATAGCATAAGATAGCCCCCTGCATCGCATTGCTAATCATATGATTTTAAGGGGAAAGTTTTAAAATGCAACTTTCCCTTATCCCTAGCTTTGATTTCCACTACAAATACTCAAGGGTGATAATATTGGCATAGTGTACTGAGAGCTGCCATCTGTTGGGAAAGAGAAACAGAATGCTTAAAAATATGCACTTTATAGCTTTACTGCGATGTTTCACCAGAGGGAGCAAAAGGCTCAGACATGCATTGTTTTCCTCCATTTTGGTCTTGGAAGATAGAGTCTGATTCTTTCCTGCACACTCAGATCTGATTTCTACAATAAGTCTTTTAACGTTCCTTGGGTAGACATAAGAGTTATTTTTTTACAACAACGACAAATGTCCAGTAGTCATTTTCTAAAACCAGAGCCGAAAGCCACCTTCCTGCAACCTTTTAACTCTGGCAAGGTGTGAAAAGTACTGTGGAATCAGATTGCTGCATCTGGCTGAGGTTCTGCTGTCAGTCGTACAGAAGGCACCATGTCTCTACAGCAAGCTGAACTCCAGTCCCTTACTTGAAGTGCCTTCCAGGTGCGACTTCCTGAAATGGCAAATTTGCACCCTTTGCTCAACAACAGCAGCAGTTACAACTGGATTTGCTTTCTTTCTAGTGCATGACCACTTTGATACTGGGAAACATTAAAAAAAGAAATAAATGTCAATGACTTTATAGAGTAGTGTTCTTGTTTCTTTTAAAGTCAAAGGGTCTACTGCTTAGGTAACCCTTTTTACTAATTACATATATGCTTGCATCATGCGTGATCACTTCCAGATCTCTTTATAGAGCATTCACCCTCCGTTGCTTGCAGAAAGTTTATGGGAAGGTGTGCTATTTATAGAGCATTCATTTTGATTTGTTTGTGGGGAGGCAATATGGCACTGCATCGAACAATTGCACTTTCCAGGACATTTCCCCATCACCTTCTCTACTAAAAAAAGTCTCAAGGAGGGATATATTTGTGCAAGAGTGCAAAATCCACTTTAATTGCAGAACTTGAGTTTGCCAGTATGCAATTGAAATCTCTCACCCAACACAAAATATTCCGGAAGAGCCCTGTGTATGTGTATGCACGCATGTAGATCTATATTTTGAGTTTGAGGGTGCCAGTAAGTGTTAGAATTTAATCAAACCTTGGAGTGTTAAACTGGGTGCCAGACACTGAACCCATGGATTCAGTAAGTGTTAAAATAGAATCCAGGCTAGGGTCCCGATGGGGTAATTGCTTGGGGTGATGAGCCATTAAGAAAGCAAGGGGAGGGGGCTCTGTGCCAGAGAAGACAAAGTTTGAAGTTGAATTTTGGGGCTGTGATGTGACCTAGAGAGATGAGGTTGTAGGCTGGGAAAGGAACACATACAGAGTGTGTGCCATGGCTGATTTCTGCTAGTATGCAAGGCTATGGGAGAAACAAGACCCCTTTGGGGTGTTAGTGCTGTGAACCCCTCCATCATAGGCTCAGGATGTATATATGTGTAAATAAGCCATATATCATACAGACACCATGGTTTCCACTGTGCCACATTCCCAAAAGGAAACACGAGCCCTGGGTAAGTGTCTGGAACCTTGCACTGCTTGGAGATTGGGGTGGCGTGCAGATATATGGTTCTGCTCTGCAAGTAAAAGCAAATAACCAGATGTGTAGTAAGATAATACCCTGTGCAGCTGTTGCTTGGCAGAGAAAAGGAAAGGAGGGGGACACATTGGGGTGAGACCAGGAACAACTCATGTATAGCGCAGCTCAACAATAATCCTGGAATTGGCTAGATCTGTATAACTGCACACCTAATATTTGGCAGTAGCACCATTAGCCAGGCTAACTTTTGTCCTCAATGTTACATGCAAACTTTCACAAGAGGATGTTTGAGGAGAGGGAAGATACTGTGGGCCATGTTTGTTTTGCAAAGGCTCCCTGCTGTCAGCTACTGCACATGATCCTAAAACAAAAGATTTAAGTAGATCCAAAGGCCCAGAAACAAAAGCTGTAATTAATATCCTAAGCATATGCAAGGAACCATTTTCCAGACCTTGAAGTTGAGCAGTGCATGGTTCAGGGAAGAGCAATGTAAGGCACGGGGTGAAAAGACTTGGGTTTTTTCTTGCTCTTTCAAGCTTTCTGCCCAGAGGCTTCAGAACCATTGGCTTGGATCCTAACTTATTGTGTGAGTGAAACAGAATTTATGTCCATGGCGTGGTGCAAGATATAGCATGGCCAGGGGGCTGGGGTGGGAGCTGGGGATGGGAGAATTCACAGAAATAATCCTTCCCCTTAGCATAAGATATTCTTGTAGGCGTAATGGTGCAACCCTATAACAGAAGTGCAGTTTTAAAAGCGAACTGTCTATTATAGGCAGATGTCTACAATAATGAATTAGGATATTTTGAAATGATCAAGATGGAATTGTCTAACCTGATCTTTGTTGCCTTTTAGCCTAGCATCCACAATGGGATCCACTAGCACCTAGGAACATTCCCCCCCATTCTCCCCCTTTCTCTTTAAACATGTAACAAAACATTATTTCTATGACTTCCTTCATTCAGGCTATGTCCTAATTGTGAGCCATGGTGTATCAAGCTGGAGACATGCAAAATTCACAAAGGTGTGATGTAGAATGAATATTTTATTGGTAGTAACAGAATTACATATGTAACTTCCTCCATGGTGTAACTTTCCAGGTCTGTCTCTTGCACACACACACACACACACACACACACACACACACACACACAATGTTGCTTGTGCACCATAACATCCTTTGAATTGTCTGTAGCAATTACCGTGAAATTAAAACCCAACCCAACAAAAGTTTAGACACAATTCCAAATCGGCAAGCTGCCTGAAATATATATCAAAAGGATCAGGCAAGGTATGTAGGTGAGATGCTAGGCACTTCACAAGAAATCTTAAACTGAAATCGGAGCCTGCACCTCAGGCTAGCAGCGTTTCATCCACAGGAAAGGAGAAGCCTGTTCTAGTTTTCTCCAGTTCAGATTTCAAAAACAACACAAGTTAGCACTGAGCTGCTTCATTCTGGTGGTAGTGAGGAAAATTATCTTCATGCTCCAAGTGTGGTGGGCATCTGTTTTATCTTCTTGCTTGCTTACGGAAGGTTCAGAGAATCACAGAATTGTAGAATTGGATCCTGAGCATCATCTAGTCCAACTCAATGCAATGCAGGAATCTTCTGCCCAACATGAGGCTCAAACCCATGACCCCGAGGTCGGGAGTCTGGTGCTCTACTAACTGAGCTATCTCAACTACATCATGGTTCAAATCCCATGATTTATCACATCAAACAATAAATAACAGCAGATGAAAGTGAATCCAGAGCCCCATCTTAGGAGGATGCATGCAGAGATTCACTTAAAGGGGGGGGGGTCACGGTGCTTTTCGTTCCTATGTAGGGAGTCTGGCTTTCCTTGTTTTTGCAATTCTCTTGGCAGATATACAGTGGTACCTCGGGTTACAAACGCTTCGGGTTACAAACTCCACTAACCCACAAGTAGTACCTTGGGTTGAGAACTTTGCCCCAGGATGCGAATGGAAATCATGTGGCGGCAGCAGGAGGCCCCATTAGCAAAAGCACACCTTAGGTTAAGAACGGTTTCGGGTTTAGACCGGACCTCCGGAACGAATTAAGTTTGTAACCAAAGGTACCACTGTATTTAAAAGAAAATTGCTTATTGTCTGCCTCGCTCCTCCCCACCACCCAAACACTTTTTGGGGGGTGGGGAGGGGAGTGGCAGTGTTGCTTACACATTTACCCCATTCAATCTACTTGACACCTTATTTTTTTGCTCACTTTTCTGTTTTTCATGGAACACACTCAGTTTTAGCGCACAGTAGAACTGCTCTGAGAGAAATGAGTTCGTTGCATCTTGTTAAGAGCTAGGGTGGCATAGTGGTTAATGTGTTGGGATTAAGACCTGGGAGACAGGGGTTCAAATCCCCACTGAGCCAGGAAGCTCATTGGGTAACCTTGGGCCAGTTATTGTCTCTCAGTCTAAACTACTTCACAGGGTTGCTGTGACGGTAAAATGAGGAATTTGTGTATGCCACCTTGAATTCCTTAAGAGAAAATGGGGACTCCACATGTAATAATAAAATAATAACAGAAACCCAGCTAACTGGCACAGGGCACAGCTAGCTTCTCTCCCCAGACATTCAGAGGCTGCGCCCCAACCTGAGTTCAATCTTAGGAAGAAGACTGCTCCGTAGCAAATGTAGTTCTATGGAGCTCCACCAGTCAGATATGTATATTGGGATGCAGGCACAAATTGGCATCCTACTTCCAGATCAGGCACAGGAGTCCAGTCCAAGCATAAGAGGACAAGTAATCCCCTAGTGCTAGACCTGAAGGTGCTGCAAGCTGGTCCCTGAGCCTCTCCCCACACCCATGCGTTGCCCAGCTCTGGCAGAGTTGTTTTCTGCTGAAAAAGGAAGAAAAAAAACTGGAACCAGAAGTTGAGAAATGCAATAGCTTTTTCCTCATCTGCATAATGTGAGCCTGACCTGTGTTATCTGTAGTGGGAAGTGTGGTGGGCAGGGACTCCCCCGCTTCACCCAATCCAACAAACATTAGCTGTAATTAAAGGCTCGTTTGCATAATCATCTGGCCAAAGTTTCTCCCCGCCATGGAGAAAGTGTGGGTCTGTCTGCGCACCTTCCTCATGTATGCATGCATGTACATCACTAGAAAGAACTCTGGCCTTCATGACTGAAAGTAATATGGAAAAATCCATAAATTACTTACCTAAAACCAGGTTGGTCACAATGAAGAATATACCACTGTGGTGTTGTTGTTTTAAAAACAACAACTAGCAATTTGTTTGTTTTCTTCCGAAAGGAAGCTGACAAACCATGGTACAAGAGCGGTTGTCTTGGAATAATTCAGAGTAATGCAGAAGAAAATATGGGAGGGCTTTTGGCACTAATGGGAGGACTAGGGCACCAGATATAAAAGGCACAGTCAGTTTCACAAACCAACCTATGTACTAGGTAAGTAGCAAGCAGAACAGAGGGGTTCAATAGAAATCTACTTTCTGTCCACAGTGGGAATATCTGGCAGCAAGTTCGTGGCAGAGGTGAATTTACTTTGCCATTTATTTTCTCATATGTTAGCCAAGGATGCTTCTATCACAGCCTTATTGTCATAAATAGTTTATGTATCTAACTAGGTCCAGAAAGCCACTAATACTGCTTTGGCATTGGGGCAGTAGATGTTTTCCACAGCATAAACAGAGCATAAAACCTAATATTGTTTGGAATTCATATCATGACTGTCTATATTATATGGTTGTGCATGGAATTAGGAATTAAGTGTGTGTTGAGATGTACAGGGAGATCAGAACAACGAGTCTCTTTGGGAAAATGATTCTTGAGTGTGGCATAGATGGGACTATTCAAACTTAAATAAGAGTATAAGGCACTCCTCTTGTTTCAGACAAATTGGGGTTTTTTGTTTGTTGTGAGCAGAAGCCTTAGTCGTCGTTGCTTATATAGGAAAAAATGCCACCTTTCATCCAATATCAGCCGTAAAATGGACTGTGACAGCAATTACATTGTTCTTAGATTTAATTATTTTCAACTGGGCTTATTAACCATTGCATACTCCTCAAACCAGGTATGCATAGGCAAGGCTGTCTTCACTTGCGGAGGACCACAGTGGTAAAAAAACCGACCCTGAAACAAATACGAAATGTCAACAGGATCAAGATAAAACTTCCGTTCCCAGAATTCTATTGTGGAAGTCACAACAGTTAAGCTAGTTTCAGACACATTTAAATCTGTAGTGTAGATGTGCTTATTTTAAGCAGAGAAAGGGTACATATATGGCTCTTTACGAATCACCTTAACATTTTATTACTGGTTAAATTGAAACTCTGGGAGCGACCATTTTGTTACGGGAGTAAAAACGCATGTACAAAGGGACCATTCTTTGTTAAGTTGGACATGGCTTTTGAGACCATACAAAAATATCATCACATGTCTATCACAGTCTATAAAACTAAGGTAACCTAAAGAGATATCAAAGCTCAAGTCTACAGTAAGTATTAGACTGAAAGCACTACCACGTGGGTATCAAGTGGACTTCCCGTCAGTCGTGGTTTAGCTGGGGAGGCTTGCTAGACTTCTTTCTTCTTGAGTATTAATGGGCCCACATTATCTCCTGTCGACTCATTGTGCTTCTTGTGGGAGCCATCACAGACAGGGAACTGAAAAGAAGGCAAGAGAGAAGCAGCTGAATATCTGCACATTGTAGGGTGGTAATTATGATTCAAAGCTTTTTGCTCAGGAGCCCGGGTCACTCATAACTAGAACAGAGTACATTCAGCATAGATAAAATGGGATGGCAACACACAAGCTTAAGTAAAGGGACAGAAAAAGTTCCAGGCTGAGGGACAGTAGTCTAGGCCCAATACCCCAAAATGAAACAATGCATGCCTTAAAATGGTCTCTGTACTTGCTCCACCCATGACACTGGGTAAAGGTAAAGGGACCCCTGACCATTAGGTCCAGTCGTGGCCGACTCTGGGGTTGCGGCGCTCATCTTGCTTTATTGGCCAAGGGAGCCGGCATACAGCTTCCGGGTCATGTGGCCAGCATGACTAAGCCACTTCTGGCGAACCAGAGCAGCTCACGGAAACGCCGTTTACCTTCCCGCCAGAGCGGTACCTATTAATCTACTTGCAGTTCATGCTTTCAAACTGCTAGGCTGGCAGGGGCAGGGACCGAGCAACGGGAGCTCACTCCGTCACAGGGATTCGAACCGCTGGCCTTCTGATCGGCAAGTCCTAGGCTCTGTGGCTTAACCCACAGCACCACCCGCGTCCCTATGACACTGGTTATGAACCATCTAATATTGGTATAGCCAGCCAGTTGCTGCAGGCTACACCTCCCATCATCTCTGGCCACATTGCCTGATGCTGATGGGAGGGCACAACGCGGCCTACTCCAGCCACTTGTAGCTCAAGCTCATACAAACTTGGAACTCCTGGATCCTTTGGCACTTTACAGAGACTGAGGTGGGTTTGTTGAGGCTTAAAAGCTGCCAGTGTCAAGTCTCCCTAGAGTCTGTTGCTATTCGGTTGTCTGAATTTTGTGACTCCAGCAGTATACAGTCTTCCTTAAAGGATCTTTTCATATAGTATCTACTAGCTCCTTCAGGTATACTGGAAATGACAGTAACCTTGAAGCCACATCTCAAAGCATTAAAATGACTCACCGTTTTTGAGCGCCAGCACCTACAATACACTGCCTTTGTGAGACAAAGGTCCTCAATGTTGATTTCGTTCACTACTTTGGGGTTCTCCTTCTGGATCTTGAGATTGATCAAGCTATCCTTCTGCTGCTTCTTCTTGGGGAGGAATGGACGAATAGCAAGGTATCCAAGCAGAGCAAGGACACCCAGGAAAGGCAATAACCGCAGCCATTCTGAAACTAAGCACATACCACACACATGAATGTTATAGAAGGCTGCTCACCACCATGAACAAGTTCCAGCATCAACTGCTACCAACGCAGCGCTTTATTATAGAGTGCTTACATTCAAAAACTTACAAATATCATGCAGAAACTGCTGGAAGCGGCCTCTGCATTTTGACTTGACCCCATGGCAGCCACAACACGTAGTGTAAGACATTGCTGCATTCTGGTTGCAAGGGCAACAGCAGTAGCATGAAAACTCTTAAGAATGTAAGAAGATCCTGCTGCATCAAATAACGCATTAGTCTAGCATCCTGTTCTCACAGTGGTCAGCCACATGCCGATGGAAAGCGATAATAGCAACTCTGCATGCCATGTGCTAGGACACTGGCATGTCATAAGGCCATGGTGAGGGTAGATAATTATTTGGAGGCACCTCTGTGTTCTCACTCCCTTCATTTCAATGCTGGCAACATTCTACGCCGCCAGCAGTGACGGTATGTGACTGTCCTTGCCTGACTTCCCAAAACTGATGGTTGATACGTTATGCTTTCTGTCTTTATGTTTCTGAGTACAATTCAAAGTGTTGGTGCTGACCTCAGCCCAGTATACCTGAAGGAGCGTCTCCACCCCCATCGTTCAGTCCGGACACTGAGGTCCAGCGCCGAGGGCCTTCTGACGGTTCCCTCACTGCAAGAGGTGAGGTTACAGGGAACCGGGCAGAAGGCCTTTTTGGTAGTGGTGCCCGCCCTGTGGAACGCCCTCCCATCAGATGTCAAGGAAATAAACAACTACATGACTTTTAGAAAACATCTGAAAGCAGCCCTGTTTAGGGAAGTTTTTAATGTTTGATCGTGTTTTTAATATTCTATTGGGAGCCACCCAGAGTGGTTGGGGAAATCCAGCCAGATGGGCAGGGTAATAATAATAATAATAACTGCAATCCCACCAAATCATATTAGACAGTATTGCCTGTCCTCACAATGAGGAATATCCATAGCATCAACACAGGGAAGAGCAGATGAAATTATGAGGTAGTTAAAGTTTGCTTTGGATTAATTATCCATCTCATGGCCATCTTTCCTTGCCCATTGACTTCTGACTACTATACAGCAGAATTAGTGAAATAATTCAAAGGCACTTAAAAAAAATTAAGCTCACAGGAGCACACTCTTGTCCCCATGCACAAAAAGGGGATTAAATCGAGGCAGATATAAATGAGTCAGTGTACAATTAAAAACATAGGACACAATTCCCCAGCTTCACTGAAATAAATGGAAGAGGCTTAGCAGGATTTAGGCAAAAGATGCTGATAAAGTATTGGGGCTTATGCGTATTTTTACCTAGACAGCAATAATATTACTATTGTACTTCTTTATAAGAAGCTGCCTTACACAAAGTCAGACCTTTGGTCAACCGAACTCAGTACTGTTGACACTGACTCCAAATTCTCCAGTGTTTCAAGACAGGAAATTATCCCAGGCATACCTGGAGGTGCTGGGAATTTAACCTGGGGCATTCTCCAATCCAAACATGTGCTCCGTCACTCAGCTATGGCCCACCGAATTATGTCCCTTAGGGTGGATATATTTGCAAAAGGTTGTGTAATCCTGCCGAATCGAGCTCCCCAAGGATTTCCAGCTCTGCAAATTTTCTTGCGTTATACATTTAAAGTGCTATCATGCTCCTTTAAATCAGACAGAGGGCCTTCTCGGTAGTGGCGCCCGCCCTGTGGAATGCCCTCCCTTCAGATGTGAAAGAAATAAGCAGCTATCTTATCTTTAAAAGACATCTGAAGGCAACCCTGTTTAGGGAAGTTTTTAATATTTAATGCTGTATTTTTAACACTCGATTGGGAGCCGCCCAGAGTGGCTGGGGAAACTCAGCCAGATGGGCGGGGTATAAATAATAAACTATTATAGTCATGGCTTCCCCCAGAAGAATTGTGGGAAATGCAGTTTGCTAAGGATGCTGGGAGCTCATAGGAGACGCCAGTCCCCTGCCAGTGCCACAATTTTCCAGAGTGGTTTAACAATAAATCCATTTTCACAGGGCACTCTGTGCTGCTTTAAATACATAGTGCAGATGGGAGCCTACTTGAGGGTATGAAATATTCACTTCCTGGGTGGGTGGAACGGGATTCCTTACCTAACTACATCTTTAATAAGAAAGGCAAGACACAAATGCAAAGCTCTTAGCACTACGCAGGGTAACAACAGGCAGTCCAAATGGCAAGTCAAGCTGACCTGAACAAGGACAGAGACAACCTGCGGTTCCCATGGAAGCGTATTCAAATACAGGCAAATCAGAGTTACACTGAGCCACGAAGCACTGCCTATGAGTGGGGGCAAGCCCGCTTTGACCCAGGTAGGCCTCCGCCTACCCAATACCCAATTTCTTTAGGCCATTTATACAGCATTTAATCTCAGTTGTCCCTATGTCGGTAGATCCCAAGCTTTCTAAGGCCACAGCCCCCACCCCACCCCCGGTTCCGTAAACCCATCCCCGCTTCCCCCTCCCCGATAAAAAGCATTGTTCAGAATAGTGGATTGCATGGCCCACCATGGAATATAAAAAAGTCAGAACGCTAATAATTAATGGCAAAACCCAATCAAAACGATTTAGTTCAATTAATTCAACCAAACTGGTGAACTGGATCTGGCCCCTTGCCTTTTTAACACACATAGACGGAGAGAGAGAGAGATTATCCAGCTGCTCCCAGGGAGCAGAACAGCCCAATTTGCAAACCCTACGTTGATCTGATAGTTCACATGCCTAGGAGAGAAAGGAAGACTCCCCTGCCAGCTCAAGGGGTTCCAAACAGCTGCTTTCCTGACTAAGCAATGTTTCTGACAAACTGGAGAGAAGCCATAAAAAACAACTGTCAAGTGCACCAGGGCCTCTGAATGTTACGTCCTTTGAACAGGCTACCTGCACCAAGCATGCTTCCCAAGAGCTTATGAAGATGCTACACAGACCAGAAAACCACCAGGCTTTTCATACTGAACTTTGCACGCGGCAGCCGGCCCTAGCATTTGCCTCAGGTGGCAGATTACAGGGAGAGGGCAGCAGGGGTGAAGTGCAAGAAAACAGAGTAGTGTGTGCTACACAGCTTGCCCTGCAGTCCCTGAGCAACTCTAGTATGGTGGAGAACGTTGTCCTGTCACCAGTGGTGAAGTACAGTGGTACCTCTGGATGCGAACGGGATCCATTCTGGAGCCCCGTTCGCATCCTGAAGCAAACGCAACCTGCGTCTGCGTGTGCACGGGTCGCGATTCGCCGCTTCCGCACATGTGCGTGATGTCATTTTGAGCATCTGCGCATGCATGAGCAGCGAAACCCGAAAATAACGCATTCCATTACTTCTGGGTCACCACGGAGCACAACCCAAAAGCGCTCAACCTGAAGCAACTTCAACCTGAGGTATGACTGTAAAATGGTAACTGGAAATTTGTAGATGGCGAGAGATTTGTCATTTGCTCCAGGCAGCAAAATGTCTTGGGCTAGCCCTGCTCCATGCTTTCCTAATTTTTATTTCAGCCATGGGAAGGACTTGCAAAAGCACACACATTCGCTGACCCACAGCATCTCATATGTGCACAGAAATTAGAAGCACTTCTGATGTATTGAGTGTTGAGAATGCAAAATAGTAAGCAGCTAAAGTTAATTCTGCATGGCTATTTATACTATGAAACTTTATCTTTCACACCCATGTTTCCTGTTTATACACCTTTTTTGAAAGATAGCATTTGCACCGATATACCCATATAAAAGAAAACACAGGTGACAATTTTTACATGAGCAAATTCGCTCAGGCAGCAATCCTGGACACACATACCTGAAAAGGTGCAATTGAACTAAATGAGGCTTACTTCAGAGTAAGCATGCATACGACTGCACTGTAGGGTGCATAAGATGACTACAAAGCTCAAACTTAGTATGTATTTGCCTGGTACAAAGATACATATTGACCCATTTCATCTTACTTTGCCTTTCAACAAAATCCCCCTTTAAACTGCCTTTAGACCAAAATGGGGGAGGAAAAAATAAAAGGATCTTGCTTTGTTTTATAGTGAAAGACAAAAACAGAAAGGGTAATGTGATATAGCAGAAAGGAAATGGTAGGGTTTGGTGTTGTATTTAAAAAAATAAAAATAAAAACCCTGGATAGCTGAACAGCAGAGTCACACATGGAGACAAACTTTTTTCAACTTCACTTTATAACATACAACTTGCTCTTGAAATGCGGCGCGAGAGCATAAATCATCACGAAAGTTTTGCCTAATGACAGATTTATTTGCTTGCTACTCTTTTATTGGCCTCTGTATTGAAAGACTTGCCTCAATGCATTCTGCCTTGTAATATAACAAAAATAAATTTTAAAAGAATACTAGGGCAAGTCCAGCTAAGTCCCCCTCCCCAAATAAAATGACGAGTGTGGGGGAATCTGATGGCCTCCAGATGTCATGGAGATCCAGCCAGTATTTCCAAGGGCCAAAGAAGATTGCAATTCTACTCCAGCAACATGAGGGTAGATGGGGAGGAGACACAGCTTTCTCTTCTCTGCCTTAAATGTTTCCCTTCCAATACTCCTGTATCAAGGAGAAAACAAAAACCCTGAGTTTCCTCACAGGAAGATGTAGCAGTTTATGGTCAGCAACACTATGCCAGACATTTTGGGAGTCCATTGTGGACCCCACTTGTAATACATCCGTACCTTGGAAGTCGAACAGAATCCGAAACATTCCAAAACGTTCGAAAACCAAATTGCAGCTTCTGATTGGCTGCAGGAAGCTCCTGCAGCCAATCAGAAGCCGTAGAACCCCATCAGACATTTGGGTTCCAAAAGAACGTCCACAAACTGGGTTTGCAGCATTCAGGAGCCAAAATGTCAAAGTTCCAAGGTGTTCGGGATCCAAGATACACCTGCACATTCTAAAAATGAGATGAGTGCTGTGTTCTGGGCCGAGCTGCACTTCCTGGAACAGGTTTGTAGTCTTGGGATGTTCTGGATTCAAACCTGTCACTGGAGTCCCTAGACCAGGGTTTCTAAACAGTCTCTAGCTGTTTTTGGACTACAGTTTCCAACATTCCTGACCACTGGGCCTGCTAGCTTGGGGAGTTCCTATGGCAACCTCCAGCCAGGCACTGAGCAGGGCAATACCTGCATCAAATCACATGCCCTGTTCGACCCTAAAAACTGCAGAACAGGGAATAACTTAGTTGCCCTGAACATATCATGTCCTATGTAATTTTCTCCTCCTTGGTTAAATAGCCTAAGAGAGGCTAGATAAAGCAGGCAGCTGGGCTGGGGAGACCCCCTTTGATCCTAGCCAGGTTGCATTGTTAGCTCAGGCTCTGGGTTAACAAGGGATTCAGATTTTTACCTTGGGCCACTGCAAACATTAACCACCCTGATTGCTTTGTAGTAATAAGCAGGCTCTTGGAACATGAACAAATCTGAGCGAAAAAGGTAAAGAAATAGGTATCTCTGAAAACTGCTTTTTTGAAGAAAAAAGTGAAATAAAAAATTGGCATCTAGAGCACAGCTATTAGCTGGGCAGATGAGAGCATTCCATTCCCATCCTTGCACAGCATCATATAACACCCCCCCCGCCCCCCAAAAAACAAAACAGGACAATTGGAAACTAGTTAAGTGATCAGAATTTCATGTCGACAACACCTGCACAGCATGATAACGGAGGCAATCAGACAAAGACGGACTCCAAGGAAAGATCAGAACTGAGCCACAAGGCATTTAAGTGGGAAGACTGTCGAACAATGGTTAACGTGGAAACTTCCAAGTTAAGAGCACATTAATAAAATGGAGGGAATACAGCAAACAAAAGGCACCATTATCTAGCAACTGCATGGTTGCAGACTAGTACTTTCTGGCTAGGTTCACAGAAGCAAATGAGCATTATGTGCCTATGACAGGCTTAGAAAGCAATCCAATATGCACGTCCAGGTTTTATGCAGATTCAAAAGCTACTGCCTGAACTCTGAGGCTGGTGCCGAGTACAGTGGTACCTTGAGATGCAAACAGGATCTGTTCCAGGGCCCTGTTCGCATCCCGAATAGAACGCAAGATGCGACGGTGCGTCTGCGTGTGTCGCGTTTTGGCGCTTCTGCACACGCGTATGACGTCATTTTGACGGTCTGCGCATGCACGCGGGGCGAAACCCAGAAGTAACACACTCTGTTACTTCTGGGTCACCGCAGAGCGCAACCCGAATTTGCCTAACCCGAAGCATATTCATCCTGAGGTATGACTGTACTGTCTTACAAAGCACTTCATTGCAACAGTCCGATGGACCTGGTGACGTTGCTACGAAGTGATGTGCACTTTGCAACCTCCCAAAATAGGATGGCAGGGAATGATGAAACATTATCTTTCAGCTACAGGTAGGTAGCCGTGTTGATCTGCCATAGTCGAATAAAATAAAATAAAAATTCCTTCCAGTAGTACCTTAGAGACCAACTGTTAGTTATTAGTATGAGCTTTCGTGTGCATGCCAAGAAAAAAATTAAGAGGATCTTACATATATATACCACACGCTTTTAATAGGCCTATGGAAACTGCAATGATGGTACCCTACCAAGTTACCTGACTATGTTTTTGGGGATCACCAGTGGACCCCCGTTACATAATCTCGTTACCAAGTTTTGCTTAGCTGGCTAGCATTGGAATCAGAGATGGAATATTGAATTAGCAGTGCAATCCTACATCTCTCTATTTGGTCAAAAATAAGTCCCATATAGGCTATAGTAAGTGCAATATAGGATTATAGCCTCAGCCAGGGTGGTTCAACATCCATCCTGAGGGCCGCATGCGGCCCTCAAGGCCTTTTTTGGTGACCCTTGGCAACATTTGACACTCTGGCCCCTTCAGTCCTTACCCTGTCTTCCCAAAGCCTAGTTAGCGAGGTGCTGGGCTTTGGGAAGGAAGCGTGAGGGCTCTGACAGAGCCCTAGAGTCCTCTATCCTCTTTCCCAAAGCCTAGTTAGCGCTTTTCCAGCTATGGGAAGAAAGT
Source organism: Podarcis bocagei (assembly GCF_964188305.1). Classification (NCBI taxonomy): domain Eukaryota; kingdom Metazoa; phylum Chordata; class Lepidosauria; order Squamata; family Lacertidae; genus Podarcis; species Podarcis bocagei. The sequence goes on from NC_138134.1 coordinate 58,243,318, forward strand.
AGGTCTCTAGGACCCTGACCAGAGCCTCCCACCTCCTTCCCAAACCCCAGCAACGTGCTTATCTGGCTCTGGCCTGGCTCTCTCCCCCAAGACAAGGCAGCGTGCAGCCCACAGGTTCCACGTCAAAGTACTCTTGCAGCCCACTTGGTATGAAAAGTTGGACCATGAACCTTATGCCTGGCCTAGCAAGTCAATTAGCAGCTTAAGGCAAATACAGACAAGTGGAAGGACTGTGGTTTTAATGCTTTGTCTGCAAAGTGTCAGAACTTTGCACAACATCTTCACAGGGAGTCAGATCTAAGTTTTCCTGACTCCAGTCGCAGACACACTGCAGAGAACAGATAAACTCTCTAGCTGTAATGCCACCAGTTTAATCAATTATACCGGCCTTAAAAAGCACAGTCATCATGAGGCTGAAGTATATGTTACAGCAGAATTACTGGGGATAACAACAGGAACTGAAAGAAGGAAGACACCTCAACTGGAATGCAATGCAATGCTGAATTACTGGCAAATTCTTCACTTAGTGCTGCTTCACCATTTTTGTGAAGTATTTAGGGGAAATTATTTTCTCTTGGGGATGTCCAAAAGTTCCTTCTGTTGAAACCGAGCACCAATTTCCAAGGGTTAAGAAAAAGAAAAAAATGTACTATGGAACCAGATCATGATTAAAACTGAGTTTCTCATGCAAAGAGAACCCAAGTTTGTGCCGCATAATTTCTCTGATACGTTGCTGTGTAAGCCTCAAGAGACATGATGAGATCCATGGGGAAAGCACTCACCTGTGAAAGGGCTCCGTGTGCCTGCTGTGCTGTTTAAACATGCTTTTCCTATATGCAGGGCTACACTCGTGCAACGTTAGTATGCCAATGGCGTATCTAATGAAATGCAGAAACGAAATGCCGCTTGAATATGACCAGCACATATAATAGGCATATTTAAAAGGAGATGTAAGCCACACAGAACTCTTACATTTACCTGTAAGTGCATCCAGTTGGATCGCTGGCCACAAAAGCTTATGCCATGATAAACGTGTTGTTCTTTAAAGGTGCCACAAGATTCTTTGATGGATTCTGCTGCAAGGGACTCATGTGGGTACCGCCTTGGAAATTGCTTTTCCTGCAGCTCACATCATCTTTAAATCAAGCTATGGTCATGGTAGGGCAGTCCTGTATTTTCAAACTACTGTACTTCTGCTCCAGTCAATCTCCACATCACCATGTTATGCTTAAGGCAGGGACATCTCTGGACAAAGCATGGAGTTACTATTCACTGTCTTGCTCTACTGAGATGAGGATTGAGGGACAGCTATCGAGCTATTGCTCTTGGAAAAGAGAGTGAAACTGGAATAATTTGGAGCCAAAGCACATAGTTACGCTGACCACAGGGGCACTGGCAATAATGAGTTCTGAGAAGTGTGATTAGAGGCACCTCAATATAGTTAACTGAGACTAGGCATTTTGATTGTATTACGCCATTAGCTGCAATGGCTGCCAGTCTGCATGTGGGCCCAATTTAAAGTGGTCATCTTGACCTTTAAATCCCTTAAAGCAGGCATATCGAACAGGTAGATTGTGATCTACCGGTAGATCACTGGCTGTCTGTGGTAGATCCCTGGCTCCCCCCGAAGAAGCTCAACAACTTTGGCTCCCCTAAAAAAGCTCAACCCCAAAAATGTGGCCTTCCTCCTCCCAAAAAGAAGCTCAACAGCTTTGACCTGAACCCCCCAAAAGGGGGTAGATCACTGCATTTTTAACTCTGTGAGTAGATCGCAATCTCTTGGGAGTTGGCCACCCCTGCCTTAAAGTTTTGCCTGAAAGAGCTGGCCTGCCCAAAACTTATGAGATTCTGTCCCATGTGTGCCTGCAAACTGAAGTGAAGGGAGAGTCTACAAGGAAGAGGGTCTTCTCTGTGGGAGATTTGCAGTAAAACCTAACAATGCTAGTTAGTATTTGAAGGGGTTAAGGACCACTGAGTTCTAAATTAGTAGAGTGGGCTCAGTGATGTCACATCTGCTCTTCTACAAAGAGGAAGCAGGGCTTGTTTCCTGTTCCTTACTCTCTCTCTCTCTCACACACACACTGCATGGGATGGAGGCAGACGTGCCTTAAATTAGCTCTCTGTGGCTGCCTTGTTGTTGTTGTTATCTAAGAGCATTTACCTGCAGTTTATCGTTGCTACCGTCCGTGTTCCCATAGCCAACAGGGTCACCTCACTATGCTGGCAGCCTAGCTGCAAGCACTCTAGCTGGGTTGGCTCTTCAGCAGACCAGGCGCCCCAGTCAGTGACAGGCCTCGTTGCTTGTAGCTGAGCTTCGGCAAATATCCAGGGAGGCCAGCCAAGAACTGAATGGTGCTCAGAAACAGCCATACTGGTGTACAGTGGTACCTCTAGTTACGAACGTAATTTGTTCCAGAGGTCCGTTCTTAACCTGAAACTGTTGTTAACTAGAGCGTGCATTCGCTAATGGGGCATCTTGCTGCCGCTGTGCTCCTGGCACACAATTTCCGTTCTCATCCTGGGGCAAAGTTCTTAACTTGAGGTAACTCTTCCAGGTTAGTGGAGTTTGTAACCTGAGGTGTTTGTAACTCGAGGTACCAGTGTAGTGGCTAGAGTGCTGGACTAGGACCTGGGAGACCAGGGTTCACATCATCATTTGGTCATGAAGCTCACTGGGTGACCTTTGACCAGTTACAACCTCTTAAGCTAACCTACCTCACCGGGCTGTAATGAGGATAAAATGGAGAGGAGGAGGAAAACCATGTACACCACACCATGAAAGTTGGGGTAGAAACGTAGTAGTAGCAATAACAATACAGTGGACGCTCGGGTTGCGAACGTGATCCGTGCAGGATGCGCATTCGCAACCTGCAGCAGCGCGTCTGCACACGCGTGGGTTGCGATTCTGCGCGTGCGCGGCTGCCGAAACCCGGAAGTAACCCGTTCCGGTACTTCCGGGTTTCGGCGGGTGCGTAACCCAAAAAAACGCAACCTGGAGTGGCTGTAACCCAAGGTATGACTGCAATTAGTAGCAGTTGTAGTAGACAGAGGGGAACAAATGGGGCAATACAGAAAAAAATGATGGCTCTGACGATGCTCCACTGAATTTGCGAATTCATTCATACGATACTGGACAGCTTACAACAAAATATTGAAAACGGAAGATATAATAAAGGTTTTAAAATGACAAAAGTAAAAAAAAAGGGCAGTCAAAATGTCCACACACAACAAGTACATGGTGTTTTATGAAGAAGAGGCAATGTAAAAGTCCCTCAAGCGTTCCAAACTGACGAATGATATTACAGGAGTGACTCTGTAGCTCAAGTCAGGATGGGCATGCAAAACAACATTCCCTGTTTACTCAAGGCTTTCCGCCCACCCTGCAGCCTTCGAGTTGTGCCCAGCCCGATGAACTGGTTTTAACCCCATTAGCCATGTACAGCCTTTACAGCTGCTCTATTCATGCAACCTGAAGCCTATTTATTTTCCAGAACCTTTAGATTTATTAGCTAGTTCAACCTGCAAATTGTTCATAGCCGGAGGGGAGATGTAAAAACATCGGAGATAACAGGGAAACTGCTGTACGTCGACTTAGAAAAAAATCCTCTGACTTACAAAGGCTCCAACTTTGTGGGGAGGTTTTAGTGAGCAAAATAAGAGGATTAAAAAATATATATCACACAATTTTAGGTGGCCAAATTCACATTTCCGTGGTTGCATGTGTAAAATAGGCTTGGGGAGCCAGGTGTAGGGATTAGCTTCTCTGGTGACAAGGAGCAGATGTAGCAACAGAAAGAGGACAAGGCATTTGCTCTCCTCTCCAAAGGGAGAAATACAGTAACAACTTTCACTGGGGTGATTGTCTGAAATTGTTGCAAGCTCTAAGCACCTGCCAGTTCAGGCCAATAGCCCATCTAGTCCAGTATCCCATTCTCACAGTGGCCAAACAGATGTCTGTGGGAAGGTTGCAGGAAGGACCTGAGCGCAACAGCACTCTCCCCACTTCTGATTCCCAGAAACTGGCGTTCAGAGGCATACAACAAAACAACACCATCACAAACTGGCTTATAAGTATAAAACCAAATTTACTAGAATAGCTAGAATAGAGATAGACTTGTACACCATTCAAACAGACATACTAAGGTGCCAGACAAAGCCTGGAGATACTGTAAACATGGAGTGGATAAATGTACAACTGTATCTTAACAAGTTACATGTGCAGTAAATATTATAGTAAAGGTAAAGGGACCCCTGAACATTAGGTCCAGTCATGACCGACTCTGGGATTGCGGCGCTCATCTCGCTTTATTGGCTGAGGGAGCCAGCGTACAGCTTCCAGGTCATGTGGCCAGTATGACTAAGCCGCTTCTGGCGAACCAGAACAGCACACAGAAACGCCGTTTACCTTCCCGCTGGAGTGGTACCTATTTATCTACTTGCACTTTGACGTGCTTTCGAACTGCTAGGTTGGCAGGAGCAGGGACCGAGCAACGGGAGCTCACCCCATCGCAGGGATTCGAACCTCCGACCTTCTGATCGGCAAGTCCTAGGCTCTGTGGTTTAACCCACAGACTGGATAAATGAACCATTCAACAAGTGGTGTAAGTCCAATCACAGAACGGCAACCCCGTGCCGCCACAACAGCAAGGGTAGCATACTTTCTTTATCCTGAGCAAACTAATGAAGCATGTAGCGAAACCTGTAATATATCCGGAGAACAGGTCTCCTTTTGCCCACTTGCCTTATTCTCACCAGGGTGGTGGGTTTGATTTGCCTTCCTGTGGTTGATCCATGCATACGGCTTTGTGTTTCCAACTCAAGACCCATCGAAGAACATCTCATCCAGTTCAAACTTTGAAAAACAGCTTTGAAAAGCTTTTTCATATTATCCAGTGTGCTACTCCTGCCGCTGTGGCAGCATGGGGTTGCCGTTCTGTGATTGGACTTACACTACTTGTTGAACGGTTCATTTATCCAGTCTGTATAATGTTACTGCACATGTAACTTTTTAAGATACAGTTGTACATTTATCCACTCTGTGTTTACAGTATCTCCAGGCTTTGTCATGCACATGGCACCTTAGTATGTTTGTTGTTTGAATGGCAGTGGCGTAGCGTGGGGGGTGCCAGGGGTGCCGGCCGCACCGGGCGCAACATCTGGGGGGGCGCGCTCACTGCCTCCGGAGTCGCCGAAGAGCCTCGGGCGCAGGCTGTAGCAGAGCCGCATGTCTCGCGGAACCGCCGAGCTGTGCGCGCGTCCGGGCTGAAGGCGCCCGGCAGGCAGCGGCTCTCAGCACTCGCCGCGGAGGACGCGCCAGGCAGCCCCTCCTCACAGCCCCGCCGCCGCTGCTGCTGCAGCTGCTGGGCCGTTGCATTTTCCTCGCCTCTCTGCCCCCCTCCTCCTCCGGGCAAGCGGCATCGTTTGGGCGGCAGCGCCAGCGGCAACTCGCAGGTTAGGGGTTAGGGGGGGCGCAAATTACTTGCCTTGCCCCGGGTTAGGGGGCGCAAATTACTTGCGTTGCCCCAGGTGCTGACAACTCACGCTACGCCGCTGTTGAATGGTTACAAGTCTATCTCTATTCTAGTATCTCTAGCTTATTATTCTAGTAAATCTGGTTTTATATTTATAAGCCAGTTTGTGGTGGTGTTGTTTTGTTGTAGTATTATTATTACTGTCACCACATTTGATACTTTGTGCATATAATATGCTATTCAGAGGCATACGCCATCTTCTCTTCTCAAAGCACAGGCCTCTGAAGGTGAGAGACAAGAGAGAAAGCGCTGTCACATGACACTGAAAGCTTGCCCTATACTGAACCATGTGCAGAGGAGGGTGACTAAGATGATTAAGGGTCTGGAAACCCAGACTTAGGAGGAACCGTTGAGGAAGCTGGGCATGTTTAGCCTGGAGAAGAGGAGACAGGGAGGAGATATAATAGCCATCTCCAAACATTTGAAGGAAGGGCTGTCACGCGGAAGACTTGTTTCTGCTGCTCCTCCTGAGGGTAGGACCCGAACCAATGGATTCCAACTAAAAGAAAGGCAATTCCGACTAAACATGAGGAATAACTTTCTGACGGCAAGAGCTCTTTAACAGTGGAACAGACTACCTCAGTAGGTGGTGAAATCTCTCTCATTGGAGGTATTTAAACAGAGTTGGGATGACATCTGTCAGACACTGTTTAGTCGTGAATCCTGAATTGCAGGGGGGTGGACTAGATGATACTCACGGGCCCATTCCAACTCCACAATTCTAAACAAACCATTGATCTCTTGGTTCCGCAACTGGATATTCCAGCTCCACAATCTGACTGGTAGCAGTGCTCCAAAGCTGATGAGGCCTTTCCCAAGTCTGCTTTCTGAAATCCTTCACTAGAGAACTCACACACGAAGCTTACGTAAACTCTACTACTAAGTTATCTCTACTACTAAGTGATGATCCTTACATGCAGGCCGATTAAAACTATAATTTTATCCTCTTCCAGAGGAGCAGTCATGTTAAGCTTTTGTAGTGAGAACGACGAAGAGTCCTGTGGCACACCAGCAAATTTATTGTGGCATCATAAGTTTTCACGGACTATTGTGTTATTTATTTATCTAGACAATTTATAAACCGCTTGTTCAAAAATAAAATTACCCAAGCGGTGTAGAAGTCCAATGATAAAACATGAGTAAAATACACAAACCATGTTAAAAACAAATATAATTTTTAAACATCCTTTTAAAAACACACCAAATATGAACTTAATAAAATGCTTGAAACAAATGTAATTAAATCATGTGTCTGGATTAGGCTTGCCAAAACAGAAGTTTTCAGTATGTGTTCAAAACAGTATGGTGAAGGTGCCTGCCTTTTAATATCACTAAGCAGGGAGTTCCAGAGTACAGGTGCTGCCACACACTTCATCCAATAAAGCTTATGCCACAATGAACTTGTCAGGCATTAAGGTGTTGGATCTGCTGTTACAAGCCAGCTCCATCAGGCCTCCTCTGCCCTCCGCTGTCATCTGGGGCACAGCCATTAGATTTCCTCAGTAGGAGAGATAGGAAGCAGGGCTCATTTCATCAGCTTTGCTGGAGCCCCAGCTTTATCAGGCACCTATTGCCCCTGGACATTAAGGGGACAACTGTTTAGAAATTGGTGCCTGAGTTTTTCTATTTTCCTCTTCCCTCCCTGTCCCTTTTCCCTTGTGTGTTGTTGTTTTCAGATTGTAAGTCTGCAGGTAGGGATTGTCTTGTTTTGGCTGAAGAACAGGGTACTAATACTCTAAGTAATAATCACGTGAAGCAACTGTACTGCATATTAATTTAGAAATATTCCTACATGCATACATAACTGCTTTCATGTTTTCAGCTACTCAGATTTACTGCGTTAAGACACACATGTGGAAAAAGTTTTTTTTTAATGCCCACTGATTTTTTATCACCGTGACTATGAACACAAAAGGATAATGATTTTCAAGGGGTTACTGTTTTGAATTAAACAATATTGTATGTACACACTAAGGGCATTTTCATACATAATATAATGTGACGCGTATGTACTGCACAGTCCTAAACGGAGTTAAGTGAGCCTAGGCCCACCAAAATAATTTGGCTTTGGTGCGCCTAACTTTGCACAGGATTGCAGCCTTACTTCGGAGCAAGTTCCATTGGCCAAAACCTTTATGTAAACAGACCCCCCCCCCTCTCTCTCTCTGTGTGTGTGTGTGTGTGTGCATACTCTGTATCACTATATTAAGTAAACTAACATGAATTAGAGACAGGTCTCCTCTCCTGGGGAGTTTTCTATTCCTCGTGACTATCATTCAAACATGCATACAAACAGCAGAGAGTAAACGAACCCACCCCTTAAGTCAAAAAGCCTCTGAAGTCCTAAAGGAGAGCAAAAGGGGGGACGGGGACTATAGGACCAGCCCAAGACATTTTGCTGTCTGAGGGGAAGGCAAGATGGCCATGCCATTTGATGCACAAAAGCCCACCAGAATGGAAGCGGAATCTTCTACATCTGCATCTGAGAGCAGCCAGCAAACTCCTCTGTCCTGCAACACCTCACCACCACAACCACCAATTCCCTCAAAAGCACTTGCTGTCTGAGGCAAATAACATCAGTCTAGCTCAGGGCCAGCCCAAGGAATTTTGGCACCTGAGGTGAACCCCAAAATGGTGCAAGGGAACGAAGAGCTACACCAGGAGCAAGCGGGGAAGGAAGATTAACATCAGAATCTGCTATCCCTGTGGATCCTGTCATCTGAGGTGGTTGCCTTTCCTGGCCTCAGAACTACAGAATCTTGAAGGGACCCGAGGGTCATCTAGTCCAACCCCCTGCAATGCAAGAATCTCAACATGGCATGGGTGGGCAAGCCTTGCTCTTTGCCTCACGAAAGGGCCGGTCCTGGAAAGCACGATTTGAAAAAAGGGAACTGAAGAGCCTATAGCGGACTAGGGCGCATTTGAAGCAGGAGGATCAGTGGGGAAGGATGAATGGGAGAAACGCGCACGTGCAGTTAACAGCGCAGTCCTACCGAACTTAACGCGGAAGTAAGCTCCATTATGCTCAGTGGGGCTTACTCCCAGGTAAGCCTGCAAGGGACTGCGCTTTAAAAGAAAGGCTTATTCTGAAGCATTGAGATCTGCAGTTGGGAGAAAGTTGAAACCAAAACACACGCGCGCGCGGGGAGCGGCGGATGACGAGTTTTGCAGCGCGATCCAGAACGCGTCTACTCAGAAGTAAGTCCCGGGGCGTTTGGCGTGGCTCAGTTCCAAGCCTTTCCCTTTCCACCTTCCAGGGGAAAGTGTTGAAGTCAACTCGAGTGTTTCGTTCCTACGCCTCCACCGCCCGCTTCCTAGGAAGATGAGCAAAGACGCGCACAGAAGTTCGACCAGCAGAAGGCGCAGATCCCGACCCTCCGGCTCTCCCCACCGCCGCCCCCCACCCCACCCAAGAACCCTGCCCCCCGAACCTGTCAGCCTGAGGAAGCCGCCGACGCTCTCGGGCAGCGGGAGGCGCTTCAGGTAGGCGGGCAGCTGCACTTTAATGATGCGAGCCAAGCTGTCCAACACCATGGCGCTGCAGGGCTGGGGCGGCGCGCGGTGCGCCGTCGAGGGCGAGCGAGCGAAGGAGAGGCGGACTGCGCTGGGGCCGCTGCTGGGCTACCTGCCGCTCCCGCGGTTAACTTTGCATGCCCGCCTCGACTTTGCCCTCCTGCTGCTCCTCCTCCTCCGCTGCTGCCGTTGCAAGTGGCCCCCTTCCCGCCGACGGAGCATGCGCGCACGCGGCCGTGCCGGCGACGAACCCAGCGCGCGCCGGAAAAAGAGGGAGCGGGGAGGAGGAGGAGGGGGCTGGCCTGAGCCGGGTCTCTCCGGCGGCCTCGCTGCCCTCGAGGGGGCGGTGCGCTGGGCTGGCGCGCGGAGCCAGGGCGGAGCAGACGGGGCTCCCTCTCCGGCACCGCCTTGCAACACGATGCAAGCCCTGAATTCCGGAGGGGGAGGGGGATTCAAGATTTGTTATGCAAGGGGGGGGGCGTTGAAGGGAAAAGCCCCGCCTGGATCTGAAGAGGTTAGGGACGCCCTTGTCCGACGTTGCTGGTGCGCGGGCGCATGCATGATTAGACTCGCCCACCGGGTGCCCAGAACTTGGAAACTGCAAATCGGCGACATGGGAATACAACTTGTACCTTTTCAACACCAGACGACCCTCCCCACGACACAAAGGGGGGCAGGGAGGGGCAGCTGCCCCCCAAAATCAATAAAAATACTTAGCAAATTGAGGTTCGCTTCCGCCGCGTAACAAAAGGCCTGCCCCCCCAACAAAAATCCTGGCTACGCCCGCGTTTCAAATAATTTTAGCCCCCGTTTAAACAGAATCATAGCGCCCTGGAGTTGGAAGGGGCAAAATAAATGGTGTTGCCAGTGTGATAATCCGTGGAAGCTGGTCCATTGGGGGCAAAGTGTTGGACTAGGACCTGGGAGGGCAGGGTTTGAAACCCCACTCAGCCAACTGCGAAGGTCACAAGGGTGACCTTGGGCAAGTCAGAACTAGCCTACCTCACAGGGTTGTTGTGTGGATGAACTGGGGAAGAGGTGAGCCATGCCCTTCAGCTTGAGATTCTTGGAAGGTAAAGGTGGTATGTGATGATGATGATATATTGCTGAATTGTATTGCTGAAGGAGCGTCTCCACCCCCATCGTTCAGCCCTGTCACTGAGATCCAGCACCGAGGGCCTTCTGGCGGTTCCCTCATTGCGAGAAGTGAGGTTACAGGGAACCAGGCAGAGGGCCTTCTCGGTAGTGGCGCCCGCCCGCCCATCCTTCAGATGTGAAGGAAATAAGCAGCTATCTTCTCTTTAAAAGACATCTGAAGGCAGCCCTGTTTAGGGAAGTTTTTAATATTTAATACTGTGTTGTTTTTAACACTTGATTGGAAGCCGCCCAGATGGGCAGGGTATAAATAATAAATTATTATTATTATTATTATTATTATTATTATTATTATTATTATTATTATTATTATTATTAACACTCAATTGGGAGCCGCCCAGAGTGGCTCAGCCAGATGGGCAGGGTATAAATAAATTCTTATTATTATTATTATTATTATTATTATTATTATTATTATATCAGCTATGCTCTACCTCCTACAGTTGGAGGCAAACATGCCGCTAGATACCAGTTGCTGGAAACCACAGGAGGGAAGAGTGTTCTTGTGTTCTAATCCTCCTTGCTGGTGTCTTACAGGCAACCCTTCAGCCACTGTGTGCACAGGTTGCCAAACTACATGGACCGCTGGCCTGATCCAGCAGGCTCTTCTTGTGTTCTTAACCTCATTCTGCCTTCAGCTATCCAGCCCACACCAGCCTGCCTTTGTTCTTACAAGCAGTCTTGGTGGCAGCTGCACTGCCTGTCAGCTTCCTCCTCTTCATTTTCATTTTGCCTTTGTAGAACTCAGCAGGGAAGAGGAGGAAGACAAAACGGGAATTTGTTGACTGTGTGTGTCATTCTTGTGGGATACTGCAGCCAAAGATGCTAGTTAGTGCATGACCCGAGAACTCTGTTCCTAGAGTCAGTTAGGTCATGCCCCCTCACCTCCGGGGTGGGAGGAAGTGAAGCTTCTTCTCTTCCTTTCCTCACTCCCTCTTCACTCCATGTAACCAACCAGGTAGGATGTTTGAAACTATATTTCTGTATTTTGTACCCAAGAGTATTCTACCCATGTTCTCCTTGCTGCTGCATGGAATAATGCATGAATCAGACCTTGGATTTTATAAGTAAAGCATTTCAAACTTGGTTAATGGTGTGTGGTATGCTCATTGCTGTAGGGGTAGAAAGAGGGGTAAGAGCTGTAAGCATACTGTCAGGGAACTGCCATTGGCTCAGGGGCGAGAGGGGGAAAGCCCGATGGATTACAGAGAGCCCCCAAAGATTGTGAGAAGCAGCACCTCCTCAGCGGAGGAGAGTAACCGCGCCTCCAGTGGAGAGGAGCTTCAGGGCTCAGAGGAGGTGAGGCAGTGCCAGGACACTTTGCCTGGGCAAAGCGGGGAGGAGAGAGGTCCTCCGTTACCCACGCCCTCCCTGCGCAGTAGGCTTCCACGCCGAGAGGGGAGGCGCAGATTGGGCGTCAAGAAACTACTCTGCTGGGGAAGGTTTAAGGACCACCCACTCACAGATTGTGCCAGTGAATGAGCGAGCCACGGAATAGTGGTTCTCTGCATGGTGAAGGGTTTTTTTTGTTTTTTTTTTAAATAAATATTTTATTAGGTTTTCAAACATAAAATAGAAAATCACATATCAAACACACAAAATCCCTTCACCAAAGAAATAACAAACAGAAAAACAAATACAATTACACCAACAAACAATATAAAAAGAAAAAAGAAGAACACAACTGTTCATAACATTTTTTATATAACTAACTGGACTTCCTCACATCTCCCTTACCCTGCGTTCTCTATAATAAAAATACCAGCAAATTATTACCTTGTTTCATTCCTTATTTTGTACTTCTCGAATGTTATATTTCTAGACTTAAAGTGATTTTTGTCAATTAATTGTAACTTAGATTAAACATAATATTTCTTTGGAGCCAGTGTGGTGTAGTGGTTAAGAGCGGTAGTCACGTAATCTGGGTAACCGGGTTCGCGTCTCCGCTCCTCCACATGCAGCTGCTGGGTGACCTTGGGCCAGTCACACTTCTGTGAAGTCTCTCAGCCCCACTCACCTCACAGAGTGTTTGTTGTGGGGGAGGAAGGGAAAGGAGATTGTTAGCCGCTTTGAGACTCCTGAAGGGGAGTGAAAGGCGGGATATCAAATCCAAACTCTTCTTCTTCTTCTTCTTCTTTAAGTTTCGATCTTTTCTTACATATCACTTAATTTTCTATATCTCATAGTCAAGTTACTGGAACCATATTTTTCTGGATCGTGCAATTTTTTAACATTCATACAGCTTGTACTGTTTTTGTAGATAGTCTTTAAACTTTTTCCAATCCTCTTCCATTGTTTCTTCACCCAAATTTCGGATTCTGCCAGTCATTTCGGCCAGTTCCATATAGTCCATCAATTGCGTCTGCCACTCTTCCAGTGTGGGCAAATCTTGTGTCTTCCAATGCTTTGCAATAAGTATTCTTGCTGCTGTAGTCGCATACATAAAAAAAGTTCTGTCCTTCTTTAACACTTTCTGGCCGACAATGCCCAAGAGGAAGGCTTCTGGTTTCTTAGTAAAGGTATATTTAAATACCTTTTTTAACTCATTATAGATCATTTCCCAGAAGGCCTTCACTCTTGGACAAGTCCACCAGAGGTGAAAGAATGTCCCTTCAGCCTCCTTACATTTCCAACATTTATTATCAGACAGGTGATATATTTTTGCAAGCTTGACTGGGGTCATGTACCACCTATATATCATTTTCATAATATTTTCCTTCAAGGCATTACATGCCGTGAATTTCATTCCGGTGGTCCATAACCTTTCCCAGTCCTCAAACATGATGTTATACCCAATGTCCTGAGCCCATTTTATCATGGCTGATTTAACTGTCTCATCCTGAGTATTCCATTTAAGCAGCAAGTTATACATTCTTGAAAGTACCTTAGTCTTTGGTTCTAACAATTCTGTCTCTAATTTCGATTTTTCCACCTGGAATCCTATCTTTTTGTCCAAATTAAAAACCTCTTTAATTTGAGCGTAATGTAACCAATCTCGCACCTTATTCTTTAGTTTCTCCAAGCTCTGCAACCTCCAATTATCTCCGATTTTTTCTATTATTTCCCAATATTTCGGCCAACCGGCCTCCATATTGAGTCTTTTCCGGGCCTTAGCTTCCATTGGTGATAACCATCTTGGGGTCTTATTTTCTAATAAGTCTTTGTATTTTGTCCAGACAATAAATATTGATTTCCTGACAATATGGTTTTTGAACACTTTATGAACCTTTACCTTGTCGTACCACAAATATGCATGCCATCCAAAAGCATTATTAAACCCTTCCAGATCTAGGACATCAGTGTTCTCTAAAAGTAACCAATCCTTCATCCAACAGAAAGCCGCAGCTTCATAATATAACCTTAAGTCCGGCAGGGCAAATCCCCCTCTTTCCTTAGCATCAGTTAGAATTTTAAATTTTATTCTGGGCTTTTTGCCCTGCCAGACAAACTTAGAAACATCTTTCTGCCACTTTCCAAAACATTCCACTCTGTCCACAATCTGTAGGGTTTGAAACAAAAACAACATCTTTGGCAATACATTCATCTTTATAGCTGCAATTCGACCCAACAAGGAAAGTTTCAATCTTGACCAAGTTTCTAGATCCTTTTTAATTTCTGACCAACATTTTTCATAATTGTCTTTAAATAAATTCAAGTTTTTAGCAGTCAAATTAACCCCTAAGTATTTCACTTTTTTAACCACATTTAACTCTGTCTCTTTCTGAAACCTTTCTGATTCCAAAGGTGTCAAATTTTTCCCCAAAACCTTAGTTTTTTGCTTGTTCAGTTTAAATCCCGCCACCCGACCAAACTCATTAATCAATTCTAAAACTCTTTTCGTACTAGATTCTGGCTCCTGTAATGTTATAACCAAGTCATCTGCAAAAGCTTTAAGTTTGTACTGTTTCACTCCGACCTGAGCATGGTGAAGGGTTTTTGGCACCAATAACGAGGATTTACAGCCAACCAGAGAGGCATTTGCCTGATTGCTCTTGAGTAACCCCCTGATATCCTTACACATACTAAATGGGATACGGAAAGGGGTCTAACAACCTATATTCCCACGCCATACCTCTGCTTAACTCAGTGACTGTTTAGAACTTTGTTGGCCGCTCCCCAAGCATCCAACCAATTATTTTCTTAATTACCCACATATGGGTCATGGATCTGATTTCCTCCCACAGTTAGTGGCTCTGGCTCCACATTGGACGACCTGCCTTCCACTTCACCAGTCCCAATGCAGGTTGCATAGCAAACTATTAAAAATAGTTTTGTAAGTTGTGTGTCTTTGTTTCTCAATTTGATCCCTTCACATAGTTTTGTATGTATTGTGATATTTTATGCATTGTGACTTGCAGTTATTTTTATTGATCATAGTTTATTAATATTTATTGTAATTGATAAGAGTGAATTTCTGTTTAATTATTATTTGCTGATGCTTTGAGAGTTAATTTTATTGTGTACTATTATATTCTAATATATTATTGAATATTACTTTATTTGATATAAGTTGTTTCATTTTAAAGTTATGTTTTATTATGTCTTTCTGTGTTGGATCAGATTATTATTAGGTGCGTGCTCTTTGCTGTATATTTTCTTGCTGCAACCGCCTTTTGTGTAGCAATATAGAAAGGTGGTATACAAATCAAAAGTGAAATGAAAAAAATGAAATGAAACACACACAAAGAGCTTCCCCCACTTGCTGCCCTTCAATATTTGCCACCTGAGGCACCTGCCTCACTATTTAACTCATGGTAGGGCCGGCCCTGATTGCTGCTTAACGTGTTTTGAGTTTCAACCTGGAATGCTATCCTCCAGTAGTCCAAGCAGATCCGTTGTTACATGATAACACATTCATACCTTTCAGAAAGATCAGCAGCTCCAAACACATCGGATACATTTCGAAAGATAAATCTATTTTTTTCACAGTGTCTTTGGATTTTTGCCTCCAGTTTCTTCAGGCAAGGACAGTGTATTGCAGAGTAAATGAATGATACACAGAGCAAGCAGAAAAGAGCCTCCAGGTTTGTGTAACAAATATGAATGGTGCAGTTTAGGAACAGAAATTGAGGCTCCCATTCACATCAATGCTAACCTGTGTCCATGCTTTCCATTTCCCCTTGTTTCTTGCCTCTTCTTAATTCTGCCCATGACTGAAAGCACTGGAAATGTATCTCTGAAGCTACCGAATCTTGCTAAGCCGCCTTTGATCTGGGCTGCTTTTCTGCACAGCGACAGATGCACAGAACCTGCTGAGCAGAGCAGAAGACTTTTTATTGCTTTCCCATTCACTACATAAACATCATTAGATGCCAGTGATGAAATCCCAGCCTTTATTGAACGAAAGGGATCGCTGAAGAAAGGAAACGGAAGAAAGTGAATGGGTGGTTAGAGCAGAATTTTTTAAAATGAAACCCAAAGTGCAGGGGGCTGAGATATTGAGGAGAGATGCTATATTCCTGTTGGGTCACCATGACCCTTCTGAGACTTCTGAGTTACTTAAAGCCAATCCATACTGCTGTCCTTATGTATTACAAACTTGGTATCATGCCAAGCCAGCAAGCCCTGACCCAAAGTCCTTGGAGGATGAACCAGACAGCCCACAGCTAGAGGAGCTCAGAAGTTGAAATATACTCAGAGTCGCAAAGTGATTTCATGCTCTTTATTCAGCTCATAGTGGTGAGGAGGAATGAATGAAAGTCCCCTCACAGTATCTGCTTTATATACATTATTTACACAATAGGCTGCCCATGATTGGCTAATTCCGGAATTCTACTGTAAGCCAATCAGGTTGTGGATTCACTTCTATCTGGAGCAGGATTGGGTGGTTCCTGCCAACCAATCATACTGCTGCATTGTTCTAGGACCAATCAGACTGCTGCATTCTGAATCCTATTGTTCTAGGACCAATCAGACTGCTGCCTTTTGGATCCTATTGTTCTAGGACCAATCAGCCTGCTGCAGTTTGGATCCTATTGAACTCAGTACATAACAGAAGTGGAGGTAGAGTCCCCTAGAATGAGTGCTGAAGATCCCATTGAGGAACCCTCTGGATGAAGAGACCTTGTATATGTCAGAGGAGGATGGGGCAGAGGGGTCACCACCCCAGCCTTTGAGAACACTGGTTCCAAATAGTCCAGGTCTAAGTCAAAGACAGACAACAGCATGTGTCTATGTGTGTATCCTCATGAGGGAACTTGATGGGCCATTGACCTGGTTCCTCAGGCTCTTCTCATGTCATTGATCTCTAGCAGCAAAATATCTTGGGCTGGTCCATCCAGCCAAGTATCCTATCTCTGATGACTACCAGGAACTCTGGAGCAGTTCCTAAACTAACTCCCATTACTCAAGGCCTTTTTCTCTCAGCTAGGAAAGTGTTTTTACCTGTTGTTTGGATGCTCATGCCAAATTTGTTAACAACGTGTTAGTAAAGAACTGCCAGCAGGTGGTGCGATTAGAGATATAGCGTGCTACCCACCAGATGCATATCACGGCTTCCTTTTAAAACCACCACCATGAAAAGTACCCTTACAATCAGCTGTAATGCTAAATTAAGGATATAATTTGAAAACATGAAGAAATGTTTGGAGAACTTTCCAAGAATATAGATTTAAATCACAAACAAATACAAACAACAACAATCAGGTTTTGCCCTTTTCAGCATTTTCATCCAACTCTTATATCCTTTTTCGCCTCATTCCTAAACAACATTTACCTGGAAATATGTCTGATTGGTTTTATTTCCTGCTAAGTGGCTGCAACATTAAACTTGGAAATCAAGGACCCAATCCAACGGGTTGTTATGAATTGCTTCCCATGAGGCAACTCAAAGCGATTTACAGAGTAATAAAAACAATTTTAAATTTGTTTTATATGTATAAAATCAATGTTCTTCTGTGGAATGGGGTGGCTTATGCCCCAAATGTTTTAGAGGAGGGGTGGCTGATCTGTAGCCCATATCTGGTTCCCCCAAGAGGGTTTTTGTGGGCCTTAAGAACTGAGCATTTGATTTAAAAAATAGTAATGAGGTTTTTTATATATATACTGCTCCTATTGATACCCTTCCATGATGCCATAAAGCCATTTCCCTTTTTTCCATTCATTTTCCTTTTACTCACTGTTCCCATGCATGCCTATACAGATTGCTGTAGCTGTCAAGGCCCCTAAATGTGTCCCTTAAAAATATTATCATGTATCTATCTGACTACCTTATGTGTCCCTTGGTATGATTTCAAAGGATTTTTGTGACACCCCCACCGTCTTTTAATTAAAACAAAACAAAACTAGCTATGTCCACTTTCACACTTTGGCCACACCTTCTTTAATATGTGCCCCCCCCCCGGAGGGTTGACCAAGAGACAATCCAACCTTCAGTCCTAAAAAAAGTTAAGTCATTCCTGTTTAGGATTTTACAAAAACACCTGTATACAGTAGTTGGTTTTTTTTTCTTTTTTAGATATTCAAGGAAATATAACTTGTGATTTAGTTTAAAAGGTAACTAACATTGGCAAGTCATCTTTATTCTGTTTGTTCCCTACTAAGTCAAAGATGAATTGTACACCTGTCTAAGTTGTTTTATTGTTTCTAGAGTTTGTAGGAATGGTTTTTATTGTTTTTAGAACTTGTATTTTTTATCTTGTTGTTCAGGAATTTTGATGGCTTCAGTATGTGAGGCAATTAATAATAATAATAATAATAATAATAATAATAATAATAATAATAATACCACCCCACCCATCTGGGCACCCACTCTGGGCAGCTTCCAGCAGAATATAAAAACATAATAAAAATTGTGCCCTGAATTCTCAACCCCAGATAAATCTTGAAGTCCTGAACTCAGTATCAGGAAACCAAAGATAGTTCTTATTTTTTTATTATTTAGAGATTTGTATATAAAAAAGGAACCCTAGCTGCAGAGACTAATCCTATGATCAAGGTGTAAGAGCTGATTTTGGGCCAGGATTTAACCATGATCTTACGTTCCACAAGGAGCGAAGTCAAAGCTCAGTAGCAGTAAGGGAGAAAACAAAGAAGACCAAACATAGCAACAACACCCACAGAGTCCCTGGCAACTATACTACCAGTCACCAATCACAATGTCACTCTCCCACATATCAGCCATGCCTGGAAGGCACCAATCATTATGTGACAAAGGCGGACAGATTGTGATGTGACACATCATGCAAACCTGCCCAAATCCTCCCCCAGATGCAATTCACAAGCGGGCTGTCAGGAGCATCCCACAGCATATTTACTATTACAGACTTCCGCAGCTCATTGGCTTGAATGTAGAGCCTACTGGTAACAGGCTTCCCCAGGATGTGAGTTTGATCATCAAACTGCACTGCTTGTATTGGAGCTTGTGAGACCCGAGAATTCATGGACAGGGAACCAGGGATGCTGCAAAAGTAAAGGCGCAATGATCCTATTATGTGGCTGGTAGCTTAGTGGGAAACAAGAGGTGTTGATTTCACACCTGCTCATTTGTGGGAAATGCAGCCTTATACAGAACAGGCAAATTTCTCAGTTTCTGGGCCTGGAAAATGTCGGCGCAAGGAACAAATGAGGTATAAAAAGGAGCCTTCCTGGATGCCAAGATCCAAGTCTGGGGCAAGTACTCTATGGTTAGATTTAAAATCACAAAATATGCAGCAAAGTGAAGCATGTAAACATACGCTATTAAGCCTTTAAAATATGACCTTGTGAGTTCCAAAACTTCCCTCTTCCCCAGCATAGGAAAAGGCCACACATTTCACAAGTTAAAAAATGGCTTACTGACATGCTTTTCAAAGGTCTGATTCATGTGCTTTTGCATACAGCATTGAGGGAAAAGTTGCATAGGCAATAAAAGCTGGCTTAGTTACAGTGGTGAGAGTTCCTAAATTATTGGTATAGGAACTAAAGAGTGGCTTGTGAGAGCCATGCAGCTAAGCTGGAACAACCAGCTTAGCCTCTTCACATGCTCAGCTTCTGAGGTATACTGAAGGGGAACAAATGCTTGATTACCTAATCCAGTGGTGACAAACTCGGCCCTCCAGCTGTTTTGGGACTACATTTCCCATCATCCCTGACTGCTGGTCCTGTTAGCTAGGGATGATGGGAGTTGTAGTCCCAAAACAGCTGGAGGGCTGAGTTTGGCCACCACAGACCTAGTCCCTATCAATGTGAGCTAAACCTGTCAGGCAGCTTACTCTGTGGTTTTAACCCTTCATGCATCAATTAGACTTAAGCACAATGGTTATATGAGGCTGGTTATCCCACAGGAACTACCCACACATAGGACTTCTGTCTTGTCAGGATTTGGCTTCAGCATATTGGCCCTCATCTATCCTATCACTGCATGGAGACTGTATTAGGGTTTGCGCAGCCACACTTGATTCCTGATGTAAGAGAAATAAAACTCTGTATCATCAGCATAGTGATGTCACAGTGCTCTAAATCCCCTAATTCCTGCTTCAAGTGGTTTCGTATAGCGGCAGCTTAGACAACAACTCTCAGGGAACCAACATATAGCCATATAGTCACAATCTCTGAAACTGGGCCTGTAGATGGGAGCAGAACCACTGCCTCTGACTCGCATGGCTGATACTTGATGGTATCAAACGCCGCCAAGCGGAAGTCAAGTGGCAGGGCCACAATCCTCCTCTCAATAAAGGCCACTCATCAGAATAACCAAGGCTGAGTCAGCCTCCAACCAATGCCTGAACCCAGTGTGGAAGGGGCCAAATAATCTGTTTGCTCCAAGTGTGCTTGCAGTTGAGCCTCTCTCAACCCTCTCAAGCACTAGGTGATATATATATATCTGGGCCCAAGATGATTCCCCCCCACCTCTTTTGAGATGAAAAGTTCCACCTCCTCATGCAGTGACGCATTCATCACACCCTAGACCCGCCTGATTGCAGCTAGCCTGAATTGACCTCAGCTGGCAAAGATTAGGAGGGCATGCGGTCAGCAGAACTGCTGCAAGTGCCTTGTCTGCACCCTCGGGGCTCGTAAGCTGAAACAGATCCCAGAAAGCAAGACTAGACAGTTCATCAGATGCATCATCAGGACTTTTCACAACTATGGCATCTCAGTTGTTGCAGAGGTGGTGGGAGTTTATCCTCAAACTGCCTAGCAAATCTGTCAGCTTCCGAGGGCTATAATAATCCCGTTCATTGGGCTAGATGTTAGTAAACCTCACATCACTTGGAATAACTCTGCTGGACACTAGTATTAGAGTGGATTGCATAAATAGATCATAAGTAAAACACCTGACACAGCTGGAGAAAGTAAGGCACATTCTCCTTTGAGAAGCTGCAGGTTGCTCATTTTGGAATACTGGCTGTTCTTTTAGAATTGTCGTCTTCCCAGGCTTTTGACCCTCCCTTTCTTCTCAAATAGCAGGTACATTCTGTTCTCTACTGCTGTAGCTGGGCATAGAACTAAAACAGGCACAATTGATGAAAAATAGAAGTGTTGAAGAATGATAGTTTTATCAGAAGAACAGAGTAAAGGTGGCATCATGGGGATTTTGCTGCCGAAAGAACACTAAACAGCAAGGATAGTGTATGAGCAGCCTGGACAATCTAGTTTCGTCAGTTAATGATGTAACTAATTTTGGTGATGACGTAGGGAAATAGGCAAGAAAAAGAAATTCTGGTGCATCAAAGATGCACCACATCACTATATATTGATATGTATCTTTACTAAATTTAGGACATTTTTCTCAAAAAAAGAAAAAAAAGAAATCTCCACTGCCACCAAGTTTAACAATGATGTATGTACACAATTGACTTCAAATTCAATCAACAAAAGTTAAAATTCAAGTGTACGAAAACGTTCAGAGTTGGGGGGGGGGGAGTCAGATTATGAAACAGTGGCTAATTGGTCCAGATTCCTAAACCTAACACATAGGGTAATTATTAAGATGTGAGATAACTAAAATACGGCAAAGCAGTGAATTTGTTGCCAGGAGATTCATTAGACCCATTTTACCAAAAGGTTTGTTTTGTATCCTCACAGTATCCCTTGTGATTACAGTATTAACCAAACTTCTATGCAATGTTGGTAGGTGGTAGTCAAGCACTAAAGAAAATGAACCACATTCCTGGAAGGTGACATGTGAAAAAATGAGGTTCTACATCATCACAAATCACAAGAGAAGAAGAGTTCCCTCAAGTACGTCATGAATGAATGTGACTACTTGATTCATATGGTGGGCATGTCCAGGGCATGTCCAGGCCTTGTGCATCATATGGTGATAGCTGGTGTGCATTAATCATGCCAGATGAAGAGTGATCTTAGACTGCCAACACAACTGTCGCTATTGACTTGCAATCATCTGCTATGACACCGCTGAATTATGATTAAAATTATAGTCTTTGGGTGCATCCTGTCATCTGCAGTCGCTCATTCTATGCAGCACAACATAGCACAGTGTTTGAATAGTTAGCAGCTAACATTTAGATTGCCACCTTCAATGGATGTTCTTGGCTGCTAGCAGCGAGATTCTTGATTACAGGATGGTAAAGTATTTATTAAACTCTCATATTAGCCATTGGGTGGATATTACTCAGTATAGGAAGATTGTTTTATTGTGGCATCGCAGTATTAAGTGCGGTATTTCCCCCCAACCTATCTTCATGTGGGCTAGAAAATTCCAGTGCTTCAAAAAATACTATGGCCAAGTGGTCTCGGATATTTACTCTGAAATGTTTATTTAACTCATGTTGCCATTGTGAACATGCCATTTCACTTTTCAAACAGATATGCGCCTATTTCCTGCAAATAAATGCTAACTGATCCCCCTTCCACTCTACACAACTCTGATCTGAATTTGAATAATTTGCAGTAGAACCAAAATACATTTCGACTGGACATAGCACATGTTGGTTTCCGATGTTATAAGACAGTCACAGAGGGATCTTATACTCAGGTTATGGTGGCAGAGAGGAAATAGCTCTGCTACAGCAATGGGATACCATATATGACAGCACAAAGACATATGCTGGGACAACATTCTGCAATGCAACCATTCCACCAGGAAGATAAGACAGTAGGATGGTGGGACAATACTGGGAGGAGGGTGGTGGAAGCACAACCAGGGCAGGCCCAAGGCATTTTGGCACATGAGGTGAATTACAAAATGGCATCCCCTCTCCACCAGGGAAGAAGGGGAGAGTGAAAATCTACATCAGGAATGGTGGCGGGGGCGGCGGCGGCGGACTAAGATCTACATTGTGATCTGCTGCCTCTGTGGATCCTGCTGCCTCGCCTCACCTTGCCTCATGGGTGGGCCGGTCCTGCTTATGCCATATATTCCATACAATATGATACCATATCCATACCATAACCACATCCTCAGCAATGGTGCAAGTTTACAACAGCCCTGGACCCCATGCAAGGAATTTCCTCCCTTGATTTCAAGGGGGGGGGGGAGCGTATATTAAAAATAGACACATCGACAGGACAACTCATAGGAGGTAATGCAGCTCAGCACCCAATAACAGCAAGCCACCACCAGTTTACAACCCCACAGAGAAATCATAACTTAGGTGATAAAGGCATGTGACACGGGGCTATGTTTATCTGGCCTCGGGTGGTACCCACTCAGGGTGAAATTCAAGACCTGTTTCCTGGGGGAGTTGAACCAGGTGAAAATGGTTCAGATATGCACCTGCCTGCAGAGGGACTCCACTGCTGTGGACTTGCCCCTTCTGCCCACCAGGCTACTCCAGGGCTGGGGAACTGGCCCAAGGGTGGATCCTGAGATGCCCTGATGCTGTCACTCAATCCAGGCTGACACAGGTATCTCCCTGCCCACGTCCCTCTCCCAAGCTGGTGTGCACAACAGGACTGTACATGCAACAGTGCCCCCACCACTCTTGTTTTGCCCTGCTGGACAGTTACCAGGGTTACAACTGCACCCTTAGAGCTTGTGAGGGATACTCTGCACAAACAGCAGTGAGATCCTGCAGACATTGCTGACACTTCTCTGCCTATAACCCTAACAGGTACCTCATAGAGGGATGCCAGACACAAACAGCCAACAGCAACCACCACACTACTTCCACAGCTAGGAGTGCCAGGACAAAGCGCACCATACAGGCAAGTAAGGGTAAGTTAAGTACTACTAACAATAATAATGTCTGTCTCCCATGCCTTCCTGCATCCTACCCCTTTCCCCACATGTGAATACTGTAACTTTTCTGAACTGTACTATACTGTTATAATGCTTTTTGCCACTGACAGGTCAGGGGGAGTACAGAGTGATGGAGCTGCCGTGGAAACAGATTTCCTACCTTTTGTTCAAACATGCACATTTATCCACAGCACTGAGCTCAATGGAAATCAGTTTTGCATGTTTGCAACAGATGCTAAAAATGCAGTGCTGGTTGGCGGCATTTGTCCTTTTCACCAAATTATGTGTTCTACAAAACACATTTCTACTGAGTAAGCCATACGGTTAAATGTGACCTGAAATTAACAGTAAAGTGTATCATCTGAACATGAGTCTTAGAAGTGAGACAGAAGTGTTCATCTAGTCTCATGATTGGCCTCTTTAAATGAGACATGCAAACCACTTAAGCCTGAATATTTGCTTTGGAATCTGTTACATCTCACTAATTCCAATCTGGGCAAGTGTTGTTTTCCCCCTCTATGTGTTTCAACCCTTCTCACTGACACTGCCTGAAGTGGTAAACAATGGCTTAAAAATAATAATCTTAAAATAAGATAATGGAAATGATATTAGTACATCAATGTGGATCCTGATGCTTTCCCACTGTCCTTTATTGTCCAGTATAGTTAGCCTTTTGTTCCCAGAAAACAGGTATGCTGGCTGTTATGGATGTGTGAAGAGAGGAAATGAATCATACTTGTATCTTCCCACACATACTAGACAATAACCAAAGCAAAATGTGTGTTTCTCTACACATGGAAATTGCACATCTCAGCATGGTGGGAAATTCATTTAGTTCCTCTGCAGGCATTACAAAAGACATGCATGGAACAGAAATCACAGGTCGCTTCCTCTTCTTGTAACTGAACATCAAAAACAATAGAATCATAGAGTTGGAAATGGCCTTTTGGTTTGATGGAGGAACTCCAGGGCCAGCACTACCATTAGACAGAGTGAAGCAGCAGCCTTAGGTGGAAGATGCTGGGGTGAGGTGCGGCCAGCTGTTGCACACCTTACTGCTGTCAGGTGTGATAGATGCTGTTCTGTCACCAGTGCTTAAGGAAGATCAAATAATAATAATAATAATAATAATAATAATAATAATAATAATTTTATTTTTTTATACCCTGCCCATCTGGCTGGGTTTTCCTAGCCACTCTGGGCAGTTTACAGTATATATACACTAAAAGATACATTAAAGCATTAAAAACTTTCTGATACAGGGCTGCCTTCAGATGTCTTCTAACAGTTTGTAGTTCTTTATCTCCTTGACATCTCAAGGGAGGGTGTTCCACCAGACCAATCGGTTTCAATACATTAAATGGTGGTTGTGAAGAAGCATATTGTGCCATCACCTAAGGCAGCTAAATGTCTTGGGCAGGCCCTGAGGAAATGCAAAAGTCAGGGTCAGGTTTAAAACCATTTAAGCAAACAACTGAACTACACCGGGTATACCGTGCTCTAGTTTTCCACTCCTTAGTTTTTGGATCCTGCACTTGTCCTTCATTTTGGACAAATGAAGTTATGTCCCAGAAACTGCGTGACTGACTTGCGAGTAACAAAAAGTGCAGAACTGGGCTGTAAATGTGCTTAAAAGGTTACCGTCCTGAGCTTGTGAGTTCTTTGCTTTTTTTCTCCAAACGAGGAAAATGAAACTGGCTAAGTATAGTGGGACTCAGGCCCAAGTTCATGTGCTTAGGTCAGGGCTACAGAAACCATTTCCTGTTTTTAGAAGGCCGCCTTGATCCTGGCCAGCTTCGTATCCTGAACACACAAGGAAGAAACGCGTCCCGGTGGGGTTTTCTCCCAAGTGAACGTGCTTGACGGTTCATCATCATTTATTATTACCCGCCCTTCGCCCTAAGACTCTCGTTGAAAGGCTGCCCCTCATATTGCCCGTACTGGATAACCGTTGTGGATTTATTTTTGGTGGTGGTTTGGAGGGGGGGGCGAGCAAGAAAGAGAAGGCGAGATACCACAACCTCCTTCTCCTTCCCTCCCTGCCAGCTGTGCGGAGGGATACGTGGGGGCCTCGCTCTCTTGATAAAAAAAAA
The DNA here is from genome assembly GCF_964188305.1 of Podarcis bocagei. Lineage (NCBI taxonomy): Eukaryota > Metazoa > Chordata > Lepidosauria > Squamata > Lacertidae > Podarcis > Podarcis bocagei. The sequence goes on from NC_138134.1 coordinate 58,268,733, forward strand.
GATCCGGTCGCGACGGCCATTTGGCGAATGCGCGATCCCTAAAGTGGATATAAATAAATAAAGAGATAGCTAGAGAAATAAATAAATAAATAAATAAATATTTATGGCTCGCGCTATATCCTGGATTCGAACTGCGGCACAGTCAAGCGCTGTACTGTAAGGGCCTATCGTGCTATCGACCCTTCTTGTTGCGCCGTGGGAGGCTATTTCACAAAAATATTAAAAAAAATAAAATAAGAAAGCGACTAGGATTCCAGCGCGCGCGCGCTTTTCATCGCCTCCTGACAGAAGCCGAACGCGAATTTTTTATATTATTATTGAGGGCCCCGGACACGCGCTTCTCTTCTCGCGAGACGTCGACTCGCGACATTTCGTTTTTGCCCTTCTCGCTTAACTGTGGAGGAGGGGACGGAGAAACAAACACCCGGCAGCGCGCATGCGCCGAGCCTCACGGCTTTCGCTCTCCTTTTCCTCTTCTCCCCCCCCCCCACCGCACGGCCTGCCATTTTCCTCCCCGAATGCGCGCGCTGCCGCCCTCCCTACGGCGGCAGTTAAGCGTTGCCGGCGTCATCCAATCGGGATCGCCCTAGGGGGCGTGGCCTCACGCGGCTTTTCGCCGTGAGCCCGCCTTCGCCCCCAGGAGGGAGGGCGGCGGCAGCGAAAGAGGGGGAGGAGGCGGGGCCTATATCTAGTCCCGCCCCTTTCCTTGGCCTCGCCATCGGCGGCGGTGGCGCCTGAGCTCCACTGTCGCTCTCCTTCCCACTCTCCTCTCGGCCAGGTCGCTCGCAGCACCTTCGGTTTCCTTCTTGCCTGACGGGGAATCCGCCGCAGCGAGAGGAGGCGGCTCGGCCGGTGACGTCGCGGCTGGTGTTCGGTGCGGGCGGGCGCCCCCGGCTGTTTCCGGAGGAAGGAGAAGCGCAGGCAGCGAGTGAGCGAGAGGCTCCATCCCCCACCCGTAGGGAGGGAGTGCGGCAGCGGCGGCGGCGCAGACAGGGCCCGGCGACGACGACGACGACGAGGCGGCGGCGGCGTAGGAGGAGGAGGAGCAGCTAGAGCAACCCCCGGCCGCGGCGGCCACCACCACCCACCACCACAGCGACACTCGCCCCCACAGCGCAGGAGAAAGGATGGCGCTGAAACGCATCAACAAGGTGAGCGGGGGGCGCCCAGGCGGGGTCTGCCTCGGCCGGCCTCCAGAAAGCCCTCAGCGGCGGGGACGGGTGGGACAGGCTGCGGGTGGTGGGAAACGGGTCTCCCGTCCCCGTCGCTCCCCTTCCCCGCCGGGCCCTGGCTCTTCCCCGAGGCCTTCGGGGGTCCGCGAGGGGCTCGACCCCGCTCTCTCCGTGTCAGCTTCGGCCCCTCGCTGCCTGGAAGCTCCGGACCGGGGAGGCATTGTCATGACAAAGCTCAATTTGCCCATCCGGCTTCGGGCGGAGAAAAGAAAAGGTGACAGAAACGATTCCCCCTCAGCACCACCACCGTGTATGTGTGTGTATTTGTGTGTGTGTGTGTGTGTGTGTGTGTGTGTGTGTGTGTGTCTACATCTGTATGAAATCCGCCTCCCCGTCAGCCAGCTCCTCTGTTCTGGCCGGGAACTTCTTTCCCGCATTGTAAGATGGCGGCGGCGGCGGGTTTGCCTAGTTCAGGCGCTTCCCTGGGATCTCTTTCTCTCTCTCTCTCGCCAGCTTTCGGCAATAACATGACTGACACACGCACATCCACATTCTCGGCTGCTGCAGCTGCCGACCGAGCGTGTCCTCTTCGGAGTCCCCGTCTGCCCGCCCCCTCCCTTTTTTCTTTGAATTTTCCCTTTTCTCTCTTCTATGGGGGGAAGGGGGTTGGGTGTTAAATGCGGAATACACGGCTTTTGCCTGCGCTCTTGACAAGGGGCGGAAGTATGTGGCGGCGGCTGTGTGATGCATCGAGAATTTCGTTCTTGCACAATCTAGAAGGAGGGTGGAGTAACGAGCTAATTTGAAACGAGTGTCGTGGTGGAGGAAGTCAGCCCGTATTCCGAGGGGAAGAAGGTTCGCTGGTGGTGGCAGCAGCAGCAGCAGAGGGTGCGGCTTAGGTAACGTCGTCACCCGCCTGGTTTCACTGATGACGTTTTTGGGTTTCTTTTCTCTCTCTTTGCAAACCGACGGGGGGTCCGCTGTGAAGGAAGCCCTACAAACTCCTTGGGTCTTGGGATCGCGTTGGGAGAGGTTTTCGATCCTCCCCCCCCCCCGTTGGTTATGAATTAAGAAGCTGAACCATTTATATTAACAGTGTGAGGCTCCTTTTTGCCAGCAGTGTATTTGCTGACGTCGTCGCTGCTACACAAAAGCACAGCCCCACATCTTGCCCTCTGCGCTCACTGGTGTGTTTGGACAGAATTAGTATTAAATAAAATCTTAATAACAGCTTCTGGTAAGCTTGCTCTCGAACTTGTTTCCCCTGCAGTAGAGAATAACAACTCTTAAGGGAGTCGCCCAGCTTTAATTAGTTTTGTCAACAACATATAGAGGCAAAACGTTTAGCAGCCCGACTCTCAAGTGCTTATTAGTAATGTGTGTGTAAATGCCTTAGAATTCAAAGAATTAGACAGGAAGTGGACTCGCTAGAAAGTCCATGGCAAAATGGATATTGAATTTATGGTATTCTCTTAACTGTTTTTCTGAAGGCATGTTAAAGTATCACACTGAGTGGCAGGTTAGCTTTTGAAATTCAGGTTCTCTGGATAAGAATGCTCTCAGGAGCCAAAGTCTATACTCTAGAGTTGGGACACTGAGCACTTCAATAGAAATAACACTGATAATTTAACCTTGCCCAATGTTGGCTGAAATCAATGCACATGTACTGTTCTAGAACTCCTTATGAATCACTCATGAAAATTGATGTCCCTTTTTCACCTAGTCCTCCTAGGGTGTGATTGAATAAATATGCATTTTGATTAGTTGACATAACATGTTTATCATGTCATGCAACTACACAAAATTACCTAGACAAAACACAAGCTCAAGATAAGTATTGTAGGCCAAGCAAAAAATCAAAATGTTAATGATCTTAAAGGAGACCTTAAACTAGGCAGTGACCACTGTGAACTTATAGGTCTGTTCTAGCTTCAAGTAGTAATTTTGCATAACATTTTCAATTTTAATCTACCTAAAGGCCCCTTACTAGTCCTACAATTTGAAGTACACATTTTCTGCTGTTTTCCTTAACTATTCTGGTGCAATCATAATAGGCAATAAAAGTATTGTAGGACAGCTTTCATATTTGCCTAAAGAGCTATGAATTCATGTAGACTTCCATTTAATTGGCATATCTTCATCTTGAACTACAGTATCTTTTGCTAAGATGCTTGTTTACTCATTCATTGCTAGCTTTATATGTTTATTAAATTGATGCAATTCCAGAGGCAGTCTACACATTGGTAGGCTAAGGCTTTATAAAATTTACTAAATGTAAATCTACATCTTTAAGAGAATCCTTAAAATAACTCATTCTGTTTCTGTTTCAATTAATGCAACTATAAATATTGAAGCTTCAGTGTGGAAAGAGATTCGATTTTTTAAAAGCAACGTTCATGAAGTACATTTGGGAATTTGCTTATGTTCTTAACCCAGTTTAAGGACTTGAGTTTGGCACTATTAGGGGGGGCTTTTTAAGCACTAGATTTTTTCCCTTGTGTTGTTATACCCCTCAAAAAATTCTTTAAGAATTAGTTGTGTCGTGGATGAAAATATTGTTTAAAAGTAATCAGCCCTGTGGAATGAAAATCATTGAGGCCTTTTGTGTAATTTGAATAAAACAGAACTAGCCAATATCGTAAGCCTAGTGGTGGTGGTGCCCAGGATGCAGGGAGGATCCAGTGGCCTTCTAACATTAGATGGATTTCAACTTGCATAATCCCTCACCATTGGCTATACTGGTTGGGGTTGATGGTATTTGGATTCTAACATGGTGGGCCATAGCTTCCGCCCATTCGTAATAAACGTCTATTGTTAATTGGTTCTTAAATTACCAGCTGACCACCGTGCCTCCTATTCCCGCTTACCTTTAACATTGCTAAAAGTTCCTTGACAATTCCATTTTGTGTAACCCTCCTTCAGAGGAGCTCAAGGTAGTGTAGGTGGTTCCTTCTCTTCTGTTCCCCATCCTCCCGGCAGCCCCTTTTTGTAGTTCAGGTTACCAAAATTAGTCAAATAAATAAACAGATCTGACTTTTAGGAGACATCTGAAGGCAGCCCTGTACAGGTAGGTTTTTAATGTTTGAGGGTTTTTTGTCTTTTAATATTTTGTTGGAAGCCGCCCAGAGTGGCTGGGACAATCCAGTCAGATGGGCGGCATATAAATAATAAAAATTAAATTATTATTATTGAGAGGGAGTGACTGCCCAAGGTCATTCAGTGAACTTTTATGTATGAGTGGAGATTTGTACCTCTATGGATTTAATTGATTAACAATAACCTGGTTTCCCCAGTTATACACCAGTGGTCTAGTGGCTACACCATGCAATGTTTAGCCAATTCTGTCTGTTGTTGATAATTAAACATTTCTTACTATTTATTTTTCCCATTATCACCTTTTATTTGCTTCCATTATTATCTTGAATTTTAATTCTGTAGTTTATCAGTTGCAGGACTTTTACATGTGTAGTTCATTCACATTTTCATCCCCTTAATGACTGATGCAGAAATGCTTTTTCTTGTTTTTGTAGTTGGAGACACTTAAAATGTATATCCCAGTGAGATTTTTGTTTTTGTTCCTGTGGGATATCTGTTTTTAAAATATCCCAAGGTCTGGAACTTTAGTAGCCATGGATATTCAGCTTGGGTGAACAAGATGGTATGGACTGACATTATTAATATTTTGTTCAGATAAATGTCATTTCTGAATAGCATATGCAGGTTACGGGGGAGGGGGTTAATCCACATTTAAGTGTGTGTTATAAATGGTGGGATGAAGTCTAGAACTTGTTCTGACTATTCTTCCTGTAAAGTGGTTAAATCATGGAGGGAGAAAACTAAATTTGAAGCTTAGTAGCATTCATATATTTATCATACTCATCTTTTTTTTACAATGGATTTGAAAAGCAAAAGGTGGCAATTATTTGGTAGAATGTTGTTCCTTTAAGGCCAGTATTAGTCATTTGAGACCATCTGAATTTTTACTCTCTAATAAATAAGTGTTAAGATCAGTGTGTGCTTAACTGGCAATTGTTGCGCTGCATTCAGTTATCTTCATTCTTTGTCTTCTCTACCATCTGCTTTTCTGTCAACATTTCATGATTCTAGGTTTACTTTGTTTTCCTTTGTCTTCAGGTACAGCCACCCAAAAATGTCACAAAAACATACTCTGGGCCATTTTGGCAATTGTTTAAATGCCTTAGTTCTTCTATCTTGCATGATACTAATTTCCAGTGATGTTAGACTTAGGGGTTGCCAACACAAATGGTACAAAATGCCTGGCAGTTGATCAAATCAGTCTTCAATTGGTTATTGCATGTTTGAATGCATGCCTTACCATCAGCAGAGTGATTTGATGTATTGGGAAAAGTCTTTTAGCCTACATTTCTCGGAGTATTTTCTTGTTTGGTGGCGCCTCTGTGAATACTGCCTAAACAGACATGCAGTCCTTCACCTGCAGTGTGAGATGGCACAAGTTAATTTGTATGCGTTTATACCTTTAACAAAAGGGATGCGGGTGGCGCTGTGGGTTAAACCACAGGACTTGCCGATCAGAAGGTTGGCGGTTCGAACCCCCATGACGGGGTGAGTTCCCGTTGCTTGGTCCCTGCTCCTGCCAACCTAGCAGTTCGAAAGCACGTCAAAGTGCAAGTAGATAAATAGGTACCGCCGCAGCAGGAAGGTAAATGGAGTTTCCGTGTGCCGCTGTGGTTCGCTGGAAGCTGTATGCCAGCTGCCTCGGCCAGTAAAGCGAGATGAGCGTCGCAACCCCAGAGTCGGTTACGACTGGACCTAATGGTCAGGGGTACCTTTACCCTTTATACCTTTAACAGGTATCTCTTTTTAATTCTTTAATTTCATGTCTGCTTAGTTTTGCTTCAATGTCTGGATGCCCGCAAACCTTAGCAAGTTCTTACTGCAGCTTATTGCTGCCTTAGTCATATCCTGTGGCGGGGTGGGGGGATAACATGCCCTTGAGGTGGGAGCACATAAACATTGATAATAATTGCTGCCAATTTTTATGGAGCAATTGAGCTCCATATATATATATATGCGCGCGCGCGCGCACACACACACACACACACACATATATATATATATATATATGAGAAAAGCCCCAAACAAACTCTACTGTAGGGCTATAATGACCTTTTGGCATGAGTTAACTAAATTGATCACTCATTAGAAACCCATTTAGTAGGAGATTCTGTAATTATTGTTTTAGAAGTGGAATGGGTTATCTCACATATTTGGGTGAGTTTGCATAACACACTAAACCATAGTTAAAGACAAAGTATAATTTAATCTGAACACACAAAATTGTTGGTTTAATCCTGCTGCACCACTGGGAAACAAACTATATTCTGTGTTTGTGGTTTGTTTCTCCAAATGTACTATATACTGCTCATTATTTAGAGAGAAATTGTCACGAGCCTAGGTTCAGATGGCATTACAAGCTGCACTTTGGCTTATTTCCGGTTGGTGGTGCAGCAGGAGGAATGAATTTAACTCTTGTTTAATGCAACATGTGAACGAGTCTACTATTAATGATGATAGCAGTTGTTCCCCTGTTCATTTTTTTCTGTCTTTGCTGGGAGAAGTCAAATGCTTAGGCCTGATTGGAGAAAGATTATTCCAAATCAACTCTGGCGTCAATTCCTTCTGATACCGATTCTGCTTGGTTCGTCTTGGCCAGCAACAGCTGCTTTTTCAGACAAGCAACTGAGCTGCCCTACTTCTTTGTCGGCATCCAGATTAGGATATAGAAGAGTAATGGCAAAGGGAGTTTGATTATCTTCCTGAATAGGCCTTATAGTGCTTCAGTTATTTTTACATTGACCCTGCCTTGTTTTGTAGACATTACACTTTAGATACTATCATTGGCAGGTACCAAAGTGAGTCCACAGTGTATTTACAGCACTCTGAAAGTGTGGCTGCCAAAAGAAAGCCAAGACTTCAAGAAGAAGAAGCAGTGAAGAAACATACAGTATTTTTCGCTCCATAAGACGCACTCCCCTAAAAAGCAAGGAGAAATGTCTGTACGTCTTATGGAGCGAATGTGTGGTCCCTGGAGCCAAATTGCCCAGGGGCAAAAAGCAGAGCATGCTCTTTTTTCCTTTTTTTTTTTTTTTTGAAAGAGGGAAGTGGGTGTTGAAACAAAGCCGCTGATCAGCAAGTGATCGGGAACGAGATAAGGGACGCTAGCAATAAAGGAGGCTGCCTGGGAGCGGGGAGGTAAAGACAGCAAACTTGCAAGGAGAGGAGACAGGGAGACTAAAGCAATGAGGAGAGAAATTAGAAGAAAAGGAGGAGCAAAAAACTGCTCCAGCTAAGGAAAAGACACTAAGGTAAACGAGGGAAGGGAGTGTTGAAAGGAAGCAGCTGATCAGGGAGGGAGATAAGGGATGCTACCAATAAAGGAGGCGGACTGGGAGGAGGGAGGTAAAAGCCCATGGATCCTCAGGATTTTTGCATTGGGTCATCTCAAATTCACCATCAGATCACATAGCATGTCCATGGCTACAGCCTGCACCAAAAAAATCATGCAGCCACTGTTGCCTGGGGCCGCAGTGGCGCAAACACTAGGTACAAAGCACAGACCCACAAGGATTCTCAGGATTTTTGCATTGGGCTACCCCCAAACTCACCATCAAATCACATGTCTGTGGCCACAGCATGAACCACAAAAATCATACATCGTTTCATTCAGAATATTTTTTTTCTTGTTTTCCTCTAAAAACTAGGTGCATCTTATAGAGTGAAAAATACGGTATTTACCAGTTCCTCTTGTCTCAGAAAGCACACTCATAGGTTCTGTATCTCCTCAGGTCATTCCATAGACTGAAGGAATGCCATGCATAGAAAGTGAATCACACACACACAGAGGGAGAGAGAATCTTAACATAATAATAATATATAATTAATTTTATTTATATCCCACCCTCCCCAGCCATAACTGGGCTCAGGGAGGCTAACATCAAAATATAAACACATTAATACCTAAAATTCAGCAATTGACTGAAATACAGTTTAAAATCGGATTAAAATCAAATAAGATCAGGCACCTCTGGTATCAAATATGGATGGTTTTGGAAAGGATTACATATTTATTCCGTTCTTTCAGCAAGCATTCTTATGGAGGGGACCACACAAAAAATGTTCTGTCTCTGGGCCCCTCAAGAGTCTAATAAAGGACCTGGTCTTGGCTGTGTGAAACATTATAGTTTAAACCTGTGCACAATACTGATAGGTGTGCTTTATAGCCCTTTTAATTCTCTCAATATACTTCATAGATCCATAGTTTAGAACTAAGCGTTGCAAAATGTTCTCGGGGTGGCGCAGTAGGGATATGGACCACCACAACCATATGAACGTAGGAAAGCTTCCTTGGGTTTAAGTCAGACCATTGAGCCATCTAGCTTGGTAAAGACTTGCAGTTTGACTGGGGCTCTCTAGAGTAGCCTTTCCTAACAAAATGCCCTCTAGTCTAGGTGATATCCATCAGCTCTAGCCAACATCACAAATGGTGAGGGATGGTGGCAGTTACAGCCTGAAACTTCAGGAGGGCACTATATCAGGGAAGGCTGCTTTAGGATTTTGCGATCTGCTTGCCTACTCGTTTCTAAAAGCTTCCCAAGTTTTCTGCTTCTGCTTCTTCCCCAGTACTGTTAAAAAAATAGGTTTGTATTTCTTTTTTCACTGGAATTTAAACCTGATAAGGGGCTGACAACTTTAGTTTGACCTTGGGTGCCACGAATTTGAGTTAGCTGCCAGGAATCTGCGCCTTTTATGAATGGTTTGGTCATGTTTAGCACTAGGGTTGCTCAGGGGGTGGGGCCGGAAGAGCTGGAGCTCATCAGGGTCATGCTGTACCTCTGAGTCCTTGTTCCCTAAAGCAGAGAATGACATAAATTAGCCCCCAATTCCTCCCAATCATAGTCCCTAAAGGAATTTTGAATATAGCACAGAAATGTGTGAATCTTGCCAGGAGATCATTGAACATGTTTAGTGCTAATAGTTACATTTTCCATTTGCTATGAAATGATACAGAACCTAAAATGTTGGTGTTATCTACTATACCAGCTTCAAACTATAGTTAAACTCATACAAGGTTAATTTTGCGCAGTGTTCGGGTTGGAGGGCCTTGTATGCATAAGTAACAAATCTGTAACATTGAGTAAAAGCTCTTTACTCAAAGCAGCATATGTAGAATAAAGCGTGTTCCTGATCTAGATTGCTGAACAAGGAAATGTGGTTGGAACACTTCAAGCTGCTTTTGACTGTGGGTTCTAATTTCAGATAATCATGTAGACATACATGCCTAAGCCTTAAATGCTTTGCTTTCTCAAGTAACATTTGCAAGGCTTCAAAAGAACATTCTGTAGTATGACATCAACACACTCCATTAAATCTTCTTTTATAAATGAGTGAATTTTTCTCCATTAATTGGCAAAATTTCCTACTTTACATTTGGTATTGTTTCCTATAAGTTCCTTTCAACTAAGCTGCCTAGAAGAAACTAATTCCTTATTTCCTTTAAGTGGGTAAAATCCTATTGTGAAAGTTCTCAGTTTGAGACCAGAAACATTTCCAAAACGTTCAACTTGATATCCCCTCCTCTAGTCTATAAGCGTGTAGAGATCCTTTTGTACAGATCACACACAGTACACCACCTGCTGCAAGGAAAGATGTTGGACCGGTGCCCCAACATACCCTTTACAAAAGAGGACAGAATCGCTCTGATCATATGCTGGAAACAAGTAGTGGCTCTCCTCCACCAATACAGTGTGACTCCTCTACAGCAGGACATTCCTGCCCCCTAGGTCATAGCCAGCTTCAAGATTCTATCCCTCCAGGTGTGGTGTGCCCCACCATGAAGACCTGTCCTACAATTTGAGAACTACAGAATTACAGGGTGGAATAAACTAATCTGGAGTCATCTAAAGAGGCAACAATCCTAGTGGCTCTTAAGGATAATTGAATGAGTAAATCTTTTGAAAGAGCAGTCATGTGGCCTCCAGTGAAACTAGTAAATGGTAACTAATGGAGTTATTTATACTGTTGTCAGTATTCACCAATTCACCAGTTACCTAACCTAATAGTAAAAGTTCTAAAAACACACTAGTCTGGCTTGGAACAAAGCTGTAGCGATAAAATAGATTTTGATGATCAATAATACGTGACCAATACCTCCTAGTGTGTTTCCAAACAAGTCACCTGGAGTATCTAAAAGAGTACTTACAGTTGTTTAGATTGATGGCAGAATATACATAACTTCTAAACCAAATTTGTGTTAACCAATATCCATAAAACCAAATTGAGAGCCAGCAGTCCTAAATAGTGCAACTTTCTTTCAACAAACAAAACCACCTTTTCTCTCCTCGGGCGCAATCTTACAAAGCAAATTTAGAAACTCTGGCCAGTGTATTATATAGCAGCTCAGTACCATGTCTTTGCAAGAAGTTCCATGTTTTTCACATTTTCTTAAAAACCTACGTATGTGCTTTGGAAGTGACCCTGGTATTTGGTATGTGTGGGTGAAATACAGTGCTCTAGTTTTGCTGTTCACTACTCAAAAAAACGCTGAGGCAGAGTGCACACAGGTACTAGGTTCAGTATTTCCATTAAAAGGATCACTGATAGCAGGACTAGGAATTCCACTACCAGGCCTAGATGGCTGGATTTCATATAAGATAGTTTTATATATGTTCTGGACTTCCCTGTTGCTAATTGCTACTTGGAGGTTTAGTTAATGCAGACTCATCCAAGTCTAGTTTTTCCTGCTCCTAAGTTGTTTTGTAATGCAAGCAGCAGTAGATTTAGTTACCACTTGTTTCTTTCAATCTAGGCATAGCAAGAGAACCATTTCCCCTTTCTTCCTCTGTCACTTGAGCAAAATCATCATGGGAAATGAACTAAACATAAGCAATCGGAAGCTCAGTTCATATGCAAGCCATGCACCAAAGTTGTGAGTTCACTTAGTGGAATAGTGTCATCTAGAGGTAATTACAGTTGATATTATCTTAGGTTGTAATTATTCAAGGTAGAGAGAACTGCTGATCGCCAACGTTCTGCTATCATTATTGCTGTTGCAACTTCTGTAGCCTATGATCCAGTCTTTACAACTGTAAAGCGTACGTACAAGGTGGTTGTACCATTTTTGTATTATAGAAAACAAGGTAGGAGGACTGAATTACCTGCAGCACTGGTTCTCAAACTGTGTGTACCAGTCTCTAAGCCAGGAATGCATCACATAGTTTCTGGAAAGAATAAGATATTTATGGAGGTGGTCAGTGTCTCCTGTACTAGCTAAGGCTTGGATGAATTTAAGGCCCCCTGGCAGAGGACCTTCACTGGACCACATTGGATTCTGTGGAGTGCCTGAAACCTCATTGCTCCACTCTTCAAAGGAAAGCCAATGAATTGTTCTATTTTGCCTGTACATAGTTTCTAGAGCAGAGATGGTGGGCTGGGGTCAGTTGTTTTTTTTTTAATGCTAGTGTTAGGCTTAGTATCTCAGTCCAAAGATCTTGCAGGTAGCAGTAGTTTATATGGACACAAGTTATTGTCTATCTGCCCACCTGTGGAACAAACAATTTGGGTTTGGAGGAGTGGGTCAGAAGATGGAGTTAAGTATGGAAGGAGACCTCAAATTTTGAGAAACAGCGTCTGCAGGGTTTCAGAAAGGCAAATCCTAAGTGAAGGGTGGTTGTTTGCCTACCTGTATTCTAGCCCTCCATAATGCAAGCACATGCTTTCTGGCGTGATATTTTCATAAGGGAACGTGATTCACAGAGGCTTGAATAGGATTTAATGGAAGGAGCATGTTGACATACATAGTTCAAATGTCTTTGGTTCAAAACATTATTAGAAATCTCAGTACTATGATGCTAGTGGTGTTCTCATGGAGGAGCCTGTGTCTAGGGCAGAAGTTGTAGCAGTAGGACACCTGCCTTATGTTCTCCATGTTACTGAAGGCAGAATTGACTCAGTTGTTCACAAGCAAGACTGGAAGCAGGGATTCTTAACTCCTGCCAATCAAAGTAGTGTGTTTCTTTTTCTACAGACAGTTTTTGGTGTTGACCACTTCTACTACCTAATAGTAAAGTGAGCCTCTTCAAAATGCCAAACAGTGATGTGAAATAGTAAAGCTAGGAATGGGGGGGGGCATCTTAAAAAGCCATGCTATTAATGCAGCACAGTAATTGCTAATAACAGGTCGCTTATTCTCTAATTTGCTTGCCTACAGCACTTCATCGCCACCTGGTTGCTTTTTTAGCTCTTGTGTACATGTGCCCTTGGAAGTGGGTGCTTATCTAGGGGCGAAACATGGAGTTTAAGGCTGTGCCATGGAGGGTATACACACATGTGTCTTGAATGTATTGCTGTTACACGTTAGGCAAGTGCTAAATTAAAGGCTGGTTTTTGTTATCAACATTGTGTTCCCTTTATGCTTTGAATTTTCACTTAATGGGGTATTTGTCATTAAATAATTTTTTGTTGGGGCATCCAGAAATGGGTTAACTCAGCCTTTCTCAACCTGTGGGTCCCCAGATGTTGTTGAACTACAACTCCCATCACCCCTAGCTAGCAAGACCATAGCTCAGGGATGATGGGAGTTGTAGTCCAACAACATTGGGGACCCACAGGTTGAGAACCACTGGGTTAACTAGTCTAGATTAGGAGCATGTTTCTTTCCTGGTTAGATTAGCTTTCCTCAACTCTATCAGCAAGTACATTGGTAATAATATAAAGCGATAATAGAGCTTTCTTCAAAGCATATTTTGGTGCAGAATTCAGTAGCCAGATTGCTCACTGGAGCAAGACAGTTTGAGCATTATTCACCGATCCTTGCCCTACTGCACTGGATGCAGATTAGTTTCCAAGCCCATTTCAAAGTGCTGGATTTGACCTATAAACCCATAAACGGCTCAGGACCTCAATACCTCAAGGACTGCCTCTCTTTATATGAACCTACCTGGACCCTGCGATCACCATATGAGGCCTTTGTGTGCCTCCCCCCAAAAGGTCAGGAGGATGACAACACAAGAATGGGCCATTTCTGCAGTGGCTATCTGTTTGTGGAATGCTCTCCCCAGGGAGGTTTGGCTGCTGCATTCATTATACTGTACATCTTTATGCACCATTAACATCACATACACTTTTAAATGGGGGGAGGGGGATTATTTGTTTGGGGTTTTTTTTTTGTTTGTTCCTGTTTTTCTAATGTATGTTGTGTTTTTATCTTATGTTGTGAACCGCCCTGAGATCTACGGTTGAAGGGTGGTCTTAGAAATATTATTATTATTAATTATTGAGATGTTATGCCAATTGGGATTTTACTCTGCTGTATGAAACCAGTGGACATTAAAGTAGTGCAAACCATTTTGACTTTCATTGGTAAAGAGTTCTGGAGAGTAAGATTGGTAGAACTAGTTTTAAAGGATATGTATCAGTCTATGGATTGGGCAGGTGTTTTAAGTTTTTCCGGGGTAAAACAAACTGTCCGGTAAATGGCAATCTGCAGGAAACCAATACCATGACTCAGATCCAATTTTGTGTGCCTTTCAGTGCTTCTTCTGTCCTTAAAAATTGGAAAAGCTGCTTGCAAAGGCAGTTTGAAATGTGAAGGCATGTCGCTCAATGTCATAAGAGTGTTTTGCTTGCTCTTGGGTTGGGTTGTACTGTGTTTTTTGTTAGCTGCATTATATACGTATAAGGTGAGTGTAAATCTCATCTACAATTGGGAAATTGTTTCTCTCGGAAACTTTACAAAAGTTGTATTTCATCAGATGCATGTGATTAGCATATTGCAAATATCCTTTTCTTGAGCAAGGTCCTCAAGCTGGCGGTGACTCTTCTGAATGAGAATGATCTGGATCCCTTTCAGTCTGGTTCTGACACACTTAATTGCCCTGATGGATAACTGTGTTGGGATAATGAGAGTTGGAGTGAAACCCTGATAATTTTCCTGAACTGCATGTTGGCCTCTGATGCCATCGCCGTCAGCCTTTCCAAAACAATACCTGTTACCTGGCTTCAGAGACGGCATGTTGTTGTAGTTCCTCTCCTAATTGCACAGCTAATTCCTGAAGGGCGTAATTTAATTCCTGAAGGTGTACTTTGATGTGAGGTGGTGGAAGTATTGAATCCACTGTCTGGTGATGGATGAGGGCCATCCACCCAGAGCTCAATCCTAACAAGATGGTGGTGCTGTTGATAGGTGGTTTTTCTGCCTAGGCACAAACAACTTGGACACAGTTGCATTTTCTCCGAAGGACCAAATTTACAATTCAGGGGTGTTAACTGTTCCAGCTTTGTCACTGGGGGCTTGCCTCTGTGGTTTGTAGCACCTATCTTCAGTGTGGGCTGGTGCGCCAGCTAAATCCTGGACAGATTTGGCCTTGCCTTGGTAGTTCATGCTCTGATAGCCTATTGCTTTGCACTATACATGAGATTTCTTTTGAAAGCTTTGGAGATTTCAGTTGGCTCAAAATGTAGCTGCTAGACTTCTAACTAGGTCTCATCCTAGGGAACATGCCATGTGCATTCCAAAATAGCTATGTTGGCTTGTAACTCATTTACAGTCTCAATTCAAAGTGCTGTGGCTTACCTTTTTGAAAAGCAGTTTATGGCCTGGAGTTTGGGTACTTAGAATCATAGAATCTTCGAGTTGGAAGGGAACCAAGGGTCATCTAGTCCAACCCTTTCAATGCAGGAATCTCAGGTAAAGCATCCACACATAGTCTCAATGAGGTTTATGAACGTGACTAACTTAGGTCTATCTTTGCTTGCTCCCAAATGCAACTGGATGTGAATTGAGTTCTGTGACATAAGGTCCTTGTGAAGTGAGGCAGGTGGTGACTGGGGTGAGGGCCTTTTGGTTGTGGATGTCCCCTTTGAAGCTATACTTTCCAGCGAGGCTTGCCTAGTGACCACTCTGTCATTTTGTTAACAGGCAGAAAATGTAATTTTAAAAAAGGTTCCTCTGTTTTATTACAAGCAGCCCTAAGGGCATTGCTGAAGGGCACAATTAAGCATCCTGGTTTCCTGTATGTATGTATGTATTTGCTTGCACACTAGGTCATGGATTGGCTTAGTATGGCATGCAGATGGGAGCCATTATGTAAGCGAAAGACAGCTCCACACAATGGATATTCCCTATCGCTATATCCTCCCATCCCAAAACAAGCTCTCCATAAGGTTGGCAGAGAACTAAGGAACATGTTGTGCCTTGTTGTGTAGATCTGCCATAGTAGAGGGAAGTTGTGCAAAATGGGCAGAACAAATCAACTTTTATTTGAGAGCACTATTTGGGAGCATAGAGACTGTAGGGAGGAGTAGGTGAAGGGATAGGTTGGTTGCATGAACTGCCTTCTGCTTGTGCAGTGTTGGAGATGACTCATAAAGGTGTAGGTAGGTTAATTTGTAACACACATCCCTCAAAGTGTGCTAGTTCTTACTTTATTTCATGCACTTTTAATATACCTCTTGAGTGTAAGAAAAAATGCACCCTCAAAGTGGTATAGGGGGGGAAAGAACAAAATGGGAAAAACAGCTATTTAAAGCATTCAAACAATAATCAAAAACAGTGGCAAGGTAAAAGCAGATTAAAACACATGTAAACATTCTACATCTCTGGGTAGGCTTGTCTAAACATGTTTTTAGCAGGTGCCAAAAAGACTACTGTGAAGGCTCTTGACTGATGTCATTAGGCAGGGAGTTCCACTTCTGCCACACTAAAAGACTTGATTTCTCACAAATGTGGAATGAGTATTACGTGGCAACAATAACTTTACCAGTTCTACAGATCGAAGCTGTTAAGTGAGCATAAATGAGCTAAGGTGATCTTGCAGATAAACTGGTCCCAAGGTGTTAAGGCCTTTATATAATAATGTCACACCATGAACTTGGCCTGCTAGCAAATCTGCAACCAGTGCAGGTCTCTGGCAGCGTCTAACTCTTGTTAGCAGTTGTGCTGCAGCATTATGCACTAATTGCAGCTTCTGTATCAAGTGCAAGGGAAGTGCCACAAAGAGTGCATTGTGATAATCCAGTCTTGAAGAAACCAATGCATGAACTGCTGTGGCCAGGCTTTCCCAGTCCAGGAATGGCCATAGTTGCCATAGTAGTTTCAATGGCTGGAAGTGCCTTCAGTTACAAAGCTGGATCCAGAAGCAGCCCCAGATTGGGAACCTGCACCTTCCAGTGGACTTAATTGCAACCTGCAATTACAGTGGTACCTTGGTTTACAACCACAATCCATTCCAGAGGTCCATTTGTAAACCAAAACAGGTTGCAATCCAAGGCACGCTTTTGCCAATGGGGCCTCAAAAAAAAAAAAAAAATTTGTCTGTGATCCCCCCAAAAAGTTTGTAATTAAAAAAAAAAGGTTGCAAACTGGGACACGCACTTCCGGGTTTGACATGTTTGTAATCCAAAACATATGCAAACCAAGGTACCACTGTACTGTGTTGTGAAGTCGTTATCTGTGGTCAGACTTTAATTCTGCTGTATGCCATTTCTTTGAGTGGATATGCTATGTTTCCTTATGAGAAGGAAGCTAAATTATATTGCATGTCATGGGATGCTTCCACACAGTAAATGCTTGCTTTACTCTGAAAATGTACAAACCTCTGAAAATATAGCAAAATGGAGAATATTAAGGCAGGGACTTATTATCTTCATTTCAAATACAGTGGTACCTTGGGTTAAGTACTTAATTCGTTCCGGAGGTCCGTACTTAACCTGAAAGTGTTCTTAACCTGAAGCACCACTTTAGCTAATGGGGCCTCCTGCTGCCGCCGCGCCACCGGAGCACAATTTCTGTTCTCATCCTGAAGCAAAGTTCTTAACCCGAGGTACTATTTCTGGGTTAGCGGAGTCTGTAACCTGAAGCACCACTGTAGAGGTTGAAGTGCCTGTGTATGATAGAAGTTGATTGTGTGTTTCTACAACAAAGTGTTAGTGACTTGCTCCATTAATATAACATATTACTTTCTGTGGCAACAATTATAGTGCACAAATACAGTGAACACTAAAGGATTGTAGGTATATACATAAAAATGAACGTAAATACTTGAAAGTGCCATGCTAACTTGCTAGTGTTCATTGGAAAAACGTAAGCTAGGAGAGCCAATGTGGTGTAGTGGTTAAGAGCAGTAGTCTTGTAATCTGGGGAAACGGGTTCGTGTCTCCGCTCTTCCACATGCAGCTGCTGGGTGACCTTGGGCTAGTCACACTTCTCTGAAGTGTATCAGCCCCACTCACCTCACAGAGTGTTTGTTGTGGGGGAGGAAGGGAAAGGAGATTGTTAGCCTCTTTGAGACTCCTTAGGATAGTGATTAAGTGGGATATCAAATCCAAATTCTTCTTCCTACTCCTCCTCCTCCTTCTAAGCTAGGAGTAACTTCTGAAAGTTCATGTTGCAGTTAGTGAACCACGCTGTATTCTTGCAGTACAGTCATGAACTAAGATTGCTTAAAATGCTTCCAAATAAAGGCTCAACTCTTTCTGAAGTTTAGTATAGATTGGATGAATGCATGGGTAAAAGGGAAACTTGGCTAGGTGTCAGGAGGTTGTAACAACATTGCTGAAAATCTTGACTTTGTTCATCACATTCTTAACTGATGAAGGTTGGTAGCAATGCCTACTTGCAGTGTATTAATACTACCTTTGCTTTACACTGTGTATGTATCGAGTGCAGCTACATGTCAAGGGATGCTTCCGCATCCCATTCTTTATGGCTTGTTTGCATGAAAGTACACTAACAAGCTATTCTTAGTAAGGAATGAGCTTTTTTGTCTTGCTTCCCTTGACTCATGAGTACCAAACAAGTTAGCTGTAAATGTTCACAACCTCTGAACCCTGCCTCCATTAATTCTTTAAGACACAGGTGTCAAACACAAGGCCCGCGGGCCGAATCCGGCCCGCCAGACCTCGTCATGTGGCCCTTGTACATTTGAATATCTACTTATATTCTAGTTCCGGGCAAGCGGCTTCTCTAAAAGACAGGAACCGGCCGCAGCCCCGGGTTTTTATTCCCCTCCCTTCCTTTTGCTGTGGAGAGGAAGCGAGAACTGCAACGAGCCCCGGAGCTGGGAAGAGGGCACGTGGGTGGCTGAGTTGGAGGGTGAAGATTTGGGTTGGGCAAGAAGGATCAAGGGTCGGGAGCAAAAGCGCAAGTCAGGGCTCCCTCGCCACCCCCACACCCCTCTTAGGACATCCGAGCAGACCCCGCAGCACAGGCTGCCGTGAATGGGGTGGGGGAAGGCAGGCGAGAGAGAGCACCAATCCGGGCCAGCTGTGCCCAAAGAGGGTCGGCGATCCAGCTGCGCCACAGCCCGCCCACCCACCCCCCCTCCTCCAACGCGAAGATTAGCCACACATGCTCGCCAGCCAAGCTCCGGGACGCGGGCCTGACTGAGTCCCTGGCGCAGCCGCTGAAGCTAGCAAATGCACGGGAGCGGCAGGGTGAGAAGAAGCTGGGCTCCGGTTAGGTCGCCAAAAATGCTGTAGGTGTGAGGCTGCGCGGCGCGCTTATTATACGGCGCGCTGTATCCCTCCGCCAGAGCAGCACCTTCTTTTCCCCTCTCCCTCCTGGGACTGGGGCATGTGGCAGCAGAGTGACTGCAGCAGGCAGCCCTGCCCCCTCCCCACACCCGCCCCGGCCCCTCCCCCGCTCCCTCCCAGCCGCCAGCCCAGCTGGGCGCGCGCTCCATCTCCCTCCAAGGAAACGGCGGGCAGCTGCAGCAGCCAGCGCACTGGCTTCGGAGCGCCTGCCAGGGGTTGCAGCAGATGCTGCTTGCGGCTTAGGCTGCTTCCGTGTTCCTGCTTTGGTCCGAGAGGCCGAGCTGTTCCGCAGCAGGCATGGAGAAGGGCAGGCTGTGTGTCTGCTGCTTCCCTCGGAAGCCCCGAGGTGCAGAAGCCTGGCAATAAAAACAAGAGCGGAAAGGGGCCTGGCGAGGATGCATTTGGGGCTGGCCCTACTGTTAGGCAGAGTGAGGAGGAGAGATCTTGAGGCGACTGGTTTGGGGGTGGGGGTGGGGGGCAAGAAGAGGAAGCAAATTCTTGCCTAGTTCACTTATTGTTTCTGGAGTTTTGCTCCCAGGGAGAAGGAGAGGAACCTGTGGGAATTCGCAGTATCTGCAATAACCAGCCTGTACATTTGAATATCTACTTGCCATTATTTTGACTGTGTTTCTGCTTTCAGAGCTAGTTATTACTTACATTATTACAAAAAACAGTAATAATTGAATGCAGTGACAATAATTTATGATAATAAAGAGTGGACACATAGTCCTACAGATACAACCGGCCCTTTGAGGGTGACCAAACTGCTGATGCGGCCCCCGATGAATTTGAGTTTGACACCCCTGCTTTAAGAGAACATGGTACCTGTTTTGTGTCACTCCGTAACAGTAATTTGGTATGGAATTAAATTTGAAATGGACAGAATATAAGATCCTCTTTCTGTGACCTTTTGGGAGGGGCAGAAATGACCTCTATATAGGATGTGCTCTAAAGGTAATATTTCTTTTTGTAGGAACTTAGTGACTTGGCTCGTGACCCACCAGCTCAGTGTTCTGCAGGCCCTGTTGGAGATGACAGTAAGTAACTGACAAACTAAGTTTAAACCTAATAAACCAATGTGACTTGCTCTATGTCTGTCTATATGCTCTTTTCCCTAAAGAAATACTGAATTTTTCTTTTTTCCCTCCCTCTTCTCAGTGTTTCATTGGCAAGCCACAATTATGGGCCCTGTAAGTATTTCAACATTCTGAACGATGATTTAAAATAGAAGTGTTTAAAACTCTGAGGCCACTCTCATATCTGTTTTGAAGGTGTATTAGTAGGGAGGTTATAGTACCCTTTATTGGGCCAACTACCGTATTTTTCGCCGTATAAGACGCACTTTTCCCCTCCAAGAATGAAGGGGAAATGTGTGTGTGTCCTATGGGGCGAATGCAGGCTTCAGGAAGCTATCCGCAAGCCTTGGGAGCCCGCGGGAGTTCCCGCCAGGCTCCCACGGCTTGCGGAGAGCTGCCTGCACCCCGAAGCCTGGGTGCGCTGAGCAGTCGCGCACGGGCTTCAGGTAGCTCTGTGCAAGCCGCAGGAGCCCTCCCACAGCTTGTGCAGAGCAGCCTGTTCTGGGGGGTGGGGTCAGGGGAAGCTCGGGCTTCCCCTGCCCCCGCCCCGCGCCTGGGGGGGAAATAATTCCCCCCCTTTATTTCCCGCCAAAAAAACTAGGTGCGCCCTATGGGCCGGTGTGCCCTATGGGACGAAAAATACGGTAATTTATCTCGGTACAGATATTTTTCCGCTTCTCTTGGGAGGCTAAGGAGGCTACCAGTATTTGTCCTGAATGTAGAAAATATTTGTAGACCTCTTTTTCAAATTGTACACAATAGAGATTTGTTTTATCAAAATATTTCTATACCACTTCTACCAGATCAGTCTCTGAATAGTTTACACTGTATCTTCAACCTTTTCAGACCCAGAGCCCATTTCTAATATAAACATGCATTTGTTTTCTTAAACTTTTACTTGCGTGGTGGTAGTGTATCTGTTCCAACCCACCTCAGATCAGTTAAAGACCAGTGCTTTATACAACTCAAAATACCAATAACAATATTTTAAGATCAAAGCTGCATAATAAGCAAGCAGATAAAACAGGACTGTCAGCAAGATTTAAATTGCCTAAACGTAAAGTTTAAGAATAAAAAAGGTTTCATTTAGTGACTGAAAGGAGTGTTGTAATGCAAAAAACTGTTTCTCTTGTTACTTGTTAATAGACATGGAAGAATATTCATGGGGATTTCCATATCTTCTCTTTTTATAAGACTGTATTGCCATATGCAGTGCTTGGTTAAACTGAGCTCTGGTAGAAATCTGGTAAACATCTTGTTGCAGATGGTTTTGCTTATAGTTAAGCTAATATTTAAACTTTGAGCACAGCTTACTGTTACTGTGCTTTGCTATTCTGAACTCTCTATGGGTCCTGCTAAAAATTATAACTTGGCTCTGAATTTCCTTCTGACAGAATGACAGTCCATATCAAGGTGGTGTTTTCTTCCTGACAATTCACTTTCCTACAGACTACCCTTTCAAACCACCCAAGGTAAGCATAAATGTGGAAGAGTCTTTTGCTTCTAAAATATTGAACCTCTCTGGGCTTGTGAATTATAGGCCACTGTCTAAGAAACAAGTATTTTTGTGGCTATATTTGCTTACAGTGCTTGTGTGATCTCTAATAGAAAAGCCTTGGCAGCTAGTTTATTCCATTAAATAACTGGTTTGCATGCTAATCTTGCTCAGGTTTGGATTGAATTGCAGCTAATAGATGAATTGTGTTCAAAAGATTCCAGAAATCAAATAATTTCTGATTCAGTTCTATAACTGTCTGTCATGCTTTTTTCTGGAGGGATGCAGGGGTACGCATACCCCTAAACATTTTGTGAATCTAAGTTTGACCTCATTGAGGGGGCAGTATTTAAATATGAGTAGGAAAGCGAGAGTACCTCTAAACATTTTTTAAAGAAAAAAAGCACTGGTTATATGTATGAATCTAAGTTGGATTCAAGTGATTATATAAAGTGTTTTGTCAGGAATTATTGAAAGTGCCTTCAGTCTAGTTCCATAATGTTGACTGGTGATAATCTTTGTAAAACCAAATCATGAACCATGCAACTAAATTTGTCTCCAAAGGTAATTCAATTCTTTGTTCAGAACAGCAGTTCCATGTGTTGCATAGCAGACGTCTTACTAATGTTTCTGTAATTCTCTTGAATCTGTCAAGTACAGTATTACTGTTACCCCCAGACAGTGCTAGGCAATGATGTGAGTGGGATACTGCTGGCAAAAAAGCTTGTCCTGTGAGTTTATGGAGAAAATTTATATAATTAACAAGTGTGCCCTGGCTTTCTGGGTGACCTCCTAGAGTGTGCAGAGGGCTGAGGTGGGGAGGAGAGGAAGGTGAAGTTCCATTATACAAGCAGAAACTCATTTTGCTTTACTTTAATTCACAAAAAATGCTCCAGATTAAAAATTGGGAAATGTCCTAATCTTTTTATCATAGTGGGCATACATTCACCGTATTTCCTAAGAAGTTGGCAAGATAAAATATGGAAATAGCTGATTAGAATACTTTAGATGTGAATGTAAAAAATGGCATTTATTTCACTAATAGCTTGCTGTAAATGTGCCCCCTCATATGTATAAACTCTGAATATTTACAATAATGCACACATAAACACCATGTAATTTGAGCTTTGGTGTTTTTAGGTTAAGTACCACAGGTCACATCACATTTAGTGCATATGTAGGTTTTTAAAAAAATTGATTGATCTTGTATAAGTGAAAACAATAAAATACTTGAGTGGGGAAAGAGTACCTAAAATGTGAGCAATTCCCTCAATGGTGTGTTTAAATAAATAGTGTGTACTCTAAATATTCTGACAACCAGCATCTTTTAACCAGAACAAAAGGACATGTGTGCTAACTGCAGATATACATTTCTTCTAGGTTGCATTTACAACAAGAATTTATCATCCAAATATTAACAGTAATGGCAGCATTTGTCTCGACATTCTAAGGTCACAGTGGTCTCCTGCTTTAACTATTTCTAAAGGTAAGGGAAGTATTTCACAAAAATGTTGTCATTGGGTTAATGAAACAGCTTGTATTTTTTTTACTCCCATTGTGGGAAAGAGGCATATCTGAATGTATGGCTTCTACCTCTCCCAGTGTATCTTTAGTTGATATTTGAGTGTTATTTTGACTTCATTGTTCTCACCATGACTATTAAAATTTGTAGTATATGTAAAACTTAGGTGCTATTTAAAATACTGATTTAGAACTGGCAAGAGAAAAAATCTAGCCTAAATAATATGCCAACTTTGCAGCATATTAAAATGTAAGATTTTGATGTAGTTGATGCTGGAGTTGAATGACACTTTCATGTATTTACAGTCAAAATATTCAGGCAGTTACCATCACATATGTGATTGCTTTCTTCTTTGATATGTCTCCTTGTACTGATAAGTGAGACTTCCTAGAAAGTCATCAGAGTGATTTGGTTATAGGAGCACTTCTGTAGAGAATTGTGATTTTGGCTAAGGAGCAGTAAGCATTACACCTGAACTTGGATTAATACATGCCATGTCTATGTGTTTATACAGTGTTGTCCATAGGCAGAGAGGAATGTAGACAATATGGCTCAAGCTATTAAAATTAGGATGAAGTTTGTGTTCTGCAATTTGCAGCATTCATGTGTATAAAGCTTTTAAATGAGCATTCAGTTGTCATTTCAACCAAGGGTGCCAGCAGGATTTTATTGGGCCCTCTGCCCCACTTGTAAAGGAGGGCACACATTTGCTTAAGTTTTTCAGATGCTTAGTGTCACATGGCAATTTGTATTGCCTCTTCAGGGTGAGATGGAGGGCTTAAATTCCCAAATGAACCTCCATTTTCTGTATCTAGAGAAAAATTGAGTGAACCACACTGGGGAAGACTCCGCCAAAAGGTTTCAAAATGTCTGGAGAAGGGACTTCCTGGGTCATTTTAAAACAATGTTAGGATATTCTTGAGCATGTACAATCATGGGTCTGGCTTGACACTTTGACTGTAAAACACTGAAAGGGGGTATCCGAATTTTATCTTTGAGATTGCTTCACATGTTACCTGAATGTTTTGTTTAACATTCATTCTACATGGGATGAAGATTTCTAAGGAAAGAAAAGAAAACGGGGTCTAGGCCTTGTATAGTAGTACCCCATCTCAGCATTCCTGATTGTAATGAACATGGTCACACCTTTAGGCAACCTTTTTAATAAAGTATATGAGCCTGATGATACATGCACATGCAGTGGGAGATAATTAGCTGGTCTTTCGATGAAGTATTTCATAGTCCTTTTCGGATTTTCACCATAAATGCTACTCTTTTGTTGCAGTACTGTTATCCATTTGTTCACTGCTATGTGACCCAAATCCAGATGATCCCCTAGTGCCAGAGATTGCACGTATCTATAAAACAGACAGAGACAAGTAAGTATAGCTCCCTTGGAAAGATTGCCTAAGTGAAGAGATGTGGTTAGAAAATTATTGAGTTTCTTTTGCTCTTTTCAAATTGGAGTTGAAAAGACCCAAATTGACTTGGGTTTAAATGCTCTGTTGTTGTTTTGTTGTTGTTGTTTTTTTAAAAAAATGCAGAAGGCTCCAGGACAGTGCTAAAACTGAAGTTAGACCCTAATCCTGGCCAAAATACTTATTTCTGTTGTTGGATTGTTATGGAACAGTTTAAAAACAGCACACAAGGTTTTGAGTTTGAGGGAGGGTGGAGGGAGTGCAAACTTATCTGATACTTCCATGGCTCTTAACTATTGCCTTCTGTTCTGGATTTAACTGTGGTTGCCTCAAATTTCCCATTAGTTCTAGAACTGCTTCCAGGTAGACTTAAAGGATCTATTCGCTCGTCTTTCTTACTAAATATACTTATCCAATTAGGTACAATAGGTTAGCAAGAGAGTGGACAGAGAAATACGCTATGCTGTAGGGTAAGACTATCTGCACTTCATGGTGCATTAATGATGTTGGGAATTCAGCACTTGAGTGCAGCATGCTTAAGGCACTGGATTTAACTAACAAATAAAAGATTGTACCAGTTAACTGAAATACAAAGCTTAACAGCTCGATCGGTATTCAGTGTGAGAGACCTATTTCTGCATGGCTAAACAAGTAGAGCCAAATATAAAACAAGGTTTTCTAGTTGTTGTTTTTCTTGGTTCTGCAACTGCTGCTTTGTCTGGTAGGTACTTTTGGCACTACTTCAAAGAAGATGGCTTTGGTCATCTAATATAAACTGTTAAGTAAGTGAAATTCAGAGCTCATGAAGTAGAAAAAGTTACTAGGCATGTATAAGTAGGCACTAACATAATAACAGAGCATGTAAATATAGAACTGGTTCAATCACAGTAGAGCTCCTGCACAGTTCTCTCAACATCCCTGCTTTTTGCGAGGGAGGCTGGCTAAAGGACTTCGTGACTTGATTGTGCAGTTTGTCAGAGTTTGGAATTTTGCATTACTTGTCATAACACAACCGAACATCCACCTGTACTTGCACATTAAGATGTGATTTTCTAACATGCAGTAATATGTTTTACACATGAGATTTTAAAAAATGGCATGTGTGCTTTGCCCAGTGTCTCTTACAAATTTAGGCTAGTGATCAAGAACAACACCAAAAGTAGTAGTGCGTCTGGATGGGGATATTTTAAGGCAGTCTGTCTGGCGTTAATGCTAGTTTTACTTCTTGTTTGTGCTATTTGGAGTGGTTTGTTTGGGACAGTTAAGGAAAATGGAAGCATAGATAGGGATTTTGTATGTTTAGAATTCCAATTTTTCCTATTTTCATTTCTGGAGAACGTTGGCTGGTTTGTTTAGAGATAAAAGATCAAGAATTTCTACACAAATTAAACTAGGCAGAGCTGCTGTGTTCTATCAGTACAGTGGTACCTCGCAAGACGAATGACTCGCAAGACAAAAAACTCGCTAGACGAAAGGGTTTTTTGTTTTTTGAGCTGCTTCGCAAGACGATTTTCCCTATGGGCTTGCTTCGCAAGACGTAAACGTCTTGCAAGTTTGTTTCCTTTTTCTTAACACCGTTAATACAGTTGTGACTTGACTTCGAGGAGCAACTCATAGAACGCGGTGTGGTAGCCTTTTTTGAGGTTTTTAAAGACTTTGGTGATTTTTGAAGCTTTTCCAAAACTTTCCCGACACCGTGCTTCGCAAGACGAAAAAAATCGCAAGACGAAAAAAATCGCAGAACGAATTAATTTCGTCTTGCGAGGCACCACTGTAATGTCAAGTAGTTTCTTCATATTAAGTTAGCAACTACTTCAGTATATTTTGAGTCTTCTGCCTGCTGGATCGAAAGCTTGACTTTCTAGGTTTCAAAGGACAACATAGTTGTTGTATTTTTGTTTTTTAGAGAAAAGTAGTATAAATTATCATGTTCCTGGGAAGCTGAAGGAGACGTTAATGTGTGGAATATTTTATTGCTGATTGTAGTTTGGCTGATTTTGCTTAACATGTTTTCCTCTTACAGGTACAACAGAATATCTCGGGAATGGACTCAGAAGTATGCCATGTGATGCTACCTTAAATCAGAATAACCTGCATTATAGCTGGAATAAACTTTAAATTACTGTTCCTTTTTGATTTTCTTATCCGGCTGCTCCCCTATCAGACCTCATCTTTTTTTTTTTTTTATTTACCTCTATCCATTCATGCACATGCTCATCTGAGAAGACTTTAGCTCTTCCAGCTTTGGACAATAACTGCTTTTTAGAATCTGTAAAGTAGTTATACAAGAACAATTGCCCAAGATTCAGAATTCTTTAAATGGAGCATGTGTGTTGTGGCCAATGTCTTCACTCTAACTTGGTTATGAGATTGAAATCATTCCTCACTGCTCTAACAGTTCTACTGAAGATATCGCCCAAAGGGAGGGAGATGGATGTTCAGTTTGCTCACATCACAGGAAATAACATTGCTGTAGCATCATCCATCTTGTTTTAAATCCTTCCAGTGTTAGAGACTGAGGTTTCATGACATACTTGTGCTCATAACTGGTATGGCTGGAGAATTGGTACAGAACCTGTAGCATCAGCAGAACAGAACACGTGATGTATCTTATGCATGTCAATAAAGGAATGACCAGTTCTTGTTCTACAGAGAATGGAAATTGGAAGTCCAACATCTCTTGTATTCCAAAATAGGGTCTCAGAACATTTTTGTAACTCTCATTTAAATTTTGTTAGGATGCTTGGAGCTATTAGTTAATCTATCTTCCACAACAGTTTAATATAGCACTGAATAAATGATGCAAGTTGTCAATGGATGAATGATCAACTAATAGCTCTCCTAGTAATTGATTTTATTTTCTTCAATAAAGTTACATAAACCAATGAGTTAGCTGCCTGGATTAATCAATATGGGAAACAAAATCTTTTGTAAAAGCAAAGGTGGTTTTTGTATATACTTTTTGGGATTTGCCTCATTGTTTGACATCAAATAATGATGTGAAGTTAGAGTGAACCTTTTTGCCATGTTCAGTTATAATACTTGGTCTGTTTTCAGGTTGACACATTGATCAGCCCTGGAGTAAGCAGAACTAATAAGCTAATCTAGTAGTGTAGACTTTAGTGTGCTACACAAGGTACTGGGAGCCAAGAGTTCAAATATGGACTTGGGGCCCAGCTGATATATGTACTGGTGTATCAGAGACACGTCCAGATGCACCCAGCTTGTTGACTGAGAAGCATTTCTTCACCGTGTACACTTGACAGCTGAAAGATCTTTATGTGGGAGTAATGAGGCAAAAATTGCAAAATAAAGTACTGTTTTGATGTGGGAATTGTCATGAGGTTGTGTTGAAGTGACTTTTCTATGTGGGATGTTTGCTATCCATCAAAGGACTACCATGCTGCCACATAACATTAATGAACATTTTTGTTGCAGTGGTCACTTTTCATTTCTGGTGGCTAAAATGAGTGAATAAAGTCATTGCTACTGGGTTTTTTTGTTTTGTTTTGAGAAGCACTGTCTTGTGCCACTCATTCTTGATCTTGTTGGTAATAAGGTATCTTTCCCCCTTTCTCTTCTTCCTACACTCATGATTTTGTCTCCATCCCTGTCTATAGCTCAGCATTTTCTAGCCTTGTATGATCAGTTTGTGCTTCTGTGACTTCTAGATCCACTTCTGGCACTGCTTATAGTTCTGTGCATCCTAATTCCTTGTCTCCACATAACTGTGGAAACCTAGATGTAAAATAAATGTTAAACTAACTTTTATAAAAGTGGAATATGTAGTTTGGCCATGGTTTGTTTCAACTTTTAAACATGATGAAAACCTACACATTCGGTTGCTTATTCAAGACAAGCTCTTCATTGCTGTGCCTTCTTCAAGCAGCTTCCATCGCTAGTAATAAAAGTCACCTTGGAGGGCAAATGAGTGTTCACTTGCCAGTCAGGACTAGGTACTTGAAGGACGCTTCTCTGATAATTTTACATTAAACAGTTTCTGTAACCCAGACTGCTAGCCAAAATACTTTTTTTAAAAAAGTGGAATGATCCGGCTAAAGCTAAACATACAGTTTCCCTGGTATCCACTGAGAAGTTTTTGGTTAATTCTATTGATATAAACAGGAGTTATGAAGAGGTGCATAAATGTAGTTGGATTGTGCATGGGCGCATTGTGCGCGACAGGTTCTAAACACATCTGGAGGTGAAGTCCATTGCAAGTAGCTTCCATATGAAATTTAGGTTTGAGGTGTAAAGTTGAGAGGACACCATGTTCTGGATTATATAGTTGTGTATAAAGCTATGTGTGACTAACTTCTTATCAATACACATTTTCCATGGCTATTTTTTTACTACTATTAAAATTCTGCATTGCTAATATACAAGAGACTGGTTTCTAAACTGTACTTGAAATTTGTATAATTGTACAATCTGCATAAATCTGAGGCAAAGTTAGTCATGTAGCCAAATGTCATAGCTTGGTGGCATCCATTTCCAGTCTAGATTGCTTACTATAGTTTGTTACGGAGTTCTAGTTTTTCTTCCACTGTGGTAGGTTGTGATATTTACTGCTTCATTGAGCAGGCAAAATTCAAACTTGTATCTTGAACGTAGCTAAATTAGGGAAGTTTACAGAAACCTGTTTGCATAATTGAGTGTTCTTAGAATTGAGGAACTTGAGAGAACTATAGTCATACAGCGCCCATCACCTGAGGGATAGCTCATTTGGTAGAGCATGATACTCCTACATCTCAGGGTCATGGGGTTTGAGCCCCATGTTAAGTGGAAGATTCCTGCATTGTAGAGAGTTGGACTAGTTTATTGTGATCCCTTACAACTCTATGATTCTATTAATTCATATTGTTCAGAAATTCCTACCTAGAGCCTTTTAAATTCTATTTCTTTGCCTTTTGCAGCTCCAAAAGCTTGAAATGTGTGTTAATTGAAGTTGAGAGCTTTTCTTATGATACAGGCAGCATGTATATGCACGTGCACACACAGTTCACATAGCAAGGCAATGCATTTTAATGTCTATTTCAAAAGTGTGGTTTTCCCTTTTGAAGCTTGTGGTATGCACACGTTGGCGAGGGCAAGAATAGAAAGATGGGACCAAGTTGAGGATGGGTGTTTTTCTCCAAAATAGCACTGAGCTAACTAAGCTAAGAAATGTCTACAATATGCAGACATGAATTTACTGATGAACATTAGGTGTTTCCTTAACACTGTTTCAGCTTCATATGATAACATTGCACTTAGAATTATTTATTGGTTCAACTTTCAAGTGGTTGACTGCACTCCTGCCACCCTGTTGTTGTCATCCATCTTTCTCAAGAGACAATGGAGTGCACCTCTGGGGATGAAGTCAACCTGCGTAGTGAACTCTCTGGGGCGCAACCCTGGGCAGTGTATATGTCTCAGCTGCCCAAAGACAGGACTCCCTCTCATCCTTGCAGATGTGGTCCAAAGGAAATCAGAGCGATACGTTCAGCACCAGCTTGGCTGCAGGAGTTGCTGGAAGGAGGCGTACAACACGCTGTCCAACCGCCTTAGGGACTCAACTCCCAGATTTGTATAGGGTTTACTCTTTAGCCTTTTCTTCTCCTAAAGATGTCCCACAAGGAATGGAATGTTTACCGGAGTTTACTCCTGAAGTCTCATGAATGAGTATAGCTGCAAGGCATTGGAGGTTTAGGATCGGAGTTTTCTTTCTAGATAGGCTACCTTCCCAAGTTGACGAGCCCCATCTGATCCACATTTCCTTCCACAGCATGTGCAGAAGCCGCCCTCTTAACCATTGGATCCCCTATTGGTCTCATCTGCTGATCACCAGACCCTGTCTTCACATGTAGGGGACATTTCCAACTTACTGAGGGTTTGAGACCCAATGGGGTGGGGTAGTACCTATGGTCAGAGGCACGTTGTGCTCCTTATGGGGTAGTTTGTCCACCTTTGGTCTTCACCCTGGACTCAGCTCTCACCTGTGGCTTCTACAAGCTGTCAGCATGCGACAGTGGCCACACCCTGGGAAAAAGCCACTTGCCACTCAGGAGGAAACCAGCTCATTAATGTACCTAATTGATACTTCCTATCGCCATGTCTTTCTGCCAACCAACTAATGTCTTCAGAGAATTTATCTATGTGGAGTTCTTAACTTGCATTCCAAGAACGCTATTGCTACTTGGAACTTACTCCAAGGCAAATATAGCGTTTAACACCGTAATATGACATTCTTGAAGTGGAAATAGTACCAGTCGATTTGAAACACAGGCTGACTGTTGATTAGCAGGTATACCACAGCAGTGGAATTCTTGCTTTGGCAAAGGGTTGAACTAGATGAACTTTTGATGTTCCAAGTCTGATTTGCATGTTTGGCAACTAGCAACTGTTTCTATCACGTGTTTTGCACTTGACAACTGCCTTAATTGTAGCAGAACACAGAATCTATACCAAGATCATTCCTCAGCTTCCATTAGCAGTACCAAGTAGCTGTTCTGCTACAGCTCCTATGGCAAAAGGAATGGTGGTTCCGATTTCTGTTAGTATTATGGGCTTAAGTTGTGTAGGCACATTTTCTCCTGGTCTGCATTGAAGAGACTAAGGTAGGATGGACAACTGCTTCACACTGCAGGTGGTCATAGCATTTTTTATTGCTCCCCTAATAATTATTTTTTCAGTCACCTCTAGAAATGGAAAGTTGGCATGAAGGGAGCTAGCTGGTTTAGAACCCGAGTTCTAGTCTTATTTGCAGGCAAGCCTTTACATAGGGGCAGTATATTAAAAATGGTATTCTGTGCCTGTTGCATCCTTACTATTACCTGAATGTGTAAGACGAGGCCTCTGATCAATGAACAAAAATACTAAAAGCAATAGGTAAGCAGCAGTTGTGAAGCTCTTTGTGGCAATCTCAGCCTTCTTTACTCTAATGATTTCAGGGTCATGTATACGGGGAGTTGCATAGTAACACTAGCTTTCCAAAGGTCATCTGAGCAATATCATAGGGATAGGGTGGGGATGAATTTAGAAGGCTTCACTGCAACATACTGACAGGTCACATCAGTTTGGGTGCCCATACACGTCACACCTTAGGGTTACCATCTTGGCAGCAGGAATTTCTCTTGCCTACGATGGCAGTCTCATTTAAAATTGACCAAATAGTTTTTTAGATATTTCCATAGGTCTTGGTTCATCCTGTGAATTGATTGTTCTGTCTCCTAGAAGTAGCTTGGCAGAGTCCAACAGCCTTTTTCTAGATACGCCTAAATTACCAAAACCATGCAACTTACACGAGTGAGCTATCCTTTTATCCTTTTATATCCTTTTACCTGCAAAGAAAAGAAAAGGCATGCCACAATCCTCTAGGTACTAATTAATTTGATTGATCTTGGCCTTAAAAGCTAACTACTGCCTGGCTTTTAAGCATTTCATATTGGCATGAGTTTGCTTAGAGCACTGATAATTATTAAGGGTGTGTGATATCTAGTGTGGTGGCCTAAAATGAGCTCTGTAGTCTTGATTTCAACTGATCAGGGATTAGCGCTAATATTTATTGTAGTGTCTGTCTGATTTTTCTTTTACTACTACTATAGCATTGACTTTTTAGGAGAGGACAATGAAGGGACTATTTAACACGCCAGCATTTTCTATTTTCTACACAGACTATTTCTGTGTGAATTAAACACCAAAATGCAAACCCATCTCTATCCACCTTTTTATTCAAGCACAATCCAATTTCTGTCTTTGATCTTCATAATTTAATCGGATCATGCACTTCGTCGGGGGGGGGGGGAGTAAAGATGGACCTGAAAACCTGCAACGTTTAAAATGTCCACTGGAAAGAAAATTGCACGCCAGAACTGATTTAAGGGGAAATGGCCTTCCATAGCAAGGAAGAGCCTCCTTCATATGCATATCTGAAGTTGCATTGCAGTCTTGAATTAGTGGCATAAACAAATTCTGTTTAGAAAGTGAGTTTAAAAACAAACGAACCATCTGTACACATTAGTTTATTGCTTCCTCCTACAAGATGGCATTTGAATTCTGAAGAGACACTGCATGGCTGGGGAGCCCTGGTCCTTCATTCTAAAGTGTTGTGAACTCAGGTATCCACTGAGTGGGATTATAAAGAACTTCGGCACATCTTCAGAGGCATTCTATTACTACTTAACATGCTCTGTTACTGAGGCTAGCTGTTAAAATCCAGTTCAGGTTTTCCAGCAGAAACCTGGTAACCTTCGAACCAAATTTAGGCACTGAATATTTGGTATGTGAACTACTTCCAGCTCACCTCTGTGTCTTTATGCACATTGCTTGAAAATGGCAAATGGTTAAAGGAAATGTTTGGCGGCTGCTATGGAATACCACTGTTTAAGGACAATGTGTTTTATCGGGGAACAAAAGCACTGGTGAAATAAGCAGTGCAGGAACTATTGACTCTGTTCGTTTTTTACTTGTAGAATACAGAGTGAACACTAATGACTTTGAAAACAGCTTGTATCTGTGATTTGCATTTGACTTTTTTAAAAAACCACACCACCTGCTACTTTAGAAGACTTGAACCTCTGGCTTCATAAAATGGAGAGTGAGAAATGGAAATGATTGCACTCTGTAAATCAGAGAGAAGGAAGCTATTTAGGTGACTAGGGGCAAGATCCAGGCAAACTTAAGTCCAATTAAATCCCAGTAATATCAACTATTTCAAAATCAGTAAGAATTAAATTTCCTTTGCTGGGGTTAAATTGTGGCCTGTGAGTAAAGGAACAATTGAGTGAAATGATTCTATAGATCTCAGATGAAAGTTGCAAGCAATCTTTGTAGCTTTCTGAAGTTGCACCAAAAGACTAATAATAATAAAATAATAATAATAATAATATTTATACTCCGCCCATGTGGCTGGCCCATTAAGCAGCTTATTGCTTGCTCTATAATAGATGGAATTTGATTTTTATTTAGTGTGCCACCAGCCCCCCCCCCAATTAACATAGCTGTTTTTTGAATTTCCTCCCAAAATAGTGGGGGAATTCAGCTTGGGTAAATTTGGTTCTGCCATAGAGTTATAAAGTTTTATTGCCTTCGCTTGAGAAGAGTGGTTTTGAACATTACACAGCAATGGAAATGATGATTCAGTGGATGATGAATGTTTTGGGTGCCATTGTATCTGAAGTGGGGAAAGCCTGGTGAAATTTGTAAGTTCTAGAGGAATGTATAACTCACACATCCCATTGTAGATGGACTTTGGTTTCTGTTTTGGAAGTTCTATGGAAATACAAGAGCAAGGATACATCAGTCTCCCGCTGTTAGAATCTCTATAAGAACTGAAGCAGCTCTGAAAGTTTGGTTTATCCTTTCTTCTGTACACCATAAAAAGCTTGTGAGTAAATTGAGTTCAGACTGAGGCCTATCCAAAGTTTCATAAGCAGCCTGTGAATGGATCTTTATTCATATTTAGGGACAGGAAGGAGTTTTCCCTTCAGTCACTGTGAGTGACTCATTCTTAGGGTGGTTCCTTTGCTAGCTTTCTTTTTCCTATGGTATGTTGTTTAGCTCACTTGCATAAAGTACCTGGATTATGTTATTCAACTGTTCTGGCATGGGATGCCTTATTTAGTCATCCTGGTCACTCTGTCCCACTGTAGTCAAGGAGATCAAGGTAATCTGTAGCTGGTTCAGCGTGGAGAGTAGGAGTGTTGCTCCTGGCAGGGTATGAGAAGAGAGAGAGATAAAAGAAATCTAGAGTGATATTCAAATCATTTGTTCTGTTAGAACAAGGATTTACCCTGAAACTCCTCCTTTCCGTGTGTGCATCCTGCAGCCTCCCCAAATCTTGATTCAGAGGGTTGTGCAGATTGTTGTGCAAGCAGATGCTTTGGATACAACCCATAGTTCCTCTGCCAGAAAAGCAAAGTTTTACTGGCTGACTATAGTCATATCCCAGTATTCAGAATGTGGCTTAAACATACGAGGAGAGGAGCACGTGCTTGAATGTGCTGGGTCCCCCTCCATCCTCATTGGCCTCCATGTTTTCAAGGGTATCTGTTTCCACAAGAGAACCCACTTGTACATGTGAAGGCTCCCTGTCCGATTTTACAGGATTCCAAAATGTGTGACAGCTTGAATGAATAGAGGAGGCTTCCCTGTT
Source organism: Podarcis bocagei (assembly GCF_964188305.1). NCBI lineage: Eukaryota > Metazoa > Chordata > Lepidosauria > Squamata > Lacertidae > Podarcis > Podarcis bocagei. The sequence continues at coordinate 58,303,122 of NC_138134.1, forward strand.
GCAGAAAGTTGCCCATGAATATGCGGGGGGTAGGTGGCTTTGAGGCAATGGGAGGAGTTTGTGTGCTGGTGCACACCCTCCCCTTCTTGTGTTTCATATTTGGAAAGCCTGAATAGGACTTCTCTGTTGTAGAACCAGAGTCTGCTATGCAGCCCTACGTTCAAATGTATGGTTTGGGGCCCCTTTACACATTGCATTTTCTTTTTTCTTTTTTCTTTTTTAAGAAACGAAATATTTAAGTTGAAACTTAAAGGGTTGTAGCCAGTGCTAGCCCTACTCAGAGTAAACCCACTGAAGTTAACAGACGCAACTAACTTGGGTTCATTACTTTCAGTAGCGCATCGTTGGGTACAACCCAAAATCTATGAAATGTGAATATGATGCCAGGAGTTTGGCAATATAGGTATTACACAGGTTGCATGTGGTTTCCAATTGTATGTACACTTGGTAGCCAACTCTGTTGTGTAATGTGTGAAAGGACCTTGACAGGGAGAGAATCCTGTCATGATACTGAATTGGGTGATAAGTTTCCACTGCATCAGCTTGCAGCTCTTAACTCTCCCTCGGCTACCTTTTGATTGTTGTGAAATGCTCTTTTGGGAAACTAACTGAGCAAACCACTTCCTGTGTGAGATTCTTTGGTTTCAAAATCAAACAAGGCAAACCTTTTTAAGTAACCAGTTACATTCCATTAGTTTCATTTTGCATTGAACAGCACAAGGATGGGACTGTGAACTGGATATCATGCTCTTTAATTCTGTTTGCTCCTGGATTGTGGTCATTAAAACAGGAAAGAAGCAAAGACTTGCTCATTTATTACTAACCTTACTGACTGAGCAGTAGGAAAGGGGCAGTACTTTAGTCTAGTGTAAGCACTGAGGGACGCGGGTGGCACTGTGGTTTAAACCACAGAGCCTAGGGCTTGCTGATCAGAAGGTTGGCGGTTCAAATCCCTGCGACAGGGTGAGTTCCCGTTGCTCAGTCCAAGCTCCTGCCAACCTAGCAGTTCAAAAGCACGTCAAAGTGCAAGTAGATAAATAGGTACCACTCTGGCGGGAAGGTAAATGGTGTTTCCGTGCGCTGCTCTGGTTTGCCAGAAGCGGCTTAGTCATGCTGGCCACATGACCTGGATGCTGTCTGCGGACAAACGCCGGCTCCCTCGGCCAGTAAAGCGAGATGAGCGCCGCAACCCCAGAGTCGTTTGCGACTGGACTTAACAAGTCAGGGGTCCCTTTACCTTTAAGCACTGAAGTAGCTGTGACTTAGAAATGGATTCTGGGTCATAGCATGCAAATGAACATCAAAGGTCATTCTGCTTTCTCATGGTATCTTCCTGGAACATCTAAGGGAAGTGGGGCTTGTGTCATAGTGGTTCTGCTTCTACCTCCAGGGCATTTTCCAGAAAATAGCCATGAGAGGCTACTGTTGGGCCATGGGAGTTGTCCTGTGATGTCTTGCAGAGTTTGAACTTGTCTCCCAAACTATTTCAAATCAGTTGGGAAGCCACTGAGGGCTGTTGTTTAGGTATTTGGAGTGAGGTGTGACTAATATGTGGAAGACGCCCAGCTCTGTCTCTCTGTACCATTTGAATTGGGAGAGGTGATTGAGGTATTAGGTGATGGGCTGGCTGTGAGCCAATAAACTGAAGCTGAATCCTGAAAAGATGGAGGTGTTATCTTTTCCAAGTTCTCAAGTCCTGGAGGTGAGGAGGCTGTCTGTCCTGGATGGGATTGAACTCTCCTGGAAGGAGCAGGCTTGTAGCTTTTGGGTAAGGGGTGGCGGCGGCTTCCAGGTCAGGTGGCCTCTGAGGCTAGAAGTTCCCTTTTATTGCTATGTCTGGTTTTTCCAACTACAACTCATTTTGAACAGAAGACTTCACCATAGTACTCCATGCTGTGGTAGCTTTCCGATTGGATTATTGCAATGCGCTCTTTGTGGGGCTGCCCTTGAAGATGACTCAGAAACTTCAATTGGTCCAAAATGCAATGGCCATACTGGCTGGGCTTCCATTTAAAACTCAGATAACCCCTGTTTTGAAACAACTGCAGTGGTTGCCAGTTCATTTCTGAACTCAATTCAAGAAACCCACACTATTATTAGAATTATTATTAGTAGTATACTGCCCTTCACCCGCAGATTTCAGGGCAGTTGACAACATGAACATAAACATGAACACTAGTGTTTAAAGCCCTAAATGACTTAGGCCTCAAATACCTGAAAGACCACCTTCCTTACAGGTGTTAAGATCAGCAGGGGGAGCCCTCTTGGTCATGAGGGTCAGAAGCTCAAAGGGTGGTTGTGGTCCGGGAGAGAGTATTCTTTATGGCAACCCCAAAATTAAGGAATTCCCGCCCCTCAGAGCTGTGTCTGGCACCTTCATTATGCAGCTTTTGTTGTTTGCTGGAGGTGCACCTGACCTTTGACATTTTTGAGAATACATTTTTCGGGCCTACTGTAGAGTGTAATTTGTTTTGAACTATTTTCATGTTGTCTTCTGCGTTGTTGTGACTGGTTCTGGGACCTTGTGGTGAAGAGTGGGTAGTAATAATACTTCCAGCTTAAGAGAAGATTGCATCGAAGCAGACACTTAGAATTGCAGATATAACTGCCAAGACGAACTCCCATTTGAGAACTCTGATCCGAAGGCACATGAGACCACCACTTTGCTGAAGCTAAGTGGGTCTGGGTCTGGTCTGCTCTGTGGTTCTTGGTTGGACGGCTGCGTGGGAACCACAAGTCTGCCGCTTTGGATTCCATGACAGAAGGAAAGCAGGGTTTAAACGTAAGTAAGTAGATATTTCTGTTGGTACAATTTCATGCTAGTATGGGCTCTGTCCCTACAGATCTAGCAGGATGTGTTGCAAGGATCAAACATGCTTATAATAGCAGTGCTGCAGTGCTGGATATAGGTGGGGGGAATTGTTTGCTAGAATTCCCACACCTTCATAATGTGTTTCTCAAGAGCTCCAAAACCACGCAAAAAACTATTACTGCCTACCTGTTCCACATTATTGCTTGTGAGAAACATTTCAGCGAAAGAGTAAGACTTCACATGAATGAAGTGTAAAAAAGCTACCTTATATACCAAGTCCAGTGATTTTTTCATCTGGCCTGGCACTTGCTCTCCAAGGCTTCAGGTGCAGATCTTTCCACCCCCTACTACCTGATCCTTTTTTTCATAATGGAGATGTTGGGGGTTGAACTTGGGAGACAATATGTGCTTGCCACCGAACTCTGATTCTGGCACAGAATTCCCCCAAGCTGCTGTTGTCTCCAGCCCCAGCCCAAACATAACCATTTTTTTGGGGGGGGGGCAGGAGATCTTGTTTATGCATTGCACAGACAGCCTCTTGCCACCATGGCTCCTATGTAAATTAAAATGGGTGGGTGGGCGGGCAGAGAATGTTCCCCACAAGATAGGTATGACAGGTGTTTATTAACTTCAGTGTCTGAGTGTTTGTGTTTTTATCCACATTGCTTTGGGAATACTCGCTGTACATTTTGCACAATGCTTAAGGTTCATGCACTGTCAGTGGGGTTTGTTGCAGTTGCCTTCTGAATTTGTTTTGCCCTCCCAGTTGCTCCCCCAGACACCCATGTGTGTGAATATATTACCTGCCAACTTTGAAAAATCTTAGTGGACTCTAGTTCACAAAAGCTTATGCCACAACAAATGTGCTCTAGTTCCACAAGACTTTTTTGTTTTTCCTGCAACAGTAGCCCCTCTTGCAATTAACACAGTGCTAGGAAATCTGATATATAAGCTAATCGCCAAATGGTGCCTTAAACCTAGGTTGCGGTCGCCACAACAGAATGTCTAGGTGCCTTTTTTGCAGTGAGGTTTATTATTATTAATTTCATCTCTATTCTGCTTTATATTTTAAAGAAAAAAAATCTAAAAGCAGTTTACCACACATTAAAACATAAATTAAAACAACCCAGAATAAAACAAATTTAAGCTTCAAGGGAAATACTTCAGATCCTTCTCTAAGCGACATTTTTCTTTCCCTGTATTTATTTATCTACTTAATATAGCTGCCCCTTAGCAGAATTACTCTAGGAAGCCGGTGTGGTGTAGTGGTTAGAGTGTCGGAATAGGACCTGAAAGATCAGGGTTCAAATCCGCACTCAGTCATGAAGCTCACTGAGAGACCTTGGGCCAGTCATTGTAGAAATTAATTGAGGAAAGGGCTGGATAATTTTGAACACTGAATTAACAGTTTATATCTAATGGCAGTATTGCCTAGCTGCCCATTCCCACAAATTTACACAGTTAAATTTAGGCAAGCTAAATTCTTTTATCTACTGCTTTATGGGAAAGCACACAAGGAAGAAAACGATCATACTTGCAGCTGCCTGTTGTGAACAGGTGAAAAGCAATGCCAGTTTCGCTTTCTCTGCTCTCTTCTCTCCAGAAGTTCCCCCAGGCCAACTTGGTGTCATTGGAAGGTAACCAATAACTCCACAACATCTAAACAGATGACTGTGATGTCAAGATTTTTCAGGCATGTGCTTTTCAATAACATAATGGAACTCTTTTAACCAGACCTTCTGTTCCTTCAAGGCAGTGGTACCTTGAAGTGATCCATTAGGGTGAATGGGGTGCTGTCCCACTAACCTCAGTCTGCTCCCAGCCAGCCCTCACTTGTCTGACTTCTTACAGCTGTCAGCTTCCTCTTCCTTAGTTTCCATATTTCCCTTGTAGAACTCAGCAGGAAAGCTGTAGTGGCTATTGGCTCCATCTCCCTTCTATTGGCCCTCCTGCCTTCTGCTCTACTAGTCCTGGTTGAACATCAGCCAGCACTGCTTCAAGCTGTTCAGGATAGATTGTATGGAATCTCAGCCTGCCCCTCGCTTTCTCTTTCTCCCCTTCCATTCCTCCCTCCCAATGCTTGGCTCCAGTTGGCTGTTTTGTGCAGTTTCCAGAAAAAGGCAGCCCCACACAAAACATTTTACTCGGTGAAATTGATGATCCACAACAACATGGCATGGCTGTGGCTCCAGAAGAGATTGCAGTTTGTGCATTGGCTGAAGTTGGAGAAAGCCATACTGAGCCATAGAGGCCAATCAAATGAGAAAGTTCAAACCAGGAATACTACACAATTGTAAATCTGATCCTAATGGCATCTCTCAACTTGTTAGAATACAGTTTATTGACTCTCATCCAGTCTTACTGAACCGTTATGCCAGTTCAACACTTGAATTGGATGAAAAAGAGGACTGCCTGCATATTGATGATGCCTCACTCCAAATTGCCGGATGAGCTCACTCAGTTTTGTGTAGATGTTAAAAACCATAGGCTACATGAAGGAATCCTGTGACAGCTCCTTAGCGTAAATGCTGAACATCTGAGCCGTAGCCACCAGGTACCACTTTCTAAATTGGGTGTCCAAGTACGAACAGAGCCATGGTAAGTGTTGGCATCCTTCGGGGGTCAGGAAGCCAGCTGGCTAGCCCCCAGTTGGATCATGCCCTTCCAGCTGTGACAATCCCCCAATCTCTGGTGCGACGTAAATCAGCGACTCAGCCTTCGAAGCCTGAGCACACTATATCAGCAGAGTATACTGGGCAAACAGAAGTGGCGTGAGGCTTGTGGAAACATATGAACAAGCTACAGATTTATTAAGCATAAATCAGGACAAAGAAAACATGTCTCTCCTTCGTCTCCTCAGAGAGAGAGTAAAAAACAACAGCTATACACAATGGAGGTTCGCAGCAAACTGTGCTGGTATGTAAACAGACATGTGACATGTAACAATCCCATGTCTGCTGCTTAAGGTGGAATGGAATTTTCCAACAGTAAGATCATGTGCCTAGCTTCCAACCCAGACGACTTATTTTGAAGTTTACTGTTGTCAGTGGCAAGAGTCGCCAATGTTGGACTACAACTTCCATCATCCTTGACCATCTCAAGTTGATGGGAATTGTAGTCTAACAAAATTGTAAGGGCACCACCTTAACCACCTCTGGTCAATGGTATCAAAATCACTGAAAAGTCCCCAAGAATGAGCAGGGCTGTAGTTCCAATGTTCTATAATCATTGGATATCCACTGGACAGCCCAAGGCAATAATGAAGTCTAAAGCCCAACTGAAACTGATCTGGATAATCAGCCCTACAGAGTGGAATAGCACTGTGCCCAGACATGGATTATTGGGGTAATAAAAATCCTCCAGCAAGAAAGTGAATACCATGATACCCATAATAATCTAAGCAAGGAATGACAAAGAGCAATGCAGGAGGAAAGCCTGTTCTCTCTGGCTAATGAAAATCTTATCAATCTTCTTTCTGTGACTTCATCAAGCATTTTCTTCATCTATTAAAGCTTAGTATTGCAACTACAGTGGCTAGAAAGCTATGGTGAAGACAGAAGTTACCGTTTTAAATAACTTCAGCCAATCTCCAGGGTTAAGCTGCACAAAATCCAGATCTTTTTTGCTGTGTATCATGCTGATCAGCCACACTGTTGATACCACCTATATACGGTACCTTTTCCTAATTTCCTGGATTTTTTTTTATTCCTCTAAATCTCCCTTTTAGATAAGTTTATGACTGAAGGGATACATGTGTGGCTTAAAAGCTTTATAATTTTACAGCATTTGTGAACTACCAAGTAGGTGAACGGTTTCTGGGTGGCAAACTACAATTTGTATGCATAATTACAAACTAGCAAATATACGATCACAATTTTAAAGGTAAAACCATTGCCACCAAACTGTGTAACAAATGAATTGAAAATATCTGGGAAGCTAAAAAGGTCTTTGTCAGAAGGACACCAGGTGAGCTTTTCTGGGGATGACATTCCATAACTGCTGCCACCGTAGGAAAGTCCCTCTCTTCCATCGGACCTCTGAGAAGCTGGGGTGGGGGGTGGAGTTTGAATCACTGATAGTCACATCTATCTTTCTGGTTGCAAAACTAAACTCTCCCTGTGGCTGAGAAATTGACCGTAAGCTCTTTCCCTCCACTGTCTCTATCACCTTTATTTTTAAAGCTGAGATTCCCAGGAACCTAAATTCTCACCAACCCAAACCAATTGTGTGTAGTGTGGTGTAGTGGTTAAGAGCAGTTTGATTCCCCGCTCCTCCACATGCAGCTGTTGGGTGACCTTGGGCTAGTCACACTTCTTTGAAGTCTCTCAGCCCCTCTCACCTCACAGAGTGTTTGTTGTGGGGGAGGAAGGGAAAGGAGAATGTTAGCCACTTTGAGACTCCTTAGGGTAGTGATAAAGCAGGATATCAAATCCAAACTCCTCTTCTTCTTGCTGTACTTTGGCGTGGTAGTAATGAAATTGTGAAATCAGGCACAGCCCTACGGATGTGACGTTCACCACCAGATCTCTCCCTACATATGGCGCTGGGGGTTAAACCACAGAGCCTAGGACTTGCCGATCAGAAGGTCGGCAGTTTGAATCCCCGTGATGGGGTGAACTCCCGTTCTTGGTCCCTGTTCCTGCCAACCTAGCAGTTCAGAAGCACGTCAAAGTGCAAGTAGATAAATAGGTACCGCTCTGGCGGGAAGGTAAACGACGTTTCCGTGAGCTGCTCTGGTTCACCAGAAGCAGCTTAGTCATGCTAGTCACATGACCCGGAAGCTGTACGCCGGCTCCCTCGGCCAATAAAGCAAGATGAGCACCACAACCCCAGAGTCGGTCACGACTGGACCTAATGGTCAGGGGTCCCTTTACCTTTAATGAAATTGTGAAATCAGGCACAGCCCTACGGATGTGACATTCACCGCCAGATCTCTCCCTACATGTGTAAAAATGCACATTAGTTCAGGAGCAGAGCTATCATTCTGTCCACAAAATATATGTCAGCGGGCATTAAATGGGTGCTGTTGGCTTTTTTGTGTGTGTCTTCCATACTGAGGGGGAAATGATAGTACAGTGGTGCCCCGCAAGACGAATGCCTCGCAAGACGGAAAACTCGCTAGACGAAAGAGTTTTCCGTTTTGGAGGTGCTTCGCAAAACGAATCTCCTATGGACTTGCTTCGCAAGACGAAAATGTCTTGCGAGTTGCTGCGGGGTTTTTTCCTCCCCCCCCTTTTTCTAAGCCGCTAAGCCGCTTATCAGCTGATCCGATCAGCAGATAAGCCGCTAAAAGCCGCTAATAGCGCTAATCCTCTAATCCGTCAATGGGCTTGCTTCGCAAGACGAAAAAACCGCTAGACGAAGAGAATCACGGAACGGATTCTTTTCGTCTTGCGAGGCACCACTGTAATAGATTTGTTTCTACTGAGTAAAAGGTTGGTGCGGTGCCCATCTATTTCTGTCCAGGAGGGCAGTAGCAGTTGTCTCAAACCACTTGCACCATCTCTTTCAAGCTTCGCCGGGGAAAGTAGTGCTGGCTTTTCTGGTAGTAATCTAATACGAAACTGCTGCTGATCAACTGAAAAATTCTGCAGCAATCACATGCTGGTAGGAAGCCATGGGTAAAAAGTTTCTACTTTGTTTTCCGTGAGCATCCCAACATTCTCTTGGCCAATTCACACAACAGGAAGTTGGGACTTTTTAAATTTTCACCCATGCTGTGTTTTTGTGATTGACTTGTCTGAATGAACTTTGCTTACATTGGCAAATTCCCACAGAAGCAGAGCAGCAATGTGGTGCGTATCTAACAAGCATCGAAAGTTAGCCAAAACATAGGCACGGTTTATGACTGTATTGATGCTTTTTATTTTATTCTGAGGAGCCCCTCTAAATGAAGCCACCTCAGTAAATACGATGTACTTTACAAATGGAAATTCAGCCCATTTGGGGGTTTGATCGCAGCCGAGCACAAATGCTGGATGAGTCTTTTCTCCTGGAAATGTTTCATTTTTTAAAAAATTCAAAGGCTACAGGAATCTGGGCTGACGATGGATGAAAGTGCTGGCAACGGAAAATGTCAGCTTTGAAGCTTTTCCCACTGTATTTGTTCACTTTGAAATGGGTTGGGTTGATTTTAATACTATTTAACATTTATAAAGTTGCTTGGATGTAAGCTGTCAAAAAGCACTTGCTATATACTGTCGGAATTTACAGTAGATGGGATTTTCTGATAAGGTGGTGCTGGGATAATTTTTTTTTTAAGCAATGGCACATTCCTCCTCCTTTACAGCTTAGCAAATAGTATTGGGGAAATGTAACTGTACAGGCGACCCTATCCCTGTAGAGGGAAACTGAAATTTATATGAAACAGTATGGTGTTGACCTTTCTTATACTTACCCAGTCACTTCACTCTTTCACAATGGGCCTTTTATGTCTGTAGTTCCATTCTAGATACCTTACAGCTCTGGGAAGCTTTAAAATTGGGAGATCCCCCTTCCTTATCACTTAGAAAGCAGCACATTTCCTGCTTGGCACGTTTTGACTATTAACTTATACTGCTGTGACCTGTATGGATTATTAAATACTTCCCTATTTATATTGCTTTGCACCAGTTTGTGTGTTTATCAGCATTTTAGCTCTAATCCATCCTAGGGCATGGGCATGGCAGGGTGGAGAACCACCTTCAACCAGCAGGCTGGATCAAAAACTTGCCAAGCTTCCATCTAACAAATGAGTGGAGACAGCCGCCTGTCAATCACTTTGCATCATATGACATCAGATGCATCCAATCCTTGCTGAAAGCAGTGGGATTGTGTTCAGTGCCAGATTTAAACAGGAAGCCCACCAGCAAAGGAACACTTGGGCATGTACACACTAAGCTGTGTGTTCTGTGACAACTGTGGTTGCCATGTCTAATGTCATGTGGCTACTCAGAACTGCCTAGCAGGCTAAACTGGGTGGCTTAGCACCCCCAGTAAGGGGTGGCCCAATAAGGCTGGAGGTTCTTCACTACTGCCGTATACAGCAAGTGGTGTACCACTGGACCACAGATGGGGGTTTGTTGGCATCTTTCTGCCTCAAGAGACAATGGAGTGTTCCTCCAGGGGTGACGTCAAACTGCATTAGCAGCACTGAACTGACCTCCCCAGAGTGCAAGCCTGAGCAGTGTGTATGGAGGTTCTGGGCCACCTAGATGGCAAGATTCCCCTCTTGGTCTTGCTGATGTGGTCCAAAGGAAAGCAGAGCAATGTATTTGGCACCGGCTTGGCTGCAGGAGTTGCCGGAAGGAGGTGTACAAGGTGGCATCTAACCATCTTAGGGACTCCACTCTGGATTTGTGTAGGGCTTACTCCAGGGGTCGGCAACCTAAGGCTCATGGGTCAGAAGTGGCCCATGGAGGCCATTTAACCAGCCCACAAGCCACCCGTTCAGTGAGTCCCCGTGCACTGGCTAAACCAGCACAGCACGGGAGCTCTTTCACAGCTCCGGAAATAGCTTCTGCGCATGTCCAGATGCCAGAAATCACATCTGCACACGTCTGCAGCGCTGAAAATCGCTTCTGTGCATGCACGATTTTCGGCATCTGCGCATGCACAGAAGTGATTTCTGGTGCCACAGACATGCACAGATGTGATTTCTGGCATCGTGCTGTGCTGGCCCGGCCCACGGAGGATCTCCGTGGGAGTGATCCGGCCCATGCCCGGTAAGCCTTGCCAACCCCTGGCTTACTGCACTGCCTTTTCTCCCAAAGACGTCACACAAGGCAGCAGGTATGGATTGTTTATCAGGATTTACTCCCAAAGTCTTTCTCATGAATGAGGACAGCTGCAAGGCAATGGAGGTTAGGTTCAGAGGTTTCCTTCTCTTGGACGGGGGTTTACACTTCTGGAAATTGCCCCACAAACAATATACAAGGCCTGAACACAAAAGTTTGTTATATGTACCTTCCAAAAGTGTTTTTTTGGAAATAGATCAAGTCCAAAGCCCATGAAATGCAAGAGACACAGTCCATGCGCATAACAAATCTGCAATGCAGCGTATTTAAAGATAAGCAGCACAGTAACCATTGATGACAGCTTTTGCTTTACTACATTAACACCTGTAATGGGAGAGAAGATTCTTTTCTCACTTAAGTTCTAAATGAATAGAATCAAATCTGTTTGAAAAGGATTGGGGACCTATTCTCTCTTTTAAAACTTTCCTCAGTTAGTTGTCTCATTTCCAGCTATTCTCATATTTAAAGAGCTGGTAAAAGAACAGAGCTAGCATTGAGAACCTCTCTGTGGAACTTTTACTGAACTCTCACTAACTCATGATCTTATCAAAATGTAGTATTTGCCTGTTAATAACAGAAAACATTTGCAGGAGAGTCTATGGGGTGCAAAACCTCAAGGAGCTGTGAAGGACCAAAAGAATTTGAAGGAGAGGTCAAACCTGAAACCACGTTTCATATTATTATTTTTTTGCAATTTAACGACTATCTATAGTCAACATTTCAGGGGTTAAAAAACAAACAAAATTACTATATAAGGCAATAACGAACTAAAGGCACTACACTATCATTGAATCACAAATCACTTTAAGGCAGCGAACAGGAGAAAAGAGAACTTGCGCAGCAACCAATAAATTGGAAACTGAAGGCAGAGGATTAAAATCTCCTTTAATAAATACTAGTCCCATGTGTCATAAAATGGAGGTCCATAGCGGGAGATTGCAAGCCAGTTCTTAGATGGCACTTGCGAAACGGAATACATTATCGCAGCTGCGTGATTACCTACTCCTCGTAAACACCATTTCGCGCAAACCGCATGACAGTTGACCCAAGCTCTGCAAGAGAGGAATGTGAATCCAGGAACTGACCAATTGCAGTAAGCAATGGAAGAGGTGGAGTAGAGGGCAGCCGTGCGCACCGGAGGGGCGAGGTCCTGAGTCACGGGGCGGGGGCGAAAAACCATGCAGGAAACCGATTTGGGCCAGGAAAGGGGATTGGGCAAAGTGGGGAGCAGCCAGAAGGAACTCGGATTGGGAAGGAGCGCCTTGGAGCGCACGGAAACGGTTGCTGTGTTCCTCGATTCGGGAACATGCCCAGATCAACCCTCTTGCTTTAGTTAGGGAAACGAATGGATGGGATCACACAACCACCTTTTCTTGATCGACTGCGGTCACGCGCTGCGACGGAAGATGACTTCCGCAATCTTATGTACACATCAAGAGGAAGGCAGCACGCAGGCGCGCTTCTCCCTCTGCGCAAAGGCTGCAGGGCGCACGAGAGTCTCCACCTCCGAGAACCTCTCAGCTGATCAAGGCTAACTACTTGCAGCCGCGCTTTTCAGGGAGGGGAAAAGTCCGGCAAGTCGTGCCTAGCTCCCCGGACCGAATCATCCAACTGCTTGCAGAGCTTTTGTGTTTCTCCGGCTCCGCACCGGTGGGCTTTGATCCCACCTGGCTCCCCACCTGCTTTTTGCCCAAGATGCACGCTTTTGGTCCTGCTTCTGGTTACGCGCTTTCGGTCCTGCTCCTCCTGGTTGCTTCGTGGTGGGTCGGGTCGACGGAGGTGCACAGCCTGCAGGGGAGCTGGCGGTTGAGCAACGGGAACGGCTCGCTGGTGCTGGGAGGAGATGTGCCCGGGTGCGTGCACACCGCGTTGCTCCGACACGGTCTCATCCAGGTACGATCTCGCTGGCGCTATCAGCCGACCAATCAGCTTCGACGGCGCTGGTTCGAAAGTGAGAGTGGCGGCTGCTGGATGCTACAGCGAAAGTGGAGCGAGGCGTGGTGGTTGGTTGCCATGTTTATTTGGCTATCGTTGTTGTTACAGTATTCATTTCGTTTCTAGACCGCTTTATATTTTTAAGAAAAGAAATATCACGGCGGTTTGCAACACTGTTTTCAAGGGGAAGGGCATGTGTCTATGATCCACAACAATCCTCTTAGACTGGTTCACACGTGCATACGCGCTTCACTTGATTCCTCAAGGCTCTCGGTCGGCTGCCCTGGAAAGCATTGTGTTTTAAACGTGATGTGAAGCGAGCGACAGGAATGAGATGGCTCATTCGCTACTTAAAGTAGGTACAAGTAATGGGCCTCTGGGTGCGTGCATACTACACTTATTGGAGGTCGAGTGGAACCTGAAGCAAAAAGTTGCAGTGTGCAGTGCTCTTCTTCACTGGAGCATAGGAAGAGCCCTGCTGGTTACGTAGACTAGGCATAGGCAAACTCTGCCCTCCAGATGTTTTGGGACCACAACTCCCATCATCCCTAGCTAACTGACCAGTGGTCAGGGATGATGGGAATTGTAGTCCCAAAACATCAGGAGGGCTGAGTTTGCCTATGCCTGATCTGTTTCCAAAGTCTGTATCCAAAGTATCTGTATCCAAAAAGTATCCAAAAGTATCTGTATCCAAAGCCTGTCTTATTGAAAAGAGCAGGAGCAGCTCAGCAGAGCAAAATCACTACCATGTTTTTGCACACTTCCCATTAGTTTCAGTGGGTCTTGCCCAGGAGAATAGGTGTGTGTGTTGCAACCAGAGGTCAGCAGGGAGCAACAACTAAGACAATGGTGAAAACTAGCTCAAAAACAATTGGATATGTAGGTCCGTAGCATGGTGATGCACTAGACCTGAGTGTGAAGCAAAACGGGTTGGTCAAATCATTATGTTCTCTGTTTCCCACTCCAGCCTTTTCCATTCATTCCATTATGACCATTTATGATGATAATATTTTCAGATAACTAAGTGCAGAGCTGCGCAAACCCTGGGGCTGCATGTGATCCTTGCACCAATTTCTTGCAGCCCATAGCTTTATTTTATCTGGGCAACTAGGAGGGGAAAATGGGAGGAAAGGGGTTGGTATTGCCTCCAATCCTGTCCACTTTTGTCTCTGGCCCTACCCATAGTTGTGGCTCTGGATAGATTACCCCAAAAGGAATCTCACCCGTGGAAGAAAAAAAGATGGCTTAACCCTGCTTGATTATTTTGGATCATTTGCTATTACCACATTTTATTTATCCCTTTTTGGTGCTACGCTAACTCAACCTACCAACAGACTCTATCCCAATTCACTCCCACTCCCACTCCAACCAACCACCCACCCAACTCGCAACAAACTCCTAATGAACTCTCTTTGCCCCTCCCAAAGCTGGTTTTATAGTCCCTCTGACTCCACCCCCCTGGGTCCTGATTGGGTAACCTATTTAACTATTTCACCTCCAGCACTCTCATGCATGACTCGCAATTCAGCAGTTATCTTGCAAACGAATACATGTGCGTTAAATGTCTGTTGGATATGCTTTAAAAGCATGGTGTGTGCATCTGCCCACAGAAACAAACCTCTCCATCCAGCAAGCTGGAGACCATGTCACAGTTCAAGGACGCATTGCAGCCAGGCAGAAGTATCAAGGAGGGCTTGGGGTGGAGAAAGTGAGGAGTGTGGCCTGGGAAGGAGGACTTGGCCTGGGCTGGACACTGAGGCCCACAGGACCAAATTCAGGCCCCCTCACCACCTCAGGCCTAGTGCTCCACCCCTTCTAGAGAGTGCAGTAACTCTAAACACATTAGACTTCTGTGCCAGGAAAAACAACAGCAACAACTTAGTTGACCTACATCATAATAACAACAATAATTTTATTGTTGCCCCAGCCACTCTGGGCAGCTTCCAGCAAAGTATAAAAACACAACAAAACATTAAAAAAAACTTCCCTATGCCGAGCTGCCTGTATATACTGCGAAATAAAAAAACAAGTTACAAGTAGGTAGCCGTGTCGGTGTGCCATAGTCAAAACAAAATAAAAAAAATCCTTCCAGTAGCACCTTAGAGACCAACTAAGTTTGTTATTGGTATGAACTTTTGTGTGCATGCACACTTCTTCAGATACACTGAAACAGAAGTCACCAGAAAAACAAATTTTAAAAGACTCTGCTGCTATTTGTGATAGGAAAATGCCAACATTGTTGCCTTTGGTGTTTCAGGTTGCCAGTTCCAGCTGCACCTAACAACCATTCTGTCCCTCCCTGCTGTTTGGTTCTGTCTCTGCCCACCACATCCACTTCCAGAACCTCATCGCAGTCTCCCTTCATCGGGTGCATTTCAGAAACTTGTATCAAGCCTTCCTGCTCTCCCTGTCCTTCCAATTCCCTTCCTGGAACTGTCAAAGCCGCCCAGCTGGTTGCACTTGTTTTCCCCATGCAAGCAGCCTTGTGAAATACCGTACAGTGGTACCTTGGTTCTCGAACTTAATCCGTTCCGGGAGTCCGTTCGACTCCTGAAATGGTTTGAAAACCAAGGCATAGCTACCGATTGGCTGTGGGAACTTCCTTCTCTCAATCGGAAGCTGCGACGGGCGTTCGGCTTCCGAAAAACGTTCTCAAACTGGAACACTCACTTCCGGGTTGGTGGCATTTGGGAGCCTATTTGTTTGGGAGCCAAGCCATTCGAGCACCAAGGTACTACTGTATTTACTCAAATGTAATGAGCACTTTTTGGGGGCCAAATTTCGTTGCAGAAATTAGCGTGCACATCAGATTTGATGGCGCATTTACATTCACCAGCAAATCCTTTTTTGGTTTCAAGGTTTTGAAAATGGAGGTGCGCATTTGATGGTGTATTACATTCGAGTAAATACGGTATATCCAAAGTAACAAAAGCATTAAACAAGCATCTTGCCATGAAACATGAATATACATACTTTCTCTAGAGCACAGTAAACCTGTATTACCATGGGAAATTCTGCTGCGCTTCCCTTTGGCTTCTGAGACTTCATTTAAAAGCTGTGAGTACAAGTCACAAATTTCTTCTGAGCTTGGTGTGCACTTGGCAGCAATGGTTTTGGGCGCATGGTGCCAGGAGCTGGTGTTGCTAAAACTGCTGTCCTATATGGTGAGACACCAAGATTACAACCTGAAGCATCTTTTTGGGCAGCAAGACCTTTGGCTCTCCACAGAGGGATGGTGAAGCTGTGGCCTTCTAAATGTTGAACTCCCAACACGCATCACCCCCCGACAGCATGGTCAATGGCCAGGGATGTTGGCAATTGTATTATAATGATACCAAGTTCACCACCTGTCTTAAGACTATAAAGTCTTCTTGTATAGACCACATGGACTAGGACTTTTCCCAGTGAAGGAGAGTTTTTCTGGGCCCTGAGGCATGTTGACCCTTGGATAGAGTTTCTGAGCCCCACATTGGGTGAAAGATTCCTGCATTGCAGGGGGTTGGAATAGATGACCCTCAGGGTCCCTGCCAACTCTAAAATTCTATTATTCTATGAATCCCTTGTTCCTGGCTCCCCATTTAAGAGCTACCCATGGCTCAGTCCTGATACATATCCGTGTGGGGAAACTGTCAGTTTTGAGTTAACAAAAACAGTGGCTCAAAAAGTGATTTAAACATCAGTTCCTCCTTTACATTAACAGAATGCTGGCTGCTGAACAAATGCATATTTGGAAAAAAGAGATGTTTTATAATGAAAAACAAGCTGTTACAACTTAGATCTGACACTTGGCAAATTTTCCTTGACTTTCTTATAGTGCAATCAACTCCCTGTGTTCTCCCAGCTCCTCACCATCTTATCATGCTATAGGTGGGGGACCTGTGGCCCTCTGGACGTTGCTGGTTTGCAGTTCCAACCAGCCCTTGACCATTGGTCATGTTGGACGGGAATGGTGGAAACTGGAGCGCAACAACATCTGGAGGGCCAGAGCTTTCCCAGCCCTGCTGTAGGTTGTACTAAGAAGCAAGACAATAACAGGAAGCAGCACAAGTCACAGATCTTGTGCTAATTACGCTGCAATCATCTCCACTAAAAAAAATAGAATTAATGAGAGCAATATTCCTCAAATTTTCTGCATGTGTAAAGTTTTCCAGACTAGTGACTGAACAGGAATGTTCCCCCACCCTTCAGAACTGAATGTTCCCGCCCCCCCCCCACCATTTCTTGCATGCTATGATATATGAAAACCATTTTCCAGTTATCTCTGTTAGTTAAATTTTCTCTCACTCTGTACATTGGTACCTCGGGTTAAGAATTTAATTCGTTCTGGAGGTCTGTTCTTAACCTGAAACTGTTCTTAACCTGAGGTACCACTTTAGCTAATAGGGCTAAATACGCTGCCACCATGCAATTTCTGTTCTAATCCTGAAGCAAAGTTCTTAACCGGAGGTACTATTTCTGGGTTAATGGAGTCTGTAACCTGAAGCGTCTGTAACCTGAGGTACCACTGTATACACTTGGATATAAAGGCAGCCAAGTTTGTTCTCTTGAGCTGGAAGCTGACTGTTCAGAAAGCAAAATGATTCATTAGGACAAAACCTTAAAGATAATAGAGCATTAAAAAGCCTTTTTGAACTGTGTTGTTTTCTAGCTGTCTTTCAGGATGTGGTAACTTGAAATCTTACTACACAACTGTTACTTCACTGGTCAGGGAGGGGGTTGTAGCTCAGTGTCAGAACATCTGCTTTGTATGTTCCAGATTCGATTCCTGCCATCTCCAGATAGGGCTGGGAGAGATCCTGTCCAAAATCTTTGAGAGCCGTGGCCAAGTCACCATACAGAATACTGAGCTCTATGGACTCTTTGCCTAATTCAATATAAGGCAGGCTTCCTGTGTTGGTACTTGACAATAAACCAGGCTTTGATTTTGCTCTACTGTTTTTCTGTGCCACTTTTCATTTAAATGAATCTCAAAGCAGCTTACAAGCAATAAAGAACAATAACGTGATAGAACAGAACATTGCAGATACAGCATGGATCATATAAAGTAATTAACAAATCATTAGTAAAACTATTGCAATCTATGAAACACTATTAACAAAACAGCACCTAAAACCAAACAAACAAAAAACCAGCAACTAAAAAAATAAGCTAAACACCACAATTACAGCTAAAATATCTAACTCATGAAGGTTTGTTGTGAAGGAGCAACGTGCTGCTGCAACTGCTTTGTCACTTCTGGTATGTTGTGGTTTGTTAGGGAGAAAGCAAAGATGACGCTTTGCGTTCTTCCGGTGAGTGATGGCTCTCATGAAATACCGTAGTTGAAACACTAAACTTCCTCTGCTCGGGACATAGCGCAAGAACACAGGAAACTGCCTGATCCTGAGTCAGATAATTGGTCCTGCTAGCTTAGTACCGTGGTACCTTGGGTTAAGAACTTAATTTGTTCTGGAGGTCCGTTATTAACCTGAAACTGTTCTTAACCTGAAGCACCACTTTAGCTAATGGGGCCTCCTGCTGCTGCCGCGACTCCGGAGCACAATTTCTGTTCTCATCCTGAAGCAAAGTTCTTAACCCGAGGTAGTATTTCTGGGTTAGTGGAGTCTGTAACCTGAAGCATACGTAACCCGATGTACCACTGTATTGTCAATGCACAGACTGGCAAGATTCCATCCCTGGTTCTCTCTCAGCTGAACCTGGAGTTGCCAGGAATGGAACCCAAGACTTCCCGCATGTAAAGCAGATTTTCTACCCCTGCTCTGACGGATAATACCTTCCCTCAAGACAAGTTGGGCGTGCTTTCTGAAACAAAAGCCTGAGCATCAGTGGCGTAGCGTGGGTTGTCAGCACCCGGGGCAAGGCAAGTAATTTGCGCCCCCTAACCCGTGGATTTGCGCCCCTAACCCTAACCCTAACCCCCAGATGTTGCGCCCGGTGTGGCCGGCCCCCCCTGCACCCCCACGCTACGCCACTGCTGAGCATGGAAGTCACCCATCATGGTTTGAGCTTTGGGATGAAGAAGCTCTCCACTTGTGCGTGACCGTGTGAATGCAGGCCGCCAGGAACCTGGAAATGGTGGGTGGCTCACGAGGAGACCCTCCCCAGAGGACATGGACTTCATCTTTGGGCTCTGGGAAGGATCTCCTTGTGAGACAGAGGAGCTTCTGCGCTACTCTGTGCACCAGCTGTTAGGCAGGGAGGCTGAACAGCCTCCAAAAAAGCCCCACTGTGCCTCTCAAGTGGAGATAGGGCTCCAAGGAAGGGCTACTTAAAATAGAAGCCTCTCTTGTTGACTGAAAAGGGTTCTGCAGTGAACCCGACAGTGGGGTTTTCTTTTGAAACGAGGCAATTGTAAGATGTAATCTTTACATGCTGTGTGGCGATCAAACCACTTTACTTAGAACAAATTGTATTATTATTTTTATTAATTAATTGAAAGTATTTATAGGCTACTTAATATTTGAAAATCTCTTTAAGTGTCCTATAGCACAAAACAGTAAACAATATTAAGTAAAACAACAAAAGGAGGAATATAAAGGAATATTAAAAATAAATAAAAGCAGGAATGCAGAGAATTCAGTATAAATGACGAAAATAAAACTATATGAGAGGCACCCTTTTCAACATGTTAGGCATGAGAAAATCTGAAGTCCTCTTTGGAACTGCTCCAGGCTCTGGTGAACTGGGAGACATAACGTGGACTGGATTACTTGAACACTAAAGTTTCATTTTTAGGAAAATAATTTAACAAAAATTATTTCTTACAAAAACTATGGAAAGAGGTCATGCAAAGAGGCATTCTGCCCTCTGTATTGTAAGATGGTACTTTCTGAAAGAAATGTTTGCATCATCCAAAAGCAATGACAATGTGCTTCTTGCTTCAGAACCTATGGGAGGCATTCAACACTAGTCCTGCTCAGAGTACACCCATGGAAATTAATTGACACGATGACTAACTTAGATTCATTCATTCCAGTAGTAGTAGACTTCATTGAGTACAACCCATTGTGGTTTTTCAGTTCATTTGCACATTTATGTCCATCTAATTGATTAATCAACTAACATTCATTTGCTGTGTAACAGCCCTAACCCCAGCACTGTTTTTCCTGTTACACGTTAAAGGTAAACATTTGATATTGGTCCCAGAGGCTCTGGGAAATACACCTATGTCCTAAAAGATCTCAGTCCTCTGCTGGAACAAGTTGCTCACTTGGATCTATCTATGAGGCTCCAGCCTTAGCTCTTTCTCTGGGAGATCTGGCATCAAACCACAGCACAACAAATTTTACCTCACAGCAACTGACGCTATGTGGTAACATGAGAATTGCTCTGGGCTCAGTGGTATCTCTGTTGGCAGCGATCTCAAGACAAGCACTCGGTTCTTTTACTTGATGCGGCGCAGTAATGTGTTGGCGAGACAAAGAGATAGGTACTTATCCCGATTTATGAATGTGGTAGTAAGCAGTCTTAATGTGGTTCCTTAACCCATCAGTGGGCAGCCTTTGGCTCACAGGCCTAAGTAGGCCCAGCAAGAGTCCTAATTTGCCCCATGAGGCCATTTTCCCCAGTCCATGCCTACCTTCCCCATCCCTGACGTCAATATGGGAAGCTGGGTAGAGACATGGCTTTAAAGGAGTGCACAATTGTTCCTTTGCAAATGGAGCTCCCCCTCAGTGCCATTCAGCTGATCAGGGCTGACAGGGAACCCCATTGGGATCAGTTGCCCCAGGGAGTGCCCCCATCAGGAACTCTCAGCACTAAGGGGTGCTGAGAGCCATTACTCTGAGGTCTGTTTGCAAGCAAACAACAACAACAACAAAAACAACAACTTATTTATAGAATCATAGAATCATAGAGTTGGAAGAGACCACAAGGGCCATCGAGTCCAACCCCCTGCCAAGCAGGAAACACCATCCTGCCCATCTGGCTGGGTTTCCCCAGCCACTCTAGGTGGCTTCCAACAAAATATAAAAATGAAATAGTCCTTCAGATACAGTCATACCTCGGGTTAAATGTGCTTCAGGTTGAGTGTTTTCAGGTTACTCTCTGCGGCAACCTGGAAGTAACGGAGTGCATTACTTCCGGGTTTTGCCACTTGCGCAGACGCTCAAAATGACATCACATGCATGCGCGGAAGCTGCGAATAACGACCCGCAGACGCGGGTTGCATTCGCTTCAGGATGTGAACGGGGCTCCGGAACGGATCCCGTTCGCATCCAGAGGTACCACTGTATTAAAAGAGGGGTATAGCCCTCAAGCTGCCTTTTCAAAGGACCGCATGTGATGACATCAGGCAGCCGACAGGTGAGCAGCCTGGCCTACCCATCAAAGTTGGCCCATTGGGGTTGGGGGTGGGGAGGAAGGATCCAGCCCACATTATTATTAGTGTGGTATACCTGATCTCTGCTTGCACCATCCACACTAATCTGGGACTGGCTGGGATTTTGCTCTGCTTTGTGATTTGAGCTTTAGACTATTGAGCCCATTCTGTTCCTACGAGCTTCTCAGCTCTGTGATTTTAAAATGGCATTGTGCATATGCGAGGTACTGCTTTTCTGAATTAAATATGAGGGAAATAGTAGGAAGATGTATACCCAGAGCAGTCACATGCTCTTGCAGAGATGAAGGCCGGATGACACAATCACTCCTGATACAGACAGAAGGATTTACCTGCCCTACTACAGGCTTTTTTTTGAAAGAGGCAGGCCCCAAATTTCATAAGAGCCTTTCATATATTTTCCCCTTTGGCAAAACTACAGCCTGCTTTTCAGCAGTTGTCTTCAAAGTGGGTATTTTAATTTGTTTCTTATAGCACACTAGTGATCCTCTCTGGTTGGCAAAAGGTTTGGGGAATGAACACTCTAAAAGCTTTCTCTGCCTTTTAGCCTTCAAAAAAAACAAACCCAAAGATTAGTATATATAATCCTCATTCCCCTGTGAATTGTCTGGGAGGAATTAAGTAGCTGTAGATACAATTAAATATTAACCTGCTATGCAGACGACAGTGCAGTCATTCTGAAAATATCTCTAATACACACCCATACACAAACACACATACTGAAGAGAATGATTTCTGCCTCCTTAGTTCCTACAGTAGTGCTAAATATTCTGGTAAAGAGGTTATATTTAGCACAGGATCACTAAAATATGCATCACTCTCTCACATACGTGGGTTGGCTAAAGGTTTTCTTCCCCTCCCCCTTTTTTCAAAACTCAGGCTATCTTCATTAATTGTTTTCAGGCAAAAATTGTACTTGTTTGCCTTCAAAAGGCTCCAGAGTTCAAATGCTGGCATAATGAGGATTAAAATGTTGGGATTCACCGAGTGTGTATTTCCTAACTCTTTCCTTATTAATAAGGAAATTATTATGATAATTTGATAAGCGAGATGAACCCTTCTTTATTTAATACTTGCTTTTGTGAGTTGGCTTAGATGGAGAGAATACTGTGGTGAGGTTGGAGTGGAAAAATGAAAAGAGAGAGGGGGGGGGGAATATGAATGAATGGTAGGCATTCTGCAAATGTCCAGTACCATTTCATGGGAATGAATCAACAAGCTATGTACAAGCCTGATAAAGTTTATAGGTAATAATCTGCCTCCATTATAGATGTTAGTTTCATTGCAAAGTTTGGTATTGCTGAACAGCAGAGGATTCCCTGTTGGAAAAGCAGGAAAAGACCATTCTGGCTTGAGCATCTAGTGGCTTCACTTAGATGCTCAGCAAAGAGCTTCAGAGTCCCTTCCCTGCATGTTTCAAACCCTAATACCCTTAACAGTAGTGTGTCCATATATATATTGCAATGGTACCTTTTAACAATCAGTTTTTTTAAAATTATTTTGTGTGGTCCATCAATAGGATCCTTATCACAGATTTAATGACCTGGCCTACGCATGGATATCCTTGGATAACTGGACATACAGCAGATATTTCAAAACTCCCTTTGATATCAGGTATGAAAATGGCAGAAGTTATGATACAAAGATTTAGGCTGTACTCCTAAGCACACTTACCTGGGAGTTAGTCCCTGGAGCAGACTAGAAATGGATGTTGCTCAAATCATTTGTCAATGTGGGTTTTGTAGGTCTAGGTCTGTGTGCATGTTAGGCTAGGTCCCTTCTCAGTTGCTCTCCTTTTTCTAGTGTCATCCTTTTCCTTGACACATCCAGGGTTTAGCTGTTGGTTTGCCACACTTTATACTAACCACAGGGTTCTCATCATTTGCAAACTCATTTCAAATCTAAGTTTCCAACTTGTGATCTAGCTGGAAATTTTGTTGAGCACAGTGATACCTCGGGTTAAGAACTTAATTCATTCCGGAGGTCCATTCTTAACCTGAAACTGTCCTTAACCTGAGGTACCATTTTAGCTAATGGGGCCTCCTGCTGCCGCCGTGCGGCTGGCGCATGATTTCTGTTCTCATCCTGAGGTAAAGTTCTTAACCCGAGGTACTATTTCTGGGTTAGCAGAGTCTGTAACCTGAAGAGTCTAAACCTGAAGTGTCTGTAACCCGAGGTACCACTGTATCAATCGTGGTTAACAAATCAGTGCTGAAGGAAAGACAAGGGAAGGTTAGACGGAATTTCTAGGAATGAGGCAGGACATGCATGTTCCTAATGATGACTTTGGATTTTTCAGCCATGTTTCATCTACACCAGATCATTAAGGCACAGTGGGTTCCCTAATGTGTGTTCTGTTCTCTTTTTGTAGGAAATGGCAAAAAGTGAGTTTGGTTTTTGATGGGGTGGATACAGTAGCACAGATTGTGGTCAATAATGTCACTGTTGGGAGGACAGACAACATGTTCAACAGATACGTGAGTATTCTCAAATTTATATATTACGTGTTTGGGCAAAGTGATTTGATTTCTCCCAGTTTCAATTGTCTTTAAGCCTTGGCAGCATCTAGGCTTAGTCACCTGAAATCTGGTAGTACCTTTTTTCTTTTTAAAAAAGTATGGGCTGTATCTGGTGCTGCTGTTGGATTTGTGCAATGGGATTTCCCTTTCCTCTTCTTCTCTCCCTTATCCCAAGCCTTCTGTACACCCTGAACATCTGCCCCAGAGAGTTTGGGTGCTCTCCAAATGAGATTTTGGGGTTTCATGGGAGGAAGGAGAAATCCCATTGTGCAAGTAAAACTCCACTCACACAGCGTTCGGCTAGGCTTGTTTCCCACTGTTGAAATACCAAACTTTGCAGTGAAGCCGACATTGCCTGTTACAATAATAATTTATTATTTGTACTCCACCCATCTGACTGGGTTGCCCCAGCCACTCTGGGTGCCTTCCAGCACACACACATATATATAATAGTAGCAGAGTGTTCTTTTCTAAACTAAACAATCATCCCTCATTCACATTGTTCACGACTGATCATACTACTTTGAGGACCTTCAGGACTAGTATACATATGAGGACAGTATTGTAGAAGTGCAGAGGCAGCATATGAAGAAAAGGAATAGAGTTTATACAGTGGTACCTCAGGTTACATACGCTTCAGGTTACAGACTCCGCTAACCCAGAAATAGTACTTCAGGTTAAGAACTTTGCTTCAGGATGAGAACAGAAATCGTGCTCCGGCAGCGGGGTAGCAGCAGCAGGCCCCATTAGCTAAAGTGGTTCTTCAGGTTAAGAACAGTTTCAGGTTAAGTACGGACCTCCGGAATGAATTAAGTACCACTGTACTTGGAAGCATTTAAGGCTTTTGATGAAGGCAGAACATACATGAATACTTGACAGAGAAAGAGCATAGATTACATATGTCATTAAAAATGTACATAAGTAATCAAAATGCATAGCAAGACCTCCATGCTCTTTTGAGTCTGTCTGGTGAGGATAACCAGGTCTCACAGTGGCCAAACTTTGCTGAGACTTGGAGAGGAGCTCATACCCATTTTGCTCCTCCCTTGTCCTTTTAACATAGTGCGACAGCTAAGCCAGAGTTGCAGACTGTGGTTAAGGAGGAGTCAGATGACACTCTGAGCCAAACTTTGGCTTGGCTTAGCTTAGCTTCTGTGCCACATTGTGCTAACAGGACCAGGAAAGAGCAAATTGGGTGCAAGGTCTTCTCTTGGAGCCAGCACGTTCGTGCAAGTCATGGTAAGTTATAGTTTGGCTTATAAGGTCATAGTGTACAAAGCCATTGTGTGTCATTGCACAATGCGCTGCTAAGTAAAACCAGGTCAACACCACCTGAGACCCAACAGCTCAATGCAGCACATCAGCCTTGTGTTGTGGCTTCTAGGCAACTGGTCTGTTCTTGCAGTTTCAGGTGGTATATCAGTTTCTGAACAAGCCTCCATGCATGGCTGGTGGGGCTGAGGTTGGCTTGGTGGTTGACTGCAAGTTGGCTGCAAGTTGTAAATATATGGTAGGGTAAGGTTGGCTCTGATCATACCTTCACTTGCTTTCTTTGTTCAGAGGACTACTGTAGTTGTGTGACCCCATGACCTGCAGTCTCAGGGATCTCCGCAGCTGTTGGAACTTCCACAGTCTCTGAAGTACAATTTAGAGCTTTAAAGTTTTGCAGAAATGACCATAGCGGTGATTCCTGAGGACTCACTTCATAAATTTATTACATTGCTCACTCAGGTAGACTGCTCCTGTAAGTGAAGAAAGCAATGTTTGAGCCAGAGCCCAGGGTGACTGAATCAATGCCCCAAGGATGCTGCGTTTCAGATTCTTAAATAGATAGAGTCTATAATGCATACTTTCCCCATCTTTCCCTGCTTCAGAGCTTTGATATTACCGATGTGATCAAGGAGGTCAATGCAATTCATGTTAATTTTGTCTCGGCTGTTTGGTATGCTGCAGAGCAGAGTAAAAATCACCAAGCATACAAGGTGCCTCCGGAATGCCCTCCACCTGTACAGAAAGGACAATGTCACGTTAACTTCATCAGAAAGGTAAATAGCTATGTGCATGAAATTATGTTAGAAATTATCCAGTTAGAAATTATGGTGATATAATCAAGGGAATCTTGAAACATGGGCCTTGTTAGGTAATTGGACCACCCCCTTTAAAAATATATATTTCTCACGTATGGGGTGTGTGTATGTATATTTCTGTGTGTATACAATCACATTGCTGAGTAGAGGAATCTTGTAATATTTTAAAATGCAATGTAATGTATTGATACCAATATAAAACAGGAAGCAGCCTGATTAATTTTATTGAGAAATATATATACAGTCGTACCTTGGAAGTCGAACAGAATCCATTCCGGAAGTCCGTTCGACTTCCAAGACATTTGGAAACTAAAGCACGGCTTCTGATTGGCTGCAGGAAGCTCCTGCAGCCAATCGGAATCTGCAGAAGCCCCATCGGACGCTCGGGTTCCAAAGAACGTTTGCAAACTGGAACACTCATTTCTGGGTTTGCAGCATTCGGGAGCCAAAACGTCTGAGTACCGAGGCGTTCAGGATCCAATCTACGACTGTATGTATAAACTTTTAAAAGCTGTTTTTATGCAAGTGTGGTAGCAAACAGACTAATAGCTAGAGAACAAGTAAATTGTTATAAATAGGTGAGACCCCACCCTTTGGAAACTTGTCCCAGGCAATACTCCTTGGAATAGATGTTTCTGAGCAAGAAGGATCTAGGTGCAGGAGCAGCCAGCATGGTTGCTGAATGACAGATGTCGCTGGTTGACAGGTTCGCTCATCCCTGATCATTGGCCGTGATGACGGGGCTGAAGGGGGCAGGAATCTAGTAACCCCTGGACCATGCTGGACCCGGCACCATGTTGGCAGCTTCACAGGAGAAGTTCCGGCTACAATTGTTCCCTGTGGCTGCATCCATCCATCCAGGGAATTTAGCAAAGTGGGAGAGACCAGAGTTAGCTCTGAGAAGCGCCAGAATATGCTGGCAGGGTTATGAGGCATCTTAGCCAAGCAGCTTTCTGCGCGTTTGCTGTTTCTCATGTGCTGAGCTACTTACATTGTGCAGCTCTGACAGCTCTGGGAAGCATTAGCTAATAAGAAGCCGCATCTCATTAAGCTGTTGTGAAGGGGAGCTGGGTCTGTTTGGAGACATCAGCAGAAAGCTTTTAAGCACTGCAATAATGGGAGCCAGGAATTTAATACAAATTACTGTTGTGTTTTCCGCTCTGAGGTGATTGGACAGAGCAATCCTATGCATGTTTAAGTCCAGTAGCAAATGTGTTTTAGGGCCACAGCTTTTGCGTTAAGAAGGAACATCTGCTATTTTGACTGTGATGTTATTTAAGCTGTTACAGTTGAGATATAACATCCCTTATATAGTATCTTCTCTCTTGGCAATGACGAACCCTGTTAGTCAGGGGAAGGGAACATTGTAATTACAAATAAGACAGAAAGAAACTTGGTTGTGAATGTAACCTTATTATATAAATCAGGTGTGGGGAACCTGTGGTCTTCCAGATGTTGCTGAACTACAACCCCCATCAGCCCCAGCAAACATGGCCCATGGGAGTTGTAGTTCAGCAACATCAGCAGGGGCAAAGGTTCCCCATACAATATAAATGCTGCTATTAAATTAGATCAGAGGTGGGCAACTGGCAGCCCTTGGCCTCATCTCATGAGGGGGGGGGGATGGGAGAAGGGATGTGGCAGAATAATTCAGCCCTCAACAACCACATGAAAAGTTTGCCCACGCCCAAATTGGATCTTTAAGTAGGCTACGAAAAAGGAGCTGTTTCTATAACAGCAGTTAGTTAAAACATGGCGGGGGTCATCGTTCTGCTCCAATCTAGAATGTTGTATCTCTCTTGGGTTGGTTAGAAATTGGTGCGGGGCTGAAAAACAACTTGCAGCAGCTGTAGTCCTATTTTTAGAGCAGAAGATGCTGCGAGAGTGGCTTTGGCATAGTGCTGGGCTGCGCACATGTTTATGACAAGAACTTCTTTTAAAAAAAGAGAGTTGGATCCTTGAAGGAAATTCGCTGTCATGCTGGAATATGGATTGAGATGTTTCCTCTGGGAGGTTTCTTCTTCGTGGTCCCCTCCCCATACCACACTTTTATCATAAGAACGCAAGAAGAGTCTGCTGAATCAGGCCAGTGGCCCATCTAGCCTCCCAGTGGCCAATCAGATGCCCATGGGAAGCCCACAAACAACACAGGAGCACAACAGCAACTACACGTGCCTTTTGCAAGGAACGTGGGTCAACGCACATGCAAGAGTGGCCATAGCTCGGTGGTAGCATCAGGACCAGTTTTGCCATTAGGTAGAGTGAGATGACTACATCAGACAGCAGATACCAGGAGGTGAGCAGCAGTGGTGGCAAGATGTGGGAGAACATATGTGCCACGTGGCCTCCTCTAGCAGCCCCTAGGATAGCCTGTGGTCTTCGGATGCAGTGCAGGATGCTGCCCTGCTGCCAGTATTAAAATAATATTCCAGCGCTATTCTGGTCAGCTTCTGTACATAGAATTGAAAGAGGGCATAGAAACATAGGAAGCTGCCTCATCCCAAGTGAGTCCATGGGTCCATATAGATCAGTGTTGTCTGCACGGACTGGCAGCGTCTCTCCCAAGGTTTCAGATGGGGCATATCCAGCCCCATCTGGAGATGTTGGGGATTGAACCTGGAACCTGCTGCTATGCAAAAGAGATGCTCCATCACTTGGCTATGGTTGTACCCCAGAGTAGGAAAGCAAAGTTGAAAAAGAAAGGAGGCGTGTTGTGGCTGCACTGTGTCAGTATTTCAGCTGAGTGCTTTTGGGGAGGCAGCGTCCAATAGCATCCTGCTACGACATCATTGGACCAAGTTGGGTGACCCCTGCCCATGATACTGGCACATGATGCAGTTCTGGCCTGTTCAGTTGTGGGATTGAGCTGTGAGCCTCGTAGAACCTTATATTGGCATCACATACAACATCCAAAACAAATCAATACAGAATTACCACTTCCCCAGTGGCACAAAACATTTGCTAAAAGAAAGGAGGCAGAGCAGTCTATCGTCACATCTCTTGGTCTCCTGGGAGATCAGACGTCTGCTGTGTATTTCAACGACAAAAAAGAGCTGTGAGCCATGTTATCTCCCTCCCATTCACAAATTACCACCTCTATTTATTTTACTTTTATTTAAAAAATATTTTTAATTGCTCTTCACCAAAAAGATTCCAGGGTGGTTACTGCCCTATCAATGAGATTTCTGGGGGAGTCTGTGTTAGTGGTCCCCCAAATGCATGGCATATATCCATCAGAAGCTGGTGAGTGTCAGAGGAAAACTGGAGGACTTGCCTTTCATGGGAATCTGATGGATATAGATATATTCAAATTAAAATTAAAATTTTATTAAACGGTCACAGACCAGATTAACTCGTACAACTAGTCAGCGAAGCTTAGCACCGGAAAAAACAAAGGACAATTTCAATACAGATTAGGCCAAAACAGCAATTTAAAATTAGACAACATACATAAAATTAAGTATTTGCCTTCGCCTGCATATTGACATTGGAAAGCTCTTGTTTCCTACGCCTAATAGCGGCTACACAAAATTTGGCCACATTGGTCGTAATTTCAGGAACCTTATCTTCTATCAAGGCTCTCATATGTTGGAGTTCTGGTTCATTTTTACGCTTTTGTAGAACTGGGGCAATAAAGGTCAGGCGTAGATCCTCGTAGTAACTACAGTGTAGCAATACATGCATACTTGTTTCCACTTCCGATGAGCCACATGGGCAAACACGTGACTCATATGGTTTGCCCTCATATCTGCCTAGCAACAGGGCAGAGGGCAGATATAGATATATATTATTCTGGAAACTTATTCTTAATGGCACTTGAAAGCTTGCTTCACACTTTTTATTTCTGAAATTGTAAAGTCTGCACACAATGACTTTATCACCTAATTTCCCCATGGAGAACATGCCATAATCACCATGTGCAGACTTAACAGTTAGTCTTTAAGGTGTCTTAAGTCTCTGGGCTGTATTCAGCTAAATTTTTCTCAGAGCAGAGCCGTTTAAATTCATGAACTTAAGTTACCCTGCAACCTGTAAATTAGGTCTGAGATTGCCCTTGTCTCATCTTTAACAATAGCTTGTTCGGACCTGAAGAATGGCCGCCCATCAGTGTTAGTGGTGAAGTAAACAGATCTTTCCATTTTGAGAGGGCTGTTTTCTAAGAAATGAATGTTGCTAGTGTTAATAACCTAGAAATAGGTGCATTGCCTGGTTTACACTCCTTGTAACTTGATACGTTGGCAGGCAAGCCGATTCCCTGGGATATGGAGAAGGAGCTAGGCGAGTGCAGTGTGGGTTGCCAAAATTAGTAAGGCTCAGCTGCCAGTTATTAGGATTACAAATTTAGATCTGTAGGTCACTATGCAAAACTTTAACGAGATCTATTGTATGTACATCTCCAGGGTGGGGAGTTCTGAGGTCAAGTCAAGACATGTCTTCAAGCTGTGGTCAACAACTTGTTTTGCCCTAGACACCACCCTGGAAATCTTAACATGAACCAAAGCTAACTTTCATAGCTCAGTTGTATGGTATCCACATAGCTTGCATATCATTTTACTCAAAGCTGTTTGTGTATGTGGGACTGACACTGTGATAACCTGATGTATTACCCAGCCATACAGAAACTGCTTTCCATGGCTTCAGCTCATTCTGTCACAGTCATGCTCAATTTATTTACATACTGCATCTATTTATTTTTATTTGTTGTTATTGTTATTGTTATTGTTATTCATATTCACATTCATATTCATATTCATATTCATGTTATTTTTATGTGCTTACCACTTTTCCTCCAAGGAGCTCAAGATAGCATACATGATTCTTCTCCCCCTGCTCATTTTGTCCTCACAATGACCCTGTAAAATAGGCCAGGCTGAGAGACAGTGACTAGCCAAAGGACACACAGTGAGCTTTGTGACAGTGAGGATTTGAACCCAGCTCTCAAAAAAATCTAAACACAGTAATGATGCATATACAATACTGTTACATATAAAAATATAATATTGCTGCAACGTATTGCTAAAAAACCGCAAGTGTTCATTTAACCAACAGGTCAAGTGAAAGTACCCAGTAACGTCGAGTCAAAAAATAGCCCCAAAGCAGATAGCATCAGTATTGAACATTCTCCCCCTCCTAGTCTTTTACATGTCAACCTAAAAGGCTGGAAAGTCTCCTTACAGTTCTTCCTCTGGGAGTAGCTCACCTGTGGAGTCTTCTAGGGTTGGAGGGTAGGGCAAGGCAGGTGGAAACAGCAATTCGCCTGGTGGCAAACACAGCCTCTCTTCTCGAAGTTGAGGAGCTGCAACCACATGGGTGTGGGTCAAAGATGTGGGCCTTTTCTACCTGGCCGTTCTCCTTGCTTCCAGCATGGTGTTGATCCAGTGGTATGAGCAGACTGTTTGCTGTTCTTATGCAGTTTTGACATCTGAGCCTTACTGCAATGATATGGGATGAGGCCAGGGAATAGCATCTAGGAGGCCCTTACCTCTGGAACAAGTAGAACCTTCATCTGAACGTTGGAGCTTTCTGCTCGGGATTGCAGCCACTCCATTTTACAAACATATACATTTTAGGAATATCTAGGCAGGGTCAGGTTGGGGAAAGCTGCTTTAGAATCTTGTTTCCACACTTCAAAACGACCTTGACAGATTAGAGAACTGGGCCAAAACAAACAAGATGAACTTTAACAGGGAGAAATGTAAAGTATTGCACTTGGGCAAAAAAAATGAGAGGCACAAATACAAGATGGGGGACACCTGGCTTGAGAGCAGTACATGTGAAAAGGATCTAGGAGTCTTGGTTGACCACAAACTTGACATGAGCCAACAGTGTGACGCGGCAGCTAAAAAGCCAATGCAATTCTGGGCTGCATCAATAGGAGTATAGCATCTAGATCAAGGGAAGTAATAGTGCCACTGTATTCTGCTCTGGTCAGACCTCACCTGGAGTACTGTGTCCAGTTCTGGGCACCCCAGTTCAAGAAGGACACTGACAAACTGGAACGTGTCCAGAGGAGGGCAACCAAAATGGTCAAAGGCCTGGAAACGATGCCTTATGAGGAACGGCTAAGGGAGCTGGGCATGTTTAGCCTGGAGAAGAGGAGGTTAAGGGGTGATATGATAGCCATGTTCAAATATATAAAAGGATGTCATATAGAGGAGGGAGAAAGGTTGTTTTCTGCTGCTCCAGAGAAGCGGACACGGAGCAATGGATCCAGGGGGTTGGACTCGAGGGCCCTTGTGGTCTATTCCAACTCTATGATTCTATGATTCCTCTGCATAGGAAAGCAACCTTTCCGTGAAGCAACCTGCCTTTGTGTTTAATTCCAGGAGCAGTGCTCATTTAGCTGGGACTGGGGCCCTTCTTTCCCTACTCAGGGCATTTGGAAGGATGTCAGGATTGAAGCATATAATCTTTGCCGCCTGCTTTATTTCTCGGTGACTCCTCAGTATGGTAAGTCTTGTTGTCCTTTAACTGTAGAATGAATCAGAAAAAAATTGATCCCGGAGGATGGAATCCTTCCACGTAATAAACAATGGTTGAAAGGTTTGCACTAGGTTCTCCCCCCCACAAAAGATACAAAAGCATAGATCAATAACACACTGGAGTAATTTCAGCATATGACACAGGGGCATCATCTGTTCTTTCCTAGTCCAGAAATCCTCTGCAAGACACATTATTCTTTCTCACTGCATCATGCTCTTCCTTGCATTCCCTACAATTGCATCTCTGTGCCATGAAGGGCGTGAATTTCCAGTCTTATTTATTTTGAAGCTCCTGAACACATCTGTCCTCCCAATTTATTTATTTTTAATTTAAATACATTCTATCCTGCTGTTAACCTGGGTCCCTTCCTATCCAGGGGATTGTTTGTGTCCACATCCACTTAGGTTGAGAAATATTGCTCTTTCAGGGCTCTCGGGCTGAGATTTTTCCTGCTCATTTCCAATTAACACTTCTCCCTCTCACCTCTGTTACATAGAAACGCGGCCACCATCTCTGCACTTTGTCTCCATCTTCTATTCTTTGTGCACCTTCTCTCATCTGGCTCCTCATGTCTGGAACAGATTCTTTTTCTCTTGTTTATCAGATCCTCTCCCCTATCTTGAAGGGTCCCTTTCCCCAGGGGTCCAATAGTTTGGTGAAGGTTTTTCTGATCTGTGCTCGCAGCAAACTACAGATAAGATTGGCTATCCTATGGCAGTCTTTTGAAGAAACAAAGGCCCCTGTAAATGCAGGGGCTGCATAGAACCAGGAAGTAGTAGTCTTTAGCTGCAGTAATTGGTCTGAAGCATTCTCTCGTATAGTCACCCATTGGATTCCAGGAATCAAAACTGGGCTTCCCTTGC
This sequence comes from Podarcis bocagei, assembly GCF_964188305.1. NCBI lineage: Eukaryota > Metazoa > Chordata > Lepidosauria > Squamata > Lacertidae > Podarcis > Podarcis bocagei. The sequence continues at coordinate 58,335,934 of NC_138134.1, forward strand.
TACAGCTGCCAAAGGGCCAAAGCTTGGGGGTAGAGCACATGTTTTTGCATGCAAAAGATGAAACACCTGGCATCTCCAGATAGGGCTGGGGAACACCTCTGTTTAAAACCCTAGAGAGGTGCTGCCAGTCAGTGTGGACACTAACAATCTGGATGAGGAACCTGTCACCCTCTGGATTTTCTGAAGAACAGCTCCCATCGTTCCGCTTGGAGTCAGTTGTAACTAAGCAGCATATAAAGTAAAAAATTCTGATCATTGGTCTTGCCAACTAAGGCTGATAGTTGTTGTAGTCAACAGCATTTGGAGGGCTATTGTTCCCCCATTCTGCAGCTAGATGGACCTAACTCTGCGTAAGACTGCTTCTTAAGGTGAGTGGTGGTAGAGCCTTTGCTGTGGTGTGTCATGAGTAGGTATGAATTTCAGTTTCTTTGCTGCTTGTTTGCCCAATCCCAAATTCACTTTCCCACATCTATTCATCAGGTTGCATTTTTTAAAAAAAAGTCCTCCTGAAAATGTATCAGTATTTTAGTTCAAGTTAATCCAAATATACTTATTTTTGTATGTCATTTACCGGAACACAGGCATTTTTTCAAAGCATATTTATTGCAATATTTATATTTTCCCTAACATAAGGCATTTAGGTATGTTATTTTCATTAATAAAGGCATTTTACATTGGTGTATGCTGGAGAATTACACTGCAAAACTCAGAGAAGTGTGAATTTTGAAGGATGGCTTTGTTTTGGTTCTCATGTTGTTTCGGAATGTGCGAATCAAGGTTCACCTTTAAATGTATGCAGCCCTGAACAGGATGTGGTATAAGCACCCTCTTATTTATTTCCTGCCGAAGGAAGGGTATTCCAGAGACTTTTTGCTGCCTGCCCTTCTGCCCCCTTGTCCTTGACATTGTTGTAAATAAAAATATGCCCTTTTCCCTTATGGGGTATCCAAGAGCCCATATAGAGTCCTTACATAGGTTCCCTATTGGTAGGAGAAAATAACAGAGGCCAACCAGAGAATATTGAGAAGCAAAGCAGCTAGTAAGCTTGATCTTTGTTAATCTGTTGCAACAGGGTGCTCCCCTCACACGCAGGAGAGGAAGAGGACCCCTTAAAATGCCGTGCAAGGGCTTATAAATTCCCATTCTCTAGATTAAGACCACCCCCAGAAACATTATGCATACATCACAGAAGGGGTGTAACCTAAGACCACCCCTCAGATACATCCCACCTACATCACAGAAATTTTAATATTGTTTTTCTCCTGTTGTTGTTTATCTCCTGTCTAGCAGGTTACTTGATTGGATTTCCTGGGGAGCCTGGCCATACTTTTGTAGTGGTAAAATACTTATTTCCTGGGCCAGGTCACAGGCTCACACCTTATTCAAACAGACATATCCTTGGGACAGGATTTGTGAGGAAAGAGACAATGGGGAGGCTTTTCCAGTTTAACCTTGCAGAGAAAGGATTTGGTCAGTTTAGGAATCAAAATGGTTCCAGGTTGGTCTTCCTGTGTTGATCTATGTATGTGCAGTTATGAACATTACCATATATCTAAGACCATAAAATTCCTATCACAACATCTGTGACATTCTGTCTGTCACTTCATTTCTGAAATGGATGTTGCTAGGGCTGAAAGGGCTCTCCATATCACTGGATTTCTCCCAGTGTTGAGATTTAAGGGTTTGGGGCAAAAGCAGCTGCATGACGATGGCTGTAACTTGAGAGGAGTTCCTATCGTGTGCTTGTCCTGAACTGAAGCCACCTAACCGGTTCCTGTTGCTGGTAATCACTTGTTTGTCGTCCAGCTTGCACTGGGGTTGACTGGCTCAAAAGGACAAGTTGCTTTTCATAATGGGCATTGTCCCAACACGTCACACACAATCAATTCAGAAAGTCGATGGGGTGTTCTGTTGCTTTAAGAGAGCTAGGTATGAACTTGGGAAGTTCCTCATTCAAAGTTAATCTGGGTCCAAACTCACTGTGTGGACTTTCAGAAGCTAATCTATCTGAATAGGAACATGGGAAGCTGTCTTACTGTTGTATTATTGTCCATACCTTAGCTTTGGGGGGCAAATGTGGCCCTCTAGATCTCTCTCTCGGGTCCTCAGGCCACCTCCCTCTCTAGTCCCACCCCACCCCCCATCATCCCAGCTCCATACACTCCTTGAGTGCCTTTGCCTGACCGTAATGTCTTCTTGAACTAAGGTTTCTTGTTTTCTGGATGGAGTGTCATTTAGGGGTTTTCTTTGGGGGGGTGTAGGTGGGCATTGTTGCAATTTTGCTGCTAAATCATACAATCCAAAATAAAGATATAAAAAACAAGACAAAACTAGTCACAAACAATAAACAAAACATCACAAAGTACACAACCAGATTGAAAAACTTTCACCATTTTTTTATACAGTGAAGGTTTTTCAATCTGGTTGTGTACTTTGTGACGTTTCATTTATTGTTTGCGACTAGTTTTGCCTTGTTTGTCGTTATGCAATTTTTCATATGTTGTAAGCTGCCTTGCACACGGTTTGAACTTTCAGAAAGGCGGCGTACACATAAATGATTGGTTGATACATATATGGCAACTTTTGCATGCAAAGAAACAAATGTTTACAAGCAAATTACAGCCCCTTGCTGGCCCCCCATTTTTTATGTGGAGTTTTAATGATGAAAACATTACAGAGCTGATGTGCTGGAAGTGCCAAAGCACTCATAGGGAAATGTAACAGTGTATTGCAGCCTCCGTAAGCGCTCCTAAGTCCCAGTAACTTTAATTGGGAAAGTAAAGCTCTTGCTCTCCCATTGAAGTCAACTGGACCTAAATGCTCTAAACTAGGTGTGGAGTGTGCCCTTACTATTACTAAACCAGCCACTTTGCCTCTGGATGATACTGGGAAGAGGGCAGTCTTTGAAGCTTCTGGAAATGGCTCTAGCCCTTTGCAGAAATTAACACAGCTGGAATTTCCATGGAATGCCAAGACAGCATCAGGAGTTGCTTAGTATGTAGCCTTCCAGCTCCACCTGTTGAGAACCAGGTATGCAGCCAGATACAGTTTCCCTTCAGTCAGCTGGGGGTTCTTTTTTGGAGCTCAGCCTTGAGGCTGTGCTTATCCAGAAGAAAAAAAAATCAAACTTGGAATACTGAACCTATTGATCTTTAAATCAGTCATGTGAATGCCATTTAAAGTGGTTCAGAGCTTTTATTTATTTATCCAGGTGGTCTAATGCATCTTTTTTGCATAATCAGTACCTAATGGAATGATTCCTGCAGCTTGTTGATATTTCTTTTAAGAAGAAAATATGATCACCTATTTGGGAGCTCACTCAAATAGGTGTTTCTGTACCTGCAGTATGAAGTGGTCCACCATCCCATCTATTGCCTCATCTACTGCATGTTAAGACAAGGGGTAGTATGCATCTGAATTTTACTCAAGGGTAGACATGCTGAAATTAATTTATCTAATTTAGCCGTATTCCTTAATTTCATTGGGTGAGTTGAATGTGGGAACCATTTCTGGGACATGATCTGTGGCTTCGCATGTAAGACAAACTCAAGGAGACATGGATGTCTTTGTTGCATTTGCTCTGGGGGAAGAGGAACTGTATTTCTGCTGCTGTATTTCTTATACCAGTTCAGCCATTCAGGCAATAAAAAGGGCATCTGGCTTCCTGCATTTACTGATATGCAGGATTCTCCTGTCAAGGAGATAGCAAAGCAAAACTTTGGCCAGAGGCAAGTGGTTTATTCAAGCATAGTAGGAAGGCAGCCTCCCCTGGAGGCGTGGGTTCATATCCCACTCCTGACACCAAGGGACGTGGGTGGCGCTGTGGGTTAAACCACAGAGCCTAGGATTTGCCGATCAGAAGGTCGGCGGTTCGAATCCCTGCGACAGGGTGAGCTCCCATTGCTCGGTCCCTGCTCCTGCCAACCTAGCAGTTCTAAAGCATGTCAAAGTGCAAGTAGATAAAGAGGTACCGCTCCGGTGGGAAGGTAAACGGCGTTTCTGTGCGTTGTTCTGGTTCGCCAGAAGTGGCTTAGTCATGCTGGCCACATGACCCGGAAGAACTGTCTGCGGACAAACGCCGGCTCCCTTGGCCAATAAAGCGAGATGAGCGCCGCTACCCCAGAGTCGGTCACGACTGGGCCTAATAGTCAGGGGTCCCTTTACCTTTACCTTTACCTTTTAGGATGGTTGGAGGAGCCCTTTCTAGGAATACTCTTTGAGTGAGTCATGATTATTTGGGCTGGCAAATGCTCTGTGATCCAGCAGGAGACCACCTCTGATGTGCATGCTGATGTGGCGAGCACACTTGAGTGGCCAAAGAGAAACAACTGTAGACCCCATCAAATCCAGACACAATGGTTTCAATTCATTCCCCGGTCTCAATTCCACTCACTTCATAGGCCTACAGCAGAGAAGAATTCCATGCATTTTCTCTGAATGAAGCATTTGTTCAACATGCAGAAATGGTTATTCTATCCAGAAATTGTGATCTTTCCCCAAAACAGCTGTGTTCGAATGTAGATCGAATAAAAGCAAAATGTAACAGATGGGGAAAGCCCTTGGTAAACGACCGTGACACTCTTGTTTCTCCAGAGTCCTTGTTGTTACGAAATGGCTATCTTACTTTCTTGCAGCTGGTGGGAAAATAAGTACCGCATTTTTCGCCCTATAGGACGCAGCGGCCCATAGGACGCACCTAGATTTTTTGGGGGGGGAAATAAAGGGGAAAAAATATTTTTCCCCCCAGGTGCGGGGCTGGGGGCAGGGGAAGCCTGAGCTTCCCCTGACCCCAGCCCCCAGAACAGGCTGCTGCCTGCAAGCCTTACAAGCCCAGCGGGACCTCCCGCCGGGCGCGCAAGGCTTGCGGACATCTGCCCGAAGCACGGGGCGTGCTCCGCAGCGCGCCCCGTGCTTCGGGCTGCAGGCTGCCGCCCCAAGCCTTGCGAGCCCGGCAGGACCTCCTGCCTGACACGCAAGGCTTGCGGACATCTGCCCAAAGCACAGGGTGTGCTCCACAGCGCGCCCCGTGCTTCGGGCTGCAGGCTGCCGCCCGCAAGCCTTGGGAGCCCGGCGGGCACTCCCACCGGGCTCCCAAGGCTTGCGGATAGCTTCCTTAAGCCTGGAGAGCGAGAGGGGTCGGTGCACACCGATGCCTCTCGCTCTCCAGGCTTCAGCGAAAGCCTGCATTCGCCCCATAGGACGCACACACATTTCCCCTTCATTTTTGGAGGGGAAAAAGTGTGTCCTATAGGGCGAAAATACGGTATCCCCAACCTGTTTTTACCAGGGTTAACTTTGTGTCAGTGGTGCTACATAAGCAAAACTTCAAAAAACAAACAAACCTTATTGTCTATACATTAAACTACCACCACTGTAGAATTTTGTTTTTGAACATCTTGATGTGTGTTAACAGACGTTCTAGACTTGAGGCCACCTGTGAAAGTATGGCTAGTTTTGTGCAGCAGTTTTTGAAGCGTGAGGCAGGCCTCCTTATTGAGTTAAAGCCAGTTGCTAGAGGAGCTGGAGTACCTGCCTGACCACTCCCTCTGTGTAAATGTTGGCTAGCAGGTAGGAAGGCTACCACACCTCATCATCACGTTTTATGTTCAATTGCTTCATTAAGAGAGGTTCTGTGCCCAGCCTAGTGACATTTTCAAGCCCTGAAACAAAAAGTCCAAATGATGCCATTCCCCAATGTGTGTGTGTGTATGTATGTATGTACGTATGTATGTATAATCTCCTAAAAAAGATTTAGGAGAGAGTTGTGAAACTGGTGCCTTCATTAACTTATGAATTTGAAGCCTGCCTAGTATTGCTCCAGCAACACTGGCCTAGTTACTTCGCATTGTCTGTGATGGATGGGTGGGTGGGGTGGGTGTTGGACCAATGGCTCAAGTCGTGATGTGATAAGCATAGAATCATAGAATCATAGAGTTGGAATAGACCACAAGGGCCATTGAGTCCAACCCCCTGCCAAGCAGGAAACACCATCAGAGCACTCCTGACATATGGTTGTCAAGCCTCTGCTTAAAGACCTCCAAAGAAGGAGACTCCACCACACTCCTTGGCAGCAAATTCCACTGTCCAACAGCTCTTATGGATGGATGGGTGGGTGGTTGGGGGATATCCTGTTGGACCAATTCAACTTTGTGTTCATATAGAAATCAGGGTCAGAAAAGTAGCACCCCTACAGATGTTCCTGGGCTCTTGAGTCCAATCAGCCCTAGTTGACATGGTCAGGGATGGTGGGATTTGTGGTCCAACAACATCTGGTGGGTGACAGCATTCACATCCTTTACCTAGAGCAGGCTTCCTCAACCTCAGCCCTCCAGATGTTTTTGGCCTACAACTCCCATAATCCCTAGCTAGCAGGACCAGTGGTCAGGGATGATGGGAATTGTAGTCTCAAACATCTGGAGGGCTGAGGTTGACCTCTCCATAGATTGATTTGGACTTGTGCAATGTGGTTTGGGACTGGAGGTGATTCCAGATATTTTACTTGAGCCTGAGGTGGAGTGGGGTTCCTTTGTCTTCTTTGTAGCTGTTCAGTGGTGGCTGATTAGGGATCCCTCCTGGAGAAATGAGGGCTCAGCAGCCGGCCACAAACGCCGGTTTCTGATGTTGGCCCAGCTCAGACCCTTCCTTACTTTTGTTTTCCGCATCTTTTCAAGCAACATTCATAATGACTACAGTGACCCTGATAACTTTTTGTTTTATGTTCAAGCTGTCGAGAACAATTCCTGGTTTGCACAGGTCCAAACCAGACAAGGGTGATTGCATTTAACATGTCTAGTGTTTTTCTGCTAAAGAACAGCTATAAGTGGTGTGTGATTGGGACTGAGACCATGACATGCAGGACCCAATGAAAATAGCCTCCTCCTCAAAGCTCCTGTTCACTCTGGGAGATGAATGGCGCTTTCTTCTTGGGATTAGCAGCAGCTTGGAGAAAGATCTCATCGAGATCATGGTCTTCACTCTCTTCTCTGTGCATCAAGGACCTAATCCCTCTCCTGGCTGCTACTTAGAAGAAGAAAAAAGCTAGAAATTGAATAGCATGCCTAGTTTATTCCATAATCACCATCCCTTTGAGAAATTCTGAACCATCTACAAAATACAGCTGGCATAGGAAAATGTTAGTATGAGCCAGCTACCACATGGGTTCATCTGTAGGAGCTTCTGTGGCAGTAGCAGTTGAGTAAATTTCTGTGACTAGCTTCTGGTTTCATATAACGTCTGACTGGCTGGTGTCCTTCAGATGTTGGAATCCAACACCCATCAGCTCCAGCTAGCTTGACCAATGGTCAGAGATGATGCAGGTTGTAGTCCAGATGCATCTAGACCCGTGTTTCCCAAACTTGGGTCTCCAGCTGTTTTTGGACTACAACTCCCATCATTCCTGATCACTGGTGCTGCAAGCTAGGGATGATGGGAATTGTAGTCCAAAAATAGCTGGAGACCCAAGTTTGGGAAACACTGATCTAGAGAGACACAGGTTCCCCACCCCTGATCTACTACATTTATGTCTTGACCTTCCTGCAGGGAGCTCTGGGTGGGATGCATATTATCCTCTTTATCATCACAATTATATCCTCATGAAAATAACCCCGTGTGATGTGGATAGCAAGATGTGTCTTCCCTTTGGCTCCCTGTTGGTGTCATGTTGTTGTCTGGGGATTTGAACCCGGATCTCCCTAAGTGTGAAGACAGACATAACCTCCTAGATCACAGGTGACTAATGGTATGCGTCCAATCTGTCCGCTCAAAACAACCTCCTTTGTTTTTGTTTCGTTCAGTGCAAAACACTCAGCAGTGGAGTCTCAAAATAGAGCTGGATTTTGATGTCATCAGCTCAAAGCCAGTTGCTGCTCTCACGACTGTGAGCATTCCTGAGCTGCAGACGCAGCAGACATTCACAGTGGAGATTCGTCCTGGTGAAGGCAGCACCGTGCTGCTTGTAAACATAAGTAAGGTGAGGGCAAGTTCTGCTGAATGCAAAACTATTTCCTCTGGTGTGAAAATCAATGCTGTGTATGGGCTGCATCAATAAGGCCATAGATGTTACTCAACCACAAGGCCATAGATGTTACTCCTGCTGTTTTGCACACCCATATATGGGAAGTCTATGGGCACATTTCACGCAAGGGAGTATACTGTGGTTTTCAGTGGGAGAATTAAGTGTGTGCTCCTATCCTTTTCATTAACTTAATTTGGCTTGACCTGTGTTGTCCACTTGTGGCACATTAACATCCTGAAAAGGAGGCAAGGAAGGAACTAGGACTTCTGGTTTTTATAAAAGCTTCCCTGTTTGGTTGCCTAGGCAAGATGGTGCTCACCATAGGTGACCAAATATGGAGCAGTAATGTGCAGTCCTGAACATACATTGGCCAGGTTTGCAAACTTTGGCTAACTGTGAGTGAACTTACAGCAGAGATTGCAGCTGCTTTGCTCCTTCCTCTGGTTCTACTGCTGCTGCTGCAACACTTACCAAACTTTTGGTTTGCCTCACTCTAGACAAACCATCAGCTGCGGCCAAGGTTTGTTCTTGGCTTAACACTCATTATTTGTACTGGTGGATGTGGGGCATGGAATGGGTACCTGCGACATGGAATCCCAATGTTGGGGCTCCCCTGAAGATATATAAGGAATCAAATAGTTCTTAAGGAATTTATACGAGTGTTTCTTAACCACAGCTCATTCAAAAAGAAAATGGTATTGTGCAATACAAGCATCAAGATGTCATGTAATTGTAAAATACAAAACAAATGACCAGCACTGAATCAAATTAACTCTATATAAATGCTTGAGCAATGACAAACCTAGACAGCATCTTAAAAAGCAGACACATCACCTCGCTGACAAAGGTCCGTATAGTTAAAGCTATGGTTTTCCCAGTAGTGATGTATGGAAGTGAGAGCTGGACCATAAAGAAGGCTGATCGCCGAAGAATTGATGTTTTTGAATTATGGTGCTGGAGGAGACTCTTGAGAGTCCCAAGGATTGCAAGAAGATCAAACCTCTCCATTCTTAAGGAAATCAGCCCTGAGTGCTCACTGGAAGGACAGATCCTGAAGCTGAGGCTCCAATACTTTGGCCACCTCATGAGAAGAGAAGACTCCCTAAGGAAAAGACCCTGATGTTGGGAAAGATGGAGGGCACAAGGCGAAGGGGACGACAGAGGATGAGATGGTTGGACTCGAAGCTATGAACATGAGTTTGACCAAGCTGCGGGAGGCAGTGGAAGACAGGAGTGCCTGGCATGCTCTGGTCCATGGGGTCACGAAGGGTCGGACATGACTAAACGACTAAACAACAACAACATAAATGCTTGATGAAACAGAAATGTTTTAGTAGGTAGTGAAACAGAAGAATTGTGGGTGCCCAGACTCAAGTTGCAGGCCTTATAAATTAATACAAGAACTTTGTAGGTCAGTAACCAGTCAGGTCAGTAGCACATAGACAGCCAGTGCAAGCTTTTATTAAGCACTAGACTTGCTCTGAATTGAAAGGAGGACTTCAAATGTCGTTCTTTGTGCAGCTGCCTCTACACATGGCTTCAGAGCTGGCCACAGGTGATGAGTAAAAAAAACCCCAACCGAAACAAAACCTTGTGATTATTGCTAATTTCTAAATAATAATTTTGAAGGCACAAATGCAAGGGTAAGTGGAGAAGTCGGTTAACTCAATAAGCCGGGAGTGGGGAAACTATGCCCCTGCTCCCGATATGTTATCCTTGCCCATTGGCTGACGGGAGTTGGAGTCCAATGAGGGCCACAGGTTCCTTACACCTTCACAAAGCCATGAGCCTTGAACCCTGATCTCCCACCCAAGAACTCAGAACCGCTTGCCTATGGTTATTGGATGGGCTGTAGCGCCCTAGTAGCACTGTGTGTATTTTTCATCTTCCCTGCCCCATGGCAGATTATCTTTCCTGGCCCCATGATCTTGCATTCTGATTAGAAAGCAATCAAGAGTTGTGTGTGTGTTTGTGGACTGAAGGCAGCCTTGAGTCCCTAATTTATGTTGTTGGATTGCATTATATGTATTAAAGCAATAGGAAATGTACCATTGAAGCTGCAAAAGTCATCTCTGGGCAGTGTTTCAAAGCTGAAGCTGTGAGAGCTGACTGCAGCCTTCTTAAAAATGTGTAATTCCCACCCCACCCCCCACCAAAATTGAGTGCACATAGTGTTTTCCAGCTAAGAAATAGCAAATGGGTGAGTGGGGATATGACATCACTGCCAGCCAATGAATACCCTCCCGCAGTGCCTTTGCTTCTAAAGCTATTCTGCATTTCACATAGCACGGTGGAAGATGCATATTAATAATGCTTCGTTCCCTGCGCTAGGAATTCATGGGCATTTTGCATGCTGCCGTTGGAAGTAATTCCAGAGAATGAAAGGTGGAACATTAGGGGCTCAGCTATGTAATCATGCCTTGGTAACAGGCATGACAAATCATATTGTTAAATTGTTTCCTCTGTACTTGCTTTCTCTTTGTGAAATGCTCACTTGATGCATTAACGTGTCCAACACTGATCCATCTGTTTTGATGTTTGCGCACCCTTATTACCTTTTAGACATTTTTCTGTACCCAGTAATTGACGAAAATTGTGCACCAGCATTTGTTTTATGCGAACAGTGAGCTATCGCTGCTGTCTAAAAATAAGCGGCTTATTTCATTTAGATAGAAATGGAGCAGCAGAAAGACAACCAAATTGTGAAAACTCAACAGTAATTTTTTATAGAATCGTGTAGTATGCTAATAAAACAGGGTGGGGCTGATTCCCTTGTGAAAGGTTCAGATACAGTATATTGCTTCTGGATGCACAGAGGAGGATCTCTGTTCAAGCCCCATTGAAAATGATCCACTGGAATGAATGGGAGCTTTGTAAGTCAATGCCTTTTGCGCAGCATGCCTGGAACAGTGACCTACAAAACAAAGTGCAATTTTCATGCTAAAAAAGCTCTGTAAATGATTGCCGGCGGTGACAGAAGTGGGAACCAACAATAACGTGTTGCAGTGTATCTTCAGCCTCACATAGAAATGCTCCTGTTCCATGTTCCATGTTTCCTACATTGTTTGGGGCTTGAAGAGACACATCTCCCCCCAGCCTAGAACTCTTGCTCTTGCTAGCTGCTTGCCTTGAATCTGAGCATTGTATTGCTTTACATGGCTTGGGTGGGTGCTGGGAAGAATAATGTGGGGAGAACATCTTTTATAACTCCATGGTGCAGACCCACTAATTAGTGGTGCAGACCACTAATGGCCGATGCATTGGACAGAGCCCCCCTCTGGACACTGGTATCATTGCAGCTTACCTGGAGAAGGCTGGGGTGGTGTAGGTTGGCAGCAAGGGCAGGGCTGTGAGTGCGAATTTCTGTCTGCTCCAGATAAGCTCTTGCCTCCCATTGATGGCTCTTGGCTTGCTATTTGAAGAAAACTTACTTAAGCGCTTCGTGCTATCAACATAATCTTTTCTGGACTCTTTAAATTTTAATTTCATTTGCTTCTTTTCTTTTCTTTTAAAAAGGCTGCAGCACTGGAGACTTGGTGGCCAAGAGGACATGGGAACCAGACTGGGTACAACATGACAACTACATTCATTGCAGAGGGAGGTTGCAAGATTGAGAAGCATTCTAAGGTATGTTAAGTCTGGAACACAGGAAGCTCGCTTATGCTGAGTCTGACCATTGGTCTGTCTGGCACACTAGACACAACTGGCAGCAGCTCTGCAGAGGCTCCAAGTGGCCACCAAAGCACATTCCTAGCACTCACTGGGGTGGAAACTCTCTAGCTCAGGGGTAGGCAACCTAAGGCCCGTGGGCTGGATGTGGCCCAGTCGCCTTCTAAATCCAGCCCGTGGATGGTCCGGGAATCAGCATGTTTTTACATGAGTAGCATGCATACTTTTATTTAAAATGCATCTCTGGGTTATTTCTGGGGCATAGGAATTCGTAAATTTCCCCCCAAAAAATATAGTCCGGCCCACCACATGGTCTGAGGGACGGTGGACTGGCCCACAGCTGAAAAAGGTTGCTGACCACTGCTCTATGTGATCAGGCCAGTTAATGTGATAAGCAAACACTACAGCCCCCACATGGAGCTCCTCCACCTGGAAGCGGTTTTCAGCAGGCTTGAAGGCTGTAATGCTTGTATTAGGTCTGAAACAGGCCCTCCCAGAAGTCCAGAGGATCCCAGGCTGAAAAAAGAGGGAGTAAAAGAACTATGAGGGTAATCTGACATGGCAATAATTTTGCGTGTTTTGCTGTGTTATCATGCATCCCATAAAATATTTTTTTTTAAAGAAGAGAGCTAGAGAATCTAGGGCTGCTTCCAGCTTTTGAGTCCACTAGCCATAATAAAATAAATAAATGATGGCACATGGAAACAAAACAAGACATTAAAAAAAGTGTGGGACTTAATGTTAGTATTTCCGCCCCCCCCTTTAACAAATGCTTTTCTAGCATTTTTTCCCCCTGTGCAAATGCTCTGGTTATTAAGGGAAAGAATCTATCTTTTGTGCAATATTGCGGACTGTTTAAGATGATGCAATCTTTTACTAAACATCGCCTCTCATTTGCTTAAATTTGCAGCTCTTAAGCTGCTAGCCATGGTGGCTGTGCTCTGCCTCTTCAATTGGAATAGCAGTTGCTGGAAATCACAAGAGGGGTCCTGCTTGTGGGTTTCCTGCAGGTATCTTGTTGGGCCACTGTGGGAACAGGACTGCTGATTAGTTGGGCCATTGGCCCGATTGAGCAGGCTCTTCATATGGTCTTAAGAGTGTGTCACATTTTGGTCCAATGTGCATAAAAGCAGGTTGCAAAACGTATCAAATGCCACCACCCCCATAAGTGTCTAAATCTGAGGCCCCTTTTGAGCTTGAGGCTGAGGTGAAACAGCCCTCCTGCCCACCCCACTCTGATTAGCCCTGATCTTAAAATATCAGAAGATGGCACAGACTATTCTACTGGCAGTTGGCTGTCCTTTCTGTGTAGCACCTGCACTGCCAGTCAGACTTGAAGACAAATTAACTGCAACTTCGAAATCCAAGAGGAAAACGTTTACAGCTGGGCTTTCCAAATTCTCAAGCTCGTGTCATTTCTAGACTCTTAGCAGCTGGTATCTGCAATACGGATCTGCAAAAAGAAATGAGGTGATTTTGATATGCAGTTGTGCAGTGGAAATTCTCTTTTTTTAAAAAAAAATTTTTTTATTGGTTTTACAAATTTTTTTTAAAACAATACAAACATATAAAAAGACATACAAACATGTATAGTTTCGTACCCTTTTTTTCATAAACCTTGTTTCTCGGACTCCCCCATACCTCCCCTTTCTGTATCCCAATGTCCAAAGTTTTTCAGCAACTTCTAAATAGTTCTGTCAAGTCTCTGTCCTCTTAATCTTTCCTTCATTCTAATCTTATATCGCTGTAACCCTTTCTTTCTCAAAACCTTGACATTCTAACATTCATGTGCAGTGGAAATTCTCATCAGTGTTTAGCTGTGATGCATTGAAACTTTAGATTTAGGAAATTTGAGACTCCTCTTGTCAACTTTAGTATTCTTTAACAGTAATAGTTTGCTGACTTAAAGCACCCTAGTTAGTAATTTTGCAGAACACAGGAGTCCTTTTGGTGCATGGGAATGGCAAGTGACAGGATAACTTAAATCTCTATTTCATGAGCGCAGTTCATCTCTGGTAGTGGAGAGAATTAATAAGTATATTATTTCATTTAGGGATGAAAGTGGAACAGTATGTTGTATTTGACTCTTGTTTTTTGCTTTAGTTCCAGGAAATGCTGTGCTCTCCTTACTGTAGGCATAGTTGATAAGATACACATTTTTTTTCACTATACAAGGAAGCTGGTGGTTAATGATTTCCTGAACAATAGACTTTCTTTGTTGTGGAGTTAAAAGGAAAAAAAAAAACAGTTCCCATCTGCTGTTAAAAATAGCAACTTTGTGTATTAGTTGTATCTCCCTTCCAAGTGCCAAAGACCTCTGAATGCAGTTGTTGTTTAAAAAACAGAAAGGACTATAAAATGTTTTTTTCTTCTTCTTCTATTTGGGGAATAATATATGTCCAAATAAAATAAAAGTATTTTCATCGATTGGAGACCTATCTGAACAGATCGGTATTTAACTATATGGAAAGCACTACTTATTGTTTCCTTTTAAAAAAGTACGGATCACTTTATGAATCCTTTTCCTTTTGAAATAAAAAAACATTTCAATTGAACAAAAAGTTTTTACCTTGGGATTCTAGGAATTTTTTAGCAACTCCTGAGAGAGACTGCTTGGCTTCATGCCCAAAGACCTTGTGCTGATAAGAAAAGTGAATGACTTAAAAAGGGGGGAAGTTGTAAGTTTGAAAGGAAACTCAGCAGGAAAACTGGAGTGTTCCTCTTTAGGAACATAATTCATGTGTTACTGGATCAGACCAGAGGCCTATCTAGTTCCACCATCCTTTTCCCCATACTGGCCAACAAGATGCCCATGGGAATCCCACAAACAGGACATGATGAGAATAGCCCTCTCTGGTCATCATCGTTCCCCAGTGACCAGTATTCAGATAGACTGCCTCTGAAACTGGAGTTGCTATTATACTCATCTTGACTAGTGGCCATTCATTAATCAAATTTATCTAATCACCTTTTAAAGTGATCCATGTTGGTGACTATCTTATGGTAGCAAATTCTGTAGAAGAAAAAGCGTTTGGATTTGATATCCCGCTTTCTCACTACCCAAAGGAGTCTCAAAGCGCTAACATTCTCCTTTCCCTTCCTCCCCCACAACAAACACTCTGTGAGGTGAGTGGGGCTGAGAGACTTCAGAGAAGTGTGACTGGCCCAAGGTCACCCAGCAGCTGCATGTGGAGGAGCGGAGACGCGAACCCAGTTCACCAGATTACAAGTCCACCGCTCTTAACCACTACACCACACTGGCTCTCCAGCACATTATGTGCTGTGTGAAGAAGTCCTAACTTTTGTCTGTCCTAAATTCTCCCAATGTTCAGCTTTGCTGGTCCACCCTGGCCCAGAGAGAGGGAGAAAAATGTCCCTCTATCCAATTTCTTCACACCTTGCACAATTTTGCACACCTTTGTCTTGCTTCCTATTTTTATTTTTTCTTCATTAAGTAGCCCCCAAGGCAAGATGAACCAGGGAAGAACTTCTGAAGTGCATA
Source organism: Podarcis bocagei (assembly GCF_964188305.1). NCBI lineage: Eukaryota > Metazoa > Chordata > Lepidosauria > Squamata > Lacertidae > Podarcis > Podarcis bocagei. Next base: position 58,351,119 of record NC_138134.1, read on the forward strand.
GCAAACATAGCACTCACCAGTATTGTACCACTCTTTCCCAGATGCCTGACAGTCCGTCTCTTTTTTGCAGTTATAGGCAGGCAGCAAAAACTGAAAGTTACTGAGTTATTGGTAGGCTGCCTTTCGTTCGATGGATTGTAGACGGTGTAAACTGGAGATAAGCCCTACATTACTGCATATCTTTCTGGACTCCACAGCCACCTTGTCAGAAAGCAAAGCTTTTGAGGTTGGAGCGTGGCTTTTAGCTCAAGCTCCACACACGAGCCACCTTTAGCTGCATACCTAGTTATCAAGAGTTGCCTCCGGACAGCCTATTTCCACGGCAGGCAAAGAAAACACTTTGAAAAGGGCACATAGCAGCAACTGGTCAGCATTGCCCTTTAAAAGAGACCCACAACAGTTCATTGGGACACCTTGCCCCCAATTTAATACCGCGTTGCTTTCACAGAGATCAAGTGTGAAAGGAATTAATTTGAGCAGACTGTGCTTTTTAGCCTTAACAAGATACGGTCTTGAGTGCAGCAGCCCTGAGACCTGTTTTTTTTATGGCTCACAAAAACTGGGAGCATTTTCTGGAATGCTTGAGGAATGATTTTGCTCTTCCTTTGCCTAGAGGAGGGATGGGGAACCTGTGGTCTTCCAGATATTGTTGGACTTCAGCTCCCATCAGCTCCAGGCCAACATGAATGGCCCAGAATAATAAGAGCTGGAGTGCAAGAGCAAACATCTGGAGAGCCACAGGTTGCTCATCCTTGGTGTAGCTGTTCCTGGAGGAAGAACTGTGAGGGGAGAGACTACATCAGGCAAGGCCTCCTTCCACCTGCCTTGCTCTAGCATCTGCTTCTCAATGTGTATTGTATTGTTTTATGTATTGTGTCTTGCTGTTGTTTTATTGATTATAGTTTAGATATTATTGTAACTGTTGAGTGGATTTCTGTTTAACTTTTATATGTTGGTATTATTATTTTATACTATTCTAATTGATCGTTGAATGTTACTTTTTTGATGTAGGCTGCCTATTTTAAAGTTATGTTTTATCACATTTTTGTGTTGCATTAGATTGTTATAAGATGTGCATTTTTTGTTACTTCAGCTTGTAAACTGCCTTGAGTATTGTAAGATAGAAAAATGAAAAATGGTGATGATGATGATGGTGTAGAACAGGGCTTCCCAAACTTGGGTCTCCAGCTGTTGTTGGACTGTGACTTCCATCATCCCTAGCTAGCAGGACCAGTGGCCAGGGATGATGGGAATTGTAGTCCAAGCTTGTAAGGCCCCCCTTGTCCTAATACAAGCTCCCTTACTGAAATGAGAGCATGTCTTACTCATTCATCTGCTCCTTGAAAGTTCCCAAATTAAAGGGTTCCGTTCTGCTGTGAGTTAGCTTGCTTTAATTGCTTTGTTATAAGAATTTAAGAAGAGCCCTGCTTGATCAGATGAAAGGCCTGTCTTCTTCTGTGTCTTCTTTTTACAGGGGGAAGCCAGATGTTTAAGGGATGCCCACAAGCAGGACATGGGCACAATAGTTATAGCTGTTTTTCTGTCTGCTGCTCTGTAAGCAGCAGCAGAATTAGTGCCGCAGATCCCTATCAGGAGCAGAATTAGTGAAGAGACTTGGGCCCCTTTTTAATCTGGCCTTGGGTGCGTGTAGCCTCTTTCTGTAAATGGAGTTTGATTACAATCAGCGTTTAGCCTCGTCGTTTCATTAAATTTCTCTCTCAGTAATCAAAAGCAAACTGTGTGGGTGTTTGCAGCACGAATACATGCTGCCTGTTGGAGGGGTGTGTGTTTGGAGAAGAGGCACTAAAATCTTCCAGCAATCTCGTCCTCAAATTAAAATAAATTTGCTCTATACACAAGAAACACTTTCATAAATCCTGCAAACAGGGTACATTTCCCCCCGTATTTTATATTAGAAAAAAGGCAAAGATATGCAGGGAAATATGGGTTTCCTGGCTGATCCTGATGGAAAAGGTTTATTTAATGACTTCTGTAAAACTATTCACATTTTAATTTCTCCTCAGGTTTATTTCCGAACAGTAGAACTTGTAGAAGAGCCCATTCCTGGCTCACCTGGTTTGAGTTTTTATTTCAGAATCAATGGACTCCCTATTTTTATGAAGGGATCCAACTGGATTCCAGCTGATTCTTTTCAAGACAGAGTGACCTCTAAAAGGTGAGTTTGGGTGGCTGGTTTTCAAACATTAACATGGGTGCAAAGAATTTATTTTTGCCTACTAATAAGGAGTAGGGCTTACCAGAACTGAGTTTGGCCTTGACAGTACAGCTCTTTTACAGGACCATATCAGTTGAGAACTCATGTGAAGATTGCTTCTTTAGAAGAGATCCCATGTCAGTAGCTCCTTGCAGATAAACAGTTAGCATGCCAGGAAGAAGGCCCTTAGCTTATCCATCTGCCTCAAATATTAGTTTTCCACATGCAGGGAAATCTAAACATGGACCTACTTTCAAAGAAGGGATTCTCTCCAACCTTCTGTGGCATGTGGAATAGGCTTGTTAGAGGACTATACCACATGCCTTCCTGTGAGTTTCAGTAAACTTTTATGGCCATTTTATACAGTCAGCAGAATCAAATAGTAAAGTTTATGGTGCAGCCTTCTGGGGACAATATAAGCTGCAGGTATAGAGGTTGCATGTTGAATACTCTCCCATTCGTTAAAAAAAACACCCTTTCACATAGAAAACAAGAAAAATGTTCACCTTAGCCTTCTCCAGGATGCTTTTTAAAAAAGAAAGTATGGGGGATTTTTTTTTTTTTAAATGGGGAAACATTCAAAAGGCAGCCCCCAAACTGTTGTTGGAAATGCTAAAGTCCTGGAAAAGCTTTAATGTTTGGTATTGTTGTTATGTGTAAACAGGCTCTAAAAGTTGGAAGGCTTTTTCTCACATTAATCTGGGGTAGGGCTGGCTGGCTGAAAACCTCTAATGCCTTCCTTCCTTCCTTCCTTCCTTCCTTCCTTCCTTCCTTCCTTCCTTCCTTCCTTCCTTCCTCCCTCCCTCCCTCCCTCCCTCCTTCCTTCCTTCCTTCCTTCAACCTACCCTTGACACCCATTTCCCCATCAACTGTGATGGCATGGATGCTCTGATACACTTATGGAGCTTCCCTGCTTGAGAGTGTGGAGCTCCACATTTGCTTAACCCAGGAGGAAAAGGTTACAGTTGATAAGTCAGGAGGACTGAGAATGAATAGGAAAGTCAAGACCCACAGACGCTCCCAAATATGGCCCTCCAAGTCTCTCTGTCTTGCCCTTGTGACGGTTTACCCCTCACTGGGGTAGCTCTGTTGCTAGAGCATGATTCACTTAATCATGAGTTTGAGCCCCACATTGAGCAAAAGATTCCTTCATTGCAGGGGGCTGGAATAGATGACCCTCGTGGTCCCTTCCAGCTCTACAATTCTGTGATTCTTTCTAGGTCACACCACAATTAAAATATAGCTACATTCGCACTCTGCTTCTGCTGAACGGCTCCCTTCATTTTGCTTTGGCTAATCCTGAGCACACCGTTTAAGCTACAGTACTGCACTCTTTCAGGTGAAGTCCAGCTAGGTTTCCTTAAGCCCTCTCTGCAACTAATTCAGTTTCTCTCCTACTGCAGATCTGCTTAACTTTTAGTTCCACTTGTGTTTTGACAGCTTAAGGATCCTCTTGCAGTCGGCGGTTGATGCCAACATGAATATGCTCCGCGTTTGGGGAGGAGGCATATATGAGCAAGATGAGTTCTATGAAATGTGCAATGAACTAGGAATCATGGTAAAGAAAAAAAGAAAAGAAAAAGCAATACTCTGCAACTCCTAATATTTAAAACTGACATACGAAACAAATCTGAAAATAGCTTTTTATTTCCCCTTCCCCATTAACCTGTAACCTTGAAAACATGTGCTGGATCAGACTTAAGGCCCATGTATTTGGGCATCCTGCCAGACTGTAAACTTAGGTTTCCAGGCTTTAGGTTGTAGCGACATTCTGTTTTTAGAAAGGTGAGGATAATGGAAGTGCTCAGTATATAGCAAATGGAGGGTTAGATACTGCAGTTGTTTGACAACAGTAGAACGGTAGAACGGGGTTGAAAACTTGATTAGGACCAAGGCATGCTTTCTTTTTGTTCCAGTCTGGGCAGAACTAGCAACTCCTAGCAGTAAACAGGAAATAAAGTGAAATGAAATCAAATCAACTGCTTTGCCCAAAATGGGCCTTGTCAAAAGGTTATGGAACCTTCTCAGATGCTGAGAGCAGGTATTCCTCCGTACAGATACAATTTCCAGTCTTGATTTCTTCCTCTAGGTAAGCCTAGGGGAAAGGGAGGACTCGTGATTCTTTCTTCCATGTGTGTCCAGTGACACCTTGTTAACTTCCAGCACACCTTCCAACATTTATCTGATGAAATAGGGATGTTCTATTCCATGATAATAGTAATTTTATTATTTATATCCTGCCCAGCTGACTGGGCTGCCTCAACTACTCTGGGCACCTTCCAACATAGATAAAAACATAATAAAAAATGGAACATGGGAAAACCTCCCCATTCAGGGCTGTCTTCAGATGTTATCTCCTTGGTTTGGGGGTTGCATAACATTTCTTTTGTAATGAAAATAGGGGCATCCTAAGGAAAAAGAGGGCATTCCAGGATCAAATCAGAAACCAGGAAGGAAGGCTTCTTTAAATCTGGGACGCTCCACGGAAAACAGGGACAATTGGAGGGTCTGTTAGAGTGGCTTTGGATGTTGTGATGAGGCAAAGGAAGTGGGACGCACAAGTGTGCTGCTTCTGCTGTAGACACTCATGCAAGAAAGACTGCACACCTCCACCTCATAGCAATAATAATAATTTATTATTTATACTCCACCCATCTGGCTGGGTTTCCTCAGCCGCTCTGGGTGGCTCCCAACAGAAAATAATAAAGTGATAAAACATCAAACATTAAAAACTTCCCTAAACTGGGCTGCCTTCAGATGTCTTCTAAAAGTCCAATAGTTGTTTATTTCTTTGACATCTGATGAGAGGGCGCCACTACTGAGAAGGCCCTCTACCTGGTTCCCTGTAACCTCACTTCTCGCAGTGAGGGAACTGCCAGAAGGCCCTCGGAGGTGGACCTCAGTGTCCGGGCAGAACAATGGGGGTGGAGACGCTCCTTCAGATATACTGGACCAAGGCCATTTAGGGTTTTAAAGGTCAGCACCAACACTTTGAAATGTGCCCGGAAATGCACTGGTCTTTCAGGTCCAGTGTTATATAAGCTTGGCAGCCACTCCCAGTCACCAGTCTAGCTGCCTCATTTGTAGTTTCCTGGTCACCTTCAAAGGTAGTTGTAGTTTCCGGGTCACCTTCAAAGGTAGCCCTACGCAGAGCGCGTTGCCATAGTACAAGTGGGAGATAACTAGAGCATGCACCACTCTGGAAAGACAGTCAACGGGCAGGTAGAGTCTCAGCCTGTGTACCAGATGGAGCTAGTAGACAGCTGCCCTGGACACAGAATTGTTCAACATAGAGAACTGCCTCACATAGCAGATTGTACATCCTCCTGTTATGGGAAATGTAATCCCTCCCCCACCAATTTTGCCCAAAGAGGAAAGGAAAGGAAAGTGAAGGAGCAAAAAGCGTGAGGCATTTTTGCTTCCTGTTTGTCCCTTGTCACGGAGAAGCGACTCCCTGGGTAGGGTGGAAACACTAGCTGTGACAGCAGTGACCCCCCTCCCTCCCTACTGGGAAACTAGCTCAGCCCCACCCAGCGACTCACTTCTCATGCCATATTTGTGTCCGAAGCCCCCTTCATCAACCAGGTGCTCTCCAAATATTTTGGGCTACAACTCCCATCCCAGCCAGCACTACCTTGGTAACTGGGGCTGTTGGGAGTTTTGGCCTCTGGATATTTTGGAATGCCACAATGATGAAGGCTGGTCTAAAGAACGTTGTTGTTTAGTCGTTTAGTCGTGTCCGACTCTTCATGACCCCATGCACCAGAGCACGCCAGGCACTCCTGTCTTCCACTGCCTCCCGCAGTTTTTTTTTTATAAATTTTTTTTTATTGGGTTTTCCGCTTTTATAAAGACAATACAGACACACAAATAACACAAGACACAAACATGTATAAATTCAGCAGATCCTCTTTTCATAACCTTGTTCCCTGACTTCCCCCCACCCCCCCTCGTGCATCCCAATTCCCAAGATTATATCAGCAAGTTGGTATTTCTCCTCTTAACCATCTTATTCATTTTATTACCTCTTTTCTAATAAAAAAAATTGATTTTCCTGAGTTGGACTTAAGTTCTCTTCCATCGATTTTTCATTTTATCTTGATTAAAAGTCATATTAACCAAACCTGAAAGTCTTAAGAGTTTTTAAGAATCTCCTCTTCCCTCCCTCCCATCCCCGGTTTTTGTCCCTTCCCAATAAAAATCCAAAGTCAAGATTCTCAGCCTGGGTTCCTCACGTCCGAGGCTTTCAAGTCCCTTTCAGTCCCTCTCCGCCGGTCTTGTTGGTAGTCCTTTATGTCAGTCGTCGAGTCTGGAAAAAGATCTTTCACCATCAAAGCATATTCTCTTCCCACAAGGAGATTTGAAAGCAACTGCTGGAGTATTTCCACAAAGCCTGTATCTTCAAAGTCAAAGTCCAAACGGAGGCCCCAATCATATTTCTTTATTTTAAGTTCCTGTATTCCATATTGTCCCAGAACCTCCTCCTTCTTCTTCTGCGTCTTTCGCAGACTTGTGGTAGATATGTTCCCAGAGTCTCCTTGCTTGTGTTCCACAGATGTCAGCTTTTGGTTGTTGCTTCCCAAGGTTACTTTCTCTTTTTCTTGTTTAGTCTCTTCCACCTCTGTAGACATTGTTTCCCATTCAGCTGTGGATTCTTTCTCATTCAGGTCCTCAATACAAACAGCAGAGTTGCCTGTTCCCAAGGTCATAGTGATAAGTTGTTTATTCATGGCTAAGCTCTGCTCTTGTAAGATTCCCACCAATTGAAACATCCTTTCAATTTCCACTAGTAACTTTCCATCCACAGCCATTGTATCCATTGTAGTTTCACAGAATTCCCCCTAGGGGGAATCTGGTTACTTATTAGTCTTTTCTCCAACAGTCCTTTAGCTTATTATTGTTACTTTGTTTCCAACAATTTTAGCTCAATTATGACTCGTCTTAATCCAGAGGGATCTTAAATAGTGATTTTTCCGCTTTAAACTGCCCGTTTGACAGCTTTGACAGCTGTCAAACTCCGCAGCTCTTACACAGGCACAAAGGCAGGACGTTCCCGAGCCCGGGAGGGGGGGTTGTTTAAAACATAAAGAGGGTCTCCAAAACTCCACTCTCCAGCACAAAATTTCCTTTAACTAAATCTTGAAAGTTAGTGTCCTTTTTAACTCACCCCACCAAGGGTAGGCTCTCCAGCTTAGCTCTTATGTCGTTGCTTAGATCGTCTGCAGGGGGGGGGGTGCGGACTTCCTTTTAGCACACACCCCGGTCGTCTCCAATTCAGGGTAAAATTTTTAAAGTCCCAATCCGTCTTACTCACGGGTAATTCTTTCAGTCCAAATTTTCAAGGAAGAAAGTTAGCGCTCTCTGGTCATGGCTCGCGGCTTCGCTCCACCGAGGTAGCGGTCGACTCTCAGTGCCACGCCACCCCCGTATCCTCTCCGCAGCCTTTAAAAAGGCTCTTCGTGGATCAGGGGGGGCGCTTAAGGCACCCGCCGAGTCTTCAGTCCGCAGGCTTCCGCGCCTGCGGTTTTTAAGGGTCCCCGCGTCGCCGGCGCGGCAAAGACCCGTCCTCAGTAGAGCCGATTCCCTCCGCAGCTCGGAGGGAATCCGCCATTTCCAGATCGCGTCAACCCGGAAGTCCTGCCTCCCGCAGTTTGGTCAAACTCATGTTCGTAGCTTCGAGAACACTGTCCAACCATCTCGTCCTCTGTCGTCCCCTTCTCCTTGTGCCCTCCATCTTTCCCAACATCAGAGTCTTTTCCAGGGAGTCTTCTCATGAGGTGGCCAAAGTATTGGAGCCTCAGCTTCAGGATCTGTCCTTCCAGTGAGCACTCAGGGCTGATTTCCTTAAGAATGGATAGGTTTGATCTTCTTGCAGTCCATGGGACTCTCAAGAGTCTCCTCCAGCACCATAATTCAAAAGCATCAATTCTTCGGCGATCAACCTTCTTTATTGTCCAGCTCTCACTTCTATACATCACTACTGGGAAAACCATAGCTTTAACTATTCAGACCTTTGTTGGCAAGGTGATGTCTCTGCTTTTTAAGTATTTTATTAGAACCAATGTAGTTCACAAATGGTAAATGCAGTTGTTCTTTTCTACCCTTTAGCTGTTACAGCTCCAGGCACTTTAAAAAAGGACTCCAGGTGCCAGAGGCCAAAGATACTTTAATATTATTCTAAAACCATTCTTGCTTTAGGAAGGCAGGTAACACTTAAAAATCAGTTTTGGCTTGAGACCAACCACAGAAAGTTTCAGGCCCAGAGGAACATTTTTAGGAGGTTGTGTACATGGCTAGGAGGGGGACACCTGCTTTAAACTGCAGATAAATAATTCCTACATAACCTTGAGATATATAAAAGCCTATAAGCTCACCTTCCCAAGTTCTGATTAAAGATGTAAACAAGTAAAGCTTGATTTTTTTGCTGTTGGATCTCATCCAAGTCCAATAATTTGGCTTGTTCTTTCAAAGACATATCCACCCTTCCATATAGCAAAACCCCTCTGGAAACAGAACTTTGCTGTAGTAAAAACACACACAATCCTTTTCTGATACCTTTCTAGGGAGAGACAAGTCCGCTGTGCCTTTAGGAACTGCAGGGCGGGTAGAAATTTAGCAGGGGAAGCTTCTCTCCCTACTTACTGAATCTCCATACTGGGAGGAGCTGTATAGTTTGTTTTTCTGCCTGCCATTCAGCTGTCAAAAGGCACAGGAGTCCTGCGAGTGGTTAGTAGGAAGATGTAATGTGTGAAAACCCCTTTCCTCAATGCTGTTTGATGCTAAAAGCTTCCCATGCTTGAAATAGTTAGATGAGGTCATTTGCAGCACTTTAACAAACCTGGACAGCGACTATTAATTTGAGATCGCAACTATATTAACAATATTTTTCAGTACCACTGCTTGTGTAAATTAGACCTAATTTCTATGAATTATGAGTGTTGCTTTTAAAAAAAAAATCTGGTTAGGTGTGGTGCAATCCTGCAGTTGTTTACTCAGCTCACGTGTGTTCAGTGGAGTTTACTCCCAGGTAAATGTGCATAGGATTGCGGTATTAATGAGTACTCCACAGTCTTTTAAGTGATGCAAGCTAGAAAATATGCACTCTGTTTACATGACTGTTTGTCAACTGGCTCCTTGTTGAGTTCTTTCATTTTTCTCTTAATTCTCTAGATTTGGCAGGACTTTATGTTTGCTGTTGCTCTTTACCCAACTGACCACAGCTTCCTAGACTCAGTAAGAGCCGAAATTACTCATCAGGTATGGTATTCAGTCCAGTAGGGCCAAGCTCCTAAACTGTATACAAGCTAGTCATGACTAATAATTGCACCGTTTTCCTGCTGGCTTTCTGTTGTGTCACGCTCGTGTGAGTGGTGACATTCTCCTAAGTGCATCCAATCAAACAGAAGTGGCAGGGTGCGGGTGGGATGCAAACAGGATGCACCAAACTGTGCCACGCTCACAGGCATGCTTAAGTAAGGAAGCGAGACAGGGCCTTCTCGGTGGCTGCTCCCCGATTTTGGAATTACTTCCCAAGAGAGGCTAGACTGGCTCCCTCCTTGTTGTCCTTCCACTGGCAGGTGAAGACTTTCTTCTTCCAACAGGCTTTTGGGAACTGACTGCTTTTAATAAAAGGGCTGGTGCAGTCCTATTTTCGTTGTAATTATTGGCATGGTTTTAATGGATTATATCAATGTTGAATTGTTTTTAAATGATTTTTTTCTATGTTTCTAGCTGTTCTTATTTTTATCTGTAAGTCGTCTTGAGTCCCTGTCAGGGAAAAAGGCAAGGTATAAATAAAAATATAGTAACAATAACAATAATACAGTGGTGCCCCGCAAGACGAATGCCTCGCAAGACGGAAAACCCGCTAGACGAAAGGGTTTTCCGTTTTTGAGCTGCTTCGCAAGACGAATTTCCCTACGGGCTTGCTTCGCAAGACGAAAACGCCTTGCAAGTGTTCTGATTTTTTTTCGCTTCCCCCCCTTTTTCTAAGCCGCTAATAGCCTTTTAGCTGCTAATCCGCTAATCCTTTAATAGCCGCTAAGCCTTTAATAGCCGCTAAACCGCTAATAGCGCTAATCCGCTAAGCCACTAATAGGGTTGCTTCTCAAGACGAAAAAACCACAAGACGAAGAGGCTCATGGAACGGATTAATTTCGTCTTGCGAGGCACCACTGTAATAATACAGGTGCACATGCGCAATAGAAGAACGCTTGCTGATTAATTTGTATTCTTGAGCATTGAACAGTTTGGCTGTCAAAAGTATGCCAGTATAATTCAGAACCATCCCTGGAATAGGGCCAGTGCCATTGCTGTTCAATTCCTTCCTTTTTCAATTCTCTCCATCTTCCCTTCTGGTTTGCACAGCTTGACAGGCGATGAATATACAACCCAATGGGATCACTGGCTGCCAGGGCGCTTTAAATGCGTTGAGGAAAGTTCCCACCCCATCCTTCCTCTGCTGTTGTGCTGGGTCCAAGTGCAACATGCATGGGAAATCCCATCCAGCAAAGGCAGGCTTTGGGACAGGAACACACTTAGGTTAGAATCATAGAATCGGACCATAAAATACCCTCATGCTCAAGTGTTGCGTCTCGAAGGAATTCCTTCAGAACAAGAAGGAGCTCATATTTGTGTCTGATAAGCCTAACTTGAAAGTAATTCAAGAATTTCAAGTTAGGCTTATCAGAAGGAAGTTTGAAGTCCCCCTTTGCCTCTTCCTTGCGTAAACACTGATTTTTGACTGGTGCAGTGAGAGCGCCCTCTTCTGTTTTCCCCTTCCAAATACGGAGCTAGGAAAGCCGTTTTTAACCAGCCCTAGAGCCATGTCATGTAAATCTAACCTTGAAGCCTTTGGAAAGTTGAAACCACACCTGAAGCTGACATTATTTTAAGTTATGTCTGATTTGCAGATTCATTAAGACTTTTGGTGAAACCATGTCCCTTTTATACCCCAGACTTTAATCATTAACACTTCTGACTTTACTCATTTTTTATTTGTTATTTAGCACTTACATGTTAAAAGCTCTGCTTTTCGTTTCAGGTAAAGCGGTTAAAATCTCACCCGTCTATCATTTTATGGAGTGGGAACAATGAAAATGAAGCAGCAATTGCATACAACTGGTTCTCTATTCCAAGCGCAAAGAAGAGCGTTTATGCCGACGATTATGTCACGCTTTATGTAAAGAATATCCGAGAGATTGTTCTTGCTGTAAGTACAGCTTTGCAGAAGGCTATGAAGGGTTGAGCTTTGATAGCAAGCTTTGAAAGTTCTGCTGAATTGCTGATTTTACTCTTCTTGTTTGCAACAGTGTCTGTAGTCTGCATACATTGCAGGCAAATCTTTATCATTAAAGATGCATCAGGCACAATCTGGAAACATCTGGAAACATCTGTTTTCTCTGTATATCCATTGATGGGCTCAAATCAGCCCTAACAGCCATTTTATCTTCTGAATTTCACCTGTGTTTGTGATGCCCCTGCAATGTGTACTAACATACTCTATTTTTTTTAAGTGCCTGGTTATTTATTTACAGATAAAAAATACTTGCTTTGGGGAAAATGAGAGTGATAAGTAAGGACCAAGCTTGCCGTGTGTCCACTGGTGTTTGCTGTGCTAAATGCTGCAGTTAATAAAGGGCAGGGATAATGTGCCAGGAAGCCTCAACTGGCCTGTAACTCTGGCTTGTGTACCTGTAACTCTGGCCTGTGTCTTTGACTGCTGAAGGTGCAGGTCTCCCCCATCACACTTTGCCGCGTTTAGCTCTGTGCATACCAGCTTTGTAAGTTGCAAGCATTCCTGCAAGGTAAATATTAACTACCCTTAATGGGCAGACTGAAATGTAGTGAACTGAGAAGTCTAATCTCTCTCTCTCTCTCTCTCTCTCTCTCTCTCTCTCTCTCTCATTCTGCTAATGCAGCATTTATAGTCAGCAGATAGTGTATCCACTTAAATACTGCTCTCTGGCTGAAGCCTGATACTCCCACTATCAAATAAGAAGTGCATATTCGCATATCCTCTTTCCTTACAAACTTCTTTTTTGGGAAAGAGCATCTTTTTTTTGCATTCAGAAGGTCCCAGATTCAATCCCAGGCATCTCTAGATAGGCCTGTCTAAAACCCAGGAGATTTTCTGCAAAACAATTCAGCGTAACTGCTCCAGCACAGAACCATGTAGGCCCTAGGCAGGAGACTGGCTTTCCAAAGTGAGCACAGTGTATCTGCAGTGGTGAAGTGATCAACATTCAAGTGGAGCATTTCAGGGGCTCCGTGTTAAGACTGGAAATTGCCACATATGGTATGGGAAGCCTGTGGCCTCCAGATGTTGGCGATCCAGATGTTGGAGCTCCCTTCACCCCCAGCCATTGGCCATGCTGTTGAGGGCTGATGAGTGTGGGTGAATGTGCACATGTGGAAGCACATTGAGCCATGGGTCTCTCACTAGGTGGGCAATCTGTAATCCTATTTTATGGATTTTGATTTTTTAAAATGTTTTGTATCAGTTGAAGAACTTTTTATTTTCCAAGTTCCTTTAATTCTAAAATATTTTCAGCCTTAAAAACCTTTTAGTTCTTTGTACTATTTGTTCTTTTGTTTTGTTCTCTATATTGATTTCTTTAATTTTTTTTAAAAAAAACATTCCAAGAACATACATGGAACCTGGAGGAAGGGCCTCCAGACTCTCCCTAACAGATGGGAAACAGTTATGTGCCTGCTGCCTGTAAAGACCTTGAACATTTGTCCAAAGAATCAGTTTTGCCTTCAGATGGAAGCTGACTATACAATTTTTTCCCTAAAATGAGCACGTTTTTCCTCATACGAAAATAAATGGACCGCGCACAATGCTTTCCTTAGTATTTGTCTCACAGTCTGAAGGCAATATTTTTCAGAGCAGATTGCTTTCCTTTGAATGCTGAATTTGTTTCTTTGCAGCCGAGCATCTGACTCCAGGAAGCAGATATTCATTTGTGTGATAAGCAGAGCAGAACTCATCCAGCCTAGTGAGAAATGAAGCCATGACTCATTCACCAATTCAGAACTGGCTTTATTTTTATTTTTATTTTGCTTTTGAAATCATAGATGTTTAGCTAGTTTGAAGAAGAAAGAAATGCTTTATTAGCCCTTAGCTCCATTTATTGTCTTGCGTTGTGTTTTTTTAAACCCAGGAAGACGAGACTCGCCCTTTCATTACCTCCAGCCCTACCAATGGTCTGGAGTCGGCCAAGGAAGGCTGGCTAGCTCATGCTCCTTACGACACTCATTTCGGAGATAATCATTACTACAACTATGTGAGTGACTGCTGGGATTGGACCACCTTCCCCAGAACACGATTTGCCTCGGAGTATGGCTTTCAGTCCTGGCCTTCCTTCAGTGCCCTGGCACAGGTAAGTCTTTTGAACCTTTCCCTCTCTTGCAAACCCTGCGAGCAGAAGAAAAGCCAGTTGATGATTTCCTCCCAATGCAAATGATAGCTCTTGGGACCAGCTTACTTAAAGAAATAATCTTGCTCTCTATGTGCCTATTTAATTGCACTTTTACAAGAACCACATCATGTCTGTTCTGCATTTGTGAGGAGTTGACAACACCTGTGCTTTGGAACTTTACCTAATGGCAGCAAATTTGGCAACAAATTGTTTTAAAGGCTTGCTGAAAACTTCACTTGCTTTGGTGAGTTTGCCCATACATATAATTTAGTTACCTATATTTGTTTTAAAAGTCGTATTGGTTTTGTCTTTGTGTACAGTGATGATGGTTTTATGTATCTTTATTTTAAATTTGTTTGTGGATTTTATTTATAATTTTGTTAGTATACTGTTTAGGGAGCTCCTTGCTCAAGTGGTTTATAAATTTTCTAAATAAATAAAAAGAGGACATGTTTTTCTTGGGACCACTGTAGGCGATAAGAGAGTTACATTCTCTCTCTCTCTGTCTGCTCTGACCCGTCATTTACCACTGTCTCCCTCCCAGTAACTTTGCATTATTATTTTTTTAAAAGACAATACAATTTGCATTTTAAAGCAACCGCTAAACATCAAGGACCCCTCTAAACTGGTGTTTTATTGTGGGTATATTTTGCAACATGTCCTTGGCACAAAAATAGTGATCAATTTATTTTGCTTTCTTTGTTGTTCTGTGATGCTTCCTCAGTGCTACATTATTGCTGTCTGGAAGGGTTATAGTGCAACAAAAGTGGGACAACACCCCCCAAACAACAACAACAACAACAACACAGGACATTTGTGGTATGAAAAGCCAGTGGAAGTTATAAGATGTGCATTAGGCCTGTTTAGGGAAGTTTTTAATGTTTGATGTTTTATTCTGTTGGGAGCTGCCCAGAGTGGCTGGGGAAACCCAGCCAGATGGGCGGGGTACAAATTATTGTTGTTGTTGTTACTACTAGTACTGCTACAACTACTAGCTGTAAGTGAAGCAGTGTGACCTTTTGCATTCACAAATGGTATTGAAAGTAGGATTGTGTAGGATTGCCCCGATAGCATCATGAGCACAAATAATCACGAATGTGCAATAAAAAGGATGTTTGGAGTGGGCCTGTGTGCAAAGATTTCCCTAAATGTTGATTCCAGTGGGAGAATGATGCACGTGCTCAGCACTTCTGGCAAGGCCACAGAAGATCCCGCCCTGCAAAAAAGTGTGTAGTCATCTGTTTGCTTGCCCAGGCATAACTGTGTGTGCCGTGTGTGGCCTGAAAGGCAAAAAGATCAAGGCCATAAATGAATTCTGCAAAGCTTTCCTCTCTGGTTGCCTGGAGGTAGTTCTTAGTGAGCACATGGCTGTTGACAAGCCTGAACAAGGCGTAACTTTCTTCAGTCGACATCAACAAGACTTAGAAGAGTTCAAATGCTGGCAGAATATCCCAGTTTGAAATGAGGTGTGTGGGTTTGTAATTGTGTACAGTGCTTTTTACAAGCCTGCCTGCGAATCACGTTCCCCATGTGTATTAAGGCATTTAAAGCCAGGGTCAATTTGGGGAATTTCCCTTCCTGGAAGGAAAAGTATCATTTAAGTGTGCTAAACAATGGGAGTGCAATTAGTTGATGAAAGAACATGTTTGATCAGACGGCAAGAATTCCCATTCTTGGCTCTGGGCACAATGCAGAGAACAATGGGAGCACTTTTATTTCACTGAAAGAAACAAGACACAAACCTGTAGCAAAGCACTTAAGAAGTTAAGCACCACTTTTGGGGGGATTGTGTCTCTCGTCACCAGTTACTTCTGCCTTTAGCTTATTTTTATGGTTTTGCCTTGGATAGATGCATAAAGGCCTGCCCAAAATTCTTTTCTACAGGCCTTGGGAAGTTGCACCACCAGCAACTTCCGGTATTTGTTACGTTGCTGTTGTTTTATCCTGATATTCTGACAAGGAGCTTAAGGCAGTGTACATGATTCTCCCCTCCCGTTTTATCCTCACAAGGATAAAAGGTTTTACCTTATCAGGGTTCAAGGACAATGCAGCCAGGCAAAAGCATTTGGGGCACAGTGTAGCCTGGGGAGATTTCTGGGGGGCAGGCGGAGAGGTATTTGGCCCCTAGTCCTATGATCCCCCACCCATTGTGTAAACACTGCTATTTCCCATGTTCTTTTCTGATCTGCACATGTATACATTTTCTGTATGGAGGTAGTTACAGCTTTAAGATTACAGTCATACCTTGGAAGCCGAACATCTTGGCTCCGAAACAGATCGGCTCCCGAACGATTGAAACCCAGAAGTGAGTGTTCCAGGTTTTGATCGATTTTCGGAAGCCAAACATTCGGCATGGCTTCCAATTGGCTGCAGGATGCTCCTGCAGCCAATTGGAAGCCACGCTTTGGTTTTCAAATGGTTCCGGGAGTCGAACGGACTCTCAGAACGCATTCTGTTCGAAAACCAAGGTACCACTGTACAAACTTTGCACAAAGCATACTTAGATGAAATATATGCTAGAATATGTGTAAATCATTCATGTATTTGTAGCCAGAGAGTGGTGGAAAATATTGCTCACTGCATACTGTATTGCAATCTGCATAATTCTCTGAGGGACATAATTTCTCAAAAGGATTCTTCAGACAGTTTCCTCCTTGAATATTAGGGAGAAAAATAGTTATTTGCTCAGGGATCAGGGAATAAACACATCACACACAAGGTTCCTTTTTTTGCTTTAGCAGCCCAACGGATTACACAGAATGCCTTTGTACAAGAGCCAGTGTGGTGTAGTGGTTAAGAGCGGTAGACTCATAATCTGGGGAACCGGGTTCGCGTCTCCGCTCCTCCACATGCAGCTGCTGGGTGACCTTGGGCTAGTCACACTTCTCTGAAGTCTCTCAGCCCCACTCACCTCACAGAGTGTTTGTTGTGGGGGAGGAAGGGAAAGGAGAATGTTAGCCGCTTTGAGACTCCTTCAGGTAGTGATAAAGCGGGATATCAAATCCAAACTCTTCTTCTTCCAAACTCTACAACACGGGGGTCCAGTTTGCTGGTGGGGGGGGGACACCTTATGCTAAAATGTACTTCAGAACCGTTTGAATTTTTGAGATGGTTTTTTTTTTAAAAAAAGTAATATATGCGAGTGAGTGACTGCAAATGTGTATAAATCTTATTTTGTTTTTAAACCACAGGTGTCATCTGAGGAGGACTGGTTTTACACGAGCAATTTCTCCTTGCATCGGCAACACCACGCTAATGGCAATGACCAAATGCTTCATCAGACAGGCCTCCATTTTAAGCTGCCGCAGGAAGGAGACCCCCTCAAGAACTTTAAGCAATCTATCTACCTCACTCAGGTGAGTATTTGTCAAATTCTTAAGAAGTTTCTTTTTTGTTAAATAAACCATAATCATGGTTGCATAATGCAACATGTATTGCAGAGAACCTGGTACAAAATTATGATAATTGTGTCAAGTGTTTGAATTACACAGTGGGCGAAATCTTGGGTCCAGTGACATCGTTTTAAATTATCGATGGGCTTCTCCCCACACACCGTACAGAGAAATACACATGTACCGTTGTGTATAAAGTGTCGCACGGCTGTTTGCTTTGTGATTACAGGCTGTGTATATACTGGTTGTCAGGTCTGTGACTCTCTGTATGGTGAAACATTAACTCAGCCCTGTAGGCACAATGTTAGACTTGTCTTTTCCTATCCAGGGATTATGACGGTGCCCTGAAAACATGGGGTATGAAGTTGTTCTTTGGAAACAGGTCTAGAAACCACTTGTGCTTATCTGCAACAACTGACGACCTCGAAGAGTTCTGGAAAGACTCTGATGGGCAGTTTTCAATATCTGAAAGGGTAGCCACATTAGTCTGCAGCAGCAAAAACAGCCAAAAGCCTTTTGGCGCATAACAGGCCAGCATTGCTTGTGCTATGGCATAAATTTCTTTGGGCTAAAGCCCACTAGGTCAGATGCAAGGGGTGTGAGTCTCAGTTGTCAGATACAAAGGGAGCAAGGGAAGGGGGGAAATGGAATGCAAAAGGATTGTTTGTGGATGCAAAATGACGTTTTACAGCAACATTTGCTGGCGATTACACAGGCACTATAGCATTGCTGTCTAAGGTGATAATAGAATTAGAGACTAAATGTATTCATACATTTTGCTGTGAAAAGTAATTTTGCATACGTTCGAGCTATTGTTGATTTGTCACAGGCTGTAATTTTGCATGCCGCCGCCTTTCGGCTGCAACATTTACATTCCCTGCTCCCATATATGTTGCATGCATCTCATGAAGCAGGCTGTAATGCGTGAATGTTTATGCCAGGAGAGCATTTGTTAATCCTTTAAGGTGCCACAACACTATTTTGAGGTTTGTTTGTTTTTGAAATGCCCTTTATTAATTTTGCATATACCGTATTTTTCGCCCCATAGGGCGCACTGCCCCATAGGACGCAGCTAGTCTTTTTTGGGGGGGGGGATAAAGGAAAAAAAATTATTTCCCCCCCAGGCACAGGGCTGGCGCGGGGGAAGCCCGAACTTCCCCCGACCCCAGCCCCGAGAACAGCCTGCTATCCGCAGGCTTAGGGAGCCTGGCGGGAAGTCGCGCCGGTCTCCCCAGGCTTGCGGAGAGCTGCGCGAAGCCCGGGTGCAATCTTCAGCGCGCCCCAGGCTTCGGAATGCAGGTGAATCTCGCTCTCCAGGCTTCAGGAAGCTCTGCGCAACCCTAGGGAGCCCGGCGCGAAGTTGCACCGGTGTCCCGAGGGTTGCACAGAGCTTCCTGAAGCCTGGAGAGCGAGAGGGGTCGCTGCGCACCGACCCCTCTCGCTCTCCAGGCTTCAGCGAAAGCCTGCATTTGCCCCATAGGATGCACACACATTTCCCCTTCATTTTTGGAGGGGAAAAAGTGCGTCCTATAGGGCGAAAAATACGGTAGTTTAGAATATGATAAAACACAATGGGGGGACTCTTGTGAATTTTGACTGTATATTTTAGGAATTTTTTAGAGCATTGTTTGAAATACATAACCTACCTGCGAGTATAGGGTGGTATATAAATTCAATAAATAAATACTGCTTACAAATCAAAGTGGAACAGTCCAGAAAGGGTTTTACCATGTGATCGGCTGTTCTCTGCAGTCCAGTCTCAGGGATCTGCATTATTGTCAGTATTTTTTGCAGTTCTATCATTACACAAGCGCTTAGCAATGATATTTTTTCTTTTTGTTTTGGCCTTCGCTGCCTTAGATTATGCAGGCCCAGTGCATAAAGTCCCAAACGGAGTTCTATCGTCGCAGCCAAAGCGAGATAATCAATGGGGAGGGGCGCACCATGGGGGCACTATATTGGCAACTCAATGATATCTGGCAGGCTCCTTCCTGGGCTTCTCTGGGTAAGTCTTCTTCAGCCAAAGCAAAATTAGGAATTGGGCTGCTTTAATGTGCATGCTTTCTTACTGTCTTTGCAAGCCTATTTTATTTATTTACCATATTTTTCGCTCCATAAGACACACTTTTTTCCTCCTAAAAAGTAAGGGGAAATGTGTGTGCGTCTTATGGAGCGAATGCAGGCTGCGCAGCTATCGCTGAAGCCAGCACAGCAAGAGGGAGAGCTGCGCAGCGCCTCTTGTTCTGCTGGCTTCCCAGCGAAGCAGGATGAGGGACGGAAAGGAGCCCTTACGGAACCCCTTCCGTCCCTCATCCTGCTTCGTTGGGAAGCCAGCAGACCAAGAGGCGCTGCGCAGCTCTCACTCTTGCTGTGCTGGTTTCATCGATAGAAGAAGAGTGACTAGTGGGGTGCCACAAGGTTCTGTCTTGGGCCCGGTCTTATTCAACATCTTTATCAACGACTTGGATGATGGACTCAAGGGCATCCTGATCAAATTTGCAGATGACACCAAACTGGGAGGGGTGGCTAACACCCCAGAGGACAGGATCACACTTCAAAACGACCTTGACAGATTAGAGAACTGGGCAAAAACAAACAAGATGAATTTTAACAGGGAGAAATGTAAAGTATTGCACTTGGGCAAAAAAAATGAGAGGCACAAATACAAGATGGGGGACACCTGGCTTGAGAGCAGTACATGTGAAAAGGATCTAGGAGTCTTGGTTGACCACAAACTTGACATGAGCCAACAGTGTGACGCGGCAGCTAAAAAAGCCAATGCAATTCTGGGCTGCATCAATAGGAGTATAGCATCTAGATCAAGGGAAGTAATAGTGCCACTGTATTCTGCTCTGGTCAGACCGCACCTGGAGTACTGTGTCCAGTTCTGGGCACCACAGTTCAAGAAGGACACTGACAAACTGGAACGTGTCCAGAGGAGGGCAACCAAAATGGTCAAAGGCCTGGAAACGATGCCTTATGAGGAACGGCTAAGGGAGCTGGGCATGTTTAGCCTGGAGAAGAGGAGGTTAAGGGGTGATATGATAGCCATGTTCAAATATATAAAAGGATGTCACATAGAGGAGGGAGAAAGGTTGTTTTCTGCTGCTCCAGAGAAGCGGACACGGAGCAATGGATCCAAACTACAAGAAAGAAGATTCCACCTAAACTTTAGGAAGAACTTCCTGACAGTAAGAGCTGTTCGACAGTGGAATTTGCTGCCAAGGAGTGTGGTGGAGTCTCCTTCTTTGGAGGTCTTTAAGCAGAGGCTTCACAACCATATGTCAGGAGTGCTCTGATGGTGTTTCCTGCTTGGCAGGGGGTTGGACTCGATGGCCCTTGTGGTCTCTTCCAACTCTATGATTCTATGATTCTATGATTCTATGATAGCCGCGCAGCTTGCTCTGGCTTTTCAGGGAGGTGGAAGAAGGGACGGAGGGTAGCCTGTCAGTCCCTTCTCCCACCTCCTGGAAAAGCCAGCAACAGCCGCTCTATCTTTAAAGAACTGCGCCGAGCGAGCCTGTCTGCGGCTCTTGCTGGCTTTTCTTGTTTTCCTCCTCTAAAAACCAGGTGCGTCTTATGGTTGGGTACGTCTTACAGTGTGAAAAATATGGTATATTTCACCTTTGCTGTGAGGAGCTTAAGGTGGTGAATGTGATTCTCCCTCTCAATTGCATCTTCACACCATCCCTGAGAGGTTGTATAGGCTGGGAGAAAGTCCCTGGCCCAAGGTCACCTAGTGAGCTTCATGGCCGAGTGGGACTTTGGAAAAAATAGTTCTGATCGTGCAAGGATCCCATTTCCCCGATTGAACTTCCCCACCCTCTCCTTGGGCTCCACCATCTCCAGATCTGTCCTGGAGGGGGAAACCCAGAACAGATTTAGGAGGGACACAGGAAGAGGAGAAGGAGGGGAGGTTCTGTTGCACAGCCGGATGTTCTTGTGCTGGCAAGAACTACTTTGTTGGGTACTGCCCAGGGTACCACAAATTAAATTGCAGCATTTTGTCAAATGCCTTAAAGCACCAAGCTTTTTAGCCATTTCAGGCATGTAGTGGTAACCAACATGGTTCCCTCCAGATGTTGTGAACCACAACTCCTCTCGTCGCTGTCTGAGAGGAGTCGGAGTGCAAAACATCAGAGGAGCATCGCACTGGCTACCTTTGGGATAAGGCTTGACATTAAAGACTGGTTCCTACAATGTCAGCAGTTCCCAAGGGTGTGTGTGCATGTGTTTTACCTGGGGTGTGTCCCAGGAAGAGCTAATATAATCTGCACGTCGTTCTGGTAGATAACTTTGATTTGCAGAGGAAAGAAGTTAGGAGATATTAAAAGTAGAGCCTTCAATTATGTCGTAGGATTCGCCTTTGCTGCTATACAGCATGTCATGATTTGGTCTGAACAGTCTCTTCCTCTCTGGGCGTGTTTCAATCGTTGTTGAAAAATTAAAGAGACATCTGTTTAAATTAGCACTTGACTCTCTCAGAGACTCTTAACAGACTGTCGGGGTTTTGTAGTATGAATAGCAAGACGTATATTTCCGAGCTCTCGGCTCCCCCAATTCCATCGTAGTGGATTTGGGTGATAACGGTGGTCAGTTCCCACAACCATGTCTTGGCTGAAATATGCATCAGTGGTCAGATATATGGGTATAAAGGGGGCAGGAGCAAATTTTCATTGAATAGGGTTCAAACTACAAGGGAGAAAAAGAAAGATTTAGGTTAATGATGATTTAAAGTGGCACGATGCTGTTTTAAATGTATAGTGTAGATAGGGCCTTAGTCATACACATGGGACAGCTGTAGCCACAGTGTGATGTTTCGTCTTTAGGAGAGGAAAGCAAATTGCAACCACTGTTTGCTGAGCCTCAGGTCTTGTGTAATGTCACCTTGACATACCTGATTCAAATCACACATTTTACTTGGACGGGATGACTCAGTTTTAGTCTCATCACATCTAGCACTTACATCATCCAGCGAGCTGAAACCAGCAGCTATTAGAGAGAATAATAGCTTTTGGATGCATGATTATGGTGCAGACCAAGGAAATGATGCCTTTGGGGTTTGCAGTTGATTATTTTAGCACTGGTCCCAGAGAGGAGTGGGTTGCCTACTCTGACTGTTGGTGAGAAGAACTTCAGGGAAAACTTAAAAACTAGGAACCTACTGCTGCCACTCTCCTTTATTCTTTGTCTCTATCCCATGTCACCCTTATTATTTGTTGATTAAAGCATTTCTACTATATACCCTTCAGAAGAAAAAGGCTGCCAGAGCAGTGTACAAAAATAACAAGACAGTCCCTGCCTTCAGGCTGATAAATTTTAAAGGACACAACACAAAAGGAAAAGGAACTGGGAGGGAGAAGGAAAAGCAAGACTGCATATCTAGTTACAAAGTTTATCTGGTAGCAATTAATGAAGCTGGATGTAAGCACAACAGACGGTCTGCTATTTCCTCTGCATCTGGCGGTTTCAGCCACCTCTTTCTCTGCAGTGCAGTTGCTTGAAATACAGGACATTAATTGCTTGAATTCCAGTGGCCCCATCACCTGCTTTTCAGATAAATTGTCACATTTGTTGAGTGCATATACATATCTGTGTATGCCCTATATAGCATGCATCATCACATTCACTGTGGTCGCCCTGCAACAACCCCACTGCATGTAGGGAATGGATTGCCTAATGGTGAGAGGGGTTTAGCAGTTCTGGGGGAGCTGGTACCGCTCATTCCTGTAAGAGAACCTGGTACCTTTCTGCAAACGCCTGCCTGATATGGCTTCCATTTTGAACTGCAGCAATAGAGACAGTAGAAGGTTTTTAACATGTGAACAGGAATGAGTGTATGGGCTGCTTTGATACAAGCACAAATATTAATAAGGGGAAAGAATTAGCTCCAGCGGTGAAACAATAAATAAATAAATAAATATATGTAAGTGATACCCACTCATTCCCCTCAAGTCATTTATGAACCAGCCTTCCTCCGACTTGAGAAAATAAAAAAGGCCTTTTAATCTGAATGGTTGCATGGTAAGGTAAACTGCAGGTCATTTCAGGGTATGTGTAATGAGTATGGGTTGCTCGTGCGTAAGTTACCGCCACTCCTGGCTGTGTTGCCTTGTTAAACCTTTCTGTCTGGACAGCCCTTCACTTTGTGGCTGCCTCAGTCGCTAGCAGAATCCGTCAGTGGGCCTTTCTTAAACCTTTTCCAACATAAAAGTTGTTTGACGCCAAGTCTCCTCCTACTCTCCCTGTGCGGAAGTCTTCTGCGCAGGGAGGGCGTGGGTAGCGGAGGACCCGTGCTCTCCCCGCTGGTGTCCGGTGAAGAGTCCTGGAGCCCTCTCGCCGATTCCCCCATCAGCCCCTCTATATCCCTGGTGTAGCGCTGATTTGCTTCCCCATCTGCTGAGCTGCTTCTCTCCCTGCTGGGCCCTTCTCCAGCAACATTTGAGAGCCTTCCCTCCGCCTCTAGCTCCGATGTCAGTTCCCTGACAGTATGGTTAATATATTTTCTCCTTTGGAACCTTCTCAGAATATGGTGGCAAGTGGAAGATGCTCCATTATTTTGCCCAGCGCTTTTTCGCTCCTTTATTGCCTGTGGCATACGAAGATAAAGATGCTCTCTACATATATGGAATCTCAGATCTTCACGCAGATTATGAGCTGACACTCAGAGTAAGTTCCACTTTGCCCATTCTCTGAAGCTGGGTCTGGAAAGAATTTGGAGGCTGGGCGGGGTGGGCTTTCCCCCAACCCTTCCATTCAACCCAAAGCAAAATCTTAAGGAGTCTAGCTCAAAATAATAACCAAAGCAAAATCTTAAGGAGTCTAGCTCTAAATAACTCCCAGCTACGAAATAATGCTGCATTTTGAGTTTTTAAGTGAGGTGTAAATATTTGAATTTTGCAAGCTAATGTTGTAGGATTATTGCCTGAATAAAGGCATCCTCCTGTCAAAGTTAAGCTCTTTTGAAGGCTATGAATTTTAATAAGAGAAATGTAAACGTGTGCTCACTCTAGGTTGAGTTGTTTTGAGTTTTATTAATGGCAAGGAAGTATTCATAATATGCCTTTATTGTCTTGAACGCTTAACCTGCCCTGCAGGTCAGTCTGCATGATTGGGGTTTGACAGAGCCAGTGTGTACCTTGGCTAAAGAGGGCGTGCTCATCAAGGGAGGAGCAGCTGTCCCCATCTACAAGGAGCCCATCAGTGACCTTCTGAAACAATGTGGAAATTGTACCAGGCAAAGCTGTGTTGTCACCTTTTCCCTTGAAGGTGAAGAGGAGCTCTCCAGCCCAAGCAATTACCACTTCCTGTCCTCCTTGAAGGATGCAGTGGGATTAAAGAATCCACAACTTCTTGTAAGCAACAAAATTATTTTGTTCAAGTAATAACGTTCTTTCCTTGGCACACAAGTAGCAGTTCATAGAACCACAGAGGGTATAGAATAACTGCGGTGAGATGTCTTGGCCCTGAGTAATACTCAGAAGCTGTGTATGAAGTCAGGATACTGAACTCTGTGCATAGTACCAAAGGATCTGTGATTTCACCCTTATGGAAGCATATGTGCCGAACCTTACAAAAGGCCTTGGATGCCATATGCAAAACTGCCTAATTCCCATCATTTATAGATGTCATGGAATTGAACTTTTATTGCCGTTTCTTGGTGTTTTCACCTTAAAATGGAGCAATTACGTTGGGGCATAGAAAGTGCCTCATGTCTAAATAAAATGGCATTCCTGCTTAATGCTGATGGCAGGTCCTGCCAAGGCTCCATGTCTTCAGCATGTCTGCAAAATCAGGCTGAGCCAGCGCAAATAGGAACTGTGAACAAGAAGAGCAGGCAGTCCTTCTGCCTTATGGATTTATGAGGCAGTATTTCCTGAGACCTTTTGACATGACATAAGAAGTAATGGTGGGCACACTGGTGTGTCATCTTGGCAAACCAAGACTTAACTGGTGCAGTTCTGGGGAAGAGTAATTTTCTTCATCTCCTGGAATTGCTGAAGAGGAAACCATAGTACAGTGGTAACCAATGTAGGGTCCCTCCAGGTGTTTGGGGACTACAACTCCCATTAACCCTGACCATTGTTCATACCGGCTGGGACTGATGGGAGTTGTACATCTGGAGTTACGCTAGCAATCCTTGCCGTAGTATTAAACTGGTATAAAAATAATGTTTATAAATCAGGTTTCAAGTAACAAGCGGCTCCATATGCCATTATTTCCTTTTCTGCAGACAAGCTTGTTGTGAGGAGGAATAAATTATTAAAGCACATTGTTTATAATAGGGAATTTCTACTAGGCACACTGCACAGATAATAATCCTTTGCCCCCTCCCCTTCAGGCTTCTGTTTCCCAAGAAGGAGATCAGTTTCAGATTATCGTGGAAGCCACAGCCATCACTCCTTTTGTTTGGTTGGATGCTGGAAACATCCCAGGAAGATTCAGTGACAACGGTTTCCTTCTCACTGAGAAACGGAGAGCCATACTGTTCTACCCTTGGGAAACCACTAGCGCCAAAGAGCTGGAGAAGTCGCTCAGCTTAACATCATTGACAGACATTTCCTGAGGAAAGGCCTGAAGGAGGGAGAGGAAGCTGGATGGAAATGGGAATGAAACGCCGCAGCAAGAGAGGCACAAACTAGGAGCATTAAACATCATTCTTGTGCCAGCATCTTCCACACTTGGGACCCTTTTGTTCAGCGGACTGGAGCCCAGAGCAAATCAGCACAGCTACAGAACAAGGTGACCACGTATGCTAAGAGAGCTTAATCAAAACAGTGAAATGAATTGCATAGAATGATTCTTTAGTGCCCTCGTTTACTTTCCTCTGTATTCTGGCAACAGGGCTTTTTATTCAAGATGGAAGGATGTGCTGTACCAGTATTAGACTAAGGAGCCAAACTGATGCACGTCTCAGATTATAGGGAAGATGGGTGGTAGTGGAAGTCTTAGTTATTGGGGCTAGTCAACGTGGGACTTGCCTAAGGGTCTCACTCTCCAGATAGTTAGAGCAGTGTTCCCAAGGCATGCTTAAAGTTGCAAGGTTGCACACAGATTGAGAGGCTGCACACAGATCTCTCTTAAAGGTGCTAGGTGCACAAGTCTAGGAACCACTTGCAAAGTAGGCCTGATATGTGTGCTGCTAAAGATGGCAGGAAAAAAGCTAATAGGAGTGGCTGCAGGCATAAACAAGAGTATTTTTTCCTTTACCCCTGCATATTATCAGTCAGCAGCTACTCATTGGAAGGAGGTCTTTAAAATCACTGGCTGTTATTTTTTTGGTTGGCTTGAACTGTGGCACTTCTCAGTTTAGGATTCCTTCTTTCACTGGTCCACACTGTGTTCAGAGGGCTGGTGGTTGTTTTTGCTGCAACAGAGCGACAGCTAAGTATTGTGTCATCTTAAAAAGACCTAACAGTTGGTTCTCTTTATCATCTGTGGCTGTGAAGGGTGGTCATTTTTATACATTTAAGCTCTGAATCTTGTCACAGGCTGTACCATTGCCAATCAACTTTAACAGTCGTACCTTGGTTGATGAACGGAATCTGTTCCGGAAGTCCGTCCAATGTTTGAAAACCAGGGTGCGGCTACCGATTGGCTGCAGGAGCTTCCTACACTCAATTGGAAGCCACATCGGATGTTCGGGTTCCAAAGAACGTTCGCAAACCAGAACGCTCACTTCTGGGTTTGCAGTGTTCGGGAGCCAAAACGTTTGAGTCGCAAGGCGTTCGTCAACATAATGGTTGACTGAGGATCACACACTATTCTTTCGATGAAGTGGGCCCTAGTCCATGAATGCTCATGTCATAATGTCAATGTTAAAGTTGCCACAAGGACCCGTTGATCTTGGTTCACCTGTCTTGCCCACTTCCAGTATGTTTTTTCAGCACCCTTGTCCGTTTACTTAAGTGTCCTGCTCACAGCTATCTGACACACAAGTGGAAAAAGGTGCGAATAGTTTCTTCCTATAGTTCAAGAGAGTTTAAGGGGGGGGGTTTCTATGGACACATATAGTGGCCTTCTGTGTTCTCACCTTCTTTACCTCTTAAGGAGTTTAGGAGTTAAGCCGCCCTTGAGAGAAGTTACTGAAAATTTTTAGCAGAACTTTAGGCCTTTCTCAGGTGATCTCATAATGGAAAAATGCCTCACCCAAATCAGAATTCACCTTCTGATTTACGTTATGAGTGCTTTGTCATCAAGCTAATGGGAGCAGTTTGCCTCCAGGACCTTAGCTGCTTTCCATGTTTGCTTCAGCACAAAAATACAGAAAATGTGAATTCTGTCTTTTATTATAAAAGTAAAATAAAAAAACCAAGCATTTAAAAAGCACATTATTTTCCTTGAGTAATTTCATCTAAACAAGAATATTTACAGCAGAAAGCTGGTAAAACAGGATGTGGGAAACAGTCTGAAGCTTGGATGATTTTTATAGACACCAGATGAAAATTTAAATATACTTACTGAAATATACATTATATTCTTTTGACTTAAGTATCTATCCTGATCACTGCTTACAACCCTGTACCACGCTCCACAGCCAATGTCTCTCTTGTAACTTTTACCATACATCATGTTGGTAGTCCATTTCTTCTATAGGTGAAGATCTTAGGAAGAAAGAAGGCCACTCCATCTTCATGCTGCTGGTCCTGAGCTTCCCACTTTACTGGGACCTGATTCCCATTTCTTGAACAGTCCTGTCGATGTACATTTTAAAGAGCTTTTTCTTCCAGTGCACTTTGAATTGTTAGCAACTTCCTTCCTCTGCAGGAAACTTTACAAAACCATTCCACACCTCTAAGTGGCTTCAATTTTGCCTTGTGGCAAGTTGTCCTGGCCGTAGCCTGTGGTCAGTTTCTTAAGTGTTACTGGTGACTTGCTGGTGAAAGACTCTGAATATGTGAAGCTGAGTTTGCGGAGGGAAATCTCTACACCGCTGTCACAAATACTTTCAGCATCCTGGAATTTGAGATCACCTGGCAGAGGGGGAAAGGAACATGTTGCATAATTCATGGGGTTTTAAGAAAATGCTAATACAATGCAATATATCCAGTTCAGGAAATAAATCAAAAGAGCAATGCAAAGGCCTCTTTGCTCCCCAGACAATGGTGAAAATAAAACAAAAATTACTAGCAGCTGCAGGAGGAGTCCAGGGCAGGAGCTTTACGAATATTAGTGTTTCCAGGCAACATGTTTTGCACACTCAAGGTCTCTGGCTGAATCCTTGGCACTTCCAATTAAAAGAGCTTTGTTGGCAAAGCTAGGAAGGATTTGTGCCTAAGAACATGGACAATCCAGAAAATGCTGGGATAGATGGCCAAGCAGTATTATATGATAAGGCAGCTTCACATGTCCTGAAGCCTTGGCTTGTCCTTTTGCTAAGCCCTTGCGCTAAGCTTGTTTTTCCTACCATGTTACTAAATGCCAAGGCTGCACCAGCTGCTAGAACATTGGGAAGGTGACCTGTGTTTTCTAAGGTTCCAGCACTATTTTAAAAAATCATCTTGGAATTACTGAGATCTGGCAAAGAAACCGTCACCTAGATAAGTATGGGTACAGATTTACTGAACTGCTCCCTTAAGAATTGTAACTATTGATTGCTCTGTTGCTTCCTTTAAATGCACTACTGCCAGGCCAAACAATTAAAAAAACACCAATGAATGTGTTTCCAGATAATGAGAGAACAAAGTAACAGTGAAGTCCTCAGCAAGTTGCTTCAGAAGCAAGTTGATTTCAGTAGGACTTTCTTGCTAGTAATTGTGTTAAGGATTGCATTTCAAATGCATGTTTGTTTTTTACTCCTTTCTTAGTAAACTAGTCGGGTGTTTTAAGCAAAGCTATTATTTTACTATTACATCTTTTCCTCCCTGTTGCTCAGAGCATCATATATGGGCGTAATGACTGTCCTATCAAGGCACTAACCAAGGTATGGGGAGCTTTTGGCCCTCCAGATGTTGGCGAATGACAGCTCCCATCAGCCCCAGCAAGCATGGCCAATGGCCAAGGATGGTGGAAGCTATAGTTCAGCAAAACCTGGAGTGGGAAAGGTTCCCCACATCATCACTAACCCAACAAACCTGCTTAACTTAAACAAGCTGTGCGCCCTCAGTCTTAATTCATGGCACTTCCCTTCCAAAACCTTTAAATGCAGAGGACTAAAATATAGATCAACCCATTCCTCGTCCATGTCAGTTCTGCATGTTTTCATTCCTAACTGTCTTCTGCATCCCATTAATATTTAAATACATAGGTTATTAAAAAATATATATTCAAATATGTATTTGATCTCCATGTATACCATTCAAAATGTGTTTTATTCCAAACCAACAGTTTTTAAAACACATTTTGGTAGGTTTCTTTAAATTTTGCAATACAGTTGTGGGCTCAGAGTACAGTGGTGCCCCACAAGACGAACGCCTCGGAAGATGAAAAACTCGCTAGATGAAGGAGTTTTTCGTTTTCTTAGCTGCTTCGCAAGACGCATTTCCCTATGGGCTTGCTTCGCAAAACGAAGCTTGCCCTGCAAGCTCCGGGGATAGCGGGGAAGCACAGCGCATCTTCCCCGCTGTCCCTGGACCTCTTTTGAAGCAAGGGGCGGTGGGGAGAAGATCGCTTCTCCCCGTTGCCAGCCCCGCAATCTCCGGGGACAGAGGGGAAGGCGCGCACGCCTTCCCCTCTGTCCCCGGACCCCTTTTGAACCAAGGGGCGGCAACGGGGAGAAGCGATCTTCTCCCCGCTGCCCCTTCCCTTGCTTTAAAACAGGTCCCCGGAGATTGCGGGGCAGGCAACGGGGAGAAGCAATCTTCTCCCCGCCGCCCCTTGCTTTAAATAGGTCCGGGGACAGAGGGGAAGGCGCACGGCGCTTCCCCTCTGTCCCCGGACGGTCTCCATAGGAACGCATTGATTGATTTTCAGTGCATTCCTATGGGAAACCGTGCATCGCAAGACGAAAAACTTGCAAGAAGAAAAAACTTGCGGAACGAATTACCGTATTTTTCGGACTATTGGACGCACCGGTCCATAGGACGCACCTAGATTTGGGGGGGGGGGGGAAATAAAGGCAAAAAAAAATTATCGCCCCCCGCCAGGCGCGGGGCTGGGGCGGGGAAGCCCGAGCTTCCCCCTCCCCCAGAACGGGACCCAGAGCCATGCCGAAGCTGCGCGCAGCTTTGGCATCGCTCTGGGAGCTTGCGGGGCTGGGGGAGGAGGAAGCCTTCCGCCAGCCTCCAAACCATGTCGGGAGACAGCGGGATGGCGCGCTGCGCCTCTCCCGCTGTCCCCCGAGTTTGCGGGGCTGGGCCAGCCTTCTAACCAAGTCGGGGGACAGCGGGAAGGGCGTGCTGCACCCCTGCCGCTGTCTCCCGAGTTTGCGGGGCTGGCGACGGGGAGGAGCAGGCTTCTCCCCCCGCCAGCCTTCTAGACAAGTTGGGGGACAGTGGCAAAGATGCGCTGCGCCTCTCCCGCTGTCTCCCGAGTTTGCGGGGCTGGCGACGGGGAGGAGCAGGCTCCCCCCCCAGCCTTCTAACCAAGTCGGGGGACAGTGGGAAGGGCGTGCTGCGCCTCTCCCGCTGTCCCCCGAGCTTGTGGGGCTGGCGGTGGGGCTCTCCTGAAGCCTGGAGGTTGTGGGGCTGGTGGGGGGGAGAAGCAGGCTTGCTTCTCCCACCCCCAGCCTCCAGATCAGGTCGGGGAATAGCGGGATGGCGGAGCGCTGCCATCCCGCTATTCCCCGACCTGATCTGGAGGTTGTGGGGATGGTGGGGGGGGGGGGAGAAGCAGGCTTGCTTCTCCCACCCTCAGCCTCCAGATCAGGTCGGGGAATAGCGGGATGGCGGCTCTGCGCCTCCCCGCTGTCCCCAGCTTTTGGGTGCAGGCTGCTGCCCGCAAGCCTTGCGAGCCCGCGGGACATCCCGCCGGGCTTGCAAGACTTGGGATAGCTTCCTGAAGCCTGGAGAGCGAGAGGGGTCGGTGCGCACGGACCCCTCTCGCTCTCCAGGCTTCAGCAAAAGCCTGCATTCGCACCATAGGACGCACACACATTTCCCCTTCATTTTTGGAGGGGAAAAAGTGCGTCCTATAGTGCGAAAAATACGGTAATTTAGTCTTGCGAGGCACCACTGTAGTGTGAAACATAAAGGAATAAATATATGTTCTGATCGACAACGTTAGTCTGGAAGTGTGCATCAAGTAAGTTTGCACTGAAATTTATGGAAATTTGTCAAGGACACCTAGTCTGAATACTCTTTGAGATGCATCAAGTCAGGAGCTGACTAGTGCTGCAGCTGAATGGATATTTGTGTCAGGAACTGACACAGTATTTTAGGCTAAGAAGAACCCTACAAGAGTTAGGGAATTCCTAACCTCACCCAGTAGGCTCAGCAGCTGCGAAAGGATTTGAATCTAGGTTTGTCACATGCAAATCAAACCATCTAGACACCTCATTGCTCTGTCCTTATTACCATCTCTGCCACAGGGGTGGGGGGTGGGGGTGGAGCTGCAAAATGTTTGTTTTATTGCAGGAGCATTGATTGGCATACAGCAGTTTACCTGTTTGTGCTATCATGGGAGAGGAAGGCGATTCGCATAATGGAGCTCTTGCATCCTTTGCCTGCTCTTTGCTGGACTGGCTCAATGAGATGGATAATGAGTTCAGAATTATTTCTGCAGCCTCTGTACAATCCATTTCTATCAAGGCATCAACCAGCTCCCTTACAGTGCCACCAGAAACCTGCATAGATTTTAAAATAAAGGTAAACAAACTGAGGCAGGCTTTCCACCCAATTAAAAGAGGATCATTAGCTTTCTATGCAAGTGCAGATCTACAAAAAACTTCGCGGTAGGTAACTTGACAGTTGGCTTTGGTTTTCCTTCAAAGAACAGAAATATCAACACTTATTGACTGAAGGTGAGTCTATTATTAATTATTATTGTTGTTGTTGTTGTTGTTGTTGTTGTTGTTGTTATTAGGCAGGTGGTAATAATAAGGTCCTGGGGTAGGTTACAACAATGTAAAAAGATATTAAAATCAGTTAAAATAATTCACCATCAAAAGAATAGGGTGGGTCCTAAAATAGATATTTCAGGTGTCAAAGTCAAGGTGCATCATTAGCATGTGACAAAACTACAATGATGGTGCCAGTAACATTCCACAGCCTAGCTCTAGGAGCTGCCACCCCACAGCTTCTGAGGGTGCTGGAACTAACACGGGGCTTTTTTTCTGCCAGTCAGACCCAATGGAGCCTGTAGTAAACTCTTTAACGTGAACCACTTCAATTGGGCCCAGAAACAAACATGAGATATCCCTAGAATTCTTATAAACATGCAGCCACGTGGCAGAATAAAATATGTAATAGTTGGAGAGCATTGTTTAATTTACAGATGAAAAACCTATATGATTGCTTCTTGCCATGTGCATGGCACGACTACACAAACTTTTTCTGAGATTAACACTGAGGGAATATCTCACCTTACAGTGAGTTTCTAAATATTGCAGCAGCCTAAAAAGGGGTTGGATCCTTCATACATCCTCCCGTAAAGGGGTATTCTTAACATCATATGGTTGGAAATGATCAACAGGGCCTAAAGGTCCCAAATTCCCCAGTCCAAGCCCAATATGCACACTGATAAATGCACAGAACTTGCAGGCCTCTTGTTAAGTTCACTGGAATGACTAACTCGCCATGTGCAAATGATAGGTTGTCTCCTGTTCTATAATCAATAGAAACATCATCATAGGCACAGGCACCCTCAGGGTCGTTGTGACAAGGAATTATTGAGGGATCTTACTAGGCAGGTGCTTATAGACATTAAAGACAGGATGCAAGGCTAAATGGGCCATTGGGCTGGCCCATTAGGCACGTTATTCGAGTTACCTCATAATTATCAAGCAGGGTTTTTGACGGAGAGGGGCTCAACCGGAAGGCATTGTTAAGTATCCCTAGACCAAGCTTTTGCGCCAGCATGGACCAGTTTTTGTTCAGATCAGGCACTTCAAGTAACTTGTAAAGCTGTAACTTGACATCCTCCTTCAGCTCTTTCATGTTTCCTGGAAGAAGGTGAAAAACAAAACCGAACGTGAATTTACTCACCACTAGCTATACTTCAAGGGACGCAGGTGGCGCTGTGGGTTAAACCACAGAGCCTAGGACTTGCCGATCTGAAGGTTGGCGGTTCAAATCCCCGTGACAGGGTGAGCTCCCATTGCTCGGTCCCTGCTCCTGCCCACCTAGCAGTTCGAAAGCACGTCAGAGTGCAAGTAGATAAATAGGTACTGCTCTGGCGGGAAGGGAAACGGCATTTCCGTGCGTTGTTCTGGTTCGCCAGAAGCAGCTTAGTCATGCTGGCCACATGACCTGGGAAGCTGTATGCCGGCTCCCTCGGCCAATAAAGCGAGATGGGCGCCGCAACCCCAGAGTCGGTCACGACTGGACCTAATGGTCAGGGGTCCCTTTACCTTTTACTTTTAGCTATACTTCAACCTTTGCTCCTCAAGCGGAAGCAAATGCTCGTTTTAAATACAGCAGTGTGTAAAAGCACACTGTTGACTACAGCCAAAACTGAGCATGAACTTGGCCTTCCCAAAGTCTCCAGTGCAAATTTGAATCCCGGATGTGAGCCTCCTTTTTCCTTCCAGGCATGCTAGTCTGTTTCAACTAAACCAGGGGTCAGCAAACCTTTTCAGCAGGGGGCCGGTACACTGTCCTTCGGACCTTGTGGGGGGCTAGACTATATTTTGAAGGGAAAAAATGAATTCCTATGCCCCACAAATAACCCAGAGACACATTTTAAACAAAAGGACACATTCTACTCATGTAAAAACACGCTGATTCCCAGACCGTCCGTGGGCCAGATTTAGAAGGTGATTGGTCCGGATTCAGCCCCCGGGCCTTAGTTTGCCTATCCATGAACTAAACACAGCAATAATATTCCCAATGTGGGTAGAGTGAGACCATATGCTGATCATAACCCGTCTTTTTTTAAGAGACAGCACAAGTATAACACTTCAATAGGACAATGCTTTTTTAAAGTTTCAAGGTGTGTTAAAATTCACCATCTGTTCACAGTGATCTAGTGCCCTTTGTCCACTACCTGACCTAGATATGGGGAGTAAATTAATTTGAACAGGTTCCTGCCAAGGAGCTATTTCTCTTGCCAGGGACTGGATGGGACAAAAGCTAAGGAGCTGAGTTTGGATGTGCAAAATCTCTTAGCTCCTGAAATGAAACCATTTTTTTCACTGGGAAAGGCACTATAAAAAGATGCTTTCATCAATATAACTAGGAATGTCGCATGACAAAAGAAATGTTAGGTTGCAATCCTAAACCCAATTGACACGAGTTAGTTCTAAAGTAAACATGCATAGAATTGCAATGAGTTGAGCAACTGTAGATTATAGAAGTTTTCAAGTGGATAAAAATTAGTCCTGAAACAGGAACAATGCTTTGTTTTTAGATGACATGCACTTACTTTAAAAAAATGTATTTGTATTATTAATAAATGTTTTTGAAAACACTGCTGCCTAATTAATTGAGATCACTTTCTTTTAGTCTATTAAAATGGATTACTCTGATTATCAGTCAAACATTGCACATCCACTATCAAATATGGAACTTTACAGAGTGATAGCAAAAGAGAAACATCTCTGACCTGAAGAGCTTACTGACTAAAATTCTGACAAGGAGTTGGGAAGGGGAAACCAAGCTTCTTGGGTAATGGTGTGTGTGTATGTGTATCAGGCTTCCTTCAAAACAGAGTATGAATTAGGGGTAATTTAAGTCAGTGTAGGTTACATTGGCTTCCATAGTTAGGATGCTCTGGTAATCTTTGTTTCAGCTGAGAAATAAAATGTTGGTGGTGAAGAGTGAAATACTGTACACTTACTCCCAGGTAAGTGTGTTTAGAATTGTAGTCTAAGACAAAGGCTGCACAGGAAAGGGTTTTTATAAGGATTTGATGGATGAGAAAGAGGAGGCATCACATGGCTGTTCTGAGAGAGGTTTCCAGGGAGAATAGACAGTGTTGTTTATGAAACCTTGAGATGGCTGAAGACAAAAAGTGCTGCCTCCTAGGTCAGACTGTACAGTTCAGATCTCAAGTGTGCTTTTAGCAAAGAACAATAAGTGCCCTACAACAAACTTGCTGCAAAATAATACTGAGCAATCAAGCTAAGCTGGAGAAGAAAGAAATCTCAGCCAGTCCCGTCCCCCCCACTGCTTATACACACCCTTACCTTGTGTCAATAGATCTTCGGAAGCTATCTTTGATTTGGAGGGTTTACCATTCAAGATATCATACACCTGTTAGGAAGAACAGTTAGCTAATTAGTGCAAATGCAAAGCGAAAGCATCCAGCTGCATCCTGTACATTTAAGTTTCAAGTCTGGCATTCATAGTCTTCAAGCGGTCAGCTGGTAGCATAATGCATATCTGTATTTTAGTGCTGGAGGAAGGTCACACTTTCCCTTACCTCCTCCAGCATAACTGCAAAGAAAAAAAAATGGAAGTGACTGCTTCCATTTTTAAAGTAAAGAGGTGCCAGTACTCTGTACAGGTGAGTACTGTCACAAAAAAGCCCTTCTGCTTCTGCTCAGCCATACTTTAAAGAAAAGAGAATTATTTTTTAAATGTAAATCAAATTGCAGCTGCAACCAAGTCAACTGCTGCATCTTTGATTGTCACCCCAAACTGCAATATATATATGGGTATTCTTGTAGTTTTTAATACTGAAGACTAGTTCTTCCCACATTCCTGTACACAGATTGGAAAAAAAGGTCTGGTCCATATTCTCAATCAGGCCTTAAATGAAAGATGTACTGGCTGTTGAGATGCTTTCATCCTAACCACTTGCCTCCCAGCTAGTTGCCATGTCCAAAGGTGTTGTTCCAGGTATGACCCCTTCATCTTCACCATCTTTGTCTTTCACATCATCTTGTTCAAACAATGGTTCAAAGTTCTCAATGTGGGGATCTGCACCTGCAAGGTGAAGCAAAGCACCATGGTGAAAGAGCATCACACCTTCACATCAGTAAACCCTTCTACTCTAATATTCAGTCAAGTAAATACGCAAAAGGAATTCCGGTGTGTAGGGCCAGCCCTAACATTATGAGGCGACCGCCTTGGGTGGCTTGATGTGGGGTGGTGGGCGGCAGTAGCAGCCTCTGGTTGTTCCTCCTGATCCTCTCTGCCCCCACACTGCCTGCCCTAGGCCCCCTAATCTCACCTGCCTAAGCATCACCAATGTTGAAGTAAGACTACTGCCAGTCTGTTTGGCTTCTATATGCAGAATGGGAAAGATCTGTCACTCACCAAACGTTGCCATATATAAAGCCTACTTTACTTTTATCCAAGAACAATAGATTTAAAATGCTAGACTGGGTAAAAAATGAACCTTTTTGTTCGTTTTGCATGGTTCACGCCTATCAAAAAGATGCATGCTTTTGGACAGAAGTCTTTGTTTTGTTTAGGATTCTCAGTTTTCTTCTTCACCGTTTCCCTCTCTTATTTAAAAACTTCTCATTCTTTAAGAATTTAGTGTTACATGATTAGAACAATGTCTTAGGGCCTTTTCCTGCAACTTGTTCAATGCTGCTACAAATGTTTTTCCAGAAGGGGGAGCCTCAAGAGCTTCATGACGGTTTCTAAATCCATTCAAATGCACCAGTTATTAATATTGTATTATGCTTGTGGTGATGAGATGCCTCTTTGCTACAGTGCAATGGCTTGGAGTTGCTGAGAGAACAAAAGGGTTTGCAGTCCAACTTCTGGGAGGGAAGGGAAAATTACTGATTTGGCTGGGGTCATTTTGCTACCTGAGGCAACTCCCACCACATTCCACATACAAAAGCTAGTCATTAAATCTTACTTTCAACATTGGTGATGGAAAAGCAGCATAGGGGACAGGAGTCTTCCTCACACATTATACGAGAGGTCCAGAGGGTGGCAACACGAGAAGGGTTTTTCTGCAGTGCCTCCCCACCTGTGGGCAACTCTCCCCAGTGACACTCACCTGGCACCTTTGTTACATATATTTAGGCACCAGGCAAAAACATTCCTCTTCTCCCAGGCTTTTGGCTAATTAAACAATCTATGGTCTTATAAATTGTATTGGGGGGGGGGAGTATTGCTTTTGTCTGTTGTTATTGTATGCATTGTGCATACAGTATTGTAAACTGCCCTGTAATCTTTGGATGAAGTCAGTATAGAAGTTTATATAATAATAAATAATAGTAATAGGGAAAGGTAAGGTAAAGGTAAAGGACCTCTGGATGGTTAAGTCCAGTCAAAGGCAACTGGGGTTGCGGCGCCCATCTCGATTTCAGGCTGAGGGAGCCGGCGTTTGTCCACAGACAGCTTTCCAGGTCATGTGGCCAGCATGACTAAACTGCTTCTGGCGCAACGGGACACCGTGACGAGTGCCAGAGCATATGGAAATGCTGTTTACCTTCCCTATTTATCTACTTGCCCTGCCGTGCTTTCGAACTGCTAGGTTGGCAGGAGCTGGGACAGAGCAACAGGAGCTCATCCCATCGCGGGGAATCGAACCGCCGACCTTCTGATCGGCAAGCCCAAGAGGCTCGGTGGTTTAGACCACAGCGCCTAATAGTACACTGAACACAAGAACATGTTGTCAATGCAAGTTTGTGTGAAACAGTGTGACTTGGTCATTTGTATAGTTCAAACCACTGTGCATGCAGGCACACAAACTCTACACTGCATGTCACCAACTGTATAGCTTTACTACTTGTGTACAAAGACTGTACAGTCACTGAATGTAACTTGCGGATACCCCTATAATCAAGGAGAGTCTGGGGAAAAATTATTTCACAGCACTAAAGCATCAGGAAGAGTTTAATGTTATTTTCTTACCTGCTGCTTTGAGAAGAGCAGTCATTTTTGTAGACCCCCTTCCAGCTGCTATGTGAAGTGGAGTCGTTCCATCATATGTAGTGCTGTCGACAAATGCATCACCCTTTAAAAAAAGAGAAATAAATAAATGCTGGTTTAGCTACTTACATGCACACTGGGACCATACTTTGATGCCTCTACACAATTTTGGGCCAGCTTGAAAGAAAGAGCCTCCAAGGCCTCATAACCTGGGATGAACATTTACTTTTGTATATGGACTTGTGTGAGAATGATACGTAAGAGTGCTGAATTTAGAGCTGAAATGAAGCCATTTGGAAACGAATACTGGTAAGTTAACAAAAAGAGCATCAGATAAACTGATAATTACCGTATTTTTTGCACCATAACACTCACTTTTTTCCTCCTAAAAAGTAAGGGGAAAAGTCTGTGCGTGTTATGGAGGGAATGCGTACGGGTGGCATGCCTATGGATTTTTCTCCTCTAAAAACTACGTGCGTGTTATGGTTGGGTGCGTGTTATAGAGCGAAAAATACGGTAAATATTGAGTTAAATGTTTACTCACATTTATTTAAACAAAGCAGGAAAGATAAATAATGTGGAAAAAATATTTAACAGAATGGTCCAAAAAAATACCTTGGATGGTAAGCTGTAAAAATGAATGTTTTGCAAAAATAAAAATAAATACATACATGCACACACTCATTCCAGATCTAATACATTAATTATTGGTGAAATAGGATCACACATTTATGCAGGTTTTATTGTTTTTAACTGGTAAAAGGCCAGTATAAATATAAATTGATATTCAATTGCAAAATACCCAGGCCCATCAGAATATACATTGCTCTCCATGTCTTACTAGATGAAAGTGAATGTCAGTAACTGCTAACAAAGTAAGTAAACAAATGAAAGGTCACCACAGAATCTAAAACTCAATTTTTAGATTGTAAAACTTTATTGTATTCTAAAGGTTCGGCTTCTTAGCCCCACTACAGGCTCTTAATAATAGCTTTAGAATGCCTCAGTCAAATCCATTTAAAGCTGCAATCCTATTCCCAGTTACCAGGGAGTAAGTACCGATGATCTCAGTGGGACTTCTGAGTAGCTATATGTAGGATTTCACTGCAAGTATCCAAGATCAGAGGAAGGAAAACTTTCAGTGGGTCGTGTCTACAAACCTTGAGCTTAAAGACAGGTCAGAGAGACTTTTTGTTTAATTAAAAATGTATAAAATAATTATGCAGTTATACTGCATTTGTCTCATTTGAATAAGCAGAATTATCTTGGGTGGTTTTTTTTAATTACTCAATGTGCAGGGGTGGGAGAGCAGCCATCAATGAACATTTGGGACGACAGAAAATGCTTCTGTGACATTATTGCCATGCATGACCTGTGGGCTGCACATTGCCAACTTTGACCTGGGAAGCAAGGAAAATTGGCCAGGAAAACAAAGTGGTTCTGGCCCCCACGAAGCTCACCTCAAGCAGAAGGCAACCTGCCAAGGATATATTTCCTTGTTCGACAGCCAGGTGCAAGGCAGTTCTGCCAGATTTCTGTTCTTGGGCGTTGACATCAGCACCAGCAGCAATGAGCAGCCGGAGACAAGACACGCTATTTGCCATCACGGCTAGGTGAATAACAGCCAGCCCTGCAATAAAGAAGCACAGTACAGCAGCTGAATAGTGCGATGAGATCTCAAGCTCCGGAAAGTAGCTGCAGAAAAGCTAAACGTGGGCAATAAAGGGAGGCTGGGTTTGGGCTTCTCGCGATTTGGGAGCGGTAATTCATGAAAGGAGAAGGCCTACAGTTTTGGGATGCATGTCAGAAAAGTAGGGGGAAGCGAGATTACCATAGCAGCTGGTTTCATTTCCTTTTAAAACTTGTTTTGTACAGTGACAGCAAAAATAAGTGAATATTAAGAACCTAAGAAGAGCCTCCTGGATCAGGTCAATGGTCCATCTAGTCCAGCATCCTATTCTCACAGTGGCCGGACAGATGCCTGTAAGAAACCCGAGAGCAGGATTCGAACTCTTGCATTCTCCCCTCCTGTGATTTCCAGCAACTGGTGTTGCTGTGGAGGCTGAGCATAGACATCATGGCTAGTAGCACCTCGATAGCCCCCTCCTCCATGTTTAAGTTTATTAACATGTAGGTATTAAGTTTTAAAAACTACATGTGTCATTGGGGGAAGTAGCTGGAGCTAAGCTCTGTTTCCATGTCCCCAAACACCCATAAAAAGAACATTCTCTGAAGTTTCAGCTGAAACGCCATGACACCTGTAAATGGGAATGGCAGATAACAGTGACTCAAATAGCACCCTCCCAATATCAGGCAGCATGGTACTTAGCTGGGTGGAAAGGCAAGCCTTTTTGAACCATATTTCTTTGGTGCTCTGTGTTGCAATCTGCACCTTTAATATAAATTTTGTTTTCAAACTGCCTTGTATTTTTACTTTTTAATGGATCTTAATTTTTATATGGTTCTGTTGCTTATTTTGTGTTTTCTATGGCGAATTTAACTGCTTTGGGCGTGTTTTATGGACTAGGGGGGGAAGTGGAGGTTTTGTTTATTTGCTAAATTAGTGTGTCAGAGTATTGCTTTAATAAAAAAATTCCTTCCAGTAGCACCTTAAAGACCAACTAAGTTAGTTCTTGGTATGAGCTTTCGTGTGCATGCACACTTCTTCAGATACACACTGTAGATACATTCACTGTAGATACATTCAGATTCAGATACATATTTTGACTATGGCAGACCAACACTGCTACCTACCTGTAACTAGAGTATTGCTTTGTTTATCATTTGAGCATTGTTAATGTTGTTCGCTATTATTTATACAGCTTGGTCCCCCCCCCATGGATGTTATATGAAACATTAACATATTATAGAATTCCACCCCTCCACTTTTCCCCTATGGTATTAAGTATTGCATATTTTCCTCCCAGTCGCTTGGAGAGCTTTGAATGACAAGCGACTAGGGCAACCAATGATCAAGGGTCTGGAAACCAAGCCTTATGAGGAATGGCTGAGGGAGTTGGGTATGTTCAGCCGGGAAAAGAGGAGACTGAGAGGAGATATGATAGCCATCTTCAAATATCTCAAGAGTTGTCACATGGAAGAAAGAACAAGCTTGTTCTCTCCTGCTCTGGTGGGTAGGACTCGAATCAATGTCTTCAAGTTACATGAAAGGAGATTCCGTCTAAACATCAGGGAAAACTTTCTGACAGCTGTTCGACCGTGAAACAGACTCCCATGAGAGGTGGCGGACTCTCCTTCCTTGGAGGTTTTTAAGCGGAGGTTGGATGGCCATCTTTCATAGATGCTTTAGCTGAGATTCCTTCATTGTTGGGGTTGGATTAGTCCGTTGGGGTCCCTTCCAATTCTACAATTCTAAGTTTAATAAATAAACTTTTTTTTGGAAACAACGACTATGAATGCAACATTTTTAAAATGAAAAAACCCTTATGCTTTCTCTATCAAAAAGTAACAGGGGCAGGGGAGATAAGTTGAGAGGCAGTGTTACGTGGCTTTCTGCAGCTTCTGCTTGGTTATTTGTGTGGGAGATTGACACAATGATTCTGCCACTCCCTTCCTGCAGTTACTCTTCTCCACTGTTGACTTTAGGTTGCAAGCTGCTTTAGGGCAGAAGCCTGACTTC
Source organism: Podarcis bocagei (assembly GCF_964188305.1). Lineage (NCBI taxonomy): Eukaryota > Metazoa > Chordata > Lepidosauria > Squamata > Lacertidae > Podarcis > Podarcis bocagei. Next base: position 58,392,665 of record NC_138134.1, read on the forward strand.
CTGTTATAGTTTTGGTTTGCTGCTGCTGTTTATGTACAAAACTCGGAAAATCACCATGTACGCCGATGACACAGTATATAAAACATGCATCTGGAAGAAATTTGCATGTGTTTAGATGCAACAGCCCATCTGTCGATTGACAACACTGGGACTGAATCAGACATCTGTCCTGAAGAAGTGAGTGATAAAATGCTATGTTCTGCATGATCCTACACAGTTTGAGAGATGTATAGCCAAAATTGCTCTGTGTCATTTGCCTACCTTCCCCATTAGGAAGGTCTCTCATTAGAGAGGTCTCTTTGTGGCTAAGCAGCATACTCAACACCTTCTCGTCTCCTTGCTTCGCTGCTAGATGCAAGACTGAATTGCCATAGCGGTCCAAGAGGCTCACATCTGCCCCAGCTCTAAGCAAGTCCTTCACCACTCCTGCCTGCTTTGTGATAACAGCCAAGTGCAAGGGAGTCTGCAAAAAGAAAAGAAAATAGGAATCACCCAAAGGCAGTGATAATCATAAACACCATTCATGCAACTGAATCTGTTACAAAAAGAAACATCCCAGTACCAAGCAAAACATCCACAAAACAATATGCTATGAATTTTAATTTGCATTTTTCACTTTCATTGGCTGGTATTCAAGTAAGTTTTACTCAGCAGATCTATTGCAATTAATGAACCTAACATACTCATGAACATTAATTTCAGTGGGTACACTCTGAGTAAAACTTAGTTGAGTGCCACCCAACTAGTTGCCAATTTTAATTTTTTTTTTTTTGCTTTAACCCGATTCTTACACACTTTCCTTTTGATATTTATTGTAGTGTCACTTATTGATTGGACTTTGTAAGCCACCCTGGGCATCTTTTTATAGAAAGGCTGACTTTAAATGTAACAAACAAATGCAATACAAATAGGGGGTAAAAGGATTTCTCCAGATTAATCTGATCAATGTTCAATACGCCCTTGTCTTACTTAAAACAAGGATAATCCCCGATCATCACCCACGTTGGGTGGGGCAAGCATACATATTTTCCTCATCCCTGTCTTACAATGAGTATGAAAGGTTGGTTCACATGAGTTGAGCAGCCAGAGAGATTAGATAGTGAGGGATCTTTCATTAGACTCTTTGGCACCCGTGTCATTTGACTCCTCAGCACTGCCTCCCTGCAGTGTCTGTCAAAGCATTCCACAGGTAGGGATGGAGGAGAAACTGAATTCAGCATGTGTTTAAAGGCGAATCGACCTAATTTGCTCTTTGCAAAACAAGACACAGGCAGATATTCATGTGCATCCATTGAAATTTGCCATTCTTCGAATTTTGCAATACATTGCATGGTTCTTGAAGAGTCATCAGTAAGAGCAAAAGATGCTAAAGAAGAGGATCGTCTTCCCCATGGTTTCCATACCTGATAAAGGTCGTTTCTCACATTGAGGACATCATCAGCATTCAAATCTGCTACCACTTCTAAGAGGTTCCTCACCAGCTCCTTATGAAGATGAATAATTGCTAAGTGAAGTACGCTGATGTTGAACAAAGGGGGATGGGGAAAGAAATATATATACATTAAGCTACACAATGTAAAACAGATAGGGAAAGAGGTATTTACGGCATGCATGGGGAACGGTATTGGTGCTGCTGCACTCCATTTTCCATTAGCCTCAGCCAGCAAGGCCAATGGATCAGGGATGATGGGAATTGGAGTCCACTAACAAGCTGGAGGGCTATATGCTCTCACTAGTTCTGTTTCAAATCTATTTCATTATTGGACATGTGGCTAACATTTGTGCATGTTATCAAAGCTGTGTGAAATGAATGTGTGTGTGTGTATCAAAAACCACTGTAAGCTTTGTAAACTGAGAGTTTTAATAATAATAAAACAGAGTTTTAATAATAAACAGTTTTGGCTTGCAAAGTGTTCAATGCATCATGGTTTTAGAGTGAAACATGTTTTATAAGTCTCACGGCTGTTCCTAAACAGTACCAGAGGAATTGTTTCTCCCCCAAGGAATTCACTAATTTTGGGCTCAACATGAAGCTTTCTCCATTTTTATACCGAATGTGATTCAAAACCACAAGATTCAGTGGGAAAAAGTGATATGTAAAAGGGGACAACCCCACCCCCACCCCATACACACTTGATATGTAAACTGAATCATTACAAAATCCAGCTGCTCTGGCTTTCAGTATTGTGACCACAATCTGACTGCACTCAGTTCCCATATATCCATTATTTCAGGATGCAAAAAAAGGTGGTTAAAAAAAACTATTGAGACACCCAACAATTCCTTGATGTTTCTCCAGCTGATTTTAAGATTTAGTTTGAAGCTGACCACCTCCTTTGTGAAACCTATCGCAGACCACCCTTCATGCTAAATACTTTTAAAACTTCTTTTTCTTTAGGCAGTCAGCATCAAGAGGTAGAATCCGTCCCCATGAAGCAGGAATCAAATCAAAACCATGAGTTTTCAAGAGGAAACAACTGTAAATGGTTTGTTTCCCTTTCCCATATTTATGGAGGGCAGGATTGGTACCTTTACATTTTACAATGACTCACCTGCCAGCGAAACCTGGCAGGCAGCTACAGGAGAAGCCTTTTGGTGTGATAGCATCCTAGTTGTAAGATGCCTTCCTCAGAGACACTCACCTGGAACCTCCTTTGCATTCTTATCAGTTTCGGGCAAAGTCTTTTTGACCCATTCTTTGTGGCTTTTTAGGGGCCCCATAAGGGCTTTTTAATTGGACTGTTCAGTTTTGGCTTTTTAAAAGGATTTAAACTTGTCTTATGTTTAATTGTATCGCTTAATCTGTGCTGTGTGCGTGCACGCTTGTGCGTGTGTGTGTGTTTACACACAGAATGTTAGCAATTTGAAGCACGCCACCCAGAGAACTCAAATGCAAATGCCGCAATTAAATAAATAATTGAATTGTAAAAAGCTGTCTTGTTGGATCAGAGTCAGATATGACCACGCTAGCATTCTGTCCCAAATAGCAGCCAGGCAGATACCTGGCAGTTTTCAAGCAGGGCACGAAGATGGTAATAATTCCATGTCGTTTGCCGTTTGGCAATCTCATACTCAGCTATGCTTCCTTTGAACATGAAAGTTCCATTTGTTCACAACGGGCAATAGCCATGGAGGCTGGATGGCCCGGCTCACACAATCTCTTCTATTAGAAAGGTACCCAAGCAGCGCTGAAATTAGCTGAACTGTAACAGCTCAACTGGCATTTATGGATAATGTATGAATTCGGCCTGTGTGGCGGTTAAGACACAATTAATTTGGAGCTTTTGCATTTTGTTCTGCATTGCATGAGCAGAAGGAACAGCAACAAGAGAAATCTACCTTGAAAGAATTTCCTATTTCATCCCCGCAATGTGACTAGGACTCATGCTGCTAAAATTATTGGGGTGGGTCAGCTTATATTACAACTGGCAGAGCTGAACCCGTTTTCTGTTGGCACTGCAATTGCTCAGAAATGGCTAGATATGATCTGGCACCTTAAAGCAATTCACTTATTTTTTTAGGTGGAAGTCATTCAGCTAATATAAGTTGCATTATAAATTGCAAAAACCCTTTTCCTGTAACAGGTTAGTTTACAGCCAATTGGGACACCAGTGAGTATCATAAAGACTGGCCAGCAGAATGCTGCCTTAATTTGGTTAGCAATTAACGTTAGGAGCTTAGAAATCAAGGCCCCCACTATGAAATACAGCAGCATTTATTTTACATTGCTTTTCATTGTAAGCCCATGTCTACATCTGTATCCTGCATGCTTTCTTTATTTCCCAATCAGTACTGAATAGCCCAGAGTTTGACACCATTTGTAAGTTTTAGTTACTTGACATTTTTAGATCACTGCTGTGCTAAATTCAATTCTGTCAGCAACAGTATTGTATGACTTTTAACTTGATTTAAATACTTGTAATAACTTAAACACACACATACACACAAAAACACAAGACAACTTTTAAAAATGTCCTGCACTGCCTCTGGAGAATGCTTAGGTAGGTTTATACTTTGCTGAGTCTTCAGGGTGAAAGGAAATTTCAGGAATGTAACACAGCCTCCCTGAAAATTTAATACAACCTTGGAACGCAGAGGTTGAGCTTGGACAACGTGCTAGATTTTAATTTGGAGACTAGGTATGCTGAAACCTATTACCAAATGCTTTCCTCCTTGCTCTACAGAGCCACAGTTGTATTGCAACATATCCCTCTAGGCACAGATGTGCTGACTAATACTAATACTTCCTCAGAGAAGGGAATTTCCCATCCCGTCCTTGTCCCAGAGTGTGTTCAGGGAAGAAACCCACGCTGCAAGTGGTGAGATTCACTGGCAGCCTGTTGGATGGATATTACAGGGATGGACCCAGGGAAGTCAGTGGGATAAGGCTTGAGCAGAAACCCAGGGTAGCAGCCAACACAGGATTGTGCAAGATTCTGAATCAAAGCTTGAATCAAAGCAAGGAAGTGGGCTGGTCAGAGACTTCTTGCTTGCCTTCTCTACTGTTTACTCTAATTAGCAGTAGCTCTCTCTCAGAAAAAGGATCTCCTCTATCTGGGCATTCCAGGAGCTGGACTTTTACATGCACATCATGAGCTATGGGCCCCATTGGAAATTTATTGTGAAGTTTCAGTTTAGACCACTAATTTTCTGAAACTATGTACTGGGAAGCCCATAGGTTCCATGAAAGTGTATCAAGGAACGAACACAGTTATGGCAGGCAGCATAAAAGGCAGCAAGCTTGTCACGATCACCTTGCCACACAGAAGTGGTCAGCATATTCTCGAGTGCACTCTCAGTTCAAATGGGGTAAAACAGTGAGGCCCAACCTACGTGAACTAAGTGTGCATCCTAGCACACTCATCAGTCTGCAGCATTCTCTACCTGCACACAGGGGTCCCTCAGCAGATGAATCAGTGTGGAAAGCAATCCCTGAAAACAGGAAGTTTGAAAACCTCTGCAATAGATAATTAAACCCTGCATCTAAGCACTTTGGCTTCCTCTGGAATACATCTCATTGGATCTTAGGGGAGGGAGCTGCCTCCCCAGAGCATTGCAATCGGGTGGACCAAAGCATGGAGTAAACAACAGGGACATGCAGTTTGGGGCTGCCCTTTGCTATCCAAGCAAAAAACTGTGACAGCCAGTTTCTTCTTGGAGGGTGCAAGTGCTTCCCACAAACAGCAAAGGAAGTCCTTGCAAAGCCAAGTGTAGGAATTCAGTCGCTGCTCAGGAAAGGAGCTCAGATTTCATAAAATTGTAGAGATGGAAGCAACTCATCTAGTCATCTACTCCAACCGCGTGCAATGCAGGAATATGCAGCTGCCTGAAGACTGAACCTGCAACCTTGGCATTATCAGCACCTTGCTCTAACCAACTGAGCTATCCAGTTTGTCTTCTGAAGAAGTCTCCCCCCTTCTCCTTCCCACAGAAAAGAGGTGGGGAATGTGCAGGCATCAGCCATTGCACAGCCATGGAACTACTGGTCCCTCTGTGGAGCAGCAGCTAAAGGAGAATCTGCCCCGCTTCTCTTTCCCACAGGAAATAGATCAGCAGGGACAGTGCAGGCTTTAGCAGATACATGGCAGCAGTTCTTAAGAGAACGGCCATTGAGCAGAAGCCAAGAATCCCCCAATACCCTTCATGTGCCCCACTGAAGCAAAGGGTCAGGCCAACCTCGAAGCTAAGAATGGGGTGGGGAATGGTAGGAAGCTGATGTGAAGATCCTGCAGTTTCAAAAAATTGCAAGGAAGGTTTGCTGCCCATCACACTCACTGGATGGTGTTGTCATGCTTGCCATGACAAGCATAATTGTAGAAGGCTGGTACAAGGAATAAATTATGACAGGGGAGGGTGGGGTAGTGGGGATACATTAGAAGGGGTGAGGGACCTGTTTAACTATAGGGAGGCAAATGTCATTGGCGGCCAGGGCCAGAGGTCAAAGTTTGCAGCGCAATAAATGTGGATTTTATCTTTGTACAGTAGGCTACTTCCTATACACATGCACCCCTTTCCAGCCTCCATAAAGTAAAGCAAGAACATCCAATACATTCCAGAGGTCAGTGTGAAGCCGAGCTGGTAAAGGGTGTAAGCTCAGGAAGAGTGTGGCCTGGAGGCCAGGTAAAGAGGCCTGGAGGACTACATTTGGCCCACAAATTCGGCCCCCATTCCTGCTCTAGAGGTTCAGACAATGATCCCTGTGGCAAGTCACTCTACTTCTGAGACCACATCCTGATATGACTTTAATGGAGTAGCCTGGGAAGTTGGAGCTCCTCATCACAGGAGTTGGCAGACCTCCTGAAGAGTGAACCTCCCGAATTTTCAAAGGATGGTGATAGTAAAAGCAAGTCTCAACACTCCCCTTGGACAGCTGTTTTTGTGAGAGTCCCACCTTCTCTTTGTATTCCTCGCCCCTTCTCCTAACAGATATTCTGCAAGAGAAGTCGGCTGGAATCAATCGTAAGGGAAAGAACTCCAAGAGCCTGAATTCTTGAGGAATGCTGGAAAAGGGCCAGGATGGATTTTATCTGCTCCAGAAGTCAAAAGGGAGTCAAATCATTTTGCTTCTGTTTCTAAATGAGAAACACCTACAATGAATCACTGGAATGCATCCTCATTTTGGAACTTCTACTTTCCATTCTTGCATCATCTCATGAGTAGAATATGACATTTATCACACAGGAAGAATTGTTAAAAACAACAGTGCACATGTTTACTTGGAAATCTCACTGAATTTAGTAGGATTTACTCTAAGCTAAGCATGCACAGAACTGTAGACTAAAGAGAGGATTTCCCCCTCCTCCTAGAAAACTTTCAGGAACTTGAAGGGAATTTCTTATCAAATGCAAAATTGTCCTCCATCATGTTAAAGAGGGTTTTGGTGTCCCACACTTACTTGTCACCATTTTCATCCTGGGCAGCTGTAAGGTGGCGCTGAACAGCCAGTAGCATCTTCACATCTCCAGTTACTGCATAGTCAAAAAGGGCATTTGCATGACGCTTAGCTAACTCCATGGCCTTCTCCAAAAACAAACCATCTATTGGGGGTGAAAACACACAAAATGTATCAGGGCACCAATCAGGCGCAGTTCAGTCACAACCACTGATCAGAACTTTGCTGCTAGAGAACACAGAGGTTTCAGTTCCAAGCAATTCAATTCCAAGAGAGCCTTAAAGCTATCTCATGAACTACAAGATTCCAGGATTCCCTCCCTGCTAGGAATCCTCCTTCAGCTCAGATTTTAATCTGAGCAAGAGAAGAATGATGGGGAGCTTCAGAAGTAGCTCTACTCTCCCTCTAGTTCCAAAACAGATCAAACATGGCCACTGTCAAAGTACATAAGTGTTCAAGCCTGACCCAAATTTCTCCTTCCTAGATTAGTACAAAATCAAGCCAGTTACCTTGTAAACAAATGTCTGCATCATAACATGGTAAGGCATCTTCTTCAACTTCTTTGGGAGTTGTGCTAGTTCTGGTTTTGCTTTTCTCATCATCCTCTACTTTCTCCTTGAATTTCACACTGCGTTTTTTGTTGCAGCAGATTTCACCCTCGTTTTTTGGCATGCCATTTGACAGTCCTTAAAAGAGAAGTAATCAGTATTAGCTTACCCCTCCCATACCAATTAAGTAAAGCAAAACAAAATTAAAACAAAAAACTTATTATTATTATTATTATTATTATTATTATTATTATTATTATTATTATTATTATTATTAAACAGAATTTAGTATCAGAGTATGTATTTGCAAACAGCTTCAACCTGCCCAGGCTTAAAATTGGGAGCAAACTCATGTACAAGCAAAAGGCATCTGATAATATTTCCCAATTCTTGGAAATTCACACAATGGGAATTTATTAATCTGTGAAACACTTTGTTTCCACCCACCCTAATACTCTCATGTAATGAAGTCTAATACATGTAGCTGCAATCTTTGCACACTCTTCCCGTCTCTTCTGTCTCCATTCCATGCCTTCTTGGTTTCCCTTGTCTATATTTTTAGATTTGAAGCCACTTGTGGTAGAGACCTATCAAACCAGTTCTTTCTAAAGGACAATGTAGATGGATGCAACTAAATACTACTACTACTACTAGTAGTAGTAGTAATAAAATATATAAAACCAATCATCATATGAGAAATCCAGTTTATATTGCTTAAATACTACATAGCAGTGATACTTATTTTGTTGATATTAAAGCATGCATTAAATTAAATTAATTAAATTCAACATATTTTTAAAATAAAGCCCCCCACACTATTTGATGCTTACCATGCTTCATTCCTGCACCAGTCTTGTTTGTGCTGGAATGGAAGTGCATTGAATGCCCATAACCAGAAAACCCATAGGATGGGTATCCATACCCTAAAAACAGTAAGGAAACACACACACACACACACACACACACACACACACACACACACACACACAGAGAGAGAGAGAGAGAGAGAGAGAGAGATATCAGTCATTAACTGAAGCTTCCCAGATAAATACACAAAAAGTATTCACTAGCCAACAACCAATAAAATGCCCAGTTTTAAATATGCAGCTGGGAAGGTCTTCTTACATGCATCTCTTTCCATTCCATGGATGAAAAGGTAGGACATAAATAACAGTCTTTTAAAAAAAAACACAACTGAACAACTCCATTAAATTTTTCTTAACTCTTTTCTCAAGGCAGCTAACACATGTTTAGATGCCTAGAAAATGCCCCTTCAATGTATTTTACAATAATCTAGAGTGCAAGCATACAACGCTTGCAACTAACCACATGTGCATGTAATGCAACTTTAAGAATGGGAGCCAATCTCTTTTTGAAAAAAAAGAAAAAAAAGAAAAAAGAAAAAAGGACATACAAAATAAAAACGATTAAAAACAGATCAGTCTTTCCATATCTTATCTTTCATTTGCTTGTTTCCCTGACCTCCTCACACCTCCCTTTTTTGTATTCCATTTCAATTAGTTAATTCAGCAAATCCCTTCCCTCTTTGATCTTATCTTAATCTTTTATCTTAATATATTATAACTTTAGATTATCACCTGTTAACCATCCATTTTTACATATTCCTTTATAACATTGCTGCGGGAGCCAATCTCTTCTCTTAGGAATTGGTCATACCAGCAATCATGTCATGAATATACTTCCATCAAAAGTTATTAAATAATCCACCCCACTGTATCTGGGAGCAGCAGACAATACAGGAACCCCCATTAGCAAGCATGGCTTTATCCTGTGGATCACAGCCAATTTAGGGCTTAACCATCCTCTACAAGGAGAAAGCTTGGCACTTGGGGAAACTGGTGGTGAGAGCAGGAGCTTTTTTTTTCTTCCCCTAATCCCGATATTGGCCTGGATTAGAAAAGGATCATACAGGGAGAGAGCACCATGTGTTTCTGTATGCAGAAACACAGGAGATACACAGTACCCACCAAGAATCCTTGCAGCATATAAAGTCACCTGCCTTATAGAACTCATAAAGGTAAAGGTAAAGGGACCCCTGACTATTAGGTCCAGTTGCAGACGACTCTGGGGTTGCGGTGCTCATCTCGCTTTACTGGCTGAGGGAGCCAGTGTACAGCTTCCAGGTCATGTGGCCAGCATGACTAAGCCGCTTCTGGCAAACCAGAACAGCGCACAGAAACGCCGTTTACCTTCCCACCAGAGCGGTACCTATTTATCTACTTGTACTTTGACGTGCTTTCGAACTGCTAGGTTGGCAGGAGCTGGGACCGAACAACGGGAGCTCACCCTGTTGCGGGGATTTGAACCACCGACCATCCGATTGGCAAGCCCAAGGCTCTGTGGTTTAACCCACAGCACCACCGGTGTCCCTATACAACTCATAATGATGGGCATTTCACTAGTCAAGGAGAACATCTCAATAATGTGCATCTCATTGGTTACTTCAGTTGTCATTTGTTTTTACCTGATCCTCCACCACCTCCAACACCTCCTCCTCCTCCTCCGTACATTCCACCACCTCCTGCACCTGCACCACTTCCGCCGTAACCATCTGAGAAGTTAGGCATGAGCTTCTGTCGTTTTCTTTGGACTTCTTCTTTATCTGCATTTTTTCAAAGCAAGAGAGATTTAACCAAACAAATTAAGGTGTGTCCACTTTTGTTTTCAAGGCAATAGGCTCGTAACAGGTTAACAAATGAGGAACAAAATCTCCTACTGCAAACTACTGAGTGGAGTTCCAGTATTCGGGGAAGTGTAAATTTCAAAAGATGGTTGTCTTTCAGTTTGCGTCTTGTTTCAGAAAGTGTGAATCGGGTATCTTTATATGCAGGCTGAATCCAAGTTCTCCTACATCTCTAACTTAGACACAGCCTGTAATAGAGGTGTGGAGAACCTACAGCTTTCCAGATATTGTTGGACTACAAGTCCCATCAGCTCCAATGAGTATGGCCAATGGTTGGGGAAAATGGGATTTATAGTCCAGCATCATCTGGAAGGCCACAGATTCCTCTTCCTTGCTGTAATGCAAATGGAGCAGTGGCTTGATAGCAAGTGAACAATAACCATTTGAGGAAAATCATTTGGTTTGAAATGGCACCTCTTCCTTTGCCTGTGACTGGCACCTTCTTACAGCCTCCAATAAAGGATTGAAAGCCTAGGTCAGGGGAAAGAACCACGGCAGAGAAGCTCTACCATGAAAAAGCATGCATGCACATGCGCACGCACAAGCTTTGACATGACTGCAGCCCAAACCAGAAACCCTAATGCATTAATAATAATAATAATAATAACAACAACAACAATAATAACAATAATACTAATTTTTTATTTGTATCCCTCCCTCCCCAGCAGAGGCCGGGCTCAGGGCGGCTAACATCGTAAAAACAAAATATGCATAAAAACAGACATAAATTAATTAAACTACATCTTAAAATTAATTCAGACAAGTTAAAATCTGGGCAGGTGGCAATTATCAGGTTGGAACTGAGAGTGGTTAATACTTGCCAGGACCAACTATTTCCACTGATCATACAAGGACCTGTGAGCGGGTTGGGGGCTTGTTTTATACAAAGGAAAATAAGTCAAACTGCATCCTGCCCAAAGGCCTGGCGGAACAGCTCCGTCTTGCAGGCCCTGTGGAAAGATATCAAATCCCGCAGGTCCCTGGTCTCTTGTGAGGGAGCGTTCCACCAGGTTGGGGCCATGGCTGAAAAGGCCCTGGCTCTAGTCGAGGCCAGTCAAATTTCCCTGGGGCCCGGGATCTTCAAGGTGTTGTTGTAAGCAGACCGTAAGGTCCTCCACGGGGCATACCAGAAGAGGCGGAACCATAGGTACGAGGGTCGTAGGCTGTATAGGGCTTTAAAGGTTAAAACCAACACCTTAAACCTGATCCTGTACTCCACCAGGAGCCAGTGCAGCTGGTATAGCACTGGGTGAATGTGATCCCATGGCAGGGAACCCGTAATTTGCAAGTGAAGGTAAGTTTTCTTGAAATCTACAAAATTCATTTTCATTTACTGCATTTGGCATTGAGTGCTCACAGTTTAAAACGTTCAATTTCATAAAGAAAAACAGAGAGGATTAATTGCTAGATGAAAGTGTGTGAAAAACCTAATTCTAAAATAAAGGCTGCACAGGGGACCAGTACCAGCTGGCTTTCTGTGCACCGCTGCTCCCCCTGGCTTCCTATTGCCAGTTACTGAGAGGAATATGGGCATTGCAGTGGAGAGCTCAGCAGGATGTAGGTGCAACAGTGGAGTCAATTGTCTGCTCTGCTTGCCTCTGTGCCATGCTCCCTGCTGCCTTGCCCTGCTCAATGACCAGCAGCAATACACGGGGTTGGAAAGAAAGCCAGGTAAGAAATACCTGCACAGCAATACTGACAGGGTCATAGTCGGAAGGATAACACTGAATGCACTGGGAGGTACTGGTTAGTTGGGAGACAGCAAACCTTCCGTGAATCAGGGATGAGGAACCTACAACCTTACAGCAAGTTGTACTGCAGCTCTCCTCTGTCCTGACCACTGACCGTGTTGACTGGGGCTGATGAGAAGGTACCACGTTCTCCTGTGCATGCAGAAGTTCCCACCTCCCAAGAGGCCTTTCACCTGCTTGCAGAACCTCCAGTTAACCTAACTGGGAGCATACCAGGATGCAATCAAGTCAGGGAACTACACTGGCAGCCAAGGCAAACCTCAGACAAATCCAAAAGCTAATCCTGTATGCATATAGTTGCTCTGCTAATTAAAAGGCATTAGGTAATCCACGTTAGGTCTGTGGTTTTTTTTAGCTAGAAGCAAGTAAAATGCTGAAACAGAGCATGATATATAATCCAATTTATTGTACCATTTCTCCTGCAGCTTTTACCAATTATGACTGGGTGGTATTCAGGTAAATAAATGTGTGAGCAAAACTACTTTAATTTGCTCCCCCTCCCCCCTCCCCAAATCTGCTCCAGAGGTTTGGGGAAGGGAGGGGGAAAACCCCATAGCACAAGGTGCTGCTACTTACCATTATGTTGCATGCATTAATCTTAACCTAAGGGCCAAACTACATGAGTTCTCAATTGCATAGTTCTGCCAGGGAGTGCAGTTTTCCTGCTTACAAATTGCTAGCGAGGGGTCCAGATCAGGACACTACCACTGAAGACGGGAAGGCACTTTCACTCTTTGAACCACATTGCAGACACAGTCTGCTCTACCTCCTCCACCAAATGTCTACAATTTGCGTTGCAAAAAACACACAAGAGAGAAAAACTTTCACTCATTTCAATGGGATTTCTCTCATTTTGCAATGTACAATTATTTATTTCTTATCCTACCCTTAGGAAGGGGCAGTATGTTAATGGGAAAGCACATGTTTTTGTCCGCAGAATGTCCCAGATCCGATTCCTGGCATTCTTAATCAAGGATCAGGTAGCAGTGGGTGCAAATAACCACCTCCTGAAGCGTCACTGCCAGTCAGAGCAAACAGTATGGGGCCAGATGCACAAACAGTATGTGGCAAATTCCTAGGCTTCTATACTAGAAGTATGAGAGCAGAAGTGATAACTATTTGCTTGCAGCTAATTTTCCTCAATGCTGGAGGAGACTCTTGAGAGTCCCATGGATTGCAAGAAGATCAAACCTCTCCATTGTGAAGGAAATCAGCCCTGAGTGCTCACTGCAAGGACAGATCGTGAAGCTGAGGCTCCAATACTTTGGCCACCTCATGAGAAGAGAAGACTCCCTGGAAAAGACCCTGATGTTGGGAAAGACTGAGGGCACAAGGAGAAGGGGACGACAGAGGACGAGATGGTTGGACAGTGTTCTCGAAGCTACCAGCATGAGTTTGACCAAACTGCGGGAGGCAGTGGAAGACAGGAGTGCCTGGAGTGCTCTGGTCCATGGGGTCACGAAGAGTCAGACACGACTAAACGACTAAACAACAACAACAACTTTTCCTCAAAGTGGTACTTCCTTAAAGGAATCTCCATGCATTTTCAGTGACTTGCACACAAAACCACAACTACTGAGTTTACACAAAGTATTTGTATATACTCCAAATACACAAAACACTGAAGTATATATTCACATACCAAGAAGCAAGACTTCCACAAAATGAATACATATTTCTGCTCTTGGACAATATTCAACTAGCATAGTATGGAAACTTAAATTAAAAGAATACCGCATGGATATTTATAATGGGATGAAGGCAAGACATGCCCTGCCTTAGAGTAGATCATTATCATCTGGGCATTTCCCCTGAAAATAATCAGCTAGTCCCAGGATAGATCTGGAGGTGTCAAGGGAGTTTTTGAAAGTTTCTTTAAAGTTCAAGCATGCACCACAAACTCCAAAAAAAGAAGTGCACAGAGTTCATCAATTAAACCTGGAAATTACCTGATAACACATCACTTCCTGCCAGTTATGATAACGTCATCAACTACGAACTTTGTTCTTCCCTCATCTGTCTGCCTCATCTACTTGCAAATGCTTCTCATGTGCCAAAGTTTTCAAGGCTTTTAAAGCTTATATCATGTTTGACAATTTTTAAACACAGGTGTTGTCCTCAGATCAACCTGGCATGTCAGTGTTAGAAAGCAGAGGATCTAATTGAACTTTTAAGCATGGAAATACTTTTACTTTCTTTCACACATTTAAAAGTAAGCCAGATGGAAGTTTTCTGCTTTTGGCATCACATATAGGCGGAAATGCAATTCTAATACTAATCTAATGGTACATTTGACAAATATAGTCATTTACGCACTAGGAGCACTTAAGTACAACTTGAAGGTTCAACTAGAATGCCATGAGAAACACATTAAAATGTATAATTTAAAACTATGTATTTAATCAATTTGTAGATGCTGTTCTACCACAGTACTCGAGGTAGCTTATATTAACCACTAAAAAAAAACTTACATAAACTAAAATCTAACAGATTATATGGAGCAAATAAGAACCAGTCTCCTTTTAGACATTTTAAAGAAACCTTCCACCACGGCCAATTGGAACAATTAAACAAAAAGAAGCAAAGCATCAACTTTGCAATACATGAATGAAGCCTGAATAAAACCTTTTAATTTATGGTAGAAGGACCATCATGTATCTTTTGGGGGAGTGCTGCCCATAAAAGGTTGGCTGCAGCCCCTAAAAAGGCCCTTTCAGCCATCCTATGTGTTAGAGCTCATAGGAATGAGAAGAGCAGCTCCAGCAGATCAGAAGATCCATGCAGCTTCATATGGGAGAAGGTGGTCCTTCCGATGTTCTCATCCTAAGCATTTAGGGCTCTCTACAGGTCATAACAAGCTCTTTGAATTGTGAATGGTGCTTGTTAACTGTCTGGTAGCCAGAGAATGGAATACAACCCTAAGGGTCAAAATGGTTCCCTGTTTCTGCTGTAGACTGATCTGGCCTACCCAGGGTAAGCATTGTTTCATCTTGGACAGGAAGTACTATGAGACAGCTTCCTGTTGCAATTAAGTTTTGACTAACAAGACCCTCCCTTCCTGGTTTGTCTTTGGTCAATTATACTTTGTCCCTGGCTATTAAGCTTCATCCATTGGCACCTGGTTCCATCTCACCGCAGACTGCTGCCCACAACCCACCCCTGACACAGTAGAAAAATTGTGCTTTCCAGAATCCACTGGTCACAGTGCAGGAATATTCCTTTCATTACAGAGGGGCATTGGGCTTGAGAGTATTAATGTCAGACCATACTAACTGATGGCTGGATTGATTATGTGCAGTGTTATCCGAATGCAGCCATTATTTCTGAACAACATTGTTATCTAGAATCCGCAGCACTACAGGAAATTACCCAGGGATGATCACTACACCAAATTTTGAAATATACAACAATTTCAATAACGGCAAGCTTTCTAAGAAGCTGGATGCTTTCCGACATCAACAATCCATATAAGTTTAATCATTTACCTTTGATTTCAGGATAGTATAAAAAGGGCTTTGGTTCACTCGTCTCTAGATCCGATTTTCGCCGTAACTGGACAAAAACAGATGCAGGTTTCGTGATATTGACATCTCGGTACTTCGGGGTTTTGAATACTATGGCAAACTGTAAGTGAACATTGAATAGGTGATCAGGGGCAGTTTACACAATTTGTCATCCTGGCCTTTTCCCCAAGAGCAACGTCTGTGTACACAGCATCTATTATTTCTGTGGAGCAATTGGAGGCTTCCTCCTTACTCCTATTGTGGCCATAGCTCTGATTGGTAGCTCCCAAATTGTTCACAGACTTGGGCATGGGTAGGCAAACTAAGGCTCAGGGGCCGGATCTGGCCCAATCACCTTCTAAATCTGGCTTGCAGACGGTCCAGGAATCAGCGTGTTTTTACATGAGTAGAATGTGTCCTTTTATTTAAAATGCATCTCTGGGTTATTTGTGGGGCATAGGAATTCCTTCACTTTTTTTTCAAAATCTAGTCCGGCCCCCAACAAGGTCTGAGGGATAGTGGACCGGCCCCCTGCTGAAAAGGTTTGCTGACCCCTGCATGAGGGAGAGGGAGAGGAACCTCAAAGCAGATGCCAAAAAAACTTCTTGCCTAAGGATAGCCATTTCACCAAGTCCATTTAAAGTCAACAGAGCGGTGAAATGGATCATATCTGATCACAAAACAGGTTCACAAAAGTTACTACTAATGCATCTTGACGATGTTGACATACCTGTCTGTGCACATCAGTAGGCGAAAAATCTCCAAACCCTTCCCAGACACCACCATTTTCATCCTCTTCATAAAAACGGATCTGAATATCATCTGTATTGCAGACACAAGTTAATAACTGGTCAAGATATAGCACTGGTCAAGAATGGGGACAGTAAGGATTTTCTTAGGCAGGCTTCATGGAACATATTACAGTGGTACCTCGGTTTACGAACTTAATCTGTTCCAGAAGTCCATTCTTAAACTGAGGTGCGCTTTCCCTAATGAGGCCTCCTGCCACCAGTGCCCTTCCACCGTTCGGCTTCCATTCTTAGACCAAGGTAAAGTTTGCAAACCGGGACACTACTTCCGGTTTTGCAGAGTTCGTAAACAGGGCTGTTCTTAAACTGAGGTACCACTGTACAGTGTACAGCGGTACCTCGGGTTAAGTACTTAATTCATTCCGGAGGTCCATTCTTAACCTGAAACTGTACTTAACCTGAAGCACCACTTTAGCTAATGGGGCCTCCTGCTGCTGCTGTGCCACCGGAGCACAAATTCTGTTCTCATCCTGAAGCAAAGTTCTTAACCTGAGGTAATATTTCTGGGTTAGCGGAGTCTGTAACCTGAAGCGTATGTAACCCGAGGTACCACTGTACTACAATCTAATACACTTTCACTAGCCCTTTCTTGGTTTCTACACCCTGTTCAAAGTGCTGGTTTTTACCTTTAAATCCTAAAATGGTCTAGAGCCATTTAAGGATCACCTCACCTCATACAGACCTGCCTATGTGGCTCAGGTAATCTCCTGAGGCCTTGCTCTACAATGCCATCCCAAATCCAGCTGACTGATATTTGGTAGGTTAGGACTTTCTCAGCAGAGGTGCTTTACTAACTTGCCTGATCCCTGCATTCATGTGGCAGGTTAAAACTCTGCTCCTCCGGAGGGCTTTGAAGATAACAAAAAAATAGTTCCTACTATGCTCTATGAAACTGGACCATTTGGATTAACCGGAACACCATTTTATTAAAATTCACTTCCAAGTATGGCTAAACCAGAGTGGCATGCAAGACAAAATGAAACCCCTTCAGGTCAATTCATCTTAGGCTGCAGATTGGGATTGTCCTCTCTACCTGGGGTGGGGTAGGGGGTGAAATGGGACATAGGAAGAAAAGTTGGCTGTCATCAGCATTCAGCACTTGCTGAAGGTACAGCCTTCAGCACCCTCCAAATGCCCAACATTTGGAATCTATTATCTCTAAGTTGTAGGTGCTGCACATCATAGAAGAAATACAGCAGGTCATTGGTACCCGTGGCTCTCCAAATATTGTTTGGACTCCAGCTCCCATCAGCCTCAGCTAATAGTCAGTGATGGTGGGAGTTGTAATCCAGTCACAACCAGGTAGCCACAGGTTCCCAAGACCTGGAATACAGACTTGTGGAGGAGCTCAGTGAGTACACTGGAATCCCTACAGGACTGGAGGTATCATCTCCAGACTGCAATTTTACCCAAAAAAGCCTGTATTTTCCATCTTTTGGTGTTGGCCAAAGAGGTTTGTTCCTTTCTAAATCAACGGGGCAGTAAATGGGTGTTTATCTCCCCTTCTTTAATCTGGAAGCCTTTACTGTGAAAAACCCTACTAACTTTCTCTTTATACATTTCAATTCTCAAGGACTGAGAGATTTCAACAAATGATGTCATAAGGGAAAACTATTTTAATGTTAAGGGAAAACCCCATTTTGGGGTTTCCATTTAGTCAGACTTTTTTTTTTCAAAAGCAGCTTTTAACACACACATTTTTCACTTCCCTTCCTTGGATTAGAAATGACTTTCTGAGACTTCAGAAAAGTTACTCATAAAATGTCAAAACAAGGGAGTAATCGGTCCCTCCTTTGGACATTTATTGCGATTTGGAATAGCAGGAAATAGGCCTGAATGTTTTTTTTTTTAATTGGAATTTTTAGGTTATCTTTCTGCCAAATTACACTCAAGGCAAATTTACACTTTATTATTATGTCTAAAACAAGCATAACATAATTACATACAGTGGTACCTTGGGTTAAGAACTTAATTCGTTCCGGAGGTCCGTTCTTAACCTGAAACTGTTCTTAACCTGAAGCACCACTTTAGCTAATGGGGCCTCCTGCTGCTGCCGCGCTGCTCATCCTGAAGCAAAGTTCTTACCCTGAACCACTATTTCTGGGTTAGCGGAGTCTGTAACCTGAAGCGTATGTAACCTGAAGCGTATGTAACCCGAGGTACCACTGTATTGCAATTTGATAAAACTCTGTAATAATAATAAAAAACACTGAAGACATTCTAAAAACTGAACAAAATCCCACACCAGCACACCAGTCAAAATTTAAAAATATTTCAGTTTCAGGGCATCCATTTTAAACTGATATAGAAACGTCAAGTAAAAGCCCAACAACCATGTGAAGTTTTGACATTTCTGTTAAACAGGTACCAGTCTACTTCTCTGACTATGAATAGTGCCACAGAACCATGGTATAAAACACTGGGCTCTAAGGATTTTTTCCATTTTCTTTATCTCAGAAACAATGATTGTTTAAATATTGTCAATGGGTCAAACTTGCATATGCCCAGTATACGGGGCATTGCTTTATTACTGCAATTTAATAGTATGAAAAAATCCCCAACCCAGCCTGGCACTTTCTTACAAAATAAAACATTATGGTCTTGGCAAAGGCTGTTTGACTTATTTATTCCTTTTTTATCCTACCCACCCTCCAAGGAGCTCAGGGTGCTAGGAATAATCCTTCCACTCCCATTTTATCCACATTATAAACCCCCAAGTCAGGTCAGGCTGACAAATAGTAACAGACCTAGAGGCACTCAATAAATTTCATGGCTGAAATGAGGTCTGAGTCTCCACAGTTACATGTCACATCCACACCATGAATTTCAAGTATGCCTTAAAAAAAATCAACCCTTCTTTTCAGAAAATTATGGGAATGGTAATTCTGCAAGGGGAATAAGGGCCTCTTAACAACTCTCAAAAACCCAGAATTTTGGGGGGAAGCTGTGACTGTTTAAAGTGGTATTATAGTGTTTTAATGTATTATTATTTAATTTATTTAATCAGTATACCAGTATATAGATCACAGGGCAGTTCACAACATACACACATGAAATGACAACACAAAATACAGAATAAAACAGAAAGAAACCGATAACCCCCCTCCCATAAACACATTAAAAAACAACAACAATGTATAGTGTGATTATGGTCATAGTTTGACACACTTAGAACAGTGGTTGTTATGAAGTCCTAGTGATTATCATAGACTCATGCTCAAATATGATAAAGCATCCTGAGTTCTCACCTTTCTGAACCTTGTCACAAAGAAGGTAAATCTCTTCTCCTCCTGTCACACAGCCTGCTGTCCGATCCATTCGTACAATTTTTAAGTTAGATGCATTGGGGGCTTCTGTTTGGTAAAAACGGGGAGTCTGTGAAGTTTACTCCTGCAAGAGCCTCCTCTAGCCATGTTTTATTTTCAAAGTCAAAATGAAATACATCCACACAATATTCATAACTGTACTGAATTGACATTAAAGGCACTAAGTGGAGGAACATCTGATCCATCTTTTAATATTATAATACGGCCATAGTAAGAGTTACAATACATTGAAGAGTTGGCAAGATGTCTTAAGGCAGGTTACAGTTTACTGAACTGAGTTGAAGAAAGGATGGGGGGGGGGGGATGAAACGCAACCACGAAACAGAAACCATCGTTATTGTGATTCATACCATTTCCAAAGGAGAAAGTTGCTGCAGGTTCCACATAGAAGGCTTTCTTTAGCAGGCCTTACTCCCCACCCCCACAAAAAGTATTGCCAACAACTATTTTTTGCTTGATAATTAAACAGCTATAAGAACAATTCCTTACACACAAGGACTGGAAATTCAGATGTACAGAAGGATGCCAGGCCCCCAGTCTCAGACCACAGGGAATAAGCCATTTTATAGTCAGAGGTGGGGGCTGAAGGTTTCAAGGACAAAGTGGATTCACTAGACTGTGACTCATAGCAGGTTTGGAAAGTCTGGGATGGAGGTGGAGGAGAGTTTAGTTTCCTGTTTATACCCAAGATGTCTTCGAAGTCTCCAATATATTACCTGCTTTGTCCACAATGCATTCAGGACTATCAGAGCTGAGATGTGCTCCACACTGCTTGCCACCGCCAATCTACCACCCAACTATAAGGTTTGCTAAGTAGCACCCAAGTCCTAGCTGAACCATATTCTCAAGCCTTTGCAACATGCCACCCAGAAACCCTTGGGAGTTGTTTGGATTATGCCCTGTATGCTTTACTCTTCAAGCATTTTAACTGTGTGGCAAAGAAAACACCGAATATCAAAGCTCTTCGAAACGACAGACATTTTACAGGCAGTTTAGTTGACAGCATGTCATTAATTTGTAGATCTATAAGTCATGACCTTTGAACTTGACTGACATCTTTGGGTGCATCAAGGGAGACACTAAAAGGAACACTAGTTATGCATCAGAAGCAAACGTGTCCTAGGTTCTCCTTTGTCTTTGTTCTCCTTTGCATCGCATGAACAGTGTATACTGTCGTAGTGTGTAGGGAATTATGTTTCTCAGACATTACATGGTATTTTTCTATTTTTTAAAAGATCTCAAACTTTCAGTGAATGTTAAAAGCGATGGGGATCAGCCTCTCTAACCCTACAAGAATAAACAATCATAAATCAAAATAAGCACTGGACTGGGATTTGGCCATAGTAGAATGAATGAAGATAGGCAAGACACTCACTGCTATCATATATAGGATCGGACAAGACAGGTTGGAGTCTTCTTGTAAAGCTGCCAGTGCTGTCAGGAAGAAATGCTGTAAACATGAGCCGTACTACGCTGAGGTCCATTTCTTTTGTCTGTTGAAGAGCTGACTGATGAATGATTTCTCTTTCTCTCTCTGCAATCAAGGAAGAAAGGAACTGAATTATTGTAACCTTATATCTGTAACGGTGGTACCGGCAAAAGATGGCAGTGAGGGTGGGAGAAGAGAAGATTCAGCAGGCAAAATAAAAGCTTCATCCTATGCCGCCAAATAGTCAACCCAATCATGAAACTGCCATATGCAAAAAATGGTGAATCAAAGGTGCTCCTTAACTGCACTTATCTTGGCATTAGAACTACTAGCAAGAAGGCTTAAAGCGGAGCCAACCTATTCATGGAATCACCATTAAGGGAAACGATTTTCTTGATGTATGCAGACGATCTGGTGATCACTACATCTAGGCCTATTTTAACATTCTACTGAAGCTTCAATCAGCATTATGTGGTATTATTTTTATTTCTACACATTATCATAACTGTCACTATTTAGACATTCCAATAAACTAGAAATTTAAATAAACCATACAAGGCAAATTTTGGCAAACCGAAGAAAAGGATGTTCTCTGGTGGAAAAAGTTGAAACTTTCCATTGCAGATAGATTGGTGGCATTCAACATAAAGTTGACTCAGAGCCCAGCAATGTTTGCAGATAAAACTAACTTTATTTATGTTGGGCATTCCCCAATGAATGCACTTGGAATACATTTCTATGCTTAAGGAAGCACATGGGGACTTGCTTCAAACATTATTGCCAGACATCAGAAGAACTTCAGCACTGCTACATTGGGATTTTGGTATCAAACGGTCAAGAAAGCAAAATGAAACTATTAAGAGGCCAAGGTAAACCATATACTTTTATTAGAACCTAGTGAAACTTTATTGACTATACCAGTAGAAGAGACACAGGAAGAGCAACTTCCATGGAGTATGAACATTTATGGACTTTGTAGATACTGTTTTTCCTTTATGCAGTCAAATATGAATGTAGAAGGCACATTACTGAGAAATGTATTTCTATAGGTTTGTTTTCTATTTGTGTATGTATCTTGCCTGAGAACAAGGTCTTTTTAACATGACTGCAACACAGAAAAGGGCCAACTGGTATTATCAAGGAAATAAGGAATTATGTTAAAAGTTCATTTCCAAAATTCTCTCACCCACCACCCCATCCCCACTGCAGGTCAGCAGCAAAAGCATCTCCTTTGCACAGAGAAGTTCCTAGGTTCAATTTCTGGCATTTCTCCAGAGGGCTGGGAGAGACCTTTGCTTGAAACTCTGGGGAGCTACCATTAGTTAGTGCAACCAGTACTGAGCTAGATGGACTGATGCATTACTTTCCTATGTTCCCTTAGCTGTAGGTGGCTTTAAGGCGAGAAGATGACTGGTGGCGGGGCGAAAAAGGGTTGCCAAGCCTTTTGCATGTGCAATACTGCATGCACAAACCTCCCACTGCGTTTCTCCTTAAGTGATATGGGAAGTTCTGCTGCTCTTCTGCTCAACTTGAAGTCACCCACAGCTGCTTTACTTGATGAGAGAGCTCCCTTTGGGAGGCAGGGTAAGGACTATGGGACTATGTGGAACATATACAGTAGCTAAGCCCTACCTCTAAGTTTCCCCATGTGATGATGGAAATTAGGCTAAAATTAGTTAACCTTCTAGTAATTAATTATGGATGGATGACCTTCAAGACTGTGGGACTTATTAATGCAGAAATGAACTTTGAAAATGTTTTTGTTAACACACATCACAGCACAAAGTAGCTTTTGCTTTCTTTTCCTATTGTATTTTATTTCTTCTAAAAACATCACAAGTGGCATCATTCTTCTCCTTTAAGAAATTCAAGTGAGCAGGACTAACTATATTTAACCTGGGGGATACTTATTTTAAGGAATAGAAAATAAAGAGTTGACAGGCACAACAAGAAATCATTTCCTTTCTTAAGAGAGATACCGAACCACAGTCAGTTATCACCCACCTGTTAGCTGTCTCTCCCCTCCACCTTCCACTTGTATATAGCTGAGATCAGGATGTACTAGGAGTCCTGGGTTATACCCTTTTTTACAGGAATCAATCATACGTGCTTCCAGTGTGTCTAAGACTCTCTTCTTTGTAACGTGCAGTATCCCCAGGTTTGGAAATCTACACAGAAGTACAAGATAATTACCTGCAGTAGGTCTTTGAATTTGTTCACATAAAAGGGAGTACAGTACAATTTTTTCATTGCTACTGATGTTTTCTGGTCCCTTGGCCCCAGTCAACGCAGCTTAGGCAATGGAATTAAAATGATTCTACTGCCTGTGCTCTCTTTGTTTTTGAGAATACCCATGACTCAGCATGTTAAAGTGGTTTGAGTGTCTAAGACCACAGAGACCTGTATTCAAATCCCCAACTGGTCCTGAAGCCCACCTCATGACTGATCTAAGGTGACGTTGGGCTCACTCTCTCTCTCTCTTTGCTTAACCTATGTCAATGGGCAACTGTGTGAATAAAATGCAATAAGGAATAACCACAAGTCTTATGCTCTTTGGAGAAAATTTAACTGCAAATAAATGGTAAACACAGCTCTGATTAACTCACTCAATACTTTTTTTGTAATACTGTATGGGAAAGGTTATGAAGGTTTTAGTTTTAACAGCAATAGGACATTAAACAATATGCATTGTTGAACAAATAGCTGAGAATTATATACCCTGAATTTAAGGGGAAGTTCCAGATTTTTTTTTTTTTAAAAAACCACATTCTCACAAATGTAAGCAAGCAATATACATTCCATGCCTACATAAAAGTTTTGAGTCCTTGGGGCAAATGTATTGTTTCAGTATTTGGATAAAAAGATATATATAACAGGTAGCGTGACAAATCTTTCAAGATTCACAGCAAAATCTCAACAGAGCAAATCTGAAGTTTTGAATTCAAGTTGCTGGCAAGTTGGGTCTCAACATCAAAAGCCAAAAACCTTCAAGTGTTAAAAGCAACCTGTCTTGGAATTCTTTCAAGACTGGCATATATGTTCCAGAAAGTAGATTAAAGACATCAAACCAGCAGTTTTTTGAAACTGGATCTAACTCTGCAAACAATATAATGTGTACTTTATCTGAACAATCTCTTTAAAATAGGAAGTAGATTAACTAGGATTTAGCATTCTCATTGCTACATCACACCCACATCAAAACACTGAAAGCACTTTTGTACCACTTTAAATTGTCATTGCTTCTCCCAAAGGATCCTGGGGACAGTAGCTGGTTGAGGGTGCTCCTCACAGAACTATAATTCGCTTAGCATCTTGTTTTGGGAAGGGCAGATTCCCAAAACATGAACCGAACTTCTTCCCCTATCCCCAGTTCAGACTTAACACTCAAGAATGCTTTGACACTATGTGGATGAGCCCTCTGTTTGCACTCTCCCCACTCCTCTGAAATGGTCTAAATTTTCCACTCTTGAAAGAAGCCATAGGTTGCCACTATACTCAATTTCAAGAAACTACACCAGGACAGGATGGTTTGTCCCTAGTCAGTGTTCAAAGGTAGGAGAGGGGGAATCTCAGTTGCAATTACAATACACAGATGCACTTACCCTACAACCATGTCTTTTGGTCCTGCGTTAACAGTGCACACTCCATTTTCACAGTGCTTCCCCACCAAGCTGTGAGCATGCAGGTGAGCATGCTTTCCATTTGTGACTAACTGCACAATGACTTTTGCAGGCCCAGCATAATTGCAAATCTGTAATAAGCAAAACAAATACTCTGACTACTGAGCCATGATGCTTTTGTTGTGACTCTGATATAGGTTGTTTGCAATGCATTCCATAGTGTGGCTGTAGGAGCTATTTTAGGTCTTCAAAAATGCAAATACATAATAAGATATAGTATTAATTTGAAATTTGAAAATAATGAAAGAGCATAACTATGGCAGGCATCACACTAAAAACACAAAAAGAACCTATAGCTTGTTCAGCTCCCCTCAGCCCTAGAGCAGGTTTTGGATTATCCAATTGAAAACTGTTCCCAAGTAGCACAAAAGCGGGTTAAGAAGCCTTGGTCTGTGTAAGTGACTAAACTTCTAACTTGTCAACAAACTGTTCATTAGACCAGACAACCAGCTGCAGGTATCAGACCCCTGGGCATAGCAGGCTAACTTCTCCTCTCCATCCTGAACAGAAAATAGTGGAAGCTGGTAATGCCCCACCTCTTGGGTACCACCTACCCTAGGCCATGGATTAAGTAATGACATTTGAAGAGCAAACATGAAGGATTCGGCCTCATCGTAGCCAATGCGGTGCTATCCAGATGTTACTGTGTAAGAGTTACATCTTCAATGGGGCCAAGGACAGGAACTCTCTGGATTTACTCAGATTTGTTTGCTAATGCAAAGATTCCCCTTTGGGCCCATGTGACATTTGAGCAGAGGTGGGTGTCAGGTTTGTGAAGTGAAACATTACAAATTGCGTTTTAATTTCATCACTCACAGTTCAAATTCGTTTAGGAAAATCGTTAAAAGAATAATGTTTATTTTCGCAAATTGTCAGCATTTTCTTTGACTAACTACTTAGTACTTAGGGCTCTACTACACGTGTTTTTCAGCACGTGATTTTAGTTTTCCATTTCCGCAAAAATGCACCTAGAGCACACACTATGAATTTTGCGATCTGCATTTTTCTTCATTTTACGACAAATGCTAAGCGTATAAATGAGCAAGTATAAAGTTTGTTTCTTTTTCCTCCCTTCTTACATAAACAAGAGATAAGGCGTAAGCGTGGTGTCTGACATAAGCATAATAAAAGTTAATTTGGGGGCTAAACTAAATTTGGGGGGGGCAGCGCTGGATGGATCTTTGCACCCCGGCAGCGCATATGCTAAAGACATCCCAGCTGTAATGACACTTATCGCCAGGCCAGGCACTGTTGCAGGATGGCGACAACACCTCCTCCTGGATCCAGCAGTCATGTTGGAGGTAAGGGATTTTCCTAAGCTTGGGTGGACCCTTCTTGGCTTCACCCAGGCCCAGGAAATGGGTCTCAGCTTGCCTGCTTATTTGGCCAATGGCATACAGGCTGTGGCGCTGGACCTCCCCCTTCGCTTAAAGAAGGTAGATTTCCAGGGGGGCACTGAGCAATTTTTTTTCATGAAAAGGGGGCAGTAGGTCAAATATGTTTGGGAACATAATCATCCCAAGGAAATAATACAAGGAATAATGAAATAAGCAGCCTTTGAAGGGATGGTGGGAAGGATCATATTGTGACATTTTTTTACAACACAGCCAAGAAGCTGAAGTAGTATTCAGAGCCCCTACTCCAACCTTGCTTTAACATTTAGCTGACATATTTACTCCATCCCAGTTGAGAGAAAGTTTGGTAATACAAATTAGAGAGGTAACTTAAGTTTGAATCATACTGAGATTTAAAAAATGAAACGAAACAAACAAACAAACAAAAAAACCCATCAATTTTGGGCAGCCTGCAATACATGCAATCAACTTCATTTCAAATCCACCATTGTTTCTCCATTTATGCATACATATAGTAAAATCGAAACCTAGAGAAGAAAAAGGGAATAAGTGGCCAACAGATGACAAAATAAACTGACCGCACACAGTATGAGCACAATCCACTCTGACATTAAATTAAAGCCTCATTTCCCTTGTTCTGCCACTCATGAGCAGGTATTTTTTTTTATAGAATTTTTTTATTGGTTTTTCACCTTTTATAAAGACAAATACACACAAAAAAGACAGAAGACAAAAACATGTATAATTTCAGAAAATCCTACTTTCCTAACCTTGTTCCCTGACTCCCCCCCCTTCATGCATCCCCATTCCCAAAATTGTGTCAGCAAATTGGTATTTCTCTTCTTAATCATCTTAAAATTACCTCTTTTATAAAGAAAAGTAAATTTTTTCTAAGTTGGACTCAAGTTCTCTTCCATTGATTTCCCAATTTGTCTTAAATAAAAGTCAAATTAACTAAACCCAAAGGTCTTGAGTGTTTTTACAATTCTATTCTTCCCTCCCTCCCATCCCCGGTTTTCGTCCCTTCCCAGTACATATCCAAAATATCAGTTCTTAGCCTGGGTTCCTCACGTCCGAGGCTTTCAAGTCTCTTTCAGTCCCTCTCCGCCGGTCTTGTTGGTAATCCTTTATGTCGGTCGTCGAATCTCGAAAAAGTTCTGTCACCATCCAACCATATTCTCTTCCCAGAAGAACATTTGGAAACAGCTGCTGGAAAATTTCCACAAAGTCTGCATCTTCAGAGTCAAAGTCAAAGTGGAGGCCCCCATCATATTTCTTTATTTTAAGTTCCTGTGTTCCATAAACTCCCGGGGCCTCCTCCTTCATCTTTTGCATCTTTCGCAGATTTGTGTTAGATGTAATCCAAAAGTCTCCTTGTTCTATATTCCACAGAAGTCAGCTTCTGGTTGGTACTTTCCGACTTTACTTTCTCTTTTTCTTGTTTAGTCTCTTCCACTTCTTTAGATATCATTTCCGATTCAGCTGTGGATTCTT
Source organism: Podarcis bocagei (assembly GCF_964188305.1). Lineage (NCBI taxonomy): Eukaryota > Metazoa > Chordata > Lepidosauria > Squamata > Lacertidae > Podarcis > Podarcis bocagei. Next base: position 58,420,156 of record NC_138134.1, read on the forward strand.
TCTCATCCAGGTCCTCAATACATTCAGCAGAGCTGCTTGTTCCAGAAGTCAAGGTCATAAGTTGTTTATTCATAGCCAGGCTCTGCTCTTGTAGGACTCCCACCAGATGAAACATTCTTTCGATTTCCACTAGTAACTTTCCATCCACAGCCATTGTAATTTCACAGAATTCCCCCTAGAGGGAATCTGGTTACTTAGTAATCTTTCTCCAACAATCCTCCAACTTATTGTTATTACTTTGTTTCCAACAATTTTAACTCAATTGTAACTCATTTTAATCCAGAGGGATCTTAAATAACGATTTTTCCACTTAAACTGTCCGTTTGACAGCTTTGACAGCTGTCAAACTCCGCACCTCTTCCACAAGCTCAAAAGCAGGACGCTCCCGGGCCCGGGAGGGGGGGGGGTTGTTTACAACTGAAAGAAAGCTTCCAAAACTCCACTCTCCAGCTCAGAATTTCTTTTTGCCAAATCTTGGAAGTTAATGTCTTTTTCAACTCACCCCACAAAGGGTAGGCACTCCAGCTTAGTTCTTATATCGTTGCTTTAGATCGTCTGCAAGAAGGGGGGGTGCGGACTTCCTTTTAGCACACACCCCGGTCGTCTCAAATTCACGGGATAAAATTCATAAAGTCCAATTCCATTTTACTCACGGGTTATTCTTTTCAGTCCAAATTTCAAGGAAGGGAATCAGCGCTCTCCAGTCATGGCTCGCGGCTTTGCTCAACCAAGGTAGCGATCGACTCTCAGCACCACGCCACCCTCCGTATCCTCTCCACAGCCTTTAAAAAGGCTCTTCGTGAATCGGGGGGGCACTTAAGGTGCCCACCGAGTCTTCAGTCCGCAGGCTTCAGCGCCTGCGGTTTTTAAGGGTCCCCGCGTCGCCGGCGCGGCAAGACCCGTCCTCAGTTGAGCCGATTCCCTCCGCAGCTCGGAGGGAATCCGCCATTTCCAGATCGCGCCAACCCGGAAGTCAGATAATTCTCCACTCATGAGCAGGTATGGGCATGCATTCAGGCAGCAAAACACTACGTTAAGAGGAATAAGAGGCCCATGCATGCTTCCCACAAACTCAGCCAGCCTTTCACCCAATGTTTTGCATTCACCTCGTATGCATTGCTCCTTTACAGGCTGAGCCCAGGCATGCTCACTTGGAAGTCACCAAGACTTGGATTTTCCAGCTAGGAAATAAGAGACGGAAAGATTGTGACGACTGCCTCAAAAATTATGATCCAAAACTTCTTCTCCAGCTTAGATTTTAATTTGCACTTTCCCCACTCGCACCTTTCTCACTCCCCGTTCTTTCGTTTCATAGGATTGGTTCTGCAGCTTTTAGGTAGTCATTCTCTATCAAAGCTTTTGCCTAATTACTCTATGCACCCTTTCTCTCTCACTTGCCTGACTGCTTGCTTCCAGTATACCTGAAGGAGCGTCTCCACCCCCATCATTCAGCCTGGACACTGAGGTCCAGCTCTGAGGGCTTTCTGGCTGTTCCCTCACTGCGAGAAGTGAAGCTAGAGGGAACCAGGCTGCGAGCCTTCTGGGTGGTGGCGCCCACCCTGTGGAATGCCCTCCCATCAGATGTCAAGGAAATAAACAACTACCTAGCTTTTAGAAGACATCTGAAGGCAGCCCTGTTTAGGGAAGTTTTTAATGTTTGATGTTTTATTCTATTTAATATTTTGTTGGGAGCCGCCCAGAGTGCTGGGGAAACCCAACCAGATGGGTGGGCTATAAATTATTGTTGTTGTTGTTGTTGTTGTTGTTGTTGTTGTTGTTGTTGTTTCTGATATCATGTCAATATAATATAGACCCTCCAGTCCTTAACATGGTGGGTGGTTTGGTCCAATGCTGCTTTCATCTTGGCACTTGCTTCCTTCAACTTCTTGGGTCTGCTACCTAGTGCTTAGGCCACTGACTACTTTGCTTGCCATCTTCAGCCCACCGGTGCTCCTTTGCCCTATAGTAAGTCCCCTCTTGAGCTTAAGTGCTGTGAAGTTACTTCAGAGTCACGTTACCCTTTTATTTGGTCTTATTTCTCTTGGACTATTCCCTCAATTTCATGATCCACCTACCCTTCTTTCAGATTCCTCTTTATCGGTCAACTGCTGACCCTACACTTTTTCTTCACAGTCCTTGCCCCTAGGCTTCCTGTTCTTTAAGATTCCTGAGACTCTGGGGCTTCTTACCAGTCCTCAGACATTTCCTGTGTGAGGCTCTAATCGTAACCAAACCGCCAAGTTCCCCTTGCATTACAGAACCCTGAGAGAAAACTGCTTTGTTCATTGAAGAACTAAATATTCTAAGCCATCGGCCAGCTTAGCCATTCCATATGACAAAGCAAAAGTTGTTTACCAAAACCCAAAAGCCTTATAATTTGACCAGCATGGGTCCTATGTTGGTGAATGGCTACTAAATTCACATTCTGCTTAAATCAATGGCCAAATTCCAATTTCCTACCTAACTGAGTATTTCTGGGATTGTTGTACCCACCAGACAGTGACTTTTCTTATAATTGCCTTCTGAGTGCACTCAAGCATAGACACAAAACAGTCCTAAAGCAGAAATTATGAATAAGGCTATTCAGATGCCTCAGGGAATTGATAACCATCAATTAAGTTTCATAACATGATCAATGAGTGCTAGGCTGGCCAAGGAGCAAGGTCCTGCCAGATGCAGATGGTGTGGCCAGTTCATGTGAGATCATCAGGCAGATCTAGATAATCACATAGAACACCAAAATCTGAAGTTGGCCTATGAGTGTCACATGTCACATGATCCATTGGAAAATATTAGAGAATCAACTGTGTGCTTGGACTACATAGACTGGATATTGCATGGGTAGCTACACATCAAACATGCCCCATAGAGACAGGTGGGCTTAGACTTCACTCCACAAGCCAAGTTCTTATGGTTGTATGGCTTAGACATGCATGGATGAAGCTGATTATCTGGACCAATTCCAAATCAGCACCAATACCAGCTTTGGTCACTCTGCTTGATGACTTGCTTTGGGAGGAGGAAGGCAAGTGGCTCTCCTTGATCTCCTTTCATACCATCAACCATGGTATCCTTCTAAAGTGGCCACAGTGATATGGTGATTATGTTCTGTACCATTCCCAAAAAACAGCATTGGTGGCATTTGCTTAGCATGATACTTGTGCTGTCAAGTCCTGCAGAGTTCTATTCCATCCCCATTGCTATTTAACATGTGTTATAAGCCACTGGTAATGGTCATCAGGGGCTTTGGAGTCTGGAGTCATCCCTCCATACTATCTGAAAAAGGTGGAGTTGTGTTGGTGCTGAAACAGTGCCTGAGACAGTAATGGTCTGGACAAGGGCCAATAAACTGAATCCTAAAAAGATGAAGGAGCTGGCGGCAAGTTGCCTCTCCCCCTCAACTCCGTAATGAAAATATATCTGCTCTGAGCTCCTAGCTGAAGTGATGTCATCTAAATCTATTCTGGGAGCCTGGTGGATAAATAGGACTGCTATTCAGAAATATAACAATAAATGGGGTGGGGGTGGGGTGTGTAGGAAATCTCCAATTACCCATGGAGTGAAATATATTTTGCCACAAGGTCCATTCTGACAAATCATTTGTTAGAACGATCTGTTAAAACATACTGAAAATTTTGCCATTCATTAAAAGGAGGCACCTGGAGCTAGGGTAGGCTGACAGAAGGGTAATTGAATGCAAAATATTTCTCTTTCCTTTTGGCTAAACTTGAAATCATGAACAGGCACTAACAAGCCAGTGAAGTAGCCTTGAGGAACTTCCCTGTATTTATCTGCCAGCCTCTCCTAACAGGTGTTGCCATAGGAAGATTTATACAAAGCAAAACACTAAGTCAATAAAAAATGCACTTAAAGTAAGGCTGGCAGTGGAATTCTACACCTGTCCACTCAGAAGCAAATCCCACCAAGTTCAATGGGACTCTCAGGTAAGCAAATATAGGATTGCAGCTTAAGGAATGAAACTATGACAAAATATGAAATGAGTGAAATGTTAATAAAGGGGGCGGGAAACGCCACACCTTACCCTTTCCACAAACCTCATGGGAACATTTTTGATGTCATATTTCCAAAATTCATTTAAATAAATATAGTTTATTTGCCGGTGAGCTCCAGAGGTCAAACTATACGTGACAGGGACAATCACATTCATTTGCTGTGCATCAGCTCTGTTTAGATATAAAGTTGGGACCTGTTCCCTTCCCGCCACTTGAGGCACTTGCCTCTCTAGCCTGGTTCACTTCCCACACTGGAGCCAGACTGGAGAGAAATGTTTCTGCAGCAACAGAGTGCAATGATAAGTAAATGGATGGGGGCAGGTCCCAGATTCCTCTCTCCTTCAGGGGAGAATGTCCTCTACAAGATGGAACTGGATTGCATCTGGCCCAGTTCTTCATTTTGACACATGACACTATGAAGCATGGCACTCCCATGCCAATAACAGGCAAAATATGTAGAAACAAGAAAACTGGGTGTGCACTCCAAATCAACCTTTGACCTACCACAGAATACACGCTTCAAATCTAGACTCGTCACATGCCCAGTTCTCAGTGGAGATGTTAAACCCTTGTCTACCCTCTAACATTTCAGAATGCAAGCAGGGACTGAGATAACTACTGTATTTTTCACCCTATAGGACACACTTTTTCCCCTCCAAAAATGAAGGGGAAATCTGTGTGTGTCCTATGGGGCGAATACAGGCTTTCGTTGAAGCTTGGAGAGTGAGAGGGGTCGGTGTGCACCGACCCCTCTCACTCTCCAGGCTTCAGGAAGCTATCAGCATGACTGGGGAGCCCGCGGGAGTTCCCGCAGGGCTCCCTAGGCTGCGGAAAGCAGCCTGCCGCCCGGCGCACAGAGCGCCCTGAAGCAGAGTGCCCCATGTGGCGGGCAGACACCCACAGCCTGGGGAGCCCTGCGGGAGTTCCTGCAGGGCTCCCTAGGCTGCGGATAGCAGCCTGCTGCACGGAGTGCGGTGCGCACTAAAGCAGAGCGCCCCGCGTGCTGGGCAGACATTGGCCAGCCCCACAAGCTCAGGGGACAGCGGGGAGGCGCAGCGCCACCATCCCACTGTTCCTCGACCTGGTTTGGAGGCTGGTGCTGGGGAAAACTGGTCCTACAAGCTCGGGGGGCAGCGGGGAGGCGGAGCGCTGCCATACCGCTGTTCCCCGACCTGGTTTGGTTTCCCTGACCTGGTTTTTTTTTTGGGGGGGGAAATAAAGGAAATTTTTTCCCCTTTATTTCCCCCCCCCAAAAAAAAAACTAGGTGCGTCCTATGGGACGAAGCATCCTATGGGACGAAAAATACGGTAAATGTTCCTAGTTTTAAAGGAGAAGGGTTCTGGCCTTGTTTTTGCATGGATAAAATATTTTAGGAACAATATTAAATAATGCAGTCGGAAGGGGTTTCACCTCAGTGAAAATGAGGCCATAGTCTCAACAGTCAGCCTAGGGCTTTGGTCCTAGCAGAATCAAAATGCAACTGGAACAATGCATTTTAGAAAGAAGTTGACATTAAAGATTGTAGTGTTCCAGATGTACTTTATTCATGCAAAGTGGGACATGAGCTTTAAAGCTGCCTTTTGTCCAAAAAGCCTGCTTGGAATATTATGTCTATTGGCAGGATGGGGAAGGGCTAAAAAAAGTCCAGACTGGTCTTTGCTGTTGGGAAAAAAGGATGTGTGCCAGGAGTTTCCTAGGAGGCATTTTTTAATTCATGCAGAAAGCAAGCAGTCTTAAGTTTTCAGAGCTGGCTTTCAAACAGGCTACCACTATTACTTTGGAAACGGCATTGCCTACTTGTGAAAGTTTGATCAGCACTTGTTCAAACTATAGATTTTTAAATGAACAGATACTGCAAACACCATAAGCCTTCACAATTCTCTCCTTCAAATGAAACTTGCTTTGTAGTTCTACCCTGGAGCTTAACATTGCTTGGGGAGTACGAGGTGACCACAAATCTCTACTTGGCAAAATACAAGCCTGACGCTAAATAGCAATTCGCTATCTACCACTGGTTGCATATCCTTCAGGATGTGAATGCAGCAAACCCGGAAGTATTTTTCTGGGTTTTGCCGAGTGTGCATGTGCAGAAGCACTCCACACACCAAGAGCATGCACAGAAGAGCTCTCAGAACAGGCACCTCCAGGTGTGAATTCCTTGGGATCTGACCAGAGCTCCAGAACGGATCCTGTGTGCAACCGGAGGTACCACTGTATATCCAAAGCAAGCAGCAGCAGTACATACAATTAAAAAAAAGTGAGTACCATCCTAGCTCTGGTGCCCTCTAGATATTTTGACCACAGGTCACACCATTCCTGAGCATTGGCCATGGTGACAGGGGCTGATGGGAGTTTCAGTCCAACAATACCTGGAGAGTATCAGGCTGGGGAAGGCTGCTATAAAGTGCCAAGCAAATTGATGGTTTAATCATCATAACCAACATAATAAATGGCAAGTAAATTATGAACTTACTTTAACTTGTGGATATGATTTTTTGTTCTTCTCGCTAGAAGCTCCAGGAAGTCCGCCATGCGATGGTCCTTCACAAACGTACCGGAAGCGAAACCCCCTCTGAGGAGATCAGTTTTTAAAAGATTAATGAATTAACTTCTCACACAACGCCAGCTTCTTAACTGCACTGGTGAGTAAAGAGAATGCATTAATTTTTACTTCTTCACTTTTCTCTGCCCCTATACTAATTTTATGTTGCTTATTGAATTTCTGTGCCATACTTCATCACACAGTGACCCCAGAGCGAGTAACACAATAAAAGAAAGGTTCCCTGGTACCAAGGTACTTTGGTTCCCGAAAGCCTTGCGACTTGAACATTTTGGCTTCTGAATGCTGCAAACCCAGAAATGAGTGTTTTTTGGAAGCCAAACGTCGGATGTGGTTTGTGCGGCTTCTGATTGGGTGCAGGAAGCTCCTGCAGCCAATCAGAAACAGCACCTTGGTTTTCGAATATTTTCGGAAGTTGAACAGACTTCCTGAACGGATTCCGTTCAAGAACCAAGAACCAAGATACGACTGGACAATAGATCTTCCTTAAAATGCAATAAATTGTGGATTGCATACAACAGAGAGAACGAGGAGATATTTCTTAAATAGACCTAAAAGGAAATGGAATTACATGATGAGTTAGGGAGGAGCTGTTAGAATGAGTGGCATTTTAAATATAGCTATTATGAACATTGGGTGGTTTCCAACAAAGTAGAACTGCTAGTGCAAAGACTTTTGGCTATGCAATGGAACTTTCCTCTCCTCTCCTCTCCTCTCCTCTCCTTGCACCCTGCAAATCTGTTCTGCGTCTTCCCCCAAATATCTGGCGGAGGGCATTGTGCAGACAGAAAGCTTTATGCTAGTGAATCTAATTCAGAGTTTCCCAAACTTCCAGTTGTTCTTGGACTACAATTCCCATAATCCCTGACCACTTTTCTGCTAGCTAAGGGTGATGCGAGTTGTAGCTCAAAACAGTTGGAGACCCACCCAGGTTTGGGAAACCCATATCTAATACATTGTAAAAATGCCTGTTGTATTTTAAGAGTAATTGATGTGTCTTGAAACTGTGTTATCTAACAGTATAAATGGGAAGGAAAAAATACATTTTGTTACTGTGTTACTCTTTATTTCTTTACTATCCATAAAAATCATGAACCAAACTTAAAAAAAGTTTGGGATATTGGGGAGATAAACTCACAGACTGCCATGATAACCAAAGCCTGAGCACTCCACAAAAACTGCATGTCCAATCCATGGAAACATGCTCCCAAAATAATAGGAGCATATTTCAAACATCTCTTTCATGCAGATGGCAACCCTGCCTGAACGGCATTCTCTTCCAGTGTGAGAAATCTTGAACAGAGTCACAGCTCTGTTAAACTCAGAAAATGAGATACATGGATCCAGTCCTTTTACTGGTCCGTCTCTTTCTTTCTTTCTTTCTTTCTTTCTTTCTTTCTTTCTTTCTCTCTCTCTCTCTCTCTCTCTCTATATATATATATATATGGAATTTTGTTTATTTGTTTGTTTATTTATTTCACATACTGCCTGATTATAGTGACACCTCTAAGCAGTTTACACTGGTAAATACACTCAAGGCTGTAAGTTAAATAGGAACTGGATGTTACATAAACCAGCAGGATATTTTGCCCATTATAAAGAATTGGGCAACAAAGGGCTTGTCCACAGCTCTGTTTGCCCTGCTGCTTTCCCCCAGAAAAACTCATAGTTTAGTGCTGAATCCAGAAAAACAGCAATGGGTTTTCTACGGATTGCTGTTTGTTCTGATTTACCACTAAAGAGCAGGTTTTCCTGGGAAAAGTGGTGAGGCAAAGTTCAAACTGCTCAGACCTGTGCCTAGAAAGAATGGGACACATAGAAAGTGTTTTTTGCGCCAGTGCTTTCTTGGCATGGAACAAGTAGAAGTGTGGACAAGCCCAAACAGTGGAAGCACCATGATTTTTGCTGCAACACACTAACATGGCCACTGCAAAGTCGGCCTTCAGTAAGTCACTTGCTTTCAGTGTAACATACCTCCCCAAACTGCTGCACTGATACAAGGATACATAACCTTATTTTACCCTTGATGTCATGAAGCAAGATATCTAAAACAAACAAGTAAGCAGGCCACACATTTCCAACATTTAGAGGCTGTCTCAAATTCTAATCGTCTTCAGCCCACAGCTAGCCATCCTACTCAAAACAATAGCTCTCAAAATGAGTAAGCAACCGCAAAGCTATTCTGTCCAGATCTTTTTCCATTTTAACACTACAACGGATGTTCGACTTTCACTCCAAATTTGCTGCAAATGCTTCAACATTCTCAGGAGAGGAAGCCAAACTTTGCTCTCACAAGAAGCAGCACTGGGGCAATTCTTAAGATACAGCTTCATATTGGAGGCATTGAGGCTATGAAGCAGGGCTTACATGGCACATAGCTTAATTCATTCCTGCAGTGCTGGATTTGCTCAAACAGTGCTTGCCTTACTTATAGCTGGCTCATGCACCACTGGTGATTGTATTAAGTCACATTAAAAGCTCTCTCTCACACACCCCAATCCTGGGCACTGGAGACTGCTGGGAATTGTATCTGTGAGCAGTAAACTATAGTCCCCATGATTCTTTGGAGGAACCCACGTGCTTTAAATGTCCATGTTCAACCTACATCAGTATAGTGGTTCAGACATTATTATTGGGAGGGACCAGAGGTAATTAGCAAAGAAGCATAATTTGAATACAGAAGGTTCCAGGCATCAAAAAAGAGTACAAAATGTTGCTCGACATTTCTAAATCTAGCATTACAGCAGTTAAATGAGAGATTGTTTTGGTAATTTCAAAACATCGATAGTCTTCTCTTACCTGCTTAGGTTGTTCAACAATTTGAAGGTATGGCCCATCACCTTGTTACAAAAAATGAAAGGAAGATAGGGTTTTTTTAAAAAAAAAAATTCTAAGATTTTCCTATTTTGCTTTTTTTAGGATAACAGTTCACTTTACAATTTCTCCCCTTTGTCACCCCCCCCCAGCAGAATTCCCCCTTAAAGTATAATCAGGTGGGCACATTCTGGTCTGAGTTTAAGTTGGGATTGAATAATCTATATAGCCAAAAATAGCACAAGGAGTTAGTAAAAGTAGAGGTGTTACTGCCTCTATATTTATAAAAATAAAATGTTATATTTGCAAAGCCACAATTTTGCATATGATGCCTTAAGAAAATGAGGACTGATGTATGACTTTGATCTGAAAACCTTTTTGGTTATACATATATTGTATTACTTTAATCCTGCTCAACTATCAAAAAAAGAATCTTAACAGATCCAAGGAGCATCAAGATCAGCTGAGAACAGCCTTGAGTTCCCCGACTATAAAAAGCACAATTTTCTACAAACAAGTTATCTAAAACAATTCTGCAACGATTATCAAAGTATATAATAAGGTTGTCCCTTGTCAAATAATCAGAGACAATTTTGTTTATGTTTGTCTTTTGATTAAAAGTCAGGCAAGCTTGCTCAGTTTTAAGATTCAATGTGTTTTATTAACTGTTTGTAGTAGTGATTTCAAACTGCTTTCTGATAATTTACTTCCTCAACTTTAAGGGAAAGTAGCTTTAAAATAAGGGTGGGGGATCTAAAAGTCCTCAGACAGTTTTTCAGCTCCCTTAGCTCCCTGTGCACAATGAAAAGTGGCCAAAAAATGTTGGCAGACCTTCCAGTGTGATTGTCACCAGAAGAGAAAATCAGGAACCCTCCCATGAGTCCCTGGGAATGACGGTCACATTCACACCATGAATTTATAACACAGTTAACGCACATGACTTCCCCCAAAGAATCCTGGGAACCATCATTTGTTAAGGGTGCTGCCAACTGTAGCTCTGAGAGGGATAAACTACAGTTCCCAAGATACTTTGGGGAGGAAGCCATGTGCTTTAAATGTAAGTTAAATGTGCTCTGGGGATGTGAGTGATGTGTGCACCCACTTGTGCTTCCTTGGACCAAGGTAAATATACACATTAACTAACAGCCAACTTTCAACAGCAGCTTCAACAGTGAGGGGGAATGCATGTCAATTAAAGTGGGAGTTGTGGTGCGTGCCAAGTTCACACACATCATAGCAGAGAAAAAGAGATCTCCTTTGCACATAGCTTAGGAAGCACAGTAAAAGGGAGAGCAAGTCATTTGTACTTCCCCTTTCCCTACTAATTTATGATGTCAAACTTTGTAATGAATCATCCATGATGTGTAAGAAGGAAAAAGCACAAGGCAGCTTAAGTCCTTTACAAGACTGTATCAACAAAACTCTTTTCATATTTGAAAAGTTGCAAGAAACAAGCGGCATTTATTGACAGAAAGTCCCCAGGCTTTCCAAACATTTCATATCCATATAATGAAAAGAAGAATCAACTGTACTGCACTAATCCCTTTTTATGCTAGCATGTTCCGTAAAAACACAACATCTGATTGTCAAAACTCTGAAGCTGGCAATTCCCAGTTCAATATGGGACAAGGGTCTTGTGCTCTTCAAAGCTATTTAGAATGGAAAATTTGGGCACAAACACATTCTCACATTACTACAATACCATAATGGGAGAAGCTGTCAGAGAAGGATTTTTACTTTTTTTGGTAACGATAATCTATAACTGTTTTAGACAAATATAAGTTTCTGAATATGAAGCAATTTTACAAACCATCTCAGTCAAGCATAAATGATTTTTACCTGTGTGCAGGTGAAGATCAGATGTAATCATGCTTGTACTATTGAGCAGCTGATTCATCCCCATGATGTGGTCCATTCCATACACCTGCATTGAGAATATCTGTGCTTCTTAATAGATTTCAGGCTCTAGTAACTTATTTCAGGCTCTAGTAACAAAAATCCTAATTTTACAGCTCTTGCTTCCTCACCCAGTTTTGTTCTGCGGAGTTACCATAAATATGCAAACTCTTTTCAATAGCTGGGTTGAATCAGTATGCTATTTGATGAACTACCAGCAAATGTGTATCCCACTTTCTCCATATTGCATCCAATGTCTGTGACGCTAACAAGGTACATGAGAACCCAACGCGATCCCTGCTAGATTAGGCCAAAGGCTCATCTAGGCCAGCATCCTATTCTGACAGTGACCACCAGATACCTACGTGAAGTGCAATGGTATTCACTTGTGATTCCCAAGAACTAGTATTCAGAGGCATACTGCCTCCACACAGTGGAGGACAAAGATAGCTTTGTCCTCCATGAATTTGCCAAAAGCTCTTAATTACCTCTGAGGTGTTTCACTTGCTTGCTTTCTAATTTGTATTGCCTTACAGCTTCTTTGGGATTAAGGGTGGGATGTAAATTCAATACAGTGGTGCCCCGCAAGACGAATGCCTCGCAAGACGAAAAACTCGCTAGACGAAAGGGTTTTGCGGTTTTTGAGCTGCTTCGCAAGACGAATTTCCCTATGGGCTTGCTTCGCAAGACGAAAACGTCTTGCAAGTTTGTTTCCTTTTTCTTAACACCATTAATACAGTTGCGACTTGACTTCGAGGAGCAACTCATAGAACGCGGTGTGGTAGCCTTCTTTGAGGTTTTTGGTGATTTTTGAAGCTTTTCCAAAACTTTTCCGACACCGTGCTTCGCAAGACGAAAAATTCGCTAGACGAAAAAACTCGCGGAACGAATTAGTTTCATCTTGCGAGGCACCACTGTAAGTACGTAAATAAATGAAGCCATCCAAGTTGGTGGCTGTCATGTACATCTAGCGGGAACAAATTCCATGGTTTTCTATGTGCTGTGTGAATAAGTGCTTTCGTCTGTTCTCATTCTTCCAATATTCCGTTTTATTGGAGAGAGGGAGGAAACCATTCTACTCACTTTCCCTGCACCATGCATACAATTTTATACACATATATAATATTCCCTCTTACTCACTTTTTTCCTAAACAAAAAAAAGGCCCAAATGTTAGGCTAACGTTTCTTCATAGGAAGGTAGCCTTGTTCAGCAACAGAGATTCCTCTCTGCTTCTTATGCAAGGAAAAGAAGAGCTCCATCTATATAATGATGCGAGCCACAAATATACTGGAAGGCTCAGGACTGCAATCAGTAGCTGAAGTTCTGTATCCTGTTACATATAGACTTCAAGGGTGCTAAGCAAGTGATAGAGGATTGCAGTCCATAGGCAAAGCACAAGCATGGATATATGGAATTGCAATAATATATAATATTGCACACATTCATTGCAAAAAGTCTCCCAGATCACGTGTGTGATCTCTTCCTTCAAAACCATGACCACTTTTGAAAAGATGACATTAGGGCAAACTTCTAGTTCCTATACCATATCTCAGGCACATTCAATGTGGGAACCTCCAGATAGCAAACTCTTATCATACCCAACCAAGCATGGCCAATAGTCAGGGATGATGGGAGTTGTAGTTCCCAACATCTGAACTATTTCAACCGTATAAGGGTTTTCACAGAAGACCCAGGTAATACCTACGGTAATAAGTGACTAATGAACACACAGTGCTAACATCTGTAGAATTGCCAGTCCAACCAGACCAGTATATATTTTTTAAAAAATAAAAATGTAAAGTTGTTCATGTTTCACCATTCGCAGTGGGTGGATGATCATATTTGGAAATTTTACTTTTTGCTAATTTGAACATGGGCGTAATACAAAGACCTTTGTGAATGTCAAAAAGTTGCAACACCCACTCATTAAAAGCAAATGAAGCAACAACTAAACCATAGTTATGACTCATACAGGATACACTAACCTAAAAATGCAATAGCAAGTAAACTTTTTTAATGGGTCTCTCATTCACAGAGCTTACTTTGCATTTTCTTAGCAATATGGACAGAAAATAGATTATTATTTGTGTCCAAAATCTAGTTTCCTTTCACTATTTCTAGCACTTTCTTACACAGATCTGCAATTATTTTGAAACAGAAACTGGAGAACAGGATCATATGCGTATATATCATATAAAGGAATACGTCCAAGGGAAAGTTATCTTAAAGTAACACAGCAATATCAGAAGTACTCTGCCCTCAAATAACATATTCAATCAACAGAGAGAACGAAGAGCAGCTGAATAGCAACCGCTAATAGCATTTTGCAGTCCCACCATGAATTCACTCAAGGTTGATGACTTCCAGCTGAATCAAATCTATATTTATTTATTTGCAATCTTTATATGCTGCAACAACAGTACTCTTGGCAACTTAACACATGACGACAACAACAAAGAGCCTAATAATACATTCAAAACAGTCAATTCAAAACAGAGAGAAGAGAAATAAAACCACAGAACCAGACTACTTTAAAGCAGAGCAGAGGAATAAAAACACATAAAGAGCAAAACAATCTTAAATCCACAGCCGTTTAAAATGCTTGGGAAAATAAACTAAGGTGCCAAAAAAGAAATTACAGGAAGCACCAGGAAAGCCTGTCTTGGGGTGGTAACCATAATACTACCGGAGATGCCTTTTTTCTTGTAGCTACTCTACCTCACCTTACAAAGTAGCGGGTGCAGAGATTATGATCTCAAGGTTTAGGTCAGTACCTGGGTGAAGTGGCAATCTTTGAAACAATGGTAGCGCACTGTGAAGGGCTCTTAAAAGATCAGAATCACCACTTTGAATTGAATTCAGAAACTGTCAGGGATGAAGTCCTCAATATGAGGTGGGGTTCTCCCCCCACTCCTATTTGTTTTATAGGCTCAAACATCCCTTAGTTTTTAAAGTAGGAAACACAACTTCGCATAATGCTTTACACACATTTCAGCAGCATGTTACAATCATAGGGTACAGAAAATGCTCACCTGAGGGTCCGTAACTCCCAAGAGATATGCATTGTCATCTGCCATTCCGAGAACTGAAACAATTAACCATATATTGCAAGTCAATGCACAGTTACAATAGCTACTGAGTCCATAAAGTCATCCAATAAAGTCAAACCGAAATGTCTAAGGAAAATAATCTGACTATGTGAGATACAAAATGTTTCAGATGCTATTTAATACTGCACTATTTTTAAAGTTTTAGAAAGGATGACATTTCTAGATCAAGTTCAGTCCTTTATTGTTATAATAATCAGGGACGAAGTCGATTGATTTTTTTTGGGAAATGTTTCTAAATAAACCAGCTCAGAAGTGATTCACACAAACAATCTGGCAAGTTGGAAACTGGGGTGTCATTCACATAATGCCTGCATAACCCATGCTGCTCAACTGTTTTATAATTTTATTTATATGTCCATTGATTTATATAAATAAAATACATTTATTTATATAATGGGGTTTTTTTGCTTAAAAAAAGGTCTGAAGATATTGTACGATCAACTTTTAAAAAAACAAAAACAGTGGGCTGCTATACTTTTGCTTGTCTTCAGAAAAGGCAACATGAGAGTAAGCTGAGCTTTGTCTTTGTATGATCACCAATACCAGTAACTTAGTAGGCATATGTGAAGCATCATTCACCAGTTGGTTCAGACATCTTGCAAAGACAAATCGTTTTGCATGTCCCCCCCCCCCCCCCGTCCCATAAGAGTGGACCCTGTTATGACTAGATATCTGGGGGTGCCTTTTTAAACTGTTCTTTTACTAGTTTTAAGTTTCTATTTTTGTACAGAGATATAAAATATCCAGGGGTTTAGAAATGCTTTTAAATAAACAAATAATCAACCAACCACCATATGTATTTTGAAGCTTTATTCTTCCTCCTATTCCCGCCCTCCCCCTCCCCTGCCCAAACTTTTATTACTGTAGTTGGAATATTGGAGAGGTAGAGGTTTCATACATCCCTAGCAAAATCCTTTAATTGCTAGATATCAGCAACATTCCCTTTTTAGCACAATGTCAGCTGACCAGGAATGCACGATGCAAGCTAGTTAGCTGAGGTATAACAAAAGCATCGCTAAATTTTCTTCGTCTTTCCCGTATGACTTATGAGCTAAGGGGACCCTCCTCTTAACTATATTGTCAATTGTCTAGAGAAACCTGTCATGCAAGGTTGACAGCTCCTTTGCAAAACAGATTTACCAATAAGCTCTCTCTCTCTCCCCCCCCCCCACTTCGCTCTCCCTTTACTCAGGGCTTTCTTTTGTGTGTGATAGTACTCACTGGTACTTTATTTTATGGCCATGTCAGGCATTTTCTACTGGAACCCATGGTGCTTTTATCAATATATCAGTACTGGAACCTCATTTTTTATGATGATGATGATGATGATGATGATGATGATGATGAACAACATTATTCATTTTTTTCTGGAAGAACTCACAGCTCTTTTAGCTTCTATTAAGCATGTATGATATGACGAAACTATATTTTGAATGTATCAAATGTGACTCAGAAAAAGGAAGGTTTGGCTGTTACGGTACTTGATTTTCCAGTGACAGCTACTTAGAAACAGACTTTTGCTTGCTATGGTAAATGTGATCTGAAATACATAGCTGAACTTTGCACCATACATATCTGACCTGTGCATCGTTTTATTTATATTGGTTGATGCAAAACAGAATGATGCAAAAGGTCACATCTACACCATGCTTTTAAAGGAAGTGTAGTTTCCCCCTCACAGAGCTACAATTCCCAGCAACCTTAGCAAATTACAATGTCAGACATTCTGGGGAACCCATGCACTTTAAATGTGCTTTAAAAGTATAGTGTGTGGTTGACCTCAAACATTAGTAAAAGTTTAAGGTGAACTTATATTACCAAAAGTTACCACTTCTTGTTAGAAGGGAAGGGTTCTTTTAAAATATTTTATTTTCAATTATTTAGAATCAACACAGCATTAAAAAACAAATAAATGTGCCCCCACAGATTCGTATTTCCTGTCACCAATCCACCAGAGCTGATAAGACTGATTAAACCTCGCTGAACTGTATCACAACCTTTGTCTATCAAATAAACCCAGACCACAATCCAGCATATCACTAACTGTGCAAACCCACTCACTTTTATTTCATCTCTGGGCTGTACTCAGGGCACAGTGAATTAACAGTGAGCAGTACTCTTAAGTGCAGACAGTGATCAAACTTCCTCCTCCTCTGGCATTCAATAAAACTCTGAGGTTGGCATGTTTTTAGAGCCCTGCCAGGTAGAGTTGTGTGTGTGTGTGTGTGTGTGTGTGTGTGTGTGTGAAATAACCCAATTGCATTACAAACACCTGTGTGATGCCTGAATCAATAGTTAAGATAAAACAGAGGCCACTACCTCAACCAAACCACTAATTGCTTTGCAAACCTAAGGCTACCACAATCAGTTTAGGTGGCTAATGCTGAGGGGGAATTTTAATATTCCACAGGGCATATGCAAAATTCCTTCATATCCAGGAGGAAAGCAACAGGACTCCCACAGTGTTATCACATGCAAAGAAAATCCCCCCCAGCTAAGAACAAAGGCATGCAAGCTGCAGTTTCATGCATTTGTCGATGATTCAAAGCACCAGATTAAATGACTAAAATAACCTTATATTTTCAAATAAGGAGATTTCACAGTGCAAGCAAGCAAACCTATCAAAAGGTTGTTGAGTATGTATTTCTTTACATTTCAGATTCAAGTTTTCATCATTTCAGAAGTGCTAAACTCGGACTGCGATGCAATCCACCCTTCAGCTACTTGTGGGAAAACCATTAATCTATGAAAGAAGCTTCCATGGTTCTCCCCAAATTCTCAAGGCAATTGAGAATTTATTTAGAATTTTGGTCAGTGAAGGGTTTTGAGTTATCCTTGCATGGATTAATGTAGATTTCCTGGCTGCTCATGCTTCCTGGCTGAAAAAGCCCAATGGGGGGGTTACCAAATGATGCCTTGCCCTGGATTTTTTAAATTTGAAGTGCTAGCACCCAGGAAGACTGCAGACAGCTGATCACTGGCAAAATATGTTGAATGAAAAATACGACACTCACAGAAACCCCCATGGCCACCTCAAAAGTAAGGTGAGCGCATCTATGACCCTACACCTGACCCATGATTATTTTAGTTGTATTTTTCTCTTGCTTTTGATAATTCTTAAAAATATTTTATTTTCTCCATTTCTCACGGGGGGGGGGGGAGCGGGGGAAGCAGGAGAAAGTTTTGGTGCAACACTATTCTAGAAACTGACTGAAGCAGAAGAAGTTAAATGTAGAATGAAGTACCTTGCCTCTTTATTATCCAGTGCTTATAGGTATCATCATGCAAACCTCTTGCCCTCTGTGGAACAGCTGTGGCCTAGACTTTATGGATAATCTATGAGAGGCTAGTGGCTGCATGGTCCTAACTTTTGTCCCCCACCCCACCCCTTATTCTATTATTCTCTCAGAACTTTGTTACTATACTGAAATCCCGAGTGCTCTTCATTCCTCCAGCCCTGAATAGCAAGACATTGAATATAGCTGATTACCTTTAGGCAGTCTCCTAAAGTTCTGGCCTGCAAGTTTCTGTGCAATACTGAGGTCCCTTATCCAGTGGATATGATCTCCAATGATCCAAGGCTATTCTAACATATTTCCCAATGCTAATTCACATACGGCCCCATAAACCTCAAGAATAAAGCAATCTGAAGTCTACTAATTTGGCTCCTTTACAAACATTCAGTTCCTAGGTCATTAAAGGAGTTGATAAACAACGGAAGTCCAGCAAAAGATAGTCTATCATGTGCAGACTTTTATCGTGACCATATTGGATCTATAAAACAAGATTTGGCATATTAGACCTAGCCCCTTTTCTTGTTCAGCAAATAAAAATATGAGACAAAGCTCAGAAAGCCTAACAGATTACAAAAGTGCACTAATGTTCACTAAGCGCTATGTGTATTATTCATTCCCAATGTGACATTCACTGTAACCTCTAGCCCAGAGAGGGCTAGATTTGAAACAAAGATGGGTGGTTCACCCCTGAGATTCAACATTATATATTAATGCTAAAAACAAGTAACACTGGTTTTATTTCTTGTTGAGCAATCTTTTTATTTATTACAGACCTGTGCTGAACCAAAGGAACTGCTCTGGAAACTTTGCTAATGCCATCTTGCTAGTCAAGATAACCCCACAATTAACTGGTAGTGGTTGTAGTAATAAGTGTTGGCTTTTTGCAGTATAGTAACGCTGCAGAGAGCTTGCTGGGGAGACCATGCATTAAAAAGGGACTCAAAAAGTACTTAAAGAAGGTTTTAATAAGAAAAACAAAAACTCCATTTACACTAAATACATCAACAAACCAGACCCAACCACCAACCCATCCCCCAGGGTAATGGGAGAGCTAGGTGCTGCTCCTTATATACTCTACCCAATTGCTGACAGAGTTTAATCAGTACAACTCAGCAGCACCTGCTATGTTTCACAGCTGTAAAGCTGGGTCTCGTTAGTTTGCTCTGGCCCTTGCTCTGGCCCCTTAAAGACACATACATCGGGTGGAACAATGATGAACCTTTACATGTAAAGAAACCATTCAACAATAAGTTCATATACGCTTATACTCACTTGCTTTGATGTTACCCTTATCTGTGGGGCTTGGGGTGCTGGATTCTGAGCCCAGAAAGGGGAACTGTCTGTAAGGTTTGGGTATTTGTCATCTATGCCCTCATCTAGTCAGATAAATGACATGTGCTGCTTTGCTGTATAAAGAACGCATAAACATTTGCTTGGGCATGGGCAAGCCATCTCCTTGCTGCAGAGTCCGTCCTGCATCTGCAAAGGTTCGGAGAATTGGCAGGCTGATTTGCTGTAAGTCTACACCTTCTTTAATAAAGCACTGCAAATGATCGCTTTGGCATGTTTGGCATCCTTTGGTATATCTGCACCCAACTATTCCAAGCCCTCCTTTGGGCCACCGGATCAGGACAAGATCTGTAAAAAACACCTGTATAAGTGTTTGTGCATATTTTTCACCCCAAGCTATAAAATAGCCTAGTTCACCTGCAACAAAGTGCTGAGTCCAGCAAAGACTTGCACCAACTTTGCTTTTCAGCACAGTCACACTAACCCAGGCATAGGCAAACTCAGCCCTCCAGATGTTTTGGGACTACAACTCCCATCATCCCTAGCTAACAGGACCAGTGGTCAGGGATGATGGGAATTGTAGTCTCAAAACATCTGGAGGGCTGAGTTTGCCTATGCCTGCACTAACCTATGGTTTATCTTAGTATGAACTCTGTCTGGGCACTTAAACCTCTGTCAATTGCTAAGTTTTTTGTTGTTGTTGTTTTGAAAAAAGAAACACTCTGGCACATTACACTAGCTGGGACAAAACAGCACCCCACATATAAAATTCAATTGGCTTTCTTGGGATATTTGGGTGTTTGTTCTGCAAAGAAAGAAAACTGTAAATGGCTGAAATTGGGGACATGATTTAAAAGAAATGCTTCATGAGAATTGCACTATAGGTCTACATCTGTGTAAATCCTACAATGAAAAGTGCACCTGGAGTAGGTTTGCCATACATCAGGAATTTTCCAGACATACCTGGAATACTGCAGTCAGAAACAGTTTCTGGGAGGAAATTGGCAGAATGTCCGGGAAAATCCAGACGTATGACAACCCATGTTGGCAATGTCGTTTTTGCCAATTTCCCTTAAAAATAGCTTAATCCACATCTTATGTGTCTGTATTGTTACTTTTTGAAATATAGCAACCCTAACCCAGAGGGGAATTTTACACCTGAATGCCTGGGTTAGAGAATGAGAGAGGAATGAAATAAAACTTATGGAGGTAACTCTAATTCTGTTCGGGGAAAAGCAAATTCTGGAGCAGGCTTCCTCAACCTCGGCCCTCCAGATGTTTTGAGACTACAATTCCCATCATTCCTGACCACTGGTCCTGCTAGCTAGAATCATGGGAGTTGTAGGCCAAAAAACATCTGGAGGGCCAAGGTTGAGGAAGCCTGTTCTGGAGCATTGCAGGAATTGTCTCAGCCTGTGTATCAGACAGTGCCAGTTATAGATAGGGCAAACTTCCCATATAGTATTCATTTTAAAAACCCATGCAGATGATGCAAATAAAAGCATTTTGTGCAAATATTTGCTTATTTACATAATTTATTCTCCTCCTGCTCTGTTAGTCATTTGGGAAGAGAATTAGGCAGAGCACCAGAGACTTGTTCTGGGGAAATCCTGCACGCTGAAATTCAGCCACCTGCACTTCCCAGCTCCTAAAATTACACAAGGCATTGAATGACTAGCACAGCTTTAAAGTCTTTTAGTGGTTAGAACTACCCACTATTAGGATGGTGACTTTTTCATCCAATACCACAGTCTAAATTTACATACAGCACAGTCACAAAACTGTGGGGAAAATCCAGTAATTCAGTTTGCAAAAACAATATACAGTTGTTAGGAGAATGTGCTTTCAGGAATGCAGTATTTGCTAGGTGGCTTTTCTGCACACATATTGGCACTGAAACATTAGGTACAAAAAGCAATTGGAAAGACCATTAAGAAATCAGGAATTGCTTAATATAGTAATTTCTGAGTGTAAATAATGGTTATATCACCATCTAATGGAGCAAGAAAAGGAAATGGGAGTAGGTATCACTATGAAACTATCCTTCCTAAATTATATTAATTGCCTGTAATACATGTTGTGTGATAAAATGCTGATATAAGCATAACCTACCATAGTTTAAACAGTGTTGCAGACACTGGGTGAAACAACTTCTTAATATCTCATGAACAGCAAGTAAAAAAAAAAAAAGAGATTCAGTGTATCTTTTTTGTGCAACTTTAAAGATTAGAATGTATATCAAGGAAGTCATAAAGTGTAACACTAATTGAAAGCTGAAAGACGTTTAGATTATCTTTAATAAAAGTATTTCAACACTCCCTTAAAACAGAAACAACCCTAAGGTGTGTAACACTCACAGCAATTGGGAATTGCATTTAAGAAGTTTTGTTTGCAAATGAGGCATATATGCAAAGAGGACATAATAGAAAGAGAAACTTGAGTTTGTTCACCTGAGAATTTACCTGTTGTAAGATTGGGAAGGCAGTCTCCCATTTAAAAAATGAATCCCCATACAATATTGGGGGAAAGCCATAGCTCAGAGGTACAGTACATACTTTGCATGGAAAAAGGTGTCAGTACAAACTCTGGTATCTCCAGGTAAGTTTGGAAGAGACTCCTTCAAGCTGGAAATCCCTGGGAGCTGCTGTCAATCGGTGTCAACAATACTGAGTGGTCTGATTTGGTAGCAAGGTATTCTTATTAAAATAATGCAGTCTAAAATCATGTAGAACATAGGGAAGGGAAGACTTTATGCACCCAGTTCTCAATCAAAACCATTCACTTCATGTTTTGCAAAACTTCCCGAGGGAATCACATGGTTTTAGAGTTGCTCGGGCTTCCCTAAGCCAAAGAATGCCAAAACATTAAAATCCGTGCAAAAAGAAAAATGAATTATTCCCAGTTCCATGAAAGAAACCTCAGCCTGTATAGAAGAAGTGATTATCCAATCACTTAAAGCTAAACAAATTCTGCCCAGAATTGCTCTTGCTGGGTTAAAGGGAAATGGCCATAATTGTGCCAAGCATACCGCAAAAGATTATCTACGGAGGGGGTAAAATGCTTTCATGGGACAATAACTACTTCTTCGGCTCAATACTTTTTTTCTGGCAGTTACTTATCTATGAGTCAATAAAACAAAACAAGTTATGGCAGGGATAAACGTGCTAATGCCTCTTCAAATACAACCAAATAATAAGCATTTGTGATATCACATTTCAAATGTGATTTCAAATTATTTGTGAATGCAACCATGATTATTTGTTCAGCAAAACATGAGCTGTTTCACCATTGAACTGACAAGCCACTTTTTGTTTCTCCAAATCTTGGCTTGTTTTAAGCTGCTCTTACCCCATGTCTCTGTAGCTTGATGACCATCTGCGGGGGCAGGCAGCAAAGCAAACTGTGGT
This sequence comes from Podarcis bocagei, assembly GCF_964188305.1. Taxonomy (NCBI): domain Eukaryota; kingdom Metazoa; phylum Chordata; class Lepidosauria; order Squamata; family Lacertidae; genus Podarcis; species Podarcis bocagei. The sequence goes on from NC_138134.1 coordinate 58,442,544, forward strand.
TAAGCAAGGCTGTTGGTTTCAGATATAACACCATACCACAGTTAAAACAATCCATGGGTCATAAGCCAAGAAGAAACCATGGTTTCATATCGTGGTTTGTTGCCCAGAAATAAGTCATAGTTTGTCTGCTGAGGTGGAGCCACATTTCAACAAAATGAACCATAGTTTAGCATTATGTGTGAAACTGATCCTTGCCTCAATAATCACTACAAGGTCAAACCAGTATTATTATTTTCCACACTGCTGAAGAGCACACAGTTATCTGCATGCATCCCTGCTGGTACTTAACTGGCATAACAGAAGCAACAAATTAGAAGTCAAGAACAAACACAAAAGAAAATGCCTGTAATGAATGGGAAAGCCCAAGCTTGCTCTTCATAGACAAATTCAAGTATGTGTGGCTGTGGACTACTCCAGTCTAATTCGAACAGAGAAACGGTGAATTAACAGCTAAAAAATGCTCAAATGTGGACAAGTCTATAGTCCCATGTTGCATTAAGCACTTTTGAGCTGCTCTCCTGTTATTTCTCTGTATGCTGTTAATATAGTACAGGAAGTGCAAAGGTATGTTTTGGAGCTGAATATAATACCTACATTCTGTAGCCTATCCGATGAAGCTCATCCCATCCTTCTGCAAAGAAATACCTCCAACAGATGCTGTGCTCAGGGCACTTCTTGTATTTTTACAGATGGGATTGAATGCATGACAGCAAATTCAGTTTGCACAATTAATATGGATTTGGGCTCTTGCACAACAAATCTGCTTAAAGAAAAATCGATACTGTTTGCAGCAAGGAAAGTGATGGGGAAATGTGCTGGAAGTGTGGGATAGCAATTCCTCGGCATGTCTTCATATAACCTCCCTGCAAGCAGATCCAAATGAATGCTCAATAAACTGCTGGCTTCATAGAACCTCCCAGGAAACTTTGTGTAAAGGAATCAGACTGAATGTTCAACAAGCAAGGCTTCTCAAACTGACCAAAGAGGGTTATAAGGTAAATTAAACATACAGGAAGCAAACAGAATAGCAATAAATTTTAAAAGCTAGTAAAAATAACCACTAAGTGTGCCAGAAAATCAACTGGACACAAGTTGAAATAGAAGGGGATTTGCAACCCTTGTGAAAGGAGGATAGAGAAAAGAGTATTGCAAAGCCTAGAGCTTACAGTGGCAAAAGCTCTATGTATAACGGGGGAGGCCTGTCCTGTTTCATTGCCTGAGGCAAAACTGGAAAGTGCTGTCCCTCCTGCCCAAGCCTTGCTTACCGGGGTCACGTGGTGGCAGCTTTTGGCAAGATCTCGCAATATATTTTGTGAGTTCCATGAGATCTTGCTGAAAACAGCTGCAGCCACTGCAGCCACACAACCCTCAAAGAATTCCGATGCCCAAGGTTGGCTGCTTCACTCTACCTCATGGGCAGGCTGGCCCTATTTCTAACCATTAGTAGTTATTACATGTATCGTATTTTGCACATGAGGCAATTTGTAGCTTCTTAAACTCCTACACTTAAAATGGATACCGTATTTTTCGTCCTATAGGGTGCACCGGCCCATAGGACGCACCTCGTTTTTTTGGGGGGGGAAAATGAATAAAAAAAAATTATCTCCCCCCGCATCGCGGCTGCCGCCCCAAGCCTTGCGCACACCTGCCCGAAGCATGGGGCACCCTCCGGAGGGCTCCCCGTGCTTTGGGCGACAGGCTGCCGCCCCAAGCCTCGCATGCTCGGTGGGACCTCGTGCCGGGCGCGCAAGGCTTGCGGACACTCGCCCGAAGCACGGGGAGCCCTCTGGAGGGCTCCCTGTGCTTCGGGCGACAGGCTGCCGCCCCAAGCCTCGCGCGCTCAGCGGGACCTCCTGCTGGCCGCGCAAGGCTTGCGGACACTCGCCGGGGCTGCAGGCTGCTGCCCGCAAGCCTTGTGAGCCCGCGGGAACTCCTGCCGGGCTTGCAAGGCTTGCGGATAGCTTCCTGAAGCCTGGAGAGCGAGAGGGGTCAGTGCACACCGATGCCTCTTGCTCTCCAGGCTTCAGCGAAAGCCTGCATTCGCCCCATAGGACGCACACACATTTCCCCTTCATTTTTGGAGGGGGAAAAGTGCGTCCTATGGGGCGAAAAATACGTTAATTTATCAAATGTTTGTCAAATCTACTACCATAGTGTTAGACTAGAAAAAGTGCACATGTGCACATACAAAAGTTCAGATACAACGTGGTGTATGCATAACATACTTGGTGGGTTACTGCATAATGAAGAGGCAAAATATCCTTGGATATGTTGACTGCAGGGGCTGGATATTAACTGGATATGTATACAACCTTGCAGAAGCCACAGTGCTGACAAGCACATAAGGGCATTTGGTATATGGAGAATTTTCTACCTAGATACCAGTACCAGCAGTGGCCAGCTAGGTGTTCCAAGGAAACCTGCAAACAGGGCATGAAGGTATCTGTGTTGCCCCATTATTTCCCCACAAACCACCTAGTATGTACAATGCACCCTTCATGTTAAAAATGCATGACACAGATTTGTAGAGGATAGGCCTATTAATGGCTATTAACCATTATAAGTAATGTATGGAGGCAGAATACATTTAAGGACGAGGCCTTGAGGACTAGCAACTAAGGAAGGCCACACATTCATACTTTGCTTGTGAGCTCTTAGAGAAGCACCTTACTGGCTGCTTTTAAAAAAAAAATAAGAACAAGACGAAGGCTGGGCCTTGGTTTACCCTTGCAACACTGTTCTAATGTGTCCATACTGTCAATAAACCATGAGTGCACCTTGTTTATTTCACTGTTCATACATAACTAAGGCAGGATGCTCCAGCTGGTGTTGTGCTTATGCAGTAAAGGTAAATCATGGCAGTGCAGTGTATCCAGGGCACTATGTACCATTTCCTGAGTGGAAAGCTACAATGAGTGAAGAGGCCTTTAGAAACAGCTCCATCCCATATGCTTCAGAAAATTAGGGTTGTAAAACCAAATACTCTAGATGCCAAGAAGAAGAATGAGTTAAGTGGTTAAGATCTTGGCACAAATCTTACTTCACGTAACAGTAAGAGTTCCACACTGTTTGTTTTACTCTTCAGCTTTTTTAAAAAAAGAAAATCCATTTTAGGATTAGGCTGTGGGTTTCTTTTTAGGAAGGGCAGAAAGGTGTTGTGAAAAACCACATCACTGCAAAGCAATAATCTGTGTCTAAGGTTAGCAAACACTTTATTCTATGGTTTTTATCTGGCTTGTAGATGACTGAAGCTCAGGATGGGGATGAAATTCAATTCACTTTGCATTTAAAGGTGACCCTATCTAATCTGCACTTTCTAAAATAATATGCAAACTGAAACACAACCATCCTTTGAAAATCATGCAGCTCCACGTTTTGCAGTGCTGTTCTCAAACCAAGTAATGAGTACAAAAATGCACAAACTAGGGTTCATATGAATGCATATATTAATCAAAATAACACACACAAATTATGGGACATTGTATGCAAAAAATGTGTATATTAGGTAAAAACTACAAACATAAATTCACACAAAAATACTGAATTTTCATTGGAAAAATGAGAAACTGAAAGAAACCAGAAACTGATTGATTCACCCATCCCTAGACTGAACCTTACAGTCTGCTTCTTACTTCTAGAAGAGATCTAAGAAGTATCAACAGAGGGCTTTTATTAACCGAAATTATACTGCCTGCTAATAGTGAACAAACAGAAATGGGGAAATTCTACGATTGCACAACATTTCATGTGAAAGTTAACAAAATCTGCCACTAATAATTAGGCAGTGGCGTAGCGTGGGTTGTCAGCACCCGGGGCAAGGCAAGTAATTTGCGCCCCCTAACCCGTGGATTTGCGCCCCCTAACCCTAACCCCCAGATGTTGCGCCCGGTGCGGCCAGCCCCCCCTGCACCCCCCACGCTACGCCACTGTAATTAGGGTTGTTTATTTTTACTGAGCATCCTTACTCAGGAAAAATACATGGATGCTTTACCTGAGATTCCTGCATTGCAGGGGGTTGAACTAGATGACCCTCAAGGTCCTTTCCAATTCTATCATAGATAGAATTCTATCATAGCTGTCAACATTTCCCTTTTTTAAAGGGAAATTCCCTTATTCCGAATAGGATTCCTCGCAAGAAAAGGGAAAAGTTGACAGCTATGCATTCTATGATTATATGATTTTACTGAAAGGCAGCTAAATTCACCTTTAGAACTCAATCTTGCCATTTCTGCAGGGAGCAGCTAAAGAGGAAGAAAAGTGAAGAATTCGCTACATTGATAAGGTCTGTGTATAATGAAAAAACAAACAAACCTGCTATTAGAAGCAACAAATTTTCATGGGGCAAACTGCTACACTGTATTACACCTTTCTTCCTAAGAAAATTACTGAGTCACAACCTGACATCCCCTCCCTTCCCTTGAAAAAGGCCTTATTCTGAGGAAATTCAGCTTATTTCTGAGGAAATTCAACCTGCATGCTCATAAGTGAGTCATTTAGAAAACCCACTTTCTCTAGCCCAAAGTCCAGCTCTTTTCTGTGACAAAAGCATTCCCATGGTGAGTCGCAACAAAATGTCTAGAAATCTAATAATACTCTGTGTATAGAAAATCTATTTCCCCTGAACCTGCATCATCTTGGTTTTCAATTTGTGCATGAATAGCACAAGTTAAAATTGGAACTGAAATAATTAAACCAAAACAATCAAGCAACACAGTCTAGGTACTGAAAACAAAAGGATCTCAAACAACTCACAGTGTTTACATTTCACAGAAAACCACACACACATCGGCCATTGGTGCTTCACTGGCTGTACGTACACACATTGCAAGCTCTCCTACCCACTAGTGATTAATTCTTAATGTGAAAGTTGCTGGGACTCAAGTCCATCATAGCCTCGGAAGAGAAATACCTTCTTCATTCCACCTAATAAGGTGAACTCTGCACATGCAGAAATCTTATTAACATTTTCTATGCAAAACTTTGGTACTGAAAGAGATCCTAGACTCATATCCTGGTGGGTACTGCTGCCTTCTCCCCTCCCACTGTTCCACATTCAGATATGGCAAGTGGGGGGGGGCAAACAGGGGCAGCTGAACTCAGCCTTGCATATGGGAGATACCATATCAACATTGAGAAACATTACACTCTCGAGTGAAGAAAAAGCAACATACATAGAGGATGGCAGAGGATGCAATGGGGAAGGTAACAAACTCAGTGGCTTCTCCAGAGTGGTATTTTTAGCAGACGCATTCTGCAATATGTCACTGATGCAATAATAGTGTGTCAGTGGTGGGTTTATACCACACATCATTCCATTGTATTAGTTGTTCTGCGATGTTTCTCCAGTGTCACTACATTGTTGCCATCTGGAGGCAGACTCTTGCTCGCAACAAAAGTGGGAAAACAAAATCGGGACAAAAACGCACACCTGAAATATCTGTGATACGATTAAGAGAATTTCAGCAGAAAGCTATGGGGCATTAACATATTGGCAAATGGATGTCTGGCCTGAAACTCTTGCAGGAATGAACAGTGTTAAGGTTGACACAATATAAGGTGGCTTCCTGTATTCCTTCCTATAGCTGTTTTAATTTATTGCATGTTTATCCTACCTTTTTCTCTTAAGAGCTCAGGGTGAGATACATGGTTCTTCTCCCCCTCATTCAATCCCAACAACCCTGTTAGGTTAGCCCAAGAGGCAGTGAATGGCTCAAGGTCACCCAACAAACTTCATGGCCAAGTGGAGACTTGAACCCTGGTCTCCCAGGCCAACACACAAACCACTACACCACACAGGCTCTCTTAGGTTCCTAATACGTGAGCACAAATAACACTGAAAAAAGGAAATATGGAAACCACAACTTTCAGCCGGAATATCCTGCCCCCCGATTACTGTGAAACAGATAACCTAGTAGTGGAGGGAGGGATGCACTCTGCACATGCTTTAGATCTATTTATTTTAGTATACCTCAATTCAAGGCTGAGCCCTGGCATTGCTGAGTGACTATAAACTTAACTGTGAGGAAAACCAGCTTTATCACAAAAACACACTTCCAATAGCATGAAAGAGACTCACTCAAATATTGTACAAATTCCAGCAGGGGGTGAGTATATTGCCTCCGCCCCCCTTTTCAATATGAAATCACCTTTTCTTTTCCTTTCTGCCCCAACGGTAACATCGGAAACTGCCTTTTAATGAATCAGACCACTGGCTCATCTAGTTTAGTGCTGTCCACACTGACTGGCAGCATCTCTCTATGATTTCAGACATGGGTCTCTCCCAACCCTACCTGGGAACACTTGCGATTGAACATGGTACCTTCTGCACCCAAAACATTCTGCTGAGAAACATTTTTTGTTTAGCCTACCCAATTGCTTAGAAAGCTGGTGCAAATTTCAATCTCTTGCTATTTCAACTTTTCAAATGTCTTAAATTATTGTTCTTAAATTACTGTTCTTAAATTATTGCTGCTGGTTCTTCTTATTGTATTATCTTTTTGGCAACCTGCTTTGAGGTCTGTTTGTTTGAGACAATCAGGCAGCGCGCACCTTTTTGTGAACTTAATAAACGCAAGGAAGATGTTCCACAGTCCTGTTCCCTCCCCTAAGGTCCACGGTAAAAGAGATGGATTTGCTGCTGTCACCTCTCTCTCCCGACCCAGCAGCAGAGCTCCTGCGTCTGCAACAGCTGTGCTGTGTAGTTAGCAAGTGAGACTGTTCTTGGGACAAAGAGGAAGTGATGAGGGGTGGGGGAGGAAGAGGCTTGCCCGGTTGAACACCAGCCTTCGACACCAGTGCCAAAGGCACAGGAAAGCCTTGCCCAGAAAGAAAAGGGGCAACTCCGAGCTCTGGGTTGGGAGAAGGCCTCGCCATGTGCACCTCTCTCCCAGAGTCCCAGCACCGCTTTCCCCAGCACGAGGAGCAGAGGAGCGGCGTGTTATGTTCGCTTTGCCCAAGAATGAGGAAGCAGAGAGAGCTGTTGAGCACAAGCAGCTCGAAGAAGAAGAAGAAAAGAGTAAAATGCAGAACTCCCCTCATCAAATGTAATTCCCCAGAGAGGTCCACCCCAGCTAACCCGTAACTCCAAGGGCTTCAGGCCAGCTCTGAAAATGTCCACACCTGGAAACTGAAATCGACTCACCCCTCCTTCCTCCCTTAAATCACTTGCACATGGTGACTTGTGGGAAATCAGAATAAAAATAAAAAGGCTGTCTCTCTCCCTGCCGCTCTGCAGGGAAACAGAGAGTCTTATTATGGCACCTGAGGGACAAGCGGGTTTACTGAGCACAAGTTGCCACAGACTAGTGCCACTTGATCTGTAATAATAGTAATAATAATAATTTATTATTTATACCGCACCCATCTGGCTGGGCTTCCCCAGCCACTCTGGGCGGCTTCCAAAAAATATTAAAATACTGTAATACACCAAACATTAAAAGCTTCCCTAAACAGGGCTGCCATCAGATGTCTTCTAAAAGTCTGGTAGTTGTTTTTGTCTTTGACATCTGATGGGAGGGTGTTCCACAGGGCGGGCGCCACTACCGAGAAGGCCCTCTGCCTGGTTCCCTGTAACCTCACTTCTCACAGTGAGGGAACTGCCAGAAGGCCCTCGGAGGTGGACCTCGGTGTCCAGGCTGAACAAGGGGGGTGGAGACGCTCCTTCAGATATGCTGGACCGAGGCCGTTCTGTACACACACAAGCACCTCGAAAACCTCCTCTGCCAACCAGCAGCAGACTCCTCCTTCCAAATCTGGCCCCGGGGCTCCGACCGCCTGGAAGGAGCCATACTGGACCCCCCCCCCTCTGGTTGCCGCATCCATTAAACATTCCCGCGTGGCAACGGGGAGAGCGAGAGCGCGCGCGCGCGTGTGCCAGCGAGCGAGCGACGGCGTCGTCTCGTGCGAACGCAGCAGCCGCTTGCCGCTTCCCGACTCCCCGCCCCTCCCCTCGGGGCTCACCTCGAGCGGGATTCCTGACGCCGACGTCGCCTCACACTGCGAGGGGAAAGGCGAGGAGGAGCCGGCAGTTCTGACGGAGAGAGACCCGAGGCGAGCAAGAGGAGTCCCGCTTCACCAGAGCGCCATGTCGCCACTGCGCGGCGGGGTCGGAAGAGGCTGGCGGTTCCTTGTTGTTGTCGACGAGGAGGAGGAAGAAGTAGTCACTTCGCTGCCCGCGAGGCGGAGAAGGGGGAAAGCAGAGAAAAAGGAAGCCCTGCGCTGCTGCTGCTGCTGCTGCTGTCACTGTCGAGGCTTTTCCCCTCCCCTCCTTTGGCGGTGTGGTGTTTTTTCTCTCGTCGGCTTCCAGCAGCGCGCACGCCCCTCTCCTCTCTCCCGCCCGCCCGCCCGCACACGCTGACAAGACTTTGCACGCGCCCCCGGGGTTGACTCCCGCCTTTCTCGCTGCCTCCCTTCCTGCGCCCGCCCGCCCGCCCGCACCTCCGCCTCCCTCTCACTTCCTAGCTGGAAATTCCCACCGACGTCGTGAGAGTAGCGCGGGTGAAAAAGAAACAGGCGCCCGAGGGAGGGGTGTGTGTGTGTGTGTGCGCGCGCGCGCGCGCGCGGGAAGAAGCGGAGAGCTTGCAGCAACCCGGAGGGCTGGGTTGAGGGCAGGGAGCGAGGGAGGGAGGCGCCTGAGATGTGCAACTGCACAGCCCGCTGCCATTATTATTATTATTATTATTATTATTATTGTTGTTGTTGTTGTTGTTGTTGTTGTTGTTGTTGTTGTTGTTATTATTATCGCTTCTGTAGCTTGTTTTCTTTTCAGAGAGGCATCCTAGCTGCTGGGGAAAGGGGCAGTTTTATCACTAGGCAGATCAAAGATGACCACTTCAGGTGACAGATGCTGGAATTGGGCTTTTAAATTCACAGCATGTTACACGCTGAAAGAAAATTATATGAAAATGATGTACGTCAGATGTACTTTAGGAATTTTGTTGTGGGGGCAGGCTTTTGTTAGGGGGGGCGGAACCTCAGATAGTTATATATTTTTATTGATTTTATTGAGGGGGTAGCTGCCCCCCTGCCCCCCATTGGCTAGGCCCATGGCCCAAGTGCTTAAATATGGCCAAATCTGCAGCAAACATTAAAGCACTCTCGGTCCACTTTAACAGTCATGACCAGAGACGGACCTAGGTTCCCTTGCACCATAGGAGCCAACTCCTAGGGGTTCTTCAGCACCCCTATAATTTTTTTGAGGGGGCTACCTCCCCCCCCCCCCAAGTTGATGGGCATTGTCATTCAAATGGGGTATGTGTTCCACATCATGTGATCAATCATGCAGGGTGGGACTTATCTCTCTCCCCCCCCCCATTTTTTCAAGTTGGCACCTCTGCCTTGCACCCTTGGCAAAGAAATTATTGGTACCCCTCCTCGCCATCTCCAGATTCAATGGGCCTTACACCCAGGAAAGTGGATACACGGGTAAAGGTAAAGGGACCACTGAGCATTAGGTCCAGTCGTGACCGACTCTGGAGTTGCAGTGCTCATCTCACTTTATTGGCTGAGGGAGCTGGTGTACTGCTTCCGGGTCATGTGGCCAGCATGACTAAGCCGCTTCTGGCGAACCAGAGCAGCGCACGGAAACACCGTTTACCTTCCCACCGGAGCAGTACCTATTTATCTACTTGCTATTTATCTATTTATCTGACATGCTTTCGAACTGCTAGGTTGGCAGGAGCAGGGACCGAGCAACGGGAGCTCACCCCGTCACGGGGATTCGAATCACCGACCTTCTAATCAGCAAGTCCTAGGCTCTGTGGTTTAACCCACAGCGCCACCGCGACGGCAGCCTAAATCTGGCAAGCCAGAGGCAGGGACTTCTGACTCGCTTGCCTTTTCCTTACCTCTGACAAGGTGCCAGCAAAAAGACACTAACTTAGAGGTTGTGCTCCAGTGCACACTTTACTGAGAATTAAGCCCTGCTGAAATCAGTGGCCCTCGCTCTCTGGGGTAAACGTGCAGCAGTGTGAGCACTGGAAATGGATCAAGGTGGTAAAGAAGCCCAGGAAAAGCAAATCAGCTGTGCTAAATTAAGAGTTACCGCCACCCCCTCAGGGCCAACCAGCAGCATCCTCCCAGGGAGAAAATATACTGGTCCAAAGTCACCCAATGTGCTTCCTAGCTAGGGTGACCGGATGAAAAAGAGGACAAGACTCTTGTACCTTTCATAGTTGTGTAGACTAGGAGTGGAAAATGTGGAATAGCAATTACTTGATGCAAGTTCTGTCATCTAACTGCCCAGCAAAGATCTACCCACCTTGCAAACTTTGTGCAAACAAATGAGGATGAAAGAAAGATGTGATTTAGCAGTGACCTTTGATCATGATTGATAGGCATGACAGGAGTACCTTACCATATTCCTTTGCTTCTTCTCTTCCATGATTATAAATGTGTGAGTCATGGTGACTTTCTTCACCACCACCCTGTTGAGAAGTCTGGAAGAGAGCCTCCCCAGCTTCTCTGGCAAGTTCTTCTAAAAGCAGTTAGCATTGGAACACTAGTAATGCTTTGATTAAAGGGGCAGGCGGGACTGAAGAGCAACTGGCGAGTGGTGACATCAGCAAACTTTTCCTCAATCTTGCCAGACTAAATAGTGGGTGGACTGAAGGAAATTATGCCCCTGAGATCATTAGAGTGCTTGAAAATGTGCAAACAATGTTGGCCTTCGTTTGAACAAGACCTCTGCGTAAGGAAGCCTTTTCATACGCCCACACCTAACAGAGGAAATGCAAAGGGCATCTTCCCGTACAAAAGTTTGACTGTATGAAAACCTTTGCCTGTATTAAGCAGCTCAACAATAAAAATAATGACTGCACTTACTGGCATTGATTTTTCTACACTGGTGCCAAGGCTGGCTCCAGCTGTTGAGGGACCTTCAGCAAAGTGCCCCTTTCGAGCCCCTATTTTGCAGTGCCTCACCGCCGCTACCCCATGCCTCCAATTCAGTGTTTCCAAAACCTTGTTCTCCAGCTGTTTTTGGACTACAACTCCCATCATCCCTAGCTAGCAAGACCAGCGGTCAGGGATGATGGGAATTGTAGTCTGGAAACAGCTGGAGACCAACGTTTGGGTAACAGTGCTCCAGTTACTCACCCAACCAACCACCCAGAAGAAGAGGAAAGGCAGCACCTGCTGGTCCTTGCCACTGTGGATCAAAAGCTTGCACTGCCTGTCCATATTTTATTGGTTCTTGTATTAATTTACAAAACCACCCACCTGTCAAAGCTGGTCCACAGAGTGGTGGGATTTAGAAATCCAGCTTGGCAGCCACATCTGATTCCTCACCCTAGCTTTCAGATGGTAATGTCTATTCCTTCATTCATTTGCTTTAAAATGCAGCAAGTCAGCTGAATTAGGAGGCCCTCCTATTCACTCTGCTGAGTGGGGCTGTTGTCCCCAAGTCCTGCCCTGATGACACCATCTGGTGGCAGACAGGGCAAGACAGCAAGTGAACATTCATGGAAAGGAAATAACTGTCATTGCCTGTTGCCCAGTTTTGAGGTTGCAGTGGGGATTAGGCACAAGGGGGCAAGAGAGAGGGGGCAGGCGCACAAACAGGTTGCATTGGCACAGGTGCTATTGCTGTTCCTGGATATTGTCCTCATCTGCACATCCTGGTAGGCAAGCAAGCATGAAAAGGAGCAACTGGGTTAGGGGTCAGTGGTGGAATCACCCAAGGTCCTGGGCCAACAGTTGCCCAAGGATGCTTATCCTTGCTGATAGCCCTAATATTCAGCAGATGGGTTTGCCATCATAATGCCAAAAAAGAACTAGTGGCTCCCTTGTGGCTGCAGATTAGCTGACAGGAGTGTATGAAGTATGGTGGGGAAGGCCACAGCAGGGAGCGTCAGGCATCTCTGCTTGGTCCCTCTTTGGGGTTTGACTTGAGTCTTGCAGCCTCCTCCTCAGACAACACCCAAGATTTCCTGGGGACCAACTGTGGCCCATCCCAGCCTGCTAGATCCCTCCCTTGAACTCTAGACCTCCAACTCCTCAGGCTCCTACCATGCTTCATCCTGATCCAGCCTGACCCTCTAGGACAGTGTTTCCCAAACTTGGGTCTCCCAGCTGTTTTTGAACTGCAACTCCCATCATCCCTAGCTAGCAGGACCAGTGGTCAGGGATGATGGGAGTTGTAGTCCAAAAACAGCCAGAGGCCCAAGTTTGGGAAACACTGCTCTAGGATGTCAAGATGTGGTTGAAAATATGCAGGCAACAATTACAGAAAGAAAACAGAGAGGTCACTGTAAAACAGAAATCTTAAATATACTTACTTGGAAATCAAGGGGACATACAACTGAGCAGGCATGATTAATATTGTGCTGCAAGATTTCTGTGGTTGGGAGTGGTCCTTCATTGCTTTGCAAAGGTCCTGGCTCTTTCCCATGTCTATAATAAAACCAGAATAAGCCATGCAAAATAGCAAAAGATGTAGATTATATAAAACAATAGAAGTTATGCAAAAAATAAATAAATTACACAGGTCACTGAGTTTAGATGCCCACAGTGAAGAAGTTTTAGGCAGTTTAGCATGTAATGCACACATCCTCATTAAGCTGAAGTCCTCACTGCTACTATCCCACCAAGGTCCCCCTGTTTGTGAGTCACGACTGATTCATTTGCAACTTTTGAAATATATCAGTAGGATGCCACACAGTGGGCTGCTTTTATGATAGTATTTTGGCCACGTGCACAATACAATAATACACAATACAATGAGGTTGAAATGCAATGCAGTTAAATCAGCATGTCTCCTTTTCAGAAAAGATGTACATTAATTACAACATCATAAACCAGGACTGTGTACACAACTATACCTTCAAAACACATTCCCCCCCCCCCCAAGAATTATGGGCTCTGCGGTTTACTCCTGAGAGATACAATTCCCAATGCCTTATCTAAACCTAGGAATTCTTTGAGGGAAATAATGTGCTCCAAATGTGCTTTAAAGGTATTGTGTGCATGCAGCCAAAGTCACACTCAGCATAGATCTATGGAAATGAAGTGTGTACACAGCTCAGGTTGTAGAACGCTTGAATCCCCAAGGAAGCAGATGTATTGGTAATTCTTCATGTCAGCCAAACCACCCATAGTAGCACATGTGATGCTGCATAGCACTGCTTTGCCTCTTCAGCTGGGTGAAACATCAGCAAACCACAGAGCCTAGGACTTGCCGATCAGAAGGTTTGCGGTTTGAATCCCTGTGACGGGGTGAGCTCCCATTGCTCGGTCCCTGCTCCTGCCAACCTAGCAGTTCGAAAGCATATCAAAGTGCAAGTAGATAAATAGGTACCACTCCAGTGGGAAGGTAAACAGCGTTTCCATGCACTGCTCTGGTTTGCCAGAAGTGGCTTAGTCATGCTGGCCACATGGCTCCCTCGGCCAATAAAGCGAGATGAGCGCCGCAACCCCAGAGTCGGTCACGACTGGACCTAATGGTCAGGAGTCCCTTTACATTTTAAGCACTGCAGGAATACAGCTCTGAACAACCAGATATTTCAGTGACCCAGACATTGCCTTTCTATCAACAGATTACAGATCTCTCTCTTTCCCACATAAGAACGCGAAGTTTTGGGTCAGGCTAGATGTTATCTCACAGTCCCTTTGAGACCTGTGATCCTGTAGTTCTAGAACTGAGGTCGGGTGAAGAGGCAGACTGCCGAAATGATTAGACCAGTTTCTTTGGGTAAGCAAATAGACCTGGCAAGAGTGCCTAAGGACTCCCTTTACAGGCGAACTTAGGAAGCTGGATCAGACCATTAATCCATGTAGCTCAGTACTGTCCTTGCTGACTGGCAATAGATTTCCAAGCTACAAGATGGGGAAATTCCTAGTCTGGAGATGCTAGGAATTGAGCCTGGGACCTTCCACATGTAAATCAGATGCTCTACCACCGAGTTATGGTCCTCCCCCTATTTATTATTTAAGCTAGGGGCAAAATGCTGCAACCTGGAGACACTTCTGGAAGTATTGCCAAAGTGGGCAGGTGTTCCTCCTCTTCCTCCCCAGTGGGAAAAGGTACCGCTGATGTGTTCTGGGTGAAAGAAACCAGGCAAACAAATTCTAGAGACACATAGTGAGTGAAAGAAAGACTGAAAGCTAACAGCACTTTGGGATTTGGGCAGCTTTGTCTCCCTTGCAATCAGCAGTGAATCTGGGATATCTGCTGGAGTTAAGCTGCATCTTCTGCTACATGCAACTTGTATGTATGCGTAAGTAAGCCCGGTATCACAAAATGGAAGTCATCCTCCAGTGATCAGAAGTGATCAGAAACTGAGCTTATAACTGCATCTCTGGTATTGTCAATTGGAGAATTGGACAGAGTGTAACAATAAGAAGGATCCCACTGAATCAGAGCAAAGACCCATCTAGTCCAGCAATCTGTTCTCACAGTGACCAACCAGATTCCTGTGGGAAACCCACAAACACCACCCTCCTCACTTATGGTCCTTCAGTGACCATACTGCCTCCCATACTGAAGGTAATGAATTTGTTTGTTTGTTTGTTTGTTTGTTTGTTTCCTTTATATACCATACGTTTCAACAAAAATATCTAAGTGGTTTACAAATCACAGCAGGAAGGAATCAGTAGAATAGATACAATACAGATTCCACATTCAGAACCCAACAATATTATTACTACGACTAATCTCAATTCCACATAATTAAATAGATATAGCTAAACAAGGTGCATTAGTTAAACAGCCAAGAACCATCAAAACAAAATTGTGTTGGAGTACGCTGAAATGGCAAAACTGACCAGGTTGCTTATGGGAAACATTTATAATTTATCTAGGAGACCACTGTAAGCAGATGGAAACATTAGCAGGATTTTAATAACACTTGTAATGGATTATGAAATAATATGCAGTTGAAAAGGTTGATAATAAGACCCACGGAGGGGTGGGTATGAAGTCAGGTGATTCAGAGAAATATCTAAATATGAATATGTATTTTGCATTGTTATAATTCTACAGTTGTAAAATCAAATAAAAAATATTTAAAAACAACAAAAAACCAAAATTGTGTTATCACTTTATTTTCATTGACTGTTTCCCAAGCTTCTGAAGGCAGGGGTGGGACAATAATGTGACAATGGGGTGGTGGTGAGAGAAGTGAGTGAAGACGAGTCATTTTGACAGTTTTAGATGTCTAAGAATGGATGGGAGGGAAAGAGATGAATTTAGAGAGGGTGTGGATGAAACCGGCTGTGTGTAAATGGAGTATTTGGTGGGTTAGGGAAGTTTTTAAATGTTTTTTAATGTATTTTTAATCTTTTGTTGGAAGCCACCCAGAGTGGCTGGGGAAACCCAGCCAGATGGGAGGGGGTAGAAATAAATTATTATTATTATTATTATTATTATTATTATTATTATTATTATTATTATTATTATTATTCTCCCACATGCAAAGACAGGCTCTGGCAGATCAAGCAAAAGAGACCAGCAGCGGGTGCAATGGTCAAGAAGGTGGTTTCTGCACGTGCCATAGAGGGAAATGAGGAGGAGATGGGGATGATCAACCTGGGAAAGGTAGCCCATCTAGGTGGGATATCTTCAAGAGCTGCTGTGTGGGATATCTTCAAGAGCAGAAAAGGCTAAGGAGAAACCCCCACTCAAATTCAGAGTGGAGTCCATAAGACAGTACACCTCCTTCTAGCAACTCTGGCAGCCAAACTGGTACCAGATGTATTGCTCTGCTTTCCTTTGGACCACATCAGCAAGGATGAGAGGGGAGTCTTGTCCTCTGGGCAGCCCAGGACCTCCAAGCACCCTGCCCAGGCTTGTGCACCAGGGAGGTCACTTCAGTGCTGTTAACAGAGCAGTTGGACTTCACCCCCAGAGGTGCACCATTGTTTCTTAAGACAGACGGATGCCAACATATTGTCCACAAGGAATTCAGGGCAGCAATACTCCAAGGAAATGGGAGAGGAAGCGCTCACATTTTATCCTTGCAACAACCCTCTGAGATAAATTCATCTGAGACATAATAACTGTGCCAAGGTTGAAAAATTCATGTTGGAATGAATTAAGGCCAACAGTGCAACTCTGTACATGTCCATTGTGAAACAATCCCATTGAGTTCAGTGGGTTTTATTCCCAGGTAAATGGGCAAAAATTCTTGTTGAGTCTCCTTCCCTTGGTGTCCTCTTTGTTGCATTCAACTGTAATTTCCTCAGGGCAGAGACCTGTCTTGTGCAACTTCTATGCCCATCTGTTCAGAAGTGACTCCCACAGTTAAGTGAGACTTGCTCTCATGTACGTGGGTATAGGATCTGAAACCTTTTCATACAGTCTCTAAAATTTTAAGATCGACGATAAGAAACAATGTAGTCATAACTTAAGTCAGTGTTTTTCAACCACTGTTCCGCGGCACACTAGTGTGCCGCGAGATGTTGCCTGGTGTGCCATGGGAAAAATTGAAAAATTCGAAAGATTAAAAAAAAGTCAAATTTTCGCCCACTAGGCGGGCGCCGGACTGTGTCCACCCTATTTTCCATCCGTCCTGGGTGGGGATCAGATCAGATGGGATCGGATGAGAGCGGACAGACGGTCCGCTCTCATCTGATTCCCCATAGAGAGCAGCGGGGCTCTGACATCTCCCTCTCCGCAAACAGTGGTGGTGTGCCTCGTGATTTTTTTCATGAAACAAGTGTGCCTTTGCCCAAAAAAGGTTGAAAAACACTGACTTAAGTGAAATACACTCGGAGTCGAGTGTGGATTTCATGCTCTTTATTCAGCTCAGAGTAGTGAGGAATGGAAGTTCCCCCAAAATGTCTGCTTTATGTACATTATTTACACAATGGGCCCCATGTGACTGGCTAATTCTGGGATTCTCCTGTAGGCCAATCAGGTTGCGGATTCACTTCCACCCGGAGTTGGATTGGGTGGCTCCTGCGGACCAATCAGACTGCTGCATTCTGGATCCTATTGTTCCTATTGTTCTAGGACCAATCAGACTGCTGCATTCTGGATCCTATTGTTCTAGGACCAATCAGACTGCTGCATTCTGGATCCTATTCAACTCAGTACAAAACATTAAGCATTTTCAAAACTCACAGGCGGTGGACTGGGGGTGCCTCATTTAAAAGAATACTTTAATTGACGCAGCTCTTAAAACTAATCCGAAATTCAACTGTGACACTTGGGTGCAAGTGGAGAACGTTTCCATGGCATTTGTGCAGTCCCGTTCTGCATCCCTCCAGAGTAGGATGCAGGGGAAATAGAATCATCAACCCCCTGCAATGCCAGAATCTAAACTAGATAATACATGACAGATGGAGTGGAATGTTTGGAATCCTGAACTGGAGCATTCCTCACAGCCACTTGTTTTTTGTTTTTTTTCCAGGTCCCCCTCAGGTTGTTTCTAATGTAGATTACTCCATGAGAAAACAACATAGTGACTGAGACCTCTTGTGTGCCCTTAAACTGGAATTAGAAAACTACTCACCGCAATATGTGAACTAGAAATCTACTCACCGCAATAATCCAAACGGTGCATGGATTTGGGGGGGGGGGCAGGCACATGAATGACATTTCTCTGCTGTCATTCAATCCAATAGCGGAACAGAGCCTTGCTGAAACAGAAGGAGGCTGGTTTTGAAGTTGGCACGTTCTCTGGTTTTCTCTGCATTTTGTGTCATGGGATAATACTTCCAACCAGGGTGATTTCACAGTTGATTA
The DNA here is from genome assembly GCF_964188305.1 of Podarcis bocagei. Taxonomy (NCBI): domain Eukaryota; kingdom Metazoa; phylum Chordata; class Lepidosauria; order Squamata; family Lacertidae; genus Podarcis; species Podarcis bocagei. The sequence goes on from NC_138134.1 coordinate 58,460,227, forward strand.
ATTTCCCCATATTTTTGTGTGGAGTTCCCCCTATTTTGGAACAATGGGAATCAAATGCCCTGTCACAATTGGACGTGACTGAAGATTTCTGCATCCATAAGATTACCATCTCAGCTCCATTTGCTCTTCAAGCATGGGATCATAGCTGCCCCTTACCATTTATGAGGATGTTTCTTAGCCTCTAAATTAATGTTTTTCCCCCACCTCACCTCTTTTTTCCTCCTGATACCAAAAGTAACAAAATTCATATTTTTTTCATCCTGGAATTTGAACAGAACCCACGATTTGTAGACAATCTTTAACATGGAAAAAGCTATAGGAAATAAATAATAATGAGAATGGAAACTGTGCTTTCAATATTCTTTTTGGAGTGCTTACATCTCCACCTGCTGGTAAGCAGGAAGTATAACAAGACCACAACAAGGGTCTGTTGTTAAACTTGTTGATAAATAAATATCTGCACAGGGCAATCGGTCAGTTTAAGTATCATTCAGTTTCCTATTTTTTCCGTTCTTAAATTTAGTTCTCCATTTTTCCACATCAATTTACTTTAAAAAAATGAAGTCCTCATGGGAATTCATCAGCACTTTAGTGCAATTTTCTCCTAATAAACATACATTTGTAGGCAAATTTGCATAGTATACGATACACATTTTTGCATAGCAATTTTTCCTATCAAATACATTTTATAATTTTCACTTATATATGCATTTATAGGCACACATCATCCTATTATATGCAGGGCCAAAGAGTAGAGATTATGGAAGCTGTAATCCAACAACATCTGGAGTCTCCTGTGCTACATCAGAGATCAGGAGTCCTGCAAGAGCTCCATGCCCAGATTCTACACTAGCATATGCATTTGTACGCAGGCATTACACTGCTGTACTATATGCATTGCACACAATGTTAGACTGGAGAACAACATTGTAAAGTTCAGAGAAGAGTGAATTTCAAAGGATGGCTATGTTTAGCTCCATGTGTTGTTTCAGAAAGTGCAAATTAGGTAAATTCACCTTTAAATGAATTCCTATGTGGATGCGGGAGGTGCTGTGGTCTAAACTACTGAGCCTCTTGGGCTTGCTGATTGGCAGTTCGAATCCCTGTGACGGGGTGAGCTCCTGTTGCTCTGTCCCAGCTCTGCCAACCTAGCAGTTTGAAAGCATGCCAGTGCAAGTAGATAAATAGGTACCACTGCGGCAGGAAGGTAAACAGCTCTGGCACTTGTCACGGTCCTCCATGCGCCAGTAGCGGTTTAGTCATGCTGGCCACATGACCCAGAAAACTGTCTGTGGACAAATGCCAGTTCCCTTGGCCTGAAAGCGAGATGAGCATCACAACCCCATAGTCACCTTTGACTGGACTTAACCGTCCAGGGGTCCTTTACCTTTACCTTTAAATGAATTCCTATGCCCATCTGAGCAGTGGGCTAGGCAGATATGTTTAAATCTCTTCCTGGATCACAGTGCTGTCTTTACTTAAACTTGAAAATCTGTTGCTCCTACCACCATCAAAGGCAGTGGGGTCCTTGGGTGAGGAAAGAAAAATGTCCTCAGGAGAACATTTTCAACATCACAATTTATGACCAGCTGAACATCACGAAATACTGACATATCACACTGTCTGAAATGAGGCTGGAGCTCTGTAGAGGCAATTGGCTGGCTTCACAGTTTCCCCCCAAGTTGGGATTCTTGCATAACACACACACACACACACCTTCTTCTTCTTCTTTGGTGATCACTCGTAGCTGAATAAGATTGTCTTCCACAAACACGGTTTTAACAATGAGTCTGTAAGTGACTGTGGAGGCCAATTCTGGATCCATATGTCCTTCCACAGCGGGGACATTGGTTTCCGGGTGGGAGTTGATCACGGTGTGGATTTGCCAAGTGTGCCTTCCTCTTAGCATGTTTCTCCCTTGCATCCTGAGTTCGAGTGTCTTCAAAGCCCATGACACCTTTGGTAAAGGCTGTTCTCCAACTGGAGCGCTCGCAGGCCAATGTTTCCTAGTTGTCAGTGTTTATACTACATTTTTTTTAGATTTGCCTTGAGACAGTCTTTAAACCTCTTAGACAGTCTTTAAACCTCTTTAAACAACCCCATGATTGTGATATATTGCCAGGTCAAAAATTATGAAACCAATATCATGATATGGACTTGAAAACGGTTTTAGTTATGGTCTTAGAGAAAATTATATGCAAATGATTTATCGATGGTATCTAACACTGAGTAAGTTGGCAAAAACGTATAAATCTAAATCAACTAAGTGTTGGAAATGTGAAGAGAAAGGAGGTTCTTTTTATCATATGTGGTGGTCTTGTAGTAAGGTTAAAGCTTACTGGGAAATGATAAATAATGAAATGAAAAGGCTGCCCACTCTCCACCTTAGAGCAGATTTATGCCACAAGGTGCCATAGGAAGGCACTGGACATAGTAAAAGATCCATCGCATCCTGGTCACTGTCTCTTCGAGCTCTTGCCGTCGGGACGCAGATACAGGACGATGAAGACAAGAACGAGTCGTCTTAAGAACAGCTTCTTCTCCAGAGCGATCTCGGCCCTGAATGGGAAGCCTGGACTTTGAAAGTCATCTAATCTTCCTTGCTGTGTTAGACTGTATTGTTTTAATTAGTGTTTTTATAGTTGTTTTGATTTTGTGTGGAGTGCCCTACCTGGGTGGATGGAGCAGCCAAGTAATTTCGTTGTCCCCGAGAGGGGGCAATGACAATAAAGATATTATTATTATTATTATTGAAAAGGATGTTTAAAATACCGTACCCTTTGTAAAAAAACCCCAGAAGCTTTTCTTTTGGGAAATATATTGACAGAACTACCTAAAATGTATAGAAACTTATTAATGTTTCTATACATTTCTATACATTCTTGCTACAGTTTCTATACATTCTTGCTACAGCAGCAAGAATGTTACTTGACCCAAAATGGAAAGAAACAGATGTCCCAGCAAAGGAAGAATGGATATAAAAACTTATGGAATATGCAGAAAAGGTGAAACTTACTGGAAGAAGAAGAAATCAAGATAATAATCTTTTTACAAAAGAATGGAAATGATTTATTGAACATTTACAGATAAATTATAAACAGATAAAAGCATTGGCAGGATTATTGTAAAAACCTGCAGTTTTATAAGAGTATATATTTAAAGAAGATGAATAAATGAGTAAATTAAGTTAATTTGGATACGCAGAAGATATTAAAAACAAATTTAAGGGACCGCAGAAAGAGGGGGAAAGGAAGTCAAGTTTTGAAATGTCAAACTGATTGTAGAATGAGTGAAATGTATAAAATTAGTGAAATTTACAAACTTGAAAAGTATAGATGGATAGATAGATAGATATAGATAGATAGAAAGAAAGAAAGTGAAACTGGTTTTAGACAATAAATTGCCCAGTCCTAACACATATCATGATTCACAATATATGGCCAAGTCAAAACTATGAAACCGATACCACAATGTGGATTTCAAACCACTTTTGGATGATATATCAATATATCGCCCAGCCCTAGAGAATGGATTAACTACCTCTGGTTTAGAGCCTTGTCAGGGAACTGTATATACCGTACCTCTCTTTGGTACCAACACTTGTGGGGCCTTAATGAGTAATTGAAGTTCAACAAGACAACACAGGCCAAAGTTGCATTAGTCTCTATGTAGAACACCTGCTCTGCCTGCAAGACTGTTTCCTGTCTTGAGAAATGCTGGTTTATGTAGATGGTGTCATGAATGGCATCAAGACACCAGCTGAGATTCCAGGTTGAGTCACACAACTCACTCACTTATGATTCATCCTTGAATTTGTTTAGGCTCTTCTGTGCTGAAACAAGGAGAACCTCAGAGGCAGGAAAGAAAGAAGAAAGCCCTCAGAACTGGCTGTTCCATGCTTTAAAGGAAATGTGCGGCTTCTAAATCATGTTGAAACAGAAACACTAAGCATGAGAAGAACAGCCCCGGAAACCATGGTGAAGTGTGTGTGTGTGTGTGTGTGTGTGTGTGTGTGTTTGTAGGGGGCAGACTGAAGAATAGAACACAGATGCCTTTGTTTTCACACACACATATATATATATCTCCTTTGCCACCAAGCCCATGCCAGCTTGATCTAACACTGCCAGGCTCTTACTATTTTGGAAGCTATCAGGAACTGCTTTGCAATATGTATCAAGTCTGAAATGTTCAAACCTTTTGACTGCATAGTGAAAGGGGAGGGGGAACTCTCTCTGATGTTAATTCTCCATATGAAACGCTGCCAAAAATATAAAAACCTTGAATTATGTATTTGGGGCACAATATCTGAGGCTGTCATTATGAGACAGTTGCATGTCACATTAAGTTCAGCATGATTTATTATGTTTAATAGGCACAGGAACTCCTGTTAAAAAGAAACATTGGGGAACTTCCATACACTGACCCCCCTCCACTGCACATAGGAAGCTCTCTTCCATCACTTCATGGCTTCCCCCCAAAGGATCCTGGGGCCAGGTGTTTGTTACAGGTCCTGAGAGGTCTCCTGAGACCTCTATTTCCTTCCCAGAGCTACAGTTCTCTGGGTGGTTTAGCAATCAATCCCTCTTTCCCAGGGAACTCTGGGAACTCGGAGGGAAATAGGGGGACCTTTGGTTAAAGTTAAAGATGTGTTTGACAAACTCATTCTATGCCACCTGAAGTAGCCACGGCTAAGTTCAAAGGCACTTACTCCCAAGAAACTGTGCACAGTTATGTTTTATGCTGTGTACTACTGGTTTTTTTGGTCTTCATTGATAACGGATCAATGAATCTGCTTGGATTCTCTGTGGGCAAACAAACCCTTGTGTTGCAAAGAGAATGTCAGCAATGTTTAAGCAACACGATGACCATGTACATACGCAATAGACAATCTTTATGGTTTGAAGGAATTCTATAAAGATTGTCTATTGCGTATGTACATGGTCATCGTGTTGCCTAGACATTGTTGATGGATTCTCTGTGGGGGCTGGCTATGGAGGTTGTCATGAAGAGCTCTTGCACTTCAGAATTTACCACTGAGCCATTGGTACCCAACCTCTTCTTGTTAGCCATATGCTTCCATCCTCAGTTTTGGGACCAGGAGACTGACCTCAGTTCTACTCACCTGTTCACGAACTTGCCAATCCTAGGATGCTCAGGCCATTGTTTGTGCAGCAGCTGCTACGCAAACCTATGGAAACTGGGATGCCTATCATTTCAGTGCAGGGCTATTGAGTCTAAACTCTTGTCCTTCGCTTTGCAAACTTATTATTATTATTTAGCAGCTGTGTCCCATATTTGCTGCAGCTGACATTGGCTGTAAATCTTAAACTTTCTCCCTTCCCAATGTTGTGCCCCAAGGAAACTTGAATCTGCCAGCTCCAAGACAGCTGGATTTATACAGCATTTAAAAGCTGACATTTACTGCTATTCTTAAACCTGCCTTCCCTCTCTTGAGTTGATTTCAAAAGGTAGGCTCTTAAGTGGGTGCTGTGATAGACACTAAGCTCCTTCCAACTTTGCTGGGCTCTTGGCATTTTTTTACAGCACTCAAGCGACTGCTTGACAACCCTGGGAAAGCCAGTCCACATTTTTTTGGTGTGTCTGCCCAGAGGCTATTGAGCAGACAGTGTGCAGCTGTATCAAATAGCTTGCGCCAAAGAAAGCTGTCAAAATCTGGTGTTTTACCCAAGAAGCCATGGGAGGCGCGCGCGCACACACACACACACACACACACACACACACACTTTTTAAAATAACAACGTGGCAAGGACTGTAGCTGGAGGGATGCCAGTTTTGAAAGCTCCCACATAGAAAAATAAATGTCAGTGCAAGTAGAAAACTAGTAGATCAGGGAGAAAGAGTCTAACTCAACCCTTTCGCTGATGTGTTGGCTTTCTGCTTGCAGGACGTTCCTTTGCTTTTAATACAGAGGAGCATTCAAATGTGTCATTTGAAACCTGCAGTCTGAAGAGGTACAATCCATGCCACCACCTTAGGACTAGTAGTGGGGTAGGAGAGCTGGAAATAAAAAAATCACATCTGGTAACCAATGCACCCCTTTGGTTTCAGATAGCACATGGGTAGACGAGTCTAAAAAGCCCAGGACACAAATTTTCACGACCCTCTAGTGGCCAGAAGTAATGTATTTAGCATTAAGTCTGGAAGTGAACACTTGATTCTGACCAAACTAAGCCTCCTAGAGCAAATGGGCTTTTTAGATTCATCTACCCATGTGGCTCTGTGGGTGGTGCTGTGGGTTAAACCACAGACCCTAGGACTTGCTGATCAGAAGGTTGGCGGTTCGAATCCCCGCAACGGGGTGAGCGCCCATTGCTCGGTCCCTGCTCCTGCCAACCTAGCAGTTCGAAAGCACGTCAAAGTGCAAGTAGATAAATAGGCACCACTCCAGCGGGAAGGTAAATGGTGTTTCCATGTGCGGCTCTGGTTCGCCAGAAGCAGCTTTGTTATGCTGGCCACATGACCCGGAAACTGTACACCGGCTCCCTCGGCCAATAAAGTGAGATGAGCGCCGCAACCACAACTGGACCTAATGGTCCTTTACCTTTACCCATCTGCTATCTGAGACCCAAAGGGTGCATTGGTTGCCAGATTTAAGAAATATATCGGCATTATTTTCAGCTCTCCTGCCCCACTATTGAGCAGGGGTGGGGAAACCGTGGATTGTGGAACTAATGAGACCCACTTGGCCTCCCCATTTGCCTCCCCTGCAACACTGTACACCTGGTGTTACCTGTACACCAGGTAAGTGGGCCGAGCCATCTGTCTAACTTGACCCGCTGGGTTGGGGTAGATAACAATCTGGCATGCTGACTAGATCCAATTCCCTCCCTCTGGGCCAGAGAATGAAGAATTGTTTTATGCTTTATTCACATGAACTGCCTTGGGAGGGGTTTGTCCCAGGAAGTGGCATAGAAATATTGGAATAGATAAATACTCTGGGACTCGAACACTGTCAGTTACAGATGGGGGAGATGTTCGTTCAGCCAATTTGCACTTCCTGAGCCATTAAGTGGGTGAAAACGCAGCTTTCTGTTGAAATTTGCATTCCTCTGAACTTTGCGATGCTGTTGCTCAACCCAAAAAATATGTACAAAACAGCATATTTTAATGAAATTAATGTAGAAAAAAAGCACTATGTTATGGAATATAGCTTGCAAAAAAGCATGTATTAGGAAAAATGCATGCAAAAATGTGCATGGGCTTTTGTGCTTTTTTTGTTTCGTTTTAAAGTTCACTAACAGATGTGGAATGGGGACAAACTGAACTGAAGGCTAGGAAACGATGTATATGAGAGAAGGTGAAATGCCCAAATTTGCCCATCCCTGTACAGCACCATTATACAACTTTGCACTCTTCACTGATTGCAAAGTCCATTGATCCATTTTAGTGCTGGGATGGTTTCAGAAACATTTTTCTTTTGTCAGATGAAGATGACCCAAGCACCTCTGGACCTGCAGGACCTGAATTTTCCCCCCTGTGGGCAGAAGCTGATGAACCACTGCTCTGCCGATATAATTCATGAATTTCACCTCAAGGCACTGGCAACTTCATGTCCCTGTTGGTCTTGCTCCTAGCCATCACTGGCATGTTTTCAGCATGGTGAATTAGCTCATTATTACTAGACTATTTCCTCCAGACTCGTTCCTCCTTTGGGCCATCGTCTATTGTTTTAGAAGTGCCATAATCTAGAAGGAGACATAGCTAGGAGGAAAGAGTGGTACTGAATAGAATTTTGTTTAGAGTGGATATTTGTATGTGTAAGTGAGTTTCTGTCTGAAAATTAAAACTGCAGAAAATATTTTCTCTCTCTTTGAACTTTAAAGATTCTTTCAAAATGTGCCTGGTTGTTGTTGTTGTTGTTTTGGGGGAGAGCTGATTAAAAACATTTTTGATAGGAAACCAGCATCTTGTCAAAAGATAGCTAGCAAGTATCCAGTATTGTTTTTGCAATAAGCCTAAATATGACAATATTTAGGGACCTACAGCCTAACTGCACCAAGATATTTGGCATATCTTTGTTTTTCTGCATTATAATCTGCTTCCCATGTGAAAATCCAGTTCAGGCTGTTGAACCATGGGAATTATTCCAAGATCAAACGCCGCCATGCCTTTATTTCCCATCCTGCTGCTTTGTCAGCACCTTTGTTATTATAACGAAGAGCACCCGCTTCCTCCTTTTTATGTTCTCCTATTGAAAGATTTCTATCTAGGTCACATTAACCAGTGAATACATGCAAGGAGAATACAGCTTTCTCTCTTTTCTGGGATACAGCTGCCATCTAGCGGTCAGTTGCACAATTGTCTCATTAGAAGGCGCCATGTTGTGAACAAGGATGCGATGAAATAGCCTCTGGTGGTTTGTTTTTGGCTTTTCTGGAAAGGAAACAGCATCAGTTTTTCATGAGTTAGTTGCACACTGTGTGCTGACAATGGCACATTCACCGCTAGCATGCGCTTACATCATCTTATACTGATGTGGGGAAAATATATGGTGATGCCAGCAGCAGCTAGGGAGGTTGGAGATGAAAGCAGGAGCAGAAATTGTCACAACTTTCAAGTTTGTCCATGATCAGGAATGGAATCCATTTAAGCAAATACAAGCTATTGTTGTTTTTAGTTTGCAAATATTTGCATATGCAATTATAGTTTTTTTCCTGCATTTAAATTCCCCCCTTTCCATTTAAATGCACTGAAGCTAATTACATAATTAATTGCACAGGTTTGGCCATAGCAGCTAGCAAGATGAATAATGTAGGTTTTAGCTGCAGTGGAACGGAAACAGTACTGCTGAGTTTGTTTTTTAGTTATTATTTCTTAGAATTTATACACCGCTTGATTGTAAAATAAACAAACATCAAAGATGCCTGCATTTCTGGACTGTGTGAATGAAAGGTGAGCCATTCCAGAAGCCCTGCAAACACCATCTTGGTAGTCAAGATAACCCCAGAATTAATTGGTAGTTGTAGCAATGAGCTCATATATGTTTATATTCACTTGGTTTCATATTAGCTAATTGGCTTGCTTTGATGTTCAGGACAGATAAAGGACAGGATTCCACTATCCCAGTCAGTCACTCTGAAGCAACAGACTGAATGGTATGGGAAGGAAATTGGTAAGGCCTGATACCAGGTATCTGATACCAGAATCCTTGCGGATTATCCTAACTGGGAGATGTGGGCTTCCAGATTCCAGATTCCTACCGTGCACATTCAAGAAACTCCAGTGGTTCTTTGTGGACTGAACACTGAGGAGATCTCATTTCAAATAATACACTTCCCCTAATTCAGCCTGTGTGGTGGGGCAGAGCTGCCCTCCTGACAGATGGGGCTTTGCAGCAGTGAAGCTGCCCCAGCCCCACCCAGTTAAAACTACATTGACCCCAGTGTTGGGACATTGCTTGGCTTTGTCCAGCCACACAGAACTCTAGGCCTATGAAGACTTGGAATGTGCAATGGTGGGATGGAAATATACTGTTTCACCAGGCTCCCAGCAAATCTACTAGCTCCCAGCCCTGTGTGTTTGATGGCCGGGTGCCCTACTTTACAGAAGAAAGTCCTCTGTCTGAAAGTGCCTTCTGTTTGAAAGGCTGTCTGGTCCAACTCTAGTTTAAAGATAAAGAAAGCAGGGAGTGCAATCTGACTTGTACTGAGCCAGACCGTTGGCCCATCTAGACCAGCACAATAATACATTGGTTTTCACACGGCTTAGTTGCCAAACAAATTGGCTCCTGAACACCGCAAACCTGGAAGTAAGTGTTCTGGTTTGTGATTTTTTTTTCCGGAAGCCAAATGTCCGACATGGCTTCCGCTTGAGTACAGGATTCTCCTGCAGCCAATTGGAAGCCGCTCCTTGGTTTTCGAACAGTTTCGGGAGTCAAACGGACTCCTGGAATGGATTAAGTTTGAGAACCAAGGTACCACTGTATTGTCAACACCAACTGACAAGTGTAAAATGCTTAGCTAGCAAAGATATTGAGCCAAGAATGAAGATAACATGCAACAAATGGAATGGGGAAGAAAAAATATTTCTGGATTCTCAAGCACGATGACAAAGGGGCAAGAAAATTATATGGTTTAACAACCATCTGCCTGTCTCTTATCCTCATAACAGCCTCAGAATGTCAGTAAGGTAACACTCAGCAATTTCTCATGTTATCTTAAAACATGTTTTTCTGCACCTCTAACTTCCAAGGTGCTGCTTCTTACACCTTTACTTTTAGTGATGTGGTAAGTAAGCCAGGAAATCGCTGTTCTCATCATCCTTATGCATTGTTTCCATTACACATTTTTCGCTGAGGAGCAAAGAAAGGGTTGTCTCATCATTGCTGGGCATTTAAGATCATGATGAACATTACCAGAGGATTATCTTTAATCACAGTTTAGCATTTTGCCTCGTCACCCCTGTAAAGCTTATAAAACCCTGTTTTGCTTTAGTAAATACAGGAAGCCATAAGATATATGATGTCCATTGCTTTTTGCATCTACATCTGTGCTGCTAGTTCAGCTTTGAACATGGGAAAATTGGGTTTGTGTTGGCCCATCTTCTTGGACACACCCACCGGGTTCAGCTTCTCATTTGTGCATTGGGGTTCATGTTTTCATAGGGACCAAAAGGGAGCACAAAAAGTGTCTACGGAAGTTGGACTCTACACTTCTAGGCTCCTATGGAAATATGAACTCATACACATGATGGCAGGAGGGGGCATGAATGACATGGATGGCATGGTGTAATCCTGATTCTCACCATGCATAGATTTTGGTCATCGTAGGGATGGTAAGTTACACATGCCCACCCAATCCAATAGGAGGAAATACCTGACTAAGGATGTAAATCATAAAAACACATTTCTCCCGGCTAAAGGGTCTGATCCAGAAACTGCATGCAGTATGTAAGGTAAAAGTAAAGGACCCCTGGACAGTCAAAGGGGCTGTGGCACTCATCTCACTTTCAGGCCAAGGGAGATGGTGTTTGTCCACAGACAGCTTTCCGGGTCAAGCGGCCAGCATGACTAAACCACTTCTGTGACAGGACACTGTGACAGAAACCAGAGTGCAGGGAAATGCCATTTACCTTCCCCGCCACAGCCTATTTATCTACTTGCACTGGCTTGCTTTCGAACTGCTAGGTTGGCAGGAGCTGGGGCAGAGCAATGGGCGCTCACCCCGTCACAGGGATTCGAACCACCAACCTTCTGATCGGCAAGCCCAAGAGGCTCAGTGGTTCAGGCCACAGCGCCACCCACATCCCTATACAGTATATACAGTACCATTAGGAACATAAGAACCCATCTGGTACAGTATCTCACAGTGGGCAAACAGCTGCTCACGGGAAGCCTGAGTGCAATATTGCTCTCTCCACTTGCAATTTCCAGCAACTGGTATTCAGAAGCCAGCGTGGTGTAGTGGTTAAGAGCGGTAGACTCTTAATCTGGTGAACCGGTTTCGCGTCTCTGCTCCTCCACATGCAGCTGCTGGGTGACCTTGGGCTAGTCACACTTCTCTGAAGTCTCTCAGCCTCACCCACCTCACAGAGTGTTTGTTGTGGGGGAGGAAGGGAAAGGAGAATGTTAGCTGCTTTGAGACTCCTTAGGGTAGTGATAAAGCGGGATATCAAATCCAAACTCTTCTTCTTCATATTGCTTTTGACAATGGGGGTAGCACATAGCCATCAGAGCTAGTATCCACTGATATACCTCACCTGCCATGAATATCGTTTTGGACTGAGAGGAAGAAAGCAAGGTTCCTCCCTTTTTATTTTTATTTTTAATTCATTTTTCTTTTTCATTCTTTACATACATCTCAAATTCTTAACATTTACTATATATTCCTCCCTCCCTCCCTCCCCTCCAAGGCTTCCCCCAACTTCTGCTTTTGGTTTGTTTCTATTTTTACCCACTTTGCTATCTCTTAACAGAAAACGTTATTAATAACATAACATCAAGCGTAAAAACATAAAAGTAACAGTAAATACACCATCATATTTCACTATCTTCTAAACATTTTCTAATGCTAATAATGTGAATGTTTATTTAAATCCTGCCATCAAGTCTATTGACTTTCATTGTTTCTGCAAATATAATATGAATGGTTCCCAATCTTTTTTGAAGTCTCTGTTGTCTTTTTCTCTTAGTCTATCTGTCATTTTTGCCAGTTCCACATAGTTCATCAACTTATCTTGCTCTTGTTCTTTAGTTGGTATTTCTCCAGTCTTCCAATTTTGTGCAATCAACATTCTTGCTGCTGTAGTGGCATACATAAATAAATTGCCTGTTTCCTTTGGTTTGTCTTGACCTAAAATACCTAACAAAAAGGCTTCTGGTTTTTGTTTTTTACAAAAGTTATTTTCAACATTTTCTTCAATTCATTATATATCATTTCCCAGTAGGGTTTTACCTTTTTACAATCCCACCACAGGTTCTTCCCTGAACAGATATGAATGAGACCATGCATATCCCCCTGAGGATCATGGCAGGAATGTGGAATTGCCAGACCATGGCCTGGATGCAGGCTGCAGAAGATTCCCACCCTCTCTTCCAGGAAAAGCCGAGGTCAAGCACAAGAGAGCATTCCTGAATCAAACAGAAACCAAAGGCAGAGTCATGGGGCAGATCTTGGCAGCTAGGAAGATCAGCCAGAAGGAAAGCCAGGTGGCAAGTGTAGGGGCTGAAATATAGCCCAGCCCCCAAGACCCTATCCAAAATCTATTTAAGCCTGCTCTCCTCTCTAGGAACTCTTTACTATTGAGGAATGCAGTTACTCCTGAAGAGCCCTTTGCTCTTTGCACAGTGCCACTGGGCTCTCAGATGCACATCCCTTCATGGAACAATTGCTGACCTGGACCTTCTGGTGCCAATGCTTCTGAGAGATGGGTGGTGATTCAGTTTCCCCTTCCTTCTTAGATCATGGAATCATAGAATTGTAGGGAAATGATATATAATGAGATGAAAAAGATGTTGAAATATACATTTATTAAGAAACCAGAAGCATTTTTACTTGGCATTGTAGGAGATGATATAAACAGAAAGGATTGTAAGTTGTTTTTATATGCAATGATGGCAGCAAGAATATTATTGGCACAAAAATGGAAGCAAGAAGAACTACCGACGAAAGAAGAATGGAGGATGAAATTGATGGACTATGCAGAATTAGATAAACTAACAGGAAGGATTCGAAACCTGCGGGACCAGAGATTCTCAGAAGACTGGAGTAAATTTACGGACTATTTGAAAAGCAATTGTGATGAACAGATCACGCTAGTAAGTTTGCAAGAAGTTTTGTAAGGTGAATTATTTGAAATATTGCAAAAAAGACAATGAGGAGAATTATTAGTTAAGGATAATTAAAGGTAATACGAAATTAATAAATGCATAATAAGGGATAAAGAATGGGAAATCATCAGAGATGTTGACAGAAGTCTAAAAATATTGTAGAAGATGAGAAATAATGTTGTATGAATGTTGGAATTAATATGTTAAAAATTAATAAAAATGTGTGTGTGTGTGTGTGTGTGTGTGTGTGTGTGTGTATATATATATATATATATATATATATATATGAATCATAGAATTCTAAAGTTGGAAGGGATCCCAATGGTCATCTAGTCCAATCCCCTGCAATGCAGGAATCTCAACCAAGGCATCTATGGGAGCACCTCTGCTGGAGAAGGCCCTTCTGGGCAATACTCCTGTGACCCAATGAAACACCTGCAAGTTAAGCATTTTGGGAAAGTTTTTTTTGATGAATTAAGTCGCTGTGGAGCTGTGTGATATCACTGCTGCTCAGAAATTATTGGAGATCATCCATGAAGGTAAATACCTGGGTGTGAGCTGGCTTTCTTGAGCAAGAAATTGCTGCATATTGAGGGTTATTTCTTCATTCAGGAAACTCCTTCTCTTTGGAAAGGCATTCCTTTACACTGTTTTGTGTACCTGAAAGAAACTTTACCCGAAAACCTGTTGCACTCTGTGCCAGCTTGTAACCTGGGATGCTTTCATTTGTTTTGCAATACCTAAGAACATGCAAAGATTGGGAACAGGAGAAGTTGTTGACCTGACAATTTGTAATGAGTCTCACGAAGGGCCAAACTAGACATAACAGAGCCAATTTACTGCATCTCTATTCTCCTTACACTTCTGCAGGGAAGGGGAGATATGAATTGGGACCATAGCATAGTGGAATGAGGGTCTGTAACCTTTGCTTTTGCACTGTTTTCTCAATTTAAATCCCCCCATATGCTATTTGACTTGTTAGGAAAAGCATGCATGCTCACGTCATGTTTTTCCTAATGGGGCAACAGCTTAGGGAGCAATCTTCATTGGGAAAACAGAGCCATTCCTGATTGCACCCCTTCCCTGTGGCTTCCATTTGCAAAAGCTGAAAGAGAAAAGACATATTGTTGCCTATCACCCCAATCCCTGAGTGGTGTGAATTCCAGAGGTTCCGGGTGCTTACCCAGGGTTTATGTTTGCTTTTGGAAACGAGGCACAAGAGAGAAAGTGGTGTCTTTATGATTGTCAGGGAACTGCCATCAGGACAGGGGCAGGAAACAGTGGGGCAGTTGTGTTACAGGGAGTCTCCGAAAATCTTGCGAAGCAGTTCTTTTTCCGGTGATGAGGAAACCCCACCTCCAGTTGTGCTGGTCCTGTGGGTCAACCGAGAGGCGAGGTCCGAGTCCAGTCCAAGGTCGAAGGAGCAATATAGAGGCAGTCCATAAAAGGTGAAGCTGGGTGCAGGGGAGGGAGTCCGGTGAGGTCAGGAGCGCTGGCAGGAGAGCAGGACAGGGTTCAGGCAGGAACAGGCAACCTACAAAGTTGCTCCTGCAACCTGGGACTGGGGCTAGCTGGCTTTTATCTGCCCCGAGGCATAGGGCGGCCCCGGTCCACAGGTGACTCGCCTCTCCTGGCCTGGAGACGAGTACTCCTCCTGCGGGAACTTAGTTCCCTCCACTTCTCCGCCCTGAGCCTCTGCAGCTCAGGAGAGGCTGGAGGGTTACTGGACCCAGAGGCAACCTCACCTTCCCCTGATGGGGCTGAGAGTGGAGCACCTACAGACAATGGGTCCTCCATCACCTCAAGGGCCAGAGCAGACTCAGCTGGAGCCTGCACCTGAGGATCCAGCACAGGTGAGGACCCTTCAGGCTCAGGCCCCAGCCCCGGCTCAGCTGGTTCTGGAGGCGGAGACTCCTGTGCAGGCTGGGATTCCTCAGGTTCAGCCTCTGAGTCCGAATCCCAGGCCATCACACCAGTGACGAAGAGGTGAAAGGACCAGAGGATGCTGGTAGGAGCTTCAACACCGCTCCTGGCAAAGCTGGCCAGGAGAGAAGCACACCCCTTCCATCGCCCACCCTGCGCAGAAGTCTAAAGCGCAAAGAGGGAAGGAAAAGGCTGGGCGAAACGAGACTTTTATGCTGGGGGAGGTTCAGGAAACAAGCACTCCCGGATTCTGCTAGCGATTGAGGCAGGCATGAACTTTGGGGTTCTCCACTGTAAATAGTTTTGCACCTAAATAAAACCTGTAAAAGACAGGTCAGAATCCTGCCTGGTTACTCGTGAGCACCCACCTTTGCCATCTGACAATGATATATGGCTTATTTGCAGATATCTACAACCTGAGCCTACGATGAAGGGGCTCACAGCATTAACACCCAAAAAGGGTCTCCCATAGCTGCAGTCTTCGATTCAGACTCTTTCTCTGCCTTTCCAGCCTCAGCTTTTCTTCCAGCTCCTGGCTCACATAACTTGATTCTAGACTCAAGCTTTGTCCTTCTAACTACCTGTGAGTTGCCCACCCATTTGCCATCTCCCACAGAGCCCCTTAATCCCCCTTAATGGCTCATCGCTCAGGTGATCACCTCATCAGAAACTAGCCTGTCTTATATTTGAACACTTGCTGGATCCAGGGATTAGAGGTATTGGGCACCCAGCTTAACACACACACACACTCACACTCATAACACTATATTCACATGTCTCTGTTGTCATGGGGCTATTGTGGGAAAGGGGTTATTGTGCTGAACTAAGACTTGTGACTTTGGGACAGTCACATTCTCCAAGCCTAACCTACCCCAAAGGGTTGCTGTATTCATGAAGCTGGTTACTAGCTCCCAGTTTCTTGTTCCCAGTTCATTTATTCACCATACTTGCATAGATGACAGTCAACAGCATGTCCTCAAGCCAGCTTACAGAACAATGAATAAAATGCAATATTAAAAGTACAATAAAAGGATGAAAATGGAAGAATCCAAACCATAAAAACACTCAGATGCAATATTAAAAAACCCCTACTTTGTAGGAACAGAAAAATAAAGCCCATAGTTGAAGATCAACAACAACTAGAGGACTCCATATTAATACCCCTAAGTATATACCACTAATATACATAGTGAGCAGGCTGCATAGACAGCATACATTTAAGGTGCATTATTCCCCAAAGAATTCCAGGAACAGGAGTTTACCCCTCCCAGAGCTACAATTCCCAGCACTTTCAACAAACTACAATTCCCAGGATTCTTTGAGGAAACAAATGTGCTTTAAATGTATTCAGCCGTATTGGGCATATATCAGTCATATTAAATATACCCCCTCCCTCAAGAATCCTGGCTACTATGGTTTACTAAGGGTGCTAGGAATTGTAATTATGTGAGGTGCAAACTACAGTTCCCAGGAAAGGAATGTGTCTCAAATGTATGGTGTATACATGGCCTAAGACTCTTTAATGCAGGATAAAAGCAAACTATGCTCCAGATCTCTCAATCTCTCTTTCCCCCGTTCCCTCCCTTAAAAAAAACCCCTTCTATATGGATGGAAGAATTTGGGATTTTCCCTCACCAGATGTAACATCATTTCACTGAAAGGTAAACGAACTGAACTCAGATAGGGCCTAGCATGACTATGGCACTCCCAGCTTCTAGTAAATCTAATTATATTTTAACAAAGGTTAAGCCAAGTCAGCATTGGATCACTAACAGTCTAAGCACCCTGCAAAAGTAGAGGATAAAATTGTCTGCTTGCTGACTGATTACTATGACATTATTTCCCACAATGCATCTCCCCCATGCAGGATTTTGAGGGACGTGACTCAGCCCTTTAAACCGTTTGTTCGTATTGTCATTTACACATATAATCAAGGTCGTTTAGTTTCTTAAATGGCATACCTGAGATTCAAGGGCTAAACATGGGTGGCTAACACTGGCGTAATGCAGTCACTATGACCAAACTCTTTTGTTCAAATGCTATAATCTTCATCATCTGTTCACCAGGCGGCCTTAGGCAAGCCACTATTTCTCAGTCTCAGTCTCTCTCCCTGTCTCCACCCCTTCTTCTGCAAAAACAGGGATAATAATATCTGCTTAACGTACAGGGTGGTTGTAAAGCTTACTGAGAGGCATATGTGAAGTGCTTGTTATACCCTAAAGTGTTATTCAACAGGAACAATAATAAACACATTTAAAAGTCTATAATGCAGAAGAATATGTTATGATTTTTTAAAAAATAAATGGCCATGCTATACAAAGCAAAAACATAGGGGGACTCCAGTATGAGGAAAGAATCAGCAATCTACCTGAAATTGTCACATATTGTTTAGTGACCGTAAGGAATCACAGGGTTTCTTAGGAATGTGCTCCTCTCTTATCACAGTCACAGTTCAATCCTATGCATGCTTACCCAGAAGTACTATATTTAATAAGACTTACTCCCAAGTCAGTCTGAAGTAAAAGTGTGAGGAACCTCTTGCTGGACCCAGCCATCAGCCCCAGTCAGCACAAGCCAGTTGTCAGGGATGGTCCATTGCCATCCGCCCAGATCCCTGCCACTGTAATTGTGGGTTTTGGCTGCTATCCCATGCCATACTGAACTCAGCGGGACTTATTTCTGAGTAGACAGGTACAGGAAGGCAATGCTACCCTACCTTCCAACCTATTTTCAAACCAGTACCAAACTTCAGTTCACTATATGGAGATACTTTCAGGCAGCAGCTGCAGAATGAGCTGTAGATTCAGGCAAAGGGACATCATTCTCAATTGCCCCCAAACCTGGATGAAGATGCATCTGATGGAGAACTCTTTTAATCCAAAACCGATTGGCTGGCTGTTTGAATCAACCTGGCAAAGTAGTTTTTCTACATGTAATGAAGATATGGAATTTGCTTTACTACTAGGTGGCCAGAAGCCAAAGAGGAACATGGAAAGGCGCCATTGGTCCATCTAGCTCAGCATTGTCTACTCTGATTGGTGGGTTTCAGGCAGGGTTCTTTCCCAGCACTACCTTTTAAAACTTCTGTAGAAGAGGAAAGTACTCAAGTTCTGCTTGCTAGTTTCCCATAGGCACCTGGTTGACCACGGTGAGAACAGGATGCCAGACGAAGGTCTGATCCAACAAGCTCTTCCTATGTTCTTATGTACATCAACAACACAGGAGCTCTGCTCTTGTTTGTGTAGCTGGTGATGACCATTAGCTCAGATGGCTTAATTTGGGATTTGAGACATTCAAAGAGGAGATCTATTAAAAACACAAAAGCAGCAAATAGATTTAAAACAAAATCCTAACAACAAGTTGGAAAAAACAACCTTTTATTCAGTTCTGAAAGACCCATTTATTTGGTTAGGAAAGCTTATCAGAACAAAAATGTCCTCAACTCTTTCTGGAAAGTGCAGATAAGCGGACACTTGCGGTATCTCAGCAGGACTGCTAATTCATAGAACAGGGGCAGCTGCACTCAAAGCCCTGCTCTGAATTACTGTGGAGCAAGCTTCTGAGATCTTTGGAACTCCAAGTTGCTCAAGGTGGCAGAAGCAGTTCTCCCTTTCTTCATTTTAACCCTGCAACAACTCTGTGAGGGAAGTTCAGCTGGGAAGCAGCAACTAGGTCACTCCTGGCTCTGTGTGGAGTTGAATCCTGATCTCCCTTCACTCTTCACTGCTGCAGCATAGCGACTCTTCTCCATCATTAGTCATCATGGCTTTTGGAGCTTCTGCGTACCAGCAGTTGGAGAATAAACCTGTTTGCCTTGTTGTCAAATGAGTGGCATTTGCTTGCAGTTTCTTCATTTAGTGAAATCAGAGGTGGGAAACTTGGCAAGTAAAACCACAGGCTACGTGTGATCTTAATGTGAGACACAGAAATGTCTGCTTATGTGAATTTGGCATGTAGCACATCATAATCCTTAAGGGATGCTCCATTCTTGGTTTTTAGAGGAGCACATGCTGTTCTTCTGTTTGAGAAAGCAAGAACCCTGCAACAACCTGTGCTAGTGTTCAACTAGCTTCTTTTATCAGAGAAGTACATCGCTGCTATTATGCATGCCTTGTAGTTCTGGTTTTGCCAGCTCCTTAACAAGAGTCTCTAGCCCATGCATGCAAGCGTCATATGGTGTAATATCTTTGCTGTCAACCATTCCTTCTGCCATACATACCAGGGCAGGCAGATCAAGAGGCCAGGAGCTTTTGATGCTACTCCTGAAAAATAAGTGTGACAATTACAACAAAATGCTCACACTGCAGGACTAGAGAAATGCGCATCTTCTGCCTTGATTTCAACAGGTGCAGGTTTCCTCTCATCTGGAACAGGTACATCATCATCATCATCATCATCATCATCATCATCATCATCATCATCATTATTATTACCAAACCATTAAATTCTTGCAGTGGCGGACAAGCTTGAGCAATTGCTCTTCATCAGATTAATTAACTGAATTACAATACAGCCATTTTAAAATGCTATTTTATCAGTAGAAGACATTCCAAATTAAAAAACAAAAACCGTTCAAAGTATATATTTTATTTCTGCTATCAAGATGACCCCAAAGGATCAAAATTTACAGTATGCACACAATACTATTTAAGAATTGTGAAATGTTTAACCAAGCTGGTATTTCCTTAAATTCTAAATTGAAAGTTTGTTAATCTGTAGATTTAATGCAGCATTTTTGTTGTCAGATAAGGTTTCATATTGCTTGCCTTTTGTTATCATACTTGTTTTTATCTCATGTCAGCTACACTGATCTTGCTTTTTGGGAGAAAAGCGTACTACAGATAAAGAATGAAGACAATAATTTGCTGACATACACAAATCTTTGGGAGGTGTGTAATGGGATTTCCATTTATCCTGCACATGTAAAGCTCTCCCAAAGATACTGTCTTTTTATTTTCACATAAATGCTGTTTTGACTTCAGTGCACTGTTTTATGCTGTGAAAGTGTGTGTGTGTGTGTGTGTGTGTGTGTGTGTGTAAAGTTAAAAATAATAGCTGGCCAGTTATGTGTGTGGGACATATATATATATATATAGAGAGAGAGAGACAGACAGACAGACAGACAGACAGACAGAGAGACAGTAGTGGTTAAGAGCAGTGGACTCGTAATCTGGTGAACTGGGTTCGATTCCCTGCTCCTTCACATGCAGCTGCTGGGTGACCTTAGGCTAGTCACTCTTCTCTGAAGTCTCTCAGCCTCACTCACCTCACAGAGTGTTTGTTGTGGGGGAGGAAGGGAAAGGAGATTGTTAGCCACTTTGAAATTCCTTAGGGTAGTAAAAAAGTGGGATATCAAATTTAAACTCTTCTTCTCCTTCTTCTTCTTCTTCTTCTTCTTCTTCTTCTTCTTCTTCTTCTTCTTCTGAACAGGGGTGTGTGAATGTAGCAGTTTCTGAATATGGAATAGACACAAGGAGTATTGCTTTAAAAATGCACATGCAGAACGTATTTGTGGTTCTCTGTGCATCTTTTCTAAAATTGCAAATGGATAGCTGTGTTTGCCTATTTTAGCAAAAGCAATTCAGAATCGTGTGACACCTTGGTGACTAATCCGTTTACTGTGGATGAACTGTCATAGGTCAGAGTTCATGATGCATGAAGTGGTGCCTGAGTACAGAAAGAGAGAGAGAGAAGGGAAAAAGGCCATTTCACATAGGAAGGTCCAGAGTTCAAACACTGCAAAAGATAGCTGTAGCCGGGGCATCTTGGCTCATTGCAGGTCACAAATGAATGCAGAATCCAATGGCACAAACAAGATGCAGTCAGTGTGGGCATGTGACTTAGTCCTAACTAACTGGCAGCTGTAGATAATAAACAGACATTGCAAAACCAAGTTCTTCTGAAGCATATTCTTTTGGGAAAGTGAAATATCCGCCCCCTCCCCTTTCCCCATTGTTATTGCTCAAGAAATACGATGCAATAGTGAGCACAGTTGAAAACTTAGCACAACAAGTAGATTTATAAACTGACCGTCTATTGCACTAAAAACCAGCATTGGCTTCCAGATGTTGGCCTAAGCTCTAGCCAAGATACCAATGTGTGAGGTGTACCATTTTAGACAGAAGGTAGGGCTACACATGATGGAATGCTCCACTATGGGGAAAAATAGAGATTCTGGCAACATAGAAACTGGCATATTATGGAGGAAGCTAGGCTAGCATCTTCTCTTCTGAAATCTAGTTTTCTATATGAATTGATATTTTTAAAGATGTGGTGGACTCTGCATTCAGTTGGGTGAGACAAAAGTGAGCACTCCAAAGTGATACAATTCAGGCACAGGTTTACCAGGTTTTTGATACAAGCATTCAGTGAGCGGGGCCTCAGTCTAGTCAATGAATATCCACCCTCAGCTATAAAGATCTGCTGCATTCTCCAGGACACTGCTGAGACAACTTTCATGTCTTGCCTCAGCTGCAGGATGACTAACCATGGTCCTGAAAACCACACCTTGGTCCCTCTCCAAGGTGCTGATCCTACCTTGAGTTTCCTCCCTTTCTGTCTGGTGCAAACTACTTACCTCCCCTTGCTTGGGTGATCATCTATCCTTAGTAGTGCACATCCCCATGGATCTGGACAAAGAGACTGAAGTTAGAAATAAATTAGGTTCCCAAATTTATTTTTTCTATTGGGAGACACTTCTAAGTTCTTACTCACTTTTCAAAATACAAGTATTTCTCCAGCTACACATATATAAACCTAGAACATTTTAAAACAACTATCAAAATTCACAATGCTAGGACATAAAGAAAAGGTCAACCATTTGCTCTTAAGCCAGAAATTTTATTTAAAAAATGTAAAACAAAACACAGTAAAGGAACAATTAATTAAAAGCAGACCAAAATAATACCAATGATGAAAAGTCTTCAGGCCCCACCTAACAGAGAACAAAGGGGAAGCCAAGTGTCCCTGTTGGAGGAGAGTTTCCATAAATGTTTGATATGACAGTGTTTGAGTCCAACAAATTTATTATAATGTCCTTGAGGCTGGAGCATGCTCATTAATTAATTCTCATTTATTACTGGAGATATTTTGGACCAGTTTCCATGAACCCTGCTCCAGAAACGTGACTTCATGTGTTTTTGAATGCACCTGTTAAGCATTTTCTATTGTAAATGATTGATAGGGAGACGGAAGGGATTAGAATGTGGTAACGTGTTTTGATGGTGTTGGTAGTGATGGGGAAGGGAAAGCTCAAACCTGCTCATTTTCAATCCACCCTAAGTTCCTTTGAAATTTATCACACCAAGTCAATGTGCAATTGTCATGTCCAGAAACATGGCTCTCTATCAGAAGACTTGGAGAGCTAGTTTTATGATACAGATCAGAATGAGTTCTTGAAATAACTACGTACTTTGGGGGTTCATGTCCACTGTGCAGTAACCAAGGGGAGAATCATTTAGGTTGTAGTGTTCCCCATGTGAAATCACCTATCCTATGATATCAAGCAGGCACCTGAACCCCTCAGACTGATTACTCTCCCCAAATCAGGAAGACATCCTTTTGCAAGAATATCTGGTGCCAGGTGATTGACATGTGGAGGACCACTTGGATCCAGCCTATTGGTTGGATCTACTTTCCCACCCCTGCTCCCAAGTAGATCCTTGCTGTTGAAGAGATCCTGGTGACAGAGCCTTCTGACACCCAAATCTGCCGGAGAGTTTTGTAGTTCTCTGTTTCATTTTCCTTTGGAGTCCTATGTCTGGGACGTTTGTTAATGTCCAGAGATTGTATACTCATGGGGGTGGTATATGATAGATAGAAGACCGTTGGTGATAGACAGGGAAATGTTGGTCTCCCAGGGTGAGAGGCTGGAAGGGGAAATGAAAGATGCCAGGTGAGAGCTGGGTGCTATCTTCTGTGGCTGTAACACCATTACACAGAAAGCTTTGTAGTTCTATAGTAGGGTTTCTTAAACTTTCCATCAAGCTGAAACAGAAATATTGGACTGGATGTTTAATTCATAGTTCTGTCTAATGCAACTGGATAAATTTTGCTAACAGTGCTGCCATTTTTCAAAGACTAAGAGGCCATACCAAATCAGGAACGTAGACAAGGATGCTATTGTCTCTCTTAAAACCAGAATGGACTCCAGACTCTGCTCAGATATAAGTAAGGCCACTGCCATCTATTGACTAAGCTATATAATGGCCGTATCCACATATCATCTCGCACACGCTTTGCTTTTTGCTGTTTTTGTTTTTAAAAGAGGCAGCAAATAAACCAGGGCCACTGAAACATTTTTACTCACTCATCTCTAAATCTCAAAAAATTCTGAACAATTCAGTTGGAGCAAGTGTCAGTCCGAGAAGCAATATAGCTGGCAGGTATTTTTCCTCTGTTCAAAGCCTTTCCGTAATATCTTGTGGCAAAGCATTCTTCAGACTAATCCAGCCCTCTATTAGCACAAATGCTTCTGGTTAATAAGTGCTCACTCCAGCAAAACAAAAATGCCTTTCAATGCCAGGAAAGGAGAAGGAGTAATGAACACATGCTGGAGTTGGCAGCTACAAAACAACAAGCGCTGTCAAAATAATAAATCAAGGGGCCTGAGATAGGAGCTCTGCTCTGATAATGTGACTATCTATTCATCAGCACCCCACCCCAAAGAGGCCTCCCACAATCTGATATTCTCTACTCATTGCAACTATGCCTAACTGCAGACACATAATTCAGGAAGTTATGAGAAACCTTTTTTCATCTTGAGGGTCAAAGTCCCTTAGGTGCAACCTTCGGGGTCTGCATACTTCTGGTAGGTGCAGCCAGACGCAAAAGTGGGAAGGGTAATGGGTGTGACTCTTTACCTTTGTACAAACTACATTCCAGCCACAGAAGAACCAGGGTCCCACACACACACACACACACACACACACACACACACACACACACACACACTATTCCAGCAAGCAAGAGGTGGGTGCATTGGCTAGCTTAGTTAGATTGGGACCATTGCAGAGCCTGGGAGTGCTATGGGCATATTTACTGCTGGGAAGATGTTAAAATGTGCAATACTTAATGCTCGTCACATGGGACTGCTGCATAGAAATCTGGACTTTCCTGAGCATCCATCCTTGAGGTTAAACTTTGGCTAGCCCCCAAAATGGAGAAGGATTTTCATTCTGCAGCGGATTGGAAAGAGAAAATAATTCCCCCTGGAATTGCCGATGAATTGAACGTTTCAGCATTATGCAAATACAGGCCGCACATCTAAAAACAGCAAAAAGCCTTGTTTATTTAATGAAACTCAAAAACAGCTTTCAGAGTCAGTTGCTGACCAAATGTGGGATAGTGAAAGTTATCTGTTAGGGAAATAATAGCAGTTTTTATACAGGATTACTGAATGATCCAGTTCATATGCAGAAAATGAGAGGGGTTCACATGCTCCCTTACCTTGGCGAAGTCCAGTCTCCCAACATGTTGACAAGTGGACCCGCAATGTCAAAATATTTATAACTGAATCAGTGTGTTCCTGCAGTGTCAAGAGTATCCCACTATGCAGCAGAGTTGCAGGTCAGTTCAGCTTACCTAGTGAACCAAAGGAGGGTTTTTTAAAAAACCATTTACAACAACAATTCATTAATGCAGCATGATGTGAGCACAATGAGACCATGAAACCTGATCCTGATAACCTTGTGCAGCAATGCAAGAGGTGAAGCTTTTCCTGTCTTTTTATCTCCTTGCATGTAAGGTCAGCTACATTTTTGCATGCCTGGTTACTGTTAAAGGGCACAGGAATAAGTGAGACAAACAGTATCAACCCCAATGCAAGGGGATCATTTCAGTACCATGCAGTGGAAGGAATGAAGAATCCAGTGCCTCTGGATGTTGTTGGACCACAACTCCCATCATCTCTGATCATTGCCCGTGATGGATATGGCTGATGGGAGTTGGAGTCCATCTGGAAGGCCACAGGATCCTCATCCCTGGTGCATGCAGACCCTATGCCATGTTACTTGGCACGCCTGGAAATGATCCCCAACAGGAGTGACAGTGGGAAGGACTACAAAAAGTGTGGTCTCTAGCGTGTCACAGATCCACCCCTTGTGCTGAATGAGTGTGTGTAGCATTTAGCACATACCAGTTTGTCTCTGAGGTTGCTTCACCACTTCTCTAGCTCTACTCAACCCATAACCTTGCTCAATCCATGTGCAGCTGCAATAGCTGGATTCATACAAAGTGCTCCTTCCTTGATTGAGATGAGGCTGAATGTCACCATGCAATGGTAGGCTCTGCCCTGATAGCATATCAGATCATTTCCAAGAATTGTGAAGGTAATGTCCAGAAAAATCAGTCCTACCAGGGGTGCCAAATTGAATAAAATATTGTGGGTAGGCTAGGTAAGACCCCACATTGACCACAAGACACAAACACCATTTGAATGGCAATGCTCATCAACTTTGTGGGAGCCCAGTGCCCTCAAATATTTTATTAGGGGGACTGAAGGGACCTCAGCCCCTAGGAGTTGACTCCTATGAGTCCTACAGTGCAAGAGATCTGTCTGTTTTCATAGTTTTCCCCACAGGCTGACCCTCCGCCTTCCAGCAGCAAACTCACTAGGCCCTGGAAACAGCTGCATGGGAAATTATACATTGCACAAAAAGGCATATAAGGAAGCTCTGTGTCTGGAACCCGTAAGTGGGCTTGCAGTGGGTGGCACGTGGGGGAAAAAGATTAAGGACGTAAGGAGAGCCTGCTGGGTCTGGGTTCCAACCAGTGATCAGCCAGATGGATCTGGGAAGGCCAGAAGCAGGAGCATCATTGATTCTTGGCCAATGTGTTAAACCCACATACTTTTCACAAAAACTACAGTGGCTGCAGTTTCCCCCATGCAGATTCTCTCCTTTAAATGACTGGTTCAAGAATGATCTAAGGGCAGCTCATTGAAACAAGGGAGAAGGGCATTTGCAGAGCTGCTGGCAGCTCAGCTGGTCTCTCAAAGAATGAGCACTTCTGTAGTGCAGTTCTTTGGCAAGCCTCTCGCTCTGCCATTCCACCCCTTGATCCCCACCTTCATTCTCCAGGAACAGCTCAAAACAGGAACCTATCTATGTATAGAGGGACAGGTTCAGGGAAGCAAGGAATAAAGGACAGCGTGTCCCCAGTGTTGTGTTGAAATGCTTTCCATATCCCTGCTTAGTCAGAAGGAATATTAGCTATTTCCCAACAGAGGCTGAAAGGCATACCCACATGTACTGCTTACTTTGCAGCATGAGGAACTGGAGCAGCTGAATTGGCGGCAGGAATTTGTTTCTCTACCCAATTTTTTTCGGCTCTGTCTTTTGGAGGAAAGGAAGGCTAAAACCACCACTGGGAGGGGCCAGCCGTGGTTGGCTTTTGACCCGAGCAGTTGCACATGGCCAAGGCTATCTGGCACTGCACAGTGACTGAGCTGCAACCTGTGTCCCTCCTCAAAGCTTTATCTGTGCAAGAAGCGTTGGCTATTCTGAAGGACCGCAGAAATAATCAGCGACAGCAAGAGGTAAGCAGAGAAGCAGGGCATGCTCCCCCCCCCCAACCCACTCCCTGCATATGAAACAAGATAGTGGGAGAACTTATTGTGAAAGGCAAGCATGGGCAAATAGTTTGTGAAAGAGTAGTGGCTACCGGAATGGAGCAATAGCATGTGCAAATGTGTGAGGCTATTCTCAGGATTCCCCTTTGGTAAATACCTTGCATGTGGCAAGCTTCTGTTTGACCCTTCCAGGTGAGAAGCTATTGAGTAACCTGAGATATAGGAGCACGCGGGATTTCCCCAACTGATTGGTAGGAAGAACAGCTCGATAAGGAAAAAGAAATACTAGACGATGCACCATCACTTTTGCTGGCAATGGTCCTGTCCTAGCTGAATTTCTGCCTGTTGTGTAGCTGCTAACAAGGCAGGCAGAAACCTTGCCAGGGAAAGGGGAGTGATCCATGGTGGTCTGGAGAAACTTAGTTGGTAGAACACAAGACTCTTAATCTCAAGGTTGTGGGTTCAAGCCCCATGTTGGACAACAGATTCTTGCATTGCAGGGGGCTTCAACCAGATGTTCCTTGTGGTCTCTTCCAACTTTCCGATTCTATGATATAGTCTGAGATCACGACTGCAGCATAATCCTATGCGTATTTACTCACCGTGTCTCGCTTTAGCACTAAAACAAAGCGAAAGAGAGCAATGCTTGTAAAGGTGGGCACATGAAACGACATGGGTGAGTTTCTGAATGCTGACACAGCCTGTTTACCCAAGATGGGGCTGTGTGTACTGTGCAACAATAACGGATTGGGGACATCTCTCATGTTGACAACTGGGACATAGGCTGCATACAGCCGCTGTGAAATTTGTAGGGATCAGCACACCTGGAATAAAGCAAAACAAAACATCCACACATCCATGCCCTAATGACATTATTTAGAAAGTTGATAAACCCGGCCCCAGCGAGATCAGCAATGACCCTGCTGTTTTCCTGGGCAAATCTCTCATATCTGCATGCTCAGATGTTGACATTTCTGAGCCACAGCCAAGCCTTAGCAAACTATTGTTTACCATCTGAAATTGCAAAGCGCATGCTGTGCCCCCTCTCCCTTGTTAACTCTTCGGTGTGTTTCACATTTCTGAAAAGGAAAGTTTTTCTGCAGCCAGTTAGTGCTTCAGCAAGCAAGGATAGTGGCTGGACTGGAATTCTCCCCTTGAAAGTACAGTAATTTAGAATTGCTTGCGTGAGAAAGAAAAGAGATAAAGGGATGGTTTAAAGCAGAAGTGGGGAACTTCAGACTCGGGGTTCAAAAGTGACCTTTTGTTCCCTGGTCACATCCATGACAGGCCCTATCTCATGCTTTATTTATTTAGATTTATACACTGCTTGATTGTAAAAAATATCACTTCAAATTGGTTTACAAAACACAAAACAGTAACTGATTGAGGAACTGGAGCACCTTCTCTGTGAACAAGGGCAAACAGAATTGGCTGGCATGACAATTCAAGACAGACAAAAAAATAAAGCACTCACAGGAAATAATAGTGCTGCTTTATTCTTCACTGGGCTGGCCACATCTGGACCCCACATTTTAAGACTAAGACTGACAAATGGGAGTGGGTTCAAAGGTGGGAGATCATGATGGTGAGGGAGGTCTGGAAGAAACCCAGCCCTGTGAGGAACAGTTAAGAGAGATGGGCATGTTTAGCCAGAAGGAGAGAAGAGGGGTGAGGTGGGGTTGTGGTTGTGGTTGAAGATAGTAAGATGGTACAACTAATTGCACTAACTATTCATATTGATTTTTTTTTTTAATGTGTTGCTTTTGCCTCTTTTACTGTATTTCATTCTATTACAATTTGAAATCCATGGAATTCAATTTTAATATATTAAAATGCAATGCTGAAGGATTAAAGAAGCAATTTCTTAATGGATCTCTGTGTGTGTGTGTGTGTACACGTGTGTGCGCGCGCATGTGCTTGTGTGTGTGTGTCTATATAAAAACTCCTAGCAAAAACTGGGAAACTCCACTCTTGTATGATTTCAGCTGCCTTCTCAACCTTCCCTGCCCCTATGTTCTGTCCTCTATCAAGCAGGAGGAGCTGAATGCATCCCTGCCGTCCCGTTGTCCCGTCCGCTTCTGCTGGGGAAGAAACTTCCCTCTCCGTCTCTTTTGGCTTCTCTCCTGCCCTCCCGCCCCCCTTCCATCGATCCTGCGGGCTCTCCAGGATTAGGAAAGGTCCGAGGGAGCGCCCCAAACCCTGCCCTTGCCCAGGAGGGGAGGGGAGCGACGAAGAAGACGCGCCACCAGCAGCCGCGCAGGACGCAGTGCGCCCGAGGGAGGCTGAGGCTGCGGACAGGACCTCCTCGTTGGCTCCCGCCGGCAAAGGGAAGGCAAGGCGCGTGCGCGCCGTCGGCGAAACCTTAACCCTTCGCGCTCCTTCCGTGCCGCTTCTGCTGAGCAGCTGAGCCAAGAGCAGCTGCTGCGTCGTCGTCGGCGATGTCTCTCGTGTCTCGGACGCTCCTGGCCGCCGCGCTCGCTTTGGCACTGGCCGGCTTGGCTCCGGCCACGGCGCAAGGATCGACGCCAGCAGCCTCTCCGGCGGGGCCGCCCTTCGCCCGGGATGTCCTGGCGCTGTTCGGGGGCAACCGGAGCCTCTCGGCCGGGCAGCTCGAGCAAATGCTGCAGAAGATGGGAGCCGCGCACCGGCTGGAGGAGTCGCTGGCCGGACAGCTGGACCTGCACGTCCTGCGCTACAACCAGGTACAGTCCAGTCCCGGTCGTGCTGCCCCGGCAAAGTCTTTCGCCGCCCCGTCTCCTGGATTCTCCCCACAAGTTGTTACAGAGGGGAAACTGAGGCGGAGACAGGAGGACCGGGTTGGATCTTTCTGCAGAGACTTGAAGCCTCCTCGCCCGGGGACGGGGGACGGGGCAGGGCTGCAACTTGCGGTTGTTTTCACATAATTCTGATCGTCGCCTTTTAACTCATTGATTGTGTGCGTTTTCGAAAATTCGTCCGTCGATGGTTTGAGCGTGGTGCTGATAGTGTCAAGGTTGCAGGTTCGAGCCTTATATGGGAGAGCTGGGGGTTGGACTAGATGATCCCTGGGGTTCCTTCCAACTTTATGTTTCTATGCAGAAAGTCCCAAGTTCAGTCCACTGCATGGCCAGGTAGGGCTGGGAAAATCTCTGCCTGAAACCCTTAGTCAGTGTGGATGGTATTGAGTTAATGGCCTAATAGTCTGATTAGGTGCAAGGCAGCTTCTGATGTACACAGCATAATTGCCCAATACTGTTTTCATTTGGGTTCGCTCTGCCCTCTCTGCTCTCTCACCCAGGTACAACCATTTACTTGTCAAATCACCACACATTCATACATCTGAAGAAAGAATAGTAATAATTTTATTATTTATACCCAACCCATCTGACTCTGCAAAGGCCATAAGGGATTTGTCTGTCTTTAAGGTATGACAAGGTGCTATAGTCCAACTCGAACAGTTTTCAAGGAAATTAGGCAAATTTATTCAGGATAAGGCTAGGACCCTTGACAATGATGTAGTTCCTTCAGGATCATGGGCAGTCAATCTGTGAATACTAGTTCCTGGGAAACATAGTGGGAAGCTATGCCAGTAGGTAGCTCAATAAAGATGTGGACCCAGTGTGTGGCAGGTGTGAGAAAGGTGAATTCCATGATAGGGATAATTGGGGAAAGAATTGGAGATAAAACTGCTGATATCGTGATGCTGTTATATGATCCATGAGCTTTTGGAATACAGTGGTACCTCAGGTTAAGTACTTAATTCGTTCCGGAGGTCCATACTTAACCTGAAACTGTTCTTAACCTGAAGCACCACTTTAGCTAATGGGGCCTCCTGCTGCTGCCGCGCCGCCGGAGCACGATTTCTGTTCTCATCCTGAAGCAAAGTTCTTAACTTGAAGCACTATTTCTGGGTTAGCGGAGTTTGTAGCCTGAAGCGTATGTAACCTGAAGCGTATGTAACCCGAGGTACCACTATATGTTCTGGTTACCTCATCTCGAAAAAAGATATTGCGGAGTTGGAAAAAAAATCAGAAAAGGACAACCGGAATTATCGCTGGGATGGAGAAACTCCACTATGAGGAAAGATGACAGCATTGGGGACTTTTTTAGTTTAGAGAAAAGGCGAGTAAGTGGCAAAATGGTCGAAGTGTGTACCATTAGGCATGGAGAAAGTGGACAGAGAAATGATTTTCTCCGTCTCTCATAACCCTGGAACTCAGTGACATCCAGTGAAACTGAATGCTGGAAAGAGTACTTATTCACACATCGTATAGCTGAACTACAGAATTCGCTCCCACAAGAGGCAGTGATGGCCAGCCAACTTGGATGGCTTTGCAAAGTGAAACTGAGCATTGAAGGAACATATCCTAAAAACAAACATGTACTGCACAATGTGGTGGGGAAACTTTGGCTTTGCAAATGTTACTAAAACTACTATACTCTCATTGTCCCTGGCCATGCTTGCCGGGGCTGCTGGGAGTTGTAGTTCCACCATATTTGGAGGGTCAAAGCTTCCCCACACCTGTACAAAGCAAAACCATGGTTTTATCATCCACATGCAAACATGTGGGCTCTCAAGGAGGAGATTGGAGCTGCTCCTCCCCAGGTCCTTTATCTCAGGGCAGCACAGCAGCAAAGCCAAGGTTTGTTCTTGGCTGCAGCTTGTGATTAATGAGGGGAGAGCTTCACCACAATTCCAGGTTGGGACAAGCCAAACCTTGGCTTAGTTGCTGCACTGAGTTAAAAGGGCTTTGGAGGAGCAAAGTGGGTGTGATCACCTTCTCGGGAGCCCACCTGCTTTTGCAAAGCCATAGTTTTGCTTACTGTGACTTGCAGACCTGCCCAATATGCATTTATTCAACTCCTAAAGATGTTTGCTTTCAGACCTGTGTTCCGTTTCTTTGTGGGCACAGTTTTATTTGAATAACTAAGACTGCCAGTTTCTGTGCATCTCATTTGGGTGCCGTGCTTGGAACAGAATGTTACGGTACAGTCCCTTGTTGGGGCTGACTTTTAGTGGGTAATGTTAAACTTGTTGGTTGGGATGTGGAGTGACAGGAGGCACTGTAGCTCAGTGGTGGAGCACATGTCTTGCATGCAGAAGGGACCATGTTCAGCCCCTGACATCACCAGGTCTGGCTGTGAATGGGAGAGCCACTGCCAGTCAGTGTAGACAATACTGTGCTCAGTGGTCCAACTTGGTGTAATAATAATAATAATAATAATAATAATAATAATAATAATAATAATTTATTATTTGTACCCCGCCCATCTGGCTGGTCTCCCCAGCCACTCTGGGCAGCTTCCAACAAAGATTAAAAATACATTAAAATGTCACACATTAAAAACTTTCCTGAACAGGGCTGCCTTCAGATGTCTTCTAAATGTCAGGTAATTGTTTATCTCTTTGACATCTGAAGGGAGGGTGTCCCACAGGGAGGGCGCCACTACCGAGAAGGCCCTCTGCCTGTAACTTGGCTTCTTGCAGTGAGGGAACCGCCAGAAGGCCCTCAGCGCTGGACCTTAGTGTCTGGGCAGAACGATGGGGGTGGAGACGCCAGGTATACTGGACTGAGGCCGTTTAGGGCTTTAAAGGACAACATCAACACTTTGAATTGTGCTCAGAAACGTACAATTACAAATGTGTAAGATGGTAAGGGTTTTAACTCTTGCTACAACAGATGCTTCCGAAGCAAGGATTGTTGCCAGTGCTTAGGGCAGGGGTCAGCAAACCTTTTCAGCAGGGGGCCGGTCCACAGTCCCTCAGACCTTGTGGGGGGCCGGACTATATTTTGGAGGGGGGGGAAGGACAAATTCCTATGTCCCACAAATAACCCAGAGATGCATTTTAAATAAAAGGACACATTCTACTCATGTAAAATCACACTGATTCCCAGACTGTCTGCGGGCCAGATATAGAAGGTGATTGGGCCGGATCCTGCCCCCAGGCCTTAGTTTGCCTACCTATGGCTTAGGGCAGAGCATGGACTGGACTTCCACATGCATACCTAGTCTGAAGATCTTGTTTAGTTTGGGATAATTCTTATTGCATTGTGAGAGCTACAGCTGCTAATTCAAATCTAATGAAAGAAAGAAAGAAAGAAAGAAAGAAAGAAAGAAAGAAAGAAAGAAAGAAAGACAAGTGAAAGGGGCTTATGCAGAGTGAAGACTTTCTTGTTCCAACAGGGAATTGTTCCCTTGGGAATTTGCTGCTTTTAAGGAAAGAGCTGGTTCCATGCTGTTTTTATTGTAATTATTACTTTTGTTTTAAAAGAGATTTTATATATGCATACAGTTTTAAATCTATCCATGTCTACTCGAAATTTTAATGATTGATTTTTCTGTGTTTTTATCTGCAAGCTGCCTTGAGTTGAGTCCCATCAGCAAGAAAGGCAGAGTATTAAAATATATATATAAGAATAATATCACTATGGATACCTGGCTGACTGGGCATTCTCCTACACCATTGCTCAAAACATTTGACAAGGTAGAATATGTGTACAACTCTCACAGCCATGCTGGATCCATAAGCCTCAAGGATCTGTAAGCTTCAAGGCTTTTTATCTGCCTGCTGAATTCCAGTTCATGGCTATGTAAATACAGTGGTACCTCGGGTTACATACGCTTCAGGTTACAGACTCCGCTAACCCAGAAATAGTACCTCGGGTTAAGAACTTTGCTTCAGGATGAGAACAGAAATTGCGTAGTGGCGGCGCGGTGGCAGCGGGAGGCCCCATTAGCTAAAGTGGTATCTCAGGTTAAGACCAGTTTCAGGTTAAGAACAGACCTCCGGAACGAATTCAGTTCTTAACCCAAGGTACCACTGTATGGGAAACATTTGCAGCCTGACAAGGAGAATATCCCATCCAAATACAGTGGTACCTCGGGTTACATACGCTTCAGGTTACAGACTCCGCTAACCCAGAAATAGTGCTTCAGGTTAAGAACTTTGCTTCAGGATGAGAACAGAAATCGTGCTCTGGCAGCGTGGCAGCAGCAGGAGTCCCCATTAGCTAAAGTGGTGCTTCAGGTTAAGAACAGTTTCAGGTTAAGAACGAACCTCCAGAATGAATTAAATACTTAACCTGAGGTACCACTGTATTATATTCAAATAAATTTTGCTATTATTTCCTAACCATGCAAGTGGGGATTTATAATTCTGAAGTATGAAGTGACAGCTATTCTACAACTGGTTGTGGCTGTGGTGGCAAGGGAAGAGAAAAATGGTTCAGACTAAAGCCAGTCTCTGCACACATTTAAAGCAGCATGATACCACCCAAAGAATTCTGGGAGCTGTAGTTTGATGAGGAGAACCCCATTCCCCTCACAGAGCTACAATTCCCAAAGGAATTAACAGTCAGTCCCTCTTCACAGGGAACTCTGTTAATCTAAATTGTAAACCATTGCTTTTCTATCAGGCTATACAGCACATGTAAAAACACTTGACATGGTAAGTTGTGGCACCCTAGGGGATGCTGACTGATTGTAGCACTTCAAATATAAGACTTGTTATGCACACACACATAGGCATGGCAAAGAAAGAAGGTGGGAAGGGTGGATGACGTCTGAGCAGACATATTGGGAAATGCTGCTGTGTTGCAATCTGTAAGCAAAAATTCCTTTGAGAACCAGTTACCAGTTCCTTCATATAAACATCCACCCATCTGGTCACTGGTTGAGCAGGAATTGCCAACAGGTGAAAAAAGGCCAGATCTTCTGGAGGCAAATGTCTGGGAGCAGGCAGGATAATCAACCTTTTGTGAACTAGTGACTTTCATAGGCTTTGTGCAGCAGAAGGGTGTGCTAGAATGGCAGGTTGCAAGTGGGGAGTTGTCAGTTCTCAGTGCTTGCCCATACAGCATACTCCTTCCAAGTGAAACTGAGAGAGAGAGAGAGAGAGAGAGAGAGAGAGAGAGAGAGAGAGAGAGAGAGACTGTAGATCGGTTGTCTCCCTATTGTGCTGGTTTCCTATTTGTAGGAAATGATTTGTAATGTGTAGAATCCACTACTTGCAGCCTCAAGTTGTCCAGTCATTCTACCACCTTATTCCCTTGCATGTGTTGACCAAGCTTGGAAAAGGTACAGAAAAGAGAAACAGAAAAGTTCAAGGGGGTGGGAGGACTTCCCTGTGAGGAAAGGTAGCAGCATTGGGGATTTTTTAGTTTAGAGGGGATGTGAGTAAGAAATAATAATAATAATAATAATAATAATAATAATAATAATAATAATAATAATATAATGTATTATTTATATCCTGCCCATTAAAACATCAGTCATTAAAAACTTCCCTAAACAGGGCTGCCTTCAGATATCTTCCAACCGTCAGATAGTTGTTTATTTCTTTGACATCTGAAGGGAGGGCATTCCACAGGGCAGGTGCCACTACCGAGAAGGCCCTCTGCCTGGTTCCCTGTAACCTCACTTCTCCCAGGGAGGGAACCGCCAGAAGGCCCTCGGTGCTGGACATCAGTGTGGTGACATGACTGGAGTAAATAAAATTATGCATGGAATACCACCAGCCACCTTACCTTGCTTTTGGTTCTCTAGCATTAAACTAGATTTGGGCCAGACAGCCTTTCAAATGGAGGACTCCTTCACCTAAATAGAGGGCTGCCTTCTGCAAAGGAGCACACATGGACCATCTTTTCTCCTGGGGAAAGAATCCTCAGCTTTTATGACATCTGCTGCAACTTTGTTTTGATTAGCTTTTTTTTTACTGACTTATTTTATTGACTTCTGTGCCATCCTTTGAAAGAATTATTATCAGGACTACTCATCGCAATAAAATGGAAATAAATAATAATAATTGCAATAAAAAGAAAATACAAAAAAATGGGGGGGGGGGAGGGAATGAAAGATTGAAATGGGAGATAAAACTGATAGTGGAACATGTGGAAACCTCAATTTTATCAAGCAGATAATATTCTTAAGCATGTCATAAACGCATCAGTGAAAGTATGCAAATCGGATATTGGCTCATTGGTAATAGGGCAGTGTAATTGGGCTGAAGAGGGACTTGGGTAGCACTGTGGTCTAAACCACAGAGCCTAGGACTTGCCGATCAGTAGGTCGGCGGTCCGAATCCCCGTGATGGGGTGAGCTCCCGTTGCTCGGTCCCTGCTCCTGCCAAACTAGCAGTTCGAAAGCACATCAAAGTGCAGGTAGATAAATAGGTACCGCTCCAGCGGGAAGGTAAACGGCATTTCCGTGTGCTGCTCTGGTTCGCCAGAAGCAGCTTAGTCATGCTGGCCACATGACCCAGAAGCTGTACTATGCCGGCTCCCTTGGCCAATAAAGTGAGATGAGCGCTGCAACCCCAGAGTTGGCCACGACTGGACCTAATGGTCAGGGGTCCCTTTACCTTTACCTTTTAATTGGGCTGAAACATTGAACAAAGACTTTGACACAGTCCTGGGACATGCTAATAGTTCTCTCTCTCTCATATATATATATATATATATATATATATATATATATATATATGGTGTGTGTGTGAGAGAGAGAGAGAGAGAGAGAGAAAGAGAGAGAAAGATACTTTCATGCCAACCTACAGATGCCTTTGAGTATATAAATATCCCAGTTTTGCTAAACAAAGGAATACTTCATAGATGCAATTAGAGTTATTTTTAATCATATTTTATTAAAAAATCTTATTTGCACCCCACCCTTTCTCCAAGGTGACATTATTATTGCTATTCATTTTTATCCCACTTTTCTGTATAAACATACCAAAAGTAGTTAATAGAGGAAAAACCATATATCACTACAATCATTTTCTTTATTTCTATCTCATTCTTTAATATTCTCCCCCACCTTTCTGCAAAATGCTTGGGGTAGCTTACGGCGGCATAATTTAAAACTATGTAATAAATCATTTGAAACCGGAGAATTGGTATTGTTCAGTTGCTTTTTTGTTTCCTTTATTTTACTTATTGCTTTAAATATATTGCTTATTTCAAAAAAAATGAGCTCAGAGCATCTTAAAAAAACAACACCCAAAGATTAAAAGCAGATATAAAAGCAAGAATAAAAAAACAATCTAAAATACAATAATATCCGAAAAAGAGAGAAACTGGCTCAACCCCACCCTACTAAATAATGTGTTCAGAATTAAATTCCAGAGGTCTGTGTGAATAAGAATGTTTTTGCTGGAACCTAAAAACAGATAGCGATGGTGTCAGGTATGCCTTCCTGGGGAGAGCTTTCCATAAATGGAGAGCCCCTACTGAAAAGGCCCACTCTTGGAGGGGGCACACAGGGACTGCGTTGGTTCTTGTGAGGAAAGGTAGCCCTTGACGTATTGGCTTTATAGGTCAAAGCCATAAAAAAGCTAAGACAATAGAACAGGACACTTAAATAGCAGCAACGAAGACAGCTTATTGTTTTAAATCAGTGGACCATTATACGTTAAAAGTTTTCTAAAATGAAACATCTAAAGAGGGTGCGAAATGGGCTTTCTCAGAGAGGCCATTCCAGAGTTTTGATGCCATTATCCTGCAATACAGTGGTACCTCGGGTTAAGAACTTAATTCGTTCTGGAGGTCCGTTCTTAACCTGAAACTGTCCTTAACCTGAGGCACCACTTTAGCTAATGGGGCCTCCTGCTGCTGCCGCAGGATTTCTGTTCTCATCCTGAAGCAAAGTTCTTAACCTGAGGTACTATTTCTGGGTTAGCGGAGTCTGTAACCTGAAGCGTCTGTAACCTGAGGTACCACTGTATTCAATTCCCCCCCTCTTATCTACGCAAGCAGGCACATCCCATGATGCACCCCAGTCCATAAATACCACTGCCTGGGAGCTTTTTCCAACAGAAAGCAAAAAAAGGAAAGGGGGAAGTGACAGAGAATGAGGAGGAGAGTGTGAACAGTGAAAATGAGGAGAGAGAGAGAAGGAAGGATGGAAGGAAGGAAGGAAGGAAGGAAGGAATTTTGAGATGAGTGGCAAGTCAAGGCCATTTTATATTTCTGCATCTCTTCTTTCTTCCTTTTCAGGCAACTCCACCCCTCCTTCCACAATCTGTCAATTGTCAGCACTCTGTGCCATTGCACTCTTACAGGGTTATTTTTGCAGAGCCCCTACAACTCATCATCATAATCATAATAATAATAATAATAATAATAATAATAATAATAATAATAATAATAATAATAATAATAATAAATTTATACCCCGCCCATCTGGCTGGGTTTCCCCAGCCACTCTGGGTGGCTCCCAACAAAATATTAATATTGATAATAATAAAGCAATAAAACATCAAACATTAAAAACTTCCCTAAACAGGGCTTCTTCAGATGTCTTCCAAAAGTCAGATAGTTGTTTATTTCCTTGATATCTGATGGGAGGGCGTTCCACAGGACGGGTGCCACTACCGAGAAGGCCCTCTGTCTGGATCCCTGTAACCTCACTTCTTGCAGGGAGGGAACCTCCAGAAGGCCCTCAGAGCTGGACCTCAGTGTCCAGGCTGAATGATGGGGGTGGAGACGCTTCTTCAGGTATTCTAGGCTGAGCCCCCCTTTTTTTTAACCATTTGCAAACCTTGGAATTATCCTGAGTCTACTGATACCTCCTTCTTGTGCATGAGTGAATGCTGTTTGACATCCCTAAAAATTGCTGATAGGACTATCTTATGCACACTTATATGGGAGCAAGCCTCGCTGAGCTCAGTGGGACTTACTAACAGAGTAGACATGTATATGATTGCACTGCTGGAATTTAAGAAACTGCACTTTCATGTTCCCTTTAACATTAGAACCATGGAAACTAAAGCACTTGAAATGACCTCCCTAGACTTTTCCAAGCCATTAAACCTGTTTTGAAGATTAAATAATTGCAGCTTGGAAGCTTTGAAAATATACTTAATATGCTTGGGGATTTCATTGTAATTAATTTGTTAAGATTCTGGTTTTACAGGAAGAGTCTTGGTCTGTTCATGCAAAACTTCAGAACAAAAGATGTCAAGAGCATGAACAATTTTGTTTTACTTCCTGTAAATAGCACCGATGCATTGCTTCATAATTGTTTCAGTGAAACTGTGACACCAGGATAAGAAATGTTCGAAGGGCTTATTGACATAAAGTGTTCAGATTCCAACGGCAGCGTTTTGCCCTCATTTCTGGTAAATAACAGCAACAAATCTAGGTGTGGATTTTCCAAAGTCTGTTGTGCAGGGAGGAGGGAAATGAGATCATGTCTAAAAATGCAGAATTAGATAAATTAACAGGAAGGATTCAAAACCTGCGGGATCAGAGATTCTTAGAAGACTGGAGTAAATATATGAACTATTTGAAAAGTAATTGTGATGAACAGATTACGCTAGTAGGACTGCAAGAAGTTTTGTAAGGTGAATTATTTGAAATATTGCAAGAAAGACTACGAAAAGAATTATTAGTTAAGGATAATTATATGTAACAGGAAATTAGGAAATGCAGAATAAGTGATAAAGAACAGAAAATCAACAGAGGTGTTGACGGGAGTAAAAAATATTGTAAAGATGTGAAGATATGTTGTATGACTGTTGGAACTGATATGTTAAAAAATTAAGAAAAATGTGTGTGTGTGTGTGTGTGTGTGTGTGTGTGTGTATGATCATGTCTAAAAATGGAAAAGTGTTGGTCTTCATCAGGTGAAGTGAGTCTTTCAAACTGGAGATGCACTGAAACCAAAATGATGACCAAAGCATTTCTTAGGCTTAAGGTTCTTAAGGTTAACTTTCAGAGGTAAGGCTGGTCTAGGGGTGACATCGATGCAGGTCAGTTTAATCCCCCTACGATTATTATTATTTTTTGCCCTAAGTGAAGGAGGAGTATGCACATAGATCAGTTCAACCATCTCACTCTATCCAGTCAATGACACCCTAGTTTGGCCTCAAAACTGTGAAGCATCAGAGCCTTTCCCAACATCTCTGCTATTCCCTTTCTCAAGTTAACCCAAATTTCTCATTTTGTTTCAGTGCATGTCTGCTGAAGACATCTTTTCTCTGCATGGAATGTCAAACAGCAGCAAGATCACCGAGTCCAGCTTCTCCACAATATGTCCTGCTGTTGTACAGCAGCTGATTTTTCACCCTTGTGAAAAATCCGTGTCCAAAGGCAATTCCAAGCCATCTCCTACAGAAGGTACCTGTCACTGGTGACTGGTATAGCCGTGAGATTAATTTAGCCCTGTTATTTATTCATTTTACACAAATCTGTGGAGCAATGTTGCTACATGTTAATGGGGCATGTGCCTGGTGGTCTGCACTGGCTTTTGCTGTTGGGTGGAAGCTGCCTTATTCCTGGTCAGACTGTCCATTTAGCTCAATATTGTCTACTCGGATGGGCAGCAGCTCCAGGGCATCTCCACATCTTTCCCATCACCCACAACCTGACCCCTTTTAATGAGAGATGCCAGGGATTGAACTTGGGATCTTCAGCATGCAGAACTCAAGACTGCAATGGAAATATGGTGTTTTATATTTTGATTCAGGGCGTAACCTGATGTGCTATGGCTTCAGGGTGAACACATAACTCAGTCACAAATGCATATTTTATTTATTTAGAATATTTATAAATCATTCTTCCTTCAAGGGAGCTCAGGATGATGTACAACAAATGTGCAAATGACACAGAACTTCAATAACACCCCTTTAGTACTTTGTAACTTGTTTTCTGTGCAACACCTATAATGATATTTTCCTTGTGGTTTACAACAGGGGTGGGGTACCTCAGGCCTGGGGGCTGAATGCATACCCTCCAACATTTCTCCGACGAAAATAGGGACGTCCCATTCCATAATGATATTTTTACTATTTATACCTCACACATCTGACTGGGTTGCCCCAGCCATTCTGGGCAGCTTCCAATGTACAAGAAAACATAATAAGACATTAAACATTTAAAAAAACTTCCCTATACAGGATTGCCTTCAGATGGCTCGGGGGTTGGATAACTCCATACTCTCCAACATTTCTCCAATGAAAGTTGGGACATCCTAAGGAAAAGTGGTACATTCCGGGATCAAATCAGAAACTGGGACAGCTTTTCTAAATCAGGGACATCCCCAGAAAATAGGGACACTTGGAGGTCTGTGAATGCAACTTTCCAGGTCTCTCTAGCTGATGATCAATGGAAGACTCCACAGACCACACCCCCTTCCCCAGGCCACACCTCTCACCTTCTTCACCCCCTCCTCAAATGTTGTTTCCTGGCTGAAATGTGCCCTAGAATTCTGATGATACCTCTTGCTTGTCTGGATAAAGGATAGAGAGGTGTAGGTGCAGCAACTATCCTGCTAAGCAAAGGTGAAATGTATATTCATTGCTCTGCCCACCTTTGCCTCTGGCTCCATGCACCACTGGGATTTGGCCCTAAGAAAGTTGCACAGAAGGGAATGTGGCTCTACCCCTGGTTTATAATATGTTATTTTCAGCAGAACTGCCCTAACAATTCTGTTTATTATGCAGTGAGAGAGCTATACTAAGGGGCTATTTTGGGTTTTCTTTTACAACCAGCACATTTTAAAATAATTGGCAGAAACATTCCTCTCTTATCCTGGTTCCTGACTTAAATATTAACCAAACATTATGCCCTTAATTCAGCTGTTCTGCAACAAGATAAGTAAACTTCCCTCTGCCAGATCTGTCTGATAGCAAATGATTTTTAATATGGCTAATATTTTGACTGCATTTCTCTCTCTCTCTCGTACAGTCTGGGGCTTCGGTTTCCTTGCTGTGACTATTATCAACTTTGCTGCACTCCTTGGATTGGTCTTAACTCCTCTTTTAAAGAAAGACTATTTCCCTAAGATTTTAACCTACTTTGTAGGTTTGGCCATTGGAACCCTCTTTTCCAATGCAATTTTCCAGCTTATTCCAGAGGTAAGGATGAAACGGGTGAAGATAGCAGTAGAACTGGGAACATGATCCTGTCGCATGTGTTCCTCTGACCAGGTCTGAAATATATTTGAACAGATGGGTATTCATTGAGCTGCTGTATGTTCTTTCTCCTGCCATGAACCTCATTCAGGAGAATGAGACAGCCTTGACTTGCTACTCTCCCATCTAAGAAACCTGCTACTCTCCCATCTAACAGGTTGTTGAATGATGGACAAGCCAAAAACCCTAAGTCCATAAATTGGCACACTAGTTGTAAGTAAATCAGTCTTCTAACCATTTACATATGGTTGTGCTCAGATGGGGGACAGTGCAGGGCAAATTTAGGCACTGAACTCAGTTGAACAGGTTGACAAGTCTTGCTAGGTGTGGTGGAGCTGCAGTGCTAGCTTCCTGGCAGAGGGGTCACTGTTGCTTACCAAGAAGGACAGGGGAAGAAGGGAGGCGGCAGGGAGGTTAGTGAGGTGCAATGGACAGATTGAGCCAATCTGCTGCTCTTCCTGATGTGTTTGCACCATGCTGCCCTCCCATTGCCTTGACTTCTTGCTGGTTGCCAGCAGTGGCCCACTGCTTCTGGTTAAAGGGTGAGTAGTGAGTATTCTCTTACAGTATGTGTGTGCATATATATATATATATATATATATATATATATATATATATTCCAAATGAAGCACATTGCATTTTGGGTTAACCTGGGCTCGCTGTTCAACCTTCTTCCTAGGCATTTGGATTCGACCCCAAAATTGATAACTACGTTGAAAAAGCGGTAGCTGTGTTTGGCGGATTCTACATCCTCTTCTTTGTGGAAAGAGTTCTTAAAATGATACTGAAGGCCTATAGCCAGGTGGGTAGCAGGACACAAAATAAACACTTTTCAGTGTTAAAGATCAGCATGCCTGTTTAATTGGGCAGAATAAGAAGTTCAAAAAGCTGAGTTTGGGTTTAGTCTAAGGGCCAGAGCAGACAAATCGGTCTCCTCTGCAAATTTGTATCTCAGTCACTGATGCTGACTAATTTCTGTCCTGTTGTGCCATAAAGCATTTGAGGAACTTTTCTGCTTCTGAACTCCATTTGAACCTTTCCTGTTTTATTTGGTTCTTTTTAGAGCAGTCACAGCCACTTTGAACCTGAAGAACTGAAACCTCCCCGAAGTCTCCCTCCTCCTCCTACCGAATCGTTCAAACCTGTTAATGGAGCAATGTGCTACGCAAATCCAGCCATAGCTGAGGCTAATGGAACTCTGAGTTTTGATAATGACATTGTGATCTCTGGACAGGTATGAATGAACACAACTTGCCACCTTATGGCAACATATCAAGGAAAGGGTGAGAATTCAACCCTTGATCCATTTATGTTTTGATACCAATTTTAAAAACAACTTCAGCATATGTAAGAATGGGCTTTAGCATGATAAGAATGTCGCTTATTTCTTAACAGACTCTGGCATTTGCTGTCTTATTAACCTTGGAAGACTTTTCTTCACTGGAGGTTTTTAAGCAGATATTGGATAGCTGTCTGTCAGGAATTCTTGAGCTGTGACTTCTGCAATTGCAGGGGGTTGGACTAAATGACTTCTGGAGCGCTTTTCAACTCTACAATTCCGTGATTCATCATTTCTAAAATTATGTCCTTTTGGACTTTTAAACACAATGCTAGGTATGAAAGGGCTAAGTATCAACATCCTTGTGTGTGTTTTTGACACACAGTGGTACCTCCGGTTGTGGACAGAATCCATTCCGGAGGTCTGGTTGGATCCTGAGGTTTCCGCAACCTGAGGACCATGTGGTGTAGTGGTTAAGAGTGGTAGACTCGTAATCTGGTGAACCGGGTTTGCGTCTCCGCTCCTCCACATGCAGCTGCTAGGTGACCTTGGGCTTGTCACACTTCTCTGAAGTCTCTCAGCCCCACTCACCTCACAGAGTGTTTGTTGTGGGGGAGGAAGGGAAAAGAGATTATTAGCTGCTTTGAGACTCCTTAGGGTAGTGATAAAGGTGGATATCAAGTCCAAACTCTTCTTCTTCTTCTGTACATGAGCGCAGGGTGAAACCTGGTAAAATACTTCTGGGTTTGCTGCACGGACTCATGTGGCCAATGAGATGCTTTCAGGGGGGCAGGGCCTGAGTGAGGGTGCACAGCCACTTCCCAGCAAGTGTGATTGTGGCAAAATACACACTGATATGTTCTTTGCTCATTTTAGCATACTGTTTCCCCACACAGAGTTTCTTCCCTCTATATACAGAAAGTGTCACATGTGAAGCGTTCCCCATATTTGAGTCTGCGCAGGAAAAAAAAGTCATGCTTGAAAGCTGTTTATTTATATTTCTTTATTATTATTTACTATTTTGATTTCTTGCCTGCTCTTCCTGAAATATTGCTGGTCCCAGGGCAAGTTACAATTGGACTCAAAGCTGCATGCATTGAGCCGATGGGTTTTGGTGAGGGTAACATGAAACATAGATGCTGCTGATCAATTAAGTTCAACCTGGGACTGTCTCAGATGGTGAGTCAGCCAAGAGGTATGAGGTTTTGCAAGAAATCAGTTTGTATGTGGAGGACCTGAGGCAAAGTACTTAAGGGAGCTGAAACAAAGGCTTTGTCTAACACATGCAGCAGAATGGGACTGGAGAACTTCATTTCCCCCAAATTCTGACTATGAAAAGTTGAAGTGTGGCTTATATTCTTCACCTTACAAAAATGGGCTTTTACGATATTTCGGCTGAAACAGACATACAGTAAAACGGAAGAAAAAACATGTTTGATTGCCAATTTGCGAGCTTGAGTGCCTGTGGAATTGTAGCAATTGAACAGCAATTTGCGATTTTAGCGATTGTACATACGGTAACTTTTGCGGGCTTGGAAGATCAAAGGCTTAAATTGTCTCAGAGTTACAGTTCTACCAACCGCAGTGATTTTCAGCCTGTAACCCAACTTTAAGGGAGCGGCTTAAATTCGGGTATTGTCTTTTTTTTTGCTCCCCCCTTCATTTTAAAGGTGCGGCTTAGTTGTGGGTGTGGCTTATATTCGGGCCAGTACGGTAGCACCCGGCACTTGGAGTGGTACAGTCCAGTGTACTCCTCTCGTGC
Source organism: Podarcis bocagei (assembly GCF_964188305.1). Classification (NCBI taxonomy): domain Eukaryota; kingdom Metazoa; phylum Chordata; class Lepidosauria; order Squamata; family Lacertidae; genus Podarcis; species Podarcis bocagei. The sequence continues at coordinate 58,504,938 of NC_138134.1, forward strand.
TACTGCATGTGTAGACCTGTCCAAGGACACAGGGAAATAGCAGGTGGATACAGGGGCGCCGACTTATAAAAAATATTGGGGGGGCCCATACCGGGGTCCTGCCGCTGGTTCGCTCGGGTAGCCGGGAGAACGCAGTTCGAGGTGGCGGTGTTGGGGAGAGACCCTCGCTCAGGGCGCCACTAGACTTGGCGGCCGGCGGCCTATCTGGGGGGTTTTGGAGCGTATTTCGGCGGAGCGATTGGGGAGGAGGGGGCTTGTTGCCGGATTCTTCAGCTGGGCCGGAGATCCGCTGCTGGGGGGTCCCTGGGCCGAGTTGTGAGCACGGCCTGCTGAAGGGAGATCCAGCCGATTGCGCGACGGGGACGGCCGGGGCTCTCCGGCTAGGGCGCGCGGCTGGCTGGCTGGCGAGGGAGCAGGTGGGGAGGAGGCGGGGGTCCTCACTCTCTTAGGAAACGCACCCGCGCGCCCGATTGCCACGAAGTCCGAAGGGTGCGTGTGTGGAATTAAAAAGCAAAAACGAGATACGGGCAGGGCAGGCAAAGAGTTTTCTGCAAGAGGATGGAGGGCAGGTTGAAGAGAAAATCACTCAGGATGAGACAGTCAAATCAGCCATGATAAAATGGGCTCAGGATATTGGGTATAACATCATGTTTGAGGACTGGGAAAGGTTATGGACCACCGGAATGAAATTCACGGCATGTAATGCCTTGAAGGAAAATATTATGAAAATGATTTATAGGTGGTACATGACCCCAGTCAAGCTTGCAAAAATATATCACCTGTCTGATAATAAATGTTGGAAATGTAAGGAGGCTGAAGGGACATTCTTTCACCTCTGGTGGACTTGTCCAAAAGTGAAGGCCTTCTGGGAAATGATCTATAATGAGTTAAAAAAGGTATTTAAGTATACCTTTCCCAAGAAACCAGAGGCCTTCCTCTTGGGCATTGTTGGCCAGAAAGTGTTAAAGAAGGATAGAACTTTCTTTATGTATGCAACTACAGCAGCAAGAATACTTATCGCAAAATATTGGAAGACACAAGATTTGCCCACACTGGAAGAGTGGCAGACGCAATTGATGGACTACATGGAACTGGCTGAAATGACTGGCAGAATCCGAGATTTGGGAGAAGAAACAACGGAAGAGGACTGGAAAAAATTTAAGGACTATTTACAAAAACAATATAAGTTGTATGAATGTTAAAAATTTACACGATTCGGAAACTATAGCTTCAGCAATTAGATTTGGGAAACAGGAAATTATATTTTAAGTAAGAAAAGGTCAAAATCTAAGGTAATACTATGTTTAATTTAAGATATAAGTAACTGATGAAAAGTATGTTAAATTTAGAGGTATAGTATTTGAAAAGTACAAAATAAGGTACGAAACAAGGTAATAATTTGCTGATATCTTTATTATAAAGAATGCAGGGTAAGGGAGATGCGAGGAAGTCCAGTTAGTTATATAAAAAATGTGTTGAATGGTTGGTTTTCTTTTCTTCTTTTTCTTTTTTTCTTTTTCTTGTTCTTTTACTTTTTTCTTCAGTGTATGTTTCTAACTTTGTATTTGAAACCTTAATAAAATATTTATAAAAAAAGAAGAAGAGAAAATCCTTTCGCTTTTCTGGGGCTCAGGGAAGTCTCAAAGCCGGAGGTTGGGGAAGGGACCCCCTTTGCTCTGCCCTCTTCTCCCGTCTTAGATTTGCATGGGGGTCCCCGCCCAAGCTTGCGTGGCCACCGGGCCACACAAGGGCCGCGCTCTACGCGGCACACCTTGCTAGCTGCGCAGCTGTCCTCCGCGGCTGCGGAGCGGCCCTGCGCCGGTGCCCAGCCCCTCTGGGCGCCCGCTGCGCTGCCAATGACAAGCGGGCGACGTCGCGGGCGGGGAAGGCGTCGCTTTCTTTCCCGATCCTGCATCCTCCCAGTCTTCCAGCCCTTTTTTGGGTTGGAAGCTCGTCTCGTTCGCCCTTCTCCTTTCTTCACCCTGCGCGCAATTTTCCTCCCTCGTCTCCCTCCCCATTTCTCCTTCCTTCCTTCCTGACTGACTGACTGACGGGCTTGGGCTCGGGCTCAGGCTCCGGGTCGGGCTCGGGCTCGGGCTCAGGGTCGGGCTCAGGCTCGGGCTCGGGCTCGGGCTCGGGCTCCGGGTCGGGCTCAGGCTCAGGCTCGGGCTCGGGCAGCCACAGCGTCGGCGGTGTTGGCGATCGGCGGCGCGGGGGGATGGCCCTCCCGGGGGAGCCGGCGCTGTTCAATGGGGTTGCCAAGGAGACAGGCCGGCCGCCCCCTCCCCCGGCCCGGCGCCCCCCGCCGCGCCGGTGCCCGTTATCGAGCTGGTGCGCGCCGGGTGCCCTATAAAAGCCGCGGACGCGCCCACCGCCGCCCGAGATTATTGGGGGGGCTGAGCCCCCCCAAACGAATTTTTGAGGGGGCTCGGGCCCCCTCAAGCCCCATGGAGTCGGCGCCAATGGGTGGATAAGGAAGCTGGCAAGCAAGCAAGCAAGGAAGAAAATAGTCTGATATATACAGAGAGGGGAACTCATAGGCAAGGCCAGACCCAGGCTACAACAGGAGGAATTAATGCACTGCATAGTGGCTTCATTTGTGCAGGGACATGGAGGAACAGTATCCTTGGGGAAAGCCCACAGCTCAGTGGTGAAACATCTGCTTTGCATGAAGAAGGTCCCAGGTTCAATCCCTGCATCTCCAGTTAGGGTTAAGAAAACTCCTTGTCTGAAACCCAAAGAGCTGCTGCCAGTCAGTGTGGATATTACTGAGCTAGATAGACCAATGATCTGAATTGGCATAAGGTGGATTCCTATGCTCCAGTTACTTACTATGAGGACACCAATGCATTGGCTTTATTGCTCCTAGTTTGATATTTCCTTGCTGATCTTGATACTTCAACATCTGTTATTATCTTTAGGGAACGTGGGCACCTCTTCTCCCTCCCTTATTTGTTCAGATCCCCATCAATATCTTAATTGATTTGATTGCCAGCAATGCCTTAATTCAGATGTGGGTGGCGCTGTGGGTTAAACCACAGAGCCTAGGACTTGCCGATCAGAAGGTCGGTGGTTCAAATCCCAGCGACGGGGTGAGCTCCCGTTGTTCGGTCCCTGCTTCTGCCAAACTGGATGTCAGGGAACTGACATCGGAGCCAGAGGCGGAGGCTAGGCTCCCAAGTGATGCTGGAGAGTGGCCCAGCGGGGAGAGAGGCAGCTCATCTGCTGGGGAAGGAAATCAGCGTAACACCAGGGATAAAGGGGGCAGATGGGGGAATCGGCGAGAGGGCTCCAGGACTCCTCGCTGGAGACCAGTGGGGAGAGCACGGGTCCTCCGCTACCCACACCCTCCCTGCGCAGAAGACTTCCGTGCAGGGAGAGTAGGAGGAGACTTGGCGTCAAACAGCTTTTATGCTGGAAAAGGTTTAAGAAACGCCCACTGACGGATTCTGCTAGCGACTGAAACAGCCACGAAGTGAAGGGCTGTCCAGACAGAAAAGGTTTAATCAGGCAACCTAGCCAGGAGTGGCGGCAACTTACGCACGAGCAACCCCTATTATTATTACACTAGCAGTTCAAAAGCATGTCAAGGTGCAAGTAGATAAATAGGTACCGCTCCGGCGGGAAGGTAAACGGCGTTTCCGTGCGCTGCTCTGGTTTGCCAGAAGTGGCTTAGTCATTCTGGCCACATGACCCGGAAGCTGTATGCCGGCTCCCTCGGCCAATAAAGCGAGATGAGCGCTGCAACCCCAATGGTCAGGGGTCCCTTTACCTTTTTAATGCCTAAACTAGACTCACATTCATTCCAATGTTTTAACATCACCCCTTGAAACCTCCTGTAATGTTTACACAAAGTTCTTACTTAGTCAGGAGTCGAGGTTAAAAAAAGGACAATGATGTACCCACCTCCCCGTAAATCTGTACTGTTAAGGAGCTTTCTGTTACTAGTCAGAGAAAGAGGCTTTGTGTTGTAGCACATTCTGACAGGAATCCTGTGCTGTGGTTACTTGAGAGTTCAGAGAGGTTGAAAAGGACCCTGGAAAGGAACTGAATTTTGTAACTCACGAATGGGACATCAAGTGTGTGACGTTTTATAAAGTCACTTTGAAGGGAAAATTGGCTGCTCTCCCTTATCCTCCCACTGAGCTCTCATGCTGTCAGATGTCCTGCTTCTCTGGAAATGTCACTGCCATTCAAACAGCTTGCCTTTGCAAAGCAGGTGGTTTTGCAATCCCTTTGGAAAGTAACTTGGGAGTGAGGAAAGGAGCAGTTACTAAAAGTGCAGAAGCTCCAGCCTCCTGATCAGGGGGCAGACTTGTGGCTCTCCAGATGTTGTGGACTACAACTCCTATGAGCCTAGGCCAGCATGGCCAATATTCAGGAATGATAGCGGCTGTGGTCCAATGTCTGGAGGGGCACAGGTTCCCCGCCCCTATCCTACATGAAGCTTGTTTTCAAAACAGGGTTATTTTCTCTCTTTGATACCAGTAAAGCAAGCCTTAATGACATTTTATTCTGCATGATCATAGAAGGCAATTCTTTCCCCAATGTCATTGGCATTATGCTCTCTCCTTTAGGATTGTCTCCTAATTCAAGGGTGCAATAGAACAATTCAGTCTGCAGAAACACTTCTGGAATCATTCAAATACGAGCAAAATGCATGTTTCTGTCTTTACCTCTGACGCATTTGGATGTGCTGTTTGTGTAGGAAGCTGATGTGGTGCATCGATCAGTTTTTATTACTGCTTCATATAAGCATCACTCTCACTTTTGCGGCATTCCTGCCGCGGATGCAAACAGTGCTTTATGATCGTTGTATCACCGCTCAACCAAGGCACTTTTTACTGGAGCAATGATGACTTAGCTGATGATTCTGTGACTTCAACTTTTGAAGAGAGACCCTGCATAATCAAACTTGTAATGCCGGAGATAAGAATGGGGCAACTGGGAGACTTCCCTATGCTAAGTTATCATTCATTTTGCTTTCTCATTTACAGAGGCTGTAAACTTGGTGACATTTTCCCCACTGCAATGTTCCTTCTGATGATTTGCTTCCCTGTCTAATATGATGGTATTCTTTGTAATCAGAAGAAAATATTACATTTGTGTGGAAGAAAAAAAAGAATGTGTTTGCTCAAACCATATTCTTTAACAGGGTGGATTTAACTTTCCCCCATTTTATTCTGGACTTTAAGAACATAATAGCCCAGATGGATCAGGGCAGTGGATCTTTTTGTCTGGCATCCTGTTCTCACAGTTGGCAACCGGATGCCGATGAGAAGCCTACAAAGCAGGACTTGAATGCAACAGCACTCTAAGCTCCTGTGGTATTCAGAAGCATACTGCCTCCAACAGTGGAGGTAGACCATAGCCATCAGGGTTATTCCTGTTGATAGCTGTCAGGGAACTGCCATCGGAAAGACAGGAGGTGGAAGGGCTCACAGAGGTTGGGAGAGACTCAGCAGCTGAAGAGGGAACCAGCAGGGGGAGAGGAGGAGCTCCGAGGGAAAGTGAGCAGGAGGGATGGCTCAGAGACACTTCCAGTGAAAACAGTGGGGAGGTTTCAGGACCTCCTATAGGGACACCCACTCCTCGCAGGAAACTGTCACGCCGAGAGTCCAGAAGACGCGTTTCTGTTAAGGAGCTTTTATGTTGGAAGAGATTCCGGAAGCAACCACTGTCGGAATCTGCCAGCGACTGACGGAGCCATGATTAAGGGGCTCCGTTACAGATAGAGGTTTGCGGACTTAACCAAACTCTGAGGGACAGGGATTTTACGCACAAGCAGCTCATCATCCCATCACAATAGCCTTATAGGATAATAGAATTGTAGAGTTCGAATTGACTACTCGGGTCATCTAGTCCAACCCCCTGCAATGCAGGGATCTTTTGCCCAACATGGGGCTTGAACCCACAACTCTGAGATTAAGATACTCGTGCTGTACCGACTGAAGCTAATCCTCCATGAATTTGTCTAATCCTCTTTTAGACTGTTGTAAATAAAAATTGCCCTTTCCCCTTATGGGGTATCCAAGAGCCCATATAGAGTCCTTACATAGGTTCCCTATTGGTAGGAGAAAATAACAGAGGCCATCCAGAGAATATTGAGAAGCAAAGCAGCTAGTAAGCTTGATCTTTATTGATCTGTTGCAACAGGGTGCTCCCCTCATCCGCAGGAGAGGAGGAAAGACCCAGAAAAATGGCATGCAAGGCCTTATAAAGACTTTTGAAATTCCCATCCTGTAGATCAAGACCACCCCCAGAAACATCATACATACACACACAAAAAAAGCTGTCTAAAACAGAACATTTGCATGTTGTTTTTTCTCCTGTCCTTGTTTATCTCCTGTCTGGCAGGTTACTTGATTGGATTTCCTGGGTAGCCTGGCCATTCTTTTGTAGTGATAAATACTTAGTTCCTGGGCCAGGTCACAGGCTCACACCTTATTCAAACACAGACATACGCTTAAGACGGGATTTGTGAGGGAAAAGACAATGGGGAGGCTTTTCCATTTTGACCTTGCAGAGAAAACATTTGGTCAGTTTAGGAATCAAAATGGTTCCAGGTTGGTCTTCCTGTGCTGATCTATGTATGTGTGGTTATGAACATTACCATATATCTAAGACCATAAAATTCCTATCACAAGACCCATTCAAACATCCTCCATTTTTTACTCAAAGTGGGGTTTGGATTTGCACTTAGGCATTGGTAGAGTTTGAGTTTTCAGACCTAGTCTTGAAATAGTACATCTCTGTACCGGCTGCCGCTTATTGGTTTTTATTTGCTCCTATTTTATAGCATTATTGTGTCAATGGGTGTTACTGTTGGTTTTAAAACTGTGTTTTTGTACCCCACCCTTGGGCTACTTGGAATGAAGGGTGGGTAAAAAAATAAAAAAATAAGCAAATAAAATAGACATGCCATAAAATTCATGAGAAACTAGGTCACCTGAAGGGATCTAAGATGTTGTGGATTCTTACAGCAGCCACATCATGCAAATAATTTTTTTGCATCCTTGGAAACATGAGGGCAGCATCAGAGTCCATCATATGTTGACCTCCTTTGGACAAACCACTTCTATTTGAATGCCACTGTATGGAGACTGCAAAAAACAAAAAAGTAGCCGTGATCTGACTTATAGTGACTTGGGTTGCAATCTTAACCATGTCCACTTGAAAGTAAGTCCCATTGAATTAAATGGGTTTCACCCCAGGTAAGTGAAGTTGAGAGACGCAGGTGGTGCTGTGGGTTAAACCACAGAGCCTAGGACTTGCCAATCAAAAGGTCAGCGGTTTGAATCCCCGCGACGGGGTGAGCTCCCATTGCTCGGTCCCTGCTCCTGCCAACCTAGCAGTTCGAAAGCACGTCAAAGTACAAGTACCGTATTTTTCGCTCTATAACACGCACCCGACCATAACACACACGTAGTTTTTAGAGGAGGAAAATCCGTAGGCATGCCACCCATAGGCATTCCCTCCATAACACGCAAAGACATTTCCCCTTACTTTTTAGGAGGAAAAAAGTGAGTGTTATGGTGCAAAAAATACAGTAGATAAATAGGTACCGCTCTGGCGGGAATGTAAATGGCGTTTCCGTGCGCTGCTCTGGTTTGCCAGAAGCGGCTTAGTCATGCTGGCCACATGATCCAGAAGCTATACGCCGGCTCCCTTGGCCAATAAAGTGAGATGAGCGCCGCAACCCCAGAGTTGGCCACGACGGGACCTAATGGTCAGGGGTCCCTTTGCCTTTACCTTTAAGTAAAGTTGGGATTGCAATCTTAGGCCTTTTAGGCAAAACTGTTTCCTATGTAATATTTGCTCTCTGTGGAGAGAAAGGACTTTGGGGCCTTGTTTTATTTTTCTGTAATTTTGTTATCTACAGAAGGAAGAAACCGAAAGCAACTCGTGTAAATGTTTCAGGGGACCTGCACTGTCAGAGATTGGCACAATTGCCTGGATGATCACGCTGAGTGATGCTTTGCATAACTTCATTGATGGGCTAGCCATCGGTGCTTCTTTCACCCTTTCCCTACTTCAAGGAATTAGCACATCTATAGCAATCTTATGTGAAGAGTTTCCTCACGAACTGGGTAAGATGTTTTCCATTAACTCAGCTGGCTGTTAGATGAATGCATTAAGAGAGTTCTCATCAAACAAGAGATAACCAACAAGTGTTCTGCTGCACTGAAATGGAAAAATGAAATGATGGTGTCACTATAATTTTCATATGCACTACCCATGTCTTTTTAATTCTCTTGTTGGGAGTGGTGTGTGTGTGTGGAATGTATAACAATAATGATAATATTGCTTGTTGACCATTTCCCTGCTTTTCTTTTCCCAGGGGATTTTGTCATCCTTCTGAATGCAGGAATGAGCACTCGGCAGGCCTTGTTTTTCAATTTCATATCAGCATGCTCCTGCTATGTTGGACTAGCTTTCGGTATAGTAGTGGGCAACAACTTTGCTCCAAACATTATCTTTGCAATCGCTGGAGGCATGTTCCTATACATTTCCCTCGCAGATATGGTGAGCTCCTACTATATTGTATGAATACTACGTGTATGTATGAATCAGACCATTTATCCTCATGGAACCACAATTCTTATATTTGGCTAAGAAGCCAGATAGCCGTAGTCAGGAGACCTGATCTTTATTGTTGCAACAAGGTTCAAACACACAGAGTAGGAACCCCGAGGGTGGGGTTACACAAACTTTTAAGACTTCTCCATCCCCTTCCCATAATACATTTCCAATAGCATCATCAATACATCACAAATATGTCACAAAGCAGGAGTGGTTGGCATGTAGAAACACACCCACACCCACACACCAGGAGGGGGAATCTTTTATAGCCTGAGGGGCCGCCTTCCCTTGTGGGGAAGCTTCCAGGGGGCACGTGCCAGTGGATCAGAGGCAAAAGTGGGCAGATGTGGTACTTACCTTGGTATTTCAGGCTGTGTTCAAGCCACAAACTCCTGGCCAGGTTTCTACCTTCCTCACACACTTTCCCATCCAGGCAAACAAAAAGGATTAATAGTTCCAGGGCATAACCCAGTCAGGCAAAAGGACTAGAGGAGGCTGCAGAACAGGGCCAGTGGTGGCTGTGCCCTGGGGAAAGGTCTAGTGAGAGTCTTGAGTGCCAAACAGGAAGCCTGTAGGGCCACATTCTTCAGCCTCTTGTTCCTGATGTTCTTCAGCCCTGGTTTACATGGTTGTGATGCAAGATAATACATCTGTGAGTGGAAGTTGCAGTTGAATCACTGCGAGTATCTCAGTAGCGTTAAACTAATTCCTTGTGGGAATTAAGTTTCTTATAAATACCAACCCTTGGAATGGCGCTCTCTGATGTTGGCACTGCAATCCAGCATATTGCTACACTGCATAAAGTCCATTTGAAGTCAGTATGAATCATGGGTAGGCAACCTAAGGCCTGGGGGCCAGATCCGGTCCAATTGCCTTCTAAATCCGGCCTGTGGACGGTCCAGGAGTCAGCGTGTTTTTACATGGGTAGAATGTGTGCTTTTATTTAAAATGCATCTCTGGGTTATTTGTGGGGCCCGCCGGTTGCTTTTACATGAGTAGAATGTGTGCTTTTATTTAAAATGCATCTCTGGGTTATTTGTGGGGCATTGGAATTTGTTCACCCCCCAAAAAAATATAGTCTGGCCCCCCACAAGGTCTGAGGGACAGTGGACCAGCCCCCTGCTGAAAAAGTTTGCTGACCCCTGATATGACTAATGTGCTGCATGCAGGGCCAGCCCTTCCATTAGACAGAGTGAGAAAGCCACACCAGGAGGCAGATGCTAGGGAGCAGGAAGTAGCAGCAAGGTGTTGGGGTACAGATCTCTGGGTGCGGCGTACAGCCTGCCCTTCCCCCTGTACACCAGCCTGCCACCTTCAGGTACAGTGGAGGTTGCTGACCCATCATCTGTGTTCAAATAACATCCAGCTGTCAGTCCAGCTGGCCTGTGTGAATGGAATGGGAGAGGGTGCCATCTTGTCTTTTGCATCAGGCAGCAAAATGTCTTGGGCCGGTGCAGGATATCAGTCTAAAACTCCAGTGAGTTTGATCCCGAAGGATGAGCAAAATCTGTGGAAGAGACCTCAGCTTTCTCTCCCCCGCCCCAAGCTCTTAGAACATCTACCCTCCCCACCAAGTCACCAAACTGCACTCAAAACTTTGCTTGTTTTAAAATGTTCGGTACAATTAGGTGGTGTGTGCACATGTCTCTGTGTGTGTTTTTGGGGTGGGGATGGTGAATGGGTACCCTGAAGGGAAAAGGAGCATCTCTTATAGGTGGATTTGTGAAATATGGACCAAAAGTTCAATTTTAAGAGTCACACATGCAACATCACCAGAACAAAACAGAAGATCAGTAATGGGAAAGGATGGGTGGAGAAAGCAGTGACTAGGATGCAGAGGACTTATTTGTTGAGAGTTGATTTTGCCTCCAAATTAGAGACAGATGAACAAACCTAGTACTAAGGTCACTGTGCACTCAATAAGTCCAGTGTTTGCTCTTCCTTCCTTCGGATTGGCATCTTTCTGCATAAAAGAGGAATATAGCTCTGTTGGTTTCTATTTCTGCATTGCAAGGCGTTGGGCTAGATGACCATTGGAGTCCCTTGCAACTCTACAGTTCTGTGATTCTGTGATTGGAACCTCTTCTCTCTTCTAAGGGCAAAGGGCCAGCTAGGAAACTACCATTGCTGTCTATCTCTCTGACTCTTTTCAGTATTACCGTGTTTACACCCCTGTTTTAAAGCCAATAGGTGATAGGTTTCTCTGTCTACCTTTCTAATCTCTCTGTCTGTAGGTGTCTAGACCGGAACTGTTAATGTTGTGTCTGAACAAAATGTAAATGATGTGTGTGAATGCTCAGTAGAGATTCCTGCTTTTCTGCTGAATTCTACCCTGTTCCTCTCTGTCTAGAAACAGGTAGGATTTGTTAGAACTCTTGTTTCTCTCTTCCATCTCTCACTTGCTCATTACAAGCTGATTTACACTTTAAGCAGGGCGAAGTGGTAGGATTCAGAATGCAAGCAGGAGGACTCATATTTCTGAATAGTCCCCCATGGAAAACAAGTTTTCTACATAGAATAAATTAAGTGCATCTCTGAGAAAACTTTAGCAGAGTTCTCCTGTGTTTCTATAGGTAGGAAGCTTTTTATATTGAATAATATTACCTCCCACCTGCATTCTGGAATGGTACAGTCTAGCATTTTATCACCTCAGTTCTACAGCCTTATTAGCTACATCATGTGTGGATGGACTAGCCAGTGTTCTGCAACCTTGAGTCTGCAGCTGTTGCTCAACTACAACTCCCATAATCCATAACCAGATTAGCCTATGATCAGGAATTATGGGAACTAGGAACCCAATGTTGAAGAACCCTGGACTAGACCTCAGAGATGACATGTCAAGAGTACCAAGTGGAAGCATGTTGTTCTTATTAATTCGATTTCTTATCCACCACGAGGTCCCAGGACGGGTTACAACATTTAAAAAGACAGTATTAAACTCAGTTTAAACAAGTTAAGTTTGAATTGTTTCACATGGTGGCTGCCATCATGCAATTGCAGCTGACCACACGTAGTGGGAATTGGTGTTCAAGTGAAGGGTGCTCTCCTTCCCTGCACTAGTAGGCAGGTTCTTTGAAGAAAGACTCATCTGGGGGCTGAAGGACAAAGTGCTTCAGCCATCATCCCTCAAGGCACCCAGGGCTTGCCCTACCACTAGGCAGAGGGAGGCAACTGCCTCGGGCAGCAGGTGCTGGAGGGGAGTGGCAGGATCCCAACCCCTCAAATCCTCTTGAACCTACTGGCCATTTTGTTCCTGCAAGGTGATGGACTGGCCTATGCCCTCTGAGCTAGCATGTCACCTTCAGGAGCAATGCAACATGCTTTCCCACCAACAGTATTGAAGTAAGGCCCAGTCTGCACTCTATATTTCTTACTTACTTTGCCAAACCTTTATTAGGTGCTACAAATATAGGCCATCATAAAACACCCATAAGTAAAAATTTAAAATATATACAAATAAACATCCATGTAAAAATATGTAATAACGAGGATTTTCATTGGAGTTTCTTCCTGCTAAATAGAGTGTCATTCACCACTCTGAAAGATACTATTGATAGAAACGCAGCCACCCTTGCAGTTAATGTCAGACAGATAGAATCTGATATTTTCATTGTGTCGTGATGTTAGACTATCCAAAAAAGGGGATAGCATGCCTTTGTGTAGCTGGTTGTACAATGGACAGTAGAAAATAATATATTCTACTGTGTCCAGCACATTCAAAAAACATCTGCAATGTCTATCATTTCTGGGGATGTTTAAATACCTCTCCATTTCAAGCAATATTACACCCCTTTAAACAGCCATGGCTCCCCTTCCCTGCAATCCTGTTTGTTAAGGGTGCTGTGAGTTGTTAGGAGATCCCTATTCCCTTCACAGAGCTACAATTCCCAGAGTCACATAAAATCAATTCCCCTTTGCAGTGAGCTCTGGGAATTCTGGCTTTGTGTGGGGAATACAGGGTCTCCTAACAATTTTCAGCACCCTTAACAATCTACAGTTTCCATGATTCATTGGGGAAGCAACGACAGTTTAAAGTGGTATAAATACTGCTTTAAATATATCGTGCAGATGGGGCCTAAGACTCACTGTGGGTCCAGTTGATGTCTGCTTGTGGAATAGGGGTTACCAACCAACTTGGCTATTCCTTCAGAGGGGAAAATGCCCTGAAAAGCTGCAGCCTGAGTAAAAACAATGATTCTGTCATGTATAGTGAAAACATCAAGGGATGGCCTGGTGGCCACTGGGCACATTTCCTCAGATTCCCTAAGGAAGCCAACCAACACACAATTTAAGATTGCAACCCTATGCACACTTACACTGGAATTGGCCTCACTGAATCCAGCGGGACTTGCTTCTGAGTAAACATGCATAGGATTGTACTGTTAACAGAACATGGGGAAATCCTGAAATGGTTATTTGCAGTAGCATACTGAGAACAAAACTTTGTTTACAGTTATCTCTTCATTGGACAATGATCATTGTGTGTCGATTGATTAAAGTGGCTAAGCCTATGCAAGACATTGCATCTCAAGGGGGTGGGAGAGAAAAGACTTGGAATCTCAAGGATGCTGAAGGAGGTGCTTGATTGATCTCCAAGAGAACGTTAACTGTTGACCCCTCCTAGGAAGGGTCAGCATTCAGAGCTGAGAGTGCTTTTGAGCCTTAAAGCCAACTGAAGTGGGTGAGTCATAGCTACAATGTTCAGAAGCCCTCCAAGAAGCTGTTTGGGGTTGAGAATAGACCCAAAGAGACTGTGGGTGATGCAGACAGGTGCTACTCAATGTACCAAAAGGCCTTGTTTTCACCAAGGACTAGATTAGCCACAAGTCTCTAGGGAAAACGATGGTCAGCTGATTTAAGGTCACCAGTAAGAAAAACAAATGTTATATTAAAAACATATAAAGTAGGGGTTCCCAAACTGCAGACCATGGACCATCAGTGGTCTGTGAGCTTCATCTAGGTGTTCCACGGTCTGTCATATTGAATTTTAATGGTCTTTTAATCCCTTGGCCTACCAATGAAGACTGCCCCTTTCTCAGCTGTGGCATGCAAAAGAAGGACTAAGTCCACCCTCTTGTTCACTGCCTTCCTTTTAAGAACTGGAGTCCTTGTACCTGTAATTATTTTAGGAAAAACAAGATATGTAGCTGTCTCAAGGGAACATCTAGCTTGGCTCCAAGGTTGCTGAATAAATTCATGGCTGTGAATCTGTCTGAAATGGGACTTTGTTTTTTTTTTTTATAAAATTTTTATTGGTTTTACGAAATTTTTTTAAAAAACAAACAAACACTTAAGAAAACAAACATACACGTATAATTTCATAACATATTTTCATAAACCTCTTTTCTAAGACTTCCCCATACCCCCCCTTTCTGCATCCCAATGTCCATAATTTTATAGCAACTCCCAATTGTTACTTTCCAACCTTAATCATCTTAGTCATCTCTGTATTCTAACCTTATGTCACTGTATCCCTTTGTTCCTAAAAACCAAAACACTCTAACATTCATTAAGTTTATAATAGTCCTTAAGATATCTTTTGAATTTTCTCCATTCTTCTTCCGCTGTCTCTTTTCCTTGATCACGGATTCTGCCTGTCATCTCTGCCAATGTCATATAGTCCATCACTTTCATCTGCCATTCTTCCAGAGTGGGTAGATCTTGTGTCTTCCAATACTTTGCGATGAGTATTCTTGCTGCTGTTGTAGCGTACATGAAAAAAGCTCTGTCCTTCTTTGGCACCAATTGGCCGACAATGCCCAAGAGAAAGGCCTCTGGTTTTTTAGGAAAAGTACATTTAAGTACCTTTTTCATTTCATTATAAATCATTTCCCAGAAAGCCTTAATCTTCGGGCATGTCCACCAAAGGTGGTAGAAGGTACCTTCAGTCTCTTTGCATTTCCAACATTTGTTATCGGGCAAATGATAAATTTTTGCCAGCTTGACTGGGGTCATGTACCACCTGTATACCATTTTCATAATGTTTTCCTTTAAGGCATTACATGCCGTAAATTTGATACCGGTGTTCCATAACCATTCCCAGTCGTCTGACATAATGTTATGACCAACATCCTGTGCCCACTTAATCATGGCTGATTTGACTGTTTCCTCCTCTGTATTCCACTTCAGCAGCAAGTTATACATTCTAGATAAATTCTTAGTGGTAGGTTCTAGCAATTCGGTTTCTAATTTTGATTTTTCCACCTGGAAGCCGACTTTCCTGTCCTGTTTAAAAAATTCCATTATTTGACGGTATTGAAACCAATTTTCCACTTTATGTTTCAATTTTTCCTGGCTTTGTAATTTAAACTTATCTCCATCCTGTTCTAAAATTTCCCAATACTTCGGCCATCCGACCTCCATATTGAGTTTTTTCACAGCATTAGCCTCCACTGGTGACACCCATCTAGGGGTTTTATTTTCCAATAGATCTTTATATCTTATCCAAACATTAAACAATGCTTTTCTAACAATGTGATTTTTGAAGGCACTGTTAACTTTATCATACCAAAGATATGCATGCCAACCAAAAGCATTGTTGAAACCTTCCAGATCCAAAATGTCTGTATTCTCGAGGAGCATCCATTCTTTGAGCCAGCAAAAAGCTGCTGCCTCATAGTACAATTTTAGGTCCGGCAGGGCAAAACCCCCTCTTTCTTTAGCATCTGTCAGTATTTTAAATTTAATTCGGGGCTTTTTGCCCTGCCAGACAAATTTCGAAATATCTTTATGCCACCTCTTGAAACATTCCATCTTGTCAATAATCTGCAAGGTCTGAAACAAAAATAGCATTCTAGGCAATACATTCATTTTAATTACTGCAATTCGGCCTAACATTGACAGTTTCAAATTTGACCATATTTCTAAGTCTTTTTTGATTTCTGACCAACATTTCTCATAGTTATCCTTATACAAATTCTGATTCTTGGATGTTAGATAAACCCCTAGATATTTG
The DNA here is from genome assembly GCF_964188305.1 of Podarcis bocagei. NCBI lineage: Eukaryota > Metazoa > Chordata > Lepidosauria > Squamata > Lacertidae > Podarcis > Podarcis bocagei. The sequence continues at coordinate 58,520,476 of NC_138134.1, forward strand.
ACCTTTTTGACCACAGTCAAACCTGTTTCCTCTTGAAATTTCTCCTTTTCCATATCTGTTAGGTTTTTCCCTAAAACTTTGGTTTTTAGCTTGTTCAACTTAAATCCAGCTACCTGGCCAAACTGTTGTATTATTTCTAATACCTTTTTCGTACTAGTGTTTGGCTCTTGCAAAGTCAATACTAAGTCATCTGCGAACGCTCTTAATTTGTAATGTTTAGCTCCGACCTGCACACCTTTAACCTGCTGGTCATTTCTTATCATATTCAGCAAGACCTCCAGAACTGTAATAAAAAGTAATGGGGAGATCGGGCACCCCTGTCGTGTTCCTTTTTCTATCTTAAGCTCCTCAGTCACCACATTATTTACAATCAGTTTGGCCTTTTGTTCAGAGTATATTGCAGCCATACCATTCTCAAAACCCGGACCTACCCCCATCCTATGCAGATTCTTCTTCATAAAACTCCAAGAAATATTGTCAAAGGCTTTCTCCGCGTCTACAAATATCAATACTGCTTTAGTGTTTATATTCACCTCTAGCTTTTCCAGAATGTCTATAACATTCCTTACATTGTCCGCCAGGTGTCTTTTAGGGAGAAAGCCTGCTTGGTCCTTATGAATCATCTCCATCAAAACTCTTTTAAGTCTTTTTGCCAAAATGTCTGCAAAGATTTTGTAATCCACATTGAGCAATGATATTGGGCGGTAGTTCTTGAGTTGGGTCTTTTCAGTCTCTGACTTTGGTATGAGTGAAATGTAAGCCTCTTTCCACGATTCAGGTGCCCTTTTTCCCTCAAGGATCTCATTGCAAACTTCTCTTAATGGTTGAATCAACCATTCCTTCAGCGATTTGTAGTATCTAGAAGTCAATCCATCTGGTCCCGGAGATTTGCCCAGTTGCATATTCTGAATGGCAGCCTCTATCTCTTGTTCTGAGATTCTCTGGTTCAAGTCCATCTTACTTTGCTGAGAGATATTTTGTAATCCATATCTTCCAAGGAATTTGTCTATATCTTCTTCATTTTGCGGGCCTTGAGTATAGAGTTTTTTGAAATAACTTAAAAAGCAATTTCTAATTTCATTGGGTTTAGATATGTTCTTTCCATCCACCTCTAGGCTTGTAACTGTATTTAGTTTCTGCCTTTTCTTCAATTGCCAAGCCAAAAGTTTACCACATTTATTTGCTGATTCAAAAGTTTTTTGCTTCATTTGCTTTATCTTCCATTCAATCTCTTGGTTCATCAATTCCATATATTGGGTTTGATATAACTTGATCTCTCTTAAAATGTCCTGAGACTTTGGTTTTGTTCTTAATTTCCTCTCTCCTTCTTTTATCATTTCCAAGATCTTCTCTTTTTTCTCATTTTGTTTTTTCCTCTTTATTGAGTTTTGTTGAATCAAAAGTCCTCTCATAACCGCTTTACTTGCATCCCAGATCACTCTTTTCTCGACGTCGGTCCTCAAGTTTATTTCAAAATAGTCTTTTAGGGTCTTTTGGGCCTTCGTGAGAATCTCCTTATCTCGAAAGAGGGTGTCATTCATTCTCCATCTAAATTGACCAGTTATTGTGGGTTTCATCTCCATCTTCACGGCGTTATGGTCGGAGCAAGTTTTTGGGCAGATTTCCACTTTCTTAATCTTTGGAGCCAGTCCACTAGTAACCCAAATTTGGTCAATTCTGGTCCAGGTCATCATTGCTTGGGAGAAAAAGGTTCCCTCTCTCTCCAGAGGGTTCCTTGTTCTCCAAATGTCTATCAAGTCCATATTTTCTGTCATTTCGAAAAAAGTCTTAGGGAGTCTCCCTTCTTTAGTGACTGTTAATCTTTGTGCCTTGTCCATATTAGTGGAGACCACGCCATTCATGTCTCCCATGATTATCATATTGTAATCCAAATAGTCCGTCAAGGTTTCATGAAGTCTCTTAAAGAAGTCAGATTTGCCTTCATTTGGTGCATAAATTCCAACAACTAAGAATTTTTCTCCATGTACTTGTATCTCCACAGCCAGATATCTCCCTTGTTCATCTTTGAATATCATTTTTGGAGCCCATTTCTCCTTCACATATATTACAACTCCTCTCTTCTTAACTTTATCTGATGAGATAAATTCTTGTCCTAGCCTTTTATTTGAAAGTAATCTCCTATGGGCTCTGGTTATGTGAGTTTCTTGTAAGCATATCAAGTCCAATTGTTCTTTATTCAATATATGAAATACTTGTCTTCTCTTCAAAGGCCCATTGAGCCCATTACAATTCCAACTAAGGAATTGCAGAGCCATCTTGTTATTTTCTTAAGACTCCTCCAACAGCTCCAAGTTGTTGCTCTTCTTCTGATGGTAATGATTTTTGTCCAGGCAAGAGATTCAAGATTTCCAATGCTCTCCTCTGTTCTGCAAGTGCGTCCACAGTCCCCTTCTGTAAATCCTCCTGGTATCTTGCCAAAAATTTGTCTTTGTCTTGAATTGTCTTTATTTTCACTTTCTTTGCCTTGTAGTCAAATGACAGTCCTTGTGGGAACTCCCACCTAAAGCGAATAGTGTTCTTCTTTAGCAAGAGAACCAGGTCCTTGTAAAAGTTTCTCAAGTCCAGGATGTATTTTGGGATGTCTTTAAAGATCTGTACAGCTGAGTTTCCAATTTGCAGGGCCTTTTCGAAGTGTAATCCTAATATTTTGTCTCTTTCCTCCTTGGATCTGAGTGTAATCAAACAGTCTCTCGGTGTCTTTCTATCTTGCTTTTTACCCAATCTGAAGGCAGTCGTAATTTTAAATTCGTCTTCCTCAAGGTCCCAACAATTCACAAACTCCCGTGTCAAGTATTCCACAAGGCTGTCTCTTTCGTTCTCCGGAATCAGTCTTAATTTTAAATTTCTCTCTTTCCTCTGTAAGTCCCACAAGGCCAATGTTGCATCATGCTCATAGACCTTCTTGGCAAGGGGTTCTAGCTTCTCCTGTGTCTCTCCGGCAGTGGCTTTGGCCTCCTCGGCAATTTGGCGCGTGGTGGCGTTCTCCTCTACCAATCTATTTATAGATTCTGTGTTCTGGTTCAATCTTGCTGATATTTCTGTTAATTTTTGTGTGTTCTCTGAAGTCTGTTTTGTCAAAGACTCCAGGGTTTGGTTTATCTTGAGCAAGGCCTCTGTCACAGCTTCCATAGAGACGGCTGCTCCTTTGTCTTGACCTGTTGTTCCTGCTGATCCGGCTGTTGCGCCTGAAATTGAACCTCTTTTCTTTGCCTGTTGCAGCTGCAGCTGTTGTTGTTGCTGTTGTTGCTTGATCTTGGCTCTTGTCACTATCTCTTCTTGTGGGCCACTCATGTCAAGGTCAATTCCCACGGGATTTGTTCTCCCTTGGAAAATTCCACTGTCTTGAGCCGTGCCGAACTTTACTTTATCCTCTAGAGGGAGCAAATCAAAATGGCCATAGAACAAAATTTCCAAGTACCAAAACAAAGGAGACAGTCCAAAAAGTGAGAAAAAGGGGAAATTAACACAGTCCAAGCCAATGTTACTAAATCAAATTGCCACAGTTGCCCAATTTATACTGTTTCTTCTTGTGATATACAATAGTCAGGCAGTGTAAAAACTTTGTATCAAAGTATCACTTCACAGGGAAAAGTCAGTTCAGTGTACTAAGAAGGCAGACCGTTTCGTAAAATCAAACAGATGAGACAGCAGATGTTTTTTTCCTCCAAATAAGTCATGCAGTTAATGGTCAGATTCGCCTCCCCTCTGCCCTGCTTGCTAGAGGGGAGATCAAAGGTTTAAATGTCCGGTTTAGCTGATCAAAGGACAGATTTAAACGGATGCAGGTTTAAAGTTCCGTTGCTTTCGCTTTCATGCAGTCGGGGGGAGGCAGACTTCCTTTGTTTAAATCTCCCCCGTTTTTAGCCCAATTTTTAAAAGTAAAAGAGTCCCAGTTATTTTTCAGTTCTTACTCACGGGGAATCAGTCCGAATTTCTTTTCAGGAAGGAATCGGCGCTCTCCGCTTATGGCGACGCGGCTTCACTTCGCAGGCTGGGTAGCGACTCTCAGCACCGCGCTCACTCCCGATGTCGATCCGTAGCCTTTAAAAAGGCTCTTTCACGGTACCGGGGGGCGCAAAGGTGCCCACCGAGTCTCCTTGTTCTCAGGCTTCTGCGCCTGGGATTTTAGGGGTCCCCCGCTTGCCGTAGCGGGTAAGACCCGAACTTGCGAAGCAGTCCTTCTCCGGAGCTCGGAGCTAGGACCGCCATTAAGCGCTGGCACCGACCGGAAGTCCTGAAATGGGACTTTGTGTCTCCCGGCTCCATCTTCTGGATGGACCATGGTAGTTCTGGCAGTAGATGAGCAACCCACCCACTCTTCCCTGGTTTGCAAGGTCTCTTCAAGCTAGATCTGGATATAGCTGCCCAATACTTTGACCTGTTACTGACAAGGAGGACTGTGTTGTTGTATTTTACTCCCTGTGTTGTGAAGGTAGAGGCAGTATGCCTCTGAGTACCAAAATCAAAAGTAGAGAAGAGTGCTTGGCCTGCTTGGGAGCTTCACATGGGTGTATATAATTGGCCACTGTGAGTACAGGATGCTGGACAAGGTGGGCCTTTTCTTTGATCCAGCAAGCCTCTTCTCATGCTCCTAAACAAGGATTTTTTAAATATTGTTTTTGAACAATGAAGATGGCTTAGTTCATCCTTATTATTAGCTTTGTGGAAGAAATTTTAGCTGCAGTGGGAGATGATGGCACTAATGGCTGCCTTCTCCCCTCTGAGGTTCCATCCCTAGAAAATTAAATTGTGTAGGGATTGGAAAGGTGTTTTCAGAGAGCTAGTTTTTGTATTACTTAAGTTTCAGAGGGCTTTGAAAACTTTGAACTTGATCCTACCTCATCTTTGATAAGCAGCCAGCACAGCAATTTTGTTGATCTGTGTTTGTCAGCACTTTGCAGAAGCAGAAGGTTCCCCCCCCCCTCCAGTGTCTTTGAATTAATTTCCAAGGAGAGTGTGCTGCAATGATAAACTGGCAAGTTAGTGGTAGAGATGCATTTACCTGTCAGGTTAGAAGTGGCTTCTGTGGGCTTTTTCATTGCATTGTGTTCTTTTTCTTCTGTTTGAATTTCTGGATGATGTGTCTCGGTAAACTTTATTTATTTTGATCACAGAATCTAGTGCAAAATGTCTTACAGTTTCATTAAAGTTCTAGAATTCACAGCTCCGTTTTTCTTCTGAAAGATACCAGTTCCCCTGATTTTGTAGAAAAAGTAGGATAGCATTGAACTTTATTAGAATATTTGATTTTATTATTATTTCTTCACTACATCTATATGCCACTTTTTCTTCCAAAGAGCTCATGCTTCTCCTCTTCCCCATTTTATGCTCACAACAAACCTGTGAGGTAGCTTAGGCTGAGAGACAGTGACACACCCAAGGTTGCCCTGCAGTTTTCGTGGCTGAGTGGAGATTTGTACCCTTGTCTCCCAGAGTCCCAATGCTCTAACCTTTGCAACACACTGACTTTTATTATCCACTCTTCACCCTTAGAAACAGGGCACATCACAGCCATTGACAACACAACATTTTTATTTTTATTTAAACATTGTTCATCCCCTTTTCCAAGAGACTGTGATAGTTTATGATATATATTTATTCCATGCTATCTTCACCACACAGGGCAGTCTAGAGATTGGAAAGCTAGTACAGTGGTACCTTGGAAGCTCCTGCAGCCAATTGGAAGCTGCAGAAGTTGGACCTTTGGGTTCCAAAGAACATCCGCATACCAGAACACTCACTTCTGGGTTTGTGGCGTTCAGGAGCCAAAATGTTCGACTCGCAATCCAAGGTATAACTGTATTTGCCATGCTTCAGCAGAGGGACAAATTTTTCACCATAGCGGGGAATACCCCAGGTGACCTGTGTGTCTGCTCAGTCCACTGATCTGATGGTGCTGACAGGAACTTCAAGGTTCCTCAACCTCTCCATTACTTTCAATATTTCCATAGCTTTAAACCAAACTTTTGGACAGCCTTTCAAATAGATGGAGGACTTACACCCCTTCAGAACAAAAGGCTGCCCTCTAAAGTAGAACACACAGCTACACCGAAGAGGAATAATCTGGTCTCTTAGCAGTTGCAGGCAGAAAATAGTCAGGGAAACAGGAGATGCCTGGGTCAGCACCGGGCAGGCAAGTTGCCCCCTCCAACAACACCAACAGCCCATGACAGTGCTACTAGCCAATTAGCAAACATCTGTTTGCATCTGCTGGTTGATTGTCCTGCAGCAGTGTTTCCTACTTGCAAACTACAGCTGCTATCAGGTCTGCACCTCTCTGTTGCTTAGCCCACCTATATGAAAGGGTGCCTGTACATTGCATAGACTTAAACTGCAAATTACCGAGAAGCTCCCCTGCACAAGTTCCATTTAAGTGAATGGGCATTGCACAAGATGGATGTGAGCCCATCCCTGAAACTTACAAAGAGAGGCTCAGCTGAGGAGGAAGCAATTTCCAGTGTTCCTTTCTTGGTGAAGTAATCACTTGGACACAGCACCCAGATCGTTGCCGCTCCAGCAGCTTAAGAACCCAACCCAATCTTATACAGTAATGTAACATAAATAAATGCATGCATTTAAAAAAAGCACCACGAAATTCTAATGTAGCATTTTGTTCCACCAGATGGCAACACTTACCTAAAAACTTCCTTCCTTCTGCCTCCTCTAGTTCCCAGAGATGAATGACATGCTGAGAGAAAAAGTGACCGGAAGAAAAACAGATCTAGTCTTCTTCCTGATCCAAAATGCTGGGTTGCTCACAGGGTTTGCTGCGATTCTGCTGATCACGGTGTACGCAGGAGAAATTGAACTGGAATAATGCAATGTTGGAGATGTGATAATGAAGACACTTAGTAAATTAAAAATGGAAGAACTCTTGAACTCCATAAAAGGGACTTTGGAAGTTATAAAGGATTTGATCTGACATCCCATTTTCTTTGGAACGAATACCTTTGGTTTTTGTGTCAGCATGATAATAATCACTTGTGCCGCATAAAGACTTCAACATGTGGGCACTCCAGTACCTGTGGGATTTTCCTCTGCCTTCAAGAATTGTGCCGTTAACTTTAGCACATACCTTCCTATGCATCACAAAGAGCCCTGGATAGTTTTAATTGAGAAGTCACCTATACCATTTTATACAGAAAGTATTGCATACACTTTAAGAAGCATCCAGCAGCAGGGACATCTGCAAGATGATTCAGGCTAAAACAAATACGACTTCGTTTACAAGGAACTTTTTACAGAAGATCCACGGCTACATTTCTAACTGTGATACAAATGGTTTCAAAATAGCTTTAGACTTTTCCTCCTTTGGGGGCAGATTATTATTATTTTTTAAAAAAATTATACTTGCTTTAGTTATTTGCATAAATAATGCAAAGATTCCAATTACCAATTAACACTGGATTAATTATACCACTTAGTGCTTTTGATCACTCTCTTTCAAGGTACTGTGGGCTTTATTTTGAGAAGCACATTTTTTATTAAGTGATGTTAAAATTTCAACTTTATTATGTGCGTCATGCTTAAAAGGCTCTGGCCTTATATATAGATATATATATATTAAAAGAGAACAAAAATTAACCATTTTAACATTACAATAGCTATTTCAAGTTTTTGCTTTGATTTTTGTTGCAAATCAACCAGGCAATGCTGTTGCCACAGTGTTTGACGAATTGCATGCCTTGGCGTGTCCTAGTCTGGTAGTTCCTTCTGACTATAGAACCTCTGTCTGTTAATTGCTCCTACTGCCATAGGAACTTTACATAAACTTCAGCGAAGAATGCTGCTCCACTAATACATTAAGCTGAATTGGGGAGGCTGCAGGTGTTAAAGTTCCATATACTGTATTTTTCAGTGTATATGACTATATTTTTTCCTAAATTTTTGAAGTTTAAAATAAGGGGTTGTCTTATACATGGATAGTGTATAGTACATTTTCTTAATTTTGAGTCCCCCAAAATAGGGGGCATCTTATACACAGAAAAATATGGTAAGTATTAAATGTTCAGCCTGGAGTGTTATTGCACTCATGTCCTGCTTGCAGGCTCCCCAGAAGGACCTGACTCTTAGTCTGACTCAGTGGGTCTCTTATGGTCTTATGGAACTTATGGTCTATGGATTTGGGACATGATTTAAGGATGCATTGCTTTTCTGCATGGTCATACATAACTGCCTTTGAACACAATACTGTAGTCCCTGGGAAGGTGTCCCAAGGGGCACAGGATTTTGGGGGGCTCGCTCTCTGAGAGCAGAGAGAGAGAGAGGTTCACTCTCATTTTTCATGTTCTTATTTTGCTGCCATAAGCTGTAATGATGGCAAAAAAACAATATAGCTTTAAAATAGGATTAGACAAATCCAGGGGAAAAATAGACTTATCAGTGGCTACTAGCCACAATGGCTGTTCACTCTCTCTGCTGGTGGAGGCAGTATGTCTTTGAATAACAGTTGTATTTAAAGGCAAACCTACCCAATCCATGGGTGACGCGGGTGGCGCTGTGGGTAAAAGCCTCAGCGCCTAGGGCTTGCCGATCAAAAGGTCGGCGGTTCGAATCCCCGCGGCGGAGTGCGCTCCCGTTGTTCGGTCCCAGCGCCTGCCAACCTAGCAGTTCGAAAGCACTCCTGGGTGCAAGTAGATAAATAGGGACCGCTTACAAGTGGGAAGGTAAACGGCGTTCCGTGTGCGGCTCTGGCTCCGGACAGAAGTGTCTCCGGACAGCGCTGGCCCCTGGCCTCTTGAGTGAGATGGGCGCACAACCCTAGAGTCTGTCAAGACTGGCCCGTATGGGCAGGGGTACCTTTACCTTTACTTACCCAATTCACATTTTCCAACACAATATGAGAATCCAGAACACAGCCTTTGAGATTCACATTTATCTGAATTTTGCAGTGCAGTTCTCCAACCAAGCACATATAACAAAAATGCATATAATTAAGGGAAAGGGTGCATAAAAATGAATAAATTCATGAAAATACTAGGCAAAATGCATTATATTAAGAAAAAATGCTCACAGAAATGTGAACATGAGTCAAAACTGCATACCATGTTATGAGCAGTGCTTTTTTAAAAAAAAGAAAAGAAAGGAAAGGAAAAAAAGGTGCCAGTACTCACTATGTACATAGTTGTTACAGTAAATGCCAAACTTTTAACATTTGGAAAAAAGTAGCCTTGAATACCCTCCCCCTAAAGCACTGATTACCAGAAATTCACACTAAAATGCTGGTGAATTTAGTTGAGGATTTATTTATTTTTTAAATCATAAATTGTTGCGGAATTGAATTGAAAATAAGGAAAATGAGGAAACCCGAACTGAGAGGTCCATCTATCCCTACTGGCAGGCATCTGGTTGGCTGCAATGAGGACAGAATGCTGGGCTAGATTGGCTAATAGGCCTTATGCAACAGGGCTGTTCCTTGAATTTGCAAGCTTTAGCAATTTGGCTGCCATGTCTTCTGCCTCCCCAACCCAGAAGAAGTGCTGCATCTCATAAACTCATTCTGTTGGTCCATGTAGGCCAGTATTGCCCATTCTGGTGGACATTGGCTTTCCAGGGTTCTTCCAATGTCTTTCAACCTTTCAACTAGGCACATGCTAAAGCAATAAGGGCCCTGCTAACAGGCTAACCGACACCTGGGGCGGGGCAAACCGCCAGCTGCACACGCGTTGCGCTGCTACGTACGACACATGAGTGGGTGCATGTGTGGTGTCGCTACACATAGCGTATGTGTGCAACACTGCACATGTCTTGTATGTAGCGGTTTGCCTCCGGCACCGCCTGAGCGCCGTACGGATGGTGGTGGGATCCTCTGCTTGTGGCTGTAGTGGTGGCAGAGGGATCCCATCGCCGTCCATACAACGCTCGAGCGGTGCCGGCAGCAAAACGCTGTGTGCAGTGTGTGTGTGGTGTAACTACGTAGAGTGCATGCGTGTGACACTGCGTATTCATTGTACGTAGTGGTTTGCTGCTGGCGCTCCTTGAATGGCATATGGACGGTGGCCGGATCCTCTGCTCGTGGCCGCAGCCACAAACGGAGGATCCTCCACATGTGGCTGCGGTGGCGCAGTGGCTGCTCACTCTGCCTCACCCAGGGGCGGCGGGGTGAGCACCTCATAGAGTGCCTTCTTGTCACCCCCCAGACATGGTCCCCGGGGCGCCCCCCCTTGCGACGCCACTGCCTGCTAATAATATGTGCAGTTTTTATATGGAGATGCATTTTTGTTTGCATTCATTTCTGCACACACAAATCTACATTTTGATACATGTTTCCTTCTTGCTATAATTTCATTTATGCTACTCGTATATATTATTCGCACTCCAAAATCTGTGCAATTTCCTTTTCCCCTTTCTTTTGCAAACAAAGCAATACAAGCTACTGCAGTCTGCAGATGTACTACAGTCAAGAAGAAGGAAATATATACCATATTTCCCTTCTATTCCTGCTGCATTTTGAAGGAAGTGCAATATTTATTACAAAGTTATATATATTTGCCATGGTACTAGGAAACTTTGATTACTTCACTACTCTGAGGATATGAGGTGCTCACACTTGCCTTATCAGCTTTTTGAATAGAGACCAGACCTTTCCTCATTCATTGTTAAAGTTTCCATTAAAACAATAAAAGGGGTTTACTGAACATTCTTACTGCCTTGTAGTTTCTTCTGACAGAAAGCCAAGGTGATGAAGAGGGTTCATCTATCTGTCTGTCTATCTATCTATCTATCTATCTATCTATCTATCTATCTATCTATCTATCTATCATCTATCTATCTATCTATCATCTATCTATCTATCTATCTATCTATCTATCTATCTATCTATCTATCTATATCTATCTTCTATCTAATCTATCATAATCTACCTACCTACCTATCTAGTTAATGTGTATAAAATACAGTGGTACCTCGGTTGTCGAACGTAATCTGTTCTGGAAGACCTTTTGACTTCTGAAACGTTTGACAACTGAGGCGCAAAGGGCGGTCTGCAAAGTCAATGGAGAAAATTGAAAAAACCTCTCTGGAAGCCATTTGACTTCCGAAAAGCATTCTAAATTGGAAGCAATTGCTTCTGGGTTTTCGGGGTTCGAAAACCGAAACATCCAGCTTCTTAGACGCTTGAAAACTGAGGTACCACTGTATTATATTATGTAAAAGTTAATCAAGGTAGTTATGTACATGGATGCTGCTACCACAATACAGAAACGTTTGAAGTCAAATTACAAACTGTAGCCTAAACACCATTGAGCATGGGCTGGTTTGGATGCATGGATTCCAGCTTCCTAAATTATGAACAAGTATCGGTCCAGATCTGTCTCATTTCATTTCTTTTCTCTTCTTCCACGTCATCATGATCTCTAAGACAGAGATTGTGTCTGAAATGATAAATCCTAGGATCTTAAACCATAGTTTAAACCAGGTTTAAGATCCTGGCTGGTAACCCAACATTAAACAATATTTCTATGTTTCAGATGTAATGAGGAATACAGAACACAAAACTGGATTACAGGGCCCAAGCTGGAGGGGTGGAGGGAGAGGAGAGCATGGGAAGAGTATGTGAACCTTGTGGGTCATGATATGGAGAAAGTAAATAAAGCTTTTCTCCCCCCCCCCTTATAACCCTGGAATTTGTGGACATCCAATGAAAACTGAGGCATAATTCCTGCGCATGTTTTTTCTTAGGTCCTGTGATGCCTGTGAAGGGAACTATGGTTATGTGCTTGTTTTGGTTTTATTAGTCAGCGAGAAGTTCTTGAGTGGATACAGGATGGTGCCCAAAACTTTCCTCCCAAGAGAATCTTGATTGAGTTGATGCAGAACCATTGTGTATTGATTCACTGTTAAGGCTGCACAATGAAGTATGACCGTGTTTAAAGCAATTAGTCTCTAATTGGTTCTCCTGAAGTCACAGCCCTTGCTTGATGAAATGAGTTATGGTAGGAAGTGCAGCGGTGATGTTGGAACATGACGAATATTGTTCCTCTTCTGAATACAGAAAAAGCCTGGTGCTTTGAACTTATCCGTATCTTGATAATGAGGACCTCTTCGGAATAAAATTTGCGGAAATATGACTTTAGAAAAAGGGGTGCTTTCTAATGCCAATACTTAGGACTGTCAAGTTCCAGCTGATGGGAAGAGCTAGTGTTCAGCTTTTACTCTCATAAAATGTTTCACAAGTTCGTGTGTGAATTAGTGTTTGTTCTGAATCATAGTGCCCCAGATCTGTCAAGGCTTTAAATCAAAGGAAGAAGAAATACAAGAACACTCAGTCTAGCAAGATCTTCCAGGAGAGAAAAGTTTCACATGTCATTCAGCCATATAATCTGTGGCAACATCACAAGTAGAAGCATGCCCCCCCTATTTACATTCAGTTTAAAGGACTAGTTCACTTTTTTAAAAACCCTAGATTATATTTAACAGGCAAAGGTATATTTATATTATATTTAATGGTAGTAGATGCCTGCAATTGGCTGGTTAGTCAATTATTCTTCCATTCAGTCCCCATCACACATTGCCTCTCAATCCCTAGTGTAACTGATCTCTTCCTCTTTCATCCAGGCACCTCCCCCCCTTAATGTTCCAAGGAACTCTTCCTAGTCCTCACCTGATTTATGCTTTTCCAGTCCCTCACAGAAGCCACAAACACAATACAATATAGATTTACAGCTGACATGTAATTTGTATAGTTTTTGATAGCTGACATTTTATGTAATTTCCAGAGGGGTAGCCGTGTTAAGTCTGTTGCACCGAAAACAACAAAAAGCCTTGAGGCACCTTAGAAACTTATGCCACAATAAATTTGTCTGTCTTTAACTCTCAGAAAGACACTTTCTTGCTTTATGATATTTGACATCTGAGTAAACTCAATCAAGATGCTGTGAAAACAAGTTTAAGACACTCAGATTATGAATAGTGGGATCAGTTATAGAATTCAGCGACAGAACTTTAAATCAGTTGTGATCCCCACCTTTTCCATACTTTGTTTTAACTTTAGATAAGATACATTTCTTCTGGAACTTTGCAACCACCACCAGACACTGAGCAATACAGACAAAAAGTGATATCAGTACCAAAGCAGGCAGCTGAAGTGATGAAGCAATTCTAGATTTGAGAACCTTCTGATATATCCATAGTGCTATTCAGATATTCATCTCAACACATATAATGGGGAGGGATGGGATTGCATATGTTGCAGCCTCCGACCTCACCTCCATGCATGTATGGGCACCTCTTCTTTCCTCCATTTTGCCAAACTTGTATAGGCCAGGGTTAGGGGTCCTGGTATTTCATACGGGCCTACATACAAATCGTGTGCATATACAAGCCATGTATACAAGCCATGTGCTCAGGGAAATCATGCCTCTTCAAAAGTTATTTGTTTGTGCTGACAGATTATACAGATGCACAGCTTGAATGTGTGTATACTCTTTCAGTACACCAAACTGAAAGAGCGATGCAATTCACCTATATGCACATTCTGATGAATGTCTGAACAATGCTACTATGAAACTGTGCTAAACAGTCCTGAGTAATTTGCAACTGCAGCAGGTAGAACATCATTCTGAAGTGTACCAGCCTCCTATTACTATCCATCAGCCCCACCTCTTACCTTGGCAAGAGTAGAATATGCAGGATTTGGTGGGAGCAACCCTGTGCTCACTGTTAAGCCAAACAAACAGCTGGTTGACAAAGATGTGTGTGTGTGTAGAAGCAGAGCTAATACTTCTTGTCGGTGGAATTGTTATAATGATGAGCTATCCACACAGCCATGTAGCTCAGACATGTCCAACAGGTAGATCGTGATCTACCGGTAGATCACTGGACGTCTGTGGTAGATCACTGGTAGATCATTGGTTCCCCCTAAAGAAGCTCAACAACTTTGGCTTGCCTTAAAAAGAGCTCAGCAACTTAGACCTGAACCCCCCAAAACAGGGCTTTCCTCCTCCCTAAAAAAGCTCAACACCTGAACCCCTCCAAAACAGGGCTTTCCTTCCTTAAAAAAGCTCAAAAACTGAAAATCCCCAAAAGGGGGTAGATCACTGCCAGTTTTTAACTCTGTGAGTAGATTGCAGTCTCTTGGGAGTTGGCCACCCCTGATTGTAGTTCAATCGGTGACTGTGGCATTGATTTTGTTTATGCAAGTTCATGACATTACCACACCACACAGAAATATGGTGTCATCAGTGAAGTCACATGGGTCTTCACAGTCAATAGGATGAAACAGCACTGTGGGCAAATGAAGCTGAGGTACCTGAGGGCAAAGAAGCAGAAAGCAATGGCTCCAAGGAGAAGAGCACAGAAACAGCTCATATGTGTGATCTCAAGCACTAATAATAATAATAATAATAATAATAATAATAATAATAATAATAATAATATAAAAACAGGTTCTCGCTCCCCACCCCACCCATGCAGAGCAGAAGAATGGCTACTAACCGAGCAAGTTTCCTTGCACAAAGTCAAACTATTAGTCTATCTAGCTTAATATTGCCTTCATTGACAGGCAGTAACTCTCCAGCCCTGACAGTAGATGCTGAGGACTGAACCAGGGATCTTTAGCATGCAATGCATGTGCTCGACCACTGAGCTACAGTTCTTCAACAAACTTACATTTCAGTCCTAATTCACACGGCTTTCTCACTGAAAGAAAGAGTTTTACATGACATTCCTTTTCTAGTTCCCTTAATTCTACAGTATTGGTTACAATTTAATCATTCAATGAAATTAAGCACCCAGAACTGATTTTTGGGATAATACAGTTCTAGTAAAATAATACAAATTCCCAGAGGTTTTCTTAGGGGGGGGGTGAGGCAAGGGAGACTAGGGATATATTGATACTATTTTGCATAATGGATTCCATTTTATGAAAGCTAAATTGTCCACATCATTGTCTTAGATTTCCTGTAATATTCCCCCTAGCAGATGGAAAATAAAATAAAGTCAACTGTGATAGCTATTCCCCCACTGAAAAAGAAATTCATTTTGTCTATGCCAATATATAAAAAGAGCCCAGCATTCACAGTCCTTCCTGTGGGGATTCACCTTCTTTGCACTGTTATGAAATCAAACTGTTCACTGCACTTGACTTGGTCAGGACTTCATAGGTTATATTCTATTCCCTGGACACACAGGCATTATAAAAACTAACCCACAATGTGCCCTTCCACTGGGATTTTCCTTTGGATGCAATCCCCCAGATGAAATGTTATTACTTGTTTGGTGATCCCTAACTCTATGTTTGTTTACCTTACATTTCACAGCGAAAGCCTGGATTTCGTTGCTGATTCGTAGAGCAAATATCAAGCAGTTATTATTGAATAGTTAAAGGCCTGGGAGATTTCGCAAAGGGAGAGCTCCAACCTTCTACCTTCCTCCAAATACAGCACTTGCCTCCACTACTACAGCTTCTCCTTCTTAGGAAGAACAATGGGAAGAACAACAATAGGCATGTGTCCTGCTCTGTGGCATCTTGAGTCTCACAGGGGAAGCTGGCGGTGTCTGGGAAAGTCAAGTCCAGCAGATAAAGTCAAGTCCAGGTAGGCAAAGTTAAGTCACAATAGACAAGATCAGATCAAGCGGACCAAGTCCTGAAAATGGCTTCTTCATGCGAACCAGGAAGTAACCTATCCAGATAACGGAATGACTCTTTTTATCTCTGTGGCTACAATCTGGATTTAAGATAACGCATCATAAGAAGTTAAATAATAGAAGCACAGAATGGCAGAGTTGGAAAGGACCATGTGTCATCTAGTCCAACCCTCTGCAGTGAAGGAATCACAACTTAAGCATCCATGACAGATCACAAGCCAACATCTGCTTCAATTCCCCAGTGAAGTCCATCACCTTCCAAGGGACTCTGTAAAACAAGTTCTTTCTAATATCTGGAAGCTGCCCATCATCCGAGCAGGAACACAGGTAATCTTGCCACAGTTTCTCTGTTATGATGAGAGATACTCCATTTCCACATAAATTAGAGTAGTTTATTTCAAAATGCGCATCTATACATATATATTAGCAGATGCACATTTTATGCAAATCTGTGTCCTATTTTGCCCTCATTTTTTGGGAGAAGTGTTTCCTCTTTTTGAATTATACATAAGAGGACACTGAAATGTGGGTGATGTAAGAGGTGCATGGAAATCTTACCAGCCAGGCAGATGCATCTGGGAGCAAGCAGTCCTTCAGGTTTCCAGGTTCCAAGCCTTGGAGGGCTTTATAGGCCAACACCAATACTTCAGACTGAGCCAGCCAACAAATTGTAAGCCAGAGGAGTGCTGCACCCCCCCAATGATTCGTGTGTTCCCTATTGCTGTTACCCATTAGGAATCTTGTTCTGTTCAGAATCGATTGAAGTTTCTGAGCAAGCTTCAAAGGCAGTCCCCCAAAACTGAAATGATTGAGCCTGGATGTTATTGGAGCATGAATAATTGTGATTAGATTTCCTTCTTTCCAAGAAAGGCTGCATTTGTCATGCCAGATGAAATTGGTCAGAGGTTATAAAGAGGTGGAGATGTTAACAGGGCTCCCTTTGTAAGGCTCAGGTCTAAAAGCAACACACCCCTCCCAAGCTGAGCAGCACCTGGTGCCTTAGTGGGAGTGCAGCCCCATCCAAAATAGGGCTAAATTGAATTCCTGTTCTGTTAGCACCTTGGTCTTCATTGAAGAAGAAGAAGAAGAAGAAGAAGAAGAAGAAGAAGAAGAAGAGGAGGAGGAGTTTGGATTTGATATCCCGCCTTTCACTCCCTTTAAGGAGTCTCAAAGCGGCTAACATTCTCCTTTCCCTTCCTCCCCCACAACAAACACTCTGTGAGGTGAGTGGGGCTGAGAGACTTCAAAGAAGTGTGACTAGCCCAAGGTCACCCAGCAGCTGCATGCGGAGGAGCGGAGACGCAAACCCAGTTCCCCAGATTGCAAGACTACCTCTCTTAACACCACACTGGCTCTCAGCTTCAGTTTATCTCATCCAGTTATTACCTGTTCCCGCCTAGGATGGTTACTTCAGCATTACTAAAAAAAAAAAAGAGGGGAAAAGAGGCACAATTCTTCATAAAACATGCTCATTTATATGCACAGCTTAGAAGCATATTTAGACAATTCTATGCAAGGGATGCAGCACAGTGCTAAGGGAGATTGTTCCATCAGCACAATCATTTCTGCTTGCCTGATGGAATAGTTTCTACTCTCCTGTTCCCTCCTGAACCTCCCTGAGTCAATTTGGGGAAGGGATGGGGGAAAACCATTAGCAGAAGTCCTTGCACAGACTTCCACTAGCAGAAGCAGATATATGAACCCAGCCCTATAATTTATAATTTAAGTGTGGAAGATTGCAACCAGGTACATGCAATAGCAGTGTGTGGTATGGTGGACTGTCCTCCTAGCAATGGTGTCACTACTGTATGGTATGCATGTCTCATAAAATGTTCTGCACATACCAGCTGATGATTACACTGAACTTGTGAGAAGGCTGAACAGTTTTAATTTTCTTGCTCCAGGGAGGCTTTCTGCAATAAAGCTGGAGAACCCCTTACCAACAAAACCTGACATTGCTCCCTTGGGCATAAACTTATTAGGGGCCATGGCAATTTCAAGCCCAAATTACTGGGACAGTTCCTTATGAGAAAGGGCATAATTACAAGGTAGCATCATTCCTCTAATGTCATGGTGATTATCATAATTACTTTTATTTACATACATTCAAATGTTATGCTAAATGCTGTAATTAATGTGATGGCCACCTTTTGCTTTGTGACATGCAAAATGAGAGATGATTCAAGGACTGTTCTCTCCTAAAGCTACTCCCTTTCTCTCAAAGCTAATGAATGATTTAGCTTGAGACTCGAGAGGCTGCTGGCCAAATCCTTTCAGCTGCCGAAAAAAGGGCAGAAGCACACTACAGAATATGCACTTCTGGAGAAATTGCGGAAAGTCTGGGACTTGCTTGTAGTCAGGGTTTGTAGATGCCCCCCACAACCTCCCCAAAATATGCATAAGAATGTCCCTTTCTAAAACTTCTTATTTCCTGTCTCAATATTAGGGATGTGAAGGCTTGGGTGGGGGAACAGGATTTTTTTTTTAAAAAGAAACTGATTTCCCCTCCATTTTTTCCACCCCTCCCCAGGTCTTCATATCTCTACTCAATATCAGCAAAAGCTGTATATGATAAAAACTCAGAACAGGAATAGGAAGAAAAAGAAGAAGACCAGTGCATCCCTTAACTCCTGGTGATTTAACAAGACACACCAGTCTTGCAAAGGGTAAACATCAATAAGAAGTTGATTTTAAAAAGTTAACTTCACAACTCCACACACCTAGTGTGCTTTGAAAAAGAGACCCTTATTGGAATGACTGGGTGATATCCATCATTAGTCATAGTCAGAGTAGACTCACTCCATTGATTTTTAATGACCCTACTGGTATAAGAAACTTAAGAGATATTGATGAGGATTCATTGCATTGCCTTTTTGTGTGTGTGTAGCCCTAGAATCCCACCAGTGCCTACCACTGAGTGAAGGTGTCAGCAATGACATCCACATGCCACACAGACATAGAGGGAGCCACCAAACTCACAAAGCTATGGAAATGCCCCTAGCACACTGACACCATAGCACCTTCACTCCACCAGCCCCTGTTGTGTTCTTGGATCTCAATCCATAACGCATCTCAGAGAAGGTCCCATATGAAGTGGAGGCAGTGCCAGGGCAGATGGCACCTCCCTTCCATACTCCTGGATCCTCTAGGCCAGAGGATGTGACCTTGCCCAGCTCTTCTGATTCAGGGGATACCTCTCCTAGTCAGCCCTCACCACCTCTGCACCATAAGAGCAAGTGGCTGCAGAATAGGACAGTGGCTCATTAAACAACAGCCCTTCTGAGAAGCTATCAGACGGGAGGACATGCAGACATTCTGAAGCACTGTTGGCCAGATATAGCTTAAGGGAACTTTCCATGGTCCTGTCCAAAGGGTGCTTTGCTGTGCCTTAGCTTCGCCTTTCTCCCTGTGGTTACCACATTTGGGATTTATATATTGGTGGTGATTGGGTATGGAGTTACACCATGGGTAGCCAATGTGGTGCCCAGTATGGTCAATGGTCAGCGATGATGGTAGTTGGAGTCCAACAACATCCCAAGTGTGCTATATTGGCTATCCCTGAGTTGTACTGTATCTTCTGTTTATTGTGGTCATGTAGGTAGAGCAGTTGCCAACACAGTTTTTTAAACCTCTCCACCGCCACCACTTGAAGTTAATGGGAGGGAAATTTCCTGTGCTATGCTTTTGCTTGGTACACAGTTGTACCACTGTTAGATGTGAGGCCATAGTCTGGGGGGCAATAGGCTATGGTGCATATGTGCCGGTTCCCTGTGCTGTCTCCAGCTCTGCATTCTGTTTGGCCACGTCACGTATTTGTGAATATCTGGGGTTCCTCCAGCAAAGTGAGGCTTTTGCAAAGTAAGAAAACCCTCAACCAGGGTAACTCCATATAATAATAATTTGTTATTTGTACCCCGCCCATCTGGCTGAGTTTCCCCAGCCACTCTTGGCGGCTTCCAACAAATATTAAAAACACATTAAAATGTCACGCATTAAAAACTTCACTGAACTTCAGGGCTGCCTTCAGATGTCTTCTAAATGTCAGGTAGTTGTTTATCTCTTTGACATCTGGTGGGAGGGTGTTCCACAGGGCGGGCACCACTACTGAGAAGGCCCTCTGCCTGGTTCCCTGTAGCTTTGTTTCTCGTAGTGAGGGAACCGCCAGAAGGCTCTCGGTGCTAGACCTCAATGTCCGGGCAGAACGATGGGGGTGGAGATGCTCCTTCAGATATACTGGGCCAAGGCCGTTTCGGGACTGGTTGGATGCAGAGCAATGGTGGGAGGAATCAGCTGGGGAACCACCAAGGGAAGAAGGCTCAGAGCCTGGGGAGTGGGGGTGAGATGACAATAAGTGGTCACAGGCAGAAGACTAGGAAGAGGAGGTGTCTGAAGCTGGAGAGGGCTTGGGGAAAACCCTGTAGAGGAGGGGACTTAAGATGGCTGTGGGGAGGTGGCAATTAGAGACCTGCAGCTAATCTTGCACCAAAGAGTTGCCCCATTGTATCAGGAGACATTCTGTCCTTAAAGGTACCAGGAATTGCCTTATCTTATTTACCACACACCAGAGGGTATGCATAATACAGAAGAGGCCCACATACTGCATGGGAGTCCTTTGTTTGCTTGCTTGATTAATATGCAATTAAACAGAGTCCTTGTGTGGAATCATAGTAGGGCGTTATCCCAAATGATTGGAAGGTACTCCATACATATGTATAGTCTTAACAGATAAGTTAAAAGTATATTAAGAAGCCCCCTTCTTTGGGAGGGTGTTCAGTCCTTTGGATATTAATCCACTGAGCCTGTCTGTCTGGTCAGCAAAGACAATAAATGTTCCTTTGTTCTTCTCATGCAACAGTGTGGTATTTTCCTTTCAGCCTGTTAATTTGCAACAGGGATTTTCAATCTCAGCAACTGATCCATGGGGCAAGATCTACTGGGGATAAGCTGCTGTGCTTATTAGGCCTGACACTCCACCAAGTCTGTGCAGATCATGTTCTTGCTAATCAAGAGTTCTCTCCAACTTGCACGGTGTGATTTGCTGCCTGCTTGCTCCTGACACCAGGATAGGATTGTGCTCTTAGATGGGGAGTTTTAATCTTCCTCTTTCTCCACTCTTTCGTTAGCTTGCTGGTTGGGTTTAACTAAAGTAGAATATGTGTCTAAGAAAAAAACAACCATAGGCATGTGATCTTGAAGAAAAGTAGTAGAGAACTTGTTATGGCATTTAACGCTTCTTGCTTACCTAAGGGCTACCATTACTGAGGAATTCGTGCCAAGGTACTTAAATGTGGATGAAGGTATTAACAATGTTCTAGTGAGATGAACTATAATGTGATTTGGCTTGTTCTTCTCAGTTGCAATACATCCTGGATGTAGCATGCAAATCTGCACTCTTAGAATATGAGTGCAATGACTACTAGACACAAGGAGATGATTCATGGTATAATGAAAGGCTGCAGGGTGGCGGCGGTGGGAGGGGGAGAGAGAATTCAACCTTTCTAAATGCAATTGATTGTATCTTCCCATTAGTTTGCATTGACTCTGCAGGAGCTATTGTACACCAATGAGTAAATAATAGGGTTATTTCCCCTCAGGAAAAGTCTCCATGCTGTAGTGTTGCAGTCTTAGAGCATTGTTCATGTCTACATTGAAATTTACATTTTGGGAGCATAAAGGCTAGAGATGAACAATGGCTTTTAAGAGAGTTGGATGGTAGAACAAAACCATCCATCGATGCCTGTGAAAAACAAGCTCATTTCTTTGGTCTCATTATTGCCTTTGGTCAAACAGATTTCAAAGCATTCAGAATGGAAAGAAAATAGTTTAAGTGAGTTGGGCTTGTGGATAGTATGATGCTACCATTATTTCCACTGGTATAAATATTCATTTCTTTGTTTCCCTGTCATGGGCAAGCTTCAGGGTTCTAGCTCCCCAGTCACAGTGGAGATTGCCCTTCCCCACAGTATCGCTAGGAGCTTTTATTTTTAAGGTAAGATTTCTTTATAAAAAACAAAAGAAACAGAATAAGAAGACAAAAAATGAAAGACACCCTCCCACCAGCTTTACAAGTACCTTCCACACACCAATGGCATTTGCGAAGGAGCACCTTGCAGACTCCCAACTCCCCCCTCCACACCAGGCCTCCATTCTTCTAAGGTGCCATTGCCATGGCAGCTGCCCAGGCCTCCTAGAAGCAGCCACAGCTGGGCTGCAGGAGTCTGCACTCCCAGAGGAGCCATACCTTGGCTGCGGAGAAGTGAGCCAGAAGCTCCAGCCAGCAGAGCCTTGGCTTGGGCCAGGTCTTGCTGTGGAGGCTGTGCCTGTATGGAAGTAGGCCTGGGAGGTTGCCACATCAACAGGGCCTTGGGGACAGGTTTCAAGGAGGCCTGGTGGGGAGGGGGAGTTGAGATTCAATCCTGCAAGGTGCACCTCCATCATCATCATCATTTGATTAGTTATATGTCGTCCATATGCTGTGTTACCCCAGCCACCGAGAAGGATAGTCCCTGGACCTATTTGTATGAACATTAGCAGGCTTATTCCCCAACGACACCTACTTTATGTCCCCAGTTTCCAAACTGATTGCCCCCCCCCCGGAGAAAAGCAATTAGGGGATGGAATGTAATTTCTGTTTTACCACCCAGTGGCGTAGCGTGGGGGGTGCCAGGGGGGCAGGCCGCACCGGGCGCAACATCTGGGGGGTGCGCTCGCTGCCTCCGGAGTCGCCGAAGAGCCTCGGGCGCAGGCTGTAGCAGAGCCGCATGTCTCGTGGAACCGACGAGCTGTGCGCGCGCCCGGGCTGAAGGCGCCCGGCAGGCAGTGGCTCTCAGCGCTCACCGCGGAGGACGCGCCAGGCAGCCCCTCCTCACAGCCCCGCCTCCGCCGGTGCTGCTGCAGCTGCTGGGCCGTTGCATTTTCCTCGCCTCTCTGCCCCCCTCCTCCTCTGGGCAAGCGGCGTCGTTTGGGTGGCAGCGCCAGTGGCAACTCGCAGGTTAGGGGTTAGGGGGGCGCAAATTACGTGCCTTGCCCCGGGTTAGGGGGCGCAAATTACTTGCGTTGCCCCGGGTGCTGACAACTCACGCTACGCCGCTGTTACCACCCCTTAATGGTAATGTTTGCCCTTGTGGGAGAACCATTCCTCCTATCTTTCTGAACCTTGTCAGGCTTCATCCCCTCACAAATGCTGGAAGAGACTCTTGAGAGTCCCATGGACTGCAAGAAGATCAAACTTATCCATTCTTAAGGAAATCAGTCCTGAGCGCTCACTGGAAAGACAGATTGTGAAGCTGAGGCTCCAATACTTTGGCCACCTCATGAGAAGAGAAGACTCCCTGGAAAAGACTCTGATGTTGGGAAAGATGGAGGGCACTAGGAGAAGGGGACGACAGAGGACGAGATGGTTGGACAGTGTTCTCGAAGCTACCAGCATGAGTTTGACCAAACTGCGGGAGGCAGTGGAAGACAGGAGGGCCTGGCGTGCTCTGGTCCATGGGGTCACGAAGAGTCAGACACGACTAAACAACAAATGACAGAAAATGAAAAAAGTTAAACACTTTTTATTTTTAGTCTTTAAATAAACTTTAAAGGTTTCCTGCATGAAGAGCCCTGGATGAATCTGTCCAAAATATGGTAGCTATAATCCGCTCAGGAGGAGCTCCTTAGCCTGCCTATTTCATCCATTTGAAAAGGAGCGAGTTTATAGCCATTTTAAAATTCCCATTATAGCCTGAAGCAGAGCTTCAGATTTAAGAGATCAAATTTGGAACAGAATAATGACTTGAATTAGAACTCCATGGATCTGAAACAGATTTGGCTGCTTTCAGATAATAATAATAATAATAATAATAATAATAATAATAATAATAATAATGATGCTACAGATACAAGGTGACTCTTATAGTTGCTGCAAACTAGCATAAGTTAAATACAACATGTACAAAACCAGTATAGTCTACATCTCACCACAGTGGGAAAGACTGTGACCAGGTAAGCTGTGTATCTGCTTAGTGTCCAGGTGTTAACAATGGATGGGCAGCCTTCTTTCTTACAGTTCTTCATATTTACTTGGGCTGGACAGTCCTTGAAATAAAGCACTATCTTCTGCAACCCATGATCATCTTGCTTGATAATCTGGGAAACCATGATGTCCACACCTGTCTGAGAATACTGCTGTCTCACTCCAGTCTTCAAGCCATCACTGGTTGCTGCAGGCAATGCATATTGTCACAATGCCAGCACACAGGTAAGATCTGAGAATGCTGTCCTATGCAGTTTCCTGGGGACACGCTGAATTAAACACACACACAATGGCAGAACATCTGCTTTGCATGTAGAATGCAAGGAGTCAATTCCCAGCATCTTCAGGTAGGCTGAAAAATACTGTCTGAAACCGTGGAGAGTGGCTGCCAGTCCACCTAAGCAATGGACCATTAGTCTGACATTGTATAAGTTGGTTCTTATTGAGCTGTAATAGATGCAACAGAGGGAGAAGGGGGTGTTAGGTGCATGACTATCATTTTTGGCCGCAGCACGCCTACGTTTGCCCTTGAAGTAGCAATTAGACTTAAAGGAGGAACTTAAAACCTTCCTATAGTTCTCTCTCCCACACCACCATTCCACAATATTCCCTCTAAAAACCACCCACAAAATAGCCATAAGGTCACCTGCATTCTTAGTCTCTTGTAATAAATATAATACATAAGGGGAGGGGACATTTTAGACCTTCAAGGCGATATTATCAGATAATGTTAACTTTCTGCCGCATACAAATACCTTTCCAGAGTTTTTTCATTGTGTAACAGATACAATGAATTTTCAATTAAGCCCTCTAGCAAGTTGGAAGGTTTTTAATTATTGTGTTTGGTAAGCCTTCACGGAAACTCAGTAAAAACAAGCTGTAAGAATAACAGTTTTAATTAAGCCAATCGATCATAAAAGACCTATCAACACAGGTGCTTGTAATGTTATCACTCAGGCCCAGGTTTCTTGTTAGGTATCACATTAGGTAAACCACTGGGGTTGTTTCAAAATGGCAGCTGTGCTCAGTCCTTCTCCTTTCCTCTGTACTGTGAAGGAATGCTTATCCCAGGATGGCAGGTCATTTTGCCCTGGTACCAGTGGCAGTCAATGACTTTCAGCAGCGATGGGGAAACATATTATATGGAGAAGAGGGGGAGAACTAGATGCAAGGGTGCCATTCTACCAGCACCCCCATCATAGGAAGCTGCCTCATACTGAGTTAGACCATTGGTCCGTGTAGCTTTGTATTGTCTACACTAGTGTTCCTCAGCCTTGGGTCCCCAGATATTGTTGGATTACAACTCCAATCATTCCTAGCAAGTTTAGCCAATATTGTCATGGGCCAGGAATTGGCATTGCCTGCTGCTGATCAGCCTTCTTGGTCTTGATGAGAACCAGCTGTCTCCAGCTTTCTTAAGCATGGTCAGTCAGTTGCTGGAAACAACATTCGTCGTTCCTGACCAGACCTTGCTGCTTCTTGTAACCTTGGACCTTTGGCTTTCTTGACTCCTGGATCATCTGCCTATGTGAACTGAGATACTCCTGACCTTAGGACTGGACTGGACTGTACCTTGTATACGGACTCTGCCTCCAGGCAAGTACCCCCCTGAGACTTGGCTGGCTTCTCCCTCCACTGAACTCTACTGTGGCTGGCAGTACAGGACTACAACAAATATTCAGGGATGATCCAGCAATTTATGGGGAACCAGGATTGAAGAACACAAGTATATACTAGTCTACGCTGACTGGCAATGTCTCTCCAGTATTCCAGGCAGTGTTCCCACCCCTACCTGAAGTCACCAAGGACTGAACCTGCGTACAAAGCTGGTGCTCTACTCTTGAGCTATGACCCTTCCACAAAAGTATAAAGTGTATTTCCGAACTGAGTGATTCAGCACACAACCCACCGGGAGACTGTCATACACAAAGCCCATGGATATAAAGAGCATCCATGAGCTATAGGAAGCTGTATGGATTTGTCAATCTGATTGGCTCTCTTGGCATCTTCTTTTCTCCTTTAAAAGTAGCTGCACTGATGCCGAACTTGGATTGACACCACTGTCTTGGGAGGTGATGTAATTCTTCCCCTTACATCACAGTTCCAATCTAAACCTTTTCATCCTAAAGCTGCTGTTAGCCACGAGGTGGGATGGATGGGAAAGACACATATAATGTAGGCAATAATATGGGAAGAAAAGGAGGAAGAAGAAATTAATTTAGCATTCTGAAAGAAAGAAACCCCCTTACAGAAGTGATACATTTCATCCTAATTACACAATTACTTTTATGTCTTGGATAAAAAATTGCTCAACATCCAAAAGCATCTAGTAGTGAATTTACTTCATCAATTTGACTTGATCTATCATTTATTTAAATCAAAGTTTGATGAAAATTTTAAGCAGTTCTAAAGCACGCAAATCATTAAAGAAATTGGATAATTAGTGGAGGATACTTTATGGCAACAATACATTTAAAATTTCATCTTGCAAAAACTACTCCTTAGTTTACCCTCCCCCCAACTTTAATGATTTATGCTTGGAAGTAAATTATAGTTGAGCTTTTAATATTCCAAACTCAAAACATAAACTATAGATGTCCATTTCAAAGACATTGCAGACTGCAGTGACTAGCTGTTGTAGTCATCCACACTACTAGTTTCATGAAATACTAGAGAGAGAGCCCATTATTATTATTATTATATTTTATTTTTTATTTTATTTTATATTGAGACCCAGATGACAATTGTGACAGTGTTGCTGTTATGCACTCACATTCACACCAGTGGTTTGCACTCTACAAGCAAGCTTGTTCGATGTATAATGATATTGGCTGCAAAGTGTAGTAATATAATATTAATAAATTGATTTTTTTAAATAAAAAGAAAATAAGCATGACTCTACAATTAGCTCTCCTTTGCTGGATTGCACATGTAGTTTATAGTAGCTCATAAAATGTCTGGGCAGGGGCGCTCTGTCGCCTCTGTGTTTTGTACTGGTGTTGGGACTAAATATATGTTAAACAAATGCATAACTAGGTACGAAAGCAGCATAGTTTATATCCTTGTTGAACTGAGAAACTATGTAACCACTGGCATGGAAAGAGGAAAATAATTGGATGAGGTGTACACTGCAGACAAAATGCTTTTTCAGCAGCGAGACTGCAAATTTTGGAACAAGAAACGCAAAGCAGTAAACATTATTATTATTAAATAGATTTCCAATAACCTAACAATGACCACAAGTACTAATTGGGAAATGTATACATGCAATATATAAAAGAGAAAAGGCTAAAATAGAAAGGAGAACAGCTGGGTTTCTACAGAGTGAACCTAAGGCAGTAAAACATCTCGCAAGCTGACTATTACATTCTGATCTGCCCTGGTCACAAAACCTCCCAAGTTCCCCACCATAATGCCAGTCTTGTAACATTAAACATTTAAGTGACCAGATCAGATCAAAAGCAAGACTGGCAAATGTCCAGAACTGCAGAGCTGCCCAATGGATGCCTGAAGCTGCAGAGTGACCATCTTTATAATAACCTTCTTTATAATAACCTTCTTCCCCAAAGGGGAAAGATAGACCTGGGGTTGTAGCGGGGTGGGGAATCAATAGGAAAATGAGGGGAAGTTTTGTTTTTGTGGGTTGAGTTTTTGTTGTTGAAAACAACAACAACCCAGGTTCTAAAGAAACTACATATTTGACGAGGCACACCTCCTTATTACCCAAGAATGTATTATTTTAGGAGTAGCCAGCATGGGTTCCTTCAGTAGTTTTGGACTGTAACTTCCATTAGTGGTAGCCAACATAGTCAATGGCATAGGAAGATGCCATCTGCAGGGCAATACTTTGCTAGCCCTGCAATGATGGTTTCTTAAAATGGACACTCTGCCTCTGAGTTGGTTTTGACCTTGGGTTCCAACTCAAGGGCGGTGGTTCTCATGTCCCCAAGCACCTCATATGAATCTGTGGCTATATTCCTTAGCTTTAGCTATGATTGCTCAGAAGTAGGGGTGCATGAAAAGCATTGAGCTTTTGCAAGCTCTCCATCTGAGCGCTTGCAAAATCATGAGCCTTTTGCTAGCAGCCAGTTCAAGGGCATTTGTCTCCAATTCACCCTTCTCAAGAGCTTACATTTGGTGAAAGGGGAAAGTGTCAGTGAAGACAGCAGTGACAGGGGCGAGCATTGCCAGGGCCAACGTGGAGCATCTTTCTCTGCTGGAGACGGTTTATTAGTCCCAGAAGCCTGGAAGGCCCTTTGAGAAGGCTTTTCCCACTAAGGATTCTGGAAAGTCATTCCACTAGGCAACCATAAGTGGGACAGTTGTCACAATGGCAAGGAGGTGGGCCTGTTCAGTGAGAAGGTCACACTGAAAGCATCTTTCCCAAGGTCTTCCAAATCTGGAGTAGAATACTTCTCAGAATGTGCCATTTAACATTTGGCGTTTGTGATATTTTGGTTCAGAAGTAGATTTTCATCACATCAAGTTATCCGGTTACTTTCTCCAGGGAGAAAGGCTTGTAACTTGATAGTAGAGCATCTACCTTTCGCTCTGAAGGTCCCAGCTTAAATCCTCAGCATCTCTACATAGGGCTAAGAATACCTGTTTGAAACTCTTGGAGAGCCACTCCCAGTCAGTATACATAATACTCAACTCAGTAAAACTCAACAACTCAATAAAAGCTCAATAATGCAGCTTTGTATGTTCATAAGGTAAAGGTAAAGGGACCCCTGACCATTAGGGTCCAGTCATAACTGACTCTGGGGTTGCGTGCTCATCTCGCTTTACTGGCTGAGGAAGCCAGCGTTTGTCCACAGACAGCTTCCGGGTTATGTGGCCAGCATGACTAAGCCGCTTCTGGCGAACCAGAGCAGCGCACGGAAACACCGGAGTGGTACCTATTTATCTACTTGCACTTTGACGTGCTTTCGAACTGCTAGATTGGCAGGAGCAGGGACTGAGCAACAGGAGCTCACCCCGTCATGGGGATTCGAACCGCCGACCTTGTGATCGGCAAGTCCTAGGCTCTGTGGTTTAGCCCACAGCGCCACCCGCGTCCCTATGCACTAACAATTCCAGAATTCTGCAGTCTTGCAGAGTTGTATATGAGGGCATTTCCAAGCATATAAGCATATAAGTTACAGTTTGCAACTTTCAAGAGAAACCCAGTATGTACCTGAAATCGGTAAACATTGTGGGGGGAAATGAGGAATGAGGGACTTCACCTGCTAAAGAGGCACTGCTGAAAGGATGGAAGATGGAGAGACATTTAATGTAACAGCACAGTCTCAACGGCAGAAACCGTAATTACTTGAATGCTAGCACCGGTTGTAATTTGCATCTTGCACCAAGGGTACAAAAACATATATAATTGAAACGAAACTTTTACAAACTTGCCAGCACACTCATAGCAGTTATTAAAACCACTTTGCTGCAAAACAGGATCCAGGAGAAAATGATTGATGGCTTCTTCATAATTAAACACATACTAAGCATTCAGTGTCCACCAAGACAATTATTCAAAC
The DNA here is from genome assembly GCF_964188305.1 of Podarcis bocagei. NCBI lineage: Eukaryota > Metazoa > Chordata > Lepidosauria > Squamata > Lacertidae > Podarcis > Podarcis bocagei. The sequence continues at coordinate 58,549,624 of NC_138134.1, forward strand.
TTCATAACAACGCATAAAGAGAAAAACCCTCGTTAATGGGCCGTGACTACCCACAGACACACCATTATTCAATTTTATCCTTTAATTTTCAACTAAAATGAAGATAGTAAAAAGTTAAAACGTTGAAAGGCCTGCAAGTATCAGATGAGAGCATCCTTGAGGCTCTCTCTCTCTCTAGGCTGCTTTCCCATCACAGCAGTAGCTCACGGGGACATGTGGCATGTAGGAAGAAGCTGCCACTACTGAGCAGTGAGGTGCTGGGAGAGGCAGAGGTACATGGCTGCTGACTAGCTAGCTACTGTGAGGACAGACTGAAGAGCTGTATACAATTGTATGGTGTATACTCAAGCACAAAGGAGAAGAGCCATAAGCCAATGGTGGCGGTTTTCCATCTAGAGGGGCCCAACTTCAATCCTGGGCATCTCCTCCTAGGGCTGGAAGAGACCCCTGTTTGAAATGCTGGAATGTTTGAGTTGACCCCCAAATGAGCTGTTGTTGTTTAGTCATTTCCGACTCTTCGTGACCCCGTGGACCAGAGCACGCCAGGCCCTCCTGTCTTCCACTGCCTCCCGCAGTTTGGTCAAACTCATGCTGGTAGCTTCGAGAACACTGTCCAACCATCTCGTCCTCTGTCGTCCCCTTCTCTTTGTGCTCTCAATCTTTCCCAACATCAGGGTCTTTTCCTGGAAGTCTTTTCTTCTCATGAGGTGGCCAAAGTATTGGAGCCTCAGCTTCAGGATCTGTCCTTCCAGTGAGCACTCAGGGCTGATTTCCTTAAGAATGGATAGGTTTGATCTTCTTGCAGTCCATGGGACTCTCAAGAGTCTCCTCCAACACCATAATTCAAAGCATCAATTCTTCAGCGATCAGCCTTCTTTATGGTCCAGCTCTCACTTCCATACATCACTACCAAATGAGCTAGAGATGGATCAGGGTAAGGCATGCTCTTGTGATCTATGCAGTGCCTTGCAATGCTCAGTCAGCTAGAGCGGCCAGTTTTGCATTGCCCAAAAACAGAAGTTTGCATCCTCCCAAACAAACAAACAAACAAACAAGGACAAAAGAGAACACCAATTTGCCCGAAATTTGCACGGGATAAATTATATGTATAAATGCAAATTTGGAAATAATTGCTATAATTAAAATAGAAATACAATACGTCTCATCATAGTGGGGAAGACACCAGCCGGCTTGCGTGCCTGCTCAGTCTGCTGGCCTGGCGCTCCTGACTGGAATGGGCAACTTCATGGCTCCTATTCTCCCTTTGTATTGTTCCAGATGCGTAAACCAGACTTGGACTGGACAGCTATCAAATGGCAGACACCTTCAAATAAAACAGAGGTCTGCTGTAAAGTAAGACGTTTGGGCACCCGGGGGGGATCTCCCCCCCCTTCATACTGCACCCCCTTGTGAACAGGCAGAGGGCCTTCTCGGCAGTTACACCTACCCAGGAGAACACACTCCTGTCAGACTTTTAGAGGACACACGAAAGCAGCCCTGTATGGGAAAGGTTTTAAAATTTGATGGTTTACTGTGGTTTTATAATTTGTTGGAAGCCTTAATGATTAAGGTTTTAAATGATAATCTCTGGGTGTGGTTTCCTCCACAGTGCAAAGAGAACTAATTAGAACATTAGTCTTGCTTGTGTACTGGCAAGTCATAGAATCCTAGAATTGTTGAGTCTGAAGGGGCCCTAAGGGCCATCTAGTCTAACCCCCAGCAGTGTGGGAATATTGACGAAATCATTCCATCTGCTATTCTGAGTTGCTGATGTGTTGTAAATATCAGTTTTCCTGCTGCTTCCTGGCATTAGTCTTACAATAAAATGTTTTATTGCTGTAAACCACTTTGAGCTATATATTTCTAATGATATAGTGGTATATAAATATTTTTAATTAAAAATAAGAATAAAATAGGGTAGACTCGCTGCAAGGTTTTCCCATATGGCAAGCGCCCTTCCCAAACCCATGGGATACTACGGACAAGATCTACATAGCTGGTAAAGGTCTAGTGAAGCTCAGTCACTATATGAAGAATTATAGGAAGGCTCTATGGCTGCCTGGAAAATGTAACATATAGACATTTCTGCCTACATAGATTACAGGTGCAAACCTCTAAGAAACTACTATAGGGCTGCCATATGTCCAGAATTTCTCGGCTATACCTGGAATACGGCAGTCGAAAACAGAGTCTGGACGAAAATAGCTGAAACATCCAGAACATCCAGATGCATGGCAACCCATGTTGGAAGTCTATATTTTGGCAAATTTCCTTAAAAATAGCTCAAAAACTTCATTTTTTCAGATTTTTTTTAAATAATAATATTTTATTAAGATTTTCACAAAAGAATTAACATTCATAAAAAAGCAACAGAAAAGAGAAAAAACAAACAACAAACATCAAGAAAAAAAGAACAAAAAAATAAAAAAATACAAAAAGAAAATTTTGCATAAAAAACAACAACACTTTTTTACATTATTACCTTTCAAAACCTTATTCTCTTTGCTTCCACCCGCCTTCCCTTCTTGTATTCTATTTTAAAAGTTAGTTCAGCAAGATCATTTAATATTCATTCTGAATCCTTATCCCTCCCTTTATGGTCTTATTTATCTTAAACGCTAGAACCCCTTCATTTCATTTTCAGAGCCTTCAACATTCATAAATTTTGCAATATTTTTGTAGATAGACTTTAAACTTCTTCCAATCCTCTTCCATCTGCTCCTCTCCTTGATCTCGGATTCTGCCGGTCATCTCTGCCAGTTCCATATAGTCTATCACTTGCATCTGCCATTCTTCCAAGGTGGGTAGATCTTGCGTCTTCCAATGCTTTGCGATAAGTATTCTTGCTGCTGCTGTAGCATACATAAAAAAAGTTCTATCCTTCTTTGGCACCAATTGGCCGACTATGCCCAGGAGAAAGGCCTCTGGTTTCTTCAGGAAAGTATACTTAAATACTTTTTTCAGTTCATTATAGATCATTTCCCAGAACGCCTTAATCCTTGGGCACGTCCACCAAAGGTGAAAGAAAGTTCCTTCAGTTTCTTTACATTTCCAGCATTTATTTTCAGGCAAATGATAGATTTTTGCAAGCTTGACTGGTGTCATGTACCACCTATAAATCATTTTCATAATATTTTCTCTTAAGGCGTTACATGCTGTGAATTTCATACCGGTGGTCCACAACCGTTCCCAGTCAGCAAACATAATATTATGACCAATGTCTTGTGCCCATTTTATCATAGCCGATTTAACCGTTTCCTCCTCTGTATTCGATTTCAACAGCAAATCATACATTCTCGACAATATCTTAGCTTTGGGTTCTAACAATTCTGTTTCCAGCTTTGATTTTTCCACCTGGAAACCAATTTTCCTGTCCAAGTTATAGGCCCATTTTTTCAGATTTTGAATAAAGAAAAGCAACGTTTGTGTCCAGTTTTTCATATTTTGAAATAGGGCAACTATGACTTCTTACAGGTTTATCCAGCTTCATACCCAGTTGATTCAGTTTCTTACATGCCTTGGATTGGTGTCTTTTCAACTGATAGATCTTTAAGAATTGGTACATTGCTGAGCTGAAATAGTCTGCCCACCTTGTGTGACAGTTAGGGGTGTGAGAGAACTTTGATTCACTTTTGCATTTAAGGCTGAACCTGCCTAATTTCCATGTTCCGAAACAATATCAAAGGATAATTGTGCTTAGATTTGCATATTCTTTCAGGAAGTGCAAATTAGGGGGTTTCTGAAATCTGAACTGAAGCAAATTCCAAATGCCCCGTCCCATATATATATATATATATTCATTTATATTAGGAGGGAACAGAGAATGTATAAAAAATGCTGACGCTTAATAGTTAAAGAGATTCTATTATATACTCTGCAAAACAGCAGAACTGAATCGTTCTGGAAATAGTTATGGAGAGGTAATAAATTGGTTTAATTTGCCTCTGGGACAAAACCCAATTTTTTAAATAGCGAACGAATCACAATATAGACATCACTTCAAATCATAAAACAGTCAGTGCACCAGGTACAATGCCTATGCCATGAGCAGTTTGCAGTAAGTGGGAACTGTGTGACTAACTGCTCCAGCCTCTGTGGGTTTTTCATAGGCTTTGGATTAGCTGCATGATCTTATCTTAGCACATCCAGGGGCTGATTACTGCTTCAAAGGAAAAGAAATTTGTCAATGAAGTTGATGCAGTCTGTAACTGGGCGCGACGCTGCGGACCCCTCTACAAAGTGCTCCTGAAAAGAGACAGGCTGCGGCCTCCAATTTTGCACTCCAAGGTTGACATTAGGGAAATAAAGGCCCCTTAGTAGGTTATATAAAATTGCCTGTTATTTCTTGGCTGGCCTCAGAGTGCTCGCGATTATCATAAGCAGAGCTGCAACAGAGCAGAGCTGTAGTTTGAACTTTTCATGGATTTCTATGGAGCGCTTGAAAGAGACCCCCTTATTGTGCATTTATTTCCATAACCAATAGGAACAAAGCTTCTTTTAAAAAAATCTTGCTTTTGCTGCCCAAACACTGTAGTTTGCAACAATATTCCATATTGGTCCAGGCAGGATGCTTCCTTTTCTCTGGAACTGCCATCCGTTGTTCATTTGATTATTATAGAGAATGCAGATTTTGTTGCTATCCTGTTTAAGGACATAATTTGGGGCTCCTTTTCTGACTTGTTGTGGTATTGCAGTACTAGCCTTTTCTGCATAGACTGGCAAAGTGCTATTGATTCAGTTGAACTTCTGCTATTGCTCCAATGCTGACAACCAATATTTCAACAGCCACACTTAATGGTGTGGCCATTATTATTATTATTATTATTATTATTATTATTATTATTATGATGGCAGTCAGACCATCCCTCTTGAGAATCATGGTAGGATTAACTCTGCTGTTATAACAGTAGGACTGTTCACTCACTTCAGACATATTGGCTCAGTTGGCATTTACGTTTGCCATAAGAACTCAATAACTTTTCTGTCTGGATTTTCACTGTTTGAATTATTGCAACCCTGCATTAGATTAGACCATTGTTAAAAACTAACTGTGGCTTAATGTGAATGCATTCTACTTAAAAGCAGCAGTCACATCCCCCCATCTTGCTTTTCTCTTGCCTTTCACAATACACTGGTACCTTGGTTTATGAACAGTCCTGTTTGCAAACTACAGTATTTGGTTTACGAACTCCGCAAAGCCAGAAGTAGTGTTCCGGTTTGCGAACTTTACCTCGGTCTATGAACAGAAGCCAAATGGTGGAAGGGCACTGGCAGCGGGAGACCTCATTAGGGAAAGTGCTCCTCGGTTTAAGAATAGACTTCAGGAATGGATTAAGTTCATAAACTGAGGTACCACTGTACTCTTAAAATTCACTTTTGCACTCCAATACCTGGTGGTTATAACTTCTTGTAAGGGCTTGTCCACTATTTTTTTGACCCATGCCTAAAAAGCATGGGTCCAAATGGTTTTCTGCTTGACCTATGCTTTCCAGGCAGTGGCCCGAGCAGTCTCCCCCCCCAATCCTTTCTCAGTGAAAACCCTCTCTGTAGTGCTAAATCGGAGCGAATGTCAATCCAGAGGAAACCCAAGTTGCCATTAGCTCCTATTGAGCACTAAAGAGTGCTTTTCCACAGGGGAAAGCAGTGGGGCAACAGGAAGTATGGATAAACTCTAAGTGCAGGTATGTTTCTATGTTTTTAAAAGAGCCTTATTCAGCAATAGTGCTCACGTATTGAAAGAACATGGGGGCAGGGTCAGTTCATAATGAACATCTACCTCAGGGATGGGAAACTTTTTTGTCCTCCAGATGTTGCTGAAATACAATTCTTATCATCCATGGCCATTGGTCATGATTACAGGGGCTGAATATTAAGGAAGCTTTGCACATTTAGCTGTATGTGTGAAAGCATACAGATGATGGGTTACTTATGTTGCACAGGATTTCAGCCGTTCATGTGAAGGTTTTTGTACTGCAGATGCTCATGATGGCAGAGAATCGTCCCCTGTGAGCTCTCCTTTCCACCTGGACCAAGCAAAATCACCTTCCTTTTCCATCAGCCAATGTGGGGGCATGTGACGGAAATGAAAGTGGTTTGGAATAGGTGTAAGTCTCTCATTGTTTCATCCTGCCTCCACCATGCCCCCAGAACACCAGTTGTTTGGGAACTTATGCCTGTGTAAATTTCATAAATTTAAGATCTGCCATCTCAGTCCTGACTAAGCTAAGGTTAGGGAGCTATGCCAGTGGAATCCCAGTTCAGCTGGGACAGCCCAAGATCTGCCTGATCCAAACTTTCTGTTCCTCAGGGATCTTGGGTTTGGATGGCACTGTACATCAGTTTGGGACCTAAATAGACCGGTGTCCCAATAGCACTTTTGAAAAGTTAGCTTCTCAGCTGTATGATTTCACTCTTTAAGCATTCCTACTATCCACTCTGAAAAACCATCTACCTCACAACGAGATAAATGCGAGCTTTGCTCAGAAGGAATTTTGTTTTGGAACAAGGAAGAGGATAATTTGTCCTACACGGAGGCTCTTACTCTCCTGTCGAGGGACTTTTGCCTTCCTAGCATCAGGCCCCAAAGAGTCTGCAAGTTTTAGATTAAAGTAGTAATTATTGGCTTGTGGATATGACAGAGTAGACCTGTGGCTTATTGAAGGATGTTCTGGGCTATCAACAAGGTTTCTAAGGAACTCATTTGCATTCAGCTCCTCAGGCTAAGCTTAATGATTTTATTTTTCATAGCGTGTGTAGGTCTCCTTTGAAATGCCAATACTGTGGGGAATTCTGTTTTAAAAGTTTACTTTCTTTTGTTCTGAATTTTAGTAGGTTCATGCTTACGCATAGCATTGGCACCCTGGATATATTCTATCTAAAGGTTATAAAGGATGCTCATAAGGGTCAGTAATCAGAGGAAGACTGTCTGTATATTGTGCTAAGCATGGTAATTAAAGAATCCCCATAGAAGAACAGACTTTTTGAGTGGGATAGAATCTTGGTAGAGGTCATCTAGGGTAAGCCAGTACAAGATCTGCAATGCAAGATTAATAATAATAATAATAATAATAATAATAATAATAATAATAATAATAATACTTATTATTTATACCCTGCCCTTCTGTCTGGGTTTTCCCAGCCACTCTGGGCAGCTCCCAACACAATATTAAAAACACAATAAAACATCAAACATTTAAAAACACAATAAAACATCAAACATTTAAAAAATACCTATACAGGGCTGCCTTCAGATGTCTTCTAAAAGTCAGATACAGTGGATGCTCGGGTTGCAAACGTGATCTGTGCGGGAGGCACGTTCGCAACCCACACCGCTGCGTCTGTGCACACGCGGGTTGCAATTCAGCGCTTCTGCACATGCGTGAGCTTCTGCTCATGCTTCTGCGCATGCGTGAGTGCCAAAATCCGGAAGTAATCTGTTCTGGTACTTCCGGGTTTTGGCGTGTCTGTAACCCGGAAACACGCAACCTGAAGCGTCTGTAACCCGAGGTATGACTGTAGTTGTTTGTTTCCTTGACATTTAATGGGAGGCCGTTCCACAGGGCGGGTACCACTACTGAGAGGGTTCCCTGTAACCTTACTTCTCGCAGGGAGGGAATCGCCAAAAGGCCCTTGGCACTGGAACTCAGTGTCCGGGTTGAAGGATGCGGGTGGAGACACTCCTTCAGATATACTGGGCTGAGGCCATTTAGGGCTTTAAAGGTCAGCACCAACACTTTGAATTGTGCTTGAAAACATACTGGGAGCCAATGTAGGTCTTTCAGGACCGGTGTTATATGGTCTTGGCATGCCTAGCAGATGCTCCAGCCTCTGGTTAAATGCACCCAGTCTTGGAGCACACACCCGCTCCTATGGAAGTCTAGTCCGCAGTCAAACAGCTCTTTCTATTAAGAGATGAAAATATGTAGAACTGAACTGAAGTTGGGAAAAATAAGAAATTGAGAGAAATCTAACCTCCCCCCCACTATTCACATACAGAATGCCGGTGATGGGGCAGTGCTGTTCATTACACCCAAAGGCAGTAGGTTAGTTTAGGAGATGGCAGAGCAGATAGCACATGGCACACACAACTGTGGCCTCCACAACCCCTAACCCCTAGGACCAGCAGTCTGAGGCAGCACCTAACTCTGCCCAGTGCTGCAGCTGGCCCTGTTGAAATGGCTGGGAGGACAATTTGCTTCCTCTTTGGTGTACCGGCGGAACTCCTGAGTTTACAAGCCTTCTGTGCAGCTTTGCTGTGAGAAGCAACCTTGACTGCTGGCCACAATAAATTAAAGGTGAAAGCTGTGCTGTGGTGGCTCTCTGTTGTTATTAATGCTCCCCCAAAGACCATCAGTAACAGACTCATCACCCTGTGTTTTCTGTCAAGGCAGAAATCTCCTTCCCGACATCCGTCTTCAGATGCACCAGTGGTTTACATCAAGGTTTGTAGCCCTGTGATAAAATAAATGCAGTGGCTCAGATAGCATAGCATGGGGGGAAATGGACCATAATAAAGTACACTAGATTCATGAATGGTCGAGCCATTCAGCATATACCAACATTGCTCAGTGTGGGACCTCCAGCCATACATTTTGAGGTACATGGCAGAAATGGTCAAGTAGTGCCTGGAGACACAAGCAATTGCACTTTCTAGTAACAGCTACAAGTACACTGAATGATTGCCCATTTTTATTTGAGAGCAAAAGTAGTATTTTTGTTCCCCTTAACTATTTTGCCCTAAATACTTTATGTTCACTTTATGAGTCTGTTTACTGCCACTATTCTCCCATCTGCTGAGCTTCCCAACTCCCCTCTCTCTCTCTGCCATTTCTACCCCAGCAACAGTCATTTGGGAAATCCCACCCAATCAGAAGTCACATAGTGATGTAATGATGAAATTACAAAAATTAACAAATAATGTTTGAATGTATAAAAAGCCACCGAGTGTGAAGAGGTAAGTCAATAAGAACCAAAGCCTTCAAATAGGTCAACAGTTTTGGCCTCCTTTCCCGACAATGCCTAATAAACAAGACTTAACAAATACACAAAAGCTTATACCTAGAACAAACTGAGTTGGTCTCTAAGGTGCTTCTGGACAATTTTTTAATTTTTTAAATTTATTTTGACTGCACCAGACCAACACGGCTACCTACCTGAATCTAGAAACAGCACTTATGAGCACTATTGGAACTTATTATCTAATAATATAATTGTTATTTAATCCTGTTGTAGTGATACAAATGCTGTAGCATCAACTTCAACTGATGCTGCAAGTGTGCATCAGACAAGCAAAGCTGGCAGATTGGCCAGCCTAAATGTTTTTGTTCAGGCTGGCACTCCAGAAACACACATACTGTTACTCAGGTCTGTCTTAAGCATATGTGGCGCTGGGGTGCCCAGTCCCAGGCACGCAGGAGGGCAGAGCCGGACGGCCACCTCAGCGTCTCGCTGGCTCGGTTGCCCCTGAACTCATGGCGCAGAGCCGCCTGCAGCAGAAGAGCCCATCGCAGCGCTCTTGCTGAGATGCGTCCAAGGGAACGGGGGCAACTGGCAGGCCCCCAGCTGTTGCAGGCCACCGGCCGGTTGCCGGTCGAACTCTGGTCCTTGGTTCTTCATCAATCTGTGACTCAGAGCTTCAGAAGCCTTTCAGAAGCTGAGCACGCAAGCCAGCAGAGAAAACAAACTCTTTGCGACAGAAGGGCGAGCAGAGGCATATGTAAAGCATATTTACAAGCTGTTTATTCAGCATAGATCAGGACAAAGAAAACATGTCTGCTCTCCTTCATGTCCAAGAACAAGAAGCATAAGCAAAAGCTATACACAAACTGAAGTTCCCAGCAAGCTGTGCTGTGCTGGAGTGTAAACAGGCATGTGACACACAACAATCATGCCTGTTCCTTTTAAGGTGGAACAGAATATTCTAACAGCTCTGACTGATGGGCAGGCTCTTCCCTGGACTCAACTCTCAGGCCCGGACTCTCGGTCTGGTGCCCCCGAAAGCCCAGCGCCCAGCGCCCAGCGCCCAGCGCCCAGGTGCCCCACACCCCTAGCACGTCTAGTAAGATGGTCCTGCCATTACTAATTATCTAGTAAGGAAATGTTTAGACCCATCTACTGATTGGAGATGATGCATACTTAATTTTAGAACAGGTATTGCCTCTGTGTGAAAGTAAAAGGGCAATGACTCTTCCAAGATGGTCCCAACTCTAGCAGTTATATTACAAACAATATACATGTTTTAAAAACAATGTTGCCCAAAGGCATATCTTCTTAGTCAACAAAAAGGCCTTTAACCACTTCATCTAAATTAACTGATTAAAGGTTGTACCCCTACACAATAATATATATATATATATATATATATATATATATATATATATATATGCAGGTTTTGGTGTCTTCGGGTGTCTTCCCGTGTAAGAGTTGGGGTGTCTAGGCGACGTTTCGACGAGGTCTCACTCGTCATCTTCAGGCTGGTGCTTTCGGCTTCTTGTTACTGGAACAGAGCAGGATCTCAGTGTTTGAGTTCCTATAAATACTGTTGAGGGTAATTCACACCTAATTCACACCTAATGACCCTCCTAAATGGTACTCAGAATATCACTCAAGAAATCTCTCAAGATATCCCTCAAGTAATTAATGAACAAAAGAAGAAAAGGCACACTAACCTGGGAACTTCCTCTCTGCCCAGAACGTTGGAGGCTATACACCACACCCCCTCAACAGTATTTATAGGAACTCAAACACTGAGATCCTGCTCTGTTCCAGTAACAAGAAGCCGAAAGCACCAGCCTGAAGATGACGAGTGAGACCTCGTCGAAACGTCGCCTAGACACCCCAACTCTTACACGGGAAGACACCCGAAGACACCAAAACCTGCATTCCTGTACCCGTGAAAATCTACGAAAGCAAATATATATATATATATATATATATATATATATATATATATATATATATATATATTGCAGAATAAAACAAAGACCTTTCCTTTGGCCTGCACAGTCGTAGCTTGGATATCAAACGCCTTTGCTCCCGAGCAAATCAGCTCCCGAATGATCAAAACCCATGAGTGTTCTGGTTTTTGAACGATTTTCGGAAGCTGAATGTTCATTGTGGCTTCTGCAGCTTCTGATTGACTGCAGGAGCTTCCTGCAGCAAATCAGAAGTTGCGCTTTGGTTTCCAAATGTTTTGGAAGTTGAACGGACTTCTGGAATGGATTCCGTTTGACCTCCAGGGTATGACTGTATATATCCTTCTATTGTTGAACTATAGAACTAGGGTTTTCACTTACATATTAGCAAAAAGGTGGAAATGCATCACCAAAACAAGAGGTTGAAATTGATTTACACAAAATGTGCACCTGCTGACTTTGATGCAGATTTTGAAAAACTACTGTGATTTAAATGGAAATATAATCCATCTCATCACAGTGGGACAGACTATGACCAGTCTGCCTTCTTATTCTGCTGCCTTGGTGCTAAGTATTAATGGGCAGTTATAAGATCTCTACTTTTCCTCCTGGACTTAGGCTAGACAACTCTTCATATAGAGGGCCATCCTCTGTAAAGTAGGACACATGGACTCCCAATAAACATTTTCACAAATACTTCAAGCATAAGAGATTGGAAACCTCCAACTATGTTAGAAAGTCGATTTCGGCTTGGCAGGTAGAGGATGGTAAATTTTTATTCATGTAACTAGATACTTATTGACCCATGTGTGTCATTGGGAAAGTGCTCACATTTGTTATCCAGTCGAGGAAGGGAAAACATACTGTGGTATTTAGTTAACCAACAACAGACAGTGAATCACTGATTTGGACTATTGAACGGTTCACTGAGAGCTCTCCAATGACGTGTAAACAACCAGGAGGCCTACCCATCTTATTGAAAAGCTGGGTTTGTTTTCTCCAATTAAAAAAGAAGAAAGGAAATGATTGGAGGGAAATGTCTTGGTTTCTTTCAAGCTTTCTCTCAAGAAAGGAGGCAGGGTTATTCTTTGAACAAAATCCTTGTGCATAGCAGTTCAGCCAGCTATGCAGTTGTGAAATTGCTTTTAAATTAGAATTGGTGTACAATCTGAGTTTACCAACCTGGGTTGTCAGTTGTCCCATATTTGAGACGTGCTTTCACAAAAGCCCTCTTCAGGTCTTTAGCATGAAGGCAAGGAGGGGCAAGTGGGAACACAAAGCGTGAGCCTATTCCTTCAAAGATGGTGTCACGGTCCAGTCTACGGGCAATCGATCAAGACAGGAAATGTGTTGCTGTGGCAAAGAGCTGAAGGGAAATGCTGACCTTATATCCCTTCCTGGCTCTTGCCACCAGGTGCAGTGAGTTACCAAGCAGCCTCACCTGTGTGGCCGTGCCTTGCCTCTCCAGTACAAACTTAGGAAGGCCCCGGTCCTGCAAAGCCCTACTGGTCACAGGGCCTGGCTCCTGCACATACTCCTGACAGATGGTGTCCATTCTAAGCACACTCCCTGACAATGCATGGTTGGCATAAAGCAAATAAGAAGAGCACTGCTCTATCAGGGCAGTGACCCACCTAGTCCAGCATCCTGTTCTCACAGAGCACAAGATTTGCTTTGTGTATTTAATAAAAATAAAAATAAAAATAAAAATAAAAATAAAAATAAAAATAAAAATACAAATAAAAATAAAAATAAAAATAAAAATAAAAATAAAAATAAAAATAAAAATATAAATATAAATATAAATATAAATATAAATATAAATATAAATTAATAAATATCCTGCCTTTTCCCCAGAACTGAATGCTCATTTCTGTAAATAACAAGGCAGTATATTTTGTTGTTGTTGTTGTTATATAATACGCATAGCGAAGGACCGCTATCCCTTTAAAGTTGAACTTCTCTGAATTTTGTAATGTAGTTCTCCAGTCAAATAATGTGAAGAAAATGCATATACTAGGGTAAAGGTGCACATACAAATGCATATATGAGAGTCACCCTTCCCTAATTCAAGCAATGTCAATTTGCAAGGTCACTTATCATAAATTAAAGCAAGAAGTTAAAATTGAACTTGTTTCTTTCTTTTATTATCACATTTGTATCCTAGTGTTTCCCCATGAAGCTCAAAATATATTCATGCTTCTCCCTATTTTATTCTCGCAACAACCCTGTGAGGTGGGTTAGGCTGAGAAACTGTGACTGGCCTAAGGTCACCAAGAGAGTTTCATGACTGGGTCAGGATTTGAACCCTGGTCTCCCAGTTCCTAGTCCAACTGCATCACACTGTACTTAAATTGTGTGTGTGTTAACTTAAACTGAGCTTGGTTTATATCAGTTTCTTGCCTTTGTTGGTCTTACTTGGATTCCATGTGCATAACCAAGGCATCCTTTTTGGGAGCAAACATCACTGAACATAGGGGGACTACTTAGTAAATAAAATGGAGGCTGCACCTGTAGAATTTAGCACTTTGTTTATCCTGGGAATCCTATTAAACAAACACTGAAATCCAAATACTCTATGTAAACATTGTATTTTGTAATCATGCTAATAGGTGTCGATAATTAGTGCTGATTTACATGCAAATGCAATGTACAAAGATGCAGTTGGATGTTCTTAGGGGGGAAAGAGCTAAAATTAGACTGTAATCATTCCTCTTGGTGAATGGGAGATATTCCTGTAAGGTGCCACAAATTACCATTTTGAATAAATAAATGAGGCCCCGCAACAAAATGTTGTTGGAGGGGGGGCACTTGTCTACAGTGGGAAAGCCCACTTCTTACTAGAAAAGAGGGCACTTGGAAGGCATAGATCAACATTTGCCTGTTGGCAAAGTCTTTTTCAGAGATGTGACTGAGTACTTGGCGAACAAGTAAAGGTAAAGGTAAAGGTAAAGGGACCCCTGAACATTAGGTCCAGTCATGGCCGACTCTGGGGTTGCGGCGCTCATCTCGCTTTATTGGCCGAGGGAGCCGGTGTACAGCTTCTGGGTCATGTGGCCGGCATGACTAAGCCGCTTCTGGCAAACCAGAGCAGCGCATGGAAACGCTGTTTACCTTCCCACCGGAGCGGTACCTATTTATCTACCTTCACTTTGACGTGCTTTCGAACTGCTAGGTTGGCAGGAGCAGGGACCGAGCAACGGGAGCTCACCCTGTCGCGGGGATTCGAACCACCGACTTTCTGATCGACAAGCCCTAGGCTCTGTGGTTTAACCCACAGCGCCACCCACGTCCCTTGGCGAACAAGTACTTGGGCTCAATTGCTAGCAGTGGAAAACTCAATCTTGATCTAGCAAGGTGCCAAAGACCCAAAACATTTTCAAGAGATGTCTGGGGACACCACTTGATTGACAGGGGGGAAACATCTTGGGCCAAATTGGAACTCCAAATGGACAATGTTTGGCCCACAGGCTTGATGTTTAGAGTCTTTAGAGTCACAGAGCTGACCTGACTCCATCTGAGAAGAGATTTGAAGGTGCAGAGCAGGCCAGCTGATGAGATATGTGCTTTCAGAGGCCCCCTTCCTCAGCTGGAAGAACTTTGAAGGGTGTAACCATATGTAGGGGAGGTGGGGGAAAGGAGATGAGGTTGGGACAGGGTGGCTGGACACTGGTTGGACAGCTTCAGTGTGCATGCTCACATGCACTGTATAAACTCTGTAGTTCATGTATTTTGGGAGCAGTAGGGATAGTTTTTGGACCCTCTTTTCTTTTTTTGAGAGTCAACGTGCGTCTGCAGACCTTAAAGTTCCCAGGTGCTGCTGACACCTCCTTCCTGTGCATGGGTGCTACCATTTTGGCTACAGAAACAACAGCATTCACCCCCGTAAAGATGGGAAATGAAAGGAATTATTACAGTGCTTTGTCAACAGCAGGACCGATCATTTATTCAGTTTCATGTATACTTACATATTCTTTGTCAACGAGGGCACATTGCAATATACAGAAATGAAATGTACATGAAACAATTGGAAAGAATGTATACAAAATGCTGACAATGGCAAAGCTCTCGTGCCTTATTCCCTGACCTGTTCATTTTAATTGACACGTCTCTCATTTCTCTTGCTTGAAACAGAAGCCATGTTGCAGCATGTATCAGGACAGTTAGGCAGTTACCAGTAAGGTCATTTAACACTTAAGTTCTGGTGGCATATGATGGGGTGGCAGCAATCATATGACAATTACAAGCAGTGAACCATTAAAAAAAGTTCCGCCTCTGAACTTATTGGTGACAAAGGTTTTTGCTGTTTTTAAGAGCTCAGATTGTACAATTTGTCCAATAACTTACGATCACTTTGGAAAGCACTGTGCAAGAAAGCACTTTGAAACAGGTTTCTGAGGACCTTGGAAGCTCCTTTCAAAGCGCTATATTATAGAGGACTTTGCATCGGGCTTTGCAGGCGCTGCTGATCAGCTGATTGGTGGTGTCTGCAAACCCCCTTTTGTCTGAAGCAGGGTTCTACCTGCTCCACTCCCCATGCCTTATATGGTGTGAGGTGTAGGTTAGGTGGGTGTGGCTCGGCCGAAAGTGCCCTGTTGGCTAAGTGGGGGATGCCTGGCAAGCCTCAAGAGGCCTGAGGGCTGGAGGTTCCCCAGCAGAATGAAAACAGCATTTGTTTTGCCCCTATTAAGTTGTTTGCAGAATCCACCGAAACAAAGGCAAGAGGAACATTTGAAAAGGAGGCCTGTTGGGTGGGGACTTTTGCTTATGCAGTCTTCAAGGCTCAACTTAGTGCAGCAGAGTTTGCTGAACGAAGGATAATCTCTTGGTGATGCAGAATGATCACTGCAAGGGGTCCAACAACCTGCTCTAAAGAGAATGGTGAAAAAGACACAATTACTGGACAAACTGTTACCAGGCCAGCATATAAGAATAAAACAAAAGACTTCTTGGCCAGCTTTCAATGCTTAGCTTCCCCACCCCCACTCAGTAATAGAATTTGCTGAAAACCTCAATGGCAAGTTTGTCTGCATGGATTTCTAATTCCTGTCTTGCTCCTTTCAGCTGATGAGAAGTGAGATTTCCCCGCTAGGTTCTGCTAAAAATACCCCAAAATGCATATTATATTCTTTATTATATGTACTGTTGTACATATAATATTATGCTCTGTGACATAAACTCAAAGCATGGGATGCAGCTGCATAATGTGGTCTCAGGTTCTAGACTATTGCTATTTTGGAGTGGGATGCAACCACATACCAGGAAATTCTAATTGCACAATTATAGCTGATGGGGTGGTCTTGTGCAACAAACCTGCTTCCTCAAAAGACTGGACTTTTTGTGATAACAGATGTGGTGGTAAAATGTCCTGGAGAGTGTGGGATAGCAGTTGCTCTCATGCCAAGCCATCTCACCTCCATGCAGACAAAGTAGAACAAATGTTTATTCAGGCGAGAATGTTGCTTAATCTTCCGGCACACAAATCAGAATGAAGGCAGAATAAATAGGTCCTTTGGAAGCACCCTTAAACTGTTGTTGATTCTTTGGGTTAGCATTAGAAACACAGATAAATATGGCGATGCAAAATATCTAGACTTTTAATTATAAGGCTGTCAACTAACAGCTCAAAATCTGTAGGAAAGAAGCACCCAGCATAAACTTCTAAAATGCACCCAGCATACAACTTCTATATTTTCTCCCTTGCGTGGTCAAATCTAATAACTTATATCTCTCGGGATGTTTACCTGATGGAATAATGAATGTAGAAAAGAAATAATTAGAAAATGAGACGCAGGTAGCAGGACTAATAATTTCAAACAACACCCCTTTGATGCAATGTACAGTGGCAGGGAGGAGAAAGCTATTTTAAAAAGGAAGAAGAATTCCTGCAGAATGGAATAATGAGATACCCCAAGTAAGAAGGTCATCCTCATTAAGAAGACCATGGGAAAATTTTTGCTGGAGGGGAAGACAATGGTAGCTAAGATATGTAAGGCACAGCTTTTAAATGACAGCTAATGCATCCTGCACTGATCAGATAGTTAATTAATGTTTCAGCCATTCTCAGAATTCCAAACCTTTGAAATTCTGGAAGACAATACAGTTTAACCCATTGGTGGGCTGAAAATACAGCCATGTAAAAGGACACCGACACCCACACATGCACTATAGTGGCCCTGAAACAGCTAGTACAGTGGTACCTCGAGTTACAGACGCTTCAAGTTACAGATGCTTCAGGTTACAGACTCTGCTAACCCAGAAATAGTACCTCGGGTTAAGAACTTTGCTTCAGGATGAGAACAGAAATTGTGCAGCAACAGCACGGCGGCAGCAGGAGGCCCCATTAGCTAAAGCGGTGCTTCAGGTTAAGAACAGTTTCAGGTTAAGAATGGACCTCCAGAACGAATTAAGTTCTTAACCTGAGGTACCACTGTAATTTATACGGACGCCTATTTTCCTTTATTGAATCAGGTTACAGTGCACTGGCTCATATATGTTTCACAGCATACGCTGGTAGTTATATTACCTTAATACCACCACCAATCAAATTTCCTTTCAGTAGCAAAACTGAGCCCATGTTCCTTTTTCACACAAAATTCCACCTCTGGGTTTACCCCGGGCATTCTTTACGTAAGAAAATAAGAGGAGCCCATCTGCTGGATCAGTCCAATGGCTTGTCTAGTCCAGCCTCCTGTCCTCACAGTGGCCAACCAGATGCCATGAGAAGCCCCAAAGCAGGAACTGCCTGCAACATCACCCGCCCCACTTGTCACCCCCAGCAAATAGCATCCACAGGCTTACTGCCTATAGCAGCGGAGGGAGAACTTAGCTTTTCTTTGTTTCAACCATCCAATTAGGGAAGGGGAACCGTTTTATTGCTAAATAATTTGGAGCCAGAGAACTGTGTTCTCTTTCTCATTTTGTCTGTCTTGGTTATCTTACTGTACCCTGTTTTGATAACTTCTGGCTGCGACGTGGCTTAGAAGTCTGAAATACAAAGTAAAATGATAAAAGAAGTCTACTGAAAATCGCTCTGATCTTCTGCCTGCCCCTGCCTTAAACATTTCAAATATCCAGCAAGCGTTAAATAAAGTAAAGGAAAGAAGCTGGTTTATTAATGAAAATGAACCAAAGAAGCATAGGGAGTTAAGCGATGTCCGTTTGCAAAGTGTGTTGTATATATGCCATTACCTCTGTTATCAGGAGACGCCTGCTCTTTCCCTGGTGGGTTTCAAAGCAGAGTCTGAAATAACACATGCTGTTCATGAACACTGTTAAGGATCTGGAAGTGGTAGCTATTGACATAATAAACTTTTTAATAAAAATTTAAAACCAAACAAGCATCTGGCATATGCCCCAGTGACTTGTTACTGTTGGATTTCCTATGTGGGTCTGCCTTTGAAAAGCTTACAGAAGTGGTCCGGAATGGGACTGCCAAGCAACATGGAACACACCTCTCCAATTTTGGAGCATGGGGGTGTGGGTAAAAAAGCTGCGGGACAAAACCCACCACCAAATTTCAGGGGCAGGGGCAAAATTTGGAGGAGGATAAAGCTTACTGCTACTACTTGAGCATCTCTAAATGGGTGGAAGCTGCCTATCCTCCTTTCTCCGTAATGATGCTATGACATTAAATATAATTGCTTTAGAAGAGTGGGGTGGGGACCTGGACAAGGAAAGCACAAGAGGGGAGTGCTTTCTTCATGTCATCATAGGATTTAAGTGTGGCCATTCTGTAATACCCCTTCATGGATCACTGCCTTGTCATGGCAAAGAGGCTTGAGTAACTCTAAGAAGCTATGAGCTACGTTGTGCTATGAGCTACCCAAGATGGACAGGTCATAGCCGAGAGTATAGACTAAATGTGATCCACCTGGAGAAGGAACTGGCAAACCACTGCAGTATTTTGCCAAGAAAATTCCATGGACTTAAAAAAAGGAGAAGCTTTGAGAAGAAAGTGAGAGTTTCCAAGGCATGCTCTGGTTCATTGGGACACGGAGAGTCAAACATGACTAAGACGACTAAACAACAAATTCTGCAATAAATGCTCATATGGAATAGGCCATTGGAGGTATACAGTAAATGGTACGTGGGGGCACAGAATGATGTTTTGAGGTCTGACATCAGGATGGCATTTATTTCCAGCAGTTCCTAATTGACTGTAGGACATTCATTCCAACATATTATCATTTAACGATCGATATGGGGAAACATATGCTTCAGAATCAGCACTTCTGAAATTTAACTTCAGAACTAAATCACACAATTTTGGGGAAATCTTGATACATACCTGCTTTGGAAACGGATGGGTGTACACAATGCCTTCAGCACTAAGACTTGCTTTTCGTCGCGCCACGGGAACTATCAAAATAAGAAAAGGCTTGCAACTTTTAGCATCAAGCTGGTTTGGAGCTGTTTGGTACTGATATATTTGTCTTACAGCAGGCAATCCAATTAAGATAAGGGTCTAGCATACACAAGGTTTAAAGCCTTACATAATATGGGCCTTGAAGGAAGGCTTCCTCCCATATATCTTTTCCTATGAAAAGAGATCTCCTGAAGGTGCCCTCTTCTGAGCACCTCTGCTGTCAAAAGAACAGCCCAAAGGCTACCTTAGTTGTGGTACCCTAGTTGTTGAGCTCTTTGCCATGGAAGGGACACCTGAATGCCAGCTTTGTTAGAGGGTGGTTCACAGGGACATTTGCATTAGACCCCAGACCTGCTGCCTGTTCTCCTCCCCTTTTTATTTTTAATTAACAAATGACACCATATCATTCCAAGAGTGCATTGCTGGAGGGAAGAGCTCAATTAATTTGCAATGATGGGTAAACGAATGAGAGAAAGAGAAGGAAGAAGATGTCCAATGACCTTTCCTGGTATGCCCCCACAACCTGAAGTTTACTAAGGTTATGTACCACACTTTATCAAACTTTACCCATCTCAAATTTGGCAAAATGGAGGTGGGTGGAAAATCTTTGGATCCATGCTCAAACAAACAAACAAACAAACAAACTGCTTTCTTGTGATGGTAGTCACCAGAAAAGTGAGTACCAGCACCACATCTATTTTTTTTTAACCAAAAAAATACTATTCAGTAGATGCCTATTCAGGAGGCACCTTGTAGACTGGCTGTAGACATGATTTATGAGGTAAAGGTATTGGAACTTACCATCTGGATGGTGAATAATGGTGATTTTGTCTGTTAGGAAGAAAAGTAAGCCAAAATGTGGTTACAACAACTGGTCATGTGGGTTTTTTTAGTCCAGTCTTTCCCCAAGTGCCATTTGATCTGTATTCATAGAATTGTGAGCATAGATCTACCTCAGAATTTCATATTTTTTCCATTATTCCAGGGATGAGGAGCCTGCAGTCCTTCAGCTCCTGTCATCCCTGATCATTAGCCCTCCTGGATGGGGATGTTGGGAATTGGTGCCCAATGATACTTAAAGGGCTCTGCATCCCTGCACTGTGGTCTTATCTACACTAGTGTGGCCCTTAAAGTGGAAGTTGGTGTATCGGGATTGGGCCAATATATCCATTTTGGTTTCTCTCACTTTCTCCTTTTCCCTAATTTTAAATCAAGTTCTCCACACTTCTACATCAGTTTGAAAATTTGTTTTTTTTAAAAAAGTCCTCATGAACATTTATCAGCATTTTTGTGTGGATTCTAATATGTACATTTTTTTGTATGCAGTTCCCCCCAATTTGAATGCAGTTTCCCATAATGTAATGCTTTTTGGTACATTATGTTCGCTAATACGTACACTTATATGCATGCTTTGCACTAGTATATGCGTTTTTGTACACATTGCTTGGCTGGAGAACTGCATTGCAAAATTCGGAGACGTGTGGCTTTCAAAGGATGGCTGTGTTTTGGTTCTCATATTCTTACAGAAAGTGTGAACTAGTTAAGTTCACCTTGAAATGGAAACAAAGTTAAACTCTTTCTAGTGGAAGGCCGGGTAAGAGAAAGGTCCCACAGGCATACAAATGCCCTTCCCATGGAAAGAAAACAAACACTTTTCATGTTGAAAAATGCAGAGTGTATTCTTTCACAGTCTCTTACCAACCCCGAACTAAAGAAGGCGAGGGATACAGAGTACTGTGAATCACCTCTAAAGTGATCACTGCTATTCCTTCTCCTGTCTGGGAGCAAACATAGAAAGCTGCCCTCCAGCCCTCTCCATGTTTCTGCCAACCTTTCTGTAGTGCTTGGTTTTTGTTGATGAGTTGTGGCAACTAAGACACAAACTGGAGTAGTTCAGGGCAGGGATTGTTCGGCCCCTGACAACTCTCTATAACTTGTTAGGGAGGCCTGATTCAAACTTTGATCATCCCTGGTATAAACAGAGGATTTCCTGGTCCAAAAATACTGAATTGCTGTTCAAAACACGTTTCTTGATTCCATCGCCTATAATTTTGGCATTCCACACAGCTGCTCATAATTACTATTATGAATCATTTTGTGTTCTTCTATGGGAAGGCAGGTCTCTGCATTTGACAAATCGTCACAAAACTATGGAGAAGCCTATCAAAATCTTTCCATGGGCTTCACTAGTCTTTGGTTCAGGCCTTGAAAAAATATATATATACAGTTCCCTTCTGCAGCTTATTGAAATGCTAGTTAAATGTAATTTACCATACGTGCTTTCCTCCTCCGGTCTTTTTCTGATAATAGAGTCTCTGAGCTGGCGTATTTTTTCCTTAAGTAAGAAACAAACACACAAACAACAACAAAAATCAATAGCTGCAGTTGATTGTTAAAAATAATGAATGAGTAGCTGGAGGAGTTGGGCTTTTTAGTATTCTGCACACTTAAGCTTCCTAGCACAGGAAATCATTTTAAAAGACATTGGGGGGCGGAATCTCTCTCTGTGTGTGTGTGCTTTAAAAGAGAATTTTGGTAGAGTTATGATACATAAAGATCTCTGGAAAGTTTTCTCTAAGAGCAAATGCAATATCTCCACAGCTGCCACCCACTCCCTCAAGAGGCAATAATTGCCATCCATATGGGCAGCTACCTTGAATTTCATGGCCAAAATAAGAAAGAAGTATTTGTAACCACCCAAGAAGCAATGAGTTATTAGGAAGAACCTGTTCAGCTTTGTTCTGTCAACTTTAGTTTTGCTGCCCAATCACTCCAGTTGTCTCAAAGAAGGACAAGTCAAGTCTTCTCATAATGGTTCGGGTGTCATGCTAAACCATGGCTTGAATCTGGCTTGTTTCCAACCAGAGTTAACATTAACCATAGTTTGTCTGTTTTGACAATGATGGAAAATCAATTGCAGCTATGTGAAGTCTCAATATTTTCAGGGCTCTTTAAATCCAGCTAATTTCTATGAACACTCAAATGCAAATGGTGAGGAGGACTCCAGAAAGAAACTTCTGCAATATTACATATATTACAAATAAACTAAGAGAGTCAATGTAGGTGGTGCACCCACACTCATTAAGAACATTGCAAAATCCCACATATAAATCCAATCCAGATGTTGCACTTTTGGTCTAATAAACTATGCTTTAACAGATGGGGAATGAGCCCTGTGCCCATGTACTCTTGTCGCTCTCCTCCCTTTCATCTTTTAAGGGCCTAGCTTTAGTGAAAACATGATTGTTCCTTAAACCAACTTTCCCATAAAATTCAAACAAGGACACTGTAAAAATTGGAGACTTATTTGAGGGATTTTTCTGTCACTTCCTGTTTGGCATTACCATCACTAGTATGGTCACTCTGAAAATCAGCCCCAATATATTCTCCTAATATACACACTTTTGCAAGCAATTTTCCATAGTGTCATGCATTTTTTAGGATATTTGCACCAATGTATGCATTTTATGCAACATTTTGCATGGTAGACGTATTTTTGTACACATTACTGGGTGGCAGAACGACACTGTAAAATTTGGATAACTGCAAAATTTGAAGGATGTTTGAATTTCTGCCTGCACATTGTATGGAAAGTGTGAATTAGCTAGCTTTGCCTTTGAATGTGAATTGACTCAAATTTCTCCTAGACTTCTAACTATGAGAAACACATGTGGATGTGGTCATTAAAAATGCATGCATGTCATGAAAGTCCTAAGATTTGATTTGTATCCTAGCTATATGTAGAACTATTCACAAGAGTGGGGCAGGTCAGTGGCAGAATTGCCTGCTTTGCCTGCAGATCATCCCAGGTTCAGTTCGTGGCATCTCCAGTAAAACAGATCAGGTGGCAAGGGATGGAAAGGTCTCTGCCTGTCAGGTTTTGGGGAAGCGGCTTCCTCCCTCCCTTTGGCCGTGGATAAGCAGAACAAAGCGAAGCGAGTCTCTTACCATTTAAAGATATTTTAGTTATCACAGCGAAAGAACAAAGAGTTCTTTCATTGTTCTGCATGGGACAATGACAATAAAGATATTGTATATCGTAAAGAGTCCATTCTCAAAGTAAAGGTGCTCCTGATTAAGGTTTCCACCTACTTCCCCCCTCGTCACCCTTGTCACTTCCTTGTCTTGCAACCTGATCTTGCAACCACTATGCCTTCTGTGTAGCTACCTTAACTAATCTCTTTGACCTTGGACTGAGCGGCTGGACACTTTCCAGTGAACCAAGAGTCTGTTAACTCTCTTTTTCTCAGTTCTTCTTCTCCTAGCTGTTCCCCACTCAACTCTGCCCAGCTTTGTCTTCCAAACTATGTTCCTCTGCAAACCACTGCTCCAAATCTATACTGCTCCGCTGCTCCTGGGCAGCTTCAGGATCCTGATCAGGGAGAGAGGGAGGTTCCCACCATTCCTCATCAGAGCAGCACTCCTCAGCTTGGTCTCTGACACTGCCTGAGATCCCAGAGGAATGCTGACAGTTCAGAGAAGATAATACTGGACCTCATGGACAAAGTGACTGACTTGGCACGAGGAAGCTCCCTATGTGTCTAACACTGGTACATCCAACTCAGGTTTGAAAACACGCAACACAGGAGAAGAAGAAAAATGTGAAACCCACTAAAACAGCAGAGATATCTTGAAGAACATAACAGCTAGCTTGTAAGCACCACACAAAATACACAAGGCTTCTACCTGCTGGGTCGCTTCTAATCCACTTCTGTGATTCTGCCATTCTTTAAATTTCTCCAGAGCTTCATCCACAGAAAGTATCCCCTTCTTCACCTGCTCCTGCAATAGGATGAGCTCTTCTTGCCTCAATGGGATGCTTGGCTTGACGGTACTGTATGTGGTCCTGTCACCTTGAGTTTTATCTTCAGGGAGCAAATGCAAACATTCAGGACAGAAGCAAAACCCCTTTTTGAGCTGCATATATGATAGAAATCTAGATTTCTGAAGCAGAGAAAATGGACAATAAGTGCAATTACTAGATACCTTTTCAGTGTGGTGTAGTGGTAAAATGATATAATGGTTAGCGTATCAGACTAGGGGTGGGGAGACACAGGTTAGTTGCCTGGGCTAATTTCACTATATTTCAGCCACACAGGGTTGTTGAGAGGGTGCAAATGGAAGGGGTGACCCACCTTTAGCCCCCTGGAAGAAAGGCAAGATATAAAGGAAATAAATACATAAACCCAAACGGTAAAGGTCTCAATGATGGGGGGAAGATGTTGCAGACTAGTTTGGCCATTGGCCTGATCCAGCAGGCTTATATGGAAGAGAAATTCTCCAACAGAATTCTCTTGGAGGTGGGGGATGCATTACTGGGGGCAGGGAGTGGGAGGCAGAATCCAGCAGAGCTATATTCCAAAAACATTCATATTTTTATTTCATTTTGAGAGAGGAACTGATGGGATCATCTTTGGAGATACAATCAGGAGCATCTGATGTGGAGATGTCCCTCTGGACATTGTTTCAATGACACTAATGTCCCTTCCTGACATTATTTCAAGCAGTATATGTAGCATCGAACCAGGGGATGCAACAAGCCAAGTGTCCTTCATTGTCTGGACCAGCAGCAATTGGCATGAGAATAGTGGGTGTGTGGATTGCAGATGAAGAGTGCATTGATTCAGAATCATAATCCATCCTCACAATCACTACGGGGATTTCCACTTGAGTTGGTGCTGGGAAGGTAAAATAGGTTGGCCAGGAAGCTCACTTCCATTACACTTGCCTGGCCTTCACTGTATTTCACATGGATGAAGATCAGACATTCAGTTTGCAATCATATGCACGCTTACCGAGGTGTAAGCTGCATTGCACACAGTGGAACTTACTTTGGAGGAAAAATATATGGGGTTGTGCTGCCTGGCAGCTGAAGGCTGATGTGCCAAAACTCCCCATGGAAGTGATCTCGAAACATGTCAGAAGTGCTGGTTCAATTAATACCACAATGGCCAATTAATGATTAGATAGGAACCCCGTAGTAGTAAGCTGGTGATGTTGAGCTCTAATTTTCTGTAGAAGAACACGGTACCTCCTCTGTCGTGTTAATGTTTCCTTCTTGTGTGAGGGCTCTTTTGTGGTCCTTCAACCAACAATATATTGATCCTCATTTTATTGTCTTGTACCAATGAAAATCTTTAAAAGATCAACATTCTGATTTGCAGTTTTTATTGTACCCGGTGGGCTACATGTAGCATGGTAGCATGGAGAATCTAGCCAGCCTATTAAAAATGCATTTATTTCAGCAGGTGATTGATGCTTAGAAATTATTTGAACTTGTAGAGCAGTAACCTTGGACATCGGTGCACCAGCAGCGTCAATAATACCGATATTTAATCATCTCCTAGGAAAATGTTATAATGCCGCTTGAAGGTTACAGTAAACTCACGGCTCATAAAAATGGAACAAACAGTCAGGAATTCTCTTTTCATTGATTAAATGGCTATGAACACAGTGGTGTCCTAAACAGGGCACAAGATAATATGCTGACCGCCAACTCTACATATTTGCTCAAAAGAAAGTCCCAGCGGTCTGAACTGGAGGTTTCCCCTTGCTAATTGTGCATAGCTCTGTATCCTTAAATTGTTGTCATGTCCGCAAGTGGTGCTGTGGGTTAAACCACAGAGCCTAGGACTTGCCGATCAGAAGGTTGGCGGTTCGAATCCCTGCGATGGGGTGAGCTCCCGTTGCTCGGTCCCTGCTCCTGCCAACCCAGCAGTTTGAAAGCACGTTAAAGTGCAAGTAGATAAGTAGGTACCACTCCAGCGGGAAGGTAAACGGTGTTTCCGTGCGCTGCTCTGGTTCACCAGAAGCGGTTTAGTCATGCTGGCCACATGACCTGGAAGCTGTACGCCGGCTCCCTCGGCCAATAAAGCCAGATGAGCGCCGCAACCCCAGAGTCGGTCATGTATGGACCTAACGGTCAGGGGTCCCTTTACCTTTACCCAGTAAAGGAAGTTAGAAAAACTAAACTGCATCCACTTGGAAACTTCTGATTCTCTGAGTTAGAACATAAGACCTGAGCTTGGTGGTCAGTAGAGTTGCACAGCACAGCTCCTGACTGAGAACTATACCACTGGA
Source organism: Podarcis bocagei (assembly GCF_964188305.1). Lineage (NCBI taxonomy): Eukaryota > Metazoa > Chordata > Lepidosauria > Squamata > Lacertidae > Podarcis > Podarcis bocagei. The sequence continues at coordinate 58,575,985 of NC_138134.1, forward strand.
AGTGGGAGGCTCCCTTTTCTAATGCCTTGCAAGTAGAAAAGTAGTAGATCAAGCATAGCTTTCTTTCCAACAGTGTTATTTCTGGTGGGGAGCACTAAAACTAGCCCTGAAATGGGATGTTCCAAGGAAAAGGAGAAGGCGGGACTGAGCCAGTCTGGGATCTGCTGGATCCTGCACCAGTATTGCTGTCATCAGATGATGGTGTCAGGCCTGATCTGGACCTGATCTCTGTACCAGTTATTCTGCTCTTCCCTTCCACTGCTCCTCCTCTGAGTGGCTGGGCTGTGGCTATGGCATTGGTCCTGTCCCTCAAGAAAGCCCTGCTGGCTGGTTGGATTGTGCCCTAAGTCTCAATCTAGCTCTGTAACTGTCACATTTGCCCTGTGATTGCTACCATTGGCAGTGCAGCCTGGCAAAGAACAGTAAGAAATGAGAAAGGACTGTAGAAGAATAGATGCATTTAACATCCAGTCCTAGACTGACAATGTAAACTTACCCTGCCACAAGTTGTGTCAGGGAACCAGCAAACGGGAGGTTTTTTTTGCAGATTGTTGCATTGGGTTATTATACTGCCATGAACAGCCTCTCTGGACCATATATATATATGGATATATAAATCAACAAAATCATCATACCTGGTTTTCTGGCAGCGCACAGCAACTTCTCATTACCAGCATGAGTTCTGGTTGCCTTCTGCTGAAAAACTACATGAAAAGGAAATTAGGAAATGAAAGATGGCAGCAGAATAAGTATGGTGATTACTTTTCAGAACTCCAGTGCGTCACAAGAGCATCCAAGGACCTTGAAAACAGATTACAAGGAAATAGCATGAGCTCTCACAGTGTCGATGGGCATTATTTTGGAATACTTCTGGGCAGAGGCAAATTCAGAAGTGCAGTATCCCTTCATGATGCTCACAGCCACACCCCCTCAAAGTCACGCCCCTACTAAGATTATACAAGCATCTTAGATTATACAATAATCTTATAATCATTCAATAATAATAATAATTAGGGATGCATTGTAATGCAGACCTCTCTGTGTTGCCTTTCAGATAGATCTACTATTTTCTGTGCAAATGATTTGGAGTGTATCAATATCTTTTTTTCAGAGCAGCTTAAGTTGCCTTTTCCTTGAAGTTCCTTTGTCCATAACAAAACTTGCACACCATTCTCTTCAGACTGAAGCACCTCCCTGCAGCCTTGCCCTCCCCTTCCTGGTCCAGCTCTCCGCTGCCCCAGACCACACTTGGCCACACATGGCAGGAAACTTGGTTGTGTCAACAAATAGAGAGGACATATCCGTCAATCTGCTGATTTATCTCAGTTTCTCATTTCTCAAATCTGAAGTTCAGTTCTCCACATTTTCTCACCAGGATGTGATTTCTTTTTACACATATAGTCTGACTGACTGAACCCAAAGGGTGCTCATCAATGGTTCCTCTTCATCCTGGAGAAGAGTGACTAGTGGGGTGCCACAGGGTTCTGTCTTGGGCCCGGTCTTATTCAACATCTTTATCAACGACTTGGATGATGGACTCAAGGGCATCCTGATCAAATTTGCAGATGACACCAAACTGGGAGGGGTGGCTAACACCCCAGAGGACAGGATCACACTTCAAAATGACCTTGACAGATTAGAGAACTGGGCCAAAACAAACAAGATGAACTTTAACAGGGAGAAATGTAAAGTATTGCACTTGGGCAAAAAAAATGAGAGGCACAAATACAAGATGTGTGACACCTGGCTTGAGAGCAGTACATGTGAAAAGGATCTAGGAGTCTTGGTTGACCACAAACTTGACATCAGCCAACAGTGTGACACGGCAGCTAAAAAAGCCAATGCAGTTCTGGGCTGCATCAATAGGAGTATAGCATCTAGATCAAGGGAAGTAATATTGCCACTGTATTCTGCTCTGGTCAGACCTCATCTGGAGTACTGTGTCCAGTTCTGGGCACCACAGTTCAAGAAGGACACTGACAAACTGGAACGTGTCCAGAGGAGGGCAACCAAAATGGTCAAAGGGCTGGAAACGATGCCTTATGAGGAATGGCTAAGGGAGCTGGGCATGTTTAGCCTGGAGAAGAGGAGGTTAAGGGGTGATATGATAGCCATGTTCAAATATATAAAAGGATGTCATATAGAGGAGGGAGAAAGGTTGTTTTCTGCTGCTCCAGAGAAGTGGACACGGAGCAATGGATCCAAACTACAAGAAAGAAGATTCCACCTAAACATTAGGAAGAACTTCCTGACAGGAAGAGCTGTTTGACAGTGGAATTTGCTGCCAAGGAGTGTGGTGGAGTCTCCTTCTTTGGAGGTCTTTAAGCAGAGGCTTGACAACCATATGTCAGGAGTGCTCTGATGGTGTTTCCTGCTTGGCAGGGGGTTGGACTCGATGGCCCTTGTGGTCTATCCAACTCTATGATTCTATGATTCTAAGTCCTCATGATAATCCAGCATTCTAGCAAGAATGTTTCCCACAAGACACCCATTTTTGTATGCAGTGGTTTAGTGGTCAGAGTGCTGGACTAAGACCTGGGCTCAAATTCCCACTCAGGTCTCTGGGTGACCTTGGTCCAGTCACTGTCTCTCTCGGCCTAAACGACCTCACAGGGCTGTTGGGAGGATGAAATGGGAAGACGGGGAATTGTAGTCACTTCTTGAGTGAGGTAGAAATGTAATAATAAACAATAAATAAAAATAGATATGCACATCTTTGCAAGTTGTCAGGCACTGGGCAGAAGAGGAATGGGAGAAGGAAATAATGGGAGAGGAGGAAGAGGAAGCACCAGGATGGTGACAGCTGATGGACACAGTGTCTTTAGAAAGCATTCCAGAACTCCCCTCTCCCAGAACACAGCAAGCCTTGAAAGTAGGAGAGCAAAGAGCTCAGAAGCAGAGGCCCTCAGCGCCACCCGTAGGGGAGATGAAGACAATGACAAAAGAGGAAGTGGGAGGAAAGGGGGGGTGAAGAGTCACTCAGGATAGCATCACTATCCCAAGAAGCTGTGTTCCAAGCCTATCTCTAAATATAGAATAAAAAGCAGATGGTAAGAACTTGTCTTGTATGTTCCTGGCAACTGGCCGTGGAAGTTGCTTACTGCCGCCTGACACAAGAATTCTCCGCCAATATAATGTTTATTGTATGTTATTTTCATCAATATATACATTTGTATGCATACTCTCAGGGGTCAGCAAACTTTTTCAGCAGGGGGCCGATCCTCTGTTGCTCAAACCTTGTGGGAGGCCAGACTATATTTTGGAAAAATAAAATAAAAAATGAACAAATTCCTATGCCCCACAAATAACCCAGAGATGCATTTTAAATAAAAGCACACATTCTGCTCATGCAAAAACACACGGATTCCCGGACCATCCACGGGCCGGATTTAGAAGGTGATTGAGCAGGATCCTGCCCCCGGGCCTTAGTTTGCCTACCCATGGTCTACCCTAATACACATTTTTCTATTCTTTGTTTGGTTGGAGAAGTGTGTTGCAATTTTGGTGGGAAATTTTGCTTATGCTCAGGGGGCAAGGCAGGGCAGCAATGAGGTTAAGGTGAACCAATGGGAGTGCCAGACTGTCTCCACCGATGTGTCCGCATTGCCCGGACCATATTGCTGTGCTGCCCGCATCAACCCAGTATGTGCCACAGCCACTACTGCCAGGTGACAGGCTCCACAGTGCTACCCCACCAACATGGCTGCTCCTGCAATGCCATCATGTTTCACACCAGTCTAGTGTCAACTGCTCGTAGCAAAGGGGTCAAGGTCTGAAGAGAATTCTACCCTACCCAATGGATGTTAAGTCATGGACAGGCCAAATGTTAATGGCCAAGGGCAGAAAAATGAAGAGTGTGTCCTCTAACAAATTACCCGAAGAGAAAATAAATTGGGTCCAGGACAGGGATACATTCAACAATGTCCCTGATTAGGAAGTACTTTAACTGATAGGCCTGGGTATTTCTGCTGAGTTTTGCAATGCCATAGCAATGAAATAAATGGAATTACTTCTCCAGCTGTTCAAAGTCAAATTGCTAGAACCACTTTACATTCAGCGTCTTGCTGAAAATCATTTTCAGCTGGCAACAAACACTCTGAGTGGGCGAGGTAAGAGAAAATAAATTATTCACTTTTTTGGGACGGAATTAGGAAAACATGTAACTAAACTGCAACACAGCAGGCACACGGGCATGCTATGATTTGAGGAGAAAACAGTGAAGAAACATGTCGACATTTCTCACAACACTTAACAAGCCAAGGCACCCGATTTTGGCAATGACAAACTGGAGCACATCCAGTGGATGGACAGCATATTGAAGGTCTGGAAACTTAAGTCCTATGAGGAATAGGTGAAAGAGCTGGGTATGTTTTACCTGGAGAAGAGATGATTAAGGGAAGGCATGGCTGGATTGCCCCATAGAAGATGGGGCAGACTTGTTCTCTCTCTGTGAGATCTTGTGGGCTCTGTGAGATTCTGCAAGAATTCAATGAGTTCTTGTGAGATTTCAGCAAGATCTTGCCAGAAGCTACTGATACTTCACCAGGGGTTGAAGTGGTGGGATGAGTGAGGTGCCCACAAGGGTGCCACCTCTTGAGCTACCGCTGCCCAAGGTGGCTGTTTCACCCTGTCTCATGAGCAAGCGGACCCTGCTCTTGCTCCACAGAGGACCTATGGGTGGAAATGGGTGGAAGCTGTTTGACAGTGGAACATACTGCCCAAGAGCTGAGGATCTTTCATCCACTGGAGATACTTAAGCGGCTGATGGATGACTATCTGTTAGGGGGGGGTATAGTTTTATCTTGGGCTGTACATTCTTTATTGATAAGGGGCTTGGACTAGAGAACCATAGAATCATAGATTGGTCCAGTTGGACATTATACCTGGTCATCTAGTCTAACCCTCTGCAATGCAGGAATCTCCGTTAAAGCATCCATGACAGATGCTTAAATCTCTGCTTAAAAACCTCCAATGAGTCCACCACCTTCCAAAGGAGTTTGTTCCACTGTCAAACAGCTCTTACTGTCAGAAAGTTCTTCATGATGTTTAGTCAGAATCTCATTTCTTGTAACTGGAAGCCATTGGTTTAGGTCCTACCCAGGTTTGCTCCATCTTCCACGTGACAACCTGTTAGATATTTGAAGATTTCTATCACATCTCCCCTCAGTCTTCTCTTTTCTGGGATAAAGATATCCAACTCCCTCAACTCTAAGGCTTGGTTTCCATACCCTTAATCATCTTGGTTGTCCTCCTTTGCACACATTCCAACTTGTCAATGTCCTCCTTTAACTGTGGTGGCTAGAACTGGAAACACTACTCCAGGTGTGCTCTGACTAAGGCAGAATAGAGTGGTACTATTACTTCCCTTGAACTGTTGATGCAACCTAGAATAAAATTCACCCCTTTTTTTGCTGCTGCATCACACTGTTGACTCATGTTGAGCTTGTGGTCTACTAAGACCTTGAGATCCTTTTCACATGTACTTCTTGCAAGCAAGGGTTGGTATGGAACTGGCTCTTCCTGCCTCTATTGAAATTCATTTTGTAGTTTCGACCCAGTTCTCCATTCTGTTAAGGCCATACTGGATACCAGGGTCTCGGACAAAACCCTGTGGCACCCCACTTCTCACTCCCCCCCCCCCCGGATGGTGTGAACAACCAGCTACAAATCCACTTAACTGCTTTGTATGGAGAAGAACTAGGTTTAATCCCCAGCATCTCCAGGTAGGATTTGGAGAGACCCATGCTTAAAAGCCTGGAGAGTCACTGCCAATCCGTGTGGACAACCCTGCACTAGATGGACCAATGGTGTGGTTCAGTGTAAGGCAACTTCCTATGGCCGCGGAGGCAGGTGGGGGCAGTCATCTGCAGCTTTCCATTGACTCCAATGAAACTTTTGAAAATTTACGCCATCATTGCAGGTAGAACTGATCTTTGAGCAAGCACAGGTCCTGCTGGACTCATTCTGGTTCCCAGTACATAAGCACCTACTTTTCTAATGGTGGAGTGATTATTGTATATTGATTCTGTGCAGAATTGCTTTGGGAATAACGTACTGAAAAGGGACATTTATGAGATGGTTTCAGATGATATAGTGAACCAAAGCAAGAAAGAGCTATAGAGACTACATTCAGAAAACATTAACTTTGGTGAATTCAGTTCCTTCTCTCTGATCTTATTTTCTAAGCTTTCACTATCTAATGTAGGATGTTGAGGCAGCAAAAAACTGATTTCCTCCATTGGAAGCACCACCTGTTATGACAAAAGCCCTCAAATATCATTGATGACATTATACAAGTCTTGTTGACTTGAAGGAAACACTCGATGTGAATGAAACAACATTAAGGGAAATTGTGCTTTGAATGAGAATGTGCTTGCTATCAGACCATCAAAATAAAACTGCAGTTCTAGCAAGAACTCAGGCTGGTGGGTGGAAGGTTAAGAGATGTGCCCCTGAAACACATTGCATCCCAACAAATAAAGCTGAATGCCAATGAACAGTCCAGTGAAGGCACACTCTGAGACTGGGTTAAGTTGTTCAATCTGCTTCTTTTTGCTGCTTCTTTTAATGCTACAGAAACACTAGCAACATGGTTCCATTTACTATGAAGGTACCATTGTTGCACAATGAAGCTCTCCTTTACCCCCAGTTGGACTGGTGAGGGGCCCCTCTGAGCCACTGGGGACCATCAGTCACTGCTGGGTTGGGGCAAGTGATGACCCCAGGCCTGCATATAAGCCTGTATTGGCCACTTATGTTTTCCCTTCATTGCCTAAAAGCAGCTATGGTGTGATGTCTTGGAGTGATTTGCTAGCGGAATTGTCATGGTGGCAGGAGAAGAGTTAGCCCCTCCTATGCAAAAACAATTTTTTAAAAAATTTGATGGGGGATGCATTCACACATATTCAATGTAGTACCTAGTTTTGCTGCATTTTTTTTGTACAGTTACTTGAAAGTAAACTCTGTTTCTATTATTATTATTATTATTATTATTATTATTATTATTATTATTATTATTATTATTATTATACCACCCTATACCCTAGGGTCTCAGGGCAGTTCACAGAATAAAATCAAAATATAAAACCACAAAATACATAATCAGAATAAAAAACAACCCAATAACCCCCCCCCAAACCCCCCACATTTTAAAAGGGCATTGGATGTCAATCAAATCAACCAAAGGCCTTGTTAAAAAGGAATGTTTTTGCCTGGCGCCTAAAGGTGTATAATGAAGGCGCCAGGTGAACTTCCCAGGGGAGAGCATTCCACAGACGGGGAGTCACTGCAGAGAAGGCTTGTTCTTCTGTTGCCACCCTCCTGACCTCTTGAGAAGGAGGCACACAAAGAAGGGCCTCAGAAGATGATCTCAGGGTCTGGGTAGGTTCATATGAAAAGAGGCGGTCCTTGAGGTATTGCGGTCCTGAGCCGTTTAAGTCTTTATAGGTCAAAACCAGCACTTTGAATTGGGCCTGGAAACTAATTGGTAGCCAGTGCAGTCAGACCAGGATCGGTGTAATATGCTCAAACCGTCTTGCTCCGGTGAGGAACCTGGCCTCTGAATTCTGCACCAGCTGAAGTTTCTGAACCATCTTCAGAGGCAGCCCTACATATAACGCATTGCAGTAATTTAACCTTGAGGTTACCAAAGCATAGACAACAGGAGTTAGGCTATCCCTGTCCAGATAGGGCTGATGGAAGGCACTCCAGGCCACTGAGGCCATCTGAGCCTCAAGCAACAGCAAAGGATCAAGGAGTGCCCCCAAGCTATGAACCTGCTCCTTCAGAGAAAGCCACTCCCGAGCTACGGAGGGGTGTGTGTGTTGCAGGCGCACGCCCCCATCCACACTCTCGCGGGGCTGGCGCCAGCCCCGCGGGGACTCGGGGATCTCATCATTATTCATGTCCGGCAGCTCCAGCCAACGGGCTGCCACCGGGGCGGGGCCAGCGAAGGGCACATAAGGTCGGGGCAGCCCGGGCTTGCCCCTTTTCCCCCCTTGCAGCAGCCACGGATGTACATCTGGGGGGCTCCCCCTGTTGGTGCTTAACCCTCCCCGGTTAGACCGGATAGACTGTTAGGGCCAATGCCTAAGGCCAATACCACTCTTACCTGCAATCAATAAAGTTGTGACCATTTTTCGCCCATTAACCTAAATTCTGGTGTCCGGTGTCTTTATTTATTCCTTCTGGGGAGGGGGCGGGTATCGCCACGCAAAGTGTAACCCCATCTAAAGCAGGCAACCTCCTACCCATCCGGTCTAGGAAACCACCCACTAACCCACCCTCAGTCTTATCTGGATTGAGTTTCAGTTTGTTGGCTCTCATCCAGTCAATTACTGAGGCAAGACACTGGTCCAGCACTTCCACTGCCTCGTCTGCAGATGTAAAGGAGAAATAGAGCTGAGTGTCATCAGCATACTGCTGACAACACACTCCAAACCTCCGGATAACCCCACCCAGCATTTTATGTAGATGTTAAACAACGTAGGGGGTAGGATTGAGCCCTGTGTAACCCCACATTGAAGGTTCCACGGGGCTGAAAAGCAAGTAACACCCTCTGGGAGTGGCCATCCAAGTAGGACTGGAACCACTGCAAAGCGGTGCCACCCACTCCTAGTTTGGAGAGTTGCTCTAGAAGGATACCATGGTCGATGGTATCGAAAGCCACTGAGAAGTGTTTGGATTTGGATTTGATATCCCGCTTTATCACTACCTGAAGGAGTCTCAAAGAAGCTATCATTCTCCTTTCCCTTCCTCCCCCACAACAAACACTCTGTGAGGTGAGTGGGGCTGGGAGACTTCAAAGAAGCGTGACTAGCCCAAGGTCACCCAGCAGCTGCATGTGGAGGAGTGGAGACGCGAACCCGGTTCACCAGATTACGAGTCTACCGCTCTTAACCACTACACCACACTGGAGAAGTCGAGAAGAATTAACAGGGACATGTTTCCCTTGTCTCTCTCTTGACTGAGGTCATCATACATAGTAGAACTTCCTTCTGAAAAAGCATGCACAGGTTTGCAGTGCACATCCCATGGAAAGCAACAAGACTTTACCGTAAAGTATGTTTACTACTGGAATGTGTTTGTGTGGCAAATCAAAGAGGGGCAGGGAATTACAACAGCGCTAAGCAGGCTTCTTCCTTGGCAGTCTTTTCCAGGGATGCCAATGAGTCAGCAGGCACAGAGACTGAAGTATCCCCCTTAGGCCTGAGGCAATTCTCTAAGGTCAGAGCTGAACTACATGGCAGATCACTGTAAGCAAAACTGCACCTGTCTCTGTGGTTAAGCTGTGCTAACTTCAGTCTCCAGGGCGGATGAGCCTGTGCCTTTAATGAGCACAAACCTTTTGCTATGTGCTACGAAACAAAATGCTCTCATGCATTTATTAAACAGTTATTCTGACATTGTGTAATTGGAAGCATATTGAAATAACCTGGTGAGGAATATTAAGAAGCCAAGGAACAGGAAGGAAGCGCGTCGAGAGTGCACGCCATCTGGACATAAAGCCATTTGGCACGACGGCGTGGCTTCGTCTTGATGAAATTTTCCTATGTTACTGAATATTTATCTGAGTATAGATGGTGCAATGATTGAGGGCAGGGGGAGGTGTGTATGTAGTAAGAAATAGATCCCACTCTTTCCTGAAGGCAACAACATGTTTTGCAATGTGCACCTGATATTATTGCAAATTGAACTAAACATTGGTGGGGGAACATTTCCCTGCTTTAACCATTTTCGTATGTGTAGCCTTGCTGGCTGGAGATGATGGGAATTATAATCCCAAACACCAAGACGATACCAGGCTGAGAAAGCTTGATCTCAGCTTACTCCATTTCCTGAACTGAGACATTTAGTCTTCAACTGTTCATTGCCTTTTGCTAGCTAATTACGCATAAATGACAGCCTTGAGATAACTACCACCCCCAGATTCACCGCCGAACTCCTCGTTAAATGAGAATCTGTTTACAGATCATCCGCTGATGTTTTCAGTGCAAAAGAAAAAAAGAAAAAAAAGCTTTCTCCCAAAAGCCTTGTGAAGTGTAGTTCCTTAAGTGAGCTAGGAATATCCAGTTAATGATTCTTAACATGGTCTATATGGTGCCTCTGGCACCAAATCACGACAGTTAAACTGGTATAAAACTGATGTAAGTACCTTAGAAGTTCTCAGGGGTCTTTAAAAATAAAATAAAATAAAGAAACATTATTCAACTTGCTTGTTTCCAGTCTGCACTGATGCTTTCTCTTTTCCTGTTCCTCAAGGGCAGGATTGCCACTGCAGCAAATCAATGCTGTTGTGTTACGTTGCAAACCTCCCTGTGATCTTTGGATGAAGGACAGTATGTAAATTTAATAAATAATAATAATAACGCCTGGATTCTAGCATTGGGTACTCTACGTTATGGGTGGACTCCTGATAGGCACTAAATGGAGCCTGTGGCTGGTCTGAATAGAGTTTAAAAAGCAGAGTTAACCAAAAATGCTTTGGTGCCTGAATCTTACTTCATCAGTGACAAGAAGACAATATCCTGAGCAGGCGTTAAGGGACACATAGCTCTGCCTTCCAACCCATACTAACTCTTTATCCACTAACAAAACCATAATATTTAAGTTTTTTATGTGTTGTGTTTTTCTGCAAAGAGCTGAACATGAATGTACAAAGAATGTTAGACTGAGATTATTCTGTATATTTACAACAGATATTCGCTGGGCATTAATGGAACTTTATGAAAAGTGAATGGCAAACAGAAGTTACCTTGTGCTATGTAAGGAGTGCTCTCCACTTTTGTAGGTGCAAACAAAGGACGAGGTGCGGGCGCTGGTGGCCGGTTCATAATAAAGGACCTGCCACCTTTCCTTCGCTCTTTGTTGTCGTTGTCAAAAATGATATCGTACACACCATCATCCACAAGAGCAGAGCTGTATGGATCTTCCTCTTCTGATTTCTCAGATTCACCTTCTTCTTTCTCCTCCTCGTGTATCTCATCGGTTTTCTTTTGTTCTTTCTCTGCTTCCCATTCTACAAAACACGCACAACAGCAACATCATTATCCAGGCTCCTGGGTTTCCAGGGTGAATGAAAACACCACCATATGCCTGTTAAAATAAGCCTTAGTAAAAATCTTTGCACGTTGCATACAAAGACCATGTATACCTCTATAAATTGGACAGCTCAAAATCACATTTATTCCCTTAAGACCACAGTTGCCTGCCATTTCTATTAGAGGCAAAATGGCCTTTTAAAAACAATACAAATTCATCGGGATGAACTCTTGTAAACTGCTATATAAATGCTAAAAAAAGTATTATGGGTTCCTTATAATTGTGTAATCTGGAGAGGTGTGTGTCTCGCTTTAAGCTCAAAAGAGTAGTGAGGATGTTAGACAGTGCGAAAAACATAGTTATTGCTAGGTACTTTAAGGACTTTTGAAAAACACAAATTTGCCTAAAAATTGCGTATGCTGTACTAATTTGTATGAACAGGGGCTTCTGGTTGAATTAAGATTCTAGGAGACTGAGTCTCACCAGGGCAGGTATTTTGCACTGTTGACATAGAAATTCTGCAAAAACCATTCTCAGTAAGCCCAGATTCCTGCATTGCAGGTGTTTGGACTAGATGACCTTCGCAGTCCCTTCCAGCTCTACAATTCTATGATTCTATGTACACGTGTTTGTGTGAAAGAAGCTCAAGGTTCCCATTCATACAGTTCAGCTACTGCATACACAGCGACACGGACAGTAAACCCATTGAATGCAGAAAAGACCTACAATCAGAGATATTTCCTCGATGACTGTTAACGAAAGGCAAATTAAAACAAGTGTGGCATCCTGTGTTTCATATGAAGAAGAGACCCTTCCCAACTTGCCATTATTATTATTATTATTATTATTATTATTATTATTATTATTATTATTATTATTATTATTATTCCACTATGTTAGCATTCTGACCTCCTGGCTTCCACAGGGGGCACTCATGCCACTGGCAAACAAACCTTTCCCGGGAAGGATGGCAGCGGTGGGTTGACTCCAGGTTGCTCTGCAGCTATTCTCTTGCAGTACCTGCAGCAAATGACTCTCTAAAGAATGTGGATGGATGACTCATTACAGTTTCTCTTTGAAAAAGAAACGATCGCACCCCTCCCAAAGATGAAACCAACCTAATGCTTCACAGAAACACAGCGCAATTAAACTGAAAGATTCATACAGAAAGCGCTTCAGAGGGATTTGGCTTCATCCCCAGGATATTAACTGGCACTGCCTGGAGTTAGTGTGCACGTCTGCCTGCTTAGAGACACGTCCGTGATGCAATAGAATTATTCATGTGTGGCGTCGCCATGTGCCAGTTTGGCGGGCCGACGAGCCATTCCAAACCCTTTCCAATAAATCCTTTGATCCCTTCTCCCCTCCTCTGTCGGCTGCTCTTGTGGGAACAGTGGCACTTCAAGGGCACAAGCCACGCAAAAGGTGATTTGGCAAGAGAGCAGTATCTTTATCATGGGCGGCAGCACCCACCATATTTTATGGCAGTTAAAAAGACTCCAGACTATTTTGTCGCAACACTTTGCGCATTTCTATGCTCCATTGTTATATTGGTTTATGTGAACCAGTTATATCTATATCTATATCTATATCTATATCTATATCTATATCTATATCTATATCTATATCTATATCTATATCTATATCTATATCTATATCTATATCTATATCTATATCTATATCTATATCTATATCATCTATATCTATATCTATATCTATATCTATATCTATATCTATATCTATATCTATCTCTATCTCTATCTCTATCTCTATCTCTATCTCTATCTCTATCTCTATATCATCTATATCTATCTATATCATCTATATCTATATCTATATCTATATCTATATCTATATCTATATCTATATCTATATCTATATCTATATCTATATCTATATCTATATCTATATCCAATATTGATAGGGCTGGTTCAGGTGAGATTTTCTACAATAGCAGGGGTCAGCAAACTTTTTCAGCAGGGGGCCGGTCCACTGTCCCTCAGACCTTGTGGGGGGCTGGACTATATTTTGAGGGGGGAAATGAACGAATTCCTATGCCCCACAAATAACCCAGAGATGAGTTTTAAATAAAAGGCATGTAAAACATGCTGATTCCCGGACCGGAGCATGTAAAAACATGCTGATTCCCGGACCGTCCGCTGGCTGGATTTTGAAGGCGTTTGGGCTGGATCCGGCCCCCCGGGCCTTAGTTTGCCTACCCATTCAGAAACTTGGAGGCCACCATATATTGCAGAATTACAACACATGTTGCCCCTGACCATTGGCTATGGTGGATGGAGCTGATAGGGGATGAAGTCGAACAAGATCTGGCTCCCCGTTCCTGTTCTAAAATTACTCTGCTTTACACTGGGTGACCCCATTGACAGCATTGCGTAGATAGCCCAGTCAACGCTGGCACAGTGACAAGGTTGGTGCCAGGCAGACCTCCCTATGGAGAGCATTTAATAAACAAGGAGCTACTACAGAGGAGGCCCCTGTGGGAGGGCATTAAATGCTTCACATGTGCAGACCTCACTTTTCACCATATGTCTCAATGCAGAAAAAAATAAAATGTGCAACATGCAAAATTTAAAATGAGTTTTAAACATCAGAGAGCAGAACATCAGCACAGCACTCATGGTGCAAAGGCTTTCTGAAATGAAACCACTTTAACCTGATGTCTGACCCTTAGCAGGAATGGTTTCTGCCTGGTTTCTAATGGGAGAGAATTCCATAGAGTCATGCTCCGGTCAATGCAGGAATGCTACTGGTGCTCCCCCAGGCAAACTCAGTGATCAACTTGGGGCGTACTGGTGAAGGCAATCCTGGGCCAAAGTTGCTTTATACACGAGTGTAAGAACCTTTAACATGGCCCCAAAGCAGTTGGGAAGTTACTGCAGGCTTTTAATGCTAGTGCCATGTGCTCATGGTAGTCTGTTTCCATCCCCAGCAACAGGCAGCATAAAATGGCAGCACAGAAATATCTAGATTAATTAAATAAATACTGCAAATATTTTGGGAGGATTTGTTTGCTTTCATGACTCCGTACCTGGGGTCCAGTTGAAAACCTCATCTTGTCTTGTGGTGGTAAGTGGGTTTCGAGGCGGCAAAGGTGGCCTCTCAGGGTAGACCACATTTCTGCTTCTTCCTTTAGGAGCCTTCTCCTCCTCCTCCTCACTTGAGCATTGTGGATTCCCCCCTAATTTATTTTCTTCTTCTCCTCCTGTTTTAGCCTCTCTTTCCTGTTCCTCTCCATCACCAACCATTCTCGAGTCCTTCTGGATTTTCCAGCAAGCTCCAGGCTGTTCTCTTGGGTTTGGCCTGGCGGGTAATGCTGAGGAGGACATATTATCATTATTTCATTTTAAAATACAGTATGCCATCTGGAAACATTTCATATTTCACAGATTTCCACTGAAGCAACGGCAGCACTGCTTATAAAACTTTCATGAACTAATACAGTGGAAAAGCTGACACATGTATAACTCCCGTGAAAAAGCACCTAAAATATTTATTAAATGAATGGTGGAGGTTTTCATTAGATTTTGTAACTTTCCTGTGTAACATATTCATGCGTGTGATAATGCTAGGCTTTCTCCAAATGGTGGTGGAAACCCAGAACTGAGTCTTCTCCCCTTCATGCGCCCCCCCAACCTGAGCTCAAATTGCTCGATTATGAATGCAGCACAGCACATAGGAGTGAGTCGAGCAGGCTATAACTTATGCAGCTGTATGGGGTTATATATTTTTAATAGACTGTGACTCGCCAGCTTATCATTTGGCATTCTTTAACATGGAATAAATGTTGCCCTTAGGAGAAGAAATGTTAGAATTGCTGCAAAGATGGTCCTTCAATGGGTTTGTGAGGCCCTGGTGTCTCACTGAGCACACATATAAAGGATGAAGCCACCCAGGGTAGTGGGGAAGGCAAATGGCTTCCACAAGGTTGGGTTTTTTTAGAGACAGTCTCTATTTTGGAAGAAATGATGCCCCTCGTGCATTCCATTTGCTTGCAGCTGCAGTTAACAATGCCTTTGCCCATTGATAGCTGAACTGCCGACATCTGAGGCTGGGATATGACCCAGCTACTTGGCACTGGCTTCATTTGAGAAGTCTGGCCGACTACCAACAGTGGCAAAACTAAGGGTCATTATAAAGATATAATAAAGTGGCTCCCCACCACCCATGAACCACTTTAAAATGGCTATGGGTCTTGGTAGACCTCTTAGTGATTTCACTGCCTGTTTGTAGCATAGATGCTGTATACTTTTTAACTGCATTTTATTGCTGGGAGAGATCATCAGGGGGTTTGGGCTGGGCATTCATCAATATGCGGCTGATACCCAGCTCTACCTCTCTTTTAAATCAGAACCAGTCTTGTGTGAGTGTCTGGAGGCGGTTGGAGGATGGATGGCAGCTAACAGATTGAGGTTGAATCCTGACAAGACAGAAGTACTGTTCTTGGGGGAAGGGGGCAGGCTGGTGTGGAGGACTCCCTGGTCCTGAATGGGGTAACTGTGCCCCTGAAGGACCAGGTGCGCAGCCTGGGAGTCATTTTGGATTCACAGCTGTCCATGGAGGTGCAGGTCAATTCTGTGTCCAGGGCAGCTGTCTACCAGCTCCATCTGGTAAGCAGGCTGAGACCCTACCTGCCCGCAGACTGTCTCGCCAGAGTGGTGCATGCTCTAGTTATCTCCCGCTTGGACTATTGCAATGCATTCTACATGGGGCTACCTTTGAAGGTGACTCAGCAATTAATCCAGAATGCGGCAGCTAGACTGGTGACTGGGAGTGGCTGCCGAGACCATATAACACCGGTCCTGAGAGATCTGCATTGGTTTCCAGTATGTTTCCAAGCACAATTCAAAGTGTCAGTGCTGACCTTTAAAACCCTAAATGGCCTCGGTCCTGTATACCTGAAGAAGTGTCTCCACCTCCATCGTTCAGCCCAGACGCTGAGGTCCAGCACTGAGGGCCTTCTGGCGGTTCCCTCACTGTGTGTGTGAAGTGAGGTTGCAGGGAACCAGGCAGAGGGCCTTCTTGGTAGTGGCACCTGCCCTGGGGAACACTCTCCCATCAGATGTTAAGGCAATAAGTAACTATCTTACTTTCAAAAGAATTCTGAAGGGACATCTGTTTAGGGAAGTTTTTCACGTTTAATGCTGTATTGCGTTTTAATATTTGGCTGGGAGCCACCCAGAGTGCCCAGGGAAACCCAGTCAGATGGGCGGGGTATAAATAATATATTATTATTATATTATTATTAGTATTCTTTTTACTTCTTATATTCTGTCTTACAGTATCACAAATTGAATTCCATCGAATTCAGATGGTAGGGGTTCTTCACAGACCACCCAAAGTGGATGACCCTTTGGGAACTCCTGGGGAGCTGGTTAGGACTGGCTGCCAGGGACATGGACTTCCTGACAGCTGTTTTGACAATGCAGTGCAGTGAGGAACCTAGGTTAGTCCAAAGGAGGGACTGGTACCAGCCTCCTTTTGCTACATAGCCAAAGGTGCTCCTTTCTAGACTCAGATAAGGAGCGATGGTCTTCAAGACGGCCACTGGAGTACCTGTGGAGTCTTGGTGCTTGTGTGCAGTTTAGGGCAAGGGATGCTAGTGGTAAAACACCAGGAATACCAGAGGATGGAGTGTGCTCAAAGGGAGAAGAAAATGGTTAATGGCAAAAAGCTAATGTGCTTTAAATTAACTAAGGTAGAAGCTGCTCACAAAACTGTAGCTCTTCCCTGTGGATGTACGCATTAGGACATATAAATTTATATTGTCACTGTGGAGAAGAAGCAGTGTTGGAGATCTCTATACCAGAAACGTACAAAGTCCATTGCAGAGAGATTCTGAGCTCATCATCACCACGTAAGTATTATCTACTGTCTCGACTTCTTCCTCCTCCTGATTGTTGCTTTCCTTGCTGTCTTCTTTTATCTGGGAGGGAAAAGACCAAAGAGTGCTCAGTAGCAGGAGTGTCCATCAGGGTTTCAGTGCAGGCCAGAGAGCACAGTTCTGGAGCCAGCCATGCAGATATCCCATCTGGTCCCCTACTTTCTGCAGAACTGGTTTCCCTCTGAATGAGCTTTTCCTTAGCAACATCTGCTTCAACACAATCCAGTTCTGTAAAAAGCGTAACAGGAGACAAAGGAACACAGGGAGAAAACATAAAAGGTTGACCCCCTAATTGCAATAAGTTAAAGCTGACAACTTGTTGGCATGTTTGCACAGGAATTAATCAGCTCTTTTTGTATGTGTGTTGGTTTGTTTTGCAAGCAACACTAAGCATAGACCACAGCAAAAATCCAAAGAGCTATTTTAGGAGTGCCCAAGCATACCTGGTGCAGCAGAACTTCTATTTGATAAACATAAGCCCCAAGGTCCCTTTGGCTAGAGGAACTAATCTGGGAATAGAGAAGCTCAGGCATGTGGGTCAGTGTGGCTCTCCAGTCCTTTGTAACTGGTCCTTAGGACTCTCCCCAAGCCACAAACCCCTCTGCCCTTTGCTTTGTATCCCCTTTGGATGTTTTTTTGCCTGGCCAGAACATATCTATGAAATCTAATTCTAAATTCCCACTACCAATATACTAGAAGCTAACATATTGCTGAGGTTGGCCCTCACTTTACTCTGTTCTTTGACTCTCAGTCAAGGTACTTGATTTGATTGTCTTTGCCCTGTATCAGCATCCCTCTATTGTCAGAATCAATGTTGGCCCTGGGCCATTTGACATCACTCCCTTTCTGATTTTGGGGCCAGCGCTCATGTGATACAAAAGCTCTGGATAGAAGATTTCTGACTGGATCTCATGATTTTTATTTTTTTAAGTGCCTTTCCCATTCACCACACCCCTTACAAATGGAAAAAAGATGGCACCATATATATTTCCCAGGAGAGTGACTTTGGCCACTACCAAAAAGCTTTTATTGATGAGCAAAAGAGCAGAACCCCAGTAGCTGGTTGTATAGCATGTGCAATCTCATATGGATGCAAGATTCTTGATACTCAAAAGGTGTACACATTCTGAACAAAAAATAAAGTCTGCTTTCAGCAGCTGAATGATTTGACTGATACACTACACTTGTATACACATTTGTTTGTTTTGCATATTTTATTCTGTCCCTGCTAGTTGTGGGAGAGGAGAAGCAGTTATGCAGGCACAAAAGCAACCCCCTGCCCCCCCAAGGCAATCCCAATAAACCCCCTTTTTGGTTTTGTACATTTCACCTGTTTTTACAGCCATGAGGTCTAGAAACATGTCTCTGTTTCTATGAAATCACCCTGCTGAAACATGATGGATAGGTAGGTAGCAAATTACTTTTTGTACTCACTTTGAATGTTCTATCTGTTGGGGGTGCTAGTCCACTTGCCAGTGCACTGGCAAATTGCATTAGGTTGTATTCTACTTACAGCAGACAAACTGACCTACTGAAAATAATGACTAACTTAGGTTTAAAAATTTCAGTGGGTCCACACTCAGTATAACCTACTTGTGTACAACTCAATGCCTTTTTGTTTTGTTGTTCTCTGTTCGACTCTGTGAGGGCTTACATTTTATTTTTTCATTTTAACAAGGTAGTGCATCGTGTACTGCCTGGCATTTGCTTTTGAAAAAAGAGAAGACATTTTCAAGGCTGGAATTTAAGGAGCATATGTTGGAACTCCCTCCCTTATGGAAATTTGCCAAAAGCCTGAACATCTTTTAGACATGTTGTAAGATCTTTCTATTCAGACTGGCCTTGGCTGTCAGGCTTTGATACCTGCTCAGCTTTTGAGCTGCTCCCCAGGATCATTTATATGAGCACAATTCTTTCCCAGGCCAGCAAAATACATGAGAGCAAAGGGATATCCACAGGATAACAATTCCCCTGTTTTTCTCACTCAGTACTACATCAGGCCATTATGGGAGTCAGAAAGCTGTGTGTGAGACTGCCAGGAGTCCCTCAGAAGTGGTTTGCTGTGTTGAGCAGAGCTGCTGCACTAGCTTCCTGTCAGGTGGGTTGATGAGAGAAGGCGGGATGAGGTGGGGTGGTTGATGCAGTGCAGTCACACTGATGGAGCCAATGCATTTGCTGTGTGCCAGACTCCCCACTGCCACGTCTCTCACCCAGAGTGGTGCATGCTCTAGTTATCTCCCGCTTGGACTACTGCAATGCGCTCTACATGGGGCTACCTTTGAAGGTGACCCCGAAACTATAATTAATCCAGAATGCAGCAGCTAGACTGGCGACTGGGAGTGGCCGCCGAGACCATATAGCACCAGTCCTGAAAGACCTACATTGGCTCCCAGTATGTTTCCAAGCACAATTCAAAGTGTTGGTGTTGTCCTTTAAAGCCCTAAACAGCCTTGGCCCAATATACCCGAAGGAGTGTCTCTACCCCCATCGTTCAGTCCGGACACTGAGGTCCAGCTCCGAGGGCCTTCTGGCAGTTCCCTCCCTGCGAGGAGTGAGGTTACAGGGAACCAGGCAGAGGGCCTTCCTGGTAGTGGCACCCACCCTGTAGAACGCCCTCCCATCAGATGTCAAGGAAATAAACAACTACCTGACTTTTAGAAGACATTTGAAGGCAGCCCTGTTCAGGGAAGTTTTTAATGTTTGATGTTTTATTGTGTTTTTAATTTTGTTGGGAGCTGCCTAGAGTGGCTAGGGAAACCCAGCCAGATGGGCAGGGTATGCATGTATGTATGAATGAATGAATGAATGAATGAATGAATGAATAAATAAATAAATATCACCACCCTCCCAGTAAGCAACAATGTCCCATCTGCTCCACCCCACCCAGTGATCTGGTCTCCCCTCCTTCGGGGGATGAGCATGGGAATTCTTAGTGAGAATTGCCCTCAGGGCTAGAAAGCAAGTAGCACAAGAGAGGCCCATTGTTACAGTACCTCACTCGTATCTGACTCTGAGGATTCCAGTTCAGATGTCCTAGCACAGAGGTCAGGCTCAAGTGGCCCTCCAGGGCTCTCTATCTGGCCCTCAAGTCTCTTCTACTCATCAATCCCACTTTGCACCCTCCTTTGGCATTTTTGCCTGACTGGCACATATCACTGAGTTCTGATAACACCTCTAGTTTGATTGGATGAAGGCTAGAGAGAGGTGTGTGCATTTGTTGCTCCACCCACTTTCATCTGTGCCCACCATTAGCATGTGGCCTAGAAATGAATGAGGCCATTGGGCTGAAAGAAGCTTCCTATTCCTAACCTAGCTTTCCCCCTGCTCCATCAGAGTCAACAGCTGCTCCTATTTAAGGCTCAGTCTGCTGCTGAAGCAACATCTGAGCTGTGCTCTCTTGATATCTCCAGCTTGAGCCCTGCATGGAACTGTCCATGGTATCTTCCCATCCTCTCTGCTGAGGTCAGTGCTCACGACAGAGAGCAGTGCCTCCGTATCCCTATCCATCTCAACTCATGCTTCTTGAGCAAGCGGAGAGGGTTCTAAAATGTATTGGGAACCTTCATGAGTGCAAGACGCTCTCCAGTTCATGGAGGGAGATGAGAAAGATGACAAGGGCGGTGAAGCTAGCACACCTGTCCCCACAGTTCCATCTTGTGATTAGATTACATGCAGTCTTCTTGTTTTTTGTCAGTATGCATTGGCATGGTATACCGCCACCTCTGTTCTCCCTGCCACCACCTCACCGCCACCACCTGCCTGCTACCCCCCCTTGCTTCTTCCTCCTCCTCCATCGCTGCTGCTTCCCACGACTGCAAGCACAGCCTCCCAGTGCTGCTTTGGCACGACCCCCCAAACAATGTCAAAGCATCATTCATCAGCCACCTTCCCAGAAGAGGTTTTGGTGATTGTAAAGGTCGCACCAAAGCGCCTCTGCTCTGGCACATCAGGCGGTGGTAATGATGAAGAATCCCACCTCAGCTGTTTGGCTTTTTTCCCTAAGAGAGAAAAGACACATATCTCTATAAGAAGTATCTATTGGGAGGAAAATAGGGTTGATAGAGTGGAACTATGGCTGGGAAAGAAAGTGTTAAACAGCCTCCCTTCTCTGCCCGAGGAGGTGGCATCAAGATCCACATATTCATATGCATAACGCTCAAGAATTCAACATTTCAATCTATTTCAAGGCCCAGTTAACATCAGAACATAGACTCTGGGGCTCAAGTCAATGGCGTATCTAGCACAGCATCTTGTTCTCACAGTGACCAACAGACAGGAAACAAGCACAACGGCATTCCCCTCACTTGTGATTCTTAGCTATTGGAATTCAGAGGCATAGTGCCTTCAACAGTGGAGGTCGATCATAGCCATTGTGGCTAGTAGTCACTGTCTGTACAAACGCCACTGCTCTACATTTTATATCAACTTTAATTTTATTTTTTGCATTTTAAAGTTGTAAACCACCTTGGGTGCCTTGCGATATGTAAACGCAATGTAATCCATTAACCATTTTAAGATGTCCATTAAGAGTCCCAGCTTTCTCTATCATATACTAGTCTCCATGACAGATAACCCTATCCATCCTAGCTGGAATACCTAGAAGACAGGATCACACTGTTAGTCTGAAAAATGCAGTATCAGTATTATTATTTTTGACAAATGCCCAAACCAGATAGCACTCCAGCGGTGTTTGTATTGCAAAGTGCTGCAATATACAGCTCATAAATATGAATGGTCTCTAAGAACTTGCCAGGTATGGCAAGCTTCTTCTTCCTCAACCAAACAAGCAAAACATTTCCCATGCCTGTTGATTAATTTGTTTCTTGTGCTATATTGACCTTTAAAATAAAGTGAACAACAACAAAAACAGCCCTCCACAAATGAAAGGTCTCTGGAATTAGCCCATTAAAACTTGCACTCAGTTCTGCTCAGTAATTCATGCACTTCATGTTGTTTGAAGAGTACAGTTAAATCTAAAACCTTGAACGGAATCCAAATCTTTTATGTTTTCTTTCCCTCTTCTCTTTCAATCGACATCCAAGCCACCAAACTGGCTCCCTTAAAACTGCACAGGCTTTTGCCTAAGGACTTTTGCCATCTGCACTTCTCAAACCAATATGCAAACCAAAACACAGCTGTCCTTCAAAATTTGAACTTCTCTGAATTTTGCAATGCAATTCTCCAGCCAAATAATATATCTGCAAATAAGAACGCA
Organism: Podarcis bocagei; assembly: GCF_964188305.1. NCBI lineage: Eukaryota > Metazoa > Chordata > Lepidosauria > Squamata > Lacertidae > Podarcis > Podarcis bocagei. Next base: position 58,598,142 of record NC_138134.1, read on the forward strand.
TATATTATGCATAAGATAATATTATGCATAAAAATGCACAAGATTAAAAAAAAAAGCGGTAAGAAGGGAGAGCAGAGAGGGCCAATCACTAGCTATAGCACCGAGACAAGAAACTGAGCAGACAAACAGGTCATGTGGTCATCGTCTTCTCTATGGTCAGATATATTGTATTGTATTTGAATAATTATTCCTCATGGTAACATTTTAAACAAGACATCTCCAAAAATAACAGCAGGTTTCAAAAAATAGGAGCTATCCTGGTAAAATAAATGTATACAGTCAAGCCAACAGTGGCATATTTTCTGTCCCACAGTGAAATGGGTAGTTTAAATCGGTGTAATGGTGGATTGCAGCACTTTTCTCCAAACTAAGAACCAAGCTAGAAGTAATGCTAAACTATGAGTAGGGAACCTGTGGCACTCTAGATGTTGTTGCTGATGGGAGTTGATCCAACACTAATGGCTACTGCTCAGGGAAGATGAGAGCTGTTATCTAGCAATATTAGCCAACCAACCAATCTTTAGTATGATGATCACAGATCAGCCACGTTCAAAAATATCTAGAGGGGCACAGGGTCACCATCCTTGCACTAAACATGTTGTCAGAAACCACACCAGCATTTTTAAACAATTATCAATAGGCATGTCACTACTACCCCTCAATGTTTAGCATGTCCACAGTATGAAGAGAGAGAAGATTTAATTCTTGACTTCCCATGAAATCCACCAGCCCCAGCATGGCTATTAGCCTTGGATAACACTCCCACTGTTCAGAAATAAAGCATCATCTGGTTCTGCAAACTTAATCAACCCAGAAACAATATTTCCTATTAAGTTAGCAATGGCTCTCTAAGATTGCTCCTTGCTATTACGGGAAAGCAAGTCATATCTGATGCAATCTAGATACACATCTACCTATTGTCTCCCTATTCTCATTTTCTCTTCTCTAAAGACTGAGGACTAATTCTGCACTCACCCTTATTCACAGAGTCTACAAAAGAGAATGAAGGGAGCTGAAATGAGAATTTGAATCACACACACTGTACACAGAAAGCACAACTGGGGGGGGGATGTTAGCAATTCCTGTTTTGTTTTATTTTCTTGGTGAAGTATTTTGCCTTCTTTTTTCAGCAGTTTTTTTCTAGATGCCAAACATTTCTTTGTAGAACATTTTGGCAGCTCTACATGTTACACAGCAGATATCTAGCAGATACCTGCTCCAGTAAGCCTGGTGTGTCCAGAAGCATCATTAACAACATACCCACCTGAACATTTTATAAACCGCTTTGAGGTTTTATACAATCAAGTGGTATAAAAATTTATGAAATAAACAAACACATTTTTAAAACATCTATGTATGCATCAAGGAGTAAGTGTGATTGCAACGTGGACACCAGTTTTTCCTGCTGCAGCTTGGGTGGCATACATCTTTAAACATCTGTCTGCACACCTCTGGAAACCCTACTGTGACAGAACCAGGGTTTCCAGAGGTGTGTATACAGGAAGAAGTATACGTAAGGTAAAAAGGTAAAGGACCCCTGGACGGTTAAGTCCAGTCCAAGGTGACTATGGGGTTGCGGCGCTCATCTCGATTTTCAGCTGAAGGGAGCAGGTGTTTGTCAACAAACAGCTTTCTGGGTCATGTGGCCAGCATGACTAAACTGCTAATGGTGCAATGGAACACCATGACAGAAGTCAGAGCGCATGGAAACACCGTATACCTTTCTGCCACAGTGGTACCTATTTATCTACTTGCACTGATGTGCTTTCGAACTGCTAGGTTGGCAGGAGCTGGGACAGAGCAACGGGAGCTCACCCCATTGAGGGGATTCGAACCGCCAACCTTCTGATCAGCAAGCCCAAGAGGCTCAGTGGTTTAGACCACAGTGCCACGTGCATCCCTAGGAAGAAGTATATTTGTTCCTTAACATGTATACTTACCCATCCTTCTCGCTAGGGCAGAGAAAAAGGAATAGATGTGTATGTGACTTTACATATGAAGTGTGCCTGCATGAGTGTGTATGAGGGAGATGCATGTGTGCCTGTGGTCTGAATGTATGTGGTGAGTGCATGCATGTGCTTGTTGGTTAACTAGCCCCCTCGGGAGAGGCTGGCCTCTCTCCCTGTTCCCAGAGCTCATTTACCGGCGATCTTCCTCTGGCTGGCATCCCAGACAGACCAGGGAGATCTTGATAGGCGACATCTCCCAGCGTGGAAGATGCACACCCCCTTCTCCCCTTGCACAGGGAAAAAGAAAGATAGTCAGAAAGTCTTTTACATCTTGTTTATTTCTGACTGTACAGCACTACAGAAAACATGTCCGATCAGTTCAAACTTCTCCAAGCAAGAGACACAGACTTCCTTTACAAACGCAACAGGAAGGTCTCAAATTACACACAGAACAAAGCCTTGTGTATCCCATGAACTGCCTGGAAGATTCTTTCCTAGGACTAGGCACATCATGTGATGTAAACAAACTGGCAGTTTGCAGCTGCATTGTACTCATATCGTAACAGTGCTGTGTGTGAGAGTATGTGTGGTTGCATATTTTCCTTGCCACTGGGTACCAGGGAACTTTTACTTAGTACTTGTCATTATTAGACAGCAGCAGCATCACTGTGTGAACTTCACAACCAGGACCAGCAGGATTTATCTGACTGCATGAGGTTGTCCAGGGCAGGTTGGAGGAGCAGCATCAACTGCAAACTCTTTAAATCTTGTGTTATGCCATGACCCCAGGGCAGCCATGTTGTGGCTGGTGCCCATGGCTCTTTCTCAAAATTCAAGACAAACCCACAGATCAAAAAAGATTGGCAGCTCTTGTATAAATGTGACATCTTCAGAATCATATTGTAGCTATGAACTATGCAATCAAGCCTTGCAATTAATAATAAACATTCAAAAATGCAGCTCACTAGATATTTAATGATTGTTCAGATCAAAAATCTCTTCATGTTTGTAAGCCACTTTTAGCTTCTAATAGCAGTCATGTAATTTCGTGTGTTTTAGTGCCCTTTCCTGACAACCCATTCTTTCTGCTATTCGAGCAGAAGGCAAAGAAGACATCCAAGAAGGTGTTTCTGATTGCTAATTAAAGCCAGGTACAGATATTCGGTAGTGAAAACTGGTCTCGGGTTCCTGCAGCGAACTGCATGGGGAAATTTATTGTGAAGAAGCAGCTGTCTACAATAAGTAGGCTAGAATATTCTTAGGGGGTTTATCATGTTGACTAGTATTAACAACTCAGTAGATGAAGCATTAAGGAAGTCAGACAGGGGTGTATGATTCACCTTCATAAACACCCCGGGTCTATCCGTGCTACAGATTTCAGCTGGCTTAATTGTCATTGGACGGATCCACACTATGCATTTAAAACACATTTGACACACAATTCATTAAGGTTGCTGGGAATTTCACCTTTGTGAGGTCAAAACTACAGTCCCATTCCTGGAACCGAAGTTTACCCCCTCATATAGCTAAAATTCCCACCACACTTCCCAAAATCCAGTTCCCAGGATGCTCTGGGGAAAGTCATACACTTTAAATGTGCTTTAACTATACAGTATGCACACAGCCTTAGTTATCAGTGGAGTAAACATTGCAGTGGAGTTCTTGGATCTAACAACAGCAACAATAAACACATTAAAATATGTTAAATGTGGATTTCAATGCCAATGAGAAGAATAGCCTTATGGGAGAGCACAAGTGTGCAGAGACTGGAAATGGAGTGATTTATTTATTGTTAGTTTGGTGGCACCTTTTGCCCTCAAGCTCCACTAGTTTCCAGTCAAAATTTCTCGTCAAAGAACTTTCAGATCAGCTTTACTCCTATCATAAAGAAGACTGACAGTGTCAAATACAAGAGGGCAATCATTCTTGCAGGAAGATAGGGAGATTGGGGTCTCCTGGGGCTTCCCGTTCCAATACATTATTTGGCAGTGCTTATGAGAAGAGAAGACTCCCTGGAAAAGACTCTGATGTTGGGAAAGATGGAGGGCACAAGGAGAAGGGGATGACAGAGGACAAGATGGTTGGACAGTGTTCTCGAAGCTATGAACATGAGTTTGACCAAGCTGCGGGAGGCAGTGGAAGACAGCAGTGCCTGGCGTGCTCTGGTCCATGGGGTCATGAAGAGTTGGACATGACTAAACGATTAAACAACAACAACAACATGTGGTGTAGGAACACCATCAGCACACTCTTGGAGGCAGGATACAAGGGTATTCCCTGAGATCTCTGGGCTGTATGTATAGAGCTGCAAAGAGCTGATCAGCACCTGGAGAACTATTTCCACACTTTGGTTATGCTTGCATGATTGAGTACCACACAGACACCCCTGCGTTTTGTTTTGTGACAAAACTGGACATTATTGTAAATGAAGAGCTGCCACTGAAAACAACAGCCAGTTGTCTAATTTCTCCTTCACTTCAGGCGAGTAGAATTTACTTCGTTTTGTGATGTCATGACATTCTGCATTTCCCCACCTTCATTTCAAAATGATTGGCAATGCCATGGGCTGAGGAAAACATCACTGCCCCCTTTCTCTTAACGTCTGAACACAAGAGCATTCTGCCATATAGTGAAGGAGAATGTTGCATATATTATAACCTAATTACTCTGTGAGGATAATATGAAAATGATGTCAAAATAAACCATTGCAACTGACTTCCAGAGGGGGAAAAGAGAGCATCTCTAGATAGATCTTGTTCTTTTCTTGTACATTGTGAACATTACTAAAACAATTCCAAATACTTTCCATTCCACATTCCCAAGAATGATAGCAGTGACAGGAAGGGTCATGGGCACAGAGAAGAAATGTTTTCTCCATATTGCACAGAAAGACAAAATGAGCAATTATTTTTATAACGGGATACAATAATGGTGAGCGCTTCCTTGACCTTTCTGGAGTTGACTGCCTTATATTCATTGAAATGACTTTGGCAGTTTTCAGTTACGGAAGACAGCATACAGTTTGTCTTTCATAACTCAGGGTGTCATGAAGATTCTTGGAGGAACTGATAAGAGCCCTCTTTCCACTACCTCAAAATGTGTGCAAGAGGTTTTGTGACTGTGGAGGTTATGTACACTAGTAGCTATTGATAGCCTTATCCCCCATGAAAGCTTGTGTAGAGGTACTGAGGTTTCTCTCCATTTAAATATGCTGGTTCATTCCTCCAGTTTTTTATTCTTCTGAGATGAGCAGCCCACATGAATGTGCGAGGAATTTCATCTCTGCAAATTTCTCTATGAAATAACTGCACCTGCACCTCTGGGACATGGACTATAACTGAGTTGCCCACTGGATTCCATTTTTTACAAATGTTGCAAAGCAGTTCTTGAGTGCACCCCTTCACCCTGGCCTTTGATACCTGAGGTATGTGTTTTCAGGACCCACCCAGTTCCTGTGACTGTAATTTATTTTAACTGTTTTTAATACTGAATTTTAAATTGTTGCAACCCAATCCTGGGTATTACCTGAAGGGTGGGCAATTAATTTAATTATAATAAGAGGTTGCCTTCTATTCAAGAGTACACCCACTTGAATTAATGGACTTAAGTCAGTAAAGTCCATTAGTTTCAATAGGTCTACTCAGTAGGACTTCAGTAGGACCAGTATTGAATACCTACTACTACTAACAATAACAATATATTTTCCCTTCTTTAGATACACACTCCATGTTCCTTGTGATAGAGCAAGCTGCAGCATCACCACCATCTCTGGTTTGCCATATCTGGCTCCATCCCCAGAAGATCCTAATGGCTGGGTTTAACTTACACATTCTTTCCACTTGAGTTTCTACCCATGCCTAAATGAAATGCCATGCTGTTAGCGTTGTAGATATACACTTTTATTCATTAAATATCACATATCTCTATGCTGTCACCTAGCAACCAGGCATTGTGGATTTAAGCATTGTGCCTCCTCTCACTTCTGCATTCATGTTGCTAATATACGCACACTCTACAATGTAAAATATTCAGTGAAATATGCAACTGGAAATGTTTAAGTATTTATTATTCATTTTCACCTGACCCTGCTTCTCCACAGTAGCGAGGGTACCCATAAGCTGCAGAAAAAATTAGCTCCATCCATTTGCTCACATGCCTAGAGACAAGATCAACTCTGTTCTTTGGGGAAATTAATCCAGAAGAGTATTTATGGTTCTCCAATCCTGTCTGATTGGTCCTGCCAGCCAAGAAGAATGTGGGAACTGTGAACAAAGCAGCATGATGTTGTGGCGATGATGCTGTTGCACAATCTAGGAACTTGACGAAGAATGAGAGGAAGCAAGAGATGAATGGATGGATGGATTGGAAAAGGAAACTGGGCTGAACAAGTAATACTGTACTATTGTCTCCATTACACACACTTACGAGTCTTGAGTCTAGGAGGATGTTCCAACGGATGGAAAAAAGTGAAATTTTAGGAGAGATTTGAAGGGGTCTAAAGAGGCATTATGGAAGGCAACCAAGGACAAAATGCAGAGTCAGTGCAGGGAACAGGAGACACTTGAGGGACTGATGAAGGGCTGTGCATCAGATCTGGCCAAATCCTGAAACAATTGGGCCAATATAGGGGGAGAGTGGGCTTTGGCTGATTTGGGTAGAGACAACCCCGGATTGCCCTGAGCTGGATTGGGTCACCCAGAGCAATCTAGGGCTGTCAGGGGGCCTGGTGTCAGTCAGGAAACAGAAGCAGACATCAGGTAGGAAGAAGGCTGGGAAGGAAAGGAAAAGCTGCAGGGGTGGGGGGTAGGGCTGTGCACAGCTTAAGACTGATGAAGTAATTCATTATGAGTAATTCTTTACACTCTGTGTGGGGCTGCCCTTGATAATGGGCAGCCTGACACTCTATTTATTTCTCCACACCGCTAAACTTTTTAACAAACATTTACTAACAGCAATAATGCCGCCTGCTTTCAATATCTAGGTGGGTCATCTGGTCCGTCCCCCCCCCAATTGCAACAGTAAGTTCCTGCTCTTAGGAAAACACCTGAATAACATATTTGAATCCCCCTGTAACTGATGTGTGGGTGGGAAGAATATTGCTTGGGATTTTATTTCTCCAATCCCTTTGCCAATAGGTTGTTTCATATGTTACCCAGCCACTCTGAGAAGAGGATGCTGGACTAGATGGCTGTTTGGCCTGATCCAGTGAGGCTCTTATGTTCACTCTAGAAATAACTATTGCTGTTGTGGGTGACTTGTCCTGAATGGGCAAGTGGATGGACTCCAGTGGCATAGTGGAGGTTGCCAGTGCCCAGGGCCATGCAGAGAATGGGGTGGGATGGAGGGAAACGGACCGAGTACACATGCACATTCAGCTGCCTAATGGTGTCAGCATCACCCAGGAGACTGTAGCAGTAGAGCCGTTCCATTGTCTGGAGAGGTCACTTCCTGGTTCGTATGGAGAAGCCATTTTCATTGAAGCTCAGCAATGGAAGCACACAACTGTATTGAGGCAGCACCGGGTGTTGAAATTTTGCACCCCTAACAATTTTGCGCCCAGGGCAACTGCCCCTATGCCCCCTCACACTATGTCACTGGTGGACTCTTCTCCACAGGAGACAGAGTGAGAATCTATCCGTTTGCCCATGCATGGGACTGTAGCGGTTTCTATTAGAGTGCTTAGGGAGCACAGCTCGTGAGTGGTGGTATCAAGTGACAATAGCCACTGGGGAACATTCCAAGCATTTGCTTCTCTGTACAGGAGAAGACAGATGCTAGCAACAATCTCCAGCTGTCTGCTCCTTTCTTCCAGAAGCTTTAATCTATCCAATCCCTTCTTTAGAGCAGAGATGTGGAAATTCATCTCCCTTGGGAGAAAACAGATACTTTTTATCAACTGTTTAAGACCACTGAAGTGCTCCAGGCCATGGTTTCATAACACCTGTTCCAAATACAATTAAGTTAGATTAAAAATGGCCTCTCTGTTTATATAGCATTTGCGTGGTTTCCAAGCGGAGGAAAGATCGAGCCACAGTTGTCATGTTCCTTAGATTGCTTTCAGGTGCCACTTTTGCCTTGTTCATTATTAGGGTGGGAATAATTTGTTAGTTTGTCAGTTTATGATGGCTTCGCCATCTTTTGCCAATCCCAGGATCACTGATGTGGGGAAGGCAATAAAAAGCTTTAATTACCACTCAGACTGATAGTACTAGCTAGAGGTGGGGAATGTTTTTCAGCTCAAGCTCTGCATTCCCTTCTGCACAACCTTCCCGGAGTCACATGACAGTAGTGGGCAGGACCAGAGAGAAAAGTTGGTGTTGCTTTTGTTACAGTAGGCTAGTTTCACTCACATGCACCTTTCTACCCTCCAACAAGGCAAACAAAGTGCATTATCAGAGTTCAAGGGCATATTCCTACCAGGCAAAAAGACTTAAGGAAGGTGGAAAGCAGGGGCAGTGAAGACCCCCCCCCTGCTGATCTTAATGCCCAAGAAGAACTGCAAAGAAGCTGAAGTCTTGAGGAAAGGTCCACAATTATTAAGTCAAGTCGTAGTGAAATGGGTGTGATTTTGCATGGACTTCACATTGACTTCATAATGTAAGTCAGGAAATAAATGTGGCCTCAAAACATTCCCTGTATTTTCTTCTCTCTCTCTCTCTTTTAGATGAATGCACTTATATCCCTCATTATGTAATCTCCGGTGAAAGAGCCCAACACGTTCATATAGTGCAATTAGCATCTTGTAACCAGGGAAGCTGAAAGGAAGTTGTTTGAAGTCATGCCACAGCAGTTAAGAAGCAAAGAAACTAATATTCAAGATGAATAACCACATTTCAGCACCCACAATCATTTCAATAATTTGAACACTAGGACAATTCGAAGGAAAACCAGTCATTGCAGTTGGGTCTCATGGTAGCCAGCAGTTGTGACCTTCTGTAACATTATGTTCTTTCTGCAATCTCTAGTATGCTTAAAACATATGACTTTTTACCAGGCTGCTGGAGATGACAAATACAGAAGCATAGTCTCCTTTCAAGCATATACAAAGGCAATCCATCACTAACACATCTAATTTTGTTGTTATTGCTGTTTGGTGTTATTGGTACCAACAGCCTTAGCGTATCCCTTTCCTTGCATCACAGCAGTAATGGAAGCTAGACTGGGCAGGTGCACACCTGACCTCTGTCTGCCTGCTTTGCTGCTGCCACACACTGGGAGAGACAGGAGGAAGGGTGAGGTGGCAGCAAGGTCAGCTTGTGCAAAAGTATGCACATGCATGCCTATGTCCCCCAGAGAGCAGCAACACATAGTATAATGCCCAATGCGTTAGAATCAGCTAACAGAATCAAAGACTAGATGTTTACAGAATAAATTCAGGTTGTAAAAACACACAGAGAAACACAAAGGATATCCAGCTAGCTTTTACTTATTAATGAGAAATGCAAACAACCTTGCAAAGAAATGTTACCATTGAAACGGCTAGCATGAAGAAGCAACTCCACAGGAACAAGAGTTCCCATGAATGGGAAAGGAGCAGTGGTTTTTTCCCAGGGGGGCGCATACCCTAAACATTTTGTGAATTTAAGTTTGGCCTCATTGATTTCAATATCAGTAGGAAAATGAGAGCACCGCTAAACATGTTTAAAGAAAAAAAGCACTGGAAAGGAGTATCCAGTATCTAGCTTCTGTTTGACCCTTTCCCTCATTCTCTGACTTCCTGGGCTTCTTGAGTTTTTCAACTGAACCTTCAAGAAGGCTGCCCATGCCTTCTCTTCCCCCTTCTGCTTGCCAGGGATCAGGGAAGGAAGGAAAGGGGAAGGTAGAAATATTTTTTCCCCTACCAGGGCCAGCCCAATACAGTCTGCTTTAAGGGGTGACAGAAAAGATGGCACCCACTGCCCCTTCCACATACAGAATCCTACTGGACACATCTTATTTCAACATGTGTGATTCAATAGCATCTTTGTCTGCATTTGAGGCAGCAAGACAGATTAGGGGCTCCAGGACAGGGAATGTGACACCAGAAAAAAATTGTTGGGGAGCAGGGGGTGGCTCAGGGGGATCACCCAGGGGCTGTTGATGTTGCTCCCAGGATTTTCTGCCTTGGGTGATTGCCTCAATCTGTCACATAGTAGGGCCGGCCCTGCTATCTGAGTCACAAAAAGATGAAGATAAAAGTTTGTGTACTTTGATGAAGTCCCACCCCCAAAGAAGAATAGTAAGCTCAACACAGGTCCCAATCAGTTTTTAATTTCAGAATATGACTTCAATTTGTGCTCCTACAGCCAAATGCCTGAGATGAGATATGGCTTTTCATCCTAAGTGGCCATCTGTTATATAGCATAGCAATTCAAATAACTGCAGATGCTTTTGCACCATTGCCTTCAGAAACAATAAAGGAAAAAGAAAGCTGAAATTGGCAAATTGAATTTACAGTTATATACAGAAATGCTAATGCTGGGGAGCCATTTTTATTAACTTAGAGGGAAAGCTTTCGTCTCTATTTGAAGTGCAATACTTTCTCAGTGTTTCTTTCATTCTACAGTATGAAAACCAAATACCAAGGGAGCAAGGCTGAATTCAGAAAAAAAGAGGTTTCCCTAGATTCATTTTCCCCTGCTTCATCTTTGACTACAATTCGTCTCAGACATCTGTACTATTTTTAAGACAGAGGACATATAAGCCACTGTTTAGGAGACAATATAATCACTGCACACTTTCCAATATTCTGCTGAACTCCATGGCAGCACATTGTTTGCCAATCCAGACGGCATTGAAATGTGTGTGCATGGTTTCTCACATTCAGTTGTGTTCGGCAGAAGCACAAGTACACTTCAGCTGCTTTCTCTTTTGAAAGGTCAGCTCTAAGCAAATCAATTCAACAAGAAGCAAAGACCATGCTGCTTTCAAACTAGCCCACCACACAACATTTGTAGCAGAAAGTGATTTACAATGGAAGCCTATACATGGCTACTCACTGAGTTCAGTAGGACTTGCTCCCAGGTAAGTGTATATAGGATTTCAGCCTTCGTCTCAATTTGAAAAAAGATTAAGATCTCAAGTGCAAATTAAATCTGTCAGGGAAAGACATACCATATTTTTCCGTTTATAGGACTAGGTTTTTTCCCTAAAAAATAGTGTCCAAAATTTGGGGTGTCTTATACATGGATAGATTCCCCCCATTTTCTTAAATCAGAGTCCCCCCAAATAGTCTTATACATGGGGATGTCTTAATAGACAGAAAACTATGGTACTTAACTGGTGGTGTAGATTATTATGCAGGAGAGCAGGAAAGATAGTATGCAGTTAGTCATCTGGCCTTGCAACAGGATACTGGAAGAACTTTCAGATCTCTCCCAATGCCATGGGTTCATTCATATATAAGAAGAACCCTGCTGGATAATATCCTTCTAGTTAAGGATGGGGTACATATGGCCCTCTAGATATCCAACTCCCATCAACCCCAGATTGCATGGTCAATGGTCAGGGATGATGGGGGTTATGGGCCACCAACACCTGCATGGCCACAAGTTCCCCATGCCTGCCCTAGCTCAACATTCTATTTCCCAAAGTGCCCAACAAGTTCTCTCTGGGAAGCCTACCATCAGATCATGAAGTCAATAGCACTTTCTTAGTGTTGTTTTGTAACAACTAGTATTTAGCGGCCTCCTGTCTCTGAACCTAGATATACTGTATAGCCATTATATCTGGAAGATAAACCTTATCCTCCATGAATTTCTTCAGTTTCCCTTTAAAGCTATCCAAGTGAGTGGCCATCACCATGTATTGTGACAGCAAATTCCATGAATGAAGAATGACCATGGACAAGTACATTCCTTGCCTGTTCTGAATCACTCACCAATCAGTGTCATTGGATGACCCCCCAATTATGGGAGACGGAGAAAGGGTACCCCACCTCTATTTCATGCAGGCACCTTCGGAGGAGTCAGCGCCATGACCAGACTTACTCTGAATTAGGAAAGAGTGCAACCATTAAGCAGCTATCTGTGGTTACTTAAGGCAGACTATTTCTCCTGTCACTCACAGAATCTAACAGCATACCGTTAACTTATGATGCAGGACTATGCAAATGCGGCTCCATGCATTATTTATATCTAGGCTGACAGTGGTGTGGAAAAAACCTCCTTCCTTCAGTAAACAAGCAAGGGCACAGTGCATATACTGTACTAGAAAAGTTGCATTATTTACTACGTGTTTATAATTATTATTATAAGTGATTCTTTATATAAGGTCAAGCGATGGCCTCTATGGTATGTTGCGCAAGAAAATGCACGAAAGCGTCCCAAGCCTGCACAGTTTAAACATGCTAATTTTTTGTGCCGTTCTTTAGTATGGTATAGTCGTTGCCGCTCAGCATCTATAGCTCCAATTGCTTTGCTATTCTGCACCACAAATTCATCCAGGCACTTTGCATATTCTTGAGGAATAGCTGAGAGAATATCAGATGTGTCCCAGGGCATTCTGCATCCCAAAGAGGCTGCTCTGTGTAATCTAAGAGGCAGGTGCCAGGCCTAGCAATCTGTGAGGGTGCTAGGATGCAGCTCTGGTCCACTGACATCAAGTGGGTTCTTATGCATTGTCACCAGCCCTAGAGAACGCTTGGTCAGGTTCCAAGACGACAACAGGTCCTTGGTGGTGGAAACCTCCAGAGCCAGTTGCTGACATTGAGGCTTAACCCTTGATACAGAGGAACCTGAAAGGGGCTAACTGAAAACAAGACACACCGAGCCAAATTTCTCAGAGGAACCAGACCTCTGCTGTCACACTCCTTAGTCCCTGTTCACCTATTCAGGGCATGTAAAATGTAGGAAGTGACTGAGAAGCATTGGAGTGCTAGGTTCTTCCAGGGCTATCTTTTTAATCTGTTGAGACTGGCAGAATGGGGTAGGGCAGCGTTGTTCACCTGACTTCCCAACATGGAGGTTGCTGCAGGGAATACAGAGGGACAAAGACAAGGTGCCAGGAAGGTCAATTTGGTGCAGACACGCTGGGAACATTGATTTGACCCTGCTGCTGTGCCTGCCCTGCCCCAACCTCCCTGCTACCCTACTATCCACTGCTATCTTTAAGGAACCTCATATTTCAGGAAGGTAGCAGAACCTGGGAGGGATAGACTGGTCCAAGAGGGATAAAATGGAGCTCTGGACTACAGCAGCTTCAGACTAAACACTCACCCATTGAATCAACATATGATCTAAAGCTGCTCTAATTAGCTGTATCCAGCTTGAGGTCCAGGTGTATAATGGGAATGTTGGTGAGTACACACAAAGGATTCCTTCCAGTCAAGGGGCAGAGCAAGCTGATATGCATGATATCAGGGGTGGAGCTAGTCACTGTGACTGCACTCTCTGCTGAAGTGTTCATTCAGTGCAAGACTGTTTCATCTGAAGAGCTCTTGTTGGGAGCAAGTGGTCTGCTTGGCGCTCTCCAAGGTACTGAAACTCAAACCTTATCCAACCTGCTGCCTAATGAAGCTATCCTGTGATGTTTACTAAACCCCATACGCTCCTCTCATGGTCAGAACAGGAGAGGGAGCTAAATGGTTGGTGATGGTATTGAGGAGTGGAGCTTCTGAGTTTGGCAATGATCCTTTCAAGAACACACATGAGATTTATGATGCCACTTTAACACAAAGTGCAAATGGAATTCATTGCTCTTTTCCTTTCAAGTGAAATGATGAGCAAAATCTCTTACCATGCCTTCATTAAAATTCAGTAATGCTACCAAGTAGGGCAGACTAGTAAACAGGAATCTACCTTATACTGACTCAGCCCACACAATTAATATTGTTTGCATTGTTTGAAAGCGTCTTTCTTGGGTTTCAGGTAAGAGTCCCTACCTGGAAATACCAGAGATTGATTTTCTGCAAACCCTCTATCATGTGCTCTACCACTAAGCTACAGGTAATGCTACTTGGACAGCCAAATTTGTTATTTTGATAGCCAAATCCAGGCAACATGCAAACTCCTAACCTGTCTAGAACACCAAAGCAAGAACTTCGAGTTCTTGCCCTGCCATAAGGCTGTCTCATGTCACCCCCCTCTAGCTTTGCAACTTTACAGTTCCTTCCTCCTATTGCACAAGCCCTGTTTGATATCTTTGCCCCTTCAGTATGTTTTGCTACAGGGCAAAAGAACTGAAACTGAAAGTAGAGGTAGAGGTGAATCATCCAGACCTTCCTGGTCTGGTTAGAATGCATGTACCCCAATTATCTGTATCGTTCAGAAGGTCTGTGCCACAAAAACATATGGCATTTAGTAGATACAGTGGTACCTCTGGTTATGGATGGGATCCATTCCGGAGGCCCAGCCGTATCCCGAAAAGTCTGTAACCTGAGGCACCCTTCTGAGCACACGATCAAGTGCTTCTGTGCACGCACGCGGTGTGCAGATCACTTATGCACATGCACGCTGCACACAGATCGCTTCTGCACATGCGCTCATGGTGAAACCCGGAAGTATACATTTCCGGGGTTGCCGTGTTCGCAACCTGAAGATTACGTATCCAGAGGGATACGTAACCGAAGGTACCACTGTAATAGGGATAAAATGGTGACACATAAGTGAAAGAGCACTAACAAAGCAAAGAACATCATTTTTTAAATACAGAAAATACAAAAAACAGCTGAGTAAACTTTTTCCCCTGTAGCTAGCCAATTATCTAACAGAGAAGAGGAGATGGAAGATTATTGGATTGCATTCAACACAGAATACAGCTAGCTTGCACATTTCAGATTCTTGTACAAGCTTACAAAGTAGAAGCCAGAGCCAATTACCGTATTTTTCGCACTATTGGACGCACCGGACCACAGGACGCACCTAGTTTTTAGAGGGGGAAATCAAGGGGGAAAATATTATCCCCCCCCAGCCCCAAAGAGCAAGGGACAGGCTGCACGCAGCCTGTCCGCTTCTCCCAGAGCTTCTCGGGGCTGCGGGGGGAAGCCTGCCCCCCCCAGCCCCAAAGAGCAAAGAAGCCAAGACAGCACACGGGATCCATAGCCGTGCAACCTCTCCAGCCGTGCAACCTCTCCAGCCAGGAGCTAAACCTCTCCAGCGCAGCTAAGGAAGAAGACAAGGCAGCGAGCACGATCCATCCCGCTCACTGCCTTGGCTTCCTCTTTAGCCTTGAGCAGCATCTTTAGCCTTGCGCAACAGGATGGATTGTGCCCGCTGTCCACCGGGGCTGGACTAGATGACTCCTGGGGTTCCCTTCCAACCCTGCAATTCTATGACCTTGGAAGGTGTTGGGGGTCTCCACCACTGGAGGCTTTTAAGCAGCAGTTGGGGGACCAACTGCCTGGCGTTCTTTAGCAGTAATTCCTACATTGTGAGGGGGCTGGGCTAGATGACCCTCGGGTGGCCCTCCCAACTCTATACAGTCCTACACTGTAGGACTGGAGATCCACAGCCACTTCACACAATGCCCACTCCCAATTTTCATTGGAGAGACATGTGGCTTCAGTGTCTAGGTAGGTACCCCCCTACCTGCCACTCTTCCCCCACCCCACTTAAGCCGAGGGAATTCCTGCCCAGAGAAGCTCCCAGGTGAGGCAAGGGTTAAGATCTACCTCTGGTAAATGGCTTTCCCTTTTCTCTTCTTCTTCTATGCTATTTCCTTCTTTTTTGTTTTGTTTAATCTGTTTTTATTGTATACTAAAATAAAAGCTGCAAAGTTTCCTTTTTTATAATATCCCCCCCTCCAAACTAAAATGTTAATCTAGATAAAAACACTGATCCAGAGGAAATGAAGGGGGTGGAGAAAGGACGAAAAAAGAAAAATAGGTAGAGATAGAGAGATTTTTTAAAAGTTGGCTTCTTTAGCCTCGCACAGCCTCCCACGGCTGGAGAGGCGCGCTAGGCAAAAGAGGAAGCCAGGGCAGCGAGGGGATGTATCGCGCTCACTGCCCTGGCTTCCTCTTTAGCCTTGCGCAGCCTCCCCCCGGCTGGAGAGATTGAGCAAGGCTTTTCTAGAGGAGGGAGAAGGGACTGACTGGCTGCGTCAGTCCCTTCTCCCTCCTGGGGAAAAGCCCGCAAGAGCCGCACAAAGCTTGTGTGTGGCTCTTGGGGGCTTTTCCTGCCTGCCTCCCCCCCCCCTGCATTCGCTCCATAGGACGCACAGACTTTTCCCCTTAGTTTTTAAGACGGAAAAACTGCGTCCTATGGTGCGAAAAGTACGGTATTTATTGACTCGGATTAGATCCTAATAGATTGGAGAGAACCATATTTCCATGACAAAACGTTGACCTTTTGAGGAAAAGTGTGGTCTCTAATTCTTACATCACTTTGATAAGCATTGGACAGGAAATCTCAGGTGCCTTCTCACAGGTATTGACAGAGTCAACATTGTTTGGAAGAAGAGATGGTTAGAAACCTATTAATTGGTGTATTTGTAATAATACAATGGTAGATCTGCACAGGGAGGTGGTGCTAGAATGTGGGCAGACAGCCTAGTCCCCAAGTCACAAAGTCAGCCTATTATTTTGTAGGCAGATTGACTTCAAAAGAGGAAACTTCTCCCAAAATGGAAGATTGAAGTGAAAGGTAAAATCTCTCTAGAATGCTTGAGGTGATTTAAAACCACAATAATGGTATGTGTACTACAGAACAGGAAAGATGCCAACAAGGCCAAGAGAATGCAAGTGTGGTTAACAAGCAGAATCAAGGAAGCTATTAGAGAGGGGAGATTTCTTTCAGAAAACGGAAGTTTGGCCCAAACCAAGAGAAACTTTGGCAAAAGTAATTGATAGCAGAAAGGCATTGAAAAAACATTAAGGAGCACATTGCTAAAACATTGAAACCAACAATAAAAAGTATTGATGTGCATCAGAATCAGGAATCTAGCTAGGGAGGGGACTGGAGTTTTGGAGGACAAGGGAGTCAAATACATGTTAAAGGAAGAAAATTATATAGCAGAGAAGCTGAATGAATTATTTACATCTGACTTGGATGTGGCAGGTGTAGGGCAGATCCCTGTCACTGAACTAAGTTTTAGGAAGGAGATTGGAGGAACGGAGGCAAACAATGGTGGCAAGAGACAAAGTTCTAGACCTTAATGACAAATTACAAAGAAAGAAATCACTGGGTCCAAATGGGACCCAACTAAAACTCCTTTAAAAATTCAATTGGGAAATTGCTTGACCTGCTAAGTTCCCAGCTTCTTATGTTTAGCAGCCTAGATTTAAACCATAAAGTACTGTAACAATTATGAGACAGATCATATAGTATTCTCAGAAACACAATGCAATGTTTCAGCAGGTGATGCTATGGCAGGGCAGCAGTGCTCACGTGACCTCTGTGCTGCTGAGTCAGTGATGCTTACTGGGAGGGTCAAGGTCAGTGAAGTGCAACCAATGATCATTGGAAAGGCAGTTTGGCCCTGACGCTATAGCAGCATTGGAAACACCCATGCTGCTACAAGATTTAAACTCTGCAACAAAAACAAAAAACTCTACACTTGCACTATATAAAACCCTACTCAACAGGAAGAAATACGACTTAGAATACGATAGACATAAATGGAGTCAAGAGTTAGGGGTACGGGTAACAAATGATATATGGGAGTCAAGTATAAAATCAACAGAAATAGCCTCTATGGATCTAAGACTAATTCAACAGAAAATATTATTCAGAGTCCACTGGACTCCAGCAAAACTATACCAGAAGAAAATAACAAGTGCAGACAACTGCTGGAGATGTGGGAGTAAAAATGCGAATTTAGTACATATGATGATTAACTGCCCGATGATAATTGAGGTTATTTATAGCAAGAGTAATAAAAAGAAATTGTTATTTAGAGGAATTGAATTGAATTCTAAATTATATTCCGGAAACGTGGGAGATTACAAGGGGTCAAAAATATATATGGATGTACCGTGCTATATTAGAAGCAAAAAAAAACTTGTTTTGATGAAATGGAAGAGCCACAGAAAAGATTCCATTGAGCATATGGATTGATAATATAGGCATACGAACGAATTGCATGTCAACGCAAATTAAGAATGGATAAATATGAATAAATCTGGAAGGAATAGTTAAGCGATAAGGCAGATAGTGGTGGGAAGTGGGGGGGGAGAGAGGTGGGAAAATATTGTTAAAAAGGTGTAGTCATAGGTATATCAGTGTATTCAAAGCTGAAATATCAAACTGTGTTATTAGTGTTATTATCGTTTTTGTTGTATGCGTCTTTTGCGGTTGTTGTTTGTATTGAAAAAATGATTAAATAAATTACAATGATCATGGATCCTCAGGAAAGACAGGGGTGTGGGAAATGAGCACTCACACTTTACATTGCGGGTGCCCTTTGTGGGATTGCGTGTGGTGCTACAGTTCCCAGGGAGCTTACTGGCAAACAGGGGCTGGCTTGCCTCTCAGTGTTCATTTTTGGAGCTTTATGCCCAGCCTCAGTAATCAAGTTTCTTGCTGGGAGGTGGGGCCAGCCCCATTTATAAATAGGGGGTGGAGCGGACAATAGCCAGGCAGTCGGCTCTGGAGATTCACCCTCCCTACCCTCTCTTTGTTTCATGTTTCTTGTTTGCAGGTTAACTTTTTCTTACTCTTTAGCAGGCGCTGCTATGGTCTTTGACTGGTTGCTGTTGAAGGACCAGGAAGAAATTTTCCTGCATTGGCAGGTTTTGTCTTCCCTGTAGCAATTCGTCACAACTTTGGCGGTTATGGCCTTGGGTGGAATCCCTTAGTCTTTTCTTCCCTATATTGGGGTGTGTGTGTGAAGTAGTGACTCACCCCCCTGCGGCGGCGATTTCAGGGTCCCCCTCTTAAAGGGGTTATATATATGGGTGTCACTGGCCATACATTGAAAAGTCATCAGTGAACTACCCTGCATGCGGGGGGAATATGGCCTTGGCTGCCTGCTACACTTATGTCTCGCAGAGCACCCCATATCCCATTTACCCTGAAGAGCCCCAGTTCCCCCTGGCTGGGGGGCTGGGAGGGATACACGCCTAAGCCAAGGTCTTCCCACATACAGAGGTTTAATAAAGTTGTGGCCTAATTTTAATTCCATATAGCATTGTCAGAGTCTTTATTCCTTCCTTATGATGCCTGGGGGCTGGGGCTGTCACTGCCTGGTCACACAATGCCACATACATGTTATCTCAAGGATCGTTGGTGGTGGGTTTGCTTCCTCCTTCGCCTCCCATGGATTTTTTGGGATACAATCTCTTTTTCCTAGCAGAGAAAAATCCTTCCATTGACTTGCATAGGAGGAGGGCTTGTGTAGAAAGGAAAATCCCTGTTGTCCCAGTGAGGGGTGGGCTTCTGCCCTAGACAGCTTACTGAGAATACTATGGGCATCTCTTAATTGACTTGGACTTGGGCAGGGAAGGTGTAGAGGCATGTGAAAAGCAAACACTGTTTCTAATTCCTCCCTGAAATATCTATGGTTGGAGCACCCTGGAAAAATAATTCACGGTTATTAAAAGCTAGACCTGTACATCAAAATGAAATGTGTCTCCACCTCTCCACCCATTCTTCTCTTGAGCTCTGGGCATCTCCCCAGGCAACCTGGATTAATTATTTGTGGTTGTGCTGGCGCTGGGGACTTATGGTAGCATAGCCTGGCTGAGCTGGGAACCTACTGGCTGAGTTGGAGATCTGCCACATTCCAATTCACTTCTGGTGAATCTTGGCTAGTGCCCTGATAATTTTATCCAATGAAGGAGAAGTTGTTTTCATTGGGAAGCCCCTAAGACCTTGACCAGCCATGGCCAACCATGCAAGTTTGATATTTCTGATGTTTCATGCATGGTGTTCATGTCCTCCTGGGATGCTTATAAATAAAACCATGTCACTATATTGTCTACACTTGTGAATTAATCTTTTTGTAGATACTCTGAAGGAGAATTACCATGTACCAGCAAGAAAATCATTTGTGTTGATTTTTTTTAAAAAAAAAACAATACACTTGTTTTCATTCATAAACAATGAATTTATAATCCCACTTGGCCTTGTAAGAAAGCAGAAATTACAAAGAAGTACCCCTACCACTTCCCTGGAAAAACTTCCCTGGAAAAGACCCTGATGTTGGGAAAGATGGAGGGCACAAGGAGAAGGGGACGACAGAGGACGAGATGGTTGGACAGTGTTCTCGAAGCCACAAACATGAGTCTGACCAAACTGCAGGAGGCAGTGGAAGACAGAAGTGCCTGGCGTGCTCTAGTCCATGGGGTCACGAAGAGTCGGACACGACTAAACGACTAAACAACAACAACAACAACCCCTACCACAATCAGGATAGTAGATTGTGCAACCTGCCACCACCCTGAAACAACAGGTGGCTTCCAACATCGGCTTCCAGAAAATTTCCAGTTTGATTAGAAATAGTAATTTTAAGACTACATCATGGGAGCTACCCACACTGCTCAACAAGGAAAAGGCAAGTTATATATCAAATAGGGTTCAAATGGGGCAACAGTGGTGTTCCAGAAGTTGTTGGACTACAACTCCCATCAGCTCTTTGCTAACTGGGGCCAATGGGAGTTGGAGTCCAATAGCATATGAAGGGCCACTGATTCCTCAGCTCTTGTTTAAATAAATAAAGGTTGCCTGGGTAGATAATGAGTGTTGCATATTGTTCTTGGAGCATCTATTGCTGTTAACTCTGAAAATGTAAAGTCCTCCCCAGGTATTTGTTTCTCCATGTGATGCTCTGAACCGACTGAATGGCCTGTACAGGAGCCTCCTTACCTGGCCCTGGCTCCGCCCCCAAGCCACCGCCGATTGGTTGATTTGAACCAGGGCCAGGCAGGAACCCTACAGCCTGGGCAGCCAGTCCAGGGGACAGAGCAATGACCAGGCAGCTATGGTGTGACTCTGAGGCCCCAGGGAGCCCACACCGGGTTGCAAAAGCTGCCTACCAGGAAGCTCAAGCCGGGTTGCAAAAGCTGAGACTAGTGAGCAGCTTTGCATGAAGAAGGAAACAGAGATGAGTACACCTGCCACATGCCCTACATCTCTCTTGTTGTCCATGAGCCAGAAAGTGACCAGCTGCAGTGTGGAGTCTATCTTGTTGTTGTAGGTTCCCAGCATAACGTGGAATCCTGATTTTCCAGAGTTTTACATTGTGCCAAGAGCATCCATGAATACAGCAGGCTCCCTCTGCAGAAAATCATCCCCCTAACTGATGGAAGATGATAGTGACACGTAAGTTCACTTCCACCTCCTTCTCCATGCAATGTTAATTGCACAAGGAAATAACTGAGTGAAGGAGGCTTAAAACAGCATTTAAAAAGAAAACAGTGGTACCTTGGGTTACATACACTTCAGGTTACAGACTCCGCTAACTCAGAAATAGTACCTCGGGTTAAGAACTTTGCTTCAGGATGAGAACAGATATCGTGCTCCAGCGGCGCGGTGGCAGCAGGAGGCCCCATTAGCTAAAGTGGTGCTTCAGGTTAAGAACAGTTTCAGGTTAAGAATGTACCTCCAGAACGAATTAAGTACTTAACCTGAGGTACCACTGTATAACAGTCTCCATGCAATTGCTTAATCTTAATGTCTCCCCCCTAAACTAATCATTACATTAATGAACATTGCAAAACATGTGATGGCTAACAGGAAATGTGTATAATTGTTCTCATTGCCTTATAAAATTAAAGACATCCCCAGCAAAATGAGGACCAGAAATTTTACATAAATTGGGTTAAATCCATAAGGTGGTGCTATTGTATTTTAATTTTTTTATTTTTGCTTTATTGATGTGACCTTCTGAAAATGGTGATCCTAGTGCAACAGAAGATGTACGTGCTCAGGGTATTGCAAGTGCTTCTTTTGAACTAGTAGCACAAGCTCAACAATCTCCTGATCTATGCAGGCAATATAGCACAATGCCCTGGGCAATGTATACACAATTCTTTACATAACAGAACCAGACTACACTGCTTTGTCAGTTTGTCCTGTATGCTTTATTCTTCAAATGAAGTTTGAGAACAGGAAAGAAAACCTCTAGGCCAGAGATAGCCAACAGAGTCCTCTTCTAGATACTGCACAACCTCAGCTTCCATAATACGTGATCATTGACCATACTGGTTGAGTCTGTTGGGACTCAAAGCCCACCTCAGAAGGCAGTGGGCTCTTCTTCCTTGGAGCTCCCAGGTTTCTTTGGCGGAAAGGTGCGACTATTTAAAGTGGTATGGTACTGCTTTAACTGTATAGTGCAGATGGGGCCTATGTTATCAATAACAAAATATTAGAAGTAAGGGGGGGAGTGAAGAGAAGCGGTGGCATCTTGCCTCACCTCAGGCTGTGCCATGTCTTGTGGCAATCCTGATGTGTGGGGCAAGATTCAGCAATATAGTCATGCATCCTCCATAGCATGCAATTAGGCCCTAATCTGCCAGAATCTCACACAACTAGGACTAGCCGCCTGAGAAACAGTTTCTACCCAAATACGATTTTGGTTTTAAACACATTGTAAGGAGTCTGTATGGGAGTATATTGTATTTAAAAATGGGGTATCAGAGTTTTTGGGGGCTAACCAAGTTGGGATAGCTGGGATAGCAGGCTTGTTGGGTTCTGAATGTCTTATGTAGATTTTTCAATTTCGTTGTTCTATATGGGACAATGACAATAAAGATTATTGTATCATAACTGTGTGAACAATAGAAGAGTTTTCTCAGTTTAGCCCAGTTCAAGTGATAGGAGTGTCGAGACAACACAATGGTGGTTTTTCCTTCTTCTCTTCCTCACTGCTGCAGACAAGCAATTAACATTTTGAAGCATGCAATCTGATTAGCACTAAATCACTGTCTCGCAGCCAACAAAACTCTAGAAGCTGTCAATGGTTATAACATGATCTAATGCATTTGAAAATCAACCAAGCATTTCACTTGTTGGTCTACTCAGCAATTAAACTTGGATGCGATGTACAAAGAAGAGAATCATTTGGCCCTGGAATCCCTGCGGCACAGCAGATAAGAGCTCCGGGCTTAGAGCAAAGAGATCTTGGTTCAAATTATCAAAAAATTCATTGGGTCAGGAGAACAGACTATCAGGTTTTTTTGGTGGGGGGGGGCAGGGGTGATTTGATAAGACAAGCTCACCGGGACTGCTGGGAGCTCCTCCTGGTGTCAGCTGGGTTTGCTTCCCCCACTCCACTCAAAGCCAAAGCAATGCTATGTCATCACAAGATGTTGTGTGGCTTCCAAGAAAAGGAGAAATGGTGGCTGCTGCCTCAGCAGTAATAAGTTTGTTTGGGCCACCCTCCTCCCTGAAAATCTGTCCCCTGCACCCTCCAAGCTAAATCAGATTTTTATTTTATTTTTTGGTGGCGAGTCAGGACTGATTAAAGTTGTATGATGATGCTTTAAATATTTTAAAGGCTGTGCAAATGGGAGGTTCTACCTTAGGTTCAGAGGAATCCCAAAGCAGCTTCCATCAACATTTAGAAAAGAATAATCCAAAAACAATGCACAAATACAAAACATCCAAGAAGACTACAAGTACAATCCCATCCTCCATATTGATGGCTGCTATGGGCAGGGGGTAGGATTTTGTATGGTTGACTCTTGGCTTGCATAATGATGTGCTCAGCTGAACCCCAGTTTTGCCTGGGCAGGTGGAAAGCTACCAGCAATAGCAATTGGAAAGCACTGAAACAGGATGGTGAAAGGGTATAGCACTTGTGGTTTAGGATATGCTGGATCCAAACCCCTGCAGGTCCTTGGAAGGATCCATTCTTTGGGTCCTGTAGCCTCCTTGAAGCTGGGGCAGTGCAAAATTAAATGACACTACCACCACTTCTGTCCTGGCTGTCGTGAGCTGGCAGAGCTTGGATGTGGTGGTAGATCCATCACTCTGCTCATTTCTGGCCTTATACCTTAATTAAGGGACGCGGGTGACGCTGTGGGTTAAACCACAGAGCCTAGGACCTGCTGATCAGAAGGTCAGTGGTTCAAATCCCCGTGACGGGGTGAGCTCCCATTACTCTGTCCCTGCTCCTGCCAAACTAGCAGTTCGAAAGCACAAAGTGCAAGTAGATAAATAGGTACCGCTCCGGCGGGAAGGTAAACGGCGTTTCCGTGCACTGCTCTGGTTCGCCAGAAGCGGCTTAGTCATGCTGACCACATGACCTGGAAGCTGTACGCCGGCTCCCTCGGCCAATAAAGCGAGATGAGCGCCACAACCCCAGAGTCGGCCATGACTGGACCTACTGGTCAGGGGTCCCTTTACCTTTTACCTTAATTAAATCTCTGATCTATAGAAAGCAGAAGCAGAAGAGCTCTTCACCCTCATCCCCAAATGAAAGCTACAGAGTCAACCACAAAACATGACCATGTTGTTGGAGCCCCACACAACCACAGATGTTATTTAAGTGAATCGTGACAACTAATTTATACCTATTACATAGTATGGCTTAGTACTACTGTGGTTAAACAGAAACAGCCACCATCAATACCATTATGAACCCTGAGAGTCCACTCTGTTAAAGTTTCAAGTGTGTGTATCAAATGATGAAGAAGTAAGTGTTGCTTAGATGAGTCCTCACCCAAATCTTCCTTCCTTCCCCTCTGAATGTTCTGACACAGGTACTCAGTTTATTCAAAGTGATCAAGGAGTTAATTTTAAAGTTCTGATAGTGTAATATAAACTTCTGCTGCTGCCTTTCACTAAGTTATTTGAAACAGGCTGTAAACTGAAATTAATGGAATTATGTTTTGGGGGGGTTCTTGTTTTTTGTTTGGTTTTTAATAGCGCCCCCCCCCCCCATCATTCAGCATTCTTATGGATGTGATGCAGGGAAAGAAAGAAAAAGCCCTGTTACGTTTGTTGTATGTTTGTTCTCAATGATCAGCCACACAATTTTGCAATGGAAAAAACCAAGAAAAATATGATATAGTGTTTGTAAAAGGAAGCTCTCTCTCTCTCTCTCTCTCTCTCTCTCTCTCTCTCTCTCTCTCTCTCTCTCTCTCTCTCTGTGTGTGTGTGTGTGTGTCAATGCTTGCTTATGTCAGACCAAAGATTTACACAGATGAACAATATTTTTCTACGGGTGGTTCAATCCAGATGCTGTAGGAAGTTTTTAACAGACTACTGGCACAGTTAAAAATACTTTGATAGAATCTGCAAACTGCCAACACCCTCCCCCCCCCCCAAGTCATCATGAATAACAGGCACCATATCCAACATTGTATGCATGGAATCCCACTCATGTAATGGGATTTCCCATTCATCTCATCTCCTTGCACACCCTCAAAATCTGGAGCAGATTTTGAAAGTCCACCGGGGGGGGGGGGCATTGCATTACACAAGTGGACTTCTGCTGCACCAGCAGAATGACAGCATTGGACATGACACTATGGCTGTAACTGAAACTCCCCTTACACTGGACTGTGAGGATATTGGTTTGAGGGCAGGCATTCCTCCACTTGCTTCTGCCAGCTCAGTCTGCCTCCTGTCCCCGTGAGTGGCTGGACTGTGTATGCAACAGTAGCTCCCCTGCTCTCCAGAGCCTTGGCAGTGACAGGAGCAAGTTTGGATTGTTGGCTAATTAAATGGTGACTCCTGACCACTGTGAATGTTTAAGTTTCTAGTGTAGCACATTACTCTTATCCTTTTTACCAACTGCACTGGCTCCCGGTGGAGTACAGGGTCAGGTTTAAGGTGCTGGTTTTGACCTTTAAAGCCCTATGCGGCCTAGGACCCATGTACCTACGGGACCGCCTCTCCTGGTATGCCCCGCGGAGGACCTCAAGGTCCACAAATGACAGCATTTTGGAGGTCCCAAGTCGCAAGGTGGTTAGATTGGTCTTAACTAGGGCCAGGGCCTTTTCAGTACTGGCCCCGACTTGGTGGAATGCTCTGTCACAAGAGACTAGGGCCCTGCGGGACTTGACATTTTTCTGCAGAGCCTGCAAGACAGAGCTGTTCCTCCTGGCCTTTGGTTTGGACTCCGTCAGACCCTTATATTTCCCTCCCCTAACGGTTTTGATCTATGGGTTACTTTTAAAATGAGGTTGTGTTTTAAATTGCATTTTAACCTGTATTTTAAATTGGTCCCCCCCCATTGTGTTTTTACTGTAATTTTACTGGTGTTAGCTGCCCTGAAAATAATAATAATAATAATAATAATAATAATAATAATAATAATAATAATAATAATAATAATATTTTTTTACTGGGTCAATGATCCATCTGGTCCAGCTTCCTGTTCTCACACAATGGCCAACAAGACACCTGTGGGAAACCCAGGATTCAAACACAAGAGCAGTATTCCCTCCTGTGCTTTCCAGCAACAGGTACCCAGAAGCATCGCTGCCTCTGAGCATGAAGGCTGAGCACAGTCATCCTGACTAGTAGCCACTGATAGTCTTATCCTCCATTAATGTGCCTAATCCTATTTTAAAGCCATCTAGGTTGGGGCCATCATTGCTTCTGGGAGCGAGTTCTGTATGCATTGAGTGAAGATGTACAGTCGGAATCCATTCCGTCCGACTTCCAAAACGTTCAGAAACCAAAGCGCAGCTTCCAATTTGCTGCAGGAAGCTCCTGCAGCCAATCAGAAGCCACGGAAGCCCCGTCGGACTTTCAGCTTCCAAAAATAGTTCGCAGACCAGAACAAAATAAAAAAAAAATTCCTTCCAGTAGCACCTTAAAGACCAACTAAGTTAGTTCTTGGTATGAGCTTTCGTGTGCATGCACACTTCTTCAGATACACTGAAACAGAAGTTGCCAGATCCTTCTATATAGTGAGAAGGTGGGGAGGGGTATTACTCAGAAGGGTGGTGGGAATGGGAGATAGGCAGATAGCTGAGATGAGCCTGTTGACGACTCTTAACGACTGTAATAGGTCTTACAGGAAAAGGCAAGGGGTGAGAAGGTGAGAAATGGCTTAGTCATGTATAATGGGATAAGAATCCAATGTCTTTGTTCAAACCAGGTCTCTCCATAGTTTTAAGTTTGGTAATGAGTTGTAATTCAGCAGCTTCTGAATTGCACCTTCTCATCCCATCTGGCAACTTCTGTTTCAGTGTATCTGAAGAAGTGTGCATGCACACGAAAGCTCATACCAAGAACTAACTTAGTTGGTCTTTAAGGTGCTACTAGAAGGATTTTTTTTTATTTTGACTATGGCAGACCAGCACGGCTACCTATCTGTAACTGAGACCAGAACAGTCGCTTCTGGGTTTGTGGCATTCGGGAGCCAAAACATTCAAGAACTAAGCTGTTTGAAAACCAAGGTACAACTGTACTTTCTTTGACCTGTCCTCTGTCTTCTAATGTTCAGTTCCATTGGATGTCAATGAGTTCCAACGTTATGAAAGAGGGAGAAAACGTTTTTCTCTATCCATGTTTCTTCATGTTGTGCATAATTTTACAATCTGTCATGCCACCTCTTACCTGCCTTTTCTCTGTGCTAAAATCCTGCAATTCCAAAATGCTCCATCCCTGTGATCATTCTGGTGGTCCTAAGTGTGGGCCATTGCCTCTTTCAGCACAAAGCGCTAGATCAGCCTTCTCCAACCTGGTGCCCTCCAGATGTTTTGGACAACAACCCTCATCATTCCCAGCTAGTATAGCCAATGATCAGGGGCAAGAGGGCTTGTAGTCAAACAAATCTCAAGGATGTCCGGTTGGTGAAGGCTGCCATAAGCTATTCAAGCAGAGCCTGTTCATTGCTGTATAATGTGTGGTGTGCCTGGCTCTTAAAAAATAAAATAAAATTACTTCGAAGTTGCACTAGGCTGTAGGCACTCAAAAGCTAATCTCTTGAAGATTTTCTAAGCAAAAAGCCAAACAGCTTCTTGTGAAGGGACTTAAATGGAGAGCCTTAATAAACCAAACAGTAAAAAAACAAAACCCCAGCACTTATCTAAGGTACCTTAATACATTTAGATTGCCCCTAGGGCTACAACTTTTAAAACAACACTGTTTCTGAAAGCCATACATGCATATTACAAGGTCTCATTCCTTCCCTGTCCATTATATCTTACATAAGACTGCTAACTGGATTCATGTCTATAGAACTACTCTGGGGCAAACTCCACGTAGTTAAAATACAGCTGTATGCAACTTGGAGGTTTGCTCTCTCAAGAGGGAGGTTTGCATTGGGGAAGGGACAGGAGGGAAGTAGATTGCAAAGTTTGCTTATGAAGTTTCTTTCCATGGTCCTGAGAATTGTAGTTTGGTAAAGGCACTTGGAGTTCTGTGCTAGACATCCCTACAGCGTACTTACCAAACTCGTTTCCTGGGCTTTCTGGGGAGAGGAGATGGATGTGAAACTCATTTAATTCTGTCGTGTCAACGTATCCTGAGCAAATGCAGCTGACTATACTCCTCCAGCACATTACAAGAATGCAGCCAAAATCCATCCAAAGACCTGAAACAGGTTATATCCGTCAAGCCGATATGATTCAATTTGAGATATTGGAGAAGCATAGTCAACATTTTACTAAAGCTACTGACCTTTTGGGGAGGAAATATGAGAGAACAAATACCATCAGGTTCAAGAAATGATATCATTATATCACACTGTAAAGAGAAGGTGGATTTAACCAGCATATGAGCTGGAAACGAGTAACAAAAGTATGAATCCCAAGCAAAATAAAATAGCTGTTGCTACATTATATAATAAGGAGGTTGAGCTCCATTTTGTCTAGATAGATCATACGTTGCAAGGTTATAGTCTTTCTCCAAGAGTTTATTGAAAAAGCCTTTGGTTGGCAAATCCCATCTTAATTAAGTTTATTGATTCCAGAAGAAGAAGGAAAAAGTTTGGTAGGTTCCACAAAGCAAGAGTGTGGCATATTGAATGAAGCTATAGGATACATGACAAATTAATCAATGTGCTTCAAAGTTATTACAATGAAAGGAAGGACCAGGAAGATTGGGTCTAGATCTGAGAGAATAGTTGGATACAGCTGAAGCAAATGCCAGTTCTTTTTGGCACTTTTAATAGATTGGGCTGTGAAGCATGCATCCAAAAGAGTAGAAAAAGTGCCTTTATAGCAAGGATGGAGCCAGCAGTGACTTGGGGGGGGGGGGGCAGGCAGCTGCACCCCATCCTTGTCCTGATGAACATAGTGCCCCCAGTGTGTGGGGGACAAATCAGGAGTCACCAAACCTTCAATATTGGCTAAGCAGAGATGAAAATGGAAAATACAAATTCTAGGTCTGGTATTTGAGATCAGGTCTGAAGCATCAGGGTTTTGTTCCACACTCCAGGTACTTCAGAGAGTGATGCTAAGGTAGAGATAATATCTTTGACTATGTGGGTCAGCAGGGATTGAACCTGGAACTAATTGCATCAAGAACATGCGCTCTACCCCAAGCTATGGCCCTTTCAATCTAATATTGAAGCATGTGTGATACATGTGTACACTTCCTGTTGTATGTATGTATGTATGTGTGTATACTATTTGTATTCTGCCCATTAACAATGTTTTCTGCATGGCTAACAATGAAAAAACAACAACAATAAACCATAAGAGTCAAGCAAGAACCCATAACAATTGGAAAAGCATTGTATGTGAAAAGCATCCTTCCTTCAAGTAAACACAGAGGAACAAATGGGGGGGGGGCAGTGAAACTACTAGACTAGGGATACCACAAGCCCATAGGAATGTCGGAGGGGGAGAGATTCAATTAGGTTCATGTCAGGGAACTGACATCAGAGCCAGAGGCGGAGGCGAGGCTCTCAAACGATGCTGGAGAAGGGCCCAGCAGGGGGAGAGGCGGCTCACCAGCAGGGGAAGGAAATCAGCGTAACACCAGGGATAAAGGGGGGCAGATGGGGGAATCGGCAAGGGGGCTCCAGGACTTGCAAGGTTATAGTGTTTCTCAGAAGAAGACTTCCGCGCAGGGAGAGTAGGAGGAGACTTGGAGTCAAACAACTTTTATGCTGGAAAAGGTTTAAGAAACGCCCACTGACGGATTCTGCCAGCGACTGAACAGCCACGAAGTGTAGGGCTGTCCAGACAGAAAAGGTTTAACAAGGCAAACTAGCCAGGAGTGGCACCAACTTGCACACGAGTAACCCCTACAGTTATTACAGTTCATATTGTAATATGGACCTAAACCTAATTCACTGTTCCCAAAACAATGCAGGGATCAAAATTCAGCTAGCCTTTGAAATTCACACTTTGCCAAATGTGACGCAGTGCTCCAGCCAAATAATGTGGACAAAGATGTGTATATTGGGGGGCAGTGTGCATAAATATGCATATACTAGTGGGGGGGGGAAGCACACAGAAATACACGATATTAGGGGAAATTGCTTGCAAAAAATGTTTTTTTTAAATGAGAAATGCACACTAAAATGCTAACAAAATCTTGTGAGGACTCTTAAAAATAAAAACCTTAACTCATGAAGAAAATATGGAGAACTGAAGACTCGAAAAAATTAGACACCAAGAGAAATTGAAATTGACAGATTTGCCCACCCCTAGACATCAAACAAAAGGGCACCAGCAGGCATGGTGCAGTACAAGGAGCAGTAATGATGCTGATGGCAGTCTTCCTATAATTCTGATGAAGCAGGGTTCAGAAAATGAAAAAAAAAAAAGTTGAGCACATGCTAGAAGTAGATGAGCTGTGGAAGTAATCAGTGTTTTGTAGTACTCAGCAGGATTTCTGATTACATCTATTGTAGTTTCAGCATTGTATGATTTGGGACCCATGGATGCTCTCTCCAGCAGTAACTTCCTATGTGAAGCCATACTAAAATTAATGGGAGTTGTGGTGTGATTGAGAAGGTGATTTATATTAGAACACCAGGTGTCATGGGCTGCATGGGGTGCACATTATGTTTCTGGTAGCCACAGCGAAGTTACACATACACAAAAGCCAGTTTCAGTTTGCGTGGACCAGAGTGCAGAAAGAAAAGCGTCAACATCTTTGCATAAGCACCATGCACGAACCATGACCTTCCCTCTCCTAACACAGCATTTTATAGATTCGGTTTTAACATTTTAATATATAGATACAATTTGAACATTTATGAATTGTCATAGAAAATATTAATAATATGAAATGAAATATATCTTCTAGCTTTCTTCATTTCTAATCATTCCTACCTTACAATTTCTCTTTTCTTTTCTTTTTCTTCTTTTTTTTGGGGGGAGGAGTCTAGCAGTATGCAAATTATATTTTGCTTCATTTGGAGCGGTGAATAGAAATTAGGGTGACTGTCCTCTGCAGCGCATCTCCTATTCTGATCCCTTGAAGTAGCAACACCACAAATTTGATATGGCCGAATTTACAATATTTTGTAGTGTTATATCTTCTAATGTTGTACAGGTAGCAGTGGATACCCCAAATCTCTGCTTCCTGAGATACTTTGGGATAAGCTGGGATCTCATAGCCAGCATTGGAGAGAGTGTTTTCTCTTTCTTTCTTTCTTTCTTTCTTTCTTTCTTTCTTTCTTTCTTTCTTTCTTTCTTTCAAAGGAGGAATGAATGGGGTGGACAATTCACAAACCCAGCATTTTGGCCTCCAAAGCCCCACTTTTGTGTCTATTTGTTTTTTGGGGGGGAACTGCATCACCAATTAAAAATGGAAGAAGATCACATTTCCAAGCACCTGTGGGATTGGCTGCCATGTACAAAGACCTTTGGTACTCTTTGGCGTAAGATCAAAGCAATCAGCAGGTGGAATTGATTATGGAAGCGGAACAACACAGTGGAAGGACTGCAAGTGTCATGAACATATTAGGCAAGATCTGAAGCCTGTGAAAATCAATAGGGCGGGGAAGCTTCTGCAATTAAATAGATGTGGGTTAAAACTAGGGCTGTGTTCAGCCCGACCTCTTAGCATGATCCACTCCATGGCTCTGATCTGGGAGGCCCTGAACAGGCTAAGCTGCCCTGGGTCAACCTGGGGAGCACCTGGCCTCAGATATGGTCCTGAAGTTGTGTTCCCTCTCGCTGTCCAAGCCAGTGGGGAGTGTCAAATGCATGGTGCTTCTTGTCAATTATGTGTGATGGTACTTGTGAAGCAATACCTGCACTCCACAGGATCAATGCCTCTGCTCCTCAGGCACCATCAGGCCTTCTTCCAGGAAGATGCAGCTGGTGGTCAGGTAGGTCTCGGCTTTTTGGCATGAAATATGATGCCTGCCTACTACCCTACCTCCTGGCAGCCCCAGATCTCCCTGGGTCATCCACCCCACCACACAGGGATCTGTGGCTGTCTCAACCTGAAGCCCAAATAAGCCTGTTTTGGGTAAGGAAGCCAAATTTGGTACATAGCCCTAGTAAGAGCCTAACAGTACAATCGTGTGTGTGTGTGTGTGTGTGTGTGTGTGTGTGTGTGTGTGTGTTCATAAGTGTGTCCCAATGTACTTAACGGTGCTTACACCCAGGAAAGTCTGCTGGGGAACTGCGGCTCGAATAAAATGCCTGCACAGCCATAGACATAATTTCCTCTCTCTTTAAAACAGAAGAGAAAAACATCTAAATGTTTAATGTTTCCTTGCTTTAGCCAATAATGCTGTTTTCAAGAATAAATTGATAAAGGGGAATAAAAAAGAATTGAACGAGACAGCTGCCAAGTACATTGAATGAAAGCTGTTACGATGATGCATGATAATTTATTTTGCTGTACCTTATATCAGTCTTCTGTGTTCCACTGGGTTTTTCCCCTAAGAGTTCAAAATTCATTGATGGTTGAGGCTGGATCTTTCACATCTATTTAGGCTGTTCCATTTCTAAACATGATTGCTATGGCAGAAAAAGTTCAGGGGCATATGAAGATGCGTTTGGCAGCCTGACCAGTGAGCAGGAGATATAAACTGGGGAAAACATTTCATATTTCCATAGTGTGTTCTCGGAATGCGGCCAGGATTCAACAAAGTCTTGCTTCTCAAGCTTAAATTATATTCTGGGAGGGAGTATTTTAAGAGCACTGGGTTTCTCTTTTAGACTTCATGAAAGTAGAAAAGAAAAACAAATGAAGTAAGCATTCAAAAAGCATGTCGTACATTAAGTTGTGTTAAGCGAGAGGCAAGATCTCTTAGGATTAAGTTACGTGAAGATAGATTTTGGCTGAAAACCAGGATAAACTTGTTGATGGTAACAGCAGTTTGGCAACCAATTACTTAGATTTGTAGAGGGCTCCCCATTGTTGGAATATCCTTAAGAAATCATAAAGTTTTGGTGATGAAGCTAAAAATGAAGGTAGCTGAACTGCTGTATCCAACATTGGCAAGTTGAGGGGGAACTACTGTGGGCTCCAGGGCTTCTGACC
The DNA here is from genome assembly GCF_964188305.1 of Podarcis bocagei. NCBI lineage: Eukaryota > Metazoa > Chordata > Lepidosauria > Squamata > Lacertidae > Podarcis > Podarcis bocagei. Next base: position 58,631,308 of record NC_138134.1, read on the forward strand.
AATGCTTCTGTTAGTATATTTAACAAAGTCAATGCTGCTCTTCCTTATCTATTTTCCTCTAAAATTTCTGCTGGATGGAAAACATCAGGGGAAGGGCATAACTCAGAAGTGGAGCATCATCTCCTTTGCATACAGAACTCACAGGGTCAATCCCCAGCAACTCAAGAAAGGAATGGTAGGAAACCCTCTCTGAAACCATGGAGGGCCACTGCCAGTCAGTGTAGGCCAGGCATAGGCAAACTCGCCCCCCCCCCCGATGTTTTGGGACTACAACTCCCATCATCCCTAGCTAACAGGACCAGTGGTCAGGGATGATGGGAATTGTAGTGTCAAAACATCTGGAGGGCCGAGTTTGCCTATACCTGCTGTAGGCAATGCTAGGCTAAATGGACCATGTGGTCTGATTCAGCATAAGGTCACTTCCTATGTTTCCCATGATCTTACTGAAGCAGTAATTGAAGGAACATTGCTGCAACACCTCCCGTGCTGTGATGTGAAAACAATGCTCTCATTCATGCATACAAATAGGGTGTTTAACTGTGAGGACAGAGAAGCATTCTTGCCCTCCTGCATTTTGCAACTCTTAAAAAAAACAAAAAACACCATTATTTCCTTCACATTGAGAACAATGTTATGGAAACTAGGTGGAGAGACTGAGAGCAGCTCCTATGTTCATTTAAATTTCAGCTCCACATGGTGGCTATCTTAAATAGGAGCAGGGTTAAGAAAATTAGGATTGAAGTTTTTTTTCTGCATCCATAGGTAATTTTGTTTATCTTAATGACATTCTCTCCCTGCTTCCCCCCCCCCCCCGCGCCTCCATTTAGCCAAACTAGCACATCACTTGCATTTCTAAGTGGAGCAATTTCAGCACCATTCATGGCTAATTTAAGCATGGCACAGGTGTGATGTTCAGAGTTTTGTGGAAGTAGATGATGGGGGCATGAGGGGAAGAAAACTGGTGTTACTCCCACCTCCAGCCACTGGTCCTATGTACATGTGGTTCAGCAAAAAGAAGTGTCTCTAATTGTGGAGACCAAGCCTATGCACATATAGTTTCTATATCCACAGGCTTTTCCAGAAATTATGCTGGACCAACAGGTGCCACAGTTTATTTATTTATTTGCTGCTTTCAGGTGCTGTCCTTTTTTGCAAACAGCTCTAAGTGGTGCACATAGTTCTCTCTCTCCTCAATTAATTCCCACAAGGAGGAGGAGGAGGAGGAGTTTGGATTTGATATCCCGCCTTTCGAACTCTGTGAGGTAGGTTAGGCTGAGGGGCAGTGACTGGTCCAAGGTGAGCTTCACAGCTGAATCCAGTGATACCTTGGTTCTCAAACGTAATCCGTTCTGGAATTCCGTTCCAAAACCAAAGCGTCCCAAAACCAAGGGCATTTTCCCATAGAAAGTAATGCAAAATGGATCAATCCATTCCAGACTTTTAAAAACAACTTTAAATGAAGTACTTCAGTCACACAATTAATCAGTCCGTAGCAGAACTGGGTTCCACTCGGTCCCCCAAAAAAGAGAGCCACAAAAACAAAAACGCAAAATAAAAGGCAAAAACAGACAGACCTCAGCGTAACACTCAAAATGGAAATATGGCACTCAAAACGGAAGCCTAATACTCAAAACGGTACAAGTTCGGCTTCTGAGAAAAGTTTGCAAACTGGAACACTTACTTCCAGATTTGCAGTGTTTGGGTTCCAAGTTCTTTGAGTCCCAAGGTGTTTGAAAACCAAGGTACCACTGTAGGGATTTGAACCCTCTAAGGTTCTGGTTCTTGCCTTCACTCTCACCCCCTTGTTTGTCCCCTGTAAGCAGAAGCAATGCAGCCAACCAGAAGTCAAGTCATCCCCAAATATAGCCACACACAAGTGGAAGGTATCAGCAGGTTTAGGGGAACCTCAAGGTTTGCACAAATATGAACAAAATATTGTTTTTTTTGGGGGGGGGAATATTAAGAAGGAACCCCCAAACTGCCCAGTCAGAACACCAGCTTGTTCAGTGAGCACAGAATGTTGGCTGAGGGATGCTATGGTGCAAAATGGAATGGAGTATCCTAAGCCCAGAGATGCCACTGGAGGATACTAATGGAAGAGGAAATGGCTTCCTGATTTCAGATCACCTCTCTAAATTAACGGGGGTAGCATAAACAGAGTAGTGGGGCGGGGGGCAGACCCTCTTTCAGAGGAGAGCTGTTGGAATTAGCCTGTAACTGAAATCTGCCCTACTTTCATGGAATGGCTGAAGTTAATTCGTGAAACCATACTGTGTATATTAAAAAGGATGCAATTAAATATTATTACATTATACCAGGTCAGCATTGTGTCATTAATTTATAGCTTCATTACTTTTGCTATAAAGCACAATTTTCTTTTTAATTTGCACTTATGGTTCAGGCTCAGCACAGCCATGATTCCATCCCTCCCTGAACTCTACAGAGGAAATTGCCAGCAAAATTCACACACAGAGAAAGCCGAAAGCAGCATGTTCTATTAGAGATAATAATCTACTGCCCATTTCCAAACTCTATGCGCACAGAACATTCTTAGTGAGTGGAGACTTCCCTCTTTTATTGTAGCATTGTGCCCCCACTCCCAGGTTTAATATTCTCCATTTAAAATCAATGAAGCTTCAAAGTACTACTTATTTTCTTATTGTACTGATATCCCCTCCCCCCCCAAATCTAAAAGTTGCCATCTTAAACCCCAAAGCATGAAGAAACGCAATGCCAACCAGTTCTAACTTGTTACAACAAAATCAAGATGAATGCCTCACCATAAAATATCAATTTGTATGAAGATTTTGTAGCTCAAGCAAAATTTTGGGCAGGGGGTGGAGGACAAAGAGCTTTTGTTCCTTTTAGCAATAATTCAGTTTCCTGTTTATGCCACTTGCACTGAAGAAGAAACTCAAAACATGCTAGAAATGGTGGTTCTCAAAACACTTGTGTCAGCAGAGTGCCAGGATTAAATTGTGGATTAAAGGCAGTTTAGAGGGATTTATTTATTTATCGTTCCACTTTTCCCTTTCTGAAAGAAGCCCTGTGCCTTTTATTTTTTTTACAGTGGTGCAAGGCAGAAATTCAACAGGTGCACCTTCCCTGATATGTATTATCTCGACCTCAGTGATTCAACAGGAGTGGGATGGACAAAGGAAAAAGTGGGATTGTAGCAGCAGGCTTCTCACTTGATTTATGTGTGAGTATTAGAATATCTGTAGATTGTTTACTGGGACAGATGTACCACTGCTGTTTTCTTGTTATGTTGATCAGCATTGTGATTTTATGCCTGTGCAAGCCACTTTGGTATTTATTTTATATTTTTGAAATATAAACTCTCTCAATAAATTAGTAAAAAAATAAAGACTCTCACTCTGACCAGGAACTCTGAGTAAGATGTGTGGGTATGTGTAGGTGGATTTTTGTGTACTGGCGCCTTCTGCCCCTGCTCACATTGCTCAACAATACCCTCACTGCAGCATGACAACTTTTCTATTACCAAAATATTACATAGCAAGATACAGTGCTTTTTTCTGGGGGGACGCAGGGGTACACATACCCTTAAACATTTTGTGAATCTTTGTACTTTTGTCCACTTAAAAAGGTAAAGGTAAAGGACCCCTGACAGTTAATTGCAGACGACTCTGGGGTTGTGGCGTTCATCCTACTTTACAGGCCGAGAGAGCCGGCGTTTGTCCACAGACAGTTTTCCTAGGTCATGTGGCCAGCATGACTAAGCCGCTTCTGGCGCAACGGAACATCAAAACCAGAGCAGTGAAAAGAAACGCCGTTTACTTTCCCACCAGAGTGGTACCTATTTATCTACTCGCATTGGCATACTTTCGAACTGCTAGGTTGGCAGGAGCAGGGACCGAGCAATGGGAGCTCACCCTGTTGCGGGGACTCGAACTGCCTTCCTTCTGATCAGCAAGTGCAAGAGGCTCAATGGTTTAGACCACAGCACCATCCCTGTCCCTTTTTCTCCATTTACTGTATTTATTTTCCTTGATTTGAACTATAAAATTGTGATTTTCTTGAGTCAAAATGAGAGTACCCCTAAACATTTTTTTAGAAAAACAAAAGGCACTGGTAAGATACATAGTGTTTATGGGTATAACTCCAATTTGAAGTCTATATGGGATTTGAAATAGTTTCGTGCATGTTTTTTCTGTTAATGTTTTTGCAGTTGCTTTAATTGTTGGTTGCTTCAGGATATTTCATGGGAAGCGAGTCAGATACGAAATGAAATTTGTAAAATTAGCCACCGATTGCCACTTGAACTAACGCCAATACTGTAATGCAAACTAACAATGTCGCGTGCACAGTTTTGAAAGCTGCTTCCTTTCTCGTTGCTATTTTCTATTTCGCTCTGCTTCAGTCAAAGCCATCCCCGCATGCAGGAGCTGGGCATATTGAGTTTTTGTTAGTTGGAGACTCAGAACAATGAGACCTGCTCTGTTGCTAACTCTCTGTTCATTGTTCACTGCCTGGAGATAAGTGCACTCTGCCAAGTTCAGTGAAAATCCAAAAACCTTTTGAGGTTGCGGTAAAGAAAATTAAAGACAAACCCTGGCAGGTCTGAATCCTGACGGTATCCAAGTGAAATGTAGCAGATTAAAGCTGACTCATGCATCATTTCTGAAGCATTCCCCCATCTCTGTTTTATTAACGTTCGTTGCAGTGTGCTTAAGGACATTAGGCTAATCAGTACAAAGATTCAGAAGATTGAAAGGAAACAGTGAGGAAATTACTGCTTCTTTTCTTCCCAACTGGTGGCAACAGGTTTGGGCAATTTGCAGGGATGACTTCAGCTTGTCTCATTTTCTGCTGAAAGTAAACTGAATCATATGCCTACCATATGGAAGTTAACAATGGGGCAACAAAAAGGGATTTTACGTGCTCTAATGGTAGCCAAGAGACTGTTAATGTTGAACTGGAAGAATAAAGACATGATTTTTAATCAGTGGATTGATAATATGACAACACTTGCAACTTACAAATGGACTGCTTACAGACATAGACTACTTGGAAAAATACAATAATATTTGGAATGAATTTGTACAAAATGTAGTAGGCTATTAATAGTAGTATAGTAATATCAAATTTATAAAAGAATGTATAGGTGAGGGTATTTTTGTATATATTTATATATATTTTCCCCCTTTACAAAGTTTTCTGTGTGTGTTTGGTCTTTTGTCTTTTTGTATCACTTTATTGCTTTATAATTGAAACATTTTCAGTAAAATATCAATTAGAAAAGACAGTTGGCTGATAACATGTAGCCGACATGAAGTCTACTATAATTAATTTTTCTCTAACAATGCACAGGTGTCCTGGTTAGCTCCAGCAGAACGGACTACAAAAAATAGCACAATGAACAATATACAGTTTTCCCATTGTTACCACGCTACAACTTTTCTGCCTTTCTGCAGGCACTCTGCTTACACACCCTCCAACATTCCCCTGATGAAAATGAAGATGCGAGAACGCAGCACCATAGCGAGTGCAATCGCTGCCACTAGCACCAGTTCACCTGCGGGACATTCCGGGGTTAAATCAAAAGCTGGGATAGCTTCTGGGATTCCAGGAATGTCCTGTTAAAATAGGGGTGGTTGGAAGGTATGTACTTATGGGCCAGATGGCTGGGGAATAATAATAATAATAATAATAATAATAATAATAATAATAATAATAATAATAATAATGGGCTTCCTTTTCCTTGCCCTTCTACTGCCTTGGCCATTTCTAGCTTAACTTATGCCTTTTCTTTTCTTTTGCATTAAGAACATGTACCCCTTTCTGTTTTCAGAACCTGTAAGTCATAGACAGGCAAACTAAGGCCTGGGGGCCGGATCCAGCCCAATCACCTTCTAAATCTGGCCCGCAGACAGTCCAGGAATCAGTGTGTTTTTACATGAGTAGAATGTGTCCTTTTATTTAAAATGCATCTCTGGGTTATTTGTGGGGCATAGGAATTCGCTCATTTCCCCCCTCAAAATATAGTCCGCCCCCCTACAAGGTCTGAGGGACAGTGGACAGGCCCCCTGCTGAAAAAAGTCTGCTGACCCCTGCAGTGTAAGTCATTCTTCCAGGCACAGACCCCAGCCTGATCTTCTGCTTCCCTCCCAGAAGATCCACCATCTATGGCCTTTCTCCTTCAGAATGTTTCTGGATTTTCCATGATGATAAACAGCATGTAGTATTAACATAGCATGTTCAAGGATTCAAAGCACTTCACATTCTTTTGCTGTAAGCTTCCGTGATGACAGGCCTGCAGTGTAGGTGTTAATATTCCCACTTTGTAGAGGGCAGAGCTGAGGCTGAGAGAACAGTGGCTTATCTAAGGCCACCTAGAGACTTCATGGCAGAGGTGAGATTCAAACCAAAACCTTCCTGATTTGTCAGCTTAGCCTCTTAGCCCACTACACTATACCAACATCCCATCATTTCTAACATTTTTTTTTCCTGTGCCAGCTCCAGGTTCGGGCAGCAGAAGGGCCCAAACTGGAAACCCCAACACTAAATGGGCAAGCTTCCATCCATTAGATCTGGTGCCAACTCTATCCCATGCCAGTAATGCCCTGTTTCAGGGCCTTATGACAGCTACTATACTGCATGTTTGGCAGCAGCAGCAACAAACACCTCTGTAGTGGTCAAATGCCCTCGCCCCACTACACCCTAAAGCCTGCTAGTAGCAAGGATCTTAGACCCAAACTGAGGTAAACCTGGGTATTATGCAAGGGGGGAAAGCATTATAATAGGGGAAATTGCTGTGCAAAATATATTTATTATTTATTAAATTTATATCACACCCTTTCTCCCAAAGGAGTCCAGGGTGGCAAAATAGGCATGCAAAATTGCATGCAAAAGTACTGGGGTGGGTGGGAGGATGCACTAAATTCCTGTTAATTTTCATGAGGGCTTATTTAATTCACAAACTCATGTGAGAATGTTGAGAAATGTTTTAAAAATGAGAGAAACCTAAATTGACAGGTGCGCCCTTCCCTCCTTGGTTCTGAGACTGTTCAAAAGGCTTCCTCCTTTTAACTTTTTGCACAGTGCATAGTGCAGAATCTTTATAGAAATAATAAATACAAATACTATTCTTCAAATCCCTGCTAAGCTGTGAAGCTTGCTGGGCTGCCTCTCCCAACCTCACTGACCTCACTGGAGTGTTGTGATCATCAGCTAGATAATTGGAGGCAAGACAGAAGAGAGAATTCAAAGAAAGCAGCTTTAAGCCTCAAGGTTAGATGGGATGATTTTGTTTTGTTTTGCCAGAACATTTCAAGCCTCACAGTTTGTTTGTATGACTTCTAATTCACACAAAAGGGAATGAGAGTGATAAGAACAAGAGACGACGGATGCCTTCTGCCAAGTGTCGACTCAAATTAGATCCTGACATTTCAGCCACAAAGGATGGTGGGCGTATAAGTGACCTGTTGCCACATACCTCTTTAAAACAATCATGATTTTGACATTCCAACAAAATCTTTGTTCCACATACATATGTCGGTATAAAGTACTTCCGAAGGATATTGCAAAATGGATTCTGCCTACTGATGCCACATTTCCTTCCCCATCCACAGATCAGTTGCATGATGAAAATGCAAACATATTGGAAAGGGTTGGTGGGAAGAATCCTAAACTGAGAGTGGGAGAGTTAGTTGCTTGGGAAATGTATCCCTTAAAATTCCATAAATATAATTACATTGCCACAGGATGACAGTGGAAGCACGCAGTAAGGGTATCAGTAAATGTAAAGGTAAAGGGACCCCTGACCATTAGGTCCAGTCGTGACCGACTCTGGGGTTGCAGCCCTCATCTCGCTTTATTGGGTGAGGAAGCCGCTGTACAGCTTCTGGGTCATGTGGCCAGCATGACTAAGCCGCTTCTGGCGAACCAGAGCAGCGCACGGAAACTCCATTTACCTTCCCACTGGAGTGGTACCTATTTATCTACTTGCATTTTTGACGTGCTTTCGAACTGCTAGGTTGGCAGGAGCAGGGACCGATCAACGGGAGCTCACCCCGTCGCAGGGATTTGAACCACCGAACCGCAAGCCCTAGGCTCTGTGGTTTAAACCACAGCGCCACCCACGTCCCTAAGGGTATCAGTACCTACCTACTAATTTTTGGGTAGCCAGACTTCAGACAATGGAGAACTTCAGCCAAAATTTTAAACATGTTTGCCCATATATCATAGACAAAACGCATGACAATTGGCATCACATGATATATCTATTAGTAGATTGTACCTCAGTCTGAAGGAAGACCCATAGACTGAGTGGTTCCTCATGTAAATTACTGTCATTAACTTTTTTTAAAAAGAGCATGGGAATGCAAGAGATAGGTAATATAGTGTATGTTGACAGCTACAGAACAAGTTATGACATTTGGACTGAACTTTGCTTAAGTCTGTATTCTGAAAGTTCATCAGTAGCACAGATTGCTAATATTAGTGTTTAATTAGCAGAAAGAAAGAAAGAAAGAAAGAAAGAAAGAAAGAAAGAAAGAAAGAAAGAAAGAAAGAAAGACTGGCTGACTCCCCTACCCCAAAAGGGTCCCCATTCTCCCCTTCTTTCTCCAAGAGCTTTAATATAGCAGTTACAAATTCATTTGTCACTACCGTAACTATAGAGAGGAGCAGTGACAGCAGAGGGAATTGTGAATAGCCTCCAGCTTGCAATGAGAAAATACAGCTCTGGACAAGGTTTGCAAAAGCATCAACATTCTAGGACATGAAGGACAGAAATGATATGAATGATATCCATATTTCTATTAAACATTTGGGGTGCAGCCTACCCAATGCAAAACACTTCTAAGCAGAGGCAGGTGTGTGCTTATATTTGTCCCACTAAAACCAGTCTGACTTGGAATGCAGTTTTTAATATCCTGTTGGGAGCCAGCCAGGTGGGTGGGGTATAAATAAATAAATAAATGGTTAATGATAATGAATGATGGCAGTTGGTGGTCAATGTTGTGTTCATTGGTGGGTTGGGAGGGTGGTAGCTGTTCCCCAGTAGGTTGAGAGATGTTGTGTTGTGAAGATGCTGTTTGTTCTTCTTTGTCTGGTTGTTGTGTGTGTTGAAAATACGGTTGCCGAACAACTCCAGGCACGCTTGGAAGAAGCGGACCATTTGGATCCCTTCCAGTCGGGATTCAGGCCTCATCATGGGACTGAAACTGCCTTGGTCGCACTGGTTGATGATCTCCGGCGGGCTAGGGACAAAGGTGAGAGCTGTTTCCTAGTTCTGCTGGATCTCTCAGCGGTGTTCGATACCATCGACCATAGCATCCTTCTGGACCGTCTTGAGGGGCTGGGAGCTGGGGGCACTGTTATACAGTGGTTCCGCTCCTTCCTCCTGGGCCGTGTTCAGAAAGTGGTGGTGGGGGATGAGTGTTCAGACCCCTGGGCTCTCACTTGTGGGGTGCCTCAGGGTTCTGTCCTCTCCCCCATGCTTTTCAACATCTACATGCAGCCGCTGGGAGAGATCATCAGGAGGTTTGGGCTGGGTGTTCATCAGTATGCGGATGATACCCAGCTCTACCTCTCTTTTAAATCAGAACCAGTGAAGGCGGTGAAGGTCCTGTGTGAGTGTCTGGAGGCGGTTGGAGGATGGATGGCAGCTAACAGATTAAGGTTGAATCCTGACAAGACAGAAGTACTGTTTTTGGGGGACAGGAGGCGGGCAGGTGTGGAGGATTCCCTGGTCCTGAATGGGGTAACTGTGCCCCTGAAGGACCAGGTGCGCAGCCTGGGAGTCATTTTGGACTCACAGCTGTCCATGGAGGCACAGGTCAAATCTGTGTCCAGGGCAGCTGTTTACCAGCTCCATCTGGTACGTAGGCTGAGACCCTATCTGCCTGCGGACTGTCTCGCCAGAGTGGTGCATGCTCTGGTTATCTCCCGCTTGGACTACTGCAATGCACTCTACGTGGGGCTACCTTTGAAGGTGACTCAGAAACTACAACTAATCCAGAATGCGGCAGCTAGACTGGTGACTGGGAGCGGCTGCCGAGACCGTATAACACCGGTCTTGAAAGACCTGCATTGGCTCCCAGTACGTTTCCGAGCACAATTCAAAGTGTTGGTGCTGACCTTTAAAGCCCTAAACGGCCTCGGTCCAGTATGCCTGAAGGAGCGTCTCCACCCCCATCATTCTGCCCGGACGCTGAGGTCCAGCGCCGAGGGCCTTCTGGCGGTTCCCTCATTGCGAGAAGCAAAGCTACAGGGAACCAGGCAGAGGGCCTTCTCGGTAGTGGCGCCCGCCCTGTGGAACGCCCTTCCAGCAGATGTCAAAGCGATAAACAACTACCTGACATTCAGGAGACATCTTAAGGCAGCCCTGTTCAGGGAAGTTTTTAACGTGTGATATTTTATTGTATTTTTGGTTTTTATGGAAGCCGCCCAGAGTGGCTGGGGAGGCCCAGCCAGATGGGCGGGGTATAAATAATAAATTATTATTATTATTATTATTATTGAAAATACTCCTTCAGAACTCCCAAAACAAACTTAGTTGGTCTCTAAGGTGCTACTGGACAAATTTTATTTTTTCCCAGCTGCGTCAGACCAACACAGCTACCTACCAGAAGAAGAAGAAGAAGAAGAAGAAGAAGAAGAAGAAGAAGAAGAAGAAGGAGAAGAATGTGGTGGATCTGCCATTCCATTCTGTCCTGAAACTACTGGCTGGGGTGCTTTGGACTGTTCTGCCCAAAACTTGTATCTTTCACTGACGTAAGAGGCAGTAAAGCACATTCAGTATAAAAACAGCTTGCATTATTTGCAAGAAACAGAAAAAACGAGCCCTAAAACCAACTAATTAAACTGCATAGGTGGGGAAAAGTACATTGACCACAACTTAAAAAGCAGGACGCGGATCACCAATTAGCTAGGCAGCCTGTGGAGTTGATGCAGAAAGTGGACCAGCACCAAAGCACTGTTAAATGTCCAGCTGGTAAAAATGGCACAGAACAATGTGCTTCTCTCAACCCTATATTATCGGAGCCCTTTCAGCTTTGCATTCTGTCAACAAATTATTGCCTTGCAATTATCATGGCTAGGCAAATTGGTGCAAAGCTTATTGAACAAATGTGCCTGTCAAATAGAGCCAGTGTAGTTTAGTGTTAGACTTTTGACTAAGGAAGCCTAGGTCTGAGCCTTGTTGTTGTTTAGTTGTTTAGTCGTATCTGACTCTTCATGACCCCATGGACCAGAGCACGCCAGGCACTTCTGTCTTCCACTGCCTCCCGCAGTTTGGTCAAACTCACATTCATAGCTTCGAGAACACTATCCAACCATCTCGTCCTCTGTTGTCCCCTTCTCCTTGTGCCCTCCATCTTTCCCAACATCAGGGTCTTTTCCAGGGAGTCTTCTCTTCTCATGAGGTGGCCAAAGTACTGGAGCCTCAGCTTCACGATCTGTCCTTCCAGTGAGCACTCAGGGTTTGAGCCTTAGAGAATGACAATGAACCAATCACCCTTTTTCAGCCTAACCTACCTCAAATATAAAATGGGGTAACCCCACCTATGTGTACCATCCTGAGTTCCTCAGAGGAAGAGTGAGATAAAAAGGTTAGGAATAATAAATTTAAAAGTACCATGCAGCTGATGATAATTTACATTACACAATTCTCCGTGTCTCTGTCTGCTTGTCTGTCTCTCACTGAGTATAATTCAGTAGCTAATATACCCCTCCTGAAATGCTACTTTAATAGAACACTCCACATTTTTTAGGTCTAATAATCAGACAAAAAAGGAGATTGTGATGAAGAGGTGAAAAGTACATCTTGTGAAACACCATTTAAAAGCTCCCAGAGATGAGCCTACGGAAAAGATGTCATAGAAACTCCTCAGCGACGCAGTCCATTGTCAATTACGGTGGTAATAATAATGGGGGGGGGGAGCCACAGAAAGCTATAGTCAGCAAATTTTCAAAGTGCTAACCTGTAGAAAATGCAGTATAAACTCAATCTAATCAATAAAGCTGCAGCCTCAGAATACACATTATGTAGATTGCTTTCATTCTCTGCACTCAATGAGGAATTAAAAGGCTAGCAATACACAGGGTGTTTGGTGGGCAAAGTAATGAGAATTTTCAGCACCCTTTTTGCCTCTATTTTCCAAAAGTCGTTCATATATTAAACAAATGGAACTTTTGGAGACAATACTAAGCCAGATGGGCCAAAGGTCTGATTCAGTATGAGGCAGCTTCCTATGTTCCTACACTTCATCCTCAAGTGTCATTTCCTGCCAGAAACACCACATTTTCTGTGTCTCCCGGCCCAGTTTATCGAAAGCAGAAGCATACAGAGCTTGTGATCTAAGAACCACCCTGCACTGTTTTGTTTGTTTGTCTGTTTTGTTCTTTATCATACTGAATCCACAGATAAGAACCCTTGAAGGTATTTTTGAGCATGTCAGAGGATTGCACGCAAAACCCAAGATGGTTTTCTGTATACCCTTCTCTAATGCTTTTGCCCCCTTGCTTTCTCCATTTCTGCTTTAGCCCAAGGGTAAAGGCTAACAGCAGAGGGACGTGGGTGGTGCTGTGGGTTAAACCACAGAGCCTAGGATTTGCCGATCAGAAGGTCAGCGGTTCGAATCCCCGCGACGGGGTGAGCTCCCGTTGCTCGGTCCCAGCTCCTGCCAACCTAGCAGTTCGAAAGCACGTCAAAGTGCAAGTAGATAAATAGGGACCACTCCGGTGGGAAGGTAAACGGCGTTTCCGTGTGCTGCTCTGGTTCGCCAGAAGCGGCTTAGTCATGCTGGCCACATGACCCGGAAGCTGTACTGTACGCCGGCTCCCTCGGTCAATAAAGCGAGATGAGCGCTGCAACCCCAGAGTCATTCGCGACTAGACCTAACAGTCAGGGGTCCCTTTACCTTTACCCTTAAAGGCTAACAGCAGGGGCTGGAGCGGGCTTGATCCCCATTTCAAGCCAGACCCAGACTTGAATCAGGGTGGACATGTGCCTGACTTCATATCAAACACTCTTCTTTTCAAAGGGATCCTATCTTGAAGGTCTTTCCGGTCCAAGTCCAGTTTAAATACCAAGAACCCTAAGAAGGGAGAAAGGGAGAGGGTCTTGAAGCTCCCCATCAGCAGGTAACAGCACCTGGTCAGCAGACTGAGCAGGAACACAGGCTGCCAGGTCATAGTTTCCCCCTCTTCATTGAACTTCTTCAGCATCACTATAGGAAACTACAATTCCCACACATCCTGGCAAGAAATGGCAGCTGTAAACATATTTGGGAGCAGCCATACATTGCAGCTGAGACTGGGGATCAGGGAGAAATTTGATTCAGCTTGCATTTAAAGCTGAGCCTGCCTAATGCACAATATCTAAAACAATATGCAAATTGAAAGACAGCCATCCTTCAAAATTCACAGCTCTCTGAATTTTGCAATGCGGTCTTCCAGCCGAATAATTGTGCACAAAAGCATATATATATACCAAAGGAAATTGCTTTGCATGCAAATGCATAGATTAATGAAAAGAACATACAAAATATTAGGGTGAATTGCTTTGTGTCTATTAGGCAAAATCACATACAGAAATGCATATATTAGGACAAATTCTGCCAACTGCCTCCTCAACCACCACTGCCCCATGGTGGACTCTGCGGGGAAGCCATGGTCTGAGGTGATGGGAAGCAGCCTGCTGAGCCCTGTCCAGAGTCCTGCCCAGGCAGCCAGCCACAAGATCCTGAAATTGCTGCGCCCACAGCCAGAGTAGCACCCTTCTCTCTGCCCCTCCCAGCTGTTCCCAGTCTGCTGCCTGAGGCCACTGCTTCAGCCAGGTTAATGGTTGGGCCGGCCCTGCCTCTCATTTCCAAAATGTGCAGCCATCCCTGGTATCTGAATTTAAAATGCAAAAATGTTTAGAACAGCCCCAAACAAAACTGAACTGTGGACAATATTGAGAAATGCAGTGCCAGGTACCACAAAGGATCTATGCCAAAAACTTCTCTGGTGGGGTGGGAGGGGGAAGGCAGGCTGCCAAAATGAATGGAAAGATCAGTTTTATTCCCTTCACAGGCTTATTCACCAAGAGTCTTGCAAATTAAACTAAGAGAATTTGGTACAGCTCTAATAATGAGGTACCACATTTTTTTCTGCAAGGGTGATTTATTGCTTAATTAGGAAAATTGTCCTTAGGCTCTGCAACAATAGATCAACCATTAAGAGACAACATTGTTCAAAGCTACTGAGCCCATTATGTGAAAACCTGGTGTGTGTGCTGTAGAAAAATCCATTCTTGCCTTGCGTTGGCGTTGTTAGGCGTTAGACAGCTAAACAAGGTTTCAGTGTCTAACTACTAAAATGACCATCATTCTGACGAGAGAGAAGGTTAAGTGTGTGTGTGTGTTGACTCTATTTCTTGCAGTGACACATTGTGGAATGCCATTGTGGAATGCCTGTACACCAGGACACACTGCACTCCTCCTATAATGGTTGGACATGGGATAAACTCAGCCCTTCCATGCAGTGACTCCAGCATCTGAAACAGGTAGCATATTTTGACCCCACTCCTTCACTTGAATCCAGATTGCAGCTAATGGTTTTTGTGCCATACAACTCAACAGAAAGGTGGGGCCATTAAAGAGGGACCCCTCCTGATTGGTGTTGTCACATCCTTGGATTTTGTTCATTTTAATAATAATAATAATAATAATAATAATAATAATAATAATAATAATAATTTATTTATACCCCACCCATCTGGTTGGGTTTCCCCAGCCATTCTGGGTGGCTCCCAACAGATTAAAAACAGAATAAAACATCAAACATTAAAAACTTCATTAAACAAGATTGCCTTCAGGTGTCTTCTAAAAATCAGATGGTTGTTTATTTCTTTTAAGGGAGGGCGTTCCACAGGGCGGGCACCACCACCAAGAAGGCCATCTGCCTGGTTCCCTGTAACCTCACATCTCGCAGTGAGGGAACCACCAGAAGGCCCTCGGTGCTGGATCTCAGTGACAGGGCTGAACGATGAGGGTGGAGATGCTTACATAAGTGATTTCTTAACTGTGTTTGGAAGCGGACATTTGTCTAAGGATGACAGCCCAGGAAATGTTGCCCCCCCCAAGAACATTAGCTCTAAGAGCCCCTCCAGATTACCTATTTATTAGGGTTGTGCCCAGTCCCCATCCCCCAATCCACCCCATGGCCCCAATCTGGGCGACATCTGGGTGATCAGCCCGGAGTCACCCTGGAGACCATACATACATCATTTTATTTGTATGACTGCCTGTACCAGCTACACCTCCCTGCCACCCCCATCTCAGGGCCTGTTCCTACCTAGGGTCTCCTCCAGCCTCCGCCTTCTCTTCAAGCCTGACATGGCTCACTTTCTCCTTCTGGCATGGCTGGCTGGATGGTTGGCTAGGGGCCCACCAGGCTAGAGAATCACAGCCTCCCACAGCAGGGATGATGGAAGGCCATGCAGTGGGGGCCATGTATCAATGTGAAGGGGCCTTAAATACATAGACGCTTCTCTATGGAGTGGAAAACCCCAAGAAGCCCTTTGGTGTATGCTTCTAATGTCTCTTCGCACTGAGGCCAATCATGCACCTGTAGATGTATGGTGGCACATGCATTGGTGATAGGGTTAATGCAGCATGTGATGGGGTAGTGTTGAAAGGCTTATTGCCCCCTTCCTTCTCTAAATAGACATTGGGATGCAGGTAGCGCTGTGGTGTAAACACCTGAGCCTAGGGCTTGCCGATCGAAAGGTCGGCGGTTCAAATCCCCATGATGGGATGAGCTCCTGATGTTCGGTCCCAGCTCCTGCCAACCTAGCAGTTCAAAAGCACGTCAAAGTGCAAGTAGATAAATAGGTACTGCTCCGGTGGGAAGGTAAATAGCATTTCCGTGTGCTGCTCTGGTTTCGCCAGAAGCGGCTTAGTTATGCTGGCCACATGACCTAGAAAAACTGTCTGCAGACAAACGTCGGCTCCCTTGGCCAGTAAAGCGAGATGAGTGCCGCAACCCCAGGGTCGTTCATAACTGGACTTAACTATCAGGGGTCCTTTACCTTTACCTTTTTTCTCTAAATATACATAGTACTTAAGTCAAGTGCTCTAAACTCTTTTCTGCTGAAGCACTAACTAGAAGCTAACAGCAATCATTCACAGTAGACGAAATGCTCTGATGAAAAAGCAACTTGGCCCCGAGGAGGTTACACACCTAAGCCCACTTACTTTGGAGTAAGCTCTACTGAATTCAGTAGGACTTACTTCTGAATAGACACGGTTAGGATTGCATTGTTATTCATGTCCTGGGACCCCTCGGGGAATGCACATGTCTGAGCTGCAATGGAGTCAGATGAAGAAATAATGCCATTGCTACAATGACAAATGAAGCCAATTATTGATCCACACAGGCTCTGAAGCACGTTACATCATGATGCTATCTAGTGTGCCGCAGTCCCGATGGCTATAAATGGCTTATTTCTTGCAGGTGGTCAGCAAACTCTGTAATTTATCGATAGAACGCTAGTGCTTAGGAGACCCCAGAGATTTTTTTCTTTTTAGCCTGGATTTTTTCCAAAATTGATTTTGTATTGTGACTAGCCAAGTTGTTACCTGTTGGGCAAACAAGCAAACAAAGAACACCACTAGAGAGGAAAATGAGAATGCACACAATCACACTGCAGTGCAATATCTAATGTGGAAGTCAAGAGCCTATGATATATCTCAGCTGGGGAATTAAAAAATGACAAATGAAAACCTGTCTTGCCCTTCCAGTTATGCTGCATAATCATGTGCAGATATTGTTTAGGTAATGCAACTTGTTATTGCAATCAGAGGAGAACAAGAAGGTGTTCACGAGTGAAAAAGGTGTTTACCTGTGTATACAGACAATTAAGCTGCACACTCATACAGTTATTCAGATTTAATGTTCAATAAGGATACAGTTTGGGTTCTTGTGCAGTGACAGCTAGTACCTGTGTTCAGTGTAGTGTGCGAATAAGCCTCTGAGCATAGCCTAAGTGTCTACACATGTTGAAGAGCAGAAGATCTAGGGAAACATATTTTTTGTGCTATGTCATGTGATGGGGATAAGCAGGCAGTTCAGGGTAGAGATTTAGGAAATTTTCTCTTAGGCCCAGATTTTAATGTGAACCTACCATAAAATGGGACGTGGGTGGCACTGTGGCCTAAACCACTGAGCCTAGGGCTTGCTGATCAGAAGGTTGGCGGTTTGAATCCCCTTGGCCAGTAAAGCCAGATGAGCACCGCAACCCCAGAGTCATTTGCAACTGGACTTAACTGTCAGGGGTCCTTTACCTTTTACCATGAAATATGCGCAAACGGGCATATAATGAGATAAAGTGCACATAACATTTTTATTTTTAGATCCGCCCTTTCCTCCAAGTACCTCAAGGTGGCTTGCACCTTGAGTTCTCGCCTTCCCTGTTTTATTCTCACAAAGCAACCCTGTGATGTAGGCTGAGCTATGGGTGAATGACTGGCTCGAGGACATGTCCTTCCACAATGCCTCTTTGTGGTTCCCTTCCCTTTCAAGCTAGCCAAATTTAGATTTCAGTGCCCCTGCCTAGGACCAGTGGCAAAGCTGCATGCTCCACTATCGGGTGCAGAAAGAAGGTGGGGGCATGGCTGGCACCCCCAGGGGCGTGGCTGTCACCCCAGGGGGCATGGCACACACCTAGGGGCGCATCCCAGGGGTGTGGTATGCCGCCCACGAGGGCATGGTGTGCGTTCTGGGGGCGTGGTGCACCCCCTGGGGGTGTGGTGCTCAGCGCACCCAGGGGGTCAGCAACGTGTGTCCGGGGTGGCTGTCACGATGGCACCCTACCGGAATAGTGGTGCTGGGGGCGGTCTGCTCCCTCCGCAATCCCGTTCCTCCGCCAATGCCTAGGACTGGCTCCAGTTTTGAGGGATCCTCCAGCAATATGACCTCCAGTGTGCTCCTCTCCATAGGGGGATTTGCCTGCTGTTGGCAGCGAACAGCTACCCACCATTTTAATTACCCACAATGCCCCTGATGTAGCATGAAATTGGACATTGTGGGTATAATTAAAATGGCAAGTCCCAATGTGGGGAGGAGGCTACACCATATTGATGTGCCATAATGCCTAGGAGTTATTGTTAATTAAACTGATGGGTGACTTGCAGACCCAACCATCAGAGATGAGGGTCCCAGGACCATCATAAATAAGCTTCCAGAGAATAGCCCTGCTTCTGTCCATCTAGCAGGTGATATGACTAAAGACAAATGTCCATTCTTTTTCAGTGACCATAGTAAGTGAAGAGAAAGAGATATTTGCTCAACAACAATATGCCTCCCACAACTATTAAGGGCCACCATAATATGTTTTCTAGAATACGCCTTTCCCCCCCGAAGAACGATTCCAGTGTGGATGGGTTGTTCCTAGCATTATAGCACCATGAGCCTGCCAAGCCGCTTCTTCTAGGCAGATACGATGAAAGAGTCAATATCATGACATGAGCAAATAGATGAGCATATAATGAAGGATGATCCATCTTCCTAATATGGATAGACTCAGATATAATGCCTCACTTTGGAGTTATACTGCTTGTATTTATTTTTGGTACTATGCTGTTGCAACAAAATCTCAGCTCAACTAAGAAATGGATATCTCTATTTCTGCTGCTGCTTCTAGTGCAGGCAAGAAGGGCAACAGGAGGAGATGAAGCAGGGAGGAACATGCTTTGCCTCTGCTCCTGATGGCTGTATGTTGCCCACAAGTCACCTCCATAAAGCAGCATCCTCAACATGCAAGCCTGATAGGCCTTCATCTTGGTATGGGTCATTAGCATCACATTCTCCCCTACCCTTTAGGAGAGGTGAGCCATTGCTGTAGCATCCTTGCCAATAGGCTTGTCTACTTCAGTGTTGATGGAGACGTTGCTGTTAGAATTCCTGTTCCGTGACTGCAGTCATGGGATTGTTGTCTTTCACATGACGGTGTATGTTTTGACTCCACAAAGTGGGAAGTGACGGAGACAGGATGTTTGTGTTACTGTATTCCGTGAAGTGGAACTATTGTCCTTTGTTCTTTCTCTTTGCTGTCTGATGCTAGAGAGAGAGGGAGCTATGTTGCAGTGCTCTGTGTGTGTTTATATGTAAATAAACGTAGATTAGCCAAAATGCTGAGTTGCTGAGGTCTGTTATGCAAGCTGCGAAGACTCTGTGGATCCCTAAGTGTGCTGATGTCTGTTGGCATCGGTCACTGTGATGTTTGGGCAGAAGAAAGCTTTTGAAGCTCCCGAATGATCGACCAGGAGGGAGGGAACATGCCAGTCCAGCATGTGTCTCTGCCAGGCTCCTGACAGTTGCTGGCTATGGTGGAATCCAGGTAGACAAAATTGTCTACTACCTCAAGTGTGTGGTCACCAGTGCTGATGTGTGGAGGATAACAATCACTCAAACCAAAGCATAAGAATAACCCTCCTGAATCAAGCCATTGGCCCATCTAGTTCAGCATGCTGTTTTCACATTGACTAGCCACATGCCCAAGAGAAGCTCACATGTGTGACCTGAGTGCAACAGGACTCTCCTCTCCTATGTTTCTAGCCAATGGTATTTGGAAGCATGCAGCCTCCACTGTGGAGACAGAGCATAGGCACTATAGCCACCATTGTGCCAATGCCTGTAATTAATAAGAATACATAGCCCCATGCCTGCAACTGAATAAGAAAAGAAACTATGTAGCTATATGCTATGTGTCTAGCAAATATTTGGATTTGTTGTGCATGGAATTGCCAACTTCATAAGCTACCTGGCTGTTAAAATCAGAGTTAGTTTTAAGACTTCCAGTTCTTCCGTGTCAGGAAGTTGCTCCCCCCGCCCTTAGTTTTGGCTCTGAATGTACTCCTTCCTCTCCAATAAGCAATTTTCACAGGCAGCTTTGGAAAGCACAGATGGATGCCCAGTGCCCACAAACTAATCAGGGCACATCTGGGAAAGCCCCAAACTACATTCATAGTAATTAGCAGAGAGGCCACCACAACCCCAGTGAATCAATGTACTGATGAGGGCTTGCGGGACTGACAATAGGCAGAGGTGCAGGAAGGGTAATAAGAAACAGTATGGGTGAACAGGTCACGGTTTGGATAAAAGTGGGTGAGCAAATAAGAAGCCTTTTGTCAATAAATGCAATGGAATTTTTGGCAAATATACTTCCCAGACTGTCAAGTGACTCACAGGACAGACGGACATAGGAATCTATGATCGCATCCATTGGCACCACCAAGGCCAGAATGCTTTGGGGGAGGGGGGAGAAACTAATTTGATCACATGTTCATGCCAAACTACCAAATGCGCACTTCCGGAACCAATAAGCAAACCAAAATACAGCTCTCCTTTGAAATCTGTGCTTCTCTGAATTTTGCAAAGAGTGCATATGAAAATATGTACATGACCGAAAAGCGCAGGCAAAAAAATGTGTTATGTGACAATAACGTACATAAATGGATTCTATTAGGGTGAAATGGCCTACAAGAATGCACACACTAAGCAAAATTGAACACAAATGTGACTAGTAAGGGAAATGCATGCAAAACTGAGTATCAATTTTCATGCAGCCTTCCTTTTTTCGCTAAGAAAAAGCGAATGTATGCAAAAATGGAGCAAAACAAACTGAAGTTGATAGATCCATGCTTCCCTAGATTGCTGCCATTCATGAACCCAGTTGCCCAGAAAACTCAGAGAATGAGATGGAGTATCCTACATGGCTCTAACCCTGCACATTCCACACTGTAACATTTCATTGCATGTCCCACTTGCTCCCCTCTCCTCTGAACCCGGTAGCTTATGTCCTCAGTTATATAACAGGATCGGGATCCCAAGTGTCCATGCAGGTTATCAGCCAAGCTTGGAAGGAAGAATGATGTGAAAGATGGACAAGATATGGAAACCAGTTTCTGAGCAGCTTCAGCAAGGGCAAAACTCATGTTCCCTGTAACCCACCTACCCACATATGATCTCCTGCATATTCATTGTCTCACAGCTCAGATTTTCCCCTCGAAGAGATTCATCTGAACCTGACTTTATGGAAACTCAATAACTGTTATTTAAGAGGACTATCCACCTTTGGTTCTCCACCCTGCACTCAGCTCTCACCTTTGGCACCTAGAAGCTGTCAGCATGCAACAGTGGCCAAACCCTGGGAAACAGCTTTGACTGGCTGGCTAAACCAGGTGAAAGTAGCCAATGGGTCTTCCCCTGCATGCAAAGACAGGCTCTGGTGGATTGAGCAGACATGACCAATAGGAGGTCCAATGGTCAAGAAGGCGTTTTCTGCGCATGCTGTAGAGGGAAATGAGTGGCAGAAGGGGCTCATCAACCTGGGAAAGCAGCCTATCTAGGAGAAGGAAAACTCTGATCGTAAAATTCTGCTTCAGGAGCATGAGAAAGGCTTCAGGAGTAAACCCTGAGAAAAAAACCTGCACTCGCAGGGAGAAAAAAGGCTAAGGAAGAGTTTGGATTTGATATCCCGCTTTATCACTACCCGAAGGAGACTCAAAGCGGCTAACATTCTCCTTTCCCTTCCTCCCCCACAACAAACACTCTGTAAGGTGAGTGAGGCTAAGAGACTTCAAAGAAGTGTGACTAGCCCAAGGTCACCCAGCAGCTGAATGTGGAGGAGCGGAGATGCGAACCCGGTTCACCAGATTACAAGTCTACCGCTCTTAACCACTACACCACACTGGCTCTACACAAATCCCAGGACCTCCATGAAGGTAAAAGGTAAAGGACCCCTGGACAGTTAAGTTCAGTCAAAGGTGACTATGGGGTGCATCTCGTTTTCAGGCCGAGGGAGCCAAAGTTTGTCCACAGACAGCTTTCCGGGTCATGACTAAACTGCTTCTGGTGCAACGGGACATTGTGACGAGTGCCAAAGTGCATGGAAATGCTGTTTACCTTCCCGCCACAGCGGTACCTATTTGTCTACTTGCACTGGTGTGCTTTCAAACTGCTAGGTTGGCAGAAGCTGGGACAGAACAACAGGAGCTCACCACTGTTGCACAGGTTCGAACCGCCAGCTTTCTGATCATCAAGCCCAAGTGGCTTGGTGGTTTAGACCACAGCGCCACCTGTGTCCCCTTTACCTTTTTACCTTCATGCACACTGCCCAGGACAGGTCACTTTAGTGCTGCAAACACAGCAAAAACAATGCGGGAAGAAGCAGTTATGAGTTACTGGTCTCTGCAGCCACAGCAGGCTCTGTGATTCTCCAGTAGATTGACTTCAACCCCAGAGGTGCACTTCATTGTCTTTTGAGACAGAAGGATGTCAACAACAATTTGTTGTTGTTGCCAGCAGGTTCCAATGTGAGTTACAGCAATTTAAAATTCAAAATTAAAAGCAGTTAAAACAGATTAGAGGCTCAGGAATAGGGTGGGCCCTGAAAACACATGTCTCGGGTGTGAAGAGATGCCTCTTCAGCATTTGCCAAAAGCTGTATTGTGAAGAAGCCAGACACACCTCTGTATGGTGTTTTGGACATCTTTTTATTGCACACTGCTTTGAGACTTTCAGGGAGAGCAGTCTAAACATGTTGTCAATGCATAAAGGGCATGGTATTGGCAGATAACAAATTGTGTAGGGGAGCCATTGATACACCATGCTTGTGGGAGTTGCTCCATGTCAGGAAATTGCTGTTGTGTGAAATGGCCTTTGGATTTCAACCTCCTAAGGGTATAGCCCTGCCTTTGGCCAGAGCTGTGTAAACTGTTATGCTTCCTTATGCAATAACAACAGTTAATAAAAAGTCGTTGCTTGCCAGTAAGTGTACCTGTCTCATCAGTGCTGTCTCGCCTGATTAATTAAACAAAGGTACATGTAGAAAAAAACATTCCAATGCCCAGTATGGGGCTCAAGCAGGTCCAAAAGGCTCATTGGACCCGTCATTTTCTCAAACTAAACTAGGCAGCTGGGTAAGAAGTAGAAGAACAAAGCATGTTATGGATTTTTCTCCACGTCATGCAGGCCCTACACTGGTCCCATTCTCTAATGAGTGTGGCAATCATTGCACTTAAATGGCTCTTTTGCTAACCACCAGGACACCATTTCAAGGTCTATTATGAAGGACTGTCAATGGGCTGATTTGCATTAAGCTACCAGTAACAGGTTTCAAAAGTGCATTTTAGCTGGAATCTTGATGCCTGCACATAGCAAATTGTCTTCCCTTGCTGAACATTAACCATACCGGAATCAGTGTGAGCTAAAAAGAAAAAGAGATATCTCCAGGAAAACTTGGGAAAGAAATGTAGCTGCCCATAGAGGGCTTTGCTACCCATAACGGTGGTGATCCTGTGTATGCTTATTCAGAGATAAGCCCCACTGTATTCAGTGGGACTTATTGCCTCCTAAGTGTCTTTAGTGGGACTTATTGCCCTAAGTGTTTTTAGGATGGCAGCCTCAATAAGAGATTCTCAAGTTTACCATTGCAAGCTTCCCTCAAAAGGGCAGGGAGAGCAATGGAATGGTTGGAGGATACATGATGCTGGAGGGAAAGGTTCAGATGACCCCTTTGTGCATGGAAATATTGTGGAAGAATGGTCCTGGGGTGGTGCGAGCTAGTCCCATCCCCACAGCCCATGTGTCTAGAAGATCATGTTGGATGGTGCCCTATGAACATACCAAGGTACACACATCCCTACACAACGGGGGAACTCTGGTCCAATCAATGTGTGTGTGTGTGTGTGTGTGTGTGTGTGTGTGTGTGAACTTTCTTCAAGCCATGCCACTTAAGATAGTGGCTTGGGACACAAATACAAGAACCTACTCTCATATCAAGCTGTCCATCTTTCATTGGGTATAAGCAACCTTGCATGCCTTGCACAGCAGAGGGCACAGTTGAGACTAACAGATAGGGGAAAATACACTTTGTGGTTTCCCACCAAACTCTCAAGCTCCACCCTCTCTCATTCTCTTGCATGAATCAGCCATGAGAAACTAGCTCCCACATACACATACATCTCAATGATGTAAGTGTCTGTACATGGACACCACATTACAATGACTCAACAACCTTTAGAGAAAATCAAGGACAAGACGTGTAACATTGTGGAACAACTGGTGGAACAACTGTCTTATGAATGACATTAAACAAATGAATAACATAGCATATTTATGAGCACTTGCAAGTATGTCAGAATTGGCCAAAAAGAAAAAAGAAAACTCAAGATGAACTGCAATGGTAATTAAAGGTAAAGGGACCCCTGACCATTAGGTCCAGTCGTGGCCGACTCTGAGAATACGGCACTCATCTCGCTTTACTGGCCGAGGGAGCCAGCGTACAGCTTCCGGGTCATGTGGCCAGCATGACTAAGCCGCTTCTGGTGAACCAGAGCAGCGCACGGAAACACCGTTTACCTTCCCGCCAGAGTGGTACCTATTTATCTACTTGCACTTTGACGTGCTTTCAAACTGCTAGGTTGGCAGGAGCAGGGACCGAGCAACGGGAGCTAACCCCTTCACAGGGATTCAAACCGTCGACCTTCTGATCAGCAAGTCCTAGGCTCTGTGGTTTAACCCACAGCACCACCTGTGTCCCATGCAATGGTAATTACAAGCTTACAATATGCAGTCATTTGAAACAGAGGCACATGAGGCCACCACCTCACACTTTATCTAAGCTGGTTTGGGTCTGGTCAATGCCTCCGTGTTACAAATTATAGTGGATAACAGCAAATTCAAGTGGATAACTGCAAAAGCAGTTTTGATTAATTTTTGTGTTCTTTGGGGGCAGTTGCTAGGGTAACTCAGAGATTAACTCCCCAGTCCGCTTGCAATTGACTGTAGCCATTTAAGATACCCATTTGGGTATCACTCCTTTAGCACTGAACAAAAAATGATTCACCTTTATGTTATCTCAGTGCAAATTAATTTTGTATTTGAATACTGGATAAGAGATATGACTCGAAATTCAGACTTTGCATATTTAAGGTGTAGCTACAGGAGGCAATTAAATATCCGGTGGGCTTCTTTTTTTAAAAAAAAAGAAAGAAAGAAAGAAAGAAAGAAAGAAAGAAAGAAAGAAAGAAAGAAAGAAAGAAAGAAAGAAAGAAAAATGTGTTTTGGGGGTTTTGAGTCAGAAAGTCTAATCCTATCATCCCACCATTTTTCTGATTGAAACTGCCAATCCAAAGCTGCCAGATGAGGTAGACTATATAGGGCTGGATCCAGAGAAGTATGTATAAAATTGCAATTGTGTAATTGTGCTTTCTTGCACCCCTCTGCAGACCACTATGCTCCCTCAATCCACTCAAGGGTCTAGGGACGGTCTAGAATAGTATGGCTTGGGCTATTACTTTTGGTGCAGAGGGTGTCTCCCTGCACTGTGGTCCAAATTCAAGTCTGTTACTATTTCGTGAATGTTTAAGCAGAGATGCTAAAGAGCAAAAGAGCATAATAAAATCTTGGCCTATCAGCCCATAAACACTTCAGAAACTGTGTAGTCAAAAAGCTGCTGGCACAGGAATGATGGAAGAGGCTTTCTCCCTTTATCTGGGGGAATTGCACAAAGGTTGCAGAGGTCTAGTTGAAGGTGATTCAAATGATTAGGCACAAGGGGAGAAAGTCAGTTGTTACCAATGTTATTCTTCAGGTTTATGCTAAAGATCATGTCAAAATACCTTCCTATCGATTCACTGGCAATATGTTGTTGACTGTACAGATCTCAGCAGATATAAAATAAAGCTCTGCTACAAATCCCATCACTTAAGGAATGGCTAATGAATTGTGGAGTAGTGCCAAATTGGCTAAATTAAAACAATTTGTTCATACTAGACAAAACAAACATCTATCCCGAGGGAATTTGCATATCAAATTTGTTTCTGTTTTTTTGTTTTGTTTTGTTTTGCTTTTTGTTTTAACTAGCCTAGTTATTTTTTTAAAAGAAAACTCTAAGTCAGTATTCACACACTAATAGCATGACGGAGTGTGGTGGTCTACAGGAACCAAGGTAACCCATTTACACATGTGTCCCTCTCAAAAGGAAATGCAGTACCAACAACAGGACAAAGATTTCCATAGGCTACTTTCTGCGTAAATTTGGAAATAAGTGCTGGCATCCATCTGTCATGAGAGACAATGGCGTGTGCCTCCAGGGGTGAAGTCAAACTGTGGAAGAATCACAGCATAATTATTGTAATTTAAATAGCAATACAATATATCTCACCTTGATGTGGAAGACTGTGATAAGGTGACCTATGTCCGCTCTTCAGAGCAAGCATGGAAGAGCTATGGATTGATGGACAAGGCTTCTCTTACTCTCCCTCCTAATTATGGTTCTTTATCTTTAAACTGGACTTGGGTCAGATAATAATAATAATAATAATAATAATAATAATAATAATAATAATAATAATAATTTATTATTTATACCCCTCCCATCTGGCTGGGCTTCCCCAGCCACTCTGGGCGGCTTCCAAAAAAATACTAATACACTGCAATACACCAAACATTAAAAGCTTCCCTAAACAGGGCTGCCTTCAGATGTCTTCTAAAAGTCTGGTAGTAGTTGTTCTCTTTGACATCTGGTGGGAGGGCGTTCCACAGGGAGGGCACCACTACCGAGAAGGCCCTCTGCCTGGTTCCCTGTAACTTGGCTTCTCGCAGTGAGGGAACCACCAGAAGGCCCTCAGTGCTGGACCTCAGTGTCTGGGTAAAATGATGGGGGTGGAGATGCTCCTTCAGATATACTGGATCGAAGCCGTTTAGGGCTTTAAATGTCAGCACCAACACTAAGTACCGTATTTTTCGCCCCATAGGACGCACCGCCCCATAAGACGCACCTGTTTTTTTTTTTGGGGGGGGGAAATAAAGGAAAAAAATCCCTCTCCCAGGCGTGGGGCTGGCGCGGGGGAAGCCCGAGCTTCCCCCAACCCCAGCCCCCAGAACAGGCTGCTGCCTGCAAGCCTCGCGCGCCCGGCAGGACCTTCCGCCAGGCGCGGGAGGCTTGCGGACACCTTCCCAAAGCAGGTGGCGTCCTCCATAGGGCTCCCTGTGCTTCGGGATGCAGGCTGCCGCCCCAAGCCTCGCGCGCCCGGCAGGACCTCCCACCGGGCGCGGGAGGCTTGCGGATATCTTCCTGAAGCACGGGGCGTCCTCCGGAGGGCACCCCGTGCTTCGGGTTGCAGGCTGCCGCCCCAAGCCTCGCGCGCCCAGCAGGACCTTCCGCCAGGCGCGGGAGGCTTGCGGACACCTTCCCAAAGCACGGGGCATCCTCCGGAGGGCACCCCGTGCTCCGGGCTGCAGGCTGCTGCCCGCAAGCCTTGCGAGCCCACGGGAACTCCCCCGGGCTTGCAAGGCTTGCGGATAGCTTCCTGAAGCCTGGAGAGCGAGAGGGGTCAGTGCGCACCGATGCCTCTCGCTCGCCAGGCTTCAGCGAAAGCCTGCATTTGCCCCATAGGACGCACACACATTTCCCCTTCATTTTTGGAGGGGAAAAAGTGCATCCTATAGGGCGAAAAATACGGTATGTTCTCTGACATCCTTTAAAAAGAGAACTGTCCTCTACAATGTAGGACACATGACCACACCTAGATTGAGCTATAGTTGGAGGCAGTTGTGTTTCCAAATTCCAGTTGCTGGAAACTGCAGGGAAGAGAGAGTGCTCATGTGATGAGAATCTGCTTTTGACCATCCCATAACCATCTGGCTGGCCATGGAGAACTTAATGCTGGACCAGATGGGCCATTGGCCTGATACAGCAGGCTCATCTTATGTCCTTCTGAGCAAATTGCAGGAGACCTTGGAAGAACTGCAGCTACCCTAACCACCACTTTTTAAAAATTAAAAAAAATGGACTACTAAGGGAAGAGAGGAAGGTGTCCTGTACTGACTCAGAACATTGGTCTATCTCAGTTGTTGCTAGACTCCCGTAATCCCTGACCATTATACTAGCAGGGCCTGATGGGAGTTGTAGTCCAATGACAATTGAAGGGCATCACATTAGCTACCTCTAGTTTATCTAGCACATGGGTAGGCAAACTAAGGCCTGGAGGCCGGATCCGGCCCAATCGCCTTCTCAATCCAGCCTGTGGACGGTCCAGGAATCAGTGTGTTTTTACATGAGTAGAATGTGTGCTTTTATTTAAAATGCATCTCTGGGTTATTTGTGGGGCATAGGAATTCATTCATCCCCCCCCAAAAAAATAATCTGCCCCCCCACAAGATCTGAGGGACAGTGGACCGGCCCCCTGCTGAACAAGTTTGCTGACCCCTGATCTAGCACAATCATTCTTGACACTAACTGTCAGTGGCTGGCTAGGATTTCAGACAGGCGTCTTCCCTAGCCCTATCTAAAGTTGCTTGGGATTGAAGTTGGGACCTTGTGCATGCAAACCAGATGTACTTCCACTGAGCTGTGGTCCTTAATGCGTTATGGAGACTTAGAAATGTTTGGAGGTAAATTGGGGAAATTTGCCTAAGACAAGGAGAAAGGCTTACTTTTCATCTCTTCTACATCTACTCTTATAACAACCATACTGCTCTCATACCAGCCCCAAGAGGAAGGGATGCCATGTGTTTGGGCAGTGGCAGGGTTGGGCTTCAGTGGTGGAAGAGGATGGTTCAAATTGTTGTGTGGAGGATGGGCACTGCCAAGAATCCCTGCACCGTTCAGCCATTGAGTTTTCCTGGGCTCTCAAAGTTTGCTTCTGAGCCTAGCTTAGAAGTTCAAAATATCATTAGACCTGTACATCTTGAGTAGTTCCATGGCAGAAAAATCGAGCATTGCTATTGATGTTAAAATAAGCCCCAGGTTCAAAACCACTTGCATTATGTATGAGGACCAGCTTTAAAACTCTAATGGGGAAATTCCTGGAAGGATAAGATGAATCGTTAAGTTTGGCTCCAGGCCACAAGGAAAGAGTGACTGCTTTTCCATATTCCTCTGCATTATATTAGTACAGTGAAATGAAAGCATTCTGCAGTCATAAACAAATGAAGATAGCATAGATCAGCTATTTTCCTTTCAGCTGGTGAGTTCCAACCTCACAATTTCCAGAGGACCTGTAGTTCTAGCCTAACATTTGGTTGCAGTTTGGCAATAAGATTTCTAGGGGGGGGGGGAAGGTGTTAGCCAACTCCTTTTGAGCCTCTTGCACAAAGTCAAATCCAAAGTATTATGGACCTATGGATCTCCTGATGCTCTTGGACTCACTCCAGTTCTCATTAGCCCCTGTCAGGATGGTCAATGGTCAGGGATGATGGGAGTTGGAATCCAACATCATGTGATGGGTCACAGGTTCCTCACATCTGTATTAAGGTAAAGGTAAAAAGTAAATGACCCCTGGACGGTTAAGTCCAGTCAAAGGTGATTATTGGGTGCAGTGCTCATCTCACTTCAGGCCAAGGGAGCCGGTGTTTGTCCACAGACAGCTTTCCGGGTCATGTGGCCAGCATGACTAAACCGCTTCTGCAAAACTAGCCATGTTTTTTTTAAAAGCAGTGAGCAAAAGGGGAGCCATTTTGCCCACCTACGTTCCTATCCACCACCACCATTCCAAGCAACAGAGTCTCATCTGAAGACTTCTAGCTCAAGTCTAGCTCCAGAGCACAAAATGAAGAGAAGGTGCAGCCTTAGTAGGTATGCATAAGAACATAAGGCAGACCCTCCTGGATTAGACCAAAGGCCCGTAAAATCCAGTTGTGTTTCCACAGTGACCAATCAGATGCCTATGTGTAGACCCCATGAGAACAATGACCCACTGCCACTGTTGTTGCATTGTTCAAATATGTAAACTAAGTGGGGGAAAAACTTCCCAGCTTTACTGAAAATCGTTCTGGCAAGAGCACAAAATCCTGCCTTTTAGTCAAAAGCTTCTGGCAACTGGCCTAGAGGTCTGAAACCCAGCTAGGCTCGGTTTCCTGCCTGCCTGGTTGGTTGGCAAACTGAAATGAACACCGCAGGAAGGTACTATAGGACAAACAGCTATAATTGACTCAGACCTAAGAACTAATCTAAATACTGCGAGGGAAGGCATTTTTTAAAAAATAAAAGAACAGGAACACTTGTGTTGAACTGAAAGTTTTTTGGAGAGAATTTTCAGTTTGAGTTGGGTGGGGGTGAAAAGGGCTACCATAGCTGAGGGCAATTTTCCATGGGGAATTTGTCAGAGGATTAATGGGATTCAGGAAGGGGGCATTTTTATTAGAGACATAATGAAAATTTCATTCACAGACATTGCCGCCGCCACATCCTTGATGAAATGTAGTTGTTTAAAAGGAGTGGGTTAGGATCCCACCAATGGTAAGCCCATTCCTGCAACCCCTTTATAGAATTAATCACCTTGAAATATTGTCTAACCCTGCTCCATTGTCTAACACGCCCCCCTCCATTTTTAACCTGCAAATGGGATAGTGAAAGGAGGGGTGGGAGAAGTCATTTTCATTCAGCACTATATATTAGAAAAACAAAACAAAAGAGCAACACTAGGGGTGCCAGTCACTGTGACTGGAATGAAAATAAATTTTCAATACCACAAATAGGACAACCTATGCTCATTTTTTAAAAAACAAAAAACAAATAACCCTGATCATTTAAATCAGTGTGGGGAACCACACCCACCACCCAGTCAGACGCTGCACTGTCATAGTGTTGCTTAGCAACCAGGCAGCGTGGCGAAATCTCTTTCAGTGAGGTAAAATGTGCTCTGATTGGCTGTGTATTTCTGTTAGAGTTTTTCCTCTGCAAGTTTGGCTGAATGCCTCCTTTCTCTGTACAAGGCCTGATCTAAGAAAGACAAAAACCTCTCTGTCCCTTTCTCCACCAATTATACACTGGTTTTGTTCAGTTTGCTCAGTAAAGTGCTATCAGGACTTTTCTTTCTGGACTCCATGTGCCTTGTCTAAGTGACTTAGCTAGCATGAGCTACGATCTACAACCCCCCCCCCCTTTTTACACTGTCATTTTCAACCTCAGCTTTGGGAAGCAAAGCCTTTCTTTATTTCCCAGGGTTGCATCAAAGAGACAGGAAGCTTATACACTGAACAATCTGCATGACGTACACATAACACGTGGTGGCTTCCATCCCTTGCACCCCCACATTATTATTTCTTTGCTTTAACTGTGGATTTATATTCTTTGTACTTGGATCCCTTCCACACCATTTCAGTAGAGAAACAGGCCCTGCCTGACGCTGCCTGAGGCCAGCCTAGATGAACTCCCATAATAAGCTCACATGCTGGGCAAGCTGTTCTTTCTCCTTTCCTCCTTCTGTGATTAAGAAATGAATATGGACATTCTGGCTGCATAATGCAAGAAGCTGAGAAGGAGATAAATGTCTTTGGCAACACCAGTCCACTTAGGGGGCACAAGTGCATTTATGTCTCATTGACTCCAATGTGAAAGGTCTGAGCGCAGGTTCTATTTTCTTTCCCATTGAAATAAGTGGGAATTTAAGTCTGCAATCCCACATGCACATATCTGGAAGGAAGCCCTATTGATCTCAGTGGGACTTGTTCCTCAGTAGACATGCATAGAATAAAAACCTCGAATTAGCATCCTATATCCTTTTAAATGTGTTTTGGGGGAGTCATTGGTTTGCTTTGCTTTTGTTCTTGTTTTCATAATGGACTTCGTGTTTCTATCTTGCGTTTTTATGCTGTGGATTTCCCTGAGATCTTCAGATAAAGGGTGATATACGGATTTAATAAATAATAAAATAAAATGGCTGAGTGGGGATTTGAACCCAGGTTTCCCAGGTCGTAGTCCGACAGTCTAACCACTGCACCACACTGACTCTCACTGCAATCATTGCAAGTGGATCCAAGTCACTACTGCACACATCTCACAAATAAAATAAATAAAATAAAAAGTGCTTCACTTTGGATGGATCATGCCTACATTTTTTAAAGGAAAACAATATCCTATTATGTCATGAAAAATGACACAGTTGTACAAAGCCTGTTTCTTTATTTTCATGAATACTGTATATCTGCTACCCCACAGGCTGGCATTGCAAATTTGGACCATTTAATCTGGAAAAGTGAATATTTATTTACTGCATGTATAGTCCACCTTTCTTCCTCCAATAAGGTCAAGGTGGTGTACGTGGTTCTCCACCACCTCATTTAATCCCTACAACATCCCTGTGAGGTAGGTAAGGCTGAGGGGCAGTGATTGGCCCAAGAGCACCCAGTGAGCTTCATGGCTGAGTGAGGATTTCAACCCTGGTTTCCCAGGTCCTAGTCCGGTGGTCTAACCACTGCGCCACACTGACTCTCACTGCAATCACTGCAAGTGGATCCAAGTCACTACCGCAGACATCTCACAAAGCACAGAGACCTGGGACAATACATACTCTTATGGAACTGGACTGTTCTTCTATGCTACGTGCACCATTAGCAGAACCTCAGTGTGTGGAAGTAAAAGCCAACATATATCTGATTATATCACTGTCTCCTTCTTGTTCAGACATCCAAATGCCAATTCCACAGCAATGAATATGCTCCCCTTTCTTTAGGAAAAATCAATATTCCTGGAATCCCTAAATAGGACAGTTGCCCCCACCTCTTTTGAACCAAATTGGCTGCACTGTGAGTTTGTAAGACGTTGGTTACACATTTTATATGAGTATTATGGATAAGTAGGTACTTACTGACAATTCGGTGATGATTTTCTGAATCTCCTTATAGCCATACTTTTCTGCAATAGATGCTGGGGTTTCTCTGTACTTATTGGCTATCCCGCTAGCTTGAATTGCATCAGGACATTGGAGAAGAAAAGCAGTAAGCTTCTTTAATCCAAATTTAGCTGCACAGTGGAGAAGAGTAGGAAGCTCTTCCAAGTGTGAGTCTGCATTGGGTGAAAAAGCATGCATAAACAACAACACTTTCCAACCTTTTTTTAAAAAAAGAAAGTCTATAGATCATATTGCAAACTTGAGAGCATGGGGAAGGTCGTTCACAAATGAAGGAGTCATGTGGTATGGTAGACAATGGACTTGGGAGACCCACATTCAAATGCCTGATAAGACATGATGCTATGTGGGTGACGTTGGCCCTGCCTCACACAGCTGTTGTAAGGGTAACTTGGGGAAAATCTCTTTGGAGGGCGAAGAGGGGTGCAAATGTGATAAATGAAGAATTAAAAAAGCTATGGTTCAGGGGTCGGCAAACTAAGGTCTGTGGGCCGGATCAGGCCCAATTGCCTTCAGGATCCAGCCTGCGGATGGTCCGTGGATCGGCGTGGGGATTCTGTTCGTTTGGGCTGCGCCATTTCGCCCCCTGCACCATTCCATTCCCCCCCCCCACAAACCACGGCAGTGGTGCCTCCCTCCCTCCTCCTGGCTTCTCCCTGCCCTGCCTAGAGGAGAAAGGGGGCTGGGCTGGCTGAGTACCATTTTACAGTGGTACCTTGGGTTACAGACACTTCAGGTTACAGATGCTTCAGGTTACAGACTCCACTAACCCAGAAATAGTATCTCGGGTTAAGAACTTTTCTTCAGGATGAGAACAGAAATTGTGCTCTGGCAGCGGGGCAGCAGTGAGAGGCCCCATTAGCTAAAGTGGTACTTCAGGTTAAGAACAGTTTCAGGTTAAGAACAGACCTCCAGAATGAATTAAGTTCTTAACCCGAGGTACCACTGTACAATAAACACACAAGACATAACCGGCTGTATGTTTGAAAAAATAATATATACTATTCATTGTATTGAATTGTAGATTTCAACAGAAGTAGTTCATAAAGTTCAACGGAAAAAGTAGAAGACCCAGTGGATCAGTTCATTCTCTAATCAGTTTATGCATAAGGTCCATATATGTGAAAGTGTCTATTCCACCTGTCTGTTCATAGAGTCCAACAATCCACATGAAAGGTTGCTGCAGTTCCACAGAATCCTTTCACACAGTCTAAGACAAGGATTTCCAGAATATTAGCCTTGTTTCGTCATCCTAGGCTTCATCAGTAGTACTAACTCATATATGATATCACAGGATAGTGGATCTTATAGCATAGTATAGCAACGTACAGCCGGTAACATCTTGTGTGTTTATTGTATATGTTTCACGTAACCAGAGGTTTGTTGTTGTTGAGCGCCATTTTAAGCAACCCCTCTCTGGAGCCAGCCCCTTCACACCGCTCATTGTCCCTCCACCACTGCCACTGCCTGGTGCTCCTGTGTGCCAGATAGCGGAGCGGACGAGCTTGCTCTGTCTACCCACGAGAAGCAGCGGTGGTGGTGGTGGCAGCCCCAGGGAAAGTAGGGTGGGGAGGAGGACTACTTGCCCCCCTCACCTCTTCTTCCAACTCCCCCACCCCCGGTGCCACTTCTCTGGCCCACCACAAGGTCAGAGGGACAGTGGACCGGCCTGCTGCTAAAAAAATTTGCCGATCCCTGCGTGTGGTTCAATCAGAACTTTCAAAATTGCCCTCTGTTTCCAGATTAACTATCCTCTGTCGCTACCATCTCCAAGTGTTCATCCTTGAAATACAAGTCAAAAGCACATAGACTCTACAGTGGTACTTAAGGTTACAGACACTTCTAGTTACAGACGCTTCAGGTTACAGACTCCGCTAACCTAGAAATAGTACCTCAGTTAAGAACTTTGCTTCAGGATGCAAGTGGTGCCTCAGGTTAAGAACAGTTTCAGGTTAAGAATGGACCTCCAGAACAAATTTTTAAAGTTCTTAACCCAAGGTACCACTGTATATTGTAAAAGGATAGGGATGGTGGTGCATGCTCAGGTAGAGGATATCTTAAAAGCTAATATGGCTGATAAACAACGTGGATTCCTTCATTTTTAAAACGGAGGAAAGCAGTTCCACAATGTAAGCAGGCTATGGATATTTGTTCTCCATGAGTTTTAAGTGCACCTTTCCCTTTGTTGCCTAGTTAAACACAACATTTCTAGAGGGGATACACTGTAATAATTGGGCATATAATAGCTTTGTTCCATGGCACAGAATTACAACTGCAGCTAAAATGTGTGAAGAATATCAGTTTGCTAAGCATCCAGATTATTTAGCTGTAATAGTCGCTGCGCATTTGGGGATGAGGTTGTTAAGCACGGCTGCAAAATAGCAGGTCAAGAGCTCAAAGTGTCCCTTTTATTTTCTGCCTGGGATGCTTGTGAAGAAGGTAAACTGAAATCAATTGATTGTTACATAGCACTTAATTGTTAGCACCTGGAGCAGTGTCAATGGGGAGGGGGGGAGACAGAGTTCTTGCTCAGCATCATTAGGAAGACACATTTTTAAAGACAAGGGATAATTGCACAAAACAATCCACAATAGCATGGGTAGATTTCAGGGTGAAGACAGTGAGGAATGATAACCTGTGCTTTGTTCATAAAACATCTCAGTTACCTTCCCTATCCTAATCGAATGCCCGACATGACACACAATGCAATAAAAGAGCCACACCCAAATGTTCAATTTAGGAACATAGGTAAAGGTAAAGGGACCCCTGACTTTTAGGTCCAGTCATGATCAACTCTGGGGTTGTGGCGCTCATCTCGCTTTATTGGCCGAGGGAGCCGGCGTACAGCTTCCGGATCATGTGGCCAGC
The DNA here is from genome assembly GCF_964188305.1 of Podarcis bocagei. Taxonomy (NCBI): domain Eukaryota; kingdom Metazoa; phylum Chordata; class Lepidosauria; order Squamata; family Lacertidae; genus Podarcis; species Podarcis bocagei. Next base: position 58,666,827 of record NC_138134.1, read on the forward strand.
ATGACTAAGCCACTTCTGGCAAGCCAGAGCAGCACACGGAAACGCCGTTTACCTTCCCGCCGGAGCGGTACCTATTTATCTACTTGCACTTTGACATGCTTTCGAACTGTTAGGTTGGCAGGAGCAAGGACCAAGCAACAAGAGCTCACCCCATTGCGGGGATTAGAACCGCCGACCTTCTGATCGGCAAGTCCTAGGCTCTGTGGTTAACCCACAACACCACCCGCTGCCTTAAACTGAGTCAGGCCTTCGGTCCATCAAGTTCAGTATGGTCTACACTGACTGGCAGCAGCTCTCCAGGGTTTCAAGCATGAGTCTCTCTCAGACCTACCTCAAGACATCAAGACATCAAGACATCATGAATTAAAACTGAGACCTCAAGCTTGCACCCCTAGGGATAGAAGTGATCTGTCAATCTTGGTTCTCCCACTTTCTCATTTTTCAGTTTTCTACATTTCTGTAGCAATTAGCTATTTTATTTTATTTTTAAAAAAAACTCCTCATAAAATTTCAACAGCATGCTAGTGTGAATTTTTCCTATGAAACATATTATCGTATGCAACTTTGACTAATGTACAGATTTCCCCCCGCAAGCAGTTTTCCCTAATGTGATGCATTTTTGTTTGCTGTTTTCACTGAAACATTCATTTAAATGCACATTCCCCCCCCATAGGTGTGCATATTGTAAACGTCATTTCGCTGGAGAACTGCGTTGTAAAATTTTGAAATGTGCGAATTTCAAAGGATGCCTGTGTTTCAGTTGTTTTCCCTTGGGATAGGGACTTGTCTTCCCATTCTTTGTTAAGTGTCGTAGTCACATAGGTACTATATAAACAGCAACAAGAACCTCCAGTTAAATGGATCTCAGAGAGCTGATGCTGAAAGACACTGCCAATGAAAAATAGGCTAGATCAGGCTTCCTCAACCTCAGCCCTCCAGATATTTTGAGACTACAGTTCACATCATCCCTGACCACTGGTCCTGCTAGCTAGGGATCATGGGAGTTGTAGGCCAAAAACATCTGGAGGTACGAGGTTGAGGAAGGCTGGGCTAGATGGACCAATGATCTGGCTCAATAGAAGACAGTGTCATATGTAAGCCTTTTATCAGAATATTGCAGTCCTCTTTTGCACTTGTATCCTACTATTTCAAACTTAATTTGAAGGGGCATAAATACATTTTTAGAGTGCAGTAGATTAAGCAACCTTCACTTGACCTCCATATGTTGTTGAACTCCAGCTCCCACAAATCCCAACTAACATGGCCAATGGTCAGGGATAATGGGAACTGTAGTCCCACAAAATCTGGAGGACCACAGGTTTAGATGATATTAGAATGAACCAAGTTGGAGATTTACAGCACATTCCCATGCATGTCTACTCAGCCCAACTGAGTTCATCCAGGCTTACTTCCAGATAGGTGCATATGGGATTGCAACTGATATTCTTTTATTATCCGCATTTCTCTAAAAAAACAATAAAAAACACCTGCCCCTTAACTCCCCCGCTCTAAGTGTTTCAAACAAAAAAACAGCATTTCATGTAGGAAACGCTAGGAAGCAATATAGTTTGAGCTATTATCTCTAACGCGTTTCCTATGTAGAAGAATCTTGCATAATTATATGCAATTAGACCTAACTTTGACGTTTGCCTTCTAGAAAGAAACACCCACAACCCACATATCTCCCCTGTGACGTATGTCCTATGGCACAGAAAGTTTGCTGTGCATGCATCCTTGCAGCAGTTGATCAGCAGCATCAACTCAGGAGTCAGGCAGTCTTTGCTAAGCACAAGGGAAGGTGACACAGGGCCGGGCCAGACCACCAAACAGCATTGTCAAATGCTGTATTATTCATTATCTGCTCAGAGGAAGAGGGTCTATGAAGGCAGCAATGAATGCAAAACCTCCTGCTGTGCTCCATATTCTCTGGATCCGATAGCAGGGATGAGGAACATGTGGCTCTCAAGATATGGTAGGACTGCAAATCCCACCAGCACCAGCCAGCGTGGCCTATGGTCAGGGATGCTGAGAGATGTGGTTCAACAACCTCTGGAGGGTCACAGCTTCACCACCTCCCTCTGTGCTGATGGTCCTTGAGCCGGGAATTCACATGCTCCTTATGCATTATTTAAGTTGTATTTATTACTCAGTAATCCAAAGAATTCAATCTGTTTTATTTACATGCAAATAATCCAGGCACGCCTCCCTCCAGTGAAACAAACGAGGAAGCTACTCCAAGCAAAGGAAATGAGCTTTCTTTTTGTAACAGATTGCTTGATCAGTGCACTGATATATTCCTATAATCAAGGGAACTAGGCAGGACCTGGGGCTCCAGATAAAGTTCAGTCCTTTTCTATCCATTGTTTTAACTTAGGTGCAAGTTGGGTGTTCCCTATGGCATCCTAACAGAAGGCTTCACTAGGTCACTGCAACAACAGTCTTCCTCAGGCATTCAAAATGAACATGTGAAGAGGGCAGGGGGTGTTGTGCATGCAAGCCCCACCCCAGGCTCCCCATCCCCACATTATAAGGTCCCGGATTGTTAGTGGATCTCCTGGACAGGGCTATTGTTGTATCCAAATGCGCGAAGTTCCCCCCCCCCCCAGACTTATCTCTCGGCTTTCTCCCTTACAAACCCAGTGAGTGGCAAACCCACATTTATTTCAGAGATGTCCTTTATTTTCTTCATCAATTCAAGAGCCAACACATGTGTTTTACTTATTAAGCAAAATGCACATTTTCTTGTTGTTATCTCTTACTGAATGGACAGTGCTTATTTCCCCTCCTTGTTCAGAACCCATTGTAATTACCAATAATTGCTACTGTTGACCTTGTAAACCTACATCTTGAGTATCAGCAGAGAGGATCTGAATGCATGTGCAGCAATTATCTCCATAAAAACACAGTTCACCACAGCATGAGGCACTTGCATGGCGCTGCAATCCTTTCGAATCCAGATGCTCTGTGTTAAGGAGCCAGCAAGGAACATCTGGAGGCGGGGTTTCAGAGAATCCAGCTACCTTTACTCTACCCCATTCTTCTGCACCTCCCTTTTAAAGAAAAGGGTTACTGGGAGTGGAGAAGTCTTACTCCTTGAGTCTGTTCTTAATTGCAACACAGCTAAAATGCATTTGCTGTCCTGCGTCCTCCTCAAAAAAATTCTCTGCTGCTGATTCTGAGGTTGAATTTGGAACACTGAACATTCAGAGTTGGTGCTTGATGTACATTGCATTTATTTAGTCACAGTAGAAATTGTTATGACAGGTGGGATGTATTTAGAGGAAGAACATATGAGCGAAGAAAGCTGCCTTCTTCTGAGTCAGTGCATTGGCCCACCCTGTTCAGTCGACAGTAACTAGCAGTGACTCTTCAGGGTTTCAGACAGGGACGTTCTCAATCCAGCTACGATCCCTATCTCTTCTAAAACAAAGTGGCTCCAGACACTATCCATCGTGAAATTGAACCACACAATGCTTCTTACCTTTGGGATAGTTTAAAACTTGGAGCACAATGGGCGCTCAAGAAGTTGGTTGGGTGTTTGCTAGGAGCACAGAATGCAAGGGTGAGGGACCAGTGGCCCTCCAGATCCTGCTGGATTCCAATTCCCATCATCCCTGACCACTGGCTGGGGCTGATGGGACTTGTAGCTTAACAGCATCTGGAGGACCATAGTTTCCTCATCCCTGACACAGCATCGGGCTTAAATGAGACACAATTGTCACTCTCATTGTGACATCCAGTCACCCGTCACTTTCCAAAGACACAGGCATGCTCAGAACATGCCTCCCCCAATAGAATTTCTTAGCTCATTATACGTATTGATTTAGTAGTGATTATGAATCCCCTGCCCATGAGAAACCACCATACATTCAACTTTTAGCTCAACCTGCAACAAAATGCCACACTGAGGAGCTCTCTTGTTCAGCCATCCAACCAGCCCTGTCCTTTTCCAGAATTCACCAATTCATTCTCCCCCTTTCCTTCTCTGTTTCCCCTCAAGAGAGCACTCCATGACCTTTGGCAACTGAGCATGTTCAGTCTTCATTGGCTTGTTTTTTATCTCTCTCTCTCCCCCTACCCCCCTCCTGTAGTCTTGCTAAGACTTTCTCCTTCTGCATGGATGCTTTGGGCTACATACAGATCAGAAAGTAAGTTCATTATTACTGTATCTGAATGGCCACCCTAAGAAAGGTCTTCTTTGGCAACCAAAGAGTGTAAGGAACTATATACAATACGTACCAGTCTGTCGATGATGATCCATGACTTCATTTGGAAAGGCGCTGAAATTGTGAGAAATGATTGGACTTTTCAGTAATAATGTGAGAAGATTATCCACTTTCTCAGCAGAGGAAAACTTGGAAGCCTGTGTGGGGAGGAGGAGAGAAGAAAGCAGAATAACACGAGGGAAGGTGCACATTCATTTTATCATCCAAAAGCAATATACTGAACAACAACAAGTTCATTTGGGGCATTTTACATCACTGAGGCTGGAAACAGTCAAAGGTTTTTAAGACAGTTGAAGGTGGTTTGGGAAGACGGATAATTTCCTAGATGGGTTTCAGGGATTACAATGGGTGGAAGATCACAGAGGCCAATTTCGAGAAAATGTTTCTGCTTGTGAAGGACCTTCTGGTTACTAAAGCAGCAGCTGCAATCTTCCATGGAAGAGGTCTTCTGATGCTGAGCCACCCACGCAAGTAGACGTCTCCGCTTCTGAAGGCTGCTCAGTGTCTGAATGGGTTCCTACTTCTTTTGAATGGTTTTGCTCCTTTCAAGAACAGTACGAAATCCTGCCAAGCTTGCTTCCAGAGATGACAGTGGGATAAGTGGCTGCACTCTTATTATTATTAATTAAATTTGTATACCGCCCTTCATCCATAGATCTCGGGGCTGTTCACAGCAGAAAAATGCAAGACAAAAACACAAAATACATAATGAAAATGAAAGCAGAACAATAATCCCCTCCCACAAACACATTTCAAAGCGTGTAGGATACCAATCATCCAAAGGTCTGGTTGAAGAGGAATGATTACATCTGGCCCCTAAAGGTGTACAATGAAGATGCCAGCTGAATCTCTCTGGAGAGAGCATTCCACACTCAGGGAGCCACTGCAGAAAAGGCCCGTTGCCACTCTCTGGACCTCGTGTAGAGGATGCACACAACAAAAGGCCTCAGATTATGATATCCACATCCAGAGAGGTTCATAGGGAGAGGTGATCCTTGAGGTATTGCAGCCCTGAGACATTTAAACCATAATAATAATAATAATAATAATAATAATAATAATAATAATAATAATAATAATTTTATTTATGCCCTGCCCTCCCCAGTCAAGACCAGGCTCAGGGTGGCTAACACCAGGTATAAAACAATTGATTAAAATACAACTTAAAAACAAGATTAAAATACAACATTAAAATGCAGCCTCATTTCAGTAGAAACTCAAATAAAAACTTTTTGGGGATGAAAACGTCAGCGCTCTCCACTGCAACATCTCCACCATTATCACTTTCAGCTCTGTACACCTGGATGCTCTCATTGGAGACCTGTCTCTGGATGCTCCTGCCTTGAAGTGAGTGATCACCAGGGAGAGGCTTTCTTGGTAGTGGCGCCACAATTTGTCCAACTCCTTCCCGTTATTTGTTGGCACGGTATGGAGTTGGGTGGCATTTAGGTGCCAGGCAAAGTTGTATTTTCCAAGGGCATTTAAAACAGCTTTTAATAGTTTACTGGCTCCTGCAGTTTTATTACTGCCATTATGCTGTTGCTGTTTGGTGGTGTTTTATTGCTTGATTACGTATATTTTATTGTTTTAATCTGATGCCTTAAGAATCTAACCCAAAAGTTAGGGTAGAATTATTGCATTAAAGAAAGGAAATTACTCTAATTACACGAATTGGCTCTGAAAGGTCTGCATTGTTCTCTGTTTGCTGTCTTGAACTGTGCAAAGGCTGTGTCTCAGAGACCCTGGGCAATGTCATTTTCCAGGGTGCCTAAGATTTTATCTAGTATGGATGTCAAGTGCCAAGGAAACTAACTCTCCCAGCCTTTTTGGATCTGACAACTGCATCCTAAGTACAATGAGCCCTCAGGCATATGGTTCACAGTTCGAGTTGGAGAAAATACTTGGGAAGGATTGATGCTTGACTTGCAAACTATGCTATTATAAATTGGGCATAAAAAGCTGCCTTCTACCTTGTCAGGATATTTGGCAACATCGATGGCTAATACATTTTCTGCTTTAAACATTTTCTAAAATCCAAAGAAAGCTCATCTTCTGTCCCTTAATTCTGGGGTTTAAAATTATTAATGCAATAACGATTTTACGAGGTGAGTAAACTCTGGAAGTTCCATTTTGCTTTCAGTTTATGGCAATGTACTTTTTAGCAGAATAATAGTGTCCTTAAAAATGTACGGTTGAAAGGAATTTACTACTGCCCTTAACCAAGTGCTAATAATGTAATGCATCATTTTTTATTAATCCTTTTGTTATGAACGTAATGCCTTAGGCGGCAGACATGGCAGATTTGTCACAGGAAAATGAGACTGTCTGAATTACAAACACAGCTATTATTTTTGTTCTTGCTTTGCAATTACGATATAGACATGTCAAGTGTACGCAGACTGGCCACTGTGGGACAAATGATATTTCAGGTCCTTTCCTCTCTTACAATAGATTTTCTTTTCCCATTACATGACATTGGCAGAGGCAGCCTGTGCACTACAGAAGCTTTATTCTCTATTATATGGTATGGCTGCACTCCTGAAACGTAGAATAAGATATCTGGATGGCAAATCGTTTGCTGGATCAAACAGCTGCATGTGATTTGATTTATTGCTTTATAAAACAATTTGCACCACTTAATAAATTTTTTTAAAAAAACCCAAGCAGTTTGCATCAAAACAATACAAATGCAACAATATTCAATACAATTCGCTAAAATTAGATAAAAACAAAACACAACTGTTTCAAATAAAATTTATGAGTATAGCACACAAAAGCAGACATGCAGTAAGTTGACTGCATATGACCATTCATTGTTTTGCAAGAAGAGGATGGGACGGTGAGGTTGTTGACTAGATTTGCTGTTGTGTTACAATGATCCCTCCCTGCCCAATCAGGGGTGCTTTGCTTATGATGTGGGTCATTCACACAGAGACAATGGCTTGAAACCTTAGTTTCCTATCCCAATTAAACAAGGCTTATAGTAAATCTGCCTGGAAACAGATAGCAACTTGATGATTTACAACAGTACTGTAAACGGGGGGGGGGGGGGGATAATGATATGAATTCGGTATCAAGCCACCGTCAGGAGAAACAAAACCAAGGTTATTTTCACAAATTGCCATACTAGGCCAAAATCACACAAATTTGCGTGTTCAGACCCAGACACCTCCCCCCTAAATAAAGTCACACTTGACTCAAAATTTTGTTTTGGTTTTTGGCAGAATTTAGGCCACAACTTTATTGATTACAGAAGGTGAGTGGTTGCATAGGCTCTGGTTCGACTAGCTCCCTGCACCCTTGCAGGCAGCACTGACCCAGAGCACCAGCATAGATCAGCCAAGGGTGAACAGCTGGGTAGGCGAAAAGCCGGGAGCAGACTATGTTCACCTCCCAGATGCCCCCCTGGACTCAAGCACGGGCACAACCCCCTCTCAGGGGTTGACCAAACCAGTTGAGTCACTGGATTCCTTTAACGGAATACCCTTCACAAAGGGATGGCGAGACCATTCTCCCATCCCTATCCCCTGAACCAGTGCCTATCCACAACCTTACAAGTTGTGACAATTTGCTACACGGCAGGCGAAACCCAAATGGCAACAGCCAATCAGCCAAGTGGGGAAATTCCTGCCGTGCCCCTGTCCCAACGACAGACGACACATGAGGGCATAGCAAGGTCAATCACAAAATGCCCTAAAAGGAGGGAGAGGTGGGCGGTGTTCCGAATGCACGAGCCAAAAGAGAAGCTCTGGGTCATGTGCATGGGTATATATAGGTCCCTTGATCTGTTTAGACTGTGCTCCATTGGCCAGATTGAACCCAACATTGAGGGACCTACCAATCGGGTGTTGTGGCTAACCAATCTTACCCACCCACAACATAGGTAATCAGTCTCCAGGTCTCACCGCAACACGTGCCCTCTTTTAGGGAGGACACAATTTAACAAACTGCAAACTGCAACAGACCGAGTGATCAAAAGATGAACAGATACAGTGGTGCCTCGCAAGACGAAAAGAATCCGTTCCGTGATTCTCTTCGTTTAGCAGTTTTTTCGTCTTGCAAAGCAAGCCCATTGACAGATTAGAGGATTAGGGCTATTAGCGGCTTTTAGCGGCTTTTAGCGGCTTTTAGCGGCTTTTAGCGGCTTTTAGCGGCTTATCAGCTTATCGGATCAGCTGATAAGCGGCTTAGCGGCTTAGAAAAAGGGGGGGAAAGGAAAAAACCCCCGCAGGAACTCGCAAGACATTTTCGTCTTGCGAAGCAAGCCCATAGGAAATTCGTTTTGCGAAGCACCTCCAAAACGGAAAACTCTTTCGTCTAGCGAGTTTTCCGTCTTGCGAGGCATTCGTCTTGCGGGGCACCACTGTACTGAACAGCAAACTACATTCCTATTCACAGCACATTGCAGTAGTCTTATTGTGTAGCTGTCTACATATGGACCACCATGGGAAGGTTACTCCTATGCAAGAATGGTCTTAGTTGGCGCAGCAACTTAAGTTGGTAATAGGTTACCTGGGCCTCTAGTAATGACAATGGATCTAGGAGCACCCGCATACTATGACCTACTCCTTCAGTGGAATCCTGTCAGGAGCTGGTACACATCATATATATGCATTGTAAGTGAATGTTTTTCACTGAAAACATATATTAATTAGTTGGACTTGGCCAATCTATCAATCGTAGATTTCAGATGTGAATTCTGTGACACTGGAACTGCCTGCTAAGGATGAACTTTCAGCTGAGACCATTTTAGTATAAGGCAGATTTCCCTAGTCTGGTTCCCCCCAGGTATTTTAGACTGCGATTCCCATCAATTCCACCCAGCACAGCTGACTCAAAAATGATAGCAATTGTAGTCCAAAATATCTGGAGGGGACCAGGTTGGGTAAGGCAGGTGTGAACATTTCCTTATGCACTGACTAAGAATGACACAAAGATTTTCAAGAAAACTAACAAGCACATCAAATCCATGCACCCAGATTCTCCTCAACTAGACAAGCAGAACATTTTTTAAAAAAGAATGACACTGTTATCCATCTTTCCACATCAGAGTCCTTGAAGTGTACATGTATTTGGAAAATCATGTCACAATATTATATGTCTAATGACGTTAAACATATTTATTTCAGAAGGTCAGAAACAGTAGGCGATTTAGTGAGCCAGCAAAAAAAGGGAACGTTTTAAGATGCCAAATGTATCTGATCCACAGCAAAAAAATAAAAATAAAACAAATCATGTTCCAAAGTTGGTCAGAGCATAATGGGAAGATGGTGAAAAGTGATGAATTAGCTGTGCATGAGGTAAATGCTGGTGGAAGAAAGAAATGCTGCCGGCTTGGCATCCATAAGCCACGCAGGCACTGAAGTATGACTCTGCTGATCCCTGCTAGTTCAGATGGCAGATTTGGGACTAGCAGGATCAGTGTGGGCAGCATAGTCCTAAGTTTGAACTGCAGGTAAAGCCTTCTGTGCCATTCAGTAAGCTCATACTGGCAGTATTTCTCTGCCTACAATGCTGCCTGGACAAGCCACAAGTTGGCTTTTCTCAAATAGGACTATGGGCAAAAAGACAACAGAGTCAGCATTATGAAAGCAGCCGAGCGACCCGATGCTCTCCAGAAGTCTGATGTCAGACTGCTATATTATTTTAAGGAAATGATGCTCCACTCCTCTTTATCATAATCTTTCAAGCTGACATGCAAAACTACTACACAGTGATTCAATAATGATGTCAACCTCAATCTACATTCTCCAAAGGGCAGTCAGCAAATTTTGCACACAGTGCCACTTGAAGCACTGATAACGCCAGCCTTGGTATGGGAAAGAAAGTTAGCATCCAGTTGCTTATCAGTAGGGGAAGAGGTGAGGCATCAGGGAAGTCAGCACAGTGCAAATGCATCGGCAGGAGACCACATTGGCTCTGCCAGTGTGTTTGCACTGCACTGACTGTGCTGCCTTCTGAAGCCACCCTCTTTCCCTCCCAGTAAGCAACAGTGACCCATCTGCTGAGAAGCTAGCATAGCAGCTCCACACCATTCAGAGAGCCACTTGTGATCCACTGACCACAGGGATATCAAAGAGCTTTGGGATTGTGGATATTCTTTTTTTCTAAGCTTCAAGAATTGGCCCTTTTCAACAGCTTGGGTGGTATCTGTGCTTTAGCTTCGGGACTCTGGATTATCAGGTGCAACAACAACAACAAAAATCACCACATAGGTGGGCGCATTGGGTATAGCAGAGGCTGCCAACATCTTGCCATCCAGAAGTGTTAAATGCATTATTTATATCCAACATTATTTATATCCAACATTTTGGTCCAGAGCTCCTTCTAGACTTAGAATAGGGAGTCAAATCCTTGCTCAGTCTAGAAACTCACTGAGTGACCTCAAGACAGTCATTCCCCCTCAGTCTAATCTGTCAAACAGAATTGTTGCAAAAAAATACAGTGGTGGTGGCAGCAAGTTGTATGTGAAGAGAACCCAACAATTGTTGTGCTGAGCTACTGGAGAGGGAAGGAAGGATAGCAATTTAATAAATAAAACAAACAAGAAGTGTGGGTTCTACGTACACACTTTCAGAAGGATAAGCCGTATTCTTGCTGTTATGCCAAGGTTGTGATTGATTTTAGTTCTTAAACCGATTGCTTATTATAAGTAAGCACTGTTGAGTCAGGAGGAACAAATGTTTCAAATCTGGGAAGCATCCTGCATGTTTATAGCATTGGACAGACAGCATCAAACAGCAGCAAAGCAACAACAATATTTTTTTTGTTGGCGAGATGTTATGCCTAGGCCTGTTATCAACTGGTTTCATCACTGTGGCTTCTTATTGATCCATTCTCATTATTCTTATTAGATCAATGTATGGCATTTACAACACAATGTACATTCTCTTATCTCATATTGGCACATCTCCTCCCACCTTCCTTTTATTAACTTTTAACACTGCAATCATCCTTACCTGACAAGCAAAGACTATTGGATCAGCCACTTTCTGAAGAATGCTTTCAATCTCCTCAACGGCTGTGTAGTATTCAATCTGTGTCGAAGCTTTAATGACTCCCTCACAGTAGACATTGACGTTTACAAAGCCAGCAGGAAAATCTTATAAAAGAGAAATAAAAAGCACAGAGGATAATAAGAGGACAGAGAAAAAGAGAAGGATCATCACCACCAACACTTTTCCACCCATCAAGTACAATGAATACAATTCCCTGGCAGGAGACATCTGGGTCATCCAAATTATCATACCCTCTGGCTTCACCTATTTAACCTTTATATGAATCTACGTGGTCAGTGAGTTGTCCCACAAGCAAGATACAGGCCATGTTCGCATCATACATTTAAAGCATTATGACGCTACTTTTGTACTCTTCCAATGATTCTGTCTGCCCAAGCATTCCAACTTGCCAGATGGAAAGATCCCCCTTTGCACTGTTTTGGAGAGTCTCTTGACCACCCCCCAGAACCAATTTTTTTGGGGGGGCTTAGGGGAAGGAAAGGGGTGCAAGCCCTGTTGCACAAGCAGAAGTCCTTGCGCTGCGCTTCTGCTGATGGGGTTTGTTAGGTGAACGCTGCCCTCTGTTTACAGGGAGAGGTTGCCAGACCTGTTGAGCCTCAACACCACTTCAACAGCATCCCACAGGAAATGTGAGCAGCACAGAAACAGAGAAAGTTTGGGAACCACGGTGATCTTATTTTTTGCTGCCTTTACACTTAGTACATAAAATGAGTCATAGTGACTCAAAGTGTAACGGGAAGTTTTCAATGTTTCATTATGTTTTTGTATACAGTGGTGCCCCGCAAGACGAATGCCTCACAAGACGGCAAACCCGCTAGACGAAAGGGTTTTCTGTTTTTGAGCTGCTTCGCAAGACGATTTTCCCTATGGGCTTGCTTTGCAAGACGAAAACGTCTTGCGAGTGTTCCAATTTTTTTCGCTCCCCCCCTTTTTCTAAGCCGCTAAGCCGCTAAGCCGCTAATAGCCTTTTAGCCACTAATCCGCTAAGCCTTTAATAGCCGCTAAGCCTTTAATAGCTGCTAAACCGCTAATAGCGCTAATCCGCTAAGCCGCTAATAGGGTTGCTTCGCAAGACGAAGAGACTCACGGAAAAAACCGCTAGACGAAGAGACTCACGGAACAGATTAATTTCGTCTTGCGAGGCACCACTGTATGCTGGAAGTCGCCCAGAGTGGCTAGGGCAACCCAGTCAGATGGGTGGGGTACAAATACCGGTATTATTACTACTGCTGCTGCTACTACTTCCTCCAAGAGTGCTGCTGCTTGTCAAGGGTGCTAAGAGTCCCCCATTCCCCATACAGAGTTTCCTGTGAAGAGGGATTGGAAATTGTAGGACTGAAAGGGGAATAAGGCCCTTCGAACAATTTTCAGTAGCCTTAATAAACTTCAGGTCCCAGAATTCCAAGGGGAAAGCCATGGTACTTTAAAGTGGTATCGTGCTGCTTTAAATGTATGGTGCAAATGTGGCCATAGTAAGGCAGCCTTCACAAACTCCAGATGTTTTGGACTATAGTCCTCCAGCCAGTCAGCTTATGCTTGCCAAGGCTGATGGAAGTTGTAGTTCAAAATGTCTGGAAGACACTGGTACCACTGGTACCTCGGGTTAAGAACTTAATTCGTTCTGGAGGTCCGTTCTTAAACTGAAACTGTTCTTAACCTGAGGTACCACTTTAGCTAATGGGGCCTCCCGCTGCCACCACGCCGCCGGAGCACGATTTCTGTTCTCATCCTGAAGCAAAGTTCTTAACCCGACGTACTATTTCTGGGTTAGCGGAGTCTGTAACCTGAAGCCTCTGTGACCCGAGGTACCACTGTATCACATTTTTTTTAGTGGTTTTATATACTGGATAGAGATCTAATACCTTATATTTTAGCTGTACTTATCGTTTGGTACAACAACTACAGGAATGTCAATCACATAACCTTGGCAGCATGCATGATTGCCTGAATATTTTGGGAGAGGAAAGCATCAATAAAACATCATTTTATTGTATATAGCCACAGGCTAACCTATAGCTCAGTGGTAGACCACATGCATGCAAAAGGTATCTCAATTCCTGGTATCTCCAGGTAGGGCTGGCAAGTATTCCAGTCTGAAAGCTGGGAGAGACAGTGCTAATCAGTATCTCCTGTAGAAAGCATGATAATGTTGATTTATTATTAAATCCATATCCCACCCTTCCTCCTAAAAGATCCCAGACTAATTATTAGGGGGCTGGGGGCAAGGATGCCAATAGATGCCTTGATCCCTTGCCATTAGATTTTATTCATCTGAGTCACTCACTATTACATTTAAGCGTAATTGACCTCTGCATACCAGATGCAAGGGTCAAACAGCAGGAGAGAACTGTTGCCTTCATACTATAAGTTTCCCAGAAGCACCTGGCTGGACTACAAGATGTACTTTTAATTCTGTCTAATAAGAGCTTCTTTGAGCAGTTGGCCACCTAACGTAGATGAAGTGTACCACCTATTTTCTTCAGTCAAATGTTTGGGAGGGTATCATCAATGATGCCAATAGGACTTCCCAAGACATGGTATGATTATTGGGCCCTCTGCCCTGCTCACAAAAGGCACGAATTTGCATAAAAATTATATATGTATTGCTCCATATGCAAATTAGAGCCCACTTTTGTGGATGGCATAAATCGGGGGTCGCACACAAGGAATAACATGTCTTAGAGACAGAATGGCAACAGATAGAGAAATATCATTTCCAGACCAGAAAAGCCTTGATCTGTTGACTTTCTGCCTGGCACATAAGCTGTTCAAGGTGCAAGAGGCTTTAAAACATGCAAGGAACTCAAGGCTCATGAGCTGCAAAGCAGTTGCACAGAAACTGGGGTGGAGTGGATCATGAGGATGAATGCGTTCTTTCATATCTCAAATCCAAGGACAGCCCAAAGCATTTTGCTGCCTGGGGTGAAGGAAAAATATGATGCCACACATCCTTCCCTGTACAGAAACTGACCAGATTAGTTTCTTCAACACTGGTGACAGGGCAGTGTTCTCCTCTGCACTTGAGGGCAGCAGTCTGTTTTAGGGGACATGCTGTCTGGGGTGGCTGCCTCATGGTGTCTAACAGTAGGGCTGGCCCTGCTGAAGTTCAAGCACTGGTAGCATTTTGAATTTCTCTTTTGAGGGAGAGGGTTATCATTGTTTGGGAAGAGAAGTACAAATGGTGCAAGGCTATTAAACACCAAAGGAAGAAAAATGGTTGAAGATTTCAGTATGAATAATTGTCAGGCAAAAGACCAGAAAGGGGTGGGGCGATACCCATGCAACTCTCTGTAAAGCAAGAGAACATATTGCTAAGATTCATATAGTAATAAGAGAATATGTGCACCCACATTTTATAGAGGGAATAGATTGAGAATAGCAGTCTGTGACTAATCAATGACATTTTAAAAGACTGCCACCTGCCATTTTATCACACATAAACAACCCAATAAATCCAGTTTCTCATAAGCCCTGTGTTTTTATGTCTGTGCATTAATAAAATAGCACCATGCATTCAAAACTCATGGATCAGGATCACCACAAAGTGGTGCTTTGAAATTGGTAGAAATTGGTGTTTTATTCTTTTAATTTGCTTTATGATGTGAAACAGCTATACACCTTTTCAAGGTAGTATTCAAACACAAAAATGAATAAATATATGCTGTGTTCTGATTGGAAGTAAAAATCTGTGTCAAAAGGCCAGTGAAGAGAGGAGGACTAGAAGGTGGTTCTCACCTGATCTCAGGTTGGTTGCATCCCTGCTGAGGGAGATAGTGACAGACTCTGCCGGTGCATTTGCACTGCACCAACCTTACCACTGCCTCCCCACCCCCTCCACCTCCCAGTAAACAGCAGTAACCAGAGGTGACATGAGCACTACCTCCTTAGTACATCGTCTAACACTACTCACTCACTTGCCTCTTGAGTCAGAATTTTACCTCCAGTGAGCTATTGGAAAGGAGACAAGAACTATAGTTTTATATGAAATACCCCTGCCCCCATTTCTTACCTAAAGCTTTCATATACCTGACCTTCTGACTCCAAAAGTGTGGCTCAGTCCTGATCCATTTGTTCTCTGTCACAAATTCAATCACCACTGAGTCATCAGGAACTTCGTCTCTCAAAAGAACGAAAATTTCTCCAGGATTCTACAAAGTAACAGTTACATCCAATTAGCCTTTCACATCAGGAAATGAAAACCAAACCAATGGGAAATGACAAATTCTCATTGTGGGTTTTCATGTACGTCGCTTGAAACATTACCAGGAGGCATGTTTTGTCTGGATACATAAGGGTATAAAAATGTTGACAACCTACTTCACCACAGGATGAAGATGGGACTGACAATGGGTACTGGTGGAAGCAATGGAGGCTAGTCCATTATGGCAAATGGGGCATTGTTCTACCAATCTGCCCTCAGATGGCTCCCACTTGCTATCTTCTTCCATAGAACCATCATCCCCAGCCACCACTGCTATACACTGAGCCACTCTTGGGATAGATACATTTGAAGGGTGGTGCTTTTACCCCTCTTTTAAAAATAAAAATAAATCAGCAAATGGATAGGTCTTACCTCACATGATATCCTTGTTGGCAACAGTAAGACTGCTGGGCTTTCTAATGTTTCAGAGGTCGCCTCAGTTTCCACACGGTGGTTTTCTAGCTTTAAGCTCCTTTTTAAATCCAAAGACAAGGCCTCATCTGCCAAAGAAATTACACTAAGTTCAGAGGAGGGCAACAAAGATGGACAGCGGCAAGAAAACAAATCTTGCAAGGAACAGTTGAAGGAACTAGGTATTGTTTAGCTGGGAGAAGGGAAAGGGCAGTTTAAGGCTTAATAAATGTATAACCTGCTTTATGAGGGGATTTCCCCCCCCCCATAAAGTAGCAAATAAAATAATGCAACCAATTCAAATATAAGTTTTAAGGATTTACAACATCCAATCAATTACTCACCTTAAAAGGCCACCACAAAGCAGTAACAATCCAGCATAATCCATGTACTATAAGCAACTATAAGCAAACCAGCAGTTTGTGCTCCTTCTGAGGTAGTTTGTTTACCTTTGGTCCCCACCCTGCACTCAACTCTCACCTGTGGCTCCTAGAAGCTGTCAGCATGTGACAGAGGCCACAGCTTTTGACTGACTGACTAAACCAGGTGAGGATAGCCAATGGGTCTCAAACCCTCGGTGAGTTGGGGACTTCCCCTGCCTGTGAAGACAAGCTCTGGTGGACTGAACAGACAAGACCAATGGTGGGTCTCACAGTCCACAAGATGGTTTTTGCATGCGCTGTAGAGAGAGGTGAGGGGCAGATGGGGCCTTGGGAACATTTAGGGAACTAGCCTAGTCCCCTAGTCCACTGACCACATGCCACTGCTGTGGAATCTGCTTGAAAAGGTGAATTCCATAGATGTGGGCTGTGTTCATATACCCACCGGACACACTTGGAGCCCTCTTCAAATATCTGTAATATTTGTCACTTAGAACAGAACAAGCACTTGTTTTCTGCCACCTAAGAGGGCAGGATTGCACCTCATGGGCTTAAGTTACAGGAGCAGTTTGACAATGGAACCAATTACTTTGAGGGATGGTGGGTTTTCCACGAGTCAAGTCTCCCCAATTCATTCGTTCATCCATTCATTTTATTTGTATGGCACTTTTGCAAACACACAAAATCATGCTCAAAGTGGCTGACAACACAGAAACAGGGATGCTTTTAAAACAAATACTGCAAAAAGAATTTCATAATAACACAGCAAAACAATAACATAGCAACGAAAATAGTGACAATAGAAAATATAAGCCAAATAAAAAAAATTCCTTCCTGTAGCACCTTAAAGACCAACTAAGTTAGTTCTTGGTATAAGCTTTCGTGTGCATGCACACTTCTTCAGATACACTGAAACAGAAGTTGCCAGATCCTTCTATATATTGAGAAGGTGGGGAGGGGTATTACTCAGAAGGGTGGTGGGAATCGGAGATTGGCAGATAGCTGAGATGAGCCTGTTGACGACTCTTAATGACTGTAATAGGTCTTACAGGAAAAGGCAAGAGGTGAGGAGGTGAGAGATGGCTTAGTCATGTATAATGAGATAAGAATCCAATGTCTCTGTTCAGACCAGGTCTCTCCATTGTTTTAAGTTTGGTAATGAGTTGTAATTCAGCAGCTTCTCTTTCCAGTCTATTTCTGAAATTCCTTTGTAGTAAAACAGCTACTTTGAGATCTTGTATAGAATGTCCTGGGAGATTGAAGTGTTCTCCTACTGGTTTCTCTGTTTTGTGATTCTTGATGTCAGATTTATGTCCGTTTATTCTTTGGCGTAAGGTTTGGCCTGTTTGTCCAATATAGAGAGCTGAAGGACACTGTTGGCATTTGATGGCATACACAATGTTAGACGATGAGCAATTAAATAGTCCCGAGATGGTATGTGTGATGTTGTTGGGGCCAGTAATGGTGTTGTCCGGGTGTATGTGGCAGCAAAGTTGGCATCTGGGTTTATTGCAGGCTCTGGTGCCAGTGTCCGTGTTAAGTCTGGTTGTAGTATTATTGTGGGTTAGGAGTTGTTTAAGATTGGGTGGCTGTCTGTAGGCAATGAAAGGTCTTCCTCCCAGAGCTTGAGAAAGAGAACTGTCATTGTCCAGGAGAGGTTGTAGATCTCTGATGATGCGTTGAACTGTTTTAACTTGGGAGCTGTATGTGATGACTAGTGGTGTTCTGTTATTTTCTTTTTTGGGTCTGTCTTGCAGCAAGTTCTCTCTGGGTATCAGTCTGGCTCTGTTGATCTGTTGTCTAACTTCATCTGCTGGGTATTTTAGTTCTGAAAAGGTTTGCTGTAGATCTTACTAAATGCAAGAACCTGGACATTATACCCAAGGGTCTTAGAATTAAGAACCCTCTACAATCCACATATCCCACTGAATATGCAAGAAAACTATGCAACACTTTCTCTAAGAAGCTGCTCAAACATCTGATCAGCGTTCTCTACTCTAAACAGAAGCTAATAAAGGAGGAACTCCTTGTATTAGACAACTCTATCAGGAACCACCAAGCTTGGCAAGAATTCCAAAAGGAAAAACAAAACATTTACCACTCTCAACTGGAGCTACTGAAAAAACAGAAAAACAAGAAACTCTCTAACCTTTCCAACCTACAGGCTACTAATCAAAACAAGATCAACAATATTGTCAATCTCTCACAGCAAGCACTCAGCCCAGCCGAGGAATCAGTCCTTTCACGTGGACTGTCATTCTGCCCTGCCAAATCCCCACACATGATCCAGTTCTACGGGGACTTGGAAGCATTTTTCCGCCGTTTACGCCTGAAGGAGTATTTTCAACACACACAACAACAAGACAAATCAGAACAAACAACAACTTCACAACACAACACCTCTCAACCCACTGGAGAACAACAACCACCCTCCCAACAGAACACTGACCACCAACTACCACTGAAAAAGTGTTACACAAAAAGGGACTCCACATGGACCCCTCCTGATGGACGCAATACCACACTGGACTTGTACATTGACTGCTTCCGCCACAGAATCCAAACAGATGTAACCAGAAAACACCATCGCTTACAACAAAATCTAAACCATGCTGAAAGGAGAGCCATAGATAATCTCAGAAACAACCCAAACATTATAATTAAAGAAGCAGACAAAGGGGGAGCTGTCGTCATCATGAACAAAACTGACTACATTCAGGAGGCTCACAGACAACTTTCCAATACCGCCTTTTACACAAAATTGGACTCAGACCCCACACAAGAATACAAGAAAGAACTGAACAAGATTGTTAAGGAGCTACCCCCACACATCCAAGAACAGATCCTCACCAACACACCAACAGAACCTCGACCAGGAACTTTCTATCTTCTACCTAAAATACACAAACCAGGAAATCCAGGACGCCCCATCATTTCAGGTATTGGCACTATTACAGTGGGTGTCTCCGGTTATATGGACTCTGTTCTGAAACCATATGCCATCAGTGCTCCCAGCTATGTACGTGACACCACAGATTTTCTGAGGAAAATACAATCTTTAAATAATCTTCCCAACAATACTATACTAGCTACTATGGACGTGGAATCTCTGTACACCAACATCCCACACAACGATGGTTTACAAGCTATAAGGAACACCATTTCAGATAAAACCACAGCGGACCTTGCCACCAAACTCTGCCAATTTGTCCTTACCCACAACAACTTCAAATTTGGTGATGACCTGTTCCTTCAGATCAGCGGCACAGCAATGGGCACCCGCATGGCCCCACAGTATGCCAACATCTTCATGGCAGATTTAGAACAACGTTTCCTAAACTCCTACCCACTCAAACCTCTCTTGTACCTGCGATACATTGACGATATTTTTATCATCTGGACACATGGTCAACAGACCCTGGACACCTTTCACCAGAAATTCAATGATTTTCACCCCACAATCAACCTTACAATGAATCAATCTATGCAAGAAATACATTTTTTGGACACTACTATAAAAATACAGGATGGACGCATAGACACCACCTTATACCGTAAACCAACTGACCGACAAACATATCTACATGCCTCTAGCTACCATCCCAAACATACCAAACAGTCCATTGTATATAGCCAGGCACTACGTTACAGCCGCATCTGTTCCAATTCTACAGACAGAGACTCTCACCTAAGAGATCTACAGCAAACCTTTTCAGAACTAAAATACCCAGCAGATGAAGTTAGACAACAGATCAACAGAGCCAGACTGATACCCAGAGAGAACTTGCTGCAAGACAGACCCAAAAAAGAAAATAACAGAACACCACTAGTCATCACATACAGCTCCCAAGTTAAAACAGTTCAACGCATCATCAGAGATCTACAACCTCTCCTGGACAATGACAGTTCTCTTTCTCAAGCTCTGGGAGGAAGACCTTTCATTGCCTACAGACAGCCACCCAATCTTAAACAACTCCTAACCCACAATAATACTACAACCAGACTTAACACGGACACTGGCACCAGAGCCTGCAATAAACCCAGATGCCAACTTTGCTGCCACATACACCCGGACAACACCATTACTGGCCCCAACAACATCACACATACCATCTCGGGACTATTTAATTGCTCATCGTCTAACATTGTGTATGCCATCAAATGCCAACAGTGTCCTTCAGCTCTCTATATTGGACAAACAGGCCAAACCTTACGCCAAAGAATAAACGGACATAAATCTGACATCAAGAATCACAAAACAGAGAAACCAGTAGGAGAACACTTCAATCTCCCAGGACATTCTATACAAGATCTCAAAGTAGCTGTTTTACTACAAAGGAATTTCAGAAATAGACTGGAAAGAGAAGCTGCTGAATTACAACTCATTACCAAACTTAAAACAATGGAGAGACCTGGTCTGAACAGAGACATTGGATTCTTATCTCATTATACATGACTAAGCCATCTCTCACCTCCTCACCCCTTGCCTTTTCCTGTAAGACCTATTACAGTCATTAAGAGTCGTCAACAGGCTCATCTCAGCTATCTGCCAATCTCCGATTCCCACCACCCTTCTGAGTAATACCCCTCCCCACCTTCTCAATATATAGAAGGATCTGGCAACTTCTGTTTCAGTGTATCTGAAGAAGTGTGCATGCACACGAAAGCTTATACCAAGAACTAACTTAGTTGGTCTTTAAGGTGCTACAGGAAGGAATTTTTTTTATTTGGACTATGGCAGACCAACACGGCTACCCATCTGTAACAGAAAATATAAGAACATACCCAAAAATCATATTGCAAATCAAAAGAGAGCAAGTACATCGCTGTACCGGAACCCTCTCGATTAGGAAAACTTTAGGAAAATGATTTAATATTTCAGAATATTAAAGTTAATGCTAATTATATCATTTTTAAAAAGTTGCTTGCAAAGCATTAAAAATGAGCTTGGCTATTTGGCAAGGTCAAGAGTGCTTCTTAAATTTTCACAGCAGAACAATTTCTCATTGTTGTTGTTAATGTTATATTTGTTTACATAAGAGGTGCATATTCTGCTCTTCAGATGAAAAAGAAAATACCAGAGTGGCTAACATAATTAAAATGCTAGAATAACAATAAATACATAGAAAAGAGCACAAAGCAATATAAAAAGGATTAGCATAAAGAATCATCAACCCTAAAATTATTGGTGTTGAGAGTTTTGTTGTTGTTGTTTCATCGTTTAGTCGTGTCCAACTCTTCATGACCCCATGAACCAGAGCACGCCAGGCATTCCTATCTTCCACTGTCTCCTGCAGTTTGGTCAAACTCATGCTGATAGCTTCGAGAACACTGTCCAACCATCTCGTCCTCTGTTGTCTCCTTCTCCTTGTGCCCTCCATCTTTTCCAACATCAGGGTCTTTTCCAGGGAGTCTTCTCTTCTCATGAGGTGGCCAAAGTATTGGAGCCTCAGCTTCAGGATCTGTCCTTCCAGTGAGCACTCAGGGCTGATCACTACCTTCATTTCTTCCCCTTCTATTTGCCAGGAAGTGATGGACCCAGTGGCCATGATCTTAGTTTTGTTGATGTTGAGCTTCAGACCATATTTTGCACTCTCCTCTTTCACTCTCATTAAAGGGTTCTTTAATTCCTCCTCACTTTCTGCCATCAAGGTTGTGTCATTTCCTGCTTGGCAGGGGGTTGGACTCGATGGCCCTTGTGGTCTCTTCCAACTCTATGATTCTATGATTCTATGATTTGCATATCTGAGGTTGTTGATATTTCTTCCAGCAATCTTGATTCCGGCTTGGGATTCATCCAGCCCAGCCTTTCGCGTGATGAATTCTGCATATAAGTTAAATAAGCAGGGAGACAATATACAACCTTGTCGTACTCCTTTCCCAGTTTTGAACCAGTCAGTTGTTCCATATCCAGTTCTAACTGTAGCTTCTTGTCCCACATAGAGATTTCTCAGGAGACAGATGAGGTGATCAGGCACTCCCATTTCTTTAAGAACTTGCCATAGTTTGCTGTGGTCGACACAGTCAAAGGCTTTGTTGAGAGTATGTGTTTGGTTTTAGCAGTCTATGATGTCCCACAGACACTAGTTTCTGAACTGCAAATACCATGTTTCTTTACCTCTCCATCAGAGATGGGGGCCTGTGGTCCTCCATATGTTGTTGGACACCAGTTGCTAATAGAGCCAGGCAGTATAATCAATGGTCAATGATGCTGGGGAGCTCAGCTGGTAGATCATAAGACCCTTAATCTTAGGGTCACAGGTTTGAGCCCCACATTGGGCAAAAGATTTCTGCATTGCATGGGCTTGGAATAGATGACCCTTGTGATCCCCTTCCAGCTGTACCATTCGATGATTCTGTGAACATCTGGAGAGCCACATGTTCTCCATCCCAGTTCTGTTTTACACAGACTTCTTTGAAAGTGGCATTTTAATACCAGAGCTAAACGTTTCACAGCCATGCAGCTAAATAACTGTGGACTGTAGGAGATGCTTGTTTCTCTGGCCTTCATTACCACCATTTCTAAATGTAAATGAACAATAAAGCAATTTCTCACCTTCAGAGACGTTTCTAGCAAACAGACCACATAATTGCTTTGTTTTGTCATATAGCCAATGGCCTGTAAGCTTGTACCTGGTGGGAGGAGCACTTTGAATAATGGGGCCTTAAACGCAGGTCCTTTCTTTCAGGATTCAAACATCTGAACTCATTAGCAGTATCTAATGATGCTTAGACTGTGTTCTGAGCTGGAAACTAAATAGAAAAATCTATGGCCCAATCCCCTTGGGTATTTAAGGTACACTGCTGCTGAGAATTATAGTCGATCACAAAGGGTAATGCTCTCTCTGAGGCTGCTTTCTTTGGCATGCTTTTGACAAATATCTATTGCCATTCTTCGTGCCAAAAGAATTAATCTCCAGTTGCACTTTATATCTCAGCAATCAAATATTAGCCCAGTATCCATTACATACATTTACTGTAAGAGTGATGCATTTAATTGAGTATTGTGCTGAGGCTTTGAGTTTTATTTCAGCCTTTTGCCTTAATTCATATTACTCAGTACCTCGTTTCAGCCAGCCTTATGCAAAATCATTTGGACTGAATTTTTACTTCCAGTTCCGCATTTCCACCAGAGCAGATGAAACGGCTTCAAAATCGCACTGTTTATTTAATTAATGCTCACTACCCCAGCCTTTCTTCCAAGGAACCCAAGATGGCAGACATGGTCCTTCCCACCCCAGGCAAAGTTCTCCTCACAACAACCCTGTGAGGTAGGTTAAGCAGAGAGATAACAAATGGCCTAAGGCAGGGAAACTGGATGAGGTTGGCAGGCCGCATCCTGACACCTCACACACCCTGTTGGCCCTGTGAAACACCTGACATCACCATGATGCCCTTTTAAACAACATTCTCCAGCTTGGGTTTTGTTTGTTTGTTTTTATTTTAAAAAACCCAAATCCTGAAATGGAAAAATACAGCTACAAAATACCATTGGCAAAGCAACAGCAGTGAGTTCTTACCAGCTCAGTTAAGAGTGGCTGGTCTCAGAGGGACACCGCTTTGCTATATATAACTCTATGGTGACATAAAATTGCCTATGAGATGATTCTCACATTATTTATTGGAATTAAGCATCATAAATCCTCA
This sequence comes from Podarcis bocagei, assembly GCF_964188305.1. Taxonomy (NCBI): domain Eukaryota; kingdom Metazoa; phylum Chordata; class Lepidosauria; order Squamata; family Lacertidae; genus Podarcis; species Podarcis bocagei. The sequence goes on from NC_138134.1 coordinate 58,690,711, forward strand.
TCAGCATGATTAGAATGCCATTAACAGGTGTTTTTTCATCCCTCCTTGGCCCTAACAAATCAATTGCTTTCACATCTGCCTGCACCTTATATTTCCCCAAAGGATTCCAGAGATCGTATTGTTTTTCCATTTTCTTACTTGCATGCAGCTGACCCTCCCCTTCACCCTCCTGGCTTTGCACAATTCACTTTAGTCAATCACTCAGCATTGATTGTTGAGTCTGGAGCATTCCCCATCTATCTTTGTGTTATTGGATATATTGTTTACTTTCTGGCCATTTGTCTTGTCAAGGGCTTGTTCTGTTCTTTCTAGTACTGCTGTCTCACCTTTTCATTTAGGTGTTGTACCTCTGAGACAGTAAACTTTCATTCCTGATCTATGTGGTCAGCAATATGCCCCCTTCTTTTCTCTTGTGGATTCGGATGGGAGGATTTGTTTGTTTTGGTTTCCTCAGTTTCTCATTTTCAAATCTTGCATGAAGCTCTCCATATCATTCCTGCAGCAATTTGTGATTTTTACTTTTTTAAAAAAAGAACCTCATGAAAATTCAGAAGCATTTTAGTGCAAATTTCCTCGAATAAACATATCATTGTATGCCAGTTTGATTAATGTGCACATTTTTGCAAGCAATTTCCGCTAAATTAATGCATTTTGGTACGTTGCTTTCATGAATATATTCTTTTTTTGTGCACATAGCCCTCCCTAATGTATGCATTTTTGTAAACATTGGAGAATCACAAAACTGGGATAAGTGTGAGTTTCAAAGGATGGTTATGTTTCAGTTCTGATATAGTTTTGGAAATTACAAATGGGATACATTTGCCCCTAAATGCAGAGTAAATACAATTTATTCCCCATTCCTACTTGCAGCCCTAAATACTTAACATCTCCACCAGACTGTGCTTTCCATTCATCCCCAAAACTTTGATAGTTTATGAAGTCACCTTTACAATGTCTCTGCAAATATCTGAGCATGTTAATGTCACCCCTTTCTTCCTCCTGTGAAGTCAAGAGGAGGAGTTAGGAAGCTTCTGCTTTGACTTAATGATGGTGCCCTGTGCCCCCCGTTGAAATCTTGGCTCAAACATGAATTTATGAGGTTTTGAATTTATTATTGTTAGATTTACAGAGGAGGTGGGGGGGATCAGTGAGAGCATGATGACAGATAAGCAACAGTGATTCAGATTTACAGTAGAATAATGTCTGTGCATTTGCACAGTGCATATAATGTGCAAAGAAGTCTTTTGCAGTTAATCAGAATGTAAAGCACATCAGTGAAGTGAATGCAGCTTGTGAAAACATTATTTTAAAGTATTTATAAACCAATTAATATTTTTTTAAAAAATATTCTAAGCCATGTCCTTGAAATCTGATAACATATGTCACTCAATTTTCAAACCCGTTTTTGAATGATCACCTTAAAGACATGCTTTTCCCTTCAACCAAAAATGCCTTCCTTCCCATTTCCCCCATTTTTATATGTTGCTTTTCTGGAAAAAAAAGGGGAAAAAAAGCTCTGTCAGCTCAGGCAAGGATACTGCTGGACAGAGAGGAAGAAAATTAGAATCATAGAATCATAGAGTTGGAATAGACCACAAGGGCCATTGAGTCCAACCCCCTGCCAAGCAGGAAACACCATCAGAGCACTCCTGACATATGGTTGTCAAGCCTCTGCTTAAAGACCTCCAAAGAAGGAGACTCCACCACACCCCTTGGCAGCAAATTCCACTGTTGAACAGCTCTTACTGTCAGGAAGTTCTTCCTAATGTTTAGGTGGAATCTTCTTTCTTGTAGTTTGGATCCATTGCTCCGTGTCCGCTTCTCTGGAGCAGCAGAAAACAACCTTTCTCCCTCCTCTATATGACATCCTTTTATATATTTGAACATGGCTATCATATCACCCCTTAACCTCCTCTTCTCCAGGCTAAACATGCCCAGCTCCCTTAGCCGTTCCTCATAAGGCATTGTTTTCCTGGCAGAATCCCTAATCTGTCCTGATTTTCCAATGTCAGGAACAAACACTCCCCCAAACTGGAAGAGCTTGGAGAGAGAGGTGAAATCTCTATAGACCAAAGCAATTCCCTACTCCTGATGCTCAAGTCTGCCTTGATGCTGCACCACATACCCAGATGAACATTGCTGGGTGTGGAACAGCCACCCTGCTCTCCCACCCAGATCTCAGTGATATGGACCAGATCAGTCTCCATAAGCAAATCATGGATGAAGGAAGTCTTACTCAGAGCCAACCTGGCATTCAGCTATCGCAGTCGTAGACCTGGGGGCCAGCTGATGGGACAACTGCAATTTCCCAGATTGGAGGAGGGGCTGGCACATGACACAGTCACTAACTGCCTGTGGCATGTACCCTTTACTCAGCCGGCCCCACCTCCCAGTGAGCCAGTGTGGTGTAGTGGTTCAGAGCAGTGGACTCGTAATCTGGTGAACCGGATTCGATTCCCCGCTTCTCCACATGCAGCTGCTGGGTGGCCTTGGGCTAGTCACACTTCTCTGAAGTCTCAGCCCCACTCACCTCACAGGGTGTTTGTTGTGGGGGAGGAAGGGAAAGGAGATTGTTAGCCACTTTGAGACTCCTTAGGGTAGTGATAAAGCGGGATATCAAATCCAAACTCCTCCTCCTCCTCTTCTTCTCCCCTCCTCCTTCTTCTTCTTCTCCTCCCACACCATAACTCCCCTTGCCCAAAACACATACACCTCAACTGCTCAAAACTAAATCAGGACATCCCTGAGAGCACGGCACTCAAAAATGTCTGGCACTGTGTCCCGCCCCCGAAAGACTTTGGCATGTGATCTTGTGTGAGATCGCAGTGCTGAAAACCACACATTTTCGTTCGCCATGTGGAAGCGCATCCCGGAAGATGTGCATCCCAGTTTTCTGTGGCAACATGTTGGAGGGTACGAGGAAGGAGATCTTTTTCATGTCAGGCCCCCTGTTATGTACAAATTCACTATACACCGAGTGATAATGTAACTGTAAAATAAAATAAAAAAGCATTCGGAAGGTATGCAGCTCTAAAGCCTAACTGACTAGAATAATCCTAAATGCCATGCACTGATAAAGCCAAGTCTGATGGTTCCACATCTCAGGGATTATGTAAGAAGGCCTCCTGAAGAGCGAACTACCTGCAGTGTGTAAGAAGACACTGGCTTGTCCGAGGCTTCCTGCCACTAGATGGAGCAGCAGAGGCATCGTATGGCAACGAGAACTGTCCCATCGTCTTCCTTCCCTGCACCCATTCCCTTGTAAAGAAATATTACATTTCCCCTAGCTGGATCCCCCTGTCCATCAACGAACAGGAAGATAAGCCAGTTTTGCCACTCCAAAGAAATAAGAGGAGTAGGACACCAGCACTTTCGCTTAAAAACTACACATAATTCTGATGGGGAGCGGGGAGAACTAAGCTATTCACTTGCTCCTTCTGTTTCTGACAGCCCCGGGAGGAAAGGGTGGGTGGGCAGCAAAGGCGTGGGCGGCGGCACACAGGCATCTTGCCCCTGCACTGTTCCATATTCTGAAAACACCCATTCTCCTCTTTTTAGTTCTGACAAGATGCAAATGAAATGAAAGAAACACAAAAGCCTGAAAGCCGTTTTTACACTCTTGAGGCTGGAGAATTCAAGGCTTGCCCTGCTGGAGGATTTTTCTGGCAGGTGGGAGAGCACGGTTCATTTGCTTCCTCACTCTGCAGTCTTTTTCTCAGAGCAACGCTGAAGCTGGGGTGGGAGGCGTAGTGTGGGAAGTAAAAAAGAAGCATTATTATTATTTTTTAAAGAAAAGAATGTTTAATTATATGCTTCAATCTGAAGGGCTTGGGTGTGAATGAAAGGTGTAGCATCCACTTGGGTTGGGAGGGGGTGATTGGTTCCTTAATGAGCACCATCATTATACAGAATAGATTTAACTTTAAGAAAAGAAAAGAAACAACCTGAGACAATGTAGTATTAAGGAATCGATCAGGCTAAGGTAGGCAGAAAACAGAATAATTTCTGTAACTAAGATTTGAGGATAAATGCTGCCGGCTGCTGATTTGTTGGTTCATTGGTTGCTACTTTGAACTAGAAAATTGCACGGGAAAAGCAAGATATATTGCTGTTATGTACACATTTTTGTTGCAGCTGTGTTACATGTGCAGTAGTCTTCCATCCTCATAGGCTATTTGCTCACTTTGGCAGATGATGCCATCCACAAATGCATACAGAGCTGTCCTCTTTGTTGACATGAATATCCTGCACTTTTCAGGGTCTCTTTCTTGTCTAGGGAAGGGGGAATCTATCCATTTCAGTTTCTCTCTGTTTCTCATTTTCCCACTCTTAAATTCACTTCTCCACATTTCCACATCCATTTGTGATTTTTATTTTTTTAAAGTCCTCTTGAAAATTCACCCACATTTGATGTGGATTTCTCCTAATATTCACTTATCTGTGTGTTTTCTCTAATAAACGCATTTTTGCAAAGCAATGTCCCCGTATTGTAATGCATTTTGACAATGTTGCTTTCATAAATATATGCATTGTTATGCACACTTTCCCCCAGTATATGCATTTTTGTAGACATTACCTTGTTGGGGAACAGCAGTGAAAAGTTCAGAGAAGTGCACATTTTGAGAGATAGCTGTGTTTTGCTCTATGTATCTGGCAAATTAAGATAGCAGATAGCCCCCAATGAGCAAATGTGTTTCTTTTTTAAGGGACAGAAATGGGATTGACAGAGAAACCTGGGGCTCAGCCCCCTGGTCCAGCGTCTAACACACCACCTTTCGCTGAACTCAAAGAGCAGCAGCCCTAAATGTGACATGGAGTTAGGCATGCTTGATTTCAGTGATGGATAGAAAGTGACAATCTTTGAGCCAGAGTGCAGGCTCCATCTGCTACAGTGGTCCCACTATCACCCTCTGTGTTTGCAGTATAGACAAGTGGAAAACCAGTGTCAACTGAAGACTGGTGCACCTGTGGCCTGACTTCAGGGATTGAATGTGCATCCATCTCCCTGAAATGTGGTCCTGCAGGTGTGGTTGAAGTGCCGCTGTGCCAGTACATTGCTTCTGAGGACAAGTCCCAATAGCTGTGCCAGCACAATGTCAAATAAAACAGTGTTCACGATACATGCTACCGTGTCTTTCTGCCAACACAAAACGCTTAGGAATGGAGTGTTAGGCATATTGAAATGGTGTGATGACAGCTGATTTGAATATGTACGGTTGCTTCTCAGCGGCTCTGGAATAAGAATACTGGGCTCCTTTTCGTGCTTTGTCACGGTTGCTGGTTGATTCTGCTGGTGGGGGGAGACCATAATTCAATAGTGGAGTGCAGAAGGCTTCAGCCTCGAGCCTTGCTAGGGATGGGTGGATATGTCAACCTCAGTGTCTTATTTCTCCGATCTTAATTTCAGTTCCCATCATTTCCAACCAGTTTTTTAAAATATATTTTTTAAGCCTTAATAAGTGAAAATTCATCAGCATTTCAGTGCAAATTTCTCCATGCACACATGTTTTTGCAAAGCAATTCCCCTAAGGCAATGCATTCCTGCATGTTATTGTTTTTACCAATATATGAATTTACACACATTTGTGCACACATTACTTGGCTGCAGAACTGCACCGCAAAATTTGGAGCTGTGCAAATTTTGAACAATGGCTGTGTTTCAGTTTGTGCGTGACTTTGCAAAGTGCAAGTTAGGCAAGAGCACCTTGAAATGGGAACTGAATCAAATTTCTCCCCCCACCCCATCCTAATCCTTGATCTCATTAAAGTATGAGTGTGATGTGAAAAATAAGGGTAAGGTTACAGTTGTGATGACAGAGTTGGCAGTAGCATGGGCATGATGTCAGAGACAGGGAGGGGGCAGAGACCAAGATCTGTGGCGAGGTGGCATTGGGGATGGGGGCAGTGTTGGTAGTCATGGACAAGTTTCAGGTACTGACAAGTAGCCCTAGGTGCTCATTCTTCAGAGCATCAAAAGATATACTCAGTAATTAGGGTTTGGATGAGCATTACAATGTCATTATGAACATGCACCTTCATGTGGTTGAACACAATGCATCCTTTTACTCTTGAGCACATTTCTCTGTCAAAGCAATTGCACTTTGAGCTCCCTAACTTTTGCTCAGAGGCAGCAAAAGCTTAGTGATGTGTTTAAGATATACAGTAGATTATTCTACTAAGCTGGCAAAGTTGTGACAACTGCTAAAAAGCTAAAAGCTTCCTGTTTAGGGAAGCTTTTAATGTTAGATGCATTACTGTATTTTAATATTTTGTTGGAAGCTGCCCAGAGTGGCTGGGGAAGCCCAGCCAGATGGGGGAGTATAAATAAATTATTATTATTATTATTATTATTATTATTATTATTATTATTTACACACAAGCTTGTTGCTAATGTGAATCCTACACAGAGGAGACCTATTGAAACTAAGGGACAAGATGAACTTAGGTCCACAGTTTCAGTGGCTTGACACAGAATTGTTAAAGGAGGAGAGTGTTTCCTACATGGTTTAGACTTAAGGGAATTATATAGAAAGTGCTGTTTTCTAAAAATGCAAATCAAATGCAATACTAAAAGACGTTAGGCTGCTCCATAATTTAGTCTCATTTTTATTTCCTTTCTGATAAAGGTTAACATTTTCTTTCTAAACAGAAAAAAATGCAATAGTTTTGAAATCTGTTGCATATCGGATTCTCTGTAGAAGCCCACCCCCTGCCCCACATTTATGGGTGTGCCTGGCTGCAACCTTGACATTGTTTTGGCACCAGGCAAATGCAATTTAGCTTGTTTGCTTTTTCTTCTGGGCAGTAGCAACAGTACACCACTGTCCTGCTAAAACAGTTTTTCATATTTATATGTTTCTAAGGCATTTTTCACTGTGTAAATCACTTTGGAACTTTTCGAGTGGGAAGTGATGCGTAAATGGAATAGCCCCAACTTGAAAGAGAAAAGTTTAGTTTAAAAAGGAAAAGAAATGAGAAGATAGTTGTGTAAAGAATAATTTTAATTGTTGTATATAAATTCATTCCATTATAAACTACAGAAAAATGCCAGTGAACTCAGAAGGGAAACTCAGACTAAGCTTAATGGACATATTGCATAAATTCCTTATGATTATTATGTTTTTAATCATAGAATTCTAATATAAAAAAGGAGAGACTACCTTTGAAATTTTCCTAATGAGAGATTTGAGATACCATCAAAGGAACAATGGCAAGAAAAACTGATGGACTATGCAGAATAGGCTAAGCTAACAGATAAACTATGAGAGAAGGACAAAAAGGACTTTTTAAAAGAGTCTGGGAACCATTTACAGTCTATTTGCAGAAACAACAAAACGGACTGGATTCATTGGCAGGTTTTGAATAAACGTTCACAACTTTATTACAGTAACATATAATTTAAAGAAATGATAAGGGAAGTTGTTTTTATATAAAAAAAATGCAGGAGAATAAATAAATAAAATTAGATAACTCAGTAGAGGGGGAATTGAGAGAAGTCCAGGGGGAGGGGAGGGAGAATAAATGTATATAATATGGTGATTGAGATTTGTATTTTTATTTGTTATAAAATTCAATAAATATTCTTTAAAAAAAAACAACCTAATGTGCCTTCTCCAAACTTTTCTTGAAAGTACCCAGGGATTCTACAATGTGGTTAAGTTCTTCTTACGGTACAAACAGAATTCCAAATGTTTGACTCAGATTGGCTTTCCTGTAGCTTAACTGATTGCTCCTTGTCACATCCTCAGCGCAGAGGGCAAACAATTGTTTTGCTTTATCTTTCTAGCATCCTTTCAGTATTTGAAAGCTGCCAACGCACACACACCCATTCTTCTTTCCTTTAAAAAAACATACCCATTTCCATAAGCTTCCCCTCATATGATTAGTCTTCCAGCACTTTGGCTGAGCTCATAAGCACACTAAGGTGGAAGGAAGCTACACGGATATCAATTACTGTGATCTAAGACTCTCTAGAGTTAAGGCAGCCAACATGCACTACAGCGGAGCATATTCCACAACTGTATTGATGATGGCAATATTAATAATATCAGAATCAAAAGCAACAAGGCTTCACGAAGCTCATTGGCCTCTGCTATTTGAATGAGATAAAAATGCCATTATGAGTGCAACTAACCATGGACTACGTATAATTTTGTGTATGTTACACTGTTTCTAAATAGAGTGGCCATTTACACACCATGAAAATGAAGGATACGGGAGAGTACAGATTTGCATAAAACGTTCGTTTACGCTAGTATATTGATATAAATGCAAATCTAGACACCATTACTATAATTTAAATGTATATAACAAACCTCTCACCATACTGGGGAAGACTGGCCTGGTCCACCTGCTCAGTCTACTGCCCAAGTGCTAACTGTTAATGGGGCACTTCAAGGCCCCTCTTGCTATCCTTGCTAGAGATCCTTTATCTTTAAACTGAGCTTGGACCAGACAGCCCCTCATGAAGGCACCTTTAAACAGAGGGTTGCCTTCTATAAAGTGGGACGCATTGCCACCATATTTCTGAATGTAAGAGGGCCAGCAGCCTGCAGCATGCCCATAAATGCACTTTAGGTCTACTGCCAAGCATAAAACATCTCTCTCTTTCTCTTTCTTGAAGCACATGCATTAAAAAATCACATGGATAACTTGAAAAGAATCTTTGTACTGTGTACGTCTATGAGATCAACCATTACATTTTTGTGTGGATGGGCAATACCAACAATAAAATTTGGTACTGATATGAGCTCTGCTTTATGCACAAAAGGAGTCTCTCTATTGCACCAGTCTACTCGCTTTACCAGGTGTAAGCATTTTTCATCCAATTAGTGTCTTGAGGAAGAGAAACACATCACGTCCTCATATGCAGCCTTCATTATTCAAGAGCACAGGTCACCGCAAATGGTTAGACACATCAAAACCTAAACTGCCAGAATGCTATGCAAGCCTGGTTATCTGATAAGCAGAGGCTCTTGGATATTTTGGGGTTATAGAAAGGAGGTAGGAGATAGTTATTAAGAATTTTTAACTGCTGCTCTGAGGATTGCTTCGTTTACCTGGGGTGTTGTTGTTTTTATTAGACTTTTCTCCCCTTTCTTTCTGCCTCTGAAATAATTGCTTAATTGATTTGCATGATGGAACAGAGATGCACAGATCTGGTCACTATGTTAGCAGTGGCAACTTCCCTCTCCTTTTAGGAGAAGGATGAGGCAGCTGTGGCCTTCTAGGTGTTGTTGGGCTCCCAACTTTCATCAGCTCCAACGAGCATAGCCAATGGTCGGGGATGATAGGAGTTGTAGTTCAACAATATCTGAAGGTTCCCAGGTTCCCTGTCCTTAGAAACTGCCCCTGTACTCAGTGCCTAGCACAATATCTTACCCATACCTCCAAAGTTGGACTATCACCTGGTGTTGGATTTGGGAGTGGGCAAAGGGAGAAGGATGAGCTAGGGATCTGACTCTCCCCCCTCCACAAGCTGCTTGTGTGCACCAAAGGTGTCAGAGGTGCCCAATACAAATATCACATCAGCAACAGCCACAACTGACAACTGGCTAGAAGAAGAAGAAGAGTTTGGATTTGATAGCCCACTTTATCACTACCCTAAGGAGTCTCAAAGCGGCTAACAATCTCCCTTCCCTTCCTCCCCCACAACAAACACTCTGTGAGGTGAGTGAGGCTGAGAGACTTCAGAGAAGTGTGACTAGCCCAAGGTCACCCAGCAGCTGCATGTGGAGGAGCGGGGAATCAAACCCAGTTCACCAGATTATGAGTCCACCACTCTGAACCACTACACCACAGTGGCTACTCAGGAGAACCATGATTCATGGACCTTTGATGATGAAACAATGCACTGATTGCAGGTGTCAGGTGTGTAAAACACATACACAGAAAAAAATATCAGAACTGAATGGCCCATTTGTGATATAAGGTCCCCCTCTGGAAGCATCCCCAAACCTGAGCAATCAGTGTTGTGCTCCTAGAACATATTGCTGTTCAACAGATTTAACCAACCCCATTACCCCAAAGAGACTCCCGATGCTACGGTAGATGAACACAACATACAGAACTTGAGAAGAGCCTTTAACAATGTGCAAACCTGGAGCAGGTGGGACTTGCAAAGAGATCCTTGGTATAAGCACCAGCGCTAGAAGCATATCCTTGTTTTCACCTGTGAAGTGCTGGGGGGCACGGCTGCTGCAGCTGCTGTGCAAGTACAACAAAAGAGAAGGTGGGTGCCCAAAACAAGATGATCTGCAGCTGTCATGCAGCTGCGGCTAAACAGAGAGCAAAGCCATTAGTACTCTGTTAAAAGCTCTGCAGGTCTGATCCCAGCAGCTCTCCCTCCATCAAAATCCCGCAAGCAGGCAGTTCTACGCTGAGGGTGTCCACTATGCAAGGATCAAACTGCACTACACTACCTGAAACACCAATAGAGCACAGTAGGAACTCGCTGGATGCACACAACTTCCCAATTAATTAAAATAGAGACCCTGTAGTGAGTAGTTTTACTGTATGTATATTATAACTCCTGTATTTGCTGGAAGCAGTGGGGCTCCCCACCTATTATTTGCTGTTTGAGAATGGAAGGGAGAGAGATATTGGGCTCCTGCCTGGCTTGCAGGCTTCCCAGGGGCCTCTAGCTGACTATTATGAAAATACGGAGATGGAATAGATGGGCCTTTGAGATCCAGCAGAACTCTTCCTTTGTTCTTAGCTCCCACAGGAGTGGACACTGGGCTCTCAAATTTCAGAAACATCCTGTGTGAAACCAACAATGTCTTCCACCTCTCACCTTCCATTCTACAGCATAGTTGTCACAACCCCAAGGCTCCACGCTCAATGTGAACGAACCGGTCATGCTCCCCTAAATCCTCCTCTGGCTTTGAAGCCCTGCCCAGAACAAAATAGGTAGCACTGTTGCCATGAAGAGCAGTGGGTTATTTTTCCTAACCCTTTAGTGTTCAGAATATGGAGTATATTTATGTGCTACTCTTGAGAGTCCCATGGACTGCAAGAAGATCAAACGCATCCATTCTGAAGGAAATCAGCCCTGAGCGCTCACTGGAAGGACAGATCCTGAAGCTCCAATACTTTGGCCACCTCGTGAGAAGAGAAGACTCCCTGGAAAAGACCCTAATGTTGGGAAAGATTGAGGGCACAAGGAGAAGGGGACGACAGGGAACGAGATGGTTGGACAGTGTTCTCGAAGCTACCAGCATGAGTTTGACCAAACTGCGGGAGGCAGTGGAAGACAGGGTGTGCCTGGAGTGCTCTGGTACATGGGGTCACGAAGAGTCGGACATGACTAAATGACTAAACAACAACAAAACTCTTTACATAGCCAGAACATGTTCAGAATGTATGTACTGCATAGGTCACATAGAATGTTCATGAACTTTTATGGCAACACCTAAGTCAAACACTATTAGATGCCACAAATCCTCTGAACTCAATGTAATATGTGGAAAAACACCTAGTAGTATAATACATGCCGGGGAAATATCAAATGCTTCCCTTTGCAGTGGCCAAATTCATATCTGTGTGATACAGTGGTCATTATGCTTAAGTATATATCATATCATATTATCACCTCAGAAAGAAGTCATAGATTAATTCGGAAAGTTTTACAGCAGAATCCAATATAGAATTTATATTTGGGTGGTGCACTAAGTTGTGTCCATGCACATCTCAGCCAACAAGTTGCAACACTTAACTGAAAATACATTTGGTAAGGCAAGGGCTGCTTTGAACACTCTCTAGAAAATTTCATCTCAGGCTCAGATCACGCTGCAAACTGAACGTCCAAAAAATTTCACATCCACCATGCCTTATTAAAATTGCTTTGCAGTCATGAACCAGAAATGAGATGCTGTGATGTCACCATGCATACATATTAATGTCACCACATACCAAATGTGCCATACACCCACACAGTCCTTCTACCAGCCAATATCTCTGTGGAGCAGAGGAGAGGAGCAGGAGCATCAGTTTGTCTGGCAGGCACTCTTGAGAATACGAAGCATGAATATATTCTGGAACTTCACACAAAAAGAGACTACTGTAAAATTTTGGACTGCTTTTCTGGTACCCATAAATATTGACCTCTGCATAAGCTGCAAAATGACAATGCATCAGAAAGGCAAGCAATGCCTTGTGGTTTTCAAGATGATCAAAACTAGGGATGAGCCAAACCGGTAAGAGGCTTCAAAACACTCATTTGGTGTTGGCCCTTAAAAAAAAAAAGTCCATCTGAAAAATAGGCACCACAGGGTATGCTGTAATGATTTCAGCAGTAATCTGTGTATAACAGCAAACAGTGTGGTAGGGCTTTGCCACTCACCTGTCCTCTGACTGAGTTGCTGCGGCACACAGAGAGGGAGGGACGCAGTGGCACTGAGTTCAGCATGGTGCAATTGGGCCTCCAGGAGTGCCAGATTGTCTCTGTCATTGCACTTGCACCATGCTGATCTCACCCTGCCCCTCTTTATCCAGGTGCCCTTCTCTGTGATGTGAGGGTCAACCAGATGTAGGTGAGGTTCCTGCTGGGCTCAAGGCAAAGTGGGGTTCAGGCTAGACTCAGACAGACACAGTTCTCTGATGCTTCCCCAGCAATGAAAAGCTGAAACTGAGCCCTTAAATAGTGATAGCAGCAGGTGCAGCCTGACTCTTACCACCACCTGTGCTGCAAGATGCTGCTTGGATTCAAGGCACATCCCTCTCCAGAGGCCTGCTACCACAATGGAGCAAGAGAAACTCAGGGTTTCCAGGGTCTTCTATAGTGGAGTCATCAGAGCCAGAGGATAGCATCACTTCTGGAGCTGGCCCTCCATGTCTTTCCCCTTCAGGTTCAGAGTCCTTGTCTCCATCACCTGAAGAATAATTTGACTTGCCATCCTGCAGTAACTCAGCTGGATGGAAATCAGGTGAGTAGCACAGCACCATCCCACCACCCACCATTGTCTCAGTTATCAGGAGTATACAGCCCTAAGGCCCAATGGTAAAACAATGGGTACAGGTGTCATAAAAGCAGAGGTACTTGTTGTATGAAATTGCTGTTCAGGCACAGTCATGGATAAACATCGACCCAATTTCATTTTCTCAACACTATATTAGGGCAAACGGAACTATGGAAGCGCATTAACCTAATGGCATCTGCCAAAGGCTTGAACAAAACTAACAGCATCTGCAAATCAAATAGAGAGAATTGTAGGAGATAAATGTCATCAATCACATGAGGAGGTTTGGCTGATTCCAAGGCAAAAAGGCATCCCAATTCCTCCCCCCCCCCAAAAAAAATATCTAATTAAAGATGCAATGCTGAATACAACTGCATGGATATGAAGCCACTGAAGTAATTGGAAAGTACATGAATGTCTGTTTACTGAGCAGTGGTTTGAAATTCTAAACCCTAAACTGATCTAGACAGGATTGTGCAGTACAGAATCATGCAATACAGGTTCTTCTGAACTGTACCATATCAGACTCCTGTATGGGTATCATACGTTTTATGTTTCCTTCACACACAAAAATTCTCTGCCTGCATACCAGAAACTAGTGTTTCAGAGAGAAGCACTCTAAGCTAGCCTGTGTCCATAATTGTCCATGTGCAGGAAGGCATTTGTGTAAAGGAGAATTCAAGCATGATTCTCTCTCATTCTGATGCAGTTGAGCCTAAGAAAAACTGCATGATGTTACATTTCCTCATTAGTCAATGGATTTTCCTTCCTAAACTGGTCTTCATAGGGATTTGCTAATCTTTTAACAGGACTCTTGCTGCTAAAACAGGTTAACACAACTACCCCACTCTTTCCCTTGTTTATTTTCTGAAGTGTTCACAGAGAGCACACCATTACATCCATTTCTTTTCCTCTGAATATAAGGTCCTTTACCTCCAGATCACCAACTCTGCTTTTGTACATTCTCAAGTAGCACTACTTAAGTCTGAAGCATCCCTTAAATCACAAACCTCTCATACCACTCTTTACTAGATGGTGAAGGATCAGGTTGTTAGTACTGGAGAGACCCGTGACCAGGTCCACTTGTGGTATACAAGATAACCTGGGGTATAGAAGGGAGGAGGAACTAAGATTAGACTGACCCCCCTCCCAATTTCACTGCCCCATTTACTGGTGGTGAAATTGGGGTTGTTTTGGGGAATGCCCAGAGTGTGAGTAAAAGGGCAGTGGCAAAATGGTCAAAGGCCTGGAAACGATGCCTTATGAGGAACGGCTAAGGGAGCTGGGCATGTTTAGCCTGGAGAAGAGGAGGTTAAGGGGTGATATGATAGCCATGTTCAAATATATAAAAGGATGTCACATAGAGGAGGGAGAAAGGTTGTTTTCTGCTGCTCCAGAGAAGCGGACACGGAGCAATGGATCCAAACTACAGGAAAGAAGATTCCACCTAAACATTAGGAAGAACTTCCTGACAGTAAGAGCTGTTCGACAGTGGAATTTGCTGCCAAGGAGTGTGGTGGAGTCTCCTTCTTTGGAGGTCTTTAAGCAGAGGCTTGACAACCATATGTCAGGAGTGCTCTGATGGTGTTTCCTGCTTGGCAGGGGGTTGGACTCAATGGCCCTTGTGGTCTCTTCCAACTCTATGATTCTATGATTCTATGATTCTATGATTCTCAGTGGCAACAGAACTGACACTCTTCCATAAGCTCAGTGTGTGAGACAGAAAGGTGGAATGCTTGGATACTCTTTCATGGAAATAAGCTTTTAAATGTCTGTGGCCCATAAATACCTACTGAGTCATGTAAAAACCCTTTTTTCTTATCCATAAGTCTTTGGTTGCTGTTGGGTTTCATTCAATGCTGCCTGGGGCTCTTTAGAAATAAGATAACAAGAAGAAAGAAAGAAAGAAAGAAAGAAAGAAAGAAAGAAAGAAAGAAAGAAAGAAAGAAAGAAAGAAAGGGTGCTCAGGAGAAAATCCTTCATATGCAACAGAGGAGACTGGCTGGATTAATAGGACCCTTTTCCTATTAGCTGGCTTGGGAAAGATAAGACCAATTCATCCATCTCCAAGCATCCAGAGTTTGCTTTCTATATCAAGGGGAAGTGCTGTAGGTTAGTGATAGAGCATCTGCTTTGCATGCAGAAACTCCAAATTTCAATCCCCAGCATCTCCAAGCTGGGTTGGGAAACCCTGTCTGAAGCCCTGGAAAGCTGTTTCCAGTCAATGTAGACAAAACTGAGCTAGATGGACCAATGGTCCAATTCTCAGGCAGCTTCCTGTATTCCTATGGAGAGCAGACCAATAGTTTGTTGGACAAATGGAATATAAATATAAGAAATTAAAGAAGCAATAAATATACAATTAAAATCATTTGAATGTGTTGTGCCCACCATTCACAGTTACTTTTTCATGCAGACACACTGCAGACCACCCCAGTGAAGCTCGTGGACCACTGGTCGTCTGCAGACCACAGCTTGGGAGCCTCTGGTTCAGACAATGGGTAGGGCAATTCCTGCTGCTCATAACAAACGAGATCCACTGGAGTCCTAGCCATTCAGGTCTTTATATGCAATCTATTTGAATAGTCAGCAACCTATTTGGCAGTCGCTGAGGCCACTAAAACATTATGTCAGTGTAGATTTCATTCCGCAACTCTTACTCACTCTAATATGTGGAGTAGCTCTCTGGCATGCACACAACAAATATCTCTGATGGCTTCATGCCAGCAAAATGCTCTCGTATACAAAGAAGACTCTGTGCTATTTCAACCCAGAAGAACACATTATGCTACACATGATGCTACCCAAAGGGAATTAAAGAAGGAGAAGAAACCATATTCTTTTTCCTTGACTGTGCAACAAGTAATCAGACTAGGTGGTGCTTGGAAGGAGGCAGATGCTTCAGTAAGAAGTGTTTTCACACTTCAGTAAGAAATGTTTTTGGATTAAAGTGTTTAGTGGTCGTTGGGTATTTTTTACCTGTGCGCACTCAAAACGTGTGAATTTGTTCTAAAATAATGACATGGTGCTGTAAAGGACATGTACCATGATTGGCTCACAATCCCTGCTACTCACACATGCCTTTAAAAACACACAGAGGTCTTGCATTGTAGCTGCTGATCCAAGGTAAAATGTTGGAAGTGCTATGGGGCCCACTAGTCATGGTGGGTGGTGCTCACTAGACCTGTCAGTGTTCCTAGGGTGGCCATGAGGGCATGGCCAATGAGAAGTCACAGTGGTGTGGCCAAGTTGCTCCTGTTTCCTCCCCATCCTCTTCCCTTGCAAAACTACTGAAGACACTTCAGCATTGCAATTTTACAAATAGCACCTTACTAAACTAAAAAGTTGACTTTGGTTCAGAAGGGGCTCCCTGCTGCCATAGGTGCTTCTCTGCTGGGCCTCACCTGCTCTAATTCGCTCCCTATCCCTATCCTTCTCCTTTGCCAAGAAACTGCGGGAAATTAAACATTGGAGTTTTTTGTTAATACTTAGCATTTAAGTGTCTGACCTTGGTTGAGAAGCAGTCCCTGCTCTCACAGTTTCTAGTGTGTTTGTTTCTAGCAAATGTAGAAACAAGTTAGCTAATGTATGTTTCCAGAAAACAGATTTCACCATTCTTTACACTTAATGGGCTGAGCTATTCCAATTTTTTTATTATTATTCTGTTGCGGAAATATAGGGGCAACCATCATTTATTCTATTTTATTGTAGGTGGCAAGTGCCATTGATTATGTAGCCAAAACTGCACCACTCAATGCACTAGAGGGCGAAATCAGCAGGCTTGAAGGAGGCCCAAGGACTGAAGCAGTGCAAAAAATTTCAGGGGGGAAAGCAGCCCAGTAGAGACAGAGCATGCTCTGCAGCTATCAAATACTAACTCAAATGCAGTGGGAAGTGGAGACATAAAAATAAAGTAGGGAGAGGGAATGGAATGGTCAGAATAATTAGCAGCTGGTGGGGCAACCCAGACAGGGCTGTGTTGCTGACCTTGCTTCCTAATGTCAGGTGTTGCCAGAGATTGGACTCAAGAGGGCAAGACAGATGAGGAATGGTGGACACACACACACACACACACACACCCTCTCCTGACGCTGCAGGAAAAAAGGAATGCATCATTGATTTACAGCAGGGGGTTGAGGGGGTTGAGGAAGGTAAAAGCTCAGAGACAGATGAACAAAAGAGTTGGGAAGTCTTAGAAGAAGCGGAGGGGAACTGCGACAGGGCAGCCAACTGACACATCACTAGAGAGAACTTCTGGTCCCCCTTCTCCCAGAACTTGGTGTTCATTAAGGGTGCAGGAAAAATGGAATCAGAGACATTTGGCCACAAGCAGCCACTGTAAAGGGAGATGCTGTTGCGAGGGAGGAGAAGCCCAGTTTGGAGCAACGCCATTGTTAAGGCTTGTTGTGTTCTTTTGTCTCTCGCTATTAAAAGGGTAAAGGGACCCCTGACCGTTAGGTCCAGTCATGGCCGACACTGGGGTTGCGGCGCTCATCTCACTTTATTGGCTGAGAGAGCTGGCGTACAGCTTCTGGGTCATATGGCCAGCATGACTAAGCCGCTTCTGGCGAACCAGAGCAGTGCATGGAAATGCCATTTACCTTCCCACTGAAGTGGTACCTAGAATCATAGAATCATAGAATCATAGAGTTGGAAGAGACCACAAGGGCCATCGAGTCCAACCCCCTGCCAAGCAGGAAACACCATCAGAGCACTCCTGACATATGGTTGTCAAGCCTCTGCTTAAAGACCTCCAAAGTAGGAGACTCCACCACACTCCTTGGCAGCAAATTCCACTGTCGAACAGCTCTTACTGTCAGGAAGTTCTTCCTAATGTTTAGGTGGAATCTTCTTGCTTGTAGTTTGAATCCATTGCTCCGTGTCCGCTTCTCTGGAGCAGCAGAAAACAACCTTTCTCCCTCCTCTATGTGACATCCTTTTATATATTTGAACATGGCTATCATATCACCCCTTAACCTCCTCTTCTCCAGGCTAAACATGCCCAGCTCCCTTAGCCGTTCCTCATAAGGCATCGTTTCCAGGCCTTTGACCATTTTGGTTGCCCTCCTCTGGACACGTTCCAGTTTGTCAGTGACCTTCTTGAATTGTGGTGCCCAGAACTGGACACAGTACTCCAGGTGAGGTCTGACCAGAGCAGAATACAGTGGCACTATTACTTCCCTTGATCTAGATGCTATACTCCTATTGATGCAGCCCAGAATTGCATTGGCTTTTTTAGCTGCCGCATCACACTGTTGGCTCATGTCAAGTTTGTGGTCAACCAAGACTCCTAGATCCTTTTCACATGTACTGCTCTCAAGCCAGGTGTCACCCATCTTGTATTTGTGCCTCTCATTTTTTTTGCCCAAGTGCAATACTTTACATTTCTCCCTGTTAAAATTCATCTTGTTTGTTTTGGCCCAGTTCTCTAATCTGTCAAGGTCGTTTTGAAGTGTGATCCTGTCCTCTGGGGTGTTAGCCACCCCTCCCAGTTTGGTGTCATCTGCAAATTTGATCAGGATGCTCTTGAGTCCATCATCCAAGTCGTTGATAAAGATGTTGAATAAGACCGGGCCCAAGACAGAACCCTGTGGCACCCCACTAGTCACTCTTCTCCAGGATGAAGAGGAACCATTGATGAGCACCCTTTGGGTTCGGTCAGTCAGCCAGTTACAAATCCACTGAGTGGTAGCATAGTCAAGACCGCATTTTACCAGCTTCTTTACAAGAATATCATGGGGCACCTTGTCAAATGCCTTACTGAAATCAAGGTAGGCTATATCCACTGCGTTCCCTTCATCTACCAGGCTTGTAATTCTGTCAAAAAACGAGATCAGGTTAGTCTGACATGACTTATTTTTCAGAAATCCATGCTGACTATTGGTGATCACAGCATTCCTTTCTAGGTGCTCACAGACTGTTTGCTTAATGATCTGCTCCAGAATCTTTCCTGGTATTGATGTCAGACTGACTGGGCGGTAATTATTTGGGTCCTCTCTTTTCCCCTTTTTGAAAATAGGGACCACATTTGCCCTCCTCCAGTCTGCTGGGACTTCACCTGTTCTCCAGGAATTCTCAAAGATGACTGCCAGTGGTTCTGAGATCACATCTGCCAGTTCTTTTAATACTCTTGGATACTCTTGGATACCTATTTATCTACTTGCACTTTGATGTGCTTTTGAACTGCTAGGTTGGCAGGAGCAGGGACCGAGCAATGGGAGCTCACCCCGTTGCGGGGATTTGAACCGCCGACCTTCTGATCGGCAAGCTCTGGGCTCTGTGGTTTAACCCACAGCGCCACCCGCATCCCTCTCTCGCTATTAGGATTGAATAAAACTCATTAAAAAGGACTCTGCTTTGTTTTCTCTGCTCTTGCTGCAACCGGGGGAGGAATAGCTTTCCCGAAGCCTTGACAGGTGACATGGCCAGATCCTAAGGGGTAGAGCAGTGGGGAGCAAGGCAGTGGGGAGCTCAGCCAATCCACCACATTCACTGTTGCACCCACATTGCCCCAAGTTCAATGCTGCTTCCCCTCTCTCCCTCTTGGCAACTAACAAGGATGTATGGCACGGAGAAACCAAGTCAGCGATGCAGCTCTGCCCAAGGCGAACTGCGCCACCAGCCATGACTCTTTGAAATCCAGAACAGAGACTTTGCACTGAAACATTTTATCTATGTATTGCATTTAAAGCATCATTTTATCCCACTTTTTTGTCCAAAAAAAGAGAGACTTGTAAACTTCAAGGATAAGATAGTCAGGCTCACAATCTGAATGACAAAAAGGAAAAGGGGATCAGGAGCAGGTAGGGAGAAAGTCAATTAAGGCAATATTTCTTAGTTATAAAATTCTTGTACTGACCAGCTGGAATTGAAAGACGTCAAGGATTTTCTTGCAAGTCCCACCTGCATATGTTTATAGGATATTGTTTTTTACAGGGAAAATGCAAGCTTTCTGCAAACTCTTTTTCAATGCTCTGAGCTTGCATAACTATGGCGGCATTTTGCTGAGCCAACACTGAGGATCCTGTTTCTCTTTATATCATGATTTGAGTGCCAAGTGATTCATGCTGGCTCAGTTTTCAAGCCAATCAAACTTCTGAAAACACAGTTCAAAAGGTGTGCTTTATCCCATGTCTCTGCTCCTTAATCCTAGTATCTCATAACCTCTCATCACTATGTAATGTTTATTAACTTGACACTTTGCTGGCAGCAATGGGACAAAAGCATACTTTCTTCTTTCAAATTAATCTTCTAATTATTTATTCACCAAGAAACGGATATTTTGACAACAAGGATGTCTGAGTGCCAGATGGAGCATTTTGTTTAAGAGCAAGATCCATGAGCTGGATGTCCCTGGTTTATTTAGGGACCAGCTGAGCCATGAACTCTCTGGGATGACCCTTGGTCATCCATCATCAAGCCTCATCTGCAATATGGTGATAATAACCCTAGTTCACCTTACTTGAGACTTCTCCGGGTGACCTGTTTATTGAGCATTCCTTCTGATTTTCTTGCAGAAGACTGTCATCAACTGGCTGGTTGTAGAGGAGTAGTGGGAGGAACCAGCTGGGGAGCCCCTGAGGGAATCCCCAGGGTACTGGCACCAACTCCAGGGGGGCCTGGAACCTACAATGTTTTTGCTGTTGGTGCCCAGCCAATGGCCCTGCCACTGCCATGTGCCGCTGCCACGTGCCACCCACTGCTGTCAAGCATATGCTTCCTAATATTTATAGTTTCAGCCCAATGTAAAGCATTTCTGTATGTTCTCTTCACTAACATACAGTGGTACCTCTGGTTGTGAACAGGATCCATTCTGGAGTCCCGTTCACAACAGGAACAGAACACAACCCATGCCTACACGTCTGCACATGCGCGGGTTGCAATTCACCGCTTCTGCACATGCGCGTGACGTCATTTTCAGTGTCTGTGCATGCACGAGCGGCGAAACCCAGAAGTAACCCTTTCCAGTATTTCCGGGTTGCCGCGGGTGCAGCCTGAAAAGATTTAACCTGAAGCAAATGTAACAAGAGGTATGACTGTACACATATTTATGCACACTTTATCCCAGCATATGCATTTTTGTACACATTACTTGGCTTAAGAACTACATTGCAAAATTCAGAGAAGTGTGGATTTTGAAAGATGCCCATGTTTAAGTGTGCATATTGTTTTGGAAAGCATAACTCAGGTAGAACCAGGGTCTTTGATCAGCCGGAACACACCAGAACATGGTTCCAGCACATTTCCCCAGCCATGCCTCTGCCTCACAAGAAGATTCACCCTGGAGCATAAAGAGGACATCCTCTGTGGGCTCTGGAGAGGGTCTCCTCATGAGCCAGAGGTGCAGCAGGACTTTAATGAGGCTCCTCAGCTTCCTGGGCTAACAGCTGAGGTGTGGGAAGAAGTCTTCCCTGCGCATCAGCCCTGCAAGCTCCCTGCCTCTTCAGCTTGCCTGCGCAAGCAGGAGGAACCAGGCAGTTTGCAGACCTGATGCTCAGGGAAGGCTTCTTCCTCACTCATTAGCTCTGCCCAGCCACAGAGCAGCCCTCCTTTTTCCACTGGCACAGAAGCAGGAGGAACAGGGCAGTGTTCCTGCACTATTTTTCTAGGTAAAAAAACACCTTTAAATGCCGGCTTGATCTAATTTCTTCCCCACCCTAGTCTTGGGTCCTCATAGGCTTCTCTCACATGCAGAATGTGCAGAAGTTCATTGGTGGGGCCAGGCCTAGACTGCAGATCCTATAGACTTCCCTCACAAGTTCCTCCACACAGAGGGGAGCCTGGCTTAATGGGGATTTCTTCTCTTGCATTGAGAATCTATCCACATGTATGTCTGCACTCCTGTAGACATTTCAAAAGACGATTGGAATAAAAATGTAGAAAAGCAAGGCTCTTTCTTAATAATCCTCCTCCACAATTAAACTCTCTAGCCAGAAACTTGGGGAAATGTCAATTGAGAAAGGAAACCTTTTTGCTTCTAAGTAACTATCTGTATTTAGCATTCAAGGTAATGTTTGTAATTTCTGGTAATATATCCCATGGGTATATAATTGGCTTTTCTCTCAACCCCGAGAGATGATTCATTTCACTTCAGTGCAAAGTTATTTTCTTCGTGTTCGGAACTAAGAGGTATAAAAGTTTGGTGACAAGCAGGTTATTTTAAAAAGACAATGCAGCTAGAACAAGAAGCAATTGTGTACTAGACAGGTTCTCTAGTCAAAATGAACTGCATTCTTGGAGATGGGGGGGCGGGAACCAAGATTTGGGTTTTGTTTTTGTTTTTTTAATTCAGAAAAAGCTTTACAGAAGGTGGAGTCAGAGACAGAAGAATGAAATTCCTATTTAAATATGCATTTTCACCTATATTCTCAGAAAATTAGCATTTCTGAAGTATTTTCTCAGAAAACATGCATATTCTTATGTCTTATCATAAACCTTAGTTGCGAATGTTTATTTTAATGTTTCAACTGAATTGTTTTATTTGTGTTCCTATTATGCATCTTTCTATTTTTATTTTTATTTTCTTTTTTTTTTTGTAGCTGCTTTTATACTTGTCACCCACTTAGAAGCCACTTTGGCAGTTGTAGCATATTAATTAATTGATTGCACCCCTCTCTCTTGTTTCTTACACTATTTGTAGGGGGTGTTGAGCCAAGAACTGCATCACACAGGAAGGACATAGGATGCTGCTTTATATTGAGTCCACCTAGCTCAGCTTTGTCTACATTGACTGACAGGAGCTCTCCAGGGTTTCAGGTAGAAGTCTCTCCAAGTCCTACCTGGAGGTGCCAAGGGAGATGCCTGGGACTTTCTGCATGCACAGAAAATGCTCTACCACTGAGCTACGGTCCTTATTCCGCCAAATTCAGAGAAATTTGAAATCCAAATGATAACTGCGTTGTCATTTAGACATTAGTCCAAGAGCTGGTGATCAGATGTGTTTGCACTGGAATCCTCAAAGAGCGGGACACGGGTGGTGCTGTGGGTTAAACCACAGAGCCTAGGGCTTGCCAATTGGAAGGTCGGCAGTTCAAATCCCCGTGAAGGGGTGAGCTCCTATTGCTCAGTCCCAGCTCCTGCCAACCTAGCAGTTTGAAAGCACATCAAAGTGCAAGTAGATAAATAGGTACCACTCCGGCGGGAAGGTAAACGGTGTTTCCGTGTACCTTTCTGGTTTCGCCAGAAGCGGCTTAGTCATGCTGGCCACATGACCTGGAAGCTGTACGCTGGCTCCCATGGCCAGTAAAGTGAGCACTGCAACCCCAGAGTCATCCGCGACTGGACCTAATGGTCAGGGCTCCCTTTACCTTTACCACAAAGAGCAAATTGCTCAAGCATTCCAACCTGAAAGTACCCATTGATGGGGGACAACAACAGGAGAGAGTTATTGCCTTTATGCCCTGCTCCTGGGCTTCCCAAATGCCTCTGCTTTGCCCCTGTGGGAAATAGGATCCAGCAGGGCTCTTCCACTGTTCTCAGGAAGACTAGAAATTTCACTGTATGTTCAGATGCTGCCAAAAATGGCAACCCACCACAATAACTAAACTATTCTCTTGTCTATGCCTAGCCTAAAGCACTCAGTGTTCCCAAGCAGTTTCCCATCCAAGTACCAATCAGGCCTGATCCGACTTAGCTTCTAAGATCAGACATGTTCAGGATGTTATGGCTGAAGGAGTTTGGTACATCCAGTTTTAACAGCCAGGCAAGTAAACCCTGCTTGTGTTTCAAGGTAATATGCCAGTGCTTTTGTTACAGGTCCTCCAAGTTCCTCATTCCAAGTTACTGCTGGAACGAAATAGCATGCAGAATATTATTTTACCAGAAACATTATGTATACCACCATTCTGGGAAATTAAGGTACATGCAGTGCTTTGCAAGCTTCTTACAGGTCAAGTGGACCCATAATTCCTACATTTCCCTGGGCGTATTCTAGCATTAAACTGGGACAAATGGACCTAGTCTTCATGCACATGCAAACTAAAATGCTTTTTTATGGCTTTTGAGTGCTTCTTTTACACTCATAATATTTTTTCTAGCAAGCTTTCAAGGGACAAGAAAAACCCATAATGAGAAGCTATGGGCTGGATGTTGCTGAACGATTTGTACTGCACACGCTCTCATTAATTTACCTTTAGGCTCACAGAACGGGCCCTTTGCATATGGAAAAAGAAAACATGCTTGCCAAGTATTTTAACTGGGGGTGGTGGGGAGACAAAGTCTATTTCACTTTGTCAGTGCATGTAAATACTTTCCTCTTTCAGCCAACAGATACGCATCAGAAATCTTTAACTATATGCTTCAAGAGTATTTTCAACAAGAATTTAACCATAAGGCATAGGAGAAGAAAAGTAAGGATTTGCATAGACAGTTCTATCGCCACCCCCCATGTCTGAACTACTTTTGGGAGACACTTGTGAGCAACTCTAATCTTTATGCATCTGCAGTGTTACTAAAATGTTCTTAGTTCATATAGTCCTTTTGCAGTTTCTTGATGGATACTATCCGTATTCCCACTATAGCAGGGGTGATGTGGTGCAGAAAGAATGAAGATACATCACAATTAGTTCCTTTTCCTGTGACATCTTTGGTTTTCAAGCATGGTTGAATACTTTAAACTGGAAAGCTACATTTTTAATGAAGTACACATTTTTTATTAGCCAACATTACGTACTTTTAAGTCCCATAGATCTGAATTTGGAGAGAGTTAGACATATGCTTAAATCTTCCATTGACTTAGAGGTACTTAATTTGAGATACATTTTGCCTTTTGCCTTATATTTAAAAACTTAAATATAATACATTTAGGATATACTTGGGGAAATATCTGGATATATGGTAACCATTTCCTGCTCTATAGTAATTTTAAGGGGATATGGTTACCATATAATGATTTGATATTTTGGGTGGCGCTGTGGGTTAAACCACAGAGCCTAGGAGTCACTGATCAGAAGGTCGGCGGTTCGAATCCCCATGATGGGGTGAGCTCCCATTGCTCGGTTCCAGCTCCTGCCAACCTAGCAGTTCGAAAGCACGTCAAAGTGCAAGTAGATAAATAGGTACCGTTCCAGCGGGAAGGTAAACAGAGTTTCCGTGCGCTGCTCTGGTTCGCCAGAAGCTGCTTAGTCAAGCTGGCCACATGACCTGGAAGCTGTACGCCGGCTTCCTCGGCCAGTAAAGTAAGATGAGCACTGCAACCCCAGAGTCGGCCATGAATGGACCTAATGGTCAGGGGTCCCTTTACCTTTTTTAGTTGACATATTGTTTAAAGTTCCTGGCACTTATAATCCTTTATGCTGCAAAAGTAGAGAGGAAAGAAAACGTTTCTATCATCTATAGCAGTGATGGCCAAACTCGGCCCTCCAGCTGTTTTGGGTCTACAATTCCCATCATCCCTAACCACTGGTCCTGTTAGCTAGGGAGTTGTAGTCCAAAAACAGCTGGAGAGCCAAGTTTGGCCATCACTCATCTATAGTGAACTTGGCCATTAATGCAATTTATAGTATTGCTGGAATATTGTACAAATTTGTACAATATTTGAAGCTTTTGATTATTATTATTTTATATATGAGAACCAAGCACAGGAGGTAGCTAGACTTGCCAACTTACATAACAACAGCAACTATCATATGAAGAATATATTCCAAATATTGAAGAATGAAGACCTAGAGGACTGTGTCTTAGTAACATAACACATGCATTGCATGGAAAAGATCTCAAGTTCAAACCACATCATTTTCATGTAGTGCTGGGAAAACTTCCAGCCACTGCCATTGTTGACAGTACTGAGCTAAATGACCTGACTTGGTATAAGGCAGCTCCCTATGTTCCTAAGTTATTAGGTCTCTTCTGCAACAGGAAAAGGGGTAAATAAAATATGCACAATTATGGCCAAATGGAGTCATTATGTAAGAACTAAGGACAACCATGGGGCTACCTTAGAAAAGTTTTCAGAACTTTTCATGTGGTCCAGAATTCAGCTGCAAAGATCTTGGTGGGCTCACTTCCCTGGGTCCAATTTGCATGGTTGCCCATTTGCTTCTAAGCACATTTCATACTGCTAATGATATTCTTTTAAAAGCCCTAAATGGCTTAGGTCATTAGAATATCTTAGGGATGACTTCCCATTCTATCCTGTCTGCTCCCAAACATCAGGAGGAGTGGCCTTTTCATGAGTCCCGCCGAGTGTTGAGGCATGGCTGGGGTGAGACAAGAGAAAGGGACTTCTCAGATTATGGAGCATCTTGCTACTTCCATCACTGTTTATTCCTAAGCCCCTTTCATGACTGAATCAAAGAAAGCACCACATGATCACTGGGAACTGGGACACATTGCTGACAACACACCCCTAACATCCACACTTGTGAGAAGCTCAGACTGTCCACACCCTTGTTAGCCGCCCCATGCCCACTAATAACAAGGAAGTTCTAGAGAGTCCAATGGTGCACTTCAGGTCTTCATCTGGTGCCTACAAAGCCTCTGAGCTCCCCACTCACTGTCCCCTTAGTCATGATGAGTTCTGTTACCTTTTCCTCCCTTGAAAATGCATAGAGTTGAAAGAGGAAGTGAGACGAGTGACCTTCTTTCCCACTTCCTCTTTCAGATGAATTCTACCGGATACAAGTTTTACTGAGCTCTCTTTGAAAAACAAAGTGACACATCTGTCTGCATCTTTACTCTCTTGGGCAAGGATGGGTGATCTGTGGGAGTGAGGAGAAAAGTGTCCAGAAATCCCCATCACTGAAAAATCCAAATGTGACTTTCAAAGGTTGGTGACACCTAATTAGGAATTATCCATTGTTTGCATTACAAAAAAATGCAAGAAAAGAGTGTGTGCATGTATCCATGCATTTCTTTTTCTTTTTTAACAAAATTCCAATAAAAGGTTCTTTCAGTTCACTTCTCTCCCCCCCCCCACCTTCCATGTTACTGTAATATATGCAAATCACATCAAAGTTGCTTTTCAGATGGAAAGAATATAAAAACCATTCCTGCTTATTGGGACAAAACCATATGACAAATAAATCATCATTAGGCTTAAACTATTTATTGAGCCAACTGCTGAGCTTCAGAATATTTTAAGACTCTCTCAAAAATGTGGAAGCACACCTATCTGCTGTGCCCCAGTCCCTGAAAATAAAGTGGATTTTTAAGAGAGAGGAAGGAGGACGAGGAAGAAGAAAGAAAGAAAGAAAGAAAGAAAGAAAGAAAGAAAGAAAGATGTTACCTTGTTGAATAATGCCAGTAATCACTGCAAGGTATACTTCTGGATCATGATTAGTGGTAATCAACAGATTGTGTGGGTCTATATTCAGTATTTGATAGATAGTGTCTGAACTTTCAATCCCACAAAGCAAAACAACCACCCTTTCAGGAGGCTGAAGGATCTTGTCCAGAAAACGTCTTTTCTTTTTGTTCAGACAATTAACAAGTCCACTTGAAAGTATCAGCAGTTTACATCTGTAAGATCCCAGGGATGGCAATCCCAGTGGGTGAATGAATGGAGATCCCATGTTGTAAAGCAAGATTCTGTCCTCTGATAAGAGATGCTTGAAAATTGTTTTTAAATACAGTGCCCATTCCTCTGCATCTTCTTCGTGGATAATAACAAGACTGCCCTGTGCATTTTCTGAAGAAGAAAAAGAAAAAAGATTTACAGATAAGTGTCACTTTATATCAGTGGCTAATAATTTCAGATGCGATTAAAGATTGATTCACACAAGCCCAAACACATTCCATTCATGAAGAAATTAGCATGAAACTTGCATGAAAAATTGCCATGTTTGGATCAGACCTGATATATCCACTGACATTGGTGATCTTTAGAAAATACCATACGGAGCCCAGGGGATTTTGCTGCCTATGGTGAAGGACAAAATGGCAGCATCCAGTCCATGTACATCCCTAACCGGACTGGCAGTCGAATGTTACTGAGCAATGCTGGTAGCCTTCCAAAGACTCTTGCTAAGCTTTCTTTCACCTGAGCAAGGACCTCCAAATTCACACTGAATTTCATCTTAGGCAAAATCCAGCAGCAATTTAAATATGTGTGTGTGTGTGTGTGTGTGTGTGTGTGTGTGTGTGTGTGTATTCAGGGCAGACGTACTGTTTAATAGGTTATTGTATTTTAGTGTTCTGTTGGAAGCCACCCAGAGTGGCTGGGGAAACCCAGCCATATGGGTGGGGTATAAATAATTAATAATAATAATAATAATAATAATAATAATAATAATAATAATAATAATAATAATAATTAGCCAGAATGAGTTGACCATGAGTGCAGCAGCAGCTGCTGCCCCTAACCATTCCTCCTGACCCTACCAGCTGTTCTCTTCTGTTGAAAGACAGAGCTGTATGGGTCATGCACAGTGAGAGATGGCTGTATTTTGATTGAAAGTCTGTCATCTGACAGTCCTCTAGTTGAAGGGATGCCGAAACCATGTCCAGTTCAAAGGTAAAGAACCATAATAGCTAGGAGTCTTCAAGCTGCCCATCAACAGCTAACATCTAGATAACAGAATGAGCAGGCATACAGATCACCTGGTAATACAGTGGTACCTCGGGTTAAGTACTTAATTCGTTCCGGAGGTCCGTTCTTAACCTGAAACTGTTCTTAACCTGAAGCACCACTTTAGCTAATGGGGCCTCCTGCTGCCACCACGCCGCCACCGCACCATTTCTGTTCTCCTGAAGCACTGTTTCTGGGTTAGCTGAGTCTGTAACCTGAAGTGTATGTAACCTGAAGCGTATGAAACCAGAGGTACCACTGTAATAATAATAATAATAATAATAATAATAATAATAATAATAATAATAATAATTTATTACTTATATCCCACCCATCTGCCAGGCCTCCCCAACCACACTAGTCTTCCCCACTATGGTGAGACATATTTTATTTCTGGTTAAATTATACTCATTATTTCTTAATTTGCATCTATATATTAAAGGTAAAGGTAAAGGTACCCCTGCCCGAACGGGCCAGTCTTGACAGACTCTGGGGTTTGTGCGCCCATCTCACTCTATAGGCCGTGGGCCAGCGCTGTCCGGAGACACTTCCGGGTCACGTGGCCAGCGTGACAAAGCTGCATCTGGCGAGCCAGCGCAGCACACGGAACGCCGTTTACCTTCCCGCTGGTAAGCGGTACCTATTTATCTACTTGCACCCGGGGGTGCTTTCGAACTGCTAGGTTGGCAGGCGCTGGGACCGAGCAGCGGGAGCGCACCCCGCCGCGGGGATTCGAACCGCCGACCTTTCGATCGGCAAGCCCTAGGCGCTGAGGCTTTAGCCCACAGCGCCACCCGCGTCCCTATCTATATATTAGCACACACAAATTTCATATAAATCTCTCTTCTCTTTTTTGCTGATGCATTCTCCTTTTTGGGGAGTGGGGGTGGGATGCCAAACTGGCCACTGTGCTCAGAAGGTCGAGACATCTGAAGGGCCTCATCCTCTTCAGTATAGGTGAACGTTCAGGCTCAGAATATTAAAAGGGAGGTGGTTGCTGGAGCTCATGCATTAGCTTTTGTGAAGCTTTTCCCAGGATCCTCTTTGCTCGCAGGCAGGAAGTGAGTTTCTCATTAAAAAATAATAATCAAACCTTAACTTTAGGTCTCCACAGTCCACACCGGTTTGCAATTATTTTTTAAAGCCCTCATGAAAATTCATCAGTGTTCCTGTGAAAATTTCTCCTAATATACACATGCTTCCTTGCAATGATACCTACACGTATTGTATGCATTTTGTACACATTACATGGCTGGGGGAACTGCACTGTAAAATATGTACAAGTGTGAATTTCAAAAGATGCCTGTGTTTCAATTTATATTGTTTGAAGAAGTATGTGTTAGGTAGATTCACCTTTAAATGTGACCTGAATTGATCTTTCCCCCCCTAACCCTGTTCTAGCCTGACAAGATTCTGAAGAAGGACAGCTGCAATTGGAACTCCTCCTTGACGCAAGGCTGTGAGATTTTTCACAATAAACTGAAAATGAACAATACTGTACAGACAAGAGTTAATCCTGAGTTCCTTCTCTGGACTGTACTTTTCCTGGGATGTCTTGTGCTCCTTTTTTATAGGTCTGCATATAAACATGTTTTTAAAAAAATAATCTCACGTTAAATTAAAGCAGACAGGCTTCACATTTATTTATTTTTGGGAGCTTGGCTACATTGTGTGGAGGTAAAATGAAGTGACATGTGAAGCATAATCTTACCTGTGACATGGCTACTGTAGAGAATAAGAGCCTATTAGCTGCACTAGGTCTATTGATCATTAACAATGTGTTGCATGGCACAATGTGACACAACAATGAATATAGGTAGTTCAATTGCTCCAGGCTTATTTCTGCAGGAAGCATAATAGGACTGTGCTCCCACAGCAATTGTCACACTGTACCACAGCTGGAGACAGCGAAGAAAAGCAGCCCAAAGCCATGTTTTGTAAAGATTTTTTAAAAACGAAAATTAAAAAGAGGGCATGAAATGCACCCTGCTCTCGACTACAATACTGTCATTTTACTTGGTTACTGGTGGTAGAATTCTACTAGAATTGTCATATAGTTAGTTCAGATTCATGCCACATAATTAACTGCAACTATAATATAATAGGACATATTTACACATTACTGCGCGTAGCAATATGCACTAGTCTAGGCATGTCTACTCAGAGGTAAGTCCTATTGAGTTTAAAGGGGCTTACTCCTAGGTAAGGACAGATCGTGAAGCTGAGGCTCCAATACTTTGGCCACCTCATGAGAAGAGAAGACTCCCTGGAAAAGACCCTGATGTTGGGAAAGATGGAGGGCACAAGGAGAAGAGGATGACAGAGGACGAGATGGTTGGACAGTGTTCTCGAAGCTACCAGCATGAGTTTCACCAAACTGTGGGAGGCAGTGGAAGACAGGAGTGCCTGGCGTGCTCTGGTCCATGGGCTCACGAAGAGTCGGACACGACTAAATGACTAAATTACAACTCCTAGGTAAGCATGTCTGAAATCCCACACACCATTTTTCAAAAACTCATGCCGTCCAGATCTTTAGGACCGCCAATCTCATCAACCCTAACCACTGGCCATGCTGGCTAAGGCAGATGGGAGTTGTGGTCCACAAGAGGGCACAAGATTGGGGAACACCGACTTAAGCCTCACTGAACACAGAAATATAGGAAGCTGTCTTAAACCCATCAGAGAATTGG
Organism: Podarcis bocagei; assembly: GCF_964188305.1. Lineage (NCBI taxonomy): Eukaryota > Metazoa > Chordata > Lepidosauria > Squamata > Lacertidae > Podarcis > Podarcis bocagei. The sequence continues at coordinate 58,721,865 of NC_138134.1, forward strand.
TCCATCTAACTCAATATTGTCTGCCCAATGGGTATTGGCTGTCTAGGATTTCAGACAGGAGACCTACCTAAAGATTCCAGGTACTGAACAAAGGATCATCTACCATTGTTTGAATTACAGGAGACAGGCAAAGGAGGATCACCCCAAGCTTTTGTGATGGCCCATTAACTAGAGTTTTTGAAGGCTAAAGAGGGCTAAAAAATGGGGAAGGGTAGACAATGGATTTCAGTAATGGTCCCCTAATTCTTCCTTCGTAGTTTCAGCACTGACCTCTACATGCTGCTGCTGCAGTAACAGGCAACTCCTGCATTTCATGTATAAAATGTAAGTTAAGGGGAATGTTGCCTTCTTAAAACTTAATAGAACCTATCACACTTTGACAAAATTAAGCTATGCTTCACCTGTTTTGTACTTGGAAGCCCTGTGGAATAAAAATGTATTATTAGTTCTGCAATGAGGAACAAGAGGCAATTGTGTGTTGTCATCCAGAGCATAATAGGAGCTTTCTGACAAGGTAAAGCATTCTCTAGGTTACTGGTGCGCGGCCACCCATAAAGGCGTAATATAACAGAACCACCAAATGTGGCATCTAACCATTGCTCAGAAAGAAATATTGATTCTGTGACGTTGAGGAAATACATGAGCATTTTCTTTTGTGATATATGCAGGGGATATAGGAGGGGATGGGAGCAGGCCGGCAGCTAGGGATGGGCCACAAATTCAATGTAGGTTGCATTTAAAAGCAAACCTATCTTATTTGCACTTTCCAAAACAATACGCAAACTGAAACACAGCAGTCCTCCCAAACCGGCACTTCTCCAAATTTTGCAATGCTGTTCTCCAGCCAAGTAATATGTGCAAAAAAACTGTGCTCTACCATGATGCTATAGGCAATAATGTGCATATATCACCAAATATAATATACAGAATGCATCATATTGGAAGCAATTACTTTGCAAAAATGTGTACGTTGGACAAAGTTGCATACAAAAATATGCACATGGTGAAATTTCATGAGGGTTCTCTTTAAAAAGACAACAAACTTTTGCAAACTGATGTGGAAATGTGGAAAACTGTTCTTAAGATTGGAGGAACAAATAACTGAGATAAACCAAAATCCACAGACTCACCCATCCTTATGCTCTACCATGATGCTATAGGCATTTCTCACATGCATTAAAAAGTCTATAAACTCAATCACCCATGTCTTTATAAGATTAAAGAAAGAATTTCCCAACATAAGAACACAGCAGTCTTGGCTCCAGAAAGCAGTGTTCTCCAGCCAGCACCTTGCTTGATTACTAAGAGCACTCTGAAGTTTTATAAGCAGCCTTTAATCATCTTCCTTTCCATTAGTGGCACATTTCTTTGAAGCCATATGACTTAGACCCCCCACCCGCATCATTTCCCATTATCCGAGAGCGCTGCTAAAGTGCTTTGGGTTATTCTACCCATACCCTAAATTGATTTCGGTTTTGCTTTATGAATTTGCCATCTAACAGTCCACCAGCCTAGAGATGCTAGAAGCATACATGTGTTTACTTTTTGGATGAAAAATAGTGTTGAGAAGTAAGGTTGCTTCCCCTCCTCCTTAGATAGTGTGCAGTTCCTGGTTCTCAGCCAGAGAGAATACTTCTTAATATGCAAGATGAATAGAAAAGAAAAGTAACTCGATTAATATTGCCTTTTCCTGTTAGTCTGGTTGAAAAAGGTGCAGATGGACACATTCACTTTCAAGCATCCAGTGGTTGCTTTCCATATCATAGAACGACAGAATTGTTGGAAGTTCAACTAGTCCAACCCCCTGCAATGCAGGAATCTTTTGCCCAACATGTGGCTCAAACCTACAACCCTGAGGTTAAGAGCTTCATGCTCTACCAAATGAGCCATTCCATATCTGGGGAAAGTGCTATAGTTTAGTGGTAGAACATCATCTTTGCATGCAGAAGGTCCCAGGTGCAGTCCTGGGCATCAAGCCAGTTTATGGCAGCCATGGAAATGGTAAATTCCATGGTAGGTGGTATTAAGACTTTTTCTACAACCCATTTTCTGATAGCAACTGAGGGTGAGTCAATGAAAGATGCAGGAGAAGGCATGAGATCCTTATGGTACCTATTCACCAAAGTCTCAAGTCTATTTCACACTTGCATGCTTACTCGATTATCATTACTGCACAACCATCACTTGTGTATTGGAACATCAAGTGATGGCTTCTCTGTGTGAATGGGGCATCACAGATAGAGCAATACAGACAGAAAGTTCATATCAATTGGCACACAGTGGAATCCATATTATCCACATAGTCACTAGTTTTGGGACCACCTCCCTCGCTTCTTGCATGACCCATTGACCTTCAACAGTTGTCCCTTATCATAAGACATGCTGCTTGTTAAATTATCTCACAAATGGTAGCACTATCATCCCTTCTCTATTTTCAAGGATCTAGAAAAGAAATGTGGTGATTTCAAAGTGACTTTAACACTGATCAATTGTGGTATGGAGAGGGAACCCTATTACCCACCAAATAGCTAAAGAACAGGCTATGCAGCCAACAGTCATCAATACTGGGTGGAAGGGAACAGCTCGAAAGGACTACTAAGTGCACTCTGATACACTCTACAAAGTGTAATAATTCATGTGCATTGTGTCCTTGGGATTTTCTGCCTGGCTTGCTTCCTGTGTGTATTTTCAACGAGTAGGTTTTGACTTTGTGGACCAGGAAACAGAATTGGAGTCAGCTTAGGACTTGGTTCCACATTGTCAGTGCGGAAGGCCAGGCTTTAAATCTGTTTAAAGAGTTTGTGTGAATTTCAATAGGTGGATGGTGCTGGGGGTGTGTGTGCATCTTGAATGGAGTTTCTAGTACCTTCCACCATTCACACACTGCTTCCCCATGAACCTTATAGACAGTGCTCTGAATACAACATGTTTCCAACATATATATTTAGGCAGGAGCAACCTGCTAGACCATCTAGTTGGCTGACCCTCAAGGCCAATCTGTGTCCACCTGGACACAGTTCTCGCCTCAGAGCTTGTTACTCTCAGAAATTTGGCCCTATCATTAGGCAGAGTGAGGTGACTGCCTGAGTTGACATTTCTGGGAGCACAGAATGGACAAGACACTCTGTGCCCCCCTCCTAAGCTAACATGCTGCTTTCAGGTGCAGTGGGGATACCAATGCTAGTTTTGAAGCTGCTAGTCTGGTCAGTTTTTGTACATGGAATTGGGGAGGCACCCTCCTGCCTGCGCCTTGGACAGCAAAATGTCTTGGTGCAGCCCTGCAAAGTAAAGGTCAAATGACGTGCGGTTTCAAATATGTATTTGTCATTATCTTTCATTAGTATTAATACGAACTGTAGACATTATTTTCACCTGGACTGCAGTGCACATGAAAAATAAGTTTAGCCATTTCTCTGCAATTGCAGTCCCAATGAAAATCCCTTCACATGGCAATCAGTGTTAGGGAAAAAGCTCCCACTGGAACTAATTTGAGTTTTGTCTCTAATGCTAATTGCCACTAGACGGGGGGGGGGGGGAGAGATTTAAGTTTGGATCATGCCTAGGGAAGGAAGGGTTAAACTGCTGCTTCGGTTTAGATTAGATTTGTTTGGGCAGTAGTCAACCAATGTGTCCATCAACACAAGCATCTACGCTTACACAACAGGACTTTCCCTTTTCTCCTCCCCACAAATGCCGCTGTGCCCTCCCCAATCCTACTCCAGAGAGAGGGAGGAACCCCTAGAACAGATTTAGGGAGCATGGGGAGGAGAATACTATTTTGTTGCACAAGCTGAAATTCTTACGTTCATGGCACTTTCATATAAACCTCTACACTGGATACAAGACTTCATTTGTATCTAGTAATTCCATCATCAGAAAAGAAAAGTTTTAACAGTGTGAAGGCTCCATTTAAATTGCCTCGGAACATTCACATTCAATATTTTAAAGCTCTGGCAACATGTTCGCACACTATTCATTTTATATAGCATGTAGACAGAATCACAGAATTGTAGAGTTGGAAGGGATGACAAGGGTCATCTAGCCCAGTCCCCAGCAATGCAGGAATCTTCTGCCCAACATGGGGCTCAAACACACAACTTTGAGATTTAGCATCTAATGCTCTACTGACTGAGCTATTTTGACCTTCAGTGTTTCATGCGATTCCATGATTTCTGCCATGGTTCTTAATCCCTACCCATTTACATTAAAATAATAAACTTTTAATAGGTGTTGGCTTGACCATATCAATTTCTTCCATCAGTTAATTACTTTTGGAAGATCAAATTGCATATAAAGGCAGACATCTCCCCATTTGATTTGATTTTCCACACTTGCAGAAACTTTCCTATTAGATCTGCACAAGAATGATAATGAAAACTACAAACTCTTCCCTGATTGAATTAAATCAAAATTTGAAGCCACGATGTTTAAGTACAACCAGAAGGCTAGTCTTGAGGGCTACTATCTCTCTGCTTCCTAATGTAGCCAATGAGAGGGAAGGGCAGGTTGAATTCTAGATGAAGTATTAGGTCTCTCAGAATTAGGTCTTCTGCTTGGTTTGATTTTGTTTATTAAGCCACTATTTTCCTTTAAACAGAGGATGGCAGTGCAATGAGAAGAAAAAATTCTGACATGCTAAAGGCAGAAAGAGAGTTGCAGAGGCTAATCTTATGAAAGTGATACTGACTTAGCTCACTGCCACTATGATTGCATCCCAGCACCAATGACACATGTCCATCAAGTGGGACTTGAGATTGGCCCAAACGAGGCATGTTCATCCCACAATCTGTTCTTGCATAGCTACTGCTGCTGCCTTTTATTTAACTAGTGCCCAGTGGATGGGTGAGCCAGATTAGGACCAGGGCCAATTCAAGGTGCTCACATTGATGTTTAACACCCTAAATGCCTTAGGCTTCAAATAGCTGAAAGATTGCCTCCATCCTGATTTAGGGACTCTCTTGGTAGTTCCACCACCCTCAAAAGAGAAACAAATTGCAATTCAGGAGAAGGCTTTCTCTGTGGCAGCTGCTAAAGTGTGGAAATCCCAAACAGGGACACTCAGCACTGTCATTGCTCAACTTCTGGTGTATGCTAACAACGTCACTCTCGACCACGGCCTATGAAAGTTAAGGTCAAATATTAGGTCAGATGAGGTCCAAAGCTGTGTGTATGCACACATATAGGCAAACCGTCTCATTCAAGTAGCAGCAGAGCAGTAGAGAATAGCCAGTAGCAGGGAAGCAGTCCACAGTTTGGATGCTTTATTATTATTATTATTATTATTATTATTATTATTATTATTATTATTATTATTTTGAATCAATTATTATTTGATTTACAAGCGTAGAGTTACAATACAAAATACATATCCATATTTAGAGATTTCTCCGAATCTCTAGACTCCCCACCTTCCCCTCCCTGGGTCCTGTTATGAACCTTTTCAACTGCATATTATTTCATCATCCAAATTCTATATCTCTCTATTTTGTCCACAATATTTTCTACATTACAAGTGTTATTACAATCCTGCTAATGTTTTAATCTGCTTACAGTGGTCTCTCAAGTAAATTATAAATTTTCCCCACTCTTTATTGAAGTTTCGGTCTTCTTCATTCCTGAGTTTCCCCGCACAGTTGGGATGCTTTAAATGAACATAGCAAAGCACAAATACAAATGATATAACCATACATGTACCCCTACTACCCAGTGGCTGTCAATCTCTGCTTCTTCCTTAGTCTCTGTGTTTCCCCTTGTAGGACTTAGCAGGGAGGAAGGGGACAAAACTTGAATTAATTGGTTCTGCCTGTCACTGGCTCTGGCTTCACCTGCTACTGGTTTCCCTGCATTCCACCTCTATAGTCCCAATGGGCACCAGCCACCATTGCTACTACTACCAATGTAGTGCCCTTTCTGTATATGCAGTTCAGGGAAAAACAAAACTAACGCCATTGGGCATCCAGGGATATTTCAGACCAGTATTACATTTATTTTGGTTTGCTAAGTGTGGCTTATCAGTACAATTGTATACTGGAATATATTTTTGGCTGTATGAAAAAGAACTTGCCTAAGATGTCAGAGCAGAATCTGGATGGAAGCAGAGTGGCTCAGTCACTGAGATATATATAGTCAGTGGAAAGAAAGGGAAGAGAAACTGGTAACTTCTAGATAGTAAATTCTGGATTGTAAGATACTAAGTGGTTTATTCCTCCTGGTCACAGTGATACAACTGATGTTAGCATAGGCTGTTGTTGCAAACTTTAGTTCCTAGACCTGTTCCAAGTAATGCTCATCTTCTGATTGATTTTAATTGTCTTAACAGGAAACACTATACTTATTTAGGTGCTCTTCTGGTTTATCTTTGTTGGGTTCTACTTGTTTTCTGGCTTCTGCTTGAATCATGAAGGTTACTGGGAAATGCTGATAATGAACTTGCCACCAGTCACAATTTTTTCCAGGTAAGAAAGTATCTTTGTTTATGCTTTGGTATCCTTCCTGGCTTGCTTTTGTCATTTTCTCATCTTGAGTGAAAACCAACTCTACCAATATAAGTTCTTGTCATTGCCCAGTGATGCATCTGAGCAGTGTTCCTGGGCTATAATTTATCTATGTTGTTCCACATTTGTAAATACTTTTGAAGGGACTTCAGCCACATCTTGTAAATGCAAAATGTAAATGCAAAGCATGAGTAGCCCCAGTACAGAAACTCACTGGTGTGACACATTATGCAACATGCATACAACCCTATCGCTATGGCTTCCGGGAATTTATTGTCTCGAGGGTGAAGTAGATGGAAAAGATTGGATGATTGATTTATACTATAGTTAGTCTGAAAAATCAGCAATAAATGAAGCAAATGCATAAACATATCTAAACTCTACTGAATGTACTCTTAGCAGAAAAGAATATTATTTAAAAGCTAACATATATAGCAGCTGCCTTGAATGCTTCCACAGAAAATATATTGCCCCCACTTCAGTCATTTCAAGTTGCAGCTGATGAAGTCTAGTAAAAATTAGATTCAGTCTTTCTAAAATTGGTTAATCTTGATCTGTGAACAGAACTGGTTGAAAGCCTTCAGCAATAAGATTACAAAGCTACAAATGCAGAAAGCAAGTATGAAATTTAACTGGAGTTTTTTTTTATTAGAGACAGTGGGCCAGAACCTCGGTTTGAGTAAATCAGCAAACAAACAAACATTTGTTATAATTATCGTTTCCAACAACTGAACCACTGACACGACTTTTATTTTTCTGTCATGAAAGCTTGAAACCAAGACAAATTTTCTGAAAGCATCTACAAGAGAACAATTCAAACTCTGATACTTAGAGATAGCATTGGAAGCCCTATTTTCTTTGAGACTTCTTTTGGTTTCTTTTATTGGTTGTGTCTTAATTTTAAACAGCTAGCTTCTTTTTTATTACATAATTATCACTTGGGGGGGGCAAATGATTAGTCTGGTTTTAGAGATGAAATTATGAACAACTTAGGGATTGAATCTGACTATCCCAATCCATTTCCGCCATGACAACAAGTCATTAAGAGTTTAACAGACCAAGAGTTGCTCCTTGGCAAACACTGTAGCAGTTGTTTAATTAAAATCCTCTTTACGTATCATACCCTCCAACATTTCTCCAATGAAAATAGGGACATCCCTTTCCATAATGATAATTTCACTATTTATACCTCGCATGCATCTTACTGGGTTGCCCCAGCCATTCTGGGCAGCTTCCAACACATATAAAAACATAATTCTTATTTTATTATTTTATTACTTATACACTGCCCATCTGGTTGGGTTTCCCCAGCCACATAATAAAATATCAAACATTTTTAAAAACTTCCTTATATAGGATTGCCTTCATACAGCTTGGGGCGGGGCATATTGGATAATTCCATACACTCCAACATTTCTCCAATGAAAACAGGGACATCCTAAGGAAAAGCATGGCATTCCAGGAGCAAATCAGAAACTGGAACGGCTTCTCTAAATCGGGGATGTCCCTGGAAAACAGGGACATTTAGAGGGTCTGACATATGTGGGACTACTCTAGAGTCAGCTATTCATGCAGTGAAACCACTGGATTTTCCAAGATGAAGCACGTAGAAAGGGGATAATTGTACAATTATTGGAAGCACGACATTATAGCTTGCGAATTTTAAGGAGAATATTTGCATTTATGACTATGAACTCTAAATCTTGTCTTGTATCAGATCTTTTGTGACATCAGACTTAGGTTCTAGGAAATTACAATGAGCAAACATAATAAAAATATTTCACAATGAGCATTCTTAAGAAACTCCTATTCTCACAGAGCTACAGTTCTCTGAGTGGTTTAACAATCAATCCCTCTTCCCCGAGAGCTCTGGAAATTGTACCTCTCTAAGGTATATAGTAGTTTAATTGTATCTCAGAATACTAAACTTCTAATTTAAATGATTTTTTTGATGAAGAGATCAATTTTAGAATGCTATTTGATAACTAATGTTGTTTCTCATGTGCATTATTGAGGTCATTCTCTGGAACTCAGCCATATAATGAACATATCTATTCATTACACCCAGACAGGTAATCTACAGAAAATCAAAGCAGTAAATTGTGACTCTTAATAAGCACTGATAAAAGATTTCAAATCAGTCTGTGATCAGAGAGCTAAAGATGTTGGGGCGTTTCCATCCTCAGGCGTCTCAAACAATAAATGTCTAATAGGGCTAATTTAAAAGCATGCATTGTGTTTCCTACTTCCAGTAACACAGAAAGTTGGAGGATGGCGACAGCTCTATCTCTCCCCTCCCCCACACACCAACCCACAGGAATTGACCTTCCTTTTGAGGTTAGAATGACACAGAACACAGAAGTCCTAAGATAAAATGTACAGTGTTTGAAGTAAAGTAAGAATTTCTCACACATTTCCATATTCTTTCCGTTACTAATGGCACGACAGTTTTGAAGCTGGGTTTATTATTCTCCCAAGACAGCATAATTTTATTTTGTTTTATTGTATTATTATTTTATTTTCTAATTCACAACTTTTTAAAAAGAAAAATCACTTGCGCCTTGCATGATACAGTAAACACTGCAGACTTCAAATGGTAAATCTGAAAGGAACCCTCTTCAGAACTTTGAACAGGTACGGGTTTAAGTCAGTGACTTCCATTCAGATAACTAGGGCAGTTTCTGCAGACACGGGAGTGTGCATCTGATCTCCAGTACTACATAGAAATGGCTGAGTTCATACAGTTGAGTTTTAGGTCCTGTTTCCACATAGCTGTTTCCAGTGCCTGCGTAATTCTTGGAATCTGGTCAAAGCAAGTGTGTAAATAGCATATGTTTCATGCTAACTCCAGTTTTACATAGAGCCAGAACGGAGAATACATCTCATTTCTGGTCCACTTGGTGGAGTGGAGAAAGGTGTGCATAGCCCATCCAATGGGCCATGTCTGGTCATCACCCCCAGGTGTACCAGTGGGAACGGAATGTCTGAATCACCAAGGATTCACATAGGAATCACCTAGGAGAAAATGGCTGCTTGTAAATCAGCCGTGAGATTTTCATCTCTGTGTTGGCACAGTGCAGGTGGCATTTGAACACTCCATTTCCATGTTTGGAAATGTAAAGGCATTGTTGGTGCATTGGGTGAAAAGGGAGGAATAGTGTGTGCTCGCTCCCTGTCACACAATGGGCCAGATTGCAGGGAAAGTGCAGCCCGCACCTTGCATACACCTTGCTAAAGGTCTAATGTTACTTCTGTGTTATGCAAGTACACAATGAGGATGAGCCAAGGTTTCTAGCTGTAGCCAGACCAGAATGGGAGCAACAATGGAGCTATGCAGCTACATGAATGGGAGAGGCTTTACACAGAGAATGAGACTGAGCAGCCATAGCCCTCTAGACATTTTTTTTTACTACAACTCCCATCAGCCTCATCAGTGGATAGGGATGATGGGAATCATAGTCCAACAATGTCTGGAGGGTCACAGTTCTCCATTTATGCAGCATTCCAAAAGTTAGCCCCCTGAGTGATTTCCTAACCCTGATTGAGGGCATGCTAAACACTGTGGGTTAAACCACAGAGCCTAGAAATTTGCCAATCAGAAGGTCTGCGGTTCGAATCCCCGCGGCGGGGTGAGCTCCCGTTGCTCAGTCCCAGCTCCTGCCAACCTAGCAGTTCGAAAGCACGTCAAAGTGCAAGTAGATAAATAGGTACCACTCTGGCGGGAAGGTCTCTGGTTCCGTGTGCTGCTCTGGTTCGCCAGAAGCAGCTTAGTCATGCAGGCCACATGACCCGGAAGCTGTACGCCGGCTCCCTCAGCCAATAAAGCGAGATGAGCGCCACAACCCCACAGTCAGCCACAACTGGACCTAATGGTCAGAGGTCCCTTTACCTTTACCTTTAAACACTCTTGACTTCTGTTCCAAGATGCAGATTAAAACAGTTAAGCATCAGAATTTTAATTACCGACTTTTTAAAATTGTGACCATGTTTCTAGATTGAAAAACTATGCAAAACAAGGTAAGTCTGATGTCTGGCTGTTGTGATTATGACATTTATCTTCATGAAGGTGGTGAGAAACAGTAACTCAAGTGTGGCATAACCATTAGTGAAGTATTCTGTCATTGCCTCTCATGTGCACTGAAGATGGATGTCATAAAAGATGAGTCATTATGTATGCTTTGGATTTATTTACAGAGCACATTCAGTTGTACCAAAATTACAGAGACAATTGAAAGAACTAGGACTTGCTATTGAGTAGGCAATCCATGTATAGGATTGCACTGTTAAGCTACAATCCTATACTCCAGGCATGGGCAGACTTCAGGCTTTCAGGATCTCCTTTGCTTATTTACTAGGTCCCTGGGGGTCCATGTACCACAGAGCCAAGTGCAAAATAGCCCTATGGCTGAACCACTAATGTTTCCAAACCAGATGCCCTCAACTAGGGATGGTCGTGAGGATTTGATTCACTTCACAGTTGAAAGTGAATTTATAAAATCCGCATTTTTTGAAACATGGCTGTCTTTCAAAATTCATACATCCAAATATAGCAGTGTGGTTCTCCAGCCAAGTAAGGTATACTAAAACTTCTGCAGATTTCATGTACCAAAACAGATATACTATAATATGCTATAATAATGCATATATTAGTGAAAATAACAAAACTGCATTATATTAGGGAAAATATAAAAAGCTATATTGTGTATAGCAGGAGAAATAGCAAAATGCATGTAGCAGGAGAAATTCACTCATAAATATTGACAAACTTTCACAAGGACTTTGTAAATAAATAAATAAATAAATTGCAAACTGATGTGGAGGACTGAATAATATAAGGTTGAAAAAATAAGGAACTGAGAGAAAACAAAATCAACATTTTCATCCATCCTAAGCCTTGCCATTGTCTTTGTGAATTGTCTTTACACCTGCATAAAATAAATATGCAGAGTATGGGACTGTGTGTTACTTATCCTTAGGAAAGCTATCAGTACAGGATATCTTACATTTGACACATTCTCATAATTGCAACATGTAATAAAAAAAATACTGGATGAAATTTGCTCCAGCAAATTTGCTCCAGTCTAGAGAGAGGCCATTGTTATGGAAATGGAAAATGATGTCATGGGGACACCACTGTCATGTAGGGGGGTTTCAGATGCTTCCCCAAAGAGGGGCTCATGGGACTACACGGCCACGGCCCTGCCAGTGTCACATTTAGAATGCATCAGAAGGAGCTCTATGCATGTTTTGATACATTAGGACAGATCTTAGATTTCTTATGGGCAAGAATTCTACAAAGACACGTTGGAACACCCCTACACAGAGTCCCCCCTCACATGTGCCAAATGTGTGGCAAGAAGAGGATGACCATAGCACCTGGAGAGACAGGCTTAGCTTGTGCAATCCCATGAGCCCTTGCATGCATTTCTTGAAGGTATTGAGAACTTATCTGAATATATTGCTTCTGATTAACGGACAGGGTTTCCCAGGTTTTCGAAGCGCTCAAAAATCCTCAAAAGCTATGAACAGAAATGAGTGTGCCCATCCAAATCATAGGCAATGGGGCCTTTCCCACACAGTTTTTTAAGAGACATTGTCGCAGCCTTAGAAGTACCGTAAGTGAGAAAGGCAACTGTGTTTTGCATTCATGTGGTGATTGCCTATTTTGAGTCTGGTGGCTGGACTGGACAGACTCAGCCTGGGGACAAATAACTCATTCTTCTGCACTATAAATGTGCAATAATACTCACTTTAGGTTAAAGTCACACTGTTATTCATTAATGCCAGTTACATTCATTTAGTTTAAGGAAACATTATAGCCATTTGTCCTTAGAGACTGCCTACTTAATGAAAGTATTCTCTTTTAAAAGCCTTCTGTTATAACTCTTTTGCTGAAAGGTTAATTCTGATGACTTCACTCCAGATAACTTTCAAGGATCCCTGTTGATAAAGGAGCCAAAGAGCCAAATTCTTGGGACAATGGCCTGGCACAAAGCCAAGGACAACGTTGCCTGCCCTATCATTCTGAGGCTTATGGAGGGGGTTTTAAAGTTAAATGTCTGAAGCATGATCAGCAAATAACTCCAACTAAAAGCCAAGGAATGTATATCTCCAATTTAAAGGGGGTGCTCAAGGGACAGTCAAGAAGCACAGGGCAAGCGTCACTTTCACATTTCAAAAAGTTGCCCTTGAGCTTCATTCGAGAGCCCTTAAAATGTGATCCTAGCCTCTTTAGTTCTTGAAGAAGAGTGCACTGGGCACAGAACAGCAAGGAGACCTGCCAGTGAGCGACTTGCTCTGGTAATGCTCCAGACCAGACTAAAGTCTTTGATGCTTTGACATTGAGAACCCACTCTCAGGCTCCACCTCTTTCAAAAAGTGGCAAGCCCAGCAGCGGAGGAAGCCTTTTGGGCACCTGGGGCAGCTTGCCCAGGGGTGGGATGCAGTGCCCATAGGGATGACATGGTCTGTGCCTTCCTTATGGGTGCCACGTGCCCCATGCCGTCCCTATGGGCACCCTTAGGGAGGGACAGGATGGGGTGCACTGTGGGGCCTCAACCGCCCTACAGCTGCGGGGGGGGGGGGAGGCAGCCAGTGGACAGTGTGGAGCCTGTGGGTTCTGAGATGTGTGGCTCGTGTGTGCTACAGCCCCTGCAATCAGTGCCACCGGCCATTTTGTCACCCCCTGTCAGGGTGGCACCTGGGGCGAACCGCACCCCCGCGCCCCCCTTCCTACACCCCTGGGCAGGCCTCTGCCTTGGAGCCTAATGCTCTGTCGTCTCTCCAGGAGCCCAATTGACAACTGGAATCTGGATCTTATTGACTGCCTGGGCTGAACCTACAGGCTACCGGATATTGAACAGAATTGCTAATTACAGAACGATGGAGATTCTTTTTCTATGGAGAATATCCAAATAATTGGCCTCCGCCACATGACTCAGTTTTTAAAATATCACACTTGTACAGCAGAAGAGCTACTTATGGGAAAGCAGTTCCCTTGTGGCTACAGTGTCACTTAAAATGTACATCACATGAACATTTTTGAAACTGAAAGGATTCACATTTAGTAAGAATGCAAATTACTATGTCCTGAATTGTGGTTTTGAAAATGTGGAACACTGTGATCATTGTACTTTGGGGTGCTTGTACGCAAGACTGCCTTTCAATGTTGATTGCAAGAGATGACTTACTGCTAACAACCTAGCACAGTCTTATGCAGGTGTGGGGTCTCTTTTGCCTTAGGTTTTTCAAAAACCCTGGGAAAGGAGGATCTATTTAGCCGTTGCCACAACCTCTATGGAAGCCTTCAGCAAAAACTTGGTGCCCTCTAGAAGTTTTGGACGGCGACTCCCATCTGCTATGCTGGCTAGGGTTCATGGGAGTTGTAGTCAAAAATATCTAGAGGAGACCAGTTTGTGAAGACTGCTCTGTGGTGCACAGAGAGCACTAAATAGTGAATAGTTCTGACAGGATCGATTTTGCCTTAGTGTCTGAGGAGCCAGCAAATCAGCCAAATCCCAGCTTAACATCAGCACCTTAATCATCTCTGTCCAATTAACTTCCAGTCATTATTGTACTCATAGTGTCAAGAAAGTGGAAAATATTTGTACTCTGAATTGACTGGCGATGGGTGAATCTGTTTCCTACCTGTGTCATTTTCAAAATTTCCACCCATCTTTCCATTCCTTCCATATCCACAACAATCTGCCATTTTGAAAAAGAACTCAAAATACCTTTTTTAAGTGTGTTTTAATATGTATTTAAGTGTGTGTGTGTTTTCTCTTAAGAATACATTTTTAAATACATATGTTTAAACTGCCAAGAAAATGTGCAAACCAGAAAAGGACTACAGTATTGGAAAATATCTGGCAGAGATTATTATCTCTTGGCATCACAGCTGTCCCCTTTTTGTCCTTTCTCTTCCAACTTCTGTCTTTAATGTCATTGTCACCAGTGCATTTTCTTTGGAGGACCACTATGAGATTGGAGTGATGGATGGAGGGTCAGTGATTTATTTATTTCCCAACTCCACCTTGACACCTCTTGTATTTCTAGGTTGGGCACATGCAGTAGGGGCAGCTGGTAACTCTCAGGAAGCCAAATTATACCTCCAAACAGCATTAATCTAATGCCTTTATCTCCATCACTATTTTCCTTACTGGAAAGTCCAGAGGAGCATCATCTCCCCGCACCCCACCCCACCATGGAGTGAGGTTCAGGTACTTAGGGATAGAGGAGAAATTTGATTAAGTTCACATTTAAAGGGGAACTTAGTTCACACTTTCTGAAACAAGATGCCAACCAAACACTGCCATGCTTTGAAATTTGCATTGCTGTTCCCCAGCCACATAATGTGTACAAAAATGAATAAATGCATAAAGCTAGTTTAAAGAGTGCATATAAATGCATACATTAGTAGAACTAACATTTAAAAATGCTTTATATCAGGTGAAATTGTGTATGTGTTGATTGGAAGAAATTCACACAAAAATGCTGGTGAATTTTCATAAGCAAAATTCACAAATTGCTGCATAAATGTAGATAACTGAATCTGAGATTGAGAAAATGAGAAATGGAGGGAACAGAAATTGCTAAATATATCTATTCCTGGAAACCATGAAGAATAATACTATCTGAAAAAGATTTGATTGGAAGCAAGTACCACTGAATTCAATGGGATGTACTTCCTAGTAAACATTGCCTCCCCTCCATCTCAATGCATAGACTTATATTGCACTAGCAGCAGCACCCACCTGAATTGGCAGCCATTGTTGTCCCCTTGGTGGGTGAGACCTTATCCCTCCCTCTTTGAAGAGCAGGTGGAGGCAGAAGCAGACCCAGAGCAGCTCTGCCAAAGAAGATGCCTGGAAAGGCTTGCTATGAAGTTTCTCCACTAAGTATAGGGTACAGAAGCTGAACTGATGCAGCTCCTATCACCGGCGCTTCACTTCCTCACAGTCTGCCCCCGGCTTGACTCCTCAAGGGGAAGTTTGCTTCACTGCAGAAGTGAAATAACTCTCCAGAGAGCCTCACACACTGTTGGTTTGCTGGGCTTCCTCCCAATGCCCATATCAAGGATGTACAAATGTGTATTGCTGGCAGTTGGATGGCACATTGTACGCCTCTTTCCAGCAAATCCTACAGCCAAGTTGGTGCAAAGCATATTGCTCTGCTTTCCTTTGGACCACTTCAAAGAGACTGAGAGGGGGGTCTTGTTGCCCAGGACCTCCACGCACACAGGCTTGCACCCCAAGAAGGTCACTTTGGTGCTGTTAACACAGCGGTTTGACTTCACCCCTGGAGTCGCCCTCCATTGTCTCTCGAGACAGACAGGCAGATGCCAACAACAACTTCCATCAGCCCCAGTCAGCATGGCTAGTGCTCAGGGATGATGGAAGCTGTAGACCAAAACATCTATAGGGCACAAGGTTGGTGAAGGCTAATGTGATCATCATCTAGGTTACAGGTTACGGGTTTCATTAATCCCAGAAATTCAGCATGTTACATTATTCAAAACGTTTTAAAGAGCACAAAGACTGAATGGGACTTTGGACGTCTTCCCTCCTGTAGAAAAGGATCTTTATCTCAGCCATGCAATTTTAATGCTCTGCCTTAGAAGGTGTTCAAAATCATAATGATTTAGCACCTCCAGGCTATTATGCCTTATATTAATTCACTATGTTGAAATGGGAATAGAGAAGATATACGCTTAAGAAATCAGCTACTAGGAAGCATATTGCTTCTGTTTTGGGGAAGGGCCCTGGATCACTGGTAGCGCATCTGCTTTTTTTATCTAGGTTCAATCCCTATTATCTCCAGGTAGGGATGGAAATGGCCTGAAAACCTAAAAGAGCCACAACCAGGCATTATCAACAAGATGCACTGTGTGAGGAGGGATCAGGCAATGGACTACTGCAGCTCTTGCTCCCACATATATATACCTGAAGCAAGACCTCCTCCTCACATTTTATATGTGCTATAAATTAAGTGGTTTCATTAAAAAAGGATCTGAGAATGAAACTGCCAATATCAGAATGCCATTGTACAAAACTATAGTGCAATTGCCCTTG
The DNA here is from genome assembly GCF_964188305.1 of Podarcis bocagei. Classification (NCBI taxonomy): domain Eukaryota; kingdom Metazoa; phylum Chordata; class Lepidosauria; order Squamata; family Lacertidae; genus Podarcis; species Podarcis bocagei. The sequence continues at coordinate 58,738,429 of NC_138134.1, forward strand.
GAATATTATGTCCAGTGCGATGTGTGAATGAAGCCAACTGCCAGGCAGACTGTATGTATGTAGGTACTGACTGCATGATTGGAGACCCTGAAGTTTTAGGCCTTTGGGTTTGCAGCTGAATTGATCCAATTTTACAGCCAACTGTGCCTCTATAGCCCAGTCCTAAACGTCACTTAGCAGTAAGTCCCATAGAGTTCAGCGGACCTTGCTTCCTTTTAAGCAGGTGTTGGGAAACTTTGATGCTCCAGCTGAACTACAATTACCACAATCCCAGGCCATTTGGCCATGCTTGTTGGGTTGATGGGAGGGCAAAAGGTTCCCAACACCTTCTTCTCAGGATTGCATATTTGTTCTCTTAATTTGATTTAGGTTTTCTTTTTCCATTCCAGCAGGGAATGGAACTAAAAAATCAACCGTTGAAGAAGTACGGAGCAACTGCACAGGGAGTGGGGAATGCAAAATCATTAGTTAGAGGCAAGCTAGGTGTATAAGGAATAGATCACACCAGACAGACAAAAGAGTTTCTTTCAGTAGAATTATGATAGAATTAGAAGATGACAGGAATCCACTGCATATAATAATTAGATTGTTACATAACATGGTTATCAACTCTATAGTTCATTCCTTGAAGCCTAGTTCAGTTCCTCTCTTGTTATGATCATGTGATTCCCCTTCCACACAAATAGGCATTTCAGACTTGGGCTGAATATTTGGAAAACTGGCAAAGCAGGGTGCTACCCACTATTGTTGTTTTTGTTATGAGGGCTATTGGGAAGAGTAATGGGTGCTCCCTGGTGAGAGCCGGGAACTCCGAGGGCATGTGGATGGTGTGGCCAGTGTTGCCACTCACCTGACCTTCATCTGGCTGACTGATTGCACCGTACAGGTTGGAGAAAGGTATGGTGGTTGACATGGTGCAATCGTAATGGCAGGAGCAGCGTGTTTGCAGTCTGCTGACTACGCTGCCACTGCACTCCTCCTTTCTGCCCCAGTATGAAGTAGCAACTCAGTCAGATGGAGGCCAGGTGGGCAGCATAACCACACCACGCCATCCCCTGCTGATTCTACCACACTTTTTGGTGTGAACTTAAGTTAGTTAGGGAGAGAGCAGCAGAAGTGAGAGGGCAGAGGTTACCTATAAAATAGATGCTGCCATATTGGGTGGGTGGGGTTGGTTGCATTGGTTGCATTCCAGCATTTTTGTTTGCCATTAGCTGCTAGGGCCAAACTGAGAGCTGCTGCTGCTTAGCACAAAACATTTCTGCATGGAAGACACAAGTAGAAAGCCACATGTAGATCACCATGAATTAAGATCCTTCCAGGGTATAATTCACTGTGCTTGCAGAGTGGCACATGTGCCAGTAATAGTTGCTGCCAGTTAAACCTTTTTGACCACCATATAAAAAATGTAGCAAATTATTCTGCTTGCTGTCAGGACAAGCTCTGGTCAAGTCGGGGGGGGAGTGTAGGGGAGCCAAGGAAGATGAGATCTTGGTAGCAACATAGTTTCCTGGTTGCTTATAGCAGTATGCAGGCTTGACCTTAGAAGCAGTCAGGAGGATATACTGTATATTGCATGACCCACTCTGACCTATTGCTGCTGAAAAGGTTGTTTGCTGTTCTGGCTGGGTTTTTTGAGGTTCTCTCTTTGGGCCAGAGATTAAATCCTGCCTGTGATCTCCCATGTTCAGAACCCAGCCTATTCTGCCAGCTTCATGCTTCTTCATACCCATCCATCCTACCAAGGCATTACACTAATTAGTCCTAATTAGTCCAAGTGATGGCCTAAGTGCCATCAGCAAGCATGGCACTTTGCAGAAATAAATAGAGAGCCACCAACAAAACATGAATTTGGGGCAATTCAAGGATTCCAAAACAAGATTAAAAATAGACTGTGAGAAAATTTAAGTAAGCAAACCAACCTCTTGTTTTTATCTCTTCTGCACTAAGGATGTGGAAAAGTAAGGAAATGTTGCAATCTTCCTTTAGAGAGTTGCCATAAATAAATATTTCTGTGGTCTCCTCTGACCTTAAATACATACATAGCATAAGTGACATGCTTGAGAGCCCAATAATCTTGTACAGCTCGCACAGCAAAAACATATATCGTATTCTGTGAATGACCTTAGGGAAGGAAGCAAAGGTTATGGCAACTGGGAAGCCCTCATCAACGTGCCCAAACCTGTCATATGAGTAAAAGTCAAGATGTTGCTTTGACAGCTACATAGACTTGAAGTGGACCAGGGGAATGCGAACTATTCACTGATCAGGCAGAACAGAGAAAGATAAGACATGCTGCCTCCACTTGCAGGTAAAGCAATTGTGTCGATCCAGAATGTTAACTTTTTCTTTCTTTCATTTGGTTTGTCTGTGGCTGGCTAGAGATTGAGGGAGGTTCCTCTTAGCAAGTAAAGACACTTACAGACAAAAACAGAACATGCAACTCTTATTTATCCCTAAAAATCTGTGGAAAATGCTCCATCTCCCTCTCTTGCTTAAAGTAGGGAGTACTGGGCTCCTAATTCAAAGTAGATTTCACTCCCATTCTAAACAGTGGTGGTGCCCACTACAACAGTAGTGTGGGAATTGATATTTTCTGTGCTTTCATCCACAATGCTGCTGAAATCTTTTTGAGAAGCTATCACATAGGCATGGCCATCCTCTACTCTTATTTTCCACGATCCTGGTTGGGCAACTACTGTGTGGGAAGAACCCAGCTGACTGGCCCCACTCACATGGTGCTACTTTTTTTTTTTTTAAGTTACTTAAAGTAACTTTAAATTTTTAAGAATGACTAACCACCCAGGAAAAGTAGTGATAGTGATACAGACATTTTCCCATGCCTCCTCCGCCAGAATGCTTCCCTCTGAGGAAGGACCCCTTTCCCTTTTTCACTCTGCCTAATTTTAGGACTGGCCTAAAGAAACAAAGGGTGTGCAGGAGAATATTTTCTGTGGTTGTGCATCAGTTTACCACAGATAAGCAGAAGTTCCAAACACCTCAGAATACCCAAAGAAGTCAAGGAAGCCGTATCGGATGTCTTGACACTAATCTATATTTGACTCTTGAATTCTTGTCAGGCCTCTTTGAACCTATTGATTCTTACATACTAATAAGCTGAAACACCTCTGCCTCCTTTCCAGCCTAATTAATGTGTGCTGCTGTTGTGGTGAGTAGGTCAGGAGACAACTGCTGTAGGCCTCGTCATGCACTTCTTGCTGAGTGTGGGACTGCTCTGCTCTGTGTGGTGACTGACCTGCTAGCAGCACATTATGGAATCTCTCACTGTATGTGTGGCTCGCAGTGGTCTTCAACTTCTGTGAAAACCTTTTACGGCACACAGTCATAACTATTTGCAAGGAAACAGCGATGCGGAAGAAAAGAGAAGTGAGATGTTCCGCTAGGTGAGCAAATGCTGTCACTTCTTCTTTTTTGTGGTTTAGGCATTAATATTGTGAAAACATAAATGCTATCAAGTCACTTCTGCTATGGTATACAACGATATACACTAAGGATTTACTTGCCCAGAAAATACTAAGCAGGGGGTCTTTCAGCAAGGATGCAATATGGAGGAATATTATTGTGTTGTGCCAAGTGACCATGTTATCAACTTGGTTGCTAATAAATTGCCTTTGAAGGTTGATGGTAAGCAGCTAGCTGGCGGACATATCACATGTGGGTTTTTGGTGGGATCTGAAAGAGTTCAGCAACTTTGAATATGTCCGGTGAAGTAGAAAGAGGTTTTGCAGCTAGATGGCGAGAAGTAGCCTAAGAGAGGTGTTGTCTGCGCACTGTTACTTTTTGTGAAAGTCTGCTGCTTTTAAGACTACTTTTGTTGGCCTGGGCTTCCTACTCACCCTGTTCACAACTTGCATATTTCTAAATAAGCGCAGGAAGTTGCCTTGCATTGAGTCAGATAACAGGTCTTTGTAGACCAGTATTGCCTACTTTGCAATGACAAAACCTAGACAGCATCTTAAAAAGCAGAGACATCACCTTGCCAACAAAGGTTCATATAGTTAAAGCTATGGTTTTCCCAGTAGTGATGTATGGAAGTGAGAGCTGGACCATAAAGAAGGCTGATCACCGAAGAATTGATGCTTTTGAATTATGGTGCTGGAGGAGACTCTTGAGAGTCCTATGGACTGCAAGAAGATCAAACCTATCCATTTTTAAGGAAATCAGCCCTGAGTGCTCACTGGAAGGACAGATCGTGAAGCTGAGGCTCCAATACTTTGGCCACCTCATGAGAAGACAAGACTCACTGGAAAAGACCCTGATTTTGGGAAAGATGGAGGGCACAAGGAGAAGGGGACGGCAGAGGACGAGATGGTTGGACAGTGTTCTCGAAGCTACCAGCATGAGTCTGACCAAACTGCGGGAAGCAGTGGAAGACAGGAGTGCCTGGCGTGCTCTGGTCCATGGGGTCACGAAGAGTCGGACACGACTAAACAACAACAACAACAAATTGCCTACTTTGATTCTCCAGTGGCTCTCCAGGATTGTAGATGGGAGTCTTTCCAAGGTTCCTCCAGACATAGGCTGAGTTGCTGCAAAATATGTACCGGTACTCTACTTCTGATCTACACTCCTTCCCTTAAAGGGTCAAACTGTACATGACATTAGTGATATAGGTCTATCCTTAAGTGGAGGGTCTCTCTCTCCCCCACCCAATAGCTAGTTTGCCCCATTTGGATTCTCCAGGCTTTGCTGTCTGGCCCAGACTACATACCTCACTGGTCCTGCTTCACACCCAAGTGCTTTTGCCTGGCTGGAATGTGTCCTGAAACTCTAAGAATACCACTTGCTTGCCTGGATGGAGGATTGAGAGGGTGAGGTAAGCATGTACACAAGCTAACCTACTGTACAAAAGCAACCTTGATCCAGTTTTTCTCCTGACCCTACCAACCACTGCCATGTGGCCCTCAGAAGGTCACCCAGAAGGGAATTCAGCCCTTAGACTGCAAAATGTTCCCCAACCACCCCTGCTCTGATTTTTCACTCTTCTCACCTGTCTCTGCACAGCTTCTCCATGCCCCTTGTGCATTTGAAGTGAGCCTTTTGAAAGTTGTTCAGAGAGCCTTGCAAGCACAGATGGGGGATTTATCTTTTTTTGCTGCGATATACATCTGCTCTTGCTGGTTTTGTAATGCCTGTGTGGACACAACCGAGAGCTGTGAAACTTGGAGGTCAATCCGCTCTACTTTTAGGGAGGGCCTGCGATAAAACCGTAATCGGTTCCTTATTCAAAAGAATAACTTGAAATAAAAGAGGATTTCCCCCCGCCTTGTCTGAATATATAATGTATGAATGACTTCTTCTGAGATACTGATATATGAATTATAGATAGCCTTTCAGATTCTACAGCTATGTATTATTAATTAAAAACTAAAGATCTTCATCTGTGCTCAAAATAAACCCAGATATCTAGGCCACTCCGGCAAATGTTATAGTGGCAAGAATGGGATGTGGGGGGTGGGGCTGGGGTGGGGAAAGATCACTAGCTAGCCCTATTTTATGCATTACTGCTGGCGGCATTTTAGCACGAAGAGAATGTCTTGATCCCTTTGAAACAGTGAGGGACACTAGGTTTTGGCTTTTCAATGAAAAGGGGCTTGTTTAAAATGCAAACACTATTTAAATAAATAAATAAATAAATAAATGCATTAATTAAATCATTTAAAAGCCTTAAATGGTTTTAAATCTCTGATATAAAACCAAACAATTACAATGAAAATGTGACCTAAAGCTAATAGCACAACAATATAAAAGTTTATAAAAAGAAATAAATCAAGGGTTTAGGGCCTAGTCTCATGGGTCAGGGATAGTCTGGCCAGGTAAGTATTTACAAGGTATCTGAAGCAATGGATTGACTGTGAAATAAATCTTTGCAAGTTATCTTTTTCCTATATGCTGCAGTCTCTCAAACTGCATCATTTAGAAAATATTCATTTAAAATGAGGTGTATTTTCTCTTTTCCTGTCCCTCTTCAAGCAGATGCAGCTTGATGGATGGTCTCTGGGTGTCCTCTGGGTCATTTCTTATGTTTAAGAGTGTAACAGGTGAAGACTATCCAAATTGCCTGCTACTTTTAGGCAGTCAAGCTTGTGAAGTGAAATCAAAGAGCTATGTGCTGCAAAGCAAGCACACCCTGCAAACTCCAGTCAGCCACAATTTCCTTTTATGTTGTTGGGATTTTTTCCTAAAAAAAATACTTCTATTAAAGATTTTCCTCCTTTACAAAAGCACATGCATTGTAAGTTCTAAGCAGCCTTTCAGAGACAATGAAAATGTTTCCATGTCTAATTCACAGTGTAGATAGAATGTGTGTACCATAAGAAGGCCATTTTCTCATCGAACACATTACAGTGGTACCTCGGGTTACAAATGCTTCGGGTTTCAAATGCTTCAGGTTACAGACTCTGCTAACCCAGTAGTACCTCGGGTTAAGAACTTTAAGTTAGGATGAGAACAGAAATCGTGCGGCAGCAGGAGGCCCCATTAGCTAAAGTGGTACCTCAGGTTAAGAACGGTTTCAGGTTAAGAACAGACCTCTGGTACGAATTAAGTTCTTAACCAGAGGTACCACTGTATCAGAAAAGACAGTGTCATAATCAGTAACCCAGCCTTTGCCAACCTGGTTTCTTCCTGATGTTTTGGACTGCAACTCCCATCAGCCTCCGACAGCCTATGTATTGCCGTCCAAAATATTGGGTGGGCACCAAGTTGAGGAAGGCTCAAATAGCCATAAGAAAATGACCAATTTATGGAAAGCAGTGTTCAAGATTATCAAGGCAGGAAGCAGCAAAAAAAGGAGAAAGGCCAAATCATTTCTCCAAACAGCAACTCAAACAAATTTTTCGAGAAGGAACATTAGGAATTAGAAAATCTGTATGTCTGTGGGTTAAACCACAGAGCCTAGGACTTGGCGATCAGAAGGTCGGCGGTTCGAATCCCTGTGATGGGGTGAGCTCCCGTTGCTTGGTCCCTGTTCCTGCCAACCTAGCAGTTTGAAAGCACGTCAGAGTGCAAGTAGATAAATAGGGACCGCTCCGGTGGGAAGGTAAACGGCGTTTCCATGCGCTGCTCTGGTTCGCCAGAAGCAGCTGGCCACATGACCCAGAAGCTGTACGCCGGCTCCCTCGGCCAATAAAGTGAGATGAGCACCGCAACCCCAGAGTTGGTCACGACTGGACCTAATGGTCAGGGGTCCCTTTACCTTTACTTATGTTTGCTGCAATTCTACCAAAGCCTCCCCCCCCCAAAAAAAAAACCACAGCAATGTGGGTTGGTGGGGGAAGCTTCCTGAAAATATTAGCATTTGTTTTAAAGCAGAATAAATTTTGAGAAACATCTGGGATCTAATCCTAGGCTGTATCTCAGGACTGATCCCTCTGACAGATTGCAACCAGGCACTGCAATGAAAGGTACCTTAGTCATTTGAGCCAGGTGTTCCCAATCCAACTGGAAGTGTGATGTCACAGGGAGATGCAGCCCTGTCACTGTGGCCATAGGACCAGGTCTCTTGGCTCACTTTACTCAATAAGTCATGCAAGGGGAGATGCCTACCAGCAGAGATTTAAAGTCAAGAGGGGTATGGACCAAGCAGGGGCAGAGGAAGGGTGGTGCAGTGGATGTAGACTGCCCCAGGTGTCACCACTGAGGAGGGTGACAAAATGCCGGGTGGTACTCACCGCGAGGCCTGCAGCGCACCCGAGCCACACGTCTCTCCTGGGTCCGCCCGCTGCCTCCCCCTCCACCAGCTGCAGGGCGGCTGTGTGGAAGGAGGCAGGCAGACTTCGGAGGCCCCACAGTGAGCCCCACCCCTATGGGCAGCTCACCCCACCCCTCGGCGCGGTGACCCAGGCACCTGAGTGGTTTCCTTCGCCACTGGGACCAAGCAGGACCTCCCAACAGTTTTGGTGGAAAGCTGCTAGTTAAAGTGCATGGAGGAGCAGGAAGAAGAAGAAGAAGAAGAAGAAGAAGAAGAAGGAGGAGGAGGAGGAGGAGGAGGAGGGGATTTTGAAGCCCTTTTGCCTCTGGTTATGAGGCCCTGGAGAGCCCATTAAGGAGGGTCAAGCATACATGATGGGGGTATTCCAGGGGTCAGCAAACTTTTTCAGCAGGTGGCCGGTCCGCTGTCCCTCAGACGTTGTGGGGGGCCAGACTATATTTTTTTGGGGGGGGGGAATGAACAAATTTCTATGCCCCACAAATAACTCAGAGATACATTTTAAATAAAAGGACACATTCTGCTCATGTAAAAACACGCTGATTCCTGGACCGTCCGCGGGCCAGATTGAGAAGGCGATTGGGCCGGATCCGGCCCCTGGGCCTTAGTTTGCCTACCCATGGGGTATTCCATGTAAACCCTCACACAAAATTGTGAACGATCATGCAGGTTGGCTGAATTTGAATAATGTATGCAGCTTCCAGAATCCATCTCTTCTTGTTGCAGAACTTGTTTCCTTTTGAGTTTGTGCAGAGTGGAGACTAGTTTAGATACTGACCAGAAACCACAGACTCCTCCCTGCTGCCATCATGCATGATGAGTTCTACCGAAAGAAGCCAGTGAGGAGAGAGGGTCTGAGTGAGTGGACTTGGCTCAGATCTTGATGAGCATGAATGACAGGAGGGCTTCCTTGGACCCATAATGCCTCAGTTCCCAGATTGCCCTCTCTGGTGCCTCTGAAGGAGCTAGACACTTAAAGCAGAGGCCAACAGGCATACAATGAAGAGGTGAAGGGCAATAAAGTGCTTTTTCTGTCCTTTTACTGAAAGTCTCCATCCCATAGGCCACGATAGCAGGATGGGGGATGCAATGTTTGTCAGGTCTGGCAACAAGAACAGGCCTTTTCTGTGTTGGCTCCCCATTTGTGGAATGCTCTCCAGGCAAAAACATTCCTTTCAAATAGGTCATCGGCTGATTAGATAATCTATGGCCTTTTAAACTATGTCTGTGCAGCAGGGGATTATATATTTTGTGTTTTTATGTTGTAAACTGCCTTGTGATCTTTGGATAAATGATCTAAATTTAACATAATTTAATAATATATATTTTCTTTCATATTAAAGAAGACATGATGATGTGTTACTCCATCCACACCACACCCCCAATTTGTTTCACCTCGAACAACATATTTTAAATGGTGAGATTTTTTTAATACACATTTCCAAGCATAATAGGTTTTAAAGTATTGCCTTATTATTAAAGCACTGTGATCCCCACATAATAGAAGCAGCACCTTTGACTAGCGAAAACAAAAAATGAGAAGGTAATTGAAAAACTTATTAACTCTGAGCTTCAGTTTAATATTCTTTGGCACTCGCCATGTTTATATAATCAGATTATCACCTGGGGCTTCCAGAATGTGTGCACATTACCAATTTTATTGGTAGTGTGGGATTCATGATGGAAGCATTTAACTCTTTAAGCAAGATAAGTTCTAACTAATGCAAGTGTCCCCACCAGAATTTAATACAAACACTGTTGTGTAATTTTGTATTTTAATTGCATGACTTTATCTGCACGGATATTTTGCACTTAGGAAAGGCCGCCCGGCTGAGATGCAGTATCTTGTTGACAGGAAAATCTGTTGGGGATTGCTAAATCATGCAGATAAATGACTGTGGTGGTATTTAAAAGATTTATCTCCTCACCCTCTGCCCCACTTAATCTGAGCAAAGGGGTAATGGAATGACGGTCTGGCTTCCTCCAGAGAAATATTTCCATACTCTGCACACTTTACTTTGCATTTAATATTTTCAAGGTATTAAAGAGAAACCGAGAGTTCTTGGTTCCTGCAAAGTTGGCCATGCTGGATCTGATATTGATTTTGGTTGGAAAGCAGGGTCCCTTGGGCAAAGGTGATACCTGAAAGTCCATGCTGGTGTTATAGGTATAGCAGTTAGAGAAGTGGTGGGGAACCACCAGCCAGCAAATCTAATTAGACCTACTAGGCTGTTTGGGCCAAGCCATGTCCACCTGCCCTACCTGGGGCAGGGAAAGGCAAAGCTCTCTGCTGAAAAGTGGAGTTTACAGGAAGAAGAAGAAGAAGAAGAGTTTGGATTTGATATCCTGCTTTATCACTACCTGAAGGAGTCTCAAAGCTGCTAACATTCTCCTTTCCCTTCCTCCCCTACAACAAACACTCTGTGTGGTGAGTGGGGCTGAGAGACTTCAGAGAAGTGTGACTGGCCCAAGGTCACCCAGCAGCTGCATGTGGAGGAGCGGAGACGCGAACCCGGTTACGAGTCTACTGCTCTTAACCCCTACACCACACTAGCACCACTGATCAGTGGCACTTGGGCACCATGCTTTGCAAGCATGAACAGTCCCCTGAACTTTGGTGCCTGAAAAAAACCATCACTTCGTAAGCACTGCCAATCAGCAGGTTGGTGCCTTTATTCATGCAGCTTGGTTTCTAACCATGCAGGTCACCTGACATCATTGTGACGTCAGGTGATTGACAAGTGGGCAACCACCAAAGTTGGTCCACAGGGAGTAAGACACGTATCCAGCTAAATCCAGTTCCTTACCCCTGAATTAGAGTATTGGGCTTGGAGCATAAGGAAAGCTTGCAGGATCAGGCCAGTGGCCCATCTAGTCTAGCATCCTGTTCTCACATTGGTTGACCAGATGCCTATGGGAAACTAGCAAGCAGGAGCTCTGTACAAGAGCATTCTCCTTCTTATGCTTTCCAGCTCAGAAGCATACTGCCTCCACTAGTCATGACATCTAAGGCAAGGCTTAGATGTCATGACTAGTAGCTGCTGATCTTCTCATCCACCTCCCTGCTAACATCCAATGTGGATATAATATGAATGGCGATACTGCAATTACCATGTCTAGCTTTCACAAATTTTAATAGCAGCTGTTGAAGTGAAGGATCAGATCAGAACTGTGGCCTACATAGAGGAGGTTTCCCCCCCTCCCCACATTCTCCTACATACTTTGTCCTCAGTGAACACCCCCACCTCTCCACTTGATATTTGCACTGGAAGGAAAGCTTCCAAAGCCATTAAAACAACAACAACAACAATAAATTATTATTATTATTATTTCATTATTTATACCCTGCCCATCTGGCTAGGTTTCCCAGCCACTCTGATTTTATTAATGATAATAATAAAAAGCGATAAAACAGCAGACATTAAAAATTCCCTAAACAGGGCTGCCTTCAGAAGGATAATGAGAAGTCAGCCAGCCTACTTTACTTCATAGGTTGCTTTGTGGATTCATAGACTGGCATTGTCGTTAATAGTAATATTTATATAATGCATTTCATTATATACTTTGGTGCATGACAAACAGTGTATGTTTACCCTGGATGCGTTAGGTGGGATAAAAATTATCCCTTTCTTAAGCACCATTTCACTACCCATCCCACCTCCTAAGGCAAGCATGGAAAACATCTGGCCTAGAAGCAAAACATGACCCATCTCTGTCCAGGCTTCAATATTCTCCTCAGGCCTCACCAATCCCATTCCATGCTCTCCTCGGGTGCCTTTCCCTTGCTGGAACATGTTCTTGGAGTGTGGTATGCCTTTTGCTTGCCTGGTTGGAGGGTGGAACATGCCTGTTAGGGTATCTGTGTAGTCTACTGCCCCAATAGGTTTCCATGCACCTCGGGAGAAGTGTGTCAAAAATTTGCCACTGAGGAAGGAACTGCTGCAAAACTCATTGAGCTTGGAATAAATCCTACTTCAAGCAGCTGCAGTGTTTTCCTCTTCCCCACCCGAACCTTGGAAGGTTGCCCATGAGGGCATTTGGTACTGAAGAAATGAGTTCTTAACCCCTGTATCAAAGTATCTCTTTCTTTTCCACTTAACAGTAAAATATACCTATTCTATTATAGGCCTCAGTACTACAGCCTTATTTCCTCATTCCTACCTTTCACCCCTTTTTAAATCTCCTTCGCTTTGTGGTTTTGCATCCTTAATGCTAACTCTTTTTCTTCTGTATCCCACTTTCCCCCTTCTCTATCTCAAAATGGGGACATAAATTACTTTCTCTGGACAGAGCTTGACCACAGCTCCAGGACTGGCCCTACTGCTAGGCTGTGGCAAAGTGGGGGACAGAAGTAACAGTCCCACCACCATCCTTCCAGAACCATCTGGCAACAACAGAGCTGTGTGTGCCATATGGCCTGGCCTGCATTACCCAAACTAGCATCTTCACCTCAGGTGGGGTGGAAGATGCTGTCTTGTACAGTGGACACTTGGGTTGCGAACATGATCCTTGAGGGATGCACGTTCACAACCCGCAGCATTCACAACCCACAGCGTTTGCAACCCGCGTCTGCATGTCTGTGCTTGCACAGGTTGTGATTTGGTGCTTCTGTGCATGCGCAAAGCGTGATTTAGCGCTTCTGCGCATGTGCGACTGCCAAAACCTGGAAGGAACCCATTCTGGTTTCGGCAATCCGCAACCCAAAAAAACACAACCTGAAGCGTCTGTAAGGTATGGCTGTATTCCGTGTAGAACTAAGGTTGATCTGTCAGCTTGCTTCTGTATGTGAAATGTGTCCCAGAATTGCGACTGATTTGTTCGACTGATGGGTGAAATCTTTGGATGAGCCTGCCTTGCAGCACCATCCTAAACTAGGTGGTCATCTGAATGCTGCAACTAATCAAACTCAAGGAATGCCTGTGAAGTCAATGACTGTTGGGTTAAAATCCAAATACTTCAGCTTACCTGGACTACATTGGGCTTTGAGGTGTGTAGATGTGACGTCTTTTAATGGAAAGGGCATGTGTGACAGTCTTTAAGGTTTGCCAGTGAAAGACATTGTACCTTCAGAAAAAGAAAAACAACTTTTAGCTTAATGGTCACAAGGCATTCTGATGGACATCCCCCTCTTGTCCTGTGCTGATTAATTAGCCTTGAAGAAGAACAGTGCCTCTAGCAGAGTTAGTTCCGAAAAATGAAATTCATATTCCAAAAGACTGTACTTCTGTCACTTCCCGGGTCATGTCTTTTGCTTAAAATGCTCTTTTTTAAAAAATAAATCTGCCAGCGTTCAGTTAAAATGAGAAACAGTGCTTAGTGAGAGCAGGGAGAGGCTAAGTGCAAACAAGAGTGTTAGAGGGTCTCTTGCTATTTACTGCTTTACTATGAAGTTAAAAAAACAACAACCCACATTTGCTCTTGTGGATCAAAGCATCTTACAAAGTTTTAGAAGATATTATATTCTTGAAACTACGTGGGAAAATGCAAACATAGATGTTGATAAAATATATAGATATAGATCATATATAGAGAAATATAGAAGGGTGTGGGTGTGTGTATTACTGGCAACACAGTTTGGGCTTTACTGAAATCTGACGCTCTGCTTCAATCTGGGTCAGAGCTGTGACATACTATTAGAATAAATACCAGCTGTAACACTAGATTCTAGAACGGGGTGGGGATCCTTTTTCAGTCTTCTGGGCAACCTTCCAGCAGCCATATGCCCATGGTGGGTGTGGCCTGGGGCAGAAGTGGGTGGAGCAACAAATTGAATTTTACCCTTGTACAGTAGGCTAGTGTCTACACTTGCTCAAACAATCCTATCTAGCTTCCACCCAGGCAAGCAAGAGTCATCATCAGAGTTAACAGACAGCTTTGTTGAGTCCCCCTTTGCAAGCAAAACTTTATGACAATGTATTGAGGGGAACAATATATGTTATGAATCCAGTCTCTTTAGCTTAGGGCAAATCCCAATTTGTGGTGGCAGCTAGACTAGGTAGGGCAACTTCATGCTGTTAAAATTAGTTTATTTGTCTGTTAGACTAATAATAGCCACAGATTTCTGGATTATGTAATCTATCTAGTTTATCGTTTTACAAATATTTTAAAAAATTCTAGACTTTTTGAAAAATCCTTGTTTGGTCTATGTACATTAATATATGCATTCCTGAATCCAGCCAGCTTGCCATGGTTGCAGTAAAGTTATTAGCATCACAGTTGAGTAATGACGTCATAAAATCATAGAATTGTGGAGTTGGAAGGGAAGCTGAAGGATTCCTGCAATGCAGGAATACGCAGCTGTCCCATACGAGGATTGAACCTGCAGCTTTCGTGTTATCAGCACCACGCTCTAACCAATTGAGCTATCCAGGCATATCCCCTTACCTAAACTGGATGTTAAGATGTAGTTGATGATAAATCCTTACTTCCCATTGGATAAGCAAAGTTTCGGTCTCATTACCTGACTGTGGAATTTCCCCTAATTTTTCCTGACATCTTGTTCATATGCATATAATTAATAAAGAATGGGGGTTTTTTTGTTGGCTGGGATAGTAATCTAGCTAAATATTAAAAGAACTAATTGGTAACTTGGTCAGCTATCCAGCAGATTAGCTGTAAAACTCTGCTCAAATGGTTGAGCACATTATCTCTCCAAATGTCAATAAGACACAATTGGTGATTAACCAAAAGCAACACTCAATAATAATGAATTAGCAAAAAGCAAAATAGTAGTATTAGGCCAGTGATGCGGCAGTCAAAACCTCCTTAGCTTAGAGGGCATAGATAAGGAGGAGGTATCCATGGAGCTACCAGTTTTGTCTACGAAGCAGGCAGGCCCAAGTACAGAAACTGGGATGTTCTAGGGCCAGGGAGTGTCTGAGTTGGTCCAGGATCTGTCAGGTCCTGAGCCAGCCCCAGTGCTATCACTTGATGGCATAGAGCCCAATCTGAGACCAAGCATTGCAACCAGCCCTGGGCTGCCCCACTTTCTGCTCCTACTGTCATGAGCAACAGGACTCCACTATTTAGTCATGTCCTTCTGCTAGCCAGCAAGATTGCCTGGTTAGTCTTCTTAAAAATGCTAAATCCTCTTTTAGATTCAAACAGAAATTCCAAGAATAAAGGGAAAAATATAGTCCTTATAATTCTTTGTGCACGTTAATCTTGCAGAGCGGGTAAATAAAATATTGAGATCAAGGTTAGTGGTGGCTCAAATGTGTTAGGGATAAGCTCACACTGAGAATTTGTTAATAACGTAAAGTCCAGTCAAGCAAAGCCCTTTAATCAGTTAGTTGTTCTTACTTTCTCATCCTTAATTACTAGCAAAATACCCATATCTTCATCCTTAGTTTGTTAAAGAAGTTCAGCTCGGTTCAAGATATTAGTAAAAAGTAGTTAATTAAATTTGGAATAAAACATTCATTCTTCTTGGAAATTCATTAGTAGCGGTCCCAGAGGAATACATCCCTTGTTAGTAATAAAAGGAGCTGAGTTTGTATCTTCACCACAGCAGCACATACCATTCCACCTTCCATCTATTGACAGTCCTGTTTATGCTTCTCAGAAGCTCCCTCCTAGCAATTCTCCTCCTCCTCCATGTGCCAAGCTGTTACCCACATTGTGTTATGCTTCATGTGGTTTAGCACATGCTGCACTGCAAGCCATGGCTTGTTCGGGGTGGGGGGGTGATCCCCAAACCTCCCCAGACACACCTATTCTCCTCTGTCCCCCCAGCTCACCTGAGCAAGACCTCTGAGTCCATGGGTTGTTGCAAAATACAGGCCACAGTGGAGAAAGATCCTCTTGTCATTCCAAGATTTCTTTTAAAAACCCGAACATATAATTTAAATGGAAAGGACACTCTTATCTTATCTGGGTTATTATGTGCAATCTTTCCAAGAAAGCTCCGTGTGTGATCATAGTTATTTGCTTTGCAGAAGGGGGGAGCATAGGAAGATGAGATGCATCCTCCCACAATAAAAAGGAGAGCATCAAAAGTGTCGGTAACAGCAGGAGAACTGTGAGAGTTTTGAAACTGCTTGCATACACTCATTTCTCTCTTTTTTAATTGCTTTGATCTAGTGAAGGGTCTGTGTTATGTGCTCAGAAGCCTGAAGAGAGCACCTACGATCTTGCATGTATTTTGCAGCTTTAATCACATGGGGATTCGTCACTATATTCCAAATCCCCATACAAAGTTATTCTTAACATGCTTTAATGTTGCTGTTTTCCTCCAATGAAAAGTAAAAGGAATCTGCGGGCTGCGCTGCCTGCCCCATGTGGAAAACTGTCGGGAAATGGTGAGACTCTGAAGAGCTGTTCATATGTGATGAGGACTTGGTGTTTTAATTCCTTTAGTGCTAACACCTCCAGTGGCAGCTAAAGAAGCAATTTGCTAATTGGAACTATCCATCCATCAGTATGAGGTGATCAAGTACCAGGAGATGGTGGCAGAGGCCAGGGACATGCCAATCATCACTGAAATTGATTGGCAGTAGATCAAGCACCAGGTGAATCTCAGTTTTTGACTGATTTTGGAGTAAGGCCAGTTTTGTTTTTGTAGCTTTGGCTTCTGTGGTTTAATAGGAGGCATGATAGAGGCAAGGGCTGTGGCACAGGGTTCAACTGAGGCCTGAATCCCAAGCCAAATAAAAGCCTATTCAGAGACACCTGGACCTCATTTGAGGTGGGCTGAGAAACCTGATCACTACGCATTGGGTTGAGTGGCCCAGAGCCACCCAGGGCCATCAGGGCACCACAAAGGAAGGGGAAACCACAAAAACAAGGGTCCTAGCAGACAGCACATCTTCACAGGAGAAGGTAGGGGGTGCGTTTCCCACCAGGCCTCTCATTCTTGCTTTCCCACAAAGCATCACCACACAGAATCTGATCCTTCTGCAGTTAAGCAGGAAGACCTGTTCCTTCCTACATGGTGCAGTGCACCATCTCCCAACCATATTTTCAAACCCAATTTTAACTGTATGCTAACTCCTGTTTTCCTCATCTGTCATTACTGCTGATTTAAGAAGCTCGTGGCAACCATACAGCACATGATGGACGTGCCATCATTTAGCAACAATAAAATACCACAGTCATGCACCTGTAGGCTATCAGTACACATCTCATGTGACCAAACGTCCTTCAGATCCAACCTTTACTATATATTGTGTGTGCAATAACAGTTGGCCAGCTATTCGCTGTATACAAAGACTTTGCACCTCAATAAAACTGTGGTATATACACCAGGCCTTCCAGACATCTCCAACAAATATTTATAATGGTTGGAATGAGAATGTCAAGGGAAAAGACATTTGTTATGCATGAGGAAACCTTGTATTAGAACAAACTGTTTGCATGCAGAAAGGACTGTGTGGTATTGATATAACAAACCCTGAATAACTTAAGTCCACGATATATTAAGGACCTCCTGAGTCCTTATATCCTAGTTTGACCCCTGAGTTCAAATGGAGGAGCACTATTATTTGTCCCCCATGTTAGAGAGGCCAAACTGGCCTCAAAGAGAAGTCAAGCATTGAGTGTCCTCAGTCCTATGCTATGAACTGCTCTTCCAGTAGAGATTCTGCAAACATCCTATACTTGGACTTTTAGCCCTCTTTTGAAGACGGCCTATACTGTTGTTTAAGATTTTCTTGGGTAGCCAGTCATTTTAACAATTGTTCTGTACAGCTTTTAAACTGCCCTGATGTTTTGAGAGAAGGTGGTACACAAATACTTTGATATATAAGTATAGCACAGAAACCGGGACTATTTTCTTCTCTACTCTCCTTAATAAAACAAACTAAGCAGGCGAATGAACCTCCACATTTTTCATTAATAAAGGGGTGGAAAGATTAAGAAGCCTCTTTCTCCCGACTGGTGAAATGACATATGGTAATTTGCCATGCATAGTAGACTGGGAAACAGCTTTCATTATACTAAACCTCCAAGTAGTCCTGTTGGAAGTCTGCCAGTATTTTAATTAACAAACCTGTCATATGTTTGGGTCATTTATGCCCACTTTGTAGACCAGAGAAAAATGGATTTCATATTTAGTTCTCCAGCTGATGGGTGCTGCTGTGCTATAGTTATGCTTCACACAAGCACTCAGTAGCAACCGTCTGTTATTACTCTAAATGAAATTATTTCAACTTGCACACTGCTTACTCATTTGCCCTTGACATGTTATTTGTGACCTTAAACATATGAAAACAATTCTGAGCAAGGTTTTTGCTGCTGCCCAGACACCAGTGTTTGAATCCTGATTGTTGTGGAGGATAAAAGCCAGGACTTTTTTCCCCAGCTGGAAGTCAGTTCTGGCACCTCTCAGATGGGAACCATTGCCATTCTGCGACAATGAGGGAAGCGTTCATGGTGAGTTCCGGCACCTCTTTTTCTAGAAAAATAGCATTGGCAAAAGCAGTGTTATGTCAAGCAAGGCTGGAACTAGGTGCATAGGAATCCCCATCAAAATGCCCTTCCGTACCCAGTTAGGATGGCTGAGCAGACATCACTAAAAAGAAGACAAGAAATAATATGTAGTCGAAATGGAGAATCCCAAGCCTAGGGTCAAAATGCGGTACTTTCTTGTGTAAAAATAGAGTAAAATGGAGATGTGAGCACATAAAGGTAAAGGGAGCCCTGACCATTAGGTCCAGTCGTGGATGACTCTGGGGCTGCGGCGCTCATCTCACTTTATTGGCCGAGGGAGCCGGCGTACAGCTTCCGGGTCATGTGGCCAACATGACTAAGCCGCTTCTGGTGAACCAGAGCAGCGCACGGAAACGCCATTTACCTTCCCGCCAGAGCGGTACCTATTTATCTACTTGCACTCTGATGTGCTTTCGAACTGCTAGCTTGGCAGGAGCAGGGACTGAGCAACGGGAGCTCACACCATCGCGGGGATTTGAACTGGTGACCTTCTGATCGGCAAGTCCTAGGCTCTGTGGTTTAGACCACATAGACACATGAAAATGTTTGTGTGGACGTTTCTTAAAGAAGAATTCACAAATTGATATGCAAATGGATTGAACTGGAAAGCTGAGAAACTGAAATTGACTGATTTGTGCTGCAGGTTTCCCATGGAAAGCTAGTCCTTCCTGTACTTTCTCTCCAGTCTGTTTATTAACTGTCAGCCCACCCTACAGCATTCTATCACTGAGTTCTGGGAGGGATAATCAAAATCAGGCATGCAAAGCCTCCCAGCTCTATTATCTGGGAAATGAGCATTTTTCGTCATCTCTGTTGGGCTTCCAGATGCATGAAGTGCAGTGGGGAAGGAGACAGGGGCATGCTTAACTTGTCTACCTCCAGTGGCCTATTCACCCATTTATTAACCTTTCCCTCAGCATTCCACCGGGACGCGGGTGGTGCTGTGGGTTAAACCACAGAGCCTAGGACTTGCTCATCAGAAGGTCAGCAGTTTGAATCCCCGCGACGGGGTGAGCTCCCGTTGCTCGGTCCCTGCTCCTGCCAACCTAGCAGTTCGAAAGCACGTCAAAGTGCAAGTAGATAAATAGGTACCGCTCTGGCGGGAAGGTAAACGGCGTTTCCGTGCGCTGCTCTGGTTCGCCAGAAGCGGCTTAGTCCTGCTGGCCACATGACCCAGAAGCTGTACACCGGCTCCCTCGGCCAATAAAGCAAGATAAGCGCCGCAACCCCAGAGTCGGTCATGACTGGACCTAATGGTCAGGGGTCCCTTTACCTTAGCTTACAGCATTCCACCACTTTGTCCACAGATCAATAAGATACATGGCAGTCCAGCCAGGTGCCTTTCTATCTCTCTAGGAGACAGGACTTCCAGCCCCATCTTCATGTGGCATCCAGATGCAGCCAAGAATGCACTGTTGAAACACAATGCCGAAGTGTATAATGTTGTCATCAAAGTTAGGGACATCTTGTCTGGGACTCTCTGGGAAGATGCTCAAATTTTAATCTACTTGTTTCTGAATTATAACCGAACATTTTAAAAAAAATGTAGTCTAGGGAGTTTTGTGCTGCTTTCCAATCACATTAATCTTGGCTAGTGTGTCATTTTAATCTGTGTAGCAGTGTGTTCTTCACTCCTAGACAAAAAATTATGAGAGGCTCCACTCTGATAGAAGTAAATAAGCTTTGTTCTCTCCAAGCTCATTTAGCTCAACCAAACATTCCTTGATATATTTTGAGATGCTAGAGCATGTTGTGCCTGTACACATAGGTCATAGAATCATAGAACTGTAGAATTGGGAGGGATCCTGAGTGTCATTTAGTCCAACCCCTTGTAGTGCAGGAATCTCAACTAAAGCATACATGACAGATGGCCTCTGATTAAAAAACTTCAAGGAAGGAGAGTCTGCCACCTCTTGTGGGAGTCCATTCTATGGTCAAATAGCCAGTGTGGTGTAGTGGTTAAGAGCGGTAGTCTCGTAATCTGGTGAACCGGGTTCGCGTCTCCGCTCCTCCACATGCAGCTGCTGGGTGACCTTGGGCCAGTCACACTTCTCTGAAGTCTCTCAGCCCCACTCACCTCACAGAGTGTTTGTTGTGGGGGAGGAAGGGAAAGGAGAATGTTAGCCGCTTTGAGACTCCTTAAAAGGGAGTGAAAGGCGGGATATCAAATCCAAACTCCTCTTCTTCTTCTTACTGTCTGGAAGTAATTCCGGGTGTTAAAAGTTGGAATCTTTTTTCTTATAATTTGAAGCCATTGGTTTGGGTCCTGCCCTCTGGAGCAGGAGAAAACAAGCATGTTCTGTCTTCCATGTGACAAGAAGATTTAAATCAGGGGTGGGGCAGAGGCGGAGCTAGCTGTTTTGGCACGCGGAGCAGCGCACAACCTGTGCACTCGGGGGCAGGCCTAGCCACCCGTAGGGGCACTGCAAGCATCGAGCGTCCCAGGGGGGTGACACCCACAGTGGGTGGCGAGCGTCCCAGGGGGGCGGTAGGGTGCACTCCCCTCAGGGATGACACCTGGGATGGCTACCCCCACCACACCCACTTCCTCCACCACTGGTGTGTGGAACTTGCAGGCATCCAAGATGTTGGTAGACTCCAACTTCCACCATCTCTGATCATTGAGCATGCTGGCTGTGTCTGATGAACTAAAGGTTTCTGAGCCCTGATTTAAATAATTGCATGAGCTATAGGACATCATAGTCCACATTATATTTTTGACAATAGAGAAACTATTTCTACCATATCCTCAGAATGAAATCTGGTGAACTGATTCTTAAATGCTTTAATGTCACACTGCAGTACAGGATACTCTCATGGTTTTAGAGATCTCCATCCAAATTATGTGCACTAAACCCTTTTTACACCCCAAACACTTTGCGGTTATCAATCATTAGTGATTTAAATACCTTTCTCTCTTTTTTTATCTAGAAAAAAGCCCCCACAGCCTTGTGTAACTGAAAATATAATGTTGTTGTTGTTTAGGCGTTTAGGCATGTCCGACTCTTCGTGACCCCATGGACCAGAGCTCGCGAGGCACTCCTGTCTTCCACTGCCTCCTGCAGTTTGGACAAACTCATTTTAGTAGCTTCGAGAACACTGTCCAACCATCTTGTCTTCTGTTGTCCCCTTCTCCTTGTGCCTTCAATCTTTCCCAACATCAGGGTCTTTTCCAGGGAGTCTTCTCTTCTCATGAGGTGGCCAAAGTATTGGAGCCTCAGCTTCGGGATCTGTCCTTCCAGTGAGCACTCAGGGCTGATTTCCTTCACAATGGATAGGTTTGATCTTCTTGCAGTCCATGGGACTCTCAAGAGTCTCCTCCAGCACCATCGGTAAAATATAATAGGAGATCCAAAACTTAAAACTAGGCTCAGCCCATTGGAAAGTTTGTTTCCCTCCAAAGTACAAAAATGGATAGTATGATTTCTGAAACAGTAACTACAAGCAGTTAAATTTGTATGACACATTTCATGTTCTCAGAGCTGTGTAATATATAAAACATTGGTAATAGAATTCTGGAGATGCTGAGACACCTGTGTAATTTGTGTGAAAGCTGCAAGATTCAACTCTGAATCCTTTCAGAATATTGGTTTCTTTTTACTGCAATAAAAGGCATTATGTCTTTTTCTCCTAAAAAAAAAGCAAAATCTGTCATCTTGTGAATATCCTCTCTTTTGTTGATCCCAGCTTTAACACTTCAGAAATTTTCTTGGGCTGTGAATTAAAGGAGAAAAATGTGACATTTGAAGCTGCATACTTCAATATATCAATATATTTATGGACAGAGAAATCCAAAATGGATGTGAGAAGAAGAATCTAAAACAAAAGCACTGTCAGATCCAAAGCTTTGCTGATTGCATTTCTTAGGCTTTTGTTTTCTCCTTCTTTTTCTGGGCAGTTGCTTTTTCCCTTCAAAATCTTGGTCCCAAAAGCTGGATGAGAAGGAACTGTATTTTGCTGAAATGGATTATTTGTATGGACACTGCTTTTATAAGCTGTTGAGAAATGCATTGGCAATGTTAATAGTTCTGGTCCAACAAGGAAGCCTCCTCCCACACACAGCCAGCTCTGGATAAAGCCAATTAGATAATAATTTCAGTAATTGGCTCGCTCTTTTTCTTCACATTCTTTCAAAAGCTGTGGAATGCTTTGGATTCTGCACTTTCTTTTATATTTTCTGCTCTGTGTATGTTCATCTTGCCCTTGCTTTTTCATGCTATA
The DNA here is from genome assembly GCF_964188305.1 of Podarcis bocagei. Classification (NCBI taxonomy): domain Eukaryota; kingdom Metazoa; phylum Chordata; class Lepidosauria; order Squamata; family Lacertidae; genus Podarcis; species Podarcis bocagei. Next base: position 58,760,810 of record NC_138134.1, read on the forward strand.
TAAAAATTAATTTAAAACATTCAAAAAAGAAATGCCCTGGCCCCTTATTCATGGACCGAGGGATAGTGCATATCCTTTGTATGCAAGGGGTCCCAAGTTCAATCTATGACACCTCCAATGGGTCCCATCTGATAACTTAGAGGAAGGGCCATAGCTCACTGGTAGAGCCATCTCTGCCTCGCATGCCAGAATTGCCAGGTTCGTCTCCAGGTAGGGCTGCTGTCAGTCAGTGTACACAACACTGAGCTGGATTGCCTGTTGGTCTGCCTCAGTATAAGGCAGCTTCTTATGTCCCTAACTTTGTTGTTGTTTAGTCGTTTAGTCGTGTCCGACTCTTCGTGACCCCATGGACCAGAGCACGCCAGGCACTCCTGTCTTCCACTGCCTCCTGCAGTTTGGTCAAACTCATGCTGGTAGCTTTGAGAACACTGTCCAACCATCTCATCCTCTGTCATCCCCTTCTCCTTGTGCCCTCAATCTTTCCCAACATCAGGGTCTTTTCCAGGGAGTCTTCTCTTCTCATGAGGTGGCCAAAGCATTGGAGCCTCAGCTTCAGGATCTGTCCTGCCAGTGAGCACTCAGGGCTGATTTCCTTCAGAATGGAGAGGTTTGATCTTCTTGCAGTCCATGGGACTCTCAAGAGTCTCCTCCAGCACCATAATTCAAAATAATATATTCTTCAGCGATCAGCCTTCTTTATGGTCCAGCTCTCACTTCCATAAATCACTACTGGGGAAACCATAGCTTCAACTATACGGACTTTTGTGGGCAAGGTGATGTCTCTGCTTTTTAAGATGCTCTCTAGGTTTGTCATCGCTTTTCTCCCAAGAAGCAGGTGTCTTTTAATTTTTTGACTGCTGTCACCACCTGCAGTGATCATGTAGCCCAAGAAAGTAAAATCTCTCACTGCCTCCATTTCTTCCCCTTCTATTTGCCAGGAGGTGATGGGACCAGTGGCCATGATCTTAGTTTTTTTGATGTCCCTAACTTGGAGAACTGCTATTGGTCAGGTTCTAGACAGTACTGAACAAGAAGAGCCAATGGATTGGCTTGGTGTAAGAGAGCTTCTGGTGTCCATCTTTGTTACCTACCCCACTGAAGGGACCTCTGCCTTTGTCACTGCCCCAGCCCACCCAACATTCACAGCATAGATTTAAAGCACTATGATACCATTTTAAACTGTCATGGCTCCCCCCCCCCCGAAAAGAAAACACCAATATGAGAACTGTAGTTTGTTAAGGGTGCTGAGAGTTGTTAGAAGGTATCTATTCCCATTAACATTAAAGAATAACCAAAGAGGAAACATTTTCACCCCACCCCCAAATTCCCAGACTTCCCTCCAACCCCTCTTTTGGTTCCTAAATAAAACAAAACATGAGAATCATGTGGGGCAATATGGTATTGATATAATGTGGCATATATTGGAGGGGGTGGAATTATATAATTGAAAGCTAATAAAAATATTTAACAAGAAAAGAAAGAAGAAGATATCTATTCCCCTCACACAACTAAAATTCCCAGAGTTTCCTGCGAAGCAGAAATGATAGTTAAATCACTCTGGGAAATGTAGCTTTGTGGGGGGAATGGGCATCAACAATACTCAGCACACTTAACAAACTACAGCTCCCAGGATTGGGAAGCCGCAACTGTTTAGAATGATACCATGACACTTTAAAAATATAATGTGAATGTGGCCTTGGTCACACTCAGCAAGGCCCAGATAAAACGCTTGGGACTGCCTCTTTTATATATACCAGCAGATTGAGGTTCAGAGCAGTCTTGTTCAGTGTGTTTCCATCTGAAAGCATTTCTTCTCTATAACACTAACTTCCTCCACAAATCTGCACTTCTTGTTCTTGCTTCACAGGAGGAGATTTAATGAAGCAAACATTTAAACCTCGGTGTCCTGGTCAGGTCTACCCTGACGCAGCTGAATAATTTCCAGACACACAGTTCTGCAGGACAGGATGCAGCAATGGTCACAGTGAAAGTCTGGACACAGTGTTCCTGGATGTCCCTGGGCAACCTTGAACATAAATTTGTGCAGCTCTAATGGGCCCGTTATTCCACTCGTACCCAAGGAGAGGGCACAGAGGCATTGTCTTGTTTGAAATAGATTTGAGACACTTCACCTATGGGCCTCTGCTGAGACGTTTGAGCAAAAATTAACAACTGTGAAATGAATAGTTAGGAATCTATGGGCTGCTGTAGGTGGCTGCTACAGCGGCTTCTCGTTTCATTGTTCAAGCACTGAATAATCAGCATGCAGTAAAACTCCGGGTGAAGATTTTAAGAAATTTGCTCTGTATAGAAACATACATTTTTCTGCAGAGGGGAAAATGTTTTCAGTATGGTTCAGCTTGAATGAGGAAAGGTTTGTCAGGGGGGCATAGTGCTTAGCAACTCTGAAATCATCACTGCACTGGGTCAAGAGAGCATTTACCCAAGAGTTTTCCAAAGAACTCAGATGTGAAATTGCTGATCTCCAAACAGAAATATGTAACTAGTCCCTCTATACCTGAAGACTGGAAAGTGGTAAAAACAGTTTTAAAAGGGATTGGAGGGAGAGATTCAGGAAATGACAATAAACTGAACCCAGCTGCTCTTAGTAGGTAGCAGGGCAGAAGACACAGCACCGCTCTTGCCCCCACCCCATGAAACCTATCTATGATACTACACAACCAGTCACATTCCCAAGTTGTTCTGGGCCTGGATGTGGACAGGTGGTCCTAGGGCTGTGCAGGGTTGGTTTGCCCAATCTATGGGCCGTGAATTGGGGCCACAGAGCAGATCAGGGTGTCTCTGCACAGCCTTTTCAATAAAGTACCTCACTTGACAAATAAGGGTAGCAGACGTGTAACAGGAGGACAGTTCTGCTTAAGCACTTGTTAAAGAATAGGAATCAAATAGTAGGAATAAATGGAAAATTATAGGAGGGAAGAAATGAGGTCCCTCAAGGATCATTATTTATACCTCTGCTTTTAAACTTGTTCATAAATGGCCTGGAATTATGGATGAGCAGCGATGTGGCCACGTTTGCTGATGACATGAATTGTTCAGGATAGTAAGAACTAAAGGGGATTGGAAATGGATCCAAATGGATCTCTCCAAGCTGGGTGAATGGGCATTGCAAATACTTTTCAACGCAAGGCAGTGTAAAGCAATGCACATTAGAGCAAAAAGTCCAGGCTTCATATATATGCTAATGGGAGGCTGAACTGGGGGTGATTGACAAAAAGGTTTTACTTTGATCCAAAAGACTGCAGGATAGACAGATATTCAACGGAACAGATATTCTTTCCTAGGGATGGGTGAATCCAGGCTTCAGGTCATTCAGTTCATCAGTTTTATGGCCTTAAGTTCACAAAACACCACTAAAAGAAACCAGAAACTGCTAGCAACATTTATCTGACCTGCTGAAGAGCTCTTAAACCAGTCTTACAAGCAAGAAATCAACAAATTTCTTAATATTTGCATACAGGCCAGACAACATACTTACTACTGACTGTATTTAGAGTGTGACCTACCTTTTGCTTTCAGTGTGCCCACCAGAGACTTCTATGATGCCAGTGAAAGGTCTCGGTAAATATTCCTTAAGAAACCACAATGCACAAGAGACTGTTCGGCCTGCTCCATTCCTGTTTGCACTTGCTCAGCTTTTCCTATGCTGTACACTCTCTTTAAACATCCTTTAAACATCCCCACATTTCAATAGATGCCAGAATTGGCCACTTGCCCTCCCATCCATTCTGAGCAAAGGAGAAGTGCAAAGAGCTTTTTCTCTTTCATCCTTCTACCTGGTGCTATTTTTCTGGAAAACGAGGTGCTGGAACTCACCATGAACGCTTCCCTTGTTCTCGTATAATGGCAATGCCGCCCACCTGAGAGGTGCCGGAACTGAGTTCTAGTAAGTTTTAGCTTGAAAAAAGCCCTGCACAGAAGATTTTGTGGAGGAATCTTCTCCTCTTAAGTAATATAGACTCTATAGTTTCTTGGATTATATAGTGCTACTGTCAGGAAAAACTCTACTTTAAATTTGTTTTATACTGTCCTTTAAGTAATGTTTTTAATTAGTTCGTTTTTGTTTTTATTTTATAATGATGTTGATAAATATTGTGAGTAGCCTTGAATTCCAATTTGGGAGACAGAGCAGAAAATAAATACACTAAACAACAAACATTTAAGCAAAACAATGAAAGACGGTGCTGACCCCAATCCACACATCCAGCAGCACACAGGCAGCGCAGAGCATCACAAACACTAACAGAGAAGCTTATGCTCATGCACTTCTCAAAGGAAATGATAACCATCAGTACAAAAGAAAATACTAGAGAGAGAATTGTGAAATGAAAGGGGTTTTAGGCATGTGCGTGTTGGCTATGGACTAGATTGGAGCTAATGAGAGACAAGGAGATGAAACACTGTGCAAATTCAGAATCCCTGTAAACTGTACAAATGGGTCAGCTGTATTGGCTTCCAAATGCAATGTGAAGGAAATAAATAATGGAAATATTTTTTTGCCTCCTAGCCCACCTACTATTATGCACTTATTTCTCCTGCTGAGGTCCTGCTCAGGGTGCCCCCCCCCCCACACAGTGTGGGAGAGCCAGTGTGGTGTAGTGGTTAAGAGTGGTAGTCTCGTAATCTGGGGAACCGGGTTCGCATCTCTGCTCCTCCACATGCAGCTAGCTGCTGGGTGACCTTGGGCCAGTCACACTTCTTTGAAGTCTCTCAGCCCCACTCACCTCACAGAGTGTTTGTTGTGGGGGAGGAAGGGAAAGGAGAATGTTAGCCGCTTTGAGACTCCTGAAGGCGAGTGAAAGGCGGGATATCAAATCCAAACTCTTCTTCTTCTTCTTCTTCTGGTTTGATGAGCGCAATGTATTCCACATGTGGCTGCTGCCTCTGGAGACTGGCACCTAGCTTCAGCCATTCTGACTGGCTATAGGAGAGGGAGATATGATGAAGAAGAAGGAGGAGGAGGAGGAGGAGGAGGAGGAGGAGGAGGAGGAGTTTGGATTTGACTTTCTCACTACCTGAAGGAGTCTCAAAGCGGCTAACATTCTCCTTTCCCTTCCTCCCCCACAACAAACACTCTGTGAGGTGAGTGGGAATGACTTCAAAGAAGTGTGACTAGCCCAAGGTCACCCAGCAGCTACATGTGGAGGAGCGGAAACGCGAACCCAGTTCACCAGATTACGAGTCTACCACTCTTAATCACTACACCACACTGGCTTCCTCCATTGGGCGTGCAAACGTACCAGATCCATTTGGCCCATTCTTTCCCTCAACTGTCCTCAACAGCAGCAGTGGCGCCAAGTTACCCCAAGATTGAGAGGGCCTGGTGCACATTGCGTGTGTTTGATGCCACATCATCTTGAGGAGGTTGAGCATTCTGGAGGAGCCGGACACTGAAACTGGACTCTACACTTGGCTTCTTACACCCCCTTAACATTGAAGGGGCCTGAACCCCTTCCAAAAAATTTTGAGGGGGCTGAAGACACCTTGATCCCCTAGAGTAGGCACGCCTGAGCAGCAGCCCTTCTATCTGGTTGCAGCAGAGGCACAAATGAGGCAGCAGGGGCCACATCCCATTCGCTTGGCTGAGATACTAGCTCTATTTGGCCCTTCCTCTCCCTGTTAGTTTTCATTCAAGCTGGTCATTATAAGTCACAGGGGTGTCCAAACTTTTTTCAAAGAGGGCCAGATTTGATGAAGTGAACATGCATGAGGGCCCCCCAAAGTTAGTTGTTCACCTTCTTTTAGGATTTTACCCCAGGAAATGAACTGCCTGTTATAAGAACTCTGCAATTCTACAAAGAACCGATGTCTGAGTTTGCATGTTTTTCTTCTCCTGATCCATCACTTACCTTTTGTGTCTTTTTTCTTTTCTTTTCTTTTCTTTTTTTTGCAACAGGTCCAAAACTTTCTAGACAAGGCCCCCAAATTTGGGTTCTCTAAACCCAGGTATGTGGGGGTTCTTTATAGCTATTTACTCGGAGCTGAGTGAAATACATTTCTCATCTGCTCAGGGGCTGTTTTATTTATTCATACTTCAGATGTTCCAGAGTTGAGATCTGGCATTATAAAAAAAATATGCCATAGTTGAATCCTGGCATAAATGAAGCTCTACGGGGCAGCTGCAAAACTGGATACGTCCTCAAGCCAAAAGAGGAATGTCAAAAAAAGCTTCCGTTTTGGACAGAGTTTCATAACATTTGTGATATTCTGCACTGGAATGACCCTCACTAAGTTCTTACAAATGCAATTGTAAATATGGATCCTGTATTAAATACCCAAGGAAATAGCAACTGCACAGTGAGTTTTAGCAGTTTCAGAACGTCTAAAAAATTGTATTTACAAGTCCTGTGCATCCTTTTTGATGAAATAAATGACACTTCGCAGCAAAGTGTCTATACAAGTCCTTACCTATTCATATCAGAAATGGAAATAAGTGGAACTATTACTTTGATCCAAAATCTCCCTGTAGGCAGTTATAATCTTTGATACATTCCTACCCAACTTCATGATAAACTGTGGCTATTTTTGCTCAGAAGAAGAAGAATAAAAAAGGTGGGAAGTTCTGTACAGCTCCCAATTGTGATAGGATAAATGAAACAAATAATGAAATGAGAGAGGGGGTATTACAAATGTTATTTTTTCAAGTTATCACAGTTGCTATCATTTCAAAAATATTTACTGACAGGTTCATTGGGTTATTCTAGCCAGAGTAGACCCAATGAAATCAACCCATTGTTTCCAACTCGACACCTGCATTCATAGTCATTGGTTAGTTTTCCCACTCCTGCCTAATAGGAAGCTCCCTTATACCATTGGTCAATCCAGCTCAGTATTGTCCACATTGCCTGGCAATGGATTTCAGGCTGGGGTCTCTCCAAGCCCTACCTGGAGATGTTGGGAATTGAAACTGGTACCTTGTGCATACAAAGCAGATGCTCTACCACTGAGCCATGGACCTTCCCCTGATACAAATCTGTCGTCCTCTCATCCAATAGGTAGTAATCAGGAAGATCCAGCAGTGCTTGTTCCTTCATCCCAGCAGCCTTTGATGCAACCTGAAACCTGCACAGCCCTGAACAGTCTCCTTTGAATGTCTGCTTTGTCTCCTACATTCCAGCTTAAGGCTGTGATTAAATGCAGAGACCACAACTTCAACATTGACCAGATTTTTTCCCTCCTCTTCCACACCCTTGCTCTGTTTACCATCTACCTTGATGAAGAGTCCTGGAGAATTCAAAAAAACCAGCACACTATTTTGTGACATTTGGGTGAGCTAAATAAAGGTAAGCGGGACGCAGATGGCACTGTGGTCTAAACCACTGAGCCTCTTGGGCTTGCCGATCAGAAGGTTGGTGGTTTGAATCCCCGCGACAGGGTGAGCTCCTGTTGTTCTGTCCCAGCTCCTGCCAACCTAGCAGTTTGAAAGCACGTCAAAGTGCAAGTAAATAATTAGGTACCGCTCCAGCGGGAAGGTTAACAGCGTTTCCGTGTGCTGCTCTGGTTTCACCAGAAGTGGCTTAGTCATGCTGGCCACATAACCCGGAAAAACTGCGGACAAACGTCGGCTCCCTTGGCCAGTAAAGCGAGATGAGCGCCACAACCCCAGAGTCGTTTGCGACTGGACTTAACTGTCAGGAGTCCCTTACCTTTACCTTTACCTTTAAATAAAGGTATTGCCCTAATTGGTGCTTTTCTTATGAGCCAACACAGCTACTTTTACTTTGTAGTTCTTTCATGATCTTATTGTAATGCATATGCTTCTTATTTTGTTGTCTATTTTTTGAAATAACTTTATTTCAAAATAAAATTCCATGTTGTTGGGGGAGAGAACTGGAGGCAAAACAGAAGGTGAGAAAGTGTCTTTATCCTCATCACACATGCAAGTGTATCACTGGATGGGTGCAAAAATTAGCTTGTATGTCTAAACAAGCAATCACACCACAGATTATATTTTGTTGTTCAATTGAGACAGTTAACCTTTCCAACTATGGGTTGTCAAGTGATGAGAAATGGAGCAATAAATCAAGGTCTCCAATACATGGTTTATGAATATAATAAATATGGCATTTAAAAAACCTTCCATTCCAGGATGAAGACTGGAGTGGGAGCACAGAGAATGAGAAATGAGCCATGTTGTAGTTTTCTATTGCTATTGAGAACTTCAGCAGAAATAACAAGCATTATTGTTGCACACAAACACAGAATTCTGTGATACTGCAGATGTTATGTGGGAGTAGGATAATATTTTTTCAATATGTGATCGTATTTATAAAATATTGTGCTTCAGGCAACGTTAAAATGAGCACTGGATTTTTAAGATAATGTTTTAACAATGATTTGGCAGTTTTTGCCTACACAGTACCATAGTCCTTTCAGGAAAATCCATATGCTGAGTTCAGAACAATGAACTTGTCAACAAATATTTGTGAAATGATGGCAGATATGATTACCATGACAAATGTGAAAAAATAAAATTAATCTCTCTTCCCTCTCTCTTTCCTTATGAGATTGTTTGCCAAAGAAAACAAACCTCTGCTTCATTGTTTTAGACACCTGTCTGATTCCAGCTAGATAGAAATATTTATCTTTAAAAAACTATACAATTTGATATTTCTATAATTGTCTTAATTATCTTTGTTTCTTTGATACATTTCTACTCTGCTATCCCATCACCCAGTACTGAAGGGATTATTTATAACAAGTTTTTATTTGCCTGCTACATGGAAAAATGGAGATGTTGTCAGGCAAATTTCTCTAGTGAGGGCACTTCAGAGGTGTGGCTGCCACAATTGAAAATACATTTTTCTGCTTGAGGCAAGTACGCCCAGCCCAGACAAGGCATAGGCCCTATCTACACTATAGATTTATACATCATAGTACATGCATTTTCCCCAATGGGTGTGGTGCTGTGTGTGTGTAAACCCCTGTAAAAACTACCAAGAATTAAAACAGACAGAATAAGTGGTCACCCAAGAAACATCATAGCTTTGGAACTACTATAGACAGTGTTTTTTTCAGGGGGGAGATGCAGTATTTATTTTCCCCTGATTTGAACTATAAATTGGTGATTGTCTTGAGTCAAAATGAGAATACCCTTAAACATTTTTTTAGTGGGGGGGGGGAAGCACTGACTATAGATCACTCATTTCTACTATACCACTATGTTCATATTTACTAGAGTGAAGAGAGAGACTGGCAATAATAGTTTGGTGAATGAGAGAAAGATATTGAAGGGATATTGGGAAGGATGGTGTATTTGTGTGTACTGCTGAATATGTGAGGGTGATAAATTGGATGAGTGGTGGGTATCTTCCAATTTGTATAGATGTAAGCATTTGGTTGTGGTGTGTATGTGTTATTGGGGTGAGTGTCGTCGGTTGTGAATCCAGATTTGCCTGCCTCGGCAAGAGGGAGACTGAAGAAGGAAGAAATTCCAAACATCCCTTAGGATGTTTTCCAAGTGTGCTGCTATGCTTTTCACCAGTGGCGGCGGCGGTGGTGGCAGTGGCGAAGAAGAAGTTTGGATTTGATATCCTGCTTTATCACTACCCGAAGTAGTCTCAAAGTGGCTAACATTCTCCTTTCCCCCACAACAAACACTCTGTGAGGTGAGAGGGGCTGAGAGACTTCAGAGAAGTGTGACTAGCCCAAGGTCACCCAGCAGCTGCATGTGGAGGAGTGGAGATGCGAACCCAGTTCACCAGATTACGAGTCTACCGCTCTTAACCACTACACCACACTGGCTCTCTGGAGAAAGAAGGGTGCGGTGGGGGCTGTCTGCCCCAAGTGTCATCCCTGAGGGGGGTGACAAAATCCCCCCTGGGTGGATTGCTGCCATGCTGATTGCCCCAGGGGGGGATCGCTGCCGCACTGATAAGGACACCTATAGGAACAGAACGGGGCGTGCCAAGGGGCCTCAGCTGCCCTACAGCTGGAGGGAGGCAACAAGCGGACAGCGGACAGCGGACGTGACGAGGCTATGGGCGCCATACACCCCATCCCTATGGGCGCCGCACCCCTGTCCCATCCCTCCCTATGGGTGCCTACAGGTGGTCATCCCACCCCTACAGGCGGTTCATCCAGACCCTATGGGCGGTTCACCCCACTACTGGGTGCGCCACCCCAGGTGCCCCAAAGGCTTCCTCCACCGCTGCTTTTCACAGGGATTTTATTCTTTTATTGCATTGTATTATACTGTAGTTTTTCAGTTTCACTGCCTTGTATACCACTTAGAAACTTAAGTTGTATTTATAAGTATATGAAATAAGTATTTTGTTCAGCTAAATCTGAAACCCCGCCTTTTGTGCATCACCTTCACAAGTATTTGTTGTTTCTCCATGGTGTTCTGTAACAAGCAAAAGATTTTACATAGCTCTGCTATGTAAAATTTATGTTTTAAAGGAAATATTGCTTGTATATGTTCTTAAAATATTGCCTGTGCTGATGTCATGTAATACAACATCTCTGACCTTTAAGCCCAAGAAAATGCATTATGGTTTCTATGCACTTCGGCAAGTGGTTCATGTGTAAGCTGTGAGAAAATAAAGCTTAAAAAAAACTGGCATGGATATCATTTAATCAATAACACACTGGCCTGGTGAAATAAGATAGGCCTTTCATTTTACTCCAGTTTCCTACTCTTTTTGTGTCTGTGCCCTCCAGGGATGGCGGAGGGATGCAATTGAGTCTGCATTGAAAAGGTGGACCTACCTAATTCTCTCATTACAAAACAGTACATAAACTGAAACACAGCCATCCTGTGAAATTGGCAGGTCTCCAAATTTTGCACTGCAATCCTCCAGCCAAGCTAATATATGCAAAAATGTGTGTGTTAAAGTGTGTATAAAAGTTCATATTATGAAAAAGCATGTGAAAATGCTTCACATTAGGGGAAATAGACACATCAGTTAAAATGCTGGTGAATTTTCAAGAGTACTTAAAAAAAAAATTCACAAACTCGTGTGGAAATGTGGAGAGATTGAATTTATGATTGAAAAAAAGAGAGGAACGGAATTGACAAATTTGCCCATCCCTACCACACACCTCAAACCAAAATCAGTTCTGCACAATTCCATATGGTAAAACTGAGAAATAAGCTTTTGTTGCCCAAGGCATCACTTTATTTTCACTTCTCTTGAGGAAACCACAGATGAACATAGCTGTGTGGACAGGCAGCTAAGTGTACAGAACTCTGATTGTAGGGGCAGTTCCACATGTAAACAAAACAGGTTGGGTTTTTTTCAGGGAACAGGTATAGGTGGTCATTTTTTAAATCAAGACTTTTCTCTAATAAGGCATCCTGTGACCAAGGTAAGCTTCATGATTGAGTGGAGATTTGAACCCAAATTTCATCTGTCATACTGGCTTCTTTTTAAAAGCAGTGGTGGCCCCCACTTGAAAAGTAATGTGCAAATATAAAGAACTGAAGAAACATTTTTGGAAGCATATTAATGACGTCCAAACACTGAACCCTAAGTAATATGTGTGTGCATATATGTAGTGAGTGAATGCATAAAAGCAGGGAGCAATTGGCAGGGGGGGGAACCATTCTGTTCTGGAGCCTGACGAAAAAGAATAGCCCATTCATAAATTGAAAGGTAGTCTGTTTTTCTGTGTCATTGTGTAAATGAATCACTCATGTCTGCACATGGGAGTTGCTCCTTAGATCTCTTAGAGGAAACAGAGGCTATTTGCAGCCGTGTTCTTAGGGATTGTGCCAACCACCTGGTTACAGAAAGGGCTGCATTCATGCCTGACCATTGAGAGGTTGTGCTATTCTGGAAACTGCTCTCGCTGAGCAAGCTTTATACCATTGCCAGGCTTATGCAGAATGGATGTGGTCCAGGAGCTGAGAGTGTTGATATGCCTGAAGTAGCCAAAAATATAAATAAGGAGGTACAGCATCTCTCAGTCATTAAAAGAGAAGGATCTTATGCTTGGGAGGTAGGGCCACGTGGTTTTAAAAGGATGGTAGTGGCAGATGGTTGGCTGGAAGGAGACTCTGGATTGTGGTTTTGAATATTTAAAAACAACAACGAGCAGCTCCATCTGTAGAACCTTGTTGCAGGGGATACTTGATTCCCAAGGTGGGAGTGGGGTGGGGGGGACTGGTGCTTTAGTATGACATCAGTCTCTGAAGCATCTGTGGACATATCTGTTTCTTGCCTGGCTGAAAGATGGGCGGATGACTGTATTGGTATTTTTCATAAACCCTTAAATCATTTCCTAAAGTCATTTGTATGCCCTGCCGGCTGAGCTTCAGTTCCTGAATTAGCTCTCACGTGAATGAGGTCATTGCTATGGCTATGGCTTTGCCTATCCCTCAAGTCGTGATCAGAATTTTAAATGTGGGGGAGATTGGCTTGGTGCTGTAGGATTCCCTCTCCTATCAGAGTTTGTGGACCTCATCTATGACACCTGTCAGTTTAGGGGAAGATATGAAAACCCCATTCTGGCGTTACAGCAACACATACTGTATCAGGGCTGAGGAGCCTGTGGTCTTCCAGATGTTGTTGGCCTCCAGTTCCCATCAATGCCAACCAGCGTAGCCAATAGTTAGGGATGGTGGGAGTTGCAGTCCAACAACCCTGGAGAGCTCCATCTCTGCAATATATAAACCTTTGTAGGGGGCACAGGGTGAGTGCATCATTGTTGCCACCAGCATCACCATCCACTCGGTCTGTGACCTCCCCACCCCACCCCATGTGGAACTAAAGGAGGCTTCTAGTGGCATTCACTTCAGTGTGAGCAGAAATCTCCACACATCAAGGGTCCTACATCAAGCAAATGTGATTAGACAGCCCTCTTGAGAACTTCTTCAGTCAACACAGGAAGGGTGAGAAGAGAGGGCAGAGCCAACAATCACAGAGGCAGTGGGAGTGAGGTGGGCATTCATGCCCCCCCTGCCTCCTTCACGGACTTAAATTTCCTGTTCAGGCATAGTACCTGGACCAAGGCCAGAAAAACGTATTTAGTATATTTGTATCCTGCTTTTTGACTGGAGTCCTCTCAGGCTCCCGCAAAATCCTTAAGATGCAAGCGTTCCATTCAAAAGCTTACAATGCAAACACTGTAACCAAGATAGAGACACAAATCACTGGGGAAAGAGAAAGAGGAAAAGAACAAGTCACACATTCATGGACGATAAGGGGAGGGGTGGTGAACTCTGTCCTTCATGTGGAGAATTGTTTAGTTCCTTTGAAACATGGAAGAGTAGTAGAAAGGGCAAATCAAAGCTGATGTTGTCCGCCTTCCACTCTGGGTTCTCGCTCACAGAGCAGCAGGTCTTACATTGACACCCACTCAAAAATCCCAGTCTATGAACATGAACCAAGAACCTCTACACCGGTGACAAGACTGTTGTTTTCCATTCCTGTGTATAATTAGCTAAGAAATCAGAATTTTCTGCTCTGCTCTGTCTCCATCACAGGAGGGCAACTCAGAGGCAATTCCTAGTTTGTAAGTTTAGGGTCTGGTTCTAAATTGACAGTGAACACACAGGCCAGAAGCACCATGGCCATTGCAAGAGACTTTGCTACCAGAGGCAAAGGGCAACATGGTCCTGTCCCCCAGTGCAGTTAAAGCTGACTTCAACACTGGTGATGGGACAGCATCCTCTAAGTCTAATGCACCTGAGAGCATCCGGTTAGCTTAGGGCAGGCATGTCCAACAGGTGGGTCATGGCATGAAGTTTAGTGACCACCTTTGGCCAACCCTCCCCTAAAAAAAAGCTCAACTCCTGGCAATGACAAATGGGCAAATGGGTAGATCACAGCTGGTCTTTTTATACTGTGAGTAGATTGCAGTCTCTTGGGAGCTGGACATGCCTGGCTTAGGGGGTGTAGGGCAGGCCACATGAACATACACAGCTCTGCCCTCCAGTGGGTTGCAGTGCTTCCTGCCCCATCAGCACCTGCTGCCTGACACTGCCCAATGGTAGGGCTGGCCCTGTGTTTGAACTGGGCTGTGGACACAGTTGTGAATTTCCACTGGACATAGAGGAAACTGAAATCTAGCCTTGCTGCAGCGGTGGTGTAGAAAAAAGCTGTAGAAAACAGAAATGAAAATGAAATCTGAGGAGCCTTTGGGGAGCCTTGTAGAAAGCTGAAAGCGCAGCCTTCATATCTGTTTTACATTTCTGTTCCCTCCTCCTCCTCCTCCAAAGAACAGCCTGCTTTTATGCATTCTTTTGGTTGTTTTATGCATTCTTTTGGTTGCTCCTGAATTTGGAAACAGAAATTAAGGAGCAGCTTTGCAGTCATTCCATGGGAGTCTCCAAAGCTCAACTGGCCTTAGGTTGATTTTGGGGCTACGATAATTCATCGCTTGCTATCTTATTTGTACCAATGTGAGATCCCAGAAGCCTGCCAGCACTAGAATAAGTGAAAAGTCTGCATCTTGCCACGTAGGCGTTAGGAAATGCCTTGATGATGTGTTGCCTTTTTGAAACATAAAAAAACAGAAAGTATTCCAGTAAATGGTAGATTTATGCTCCAAGGCTTTATAGCTTTTAAAAAGCCAGGCAAGAACTGCCTGCCCACCTTTTTTCATCATTAGCTTAAAACTGGAAATAATGGATCTAGCAACATCTAAAGCTGGAAAGGAAGGCAATAGTTGTGTCTTCTGGGGCTAAATGGGGGGGGGGAGAGACTAGGTTCCTTTTATATATATTTACATACTGATGCAGTGTAGAGAGAAAATTATCTAGAGGACACCACATATCTTAATGACCCCCACCTCAGATGAGAAATTGACCATCATACAACACTGCTCTGTCGAGCTTAAACTGGAATGTTCTACTTTTGGGGAACTGATTGTAGCAGTATCAGCCAACTGCAAATCTCCCCTTATTTGTTTAAAATACTGTTTATCAGTTTTCAATACAGCAAAATACAGATTCAACCAACACAACGTGTATAAAGAAGGGGTAAGCAAATATACACAGTTTACAGTATCAAAAAACATGTCATTTCACATTTTTATTTCTTTCCTTATATATGCTACTATTTTTTGCTGTAGGTTTACAGTTTATATTAATAAACCTGCACTGTGCTGTAATCATCAGGAGTACAATTGTTATAAACCAGGTTAAAGTGAAAAGAAGAAGATATATCCTATCTACAAACAGGACGATAGAATCTTATATTGTCACATTAGCCACAGGTTGGGGGTTATTGTTGTTTTGTAATTTAGACATATGAAAAGGCTACAAAGCATGATAAAAAAAATCTAAAAGCAAATAGGGTGAAAACAAGAAAAATCTCTGAAATTATATACGTCTTCCTTTAGGGTCCTTGAATTGCCATCACAAATGTCTATAGCTATGGGCCTGTGACTTTCTTCAGTTCAACTTGGTAATATTCATAATTAGGTCCTTGCCTGCAAACCTCTGAGTAGCACTTGGGGCCAGACTGTAGCATTTTCCAATCAGCTAGGTTAGTGTCCCTGTCATGCCTAGCTACTCAAGCACACAGAATCATAGAATTGTAGCGTTGGAAGGGACCCTTAGGGTCATCTAGTCCAACCCCCTGCAATGCAGGAATATGACCAAATTGCTTCTCCCCCAGCAGCAGAAGAAGAAACTGCTGACTACTGTTAAAAAGCAAAATAAAACCAGCAGGCGACTTGGATTGTGCCTTTTCCCAGTGGTGCACAGTGTGCTGATTCCGAAAGTCAGCTGTTAGCAGCTAGCCTCCTTTGGTGCCCAAACCTGCCATTTGGTATGTGTACTACTTGACTACTAGTGATCTGCATAGTTTTGTGTAGTTCTCAGGAATCATACCTGGCCCTCCCACGATATCACAACTGTAAAGTCAGCTCTATAGTGCTGCCCTTTTTGGCCTCCATTTGAAAACTCTCATGACACCAAAGGGCATATTCCAAACAAAACTACAATGAGAATTTGTGGGGCCACAACAGCCTTGTCTTACCTCCCCCTAGCACAGAAATAAGAAAAGCCAATACTGGCTCTTCCAACCCAGTTCATGGCTTGGGATAAGAATGTTGCAGCTTTACTCTGCTTTGTGTTTTACCAACAAAGAGTCCAGTTTGATTATTCCCTGTAGACTCAGCCTCTTCACTGCTGAACCTACACTGGTAGACTTCTCTGAGAGGTAACCACTTCCTCAACAACTTGACTGTCATCTTAGGCTACTTCTTCAAACAGTACATTAGCTGTTACCTGCCACTCCCATTCCATGACAGCAGTTTCCTCTCTATCTGCAGGGAATTAGAGGCAGCATGACATACAACTCAGTGATCCACTGGCACTGCTTTAGGCCAACAGAGTATTACACTTGACTCAACATGCCCAAGAAGTTTGTATCTGGGCCAGGTCTCGGTTGAAGGAGTTCACAACGCCCAAAGTCTCTCAATAGGTGAGAAATTATTTTTAGGTTAAGGAAGCAATGTTAAAGGTTTGGGCAACAATGAAAGTTGGTTTCAGGGTTACCCAGCAATGCTATATGGCCAGGGATACAACTGCATGGGCATTCTTGTAGAACTTTATTATGGTTTTTCAGAATGGTCATTCCTTTCATTACCCCACCTGGGATTCCCAGAAACTGCTATTCAAAGTCCTTCAGCAGTGGAGAGAGAACATAGCCATTATAGCTAATAGCCCTGGATAGCCTCATCTTTCGTGAATTTGCCCAATTCTCTTTTAAAGCCATTCAACCAAGTTGCCATTGCCACCACCATTCAAGTTTGTGGCCATCTAAACCTTTGACTATATTAGATGCAGTAGTATATTACCAAATCCAAGGGCTATCCTTAGGTGAAATAATGCTTGCAGTTGTCCAAGGAATATGGATTCAGGTGATCAATGTTACATAAGCTGTCAGTTTCCCTCTGCTATATACACATATGGAACTGATGGAAATTAACACCACGGCCTACCAACTTCTTCAGGTGTTATTCCATGTAGGTTTTTTTCTCCACGTTGACTGCCCAAAATATGCACCACCTAAACCATATCATCAAAAGAAGGATTTGTTAGTGGAGACATCTTTCTACTCACCTCGTCAATCACCCTCTCTGTTACAGCTAAGATTGATTACTGACGGGTGGAGCAGCCTGCACACTGCTAACTAGCTCTCTCTATAAGAGCTCAGTTTCTTGCTAGAAAATCTATCTTCATCGCGCTTGTGGCATGTTGCTGATCCCAGTACTTAATCACCAAGTGTAGGAGGTGTTAAAAAGAGAGCAGACTTCTAGCCTAACTTCATTATTGTTTATCATTTGCATAGCACTGCAGCCGTACACTCCACTGCACAAACAGTTCAAAGATGACACGGTGACACAAGCCTTGTCCCCCAAAGCATATTGTTGATTTGTAGAGTGGGGTGTATCAGGGCAACCAGGAGCAGGAAGAGTGATCTCTAAAGCCAATAAACTTCATGGAACAGATGTCAGAAAATATTGTAGGAGGAAGAGGAGGAGGGAGCCTGTTCCAACATGGGAAATGGTCTGAAGCACTGAGTGGGCGACTAAACAACTTGAAATTTTTATACACTTGTGTCTGCTGTGTTATCAAGAACCAGTTGTACCATTGAAAGTGTATGGGATTTGCAAGAATAAATGCAGACTTAAAGGGATGTCAGCATTAAGTAATGCACAAAGAGAAGGTGCTTGCATGATGCTGTAAAATTAATTGCTGCTTTTAATATTCTAGTATGTCTGCTTTTATATATGTGATAGTAAGAATGCCATTTTCTCTGAATTTCATTTTAAAAAAACAAACTTTCTAAATATGCATTTTTTTTAAAAAAAACAGAGTAGAAAAAAGGAAGAAAAATTTATTTTAAAACTTGAAATGTATAGATTCAAATACAGTAGTGAGATACTTTTGCAAATGAAATAAATGCAAACAATCAGGTTAGGGATTAAACAAATGGGATATTAAGTTCAGGAAACTGGCAGGTTGCCTGTTCTTGATGTGGCTGCAACCTCCCGGAAGGAGCAGGTACATAGCTTGGGAGTACAGTTAGATCCATCACTGTCACTTGATGCATAGGTATTCCCAGTGGCTTTTTTCCAGCTTTTGCTGGTACATAGCTATAGCCATTCCTGAACAGGGACAGCTTGGCCAGAATGGTGCTGGCTTTGGAAACCTCTAGGCTGGACTGTTGCAATGCATTTGAAATAAGGCCAGCCTTGAGGTTTGTTCGGAAATTGCAGCTAGTGAAGAATGCTGTGGCTCAAAATTTGGTCATAGCAGCTCTACAATGGCATACTACACCAAGGCTGAAGCTGCCAGTAAATTACCAAACCAAGTTCAAATATCACTATTCGTTTGTAAAACTCCAAATGGCCTAGGGCCAAGATACTTGACGGACTGCCTTGTCCTTTATATGCTGGAGAAGTTCTCCTGCCTCTCCCACAATTGGCTCATAGTCATTTAGTTTACATGCAGACCAGAGCTTGTTGACTGAACTTCTGTACCAGGCAGAAAAGAAACAAACCTTCTTGCACCTAGCAAGCTGGAACATCAAGACCATGTGTCCTGGCTTGCCCGTCATCTTGTTGCAGGTCAACAATTTAGAGAAGACGGTCATCACTGACCATGAGCTAAAAATTCTCAATATTAATATTGACGCTCTACAGGAGACCAGGCTCATTTCAAGTGGCAGCCTCCGGGAGAAGAACTACACACTTTTGCAGCAAGGAAGGCATCCAGAAAAGCCATATATTCATGATGTAGTCTTCACAACAAGGAACTCACTTCTGTTTGCAATAGAACATCTTAAACATCTACTCTACACTCACACTATGTGCTCTGGCATACAGACCAAGGACTGGTTCTATGAAGAACTACACCAGGCTACCAAGAGGCTGGAGACAATCAGTCAGGTTGTCTATCCACAGCAGTGACCAGAGGAGGAATGGCCACTAGGAGCAGTGCAGAAAGAAGAAACAACATGGTGCGTCTGCAGCAGCACAACTGGACACCTCCATCTGCAACAAAATATGTCTATCCCATCCCCGTCCCCCACATTGGTCTCTTCAGCCATAGCAGGCACTGTAGCTCTCCTGGGGTTTGACTACACCCCCAAAGACACACACTTCCATTTTCTCCCAAGACAGATGGAAGCCAGCCAACAAACAATAATTGTTGCAAAACAACAAGATGATACTTTGCATATTAGCAATGGGCTCAGTCTTTCAAAGTTCGGTAAATCTCTCTGATTCCAGAGTGAGTGCATGATGTTTAGAAGCGAATGCTTCTGTGTCGCTCTGCTGTCACTCTCTCTCTCTCTCTCTCTCTCTCTCTCTATCACACACACACACACACCAGACACCACCTAAAAAACAACAGAGCAAACTGCTTCTCAGATGGTATATAAACACAGAGAAGCTCAGGTTACACCTCATGAGCATGAGTCAGGAAAAATACCTTGTGATTCAGTCATAAGACTCAATTTATCCCACCCCAGTGGGAAAGTGCCAGCCCTTTGTAACAGGCTTTGAAACATATTCAAAATATATAACATTTTATGTACGTTACACTTATAACTTCAACGTCTATTCTCCCTTCTGTCCCTTCCCATTAATTTCCCTGCTTTCATTTATCACCCAACGGTCTAAGAATCACACAGACAGCAATTATCAATGGTATAGTGTCAAAATGTACCAATCCCCTGAGGGCTGTCACTGGAATAATATAAATGAATATTTTTAATTAATTTAGGATGGAGTGAAGATTATGCTAATCAAATTTGAAAAGATGATAACGAAGATGGTAGCTGATGGGAGAAACGGAAGGAATAGATTGCAATCACAGCAAAGCATTCTAGCGGGATTCGATAAAGACACAACTGGGGGGAAACATCTGAGGAGACTTCTGTTAGCGTGCAATATCACATGGATACCAATATTAGGAACAACTGGAAAAGTCTCACACGGCTTTCAAATTATGGTGTGGCTCCCCTTAGGGAATTGAGACACCTGAAAAGTGCAGTGATGTTTTGGGGAATGATAAGAGCATGAGATGAGCCAGCAGGGTCAGGCCAGTGGACCAACTAGTTAAGCATCCTTGTTATCACAGTGAGCAACCAGATGTCTGTGGGAAACCTGCACATTGGACATAAGTGCAATAGCACTCGGCCCACCTGCAGTTCCCATCAACAGGCATTCAGAGCCACACTGCCTCCGACAGCGAAGGTAGAGCACAGTCATTGTGGCTGCCCCAGTCATTGTTGGAAGAGACCTTGAAGGTCATCTGGTCCAATCCCCTGCAATGCATCTGAGAGATGTTAGGTGACCTCTATTCCTCTCACAGAGTTACATCTTCTACAGTAGCTTAACAATCAACCCCTCTTCGGAAGAAATTCTGTTCCAGCAAATCTGGCCAAGCGTGCAATTTTGACTTGTGATTTTTTTAGACTGTCCTGTAAACCATGTGCATGTGTTTTGTTCCATTAAGTGGTATGTCAATTTTGTTAAATGAATAAGATGTTGAAAAGGTTGACAGTCCTCTGCAGTTGCCCACATTCCCAAACCTCAGCCTGGCACTGCCTGGTTCCATCAGTGTATACTACTATCTATTAGAAGAATCACTTGTGTTAGTGTAGGTTACTGCAATAATAAGATGCTTATTTTTTTTATGACCTAAAGGGCAGCTGTACTTCATTTTCAACTGCCAAGGAAACAGCCTGGGCTTAAGGCAACATTTTAAGAAGCAATTCTGGATATCCTAAAATATGAGATCGCTAATCTGCATCCTTTGATTAATTGTAAAAATGAATTAATAATAAAATGCAGCGGATAAGCCTAATCTGTGCAACATTAACTTTATTTTCATCCTTAATAAACTCATTTTAGTTCTTTGGGGGCTGGAAGGAGGGGTGGGTAGATGTAATTAGGATATATTGCAGTAAAGGTCAGGAGACAACTAATATTTATACAAATATATCATCACTTATTCCCACACAAAGGCTTAGGAGAAAATCTGCTTTAAATCTATTTAATATGTGTAGGGTGAGATTTTTGCAATATTCTTGCTATTTTATGTTATTAGTACTTGCATCGCATTGTCAAAGATGTGTTGCAATGATACCTCCTGCTGTTCCCTGCTAGCATTGAATGGACTGCATCCCCAGTTCTCTAAACTCATTTAAAAGTAAGTCACACTTCCACGTAGCTTCAATGGGACTCAGAGCCAATTTATATGTGTCTGCCTTCCCAACACTGCTACCCCATTGTTTGGCTCCATGTTCCTTTAGTAAAATATGGAAAGCTGGCAGAGCAGTTTTAGGAGTGTCAGAAGTAAGCCCTACTGTATTTAATGGGACTTAATCCCAGGCGGTGGCATAGTATTGGGGGGGGGCACAGGGGCAGCTGTCCTGGGCACAAAATTGTTAGGAGCACAAAATTTCAACACCCAATGCCGTTTCAATATAGCTGCATGCTTCCATCACTGGGCTCCATTGAAAAAGGCTTCTACATGTAAACCAGGAAGTGACATCTCCAGACAATGGAATGACTCTTCTGTGGCTGTGATCTCCTAGGTCAGGGGTCTGCAACCTTTAAGACAAAAAGAGCCACTTGGACCCGTTTCCGAAGGAAAAAAAACTGGGAGCCGCAAAACTCGTCATAAAAATAACTTTTTTGTCACTTTTTTATTATTTCTTTGTTTGACCCCTCAGAATTACTCCTCCTCATAGAAATGAACGTTAAATTAACAAGTTGCCTTTTTGTGTGTGTGTGTTCTTCACTCCCCTTCAAAACAGTGACCAGCGTACATGCCCCCTTTCAATGCAGTGACCAGCGTACATCCCCCTTACAATGTAGCGGGCGGGCGGGAAGGTGACGTCGGGACCGTGCGTGACTCACGCACGCACCGCCCCCATGCGACGTCACAGCCAGTACAGCACCCGCCACAGTAGGGAGTGTCGGGGCGCACAATGCGCCTCCTCCCCTCGCTAGTATCCGCCCCGGAGCCACGGCAAAGGTGTAAAAGAGCCACATGCGGCTCCGGAGCCGCGGGTTGCAGACCCCTGGACTAGGTTATGCGGTCACCATTAGGCAGTTGAATGCATACTCCATCTGTTTCCCTCCCTCCCACCCAGGGGTGCCAACTTGAATCAAATGTTGTGGGGGCCCAGGTAAGCACCACCAAACATAATTGATTACATGACCTGGTGCACACACATTTGGATGGCAATGTCCATCATCTTGGTGGGCCCCCCACCCCCTCAAATATTTTATTAGTGGGACCAAAAACCTCTTGGCCCCTAGGAGTTGGCCGGAGGCATGAGTATCTGGAGGCGGTTGAAGGATGGATGGCGGCTAACAGAAAGACCTACATTGGCTCCCAGTACGTTTCCGAGCACAATTCAAAGTGTTGGTGCTGACCTTTAAAACCCTAAACGGCCTCAGCCCAGTATACCTGAAGAAGCGTCTCCACCCCTATCATTCAGCCCGGACACTGAGGTCCTTCTCTGAGGGTCTTCTTGTGATTCCCTCACTGTGAGAAGTGAAGCTACAGGGAACCAGGCAGAGGGCCTTCTCAGTAGTGGCTCCCGCCCTGTGGAACTCCCTACCATCAGATGTCAAGGAAATAACTGACTTTTAGAAGACACCTGAAGACAGCCCTGTTTAGGGAAGTTTTTAATGTTTGATGTTTTATCGTGTTTTTAATATTCTGTTGGGAGCCACCCAGAGTGGCTGGGGAAACCCAGCCAGATGGATGAGGTATAAATTATAAAATATAAATTAATAATAATATTATCCCATGCTCCGACCCACCCCTCCACACGGCTCCAGGCACTGGCAACCCAGCTACGCCACTGCTCCCAGGTAAGTGTGCCTTGGATTGAAGACCAAGTCATGTTTAGTCACCCTGGTCACATTCCCATATCAGAATCTGGGTTGAGGGGGAGGAAAATTATTGTGCAGAAAGAAACAAAGTAATTAGAGTGACCCAAATTATCCTACTTTCAAAGGCAGCCTGGATCTAGATCACAGTGGAGCAGGGGACTGGTCTGTTGTTATTTTGTCACGTAGCCCATTGTTGCTTGTGAAGGGGCTTTGTACAGGAAACCTTGGGTTGTCCTCCGAGTTCGCTAGATGACATCACGGGAGACCGCTGCCTCAGGAGATCGAGGAAAATTCTTAGGGACAACTCACATCCTGGCCAGCACTTCTTTAATCTCCTACCTTTAGGAAGGAGATACAGAAGTATAGTCAGCCACACCAGCAGGTTAAAGAACAGTTTTTATCTGTGGGCTGCTGAATGGGAAAAAATAGTGGTGTAATTGGTTTCCGACAAGCACACAGAGAGCGAACAAGACTGAGTTTATGGGGGGGGGGGGGAGGCTCATTTAGTTTCACTGCACACAGGTGATGTAGTGACAATAAAGGTTTATTAATTATTATTATAGCAGGGAGGGAGTTGTCAAGGAAAGCCTTCCTCCTTGGAGCCAATGTCTGCGAAACCGTAAGTAGCAGGCTGAGCAGTATATACTGAATTGAACTAGGTGACCTGCATATAAGAGGACAGTTCCTGTCCAACTCTAATTACTCAGACCCTGCCATACACAAGGACACAAAGTGATCCATTTCCATCTAACCAGAGGTACAGTATATAGTGCTGGAAGCACGGGAGGACAGCGGGCAGAGAATCCAGAGCATCCGTTTCCTTTTCAGACTCACTTGCCATTTATACTGCAGCCCCGAGAGGGAGTTTTTAGTGTTTGGTTTCATCAGGGCAGCTCAGACACTTTGGGAAAGGGCAGATTCCTTCTGGGGCAAGCAGCATTCCCAAGGAATGAGACACCAATTCTGCAGCTTCCATACAACCTCCCCCCCACCCTCCCACCCTCATCCTCAGCCATGCTCCTGGCTGACCCATCTCTTCCTCATTTATTTTTTTTAATGCTCCTATCAGTATTGAATGAATATACAGTGCAACTTAAGTAACAAAACTGCAATCAAAATAAGGCTTGTTAGGCTGTTGAAACAGCCTAAGGCACCATTCATTCTTGGTTGCTGCTGAATATTTGTTTTAAAAACGTTTTAAGTATAACCCTTCCATCCATGCGTGCCTTTATGCTTTACCGCAGTTTCCTCCCAGTGATGCAAGGCAATTGCTTCTTATTATTATCCATCCCTTTGGTCATTTATTATAATAGAACAAAAGAAGAGCCTGGAAGCTTATCTGGTCCATCATCCTGTTCTCACAGAGGCTGACAAGATGCCCGTGGAAACCAAGAGCGCTCTCCCCTCCTGCCGCTTCCATATACAATATGAAAACCGTTCCTACGGTTTTGTTGTTTTAGCAAAGCAACGCTAAAACGCTTTTGTTTGCAAAGGGTGCCAAGAATTTAACGTGCAACTGAGAAAGCGGTGTGATGCTTCAGCAATGCTTTCACTCAGATAGCTCTTTCATCTTGCAGAATTATATTAGTTTTCAACTCCGCTTTCTCTCGGGAGCAGGTGTAGTGTGGTGCATAAGAGGGTGAGCTGGGGTGGGGAGGAGTCCAGAGTTCAAATTTCACTGCAGCCGCAAACTCAGGTGCTTTTTATGGAAGTAATTCTTTTTCATCGTCTCAGAACCACACACTCTTATCTGAAGCATTTTGAACACTAGGGCTGTGTGTACACCTTACATTTAAAGGACATTTCCCCTCAAAAACAAACCCTGGAAGCAAGTTTCTAAAGAGATCTGGGGATTGTAGCTCCTGTGAAGGATAAAATATAGTTCACAGGATTCTTTGGGAGGTGCCTTTTAATTGTATGGTGTGTACACACCCTAGGAACACACCCCTATTTTCCACGGACAGTCCTATGTTTACAGAAGCCATCCCAATTTCTGATTTGAACCCGGAATGTCCCGCTTTTCCTTAGAATGTCCCTATTTTCATCGGATTAATGTTGGAGGGTATGGAGTTATCCAAGCCCTGAACCAAGGAGATAGTAGCTATACAACTTTTAGAAGACATCTGAAGGCAGCCCAGTAGAGGGAAGTGGTTTTTTTAATGTTTGATGCTGAATTATGTTTTTATATACAGTGGTACCTCGGGTTAAGTACTTAATTCGTTCTGGAGGTCCGTTCTTAACCTGAAACTGTTCTTAACCTGAA
Source organism: Podarcis bocagei (assembly GCF_964188305.1). Classification (NCBI taxonomy): domain Eukaryota; kingdom Metazoa; phylum Chordata; class Lepidosauria; order Squamata; family Lacertidae; genus Podarcis; species Podarcis bocagei. The sequence goes on from NC_138134.1 coordinate 58,785,912, forward strand.
GCACCACTTTAGCTAACGGGGCCTCCGCTGCCGCCGCACCACCAGAGCACAATTTCTGTTCTCATCCTGAAGCAAAGTTCTTAACCTGAAGCACTATTTCTGGGTTAGCAGAGTCTGTAACCTGAAGCGTATGTAACCCGAGGTACCACTGTATCTTGGAAGCCACTCAGTGGCTGGGGCAACTCAGTCAGATAGGTGGGGTGTAAATAATAAAATTATTATGGAATAGGATATCCCTCTTTTCACTGAAGAAATGTTGGAGGGTATGTAGGTATTTATTGCATATGTACTATTAAGCTCTCTGCCTTGCTTGGATTTAACTTGCGCAATTTCAGTCAGATTGCCTTCAGTCACACACAAATTCTATGTGCGTAAAAAGTGGTCTAATGTATGGTGTGGATTTTAGTGAACGCAGCATAAGAAATGGAAAGTCTGCCTGCATGGCACGGACACTAAGGCAACAAACTGTTGATTCTGCGAACTGCCCCGATATCTTACCACGAGGAGTGGTATATAAATATAATAAATAAATAATAAGCTTAACTTACAAGTTCCGTGTTTTTGCTGTATGCGTGAATTTGCAAGTACCAACTCATAACTTAAACTGAAAGGTGCTTTTCCCCACCCTATAATTATTTAAACCAGCTATTTAAATGACCTTGATTGAAACCACCCCCACCCCCTACAATTCATGCAGGGATTTTTTCCTTCTGTAACCCTCAAAAGCAAAAAAGGAACATTTAGCCTCCAGTTCTCTGTGCTTCTTGCACCGAGGTGGCTTTAAAGCTGAATCTTGAGCCTCGTCTTTAATATACCCTTGTTTCCTCATTTGGTCCTGCTATCCTTATCTACCTTTCTTTGGGCCTCCTCTCGGGCTTTTAAAGTCCCAGAGCGCACAGGGTACTGCAAAGCACTGTATTTTGACATGTGAAGCAAGCAGCATTCATTTAACTTTCACAGTCCCACTTCCATTTCCCATTTTGACCCCACTTGGGGACAACGGCAGCTGGCAAACGAGGCCTGTTACAGTAACCTACCAGCATTTGTGCTGCACGGCACGTCCTCTTTGCTATGCACAAGTCACAGTTGTCCTGATTTTGTTACGGCTGGATGCTGCAGAAGCTGTTATTTAAATCTATAGGCAGTCTGGGCCTTATAGCTTGCTACTGTAACGTGGCCATTTATAGTAGGCAGATGCCCTCTGCTTGAGGGCATCCTCTGTCGAAAGGGCTGCCCGGATCAAGTCTGGTTCAAAGATAAAGAACCTTAGGAAGGAAGAGCAGGAACCTTGAAGATGTCCAGCCACAGGTAGCATCTATTCAGCAGAGCGAGCAGACACACGGGCTTCCCGCACTATGGGGAGATGCACTGTATTGCCAACTATAGTAATTCTGTCTACATTTTCAGCTCATGAATTAGCAAATGCAAATTTTATGCCAATCTGTATTCTTCTGGGGTCATGAATTAGTATTTTCATTTTTTGCATAACATTTTATTAGTTTTCCAACAATAACAAAAATAAAACAGTAATAAAAACAAAAACAAAACAGATTGCCTTCCCCCTATTCCCTTCCTTGGTTCCATTGTATATCAACATGCTACACGTCCATTATAAAGGTTTAACCATTTAAATTACTTATTGCCCATTCATAATAAAATTAGGAGTCTTAAAACCCTACCAATGTATTAACCTGTGTACATTGCTTCTGTATATATGCAATAAAGTCCTTCCATTCTTTCTTAATTCTTCGTTTTCATCTCTTCCTCTTAATTTCATAGTCAATTTTGCCATTTCAGCATATTCCGTTAGTTTTACTTGCCAATCCTGAATTAGTACTTCCACCTTAGTATGCTTTACCAAGGGATCTTAGTGCTCTTTATTTTGCCGCTACTGTTTCGTACGCTTCTAACATTGCCGTTGTTTTTACTGGCGTTTTGATGTTGGTGGAGGATAATGTAGAAAAGCAACTGGTAACTAAAAGAATATGGGAAACCACCCTAATCGAAAACTTATAGGACAAACTTAAACTAGCATGGGGACAAGCAAAGGAGTATGCCTTCACCCCAGTGTGGTTCCCTTTTGGCACATACACAGCATAACTGGACAATGACTTATCCCCCATAACAGCGTACAAATCAATATGGCCAGTGCTTTTCCCCCCTAAAAAAATGTTTAGGGGGTACTCTCATTTTCCTACTCATATTGAAATACTGCCCCTCAATGAGGCCAAACTTAGATTCAAAAAATGTTTACGGGTATGCGTACCCCTACGTCCCTCTCCCCCAAAAAGCACTGAATATGGCTAACCAGATGCAACAGCCTACCCCAACATACACACACTGCAACCAACTAAGCTCTGGACTCCCTAACCTCTCACAACGTCAATAGGAAAAAATACCACACCCCATCTCTCTCCTCTCTTTACCCCCAATTGTACTTTTCCCACTTACTTGTCTGTTTTGTAGCAACAAAATCCTTAATAAAAACAATTTTTTAAAAAATGTACAAAAGCAACTAGTTATGGTAATAAACAAATACAAATCAACGAAGCATGTCTGGCGCAAGCTAACGTTTCCAAAACTAGAATTGCAATAGGTCTAGCCTCACACTTCTCCGGTAGGGGATGGAAGGAGGATGGATACAGAGCAAATAAATCAGCTCATATAACTCAGCCACAAGGCCAAAAGAAGCAGCAAAGGAACAATAAGAACAAATAAAAAGATTGAGAAGTTAGAAGGGCAAGAATAAAGATAAGTAAATTTGGCTTACTAATTTGACCCAGGGTTGTGGACTTCCCAATTTCCCTGGGGACCCCTGCACCCCAAAATATACATAGTGATGATCTATGGGCTACCAGTGTGGTGCAGTGGTTAAGAGCAGTGGACTCGTAATCTGATGAACCAGGTTTGATTCCCCGCTCCTCCACATGCAGCTGCTGGGTGACCTTGGGCTAGTCACACTTCTTTGAAATCTCCCAAACGTAGCACCCAGCATACTCAAGCATCTGCCAGGGTTCATGTGCCCCAGCAGCTACCACCATGACTAATGCCTTTCTCCCCCCCCCCCCGCCCACCATCTCCTAAGCATTGCCACAGTCTTCAATCACCACCTGTCCTGAACCCCTGGCCTACCTGGCAGTGAGTCAGTAGATATTTATTTATTTATTTATCTATCTATTTATTTATTTATTTATGGCTATTAGCCCATAAAGTATGTACAAACATAAAAGCACAGAGGCATAAAAACCGATATATTCGGCACCAGAAGGTGAACACCATGATGCAGGGGTGGGTCATTGAGCAGAGCCAGATAACAGCTTGGGGCCCGGAGAGCTCCAGGGGACGGATCCCAGAAAAAGGAAAACTGAAGACGAGATCCGACATGCACTCTTCTTCATAACTGTCCGATTAGTTTTGGTGTTGTTGTTTTTGGTGGTTTTTGTGTGTGAGATAACCGCATTCAGGAATCTCGCCACCTGCAGAGTTACAGAAGGATCTGTATCCTGCAAAAGTAGTGCGGCATGTGACTCAACAGGCCTGCCAACCAAGCGCAGTAAAGCAGGACCCAGGAATTTAGTCCTGGCTATGCTATGTAGGGGACAGTTGAACATTATGTGTGGAAGAGAATCAGCAGTTTTCCCATCACACACGCATAGCGGAGACACCAAACCCTTGGAAAATTTGTGGCTCAGCAGGTTCGATGGAAGGACATTGAACCTTGCACGAATAAATGCAAGTCGGTGAGGTACTGATGAAAGAGATGACATGTATGATGGAAGGTCAAGTGGTGGGGTTATTCCGTGATACCTGGGGGAGCAGACACCCCCACCTCTGGCAAGGTTGTGTTGATTTTCAATGTCTGCTAATCTTTGCTCAATAAGGCTTTTGGCTGAGCGTAAGTTCATCTTTAAAGAGTCCGCTGGGGAAATTCCGATGCTCAGAAGTTTGGCATGGATTTTTCCTACCCACAGATTGACAAAGTCGTCCTGCCAGAGGCACTGAAAAAGGTAATGGTCGGGAAGCCTATGCCAGCTGGACAGCCAATAACCAAAGACTCGCTTCCAGATGACAGTCTCCAATGATGCAATCCTTAACTCCAGACGTATGGCTGCGTTGCTCACACACATGGGGAGTTTCAGGAGGCGACGGAGAAACTGATTCTGCAATGTCCCCAACGATGTTAAATTGGACCCTGGGGCCCAGAGTGGGGCAGCATAACAGAGGGTGGAAACCACTTTTGCATGGTACACCTTCAATGCAGAAGGGATGTGGGAGGCTCCGTCGGCCGCAAAAAATTGGAGTAGAGTATAAAGTATTGTTTTCCCTTTGTTTAGTAAATACTGTATCTGTGGCTTCCAGCTTAGGTTGTAGTGAAAAAAGACTCCCAGGTATTTAAATTTGAAAACCTGTTCTAATTGGACTCCATCTAACTTCCAGCTGTAAGTTTTCCGAGACCTGGTAAAGACCAGGACTTTAGATTTCCCATGATTAATTGTCAGATGGTTGAGTCTGCAATAAGCCGCAAAAATCTTTAGAGCTCTGCATAAACCGACTCTAGAGTAGGAAAGGACCGCTGCATCATCGGCATATAGGAGCAGAGGGCAGCGAAAATCAGCTAGGCGGGGGGCATGAATGTTGGCTTGAGACTCATTCAGAAAGAGCTTCATAAAGTTCAAAGCCACACAAGCAAAGTCCAGAAAATTCAGTCCAGGGACAATCCAAATAGCCAAGTCTGAAGTCTAGCAGTCAGGATACAATCCAGAGTCGAACCTAAACCACAGTCCCATAGAGATCCAGGAGCATCCATGCCAAGGTCCGCTGACATGGCCAGCTCAGCAGACCCAGCACCTCTGTGTCCTTTTTGTACTTTGCATGCTGATTGCAGCATCCGGGCTTGATGAGGCATGTGACTCTCACCTGCTCCAAGCTTACTCCAGCTGAGGAATCACACACCTTCCTCAGAGCTAGCAAGCCCCACCTGGTCAGTGAAGGAGCTGGATACATCAGCACTAATGAACTGCTGGTGAATTTTCAAAAGGTGGAGAACAGAATATAATGAGAAACTGAAACAGATATTTAGCCATCGCTAGTCAGAACTGAAAGAGTCCACGAAAATATTTAATTGATATTTTCTGTGAGTGAGATTTGCTTTAATGCTACTAAATATGCAATGGGAGCATATTCACCCAGTGCTTTACCAGCTGCACTGGCTGCCAGTGGAGTACAGGGTCAGGTTTAAGGTGCTGGTTTTGACCTTTAAAGCCCTATGCGGCCTAGGACCCTTGTGCTTATGGGACCGCCTCTCCTGGTATGTCCCGCAGAGGACCCTAAGGTCCATGAATAATAATAGCTTAAAGGTCCCGGGCCCTGAGGAAGACAGGCTATCCTCTACCTGGGCCAGGGCTTTTTCAGTGATGGCTCCGACCTGGTGGAATGCTCTGTCCCACAAGACTAGGGCCCTGCAGGACTTGATCTCCTTCCACAGGGCCTGTAAGACAGAGCTATTCCACCTGGCCTTCAGTTTGAATTAGCCTGATCCTCTATTCCCTTTTCCCTTCCCTCTTCTATGAAGAAACCCTTTCTGGGACCCTACATTTAAATTCTTCCCTGGTCTCCTTGCTGGCCCTAGTAGGACCAACTTGGCCAGTTAACCCTGGTGATCATTCAATGTCTACTGACTGGGTTTTTTGTTTTTCCAAAAATGACCCCTGAATTGTTGGATTTTATTCATATCAATGCTGCATTTTATGTATTCTATGCTGTTTTAAAGTCACATTTTAATCAATGTTTTATATTTGCTGTTAGCCACCGGGAAGGGCGGGGTATAAATAAAAAATTATTAATTTATTATTATTATTATTATTATTATTATTATTATTATTATTATTAAGGAGCATTTCCCCACCCCCACCGCTTGCCAATGAAAGGAATACGGCTGAGGAATGAGAAATTATTGGATTTGTTTTCTGAAGCAAACAAAATAGTTCTGTCAATGCCAAAATATCTTAAAAGGAATGAAGCCAAACATTGAGAAATCTTTAAAGTGGTGGGAGGACCATACGACTTCATGGTGGGGGAAATCCTTATATCCCCCCTCCCCACTGGATCGTAGCTGTCAACTTTTCCCTTTTTTTTAAGGGAAATTCCCTTATTCCGAATAGGAGTCCTCACAAGAAAAGGGAAAAGTTGACAGCTATGCACTGGATAATGGAGACAATGAGAGTCAGAAAGATGCTATATGCATTTCCTATAGCCCACATCCAGACTCCTTTTCATCAGGCAAACTTCTGTATATATGAATAAGATTAGAGAGGATGAGTCATAAGATAACATTAAACCTCATTCCCTTTAACTAGATAATCCCTATCTAAAACGCTTGAGGCAAAAAAGAAGGAAATACACTGCACACTTTCACAATACGCCGTAAAAATCTGGAAAGTGATTTCTCAGATGAAGGACACCTCAAGGGGAAATGAACAACTTTCACAGGTTTCAAAGGCTCTGGTGGAAAATTGTGCATCAATTCTCAATAGATTTCTGCTGTTTGGTACTCTCCAAGAAGAAAAAGGATGCTGCAGAAATTGTGGTTTTCTAGCTTTCAGACAGCATTTTGCATAAGCTTACATGAAAATAGACTCACATAGCCACAACCCAGGACTCAGGGGGCAAAATTATAATCCCTGGTACTTTTGGATTACAGAATTTCAGTAGAAGCAGACTTGAAATATAGTCCTATATATTGGCAGAGGAGCAATGTCCCCAAATTTCAGCCATTTAACACTTCCATTTTTCTGTCAGTACACAAAAATATTTTTTAAAAACAATCCCAAGAAAGTCAACTGAATATTTTTTGTCCCAGACAATGTAACCTGTTGAGGTAAGTTTTCTTTCTTTCTAACAAAACTGATATAATATTGCAGGCAAACGTTTCTTTTTAAAAACCAAAAAGAGCATGGGACCCAAAAAAACAAACTCCAAATGCAGTGGTACCTCAGGTTAAGAACTTAATTCGTTCTGGAGGTCTGTTCTTAACCTGAAAGTGTTCTTAACCTGAGGTACCACTTTAGCTAATGGGGCCTCCCGCTGCTGCCGCCGTGCCTCCACCGCGTGATTTCTGTTCTCATCTTGAATCAAAGTTCTTAACCCGAGTTACTATTTCTGGGTTAGCAGAGTGTAACCTGAAGCGTCTGTAACCCAAGGTACCACTGTAATCCAAATTTGTTTTACTACTGTTGTTCCACCCAAAGTTAATGTATCAAAAAATCAAAATTAGAGACGGAATTGTTAGAACCCAATACTAAGAATTTGTCAAGAATGTATAATTTGCTGCTGAAATGGAACACACAAGATGAAACAGTTAAATCGGCTATGATTAAGTGGGCACAGGACATTGGTCACAATATTATGTTTGCTGACTGGGAATGGTTGTGGAACACCGGTATAAAATTCACGGCATGTAATGCCTTAAAGGAAAACATTATGAAAATGATCTACAGGTGGTACATGACCCCAGTCAAGCTAGCAAAAATTTACCATTTGCCTGATAATAAGTGTTGGAAGTGTAAAGAGACTGAAGGTACTTTTTATCACCTTTGGTGGACGTGCCCGAAGATTAAGGCTTTCTGGGAAATGATATATAATGAAATGAAAAAGGTACTTAAGTGTACTTTTCCTAAGAAACCAGAGGCCTTTCTCTTGGGCATAGTCGGCCAATTGGTGTCAAAGAAAGACAGAATTTTCTTTATGTACGCCACGACAGCAGCAAGAATACTTATCGCAAAGTATTGGAAGACACAAGATCTACCCACCCTGGAAGAATGGCAGATGAACTACATGACATTGGCTGAGATGACTGGCAGAATCCGTGATCAGGGGAAGGAGACGGCGGAAGAAGAGTGGAAGAAGTTTAAAATTTACCTTAAGGACTACTATAAACTGCATGAATGTTAGAATGTCGAGGTTTCGAGAAAGAAAGGGTTACAGCGATATAAGATTAGAATGAAGGAAAGATTAAGAGGACAGAGGCTTGACAGAACTATTTAGAACTTGCTGAAAAACTTTGGACATTGGGATGCAGAAAGGGGAGGTATGGGGGAGTCCGAGAAACAAGGTTTATGAAAAAAAGGGTACGAAACTATACATGTTTGTATGTCTTTTTATATGTTTGTATTGTTTTAAAAAACTTTTTGTAAAACCAATAAAAATCTTTTTTTAAAAAAAACAAAGTTAATGTATTGGGATGAAAAATGTCACATAGCCTTTTCTCAAACAACAACTGATCCAGAAACGTAAGCATCAGACCTTTCTTTCTTTCTTTTCTTCAGATGTGAAGGAAATAAGCAGCTATCTTCTTTTTAAAAGACATCTGAAGGCAGCCCTGTTTAGGGAAGTTTTTAATATTTAATGCTGTATTGTTTTTAACACTTGACTGGAAACTGCCCAGAGTGGCTGGGGAAACTCAGCCAGATGGGTGGGGTATAAATAAATTATTATTATTATTATTATTATTATTATTATTATTATACACATGACTTTGTTTGTGGTCATTTTACTACCCTAGGATATACTGACATTTAGCGTGGAGTGGAAAAAAGTTCACCCAACAGAATTTGTCTTACATTTTTCAGGGCTCTGAGTTACTCTTAGAGGAGTATTGAAGTGGGAAGGGCCTGTAGTTTAGTGGCAGAGTACTTCTCTTGCATGCAAAAGGTTCCTGGTTTAATCCCTGGCATCTCTGGGTACGGCTGGAGAAAACAGGTCTGAAATCCTGGAAAGTCACTACCAACTACTCTAGCCCTGGGGTTCACAACACACTCAGTTGGTTCTTCTCTTAATTAGTCCAAATACCACAATTAACCAAGATAAACAAATAAATATTTGTTTATCTTCTTCTTTTCCTTCATGTTGTAATCAGTCAATTCTCTTCAACATTGCCTCTCCTTTGAGAACTCATTTCTTAGCACGCCAAAACTTCTCCATTTTGCCTCTCCAAAACCGAAAGCACTCCAGCATCCAGCCGTGACTCCTGGCTTACTTCCAGCATTTGCCTCCTTTGATCCTTTCCAACCTTCTAAGGAGCTGGTGTCTCACCAAAACCATAATAAATCAGAATTAGAGCCCTCTTTAGCAGGCAATGTCAGAAGTCATCACAGTATTTCACACAGTCTATTCTTTCAAGTACTCCGTGAATAAAGTTATACGTTCTTGTTGAATCCCTCTTGCATTCCATTATATAGTTGTAATCCATTCAATGAAGGCTTGCCGAATCACAGCACAGCAAATATAATGTAAAAAGAGAAGAAAGGTTCCCCTTCACTTACGTAGTATTCCAATTATGATGAGAGTCCTCTCCAGATCAAAACCTTCTTTAGTAGGTTATCTTTCTCCTTCGTCAGGACACATCTGTTTCTTAAGTCCAAATTCAGATCCATCTTAAAAGAAACAGAAGTACCTCTGCTCATGGCGACCGCATTGGTGAGTTTCCAATACGTACAGTGCTATACCCTCTGCGTCCCTGCCTCAGCATTTCATCAGAGCGAGAGGCAGTTATTGGACGATCTGCGAGTGAAAGCTCTCCCCCTCCCCGATTTGGGGAGGGGTGGGCTTGCAAAGATAATTACTCCCAGATTATCCTTAATTAGCTGCATGGCTGGCACCCGCTATTGTGGGATCCACTGTTCGCCATGACTGCAGCGCCAGAAGCAATCAATCAAATCTTTATTATGGTCATAGACCAGCATAAGGAGTATGGAGTACAATCATTTAAAATCTGTAAAATTTAGAATCTGTAAAATCTGTATCCTCAATTTTTTTAGTGTTTTATTTGGTTTTGGGAGGGATATAGGTCTTTTGCCTTCTTGGTGAGGGGTTCTATCACCAGTTCTTCATCTATGTAGAATCCAGACATTTAGAATGTTGACATGTGTTTTAATTGTTTTTTAGCTCATCATTATTTTTTAAATGTCTTAAAAACAACCATTTAACTAGGATGATGTTACTGATCATGTTATATTTTTCTTCCTTTTCCAAACCACTTTGAGGTTTTGTATGCCACCCCTCTCCTGGGGTGCCTGTTTTCCAAGCTGTTTACCTTCGCAGACTTAAGTCCAGACCTCTTATGCCTCCCTGTGGAGGAAGGGGGCTAGATAAGTCAAAGATTCAGGGATCCCCCTTGTGGTCCTGCCCAATGGGGCTTAGAGAGGGGAGGCTGCCATTGTCACCTGTGTATTACTGGGGCCTGCTTAAAAGGCAAGGTGCCACTTAAGAACCATAGTACACTGGCTGCTTATAACAATGTCATGTTTGTACATGATGAACATTAAATGTACATTGGCAAGCTGAAGGTATTTCCACATCAGCTTGAGGGTGTCATGAGGAAGTGGACGAGACCTCTTTGTTTGATGTGATGACATCACAGTGTACCCATAACACTGCACCTTCAGCCAAAATGAACAGAATTTAATATTCTAAATCAGCAGGTAATAAGCAATGAAGGTTGATTCAATTTCAGCACATAAGTTTAAAATTAACTATGAAGAGAGGCAAATTATGGAGGTTAATTAAGGTGGTTTTTCATTTTATTGCATAATTTAGAAAGGATGGTGGGCTCCCTTCCCTCCAAATTAAAGAGAGGGAGAAGAATGAGATGCAAAACACCTTGTTAAGATCATTAACGGAAGAGGAGGTTTTCAATCAAAACTACATATGCAACTACCATCAAAAAGAATGGGTTAGAGATGATGGGAGGACAATGTGGTGATACTGGAAAGCAAAGGTGAGTTTTATCTTGGTCTCAGCATCTTCAAGTCCCAATGAAACCAAGTGTGCACAGTTCCGTGAGGCTTTGCCTCCACACTGGGCTAGTCACATCTCACCTGGATTACCATATCTTCTGATATCTGCTGTCAGTGAACTGCTTTGAAGTCTATCTGCAGGTGTGGTTTGAATTCAAACCATACCTGCAAACAGGCTTCAGAGGGCCTTAATGGTGGAGCCAATCTGCTCAATGACAGTTACTTTGACAGTTCTATTACCATCTGATCACCCTACTCTAGATGTGCTCTGCTTAAAAATGTGGAACCCAGAACTGGAATTAAGCAAAATATAAGTTAAACAATAACAGCAAAACCCTACCCTGATGGTCTCACCTAGGTACCTTCAGCAGCAGCCTTTGTAGCTGGAGTCAATCATAGCCTTGTCCTCCCAGGCCATGTGAAATGAGCCAGACAGAGAGCAAGGATCAGGTCTTGTAGGACTCAAGTGCCTCCCCAGCTCAATCCTGCCCCCACCCCATCCCTGGACCACCCATTTTTCAGGGTTTACACCAGCATAAAATCCTCTGGGCTCAGCTGAGTCTGCTGAGCTGGGATGAGGGAGTTATGTCAGTGTGTCTCCCAATGAGCTGGGGTTGGGGACATATAGCTGCAGAGCCCACCTAAGCCAGAAATTCACTAGATCCTAACTTGTGCCTCTTGGCTGATCTAGGGTTAGAATTGCACCTTTAGAATTCTATCTGATCTGCTGTTTCTCTTCCAGTTATGTCACTCAATATGTCTGCACACAAAATACCCAATTTACTAATGTGTAATGATTCCCCCCCCAACCCTAAACAAAAGAGATACAAGTTATTGTTTAGCATCTTTGGTTTACAGGCTTTAATTGTACATTACATCATCTTAAATTTAACTGCCTACAGTGGCAACCAATTAGTTTCTGGGCTCAATTAATTCAAAGTGCTGGTTTTGACCTATAAAGTCTTAAATGGCTCAGGACCCCAATACCGTAAGGACCGCCTCTTTCCATATGGACCTACCTGAGATCATCTTCTGAGGCCCTTCTTTGTGTGCCTCCTCCTTAGGAGGTGTGGAGGGTGGCAACACGAGAACGAGCCTTCTCTGCAGTGGCTCCCCATCTGTGGAATGCTCTCCCCAGGGAAGTTCGCCTGGCGCCTTCATTATACACCTTTAGGCACCAGGCAGAAACGTTCCTTTTTAAGCAGGCCTTTGGTTTATTTGATTAACATCCTATGCCCTTTTAAAATGTGGTGTGTGTGTGTGTTGTGTGGTTTTATATTTTGATTTTATTCTGTGAACCGTCCTGAGACCTGCTGGTATAGGGTTGTATATAAATTCAATAAAAAACAACAACAACAACAACAACAACAACCCTGTGCATCTGATAGCAAGAAGGAATGTGGCTCATTTATTTTACTGTATTTTTTTTAATGAGATGCTCTCAAGATCATTTTGGGTTAATGCCAAAATAATCTGCTGGATAAAGTGGGCCAGTTTTGGCCCCATAGACTGGAGGTTGCCCATCCATACCCTACTTTCTCTTTCTTAGTTGCTGTTACACTTTGCTGAACTGATGCTATTAGCTGCAGACATGAAGTACTCTAGTAAAAAGGTAAAGGTAAAGGGGCCCCTGACCATGAGGTCCAGTTGTGGCTGACTCTGGGGTTGCGGCGCTCATCTCACTTTATTGGCCGAGGGAGCCGGCGTACAGCTTCTGGGTCATGTGGCCAACATGACTAAGCCACTTCTGGCAAACCAGAGCAGCGAACGGAAACATTGTTTACCTTCCTGCCGGACTGGTACCTATTTATCTACTTGCACTTTGACATGCTAGGTTGGCAGGAGCAGGGACCGAGAAGCGGGAGCTCACCCCATCATGGGGATTCGAACCACTGACCTTCTGATCAGCAAGTCCTAGGCTCTGTGGTTTAACCCACAGCGCCACCCGCATCCCTTGAAGTACTCCAGTACTGGTGCTCAAATCACAAGATGGGAAACAGAGAAGTCCTGACACCTTAACTTTTTGTGATAGCCCTAATAGCTGCTGTTTTTAGATGGCGTGTGTGTGTGTGTGTGTGTGTGAGAGAGAGAGAGAGAGAGAGAGAGAGAGAGAGAGAGAGAGAGAGAGAGAGAGAGGAGAGAGAGAGAGAGAGATCTGGCTAGAGTTGAGCACAGAGAAGTGAACCAGGAGGACAATACTAATTTCTCCATATAGGCAGCATGCAATGCACATCACCATACCCTTTCATATTTGCCATTGGTGACCACCACAATGTATGGCAGAGATGACTCGCCATGAATTAGTGCTCTGTGCCCCCTTGCTGGTTTGACAACATAAAAAATCATTGTCACCGTGGGCTGGCTTCCTTAGCAGTCTGAGCAGGAAAAGCAGGAGGGGGTGGAATCCTTTTCTTGTTCAGGGTCCCTTGTTGACAAGACAACAGGGCAGCCTTTATTGACGGAGACAACTCTGCTCTGAGGATAAACAGGGATTTTGTTTATACCCAAACACCTGTCCAACATCAAGAATTAAATGTATAACCAGCGGAAAATATACTCTCCCAAGCAAACACCAAAAACTAGTTCCAAGGATACAGAAGGTGTTAGACTGAAAGTTCTATTTTAAAAACCACATTAGTACTCTTGGCACCAATGTGTGAAATATTCTAGTTCAATATTCTTATGTAACATCCCTGTGTGTGTTTTTAAGAGTATTTGAGAACCTTTCAGTTTTGAAGATCCAAGTCTTTTCCCTTTATTAAAGCCAGGCCCATTTTTATTTTTGGAGCTCCCATTCCTATGTCTTATCTTATGCTGGGCAGCATAACAGCATTTATTTATGTAGTTATTTAATAGCACATTGGCAGAGCAACCTGCCAATGGTCCATTTGCAGCACATTTATAGCACATGGCCTCTTCCAGAGCCATGGTTCTCAGGACCTTTATAGCACACTCAGGACCTTTATAGCACACTGGAGAGCCAGTGTGGTGTAGTGGTCAAGAGCAGTAGTCTCGTAATCTGGGGAACCGAGTTCGCGTCTCCTCTCCTCCACATGCAGCTGCTGGGTGACCTTGGGCCAGTCACACTTCTTTGAAGTCTCTCAGCCCCACTCACCTCACAGAGTGTTTGTTGTGGGGGAGAAAGGGAAAGGAGAATGTTAGCCGCTTTGAGACTCCTTTGGGTAGTGAGAAAGCGGGATATCAAATCCAAACTCTTCTTCTTCAACAAACTACAGTTCCCAGGATTCTTTTTTTCTTGGGGGAGAGAGTGATATTAATGTGCTTTAAGTGTATGGTGTGTATGTAGCCCAATAAGGATTTAGGGTGCTTAGCAACAACAGAATACTGATTGGCTGTTGGAGAGGGGAGGAGGAATGGAAGGCAATATCCTGGAAGATGGATGGATGGCAGGCTGGAACAGTGAGCAGAAGCATTACACACAGCAATGCTTTGTTGTGGGTCTTGGTTGTGTTTACTTATCTCAACAGGCAATTAGGAACCCTTGCGGAAAATGTAAAAGGTATCTTGGTGGGACTATTGCTGGCAAATAAGGACAACTGAAGAGTCTGAAACCCTCACTTCTTTACTCTTTCTCATTAAATCTGTGTCCATGGACTTGGAAATCTCATGACTCCATTCTCTGGAATACAGGAGATTTGCACAACCAAAGAGCTGCTAAGCTGTCTCCACACACCTCTCCAGGCAGTACAGGCAGCAGCTCACTTTCCAAAACATTTATGCATTTCTGGGTCAAGTTCCCCTAGTTTAGTTGCCTAGTTTGCCACCATGGTGCTGTGCAGGCAGTTCTGACACGTAGGCAAATTCAGACATGCCTTGAATACCATGTGTTCATGCCTGTGGTTTTCCAGCACAAGCATAAAATAGAATAAAACAGGTATTGAACTCTTAACCCCCTCAAAAATCATATGCTTTTTTCTGTTTTTCACAAAATTTCCTTTACCATAGCCATATGGATTTTTTTTCTTTCACCAAAAAACACACATACACACACCCTCTCTTTTGGTCTGTGTATTTGCCATTTGTAGGGCATAGACTGTTGCTATTTTCAGGTGGGATTCAATCACGTACTGGCAAATCCATGTCTGTCTGCCTCAGTACGTTGTGTACTCGATACATATTGCAATTCATACCCTCAATCTGTTTTCTGCAACAGGATGGATTGGCAGTGATCTACTGAATGGTGGGTGCCTTTTATCCCATTGTCATGAGCAGATCACGTCCCAGTGAAATTTGGAGTGCTGGTGATTAGAATGACCATTTTACAGAGACGTGTGGAGTATGATGGATTTCTGAATGCTCATAGCATCTCAACTATGGAATAGTGAGATGCAGAGAGCTATTGGCAGATTTCTTCTAAGTGCCCTCTCAGGTACTGTGGATCCTAGAATGCTCCCTGATTTCCTGTGGAGTTCCAGACTGGACAGGGGGTGGAACACAGATTATTATTAACATACAATCTATTCAGTTTAAATCCTACTCTTCCCTCCAAATGAGTCCAGGGCAAAAAATACACATCAATAAGGGTGTCATTAAAAAGACCCACTCCAACAACAACACCTTTGATGCAAGTCTAGTACAGTCAACTATTAGAGGCATCTAAAACTATTCATCATGACCACTTTTCAAAATGTCCATCTCTTTCCAGCCTCTGCCGCTGAATCCTTACTTTGTAAACCTTTCCAGCTGGCCATGTCGCCTCTTAAAAAGTAAAACACCAATTTGCTCTATGCACCTAATGCCGTACCAGGGGAATGAAAAGTTTTTGTTGGGTGCAAAGCCTTAGCCAAAACGAAACCTGTGACTTATTACCACAATTTATGCTCTTTTACCCCACTTGTGCATCTGTGTGATTGGTGATCTTTTTAATGCTTTTAGAGCTGAATAGACACACTGCTATATTCTTCCTATATTCCCTTACCTAATGGAATAACGAGGTGATCTAATGTTATGCAAGCTGGGATTTATTTGAGAGTTGAATAGAGTATCCTTTTTTCTCATTTACAGAGCTGGGCAAGCAAGGCCGGTAAATTAGACTGCAATCCTAACCCCATTTACCTGGGAGTAAACCCAGTTGAATTAATAGGACTTACTTCTGAGTAATCCTATTGGTGCTGCGCTTTGGGTTTTCTGTTCCTCTGTTGTTGTTTTATTTGTACCCCACCCATCTGACTGGGTTTTCCCAGACACTCTGTGCAGCTTCCAGTATATTATACAGAAACAGATCCTGTGAGCTAGGATCTTGAAGCAGCTCTGACACATAGTAAAACATTAAGCGTTAAAAACTTCCCTATACAGGGCTACTTGTGTATAGCTCTATGAAACTTTGATAAGATCTTCAAGAAAAACAGTGAGAAATATAATCCCATGCAGGCAACACTGTTCTGCTAAACAGAGCATGCCCAAAACACAAATAAAATATGTGTGGAGTGAAAGGGACATGGATAGAAGGAGGATGAACTCTCTCACTATTTACCTCATTGTGACCTCATTGCTCCCTAGCTGCTTTTCTTCTTTCAAGGCTGACTTCTCATATTGGAAGCAGGAATGCATGTCCTGGCTCTGCCTCTGACAGAGGGTGCCCTGCTGCTCCCTCAGCACTTTAACCTTCAGCATGTCCATCTGCAAAGGCAAAGCCTACATCTAAATGCACGTGGGTGTCCTCACAATGAGGAACTTTGATTGCTGGTAGCTGGGAATCACAAGTGCTGAAGGCACCATTGCACTCAGGTGCTGCTAGCAGGTTTGCCATAGGCATCTACTGTGAGAAAAGGATGTTGGAGTAGATGGGCCTTTGGCCTGATTCACCAGGACTCTTCCGATGTTCTCAACCCTGCATGATGGAGATGTCCAACTACATGGAAGCCCAATCACAGTCAGTTAGATTCTTCCCTTTGTAGATTTGGTGCTCGGTATGTAGTCTTCCAGAGACTGGGGGCATGGAATTGGGGGTTGGGCAGCACAGTTCCACTCGCCATGTAGCCATACGTGTTGTGGAAATACCTGATCTTCTATAGCTAGTATTTTAACAACAACGAAATAATCCAGCTAGACACATTGAATGGGACCACACCTTTCACATCCTGTGTAGTTTGGCCTGTGCTGCTTTGGAAGCACTTGTGCAAATAGCAGGCAGTCAACAAGTTGTGTGCCATTTAGATTCAGCGGTGGTGACAAGCGAGTGTTTTGAGAATCCAGATGCTGCTTTGCTTAGAAAGCGATCACACCATCTACCTAACCTGCAAAGGAGCTCCAGAAGGAATCATATAAATAAAGGAAGAAGATCCAGATGAAGAGAATGAGCAGCTTTCAAATCCTGTAGGGAGTGTTGCCTCGCCGCTGCAAGGAAGCTGCTGTTGCTAAACAAGCTATTTTTCACAGAGCTCACCAAGGAAGGTTTAATCATCCAGTGCATGATTGGAAGACGGGTGGGAACTGGCAAAAATAAGGAGCTGCTCCTGGGGAACTTTGAGTTTGAAAATTAGATCTCCCTCCAAGCCACCATAACCTATGCAAACAATAAGCCACAGATCTTCTGATTATGTACGGTATGTTGTGATGCGTTCTTGCTGTGATGGATGTATTTTGATGAGTTTGCCCTGATGCCTGCAAGGTTTGTGCTTGCAGCAGTTACAGGGATATTTTTGCACAATATTAGCTATGATTGGCCATCCTTTTCCTATGCATGTGTACTTGACAGCAAGTCCTCCTGACTCCATTGGGATGTATTTCTAAGTGAGTGTGTGCAGGATGTCATGCTTAATTGTAGTAGCAGCCCGTGTGATGCGGTGGTGCCAGCGAACCACTCTCCCATCACCTGTGATGCTGGGGCAGCTGAGGAGTAGCAGGGTGGTGGCATAATCAGGCCTCATACTGAAACGGATCTCATGAAGTCAGAGAAAATACAGCAATGGACACCGCGGCTGGAATTGTGACCATAACAGTGCCATCTGAATCCCTGCAGAGTCAAGTGATGATAGACCAGATGGTCACAGCAGGCCTCCATTGCCTCCAGAATCCCATCCCCACCAGCAGGTGAGACCAGATTCCAAACAACTCAGAAAAGCTCTTCTGGGCAATTACTTGAGACCACGAAGGAGGACCTTCTTCACTATTCTCCTTGCCACATTGTAGGTGTAATTATGCATTCTAACCAATGTTCAGTACGTCTTGGAGTGAGTTCTGTGCTCCAGTACTCTAGCCATCATCCACTCACCCAGTGAAAGACCTGGTGTAGCACTGTCATTAAGAGGATGGGGTATGAACTGGAAAACCGCATTTTAAGTCACATTAGCTCTGAACTTGATGGGTTCCTTTAGACTGACCATTGTTAAAAATGCTGCCACGAGAGTTGTCGTAATAATACTGTTCTGTTCCATTTGGAACAGTTTTATTTGTATTGGTAATTAAAATGGTTTTATCTGCTTTTATACTTGCAGATTCCTTATGCTAAAGGAATAAACAATCTTACAAGCAAATAAATATTTCAATCTTCCATTCAGGCAATTGGATTTTTGCATGACTGAACTGGACCGTAACGGAACAAAGCTGTCATACTGTCACTGAATGGTGAGTATCTGGAACCAAGGTTTCTGTTCCCAGTTGAAATCCTTCTACAATACAGCTCCTCCTCACCCCTCCCTTTAAAAAAATGTCATGTGTCTTACTTATAAAAACCTTAAAATAGCCCAATGAACTGGGGAGTTAATAACCAACACAAGAAAGCAGTAAAAACAAGATAAATAAAAACAGGGGATAAAGATGGTGGCATAATCTTGCAATATCTTTTGGAATATCACAATGTGTAAGAGACCAAATGCTGAAAGGTTGAGTCTGCATCTCCAGTGTGCTTAAAGCATGAGCAGTTTGATCGCTGGCAACATACAGCACATAAGTAACAGCTTCAATGAACAAAGATCTGCATTTTTCTTGCCTGGTGAAAGGCACTAGGTCCAGTGTGGAATAAACTGCTTTATCGTTTTAAAAAAAGGCCATGCAAGGTCAAGATTTACAAATAATGACCCCCCTCTATTATAGGTTGTAAAGGTATCTGGTTAGCCACAAAACTGGATGCTGGAATAGATGAGCCACTGGCCTGATCCAGAGGTTCTCAAGGGCATCCTCTCGTCCTTATGTAAACTCAGCATTCACAAATGATAATCCTGTTCTCCAGCTTCATTGATGCATAAGCATTTGTCCTCATGTATTGCAGAGACACTTATGGTCCTCTTTTTGCAGTGATATGAGCCACTGATGAAAACTCAGTGAGATGAACTCTACTTGTCCATTATTGAATAATACTGTAAACTAATTATAGATTTATTTATTTTTAAAGTGTATAAAATAATTTGGGTTGTAAGTAATGCTTTGTGCACAGAGTTCCTTCCATGCAGCAGGATTTCTCCTTCATCTCATCTCCTTGCACTCACCCATAAAAAAAATAGTGAATAACCCAAAGGGCAGGATTCAGATCTTACCTGCTGAATTTAAGCTCGGTAAAGCAAAATCTCCCTTCCGATTGGCCATGCATCTGATAAGATTCAGTGGGTCAGATCGGATTTTCACAAGGCACAGTCACAGAAGAACAAGAAAATTAATTGGGGAATTAATGGGTGCACAGTACGATCAAAATATGAACCAAGAGAAAGTGTGGGTATCACCCACTAATTGATTGTTGCTAGATGCTTCATATGTCCTGTCGAAGGCTGGGAAGGCCAGTTCCAAAGCTCTGATAAATAGTTTCTGATTCTAGCAGGCATATAAGTTACATAAAGGCTCGCCCACTCTCTCTTTCACCCACATTTGAGAGAGACAAGAGAACGGGCTTTTTCAGCGGCTGTGCCTAGAATTGTCCCCTCATGAAATTTGGTTGGCCCTAGGAGCAGCTCACCTAGCGGGTAGAAGTCCCAGTAATAGCCTTCTGGTAGCAGCATCACTTACTTGGAGGGAGAGCAGAGGAGAGGTGATGAAGTCAGCGCTGTGTGAGTGCATGGGCGGGAGGGCTGGATTGGCTCCGCTGGGGTCCCCACACAGCTCTGACCTCACGGCTGCTCCCCTGCTCCCCCTGCTGGTAAGTGACAGTGATGCCACTGCTGGGAGGCTATTGCTGTGGCTTCGCCCAAGCTGCCTTTCATTTATTATCAGGTGTTTGTTGTGTGTTGCACAGAAAGGTTTTATGTTTTCATTTATTACTGCTGTTCCAGTTTTATATTGTTGCATTTATGGGATTGCAGTGAGCTGCCCTAAGTAGTGCTTCCGCACCAGAAGGTTGGAATATAAATGATTCGACAAAATAAATAAATAAGCAGATTTGCATTGCTACGTACATAGTGCTTATATTCAAAACAAATGCAGGAAAATTTTAAAAAAATTAAGAGGGGAAAATAAAACCACTCACCTTAGCATTCGTTAAAGACATTTGGTTTCCCCCTTTGGAAAACTCCAGAGGTGTTGAACAGAATGGCCTATTTGCTAACAGAGTGAGGCAGGTGAGCTGTTCTGTGCTGGATTTGTTCATCCCAGCATGAGAGTTACCTCAATGGATGCCTTCAGGGTTATCACCCTGATATGCAAGCAGACATCAAGACCTGCAGATGGACATGTGCAATTAAAGCTGGTGCTCATGAAAGTGTTTAAATTTAGAAACCTTGACATGAAAACAGATAACAATCAGTGTATGATCCTTCATATTTTTCTTCCTTTACACTGCTGCATGTCTATGCATACTTTCCTGGGAGCAAACCTTGTTTGGCAGGATTTACACAGGACTGGTCCAAAATCTTTTGTTAACTGAAGCAAAGGAAAATACCTACCACCACCCCTCCTCTGCCGCTCTTTCACATACAAAAAGTAGTCAGGTTGGTAGTGGAAGGTTGTTGATGTAACATCACACCAGAGGGCAGCAGGCTAGATTTGGGGCATACCACCTCCAACTTCCTGCTGTTCCCAGTCCCACATCCACCAGCCGAGGTGGACACACCAATTTGCCCAATGGTAGGGCTGTTCTGGTATCTCTGAGGAAACTTCCACTGAATTGTACTGCATATCTTGTAGCTACGGCAGCTCTAATGAAACAGGGAATTGTGCCACAGTTTGGCAAAAGAGTAGTAGTACCAACACCAGACCAAGTGTATGTTTTTCCGTTGGTATTTCTGAAAATGAATTAGCTCTAAACAGGTAAAACACTGAATTTCTTTCTTTCTTTCTTTCTTTCTTTCTTTCTTTCTTTCTTTCTTTCTTTCTTTCTTTTTTGACTGCAGCTCAAGCATTTTGACTGATTAATTGTATCAGTGAAATTAATTGATCAATGCTGTTTGCATGCAACGTGCAAAATTCCTGAAGTAAGAAGCATACTTCCTTCATTTATATATGTGTCAGAGCAGGCATTCATCCTGATTTCTTTGCACAAAACATATGTGGAGGTTATAGACTATATCTTTTTTCTTTTTTGTGAATAAATTTTCTTCTTTCCACAATAAATAATAATTCCACAAATAACATCAAAAACAGCCCCCCCTTTCCCCATATATACATTTATCCTTTCAACACTATCTCTTGTGAGATTCTTAAAATCTCGTGACTTCCCTCCATTCCCACTTCTGGTTCCTTATATATACCAAATTCTTCTGCATTTCCATATCCACGCTTAACCTATTATTATATCTTTAATTATGCAAATTTCTGGTAATTGCAAGCGTTTAGTCAAAGCCTGCTAATGTTTCAACTTGTTTACAATATTTTTGCACATATACAATAAATGTTTCCCACTCTTTTTTAAATTCTCATTATCATGGTCTCTGAGCTTTGCTGTCAGTTTTGCCATCTCTGCATAGTCCATAAGTTTGATTTGCCATTCTTCTTTTGTTGGTATCGTTTCTTCCTTCCATCTTTGAGCTAACAGGATCCAGGCTGCTGTTGTGGCGTACATAAATATCCTCTTCTGTTCTTTCGGTAGTTCAAGCCCTATCAATCCTATTAAGAAAGCTTCTGATTTTTTAACAAAAGTCATTTTGAACATTTTTTTCAATTCATTATAAATCATTTCCCAGACTATATCCAGCCTTTAGCATTTGTTTTGATCTGTTTGTGGATTATATAAGGATGTAGGAGGAAGGGCCCTCATCCTGAATTCATTCTGTCTCACATGTGGGATGTTTACACATCTTCCCATTAATCATTTGTTCATCACACACTTTTCAGTGTCTCTCCCAGGCATTTTCCTAACCCTAAAAAGTCTTGTTTTTAAGCGGATTTTTCCCCTGCCAAGGTGACAGAGCACTTTAATTCACTTCCATTGCACCAACCAAAAATCCATGTTATATGCTTGCCTTCCTCCTGTAAAATACTGATAGCCTGAGGGCAACATAATATTTCCCACATCACTTACAACAGCTGATTCACAACAAATTCATCTAAATATCCTTCACTGTGAGCAGCATCCTGTTTTCAATTTTTAAAAAATAAAGCTGCCTTACCTTCCTAGTGGTCTTTGCGAAGCACTCAGCTGCTGCTACCACTGGACACTCTCAGTATCTCAACAATCGATAGCAGGTGCATTTTGCCAAATGCAAGAAGGCCATCGCAAGGATGCACTTGGAGAAGAGTGACTAGTGGGGTGCCACAGGGTTCTGTCCTGGGCCCGGTCTTATTCAACATCTTTATCAACGACTTGGATGATGGACTCAAGGGCATCCTGATCAAATTTGCAGATGACACCAAACTGGGAGGGGTGGCTAACACCCCAGAGGACAGGATCACACTTCAAAACGACCTTGACAGATTAGAGAACTGGGCAAAAATAAACAAGATGAATTTTAACAGGGAGAAATGTAAAGTATTGCACTTGGGCAAAAAAAATGAGAGGCACAAATACAAGATGGGGGACACCTGGCTTGAGAGCAGTACATGTGAAAAGGATCTAGGAGTCTTGGTTGACCACAAACTTGACATGAGCCAACAGTGTGACGCGGCAGCTAAAAAAGCCAATGCAATTCTGGGCTGCATCAATAGGAGTATAGCATCTAGATCAAGGGAAGTAATAGTGCCACTGTATTCTGCTCTGGTCAGACCTCACCTGGAGTACTGTGTCCAGTTCTGGGCACCACAATTCAAGAAGGACACTGACAAACTGGAACGTGTCCAGAGGAGGGCAACCAAAATGGTCAAAGGCCTGGAAACGATGCCTTATGAGGAACGGCTAAGGGAGCTGGGCATGTTTAGCCTGGAGAAGAGGAGGTTAAGGGGTGATATGATAGCCATGTTCAAATATATAAAAGGATGTCACATAGAGGAGGGAGAAAGGTTGTTTTCTGCTGCTCCAGAGAAGCGGACACGGAGCAATGGATCCAAACTACAAGAAAGAAGATTCCACCTAAACATTAGGAAGAACTTCCTGACAGTAAGAGCTGTTCGACAGTGGAATTTGCTGCCAAGGAGTGTGGTGGAGTCTCCTACTTTGGAGGTCTTTAAGCAGAGGCTTGACAACCATATGTCAGGAGTGCTCTGATGGTGTTTCCTGCTTGGCAGGGGGTTGGACTCAATGGCCCTTGTGGTCTCTTCCAACTCTATGATTCTATGATTCTATGAAATATGTCCCCACCTTCAAAAAGAAAAAGAAAAACATTAGAAAGCCATCTCCCAGCTGCGCTCCATGTCTTATAACCAGCTCAAAATAAGGAGTTGGCAGATTCAAGGCCTAGTCTGATGTCATAGTAGGTCAGAGCAACACACAAGAAAGAGCGTCCAGGAAGCTAGGAAGATCAGTGGTCCAGTTAGCTTAGTATTACCCATTCTGACAGGTGGTGGCTGTCCATGGTTTCATAGAGAAGTTTTCTCCACCCTTACCTAGCAGACACAGGGCCTGGAGACCATCAGTAAGGTTGTGTATCCACAGCAGTGACCACAGGAGGAATGACCACTGCGAGGAGCGTAGAAAGAAGAAACGCCATGGTACACCTGTATCAGCACAACTGGATGCCTTCCTCTGCCCCACCTACAGCAGAACATGTCTCTCCCATATCAGTCTCTACGGTCACAGAAGATGCTATAACTCCAACAGTTTGGCTTCAACTCTAATGGCACACTCCTCCATTATCTCCCAAGACAGACGGATGCCAACCAGTGATACATTGAAGCAACTATGATTGAACCTGTGACTTTTGGTGTGCAAAGCAGTTGCTCTACTACTGAGATGGATAGTTACTTCCCCCGCCCCGCCCCGCCCCCCACCACACCCACCCACCTCAGAGACTTTGGCTCCTTGCACATAATCTAAGCACCATTTTATCTTTTCATTCATTTAGAAAAAAATATTTATATACTGCTATTCAATAAAAAAAAATCACTAAAGTTTACAAAAATTTTACATTAAAGCATGCAAAAAAAATCCATATTGAAATGTTAAAATTAGAAATCAGCTATTATGGAAAGATGTAGTCTTGATTGCCTGCATGAGCCTGATGGAACAGAAAGATTTTCAGCAGGCATTTACAAGTTGAAACAGAAGGCAGTGAAGAATCTGTATTGGCAGCATATTCCATAGTACTGGGCCAATGACACTAAAGACTCAAGTTTCTCTATGTTGTCAAATGAGCTTTGGCAGCTCAGAGAATGACCAACACAGCTTCTGCAGATGATCTCAGTGATGGAGCTGGGATATAAGGGTTTGAGTGGCCCATGAGGTACTCCAAGTTGTTCGTGGCTTTCTAAATAAGGGCTTTTTGCCATATGGCATGTCTTAAAATCAGGCCCAGATACCTC
Organism: Podarcis bocagei; assembly: GCF_964188305.1. Classification (NCBI taxonomy): domain Eukaryota; kingdom Metazoa; phylum Chordata; class Lepidosauria; order Squamata; family Lacertidae; genus Podarcis; species Podarcis bocagei. The sequence goes on from NC_138134.1 coordinate 58,810,481, forward strand.
TGACTACATTAAAGTAAAGGGACCCCTGACCATTAGGTTCAGTCGTGACCAACTCTGGGGTTGCAGTGCTCATCTCGCTTTATTGGCCGAGGGAGCCGGCGTACAGCTTCCGGGTCATGTGGCCAGCATGACTAAGCTGCTTCTGGCGAAGCAGAGCAGTGCACGGAAACGCCGTTTACCTTCCCGCCGGAGTGGTACCTATTTATCTACTGGCACTTTGACGTGCTTTCGAACTGCTAGGTTGGCAGGAGAAGGGACCGAGCAATGGGAGCTCACCCCGTCACGGGGATTCGAACCGCCGACCTTCTGATCGGCAAGTCCTAGGCTCTGTGGTTCAACCCACAGTGCCACCCACATCCCTCTGACTACATTACCTCTGAGCTAATGTAGGCAAGAATTCTATCACACATGATGGTTTGGATACAAAGCATTCATGTCGAGATGTGGTAGATAATTGGTGCCCTGCAGATGTTGGACTGTAGTTCTCATCAGATCCAGGTCAATGGTCTGATATGATGGGAGCTGTAGTCTGACAGCATTTTCAGGGTACTGCATTGACTATTCCTGATACTATCATTCATTCATTCATTCATTCATTCATTAGCCTCCACCCTTCACCATGAGGTTCCGGATAGGAGTACAACAATATAAAATACACTATTTAAACAAAGTTAAAACAAACTATACTAAGTTTGTTAGTATCGAATGGATCTAAAATGTGTCTCAGTTGTCAGAGGCTAGGGTAAAGAGGTGAGTCTTCAGCGTAGAATAGATTTTGTATGTTGACTTTTGGCCTGAATACAATGCAAATCCAGTCTAGCTGGTGGAGTAACAATGTAAGGAATTAATGTTGTCAAGCCCATAAGTCAAAACGGTAAGCCTTGCTGTTTAAACATAATAGATGTATAACTCAGTAAACCAGAAGATCATGCAGCACAGAAACAATCAATTACATGTTCTGCTTGCAATTCTTGAGGTGCCCTGGCTGCTCTGTGAACAAACGAAGCAGCTTTCTTTGTGGTGTTTTATATTTCCATTAGCATCCATGATCTTGCTCTTTGGCTAGGCTGATCAATGATCCTTTCATAAAAGAAAATTGTCTGTAAATTTAGAATTTATTTTGCAGTCTGGGGGTTTTAGTTTTAGGTGGTTCTTGTTGCAGCCAGTCTTTGGGGTGTTCAAGAGTATGGAAATTGACAGTGAAGCCCAGTAGAAATATTCAGCACTCTATTGTGAACTGGGTATGGTATCTATTTGGGGCTAGGAGGGTGTGCCCTGCGCATGGTGGGGGGTAGAAAAGAGAGGAAAATTCTGTTACACAAGTGCAAAACCTTGTCCTAATGGAACAAGTGTATTCAACCAATAAATATTGCAAATGTAGGCCGAGTTTCCTGAGGGGTTGCCGCTGTGGCTTTTGCTGTCAATGTTAACCATGAGCTCTGGGGTACCAGCAAGATTTTCTGGACTAGCAAAGAAGGTTTAAAGATGCTTTTGAGGGAAATCTTTAAAAATAATTGGGAAACACTGGCCTGCAAGCACTCCAGTTGAAGAATAGCCTCTACCAAAGGTGTCATGGACGTTGAAGTAGGGTGAAGCCAGGATAAAAGGGAGAAACGTGCTAAGAGGAAGGCACACTTGGCAAATCCACACCGTGATCAACTCCCACCCAGAAACCTATGTCCCCACTGTGGAAGGACATGTGGATCCAGAATTGGCCTCCACAGTCACTTGCTGACACACCATTAAGACCATATTCATGGAAGACAATCTTACTCAGCTACGAGTGATCACCAAAGAGAAAAGAGAAGAGCTTCCATTTCTTTTCCAGGGACATTATATGGAAAAGGTAATGTCTGGGCCATTTTCTTTCCCACGGGCAGGTACTGAGGTTTCAGTTTGTATTGCACCTGCATGCCAGCAACAGCTCAGCTGCTTGCCTGTCTTTAGGAAAATGAAAGATGAAAAAGAAAGAGTATTCACCCACCAGCTATCTCATCTCATTGTAAAACTCCACTCAAAAAGAATCATGATGCACATTCTATTTATTTTGAATTTATCTTGATCAGGGTAGGGGGCTTGTAGGGATAATTGAATTTGCATGGAGATAATTAATTGAAGGAAATTTGATTTTGAAGCAGGATCAGGATGATCTAGGTAAAAATAGTTAGCTGGAGTAAATTAATTGAAGGTGGACTGATTTGGTGATCTGGGGTTGAGTGAAAATTAATTTAATAATTTGGGGGGAGTGTTTTTGATTGAAAATAAATTGACTTGCATTTTGTGAAATTTAAATTATAATCGTTGGGGGTTTTTTATTTGCATGTATACACATATAAATTAGTGAATGCAAATTGATGCCCTCCTAAGATTCTATAGGTTAAAAGATAGTGCCTTGAATTGTATCATGAAGGCAATGTTAATATAATACTTCAGGAATCCTTATTTATTGTATTTATAAATAACTTTTCCACTTGAATTTTTATTTTTTATTTTATTTTATTTTATTGCTGGGAGATTTTCAACCTTTTTGAGTCCATGGCTCCATTGACCAACCACATTCTTTCTGCAGCTGCCCTGTGGCATAAAAGGGAATCCCCACTTATGTGGGAGTTCCATTCTGGGCCACTGCACACATCACTGGAACACATGTAAGTGGGGATTCCCCTGTTCCACTCCTGCCATTTTCAGCATGTATGTAAGCGGAAGCATGCATGCCAATCGCGTACAAGTGAGGATTCCCCTGTACCTGGTAGAAACTTGTGTTGTTTTGTCATTTAGCAGTTTTGCCTATCATTATTTTTTAAAAGATTAAAATTTCAGCTGCTCACCTATGGAAAGCCTTTTTAAAAATTGTGAGGCATTTATTGCCCCCCTCAATGTTGTTTTTGTAAGGTGGCACCCAATAAAATAAAACTGAGACAGGTTTCCTAAACAGTGACTCAGTAACGCAGGCTTGCCCTCAGCAGCCGGGATCATAGAGATGGACTAGAGAGGTGCACATTAGGGCAACACTCTTTCAAAGGCAACCAGCATCGCATAGCACAGATACATGAAAACGTAGAGAAACACATCTAATTTGTCTGTTTGAGCAGGGACTGCTGACTTTGCTTGGAAGCCGAGGGTTTTTTTTCTTCATCAGAGAAGGGAAGGAAGGAAGGAGGGATGGGGGCCAGTGCTGCTCACGGCACCCCTAGCCATCATTCAAATCACCCCAGGGTGCCAAGGGTGCACTGGTTGAAAACCACTGATCTAGAGGGAGAAGGGTGAGTGCTACTTCTTCCAGTGTTCCTCAGATCTCAAAAACCTTTCTAATTGCAATTTTTATAATTGCCAAAAAATGAAGGTGCTGCAGACAAAGCAAAAGAAAATAAAATCTAAGAAACGAGGAACACATATATTCTGTAATGAACAGAAAAACTTTGTGTCTGAAGAATGTGCCAAATAAACTCACAGGATTAGTGTTTATTTTTCTCCAGATTAGTGCAACTATTTCACAGCATTCTTGTACTGCCATCACAGAAACACTAGAAGAAGAAAACAACAAGAATTTTAAATGACAGACTTGTTGCTAGTATATCTGGTATATTCAAAAACCAAGATACCGTGAAGGCTGTTACAAAGCTTTCTGACTGACATTCACTCGGGGACATCCTACATAAATTACTTGTCACTTTATGCCTATATGATGAACTGAGTTGTCCAAAACACTTGTTGATAAGGCTGGAATACAACACAGGCCTATTCTTATCAGTATCCTAGTGTGATTACCACCTACACAGTACAGGCAGACATCTTCCACATGGTCTGTCACTGTGACAGCCGCATAACAGCAGACAGGCAGAAGAGCTGGCCCAGCCTCACAAGCAACCATGGATGATGGGAATTGTAGTCCAGCAACATTGGTGGGTGGCAGGGGGTTCCTCCACACCTGATCTAGAGCAAAAATATTTCCAGGGTGCCAGTAGGAACTGATAAATCTGTCTGTTTTGTTTTCTCTCCATTTCTAATTTTTCCAGCTCAACGCATTTCCTCATCAGTTTGTAATTTTTAAATTTTTTAAAATGGTGTCTTCCACAAGACTCACTGAACATATGGCACTGAGTGGAGGAAAATATAAATAAATAAAAGGCAACCAGTTGCCTCCAGCACATAAATTTGCCAAGGAAATCTAACCTTGAAGGTTGTAGGAGGATATTTAATTCTCCATCTACCTGGATCCCACTGTAATTGGGAGCTCTGGGTCATGAAATGCTGTTGTTTTTTTAACCAACAACACCAGCCCTTAAAATCAATTCCGTTTCTCTGTCTCATCTATTCTATATGATGCCACTGGCAAAAGTTGCTGTCTATTAAATTTCTGCCTTAAAAAAACATACTGTGAGATCATTGGTGACTGCTAGAACATGTTGCTTGCTTTCCCAAACTTTGTTTATTTCCCTTAAGATCTCTCCATCTGTTATGCTCAGCTGCTCAACAAAATTTTCCATGTTTTACAGTTTTAACTCTGGCAAACATTATATTTTCCCTTGGTCTTTCCAGTCTTAACGTGGTGGCTATAGTTCAGTCAGCATTTAGTACAAATAGAAGAGTCAGATCCTTTGGGGGTATATCCATTGCTTTTTCTCTTCTGACAGAAGGCTCTTTGATCCAGCCGAGCCGTTCCTCCTTCCCCATGCCACCCCACACCACCTGCCATGCTGTTGGGGAATGCCTGGAGCTCAGTGGAAGTGCAGAAAGTCCCAGGTTCAGTCCCTAGCATCCTATGGTACATCTGTGAGAGGAACCAGTCTGAAACCACTCCCAGTCAGTGTAGACATTGCCAAGCGAGGTAGACCAATGGTTTGACTCTGTATACTACAGCCTCCAGTCTTTCCATCCCTCCAGAGCAGATTTTGGAAGGGATGCAGGAGCCACAGGGAGAAGAGGTTGTCATGGAAGATCTCCTGGAGCCATTTTCAACCCACAGATCACAGATTGTTTATTAAAACTTTGTTTTTCTTGAACTACACTAGTGGACTGTACTGCTGGAACTAAGGCTGCAATTCTAGTCCCATTTACCTGTAAAGGAGTTTCACTGAATTCAGTAGGATTTACTTGGGAGTAGATTAGGAATGTGCTGCTGGTCAGTTTAGGTTCACTGCTTATGGTATTAATGGGACTTGTAAGTGCTGGGTTATCATTGTGTTCTTAGCCTGCCTCCATTTCTGGTTGGGTCTCCGTGGACCAAACAATGAAATTAAAAACATACAATTAATTTTATAGCACAAATGAAGTTTATTACATTACACAAAATACTAGGATCATTTATTTAAGGTCCATTTGTTTTTCCTCCTTTTACTTTCTCTGTGCAAGTACAGCTTCATTCTCTAAATATACTACAAAAATTATGATTTGAGGCTTGCCATTTTGGTTTTAATTTCATAACGGATGCTGTCAACAACTGAAACAACCATGTAGTTCACCGTATCACATTTGTTTAGGGTTACTGTATTCTATTTTAAGAGGTTGAAAAGGAGCATTATTGGGAGTGGTTGGCGCTTTGAAGAAGAAAAATGTTGAGATTGGAGTGGGATTTTTTTTTTTTTTAAGCCAGCAGGATATGCCTGCAGGATTAGCCTGCCTACGTAGCTGGTTTGGGCTGCTTCTCCACCCTGCAAAACTGCAAGATCATCTGGAGGGTGTTCTTGGGTGGTTTAGCTTGGTTACCCCATCGGAAAGTGGGTGACTCATCAAATTACAACCGCAGCTTGGCTGTGTGAAACTGCTTTGTTCCCTTTGACTTGGAAATGTGTATAAAACACACATTTTGTACAAGTGCTGCTTGAAATATACAAAGATGAACTGCTTGAAATGTGTAATCAAAATGTTATAAAAATAAACAGTATATGAAGTGCTATGAGACTTTCAAGGATGTATTCATCTATAACCCACAGCGTGAGGCCTCAAAGCTCCATATAAACAGGGCTTTTTTGTTGTGTTCTCTCTCTCTTTCTCTCTCTCACACTCACTCACTCACCCCATAACTGTAACTAGGGATGGGGGCGAAATTCAATTTGCATTTAAAGATGAACCTTCCTCATTTCCCATCCGGGGAATTGAGATCTGACCACAACAGAGTGCCCACCTTTTCCATGCTTCAGAAACTCGCTGCCACCAGTTAAAATAGGCCCTATCAGAATCTTCAAACAAAGGTTCTAGTCACTGTGGTGCAAATATAGGGCTTCTAAGAGTGTGTGCTATGTGATACTTAGTAAAATCTCAAAGCTGGGAACCACACAGGGCTTCTTAACATGGAAGACATGTGTTTCTCCCTGCTATTACCAATAGCTAACATGAGCAGAGGGGGGACGCGGGTGGTGCTGTGGGTAAAACCTCATTGCCTAGGGCTTGCCGATCGCATGGTCAGCGGTTCGAATCCCCGCGGCGGGGTGAGCTCCCATCTTTCGGTCCCAGCTCCTGCCCACCTAGCAGTTCGAAAGCACCCTTAAGTGCAAGTAGATAAATAGGTACCGCTTTATAGCGGGAAGGTAAACGGCGTTTCCGTGTGCTGCGCTGGTGCTGGCTCGCCAGAGCAGCTTCGTCATGCTGGCCACGTGACCCGGAAGTGTCTCCGGACAGCGCTGGCCCCCGGCCTCTTAAGTGAGATGGGCGCACAACCCTAGAGTCGAACACGACTGGCCCGTACGGGCAGGGGTACCTTTACCTTTAACATGAGCAGAATAAATTTCACAAAGTTAGCTGATGCATGCAAAGATCCTTAATTTTCAGGTTCTATTGTTTTGTTGCTGCAGAATTATGTGGGTGATTTTTTCCTCTAGCTCATACAGAGTTCTGATTAAGTACCTCTTAATTAGTGCTGTGCCCAAAAATTATCCCAAATTCTTTTTCAACCATTGTCCACCAGTTAATGGGAAAAGAAATTGCACTTGGAAATTGTCCAAGGGGAAGGGGAAATTCAGTGAAATTCTCATGGGGGAAGTGAGTAGGGGTTTTGTTGTGCTTATCTTACTTTTGAGGTGGCTGAGGGGTGTTTGTGATGATCTTTTCTTTTGTCCTACAAATCACTCGGCAGCCTTCCCAGCGTCAATGCTTCTGTTAGGGAAGACATTGTGCAGTAACTCCTCCTATGGGGCCCTTTCAGATCAGGAAATATGGACAAGTCAGGGAAGCTACAGAGTGCCATAGAAAAGTATACCAGAAAGAAAAATAAACACATCACTCTCAGCCATTGGACAGTGCTAAGGTTAAGTTCAAAACCCCACATCTACTACCCCACAATATTATTTGTTTATTTTAAATATTTTATTTTACCAACTACATCAGAAGAGAAAAGAGGTGAAAGATTAAAACGTCACTAGATGACATTAGCAATAAGAATATTCCATCAATCCTAACTTAAACTTATAGATTAATATGTCCAAATATGAAACTAAACAAGATTGATGATTATTAGTCATGCATTCCAATGCTGAAAGGGTACCATGAGATATTCAGTGAGGAATGAATAAAATTCTAAAGAAATTTTAAGGTGCCCTGAGAAAAATGGAAGCCTCTTTTGCAGGTGAAGAAAACTGTTCAGAAACTGGAAGGCAGATTTTGACACAGCACTAGTCATGTCAGCGCAAAGTTTTCTGTTTGTGCAGTGGAACTTTCTGCCCCCTCCTCCTCCCTTGTGTTACCTGCAGTTTCCTCAGATCTGCTCCAAAGCTTTGAGGGAACCCAAATAACAGATTAAGGGGGCACACAAGGGAGGAAAGTGGGGACAGTTCTATTGTGCAAGTGGAAATCCCTGAATTGATTTGGATGTGGTAATTGGAGACCACTCATCTTGCAAATCCGTTAACTGAAAATAGCCCTATTCAGGCATTCAAAACATGGATGAAGGGACAAACCAGATGGGGATGTCTGCAGGCTTCTGCCCACTTCCACTCCTAACCTTCACATGCTGAACATGAAGGTCTGAAGAAAGATTTTACAGTTGTGCTTTGAATCCTCCTTGCCATTGGGAGCCTTTTGCCTGTCCTCACATGCCCTCACCTGTTCTTCTGCACACCTAAACAGAACTAATGAATTCACCTTTGCTACCCGATCCAAATGTACTTCCTTTGCCTCAGATCCAGAGAACTGGATCTGGACTTTGTTCCTCAGTTGAGAATTTGGTGCTGCAGTTGTGCTACTCACTAGTTGCCAGCCTTCTACTGGAGGTCTGGCAACCTTTGACATTGTCAGCTTTGGGTAGTCTTAAGCGCTCTTTTAAAAGATGGAATCCTCATGCGCCATGTCAGTTTTGCTTGCTTAACATGATCTGTCTCTTTGTCCAACAAAGCACATGATTTCCTCCCCGCTGTTGCGTTAAACTTTTCTGAAATGTCTTCGTATCACATTATGTAGTGCAACCGAGTGTAAAACAACCCCTTGACACTTGCTTTCGTTTTGTCAAGTTCTGTTTGCAAATTCAAAAGGACCTGACATAAATAGCTGTCATCGCTTACTTATTACGGTGACACACTCCACCACTAGCATTTGGGTACAGGCAGACACGGCTTATCTCCAAAGCTATTGCGGTTCCACACCACCAACACCAACACCCTCTCATTGTGCTCCAATTAGCTTGCAAGGGAAATCTAATCATGTCACTCAAGACACAATTGCTTGGTTGCCAGAACAAGACTGCTGAGAAATGATACCACCTGTCAACTTTATGGCTCTGACCTCACAGAGTTGAAATACGTTATGGAATTGTTAGGGCCATTCCTGACTCCTTTTTAATGCAGTTCTGGTTTTTGATGCTCTCAAAGAAAGTGTTGTTGTTGTTGTTGTTGTTGTTGTTGTTGTTGTTGAATACTAATGGGATTTTATGGTTATTGTTCCTAGTGATGGTGAGTGGGTGATATAATGCTTTTATATCAAAGCACATGATCCCCCGCCCTGGCAAAATAATTCTGGGTATTGTAGTTGAAGGATGCGGGGAATTGTAGCACTCTCAGTTCCTAGAATTCATTGGCAGAATCCACATGCTGTAAATGTGCTTTAAATTTATGCTGTGTACAGAGGCACAGATAGCTGAATATAAGTTTGTTCCTAATACTTGTCCTAAAGAAACATTTCATAAATTGAAAAAAAAATATGTAAAACTGGGTGAGGGGGTGTATAATGGATGAGTTCAGTCTTATTTGTTTTCTACTTCTTTGTCATATTTTTGTATTATAAAAATAAATAAATACAAAGGAGACATTTCATTAGGGAATACCACATGAAAGATTGAACATTTTCAGTATTATTATTAAATACAGAAGAAAAACAAAAATGTATAATTTAATCCAGTGCCTTCCAAAATATCTGAAAGTTAACACCACCGGCCTGTTCTTTCCAGTGATTTTTAAAACTTCATTATCACAATCTACATACTTAATTTTGATTGCTTGAATACAAAACTCTGAAGGGCATAACAGATCAACAATAGTGCATATACTTACAGTTCCATGTGGTTATGTGACTATGTAGATATTAAGGCAGAACAAACTAGTAAAATTATTTAGTGGAACACAAGGTGAATATTTTATCTATACATATTTCCATTCTCTAATAACTTACATGTGAAAAAGACCCATATCCTTCAGAAGGCTATCCATGCCCTATTCCATGTGATACAGACACATTGCATTCCCTTCTCTGTTAAATATTTATGCCTCAACTCCAGTTCACTGAGCTAGCCTGACTTAATCTTTCATGCATAGCCCTTGTAATGTGAAAAAGAAAACGGTTATGTAATAATTCCATAGAAGTCGAAGGAGCAATGCCTTGTGACTGTGAAGCCTCTCCAAGTGATCGCAGCTCACAGAACAATGAAAGCATAATTATTACTCATTCCTTGCGCAAGATACAATGTAAAGTTAGTGCTTCTCTTGGGATTCTCAAATTGTCCCAGAGCTCTGAATGTTTTTTTGTGTGTGTTTTTTGTTACCAGGAAAAAAGTGAGATTCTGTCCCACCCCTATCTAGAACACACAAACAATATACAGTGGTACCTCGGGTTACAGATGCTTCAGGTTACAGACGCTTCAGGTTACAGACTCCGCTAACCCAGAAATAGTACCTCGGGTTAAGAACCTTGGGTTCTGTTGAGGATGAGAACAAAAATTGAGTTGCGGCAGCGGGAGGCCCCATTAACTAAAGTGGTACCTCAGGTTAAGAACAGTTTCACGTTAAGAACAGACCTCCGGAACTAATTAAGTTCTTAACCCGAGGTAGCATTGTATTAAAACTGCTACATGCACTTTGTAATGTGCTTGAATATCATGATCCCAAACTGCGCTTTGGTTCTAGATTCAAAATCAGTCAAGTCTTGGCCATCAAAAGGGGAGAAGCTAGCCAGATCAGAAGGCAAGGTGCAGGGATGCTGTAGCCAGGCCTGTCAGTCAAGAGCCTCAAGTCAGAGACCCCCAAAAGAGGATCCCTGGGGATAGCATCCCTTGAAACAGATTCCACTGGAGAACCAGCTGCCTCCACAATAAGGGTTTTGTGCTCCCCAGTGCTGGTCACCAGTGCAGGCAATGCATTGGGTGAAGGAGCCTAAGTCAGATTCAGGAGGGATATAAGGGCTCAGCCGGGCTCCAGGTTGTCAGCTTGGAGCTGTCCAATGTCCTGGGCCTCCAGCTTAGCCCTACATTCTGTGCTGGCTGACTCAAGGTACTCATCCTTTTGATGCCATGTATGTATGTATGTATGTATGTTAGTTATTTAACAACCCTTCACCCAAGGATCACAGGAGAGTTTACAGCATAAAAGCACAAAAACACATAACAAAAAAGCAACAAAGCCATAACGGCCCCCACCCAAGTTTAAAAGACCATAGATTGTTTAATGAGCCAAAGGCCTGGGAGACAAGGAATGTTTTTGTTTGGCACTTATTGAAGGCGCCAGGAGAGCTTCCCTGGGGAGAGCATTCCACAAGCGGCGAGCCACCACAGGAAAGGCCCATCTTGTGTAGGCCTTCCAGACCTATATTACTTGGTTAGCTACTCTCCTCCAAATCTTATTTTTGCTGGATCCTCCTTTTGCAGGGATGCTGTAGCCAGGCCTGTCAGTCAAGAGCCTTAAGTCAGAGACCCCCAAAAGAGGATTCCTGGGGAGACCTCAAGTCAGAGACCCCCAAAAGAGGATCCCTCGGGATAGCATCCCTTGAAACAGATTCCACTGGAGAACCAGCTGCCTCCACAATAAGGGTTTTGTGCTCCCCAGTGCTGGTCACCAGTGCAGGCAATGCACTGGGTGAAGGAGCCTAAGTCAGATTCAGGAGGGATATAAGGGCTCATTATGGGCAAGACATGGCAACCTGTGATATCATGAGTGAAGGGTTTTATCAGGCTTTAATTGTTTATATTTTATTTATCTGCTTTATTGGGGGGCATGCTTTTTTACAAAAGTGCCAGGGAAGTAGCTGTGCATTCTCTCCCAGGTATTTTACTTTACTTTATTCGTTGCATCTATATCCCACCTTTTCTCCACAGAGATCAAGGATATGGTTTTCCACGTCCTCGTTTAATCCTCACAACAACCCTGTGAGGTAGGTTAGGCTGAAAGACAGTGACTGGCCCAAGGTCACCCAAGGAGCTTCATGGCTGAGTGGGAACTTGAACTCTGGTCTACCAGGCCCTAGTCCAACACTACACTACACCGACAGTGGAGATCACATCCATTAATAGAGAAGCCAGGAAAGTTGCATTTGGCACCAGGTCTGAGTTATGGTACCTTTTTTATTTTTAAGAATTAAAGACTTTCATACCACTTTTTACAACTATCGCCTTACAAAGTAATGTACAATCCATAGCAGTGCATCAGAATGGTTAATACGGTAATAATGCAATAAAGGCTCATTACATTTACAATAAAGATGACTAAAATCAGCCTCATTGTCCGTTATCTCAATTTTAAACCCAAAGGCCACTCTTAAAAAGATGTTTGGGAAACCCAGCCAGATGGGTGGGGTATAAATAAATTATTATTCCCATTATTATTATTATTATTATTATTATTATTATTATTATTGGCTTGTTTAAAGGAGATCAAAGAGGGTACCTGCCTAAATTTCTGAAACCATTTGAGAACAATGCATTGAACATCGTTCAATCACATTGTTAATGTGAGAAAAGTTGGGGCAGGTAACTAAATGAAAAAGAACAGCAACCTTCAAAGAACTGAGGTATGATTATATGAGTTTATTCAAAGATGGGGTTGGGAGAGAAGCAGGGTCTGGGCTATCAGTTATTAGAAAGGACAACTAAGGTGAAAGCCAGATTATCTTGCCTTCTGAAGGAAAGCAGTCAGATAATTTATGTCCCATGAAATGGCAATGTGATGCTAATAAATTGAAGAAGGAAACCTGAGAGGACTTGGATGACAACAACTAAACTCCTTGTTAAAGCTTTAGGCTGCAATCATAACCCTACTTGTTGAGAGCAAGGGGCATTGAATTCAGTAGGGCTTACTTCTGAGTAGACATGGTTAGGATTGTGTTGTTATGGTTGTTGCCACCTAAGTCCTACGTCAACTTTGTTGGACTGGTCATGTTATGCAGATGCCTGATTATCATCTTCCAAAGCAACTACTCTATTCTGAACTTAAAAATGGAAAGCGTAATGCTGGTGTCAACAAAAGAGGTTTAAAGACTGTCTCAAGGCAAATCTTTAAAAATGTAGTATAAGCACCGACAAACACTGGCCTGCGAGCGCTCCAGTTGGAGAACAGCATTCACCAAAGGTGTCATGGACTTTGAAGACACTCGAATTCAGAACACAAGGGAGAAACGTGCTAAGAGGAAGGCAAATCCACACTGTGATCAACACCTGCCTGGGAACCAATGTCCCCACTGTGGAAGGACATGTGGGTCCAGAATTGGCCTCCACAGTCACTTATGGACCCAAAGTAAACCCACTGAAATTAATGGGCTTCTATTAGTCATAGCCATTTCTGTGCATGTATGTATCTAATTGTGTGGAATGGCTAGAATTCCTGATATCTGCAGAATGTCCTCTCCTGCAGAACACAGTGACTGGCTGAGTACATAGGATAGGCGGTCATTGCACAAGCAGACCTCATTCCATTCATGCAACAACTTAGTTGAATCCTGCCCTGAACTTTAAATTATGAGTTGTTATCTTGCCAGCTCTTAACTATCCATAATTATTTATTTGTTTTTTCTTGAATTGTGTTGCAACCTGCTCTGGGATCATCACACAATGAAGGGTGAGTTCAAAAACAATTATTGAATAATATAATACAAAATATATTTCCGTCATCCTTACCCAACCCATTTCCCCCATGTCACTGCAGATCCTCTTCACCCTTATTATTGTAAGCAATTTCTAGAGTGATACTACCTTGCTTGCCTCTGGGCACTGGGCAGATGGAAGCTGACTGCTTGTGGATTGCTGCTGGCAAGAGCTGCACACATGGAAATGCCTTCACAATTTGGCATGGGGGGGGGGTAAGATAGGTGATTACCATAGCTAAAAGTTCTGTATTTGAAAATCATGTTAGAGACAGAGGAAGCTAGGAAGCTATATTATACCTAGCAACACCATTGGTCCAGCCAGCTTAGTATCATTAATGCTCCCTGGCTGTGGCTCTCTAGGTTTCAGGCAAGTGCCTTTTTGCAACCCTACCCAGAGACACCAAGGACTGAACCTTTTGCATGAAAAAGCATTTGCCCTACCACTGAGCTAATGGCCCTATGCCTCATGTTGCCAAATATCCTTACATATTTATTTGGCTGGGCACTTTGCCATGCACCATGCCAGATTGAAGACAATTCAGTTCAAACAAATTCTACTTGAGGTACAATGGAGTAATACAGTGGTACCTCGGGTTAAGAACTTAATTCGTTCTGGAGGTCCATTCTCAACCCGAAACTGTTCTTAACCTAATCTTTAGCTAATAGGGTCTCCCGCTGCCACCGCCGCACAATTTCTGTTCTCATTCTGAAGCAAAGTTCTTAACCTGAGGTACTATTTCTGGGTTAGTGGAGTCTGTAACCTGAAGCATCTGTAACCCAAGGTACCACTGAATAAGATTAAGAGACTGTGGGTTATTTTGGAAGTATTTCTGGACAGAAGCAGCTTGCTAGTTAGGAACTATTTTAATATGGCAAAAACCTTGCAGGGGAGACAAGTTTCTAGAAAAACCAAGTATGGACAATCCAGATGAGTGTTTATTGATGGATGAATGCTCCTCAGGCATGCAAGGTCCCGTCCCCCCGAATCCACATAAAGTTGTCATAAAAATGCTGCCACATCCTCCCCTTTAATCTGGATTTACCTTTCTGATAATAAATCCGACAAGTCAAAAACACAACCCATACCTGTTGCCAACAACCCGTTTGTGCAACCTCAGTGGTCCATTGGCAATACCATATTAATCCCCTTTGGAAGCACCCTATAGTTTCTCATGCCAAGGCTACATTAGAAGATTTCAACGTTCTAAATGTGTTTGATAGTTTATATTTTTAGTTCCTTACTTAGACCTGCTGCATGACTAAGATTAACTGGAAATCTCACATCATAAATTACACAGAGAATGCTGTAGAGGTAGTAGCCCTCCATTTATCAGAGGTGAGTGTTGAGAGAAGGTAAAAGAACAGCAATTTTCTGCAGTACTCGCTACTTTGCCATGTTTACTGGAAATCAGGCATAAATCAGCACATCATATCCCAAGGAGAGGCCTTCAATGGCTTCCATCTTTACTTTGCCAAATCCTGAAAGGACAGGAATTCTGACTTTGAAGTGTATTTGTTTAACAGGGAGGAGGCAGGCTTGGGTGCAGCAAATTCATCCCAGTTGTTTAAATCATTCCATACTAATGGGACTTGGAGCAAAATGTGCCACTGTAGTCTCTCTACTAAAAGGAGTTTTCCTATTCAAGGGTGCAGCCAACCAGTTCCTCTAAACAGTATATTCCACTCCCCTCCCCACCCCCAGGTTCTGTTTTCTTTTCCAATTGTTAATTTAATCTACAATTGTTAGTGTCTACTAAGCATGCTCATTCCTCTTTGTGTGTGTGTGTGTGTGTGTGTGTGTGTGTGTGTGTGTGTGTGTGTGTGTTTAATTAAATTCATGCTTTTATAAATCTCAGGGTTTGCATAAGTAAGTTGACACCTGATTCTTTGCCTCAGACTCCCTGTTTTGCTGAAAATTCTATCAGCACCCATCACAAGAGTTCATTATTAGGAGGAGTGATAGACCTTGCCACTTCAGCCCCAGCCTTCTCTTCCTTAACCACCACCCCCTGTACTATTTTGTTTGTTTGTATTCCAAGCTTTATATACCCCTTGACTGTAATAAAACTTAAAAGTTTTTTCCAGAAAGAAGAAAACAACAAAGCTATTGGTAAAAACCCCCAAATACTTTAAACGTTCAAAAAATAATTTGCATTGTTAGATTAAAATAATTAAAATTTAATCCCCATTATCGCTGCTGCTGCTGCTGCTGCTGGCTTCAAAATGTTATTGTTCTCTTACATATTATGCATTGCCTGAAGACTGTGAATTACAAAAAACAAATGAGCACCTGATTTTGTGCCATGTTTATTTTCTGCTATTTGGGTTTTTTTAAAAAAAAAATGCTTTTGCTATCTTAGTATGTTTTTGTTAATTAGTATGCAATGCCAAATATTATTTTTAATCACATTTCTGCTGTTGACCCTGGGAACACGATTCTGTTGAAGGTGTGGAATATAAATAGTATGTATAGACAAACAAACGAAAGCACTCTGGAATCAATTTTGAACAATGGGCCTACACACGTTTAAAATAAACCAAATAAGGGGAAACTTGTGTGTTTGTTTGTTTGTGTGTGTGTCTTGTTTGTTTCACGTTGCTGGAGTCTGCATTGTTGTGGATGAAAATTATTATATTGGTAAGGCATCTGGGGAGGTGAGTTTTGCTTTTTTAGTATCAGTGATCTTAAAATAACATCAAATCATAGTTAGGCTGTGTGCGTATGTTTTAAAAGTGCCCCTGACAAAAATGTTTTGGGCCTAATGTAAATATTTTGGTACGCCTAAAGATCTCCTGCATGCAGAACCCTTACTACCATTAGGCATAGTGAGGCACTCACCTCAGGTGCATGGTCTGTCTTGAACCCTACCCCCCCCCATTAACCTTCTGCATCTGATGCAGTGGAGCAGGCACAGGCAAACTCGGCCCTTCAGATGTTTTGTGACTACAATTCCCATAATCCCTGACCACTGGTCCTGTCAGCTAGGGATCATGGGAGTTGTAGTCCCAAAACATCTGGAGGGCCGAGTTTGCCTATGCCTGCGGTGGAGGATGCTATCCAGTAGCTAGCAATGAAATAAAAATGGATTGCCAGCTTCTGTATGTGAAATGTTGTTTGCCCCAGACACATATCTGCCTACAGAGCCAGTGTGGTGTAGTGGTTAAGAGCGGTAGTCTCGTAATCTGGGGAACCGGGTTCGCGTCTCCGCTCCTCCACATGCAGCTGCTGGGTGACCTTGGGCCAGTCACACTTCTTTGAAGTCTCTCACCCCCACTCACCTCACAGATTGTTTGTTGTGGGGGAGGAAGGGAAAGGAGAATGTTAGCCGCTTTGAGACTCCTTAAAAGGGAGTGAAAGGCGGGATATCAAATCCAAACTCTTCTTCTTCTACATATTTCACCCCAGAACCTATGGCTGGGGTAAGCAGTGTGGTGCCATCCAGATGTTGCTGGATAATGAGAGGTGGGAGTTGCAACAAAATCTGGAATGCACCACGTTGGCTACTCTTGCACTACAGGTACAAACAATGGGAAGTGTTTGCACCTAGCAATCAGAATGTGAGTTATGACGTTTGCTGCAGTGAACTTGTCCCGCATTCCAAACCACAGCGCACCAAGTTGCACGTAGGGTTGAACAGGGGTGGCAAATTCCTATGCCTTTTTTGGGCTTGGATCTCAGGGAAGGGATACTTCCAATAGCAGCCAGAAGCTTCTTTTACTAGTATAAATATACACACAAGATGGTTTGAGCATTGTAATAGGCACGTTTCAAAGCAATTACGTTCATTTAAACCTTTTAGGCTTGACAATAACCTTCAAGGTTCAGTGTGCCGCTTTGTAAATATTTGACTTTTTATAGGGGCAGATTGAGAGCTAGCTGCTCCAGCATTTATTTTTCCATTACAAGGTAGTATGAAATGGCTGCCTGGGTTTGGGGATGGGGGCAGGGAGCCATTTACCAGAATGTGTACAACACTTAATATTCTAATGACCTGAATAATGCGTCGCAAAGTTTTTATTTTTGGATATCATGGCAGCTGAATTAACACTTTGGTGCATATTTCATATAAAATGTTGCTGTTCCTTCTATTAAGTGTGCATGTTTTAATATTTAGTGGGACACGTTACCTAATGAGAAGAAGTCACTGCAGAGGTGGGGGACTTCTGCTCCTCCAGATCTCACTGGGCTACATTATCCCTGACCACTGACCATACTGGCTGGTGCTGATGGGAGCTGCAGTTCAAACCCATCTAGAGCACTACCAGTTCTCTATCACTGGGCTGCTGTCCAACCTGCGCCAGCAAATCAGTTATCATCTTAGCAAAACCACAGGACTCACTGCCCATGACAGCAACTGTAAGCATAATTTTGTTTCATTATCTAGTTTGACACTGTTGGCTGAATGTTTTTGCCTCTCCCCTTGCCATATCCTTCCCACTGCTATGGGATTACGAAATTGGATCAAAACTGAACAAAATGTAACCTCCTGCTTCTCAGATAAATGAAAGATAACCTTCGTTGAGACAGGCACACGCCGACGCAGCCAGGCACTCATACGCCTATTTCCGTAGGCTAAACAAGTTTATCTGGCAGATAAAACTGATTCTCAAGGGCATTCCTATTACTGTTAATCGCATTCCAAACAAATAGAGGCACCATCCAAACAAGAGTTTATATTTCAAGCCAAAACAGGGGTAGGCTACTTGTTTTCATGCAAATCAAACCTTAGAAATGAAGGCACAATGCAATTCTCGAGGTCCTCGCCCAGATGCTTCCTTTGAGAAGGAGAAATAAGCAAGTCAGTTCTATCGTGCTTAGATCTGACTTTATAGAATTGCTCAGGGAACAAAGGCAGGGCAGTGAAAAGGCTTCAGGGCACAATGGAAGCCTGAATTCTGAAAACCTTCATCCCAAGATTCAAAAGGTATATGGGTATTGGGTGGAATACAGTATCAAGCTAATGCAATTGTTCTGCCAGTGCAAGCATTTCCGCTTGCCAGGTGGAAAAATCTCTGTTCTGCTCCCCTGCCCCATGATGCTCTGGGGATTCTCCTGACCCTCCCAAGCAGATTTGGGGAAGAGGAAAGCCCCATACTAGCAGAACTTGTTGCATTGGCTTTCACTAGTACAACGTAGCTGAATCCGGCCCCATAGACCAAGGTTTAGAATCCAGGCCTTGACAACAACAGCACATTAAGATCAACAAATCTACTATAGGATAAAGTTTCAAAGTCTGGCGTTCTCTTCATGAGATGCATGAGGTGTTATTCTCAGTTGGCAAGTATATGTATGCTTCCATACAGACACAGAGACCTATAGAGGAAAAATGCAAACAGGGGTTCAAGTAGCAATGAAGCACAAAAGCAGAGTCTGCAAAAAAAAAATCAGCTGAAGCCTAAACATATCCAAACAAGCATAGCAACTATTCACAACAGCAATAATTCATAACAAGCATCCTATAATTGCCGTGGTGATTGCTGTGATTTTGCTTGTCCAAGACAGAAGATTCTCTCTTTCACACTTCTCTAATGGTGTTTTTGCACTAGGCAACTTTTCAGCTGAACGCCCCATAGAAGTGCCCTTACTATTGTAATATTTGCATTTATTTTGTGTTGAGTCTTATTATTTAACTTGCAAAATTATTCTCGACGCGATGCCTCGCCCGTTAGTATGCATTTCCCCCTCTATTCGTGGCTGCACTTCCAGGTCACAGCTGCATGGGTTGCTAAGGCACCATCGCTGCAGGTTGAGAGACGGGCACAGCTTGTCTGGAACTTGTACACACTGCACTTTCCTTGTAGTGGCAGCTTGATGACATGCTCTCCTCCCCTATCAATTTTCTTTGCACAGAGATGAATTGCCCAGACACCCCCCTCTATGTCAACTTTAAAAAAAGAAAAAGGTGTATAGCCTGGGGGAGAGTTGAGGGCCTGAGAGATAGGCATGGAGAACTGAACCTGGCTCCTGGGTTGCATACACCCCTGCTATATACAACGTCGCAAACTGGTTTCCACATATATACTCCAGTTTAGCAATTGGTGTAAGAACCAGGTGTGTTGTTCAGATAGTCAGGTGTAGGAATGAATTTGTCTGAAAATATTGCTGCTAAGCTTATCCACATTTCTTTTACCTAAATCTCATGTTCCTTGATCTTGACAAGAAGTGACATCTTCTCTCTCTTTTTGTGTGTGTGCTAAAAATACAAGCAATTATCACACATTATATTGATCATTATATACACCTATACATACAAATTTCAGGTTTCCTAAGTGACCAGTGCATAGATAGATATGTACAACAGTGCATAAAAACACAGTAAAATATCAAGTACTAATAATCCACAGTCCACTATGATGGAGAAGCTGTGGAGAGTCAGGTGCCTATTTTCATATCAATTCAGGTCATGCTGGAATTCGGGGGCAGTGGAGGGGAGGTGGGAAGATTAAGAATAAGTCCAACTTCTTATCTGAATGGCACTAGCGAACTTGAACAACAAATGCATCAATGAAAAAACTGACATAAAAGCTGGAAGATGGGAAGAATGTTTAAAAAGCAACATGGTATCTCTTTATTGTATACGTAGCACAAAAGGAAAATACCAGACTACCACTGGCAGCAAACAAAAATGGAGAATTCCAGTTATGAGAACAAATGTTTAATTGTACAACAGAGATTGAATCACTGCTTTTAACTACATAGTATTTATATATCTATGAAATTGTATGTTGTTTTGCTTTTACCAGAAAAAAATAAATCAAAACTGTTTTGTCTAAAAAACTGTAACAATACTTATATAGTAACACTTCAAAAATTATGTTGCAGGAATACTGCAAGGGACACAATTATTTATACATACAGTATATATTTGTGTATCATTTTATATACAAATAGTCCAGCTTTTTTTGAACAAAACCGCCACCAATGCATGTGAAGCTTGGACACAAGCAGGTGAGGCAAAGTCATCTGAGCAAAGCTGAATTGGATTGTGAACTTGCCACTTTAATATGGATTCCTTCTCCATCCTTAGTCAGAGGTTAAAAATGGGTTCTTCCTGCCAAACATTTATATTTATATTTAAGCAGACGTACACCTGAGCTTTCTTACATTACATCAACATGCGCTTATTGGTGCAAGTCTATCAAATGTGTGTGAAAGACTCTCTGTTAACCGAGTTAGCTTTGAATTTGGGGTGGCTTTCCTCATGCCCATTTAACTCTATTACACTTAATTCTGGCTAAGCCAGCCTTTATCCAGCGCTTACATCACAGAAAAGATCTACCTAATGGATTAACCCAGATTAAACGGTTCAAAATAACTAACACTGCTTTAAATTATTTTGGAAAATGTGTGGGAAGCCAAGACATTAAATAAAAGCATGGGGGTAATCTGAACCAGAAGCTAGAACTTTTGTATTTCTCTCAACACAAAACAACCCTTACTATGCACTTTCTGGTGTATTTATAGACATGTATTATGGGAGAGCTAAATAAAATTGCAGTAAAACTGCAATCGTTTACCCCACTTAGCTGGAAGAATGCCCCATTGAACTCAGTGTATAGGATTATACTCTGAAAAAATCAAATGCTATGACAGGTTCTCCATCTCTGGTTTGAACTAACACCCAAGGGCCAAATGGTTATCCAAGCCTCTCTATGTTGCTCTTCGGATTCTCCCAAGGCCACACACCCCTTACATGCTGGAGGTGTTTTATCCTGGCTGAAATAGAACTGTGATAATGCTTCTTGCTTACATTTATGGACAGAGAGAGGCGTGTATTGATCAAAGATGAAATTTATTCATTTGCTCTACCCACTTTTGCATGTGGCCCATGGAAGTTTCCTCGGAGCGGAATGTAGCCCAAAGTCTGATTTTCCGCACCACTGCCTTAAAGACGAACAAAGTTATTTCCAGAGTCCAGTTCTCCAAATTACACTTCAGCAGGGTAAACTGCCCAAGCACTGTAATTAGTTGTACTTGTAAGTACAACTATTAATTAGCTAATTATTAAATTTATTACACTTCCTTAGCTGGCAGGTCTCAGGGTAGGTGACAACCATATAAAATTCAGAACCAAAACCAGTTAGAACAGAGTACAGTCACAGGAATACGACGGGTCCTGAAAACACTGACGTCAGGTGTTGAAGGCCAGGGCAAAAAGGTGTGTCTTCTGCATACCTGCACTCTAGGTACCTGTCTGATTTTGGCTGGCAACTGATTCCAGAGAGCTGGAGCTGCAACACTAAAAGCCTGGTTTCTAGTATAGGCTAAGGATACCTCTGGAATAAATTGTACTTAGGAGCACAGCTGCTGGGAAGGGATATAGGGGGAAAGTCAGTCCCTTAGATATGCTGGTCACGGGTTGTTTCAGGCTTTAAATGCTAAAAGCAAAAGTTTTTGTGGGAGCATAATGGAGCCACTGAAGCACCTTCAGCAGAGGTGTTATATAATTTTGACAAGGTGCCTCCGCTGCATTTGCACCAGCTGCAGTTTATGGGTTAAGCCCAAAGGAAGCCCCATATAGTGTGTGTTGCAGTAATGCAGTTTTGAGGTTACCCATACCAAGATCACAGTCTCAGTCCAGGAATGGCCATAGCTGACTTATCAACTGAAGCTGGTAAAAGGCACTTCTCCATCACCAAGCCCACCTTAAATGACAAAGATGGATCCACATACATGTTCCTTCAGAGGGAGTGTTACCCCACCCAACGCTAACTCCCAAATGTAAGAACCACTCACCCACAGGCCTCTGCCTTGCCAGGGTTTAAGTATAAGTTTATTGGTCCTTATCCAGCCCACAGATGAAGCTAGATACTGGTCCAGAGCATGCATGGCCACAAATTAAGATGTTTTTGGAGAAACAGAACTTTATGTCCCCAATGCTATGGAACAACTGTATGGAGCTGTTGAGAGCAGTCATTAGGAGATTTGGAGCAAAGTGTCCTCAAATAGTGCCTGCAGCACCACATAACATAAATGCCAAAGGGATGATGAGAAGTCCCTCGGTTGATTCTGGAACAAATGGTGCAGGTAGGCTTGCTGCTGCTAGTAAAGCAGTGTTCCTGGCCCCAGTCTCACAGAGCCCAGGAGAATACCTGGGGCCAGATGCTGGAACAAGATGAGACTGGAGGCAAAAGCGGGCAGGGCAGCAATGAGACACTGAACCTTCCTATGCAATTCCAGCCACATCAAGCCCGTCAAGCAATAAGCACTATCAAGAACACATTCTAGCAAGGCAAAAACAGTCAAGTGAGAGGTGGCGTGACTTGGGGAGTCATGGATGACCTCAGAAGAGCCTGAGTACCAGAAAGGGGAGTCTGAGGGGCTGCATTCAGCCCCCAGGGACCTAAAGGATCCACATTTCCAGACTTATTACTTCAAAATGCCCTGGTGCGTTTGGAGACTCTCCTGAGTGGACGTCTGCTCCAAACACCTGCCCTGCCCCACCACCGATTGCATTGGGGACGTTTGATTATTATTTTTTCAAAGTCCTAAGATGCATCATTCTATGGTAAAGTTATGAGCGCCTCCGTTTCGATTTCAAAGCTGCCTCGTCTTATTTCCTCCGCAGAGTCCTCAAGCGCCACATTTCCAGATTGGCGTTTCCTCGCGAGCGCACGTGGCGCTCGGCGCTTTCAAAATGGTAGCTGTCCCGACGAAACACCCGTCGAGCACTCTTCGCGATTCAAGTAGCAAGGCAGAGAAAAGCCCTTTCCCTCCTCGAGCTAGGCAGTTCCTCCTCCTCCTCCTCCGCGGAAAAGCAAAGCCCGGGCTGGAGGCGGGCGAGAGGAAGGCCGAGCTCCTCTGCTCAGAGGCGCCTGGCGCGAAGAAGGAACCAACCTTCGGGACTCCAAGGCGGCCTGGCGGCTCCCCCCTCCTCCTCCCCCCAGGTTGGCCGCAGCACCGCATGGAGAGACGTGCCTGGAACGGCTACAAGGGACACGCAGGCGCGATCCTCGCCCGGGAGCTTCCCCTCTCTCTGCCCCCTCCCCCGCTTCCTCCCCGCTCGCTCTGTTTGTAGCAAAGCGCGGATACAGTGACTGGCAAGCCGAGGCCGCCCCCGCTTGCTAATGATACACCCAGGCGGCCTCGGAGATGCTATGGGGGCCGCTGAGAAGACGCCGCGGGCCTTGTCCCCTCAGAAAAGCGCCCGTCCAGGCAGCCGCAGCGGAGTCTCCTTCTTCCCCAGCCCTTCCTCCGCCTGAGGCGAATGAGCGCTCTCCTCGCCTTTCGCTCCTCCTGCTCAACCAAACCCTCGCAGGGCTCGAGTTCCCCGCCCCCCTCCTTTCGCTATTGCCGCAGTTCTAGTGTGTTTTCCCCCCACCCACCTCCTCCTTCTGGCAGGACACCCCCCCTGCCCTCCTCACCACCCCCTCCCGCTCATTCCCACGTCCTCGCGCCGTCAAAGCGGCGCGCGCTATTGCGCATGGTGAAAGCAGCGGCGGCGGCAGCGAACACCTGAGAGAGGGGGTGGGGGGGGAGAGAGGCGTTTCAAGAGGGTGGGAGGGAAGGAGGAGAGCCAAGCTACCTTGACAGTGATTGGCAGCCCGGCCCCAGCCAATGGGTGCTGAGCTAGCGTTTTGGCAAGGGGGGAGGGAGAGGCGAGTGGAAGCCTTTAGGCGGCGAGGGTAGGTTGCGCCTCGGACTGAGCGGAGCTCTAGTGGCTGCGGCTGCGTGAGTGAAAGGAGAGACCCTGCGAAAGGGGTGGCGGCGCTGCGAGAAAGAGACGACGACGAGGAGGAAGGCGACGCGGCGGTGGAGGCGGAGGCGGAGGGGAAGGCACGGCGCGGATCCCGTGCAGCGGCAGCAGGAGGAGCCGGAGCAGCAGCGGCAGCAGCACTTCGTCTTCTCCGGCGCCGTGTGGAGGGCTGCGTGGCTTTCTGTGTGTGTTTTCCTTCAGCCGCGCGCTTAATCTTCCGGCTTCGCTGCCCCCACCCCGCGCCTTTTAATTCCTCGCCGCCTTCGACTGCGTTTTCTTCTCTCCTCAGCACCCACCCCCACCCTTCGGCTTCTTCCCTTCGGCCACTAATTCTAATAAAAGAGAGGCGTGATTGACATCAAGAGGGGGCAAGGAGAAAAATCCGGAGGAGGGAGGAGGAGCGGTGGAAGCAGCAGCAGCACCGGGAAAAAAGAGAAGGAGCGAGCCAGCGAGAGCAGCAGGCGGAGCGAGGCGTGAAGTTGAACCGCAGCTGAGGCGACCGCGAGCCGGAGGGACGTCGTTTGCGCGGCCGCCTTTGGTGCTGCTGCAGCCGCTGTCGCCGCCGCCGCCTTCAGCTTTGTGTCTGGTGAGGGAGAAGCGAGTCGAGCCTCGGCTGCCTTCCTCCTCCTCCTCCTCCAGGCGACGCTGGAAATGTCTGAACACAAGGCGCTGGATCCGAAGTTGTCGACGACGGAGAGGGTGGTGAAAGGTAAGCGGAGAGCCCGTGGCTTGCGGGCAGCCCGGGGTTGGGGGGGGGGAAGCCCCTCTGAAGGGGGAGAGGGGGTCGCGGGCGGAGGTCCCTGCCGGGCGGGAGATTCTCGTATTCACACGCACACACGTCTCTGCGCTTTCGTGAGGGGAAAGAGAAAGGGAGGCTGGCTTGGCGCGGGCTGCCTGTCTCTTTAGCGGGGCTGCGGTTGCCAAATGGGCAAGGCGGGGCGGGGGAGGAAGGAGTGCGCGCGCGGGGAGGGGGCGGCGGCGGCGGCGGGAGAAATAGGAAGCGAGTGCCCGGCGATGGGGATGGTGGAAGGGGCTGCCTATGCGGCTCGGCACTATGGACTAGGAACGTAGGCGATTGCAGCGGGGGCGCAGCTTTTCTTTGCATTAATCCCCCCCTCCACACTGTAGATCTCGAGGTCTCAATTCTAATGGCACTCCTGCTCCTCCTCCTCTCTCTCTTGCTATATTGCAGCAATTTCCCTCCCTCCTTTGGAGTGCTTGCACGGGGCTCGCGAGAGACAAATCGTGGGGTGGGGGGTGGAGAGACGGTTGGGGTGTGGAAGGAAAACCCTCTGCTTCCTCCTCCTCCTTTGCAGCTGGAAGAGCCGGAGAGGAGTGTGGGGGACACACGCACAGCAGGTCCCCCCTCACTTTCTCTCCGTCGCCCCCACCTCTGTTACTTGGGGGCATTTCCACCTTCCCTCCGCCCCCCTTGGTGTGGGTGGCCCTCTTGGAAGCCTCTTCTGCTGGCTCCCAGCGAGATCCCTCCCTGAAACGTATTTCAGCTGTAGAAATATGCCTCTCCCTCTCTCTGTGTGTATCTTCAGGTTTTGACAGCTGGGTTTGTCTTCTCTCTCTCTCCCCCACCCCCCACCCCCAATCTCCCGCACCCACCCCCTTGACACAGCTGTTTTCCTTCCCTTCCATTAACATACTGCTTGATGCAGATAACCTAGAGATAGCAGTTGATTGGTTGGGGTAGGGGGAGAAGGAAGGAAGGAAGGAAATGGTGGTGGTGGGTTCTTCCCTTTCTATTGGCTGTCCCTTTTGGCCCACTTCTCTGCCCTTCCCTTGCAAGCAGAGAATTCCACCTGTATGTGTACAGCCATTTCTTCCTCCCCTTTGTCTTTTTCTTAGCCAATGCTGGTATGGTAACAGGCAAGCTTACTGCAGCAGGAATCCTTGAGCGATGCTATCCTCACACTAGCGGGATCCATTCCTTTCATGGATGAGGATTGCAGATTGATCTCTCCAGAATCTGAACTATTGGGATTTAAGAAATGAGTGCAGATGTGCTGCCAGGGCAATCCCTCTAGCAAAGCATTACATTGTTTCCACCACCATTTTTGTTTCCCTTCCTGCACTCTACACAAACCTTGGTCAATTGGCTTGGCTAGATGTGAAGTTATCTTGCAGACATATTTGGCTACTGTGTCCATATTTCTCTAGGAATGTATGCGTAACTTTATAGGTTTCAAAAACCCATGCATTTAATTTTTGAAATGCTATGTTCAAGATGCATGATTTTTTAAACATATATGTATTTTAAAAACGAGCCATTGAAGAGAGAGTGTGGGTTTTCTCTCTTGCACACATGCATTCACACGCACACTGTGGAAAAGGCTAAATATGGTTGTGCAAAAGATGCTAGTGTGTGTAATTTACCAATATTAACCATGTTTATCCAGAAATCCACACTGATTTAGTTACGTTGACTGCCAATAAAATATGCATAGGATTCCTGCCTTACATTCTGAACCTAAACTTGGAATATCATGTACTAGTAATTTCACTGGGCTTCTTTTGTTACAAGTTAAATTGTACAGGATTGTCACCAAGGGTCCAATCCACTTCCCACTAAGATCAATAGCAGCATCCCTGTTGTCATTAATGAGGCAGGATTACATCCTTGAAGGCTGCAGTTCCTAAGCACACCCATTGAAACTGGTGGCATTCATCCAAGGAAACATACATGGTACTGGGTTGTAAGAGTATGTTTAAGTGCATAAGCATGTTTTTATAGGACAATGGCTTAAAATACTCTATTGAAATGCAAACCCTTCAAGCCTTTTTTAAGGAAAGCAGGATCTATTTATTGCTGATTTTGGTGTAAAATCCAAGAGGCCTGGAAATAACATTGGTTAAATGATACCTATTTCAACATGTACGTGTTTACTTGTGAATCAGTGGAAATATCACCTAAAAACATTGATGTACAGTTGTTTTGTATTTTCATACTAATATTGAACTAAGTTCACCAGGGCCTATCCTTACATATTGGTAGGCACCATACACACACACAAGGCAGAGGTTTCAGTAGGCTTGAGGGATCCCAAAGGTTTGCGGAAGTATTTTTCCCCCCCTTAAGAAACGCATCTGTGAGGGGAAACCCCAGTGGAGCTGTGGGCACAGAATGCTAGCTGGTTGTGTGGGTGGGATGTGGAATGAAGTGTTCAGGGTGCCTAGAAGAGGTCTTGGCTGGCTGGCTGGCTGGAAACCTGAGTAGGAGCAGTTCACACTGCAATATTTTGTTACAGTTCCCACTTGTAATCTTCTATACATTATTATATTACAATTTGAGTGAAGGAGAACATTTTGTACTATGCCACCTTGGCTGTAATCCTGTATGCATTTATGTGGGAGTTAACTTGGTTAAACTCTGGGGTACGTACTTCTGAGCAAACATTCTTTGCCTTGTACCGTGAGACTGCAGCCAGTGTGCATACTTGCCTGAGAGCAATCCCACTGAACTTGATGGAACGTTTTGTGGTATCACAATAAGTTAATTTAACACCCTGTGCCTGTAACATGGTTGCAGCATTGCATATTAGTACAGCAGATGCTGTATAAATCTTGGAAGTTGGAGGTGGAAGCAGAGACTTCTGAAGTGTTGTGGACGATTCCCTGCAGCTCTAGAAGGAAATTTGAGTAGGAGTTATTGGTCAAAAAATTTGACTGAATTGATTTGTTATCTCTGAATATGGGCTGCACCCAGATTTGGCTTTCGGTCAATTTAAGTGCAAATGATAAAATACTAAGAGTTGCAGTTATAATACACACTTATCTGAAGCAATCTGTTCCTAATTTAGTAGGGCTTGCTTCTGAGTAAGTACATACAGCATTGGCCTACAATTGTAAATAAAGTAATATGGCAAGACCTCTTGCATTTTTTTTCCAGATTAGGAAAAGTGAACTCTGAACAAAAGAAGGGGGGCATTTTACATAAAGGTTCTTGTTTCATTGGGCTCCTTGCATTCATGCCACATCAACAAACGCAAGGCTTGCAGTTCTGCCAATAATTTTTTCCTACAACAGAAATGCATTGAGTTTGCCTTAATTCTTTAACCAGGCGAAGATTACTGTCTATTTGGGCCATGTAGATCCTATATTCCTGTAAAAATAATTCATGAAAACCTAGCCTGCATACTTCCTTGAGAGTAACATCCACCGAATTTGATGGGATTTACTGCTGAGTAAATGTTAGGATTTGGCTGAGTAGCATGGGATATGACTTGGCATAGATTAAGTTGTATTTCACATATTTGTTCAGCTGCTCTGATGGAGCTCATGATGACACATGTCAACATTTTACCAATAAGATATGAAATGATTTAACCAATGTTTATTTTATTAAGTGGTTGAAAATAATTTAAGTTTTTAAATATGGAACCTGGAGGAAATGGATACTAAGGCTCAAAATGAATATGAAGCAGAACAGACCTCATTTTGCTAAATGGCGTTTTTCCTGCACTGATGCAAAAATGAAGATGCATTGTAGGAAGAAATAATTTGTTTGCCCAGTTGTAGTATATTAGTAGTTCAATAACCTCCAGATCTTGTTGGGCTGAAACTCTTCTCAGCTCCAGATGTCCAGCAGTCAGGGAAGATGGAAACAGTAGTCCAACAACATCTGGAGGGCACCACATTGCCTACCTATGTAATATAATATGTAATATACTAGCAATATATGTAACTGTTCAATTAGAATCCTGAATTCTCTACTTGGAAAATATTTTGTACGGCTTAATCCCATGCACATTTACTTAAAAGTAGGTCCCATTTTGTTCAGTGGTACTTGCAGCCAAGTTAGTGAACATCTGATCAATGCCGTTTCTCTCTCTTTGGAAATGTTGCGCATCTGGCTCTGAATACTTTCAAATATTTTAAAATTACACAACTTCTTGGTTATTTTGGTTACCCTCTGGCAAGTTTCATCTTGTTTAGTTTTGTGATTCTTAGCTAAGAAATCTGGGCAAAAATCATATCTGGATTGAATATAAAATGGGTCAATGAAAAATTCTCGCAACACCTGCTTTTATATTAAGGACATTTATTTGGGAATAAAATTCAGTTGTGAGCAATACATATCTTAGCTTTTATTCATTCTCTTGGCTATCTCAGAAAAAAAAAACTGGCTAGGAATTTGCCTGACAGCAAAGAAAGAGAAGCAGGGAAGAGGTAACGTGTTAAGATATTGCTAATTTTGATAGGTCACAGTTACCTAGAAGAAGACTGGAGGCATTTTGTTATAAGAAGAATTTAGTTTTCAGTATAACTCATAGGTAGATGCTGTTATATAATTGCATGTTGGGTTTGCAGTTCACTTCAGTGCCATGCATCATAGACAATAGGCAGGCATGGTGAGCAGCTTGTATGGGGTTGACAGAGGCCCATCATCCCTGACCACTGGTCCTGTTAGCTAGGGATGATGGGAGTTGTAGTCCCAAAACATCTGGAGGGCCGTGTTTGCGTATGCCTGGGCTGGACCATACTGATGGGCAACAGCTCTCCAGTCTTTCCTGGCCTTCCTTAGAGATACCAGGAAGTACACCTGGGTCCTTGTTCATGCAACACAAGTTACTGAGTGATATCTTAAACCTGGGGTGGGAAAACATGTGGTCTTCCAGATGTTGCTGATCTTCCTTGATCTTCCTGTGCTGGCTTGAACTGATGGGAGTTGGAGAGGACCAAGGGTACTTAATTTCTTGAAAGCAGTACATACATTTTTCTTAGTTACATCCTAGGGTTGGGAATGGGAGTGCGGCAGGCAAAAGGATGGAACAAATGCTCTATTGGCTTTCAGAGGCATTGCTGTTAAGCTTTGAGAAGCTCTGAACAGACAAGCTGATAGATGTTCATGATCTGAAAGGGTAGGGCCGTAGCTCTACTTTGCCTGCACGTCCGGGTAGGACTGGGATTGCCCCCTGCCTGAAACCCCAGAGAGCGGCTGATTCGGGATGAGGCAGCTTCCTACTATCAGCAGTCCCAAGTGAAATGGTGTCTCAGAAATGGCCGTTCTAGAATACACACATTAAGCAGGAAGCCAAAGAAGTCTGGTCAAGGGACATGCTGTTTCTTGTAAGGGCATTTACATTACAACCAACACTTCGTATAAGAACAAAGGTGGCTTAAGTAATTTTTGAGGGGGAAACAATATTTTTAAAAAATGAAGAAGGCACCTTCAGAATCAGATTTGACGGAATCATTATTTTTCTCACCTTTCATTATGTGAGAACCTTAAAACACACACACACACACACACACACACACACACACACACAGTGTCATAGCTGCAGTCACTCTTTCCCATAGAATTGGAAGGGGTGCCAAAGGTCATCTAGCCCAACCCCCTGCAATGGAGGAATCTCCACTAAAGCATCCCTGGCAGATGGCCTATCCAACCTCACCACTTCCCAAGGGAGTCAAACAGCTCTTATTGTCAGAAAGTTCTTTCTGATGTTTAGTCTGAATCTCTTTTCTTGTAACTTGAAGCCATTGATTTGAGTCTTACCTTCCAGAGCAGGAGAAAACAAGCTTGCTCCATCCTCCATGTGAAAATCCATAAGATATTTGCATGCTTCTTTTCTTTACACTTCACACTCAAACTGTTCACAGCACATTGCTCTAGTCACATTAATCTCCTTGGGATCTATCAGCAATTGGGATGAGGCAATAGAGGGCATTACTCAGTACTGCTCTGCTGTGAGCTTAGAATTGGTGTTGGGGTGGGGAAGGCACCTTAAAACCCTTGGGCACCCAAAGCTAGCAGATTAAGGGAGCTCAGTGGCATAGAGCACATGCTTTGTGGGGAAAGGTCACAGATTCAATCCCTGGTGTCTCCATGTAGAGCGGGGACAGACTCCCTGTCTGAAACTTAGTGAATCCTCTGTTGGTTGGTGTAGGCAGTACAGAGGTGGGTGGACATATTGTGTAACTTGGTAAAAAAAACAACAACACCTTCCTATGTTTTCAATCCTCCTCCAGAGCTTTCTATGTATTTTGCCTTGGTCAGCCTTTCAAAACACTAATAGCTGTTCATAGGTTTGTGTGCCTGCGTGAATTCGGATACTCTGGAAGCTGAAGGTTTTTGAGCTAATACAACTTTCCCCAAGGGTGTCTGTATTTGCATGTCATGGTAAGCTGCGATTTACCATGGAAATCATGCCTCATTGGCTCCTCCCAACTGGCACATGGAGGAATCAAACTAACATGCCCAGGCTTGGCATTGTGCCCAATTCACTTGTTTCACTTCAAGTAAATCATGATGGTAAGCCAAAAAAAAACCTCTTACCTTATGGAGTGAAACAAACCTCAGCCCCTGGTTTGGATGTAATGGTGAGCCAGAGAGTGTGATTTGTTTCCCTTGCATGCTAGCAGCTGATGAGCAAAGTGGATGCGATTTGATTGTATGTGGTAATCCGTGGTGAAGGTGATAAAGGTGATATTGTGGAAGTAGTCGTGCATGCCTAAGTGTAGTGGTGGCAGTGGAGCTTTCCCATAAAGACCGATGGCTTCATAAAGCACACTGAAAGAATGAGAGCATGAAATAAAAAACTTCAGAGAAGTGAGCTGTCCCTCCTGGGTTTCTGAGCACCACCATTCAAACTGCAAAGGTCTGTTGGGGTGCATGACTCATATAGCTATCCAGATTGCACTAATGGAATGGGCCTGGGAAGCATGTCACTATTTCATACAACTTTGTTCCAACTCTTATGTAATGAGTAGTTGGCAGATTAATATGTGTCACCGGGTGACTCATTATTAGGAGCCAACATATTATAGCAGTTGAAGCCCTATATGAAGGAGATACCTGGCTTTCTGGGTGGTAGATTAAGAAGACCAGCTTATTCTGTACACTACAAAGAGAGCTGCCTAGCCCTTCACCATCATAGCAAGATGCAAAGTTTATGTTAGGAAACTTTGTGCAGAACTGTATTCTTCTGCTAAAATGTTTTGCATTTCCAAAGACATAGAAATGATTGTTCTAAGAGCACAGAAGAGTCATTTTGGGGACAAGTTTTAAATAACTGCTGGGTGTTGGATTCTCACCCTCCAACCACATGCATGTTCACTTGGAACTTAATCCCAAATATTTCAGTGGGACTCCCTAATAAGTGTGCCTGTATTAATTGTCCACTGCTGTTGGAATCCTGTGCAAGGAATTGTCAGGGTTAAAATGTTGCTCATTGTCTCAACAAAAGTGCAAGGAAGGACCAGTCAACGGAATGGAAAAGGGAGTTGAGGATTTAAATGTGTTCCTCCTTCGTCCTGAGAGACCTTTACAGTCACTGGTTCATCCGTGTGTGCAGTATCTTCTATAACTCCCACACTTATTTCTATTGGTATGATAACACTGAATATGACTGAATTGAAGTTACTGGGAAAACTAGGCTCCAGTATATCTGAGTTCATTTCCTCTTCCCCCCCCCCCATTAGCAGGTGAACTGCCTTTCTGTAGTGAAAGTAGCATCTGTTCTAGAACCAAATAGCCTCAATCCTTTCTTTCACCATATTTCTTAAATAAAGCTGATGCAAGTAATTTGTAGTCAAAGGAAAATCTCAAATGGAATGCTCAGTTATAGGGGAGAAGAAGAGGAGGAGGGGGAGGGGTTTGGACTCAATATCCTGCCTTTCACTCCCCTTAAGGAGTCTCAAAGGGGTTAACAATCTCCCTTCCCTTCCTCCCCCACAACAAACACTCTATGAGGTGAGTGGGGCTCAGAGACTTCAGAGAAGTGTGACTAGCCCAAGGTCACCCAGCAGCTGCATGTGGAGGAGCAGGGGAGCGAACCCGGTTCACCAGATTATGAGTCCACCACTCTTAACCACTACACCACACTGGGAATGCATGTGCCCTAGAGCAAAGGTGGCTAACCAGTAATTTTTGTCTGTCATCACAAGACCCCACTGATTTTGGCAGTGGCAGCAGAAATAAATAAATTTGATATAGTACTTAGTGAATAAACTTCTCCAGCACCTTGAAAGGGATAGAATCCCCTACCCCACCCCCACCCCGGTGAAAGGGGAGATAGTACAGATCAGCAGAGGAGGGGGTGCTGCATTTGTTGGTGGCATTGAAGTGTGTGGCCAGCCATGCCCACTGCTGCTATGTAGCCTCTGCAGGATTGTCCAAGGATGAATGTACTCCTTGGGACAAAAAAAAAAAATGTTAGCCACTCCTGCCCTAGGGCAGTGTTTCCTAAACTTGGGTCTCCAGCTGCTTCTGACTACAACTCCCAGCATCCCTAGCTAGCAAAACCCAGTGGTCAGGGATGATGGGAACTGTAGTCCAAAAAAGCAGCTGGAGAACCAAGTTTGGAAAACACTGTCCTAGATAATGCATATAGAGTATTGCAAAGTTACTTTTTTAAAAAAAAGGCATAGTGAAACTGATGACCTCCTAAAAATGATGATAGTTGCTGTTATGGGCACTCACTAGGGCTGTGGCTTTCAGACCTTCAGCCCTCGGGGAGCCCTTTTTGTATTGAGGTCTGCTGAGGAATTGCTATGTGCTATAGTGTGCATGTCCTTGGGTGTCTTATCAGTGTGCACAAAGCACAGACCAGTTGGGCGTCATTGTTGCCCTCTGAGACCTGATGTGGCAACCTAGTATTCTCTTGTGGCTGCAGGGGACTATTGCTAGTGTTGAGTAAGTTGTCTTCAAGGAAAGTTGGTATGTGGTCATTGGTTTTCTTATTGGGGAACTTCTGATAGTCTTCCAAGGAACCCTCTTCCACTGTGCCTTCATTGAGCAAGAGGTTAAGAGTGCAAATACTTTCTTTCAGGCTGTCTATTGTAGTGAGCTATATAGTCTTCCTTCTACAGTGGTACCTCTGATTAAGAACTTAATTTGTTCTGGAGGTCCGTTCTTAACCTGAAACTGTTCTTAACCTGAAGCACCACTTTAGCTAATGGGGCCTCCCACTGCTGCTGCGCCGCCGGAGCACAATTTCTGTTCTCATCCTGAAGCAAAGTTCTTAACCCGAAGTACTATTTCTGGGTTAGCGGAGTCTTTAACCTGAAGTGCATGTAACCTGAAGTGTATGTAACCCAAGGTACCACTGTATTAACCACTGGGCAACAGCTATAATAAATGAGTATAATTCAGCAGAAAGTTAGGCATGCTGAAATCCTTTAAACTTTGGCATCAGAGTTGAGCACTTGTTTTAATACCCACGTATAACCACATTTAATGCCCAAAGTGGGAGCTTAACTGGCATTTATTTATTTTTTGCAGTTGTTAGTTGCTTTGTTAAAAATAAATAAATATATGTCTCGGCGTGACTTAACAAACAAAAATGCAAGTAGATAAAAATGGGTTAAAAGTGATTTTTATATATAAAAAAACAACCCATATAATACAAAACTCCTAAAATGTTCATTCCGCAATAGAGACGACCTTAACCATAAAAATGCCTTAGCCTTTACTCTGTGTGGATTTGCGGTTCATTTATCTTTAGCTGTTTGTATAGCACTTTCCAATGCATGCAGTGATTTACAACTCCCTCCATTGTTTTTTCCACAGTCCTTGATGGTAGCAGGACTTGACTTGAGAGACCGTGTCTGGCTATGTGTACTTATGACAGAATAGGGATCTGTACTTGGGATTCTCACTGTAGCGATAGGCTATGCCACTAATGGCCCTAGTGCTTGCTTCTGCTTTTTGCTAGAGCCTTTTGCAGAAAGTTGGTGCCCTGCATGCTCCCTTGTACTTAGCTGAAGTACAAGCAGATATAGCTTATTTATGTTTGGAAGCCATCCCATAAAATGATTTTCTGGGAAAGGGCAAATGCTGTTTCTTCCAGCTGTACCAGGGAAGCCCAAACAGTTACTTACTTGCCTTTAAAGGCTAATCTAGCATTTCAGAATCCTCATGAGTGATGGCTTCATGCCCAGGATGTAATGTCTAGCGTGGATTCCCCTTGTGTACATGGAGTGTTTTATAACAGTGAGAAATATTAGAGGCTTGGTTGTTTTTTTAAATTATCTGTTGTCCACAGGACTACAGCTGGTTCACCCCCTGACCATACAATTGCCAAGGCCAAGATGATGTCCAGAAAAAAAGAGAGAGAAAGAATAATGCAGTCAGAAAGGAAGGGTTGCTGCACTGTCACTACCCTCTGTGTTAGCCAAATTACACAACTTATATTATCAAAGCAAAGGCCGCTACTCTGCATGGAGTTCAGTGGGCTGCTGTGAAGTTACGAAGCTTCGATGGGTTCCTGATAATGCTGATGCCACTGCAAATTTCATTTCAGTTCAGTGCCATTTTTTTACAGTTCATTTTTGAGAGCTGCAGTGCTTAACTTTTTTTTTTAAAAAAAAGAATGTTTATGCCATTT
Source organism: Podarcis bocagei (assembly GCF_964188305.1). NCBI lineage: Eukaryota > Metazoa > Chordata > Lepidosauria > Squamata > Lacertidae > Podarcis > Podarcis bocagei. The sequence continues at coordinate 58,845,792 of NC_138134.1, forward strand.
TGTACAAATGAACAATGGTAAGGGGGCACCATATTGGCTTAATGCCTGTTTTTGTGAGATGTTGGATTGAGGGAAACTGAATTTAGATCAACAAGCATCTGTGTGTTTGCCTCCTTTAAAAAAAGGCGTGTTTTGTTTTGTTTTGTTTTTTGCTTATTGTCAGTGAAGAAATACAGACGTGCTGTGCATAATAGTCTAATGCTGGATGGTTCTCTTGCCACTGCCAAGAGTCACAAGACAGCTTCTTATCTGATGATAAATAATATGCTTGCTAGAGTAGTGCATGATGATTTGGAGCAAAGACTGGATGCTGTGAGATAAGCTACAGTAACAAGGCTCTTAAACTCCTGTGGGAGTTGCTTAAGTGGTTTGTGCCCCTGTTTTAGAGACCATTAAATTGTAAAATTGAAGGTATTTCACTCTGTTCCTTTAAAGCAGGACTCTTGGCGAACAGAATTTGTTGAACCAAAGTTGAGTGCAAAATTCACATTTTATTTGAACTGGGTCTGGGGATGGGAGTGCAGATTTTTGAAGAAATGTTAGTTGGCATCAGAAAGTGGCCCTTGTTGGTGATCATTTCAAAGGGAAGATTGATGCTCTTCCTATTGAAAAATAGTCCTCTTTCTGAATAGTCTTGACTTTTTGTGAATGATATCGTCCTTTAGCCAAACCTATGTTTGTATGTTAGGGGATGCAGGTGGCGCTGTGGGTTAAACCACAGAGCCTAGGACTTGTCAATCAGAAGGTCAGCGGTTCAAATCCCCGCGACGGGGTGAGCTCCCATTACTCGGTCCCTGCTCCTGCCAACCTTGCAGTTCAAAAGCACGTCAAAGTGCAAGTAGATAAATAGGTATCGCTCCAGCAGGAATGTAAATGGCATTTCCATGTGCTGCTCTGGTTCGCCAGAAGTGGCTTGGTCATGCTGGCCCCATGACCCGGAAGCTGTACGCCGGCTCCCTTGGCCAATAAAGCGAGATGAGCGCTGCAACCCCAGAGTCGGCCACGACTGGACCTAATGGTCAGGGGTCCCTTTACCTTTACCTTTATGTTTGTATGTTGTATGGATGCTGTTTATTATCTGCCTTCTGGCCTTCTGGTGAAGGGCAGGATACATATTTCTTCATAGAATAAATAAATTTGGCAATATGGTGTTGTGACATGTTGCTACATGGTTTCACACTGGCTAGGATCCTACTAGAAAGGAGTTGGAAGCCCCGGCTTTGAGGGGCAAGAGTGACTTGGAAGTATTTTTAAAAGATGTTTTAAAACTTTATTTAAAATTTAAGAAATGTTTTTTACTAACAGTTTTAAAAGTACCAAAAACCCCCTCAATATATAATATATAAAGGTGAGAAATGGGATTTGCTTAGGCAGCCAGCCTTTTGATAATAATAATAATAATAATAATAATAATAATAATAATAATAATAATAATAATAAAATAAATAAATTACAGCTTTGTTTTTTCAAAAACTTAATTTTTCTTCCCACTTTATGGTTTACTGTAAAGTTTATTTCTTCTTTGTTACTCAATTGTTCACTTGATATTACAAAATCTCAGTAGAAACATATATATTTTTATCCCCTCCTCATCTTGTAGACAAGGGAAGTCTGAGGTAAAATCAAAACAAACACACAAACCAAAAACACTAATCTGTTTGTACAACCCATCAGGATGTGCCTGAGTTCAAGCCCATTATGTTCATAGCAGCCAGAAAGTTTTGCAAAATATCTGAAAGTATTTTAACTTTGGAACATGCTCTCTTTTTCCAATATGAAACATAGTCCACAAGTGCTCTGCTCCATTTACCTGTTTTTCTCCTCCATCTGTCTCTTTTCTCCATCACTTACAATGCTGGATAGGCAGTTGACCCATAGGTAGTCAGACATACCTGGAATGTGGACTCAGTACCAGCTGACATATGAAGAGTCTGCTGGACTCATCTACTCAAAGAAAGGCTCACTCCAGCATTCTCTTCTCACATTGGCTAGCCATGTGCGTATGGGAGGCCCATAAGCAGAACCGGAGCACAACAGCACTCTTCCAATTTCCAGCAACTGGTATTCAGAGACAAACTACTTCCAATAGTTGAGCAGATTTGTTCTATAGCAAGGTTCTGCTGTGTTCCTAGCAAGGAAGTTTTGCAAATAATTCTTGAGGAAAACTTTGCCTAGATACTTCATGTCTTCTGTGCAATTATCTCTATGACAGTTACCCTTGTTCCATGGTGTTCTCTCCCCCCCACTTTTTCTTTTTTACACCCTCTAATTAACACAGTACTGGGACTATAGGAAAGGCCAGTCACACAGCTCATGCCAAGCATTACAAATTTGAACAGCAATGAGCTTCCTAGCTTGTTTCTGGTGCAGAATGCTTTGTAAGGCAGTCGTGCTCTATCTCTGCTTTCTTTCTTCCTGTCTGAAGGGTATTTCTACACGCCAACAACACGAACACAGCTTTGCCCACTTCCTTATTGCACCACACACACACACAGTGGTCAACTTGTACATCCAAACATGACATCTGGAAGTTTCATTGAAGACAGTTTATTTATAAAGTACACAGCATCAGAGCTGTTGGTAATTACAGCTTAAGGATCAATTGAGCTGGTGTCAGATAAAGCAGTGGATTAGACCTTGCACTGAACTGATTGTTTCTGAATTCTTCAAACTACTCATCCTGAGCCAATCATATGTATACTTTGCTTGGAAGTTAAATCTCACTGTATTTAAGGGGGCTTGCTTCCTAGCAAGTCTGTTTAATTGCACTTAAAATGTGCAATCTTGATCAGGATTGGGACGATAAAACATTTCAGGTTCTTGACTTCCTCCCCCCAACAGTCCCTCAGCTGCAGTACTTATAAGCGTGTTAGTAATGTTTCAATTCCTCTCTAGCAGTTTAGTATAAGATTGTAAATTTGCTCTTAATAGTATTTTTATGTGAGTTCTAGACAGAGTTGCTCAAACATGGCAAAGTAAGCTTTGCAGCTGAAGGCGATGTTACTTATAAATCATGTTGAAGGGTATATTTATTGCTCTTTTGTATCCTTCAAGAAGCCTCATAAAGACAAATGAATGAAGCCACAGCTTGCAAAAGTGGTTGCCACTTCAAGGCAAAACTTAGCAGGCATGCTATTTTATGTGGTTGCATGAGCTCAGATTTCAAGAAGTGGCTTTGTTTTTTGTTTTTTTTACTTATGTCAGATGGCTCCTGCTTCTGAGACTGCCATTTGCTTCTTTTCCATAACGCAACCTGTGCTTTAGAAGCTGATAAAAGCATCTCATACTTGGACTGTAAATGCGAGCAGGGGGTGGACCTGTGTGCAGTTGGAACCATTGGAACTGTGTGTTTAAAACCTACAAAGTAGGGGTTTAGAACCAGAGGCTCCCAACCACTACTTTAGAGGTCTAAAACACACCGTGGAAGAACTCAGTTTTATTCACCTTTCTGCCCAACGTGTCTCCTTGACTCTGTGGAAGAAAGGGAGCTTGCAAACTCAATGGAGACTTCTGCTCATGGAAAGAAGTACTTATGCCTGGATAAAAGGTGAAATGTGTGGCATACCAGCAATATTCTTGGGCTTCAGGTCCTTCATGATGACTACTTTCTTCTAGGAAAAAGTAGGTAAACCAGCCTTGCATAGCTTGTATTCTATAGTGGTTGCCCATGCTGGCTATATCCACAGAGGTTGGATTAGATGATCTCCGGGATTCCTTCCAACTCTACAGTTCTATGATTTTGGATTGTGCCTATGGCCTGGTGAAAGATGACACCATTTAAGTATCAGTTAATAGTTATTCTGGCTGGTTGCATTTTTTTTGGGGGGGGGTTGCAGTGTTGTCTACAAAGAGCTAGTTGGGTGGTAACTGGTAATGATTTGTTTTGAAGCTATTTTGTTAATACTATCTCTCCTCCCCCTCCCCCCTACAGTTTCATTTTATCTAAAATTATTATAGTCTTTTGATCTATTGAAGCTGATTGAAAAATTTCATGGGAGCAAAGGCACCTCTTTTGAAGAATGATGCTCCTTAATTGCTTTTTTTATCACTTCTCTGAGCCATTTTGTTTACATTTGGGGAATGGCTGACTTTATCCCAGGGTAGGTCTGAAAATAGCCAGCTGGTATGACCTGAATTGAATAGCTAGCTAGGATCCGAGTGCACTGAGTTCACATGGTAAACTCGTTGTCTCCATGCTCTTCGTTTCTTGTAGGCTTCTCTTAATGATCTGCAGAGGTGTAACACGACAGCAAAAATAAATGCTATGACTGTGAATCTTGTTACTTCATATTGACACTTACGCTGCCACTTTTCACAGTCCTTGTTTACCCCAAAAGTTAATATTGTTGAAATAATAGCTTTAGTCAAACTCTTCCACTTGCTATTTTGCATGTATTTTGAAACTGGCAGTGGAGCTTTGTAAACACCGAAGGCGTTGTTTCCTTGAACACTTCTCTACAAATTGGGAAACATTTAAATTGGGGATGGGACACCTGTGGCTCTCCAGATATACATGGACCCCCATCAATCCAAGCCCATGAGGTCAGGGACAATGGTGCAAAAACATTTGGAGGATGAGAGTCAAGAGAGTTAAAATACCGCCACTCTGACCCTGGAAACGGGCTGCTAGCAGGATCGATGTCTTTTGGAATGTTCATTGACAGCGTTTAGAACGTTCATTGACAGGTAGCCAAACAAGAGAATACATTGTTTCTACTGTCTCCGGCTGTTCCTAAAAAAAAAAAAAAAAGGGAGTAAGAGTAACTGAAAACTGAAACTAACTTTGGATTATTGGAACTGTGTTTAAAAGAGGATTTTATTGACTAATACAAATAGAAACTGTTTTCCGCTAGTAGAAGCTTTTGAAATTGGTTGCTTTACAGGAGCTGGGCTAGGGGAATTTCCAGCTGCAAGATAAAAAATTGTGAGACTCTGGGATTGACCTTGAATCTCTTAAATGTTATGGCAAATGGAAAGGAAAAAAACAGACGGAATGTCGATAGAAGAGGCCTTAGTGGTTGCATTAGTGAAAATAAACGATTCACTGGAACAGCTTCACAAGAAAACAGACGTGATAAATGTGAAAGTGGATGCTGCAAATATTAAAATAGACTTAAATGTAGAAAGTTTAAATAATCTCGGACAAAAGGTGAATACAAATACAGAAACCATCCAGAAATTGATACAGGAATCTACTCTGATATGGCAAACTGCGGATGAAGTCAAGGAGAAAACCCTTGCTGCTGAATGTAAAGCAATACAATTGGAGAGAGAGAGAGTCCAATCCATACAAGGACAACTTGATGAACATAAGCTGACATCTGTTATGATTGAACTTAAAGAAAAACAGATGAATTTGAGGCCTACCTGAATTGGAAAAGGAAAGTTTGACAGAGTTCCAGGAGGAGACAGGACTAACATTGGTTGAGAAAGAGAGGTTTTTGGGGGTCAGTATGACCGCCAAAAATGTGAATCTATTCAAGGATAACTGTGAAGGACTTTGGATTGAAGAGAAGGGGGATTTGGAAATATGGACAAATCTGAAGTTGTTATTGTTGGGCCGAGTTGCTGTGGTGGGGATGAGGGTTGCTGTGTTGTTGGGGATGTTGCTTTTGTTTCAAACATTGCAAGCTTTGGATGGGACGGGTTGTTTCAGGAGGTGGCAGAGGGACGTCTCTAGATTTGTTTGGCAGGGCAGGAAGCCTCGAGTAAAATTTAAGATATTGACGGATGCCAAAGAAGGAGGTGGACTTGCCCTGCCAGACCCCTAAACTTTGTTGTGAACCATCTGCTTTTTGCTGGCTGAGAGAATGGCTGCTTCTTGAAAGCACTGAAGTGTTAGATAATGGCAGATGAAGTTGATGGACTATATGGAATTGGCAGAAATGACTGGCAAGATCCGAGACCAGGGAGAAGAGTTGGTGGAAGAAGACTGGAAAAAGCTTAAAGACTATTTATAGAAATATTGTAAAATTAATGAATGTTAGAAGAATGTTGGAATGAAGTTATATGGCTTTAGTAGAAATGTTATAAGGAATTAAGTATAAATAGATTAACAGAAAATTAAAGGAAAAAAATAAGGCAAGAATGTGTTAAGATAATTATAGGATAGAAAACAGAGGAAGATGGAAAGGAATTGCTGAAACAATTAATAGAAGTGGAATACAAAAAGGGAGATGTGAGGAGGTCGTTGGAAATAAGCGAATGAAAGATAAGATATTGAAAATGTTTGAGGTGTTTTTAAATTGTTTGTGTTTGTTTTGTTTTGTTTTGTTAGTTTAATGTGTTATGTAGTGTTCTTGTATTGTATTTGTATTGTTCTTTTTCTTTTCTTTTTTTGTTCGTAGTGTTGTGTTGTAACTGAAAAATAATAAATATCTTTTTTTAAAAAAAAAACATTTGGAGGATGACAGGTCACCCACCCCAGCTTAAGTGACCCAACCCTGTTTGTGCTTGATGGTGTGAGTCTTTGATGTGGAATGGGGCATTTGTGACTTATCCCTCAATCAGGAGGGTGGCAACTCCATTGGGGAAACTCCTTGTGCTAGGTTCATTTAAACTGGTGCTTCTCAAGCTATCTGATGTGGTGATCCGACATTTCAATCCCCCCCCCACACACTGTGTCAGGGACCAGTACCATGTTTGGTCTCAACCTGGGCTGAGGTGGAGTCCCCTGGGGATGGGCAGCCAATGGCTCGTAGACTGGCATCGGTCCACAGACCACCACTTTAGGTAGCACTGATGGACAACTGAGCTCCCATGTATAGCCAGGGTAACATTCAAATATGTTATAGCTTCTTTTTCAGGCAAGGCATATTGCTGTTGGCATAGCAACACTGCTGTTTGGAAGTCAACATGGCTATCTTATTATTTTGTTAAAGATTTTACAAGACTGCCAACATCAAGTCCCAGCTAACTTGTTTATACAAAGACCTGGGGTTAAGATGCCAAAAGCCAGCCACACAAATTATTGTTCTGATTTATAGCTTGGTTTATGTGACTTATGAGACTGAGATGCCAGTGCCCACTTTCAGTGATCCTGTATGTTATGTTGGAGCATAAAAACCTCTGAAACCTGAAAAATAATATGGAAACAGCCTCACTTTTTTAAAAAAAGAAGGTGATGAGTCCCAAAACATTGAACTCATTCTGCAAATATCTGTCTTGTATAATGAAGGTTAGGAATACCCCCTCTAATTCTTTTAACTTTAATATTTGTTTTAATGTCACCCCCTTTCATCTCTGCTCTCTTCTTCTGTGGACTTGCAAGCATCTCCTCTAGAACCCAGCCAGGTAAACACTTCTTTCCTCACTGACGTTTGCAGAATTAGTGGCCTAGAACAGAGAACACCTGGGCTTTGGATGTTGCATGTTTCTGTCCAAATGTTACGTTATTTGAGCACTGTAAGGCTCAAATAGTGTGTTCCATGAGACTGAATATGTGTCCCTTAGCGGCTGGATTAGTGGGGGTGCTTTTCAGGGGATTGATTTGTGTTCCAGACGTTGGACAAATAAGTGAGCACCGGCAATTTTCCCTTCCAGTTTTGGTGGAATTCTCTGATATCCTTAGTTAAAAGTTTTTGTATGCAAACACCATGGGGCCAGCATGGATCTGCCTGGTTTTTGCATTTTCCAGCTGATTATTGAATGGTAAAGGGTTGTTGGAAGGCTGTGGTTTAGGGATAAGCTGCTTAAGGTAGCACAGTCTGCCAGGGTAAACAGTTTTTGAAAGACATATACAGGATAATGCACCATGCTTTTTGATCACTAGTGGTGCAGTATGACCTAGGGAAGATGAAGGCCTTGTAGAGGTGTGCGCCTCTGTCCCTCCCTCAAGTTTGTCTGTGTTTCTGTTTGCAAAATGCAGCCTTTGGGCATTGGTTCTGATTTCTGTTGTACAACTGTTGTATTAGAATGAAAAAGGATTCTTGAATTGCTAACTGCACATTTTGATAAGGTCATCTCTTGCAAGGTTATCAATATATGGTGTTTGTAAGATGGGAAGTCTGAAATGCACCAACTCAAAGATGGCAGGAATGATTCCATATCTTTCTTTCTTTTTCAGTTCATATGTATGGAAAGCTGGTTATACATCTGGATCTGGTGTTAATAACAAAAAATAGTTCTATGCTGTGCTGTCCGTGTTTGTTTATATGCAAATGGTATCCAAAAAATGGACATATAAAAGAAAAGTACTGAAGAAGCAAATAACCTTTTTCTGCCTCTGGTTAAAGTTGTCATCTTGCAAAGCTTACTTTTCTCTCTCCCCCACTCCCACCATGCTGTGCAGCATTTTAATATGCCAGGGCAAAGGTATGCTGAAGAATTTACAGGCTAAAATGCATCATTCTGTCCACACTGGCACATTTTTAATCTATAATGACTCTTACTAGCTTTAGCTTTCATCTTGTTTCCTTTGGTCTCCACCACCTAAGGTTTCACTTAGTAATCCTGTGAGAATGTCTCTAAAGCTTGAGAATGGCCTTTGAATTTGTTCCAATTACAGATAATTCTGAATCAAATATGGCTTGGCTGGATTAGCACATAGGCTACAAATACTGCAGCATGATGCTCAAGCCGGATGTAGGCTCTCACTATGATAAATGTAAACAATTTGTGAAAGCATTTCCACAATCTTGAGTGTGCCCACCTTACTGCTAGGATTAGAGGATTTAACTTTTCTGCAGATCACTCATATTTTTCTTCGTTGGTAGATCCTTATTACTATTATCTTTGTTGCTCCAGTAGGATGCTGCAGTGGGTCAGTTCATGCAACACTTATTATCAGTGCCTTTTCTTTTCTAAAAAAAATGTTTAGGGGTACTCTAATTTTCCTACTCATATTGAAATACTGCCCCTCAATGAGGCCAAACTTAGATTCACAAAATGTTTAGGGGTATGTGTACCCCTGCGTCCCCCAGAAAAAAGAACTGCTTATTATCATTTGTCATTGACTATCTATTTGACCACAGGCAAATATCCCCCAAATGTCACTGTATATGGCAGCTTGCCATATAATTTTTATTTTTGTGGCCTTTGTTCACAAGGGCAACAATGTGGGCAATATTTAGCACTTCAGCAGTGGAGGGCAAAACTAGCAGCATAGCAAAGCTTCTCTTACTAGTCATTTGGTGTGATTGCAGGCATTAGCGGTCATCACATGGCAAAGGCCACTGACTAGTGAATAGAACAACTTTCTTCAACATGAGATGCTCCAGAAGCTTTTGACTACAGCTCCCATCAGCCCCAGTGGATAGGGATGATGGGTGATGTAGTCCAAAATATTTGCATTGCAGCAAGCTGAGGAAGAGTATCGGATTAGGACCAAGGAAGCTGGGTTCATAAGAACATAAGAAGAACCTCCTGCAATCAGGTGAATGACCCATCTAAGTCAAACTTCCTGGTCTCAAAGTGCTTGACCAGCTGCCTACAGGGAAACAAGCAAGCAGGACTTGAGGACAATCCTTCTCAGTTATGAGAAGCACATCAGATGCACTCTTGGCCCACCCAAGATGAGTTTAAGTAAAGCGCATAAACTACACTGAGGTCCTGGGGGCCAGGGAAGGGGGGAATAAAAAAGTAAGAAGATAATTTATTGCACCTGTGTGTGTGAAGTTAATATTCCCTCTCAATAACAGCTAATTTGTTTTTTTGAAGGTAGCTTAAGCATCAAGCCTGTTGATCATTTTTTCTCATAAAATCAATGATTTAGACACATTTGAACATTATTTCATATTCTTTGACCAATCACAACCCTACACTTCTTTTACTGTTGTATTTGAATTGTATTTGGTGTTTTTAATTATTGTAAACCAGCCTTCCCGCAACATGGTGCTCGCCAAATGTTTTGGACTACAACTCCCATCAGCCCCAGTCAGTGTGGCAAGCAGCTAGGGTTGATGGGAGTTGTAGTCCAGAGCATCTGAATGGCACTGGGTTGGTGAAGGCTGTTGTAAACCATCCTGGGATCAATAAGATGAAGGGTGGTACAAAACTACACTCTGCAGCTCTACTCCTGACCATTGGAGGACAAGTTGGCTGGGGATGATGGGAACTGAATAATATCTCAAGGGCCATATATTTCCCACCTCTTCCTTGGTGAGTTGCAAATGGTCCAGGATGGGGCTACAGTTGGTCCATAGCCTTACCCGGCTTGCAATAGGGAAGCACATCCTATAGTCCATGCACTGTTCTTCTGCATCTGCGCACTATGCAGGCAAACTGACAGTGCTGTCTTTCAGGGAAGCTTGTCTGCCATTATTAATAATAACTGTGTATGGCTATGCATAGGAAACATAAAATGATTAAGATACACTGATTAAATGCCAACCTTTTCTCTTCAGTATTTATAAGCTTCCAATAGTAAAGGTACTCAGGGTTATTAGGATCTCTGTCTTTAAAGGGTTGGGTTTGCATTGTCAATTTGTAATAATGAAGACATATTTTTTTTGTAGTTCTTGTGGAATGGTGTGTTGAAAGCCTTACTCTTTCAGAGAGGCCAGTTTGGGTCTCGGCAATCCCCTGGATGCTTGTTTTAGGACTATTACGTGAGGTTTGAAATTGTGGATCATGTAAAAAAGAGGTGTCCCATATTACAAATCCTCTGACTCCTTAATGACCATGAACCACCATGAACCATAATTGCTGTAGTAGCCACATAAGCAGCTTTCTTAATTAATTGTCGTCATTTTCTTATCTTCATCACTCTCTTTGGTTGGAGTTGCAAAGCAGGTATGTTGTTTTCATTTTGAAATGCAAAGGGACAAGCAAAGTTAATCTATCCCTGAAGAAAATTTGTACATTGGGGAATCCCTGAATCTAGCATTGTTATTTCCCTAAGGCTGTGAACCACAGGTGTAGCTGTCTCACTAGTAAACAGTATTTGCTGTTGATTGTATAGGGATTAGAAATAACATTTTCATTAGAGAGAACACAAGTTGCTCTGGCGTTAATTTCAGATTGGTCATACTATAGTACTCCATTGCTTTGACTGATCTCAGAAAAATGAATCACTTCAAATGAAGCAAACCAGTGTAAAAGCCTACGCAGTTTGTTCCCATGGTTTGCTAGAAACTCTGGACCAATGTCCAGTGTTGTTTTAGTGTTCATAGAAACTTTCACCAGCAATGTACATTCATTCTCTAATTCTGTAAAATACTTCCAAGATATCCTTCTGTTATACTAATAACCACAATAAAAAAGGAGAAATTGGTAATTAAATACTGAGACAATTCACAGAAAGGTAACACTGTTGGTCTTTTGCACCAAAAACAATAGAGTCTTGTGGTAACATAAAGATCAACAATTTTTTATTATGGCATTAGCTTTCTGGGAGCCAGTGTGGTTTAGTGGTTAAGAGCAGTAGACTTGTAATCTGGGGAACCGGGTTCGCGTCTCTGCTCCTCCACATGCAGCTGCTGGGTGACCTTGGGCTAGTCACATTTCTCTGAAGTCTCTCAGCCCCACTCACCTCACAGAGTGTTTGTTGTGGGGGAGGAAGGGAAAGGAGAATGTTAGCCGCTTTGAGACTCCTTCAGGTAGTGATAAAGCGGGATATCAAATCCAAACTCTTCTTCTTGGTCTAGAGTTGCATCTAATGATGTAGATTCTTGCCCACAACAACAAATTCAGTAGTCTTTTAAGTTGCAACAAGATACTTTGTTTTGTAGAAGGCATCTAGCGATGGCTTGGTATGAATCTCCTCTTTTTACCATAACATGCCTGAATCACTCTTATATGCTGTACCTATGCCAACATTTTGGTAAGATCTTAAGGGTGAAAGGTGGCTGCTGTTTGCTCTTAAAACTAATCATTGATGAGTCTCAAAGGAAAATTAAACTGGTTGCTCTGGGAGAGACTTCAGAAAGGGTTGTAAATGAGTACTTTCGAGTGATGCTGGATAAGATGGAACATTATATTTGTGCTATCCTAGCAAGAGACAGAAACTAGAACACTTTCAGTTCCCCCCAACAATGATTCATTGGCAAGTAGGGTTTATTTTGTTCAAATCCATAGCAAAAGCTACAGCCATCTTTGTGATTTATGCCACAGGATTGGTTTGTATCATCAGTTCATGGTTTGTCTCAGCTTTCTCCCCATATCTGTTTGTGTTGCTTCAATCATTATTCACACCAGACTACACTGCATGTGTGCAAAACCTGTCTCTGGATTCAGACAGTATATGAAGTAAATCAAGAATGGGGGAACTTGTAAAGTAAAGGGACCCCTGACCATTAGGTCCAGTCGTGGTCGACTCTGGGGTTGCGGCACTCATCTCGCTTTATTGGCCGAGGGAGCCGGCGTACAGCTTCCGGTTCATGTGGCCAGCATGACTAAGCCACTTCTGGCGAACCAGAGCAGCGCACGGAAACGGCATTTACCTTCCCGCCGGAGCGGTACCTATTTATCTACTTGCACTTTGACGTGCTTTCGAACTGCTAGGTTGGCAAGAGCAGGGGCCGAGCAATGGGAGCTCACCCCGTTGCGGGGGATTCGAACCGCCAAATTTCTGATCGGCAAGTCCTAGGCTCTGTGGTTTAACCCACCCGCGTCCCATGGGGAAACTCGTAGCCCTCCATAAATTGTGGGATTCCAACTCCCATTGGCTATGCTGGCGGGGATTGATGCAAGTTGGAAGTCCAACATCATCAGGAACAGGCTTCTCATCTTTAAAGTAAGCCATGCTTTGTCAACTCTGGTCAATGAATATAAATGGAACAAATGACCTTGTAAGAGCCTTATGCTTCGAAAGAGGAACCTCACATATGGAGCTGCTTTTACAGAATTGTGATTGCCACTCTCAAACTTTAGTGATTCAAAAGTTGGTCTTGCTCTACTATAGCTGAGATCAGGTATCTGGTACAGGTGGCTCATGTTACAAATTGTTTGGCTTTTTGCTTTGTAATTGTATATCAGCTGCAGAATGTTTAATCTTACCCTAAGGCTGGTGGATAGAATATACATGTCTTGTGACAATTAGAGCAACATATAAACCTTATTGCACCAGCCTCATTCTTGTAATAGAGAGTTAGCAGCATTCATCTGGCACGAGGTAGTTGAGTTGAGCTACTTTAGGTGGCATTTCATTCTGAACAAAAAATAAAAAAGATCAGTTTTTGTTGCTTAATCAATGCCTTCTTTTTTGATGCAGAGACTTAAACCCTCTGGAAATAAGTAATTTTCTGTGTAAAGGATGTATTGCTTCACCTAACTTATGGACTGCTCACTTGGCCAGCACCTGCAATGATAATCATGCCTCCTTGATACACATTAGTCTAATATGTACACACAAACACACACACACACACACACACACACACACACACACGGAGAGCGAGAGTGCAAATTGAGTTAACCAAGAGCTTTCTTGTTCCCAACTGAGTACTCTCAGTTGCCTCTCTTCTGTTTGAATATGTGATCATGTAAACACCAGGCAGATTTTATGAGCATGCCATAAAAATGTAATGTGTAACGCAGCTTTGAAATACAGACTTAACTGAAGTTCACCATTTGCTCCAAGCGCAAAGAGTGACATGGAAACTGAACAAAAGGATATGACTAATACTTGGGCTGTTTTAGGATTCCTTACTTGTGTGAACATGACAACTTGAATCAGGGTGATTTTCATATAGAAATCTGCTGGATTCAGTTTATATTCATCTCATGGCTACTTAGCACCAGCTAGAAGACTTTATGTATAATCCTTTTCTACATTAACCATAATGTGGGGGGGGGGGACCCAGAAAGCCCAGCATTTGATATCACCCCTCCAGTAAACGTCAAGCCAGGACCTTGGAATACAGGAGATAACAGTGTATCATTGGAGATGTTTTCTTTACCCAGTGCATCCTGGGTGTGAGAAAATAGCTTTCCCACCCTCTTACTGGGTTCTCCATTTTCCCTTGTGTGTATTTATCGGTTTTTAAAAAGGCAGTTAGACAAATTACAGTTTGGCTTCTAATTTGTGTACAGCTTGCAACATTGAAAGCCATGCAGTGCAGAGATTATTGTATATGGTTGAACCATGTTCCTTTGCACAGAACTTACTGCTAGTGCCATCATGAATTAACCCTTTAAGATAAAGTTACCTTAGAGTTTCTCCTGAGCAACACGCTGCTAATTTTGGATCATCTTTCGTGTTGCTGCCTTCCTTCCCATAGATTGCCTGCTTACAATGGCCACTGATAATTGAATCCTTTTTCAAACGTACATAATTTTGACAACCCGCGATAGCTGAAAGCATGAACCATGCTGGGAATGCTTGGCCATGGTGCTGGTGCTGCCTCTGCACAGGCTGTTGCGCTCTCACAAAGGCAGACTTGGTGGTAGTTCAAGTGTGATATTGCCAATCTGTCCTGCTTTTTTCCAATGTGATTGGTGTTCCTGCTTGCAAAGGGCGTGATAGGTCAGCCGTAAAATTATTCCCTCTGACTTGCTAGCTGCCTCTTATGCTTCCCAGAAATGGCACTGATCTACTTCCATCACTTAAATAGCCTTCTGTTGCCTTCTAGAATCACATAGTTCTATGCTTTCCTTTGGTGAAGGCTTTTTTACATTCTCAAATGTTTCCCCCTGGCATTTCAGCAATCATATGTATTAGAACTAGATGCAAAGGTTGTTGTTGTTTTTTTAAAGTTACAGCAATACTGCATGGAGCTGAAAATTGTTTCTAACCTGGGATTTTTGCCATTACCACCACCTTCCTTACCCCCTATAACCAGTGCTATTTTTCTAGAAAGATAGGTGCTGGAATTCACCATGCACAGCTCCCTTGTTCTCTTCTAAAGGCAATGGCACCCACCTTAGAGGTGCTGGAACTGAGTTCCGGCTGGGAAAAAAGCCCTGCTTATAACCAATGTTTGAATGCTCTGTACTGCTTTTCTGTATCTTGGCATTGCCTATCTGCTCATCTACCATTTTTTTGCAACAGGGTTTGGCAAGTGGTTTTGGAAGGTCTGGGAGCTAATCTTCACCCCTTTCTGGTTCACTTCTCTATCATTCTTGTTGTTGTTCAGTGGTGATGTGGCATACTTGTCAAGAGACTTATCTGATGTTACTCTAAAGGTAAAGAACCCCTGGATAGTAAGTGCAGTCGAATTTGACTATGGGGTGCAGCGTTCATCTCTGCTTTAAGGCCAAGGGAACCAGCATTTGTCTGCAGACAGCTTTTCTGGGTCATGTGGCCAGCATGACTAAGCCACTTCTGGTGCGTGGAACACTGTGACAATTGCCAGAACATACAGAAATGGCATTTAAGAGTAGCATTCACCTTCACTTTCTGATTGTGTCTTTAGTTTACTGAGCTGGGTGCAGCTTAATTCAGGAGGGATGGGAAGAAATGCAACCTTGCATTTTTTCCTATTGCAAGGCCCACAGTCCCTCCTGCTGCCGCCCAGTTGTTCTGCAACACTCCTTCAGCTTCTTGTGCTGGTTATGGCACCTGAACCACAGACTGGCTGCTTGAGGTTGATAGCTGGCTCCAAAGGTACTGCTATCTTTAAAAACGCACACAAGAAACTTTGGAATTGGGATTTCTAACTTTGAACTGAAGGGCTTGCCTTCTGCTTAGTCTTCAAAGGGATTTGTTATCTGCACAATGTTTCTTCATTTATGTGCATGTAAAGCTTTTTGGTAAGAAGCCAGGGACTTGACTCTACTAATACAATGCATCTACACATTTTGTCTTGGCTTAGTAGACAGTCATTTATTTGTTGTTCTGCTCACCACTTCCACTGATTCCACTTCTCTTTCTTCTTCTGGCTCACTTGGAGTGCTTTGAAATGGGATGGATATTTACTTTTTTGCCTTTTGCGCTGCTGTAACAGGGCCTCTACGCTCACCATCAATTATAACCCCCAGAATCTTCTCCCTCATGTTTATCAAAAGTTGTCAGAGGAAAAAGTGTTGGCTTCTCATGGACTATGCAATAAAATTTAGCATTACGTCTAACCTCATGAACAAAGAAAAAGGGAATTTTGGTTCAAAAGCCTCCTCCTTCCTCTGCTCTAAAAAGCTTGATACTGCTATTTCCTAGGCCAGAAATTCTTCCAAAGGGCAGATATTTGAAATATGGCAAATCTAAAAGTGGTAGGGTGCACCAGAAGTGAGCTGGATTTTGTGGATGTCGCTAATAGTGAAAATAGTATCCTACCACAAATAACAGCTCCAAGTGTAATAACTAAATGTCTTCTTGCAGCGTTTGGATGTTTTGAGGTTCATCTGTGAATATAAACTGGGGCATCTTAAAAAGCACCAAATACCATAGGGAATGACTTGAAATCTGCCCAAGGACAAATGTACACTTTCACTCATTTGAGACACAGGGCACTGCTTTCCTTTTCTTTTGCACTTCTTGAATCACAGAGGAATTGAACCTCTGATCCTTGCAGGTCTAGCTTTTTGCAACACTGCTTCTCAGATTTGTGTGCCTTAATTAGCATCCATGCCTGCTTCTGAACAGTATTTTAAGCACAGAAAACAGAAACTATAGTCCCATCTACATTATACATTTAAAGCAGTATCTAAACAGTCATCTTGGGAAGTGCAGTTTGCTAAAGGTGCTGAGAGTTGTTGGGAGACCCTTATTTCCCTCACAGAGCTACAGTTCCCAGAGTGGCTTAACATTCAGTCTCTCTTCCAAGGAAGCTGTAGGAATTGTAGCTCTGTGAGGGGAATAGGGTCTCCTAGCATGGGCTTCCTCAAATTTGGCCCTCCAGATGTTTTTTGGTCTACAACTCCCATGATCCCTAGCTAGCAAGACCAGTGGTCAGGGATGATGGGAATTGTAGTCTCAAAAACATCTCGAGGGCCGAGTTTGAGGAAGCCTGTCCTAGCAACTCTCAGTACCCTTGATAAACTGTACTTCCTATGATTCTTTGGGGGAAGCCATGACTGTTTAAAGTGCTGTGATACTGCTGTGCATTTATAGTGCAGATGGGGCCTAAGAAAGAGAGTGGCTTGTCTTTGATGAACCAAGAATCCATAGATGAACAGTGCCTCATTCACCTTACATGATAGGGCTCTTGATTTTAAACAAACCCCGGAGCTTTTCATTCCAAACAAAACAAAGTGCCCTTTGTACCTTAAAAATAACTATAAGATGATACCCGAATTGTTCAATCAGCCTGAAGATCCATCTATTCCTGCATCCTACTTACCACAGTGGCCAACCAGATGGCTTCTGGAAGTCCTCAAGTAGAATATGAGGGCAACAGACCTGTTGGATTTTGCTATTCCTCAGGCAACGTGTTTTCAGTACCATGCTGCCTCTGAATATGGTGGCTCCATATAGCTATCATGAATAATAGCTATTGGTTTATTTTCTTCCTCCATAACTTATACAGTACCCTTCTTGAAACCATCTAACACCACATTTTGTAGCAGCGGATTCCTTAAGTCCCATCTAGTCCAGCAATCTGTTCTCCCCTAAACCATGATGAGGAAATCTTGGCCCTCCAATTGTTTCTGGATTCCAACTTCCCATCAACCACTATGGCCAGTATTGTGGGGTGGTGGGAATTGTAGTCAAAAACAACTGGAGGCCGCAACTTTCCCACCTTCCCCTTAACCATTCCTAACAGTAGTCAGAGTTCTCAGTTGGGATGAGATTAAAGGTAGTGAAGGGGAGAAAGCAGGCTCACTTTCATAGCACAAAACTATGGTTTAGTGTCCCGTGTGAATGTGGACAATGAGGATTTTTTTTTCTCTCTAAAAAGGAATGAACCAGGGTCCAAAAATATGTCAGCTGAGCTCTAAAAACATAAATGGGACGTAATACTAAATCAACAAACCACATTCTTGATTTCAATATGTTGATTATAATATACAGATTCTGATTCTGTACATTGCCTGCCAGTGTAATGGAGTGCTGTAGGCATTTGAATGAAATATGAACTATCATCTTATAATGGAAATGCAGCTTTATCTTCGCTCAGAATGACCTTCTCAGTGTCCTATTTTATATGGGTTGTATAGGATGAGCTAGGACTACTGCGATTTCCTCCTGATTCGCTTTGCTCTGCTGCCAGCACTCCATTCCACTTGTGCCAAATCTGACACATTTTTTTTCCTGGTCATGCTCATTGCTGCATATTAGAAAAAGCCTCAGTTCAGGTTTTAGGCTTGGCTAGTGCAGTTTATAAGCAAGGGAAATGAGGATGCAGTTAATAATGCATGCTGTGTTCCACAGCGGATCTTGTTCTTGATGGGAAAGTGGCATAATGCATCCCTGTGTGTTGGATAATTTATTGTGCTTTTCTGAGGTGGGGGTGGGGAAGTGATGTGATTGAGTAGAGAAAATCCTCTTACTGACCTAGAAAAGTCATTTGGAGTGTACATTTTCAAAATAAATTGTTTACGTGATTCTCGTATTGTGATCTGCTAGGATGAAGTTGCTGCTTAATATGGGAATTATTTTTGAACGTCTGCCTGTCTGGTTTTGCTTTTGAACACTTCCCATTTGCTATTCTGATGACAACCACGGCTGTTTCAAAAGCTGATTGAGGGAAGAATGTAAGAGTTATTTTAAAATTATAAGTATATGGAGCATTTTGAACGAGACTTCGAGAGTCAAAGTATTATAGTCATTAGAGCAGAGAAGAAGAAGAAGAGTTTGGATTTGATATCCCGCTTTCTCACTACCCAAAGGAGTCTCAAAGCGGCTAACATTCTCCTTTCCCTTCCTCCCCCACAACAAACTGTGAGGTGAGTGAGGCTAAGAGACTTCAGAGAAGTGTGACTAGCCCAAGGTCACCCAGCAGCTGCATGTGGAGGAGCGGAGACGCGAACCCGGTTCACCAGATTACGAGACTACCGCTCTTAACCACTACACCGCACTGGCTCTCCTCACCACAGAGTGAGGAGACTCAGCGTTGTAGAACTCCCAACTCATTTCAGCCCCAACCAGCATGGCCAGTGATCAGGGATGAGGGGATTTGTAGTGTGGCAACAACTGGAGGAGCATGGGAGCCCATCACTTAGCTAGAGTGTGGAACTACAATTTGGGGGACTGAGGTTTGAATCTACATATACCCATAAAGCTCACTGGGTGGTCTTGGTGTAAGGTTCAAGTGTCCAAGGTTCAAATCCCCACTTAGCCATGAAGCTCTCTGGGTGAGCATGGGCCAGTCACTTACTCTCAGCCTAACCTATCTCACAGGGTTGTTGTAAGGATAAAATGAGGGAGAAACCATGCACACTGACATAATCTCCTTTGAAGAAAGGTGAGAAATTTTTATTCCATTTATGTTTGAAATGAGGAAGATAGGACATAGAGACATTGGACCTGCATTGTACGGAGTCAGACCATTGATCCATCTAGCTCTACACTATGTAGCAGAGTTTCAGACAGGAGCCTTTCCTAGCTCTCTCTGGGAATGCCTGGAGCTGCAGCTTGGCCTTTCTACATGCAGAGTAGCTCTCCTGCCACTTAGATATGGTCCTTCCCCACTTTACAAATCCTTGCTGTTTGGTTTTTTAATGTTTAGTTTAAATTCACTTCCCAAAATGCCACAGGAAACTTAAGTCAGGAACAGTCATGGTGGAGCTTTCAGATTGTTGATGCAATGGAAAGGTCCCCTTCCTTTTCTGTTCTTTTCAGGCTCCTGCATTTTGTTATTTACAATATCCAAGCTTGGCTGGCTGTATCCCAAATTTCTTAGGCAGCAGGAAATGAACCTGAAAGGCACCTCGGGGCAAAAGTTGCCCATTCTCAACAGGAGAGAGGATCTGTTGTACATCCTGATAACATTTCCAAACAGGGTGTGTTATTATAATGGGATGTCCTCGGGTCTCCTCAGTTTTATCTCTTTATTGATACACATTGCACATATTGCAAGAAGAACAAGAGTCACTGGGAACATTCTGTTATACTGAAGCCTAATTACAAAATGGAGCTGACTTCTAAGAAATGGGAAATCATATTCATGTCAGAACAGTCTCTCCACAGGGTTCACAGTTCCTTAGGTCACTCTAATCCACAACTCTTACTCTTCAACTCTTTGTTTCCCTCCCCAAACCTCTAATATGCACTGAAATATAAATGGTGGCCCTCTCAGGGAGACTGCTCAATAATCTTTTTTAAAATTATTATACAGTAATTGTGATTATCCATAATGTACTGGTGTAATAAAGTACAAGAACATGTAGACCCATATGCACAATTAGGAACACACTGGAAGCTTGGGTGGGTTAAAACGTATGTTCCACTTGGATGTACGTAGAGATACATCTCATTTGACAACTACCAGTTTGCATACAGAGCAAATAGATCCACAGAAGACGCCATCAATACCACTCTCCATGCTGCTCTGTCCCATCTGGAGCAGCCGGGGAGTTATGTGAGGCTGCTGTTTGTGGATTTTAGCTCTGCTTTTAACACTATCCTCCCCCATAGACTGGTGTCCAAGCTAGAGGCGATTGGACTCTCCAACTCCACCTGTCTCTGGGTTTTGGATTTTTTGTCAGAACGTTCTCAGAGGGTTAGAGTAGGGTCACACATGTCCACAGCCCTTAGCCTTAACACCGGCTCACCACAGGGTTGTGTGTTGAGTCCCCTGCTCTACACTCTCTATACGTATGACTGTACAGCCTTCTATTCCAGCAACAAAATCATCAAGTTTGCTGATGACACTACGGTGGTGGGGCTCATTTCAGGAGGGGATGAGTCCGCCTATCGGGACGAGGTGGAGCGGCTCTGTGTTTGGTGTGGAGAGAACAATCTGGCTCTTAATACGGCTAAGACCAAGGAATTGGTGGTGGATTACAGGGAAAAAAAGGCGGACATTCAGCCCTTGTATATCAACGGGGAACGGGTGGAGAGGGTGGCGGAATTCAGGTTTTTGGGAGTAGCTATCGATCAGGGCATGACTTGGAGCGCACATACCACTGCTCTGGTGAAGAAGGCCCAGCAGAGAATTTATTTCCTCAGACTTTTAAAGAAGAACAATCTGAGTGAGAGACTGCTGGTGTGCTTCTACCGAGGCTCCATAGAGAGCATTCTTACATACTGTATTTGTGCTTGGTTCTCCGGTTGTACAGCTAGGGAGAGGAAGGTGCTCCAGAAGGTCATAACCACAGCCCAAAGGATTATTGGTCATCCTCTCCCATCTTTGGAAGAACTGTACGGTTCCCGTTGTCTTAGGAAGGCAAATAACATCCTGCAGGATTCATCTCACCCGGGACACGGTCTGTTTGCACTACTGCCTTCTGGCAGGAGATATAGAAACATCAAGTCAAAGACAAATAGACTGAAAAACAGTTTCTATCCAAGAGCTGTGGCCTTTTTGAATGCTGTAACTCGATAGTGTGACCTGGGAGTTTGATTGGTGTGGTGTGGGTGTGGCTGGAATGTGGTTTGTTTGGTTGTTGTTGTTGTTTTGCTTTTGATGTTTTAAGGGATGGCATCCAATTTCGTTGCACTTTGTACAATGTTGCACTTGTGTAATGACAATAAAGAATCTATTCTATTCTATTCTATTCTATTCTATTTATTCAAAAATGTCTTTCCTTTTTTTACTCTTTTATTTCTACTCATTGTTCTTGCTGTTGGTGATGTTTTTTTCTTCTCTTTTGATATAATAAACAAAATATATTATTGTATTTTAAGGTATGTTAATATGCTTTCTTTCTTTTTCTTATTTGAGTTAATATATTGTCAATATACTTCGATGCTATATTTACTACTAGTACAAAGTAGTAGTAGACCTCTGTGCATGGAAGGGCTTCTGATCCAGTGCAGACATCCACTGATGGGGTGGCAATTTTACAATTATTCATGCTATTCTGGAAAGTTCCTCAACTTTCTGGATCTGATTTTTGGGGTTGCAGGGTGTTGGAACTCCAGGACAGAGAAGGAATCAGCAAAATTTTTGCCTCCCTTAATCCTGTTAGAAGAGGCCTCTGTTAGGCCATGTTGGCTATGAGTCCTTGTTTGAACTGTGGAAAGGCATCATACAAATAAAATTATCCATTTATGTAGATCAACACCCTTTCAATGACTGCAAGAGCACAGATTGGATTCTGCCCATAATATTGGAGCCCTATATATAGAATGTGCCTATGACTTCTTCCACGCTTTTCAATGTGTGATCTCACCTGAGCTTCTTGTGATCAATTTTTGCTCAAAATGATCCTTGGAAAGTGCAGAGCAACGTCTTGTAAAGGTACACCTTAAAAAAAAAAGCCACAAATGTTGGTACTTTCTCTTGGAAAGGTTTCAGATTCCTCTCCTGATATTGGCCAGGAACATTTTTTATGTTTATTTTTGCCCTTTCCTCGAACAATTTCCTCCAGAGCTTCTTAGTTTTGCTTGCAAGATGTGGTTGGAAGGATGGTTTTGTATTTGACGACTTCCTGAATGCCTCCAGCTCTGTTCCCCTAACTTCCTTTTGTTGTAGCCATGCAGATGCTGAACTTACTATGAAATGCAAACTTTGGTTAGGGAGGGGTACAGCCAGATGGCTGGGAGGTGTGAGTGCTAAGGAGTTCCCAGTTTGCATCCTGCCTGAACTCAAGTCACCTTAGGCAAATTATTATTCTTCAGACAGTAATATGGGAAGCTTAATACTTGCCTGCCTTTTATTGGGAAGAAAACTGAGAGTGCATGTGGAGCGATCTGAACACTCTTGAGTAAATCCTAAGTGGTATTATTAGAGCAGAGTAATATATATTATGTGGCACTGGACACATGAAGCTGCTTTCTTTCTTTTAATGTTCATATTTGGTCAGCTGTAAATGTAAGACTCAAAACAGATAATGTGGTCTGCATTTCTATGCCAACCATTTGTAATCTACAGCTTCGATCAGACTTCAGAGGGCATATTATTATTATTTTCTTGAAGTCTCATTGTATTTGACTCACTTTTAACAGTCTATAGTTGTGCCCTATTTAAATTGGGAGTGATAGTTCAGACCCATGGGTACAAAAATTAACTACCCAGCTGCTTCTTTAAAGTCACTTTTAATTGGGCTGGGAGGGCACTGGGTATTGCTAGGTAGGAGTCTATTTAGTCCCTTATTTTCAGGAAGTCTCCTTTTCTTGACTGGTAGAGATGGTCCATTCTCCTCAAGACACCTGTTGGAGCCACAGCTGTGATGCACAATGGGAAACAGCTCGTTAGCACCAATAATTAGGGTTGCACCATTGGGACTGGTTGGGAATAGATCAATATGTTTTCAGATTGTTTTGATTTTGCATGTGTCCATTCAGTCCTGTTTCCACATTACAGTGGTACCTCGGGTTACATACGTTTCAGGTTACATACGCTTCAGGTTACAGACTCCACTAACCCAGAAATATTACCTTGGGTTAAGAACTTTGCTTCAGGATGAGAACAGAAATCGTTCAGCGGCAGCAGGAGGCCCCATTAGCTAAAGTGGTGCTTCATGTTAAGAACAGACCTCCAGAACGTATTAAGTTCTTAACCCGAGGCACCACTGTACTCTTTTCTCTTTTTTTTAATAATCTGAACCAGGATTTCTTACCACAAAATGCATATTTAAACATTATATTATCTTAGTCCTAAATGTTTTTTATCCTAAAATACACATTTTAAAAGACATTTGTGGGTTTAAAAATAAAGTAACTTAGTAAATTTCAGAGAAGTATGAAATCCCTGTTACATTCAAGTTTGCACATTTGTTCAAATGATGTACTTTTCACATATAATTCAGAGAAACTAAATTATTATTATTATTATTATTATTATTATTATTATTATTATTATTATTATTATTATTAGGGCATGCATCCAGCACAGACAAATGCTTTGGAAACTCTTACCATTGCTCATGCCAACTTAGCTTTGTAAGTGGCAGTTCTTAGTGGTGGTCATTTAAAAAAAATGAAAACTAGGAGTCTAAAATTTTAATGAACACTAAGATTCTCATGTTTGTAGATATTTAAAAAAACTTTATGGAGGCACATATAGTCTGCAAATGGCTCAGTTCTCTTTATGGGCTACAGAGAAGTACAGAAGATCAGGCACACAAACACGCTCTGTCAAGGAAGGAAGATGATCGGCATGTGTTTCCTATGTTATAACAAGTTTGTTCCTTAGCTCAACTTGACAGATCAAAACTTCTTTAAAAAAGCAGATTTCCTACTTACTTGACTGTGCTTGAAGATTTTGCATTGCCTGTAGTCCTAGCATATTTTCCACTGGGTTGAAAATGGTGTGGATAGGCAGCAGCACATGGAATAAAACCATAAATAATACAACAAATCACAGCAAACAGTTAACAAAAATTACAGCATAAAAACAAAATAGACCTTGACAGCCTGGGCAAATAAATAAGCAAAAGGCTTATTTATTACAAGGTTGGGCTTGTATGGACTCAGAGCAGGGTCACTTAGACTAGTATCAATGCCAGATTAGTTCATGTTGATATTGTGGTCCTTGTTAGGACTTTATACATTAGAAAAACCCCACACAACCCAGCACTTTGAATTTTGCTCAGAAACAAACTAGTGTAGCTGTCCCAGATACTTATTTGCCCCATTCCTTTTTTGTCCTTCTATCCTAACACAGCATTGTGTGCACATCTCTTATTTTGGGCATGCTAAGTTCTATAATAGATTGTATACCAAGATAATTATGTTTATTCCTTTTCACTTCTCCCCATAGTTACTGTGAAATGTTGATGTGCCTGTGTTGCTTGGCTTTGCACTTTGCCACCATCCTTCTTTTGAAATGAATCATAGAATCATAGAATCATAGAATAGAATCATAGAATCATAGAGTTGGAAGAGACCACAAGGGCCATCAAGTCCAACCCCCTGCCAAGCAGGAAACACCATCAGAGCACTCCTGACATAATAGAAATGAATTGATCTGGGCAAAAATGTAGACTTGCAAGTCACTATTGAGCTCCCTCCTTCCTCCTTCCTGGTTTTGTATGCTACTTACCTTGAAATCTTAAAAGAAGATGCAAACTTCTATCATTGCTCAGATGATCCAAGGAAATACTCTTGCAGTCTGAATTGTTTAATGAAACTTTGTTTCCTCATGTTTCAAAAACCAAAAACCAAACTAGCAAACCCCTCTATATATATGCTTGCTTTCCTTTTGCTGGAAATTGCATCTGATACCTAATAGGACTCTGGGATTTCTGAGTGTTTTGATTTGTTTCAGGAGTGCTAACTTCAAAGTCCGTGCATTGTGTTTCTCTGCACCAGGGGTAACTAACCTTTGGCCTTCCAGGTGTTGGGCTACAGTTCCCATTAGCTCCAGCCATCATGGCCAATGGTCAGAGATAAGAGCTGTAGCCCAACAGCATGTGGAGAGCTATCTCTGTTCAACACATAGGTCCTTGACAATATTTTCCTGGGTCAACGCAATCATTTTAATACATTGCTAAGGTTTGAAATGACGTCGCCATTGACCGTGTTAATAGATAATACCAAGTCACAATATTCGTCTTGTTTAACTATCTGAGCTATGTACTGGTGCACCACGGAGTGGTTATCTTAGTATTTTGTCTGAACCATCACTCTTTGTTTGTTTCTCCAAACAAACCACCATCTCAAGCCAAGCCTTGTTCTTAGAATCATCTTGGAATCATAGAACTTTTGCCCAGCGTGAGGCTTCAACCCACAACCCTTAGAATAAGAGTCTCATGCTCTACCAACTGAGCTGTGCTTTCCCGATCACAGTTGGTTTGGAGGGAATGTACCCCAAGTGCTGGTTCAGACAGAATGCTAAGCCAGCCAATTCATGGTTTGTTTCCCCTCTCAAGGGAGGAGCACAGCTGGAACACTTTGAACTGCATGCACCAGAATTTGGCCCCCAAGCACAGTATGGTTAAACAAACCATACTTTGTGGCTTAGCATTGCATCTAACCACAACCATTGTCAGAAATAGATGTTCAATGTGGGAAGATGAATTGTGGGCCTCTCTATAAATCATATTGGATAGTTGCCTGGTTACATTTGCTTTTAAGCAAGGGAAAGGCAGTGAAACTGGCGAGTCACAGAGAGCATGCAGGGGCATGAGGTGAAGGAGGGAAGAAAAGGCACCTCAGCTAGCAGGTTGTTCCAAGTACAAGATTATACTACTAGTTCACTTACATGTATAATATTATATTGTAGCATGTACTCAAAGCTATTATACCGGCTGTTGGAGGAAGAAGAAAAAACGGCCCTTTTCTTGTGCAACTTAGTACTTAACAGTCTTTTAGTTCTTTTTTGGATTGATCAAAGCTATCAGAAGGAAAGCAGCAAATGAGAAATATGTTTCAAGTACAACTATTACAGACCAACCAGAGAAGGAGTTTTGGTGTGTTGTGTAGGTTTTGGAATATGTACCACATATTTTGAAGAGGAGCAGGTGGTAGTGACCAAATTGTCCTTGAGTGGAAAATAATGATTGTTGGATCTCAGAAATTAAACCACTCAGTATAAAATGAAATGTGTTACCTGGTATTCTAAACAAAGGCAGTTGATCTAAAGCAGGCATCCCCAACCTTTGGCCCTCCAGATGTTTTGGCCTACAACTCCCATGACCCCTAGCTAACAGGACCAGTGGTCAGGGATGATGGGAATTGTAGTCCCAAAACATATGGAGGGCCAAAGGTTGGGGATGCCTGATCTAAAGTACTGTCCCCTTACAAAGAGATTCACTGTTGTGGTCCAGAGAATATTGCTGGATTTGGGGGGCCTAGAGCAGGGTTGAGGATGCTGATGCTGGACTCCAGCTTCCATTGGTTTGAGGTAGCATGCCCACTGGTCAGGGATGATGGAAGTGGCTGCAACAACACCTGGAAGACCAAGCAGTAGCCAGCCCTACCCTAGAAAAGCCTTTGCCAAACAGGCAACAATACATTTACAAGGAGATTCTTACATGAGGGCACATTCAAACACCATATACTTGCTGCTCTTCCCTCCCACTGCACACATACATTCTGCTGCCGTCTCATTTCAAAAGGCTGAACTACATGCCCTTGCCAGTGATGGCTGGTGGTATGGAAGGAAGGGGAAGCAACAGCAGGAGAAGCCAGAGCTAATGGAAAGTGCAGGAAGCTAATTCTAGTTTTGCCTCCCACCATCCTCCTCCCTGCTGAGTTTTGCAAGGGCAACACAAAGCCTAAAAAGGAAAAAACATGAGCTGGTTGTAAGCTGGCAAAAAGATGGGGAACTAACTTGAGGGCAGATTGAGGTTGGTGGGGTAATGCCCCAATCATTTCAATAGACCAGTATCCACTGTTAATGGGCTTTTGATGAGTCACTTATGCAAATAGTTCTGTTACTTGGATATTAAAATGATGCTACACTACGGAATTGATGAGATTATAAAGTACTTCTGTATGAAAATACTGTGTCTATGTTAGGATACTCATTTAGATATCTTGATAGATATAACATATAACTTTTCTATATATTTTCTGTAGCTTAAATAGTTTGAGTCTTCTTAACAGTGAAAACAAAGCCATATAAACTTTGTCAGCCAGGAAAGTTTGGGCCTATGCAAAAGATGGCAATGGTCTCAAAATGGGTGGTGCTATGAGTTCCAGACATTCTCTGTTAATCCAGGTCACTGGGGGGGAGAACTGCTGGCTTTCTGTCTGCTGTGCTGCATTCCACTGCAGATGGAGAATGGTATTGTAGCTAACAATGCAGCAGGCACCAGGTGCACAGAAAGGACCAATACGGTGCCACCTGGTGTGTTCTTTAAAATAAAAATGAAGCTGTTGCATCTGGCCTGGTAAACTCATTACTCAGGTTACAGATTGAGCTGCTTTTAGACTGTCTACTCTGCTTGATTGCCTGCCTGCCTGCCTCCAACCCATTGTGACTGATTGACATAGTAAACAGTTATGCCAAGAATGCATAGTGTACATGCCTGCAATTTCAGGATTGAGAAACAACCACAAAGCATGAAATTTGAGCCTGCAGGTACTGCAAAATGTACTGCAAGCTTCTAATTAGAATATAGATATGGATGGGCAAATGAAAGGTGGTTTCATCTCCATTCAGTTTTGTAAGAATTCCAGACGTTTCCAAAATGATTAAAGGATGGCTGAGTTTCCCCTCTAGTACTTTTAAAATTGTTATAGGAAATAGTTAACAAGTGGGGCTTGGGGGGAAAGTTGGCGTATGAAGTGCTCCTGTTCAGGATTCTCCATTCCCTTTGCCCCTTCCTCCCAGTTTTCCATTTCTCTCTCCCTCCCCCCTGAACTTTCCATGTCCACAATGCATGCTTTGGCCTCATTGGACCATTTTGGTTCTCTTCCTCTCCCCTCTCCTCAGCATTTCCCCCTATAGGTTTCTTGGATTTGTACAAACCTTGGAGTTCTTCCAAGCCTGCTGATATCTTTCTCTTGTGCTTGGATGGCTACATAAGCAATGGCATTCAAAGCCTGAACATGAGAAACAGAGGATGTGGTGATAATGCATGTAGACAAAAACAAGAGCTTATTGCCTCCTATAAAGGAGAGGGTCATGACTGGGTGCAAGAGCCCCTTTGAGGTCATCAGCAAGCCTGTAAATAAAGACAATGGTGTGAATATAATCAACTTAAATGAAGGTCTTTCTTGCAGTTCCTTATAAAAACTCTTACTACAGCGAAGCAAAAAAATAGAGAGCACTTCAATGGATTTGTAAGAAAAATAGAATATCAAATTAATAGTATGCTCTTGGACTGAAGAGGTTAAATGCCATGTTTTCATCCAAGACCTGCTGCTTGCACATGTACTGCCCAACAATAAAATGTTGAGAAGAAAAGCAGAGATCAACTTTCAGTGACATTTAGCAGATGATATGCAATTATCCAAGATCGTTTCATCCAGAGCAGGCTGTGAAGAGTTGCAGGAGGATCCCATAAAAGCTGGAATACATAAAAGTCTGTGCCAAATGTGAAATGGTGCAATGCAATGCACACTGAAGTAATCTGTTTTATATCTGCAAATGCTTGGGTTCTTCATTGCCACAACTCTGCTTCACTTTTCTACAGGGGCACCTACTGATTTCAGCCTTGTAAAGTTAGCCATCTTCAGTCAGATGAAATCCCTAACCATGGATCTTAATTATCTGGGTTTGTTGCTAGCAGTTATGAATGTGATCCAAATAATTACTTTTGACGTGAGCAAACCTAGTGACCTGTCTGATTCCCACCCTCCGCCCCTTTAAACAATAGAACTCACTGTCCTCTCACAGATTATTTTGTCATAGGAGATGAGTACTGCTTGAGCAACATAAGCTGCAGACATCCTTGAACATCTGAATTAGTTTAAGAGGTTTTTTGGATTCTCCTGGCCAATATCTAAGGTCTGCTACTACAGACCATTGTGATGAGTGGTAAACAATGGCCTGCTTTGGACATTTAATTCCCAGTTTGCTAAACTATAAGAGACAGGAACTAGCAACAGAAACATGCACACACTTCTCATGCTTCCTCTCTTCCTTAGTGCCCACACCCCAGATTAATTAAACCATAGTTAGCTGTTACATTACAACAAGGAACTGTAGCTTAATAGCATTTTGCTAACTAGGATATTAAACCTACTTGAAACAATAAATTTATCAAGCTGGGGTGTGAACATCTGAACTGAGTCACTAAGGCAAGGAACTATGGCTTAAACTGATTCTGTTTGGTGCCTCAGGTGCTATGAGCAGAGAGATTTAGGAACAACCAAAATAGTTTGATTATGGACATGCTTAAAACTATTAATCCCAAGACCATTGCTGTGTGATAGTATATTGAGAAGGAGTGGTGCTCAAGAAATGGATAAACCACTATTTCCTCACTCAGCCTTCCTCTGATCTTCCTTTTCCATGCCTGCTAAGGAAAAACAGCTGAGTATTCCAGCATGGTGTTCTGTCCCTGTGGAAGTAGGTTGTGATTCCTTAAAACCATCTGCATTTGTTTTCTTCCCTCTCTTCTGAAATGGAATACACAATTACCGGCCAGAATGTTGCAGGCTTTTAGTAGTTTAATGTCCAGAAGATTAAAAAGATACTTTTAAAAGCATTGATTCATAATTCCCTTGGTATACAAACTCATTCCTTGCTCTCTTTGTCAGGGCAGTTGTCCAATAATTTCATTGATGCAAAATTAAATAAAAAAGAATTTGCTGGGATAAATTGCGAGAAGCTCAGCTGATTATGGCACTATTAAGAGTGTCTCTCCCGATGACTGAAGTGACTGGGCAGGGGGGGATACAAGGCAAGATGTTCCCGAAGGGATATAATGCTAGTAGAGCCACAGTGGTCTCACTTGGCTGACCAGGCACTGCAGTATACATCTTAGCCATTATTAGGGTGGTGCTGTAGAGCAGCAAGCACCAGGCCAACAATTTCTTCTACCTGCAAGCTATGGCAAAGAGGTGAGGTACATGAACCCTGCTGGTATACATCCATTTGAGCACAACAGCACATTCTCGACTATTTGTCAGTCTCGCAATTCGCTGTTTTGCAGTACCAGCTTTAAGCTTCTTTCTCATCGTACCTGTTATGTACTGAAGTTCTCACCCTGAGCCAGCAGGGGGATACTGTAGATTGTTATGCAAATGAAGGATCGAAAATGACGTTTAGTGATTGGATAGTTTTAGAAAGTTGCTACAGTAACGTTGTACTGGAGCTCAGTATAAGCAGGCTGACTGAGCCCTTCAGTTCAGTTCTGTTCCGGCCTCTGAATAGACAAGAGTTGTTTGAAGAATCACTGTGTCGTCTGATATGTTCACCCACAACTTAACAGTACCTATCCTTATATGACAAGGTTGATGTCATAATAAAAGTAATGTTTTTAAAATGTTTGTCTTTCCTCTTGGCTACGGGCTGGGAAGATACTGGAATAAACCCGAACTCATGAAAAAAGTAAAATAATATCCAGTGCAAAATCCTTCCTGGAAAAATGTTGGCTACTTTGAGACCAGTTTCCCTCTTTGAAAAGATACAGTAGCATAGATGTGTTCAGGAATATACCTTAGCTATAACTGAATAGCACTGCCATTTGTTCAGGACCCAATGCAAATTTTGGGGCAAACCCATGAAACGTAATGAAAGCCCTTGTTTGACTCTTCACCTTATTGGATCCCCTGCTGTAAATGAGTACTTGGAAGAATTTGCATGAGATTCTGTGAAGCGAAGACATTGTTTTGCATGGTGCAGGTTTGAATGCCCAGCATTAAAGCTAGGCCTTAAAAAACAAACAAATTTTACAACCTTGTGTTGCTTTGAAAAGGTATTTGGGTGGATAATCACAATTTTGAATTTGGTGTCTTGGGAGTCTAAAAAGTGCTATCTGGCCAAAGCAAATGCAGTTCAGTACTTTCCTCACAGGGGCTATTAAGACAGAGATAAATACTCCAGACAGAATAAGATTTGTTTTGCATTCATACCTATAGAACTTTTTTTTGAAGAGGGCTTGTCCAAATGCTGCTGCTTATGCCTTCCCTCGTTCATTGCTCCACATAATGCAAACTGGCTCCTCGGATGCAGAGAACAGCAGTTGTGGCCTTCAGACTGTTCTAGCCAATTCACAATGAGTTGCTTTTAAAGACCCATTTCTTACTAATGGACTTGAGACAAACCAAGACATGCATTTTTTAATCCCATTAGTTAAGTATCTATCAGATATATGCCCCTTCAGATGATAGCATCCAATGTTGCATGCATGTTTCATCTACTGCATTTGTGTGCACATTTCGCCAGAGCAAAGTGGTACAGCTAAATTGAATTCAGTTTGGTTTCCTGCTTCACTTCATCCCAAGTTCCTTAACTTGTTCCTGAGGTGCCTATTTTTAGCTCAAGCCACTACTCAAGTGAAGTTGCTTTGCTGGCAGCGCTTGGGGGATTCCTGAAGGTGACATCATCTAATCAACAACAAACCTGTCTCCAGCTGTCATTACAGTGTTGAGTTGAGGGTTCAGAAAAGGGGAAAGCCCCCCCCCATCTCATACAGAAGCCTGTTTATTCAGCAACAAAGACTAATTTGAAAATGTAACTATCTTAGCTTTCTGTTCAGTTAATAATGTAGTCAGCACTTTAGCTATACCTAAATTTGGGCGACAGAATCTTTTTTAAAAAATACTTAAGTTTCTTGGCTGATTTATACTGGTCCTTCTCCTTGTTCCCAAATCTGAGGAACCGTCTGCAAAATGGACTGCTGCTCTTAGAGAACTGCAAAAAGCTGCTAGAACAATTGTATTTCATATACTTCATTTAATTATTTTGGGTGGGTGCGTAAACGAAGGCATTTTGGGGCTCAAATTATCATCTTAATTGCAATTAAAGGGGAACAGGACTCAGTCCAGATATGAGTAAATTCAGGATTCTTTTTTGACTGCTAAAGCACTAGGTACATGTTACTTTGGCAAATTGAAAAGGCAGCTAATTAAAAATCCAAATGACAGTCAATTCATGTTTTGTTTTGTTTGTTTTTTAAAGCCATGTTGTGAGATCAAGTATTTCTGCTGTCTGTCCTCACCTACACCCAGAAAAAGGTCTGAAGCCCTTAGCTGAAAAATATACCAGGAGATTCTGAAGGCGCAAAAGATTCCAAACTCAGCTGCTGAAAAATGATACTGGGATACCATAGATAATATGTTCCTCCAGTGAGTAGTTTGAACCCTGTCACAGGTGACAGCTGACCTACTTACTAAAACCTTGTTAAAAGGATCTAGGCAGCCCTGGTGCCTTAAAGTAATATGGGCACGCATGGCTGCAGTTGTTCTGTTCCAGAGTCTGCTCCTGCTTGCTCCCAGAACAACGGCTTGCTGTACAGTCGTCTGTATCTTTTGTATAATTGGCACTGCAGCCGTGTCAAAACAGCATCTTGGCAGTGTTTCAGTGGCGTTTAATAAGGGGAAGAGCAAAGTTCATAAGGACACACATACCCCTCCCTTTTTACTGTCTTCAGGTCTGTAATGAGAGAAGGGTTCACTGGTAGCTTAGCGAGAAGGCAGCAGCATCTAATACCCAGAATGGAATTTTATTTATGTGACTATTACCATTTAAAAGACGCTTAATGGATGGCAACTAACGCTGACGACATTTTAGAACTGTCGGCTCACAAATGACACACATTACTCTTATGCCACCAGTTCTGTTTTAAAGATTTGTTTTAAAAGCAAGGGTGAGACACTTCGCCTTGAGCATTTAAAAAAAAGTTTCAGACCCATGTCCTGATCTTTCCGAAGCGACTTTTATAAATGGCCTGAATTCATGTTTTTAATTGCTTTTAAAAGAAGTTGCAGTCTCCTTTCTGAATGGATAGGGGCTGCAGCTGAAAGAAAAGTTTCTTCGAGGCTTTTAGTGTTTGTGCTTGATCATCCTTTGATCAGCTGCATCTAGAAGAGACAGTTCTCCTTTATTTCTTCCAGAAGGAAACACATTATTCGTCCTCATTAGTTAAGCAATATGACAAATGCCATTTTGTGTGGCATCAAAACAGAGGCATTGTGTAGAGAAGTCATGGCACATAATAGAATTGCTTTATTTACTTAGTCTGTTGGAGTATTCTATATGCTTTGCTTCACACATTTAAAAGGGGGAATCAGCAAACTCAAGAAGAGATGGAGGTAGCATGTGCTAAGGATAGCACTGTAGAGAACACATTGCATCATAGTTGCGCGGCTGACAAAAGGAGAAAGCCCTGAGGAATTAGTTTATGCTTCATCTTATATCAGATACTTGATGTGGAATTCACAGAAGAACCTTTAACATTCCTTTTTCATTTTTGAATCCAAAGTAGATTTAATTAAAAAAGAAAGCCTCCATAGATTATGGGTTTGCTAATGAATTTTAACTGAAATTCTCCATTTAATAGGAGTGTGCATGGGATTGGTAGTTGCAAGTGGTATTGAGAACAACTGTGCCACTCTGTTGTGGATCATCTTGGTGAAACTTTAGAGAGGATCTATATCATTTAATTCCGAATGAATTAGTTTCCAACAGCTGCCTAAAATTTAGGAAAGGACCATTAAAGGAACACTAATACAATTCTCTGTAATATCTATTATGAACAAAATAATTTTACTGATCAAGGACAAGCATAAAGAGGCCAGCAAACTTTTTTCTTCCTGCTTCTAAGACTGCAATCCTGTATTCAGGGATGTATCTGTGAGTAAGCCCCATTGAATTCAGTGGGATTTACTTCTGAATAGACATGCATAGGATAGTGTTGTTAGTGCATATAAATCCTTCAAGAGCCACATAACACAGATATCTGATGGGGGTCAGGTGAAAGCGATGATGGTTCTTAATTTGCACAAAGCTTTTTTTTAAAAAAACAACTAACCGCCACTGCAGTTTTTATAATCACTTAATGTTAACATAATTTGCCTAATCAACTAATATGTTGTTTAAAGTTTGCCTTTCAGTGATTTAATCTAGCCAGTTAATTGAGTTAAACATTGCAGCCTAAATTATTAAGTGTTTTGCAGATTACAGTAATAATAGCTAAGCAGCCAGTTAGACACTTCACCCTTCACACACTCCCCGACGACAACAAAAAATCAACAAAAAGCTTTTGGATATAGAGTAATCCCTGGGGTGATGCTTGGGAATGAATAAGGTAGGTGGGCCACAAGCCCATATCTGTCCTCCCAGTTGAATTCCTTTTGTCCCTGACCCACCCTTCCCTTTCCTGCATCAGTTTGTAACTATGCAACATTCCTCTATTGGCACATGCCCTTTGCTGCTGTGAAAGCAGAAGATTCCTCTTTGTCTGCAGTGAGAGGGTTGTCTGCTAACATCTTTAGCTGGGCAGAGGGGATTGGACTCTCCGCAGACAATTTGCTCATTGTGTTTTTCTGAGTAGGTAGCTTAATGACACTGCTGGAAAGGAGCTCTGGGATCCTGTTGATCTTGGCCAGAGCAGTACCTGCCTCCCAGGTTGAATTAAATTATCTCTCAAGGATAAATTCAGAGATGCCCACTGATGCAAACTGAGCTCACAGGTAAGATGCAGGAGGAGGGCTGATGGGCCAGATTCCATCTCATGGCTTCCTTCCCCACTGTCAGTCTCCTTAGCTACTATGTATTCTGGCTTCTTGTGGCTCTCCAAATGTTGTTGGACTGCAACTACTCTGATTTCTGAGCATTGACAGCATTCTGTTTTGGGCTGATGGGAATTTGGAGTCCAGCAACATCTGGAAGGCCACAGATGCCTGTCTGCTTCCGAAAATGCTATGTCTCACTTCTGCAAAGTGGGGGAGAATTTCTGAATATGGTTTCTCCCATGGTAGCTGACCCCCTTGACTGGCAAAGCATTCAAAGGTCATGGCTCAAGGTAGCATGTAGCTTGTCTCCAAGTCATCTAGGAATGTGGAGCAGGAGACTTCCAGCAGGATTGCTTCAATGCTCATGGTGAGCACGCCTGATTCGATAGTGGGTGGTTATTCACCATGGCCTAGCTGTTTCAGACAGCAGTTGCATGGTTGCATCCCTCCAACATGGACTCTAGCACACATGGAAAGGGGCACGACTAGCTTTTAGTGAAGCCCGTTCCTGCACTTCCATCTGCTTCAACATTCTGTGGTATGTGAGTTTAAATCGAAGCAAGTTGAAGAAGAAGAGATTTTCCCCACCAGCATTTCAGTACTGAGTGTTCGGAATTGTTGCTAAACCACTGGATAGCTACATTTTATTATTACTATTTTAAACTTCGTTGGCTGCCACTAAAAACCATTTGAATAGCTTCTTGTAAATATTTTAAAGTATGCAACTCAAAGACACTTGCTTTCAGAGGTTAATAAAACCAGCCTCACTTGTACTTACCCTTTATAAATAGAGTACTTAATACTGAGAAAGAAAGGTTGGTTTTTTAAAAAAACCTGCATGTTCCTAACTTCATGGTGCATGCTTATAAGATCTGTAATCACAGTATGAACTCCTTTTGTTTATTTCCTGTAGCTATTATCTCCACCCACTTCTTTCTCTGGCCCTGCCCACCACTGGCAAGTAGCCAGTGTCTGGTTGCCTGGAAGCAAATGTGGTCCCCAGGTTACCAAATGTTCCCCTCCCTGGTCTGTGGGTACACATAACTCCAGCTTTGTCATTGGACAAAGTGGCTTCAGTAGTAAGAAATACTTGTCCCAGCCTCATCTGGCACTGAACAGGGAAAGACTGGCCGCCGTAAGCTCCATATCAGCCCTACTGCATTACATTGTACACAAAGCTGCCATCATGGTAACTATAGTTGAAGAAGGGTGCTGGGATTCATAGGCCTGTGAGGATGAAACTACAGTTCCCAGAGTTCTTTGGGAAAATAAATGCTGAAAATGCATAGTGTGGATGTGATCTTTGATACCCTTTCAGCACTAGGTGGCTGCCACCTCTGATACAGTTTTGGTGCTGCAAATTTATCTTCTGCCTTATTCTGCTGTCATTCTGGAATTGCTTTTTAAAGGGTTTTTTTAAAAACCTTATTGCTTCTTCATATTGTATACTGCCTTGTAAATATTTAGTTTGAAGGGTAGGATATAGTTTATATAAAAAAAGTTTGCTACACTATTCACAAATATTTAAGCACGCATAAATTAGCAGTGTTTGTTTTCATGAAAATGTTGTCTGGGAACACAGAAGCTATAGGGTGTGGAACAGCGGAATAAATACTTGTAGCTTCAGTGTAAATACCAGGGGTTTAAGCAGAAGTAAATGGCATTTACCAAATGGGAAAAGGCAGAGTCTGTAGAAAACGTATCGCCGATCTTGTTGAAAGAAGAGAGTTAGAGGTATGCTGTAATATTTTTATTTATTGGCTGCATGTTAGTTCTTTTTCCTTGTAAAGAGTTCAGGCTGGTATGTTTTTCTCCCCCTCTCCTTATCCTCACACTGTGAGGTAGGTTAGGGTGAGAGGTAATGGGTGGTGTTAGGTCACCTAGCAAGCTGAGGATTTTAAGCTTGGCTCAGCCTGGTTTAAGGCCAACATAGCCAAGGTAATGTGCTCTGGATGTTTTGGACTATAGTTCCCATCTTCTGTCATTGGCCATGCTGTCTCAGGCTGATGGATCACATTTGGATCACATTTGCCACCCCTGATCTGTAGCAGGGATAGTTGCCTCCAGTTTTAATGGTAACAAAAAATAGATGCCAAGTGCAAATGCAATAGTAGGCATGCTTTGCAGCTTCAAGGCATTTACCTTTCCTACTAAATAAAATCAAAGTAAACAGATTAAATCAGATACTCTAGGGCAAGTATGAGATGCCTATGACCCACCAGATGTTGCTGAAGTAAAAGTCTCATCAGCCCTAGCTCCTTTCCCCTGGGAGGCTTGTCTGGGACCTTCTTTACGTATCTTTAAAGGTAAAGGTAAAGGTAAAGGGACCCCTGACCATTAGGTCCAGTCGTGGCCGACTCTGGGGTTGCGGCGCTCATCTCGCTTTATTGGCCGAGGGAGCCGGCGTACAGCTTCTGGGTTATGTGGCTAGCATGACTAAGCCACTTCTGGTGAACCAGAGCAGCGCACGGAAACGCCGTTTACCTTCCCGCTAGAGTGGTCCCTATTTATCTACTTGCACTTTGATGTGCTTTCGAACTTCTAGGTTGGCAGGAGCAGGGAGCAATGGGAGCTCATCCCGTTGCAGGGATTCAAACCGCCGACCTTCAGATCGGCAAGTCCTAGGCTCTGTGGTTTAACCCACAGCGCCACCCACGTCCCTACATAACTTTAGGTTCCAGGAAAAATCCATTCTCTATAAGCAGGGTTGATTAACATTTTGTGGTCTTTTAAGTGTGTTTGTGGAAGGGGGGTTATTGGTTTGTGTTCCTTTTATTATGTACAAATCACTTTGTATTTTTATGTTGTCAACTGCCCTTTGGATGAAGGGTGGTATACAAACTTAATAGAAACAAATAAATAGTTCAGTTCTAGAAGTGTAGCTCGCTAATTGAACTGGGCTGCGTGCTTTAATAACTAGACATCAGCTTGAACATTTCAGTGTGACTCTAATGGTGCCAAAATACCACAGTCTCAAGGGATGGGAGAAAGAAAATGCAGCCAGTGTTGCGAGCTCTGTGATTTGAGTGATGTAGCTGCTAGCGTATATGTCATAATGGGCTCTGTACGCTTATAAGTTGTAGTTTTCCATGCCATGCAACATTATTCATTTTTATGTTTCAGTGTTCACAAAGCAGCCCCAGGTGGCTGGTCCCTAGGCTTAGGTGTGTGGTGGTGTCACTTGTTCATAAGTGAACCTGGCCAATTCAGCCTTTTGAAGCTGTACAGTTATCCCCGCTTTTCATTCTTGGGTGAATGACATGAATTAGTCATAGTACATTTAGAATGCCTTAAAACATTTAACATGGCACGATATAAAGAGATCACCAGAGTTTTGCGGGAACTAAACGGCCTCTTCTTCCCTCTCTCTTGTATCCACATGTACAATTAGCTGTACTTCTAAAAGGGAAAACTGCATGTATTTGTACTGTGTCTTCGTACAGCAATGGCATGCTCACTCCTTCTGATCCCCCATCCTAATTTACTATGCCTGGGGTCATTCCATGGTCACCTGACCTTTTGCCTGCCTTTGATTACAGGAACCTTTGATTACAGGAATTTGGGAAAATTAGTTTGCCTATTTTTCATTTCATAGAATTGTAGAGAATTCTACATAGAATTCCATCAGTGTTCTGTTGCCCAGAAGTGGTTTAGTCATGCTGGCCACATGACCCAGAAAGCTGTCTGTGGACAAACCCCAGCTCCCTCGGCCTGAAAAGTGAGATGAGTGCCGCACCCTGTGGTCACCTTTGACTGGACTTAACCACCCAGGGGTTCTTTACCTAGTTAAGATCAACCACAGTTTAGGATAATATTAAACTGTTGTTACTGGAAAATAGAAGTCAAAGCTGCAAAACCCTTTTGGCTGTGCAAGAGGAGGAGAATGGGAGAAGTGTCTGACTCTGAGGCTTGCTGTGGCTTGTTCACATCTCACTAAATCAGTGGTAGCCAATGTAGTGCCATCCAGATGTTGTTTAAATACAGCCTCCATCAGTCCCAGCCATCATGGCAAATGGTTGAGGGTGATGGGAAGTTGTAATCCAACAGCAGATGAAGGGCATCACATTGGCTACTCCTGCACTGAATTATAATGATGGTTACTATGCTTAAAGATGATTGTGGCATCCAAACATGGCCATTGCGTGTTCTTTGATCCTGTTATCAACTTCCCAATGAAGAAAGGATACTTATTTAAACTAAAATGACTGCATTTGATCCCCACAAATTCATACAATGTACTTTGCTCCTGGTAA
The DNA here is from genome assembly GCF_964188305.1 of Podarcis bocagei. NCBI lineage: Eukaryota > Metazoa > Chordata > Lepidosauria > Squamata > Lacertidae > Podarcis > Podarcis bocagei. The sequence continues at coordinate 58,884,981 of NC_138134.1, forward strand.
AGGACCAAAGAGAGTGTTATTGATTAGGGCACACCTTCATCAGTCAATACCTGAGCTATCTAGTAATGCCAAAGGGGGAGGGGGTAAAAGCAAGGTGTGTTCTCTCTGCTTAATGCTGCAGCTGGTAAGAAGTTATTTTCTATCCTTCTTGATAAGCTAGAAATAGGGTGAATGCTGCTCTTTTAATAAATCAGTACTAAATAAAACATGTTCCATGTTGCTTAGTTCAGATTTGTTCCCGCAAAGGATGTTAACGTACAGAGTTTTTGTACAAAAATGTGATCGGAACAGTTGGTACACCTTGATGCAGATACCTTTAAAGCTAGTAAGTGCTTTCTGTCCAGACATTTAGCTCATGATCTTTCTCCTCCCCCACTTCTCCTCTGTTCTAGAATCTTGAAGATTAAGCAGTAAGTATTTTAGCATTATGGACTTCTATCTTGTCCCCCCCTTAAAGCCATGTTTTTCATTGGAAAAATGACTCCCCACAAAAAAACCTTAACTGAATGAATATTATGTGGCATGCTTAAAATTATCCTTTCAATCTCAGCAGAGGTGTGAGCATGCAGAAAAGCATTTTAAGCATCTCAACCTTGTCCAGTGGTGCAGTGGCTGCCTTGGTGCTCAGATCTTTAGCACAGTTTCACTTTGTTGCACCAAAGTCTTCTATGGGGGACAAAACTAGGGGATAAGAGCAAGAGGGGCCAGTTAGAGTGCTGCACACTCCTATTAATTTAAACAGTGTGGCTGAATCATCATGTGGTAGGATACACATGTCCAAATAACCCCTAAATATATACCTAATGTTGTTTAGCATTTGATCTCATGAATGCAGTCTAGACCGAATCCTGTGCAGATGTACTTCCAACATGGCTTCCTCACAATTAAATGTGAGGTCCCTTCTACTCTGATGGGCTGCCCATCTGTTTTGCCTACATCTCTACAATATTGTAACGGGAAATGGTTTTACTTTTTCAAAACAAATGCATTTAAATCTAAGCTGTTTGTTTTGATGTTGTAAACAATACGAGAAGGGATTAGGAGTCCAGCTGCATGACAAGTTTACAGAATTTGCACGCCAGTCTTTCCTGCCCCTGTTGATGGAACCTTATTTTTTTCTAGCTAAAACTTTATAAAGTTCCATGTTACATGTGTTTGTAAGAAGCTCCTGGGCCACCCAGGGACAGATTATCCAAGGGAAACAGATTATCCAGGCATGTTCCTCCATCATTTCCAGATAGCCCCATATCTCCTGATAAAGCTACTGGCTTGATTTAATAAAAGCTGTAACAGCGACAACAGCGACAGCAGCAACTGTTGTAGATAATAATGATAATGATATTTTAAGGTGATCTCTGAATAAAAAATGCAATGGTGCCAAAATATGTGCTTTTGGGGGTGGGGGTGATTTGTAAAATACTGTGTTTGAGAGATAGAGAGCACACACTCCTGAGATATGCTTATGACCTCACTGGGCTAGATAAGCTATTTTGTTAGCATCCTGACCACAGATGTTTGGCTAATGTTTTCTGTAAGCTTTGTTAAGTCCCCAAAATAATGCTTGGGTCTTGAACCTTTTGATATATTCTAGAACCATCCTTGGAGCTCAAAACTTTTCCGTTGCTGATCTTGCTCACGTCTTCTGCATCGTGCGCTACAGCGTCTCCTAGGTTTGCTACAACCAACACTTTGCTCATTATCCCCCTTATGGCAGTGCTTTAGTTTTTCACATGTCCACGGGCAGGTGCCGTAATAGATGCTACCCCCATGTTTTTCTACAGCTGGCAATGTGCACAGCAGCTCTGTTGTGCAAAATATTAATTATCAAAGACTGCTGCTTCTCTCTTAACTCACACATAGTTTCATCTTGTGCTTGGTATCCTTACAACCAAATACAATGATCAAAGACTGGAAGCTAGTGTGCAATGCCATAGGTTGTTAGTTTGTACGTGTTCTTGAAAAGGAGGAGACAAAACCAAAGGACTTCCCATCACTCATGTTGTGCATTATAGGGGAAAAGAGTACCAAGTTAGGACAAATAACAGATTGGATACTGGCTAAAATATGACAAAGCTATAAGGGAGTGCAGAGGTTAAAAATGCCTGCGGGTGTGTCATATTTTAATGAGTGTTGTCTGTAGTATCTGTTCATAACTGCCGGTTTCTAATACAGTTGGAGAATTGGGAGCCTTTAAAAATTGCAGTTCATAAACAGCAGAAGGTAATGACATTCATATAGCAAATAAAATGGCTGAGACATTGACAGATTGTGGCTGAGAAGTAGTGATTTATTTATTTGATATCAATGCAAACAATTATTTGCCACCCCTTCTAGCACTCACATACCACTTGGGGCAGCTAACAATTAAAATCAACTATAAAATACAAATATGTTCTATAAATATAGTATAAAAAATGGAAATAATATAATGAAATCAGAGACAGGTACAGCACATAAAGCAAAGATGAGGGGATGGGGGGGGGATTACCTATCTGAAGAAGCCAGCCTAAACACAAAGGTTTTTGCATAACATGTTAGGAAAAAGGTGTTGAGAGTCTGTAACTCAGCAGGTGGAGAACTTGTGACTCTGCAGATGTTGTTCAGTTACACCTCACACCATCTATAACCATTGGTCATGCTGGCCGGGACTGCGGTATCCGAGTCCAACAATATCTGGACTGCCACATGCTTCCTGCTCCTCCTCCAGTAATTATTTTTATTTTTAATTGAACTGGATAAAATTGGTGGAGATTTACAGGATTGTGTGGGGAAACTGCATGCAGCAAAGGTATATCCTGATAAAGAGGTGGTGGGGAATTCACCTGCCAGGACTTCAGAAACTATAACGTTCAGACATATGGATATTCTGCAGAAGCAGGGAAAGGTTCTGTGGATGACTCATTTTGGTGACTAATTAAATAAAGCTGTAATGTGTTCCTATGGGCTTGAACTTGAGTGCTCGAAAGGGGGCGGGGAATGAAATGTGCATAACGAGATGCAGAATGAGAGAAGAACAAAACCATAATTCATCAGGGGGCATTGCCTAGATTTTGCAGCCCATAAAGCTGTAGTAATCAGTTATAGAATCCATTAAGGAGTTATCTGCAGGATACTGTGAACTGATAGAGAAACGGCTGTGTATTCAACAGCTTAAAAAGCTCTTTGTTGTGCTGATGGTTTTCAGGCTTCCCTGTGAAAAATGGCTCAGAAGACAAAAGTATTTTCAATGTCACCTTTTCTAATTTGGAAGCCGTGGAAAGGATGCAGGAAACATAAAACGTTTCACCAGTGGGTTTTCCTTTTCCCTTTTGCAAATTAGTTTAAACACCACCACCACCACCCCTGTCCATGTCTCTGCAATCTTCTAATTCTGTCAGGGGCTTTTAAAATCCTGGGCTCAACTAACTCAGGCAGATAACTGGACAGGTTGCACATCTCATGGAGTAACAGCATGTTTCCTCAAGGAGCTTTGGGAAGCTGCTCCTGACAAGGTAAGCATGACTTTCTCTACGAAGGTAACACAGTCTTTCACTGTCAGGGTAGACTATGGTTTGTCACAAATGAGGTTCCAGGTCACAGGGAAGTCTTGTGCATTCAGCCTCCCTCTTACAAACATGCCATTGATACATGGGCAGCAGGGATGGCGTGTCAAGGTCAACAAGGAATCCAGTAGTGGAGGCAGGGCCAAGGGATACAACCTTGCTCTGTCCCTGTTTGTGACTGCTGTCAAATGGAGGATAGAAACTGAAGAGGATTTCTATTTCTATTATGTCACTTGAAGGTTGTTCACAAGTTACACATGTACATAGAAACATGTATATACATGTGCAAGTGTTTGTGTGAAAGAGTGTACCATTCCAGATTTGTACATCTGAGCTATTATATATACAAACGCTTTACAGGTGCTCCTGTAAAAAAGTGAAGGAGAGTTGTGGTAATGAACACTTTATTCCCTTGGTGAACATTACATGTGAATTAGAAATGAGCAGTTCAGCTTTGTGTGTACACAGATTGTACACTTGTTGAATGTACAGTCCAACACCCCTCTGGTGAACTGCAGTTAATTTAGTTTGTTGTGTAGATTAGGCACCGTATTTTTCGCCCTATAAGACGCACCTTTTCCCCTCCAAAAATGAAGGGGAAATGTGGGTGCGTCTTATGGGGCGAATGCAGGCTTTCGCTGAAGCCTGGAGAGCGAGGGGGGTCGGTACGCACCGACCCCTCTCGCTCTCCAGGCTTCAGGAAGCTATCCGCTAGCTGTGGGAGACCCAGCTCTCCCAGGGCTAGCGGAGAGCTTGCCTGCACCCAGAAGCTTGGGGCGCGCTGAGCTCAGCACGCCCCAAGCTTCTGGTGTAGCGCAGGGGTCCGCTAGCCCTGGGAGAGCCCCGCAGCTCTCCCAGGGCTAGCGGACTGCTTGCGCGCACGCAGAAGCTTGGGGCGCGCTGAGCTCGGCACGCCCCAAGCTTCTGGTGTAGCGCAGTGATCCGCTAGCCCTGGGAGAGCCCCGCGGCTCTCCCAAGGCTAGCGGACTGCTTGCGCACCCAGAAGCTTGGGGCGCGCTGAGCTCAGCACGCCCCAAGCTTCTGGTGTAGCGCGACTGTCCGCTAGCCCTGGGAGAGGTGCCTGGCTCTCCCAGGGCTAGCGGACTGCTTGCCGGCACCCAGAAGCTTGGGGCGCGCTGAGCTCCGCACGCCCCAAGCTTCAGGATTAGCGCAACTGTCCGCTAGCCCTGGGAGAGGCGCCCGGCTCTCCCACGCTAGCAGAGACCTTGCCGGCACCCAGAAGCTTGGGGCGTGCTGAGCTCCGCACGCTCCAAGCTTCAGGATTAGCGCAGCGCACCTGGGGGGGAAATAAAATTTCCCCCCCTTTATTTCCCCCCCAAAAAACTAGGTGCGTCTTATGGGCCAGTGCGTCTTATGGGGCGAAAAATACGGTAAATGGAGATTGAATAAAGTGTCAATACCATTTTCAGCACACGCTTTGGCATGGGATGATACTTGGTTGCTCTACCAAGTGTACAGATTTTCTTTTAGCTATGGTATTGAACTTATACTTGAAACTTTAATAAATGAGGGGTGTCATTTCAGCTGATGAGTGGCATGTGTTATACACACAGTGAAATGATTCGTAAACCCTGCCTTTAGGCTGGAGATTTCAATATCTTCCTTAGTAATAAGTGTGAATTGACAGAATAATGAAACATCCCTTGACCGTATATTCAGATCATGACAAATAGTCTCTTAAAATGGCCAAGGGCTAAATAGAGAGATTGGGTATGGTAGTTGTATTTGGCAGTTTAAAGAAATCATGTGGATGCTATGCTGAGATTCTGAACATTCACTGTTTTCAGGCAAACATACGTACTCAACATACTAAAATGTTTTAATTTTTTAAATATTGGAGTTGATCTAGCCAAAGTTAGCGTAGTTGCATGTAGTCCCACACTGAAATCTATGAGACTTACTGGTAAGTCATTACTAACTTGTCCCATTGATTTCAGTGCATCCTACCTGTAGGTAAGGTAATCTAGCACCAACCACCTGCTTTTCAACAAATAAGTGTGGTTTACAAACATGTTTCAGTAAAGCTGTTTAGAGACTGCCATATGTAGATCTTCTACCCTAGAAAAATAGGTGGGGCGGCAAACATAGGGGTTACTACAGTAAACACTGCAAATGTGGTTTCTGGCTCATTGGTTTCCCCACACTGACATGGCAGCCTGTGCTGGTGGCAACTAGCCAGTCACTAATGATATGTTTGCACAGTGCTGATTTGGGTGCCCTCTGTCTCTACATCCTATCTTTTGACTTTTGGTAAGTATGGAAAATTCCTTGATTTTCTCCCTATTGGCTTTGCATGTGTTTGGACATGTATACGCTCTGAATGATAGCGCCTACAAGGTAGAGACAAGTGTGTCATCTATGCAGCTGTCTCCTGCTTGGTTGAGGATATACATATTCATGCAGTCCACAGCTTAGATGGTGGTTTTCCTGTGTTCTCTGGTTACAGGCATTTGCATGATGCATATCTCCCCTTTCCTCCATCCTTGCTGCTGTCACTCTTTACTAGCCTTTGCAGCAAGACCTGTTATATCTTGCCCCCTTGCTCTCCACTTGATTTCTTCCTGACACAGACAGTGCTAAGAGTGAGTAGTGTGGAGACATAGTTCTTCTCTTCCCACCGTTGATGCGCTGAAACACCTGTGAAAGGGAAAGGAAGGAAAACCAACCCGGAGATTAGAATTCCCCATTTCTGCCACTGATCTACAAATCAATGAGATCCATTGGGTCTCAGCCAATGAACGCTTGTTGGGTGCTGCAAATAGGAGTGTCAATGGGCAGATACGATGCTTTGCAGAACAGCAAAAACAGCTGTGCTGACTGAAACTGATAGAAGTTGTAGTCCAAAGCAGCTGGAGGGCACCAGCTTGGGGAAGTTTGCTATAAACAAAAAATACAAGTTGTTGCTTTGAGATGCTCATGAGCTCTGAATTACGAATGATGGGGTGTGGTAACAGCAGAGGTGGTGAAGATGCAGGCAAGGATAACGGAAGAAGGAGTATGGCTGAATTCAGCTGGTTTCTGTAGACACTTTTAGCCAAGAATCTGAGAACTAAGTTCGTTGTGAAAGATAATCATGTCTGATATTTGAAGGGGAAGCAGGAAGGAAGCTGTCAACGACCAACTGAATATTTTGGTTCCAAAAACTTCAACTTTATGAATAAGTTTCTAAATCACAGCGATGCTGTGACAAAAATAGAGAAGGGTCTCATGATTGCTCCTGTTTGTGTTTTTTTTAATATATAATAAAAAGACAGCTGTTTGCAGTTTTCAAAGCATTGTTTCTTTTTCAGCTTCTATTCTTCCATTATGTTTCCTAATGCAAGCGATATGCAAAGCAATCTGTTCCACCGTCGCATCCTCTCTTTGGATATCTCCGCAGTGCACCATGCTCCTAAATCACTTCTAAACTTTGGCTGTTGCATTTAAACACAAAAGTGTTTAAATGTTTCTTTGATTGTCCTTGAATCTTCCCACTGCACTTGCGATCCTCTCCTGCCTCACCCTTTGAGATCTACTGTGCTAGACCTGCTACCTTTCTGTCAGCACTCACTGTTCATTTGCTTTTGTTAATACAACACATTATTTACTTTTTCGGACATTCAGCATGCAAATGGCATACCTTGTAACAAAGTAATGATATAAATCTAAGCGATCTCATCATGGTACAAAAAAATTGATGAATATTTTCCACTCAACCCTCTTTTGATTCCCAAGACTGACATAAGTTGCAGCATTAAAATTGTGACATAACACATATATGATTCAGATTCTACCCACAAGATTCATAGCAGAATACGGCGGCGGCTGGTGATCAGAAACCTGTCTGGTGCTGCCATGCTACATGTTGTCCGGGGAAACTGAATGGTGGGAGGTCCAGGGCAGACAAAAGAAATGTTTCTTCATGGTTAATCTGGTTATGGTGACCACGACCACACAGTGACGCCACCAATTTAAGCTGTTTAAAGGGTTGGGCAATTTATGTGTCACAAGGTTACCAAGAAAGACAAGGGTTCAGTATGGCTTGACCCTTGGGGATATTGGTACCCAAAGTCACCTTCATATTCCTAATCTCTCGGGCGTATAAAAACTGTGTGTTGAGCAGAAACTGAAATTATGGTTTATCTCTGGCAGTTAAAATTATGGTTGAACTGATGCCAGCATATGTTACTCTTATTCCAAACTCAGTTCAGGAGGAATTTGGAGGAATGCTGCTTATGCAACCCTCTTTGCTGGGTAAATTCCACTAGGTTGCTAGGTCATGTGACCAAGATGAAAGGTGTTTGGAATAGGTTTAAGTTCTCATTGCCCTGCTCCCAGAATGGCTCTTTTGGGGACTTGTGTTGGCTGAAGTTATGCCAGTTGAGTCCCAGTTGAGTGAGGGATTTACACCGCATAGCCCCAACCCAGCTGGGAAAGCCTGACAAATCCAATTCTCTAATCCCAGTGGATCTGGGGTTTTGATTGTGCTATTGCATGTCAAATCTAGGCCTGAGTTTATGTGGTGCTCCCTTCCTAAACACCTATGAGTCCAATTTGCTGAGTTAAAATGAATTATTGTGTTCCTGAGGAAAGTTTCCACCAAAATGTACTGGGCAGCTTACTACTCCACCAAAATTCTCAGTATTTTTCAGCACTATTTTGAGACTTTCCTTTCCCTTTTGTATCTGGCCATGGCTTTTCCCCCTCTCAAATGCAGACTCAGTAGAGTTTAGCTCATCAGTAAATCTAGCCATGTAAGTTAGTAAACACAAAGGTGTCCTGAAAAATACATTGGATTCTCTACTTCACAATATAATTCAAACTATTTTAGCTTTCAGGTAGCTAAATAAACATGTCTGGAATCCTTTTGTATAAAGTGTCATATAATATGGTGTGTTGGATATGTGCAGCTTCTCTACAGAATTTTGCATCATTTGAAACTAATTCAATTATTATGTAATCTCTAGAACAGTGTAGAGTTTGCAAGAGGCCATAGCAACTGCCATGTTGGAATTGTTAATGCTTATTATCTGTAGTTCCTTAATGATTCATTTGTTACCACTATCTATCTATCTATCATATGAATTTTTATTGAAAGTTTTCAACATAAAATACAGTAAAAACCAAACTATTCTAAATAAAAATAGAGAAGGAAAAAACAAAACGAAAAAGAAAGGGAGAAAATGCAGAGGGAAAATAGGAGGGAAAAGAAAGAGATTAAAGTAAAATAAAATGCAGAGCCCTTTATCGATGCTTCACTGAGCTGAGCATTCAACTGGGCTGAGTGAGAGAAGCCATCAAAAGAAGATGCTTCTGTTTGCAAGGCGTACATGGGGCAAAATAGCCTTTTGTTTGCTACTGAATTTTGCAACATCAATGGTTTCCGAAATCCTAGAAGGAAAATAATGCTAAATAAGTGATCTGCAAGAGGATATTGCCGTCTGTAATGCTCCTATTGGGGATACTAGCCACTCCGCTATATGTCCCCTCCCTCCTTTTAATCTCTTCTAGTCAGTATTCCATAACCACTGAGGACATACAGTTCTCATTGGACTGTTCAGTTGTTGTTTTGAATATATCCCTTTTCTTACAGTTTATAAGAAGTGACGGTTCCAATAAATATTAATAATATGCACAACAAACTGAGTACGCTGTGTTCCTTTGACCACATCATTACAATATAAGAGGGCAAGTAATAATTGCATACACAATTTAAGCTCATACCCTTGTTTGCAGTCATATATCTATCCAGAGTGACCTTTGCTAACTCAGGGGAGCAGTTTCGGAAGACTCATTATTCACATACATAATAAAACATTAGCCATGAATCCACAAAATGGTCGTGATCAGTAGTGTTGAGAAAACTTCTCAGATGGAGCAGCCTACCATATTGACATCACGCGCGGTTTTGCACCTTTGGTACTCAAGATCCTTGTGATCAGCATTATTCTTTGATTCTGTAAATTGTGGTGACGAGGAGGTAGTTTAACTTCCTTCCTTGCAAACAGGGACTATCCTCTTTCAACCAGCTGCTGCATGTCTCCAGTCCTGCCGGGTTGGGCAAAATGCCTTTGTTTTGACAACTGTTTGGTTTTGCTGTAAACCAGATAAAGGGTTTTGTAATCCCCGGAGCTGGGATTTCCACTCTCTTGTTTGGCTTCAGGGTAGAATCCTAGAAAATTTTTCCTCTTGGGTTCAGTATAGAAGGCAAGTGCACACATCTTTCTCAACGGCTGATGTAACACAGTTGTGTCACAGATGCACAACCTTTGAGCATCAGGCCTGCGCAGTGTTCCAAACATCTAGCTCATTGTTGCCAGTAAACATAGGATACACATTGCTGTGTGTGCTACTTAACATAAGGCCCGAACAGAGTGTTCTTATCTTGAATTGAAGTAATCAAACCTGGTTGCAAAACCTTTTTTTACTGAACACAACATTGTGCTGGGTATTTTTGGCATTTAAATTGCTCATCTGTGTGCCTCTTCCTGTTTTGAGTAAACTTTGTGGATCCAAGTTTGTCTTGCCACCTTCACATTCACCCCACCCCCCAGCTCCCACACTTAGAAATCTAGCACATCATGGAGAAACGGGTTTTAGCTTAACTGTTTTCCTGACCAGCTAGTTTTCTGCACATTCTGATCCTGTAAAAATAGCAATTACATTTCTACATTTAAAAGAAAAACAACCAACTGGGATGTCTCACGTGTCAGCTAGCTTGTTTGCTGAAAAGTGAAGTCTTATAAGTAGAGTGACAGTACCAAATTTCAGTGGTAGGAAGCATGTGACTCACTGATTAGTTGAGAGGCTTCCACAAAACAGAAGAAATTGTGGGAAGGATAAGAATTGCTGCCTAAGGGCATTCTTATACTCTACATCAGCGGTTTTCAACCAGTGTGTTGTGGCACCCTGGGGTGCCTTGAATGATGGTCAGGGGTGCCACAGGTAACACTGACAACACCGGACTTTGTCCCTCTTTCCTTCCCTCCACCCCCTGATGCCCTCTCGCATCTCTGCCTCCCAAAGGCTTGCATGGCTGTTTGTTGCAGCAGCCTGACTATAAGCTCCACAGGTGAATGGTTCCTCTGGGGCTGACCAGGGTGCAGCTGAGAGACCAGAGGTGGCAACTACAGCTGTCCAGAGAACTCCAGAGGAGAGGGGAGAGGAGGCTGAGGAAACACTCCACATGGGCGTGTTCAAAAAAGGGTGAGAGGCTGCCAGCTCTGCTGGCGAGGGGTGACATAACTTGGCTCCTAAGCCCCACAGGGGTGCCGCAGAAAGAATGCAGTTGGTCAAGGGAGCTGTGGACTCATAAAGGTTGAAAACCTCTGCTCTACGTGCTGTTTCTCTTGTGTACTCAGAGTTACAGCAGAAGTAATGTAGCTCTTGGGGCTATGTACACACTATAACTTTAAAGCACATTCAAAGCACATGCTTTCCCTTAGAGGATTCTGGGTACTGTAGTTTACCCCTCTTGGGGCTATGTACACACTATAACTTTAAAGCACATTCAAAGCACATGCTTTCCCTTAGAGGATTCTGGGTACTGTAGTGTTTACAATTCCCACCAGCCCTTAACAAACTACAGTGCCCAGAATTCTGGGGAAATGAACTTATTGTGTTTACACAGCTACACAAAACAGTCCTAGTAGGCGATGTCATAGTACTGATTTGAAAGTTTAGACATACTCTGATTTTTCTCAGTTCTCAACTGCTCCTTAACTTTTGATGGTTCTTTTCTCCTTGGGGGATCAGATCAAAAGCCCACCTAGTTGGCATTCTCTTGGCCTTGACGTTTCCTGATTCTTCCACAGGATCATAGAGGCATATAAGTAGGCTATTTGTGGGCCAGTAAGCCTTTTTTGGTACTTGCAATGGTTAGCTCATCATCTCACCTTTCTCTTCACACATAAACAATACCTTTTATAAATATTTTTTGGGTTGGGTTCTTTTTTTTAAAAAAAAGAAATGATCAAAAGAGCATCCTAGTTTCAATACTAGCTAAGAAATGTAGAGACTTGTGTTGTGTTGTTTTTGTTTTTTGAAGTAATCCACTGTCTTGAAATCAATAGTAACTTTCCTTATGCTGTAGTCTGCCTGCTCTACAGTTTTCTATCTGTAGGGAGACATTCTAATTGATTTTTTTCCCCTGTACTTGCCAGACACAAAGTGATATTGTACAAACTCAAATTTTGGTAACCTGTTATCATGATTAATATGGTGTGCCTCATTTGGATTTGGAGTGAGCTTTTTCTGATTTACAAACATATCTTTGGTATGCTGCTCTCTTTGAACAATCACAATGCTTTGTGTTAAATGAAATTCCAGAACTGTGGTGGTTCAAAGCCACTCTTCAGTTGTGGAAGGTGTGTCATATACAAAAAGTTGTCAGTCAAGATGGCAAGCTCACATTGCAACTTAGCCAAGACCATATTGGAAATTTTTTCAGGCCTTTGGGAGAGCTGGTTGGTCTGCTTTGGTGTCCAGCTCTTTTATTGTATTGATTTGATTTTAGCTATATATTTGTTTCAGAGTTGGTGCTGTTTTATTATGTTTGGAAACTGCTTTGGGACCTTACGGGGGAAATCAGTCAATAAAGTCTATAAATAATTCATACCAATCATCTTATTTGTATTGGTTCCCTTATGTTATCATTTGCTCCATCGATATGGATACCTGTTGGCTATTTTGCAAATGATCCCCATGTTTTTAAAGTGTGTTACATTTATTTTATAGTCTGTCCCACGAAGAGCTCAGCTTTGTGTTGCTGCTTTGAAAACACCCAGAGGTTGCGGGCTGATGGAAGATCACTTTCGTCTTGTCTCTTGCATCTCTCATTCTCACTCTTTAGTCTTAATTGCATGCCCAGACAGAGAGAAAAATCCCCCGGTATTTAAAAACATTGCCCTTCCCTCCATTTGAAAAAGAAAAAGTAACAGTAAGTTATAGAATCATAAAACTAACCCACCACAGAGTACTGCTAATTGCTTCTTGTGAAAAAGGATCACCCAACATAGTTACAAAAGCAGATTTGATACTTTGAGTAAGTTCATCCAAAAACCCTCGTCACGAACCTTGCTTGAGGAATGGCCAGCTAGCAGAAAACCCAGGGGTGACGAGAGGCTGGCTGCTGGCTGAAACAAGGTGATGGTTGAAACCTGCTGTGGAGAAATTGGTCTGAAACCTGAGGAGCCTGTGTTGGAAAGCTGAGAAGGCTCTCCCTGAGAAGAGGGGAATTCAAGCCTTCAGAGCTGAGGAGGAGGTTGGCGGGGGTGGGGAAGAGGCTGCAAGAAGGGCAACAGCTACACAGACTGTTTCCTAAGGCAAAGGACCACCAACCCAGCAGTGCAGCTTGGGTCTAGAGAGCCTCAAATGACCACCCAGAGGGCAGCATGTGACAGAGAGAGGCCTGGTTTCAGCACCTAGAGTGGCTGGAGCATGTCCAAGCCCACCGGTGCCTGGTGCTTGATGCTGCACCATCTTTTCTTAATTCTTTTTATAGTCTGGGGGAGCGCGGAAGCCAGCCAGCCAGGCATGCGTACAATTACAGTTTTATTATTAAAGATACCACAGGTGGCCACTTAATGCCCATTCCGCATTTGTAAGAACTCGTTCATTTAGTGAGGCAGCACCTTCACTTTTGAACTCCCTACCTATTGAGATTGGGACACAGGTGGCGCTGTGGGTTAAACCACAGAGCCTAGGACTTGCCGATCAGAAGGTCGGCGGTTCGAATCCCCGCGACTGGGTGAGCTCCCGTTGCTCAGTCCCTGCTCCTGCCAGCGGGAAGGTAAACGGCATTTCCGTGCGCGGCTCTGGTTCGCCAGAAGCGGCTTAGTCATGCTGGCCACATGACCCGGAAGCTGTACGCCGGCTCCCTCAGCCAATAAAGAGAGATGAGCGCCATAACCCCAGAGTCGGCCACGACTGGATCTAATGGTCAGGGGTCCCTTTACCTTTACCTGTTGAGATCAAGCAGGCACTTTCACTGTACTCTTTTCAGCACCTTGAAAAAAACAAAAACAAAACAAATTTATTGTTTAGACAAGCCTACCCAGATGCTTAGAAAGTTGAGGTCATTTAAATCTGTTTTAGTATTTTAACTTTTGCATGTTTTAAAGTATGGTTGGGATTTTTTCTCGATTTAGTCTTATCATTTTGTAAACTGCTTTGAGGGTTGTTTTTTCTTTTTCTTTTTAACAATCAAGCGGCATGTAAATTTTATGAAATAAACAAATAAGTGAAAATTAAGGAAACAATCATTTTCTGCAACATCATGGTGCTAATTCTCAATTAAATGGGTTGTGCATTGGGACAGCAGGCTCGCAGACTCCATTTATTTCTGTTGCAGTGATGATGCTGAGTAAAACTCCACATGCTCAGAGTTATTTTGTATTTAAATCAGGGTCAGTGATACTACTTTTTAATATTTCATTTTCATTACTTCCGCTAACCCATTGTTTCCCAAACTTGGATTGCCAGGTGTTTCTGGACTTCAGTTCCCATCATCCCCAACCACAGGTCCTGCTAGCTAGGGATGATGGGAGTTGTAGTCCACAAACAGCTGGAGACCCAAATTTGGGAAACACTGCTCTAAGCCGTTGAGAATCTGAGGCATCGAATATTGGTTGCAGGGCAGGGCAAAGAGATATATTAATTGTGTGCTTCATAGGAACCATTTGTTGGCAGTGAGCAGGTGTTTTGTACCCAAGTCAACATCACTAAAAGAGAATCACTGTTATGGTGGGGATTGGATTTTAAATCTAAGAGTGTTTCTTGCTTTTATGGGGTAAGGTGGGGAAGTTCCAGAGGCATGATTTCTTAGCTGCCTAAAATAGGGATGGTGGAACCTGATCTTGTGGGACTCCAATTCCCATCAGCCCCAGCCAGCAGGACCAATAGTCTGTTCGACTTCCAAAACATTCGACTTCCAAGGCGTGGCTTCCCATTTGCTGCAGGAGCGTCCTGCAGCCAATCAGAAGCCACAGAAGTTGCGCCGGATGTTCAGCTTCCGAAAATCATTTGAAAACCGGAACAATCACTTCCAGTTTCCAATCTTTCAGGAGCTGAAACGTTCGAGTTTATAGGTGTTCAACTTCCGAGGTTTCACTGTAACACCTTCAGGGTCACAGATTCTCCGCTGACCAAGAATCATTTGTTTTTCTCAGTCAAGAAATATTTTGCATCTAGCACTGCTCCCCTCTATATTCGATGCTGTAATCAGGGTAGCAAAAAAGAAAAAGGAGAAGAAAAATGTTTGTCACCTTTCTTGCCTAAAGAGTCCCTTAGGAATTAATGGTGCAATACCTTGCGGGTGATGGGTGGCTCTTGAGTGCTGAGTAAACACAAGCTGGGAGCTGTACGTGGAGTCTGTTTTCGTTGCATAAAATAAAAACAATTAAATTGGACCCACAGTTTCCAGGTTAGCTGAAATTGTGTTTTGTGTTCTCCTTGTGAGGTAGATGCATCCATTTCGGTTTTACTCAAAATGAGAACTGAGACACGTGTGAAGTTATGTTTTTACTTCAAAGCTGATGCTGTTTTGGTTAATGATCTCACATTGTGTGCTTTAGTTTAAAGCCCAATATAATCTTACACAAAATCTCTTTGCGGGACTGCCAAAATGATTACACTGGCCCTTTAAATATCCTCATTTTGATGCAAGCATCATTTTTGTCACTATTCGTGTGTTTTTTTCTTGATTAATGAAGACTAATGTCAATCAGTGAATGAAAATGTTAAGGAGGGAGGATGAGACTTAAGGAAGCATTGGGTGTTTTTTCTTTTTTAATGTTATCATGGTTCCGGTGTTGAAATGTGTTAGGGAATGAAAAAGAAAATATTAAAGATGGCCTGTTTAAAAGTTCTCTCATGCTGCCTTAAATAGTATTAAGGTTTTGATAATGTGAAATTGATCTAAATTTAATCAAGCACATGAAAAGCAGATTAATCAACTAATAATCTTTTAAAAGGAGGGGGGAAAGCAAGGTTTGGCTGGGGCTGATGGGAGTTATATTCCTAAATGTCTGGATGGTTAGGAAATACTGTTCTAACACTACCCCTTTCTTATCCCCCCTATGATAATTCCTTCTACAATTATGTCTTGGAAGCAGAGAAATTCAGGTACATCTGACTATCTTCTTTTCCTGACTCCCTTCTCTCCAATTTAAATGAAGTAACTTTACACTCCCACACTAAGCCCAAATCTATCCTCTGATTCACACATGCTTTCTCATCTTTCACCTCCCAGCCTTAACCCATCCCTTCCCTTGGTTGCAGTCATAAATTGTAGTTGAATGCCCATAGTGCCCATGTAGCCTCCTCCTTCTCCAGTGGTGGGGAAGAACAATAACCACCTCAAACAATTGGGGTAGTGGTGGAAGCAGCAGCAGCAGCAGGTCTCCCTTCTCCTTGAGAAGTTGAGCCCAGCCTACATAGCACAGCCCACCCTGCCTCATCTTCCTAACAACCCTGTGAGGTAGGTTAGAATGAGTACAGTGGTACCTCGGGTTACATACACTTCAGGTTATAAACTCCGCTAACCCAGAAATAGTGCTTCAGGTTAAGAACTTTGCTTCAGGATGAGAACAGAAATTGTGCTCCGGCTGTGCGGCAGCAGCAGGAGGCCCCATTAGCTAAAGTGGTGCTTCAGGTTAAGAACAGTTTCAGGTTAAGAACTTAACCCGAGGTACCACTGTATTAGTGACTGGCCCAGTAAGCTAGTGCGGCTGAGCAGGAATTTGAATCTGGTTCTCTTCACCACTAGACCAGTGTTTCAACATCTTACACCATACTTGCTTTCAGAAATCATTTGGCACCCCCAGTGTAAACAGTTGTGTGTGGCGATTGAAGCCCGGACAAGACAGGTTGATGCATCATATGCACATACATTACCTCACATCACTGTTTTATTTGATGCAATTGAATTTAGTGATAGCCTTCTTTCACAGCTGATAGAATAAAGTATACCCCTTGTCCTTTCCCCTCCGAAAGACATGGGCATACAGTCTGTAAGCCAGTGTTTCCCAACCGGTGTTCCGCGGCACACGAGTGTGCCGTGAGACATCGGCTGGTGTGCCGCGAGATGCCTGGAGGGAGGCGGGCGAGTCGGGCGGCGAGAGGCGGGGCGGCGGCGGCGAGGAGAGTCCGCGCCTCCTGCTGCTGCCTGGCGCTCCTCCTCGCAGCCGGCAGCGCTGCCTGGGCGCCTCCGCGCGACTCTGCCTCGCTGGGTTTGGTCTCCCAGCAGAGACGGGTCACACGCGCACCTCCCTCAGCCTGCGCGGAGGGAGAGCCAGAGAGAGGCATCGCTCCTGCGCGGCGGGAGAGGGAGCAGCCGGAGCGATGCCCCAAACGAGCTGAATTCCGAGCGAGGGACTGAGGGGGGAGGGAAAAAACTTTCACTTTCGTGCGTCCCTCCCGGCGTGACGCTGCGCGCTGACGTCACGGGGCGGGGCTTTAATGGTGGTGTGCCGCGAGATTTTTTTTCAGTAAACAGGTGTGCCGTTGCCCAAAAAAGTTTGGGAAACACTGCTGTAAGCTACCTTAGGAGGCCATAGGCACTTTGGAGTTTTCGTCCAATAATTCAGCTCAAGAGCTACAGTAATCCTATTTGCTGCATGAGCAAATTTCCCCCAGCGCCAAGAAAATATGAACCCTTTCTGTTGCATTTCATATATCCCAAATATAAATGTTCTTAACTTTCTCGGTACAGCAATTAGCATTCATAGACCTTTCTTGTGTGTGGGCTTTTTCATGCATTTAAAATCTTCCAGTACACCCTTCTTTTTTGCTGGAAGGAAAGCAGCCTAAGCTTAATTCAAAGGAGTATGTTCCCACAAATGCTAATATTACAGCTCCACCCACACACATACTGCAGAGGAATGTGTTACTAGAGGTGCATTATGGTCATGCCTTACTGGAAGGGACCCTCTTCTACAAAACAAATCAATAATATTGTATTTCTCCCCAAAAAGGATGATACAGAAGGGGGGGCTCTTGGAGCTGTGGTTAGAATAAGTCAAAGCACGGGCTGTGAAAGCTGGCATCTAGCATTCACTGTAATGATATGTACTGTGTATTAAAAGGAGTAGCATTATTTTTTTAGGGAAAGCAGGCATAAGGAGGAGAGTACTGCCTCCCTAGCCCCCCTCAAGCTAGGAATCTTCATTTGCAGAAGCTTGCTGTTGACTTACAAAACTTCTCAT
The DNA here is from genome assembly GCF_964188305.1 of Podarcis bocagei. Classification (NCBI taxonomy): domain Eukaryota; kingdom Metazoa; phylum Chordata; class Lepidosauria; order Squamata; family Lacertidae; genus Podarcis; species Podarcis bocagei. The sequence continues at coordinate 58,902,727 of NC_138134.1, forward strand.
CTTCTGAGCAAAAACAAAGCATTGACATGATAGTCTTTTTAGGTGCCTTGGATATAGACCACATGACTTGACTTTACCCTGGACAGGGCTTTGTTTGCATGTCTGGTAAAATGGATGCTGTGAAAGACTTTTCATGTGCAGGTGCATGGGGCATAAAAGGTAAAGGGTAAAGGGACCCCTGACCATTAGGTTCAGTCGTGACCAACTCTGGGGTTGCGGCGCTCATCTTACTTTATTGGCCGAGGGAGCCGGCGTACAGCTTCCGGGTCATGTGGCCAGCATGACTAAGCCGCTTCTGGTGAACCAGAGCCGTGCACGGAAACGCCGCTTACCTTCCCGCTGGAGGGGTACCTATTTATCTACTTGCACTTTGATGTGCTTTCGAACCACTAGGTTGGCAGGAGCAGGGACTGAGCAATGGGAGCTCACCCCGTCACGGGGATTCGAACCACCGACCTTCTGATTGGCAAGTCCTAGGCTCTGTAGTTTAACCCACAGCGCCACCCATGTCCCTTCAGTAAGGTCTCTGAATGGTTTTTGGTCTTCCTTTTTTTAAAGCCAAGCCAAGGCCTGGCAGCCATGTGCTGCTGAGCAGTTTGAAACTGGAGCCTCAAGTGCCCTGGGAAGCAGTGCTGTGTGAATCTGTAGACTAGGCTTCCTTAACCTCAGCCCTCCAGACGTTTTGAGACTACAGTTCCCATAATCCCTCACCACTGGTCCTGCTAGCTGGGGATCATGGGAGTTGTAGGCCAAAAACATCTGGAGGACCGTGGAAGCCTGATGTAGGGTCATGCAAATCTGTAGGCATTTGTATGGGATGGGGCTTTGAAGCTGCCTGTCAACAATTGCACCTGGATAGCAGACTTAGAAGGAACAGAGTTCACCTGGTTCAAGTCATTATGATGAGATATATTGTAGCTCTATTTAAATTATAGTAATTATGTCTAAATTTGCACCTATACTAAATTAGCCTATACGTTTAAAAATGCAGAACTACCTCCACTGTCAAAGCCAGTATGCCTCTGAGTACCAGTTGCTGGGAATTACAGGTGAGCAGAGTGCTGTTGCCATTGGCTCTTCTTTTGCTTTTAAATTCTCTCTCTTTTATGTGTTTCCTCGTTTTTGATGATGCATAATTGGCCATCCTACTAGCAGAATTCTTCTTTATTTTGCAAACTCACCTCGCCTTTTCTCCCCTATTTTGAACCTGAGAAGTCTGGATGCTTGCTTCTTCTTTTAGTAGACTTCTAGACATGGTCTTAAATGTGAGGTGCCAAAAGAAAATCCACAAGAAGCCTGTAATCAGAATAGGTTGTGTACTAGAGGAAAACTGCTGGGCACTGTGATATTTCCAAGCTTTCCTATGCTGCTGTGAAACCCAAACCACAAATTACAGAGAGAATTATGGGTGCTGCTTATCTATATCTCCAAATTTGTGTGCACTTGAAAAATCATGGGACTAGAGTTTGACCTCATATTAGCCATCACCCAACAAAGCAGAAAAGGGTAGGGACAATGCTGAAGTGACGGCAACCCATGTGGCTTCTTGTATTGGACCTGAGAAATAGAAACTGACAGAGGTCTTCAAGAAGTTTAGCTCCATTCCAGATTGAAATTTTTATCATTGGACAGCTTCAACTTCCATCTTCATGCAAATATTTCTAATAAGATTTATTAGCACAAGTCATGAGATAACAGTCATAACATGAGATAATCAGCTATAGGTGGCAAGGTGATACGAATTGAGATCCGCACCCACGACATTAGAGAGATACAGTTTTAGAAATCCTTGCTATAGAGGTCATGCAGTTCCTGGAAATAAAACAGGCTAGAAATAATGAACTTGAGCTGACAAACTGATCTGGAATATTGGCATAGGTGGAGCTTTGTTTTTAGCTTTGTTTCCTAAATACAAGTAAAATAAAGCATGCTAGATTAGATCACTCTTTCAGGCATCAATTTTTCCCAGTGCAAGTTAGCACATGCAAGTTAAGCATAGAAAAAAAATCTCAGGATTTTCCCCACATTACTTCTTTTTCTAGACTGTGGCAGGCCAGTAGAGATTCAAGAATGAGGTTAGTAAATGTCCATCAGCATTGTTTTTTCTCTGGCTCAATATTACTCTTGAGGAAGCTGATACACTTGTTTTGCAGAACTCTTCTGGTTTCATGCAGGCCACAGAGTTAAGGGCATCCCTGTCTGGATCATACTATATATCCAGACCCACCTGGAAGTGTCACTGGTGTTTAGGAGCCTTTGAGGGAGGGGGACGACTTCCTCCTAGTTGGAATTGAATGTGGAATTTTGTTGTTGGCATCGGTCTGTCTCGAGAGACAATAGAGTGCGCCTCTGAAGGTAAAGACACAGTGCCTGCTATGGCTGCTGACACCGGTAACTTGTAACTGCTGCCTCCTGTGTTGCTTTGCTGCATTAGCAGCACCAAAGTGATCTCTCTGGGGTGCAGGCCTGGGCAGTGTGTATGGAGGTCCTGGGATGCCCAGATGACAAGACCGGGTTATAACCTATCCTGCATTTACTGGAATGAATGGGTTGTATTCAATTAAGTTTTACTCAGAGTAGGAATAAATCAGGGGTCAGCAACCTTTTTCAGCCATGGGCCGGTCCACCATCCCTCAGTCCATGTGATGGGCTGGACCATATTTTTTTTGGTGGTGGTGGGGAAATGAACGAATTTCTATGCCCCACAAATAACCCAGAGATGCATTTTAAATAAAAGCACACATTCTACTCATGTAAAAACACCAGGCAGGCCCCACAAATAACCCAGAGGTGCATTTTAAATAAAAGCACACATTCTACTCATGTAAAAACACCAGGCAGGCCCCACAAATAACCCAGAGGTGCATTTTAAATAAAAGCACACATTCTACTCATGTAAAAACACCAGGCAGGCCCCACAAATAACCCAGAGGTGCATTTTAAATAAAAGCACACGTTCTACTCATGTAAAAACACACTGATTCCCAGACCATCCACAGGCCGGATTGAGAAGGCAATCGGGCCGCATCCAGCCCCCAGGCCTTAGGTTGCCTACCCCTGAAATAAATGAACATGACAAAGTTATGTCCATTTATTTCAGTGGCTCTACGAGTGAAACTTAGTTAAGTACCATCCTATGCATTTAACTTTATCCTTGCTGGAAAGTCAATACTTTACTTGAATCCCCACCTTTTGAGTAGAAGATGCAAGGTGCTGAGGAACAGCTAGCTAAAGGAATTCATAGGTTGAGACTGGGCATGAGAAAAAGGAGTAGAAGCCTACTGGGTCAGTATGCTTGGGAAACCCAAGTTACGTTGTGCTGCTTGTGTGTAACTGATCTGAAAATTGATAGGTTTAGCAGCTGCTTTAACAGCTGAGGTTTGCATTCTCTGAAGGCATGTCAAACCAGCAGTGCTACAGTGTGCTCCTTCACTATTTCCAGTATATGTTGATTTCTAATGGACTAATGAATGGTGAAGCGGCATAAGCTGAGTAATAGAGGACATAGAATCATAGAATTGTAGAGTTGGAATGGACCCTGTGGGTCATTGAGTCCAACCCCCTGCAATGTGGGAATCTCAACTAAAACATCCATAACAATGAAGGGGTCTTGGGTATCTACAGGTGGGGCTGACAAAGACCTCTGTCTGAGGCCCTGGAAAGCCACTTTCAGGAATGTTGACAATACTGTGGTAGATGGACCTTTGGTCTAATTGGCATAACAGGTCAGCCTACTATGTTCCTATGAAATATGGTTGCATTGCACTAAAGCTAATGATTAAAGCACCTTGATAAAGTAGTTGGGTTTAGATGCTGGGTAACAGTGACAGGAAGAATTTGCTTTTGATCGTTTCAGCTCTTTGCCACAAAAGGAAAAACTTAAAATACATAGTTTTATTGTGAGTTGATACAGCTGGTTCCATTTTCTCCCCATGCTGTTTACATTATTAATTTTGTGTGATATTGGCTTTTTGTTATCCACAATACAGCTGTGAAATTAGGTGCAAGCTAGAATTTATCTCATCCTTATTCTCATATTTTTCAGGTAGGGTATATCTTGGCTTTCTGTCCTTCAATAGTTTCTTCCTTGTGCCTCATTCCTGCAGTCAAAACTTGTCCCAGTACCATGAAGTGGATTCAGATAAGACATGATTTTAAAGAGATTACCTTCTCCTTTCCCGTGTGCAAAAAAAAGGGAAGGGTGAGTTGATGAGACTTAGACCAAAATAATATTTTTCACAAATAGAAATGCAAGGAGTAAATCCTCTTTAGAAAAAGAGCTAGATTCCTATGGTGCAATGCCTCCTTGTTTACATATGCTAAAGCAATCTATTATTATATTGTTTAAGATGCTAAGGTTATTACCTAGCATGATAGTTATTACATGTATAAATTGACAGATAAATTATTGGAGTGCTGCAATTTTATTCATGTTTACTCAGAAAGGAACGGCATTGCATTCAACAAATCTTACTAATCAGTGATTTTGAAAATAACAAGCTTAGCAGGATGATTGAGCTGATTATTGTTACATATAGAAATTGACAGATAAATTGATTGATTAGAATTGGAAGATGAAACCTAACTTGGAGGAAAGTCCCACTGAGAGGAAACATGCAATGAATGTGTTGAGATTTGAAACACTTTGGTTTAGAAGGAACTTCAGTGGAAGGAAAAGAGCTGAAAGTAATTTTGGTGAAAAAAGCATAGGTTCAAGCTCCCTGCCCCCTGCCCATGGTACACATAATCTCATCTCCTTTTTGCTTTGTAGGGATTTGACATGGGTTTGGATAGGTGGTGACATATTTTTCCTAGTTTCAGTCTTGGTTATTTACCTATATAAGATATTACCAGTAAATGATTCTGAACAGCTCTAATTGCTGAATCACGACCATTGGGAAGGAGTTGACTAAGTTAAGCCTTTGCTCAAGTATTTCAAAGATTTTTGAGGGGGCAGTATGTATGTATGTATGTATGTATGTATGTATGTATGTATACAATTCATTCCCACCAACCCCCCATGGAAAGTAGAACAGTACTAAGTACTGAACATCTTAGAAGTTATTATTATGAATCTGCTGCAGGTTTTATTGGCGCTTACTCCTTAAACCTTTTGTCCCAATTTTCAGTTCAGGTTGCTATTCTAGTTGTTAAGTGTGTTAGGATCAATGGATTGAGGGTGGCCGGGGGGTGGGGGTAGATACAGAACTGGAACAAAAAGTCACTGGGATTTGCTTATTACAGCATTTTATGATAATAGAGAAAATTGAGTGGTTGTCATTCCTCATACATAATGCTCTGTAACCGTGGTTGCGGAATACTTTCCTTCCTTCTCTTACTAACATGGTAATTGGTTAGACCTTGTGGAATGAAGATCCTGTAAGGTTAGGCTATGGGATAATGTTCTCATTAGTGTCTCATATTTCCCTCCTCCCCTAGAATGAATGGATATGAACTGGGTCAGAGTTGCAAAAATAGTTTGTGAGCTTCCTCAGATTGGTGATGGATTCAGTCTAAATCAAAGGCAAATGTAGGGTATGATTCTAGCAAAAGCAGTGAATTAAGCCTGGCAGTTCCCTATTGTACACTGACTATTCCTTATGCTTATAGAAGCCACCATGCATGTTGAGCTCTTGCTCTTCGTACTCGAGACATTGCTGACCCTGAGATGCTGAGCCTTTCAATAAATTTCGCATTGTCTTAGAATCATAGAAGTGTAGAGTTGGAAGGATCATCTATTCCAACCCCCTGTGATGCAGGAATCTCACTGACGTGTCCCTGGCAGATGGCAATACAACCTCTGCTTAAAACCTCCAAGGGAGGAGAGTCTACCACCTTCCAAAGGAGTCTGTTCCACTGCAGAACAGTTCTTACAGTCAGAAATTTCTCCCTGATGTTTAGTCAGAATCCCCTTTCTTGTACCTTGAATCAATGGGCCTTATCTGTGTTCTGATTGCGGGGGGCCAGGGGGCGGCAGGAAGCAAGTGGTGACTTATTTTACTTATAGGTAGAAATATGAAGGTTTGTGTGCAAGGTCTCCCCCAGTAGAATGTGTTGCCCATCATTACCAGCTGGACAGTCTTGGTCAGGGGTCAGCAAACATTTTCAGTAGGGGGCCGATCCACTGACCCTCTGACCTTGTGGGGGGCTGGACTATATTTTGAAGGGAAAAAATGATGCAAGAGCACCATGAGCCCCAGTGGCTGCTTACCTGTGTCTTGCGAGCATCAGGGGCTGGCAGCAGCAGCAGCGGTGGAGGGACGATGAGCAGCCTGCGAAAGGGCTCTGGATAGGAGCTGCTTAAAATGGTGGCTGCTCGAGCACTGCTGCTGCTGGCACCAACAAAGCCCCCTTCCTCCTCTAGGCAGGGCAGGGAGAAGCCAGGAGGAGGGAGGGAGGAGGCGCTGCCACCGCCACCGCCGCCATGTAAGGGAGAGGAAGGCAGAGGGAAAGAATGTGCATGTTGGCGATCCCTGGACCACCCGCAGGCCGGATCCAGAAGGCAATTGGGCCTGATCCAGCCCACGGCCCTTAGTTTGCCGACCCATGGGCTTGGTGATGAGACACACACTGTGTGCTGAGAAATGAAGCCACAGATAGTCCTTGTACATGGAAAACAAGAATGGAAGCTGAAGTCACTTAATCAGCATAGCAACCTGAAGACCTTGGTTGCCTTGTATCGGAGAGGAGGTGATCATAAGAATAATAGAGTAAGGAAATAAGACCCATGGAGGAAATTGCAAAGAAAGTTGCCGTGTTCACATAGCTATGAAACGTGACTCAGAGGCAAAAATGTGCTTCTTTCATTTATTTTGTAAAGATGCTGTACAGGGGTAGGAGTTTTGTGTTCTTTTGTAGCCTGAAACCATTATTCTGTTGTCTTTCCAAGTTGTTTCCTCATTGCTGATTGAGATATTCAAATAAAATGGTTGAACAGCTAAGTCATAAGAAGGTTGCATAGCTCGTGCTGTGCCATGGTGAAATCAGCAACAACTTTACTCCTACCTACACAGAACTGCCCACACACTCCTGGAACGCTCAGTGGGAGTTTAACTAGGTACAGTTGGACCTGTGTAATTAGCTTACATTTTCCCAAACCTTTTCTGAGCTGTAAAATGTCAAACATTTAGCTTTTAAATGGAGCCACCATGGTGCCTGAAACATCAGGAGCCAGGAAACTGTTTCTTTTCAAATACAAAGTAAATGTGCATAGAACACTTGTATTAAGCTACAGGTAACGATTGTAACACGGCTTGAATGTCACAGCACTGTGGTTATTCTGTACCAAAAAGGAAAAGAAAAGAAAGGGGGCACCCCCCCCCCGCATTTGGCAAATCACAAAAGAGCTGGGCTTCAGTGCTGTTAAGGAGGATTGTTTTGGGGACGTTTCAAAGTGCTTTAGGCTATTTTTTTCTCGAAGAGGTTGAAAGAAATTCATTTGAAGTTGCAGAGTCCAGTACATATGGCTCTGTGGGATGAAGCTTTGATTCTACCCCCACCCCCACCCCTTCTTCTTCTGGCATGCCTGTGAGTAGGAGAAAGCAAGGGAATTTCTTTCCCAGCTTAACCAAAGAGGTTGGTGTGCTGTTCTGGAAGATGTGTGGTATTTAAATATGGATTGTTGCTGAAGAGGACAATTTCTCGTGGGAGAGCAATTTTGTTATCAAATCCTGCAATGACTCCTACTTAGGACACGAGTTTTTATAGGAAGGCTTTCCAGAGTCTTAAAGAGGGTGGGAGGGTGGGACAAAAGCCTGCTGTGTGAACCTCTTCAAGTGCAGCCAGGATTTAATAAGGAGACAAATATTCTCTGCCCTGAGGCAGACCCCTTGAAGGAGATTCTCAGGATGTGATTAAATGACCCCAAAGGGAAAACCCTAGGAAATCTTTTATTTAATTTTAGAGTTCATATATTTCTCTTCCTTCAAAAGGAGCCTAGAGCAGTGTTGTTGTTGTTTAGTCATTTAGTCGTGTCCAACGCTTTGTGACCCCATGGATCAGAGCATTCCAGGCACTCCTGTCTTCCACTGCCTCCCGCAGATTGGTCAAACTCATGTTCATAGCTTCAAGAACACTGTCCAACCATCTCATCCTCTGTCGTCCCCTTCTCCTTGTGCCCTCTATCTTTCCCAACATCAGGGTCTTTTCCAGGGAGTCTTCTCTTCTCATGAGGTGGCCAAAGTATCGGAGCCTCAGCTTCAGGATCTGTCCTTCCAGTGAGCACTCAGGGCTGATTTCCTTCAGAATGGAGAGGTTTGATCTTCTTGCAGTCCATGGGACTCTCAAGAGTCTCCTCCAGCACCATAATTCAAAAGCATCAATTCTTCGGCGATCAGCCTTCTTTATGGTCCAGCTCTCACTTCCATACATCACTACTGGGAAAACCATAGTTTTAACTATACGGACCTTTGTCGGCAAGGTGATGTCGCTGCTTTTTAAGATGCTGTCTAGAGCTGTGTACATTTTAGCAAAAATATCACGTACAACAATAATTAAAACATCTTCAAAAACAATGTTTCTTCACATAGCGTGTAGTTAAACTGTGGAACTCACTACCACAACAAGTAGTGAGGGGCACCAACAAAACAACATGGGTGACTTCAAAAGAAGATTTGACAAATTTATGGAGGATAAGGCTTTCATTGGCTATTGGCCAGGAAGACCATGCTCTACCTTCACTATGGAAGGAAGTTGGCATCTGTGACTCTCAAGAGACAATGGAGTGTGCCTCTGGGGGTGAAGCCAAACGTTAGCAGTACCGAAGTGACCTCCCTGGGAGCCAGCCTGGGCAGTGTGTATGGGGGTCCTGGGCTGCCCAGATGACAAGACCCGCCCCTCCTCGGCTTCACTGATGTGGTCCAAAGGAAAGCAGAGCAATACATTTGGCACCAGCTTGGCTGCAGGAGTTGCCAGAAGGAAGTGTACAAGGTGCCATCCAACGGTATTAGGGACTCCATTCTGGATTTGTTTAGGGTTTACTCCTTAGCCTTTTCTTCTTCTGATGATACCCCACAAGGCAGCAGGTACGGGTTTTTCCTCTGGGTTAACCTTTCTCACAAATGAGTAGAGCAGCAAAGTTTAGGATCAGAGTATTTCTTCTCCTAGATGGGCTACCTTCCCAGATTGATGAACCCCATCTGCCCCTCATTTCCCTCTACAACACTTGCAGTGACCTCATTCTTGACCATTGGACCCAGTATTGGTCTCATTCTCTCAATCCACCAGAGCCTGTCATGGCATGCAGGAGAAGATTGAAAGCAGTATGTCCCTGAATATCAATTGCTAGGAATCATAAATGGGGAGAGTGTCATTGTGCTCAGGTCCTGCTTGCAGGTTTCCCATCTGTCTGTCTATGGTTGGGTAGATGATGTTGCGCTAGATGGGCTATTGGCTTTCTGCAGGAGGCTCCTATGTTCTTCTATTCAGTACTTGTATATTCACCTAAACCTCAACAGAACAGTGGCATTTTCCATTACAGCATGGTACTTTTGGGGAGGGATCTGTTGTTCAGTGTTTCCAGCGATGCTTTCTGCTGAATTAATTGTTCCTATAATGGCTTTTCAATGGAGTGTAGTTGTTCTTTGTTCAATATCTAATAAAAGCAAAATCTGTCAACACACTGCTTGGAAGCTTATGGAACAAACTTGGGTGGGACACTAAGTTCAAAAGCAAATTCCACTGATGGAGGTCAGGAAGTTGTAATCAGCTTTTCCAGATGTAATCCTGCATGTGCTAGTCTACACTTAAAGGGATTTTGGTTGAGCCTGGCTGTTTCCCTGGGTTTTTAAAAATGTTATTAATAACCGTAGTCAAAACAATTGATATGAAAAACAGGAGATAATGTGTGCATGTAAGGCTACGTAATCTACATTCGCTTGGCTCCAGTGGTGTCCTAGCACGAGCAGAAAGACGTTTCTGTTCACTAAAGGGGGTCCCTGATTTCAGCTTCTGTTCCACACTGAAGAACATTCAGGTGGGTCCCCTGACTCTGTGAATCAGCACTGGTGGAATCACAGGAGACTGCAGGGAATTTTACATTTCCTAAGCAGGATTCTGTTTGCTCTTCTTTGGACCCAAGCTTTAATTTCTTTATGCACGTGTGCATGTAAACTCTCTCTCTCTCTCTCTCTCTCTCTCTCTCTCTCTCTCTCACACACACACACACACACACACACACACACACACACACCCAAACATTTTTGTATCAATTTATTACACTTGGTGTAAGAAGAAAGCATGCATTAGAATAACCACCAGAGCTTTAGGTACAGGCCTTAGTAAAGAACTGAGTGACTAGATCAGTCTTTGGCAGCCCAACCTGGTTCGTTCCAGATGTTGTTGGTCTACAACTCCCACTACCTCTGGCCCACCGACTGTGCTTTCAGGGGCTGATTAATGTTGCAGTACAAAGCACTAGTAGGCTACCTGTTTGGGGAAGGCTGCACTTTTTATTAATACCAATTGCAGCTTGCGGAAGGTCTTGTTCCATAATTTATTAGCGTAACCGTCCCCCGCCCCCTTTAATAATTCTTATACTCACTTTGTTGGTCTGGATGAGACACTTGCACTCCAAGGAACTTTAGTCTTGTGTATGGTAGGAATATAGGAGACTGCCTTATACTGAATTAGACCACTGGCCTATCTGGTTTAATCCTGTTCACATGGACTGGCAAGGTTTAAGATCGGGAGCCTTTCCCAGCTACATCCGGAGATGCTGGGGACTTGGGTTCAATCCTTTTGCAACAAGTATGTCAGCCAAGTATGGTGGTCAGAAGGATCTTCAAAGTCAAGTGTGTGCTTGTTGTGTTGGCCATAATTTTATTTCCATTCCTTAGAACAGTATGCACATTCCTGTGCATGTTACCTGCTTGTCTACAACTGTGCAAGTAGTTTTTTCCCCCTTCGGCCTGAGCATGGTGTTAGAAAACCAATGGAAAACTTCCACAAGCTTTGGGTTCCATTGGTCCTGTTTGTGAAACTTCATGTCAAATAAAGATTTTGCTTATTCATTTGTTTAGTTGTATAGTATCATCAGACTGCATGGTGCATTTCAGTGTAGCCACAAGAAGACAGGTATTCCATCTATGCATCTTTGGGCAATTCTCTAGTGCAGCACTTTGTTTGGCAGACTTCTCTACTATAAGTTGGCTGTGACTATGCCGTTTCTTAGCAACCATGGACTGTAATGACTCACTTTCTACGTACTGTATGTCACCTGTAACAAGCAACTCTGCAAAATAAGTCTAAAATAGCTGTTACTTCACAGCAATTGTTCTCTGCAAATATGCCTTCATCTTTCTCTTTTGAGCAGGTGAAAAAAATCATGTTTTAATTATGCCTAGTTGGCAGCAGGTATGGCATTCTTATATTTTAAAAAACCCACTGCTTTGCCTTCTGTACACTGCTTTTCTCCATGTGCATCTCAAAAGAATTAGTCTGCAAAATAAGACAATTGGCTACTTCAGTAGTATTATATTTGAACCAAATGCCCAAGACATTCAGGCCTCATCATGGGACTGAAACTGCCTTGGTCGCACTGGTTGATGATCTCCGGCGGGCTAGGGACAAAGGTGAGAGCTGTTTCCTAGTTCTGCTGGATCTCTCAGCAGCGTTTGATACCATCGACCATAGCATCCTTCTGGACCGTCTTGAGGGGCTGGGAGCCGGGGGCACTGTTATACAGTGGTTCCGCTCCTTCCTCCTGGGCCGTGTTCAGAAAGTGGTGGTGGGGGATGAGTGTTCAGACCCCTGGGCTCTCACTTGTGGGGTGCCTCAGGGTTCTGTCCTCTCCCCCATGCTTTTCAACATTTATATGCAGCCGCTGGGAGAGATCATCAGGAGGTTTGGGCTGGGTGTTCATCAGTATGTGGATGATACCCAGCTCTACCTCTCTTTTAAATCAGAACCAGTGAAGGCGGTGAAGGTCCTGCCTGAGGCGGTTGGAGGATGGATGGCGGCTAACAGACTGAGGTTGAATCCTGACAAGACAGAAGTACTGTTTTTGGGGGACAGGAGGCGGGCAGGTGTGGAGGATTCCCTGGTCCTGAATGGGGTAACTGTGCCCCTGAAGGACCAGGTGCGCAGCCTGGGAGTCATTTTGGACTCACAGCTGTCCATGGAGGCACAGGTCAAATCTGTGTCCAGGGCAGCTGTTTACCAGCTCCATCTGGTACGTAGGCTGAGACCCTATCTGCCTGCGGACTGTCTCGCCAGAGTGGTGCATGCTCTGGTTATCTCCCGCTTGGACTACTGCAATGCACTCTACGTGGGGCTACCTTTGAAGGTGACTCGGAAACTACAACTAATCCAGAATGCGGCAGCTAGACTGGTGACTGGGGGCGGCCGCTGAGACCATATAACACCGGTCTTGAAAGACCTACATTGGCTCCCAGTACGTTTCCGAGCACAATTCAAAGTGTTGGTGCTGACCTTTAAAGCCCTAAACGGCCTCGGTCCAGTATACCTGAAGGAGCGTCTCCACCCCCATCATTCTGCCCGGACGCTGAGGTCCAGCGCCGAGGGCCTTCTGGCGGTTCCCTCATTGCGAGAAGCAAAGCTACAGGGAACCAGGCAGAGGGCCTTCTCGGTAGTGGCGCCCGCCCTGTGGAACGCCCTTCCAGCAGATGTCAAAGAGATAAACAACTCCCTGACATTCAGAAGACATCTTAAGGCAGCCCTGTTCAGGGAAGTTTTTAACGTGTGATATTTTACTGTATTTTTGGTTTTTATGGAAGCCGCCCAGAGTGGCTGGGGAGGCCCAGCCAGATGGGCGGGGTATAAATAATAAATTATTATTATTATTATATTATTATTATTATTATTTGTAGACATGAGATGTTACTTATTTGTTAAGGGTATAAAATTTCAAAAGGTTATAAAATGTCAAATGGTTTAGTAGACATCATTTTGGAACGGAGAATTTTTGGGGGCATTGTGCTTTCAGTTAGGATTCCTGGTTTTCACTCCTGGTTTTCACCCAGGTGGCCCAGGTTCAGTCTCCTGTATGGGAAAGAGTTGCTTTTTATCATCCTAATGGTGCAGCAATGAAACTGCTAGCACATTTTCAAAGCTAAGGAGGGTCCAGTATGGTTTCAGATGGGATGAGGGACCAAATGCTGTGGTTCCTCCATTGCAGGGTGTTGGACTAGATGACCCTCGGGGTGCCTTCCAGCTCTACAATTCTTTGATTCTAAGAATAAAGCTGTAATCCTAACCCTGGTTACCTAGGAATAAGCCCCACTGGATTCAGTAGGACACGAGTAGACATAATCAGAATTCCCAAGCTCTTGGCTGCATTAACACTGAGAAATATAAACATCTTTAAACATTTGCCTGCATTGTCTGTTGGAGATGAACCAGGATGTAACTAGAATAGCTCTTTAAATCTTTTCAGGTGCATCAGGGGTCGTACTGGGCAGGAAAAAAACAAAACAAAATCATGCATGCCTCTGGTAGTCCTATCCTCTTCTGCTTTAGTCATTGAGCTGGTGCATGTGATTCTCTGCCCTCCTACACCAATTTCTTAACCAAAGCCTTTTTCAAGTCTTCTGACTTGAGGCAGGGAGTGGGATGCTCCTACTCCGCATGTGTTTGTTTGCACATCCACAGTGTGCACATGTGCATGCACTTCTCCACTGCAGGCATGCAAATGGTGGAGTAGAGTCTGGTGCCTTCACCCATCCTGGGAACACCAGTTTATGTGATGGAGAAGCTGGGACACTTGAAAAGGACTCAAGGTTAATGCTAACAAGGGGTCCCAACCCAGGTTCAAATCCTGGTTAGTAGCAAGCCCTGATTAAGGAAGCAGAAGCATTCTGCTTCTACCTAAGCTTATTATGTCTGGGGGAAGCAGAACAACCATTGTCCTTTTGAAAATAGCCACTACCTAATAGCCACGGTAAGGGACGCGGGTGGCACCGTGGGTTAAACCACAGAGCCTAAGACTTGCCGATCAGAAGGTCGGTGGTTCGAAACCACGTGACGGGGTGAGCTCCCATTGCTTGGTCCCTGCTCCTGCCAACCCAGCAGTTCGAAAGCACGTCAAAGTGCAAGTAGATAAATAGGTACCACTCCGGCAGGAAGGTAAACGGTGTTACCGTGCGCTGCTCTGGTTCGCCAGAAGCGGCTTAGTCATGCTGGCCACATGACCCGGAAGCTGTACGCTGCCTCCCTCGGCCAATAAAGTGAGATGAGCGCTGCAACCCCAGAGTCGGTCACAACTGGACCTAATGGTCAGGGGTCCCTTTACCTTTTTAATAGCCACAGTACGTATTTGCTGCTTTCAGGAAAAAGTGAGAAAGCATTGCAAAGCTTGATTGGCTAGTTCTTTTTAGGTTACAAATGGCCAACAGGCCAGTAAAAAATGTTTGCTGAGTTGCTCACTTTGCTTGAAAGACTTGCTGTGTTTCTCTTTTAGCAAACATGCACAGAAGGAAGTATTTGTTCAGCTTCATTTCTGTTGACTTTATTAAACTGCTGTTGGGGCACTCATGGCTCAAGAGATGACGTATGGACAGGCACCCCGAGTCACAAATACTAATATGCTTTGTTGAATCTGTACAACCTGCTCATGGGAGGCTGGCTTCTTTGGCATGAACAAACTTAATTAAGCTTAAACAGTCTGAAGAAGAAGAAAATGACACTTGCCTTTCACTCTCTTCTGGACATCCAACTAATCTCAGCTGTTATTGTAAATTCTGTTTGTTGTCTTTGGCTAGCTACTGGGAAATTCAAGTGAGGACCACATGGTGGCACTTGGTTGTGTTTCTTACAAGAATGATGAGGTGAAAAAATGTCTCTTTTTTCAACTTGTTGCAATATTATCTGGGGAACCAGAAGCCCAAGGGGCAGAATCTACAGAGTTAAAAGGCAATCCCCAGGAGTTCCTCTTTGTTCTGATCCCTAAGGGGGGTGCCACATGCAGGTTGAGTAGAAATGATTAGACCTTTTCTCTAGTTCAGGTGCTTTGCAATAGTGAAATAATATTTAAACAGCCCAATGAGCTGTTTTTCTTTTTTTACCCTAGGGCTGCTGCATATTTACAAAAAGAAGTTAAAAGTAATTTTTGTAATATGGAATACAAAAACTTCCCCTAACTGGGATTTTCTTCACTGCAGAGGCTTTCAGAAGGTGGTTTGCTGTCCCACCCGAGAGCCAGTGTGGTGTAGTGGTTAAGAGTGGTAGTCTCATAATCTGGTGAACTGGGTTCGTGTCCCCGCTCCTCCACATGCAGCTGCTGGGTGACCTTGGGCTAGTCACACTTCTCTGAAGTCTCTCAGCCTCACTCACCTCACAGAGTGTTTGTTGTGGGGGAGGAAGGGAAAGGAGATTGTTAGCCGCTTTGAGACTCCTTCAGGTAGTAATAAAGCAGGATATCAAATCCAAACTCTTCTTATAAAAGTTAGGAACATAGGAAGCCATCTGATGCTGAGTCAGACCTTCACCCAGATAGATTAGTACTGCCCGCATTATCTGTCAGTGGTTCTCTAGGATTTCAGACAGAATTCTCTCCCAACCCCACAAGGAGATGCCTGCGGTTGAATCTGGGACCTTCTGCAAGCAAAGCTGCTGTTCTGCCACTGAGGGTATGCCTTTACCCATAAGTCAAACACTGCTAAGAACCACTTCACATGTCAGCTTGGTTCATTTTCCTGCTCCTCCATTCAGTGTTCTGATAAATGGCCATTTTACAGTAGCTTTACTCCTTAAGCATTTTTAAAAATTAGTGTTGTGCAAGTTCTCTAAAAGAATCAGCATAGCAAAACTTTGATGGCTCTGTTATCATCAGTTACAGCTGTCATGATAAAAAAATTCCTTCCAGTAGCACCTTAAAGACCAACTAAGTTAGTTCTTGGTATGAGCTTTCGTGTGCATGCACACTTCTTCAGATACACCATTCTTCTGTCATGAGTGATCTCTTTATTTTAATCTTTGCCAAGGATTATCAGATAGTGTTTTTGGTTTTTTTATTTCATTGCCATTTGGACCCCCCTTTTTTGCTTTCTTTTTTGCTTTATACGCACGTGCCTCTAGCTAAGGATAACATCTCATTCTTCTGATAAAATGAAAGCTTATGCTGCAATACATTGTTAGTCTTCAAAGTGTCACGGGATTCTTTGTTGTGTTTTCTGAAGCAAGCTAGCAGGCTTGCTCTGCAGGAAGTTGTGTTCTCCATATTTTTCCCATTTTAAGAGTTTCTACCTGGAAGAATAGTTATTCCAGGTGACTAAACTCTGCATAGTGAAGGAATGAATACTGCCCTCTCTTGGTACTGGAATGAATTGCATTTTAATGCCATTTGGTTTTATTATTTTAATGAGCTTTTTTTGCTAATGCAATGTGTGGTGCACTGATTCTATTAGCAACCAGGTTAACGGGAAGCAAGTGTTCAGCCCACTCATGGCTTTGCCTTTTAAAACAACAACCACCTTTGTGGTATTAAATTTGTTAATCATTTGCAGCTGGAAAATATTTTTAATTGACTAGCCACATATGTTAGCAGTTTGTTTAGTGCTTTCAGTTTTGGAGCAACGCTACTGTACTATGTTTTCAAACTCAGTTTTCTTTTTTAAAATACCAACAACAATGTTGCTGCTGCTCATACACTCTTTAATGGCACAAATTGGCATGACTTTCTTAGACTCTGCATTCTTGAACCTTGACCTCAAGACTAGACTACTGCAACACACTCTACATGGGGCTTCCCTTAAACCAGTGTTTCTCAAACTGGGGCCTCCAGCTGTTGTTGGACTACAACTCCCATCATCCCTAGCCTGCAGGACCAGTGGTCAGGGATGATGGTGGGAGTTATAGTTCAACAAAAGTTGGAAACCCAAGTCTGAGAAACAGTGCCTTAGACTTAACCTAGAAGCTGCATCTAGATTGTAGCAGCCACAGTGGTACCTCGGGTTACAGACGCTTCAGGTTACAGACGCTTCAGGTTGCAGACTCTGCTAACCCAGAGTACCTCGGGTTAAGAACTTTGCTTCAGGATAAGAACAAAAATCGTGCAGCAGCAGCACTGCGGCAGCAGGAGGCCCCATTAGCTAAAGTGGTGTTTCAGGTTAAGAACAGTTTCTGGTTAAGAACGGACCTCCAGAACGAATTAAGTTTTTAACTCGAGGTACCACTGTACAATGTTGTCTGGGGTACCCCCATTGACACCATATAACACCTGTGCAGAAGGAGCTGCACTGGTTGCCAGTATGCTACTGGGCACATTTCAATGCCCTGCTTCTAGCAATTAAAGCACTGAAGAAACAACTTGGGACCAGAATATCTCAGGTGCTGCCTTTCCCACTGGATCCTGCCTGACAGCTGCACTCCTCAGATGGGGCTGTCCTGAGAGTACAGTAGAAACTGTGCTAGAAACCAGGCTTTTAGAATGAGCAGCCAAAATCAGACAGGCATGTAACATGATGATGTTTACATTTTTGTTTAGGAAGCTTTAACCCAATCAACTGCGGAAGATCAATTTTATATCGGGTGAAATTGTTTCACTGTTTTCAGAATTTGTATGGATGGTTTTATTCTTTTTAGAGCCTGTGTTTCACGTTTTTATCTTTTTTTTCTGTTTTCATCACTTTGACGGCTTTATGCCAGGAAGCGGCCTATAAATTTGCACAATAGTAACAATTAATATAATAAACATGTTAAAATGTATATGGCATAATGTCACAAACAAAATAATATTGTGGTTATTCCATTTGAAGTGCTAGCCTGCGGTTTTTCCTCTCCAGACATATGATTAAATGATAATGAAGCATAATTACTGGTCTGCTCTAAAAAAAAAATTTAAAAATGGTGACAACTATAAATAACCTTCGACTTCCGAAAACAGAACAGTTCTGACTGAAATAGTGGGACGAGAGGTTGTAGTCTTCCTGTTTTATAAATCAATGCCAAGGCAGCTTACAAATAAAAATATAAATAGAAGTAGCTGTTGGAGTTGATAGGGTACCTTGCAAAAGTTTTAGTTCCTTTACTTGTAGTTTCCCTGCATTGTAAATTGGTCGACAGTTGCAGAAAGCTTTGAACAGATGTCAGAAGTCCATCCCTGCTAAAATGATTCCTTCTTTGCATTTAATCTCACTAGAAGCATCAATCAAATATGCCAGCCAGCTCAGTCTTATCCCTCCAATCCTTGAGGATGGCATTAGCTAAACAGTGGAGTGAGCCCACCCTTTCTCCCCCGTTTTCTTGTTGTGTTATGCTGTAGCGTGTGTGGTCCAGCACTCCTCCTATACATGCTGATTCCCATCCCAGGTCCAATATCCTATGATTATCACTAAATAGAGTGATAGCCAAGACTAAGGCAGAACCAGCCATTATGAACAACAGTGAAGAAGGAGAAGGAAAGACCAGTGATGACTGGAAAAGGTAGAAGGGAGCTGAGAATCAGGCCTCATCTGCACTATACATTTAAAGCAGCAGCATACCTCTTTAAACAGTCACGCACGCCCCCGAAGAATCCTGGGAACTGTAGATTGTTAAGGGTGCGGAGACCCTTGTTCCTGTCCCAGAGCTCCAATTCCCAGAGTGATTTAACTGTCAAGTCCCTCCTCACCAAGAACTTGGGGAATTGTAGCTCCGTGAGGGCTCCTAACAACTCTCAGCATGTGTAACAAACTGTAGTTCACAGGATTCTTTGTGGGAAGCCACAGCTGATACAATGCTGCTTTAAATGTAGAGTGCAGATGAGGCCGGAGTCTCGGTGCGGATGGGACCTCTACGTGCCTCATGTAGAATCCGTGCTGCATTATGCGTAGTCATTCATAGAGTTTAATATTCAGCATGGCTGTTCGTAGTTGAGTCGTCAGGTCAGGCTGTGTATCTGCATTGGACCATGTATGTGTACATACATGCATGTAGAAAAAGGATTGAACTTGTGTGTAGCATAAGCTTGACTGGAAGTCAGGTTGTCTTGTTATAATGTTAGGAAGTGAAAGAAGAAAACAACAGTACATGCGGTGTGTGCCAATAATTGCAGTGTGTTCCCCTCTGCTGGCACCGCAGAGGGTGTTTAATTAAGAACCTTATTCCCATAGCTATGCTGAGAACATCAGCAATGATGCTGACACAGGCAGCACTAAACAAAAATATTAACTGTTTCTGCAGTGTGGTGCTGCCTGGTGATTCTTGGTCAGTGACTGTTGGGGGGGGGGGACAACCAACGTTGAATTCTGAAGCAAGTCAGAATTCAGGCAGCTCAGCCACCTCCTTCTCAGCTTGATGATGGAGAAGTAAAAACTCAGTTCTGTCCTGTTACGTCAGGTGGTCTGCCTTCCTTTCCTGTTCCACTGCTCACCGAGGAGGCAGTTTGGTGTCATGGTCTGATCCATAGCATGGTGAGGTGATGGTGTTCGGAGGAGGAGTTTAGATTTGTTTGACACTGGGGAAATGTTTTAGGACAAGCTAGGCCTATGCAGAAAGGTGTTGGCCTCACTTGAACAGGGATGAACCAGACCTTTTGGCACTTAAAATAAAAATAAGATGGCAGAGCAGCTTTTAAACTGATTGTGGGCAGGAAAGCTGACAGGAGCTTAAAATGGATGAAAATTTGGATTGCATATAACTAGGCATTGTGAGTGTGGGGAGCAAGATAGCAATTCAGAGAGGCCCAAAGGCTACATGTCAAAACACAAGTAAAGAGTGAGACTGCGTACAAGTTTTTCTACAGTAATGCTGGAAGCCTCCAAGCCAAGATGGGTGAAGTGGAGTGCTTGGTGTTTGAGGGCATAGCAGTTACAGCGAGCAAAACAGAAACCTGGTGGCATAGAAAGAACCAGTAGGATATTGTTATAGGAAGGACAGAGAAGGATGTACTGGAGGTGATATTCCTCTGTAAGTCAGAGAGGGCATTGAGTGCAGCGAGCTAGAAATCCCAAAAAGGCAGGCACACTAAATTATGTACAGTAAAGACGATGCACCTCTACATAAGCTCAGTACAAGCAAATCAACACAAATTCTCAGTAAACAGGAGCCAACAATTTCAAGGAGTTTCTGGCTCCCTCCTTGCATTCTTTACACCCATAAGGGATGGGGGAAAGTGCCACCTGAAATGTCTCTTTAAGATGCAGAAGCTTCAAGTGCTGTTGCTATATAGCTCTGGAAATTACAAATATATGTTTAGGGATGTACTCTTATTTGGCGAGGCTGGCCTATACATATTGTAGATAGACTAGTTCTGAATCCTCCCCAGAGCTTTTCATTCACTTTTCTTTAATCTGACCCAACCACAGCAGTGGCAGCTTGGATGAGTATAATTACCCTGCAGCTGGCAAGGCAGGCAGCCTCTAATGCCACTCCAATTTAGCTGCTTGGGAAAGGGGGTTAAGCTGGGATAATGCTACATCTTGATCCTTGAAACTGAGAGCATCACCTCTCTTGCTCTTCCGCTGGGAGCAAGAAAGTGAAAGCAGCAGTATCACATGAGTTCTGCAAAGCCTATCACTGCTGTGTGACAATGGGAGGCTTTGCACTAAACCCTTGATGGGAGAACATCTTTAATGTTGGAGTCAGTGCCCAGAACATCAGAATTGTCATTCTCATAGAATCATAGCATTGGTAGGGCCCAGCTCTGCTCAGTGTAGGATCTACAGTGCAGGATGCAAACACAGCATTCCTGAGAGATGGTTGTCCATCCAGCCTCTATGTAAATACATTCAGAGAGGGCGCACCCACCACCTCCTAATATAGTAAACCAGACCTTACTGCTTAGGGAGCTTCTCCTAGTGTTAAAGCAAAATCTGTTTCCCTGTTATTTCCATCCAGGGGCTCCAGCCCAGCTCTGTGGATCAACAGCAAACAAGTTGACTCCATCTTCTGTATGATAGTCCTTATTTGCTCTCATGCCTCCCATCAGTCTTCTCTTCCCCTTGCAGGTCTATAATTGTTTATATAGTTTATAAGTCTTCTCAAGAGCGGTGTGTTTGCACTTATTGATGTTTTGCTAGAGTTGCCTTACTGCCTGTAGGGTCTGTGACTTACCACCTTGGTTGCATTTTGTGTGGTTGCAGAAATATCCTTTGGTAGAGCCAAGCATTGCCAGGGGAAAGAGGAAAGTCCATAGCAGCCACAGTTACCTATCTTGAACTTGAGTAGTTTTTGATTAGGGTTTTGAACCTTTGTAAAAGTTGCACCTTCTGTCTTCCCTGATCCTTTGCTAAGATGCATGGGCTAGCCACCATTGTCTTTAAAGGGTGAGAGCAGGGTGGGATGAGAGCAGCCGGCCAGAGTGGCTGGGGCAACCCAGTCAAGTGGGAGGGGTATAAGTAACAAAATATTATTCTTAAGGGATTTAGTTAAGATTTTAAACTAAAGTTAAATTGCTAGGAATTACAAAGTATACATAAGTGCTCAAGAAGCCTACTGACTACAAGAGGAAACAGTCTTATTGCCTGACAGTCTAATAAATACGGAAAGTTTATGAAAACCAAATTGGTTACCGGTAGTTAAAAAAACCTTTGTTTTTATTGGGACTAATGGGTTTGCTTGGTGTATTAAATCCATCTGTCTTTGTTCTTGCAGCTGTCCCATTTCCTCCAAGCCATCGGCTCACAGCAAAGGAAGTGTTTGACAATGATGGAAAGCCCCGTGTGGATATCCTAAAGGCACACCTTATGAAGGAAGGAAGGCTGGAAGAGAGTGTTGCTTTGAGAATAATAACAGAGGGTGCTTCAATTCTCCGCCAGGAAAAAAACTTGCTGGATATAGATGCCCCAGTTACTGGTAGGTACAAATAACAATGGCAAAATAACAGGAATTCTGATGCAATGTGATCATAAAACATTTATTGTACATAACACAAAGGACATTAAAAAGGATTCTGATCCCTGTTGTATTGGATGGGAGTAGTTCAGTCCATTGTATATTTCTATTCTTTATGTTAGACTAGCCTTGAGTGGGACAGAAAGACGTTTGCTCTCTAGGTAGGAAAGTGCACAGGAATTGTTTCATTATGGCCCTAGGTCAAGTCACAGAACTGCTCTTCTATGGGGCAACATAACCAGTTTCTTCAAAGGTGCTCCTTAGTTATTTTAGTTAATTAAATTTATATATCACTTCACAAACCCCAAAGGAGCTCCAGAGCAAGTTACAAGACAATAAAATACAGAAACGCAATATAAATAGAGCATCTGTTTGAACAAAACAGGTACAGCTATACTAAAAGTTTTCATCCAAATATTCACTTAAGAATGTAAAATATCCATCCTCTTCCAGCATGTGCATGAACACCAGAAACAAGGACTCAAAGCCAAACAATTTGTGCTGTCCAAATGCTTGGGAGAATAAAAATGGCAGTTTAAAAAAGCCTTCACAATCTTTTTTTCTGACAATAGTGCGCAAGACTGCTTAAGCAGTTCTTTGGGGTAAAAATGAAAAAAAAAATTGTCGCTGAAGGAGGGCAGTGTTGTGACTTGAAATGCATTCCTCTGCAGCTTTGATATCTCCCCTCTCCATTGTTTCCCGTACTATCACATGTCCTCACTTCCTCTGGCCTGCACCATCTGTAACCTAGTGTGCCGATCACAACCCACCATCCATATAGAGTGGAATATTAAACCTTACCTATGTGCTGTTTTGTGGGATGCGGGTGGTGCTGTGGGTTAAACCACAGAGCCTAGGGCTTGCCGAACAGAAGGTCGGTGGTTCGAATCCCCACGATGGAGTGAGCTCCGGTTGCTCGGTCCCTGCTCCTGCCAACCTAGCAGTTCGAAAGCACATCACAGTGCAAGTAGATAAATAGGTACGGCTCCAGCAGGAGGGTAAACGGCGTTTCCGTGTGCTGCTCTAGTTCTCCAGAAGCGGCTTAGTCATGCTGGCCACATGACCTGGAAGCTGTACGCCGGCTCCCTCAGTCAATAAAGTAAGATGAGCACTGCAACCCCAGAGTTGTCCGTGACTGGACCTAATGGTCAGGGGTCCCTTTGCCTTTACCTATGCGCTCTTTTACTGGGATTGCAGAAATGGTGTACCTGGTAGACTGAAATACATGACTGATGGCGTCATTGTTCATTGTGATGAATATTGTGTTCATCTTGCTGGGCAACAAGGTGTTCTGCATGACTTTTGAGAACCAGATGATTGGTGTGTGTGTGTGTGTGTGTGTGTGTGTGTGTGTGTGTGTGTGTGTATCTTGAGTGCATGTGGCTGCGTGTATATATGTATAAATAAACATCTTCTTGATGGTTTATGTGGACAAAGGTCACCTGTATCTGCCAAATAAGGAGGTCCACTAAGCAAATGATATTATTTTCATCAAGTCATCAACGCACACAATGTTTTACAAAGTAAACAGAAGCTGCAGAGGTTGGTCCTTGCCCCAGCAAGTTTTCCATTCACAACTGAACCTGTGCATAGTAATGCCATTCCCCAAATCCAGCAGGCCAACACACACACACTTAAACATCAATCCAAACAGCTGCTGTCACTGAAGATGTATGGAGCCATGTGTGCATGCACAGCTTGGTAGCTCAAAGAGGCAGCAGCACCAGAAAGGGGGGGGGGCGGTGGGCAGGTGGTGGTGGGTGGGAGGCAGATCAGGCCAGGGCCAGCTTGAGAGAGTGGCCTTCCACTCATCCACCCATTCTGCTGGCAGAAGAAGAGGTCTGTGCTGATGGAGTGACCCAGAGCTGGCTGGCTGCCTGAGCCCACAAAACCATGCACAGTCTAGCTTAAGAGGAGGAGAGGGAGGAGGCATTTGGGTTGCAGCTTTGGTGATTTGCTTCCATGGAAAAAGGAAAATGGTGATTGTCATGAAAGAAGACATTTAATAACAAAAAGAGAGAAAAATGTTAAAAGAAATAACAAATGAGGGAAAAGGAAGAAACAATCACAACAAAACGTTGCCAAGGGAATTAATGAATTGTGCTTGGTTAAAGAACCCGATTTTGCCCTAGGCAGAGAAAACTTTCCCACCCAGTCATTAATTTGCATGAAACGATTTGTGCCTTGATCTTTCTATCTTAATTGTCTTCTTCTTTTGGTTGTGTATCTGAATGGAAATGCATTTGCTTCGTCCACTGCATGCCTTTCATAGAGCACAGTTCAGTAGATAGTTCTTCTGCAGAAACCCTGTTGAAATGAGGCAGTTTTGTAAAAGTTGCAGAGTGTAGCTCCCATTCATTCTAGTGGGATTTATGGGGTGAATTTCCTGGTGGGTGGTGCCCTTCTAGTTTTTAAATCATGGCTCTGGAGTCTATATTTTTCTGTAAACAGATCATTTCTGAGGCTGTAATGAGATACGCATAAAACAATGAAGAGGAGGAGGAGGGGAAAATCCTCAGTAATTCCTAAATAAATAATCTACCCTTACCTTGGATGGCTGTATCGACCCTCCATATGTAGCATATTTCCTTTGAACACCAGCTTCTGGAAGCACCCATTGGAAAGGATGTTGCCTTCAAACCCTGCCTCTCAACTTCCCATAGGCATCTGGTGGGTCACTGTAGGAATCAGCGTACCCAGCTAGATGGGTCCTTAGTCTCCATCAGTGCTCTTCTTACGCTCTTCACAGTTGGTTCCTTTGTTTTCCTTTTAAAAGTGGCTGATACCCTTCTAAAAGTGGCAGTAAAACCTGTTGTACGTTAGGAACTTCTACTGATTCAGTTGCAGGGCTGTTCTGTTTTGCCTCTCAGTTTCATGCTCCAACATAATTGCTTACCTGTGTATAGTCAGCGTTTAGGATTGTGCTGATATTGCTTCCTCCCCGTTGTCCATAGAGTGGGTTGGGATGGTCCACAAGAAAGCAATGTTATCCAGTATCCTCTTAGCCATCTCTGTCCATTTTCCCACTACCAATCTCACCTATATTACAGCTTTGTAGATCTGCTATGGATCACATTTGAATATGGTGGTGGTTTCTGGTTCTGTGCCAATGTGCCAGTAGACCAGCTTTTAGCAATGAGACAATGCAGAAGTGGGTGTACGTTGCATTGGTGCAGCCTACTTGGCATTGTCCATGTTTTTGTGGGCAAAGTGGCTCCCTGGTGAAGCCCTTTAGTGCAGGCACTTGGAACCAAGTTCTGCTGAAATTAGCAAGACTTGCTTCTTAGGAAATACTGAGTTTAACGAAAGTCTTGTAAGGAGCTATAGTGGAAGAAGCTTGATTGGGGGTGAGAGACTCTTTCAGGAACAGTTTTTAACACCTGCATGCCATCTGTGTATATCAAGTTAAGCCAGAAGCTCAAAGAGACCTTCAGAAACTGCTTTACATTTCTTATATAAACTGAGCATGTACAAACCCTTCTTCTCTCAGTGCAGGATTTGTGTTGTGTTGGTTTCCCTCCCTCCTTCTCTGTGCATTCTAGTTTTAAATTACTTCATTGAATCTTCTGGGGCTCCCTTGGGAAATTATTGCAGTGGCTAATAGACCTTGGTTTCTAAATGTTTCCTGATGTTCAGCTTAAATTTTCCTCTGCTCAATTTCATCCAGTTGCCAGTATCAAAGCCAGCAGATTACAACTGGCTGCTATTGCAATATCGGCAGGGATTTTGCAAGTGATCAATAGCTGCTGTAATAAAGAAGTTTCACAAATGAGTTGTACAAAAGCCAATATGACTGCCAAATGAATTGAAATGTTAATATCAGATGTTCAAATGTTGTTGGTGAGGAGACAAAGCAGGCTGAACTCTGAGCAAATGTCCTGAGGGGGGAAAGTAGATTTATACTTCATTGGTTTGAAAACACATATTTGCTCCTTCTCAATTAATAATGGACAGCCTCTTCAGCTCTTAAGGATACAAATCACAGGCTCCAATAGATCAGCCTATATCTGTATAACATTGTGTGATATAAATATATGAATTGTATTGGGTCTCCTGGATATTACTGAGTGAGAGGAGCATGATGAAGTGGTATACAAATTGTTGAAATGAATAAATATAATGTGATTAAAGTGAAGGAGCTTGTGACCGTGTGTGTGTGTGTGTGTGTGTGTGTGTGTGTGTGACAGACAGAAACATCCAGCAACTTATGTAATCGAGTTTAGTTGCTTCTTAGTGCCATTTTATGTTTTTATCCTCTAAATAGGACATTGCCTCCATTTTAAGAATATCTTCCATAGTGTATATAGGCTTGTGTGTTATCAGATATGGAAAACCACAATATGCTATGCAAATTAAGTAGATTTGCTCCACTATCATTTGTGTAATTTTATTTTTTCATGAACATTTTTAGACTTTCAGTTTATTTAAACACTTTTGGGGCTGGGCTTTAGTGGCAATAATGAGGAACAGAAGTAAATGGAGTGGGAGAAATTCATAGAACAGGGATGGGGAACCAGTGGTCTTCCAGATGTTGTTGGACCACAACTCCCATCATCCCTTTGCATTGGTCATACTGGCTGGGGCTGATGGGATGTGGAGTGAAACAGACTGAGGGAGCAACAACTTTTGGCAATTTCCCCCCATGGGATAGGATCCAGGACACTGAACGCTACTCAAAAAATCTTATTCACACCCACTGCAACAATGCCCAAAGGGCAAGAAATCTGTTTCACTTGCAAGGAAAGGGAAAGGAAGGTTGGAGGGTGGGTAGTAGAAAGTGTGTGTTTTGCAGAGATTTGCTGAATATGCACAATGTCAAATGTTGCCACCGTGCTTCTCTGCAGCTCTTTTCTTTGGCACATCGTGATTGATGTGTGGCTTTTGCTGTTTTATTCTAAGCAGCCATCACTAAGCCTTTGAGCATGGTATCCAAGGTGGAGATGAAAATTTTGCATGTTAATTCTTGGGCCCACGCAGGGATTCAAGAGATGAAACTGAGATGACTTGGCTGTCTGAGCTTCATTTCATCCAGGTATGGTACCAACTGGAACAACGGGAAAGTGAGGCAACAGAGTCCCATGAAACTAAGGGAGAGGCCTCAAGCCAGACATCTAAACATAAGCAGGAAGGCATTGCGGTAATGTGTGTTGTACTAATTGAGAAAGTGGGTGATACAAATACTGCTCTTTTGCCAATGAAAGAAGTACAGGAGAGACAGGCACTCTCCTCTAATAATTGCCGTATTTTTTGCTCTATAAGACTCACCTTTTCCCTCCTAAAAAGTAAGGGGAAATGTGTGTGCATCTTATGGAGCGAATGCAGGCGACGCAGCTATCCCAGAAGCCAGAACAGCAAGAGGGATTGCTGCTTTCACTGTGCAGCGATCCCTTTTGCTGTTCTGGCTTCTGGGATTCAAATTATTTTTCTTCTTGTTCTCCTCCAAAAACTAGGTGCGTCTTATGGTCTGGTGCGTCTTATAGAGCGAAAAATACGGTAATTGTTTGTTGTTCCTAAATAAGCCAGTCCACTTTGAGAATCCTAGATTTCATACTTCCTCAGTGTCCTCACATCTTGATCTCGAGTCCTAGCAAAGCGGAGCACTCGTGTCCCAGATTTCAGTAAGCCTGCTTCTGACGCGGGCTGCTTTGGTATCAGAGATTCTGCCAAATGCTGATGTTTTCTAGTAACATCTGTTTAAAACCATCTCAAAGCCAAGAAAAGATTCAAATCTCTCTCTCTCTCTCTCTCTCTCTCTCTCTCTCTCTCTCTCTCTCTCATTATAGTAAACAAACCAACAACACCCAAACCTCACCAACAAATTGAAAGTAAATAAATGTTGTTAATATGATTTTACCAAGCCAGAGGGGAAATGTCTAAAGTTCAGAATCTCTGTTCAGAAATGACACTTAGCTGCAACTATGGTAATCCTTATCCAAAATAGCGGAGTAAACCTTTTGTTGATTGGTCTAGATGAGCACTCTGAAAAGTGAATTGCGTGCACGTGCACACACACGCACGCACACACACGCACACAGACACACATAAAGTCTTGCCAGAAGCCAGCTCTGTTTTCTGTGCCTTTACTCAGGTCATTTTGCTTCTCATTTTTTAAAACTGCAGATGAGTTCTTTTAGGAATTAGCAGCTGGTTAATACTTTGCAAATCCTAGGATAGCACTGGCAGGTGTTGCCTAATCTCTTCTTCACAACTATTCCACCTCTGTAACATGGCCAGCGGGCCTTGATTCCCCTGAAATAGCAAGGAATTAGCAGGACAGATTCTGGCCCCAGATGGGACTGCATTAAATACACTAAAATCGAGGGATGAGAGCACTGCTACATCCATTACATTGTGTTTATGTGTAATATATGCAATATACGCAATATAATAAACACGGTTAAAAACAGCTCAGAAAATAATGGCAAATGAATTGAAATGAAATAAATGGAGAAAAACATGTCAGAGATCTATTCACCCAGCTAGGAAAGCTTGTCGGAACAAAGATGTCTTCAGCTGTTTCCTGAAAGTGTAGATAGTGGGAATTTAATAATAATAGTAATATGCAAACAAGCAGTGAAGTTTAACAGTGCAATGCCAACTGAGAATGGAACCTACAGTGTAGCCTATAATTTTCTGAAACATACGAGGGATTTTTGCAGTAGTGGAAAGTATCCCCTAAGATAGGGCACTGCAAAGCACTTAATTGGGGTGGGGGTGCTGAAGGTGGCTTGCCTAAGACCACCTCATGAGAGAGAAATAGAATCCAAGACCTCCTGCTTTGTTCTTCAAACTCTTACCACTATTTTATAGTCATATCCATATGACTTCATTTTTTATTTAGTCTTTGAGGCAAAACACAAGTTGTAAATGTGAGATATGGATGGTCATAGCCTTTTTATTCATTAAGCTGAGCCGGAAAAGTGTGTCCCACTTGCTGACCAAGCTTCAGCTTGGCCCAAGGAATTTCAGCCCTGTCAGCAGACTGCTTTGCGTCTGCAGGCAAAGGTTGGCATTTTCAATCTTAGTTGCTATCTCAGGTTAATATTCACTCTTTGGAATCCCCTCAATGTGGGACACATGCCAAAGTAACATTTTAATTAACTCAAAAGTGGCATCCAGCCATGAGGTAATAACCTCATCACACAAGACATACTCGAATAAGTAAGTAGAAACTTCAGTTCTTCTAACTCCTTATTACTTGGAAACCCCCACTGAGCACTTCCCTGATAAGAATGGAATCATGTTTTCTGGACTGTCAGTGCCTGAGGTAGATGATGCTGAATGTGCAGGTGTGTATGCTGTGATTTTAAAAAATCAACAAATTAAAATGTCTGCTCCAAAGTTTAATGCCCAAAATGAATGTGCCCATTTCTTTTATAAATGCAATAATGCAAATTGCTTTTTTGCATTTTTTCCCCTGGTGGTAAGATAACTTTGATAAGAAAGAAAACAAAACTCAAGAGTATCTGATTAGGAGACACTGTATTTAGTCCTTCTGTAAGGGGAAGAGTTTTGCTAGAGTTGCCTCTATAGTGAAGATCGTGGTATGGGATGTGACTGTGACAGCAGTGAGGAAGCAGCAGCCCCAATGGGGCTTGACATTAGGGGAGAAAAGGGACATTATCATGATGGCTAGGGTTGCCTTGCCATCGTGAGACCAAAGGGTGAGAAATAAGACAACAGGGATATTAAAGAGCATTTCCCACCCTCTACAGTGCAGTTGGGAGTTGTTCAGGTAGCACATGGGTAGGCAAACTCCGGTCCGCAGACGGTCCAGGAATCAGCATGTTTTTACATGAGTAGAATGTATCATTTTATTTAAAATGCATCTCTGGGTTATTTGTGGGGCATAGGAATTTATTCCTTTTTTTCCAAAATATAGTCCAGCCCCTCACAAGATCTGAGGGACAGTGGACCGGCCCTCTACTGAAAAAGTTTGCTGACCCCTGAGGTAGCACCTAACCCTCCCATGTACCCTTCCTTGATGATGAGCACATTGACCAGGTCACGTTATTGAAGCCTAGCAATATGTTTGTGGTACCTAATTGACTGTGGCCAGGTGTGTTTTTGGTCTTCCCTAGGATGCCATTGCAGGGGGCGGAGGGCAAGGAATTATATTAGTTTGGCTGACTGTTCAGTGGATCTTCTCAAAAGATGAATCGTGGAGGAAGGTCTGGAACCAATAGGCAAGAGATTCCATCATCCTTTTGGGGGCCACACCAGGGTCGTATTCTTGGAAGCAGTGTCTTGAGTGGCAACTGTTTGAGAAACACCATGTTGCTTTTTACAGAGAGGGTAGATTTGTCCAGAAGGACAAGTCAGAATTGAACTGGGCCACACTGGAAGGGAAGAACGAGAAGGGGCGCAAGTGTTCTTCAACAGCCAAACCAACTTTCTTGATCATAGAATGAATTTAATCTCATTGCTTGCCTGCATGCAAGTTGCAAGTTATGTTAATGAGTGAATAAAAGCTATGGCTTATTTAATCCTAGCACAGTGTCTGCTTCGTTCTTTCCGTCTGCAATAAGGTGGCAGCTGACTGTCCCAGCCGCATGCAATGATCCAGCTTGGAGAGTGGCGTTGGTGCCTTGGACAGTTGGCTGCAAGAACTTGGGAAAATCCCAGAGCAGCTGTGTTTGGTCTCCAGGGCAAAATGCCACCTGCACCAGTCTTTAGCTGGCAAGCAGTCCATGGAAAGCATTAATATATCAGCTCTAGGAAAGCAAGCATTTCCTGATTACTAGCCAGTATATTCTCTGATTATGTACTTCACCCAAATGTGTTTAAGTGTTCTTGAAGCGTAATTGTAAAAACAGGGTTAATATAGTGCTTATTTCTAAACTGCAGTTGTCTTGTTTACAATCTGATTGAACAAAATTGTTATTACTATTACATGGGATCATTAACATTGGACTTTTGAGTGACATATGTAACAAAGAGGTATGTTCCTATTTTCTGGAGGTCAGTGCTTTGCAGGTATCGTGATCATATACCAGCACATTCCCCCAAAATAAGTCCTAGTTGTATTTGTCTGTTTCATTAAATGGTCTACTAGTTCCTTTCACATCCCTGCCGGAAATGTGGTCTGGAGGTACCACACACTATTTTGGGGAAATTACCACTCCATTGTAGTTTTGAACCCAGGTCCTGCATAGTGTCTCTTAGAAGGCATGCACACACTCCAAGAGGCTGCTGATGAGAAAAGTGGAGCTTCAAATAGCTTCAAAGGAAAATGGAAATAATAAATAAAGATGTACAGTTGTGAGGGAAAAAAGAACAATAAAAAGGGTACTTTATAGCATCCCCTCTAATGATGCTAATGTTAATTTCGCCGCTGTGGTGGAAATTGTATTTCCTCTGACTTTATCATATTAAGAAAAAACCTCTACAATAAATTGGTTGAGGATTTCTCATTAGGGTAATCTAAGTGTACCACCCTGTTGTATGTTTCTGTGGGCGCAGAGCAATGGAGCTATTCTAAGTCTCTCTCTCATTTCTGCAGCATGAAATCCCAAAAGCATGTTGCTGTCTTTTTACCACCCCAAAAATTAATACAGCGGTACCTCGGGTTACATACGCTTCAGGTTACATACGCTTCAGGTTACAGACTCTGCTAACCCAGATATAGTACCTCGGGTTAAGTACTTTGCTTCAGGATGAGAACAGAAATTGTGTTCCGGCAGCACGGCGGCAGCAGGAGGCCCCATTAGCTAAAGTGGTACTTCAGGTTAAGAACGAACCTCCGGAATGAATTAAGTACTTAACCTGAGGTACCACTGTATTCTGTTCAGCTGTTAAGGTTGTATCTTTTGGCCTAAGCCTACCTTTGTTGCCTGTAAGAAATAGGTGGCAGATGGAACTGACAGCAGCAGTTTGCTCTGCGTCAGAGAGCGTAGCATCACATGAGGTGATGTCAGAACAGAGGGACTCATCATTTCCATTGCACATGCAGAGCTCATCATAGAGCCTTCTGGATCAATGTGCATTGCTCTGTCAACAAATTCTGTTTAATGTGATGAGGAGGAATTTACGCTGCTAAGGGAAACAGCTGGCTGAGTTACTTTGTTTGGATTTCTGCCTTTATTTTTGGCTTGCTGAGTAGAAGAGCAGGTATCTTGTATCACATCGGTTATGCCATTCCAATGTTTGTGTTAAGTGATTCAGAGAATTAATGGAAGCTAGACATGCATTTAGTATAAGAGACAAATGAGCTGTCAACATGGTCAGAAGGGTGTCTGTACAAGCTGTGAGATAACTCTTGATGGCTGTAAAGGAGCCCAAATTATTATTAATATTATTTTTCTTTAAATGACTTGACATTATGCAGTTCATATGAAATTGGAAATTGTGGCTTCCCCTAGGATTTGCCGATTAGAAGGTCGGCGGTTCTAATCCCCACGACAGGGTGAGCTCCCATTGCTCGGTTCCAGCTCCTGCCAACCTAGCAGTTCGAAAGTACGTCAAAGTGCAAGTAGATAAATAGGTACCGCTCCAGCGGGAAGGTAAATGGCATTTCTGTGCGCTGCTCTGGTTCGCCAGAAGCGGCTTTGTCATGCTGGCCACATGACCCGGAAGTTGTACGCCGGCTCCCTTGGCCAGTAAAGCGAGATGAGCGCTGCAACCCCAGAGTCGGTCACAACTGGACCTAATTGTCAGGGGTCCCTTTACCTTTTTACTACATGAACTAGGCCCAGAGACATCGAGATCATATCTTGTGCATCCCACAAGGAAATTGGAAGCACCTGCTTCTGTTTGAAACTATTGTTTCCTCATGAAGTTCAAACTTTGGAAACTGTGGTTAATTTAAACTATGCTTTCGGAACAGGTAAGTACAGTGGTGCCTTGGGTTACAAATGCTTCGGGTTTACAAATGCTTCAGGTTACAAACTCTGCTAACCTGGAAGTAGTACCTCGAGTTGAAACAACGTCAGATCCTGGGGTGAATACAGGTCCCCTGCCACCTTGACGATATCGGAGCCAGTCAGGCGGTTGGCGCTGAAAATGGCTTCGTTCATGACATCTGTCCAGAACACTTTATCCTCAAAGACTGTGATGGCAAAAGGATGAGAAGTTTGCTCCAGGATGAGAACGGAAATCACGTGCCAGCGGCGCGCCGGCAGCAGAAGGTCCCATTAGCGAAAGCGTGCCTCAGATTAAGAATGGTTTTGGGTTAAGAACGGATCTTCAGAACGAATTAAGTTCGTAACCCGAGGTACCACTGTACTTGAAACCAGTTTGATCCTGGCTGTTTTAACT
The DNA here is from genome assembly GCF_964188305.1 of Podarcis bocagei. Lineage (NCBI taxonomy): Eukaryota > Metazoa > Chordata > Lepidosauria > Squamata > Lacertidae > Podarcis > Podarcis bocagei. The sequence continues at coordinate 58,935,751 of NC_138134.1, forward strand.
TCCATCTAAATAAATCACGGTCCCCTGATTTCATGTCATAAGGAACTGTGGTTGTTGTTGTTTCAGAGGAAGCAAAACCTTTACATCTTCTCTTGGGTGCAAAAAAGGAGGGATCTAGAGAACATACAACCCTAAGACTCGCCTTGGCTTGTTCACATTCTGGGAAACCATGGTTTCCCATTACATCTCAATAGGTATTGCATATTGCTCAACTGTCCCAATTTAAGCGGGACATTCTAGAATTACAGAAGCCACCCCAGCTTCTGATTGGATCACAGAATGTCTCATTTTTGGTCCAGTGCTCTGGTGCAAGTCAGCTGGCTCCTGCAAGAGCACTGGAACAAAAACCGCTAGTTTCTTGGTCTTGTGCTTTGCCATAAGTCAGCTGGCTCCTGCGAGAGCCCAGGACCAAAGAAACGAGTGTCCTGATTTGGATCACCTTGATGCTGGAGGGTATGGGTTTGCTGTACTAAATGTAGCCTATGCAATGTTTTAGTTGAGCTAGCATTAACATTCTATTATGTCAGTACTGAGCCCATACAGATAGTCAAATTTCCTGGTGATCTCCTTTACTCCAGGGAAGCTTGAAGGTCTATCTGATTCATTCTGTCATGTAGGAGGTAAAGTTTCACTATATATTAGGTGCAAATGTGTGTTAGAATGGTCATAAACTCAGTCAGTACTGTGGTGTTGCACATGCAAGTGGTGTGTTTGGAAATATTCCTTTTTGCCCAGTAAGAGATGGAACATATTATACAAGCCTGGATGTTTTTTAAAAAACGGGATTTAGTTCTTGAGCACACATGGAGGAAATGACAGGCTTTAATTTGCCATTGCACCATTAACAGTATTATTTTGCTGTGTGACATCAATGATTCCGTCAGACAGTTCAGAAATCATCATTTGCCTTCTCACCATTACCTTTAATTGGAAAAAGAAGGATGTCCTGTTAATCTCAAATTGCTTACTTCAGAAATGCAGTAAGATTAACAAACTTGATCAGTGTCAGAGAAAGTAGATAAATAGATAATAGGCTTGGTGATAAATGGAGCATTTTCATAAGGTACAGAATTCTGTATGGAATTCAGAATATTTAATAACCTTACAAAAATAATTGTTTTGATTGTGTGTTTTAAAAGATTAACCGTTTGGACTAAACCTGGCTTTATATTCATTTGTGGAAATATAATTAACTTAATGAATATGATGAATTCACTATAATGAAGTATAATGAATTTTGCCAAAAGGGAGGTTGCTAAAAGGGGCTCTTTTCTTTTTACAAATATATACTAGTAAAATAAATAAATTTAAAAGGTAGGCTATATAAACAGTGGCCACATTAATTATCACATGGGGGGGGGGGATCCCAGTTTTGTCTGATGTGTTACAACTAGTCCATAAGTTTTTTATTCTATATCATAAGCATCCTCCAGCAGTTCAGTGGTGGAACTATTCTCAGAATTTGATCCTTGTACAAAAACTGTCTTTGAAGAAACCTCCGTTTTATAATTGGGCTGCCAGGGGTTGAGAGGGACAACAACACTGCAGAATGTTATTAAGCAGAATAATACCTTGTGTTGAATATATTCTTATTCCTAGGAGAGTTCAAAATGATAAGCTGGTTATAAAATTTACCTCTGTTCCTGCATAATTCTTTGCAGAAGAATCATAAAGCCAAGGGTAAATGCGAAGATACTTAGAATCCGTTTAGCAGTGGCATCAAGGCTCCTTTTGCAAAGTAAATGTTCTGGGTCACCACGGCCTCCATCTGAACAAAAGGTTGCCTGTACTTGCATATGAAATGAAAGCAGGAGCCAAGAAAATGCAGTACTTAGCGTGGCAGTTGCCATATTGGTGAGCAAATACATGACTGAACCAGGATCTTCAGCTTTCACAGCTTGAGCTCTTCACAATATGGCTACAGTATTCTAGTTCGTGAAGTCAGCTGCTGAAGGATTGCATCGCTAAGAGCAGATTTGGTTGATTTTTATTTAGTGCATTCACATTTCACCTTTTCCTCCAAGGTGCTCAAGGTGGGCTACATGATTCTCCCACTCACTTAATCCCAACAACAATCCTATAAAATAGACTGAGGGGCTCAAGGTCCCCATCCAACACTCTTAATCACTTCACCACCAATAGCTCCATCACCAAAGGTGGCTTCTGAACAGTCACTGCAAGCTTGAAAGCAGAAACTGATCTGAATGCTTCAGCCACGTAACTGATATCATTATCACGAACACCGTTAAGATCATAGCGCAGCAAATAAAACATAGCACAAATACTCATTGATGATCCTATTGTATACTGAAATTATTCATTCCAAATCTGGAAAGGGAAAGAATTTTTTTTTAATATATATATATAATATGCTTTTAAATGTGTTTTCAAAAGCATGAGATGCGCAAATAACAAATATATCTGGACCTTTCTTTCCTTGACTGAAGGTTTCCCAGCCTTTGCAATCTTTAGTAAGTGTATTTTCAACAACTTCAAAATCATGAAGGCTACAAACAGAGGGTTAAGCCTGGTGTTTTTCATACTCGAGAGTAGACCCATGTGTTGTATCCAACGTTAGTTATACAGTAGACCCATTGAAATTAGTTGAAATGACTAATGTAAGTTTAGTAATCTCATTGGGTCTTCTCAGAGTAGAACTTAATTCAATGTAGCCCATTGAAATAATAGACTTAAATTAATTTCAGCGGGTCTACTCTGATTCAGCTGGATATCACTCATAAAATATGAGGGGTTTTTCCCATGGATCTGACAAGAGTATGCTATCTGTAATGTATTCTCTTAAGAGATAATTTGCCTACTGCTATTTTAGAGGATTTGAAACAGTGGTTTATGGGAGACTCCACTCTCTCTCCTCCCCCTCCTTTTTTTTTCTACAAGGATTGCTCTCCAGGTACATACTGCTTGTACATTCAAAGCCTAGTGCATGGTGTTTATGGAAGGAAATGTCAGATTCTTTAGTCATAATAAAAGAAAGAGAATTCTTAAGACAGCCAGCGCCATGGAGGTTGCTGTTTTCCTCTTTTATGTCTTCAGAATGACTGGGAATGGTTGTATTGACAAGAGATTGTCCTAGCAGGAGGCAAACCTGTGAACTGGTTGGAAGAAAGAGATTAAAAAGTAAAGGATTAGTATCTCCTCGAAGACAAGTGCATATATACCTTAAGTTCATCACTTTAAAATGGAGAATGTTGAGACTAAGGTTTATTTCTGTGCACCATGTCCACCATGTATAGATGGAGGTCTGGTTTGCACAACATGGCAAGCCAATCTTCCGAGACCACACAAATGTTTGGGCTGCCAGGGAGGAGCTTGTGGCCACTTTGTCCTCCCCCCTTGTTGTTTTGACTGCCACACTGTTCTGAGTGTGTCATCTGTTGTTGTTTTTAAAAGATATTTATTAAGATTTTCAAAATATTACAAAAGAAAAAAGAAAAATACAAAATAAAAATAGTTAAAAACAATTCAGTCTTTCAATCACTTATCTTTCATTTGCTTATTTCCCGGACCTCCTCACGCCTCCCTTTTCTGTATTCCAATTCAGTTTGTTAGTTCAGCAAATCCCTCCCCTCTTTGTTTATCCTAGTCTTCAATCTTAAAGTATTGTAACATTAGATTTTTACCTATTAATAGTCCATTTTTTCATATTCCCTTATAACATTACAGCTAGAAACCACTTAGTTTCTATCCAACATCATTCTAACATTCATTAATTTTACAATATTTCTGTAAATAGTCTTTAAACTTTTTCCAATCTTCTTCCACCGACTCTTCTCCCTGGTCTCGGATTCTGCCAGTCATTTCTGCCAGTTCCATATAGTCCATCACCTTCATCTGCCATTCTTCCAAGGTGGGTAGATCTTGTGTCTTCCAATACTTTGCAATAAGTATTCTTGCTGCTGTTGTGGCATACATAAAGAAAGTTCTATCCTTCTTTGGCACCAGTTGGCCGACTATGCCCAACAGGAAGGCCTCTGGTTTCTTTAGAAAGGTATATTTAAATACCTTTTTCATTTCATTATAGATCATCTCCCAGAAAGCTTTAATCTTTGGGCACGTCCACCAAAGGTGAAAGAATGTACCTTCGTTTTCTTTATATTTCCAACATTTATTATCGGGCAAATGATAGATTTTTGCAAGCTTGACTGGTGTCATGTACCACCTGTATATCATTTTCATAATATTCTCTCTTAGGGCATTACATGCCATAAATTTCATACCTGTAGTCCACAACTGTTCCCAGTCAGCAAAAATAATGTTATGTCCAACATCTTGTGTCCATTTAATCATAGCAGATTTCATCGTTTCATCCTGAGTATTCCATTTCAACAGCAAGTTGTACATCTTTGACAAAATCTTAGTTTTAGGTTCTAACAGTTCTGTTTCTAATTTTGATTTTTCCACCTGGAAGCCAATTTTCTTGTCCAAATTGTATGCCTCCATTATCTGATAATAATGAAGCCAGTCTCACACTTTATCTTTTAATTTCTCAAAACTCTGCAGTTTCAATTTGTCTCCTTCTTGTTCCAAAATTTCCCAATATTTCGGCCATTTGGCCTCTATATTGAGCATTTTCTGAGCCTTTGCTTCCATCGGTGACAACCACCTTGGGGTTTTATTTTCAAGTAAGTCCTTATATCTTATCCAGACATTTAACAATGCTTTCCTAACAATATGGTTTTTAAATGCTTTATGTGCTTTAACCTTGTCATAGCACAAATATGCATGCCACCCAAAAACATTATTAAAACCTTCTAAATCCAAAATGTCTGTGTTCTCAAGAAGCAGCCATTCTTTCAGCCAGCAGAATGCTGCTGATTCATAATAAAGTTTAAGGTCTTGCAGGGCAAATCCACCTCTGTCCTTTGCATCAGTTAATATTTTAAATTTTATTCTGGGCTTCTTGCCCTGCCAGACAAATCTAGAAATGTCTCTCTGCCACTTCTTGAAACAGTCCATTTTGTCCAAGATTTGCAATGATTGAAACAAAAATAACATTCTTGGCAATACATTCATCTTTATAACAGCAATTCGACCTAACAAGGAAAGCTTCAAGTTTGACCATATCTCTAGGTCCTTTTTCACTTCTGACCAACATTTCTCATAATTGTCTTTAAATAGGTTTAAGTTCTTAGCGGTCATATTAACCCCCAGGTATTTTACTTTCTTAACCAATGTTAAACCTGTCTCCTTCTGAAACCTCTCTTTCTCAATCGGTGTTAATTTTTTCTCAAGCACCTTAGTTTTTAACTTGTTCAACTTAAATCCTGCCACATGACCAAATTCCTGAATCAATTCTAATACTCTTTTAGTACTAGATTCTGGATCCTGTAATGTCAATACTAAATCATCTGCAAAAGCTTTCAATTTGTACTGTTTGGCTCCAACCTGTATACCTTTGAGTGTGTCATCTGAACTGGGACTCGTGTCTAAACTCTCTCCTCACTAACCACAAGCTGCAGACAAGGTGTATCCCTTGCTCATGATTAGCAGAGAAAGAGCTCAACCATGAGCCTGGGTTCAGACACCACACTAAACCAAACTTAGCTCAGTGTAGCACCAAAGTAAAAAAATAGGCCAAGGAGGAGCACAGCAGCTACAATCTCTTCTCCAGAAACCTGTACATTCAGTTTGGTTTACTGCATCACGTGATCCAGGTCAGATTGTTTCATATAGGAGAGGAGAGCTCTGGGATGCCTTCATGAGACTATGTTGATTTTTTTGAAAATTAAAAAGGCACCCCAGTACATAAAATAGGATGTGAATAAATTGGGGGGGGGGCGGGGAGTAAAGTACCGTGCACTATTTGCTTCTGTTCAAGTAAATACCCTCCAGGATGTAGGGTGTGATTGGAAGGTGTGATTTTTAAAGTACTTCAGGATATTTTGCCTTTGTAGTTGTGCAAGATACAATTATTCAAGCCAGGACAGAAATAAATACTCTCTCTTGCTGCCCCCCTCCCCCACAATCCTTTATGTTGTAAGCTTCCATAAGACAGCCGTTCATTACAAAATCCCTCGCTCTGTGCTAGCCTTAACAATGTTTCCAGAGACACTATAGGCATTCCTGTGAACTGAATTGGAAACACTGACCAAAGAAGCTCTCCCTTCCCCCTTTCTCTGCTGTCTGTTTGTTGTGCAATCAGTGTGTAAGATCTCCGAGATGAGATTGCCATGTGTGCACTGTGGAAAGGTCAAATTACATTAGGAGGAGCAGGAGAAGTAGAGACATCTTGTCCCTTGCCAGCCATTTACTGTAATAGCTGTTCTATTAATTGAAAAAAACTCTCCTGCTGTCCAGCAAACAAAACTCCAAATCCTCTGTCCGTTCAGTACTTGAGAGCATTTGGAGCATTCAGATCGAGGGATTATCGTTGTAGCAAAGGGCTTCAGAGAAGCATATCTGAAATGTGCCAATTTAGTTGCCCTGAAGTCCTGTCTTCCATGTGCTGCTGTACATGCAAGAAGGCATAAAATCATTGTCAGTGCTGCTTGCTAAATGTCTTTACATAAGAAGTATTCATAGACGTTTTCAGTTTCTGCTGCTTCCATATTTGTAAGCCTATGTGGACTCTACCTGCAGGTGTCTCCATTTCCATTCCCCCCCCCCATTCCTACTTCATAAATGTACTGTACAGTACTTGAGTACTGTGTTCATTCTCTATTGACAACATGTAGGGCTGGTTAATGCATGTACAGTGGTACCTCGGGTTAAGTACTTAATTCGTTCCAGAGGTCCGTTCTTAACCTGAAACTGTTCTTAACCTGAATCACCACTTTAGCTAATGGGGCCTCCTGCTGCTGCCGCGCCACCAGAGCACAATTTCTGTTCTTATCCTGAAGCAAAGTTCTTAACCTGAAGCACTATTTCTGGGTTAGCGGAGTCTGTAACCTGAAGCGTATGTAACCTGAGGTACCACTATATTTCTATCAGCTAATGGGTACAGGGTCAAGCGGTTACTTGCATGTGTGAATGAGCCCTCACAGTTGCAACACCACAATTGAAACTTTTACACAAGTTTTTACAAATCCATTCAGTGTACACATTCAGCTAATCATTGATCAAATGGTGTACCAAGCTATAGTGCCAAACTGTGGCAAAGTTTACTGCTTTCTGGCAAAGCCCCTGATCATATAGGCATTTGTCAACATGGCATGAGCGGTATGCAAGTTATTATCCTGTTCCCTTTTTTTGGTCACCTTCTTTCCCTAACAACAGTATCATATGTGTATATGTGACATTGGCCTGTTTCACACACCTCATTGAACCATAGTTTAAAACAAACTATGGTTTAATGTGAATTCTGCTCAAAAGTCTCTGCAACGCTATTACACTGATCTTGCTGCTGCCATGCTGTTGATGAAGCAAACCAGAACCTGCTTGCTGCAGTGTTCAAACCCAGACCTGTGGTTTGTTTTCCCCAAACAAACCATGAGTGGTAAATGAAAATAAATATTTTTTATTGCTCAGGGTTTAGAAAAAACCTTGGGTCACACAAAACAGCAAACCCAGACCCTGGCTTATTTTGCTCGCAGTGTGGCTGGCGTGTTGCAGGAAAATCGAGGGAACTTTTGTGTAATGTGCACCAGCACACTGCTTGTTCACATTAAACGATAGTTTGTGAAACAAATCATGACTCATGTTCATACAACACTCACAGGGGCGGGAGGCATATTCACATTTCATCCATGGCTTAAAACCAGCTAAGATGTAGCATAGTGTGTGGACCAGTTCATAGCGATGAGTTGCTCTGCTTGATGAGTCAGCTCTGCCAGGGGATTTACAGAGCCAGCTGACTGACATTTACAGCAGCCTTGATGGTATCCTTACACTTCAATGCTTAACCAGATTTGCAGCAGTAATGTAGTAGAGGAGGCAAGGTGAAAAGTCCTGACTGTGCAGGAAAGCAGGCCAGGTCCAACATTTGCCAAGCCCTTTCAGGCTGGCCTAGTGGTAAAAGCTGATGCTTCTGGAATCAAAAGATTCGTGGTTCTGGATCTGACACCCATTCTGTTGATTTGTGGCTGTATCTGCCTATGCTTGGTCACTTAGCTGTTGCTGCCTCTCCTGTCTCTTTAGCATTGGGCCCTCCATCTTTCTCAAGCAGCAGAATCATGGCATGACCAAAACAAAAGAAAAAGAAAGTTATTTTATCTACTGCTGCAGTCGAAGTACTTCTTCCTCCCTTTATAAGTGTCAAACCAGGGGGCCTTCTGGGATTGCATATAGAAATGATATAATTTCCTGCCTCTTGTACTTTGAATCAGGCTTTTTATATATTAATATTAGCCTTCGTGGAATTCAAGTGGGGTGCCTTGAGTATTTGACAACAATACTAATGTTAATACTATGTTAACAATGGCTAAGGCAAAATAATGTTACTTGCATTGTGTCAGCCTTATCCTTATGAATCCTTATGAATATCAAGTATGTTAGGGGACAGCAAGATCCACAGTTGGGAATGTCCATCTGTTCTCTCTGCTGAAATTCTTTCTATTCCGTTACTGGTAAATAAAGGATCACATGTGAGCAACAAGAATCAGCACTTCATTATCAAGCAGACAAACCCTCCACAAGAAACTGATTGTACTACTTTTGCAAGGTTTACATATATTAATTTATTGAAAAGTTATTACTTTTGCAAAGTTTACATATATTAATTTATTTTTTATTATATATTGCTCTTGATGGGGAAGAAAATTATTGATTGTTAAGATATCCTAAAGGACCAGTTTTGCCCAGAAGCAGGCAATAAGCATGTTAGTTGGGAGTTGCATTGAGTTCTGTTTTAAAACAAGATTAAGTTACCCTCTTCTCATCACCACCAGTGAAATGGAATTGGTTTGTCTCAAGTCAGGAACAGTCTTTGCTAATGTCCTGCAATACTAATATCACTCATGATAGTATTCATGAATCCATGTAAGTTCCCACATCCATTGCAGTCAAGATGCTTCCATCTCTAGTCACTCAGAAAAAGTGTTCACCAGTGACTCTAAGGTAAAGGTAATGGGACCCCTGACCATTAGGTCCAGTCGTGACCGACTCTGGGGTTGTGGCGCTCATCACCAGTGACTCTAGGATGGTGCAAATTGTGTCCACAAATATCCCAGCATAGTGCCAACCAAACAACCCCACAATAACACAGCAATCAATGATACAGTCACAAACACAAAAACATCAGCTTCACCCACAGTTTAGCATTCTTACATTCAGTTTATTTCATTGGGATATATTAAAAAATACTGACATGTCTAACTGTTCGTCTGAAAGCAATTGAACATAGATAGTTGCCTCACCTTTTCTGGATTATGCCTAAAGTTGGTACCATTTGTTTTAATAAATCTCTGTTGTTGTGTATGAATTCTACTGTCTGCTACCAACTACGTGCTTTTTCAAGACCTCCTTATTGTGCATCATTTCACAATCCTAATTTACACACTCTTGACTGAAGGATCTCAAAGAAGTTTATTATTTGAAGATCAGGGAATCCATCAAAAACATGTAAAACCAAAGTTAAGCATTTTTTTTCAACTACACTAGTGTGTGTTTTAAGTAAATCTGTAGAACATGCTGGCTCACAAACCAGCAGTAGAATGAGACCGTGTAAAATTAATTAACTGTCCACTTCTTAGCAGGTCAGAAATAGGCCATCCTTCAAAAAACCATAAGCAAGCAGGAATGAGGGATTGTTCTGGAGAAATCATTTTACTGCTGAATAAACCTTGCTCCTAATAATAATCTCAATTCCAGTGGCTGGAATATCTAAACAAAGCCCTGTCTGATAACACATGAGAAGGATGAAAAGTATATTTTTGTTAACAAAGGGTTCAGTTGTGTTTGAGAGCTCTTCCGTTTTAAAATGTCACGAAGTGAATACTGCAGAATATATTATTTCCTTAATATGTTTTTATACTCTCTATAGATACTCTGTAAAGGATAGCAACAGACTGATAAAATGAATCCATTGATAGTCTTGTTCTGCTCCATGCATTAAGGAATTGCATAGAGTGCAGCACAACAATTGTCCTTTGGATTGTTTATACTGGATTCAGTATGATGATGATGATGATGATTAAATTTCTATACCAATCTTCATCCGAGCATCACAAGGTAGTTTATAATATACAAACACAAAATAACATAGTAACAAACAAAATCCATCACACACACACACACACACAGAGAGAGAGAGAGAGAGAGAGAGAGAGAGAGAGAGAGAGAAAGAGTTTTGAAGACCATGGATTGTTTAATTAACCAAAGGCCTTGGGAGAAGAGGAATGTTTTTGCCTGGTGCTTAAATATACGTAACAAAGGCACCAGCCAAGCCTCCCTGGGGAGAGGATTCCACAAGCAAGGAGCCACCACAAAAAGGCCCACACTTGTGTTGCCACCCTCCAGACCTTTCATGGAGGAGGCACGTGGAGAAGGGCCTCAGAGGGTGATTGCATGATCTGGGTTGGTTAATATGGGGAGAGGTGGTCCTTAAAATATTGCAAACCTGAAGCATTTAAGGCTTTATAGATCAGGCATTAGTAAACTAGTGGAAAGGAATATGAAAATAATTGAATTATAAGAACAAAGATGAAATTTGAATAATATTATGTCAAGCTTAAATATTTAAATATTTGATAACAAGAGGCAAAATTGGAGACATAATTGTTGAAATATACAACTTAAAACAACTTTTGAGAGATGGTGAAGTATGGCGGAATATGATTTTGTAATTAGGAACACAGAAAAGGGAGACGTGAGGGAGTCATGAAAGAGGGTTATGGAAATGACACTTAAGAAAGTGAATTATTTTCTTTTTTGTGCTTTTTTATGTATTTTTTACTTGTATTTTTGTATGTTTTCTATGCTTCCTTTTTGTTTTTTGTTTTTGATTTAAGTTTGTTGCACTGTTTGAATTGCTTAAAATCTTTAATAAATATTTTATTAAGAAAAATATATAGATCAAAACCAGAACTTAGAATTGGACCTGGAAACTAACTGGCAGCCTGTGTGGTTTGGCCAGAACTGGCATAATATGCTCAAACTGTCTTGTCCTGGTGAGCAACCTGGCTGCTGAATTCTGCACCAGCTGAAGTTTCCAAACTGTCTTCAGAGGCAGCTCCATGTATGCCGTGTTGCAGTAATCTAACCTAGATGTAGGGAAAGGGTTTCTGCACTATTCAGTGTTTTGAAGGATCTCTGTTAGAGATTGTGTCTTTCAGATACCTCACTGGTTATGTAGTCCCATACAAATAATATTCCATGACATCTGTTCTAGTGGTGCGGCTCAGGTAATTTTGGACACAGGACTCTAGGGAGTCCCATTGTCCTGCTTCACTTCCATATAAAACATACAGTGAATGTTTCTCCCCCTTGACAACCTTGATAATTTGTTAGATATACTGCTGTTGTTGCTGTTATCATCTTTATCATCATCTGCTACCACTACCATGAACATATGTTTCTTAATGGGAAGCTTGTCTAGACATGTATAGGATTGTGCTGTGAATTACAACTATACAGGACTGCGGGAGATCCTTTGGAGACACAGAAATTCATATATGCTTCGAGACTGTCAGGTTTTTTTACTTCCACATGATGAGAAATCTGAAACCTACATAACATCAAGTAGAATCTGATCTAGTCAAGTCTCCCATGCTCTCTCCTGCATTCCATTTTAGGTTTGATCTGAGATCCAGTCCATGTTTGAAAGGATGCATTCATCGTGAAGAGTAGTTTTCTTCAACAAATCAAAACAGAGGCACTTTAAATAAGTGTGTGAGTTCTATCCTTTCTCTGTAGCCATGGTAGGAGCAAAAGAAGCACTTCAGAAGGCATTTGATCACAGGGAGGTCCTAGCAGAGAGTCACAGAGTAGAGTAAAGAATGCCAAGTAAGAAACATCACAGCCAGATTATGTGTGTTTCTCACAGATCCTTCTGATACTTTGAAGGGAGCAATGGTAGATAGAGTGGGTGTAATTATATTTTTAAAGAAGAGCACCCGGTATTTCAATAGATCCCAGATCTCTTTGAATGGACTGGATTCTCCCTTTCTGCCCATCCACTCTTGCACAGACGTGCTTCAGACATCAATAGCTCCAGTGTCTCTTACTTTGGAAACTTTTATCTGGCCAGCCTAATGCTACATCATCAGTCACACTGCCAGGTGGTTGTTGTTGTTGTTGTGGTTGTTGTTTTGGCTTCTTAACAAGAGGCAAATGCATCTGGAAAGAGATCACTTTGCAAATTCCCTGCTGCACTTCTCACAATCTTTTTTAGTAAGGGGGGAAATAGAGTAAAGAGAGGTGCCATGGGTGAATTGTTCCCTCCACCAAACCTTGAGTGGAATCAGTGGGTGTGCCAGGGCAGGACTCCCTAACTTACTGCTCCTGGTTTGGGCTTTGACTCCAAGCACATTGTCTCATCTACAAGCAGCTTGAGTTCTTCATCCTGTGAGAGGCTGTGTACCCCACTCAGCTACGTTTGGCCAGCCATGGATCCATCCAAGGCTGAGGAGGGGGGTGTACACTAGCCAAGAGGGAAAAGGAGCACAATATGTCTCTGGGAGGGAACAAGAAGCTGTTGTGATGTTCCACAGCTGGAGGCACAGGAGAGTCCCAGGGAGCCATCAGCAACACTGGAAATGCTGGGGCTGGTTTTGATCTGAATTCTGAATGTGTCCCTTAGTTCAGAGCAGAGCTTGAAGTCTTCAAAGCACACCACTTGCAACATCCATGCAAAAAATTGGGAGGGCAAAGAGAAAGAGAAATACCTGAAGCGAAGCATCAGCTGGCACAAAGTCTCAAGCTTCAGCAATTGTCATTTCCTCAGAATGTCACACATGGCCCAGAGGCATTCTGGGGAAATGAAGACGGCACGCAAATGTAGCCTGTGCTGCCCCACCCTGTGAAAATATTTCTAAGAAGAAAAAGAGTCATTTAAATGTCACCCCCTTATGAGCCTGATAGGTTCACAAAGAATTTCTGCTATGCTATTTGTATTTATTCAAAGGTTTTATTGGCAAATTCATATAAGGAAATTCATATGATCATGGGAGGACATCTAACCATACACTTTTCCATTTTCCCCAATTCAGTTTATTAATCCCAGGATGCTCTGAGAGTACTTTATCAGAGGATGCATTCCAAATTCTTAACAGTTCTCTTCAGAAATTCATTACTGATTTTTAGAAAATTGGACAATCAATTGGACTCATGTTTCAAGCTTACATTGTATCAAAACCTTCCAGGGCAAAATTCTTTAGGTCTTTGGTAAACAAATAAATCTTTAGATAATTTATTTAGATAATCTGTCCCTCTTAATAATGTGCTTAATGTCATATTAATTCATCAAACACAAGCCTACCCCAAACAATTTTCATCAGAAAAAGAGTTATTGAATGCATGTTTTCTTGTTTTCTCCCTATTTATTGTTGACTGTGTACTGTTTGCAATGTACGTGATGTTGCAAATGTCCATAAATGTCCTTGATAAAGTTATTAGACATGCTTCATGGAACATAAAGATGCTATCTAAGCAGGCTAGGCTTTCTTTTATTTTTAGCAAATCTCTTGCAGGGAGGTGTAATACAAAAAGATGCACACGGCTTAAACATCAGTTTTGACAACAAGATGCTACTTGTGAAATTTTAGTTTTGACAGCACATGGTCTTGTCAGCTGTATGTATCTGTCAGTACTTGCTCAGCATTGGAAATCAGAATTCATACTGTATCTGAACGTTTTCTTTACCATTTTGGAGCATTCTCTCAGTTTCCTTCTGATTTGATGAAGGTCTATAGAACCCTTCTGTGGAGCAGACTGTCAAAAGCTGGGTGCAGTCGTATCTTTCCTGGGCAAGCTTATGTCTGCTTATGGGCTGAGACACAGCATCTGGTTAACCACAGTTAGAAACAGGATGCTGGATTAGATATGCCTTTTGTTGGATCTTATGTTTGTAAACTGCTAACAAACAATGAGGTTATCTACCGTTGGAATGTATGTGTCAAGCAAGTCCAGCTGTGGTGGCCTCTTCGAACATATAGGTTGTAACTGTTGCTTTCCTCTTAGACAATAGACAAAATTGAGAGTGAACTATGAGGTTTTAAATACCTCATAGTTATCTTTGTAATTGGCTTTAAGAGTAATAACAGCAAGCTGCTCTGAAATTCAGTGTCTCCTGAAGAAAGGATGCCATGAACTCAGCAACTGTTTCTAAACCTCCTTGTTTCATTTCCCATTCATGTTTCCCATTCTTTGTAGAAATATCCCATTGAGATTTTATCTGGGGATGATGGATCCTCTTTTTATGTGTAGCTCACACTGCAGATTTTAAATTAGCCAGTGGAATTCAGCCAAAAATATAGAATGCACTCTTCCATATGTGACCCAGCCTCCTGTGTACACATGTACAAAACAAACTCTGGCATGCTTGAAGCTGCTTTGATAAGACAGGAAGCAGGAGGAGGAAGTGGTAACTGTTAACACAGAATGTGGCACCAGAGCCATATGCACCACCCCAGTCATTTATTTCAGCAAACCATCAAATATATGCTTGATGAAGAACCTATTTTTTGCATCTAGATGGGATGAGGTCAGCTGGTGCAATCTGCCAAGTTACCCCGTTAAAACAACTTGAAACTTGGAAGGGATTTCTGCTTTACAGCATGAAACAAATATAAATATATTTTCACTTCTATATACTACAGCATTGCTGATGCACATGACAGCTCATTGTGGCAGAGAGATTTGGAGATATGGAGAGAAAAGGGTATGTGCAAGAAAAAGAGGCGTCGTTTAAATGGCACCAGGATGCAAGATGGTCTGTAAATTGATGGGAGAGACATAGTGCAGCTGCAATGCGTTTCAGTTAAGAGGGGGATTCTTTTAAGAATTTCACTGTGGGATATACTAGTTCTTATCCAGAAACAACCACAAGGAGCAGCTGTTAAGGGCTTAAATTCAACCACTTGGTGTGGGGGTTTTCCCCCTCATACGGATGTCGCACTATGATGCCATGTGACTGAAGACTGTCTGAGTATGTGTGTTTTCATGAAGGCAAAGGAGCCTATTTGGCCTGGCCTCACCTCAGAGTGGCAGGGCCAATAGCAGCTTGTAGCATAATAGCAAGAAGAGTGTTCCTTGTAAGTTAAACGGGAGAGCTCTCCTCTAAAAGCCCTTGGGCTCTGTTTTTGCAGCTTTCAAGATAAAATATTTAATAAGTATCTGTGGGCGGCAAAGCAAGCTTTCATCTCGAAACCCAATAAATAATATTGCATCCATTTGCAGCCATTGAAGAAATCAGATCATGAAAGGATAACTGCATTCAGATACTTTCCTACTGTGCCGATTTTTTCCTCCTCTTTCTCTCAAAATGTATTTTCTGTCATAATAAAGTTGTACTGTGTATACATTTTGATTGCATTAACTGAGAGGTAAGCTGGTAAAATGGATCTAATGGCTTTATTAAACTAAATTGTGCAGAGCAGAGAAATCGCAATGTTCTTAATAGGACCTACAGAAATTGCTTTTGATAAAAAAAAAGAATCTTAAGACATTTCATTAGATTTTAAATACTCGTTTTAATTAAGTTGTCTAATAATTATTTTTTATTGGAATGCAAGGGTTAGTTATTGGTTCTCTTTACAGGAGATGGGATAAAGTATGTAGGGGTTTTTTTATTTGGAGTTCTATTTTTCACTATAAGCTAATTCTGCATTTGATGACATTCATTTAATGTTGTATTTGATTATTTGAACACATAGTTGTTTTATGAGTGAGGAAAGGACAGAAGCTTATTCTTGATTTAGGCATAAATCCTATCTATGCTTACCTGGGAGTAACCCTTGTTGAAAACAGTGTCTCTGGCTTCTGAATATAAGAAGGTTATATTGGTTATACAACAAATTTCCCTGTTTCCTATTGTCCTCTGAAATGTGTGGCTTTGGCAAAGTGAATAGCCTATGTTTCAGGCCCACGTCATCTCATGATGTTTACTATGTTCAGATTGGCTCTGCATATTTCAAGTTTGAAGGCCAGCACCACTGCCTTCTCCTGCTTGCCTTGACTGCCTGATCTCTGTATACATCTGCCTTTGCTTTTTATATAGTAAACTATGGATGCATTTTCATTCATTGATGTTTTCTTCCTTATGTGGGCTTACCTGAGAACAGTCCTGAGCCCCTTCTAAATCTAAAGGGCCCTGCTGGCTTCTGTTGAAAGACCTATCTAGTATGGGATTCTTCTTCTTGTGGCCAACCAGATACCTCTGGGGAAGTCCACAAGCAAGGTATCTTTCGCTGGTCGCTAGAAGATGGTGTTCAGTAGTATCCACTAGAGGCAGTTGATAGCTTTTCCCTCCAGGAATTTCTCTAATCCCCTTCCAAAACCATCCAAGTTGGTGACCACTATGTTATCTGTTGGAAGAGAATTTCATAGTTTAACTATGTGCTCTAGGAAGAAGTCCTCTTTTTTTCTGTCCTGAATTTCCCACAATTCAGTTTCATCAGATGACCCAGTACTATGAAACATGGAGAAAAGCTACCGGTCTACTTTCTCCACACCGTGCAAAATTTTACGCCCCTCTGTCATCCTCCTTGACTCACCTTTATCTCAATGAAAAAGTCTCAAGTGTTCTACCCTTTTATCACACAGTGGTTACACCTACCCTCTCATACAGCAAAAACTGCTTTATTTCAACCAACATTTTAAGGACTCTTGTTTTTAAATTTACATATGACTACTGCTGTTTTTCTTTTTGGATTGCTGTTTCTGAAGATGCAGTAACTTTCCCCCCTCAAATATTCATGACTTCCTCCTTCCCCTCATTTAGCTGTGTTTATTACATATTCTTTCAAAGGTGTGGTATAACTCTTGGAAATCTGTGGCAGACGAATAACATGAAAATGGCCATCAATGAGCTCAGAGCAACAGAATTAGAATAAAGTTGACATGCATGCGTTTTGTGTTTTGAAATCCTCAAGCCACTTACTAGATGTAGAAGAATAGGAGGAAAAACAAGGAATAATTTGCTTTAACAGTAGTAACATTGGTTTCATATATCAACCAATGTGAGTAAGGGCTCCAAGAACATCCCCATTGTCGTAGTTGCCGCATTGATTTCTTGTAGCTGTCAGGCAAGGGCTTTCCTAATGATTAGAGGAGGGGAAAGAAGGCTAATTTGCAGTTTTCCTTTAGATAGTGAGTCAGGGTAGCATTTACAATGCTGTGGGGGGAAAGACAATGAAATATGAGTAATGTTTGTATTGTATGGCATGGTAAATTTTAGTGCAACCTCGTTAAAAGCACATGTACTACACCATAGTTTTCTTTCCCTGTAAATAAGTGGCTTTTTTTCTTCTAAGTCCTAATTTTGAGACATTTATCACTCAGTAGTGTATGATCTCCGTAAATAAAGAAGTGTGAACTAGTGAAGTGGCCAAGTTTGCTAATGATGCAAAACGGTTCAGGATTGTTAGAAGGGATTACAAAGAGCTCCAGAGGGACCTCTCCAAACTGAGTGAAAAGGCAGTAAAATGGCAAATGCAATTCAGTGTAAACAAGAGTAAAGTGATGCATGTAGGGGGGGTATTAATTTCACATATACACTCAGGGGGTCTGAACTGTCAGTGAGTGACTGACCAGGAGAGAGACCTTAGGGTTGATGATAGCTCAATGAAGATTTAAGCCCAGTGTGCATCAGCTGAGAGAAAATCATTTGGTGCTGGGGATCATTAGGAAAGGAATTGAACATAAAACTGTTGATATAATGATAATGCTATACAAATCTATAGTGCAGTCGCTTTTTGAATACTATGTACAGTTCTGGTCATCTCACTCAAGAAGGACATTGTAGAGTTGGAAAAGGTTCAGAAATGGGCAACCCAAAATGAGGAAAGGTTTTGCAGTATTGGGACATTTTAGTTTGAGAAAGAGGTGGCATGATATAAAATCATGTGTACCAAGAAGAATTATGTATAAAATTATGTATAACATGAAGAAAGTAGACAGATAAAAGTTTTTCCTCCTTCCTTCAGAACACTAGAACTTGTTCTTCGAGCCCCAAAACCCATCCCCCATGGAAAGTGGAGACAGAATTTAGTTTAAATGTTAATGGGCAAATTTTGGCCACAACTTTATTAAAATACACAAATGTGACGTATTGATGTAGGCATTGGTATCAAAACTATATCTGGCTCCTGCCCCACCTTGCAGGAAGCCTGGAAGGGTAAACAACCAGCAGGGGGAACTCCCATCAATGTATATTGACTGGTGTTCACCCCTGGGGTTCCCAGGGGGTCCTGGCATGGCCCTAGCCCCTCTCCGGGCTTCGGACAAGATCCAGACCCCCGGATTCCTTGACCATGCAACCCTAAGGATATTGGGGGTTGTAGTCCAACATCTGCAGACTCAACCATAGGAAGCCTGGTTTGGTGGGTCATGCCAGTGCACCCACTGTAGGCAATACCACACTAGACAGGTCTGATGCAAGTTGTTAAGGCCCTAAAACATTACAATAAGCCCTAGGTAAGGATTGGGACGTGGGTGGCACTGTGGGACGCGGGTGGCACTGTGGGTTAAACCACAGAGCCTAGGACTTGCCGATCAGAAGGTCGGCGGTTTGAATCCCCACGACAGGGTGAGCTCCCGTTGCTTGGTCCCAGCTCCTGCCAACCTAGCAGTTCTAAAGCACATCAAAGTGCAAGTAGATAAATAGGTACCAATCCGGCGGGAAGGTAAACGGCATTTCCGTGTGCTGCTCTGGTTCACCAGAAGCAGCTTAGTCATGCTGGCCACATGACCCGGAAGCTGTACGCCAGCTCCCTCGGCCAATAAAGTGAGATGAGCGCCGCAACCCCAGAGTCGGTCACGACTGGACCTAATGGTCAGGGGTCCCTTTACCTTTACCTAAGGATTTAGAAGTATAGCTGTGTTCATAATGTTCTGTATAAATTGGTCTTTCCACTTGTGTCTCTCTCTCTTTCAGTTTGCGGGGACATCCATGGACAATTCTTTGACTTGATGAAGCTCTTTGAAGTGGGAGGCTCTCCTGCCAACACACGATACCTTTTTCTAGGGGACTATGTTGACAGAGGGTACTTCAGTATTGAAGTAAGTTTTATTTCTCACTTTGGCTATGAAATTAATTTGTGTCCAGATTTATTTGATTCACCCCCTCCCCCTTTAAATGTTCTTTTCTAGTGAACGCATGGTTGCATGTCTTACCGCTATATTACTGTAGCAAACATTCTGTAAAGAAATGTTTCACATGAAATGTACCATTGAATTATTGCAGGCAAAGTGTGTGCATGTTTTCTGGCCATAGTTACTTATTTAAATTTCATTTGTCAAATTTTTGAATAATGAAAACATTACTTTTACCAAATTTTGAGCTGCTTTATTTTATTTTCTCAAAACCTGAAACTGTATTTCAATGTGTTAATGTCTAATCATGGCACTGTAAAACAACCTTTGCATTTTGGCTGGAATTAGAGGAAGTAAGCAACCATTTTGATCACCTTTGGGCATGGATTTCTCAAACAGCAACTTGGTGGTTACTTCATGCAACTTGGTGGTTACTTTTTAAATTAAAGAGGACTTCCAAAAGTAACTTGAGGGCTTCCCTTTCAATGGAAACTGTTAAAAAATTCTAGTCCAAGTCTTTTGGTAAGCACCTAAATCAGTTCTTAGGGTCCCCAGCACTGTGAGAGGAGTGGGGAAAACTAATACATGATGTTAGCCTTCTTGGGTGATGAATTATTTGTTACAGTATTGTAAATCTTCATATTGTAGTGGTTAGTGGGAGAGACAGATTTTATCATGGTCACAGAACAGTAAAAGTTGATAGACTTCGGATAATGAATTTACAAAGAAAACATAAGATTAACAGGGGAGCCAAGAGAAAATTTATTTTATCATCTGCTTTATAATTTGTATTGAAGACTTTAAAAAAATCTACCTCTTTAGTAGTGAAATGAGAGTCATCCCATAAACCGCAAGATATCAGTATTTCAGTGTGCCTTATTGTTAGAGATCTTAAGAAAGGAAGTGTTAGCCTCTCACTAATATGAAATAATATAGTCCAAAGATATGTTTCTCTTGATTCCACAGGTACAAAGCTGTTCATTAAGTGAGCTTTACTAAATGGGCCACTTAGCAAAATGACAGAACATTAAGATAACCAAGCATAACTTTTTTGCTCATAACTAAAGCCTGCAAGTATTAAGTTTTGGTGATCCCATAATTTGGAGTACTATTTTAGCCTCATTATCAGCTGCAGTTCTCGGGTGGTGTAAATCTAGGTGTATTAGTCTCTGATTAGCAAAGAATGGAACCTTTTTTAGACTATAGTTATCCAAAGAATCATTTTGCTCATGATCCACATCCAATGGCTAATATAAGAATCCAAGAGCATTAAGTGGATGTAGCACAGAAGAGGAAAAGTGCAAATGCTACCATTATTTCAGGGCATTTGTCAAAGCTTTATGTTTAATTTATTAAGTTTATATTCTTCCCCTCCTAAATGAAGGGTGCCCAGGGCCGCTAACAACATAAACTTTGAAAAGACCTTATCCAAAACAACAATGAAAATGACAGGTTTTTAAGACCTGTAGTGCCTGAATTTTCCAGTCTTCTTCTGAAGAAATGAACAAATAAAAATTGTCTTTAAATTCTGTCTAAACATGGCCAGAGAAGGAGACTCCCCGGGGGGAGTTTCAAAGATGGGGTGCTGCAGTAGAGAAAGATTTCTCTTGTGTTCTCATCCTCATTGCCACCCACAGCAGGAGTGCTGAGAGAAGGGTCTCATCCCCCAGTCATAAACTATGGGTTGTGGCACATGGAGAAGTGAAAAGTTGAAGTTTAATATACTGAAAGGTGAAAGTTTAATATACTGAATATTGTATTATCTAATATACTGAAAGTATATTAAAGACAGATAACCATATTCCGCACACAAGGTGATAAACCCAACATCTTTCTGAGGAAATTGGATTAAACCCTTTTCCTGTTGAGTGGTTGGAGTATTGGATTAAGTCTGGAGAGACTGGGGTTCCAGTTGCCACTCAGCCATGAAGTTCGCTGCATGACCATGGGCCATTCACTCTCTCCCAACCTTACCTGTCTCACAGGGATATTGTGAGTTTTAGGAGAACTTTGAGCACTGCCTTGAGCCCTTTGGAGGAAAAGCAGGATAAAAATGTACAATGCAAGATAGATGATAGATAGATAATAGATAGATAGATAGATAGATAGATAGATAGATAGATAGATAGATAGATGATAGATAGATGATAGATAATAGATAACATTGCAAGATTCATTCACTAAGGCTTTACGAAAATCAGTCAGGGTAGTTCTATCACATCCATTGTTTGCAGGCCAGTGCTGAATTTGCCTGACATCAGAAACCAGTGGTTACTGATTGTACTGACTGTGCCAGCCTAGTTCTAGAGTCCAGTCAAAAGAGATTTTGTCAAATTGGTCGGTGAACTCCTTTTCACCAGCCTCATGCTTTTTCTATGCACCCTCTTTTGCTTGAGTATGTTTTGCTTAAAAATAGCTAAAGCAAGCTAAGGATTTAAATCTGTGCTGGATGATCTTGAGGAAATTCTCTTAAACAAGGATAGATCATTGTAGTACATAGTAATTGGAACAGTAATAGGAGGAAATGTGTTTGGGCAAACCCCTTAAACCAGGTTAAAAAGCCTCATATTCAAGCCTCTTGTCAAAACTTTGTTGTGGAGACATGGCATATGCTTGGCCAAGGGTTCAAGGCCAATATGGCTATAGTAGAAATATAGTTAACTGAACATATGAAATAGTCCTGATAAAATATTAGTGTGTTTTTAAAATTAAAAATAAGCGCCAAGCACACTCCTTAGTTTAGGACAGGCTTATTTCTTATTGAGCAACTGGATTGTATCTGTTAGTGTATTTTCTGCACCTTCCAATACATAAAATTGAAGAGCACATCTTTATATGTGGAATCTTGAAATAAAAGAGCCAGAGATTTTACAATAAAAGCTGACAGTTTAGGAAAGAGTTTGAATGTCTCCCCACAACCCCAGCTGGCTCCTTGAGGGGCTTGTGAAATTCCCCTTGGGAAGGTTCAATAGCAGATTAATCTTCTGGAGCAAGTATAATCTACTTTAATGATGAGATCCGCTAAGAAGAGAAACGGTAGATCTTATGGCTTGACATCCTTTAGGAAGAGATTAGCAGATGCTTTTCTTAAAAGATGTCCTTTCAACTTGGCAAGAAACAATGGGCTGTTTCCAACTAAGTTATCCTCCCTCAAAGTAGTGTTGAATAGACCCCAATGCATTGTCTTTGAATGCACGAAGTCAAATTAAATTATTATAAACTGTCACTTTGCAGCAGGGGAGAATTACAATTATTATTATGAAATTAAAAATGTGTGATCTTTAATGTTGTCTGTAGCATAAATTGTTGCCATTGCTTTGGGTTAATTATATGTCTGGCTTCTTATCTCTACTGAAGGTGGAAAATTTTGACCACCAAAATAAAGGCAATGTCTACATTAGTCAAGATAATAAATTTAGTTATGGAATAGGGGAGGAATTAGTGTCTAATAAGTTATGTTTTAGACTTGTTAAAGACCTTTATATGAATAATTTCATTTGAAACTAATGCTGTCCAATTTCAGGCTTAGCCACCATGGTACCCAGAGCTTGCTATATTCCTTGTACAATCTGCACCTGTATCCAGTCCTGTTTAACACTTTTGATAACAACGTTACCAAAGAAAGAAAGCTTGAGCACTTTAGGGAATTTGCAGTTGACATAAAAGGAGGACATACTGCAAATACCCTTGAGGGTAGTATTAGGATTTGAAATTGTCTTGACAAAATGGAGAACTGAACTGAATGAAATTCAGCAGAGGTAAATGCAAAGAATACAGATTGGGGAGGAGCTAACACTATGGAGAATAGTTAGCTATGCAGTAGCATTGTTTAGAGTTTGATGGTATATATAGTAGATAACAAGCTTTGCAATAAGACAGCAAATGCCGTACCAGGGCATGATTTCAGTTAGTTTGTGGAGAATGTCCGTAAAGCAGGAAGCCACCCAAAGAAAGCAGATTTGGCTACAATCATACACACACTGGTTGCTTCCAGACTATGTGTGGGGGCTGCCTCTGAAAACAGTCAAGAATCTTCATCAGATACAGATTGCAGATGCCAGACATCTGGTGGGGATAAGCGATTTGTGCATGTAACACCCAACTTACAGTACATACCTGTTTGCTCCTGAGCTAAATTCAAAGTACTGGTCTTGACTTTTACAGGTCTTTTTGGTTTGGGGCCAGGCTATTTGAAGGACCACATGTATCCTAATGAACCTATCTGGATATCATGCCATGCCATCAGGTCCACCATTATAACAATATGGTTAACAGCTACCAAGGACAGAACCTTCTCAGCAGTTGCTATGGATGGGTGCACCAGTCTAGTCCCATTCTGTTCCCCTTTCCAATGAGTGCGCCATCAGCTTACTCTGTCCCATTTTCACTTATATGTGCAGGGTTTCTTAATAATAAACACACACACAAACATTTTTCCCCCCTGTGACTTAACATTTCTGAAAAATGGCCTTTTCCTACTTTCCCTCTTTTAAATTGAAAACACACACACACACCAGTGTCCCTGTGACTGCTGGCGGCATGCCATCACACCTTGTTGCTCTCAGGGTCATTTATGGCCCTGGCTTTCAACAATCATTTATTTACAAGGGAAAAAATCACTAAGAAAAATACCACACCAAAAAGTACAATTAAAAAAAACATTAAAACACCATAAAATCATAAATTTTGAACTGGCGCAGCAAAGGTTGTGTATCTTAGCTGTGACTTAGTTGGACACACTGTTGGATTCCTACTCCCCATCTCCCCATATTCTTTACATTTGTCATCAATAAAATAGTAGTTAATCTGGCCACAGCCTTTTCTTTATAAGCAATTTTTGTGCTGAAGTCAAGCTGTGAAACTGGAAGGTGCCTCCTTTCCAGGAAGGACATAAATGGTCTTTTTTCCCTCATTGGCCCTGCCTTCTTCCTGAAGAGGAGTTAACCTTACTCCCTTCTGACCAGAAGAACATGGCAAGTCCCAACTTTCTACTCCATACCTTCCTGCCGCCTTTTGTACTAAGCTACACTATAAGTCAAACCTGAAATGCAATTTGATCTCTTTCCTTTCTTCAACTTGCTAACTCCTGTTCAAATTGTGATCCACTTTGAATCTAGTTGGGTCTCCTCATGCATTGAAGTCATTCTTGCATGCAGAATGGGAGAAAACAAGGCTTGTATGGTCCACACTGGTTCTTCGTAGCCTTGTTGAATTTTACGTTGTTTTAGCCTTCTGCCGTTTGAGGCTATGTTACGTAGACTCTATCCAAATTTTCTTTGAGGGCTTGAACTGAAAGTTCCTTCCAGCTCTTTTTTTCCCATGGTGGGAGGAATTCTTGCATGTAGGCTGCAAATAATTTCTTTCAGGTTGAGAGTGCATAAAGGAAATGTCCCTATTGTTAAGAGCAAGGCCTGGAAATTATGCAAGGTGGGTGGAAGAAATTTAATAATGCATTGGAAAAGAAAATAAAGCACTTCAAACTTCTATTAAATACACATGGCAGAAATAAATAAATGCTGTACAGCATAATAAAATCTTGAAGAAATACACACACACACACACACACACACACACACACTTTTAAATGCCCTCCTTTCCCATGCATTAAGTGAAGATGTTAGGTTTTGTTTATTGTTTATTTGGCTTGCAAATCTTGCAGTTTTGTTATTAGGACTTTTTTCTGTTTTCTTTTTTACTGCCTCTTGTGGGCAGGTTGTGGGAAGGAAGCTAGATAATGACACACTTGATTAAAGCATACAGATTAGAAAGATGATGAAATGAAGGAAGCACTTCCTATTTGTGCTACTACTGGCCTGCACAACTTGTCACCCATAATACATAACACAGTGCTTTTGGGTGGTCTTCATATGCCTTATCAGTGTTGCTGTCATCCTTCAAACAGCCCTGAAAGGAGAGTATTATTTTTCTAATATTGTATGCCATGAGGCTAGGATGTGGTGCCCCCTTCACAGGATCACATGGTGAGTTTGTGGCAAGAACTTAAACAAGGACTTCTGATTTGTACTAATTAGCCATGTATTATAGCATACCTGCTTCCTGAGAATCCCAGGCAAGCAGCAAAACAAGGGGGATATAAGAGTTATTTTTTCTTTTCTGTAATTATTGAGTTTTTGATACTTTTATACATATAAAACATAACCATTTCAAACATTAAAATACAAGGTTCTTTTCAACCTCCAGTCCTCCTTCCCTCCCTCCATGGGTTCCATATTTAAATTTAAATTTGCTGCATCTTTTACCATTATCCATCTATTATATAAACATAATTACCATGAATAATTCCACATTACAAGTGTCATTACACCCCTGCCAAAGATTTTAACTGTTTACGGTGGTCTTTTAAATAAATTACAAATTTACTCCAGTCTTTAGAAAATACTTGATCTTCCTGGTTTCAGATCTTCCTGGTCAGTTTTGCCATCTCCACATACTCCATCAGTTTCATCTGCCATGCTTCTTTTTTTGGAATTTCTCCTTCCTTCCATCTCTGGGCTGGTAACATTCTTGCTGCCGTTGGGGATATATGAGTTCTTGGTAGATAGGTAGTTGTGTAGCTGAGGGGTCTACATTTGTCAAAAGTGGAGAACCTTTGCTTAGCCAGCAGAACAATAATGCTCTGTCCGCAGTGGTTTTTCCTCTGGTAAGCTCCCAGTTCAATTGTGTGGGTATATATATATATATATATATATATGCAGGTTTTGGTGTCTTCGGGTGTCTTCCCGTGTAAGAGTTGGGGTGTCTAGGCGACGTTTCGACGAGGTCTCACTCGTCATCTTCAGGCTGGTGCTTTCGGCTTCTTGTTACTGGAACAGAGCAAAGAAGAACAAGAAGCCGAAAAACAAGAAGCCGAAAGCACCAGCCTGAAGATGACGAGTGAGACCTCGTCGAAACGTCGCCTAGACACCCCAACTCTTACACGGGAAGACACCCGAAGACACCAAAACCTGCATTCCTGTACCCGTGAAAATCTACGAAAGCAATATATATATATATATATATATATATATATATATATATATATATATATATATATATAGTACTGCCCTTGCAAACTGGCCTGTGCTCTTAGATCCTCTTCCAAGGTCTTTCGCTCTATGCCGTCTCCTTTCAGGGTATGCCATTCAGCTTCAAGGGAGAGGACATTTTCGACAATGGTGCCCTGGTTGTTGAATGCTCTTCCCAAATAAATCTTCCTGCCACCAAAACTTCCATCTTTTTGGCACCAGGTGGAATCATTAAATAAATTGTTATTCATTGGGTTTATTAGTTAGAATCATCCCAGGGCACCATGCAATAGCTACACAGCAAATGTCAAGGCCGCATGTGAAATGCAGTCAAGTCGCATAATAAAGAACACAACATTAAAATCACCAGAAGGCTGTACTCATAACAGGTTTCAGGCAGCAGTAACAGTCCATCAGGGCTTGACCAATTCAGTGACTTCTAATTTACTCAGTCACATTAACCTGTGCAAATGTCATGGTGGTTTTAAGGGTCTTGTCAGAAGCTTTTATCGTTGCTGTATTTTATTGTACTGATTGTATGCTACATTCCACACTAAAATCCAAAAGGATGAAACCCGGTATATAAATGTTTTATATCTTGTGCTTCTAGGGAGTTTTGAGGATCAAGTGTTTGTCTCTCCCCCTGCCCCCAATAGCTGCATTTGCCTTTTTGAGAGAAGTAGGGCTTTAACTTCAGATCAGACTTATTATCATCCCCATCGGATTACAACTTCTAAAATATTTGGAGAATATCTTGTATCTTGTTTTCGTTGGTGCATGCACACACGCACAGCTCTTTCTTTTCCCTTTGTACCTGTTCATCCCACAATTACAAAGAATGTCGGGCTGTCTGAGTCTTTGAAGAAATGGCAAAGGATTTTAAAGCAATGTTTGGTAGGGGAGAAAGATACAAAGATGGGAGCCAAACCTGAAGTAGTTTTGAAGTCCTCGAGTTTGCACAGCCCGACCTTATTCCTTAGTCATCCAAAACCTCAAGGCTTGAAATGCCAGCTGGTAGTGAGAGTGTTTTCATGCAGTTTCCCACCATAGATCCTCTACTGGAAGCCTTGCGAAAGTGGCTGATGTTCAGAAATTTCCAGGCTGACTTCCAGGCAGAAAACAGTTCGGAGAAGTGTCTTGAATTTCATATAGTGAGCTATACGGTGTAAGAACAGCTACTAGCAATTTGTCTGTGTACTGGCTAGTAAATACAGGCTGCATTGTGCAAACACACACACACAAACAAACAAACACAAGTATATATATCACTTGCCACTGAAAAACCCTTTCCATCAGTCTTCAAGTGTGTTAAAGGGAAACAGAAATCCCACAGCCCAACATTCTGTTCCATTTGTGCTCTGGCACGCTCTGAGTTGAAACACTGGCTATTATGAGTCAGATAATGTCCTGGGATTTCTGGAAAAAAGGTAAAAATACAAATTTTCCTAATTGTTCTTGTAATTGGAAAGTGGAGTACTACATGTACTCCTGCACATTCCTTAACCAATCTGATATGCTTGACAGTGAGTGACTGGTGCAATGCTTATTGGGACTGAGATAGCCCAGTCGGTAGAGCATGAGACTCTTAACCTCAGGGTTGTGGGTTTGAGCTCCACGTTGGGCAACAGATTCCTGCATTGCAGGGGGTTGAAACAGATGACTCTCATGGTCCCTTCATACTCTACAATTCTATGATTCTATATTTCATACTGGGGTAATGGTGTAGCCTTATTGGAGTTCACCGATTGGGTCTGCGTTGCTCCTGGACAGGAGGAAGGAAGTCAAATGACACCGAGGCTTGGTTCAGAGAAAGAGTTCTTTATTTCTGCTCTCCGGAACAGCAGAAAGGCACCTGCGTGGTGTGTCCACAGCAAGTCCAAAGAAATGAGAAATTTCATGCAGTATATATATCCTCCAGGCACCCTCTTCCTCCTTCCCCAGGAATCCA
Source organism: Podarcis bocagei (assembly GCF_964188305.1). Taxonomy (NCBI): domain Eukaryota; kingdom Metazoa; phylum Chordata; class Lepidosauria; order Squamata; family Lacertidae; genus Podarcis; species Podarcis bocagei. Next base: position 58,963,873 of record NC_138134.1, read on the forward strand.
ACCACGTCAGCCTATACACGCAGGTTGACATCACATATGTTCCTGCTCCGGTATTCTTATTCCTTCCTGTATTTCTGACCATAAAAGGGTACTCCTGTTCCTACTCTTATCTTGGAACAAGAGGTCACCAACTCCGATAACACACTCTGGCACTGTTCCTGTACTAGGTCTGTGCGTCAGGACGTAAGATAAGACCTAGACATGTCATCCCTACTCCACTGAAACAGCCAAGGTCATCCTTGCTGTCACGAACTGATAAAGGAGAGGGCTCTGAGCACTTGTTTATACAGCCGGGTTTTTGCTTATACATTGACTCAGAGCTCAAGTTAATGGATTTTAGCTAAGGAAAAATAGGGATTTTGGTGCCCATTTCAAACTGCCTGCATAGTCAGTTTTGGGTTTGGGAAACGCATTCCTTCAATAGTAGTTTGTGTATGTCAGTGCTTCCCTGTATGAAAGATTTGCAGCGCATAGAAAACAAGTGTGTCACTTTAGGGATTAAATCTACCCACTTATGTAACTGGAATGATAGTGGGTATCAAAATAACAAGTGAGAATCAGTGTATGTGGCCTTCTAGAAGTTGTTGAAATGATTACAGCTCCCATCAGCCCCAGCCAGAATGGCCAGTGGTCAGAAGTTGTAGTCCTGCAATGTCAGGCATCCCATAGCTTTTGCATCTCTGAGCTACACCAGCACTATTCATGGTTCATTCTAACTAAGGTTAGCCTTTAATCAATTCAATTTCAACTCCATGCCATACACCAGATTTCTCAGCGAGGATTAAGAGACTGGTCACATTACACTTGTACCAGGGTCCTAAGAAGTATTGGTCATGCTTCCTCTCAAATACACCATGAAAGGTAGGGACTTTGTCAATCTCGGGAATTCTGGGTAAATATTTGAGCTAATCAGGCCCGTGCAGAAATTTCCTGTCATTGACAGACCCAAATGAATCCTAACTGCATGCCTAATTGCAAAAAAGATACCCTCAGTTTCTCAGACAAGGTAAGGTTAATGGACATTCCTTCAAAGACAAGGTGGGTGAGCCATTTGGAAGTAAAACATGGCAAGTATGAATATTATCATATTGTCATGTTAAGAAATTGGTAGTATATGCTTTGGTAATGAAGCCTAGAGATGATGAATGAGCATGCAGATGACAAAACAAAACAGTAGTGTAATTGGGAAATATTCAGCAGATGGTAAAAAGAAACTTTCATGTTCATGTGATTCTCTGATAACAAATTAGTATATATATAAAAAAATCAGGCAGAAGCAGGCAGCTACTTTGTCTGTTCTTTAGATGTGTGACCATTTAACCTCAAAACCACAGTTCCCTTTTCTTTGAACCATAGAATCATAGAGTTGGAAGGGACCACAAGGTTATCCAGTCCAAACCCATGCAATGCAGGAATCTTTTGCCCAACGTGGGGCTCAAACTCACAACCCTAAGATTAAGAGTCCCAGGCTTTAGCTACTGAGCTATCCCAGGCCAATTGAAATGTTCTGCTCCTTAACGTTTTCGTAAGGGCTACAGTTCAGTGGTGAAGCAAGTGCTTTGCATGAAAGAGGTCCTGGGTTCAGCCTACAACATCTGGAGTGTCTGGAGGTGGTTGGAGGATGGATGGCGGCTAACAGATTGAGGTTGAATCCTGACAAGACAGAAGTACTGTTTTAGGGGGACAGGGGGCAAGCGGGTGTGGGAGACTCCCTGGTCCTGAATAGGGTAACTATGCCCCTGAAGGGCCAAGTGCGCAGCCGGGAAGTCATTCTGGAGGCACAGGACAATTCTGTGTCTAGGGCAGCTGTCTACCAGCTCCATCTGGTACGCAGGCTGAGACCCTATCTGCCCGCAGACTGTCTCACCAGATTGGTGCATGCTCTGGTAATCTCCTGCTTGGACTACTACACTGTGCTCTATGTGGGGCTACCTTTGAAGGTGACTCAGAAACTACAACTAATCCAGAATGCGGAAGCTAGACTGGTGACTGGGAGTGGCTGTCAAGACCATATAACAGCAGTACTGAAAGACCTACATTGGCTCCCAGTACGTTTCCGAGCACAATTCAAAGTGTTGGTGCTGACCTTTAAAGCTGGAAAGGGCCTCGGCCAGTATATCTGAAGGAGCGTCTTCACCCCCATTGTTCAGCCCGGACACTGAGGTCCAGCTCCAAGGGCCTTCTGGCAGTTCCCTCACTATGGGAAGTGAGGTTACAAGGAACCAGGCAGAGGGCCTTCTTGGTAGTGGCACCCGTCCTGTGGAACACTCTCCCATCAGATGTCTAGGAAATAAACAACAAGACATCTGAAGGGAAATTTATCGGGAAATTTGTAATGTCTGATGTTTTGCAATATTTAATGTGCTGTAAGTCACCCAAAGTGGCTGTGGAAACGCAGCCAGATGGATGGAGTAAAATTAATAAAATTATTATTATCATCATCATCTCCAGGTAGGGCAGAGAGACACCCCTGGCTGAATCCTTGGGGAGAGTTGTTGCCAGTTAATGTAGAGAATAGTGGCCTACAGGGGCCAGTGTCTGGCTTGGCAGCTTCCTGTAACTTACATGATCCCATTTGCTAAAGAAATAAATTGACAACATCTCTTGGAACACTACTCCATCTCCCAAAAACTAGTTGTGCCTGTACTTCACTTGAACCTCCCTGATGTCCACATATTGGACTCAGTTTCAGAATAAGGCCACTATTTGAACTAATTCAAAGATACTGTGTGTCAGTAGCTGTGTGTGCTTATTCTAGATAGCCCAGGCAAGTGCTTATAGGGAGTGAGGGCACATAGTCTCTACACACACACCTGCTTAATTAACACTGACTGGGATAGCAACAAAGGGAACCCTTCATTTCTTCATATTTACTATTTCCTTCCACTGCTTAAGAAACAGTTTCAGACAGTATGAAGAGAAGAATGGAAGGAAGGTTGCATTCTGGGAATTGGAGGGGTGGATTAGGATTCATTGCCATCAGTTGTTGACTTGCTCTGACATAGAAGAGAAGTGTAAATCTTAGCAATAGGTGGCTATGTCAAATTCTAAATAATTGCATTTAACAATGCTACAGTTGTTGTGGTCACAATTTAATGACCATTACCATGTGGAGCCTTCATCATAAAAGATATTGTGCATTTTCCAGAAGCCTTCAATTGAATCAACACAAAACACTTTAATTAAGCCTCATAGCATCTTTGAGTGGTAAATCAATATTATGATATGTAATCTGTCACATGGATAAATATGTTGAGATACTTGGAAAAATGGGATTCCTGCCTGAGGTCACTCAATTAGTCAGTGACAAAAAGGAAAAGAAAGCTAGCCAGATGGAAGTCCTTTCACTGTTGTAGGCTATAACCACAAAAGAAATGAAAACACCCGCTGAAGAATATGAAGGAAATGATTCAACACATTAATGAGAAGCCACGGTGAATGGGCACAAGAAATAACGAAGATATCTCTTGAACAAAAGACAAGGGCAGAACTGCATGTTGCAAAGAGCAGGGGCTGCTGCCAAAAATGTCAGGTTTCCCACTCAGTTCCAGAACATCTAGCCCTGACTATACTATGCACTGGGTTTCTCCAGGCCCACCAGTGGCAGTCAGTGATAAAAAGTTGGGGAAAGTAATTATTGTATATATAATAATTGTATATATAGTGATAATGTTAAAGTATGGGTAAAATGAGATAGATATTACAGAGGGGGACAAGGTTGGGGGCAGCATCAGTGCCAAATATGTCTCTCTCAAAGTAATATCACTTATTGTGTGTCGCACCCGTCTGAGCAAGTTAGAAAGTTATCTGAGCCTGCAAACAGCCATTGGATTTCTATGTTTAAACAACAACGACCAACTGGGATGTCTCACATGTCAGCTAGTTCGTTTATTGGAAAGTGAAGCCTTATAAGAAGAGGAGTGACAGTAGAAAAATTCAGTGGTAGGAAGTCTGTGACTCACTATGTAGTGACAGGCTTACACAAACCAGAAGAAATGAAGGGGGGGGGAATCACTGCTTTTCAGTTCAGGGAGACAGTTTATATGGTGCAACGAACACATTGTTATGTACTAAGGGCATCTTTAAGCTCAATGTGTTGTTTCGCTTGTATGCTTAAGGTATGGCTGTCCACTTTGGGAAATTTGCTTGTGCTCCTACAGCTCTGGCACTGTGCACACTCTACACCATTAAAGCACATTTGAAGAATATTCTCTCTCTCAAAGAATTCTGGGCATTGTAGTTTACCCCTCAGAGCATTGCAATCCCCACCATCCCCTTACAAACTACAATGCCCATAATACTTCGAGGGGAGAAAATGTGCTTTGAATGTGCTTTAAACGTATTGTGTGTACACAGCCAGAGCTGTGAGCTAAAATTCTTTGCTGTGTATTTAGTGAAACAGAACAGCCTGTACTTCCTTCCAGAAAGGGTGGATTATTGGGCAGTTTCATAGTACATGAGTTAGAGGTTTGCTTGTGGCTGCTTGCATCTCCAGCAGTCATGTGATGCCCCTGGGCTTCAGGCATGTTGGTATCCAGTCTAAAAAAACATTTTCTGTTGAATTAAACTCAGTTTACTGTTGTGAATGGCTAGTTTAGTACTATGTAAGGCTTTGCCCCCATTGTGTGTGCTCCTCATTCTTTGTCCCATGTATGTCTTACTGGGTTTAGAATACAGCTTAGTCTGTTATATACTGAGGTGTATAGGCACCTGATTAGTTTTCTCAAGATGCCACATGACTTTTGCAAGAGATATAGTGTGTCTGCTACACTCAATGCATCAGGGCCAAATCTTGCTTCTGTACCATTGTTGTTGTTGTTTAGTCGTTTTGTCACGTCCAACTCTTTGTGACCCCATGGACGAGAGCACACCAGCACTCCTGTCTTCCACTTCCTCCCACAGTTTGGTCAAACTCATGTTGGTAGCTTCAAGAACACTGTCCAAGCATCTCGTCCTCTGTCGTCCCCTTCTCCTTGTGCCCTCAATCTTTCTCAACACCAGGGTCTTTTCCAGGGAGTCTTCTCTTCTCATGAGGTGGCCAAAGTATTGGAGCCTCAGCTTCAGGATCTGTCCTTCCAGTGAGCACTCAGGGCTGATTTCCTTAAGAATTCTGTACCATACTGAGTTTTAAGAGTTGCCAGGCGGATGCAGGAAGTAAATCAAATTTGTCCTGAAGTGTGGTGCTTTTAAAAGAGTGATGGCCTCAGTAGAGGGAGCCCGAGAAGGTGCTCGCCCATCTGCCTGCCTGCGCCCAAGTAAGCAGGCTGCGTCTTGCATCCCAAGCAAGCAGGCTGCCTACTTCCTTCCTTCTTTCTGGCCTCACCTCCTGCCCACTCCCTCCCTCCACAGCCCAGTCACCCCTTCTTATTTCAAACATCATGATATATTACTGTATTACAATGGTTTGCTGGTGATATATCACAACGTTGAAAACCGGATATCGCCAGCCCTACCTTGCACAGATCGTCATGATTGTGCCTCCTAAGAAGCCATCCTGAAATTAAGCCTCCTCCCCATTTCAAAAGTTAGAAGGTTTTCCCGCACAATTACGGTCTTCTCCCCTGCTAGCGTTTTTGTTCTTTCTCTAAATTGTTTGTTATATGCTGTGTTTCTGGATGTTTCTTTTACCTATGGAAATGTCCAATCCCTCTTCTGAATTTTAGAAAAGGACTGGAAGGAGTGCTGTAGGTTAATGTGCTAGCTTTTGTTAATCAGCATCTCATGCATGAAATAAAGCCTCTGGGAAGCTTTTGTCCTCATTTTTTCCAAGTATCTAAAGAAGAGATGACTTGGCAATAAGAGTAGCTATAGGGCTGCTTAAAAGAGAGCAACTTCAAAAGTTACATTTTTCTTTCTCTGTTCTCCAGTTCACGTTTGCCTCTCTTTCCTCTGCTCAAGTCTCATTTAATTTTGTGAGGTTTATATGTGGTGAATATTATCTACCACCCTCCCTTCTCTTCACCGCCCCCCCCCCCGGCACACATGCACTACTTAAGGAGTTAAAGTTGTCTTTAAAAGAGCATGAAAACATTTTTTGATTCTCTCCAACATAAGTGAGATAAAACAAGAGAGAGCCTATCAAGAGCATCACAAATTCTTTTTAAGGGCCCATCTTGGTCAGCAGTTAAAAGGAATAATTTGTCAGATTCCGAGATGACAGAAACCTTTAAAAACCAAATGATGGTTTGTGTTGTTTGTGTATTTGTTACATTTATATCCCACCTTTGCATAAAAAGTGTCCAAAGCATTGTCTGAACTTACACAGGTTTACAAACCATAGTTTTGAAGGGGCTGTCAAGCAACAGTTTGTGCTAGCTGGTGTTGTGCCAAACTTTCACACACCATTCAAAGGGCTGCTGGAATGAAGCAAAGATTGCTTTGAAAAGGACATGTGGTAGTTGAAATTTCTCAACAGAAAATTTATATTTTTCCATTTCCTGCTTATAGTGTGCATGCTGAGGTGGTTTTGTTCAATCCCAAAAGCATTTAGAGAAAGTCTTTCACTCACTCAGTGCAGTACAGCTCATTGCAATGACTCCTGGTGAGGCATCTCTTCTTCAAATGGGGAAGACACCAAAGGTTTGGCACAGCACTATTGCAAAGTTTGCTGTTGTCTGAAATCACAAATCCTTGGAAAACCACAGTAAAGGTCATTGCTTCACCTCAAAAGGCTGCTGCATCATGGATATAGAAGTAAATTATGAAAACAGAACAAATGAAAAATGAAAGCAGCGAAGCAACTCTTCAACTGTGTTTTGCCTGCTGTACATCTAGAGAATTGAATCATGTTGTTGGGTTCTTTGCTTCCATGCTGAAACAACAGAATTTCCTCTTCCTCTTCTGTGTCCATCCAAGCCCCTGGAGGAGACCTTCTAGAGCAGATTCTGGGGTTGCATGCAGAGCGGAGAGGAGATGGAAGTCCTGTTGTAGTGCAGCATTGGACACAATCCTGAGATTTTAGTAGAGTTTAGTAGATCACTTACAGATTTTATATCATACAAAATTGTTTTATTTCTCCACATAGCTTTGCAGATGAATTTCCTTTCATAAAATGCTAATCAAATGCTCTGTTTAAGCAGCTATTAGGCAGTGCTGATAATTGTACGATATGCTTTCCTAGCTAATTAGTGTTGTGCTGTCTACCCAGTTAGGTTATTTTTTTCCTGATATGGTTTTCCTGGGTTTTAGAGAGCTTGGGAAAGGAGTGGGAACAAATTATGTGAAAATAAATGTCCACATTATTTAATATTAAGAAATATTAAAACATCATGATGACTAGTTAAGCCAAGCTTGCTGTAGAACGTACACAACACACAGCTATTAAAAATGTTTGATAGTTTTGGTAAGCTTCTGAATGAGCGGGTATTGTAATTAGAAAATGTTTTAATATTTTTAAAAAAACTTCATATATGTTGTCTTTTGTAAAACAGAATGCACTCTTCATCCTTAATCAGCATCATTCCTTTCTTCTTCTTCACAGTGTGTGCTGTATTTGTGGGCCTTGAAAATTCTTTATCCAAAAACACTGTTTTTACTGCGTGGGAATCATGAATGTAGACATTTAACAGAGTATTTCACATTTAAACAAGAATGTAAGTATGAGTCAAAATTACTTCTTTTTCTAATATTCTTTTTGGAGATGGTAAACGTCTATTCAGGGTTAAGACAAGTAAACAAAAGCCATCTTTAAACCTGCATTCAGTTTAAAGGGAATTATGCTCATGAATATCTGCAATATGATAGACAACTTAGTCCTCATAACCTTGGTGTATGATCCTTGCCCATACAATCATGCCTTGCCCAGACACTTTACCTTGTTGCTCTGGATACAGGACTTCAACATAGAGTTCTACAGTCCTGTGTTTGTTCCAAACCGCTGTGGTCTTTCAGCAGAGTGATCATGATCCAAACAGGGTAGCACATGGGCCCTGTTTCGCTGGAGGGTTAGTCTGATGGCCATCTGATGGCAAGAAGGAATTGACAGGCATTGGGAGTTTAGAGAATGTGACAGGGCAGTAGGTCACACCTAGGAATTGGAGGTAGAAACTTAGGACCATATCATCATACCATTTCAGTGATGGGTCAGGGTGGGTTACAACCATTTAAAATTCAATATTAAGAACAGTTTAAAACAAATTACACTAACAGGAAAGAGGTGCACTTAAATAGGGCAGCTACACATATAGTTGGCCCTTGGGTCCAGAGTAGGGACAGGGTTACCAGCAGTCGGTCTTTCCTCACCTGGGTACCAACCTCTTTTTTCATGTTGTCTGCTCCTCAACCACATGCACCTTTTGTCTTCAGAGCTGCATTAAAATCCACAGTGGCCACATTTGGGAAAACATGACCTACAGAACAATGTACAATGACATTTCCTTTACAGAGTGGAGGATAAAAAGGTTGTTAATTGACTTGAACGATTTGTAATTTACTGAGTTTTTAATATGCATATTTATAAATTAACATTTCAAATTAATTGAACAATCTCATTTATTTCATAATGATGTTTCTGCAAATCATTAAGAAGATGTGTGGTGGTGGTTTCTATACTGACCTACCCTTTCAAAGGGCAGGAGAATATATAATAGAATCTAAAATGAAATTATAGCTCTTTGGAGAAACCTTCTAGGATGACTAGAGAACTGTTGATATGGTGGGTTTTTTTATATATAATGTGACTTTAAATGTTCATTAGTCTCCATGACATTTAGCATTCATGATTTCATCATTTAAGATTTGCTTAATATTTATCCATTTAAAGGATTTGTATGCGGCACTTTTGCCTAATGGTGTTCGAGGAAGCTTAATAAAATCTTTTAAAACTAGAAAATATCATAAAACAAAACGGCAAACAGAATGAAAAGCTCAACTACTCTAAAATGATAGACGAAAGCAACTAAACAACCAATTCAAAAGCCTTTCAGGCGAAACTGGACAGACAATCCTTCTGAACTATAATAAATTAAATTAAGGCACCAAAGTTAACTGCCAAAAACTCAAATGAGTAGATCAACCTTTGTCTGTTGCCTAAAGGAAGGTGACCGGTTCATCCACCCTTGAACACCAGCCTAAATTCTGCAGGCATGGTCAACTGGGAAAGGTTAGCTAATGACTATCTTTGCTGCCCAACAGGTTCTGACCAAACATCTTTACCTAAAAGCCATGAATCAGTAGCTCTGAATATCAACCAAGTCACAATCAAAGCAGAGGATTTGAATGTATGCTAGACACCCTTGCACAATGATGTATTGGTGGTGGTGGTGGTTGGAAAGGGGGAGTGGCGGTGTTTGCATCCCCGTTTTCATAGAAACTTCATCATCTCTCCAACGGAAGCCCATAAATTATTTACTTGCAAAGGTGTGCAGAAAATATGTGGGAAGAGATTAATATGTCAATATTAATAATTTAGTCTTTGAGACTAAAAGCTGGTTCTCACAGGCCCACAGAATTTAGGTCTGAATTCTTTAATACAGTATTCTCCCCTCTTCTCAAGTACTTTTTTCTGATACTATCTTATTATCCAAAAGGTAAAATAAAGTATTCAGAACGTGTGTATGATGCCTGCATGGATGCCTTTGACTGCCTTCCCTTGGCTGCTCTGATGAACCAACAGTTCCTGTGTGTTCATGGTGGCCTGTCTCCAGAGATCAACACTTTAGATGACATCAGAAAAGTAAGTTTGGATAGCACAACTCCAAAATGCCACTAAGTAAACTTTGCTTTGCTCCAAATACCATCTCTCATTTTTTCCACTGTTGTCATATGGGAGAATTAAAAGTGAAGGGTTTCATCCAATGTCAGTCATCCTCAGGAGTGGATTTATTGAAATTAATGGGCATGGCTAACTTAGGTCCATAAATTTCAGTGGGTCTACTCTGAATAGGATTTAGTTGAAGACCACCCAAAATGTTTGTCTTTTCTCGTTGCACTAAAACTCTTCTTGGATTGTTCTCCTTGGTAGTTGTCCTAAAAAGTAAGAAGAAAAGAACTTCACTTAGCTCGCTTATTTAATGTGGCAACTGCAGAAATGGAGTTAATCGATAATTCTTATTTTGCTTTCTAAAAAAAACTGGTTTTGTTGTGTCTATGGGGTTTGCTGTTGAATACTCTTCTATACATTAGTCCTTTACTCCAATACAGCTATGGTTATGCAGGTATCTATGCTTGGCTATGTCATCCAGAATATAGATAGGTATCCGTGTTGGTCTGCCATAGTCAAAATAAAAAAATTCCTTCCAGTAGCACCTTAAAGACCAACTAAGTTAGTTCTTGGTATGAGCTTTCGTGTGCATGCACACTTCTTCGGATGCACTGAAACAGAAGTTGCCAGATCCTTCTATATAGTGAGGAGGTGGGGAGGGGTATTACTCAGAAGGGTGGTGGGAATGGGAGATTGGCAGATAGCTGAGATGAGCCTGTTGACGACTCTTAACGACTGCAATAGGTCTTACAGGAAAAGGCAAGGGGTGAGAAGGTGAAAAATGGCTTAGTCATGTATAATGATCTCACGATCATGTATAATGAGCACACGAAAGCTCATACCAAGAACTAACTTAGTTGGTCTTTAAGGTGCTACTGGAAGGAATTTTTTTATTTCATCCGGAATATGTATGTGTTGACAGGGTGAGTATGCTGTGTGTACATGCAAATCAAATTTTCCATCTGTGGTTCCCTGTGATAACCTTTGCAGAAAGTTGCTTCCCTACACTGATCCTTATCTTGATCAGAGTGCAAATAGTTACCACCCCTGTTGACAACTTGTGATGTTCAAACAATACGTTGTTGCGTATTCAGCGATTGCTGGGATGGTAGCGTTGACCCAGGGGTGTGCAGCGATTTCCAATAGCTTCAATAGCGTGAGATCTGATTTAGAATATTTATTTGACGTCAGGTTAGTAAACTTTTTTTTTAAAAAAAAAAGTTTATATTAATTTGATATTCTATATAATATCTGGAAAGTTTTTTCCATCGTCAGATTATTTGAACTGAAATAGGGGGAAATAATGATAAAGCACACTTTAGATAGCATCGTGTGAGAGTACTTAGGATGGTACATACCGTTCTATCCACCCATGAAGGGGAAAACCAGATGGCAGATGGCCCAGCTCTGCCCAAACAGTTAACGTATTTTTCGCTCCATAAGACGCACCAGACCATAAGATGCACCTAGTTTTTGGAAGAGGAAAACAAGAAAAAAAAATATTCTGAATGCCAGAAGCCAGGACAGCAAGCGGGATCGCTGCACAACTTATGGGATAGCCCTGGCTTATGGGATAGCCGTGAGCAAGCCTCTCCCGGGCAAGGGGAGCCTTCATCCCCTGCCCGGGAGAAGCTGCACACGGCTAAGGCTCCCCCAAGAGCCACGCTCCCTTTAAGGAGCGCGCAGAGTGTGCTCCCCTAAGAGCCGCTCCACACGGCTCTTTAAAGGGAGCACTGTGAAGAGCCTCCCGCCTGCATTCGCTCCATAAGACGCATGCACATTTCCCCTTACTTTTTAGGAGGGGAAAAGTGTGTCTTATAGAGCGAAAAATACGGTAGCTACCACCAGTAGTCCTCATGACAGAGGTAGCCAGAGATAGCCTTGAAAATGAAGTGTTTGAAGCAGGGTACTAGAGGCTTGGGATCCACTAGATCCTAAGCTTCACATTCCCCAATCCTTGGTACCCTCAGCTGCACCAGCCTGGAGCTGGTATATCAAACGAGCACGCTTCCAACCTTCTGTCCGGCAAGGCTTTGATTGCAGCAGAGGATCTGTTGCTCTGCATTTCCCCAGCCCCTAGTGAGGATTGCTGTGTCAATGTGGTTTACATTTCTTTTCAATCAAACAGAAAAGCTTTGCTTAGAAATTATTTTCTTTCAAATACTTGTGAATGGTTTCAAGATACGACGATTCAAGAGCATAGTTTACATATAAAGAAAAATGTAGGCATGGGAAACTGTGAACATAGTAATTTTATCATACTCAAAAGAAGTCTATGCATTGATACTAATATTAAATATGCATGCATGCTTCCTAGTAAGGGTCACCTGAAGAAAATGTTTGATTTGATTAGCATTGTAGCCATTCATTGTGTTATGAATTATTTCCCCCCAGGAAGGGGTGGGTTTTTAGAAATGGGGGGGGGGGAATGCATTGCATAACATTCTCCACACCACATCACTGTGGCATTCATTACCCATAATCTAGAGATGACTTTTTGGAAACTATGTTACTTTTCAAAAGCAATAATTTACTGCAATTTTGGTGGAGCTTGGAGCTGATGGTCAAAGCCATGAATAAAAACTGATTTGCAAGCTGAAGCAAGAGCTGTTGCAAGAGATATCACACAGATGCCTGCTTCTTCTACTTAAGTGAGATCTCAGTAGCCTTATTAAGCTATTCAAGACACACCCTGCAGTGATAATTGTGCAAGGCAAGAGGGTAGATCCTCACACAATTATCACTCCGCATCCATTGTGTGCCTGCCCTCATGCCCCACACTGACCTCCTCCCAACGTACATTTGGGAACTTGTCTGCAACGGGACAGCATACCAAATGTGATTTAACTGTGAGACTGCAACGACCGTGAGCTGAAATCTTGAGAGGGTGCAACCTACACGAATTAGCAGACTGCTTTGCTGCAGACATTCTCCGAAACATGTGGGCAGTATTGAGGAGGGCATTATGTGGGGTGTGGCAGTGAGGGCGAGGCAAGTAAGTGTGACCCCACTCTTCTGCCTCACAGTGTTATTACCCTGTATTTTGAATGCCCAGATAAGGTCCCAGGAGGTCCTTCTGTATTGGAATGCTGAGTATATGTTCCTTTTAAGTAAACCTTTATGTTGGTGTGCATGTGTTAGATGACATCTCATTCATGGGGGTGGTCCAGAGGTCTGTGTGATGCAGATTACCCACTGCAAAACTGGCAAAGTGCAATTGATTTAAAATGAAAGCAGTCGCTTGTAGTTTCCTCCTCACAGCCAGGCTGGAGAAAGAGAGGAATCTTTAGGAACTCAGCTCCAATCTGCATAGCCCACATCTGCGTATCTCATCAAGATTTCAGCTTCCTCATGCAGCAACAGAAACATGTTTGCTTAAAATGTGAGGAGTGTTTACTTTCTTGTTCCTCTTAAGCCCCTGGTTACACCTTCTTTTGGAGGGCAGAACTGTGTACGCAGCACAGCTTGTCTTGGAACCCCTAAACTAGCCTGCTGCCTAAAGAGCAGTAGAGATGCTATCACATCACCCATGTTTAAGTAAGATTCAGCACTCAGACCAGTTCAGTTCTGATTTGGAACGTAGTGGGATTGTGTTGCCCTTTGCCTCAGGCAACAAAAGTCTTAGGCCAGTCCTGTTTATGCATGCTCACAAAAGCATGTATAAAGCCACAAAACTCAAGAAAAATTCCAAATAATTGGTATAATTACAGACTGTATGCTGCTCCCAAGAACTCTTTCCACATGAATTCCATTGACCTTGTTTGGATGCAGTACCAAACCATAGCGCATGAATAGTTATGTGCATGAACGTGCACCCTATTCCATCTCTAAATCTCAAGTAGACTGTCATCTGTCAGTCCAGTTATGACCCCCAAGCAAGATGTGTGTGTGGCGGGGAGAGAAGTAAAGTTGAGGGGCATAACACTTCTTCCTCTGTAGTGAATGAATTCATCCTGTCTCAAGATGAATTCCAAAGGGTGAGGGTTGCAGAGCTTTTCTGTGCACAGTGGAGAACCTGCAGTAAACATCCAGCTAAGGGCAGGTTAGTGAAGAGTTCCTGTTCAGCAACAGATTTGTTTGTTCACTGTGTTACTTAAGTCAGGCAGACAATGGTTTGTTTACAGCAGTGATGTCAGCATTTAAATAATGTGTGCAACTCTGATTTTAAAAGTATTAAATAGCTCTATTATTAAAATGCATCTAGGGAGTTTTTCAGTTGATGGAATTGATTTCCTTTGCTGTTCCTCCTCTCTAATCAATGAGATAATTGAATTTACTATGTTTTTATATATGCTGGAAGCTGCCCAGAGTAGCTAGGGCAACCCAGTAAGATGGGTGGGGTACAAATAAATTGTTGTTGTTGTTGTTATATATAGAGGGATCGCATTCAGCTATTGACGGCTGAGTACACAGGATCACTCAGTTAATTAATTAATTAATTAATTAATTAATTATCCAAACAGAGATAACCTAATTTCTGTTGTCTATGCTCTCATAATCTCTAGGTTAGATTACTGCAGTACCTTTTATGTGGGGCTGCCTCTGAACATGGTCCAGAAACGTCAGCTGGTGCAGAATTCAGTGGCCAGGTTGCTCACTGGGGCAAGACTGTTTGAGCATATAATGCCAGTCCTGGCCAAACAACACTGGCTGCCAATTCGTTTCTGGGCCCAATTCAAAGTGTTACTTTTGACCTATAAAGCCTTAAATGGCTCAGGACCACAATACCTCAAGGACTGCTTCTCCCCATATGAATTGTCCCAGACCCTGCAATCATCACTTGAGGTTCTTTTTCATGGACCTCCTCCTATGCAGTGGCTCTCTCCACTTACATTGGGAAAGTAAGTCAGAGTTTCACAAACTTGAGTCTCCAGCTGTTTCTGGAGTACAACTCCCATCATCCCTAGCTAGCCGCTCCAGTGGTCAGGGATGTTGGGAATTGGTTCCCTGTAATCTCAATTCTCACAATGAGGGAACCACCAGAAGGCTCTTGGAGCTGGATCTCAGTGTCCGGGCTGAAAGATACAGATGGAGACATTTCTTCAGGTATACAGGCCCCAAACCAGAATTCATTTTGCTGTAGTGATGAGGTTTAATCCCATTTTATAAACTGCCATAACTATATTCTGTGGTTGCGCATCAGTTTGGGGCCAGCATGCAATCTTGGGGCATTATGGTTGTACCAGGGGAACCACCCTCTGTTATGGCTCTGAGTTGAACTGCGGGAGGGGTGGGAGTCTCAAGACCAAAGCACGGAAATGCTTGTGCGGTTACACTGTTGTTCCTAAATGTCAGTGCCAGATCTTTCCCTCTAGCACCCTTAGCCTTTCTCTTCGTCTTCTCTTTTTCTTAGTTAGATCGATTCAAGGAACCACCTGCGTATGGACCTATGTGCGACATCCTGTGGTCAGATCCTCTAGAGGACTTTGGAAATGAGAAGACTCAGGAACATTTCACTCACAACACAGTCAGGGGGTGTTCATACTTCTACAGGTGAGGATGCTTTCTTGTTTCATGTGGCCTCTGCAGATGGTTGTGGCTGCTTCATAAACCATCGTAATTGTGCCTTGAGTTGCATAGATCTTGAGTTCTCCCTTTTAAAAGAATTGAATCTCTGTCTAAAAACCAATATTTCTTCCGTTGTGTTTAAGCAACGTGTGTACCTACTGAGGTTCTGTTTCAACTAAAATACATATTACGATATCTTTATTGTCATTGTCCCTTGCAGAACAATGAAATTGAAAAACTACATAAAAACTACATAAAACTACCACAAAACCACATAAAACTACATAAAACTACATAAAAACTACATAAAACATTCAAAAACCCCTAAAAACTCTAAAACCCCATTTTAAAACACACTATACTACAGAGACCCCTTATGCTGTCTAGAACCAGAATTGCACATGAAAATTCAGTCACCAAGAATGATTATCACTCAGTGTGATAGTTGCAGGATCCAACATGAGCTCTGCCAGTTCCATATAAATCAAGGAGGACTGGAAGGAAATGCATTTAAAATGCAGCAGAGGGAAAAGAGGGACCTGCATAGTTTTTCCCCATATTTACATTTTGCACTGAAATTCCTTCTCCTCCACTGTTTTTCCTTGCAGTGGAGCTCCATGCCTACTCAAGAAGTAATTTCCCCCTTCCCAGCCCTTACATAAGGAATTAGCAGTTCCTCACTCACTCTGCCGTTAAGCCCTAAGTCAGGGATGGGGAACCTGTGATCCTCCAGATGTTGCTGAACTTAAAAAGTCCCCTCATGCCTGACCATTGACCATGGTGATTAAATTTGAATCTAACAACATCTGGACAGCCACAAGTTCCCCATCCCTGCTCTAAGTCCTAACAATGTGATATCTTTTGAAAGATTTTGAATGTTGTTATGGTGAGCAAGTTCATAAAATTGTTTATCACTAAAGCATTTTCACGGGGTAAAAGTCACTAACAATACTTGTGTGTTGACAGATAAAGTTTCCTGTTACTGCACATATATAGTCCCTTCGCAAAGATTGCTACATTTCATTGTAGAGAGAGTTGAGACTTATACAACCAAGACACTTTCTGCAGTTAGCTAATTGGTTGACTACAGATCCTGCCATTCCCTTTTGGAAGTTCCTTTGCGGGCAAAACATGTTTTACTAAATGGCCTGAATTCTTTATTGTAGCATTGAGATTTGAGTTTTAGGGAAAATCTGCATTTTCAGAAAACAGGAATAATGGCAATTACATATGTTTCAGCAAAAAAGGCTTTAGGTTACAAATAAATACTTAATTATCTTTTTAATTGGAAACAATTTCACTGATCTTTATTAGGATTGTTCATGTGTTTATGGGTATCATGGTTACAGCAACTGCTTTAAGTGATATTCCTGAAGATGGTGACCTATTGGGGGGCAAGGAGGAGGTTGTATCTTTTAGGAAACACTCTAGAATCTGCAGTTTTCCTCAGCATAAATTTCCTCAGCACATTATTATTAATAATAATAATAATAATAATAATAATAATAATAATAATAATAAATTTTAATTAATATCCCGCCCTCCCCAGCCGAAGCCAGGCTCAGGGTGGCTAACAACAATAAAATAAGAGAACATTTTAAAATCATTTCATTAAAAAATTACTTCAAATCAAATTGATGGCAACCATTGGGTAGAGTTCTGTGCAGATTGCCAAAGGAGGGAGTCAGGCTGTGCCCTGGCCAAAGGCTTGGCGGAACAGCTCTGTCTTGCAGGCCCTGTGGAAAGATGTCAAGTCCCGCAGGGCCCTAATGTCTTGTGGCAGAGCGTGCCACCAGATCGGAGCCACAGCCAAAAAAGCCCTGGCTCTGGTTGAGGCCAGCCTAACCTCTCTGTGGCCTGGGACCTCCAAGATGTTTTTGTTTGAAGATCGTAAGTTCCTCTGTGGGACATACCAGGAGCGGCAGTCACGTAGGTACAAGGGTCCTAGGCCGTATAGGGCTTTAAAGGTTAAAACCAGCACCTTAAACCTGATCCTGTACTCCACTGGGAGCCAGTGCAGCTGGTATAGCACCGGGTGAATGTGAGCCGAGCAGGTCAAAATATAACAAGAATCATAAGTAAACTTCTAGTGAGTTCCTGAAGGGGCAATATATTATTAGTTTTGTTGTTGTTTAGTCGTTTAGTCGTGTCCGACTCTTCGTGACCCTATGGACCAGAGCACGCCAGGCACTCTTGTCTTCCACTGCCTCCCGCAGTTTAGTCAAACTCATGCTGGTAGCTTCGAGAACACTATCCAACCATCTCGTCCTCTGTCATCCCCTTCTCCTTGTGCCCTCCATCTTTCCCAACATCAGGTTCTTTTCCAGCAGGGAGTCTTCTCTTCTCATGATATAGCGAAAGTATTGGAGCCTCAGCTTCACGATCTGTCCCAAGAACAGCTGGAGGCTATCCCAGCCTTATCACATACAAAATGAACCTACTGCTAGTTAAAATACAGTTGAAATGTTAAGACTGTGATCAGTTGTGTGTGCAAAATTCTACAGCAAATCTTTCTGTACTCACAAGAACACAAAGTTAAGCTAGGACAACCTCTGTTTGCTAGCACTCAGAATCTTGAAATATATATTCATTAATATCCACCCAAATTACATTTTTACTGGCACACTAATACCATAATGCAATGTACTGCAGTGCATAATGTGGTTATTCCACTTCTTCAGTCATCTGAAACAAAGGAATAATACGCTATGACGTGCGTAAAACACTTCATTATTTCCTCTAGAATAAAGGCTTTCAAGCATTGTTTCTTCAGGGACCCTTTCTACATTGATTTGTCTGCTGAGAAGCAACTACATGTAAGCCGCAGAAATCCTTCACATTACCTCCAGAAAGTTCTGGGGAGTTATTCTGGCATGAACAGTCAGCTTGTGAAGGGGATGCTAGCGAGGCCTATTGGACCTCACAATCGCCCACATGAACTGAAAAGGTATCGTAGAACACAGTCAAGACTGGTAGCGGTACATTGCAGGGGGAAATTTCAAATGATGAGGAAAGCTGCCTTTTAGGGAATGTTTCGCCTTTTTGATCTTCTCATTGAGCAACCTCTGATAAGATTGTGAAAAGGTGCCGCACATGATCACAATCTGCAGTTCATGGTACATGCAGCCCTTACTGCAAAACAGATTGTGTACTTCTGAGTTTAAAACAATTCATCTAGCACCATGAGCCTAACAGAAAGGACTCAGTCCTTGTATTTAGCAAAACCTCCAAACAGAAGCTTAATCTATATTATTGTTTATATACTTATATATGTTATTTGCTTGATTGGGCTTTCCTTGATCAGAGGTAAAACTCCAAACCAGCAGTCTTCTGAAAACTTAAAGCGCTAACAGATTTTTTTGTGGCATAAAGCTCAAAATAAATCTGTGAGGTTCCACCAGGTTGTACTGGAACTGGGTAATTCAACTACCCTCCCAGAAGTAAAATCCAAGGAATTTGATGTAAACTTCAGGCCAGCAGATAGGGTGCCTGGAAAGGAAGGTGAAGGCCACAAAGCAAAAACTTGTATCAAAGGCCAGAATTTTATTTTGCCCCACCCCTTTTGCTTCTGACTCTATCTATTTAACCATGAGAAGTGGAATGACTCTCTGCCTTCTGTTGAAAAGGGTTCCCCACCCCTAGCCTAAAGCAAGAGCAATAACGTCTACTTAGGAATGCAAGAAACATCCAACTAGTTTACATTTCGATGCAGATTTATCTAATTTGCAATGCCTGAACCAATATGTGAATCGAAACTCAACTGTCCTTAAAAATTTGCACTTCTCTGAATTTTGCAATGCAGTTCTTTTAAAAAAAAGTGTACAAAAAGTATATATTAGGAGAAAGTGCGCAAAAATGTGTATTTTGGTGAAAATCACTTGCAAACATCTATATATTGGGAGAAATTCATGCGGGAAATGTGTACAAATTTTCCTGGTGCCAAAAGGTCAAACTGATGTAGAAGTGGAGATAACTGAATTTAAGTCCGGAAAAGATGAGAAACTGAGAGGAATTAGAATTGAAAAAACCACCCATCCCTACCTCTACTTGAGTAAATATACAGATGCTCTCGGTTTTCATGAAATATTTGGTTTACTGACAAATTGCATTTTAGTGAAATGCATCCAGTTTCCTTTTTTTAAAAAACCTCTTGCTCTGTTCATTTTTAAAAAAGAAAGTTCATTCTGATCTTTCATATCTAACTGCAAGCTGGTTCCAAAAGTACATCTTTCTCTGCTTTGTGAGTTTTGTAATTTTTTTAGCTAACTGATATATTAGCAAAATATTTTCACAGGACCTCTAGAGTACTAGGCATGATATTTACTTGTTATACCAAGTTTGTAGCCTCACTCGTTATACCACCACCTTGTGGCTTAAATAATTTGGACTACAAATGATTTAGTTTGATCATAAAAGAACAAAAGCAAAACAACTAACTTTAGTAAGTGGAATGTATGCATTTTATGCCTTTGAGGATTACCGTATTTTTCGCCCTATAAGACGCACTTTTCCCCCGCCAAAAATGAAGGGGAAATCTGGGTGCGTCCTATGGGGCGAATGTAGGCTTTCCCTGAAGCCTGGAGAGCGGGAGGGGTCGGTGCGCACCGACCCCTCTTGCTCTCCAGGCTTCAGGAAGC
Source organism: Podarcis bocagei (assembly GCF_964188305.1). Lineage (NCBI taxonomy): Eukaryota > Metazoa > Chordata > Lepidosauria > Squamata > Lacertidae > Podarcis > Podarcis bocagei. The sequence goes on from NC_138134.1 coordinate 58,983,718, forward strand.
TATCCCCCCCAGCAGCGCAAGGTCCCAGAGCGATGCCGAAGGTGCGCGCACCTTCGCCATCGCTCTCCGACCCGTTCGTGGGGCTGGGGTGGGGGGAAGCTCCGGCTCCCCCCGCCCCCAGCCGCGCAAGGTCCCAGAGCGATGCCGAAGGTGCGCGCACCTTCGCCATCGCTCTCCGACCCGTTCGTGGGGCTGGGGTGGGGGGAAGCTCCGGCTCCCCCCGCCCCCAGCCGCGCAAGGTCCCAGAGCGATGGCGAACGTGCGCGCACCTTCGCCATCGCTCTCCGACGCGTTCGCGGGGCTGGGGTCGGGGGAAGCTCCGGCTCCCCCCGCCCCCAGCCGCGCAAGCTCCGAGAGCGATGGCGAACGTGCGCGCACCTTCGCCATCGCTCTCCGACCCGTTGGGGGGCTGGGGTCGGGGGGAAGCTCCGGCTCCCCCCGCCCCCAGCCGCGCAAGGTCCCAGAGCGATGCCGAAGGTGCGCGCACCTTCGCCATCGCTCTCCGACCCGTTGGGGGGCTGGGGTCGGGGGGAAGCTCCGGCTCCCCCCGCACCCAGCCGCGCAAGGTCCCAGAGCGATGCCGAAGGTGCGCGCACCTTCGCCATCGCTCTCCGACCCGTTCGTGGGGCTGGGGTGGGGGGAAGCTCCGGCTCCCCCCGCCCCCAGCCGCGCAAGGTCCCAGAGCGATGGCGAAGGTACGCGCACCTTCGCCATCGCTCTCCGACCCGTTCGCGGGGCTGGGGTCGGGGGAAGCTCCGGCTCCCCCCGCCCCCAGCCGCGCAAGCTCCGAGAGCGATGGCGAACGTGCGCGCACCTTCGCCATCGCTCTCCGACCCGTTGGGGGGCTGGGGTCGGGGGGAAGCTCCGGCTCCCCCCGCCCCCAGCCGCGCAAGGTCCCAGAGCGATGCCGAAGGTGCGCGCACCTTCGCCATCGCTCTCCGACCCGTTCGCGGGGCTGGGGTCGGGGGAAGCTCCGGCTCCCACCGCCCCCAGCCGCGCAAGCTCCGAGAGCGATGGCGAACGTGCGCGCACCTTCGCCATCGCTCTCCAACCCGTTCGCGGGGCTGGGGTCGGGGGAAGCTCCGGCTCCCCCCGCCCCCAGCCGCGCAAGCTCCGAGAGCGATGGCGAACGTGCGCGCACCTTCGCCATTGCTCTCCGACCCGTTCCCGGGGCTGGAGTCGGGGGAAGCTCCGGCTCCCCCCGCCCCCAGCCGCGCAAGGTCCCAGAGCGATGGCGAACGTGCGCGCACCTTCGCCATCGCTCTCCGACCCGTTCGCGGGGCTGGAGTCGGGGGAAGCTCCGGCTCCCCCCGCCCCCAGCCGCGCAAGGTCCCAGAGCGATGCCGAAGGTGCGCGCACCTTCGCCATTGCTCTCCGACCCGTTCGCGGGGCTGGGGACGGGGGAAACTCCGGCTTCCCCCGCCCCCAGCCGCGCAAGCTCCGAGAGCGATGGCGAACATGCGCGCACCATCACCATCGCTCTCTGACCTGTTCCGGGGGCTGGGGTCGTTGGAAACTCCGGCTTCCCCCACCCCCAGCCCCGCAAGCTCTGGGAGTGATGGTGAAGGTGCGCTCACCTTCGCCAGCGCTCTCCGACCTGCTCTGGGGACTGGGGGCGGGGGAGCCGGAGCTTCCCCCGACCCCAGCCCCGCGAACGGGTCGGAGAGCGAAGCCGAAGGTGCGCGTACCTTCGCCATCGCTCTGGGACCTTGCGCCGCTCGGCCTCCCCCACCCCCAGCTTGGGCCTCCCCCACCCCCAGCCCCGCAAGCTCTGGGAGTGATGGCGAAGGTGCGCTCACCTTCGCCATCGCTCTGGGACCCTTTCTGGGGGCTAGGGGTGGGGGAAGCTCGGGCTTCCACCACCCCCAGCCCCTGCAAGCTCCGAGAGCAATGGCAAAGGTGCGCTCACCTTCGCCATCGCTCTGGGACCCTTTCTGGGGGTGGGGGAAGCTCGGGCTTCCCCCACCCCCAGCCCCGCAAGCTCCAGGAGCCACTCTGGCTCCCATTCTGGGGGCTGGGGTCGGGGGAAGCTCGGGCTTCTCCCGCCCCAGCCCCGCGCGGGGGGGGGAATAAATTTTTCCCCTTTATTTCCCCCCCAAAATCTAGGTGCGTCCTATGGGCCGGTGCGTCCTATAGGGCGAAAAATACGGTATGTATTTAAATGGTATTGGACTCCCTCTTTCAACATACTGCATCAAATGTAGTGGGGTATATATGTATGTAAAGCTGTAGTCGCACAAATTCAGCAATATGTTAAAGAGAGAACATCAAGCCTTTAGTTTTAGGAGGAGGGTGGAGAGAGGACGTTTGTGCAAGCATGCATGCAAATCATAGGGAGCTGCCTTATACGATTGGCCCACCTGGTTCTCTATTCTTTACACTGACTTGGCAGTAGAAGTTTCAAGCAGGCTGCCAACCTTTTCAAAAAACAAACAGAATGTGCATATTTTATGTCAGACTCAGTTTTTATTTAATTTTTTTGAAAAAGCTGCTTTAGGTTCTTGATTTCACAGTTTCTAACCAATCACTGCTATGCACAGTCATCTGCTGTAAAGTCTCACAACCAGTTTTTCTTGAGCACCATCCAGAAGGAAGATTATTTGTTTTTAAAATGTAGTACAGGAACTTAAAATGTGAGCTCACACATTTTTCAAATTATGCGCAACTGCATGTGACCAGTATGTGAGAGGGATATGTAATATACCAGCTTACCACATGAGGGAGCTGCTGACATTTTGTACTTGGGCATTTCTATTCTGTTTGAGCATACAGTGGTACCTCAGGTTACAGACGCTTCAGGTTACAGACTCCGCTAACCTAAAAATAGTACCTCAGGTTAAGAACTTAGCTTCAGGATGAGAACAGAAATTGCTCAGTGGCGGTGCGGCGGCGGCGGCAGGAGGCCCCATTAGCTAAAGTGGTACATCAGGTTAAGAACAGTTTCAGGTTAAGAAAGGACCTCCAGAACGAATTAAGTTCTTAACCCGAGGTACCACTGTATTGCATATGGTGGTAGAAGCTCAACAGGGCTCAGATGAAACAGTGGTCCAATGAAGTTTGACCAGGCCCTATTAAACACCTTGACTGTGGTCTGATTGCTCAGTCACAACAGCTCTTCTTTTAAGTCAAGACAAAACTTTATTTGTTTTATTTATACAAGTATTCACACACTGCCCACTCATGTACAGTATCAAGGTAGTGTACGATAATCTATGCAAATGCAATAAAATATATAATAACATAAAACAATACAGAATAATTGCAAGAATGGTTGACTCATCTGAAAACAGAAATGAAGCCACTGATGAGACGTAACAGCAGAAAAAGTTCTTTAGGAAACACCTGAAAGTTAGGAGCAAGGATGCTGGAAGAGCATTCTGCAGCATGGGGCTGGCAACACTCAATGCCTGACTTCTAGCTGAGGCCAGCCAAGCTTCTGAGACATGGGCAACAACTAACAACACTCAAATCAAGCCATCACTTGACAACCCCAAACTGCTTCACTCTTCACTGCTTTCTGTTTGGCTTGCCTGCCTGCCAGGCTCAGCAGTCTGCCTCACTTTTCAACCTCCTCTGGAATGGAGGGTCTTCTGCATGCTGACCTGGAAGTAAGCCGTACTGAACTCAAATGGGATTTACTTCAGAGTATGCGTGCATAGGCTTGAGCTGTAACTGGGCACAGACCTGTAGCCATGAGTGGAGTCCTTGTCAACTAATTTGCATATCAGATTATATTAAGGCTGTTTGTTTGTTTGTTTGTTTTTGAAAGAGTATGCACAGGAAACGAAGCTTTCTGTTTCTGTTATACGCTTTATAATATTGTCATAGTTTTATTACTACACATGACAGTTCTTTTGATAACTTTTTCCCCCCAAAAAGAAGAAGTTAGAGCCACTACACAAGTCCCATATCAGTTGTACTGCAATGAGAGGGAAGTGTTTGTTTGAAATTGCAAATTAATATACTTTTCCCCCCAATTACCAGTAGAACTGTATCTAAAATCTCCCTCTTTATTTTATATTACCAGCAGCTCTCTTGGTTATATAACTAAAAGCCAGTTGCCATAGCAACCTCAAATATAATGTTAGTGTCGTGGGATAGATTCATAGAAAGCGTTTTAACCCAGTGTGGTTAAGTGAAGTAAGGGACTGTTGCAAACAGAGCAATAGATGGCTGGGCTTTTTTTCTGATCCATGTACCTCTTCTATATGAGGGGAAAGTAAGAGCGGTCTTATCTTGCGCATTCTCCCTTGCTCCTTTGAGGTTTGGGGTGCGGAACAGAAGCAGCAGCTCTTAAACTCAGTACACTTTGTAGTGCATTACAAAAAGAACATCTGGAGCTTGAAGAAGCTGCAACAAACAGAACAATCAAGGGGACAGAGCATCTTCTGTTTAAAGAAAGTGAAGGTGTTTGTGGCTATTTAGCTTAGGAAAAAGAGATGACATAGAGAGGAGATGATGGAACGGGAACAGCCAACACAGTGCTCTCCATATGTCGTTAAATTACAAATCCCATTATCCCTGACCATTGGCCAGCTGGGATCTATGGGAGTTCAGCAATATCTAGAGGCCATCATTTTTTGCCACCCCTGTGAAAAGAGGCTTATGGTAATAGAGGTTTGTGACAGAGGTCTGTGGAGAAGAATTTACTGCCTCTCTCTCATAATACTCAGTGTCACCCAGTGAAATTGATTGGCAGTAAATTCAGGATAGACAAATTGACTGGCAGTAGATTCAGGGCAGGACCCCTCCCCCCAAACAAAAGTACTTCTTAACACTATACATGATTCATTTATAGAATTTGCTGTCACAAGGTATGGTGATGGCTCTAAATGTAGCTGGTTTTAAAATGGCATTAGACAGATTTATGGAGGACAGGACTGACAGTGACTATTAGCCATGATTCAGCATGGGGATTCCATTTTGCTCAGAATTATATCATTTGCTGAACAGGGGGAGGCTGCTGTTTTCATGTGCTGGAGTGGATTTCCTCGAAGCATTTGGTGAGCCAGTATTGAGAACAGTCTACTGGGACAGATGAAAACCTGGTTTGATCCATTCATGGAATAGTGGAATAATACAGCTGACTGGGTTGGCCACTTACCAGTCTGTTCATTAAGTAAAAACCCAGCCCCTGGAAGTCAGGATTGTCTGTGCCATTTTACGTGTGCTGGAAAAGGGCACATGCCGCAACCAAGGCTTCCTTCTGTGCTTAACTATGTGTAGAACGTACACACCAGAATACATTATTCAGCATGTTAGAAAGTACCACATTTAGTACATTGGTGGTAGTGAAAGATTCAGTCTCTGAAATCAGATAGAAGCTTCATATCACAGAAGTACTCCAGACCTAGACAAGAGAGCTTTGCTGTATTTGTATGGACATGCCCACAGCTCCACTAAATCCATTAAATGGTAGTGCAGGCCATCTACACAACACCAGAATTCAGACTCGGCTAATACTCAGCATGTTGAAATTTGTGTATATTTCAGTGAAATGAAGAATATCCTTTTATTACTCAACTTCTCTCCCTCTTTCCCACCACCCCTCTCTCTCCAGAGAACTGCAGTTTATAAAGTTTCATAAATCCTATACTTGCTACTAAATGTGTAGCTTTTTGTGGGTTAGCATGAGGTACCCATGGAGAATTAAGTAGCTGCTAAGTGCATTCACATTGGTATTGAGACAGAAATAGAAGGCTGATCCTCCTTTTCCTAACTTTCTCTCTAAAGGCACCAGTATCTTTGTAGAGAGAATAAAGTTGGGAAACAGCTGCAGCAAACCTCAAATCATTTAAACTGAATTGAAATGCAGCTACTTGGAATCTAATTCCTGAATTTGTTGAAGGGAGGATGGGGCTTCTGAATCCATGGAATCCATGTTTGACGATAGCAAACGTCCTGTTCTGGGCTTCACACAGTGACCAACCATCTTCCCCAAGGGGCAGGGAAGGAAGATCCAAAGCAATCTACTTCCAGTTCTAAGCACAGTGTCCTTTCAACTTGGAGAACTTGTTTGTTTAAACCACAGTTTAAGCAGCCTTAGCTTTGTTTGAGCCATGATTTTCACAAACCACAGTTCCCCGAGTTGGGGCACATCAGAGAAGTATGGGGAATTTAAAGCCAATCTCCCCTTTTCAAGATGCAAAACAAACAAACAAACGGTAGAGATTGAGTGTGCAAGAATGTGGCTCATTCATACAGTCGGGAAACCCTGGCCTTCCATTGTGTCTAAAATTGGCCAGTGACTTTCTGGAGTTAACCTGCACCTTACATTTTTGACTAGTAGGGGAGAATATACAGTGATATGCTTTTTCCCCAGTGCTGCTCTCCATTGAACTCAGTAACATTTAAGTTTATGTATACTGTATATTTATGTATTTGTGAGTATCTGGGGCTAAGGCACCTTCTCTGTTTTTGTTTTATTAAAACATGCTTCTTTTCCTGCCCCAACAGTTACCCTGCTGTTTGTGACTTCCTACAGCACAATAACTTATTATCTATACTCCGAGCCCATGAAGCCCAGGATGCCGGGTGAGTGACTTTCCTTGTTTTTTGAATAAGTTATTTTCCGGCATGTTGGCATCTGTACATTTCTTACATTGCTAAGGTGAAGTGCTTGTTCGGCATCTTTCAGAATGTAAAAGGGAAAGGACTGGTGTTTAAAAACAGTTGAGTATTGACTTTTCAGGGTATGTTGCTTTTCCTTTCGGTGTGTTTCTAGGGAATCTTGACCACATCCTGAAACCCTGGCTCTCTAACAGATGGAGAAACAAGTGGGAGATGTTTAGCCTCTTTAAAATGGTGTAACGTCCAAACCCCTATATCTTACCTAGAATTCTTGTTCCCAAATTCTAACTATGGTTTCCTGCTGGTGCAAGAAGTGCCCCCTACAAGGGTTCAGATACAGTTCTAATTTTTAAAATATTCCAGGGTGCACAGTTCTGGCACTCAAAGCAGTTTGGGTGGCCCTCTGCTCAAATTAAAGTATACTGTGATGATATAATTAGAACAAGGGCTTTCCCTTGCTCAGCTGATAAACAGCAGGAGCATATATATCAGCTCTTTACAGCTTGTTAACTTTCCGAACCTGCAGGGCTCTTTGGAGAGGCACAGTTTGAAACAGGAATATATTTTCTAGGTCACTGAAAGGAAGTGCCACTCTGTGCTTCCACTTGGCTCATCCTAATGGCTAAAGTACCAATACTTTTTACACAAGCACAGATGGAAGGAATATAAATTATTGACACTCAGATAGAAGAGCCATATTTTATGAATGTATTATAAGGTCTTCCACATTTAAGTAGCATGGTATCCTCATTTCATCTAGTTATGCAGTGATGTGTGCCATGTATTATAGTCCGTTTTCATAAATTTATACTCTTGTCTTTTCTTCCAAGGGTGCTCAAAGCAGCTAACAATACTGTATAAATATTTTTTTTAAAGCACCCATCAGCCAAAAAAGTTCCAGATGTATGACAGACCAAAACTGGTGAAATGAAGAACAGCATTTTATTTTATTTTTGAAAAAAGTATTAGTGAGATCATTTTTAAAATATCAACTGAAGAAAACGAGCCTGTGGCATGAAAACAAAACAAAACCATAAACAGGGTGCTAACTAAACCTCAATAATAATAATAATAATAATAATAATAATAATAATAATAATAATAATAATAATTTATTTATTTATACCCCTCCCATCTGGCTGAGTTTCCCCAGCCACTCTGGGCGGCTTCCAATCGAGTTTTAAAAACAAAACAGCATCAAATATTTAAAACTTCAGATGCCTTCAGATGTCTTTTAAAGAGAAGATAGCTGCTTATTTCCTTCACATCTTAAGGGAGGGTTTTCCACAGGGCGGGCGCCACTACTGAGAAGGCCCTCTGTCTGGTTCCCTGTAACCTCACTTCTCGTAATGAGGAAACTGCCAGAAGGTCCTCGGCGCTGGACCTCAGTGTCCGGGCAGAACGATGGGGGTGGAGAATGGAGAAGAGATTTCATTCGGTCCACATCTTAATGCAATGCATTTCTCCAAGCAAACAAACAGTATATACGAAAATGTGTATATCAGGGTTAAGTGTGCATGAAGAAAGTAGCATACAACATGCATTTTATTAGGGGAAATAGCATGCAAAAATGTGTGTATTTGGCAAAACTGAATATGGAAACGTGAGGGATCTACACTAAAATGATGACATATTTTTGTAGAGATTTATTTTGACAAAATACAAACTGGTTCACAAATGTGGAGAACTCGACTTCAGATTGGTAAAATGAGAAACTAGGAGAAACCCAAACTGGCAGATCAGTTCATCCCTACCTCCAGGGCAGATGGTTCTAGGAGAAAAAGCTTTCTCTTGTTTTTTGCACTAAATATACCTAGTTATGCAGGAGACCCTCCACATCTGATCTCTGTGGTGTTTTTGTGACATTTTGGGGTAATTTCCGGGTTCAGGGCAATGTGCATGTGCATGATCACACACATATTGAACATGTGTCAATTGATTGTTTCCTATAGATCCTGAAATTCACCCAGCATTCCATTCAAACTGCAACTTTAAAGGCCATTATTTCCCATTAAGAAACCCAAAAAAATTCCAGAACACTATTCCTTCTTTCGTTCTTTCTTTCATTCTTTCTTTCTTTCCTTCCTCCCTTCCTTCTTACATTCATATGCAACCTGTCCTCTCAGGAGCTCAAACCAGCATACATGTGATGTCTGACCCCATTTTGTCCTCACAACAGCTCTGTGGGGTGGGTCAGACTGAGAGTGCTTGACTGATCCAATGTCACCCAGAGACCTATTCATCCATCTGGGAAAGCTTGTTAGAACTAAAATTTCATCGGGAAATCACAGAGAGTAGGGGCCTGTTATATCTCTGTGGAATGCTGTTCCACAGAACAGGAGCAATCGCACTAAAAGCCTTGCTCCAAATTACTGTGGAATGGACTCCTAAGATCATTGGAACTTGCAGGAGAAGTTCTCTTGCAGACCACAGTGACCTGCTTGGTATATAAATGATATGATGGTCTCTCAAGTAACCTGCTCCTGAGCTATATAGGGCCTTATACATTGGTGCCAATACCTTGAATTTAGCCTAGTAGGTTGGGATCCATATAACGGAAGCTCTTTTGAAGGCTATTAATAAGTTGCAATGATGATGGTGGTACAGCTCACACAAGTTGATTACTACTCTTTCCAGGATGGTCAGAGCAATCATTGATGCTGGGTAATTTCCTTGGTTGAATAATTTCCTTGGGCTAACAAATTTTAACTGTGCAGAAGGACACCCTGAACAAAATATTATTGCTACCACATGACAAAATAACAAGGATATTTATACCAGAGATCTTAGTGACCCTAGGAATTCCCTCCCCGCTTTAAGCAGCTCCCAAGATTGCCAGCTGCCTTTGAAACTTCCCTGTATTCCAAAATTGGTTTGCCACAGGGTGCATCAGGCTGCTGTTATAAACAAAGGACCTGGGAGACCCACCTGGACTATTGCAGATGGCTGTAGTACACATGCCTGTAAAATACTCTCAGTATCCTTATTGATGTACCCCAAATTCCTCAAGTTTTGTTTTTGCTGTTGGTGTACAGAAAGGCAGATATTGCTACAGAACCTTAATATGCAATTAGAGTAGAAGTGGTAGCATACTGTTCTTTTTCTTTTTCTTTTTCTCCATTTTGTTGCCAAGAGTTATAGAGATTTTATATAAGTCAGGGAACTAAAATGCTGTTGCTGAGCCTTGCTTTGCCTCTTGCTAGGGAGAAAATATCATTTTTGTTGGTGTGATTCCAAAATTCTGGGGTTTTTCATTTTCATTGCTGACTGACTAAATATAGGCCCGCTGAGACGGTAACATTTTTGTCACCACAAGCAAGTGTAAATGTGCCGAGAGAAAAACTGAGCGTATATCAGAATATTTTGTGGCCCACATCCCCACACACTATTTTTTCAGGTTTGAGCACTTTGATGTCGGTAGCAGAACCTTAAATATATTGTGCACAAAATACCGGGGTGGGGTGTGTGTGTTTTGTTTTTTGTAGGTTCAGATACACATTGACTTGGATCAGGGTTTCAAAATGCCAAGATTCCTCTGCTCAGTTTGGGGTAATTCCTATCTCCTAGTACAGCAACACATGTCCCAGCCTAGGATGCATTAAATAATTAAGGAACGTTGTCCAGCCCTTCTGAGAGTCTTTAGGACTTGCAGGGACCATGGGATAGAGAAAAATTCTTGTGCAAGCAGCCTTCCAATCGTAGTCTTTAGATACACCGCATTGTTTCTTTTTATTTGGAGAGCTGGCTATTTTAAAGCATGCTTCACTCCCCTAGTCCATAGTGTGCCACAGATTGCTTTTCCGAGTTGGAGAGAAGGACCCGAAAGCAGCTTATGGTGCCCAAGCAGACTCATAAAGCTGTACGTGCTCAGTCAGACCTTCGTTCTAACTCATCATTTCCCTGGAGAAAGACCTATGCCTGTCCAAAACACAAATGAACCCAACAAAAGTTGTCTTCAAACGTTTCCCATTGACTTCTTAATTACCTGTAGGTCTGTAGTCTATCCACTACGTACTCGTCTTCTCTAAAATAATTGTGATGATGCACATACAAGTCTCTGTGAAATACATGCAATGTGTGTTTATGTGACTGTATCTGTGACAAGATATAAATCAACACAACTCTGCGAGAAATTTATGGTACTAATAAGGTTACTTATGCCATTTGTTACAGGTATCGTATGTACAGGAAAAGCCAGACAACAGGTTTCCCTTCATTAATTACAATTTTCTCAGCACCAAACTATCTAGATGTATACAATAACAAAGGTAAGAGCACTTCTTGCCCCTGCAAACTTAGCTTTGCTTTAACTTACTTCCATTGTTCTACATCAATTGTGTGTTTTTTAAACTTCCCTTTAGTTCAAAGTCGATTCTTACTACACAGTTTTTGTATTAAGTGAATGGATTTGTGGATTAACTGCCTATGGGGGGTCTTTTCTTATCTGCAAATTGTAAATATTCACGATGCATGAAGACAGATTTCAAAAACTAAAGCCATATTGTTGTTGTTGTTATTGTAGTAGTAGTTACTGTTATTATCATGGTTGTTATTAATTACCTGCCCTTCACCATAAGTTCCCAGGGTGGGTCATTAAACATTAAAGCTCGATATTAATAACAGTTTATAACAACTTAAAATCACAAATGTTCAAATATTTTCCCACTGTGTCCTGCAGTGCTCTTTAGATTACTTTAAAGCAAGGGCACGGAATCTTTTTCAGCCTGGGGCCGCATTGCCTTCTGTGCAACTTTCCAGGTGCCACCTACCATTGGTGGGCAGGACCAGTGGCAAAAGTGAACAGAGCAATGAATGTAAATTTAAACTTGATACTGTAGTCTGGTTTCTATACACACTTCTACCTCCAATCAGGCAACAGTTTTCAAGGATACAGCCCATGCAGGCATATACACTCAGGAAGGGCACAGACTAGTGAAAGGTGTGGCCTGGGGAGAACTGGTATGGTTGAGGAGGTTTAACCTTCAGGTCAAACAGATCTGTGTGGCCACATTTGGCCCCAGGTCTAAAGCCCCCACCCCCTATTTTAAACCTGGAAGAACACTGAATTTCAAAAAGCCATTGAAATTATGGCTTGTTTCACACATGCCTGTGCATCATTCATTACATTATTGTGTTATAATTTATAGCTCAACGAATTGACTTCACTGAAAAGCATTGTGTTTTTCAGCGTTGTTTGTGGGAGTTACAAAAGATCTACCGAGGGCTGCATATACATTTAAGGTACAGTGGTGCCTCGCAAGACGAAATTAATTCGTTCCGCAAGTCTCTTCGTCTTGCGGTTTTTTCGTCTTGCGATGCACGGTTTCCCATAGGAATGCATTGAAAATCAATTAATGCGTTCCTAGGGAAACCGCTTGCCAGGCTGGCAGTGCGGAGAAGGGCTTTTCTCCGCACCGCAAGCCTTCAGGACAGGTACGGGAACAGAGGGGAAGGCGCGCAGCGCTTTCCCTCTGTTCCCGGGGCTTGCGTGGGAGGAGGGTTTTTCCTCCCCGCCGCCAACATTCAGAACAGCATTCTGAATGTTGGCGGTGGGAAGGAAAACCCTCCTCCCACCCCAAGTCTTCAGGAAAGCCATCCGATGCCGCGCGGCGGGAGGAGGCGTTCCCCGCCCCCCGGCCCGGCATCGGAGGTTCGTTCCGATGCCGCGCGGCGGGAGGAGGCGTTCCCCCCCGCCCGGCATCGGAGCTTCGTTCCAATGCCGCGCGGGGGGGAGGAGGCGTTCCCCCCCGCCCGGCATCGGAGCTTCGTTCCGATGCCGCGCGGGGGGGAGGAGGCGTTCCCCCCCGGCCGGCATCGGAGCTTCGTTCCGATGCCGTGCGGCGGGAGGAGGCGTCCCCCCCCCGGCCGGCATCGGAGCTTCGTTCCGATGCCGCGCGGCGGGAGGAGGTGTCCCCCCCCGCCCGGCACCGGAGCTTCGTTCTGATGCCGCGCGGGGGGGGAGGCGTTCCCCGCCGGCCCGGCATCGGAGCTTCGTTCCGATGCCGCACGGCGGGAGGAGGCGTTCCCCCCCCCCGCCCGGCATCGGAGCTTCGTTCCGATGCCGCGCGGGGGGGGGAGGCGTTCCCCGCCGGCCCAGCATCGGAGCTTCGTTCCGATGCCGCACGGCGGGAGGAGGCGTTCCCCCCCCCCCGCCCGGCATCGGAGCTTCGTTCCGATGCCGCGCGGGGGGGAGGAGGCGTCCCCCCCGCCCGGCATCAGAGCTTCGTTCCGATGCCGCGCAGGGGGGGAGGAGGCGTTCCCCCCCGCCCGGCATCGGCGCTTCGTTCCGATGCCGCGGGGGGGGGAGGAGGCGTTCCCCCCCCGCCCGGCATCGGAACTTCGTTCCGATGCCGCGCGGGGGGGAGGCGTTCCCCCCCGCCCGGCATCGGAGCTTCCCCGCTGTCCCGGAGATTTCCCTATGGGCTGTCATCTTGCGAGGCAAGCCCATAGGGAAATTCGTTTTGCGAAGCGCCTCCAAAACGGAAAACCCTTTCGTCTAGCGGGTTTTCCGTCTTGCGAGGCGTTCGTCTTGCGGGGTACCACTGTACATTTAAAGCACTCCCCCCCCCCAAGGAAAAAAAAATTCCCCTGAATCCTGGGAACTATAGCTTGTAAAGGATGCTGTGAATTATATTTATGAAAAGCAAACCAACAGTTTCCAGGATTCTTTTTGGCAGTGGGGGAGGTGCTTTAAATGTATGGTTTGTATGCATCCACAGGTATGTAATCTCTTATTGCTGGTTTGCAGATACAAGTCATTAATTCATACTTGGGCCCTCAAGTGTTGAAAATGCAAGTGCAAAGCACAGATGGCCTGAACAGTCAACCTGAATTGCTTAATGCATGCACACAAAGTCAGATGTTCAGTCCAGCCCATTGCATGTTAACTTGGAAGCGTTACTGAGTCTAATGGAAAGAAACAATGCACAGGGTTGCAGTCTCAGTTGCATGAGGAATACAGTACTGCATCAGCTAACAGAATCCTGACCATAGCTGTCAACGTTTCCCTTTTTTAAAGGGAAATTCCCTTATTCCAAATAGGATTCCTCGCAAGAAAAGGGAAAAGTTGACAGCTATGATCCTGACAGGGTCCCAAGAGGACAGTAACCTGAGATTCTCCAGTCCCACAAGGATAAGTCTCACGATTTAGAAGGACTAAACTGTGTGTGCCAACAACTGCCATATGGAGATATCCATAGTCAACTTTCAGGTCGTCAGTCAGTCAGTGCCGGGAGATCCCTGTTGCAGATGATTAGCGTTTCCAAGAGCAGGTGAACAGTGCTAGAATGATTATCAGTTTCTGCCTACAGCTAGAGCTTCACTCCCACTACAGAATACAGAAAGCAATCAAGTCATGCAGTTGCATTTGATAATAGTAAAAAGTAATTCTAGGAAGTGCTGATATATTTTTCTCTGAAAGCTTAATGGGCAGCATAATTATCTTTTGTACAATATTTGAAAATTGGCAATCCTTAAACAATATATATATGGCAGCACAAGGCTACTGAAAGAACATGCGGAACCAAACTCTCCCATTTAATCTGTGCTTTAGTTTCGGTTATTTTTTTTGGAGTTTCTTTTAACATCGATCGGTTATAAAGCATGTTTTCCTTTTGCTTTTTTGAATAATGGCTAGGCTACTTTCCCCCTGCCCTGCTCCCAGCCTTTAAAATAAAGAAAGCCTTTTTGAAAAGCAGTTTGAATAGTTGTTTTAAAGTTACTTATATTTGAGAGCAATATCAGCAGCATAAATTATTGATGTGATGTAAGTTAAAGTAGCTTTTAGATTCTCTGGATGAATTATTCATTTTATCACTTTAAAAAAAAGATCCTAAAAACATTTATGTTTTAGCCAACTGCTCTTTCAGTGGTGGCGGGGATTTCTTAGAACCTTCTTTCTAGAACTGCTTTTTTCAAATGTATCATATTAGGTTTCATAAATTATAAGTATTAGTTTTAATGTTTCAGCCATGTGAGGGAACTTGACCAGTAGAAGGATTTTAGGGCCCCTATAAATATTTCATAAAATAGCTGTGTTTTTCATTTTGGCATCAGTGATAGCAGTAATTCATTTTACTTACCCTTCCATACTAAGCCAAATCACGTGTCCACATGAACAGCCAAGCTGTGTTTTGCCTGGTTGTTTTGCTGCTATACTACACTGAGCTAAGTCATGGTTTGGCTTAGCATGTTGTCGAAATCCGAGATCATGCCCAAGCAAGCCTCAAGCTGAATGAACCTCGCTTCTGCCTCTTGTTTAGTCTGTAGATATCTAAACTACACACCCCAGCTTTGGACAACACATGGCTTAGCACAGCAGCAGAATGATAGGGGACTGGCAAAGCATCCACAACCTCGTCTCCCAGAGTCTGCACTTTGGCACTAAGACATGGTTTGATTTAGTGTGACAGGTGAACAAGGCCCCTGGTTTGTGCTGAGAAATATCTTCATGTTGAGTATTATATATGCTAGAAAAGAAAAGTGACCAGAAGTAAATAAGAGAGGTCAGATTGAAATTACTGGCTCGCTTATACTTTGCATATAAGAGAACGGCAAAGCATTTTTGTCTTTTCTAGAAATCAGAGCCTATGTATCTGTCCTAAAATAACATAATGTTAAAGGGAAGGTCCAAAAACAGCATATGTTCCATTCTTTTTATATCTCCTTCACAAGCGCAGCAGAGATCTTGGTGGTTCACGCTGTGAGTAGGGGGATGTAAGTGCGAAGATGTGGTTGGAATCTAAGATTACAACAAAATCCTTAGCTGCACAGAACTTTAGAGCTGGTGAGAGAGCACATCATTTCCCTGATCTCAAATACTTTTGGCTCTAAGGGGTACATGGTGACATCTAGCAGGAGTGGAATTTGAGGGGTGGGGCAGGGGGACTACCTAGCTGTTCTGATCTTGGGGTCCCAATATCTAACCCTTTACAATGGTACCTTGATTTTCAAACTTAATCCGTTCTGGAAGTCTGTTCCAAAACCAAAGCGTTCCAAAACCAAGGTGCACTTTCCCATAGAAAGTAATGCAAAATGGATTAATCCGTTCCAGACTTTTAAAAAGAACCCCTAAAACACCAATTTAACATGAATTTTACTATCTAATGAGACCGTTGATCAAAAATGAAAGCAATAATCAATGTACTATACAATAAATTAAATAGGACAGTATTCCAGATGATAAAAATAAATTTTATTTTTTCCCCTCACCTGCACTGATGACAGTCATTGTTTGGATGGGGGGCTTTTATCCATTTCCGCAGTCACACAATCGATCAGTAGCTGAACTGGGTTCCACAATGCCACAAAAACAAATTAACTGAAAAAGCCTCAAAAACTAAAACGCAAAATAAATAGCAAAAACAAAAGCACCAAACTTAATCCATTCTGGAAGTCCGTTTGACTTCTGAAATGTTTGAAAACCAAGGCGCAGCTTCTGATTGGTGCAGGCACCCCGAAAAAAATAGCCAACAGCCACGCCGCACCGCACGTTCGGCTTCCGAAAAACATTTGAAAACTGGAATACTTACTTCCGAGTTTTCAGCATTTGGGAACCAAGGCGTTTGAGAACCAAGGTACCACTGTACTTGTGTTAGGTTAAGAGAAAACAATAGAAATATTTAGAAAAGTAACTTTTTTATATAAATACACACACACTGTAATATAAACACACACACACACATGCACATTAATAGTAGTTCCATAACTAATGGAGGATGCGTTGGCCATATATTTGTTTCTTGACCTGGGTGCTTAACACAAGATGATGGCCAACAACAACACACAATTTGACATAATGTCAAATTGTGTGTCTCCTATCATCTG
Source organism: Podarcis bocagei (assembly GCF_964188305.1). Classification (NCBI taxonomy): domain Eukaryota; kingdom Metazoa; phylum Chordata; class Lepidosauria; order Squamata; family Lacertidae; genus Podarcis; species Podarcis bocagei. The sequence goes on from NC_138134.1 coordinate 59,000,113, forward strand.
TGAGGGCCCAGCTTCTTCGTTAGAGGTTAGAATTCCATTTGACAGGTACCCATATGTTGCTTGCATGGGTAAATAGCAGTTTTGAAGGATGATTTACACTGGAGAAACAGTACGGAGGAAATGTTGTACATCTCCTCCTGCAGCTCTTAGCGCAACCCAGTTAAGTCTCTCCTGAGGCCACTTTTTACAAAAAAATGTTTGAGAATGTATAATGAATCGCCCACCACCTCAGTCGTGAATTCTCTTTTCTGTTGAAATTATATTAGCTGGTACAAGGCATAAATTCAATCTGGAAGCTGTTCATTAATTAAGTTAAATTGGTTAAGTTAAATTGGTTGGTGAACTGAGTTCATGCATGTCCACTGTACAATCCCCCAATTTCCAGTAAATGAGCTTCTGGTGAAGTAGCCTACACAATTACAAAATGACATTCCACCTTTATAAACAAGTAGCTGTGCAATGGCCCAAAGCAAGGAAGCAAAATGGATTCTCAAGGATTTCACCCAGGCTGCATTTTTAAATGAACCAACCTAATTTTCTTCCCACACTAACATGCAGAACAGAATGTAGTTATCATTCAATTTTCACATTTCTCTTCCTTTTTTATATTTTTGGATAAATTGCATGCAAAAGTTTTGAATGTGCAACATTCAACATACTGCATATTTTTGTGTAGGTTTTGTTTTTGTTTTGTTTTTTTTGATTGTAGGGAGAAGGGCAGCCAGTGTGGTGTAGTGGTTAAGAGTGGTAGACCCTTAATCTGGTGAACCGGGTTCGCGTCTCCGCTCCTCCACATGCAGCTGCTGGGTGACCTTGGGCTAGTCACACTTCTTTGAAGTCTCTCAGCCCCACTCACCTCACAGAGTGTTTGTTGTGGGGGAGGAAGGGAAAGGAGAATGTTAGCCGCTTTGAGACTCCTTCCGGTAGTGATAAAGTGGGATATCAAATCCAAACTCTTCTTCTATGAGGAGGGAGGAGGGACTGACACTCCTGGGGAAAAGCCTGCAAGAGCCACGAGGAGCTTGTGTGCGGCTCTTGGGGGCTTTTCCCGCCTGCCTCCCACCTGCATTCGCTCCATAAGAGGCACACACATTTCCCCTTACTTTTTAGGAGGGGAAAAGTGCATCTTATGGAGCAAAAAATACGGTAGGTGGATTCATCCCTCCCTAAAAAGTAGCTGCTAGAACAAAAGAACTAAGTAGTTTACAAGACAGTATGAAATGTTCATTTAAAATACCAATAAAAAACAATTATTAAATGCAAGTTACATAACTTATAAACAATCATCAGCTTTAAAACACTTATACCTACTAAAATTGTGTGTCAAAGTTACCTGGTTTTCTGGAACAATTTGAGGTTGTTCTTTTTAGCAGGCACTGAAAACAAAACAGTGAAGGTTCTTGTCCAATATCAATTGTCAGGGAGTTTGAAAGGGTAGGTGCTGTTAAAAGACTAATTTCTTACAAGTGCAAAAAATAATATGTGACACACGTAAAAATGCCAGTTCCACATATCTAAGTGGACAGATATGAGATGAAGTGATCCTTCAGATAAACTGACCCCAAGCTGATGAGGGCTTTATATACTAATAGCAACACTTTGAATGTGGCCCAGTCAATAACAAATAAGCAGCCATTTGCTACAGATTTCTGAGCGTGATATATGCTCTGTTGTGTTATACGCTGACAGGGTCTCACTCCTCACTTTCATCACAAGTTTACCATCCGTGAGGGAGGATCAGGCCCCAGGTATATGATAGTAACAAATGACTTCTTTCTTTTATAGCTGCAGTATTGAAATATGAGAACAACGTTATGAATATCAGACAGTTTAATTGTTCTCCACATCCCTACTGGCTTCCAAATTTCATGGATGTTTTTACATGGTCTTTGCCATTTGTTGGAGAGAAAGGTAAGTAACTTCCTTTCTTCACAAAAACAGTTTCTCTGTGTACTAGAATGAGGGGAATGGGCCGTTCACTAAAAGGGACCTGTCACACCTTGATGCACAAGATATTCTGAGACCTAAGAAATGTGCCTTAAGGGAGAAAACCTTCTTTATGATGCGCTGAGGTCTGCAGTATGATCAGCAGAAGTTCTTTTTGTTCCCAACCTTTTCTTAACAGCAAAAGTGATTTTTATTTATTGCGGTGGTGTACACTTCCTTTGAAATTCATTAAATTTTCTGAGCGGATGAGTTATCAGAGACTGGTGAAGAAGTTTAGCATCATTATTTTTATGGCCTCTTTACAGCAGGCCTTTATGTCAGTGTTTCTCAAATTGAGGCTCTTGCTCTCTTCCATCACTTCTCCTATACAACTTCCCTCAATGCAAGAGTCTAAGATGTAAGAAATCCGCATAGCTTGGGAGTCTAGCAACAGTAAAAGTAGGCTTTCTGAGAAAGTATGCCCTGTGATTATTTGGGCAGTGGACAGTACCAATTATCCCTTATTAACCACATTTTAGAAGAATCAACAAGAATCAAGAATCTAAGATCACAACCCATCAAAGTACTGAAGCAGAGACTGCATTACATAGATAGATAGATAGATAGATAGATAGATAGATAGATAGATAAGATTAGATAGATAGATAGATAAGATTAGATAGAATTTTCTTGATGGAACTCTCATAAACAAATAGCTTGTTGTAGCTACCATTTATTTTAGAAGAATCTCTGTTGATTCTAATTAATATGTGTAGATGAGGGACTGGTGTCTAGCAACAGTAAAAATAGGCTTTCTGAGACAGTATGCCCTGTGATTATTTGGGCAGTGGACAGTACCAATTATCCCTTATTAACCACATGAGATCTTGGACCTCACTCTGCATATTCACACAAATAGCATCAAAAGTCCAATGCTATTGGCATATGCAAAGTGTTGTTTGTGCTGTGACTGCCATTAACTCCACTACACTAGCAGCTTTCTTGTCAGACACACCAAGTATCTCCATCTCTCACACATCTTCCATGTGGTTTTCTTTGCAGTCACAGAGATGCTGGTCAACGTGCTGAACATTTGCTCAGATGATGAACTCGGAACAGAGGAAGATGGCTTTGATGGTAAGCGCCTTGTGTCTTCTGCTCAAGTGGTGTGTTCCAATTAACGTTTGTGCCTGAAAACCGTCTTTATTAATCTCAAGGCAAGTCATAGGGTGGGCTATGGGAGGAACTCTCTGGCCTACAGTTAAGTTCTTCCAAGCTGCCCAAGACAGTGTTCCTGCTAGACAACGGTATGTTTGCTTTTATGCATGGTTTGTTGGAAAAGAATGAAAAATATATCCTTCTCTTTTTTTGCTCCTCTTCAAATCAAAAAGGAACACAGTTCCAAAAAATACCTTCTCTATGCCCAGAAGCCTGTGCAGAATGGGCCCAGTCATTTATATGAACAGAATGTCAAAGTTGGTTTTCCCTTTGGGTGATAATAGAAGGATATTTGTCTTGTTAGTTATTACAAATTTCTTACGTTAGAGGCCAGCCATAGGGTGGCAGTTGAACTTGAAGTTAAGGTCCTCCCTGCTTCAGAAACAACAGGTCCCTGATGAGACCATTGTTCTTACATGTCCAAAACAAATAGATCATTATGAATCTATTCCAGACACTCCAGCAAAATACAATTTTAGAGAATCCAAAAATCTTGGCTTGGCTCCTTAGCCAACCATTATCTGTGATCACTGTGAATGCCCTATGTGATAAATGTGAGTGCCTCCTAAAGAAGCTTATCACAACTTGCTCCTCCCTGAGTCCTCTGTCATGTACAGAGAGTCTGGGGAATAGGGGTGGTTTTTCGCATTTGTGCTACATTATGAAGAAGGCAAAGAATTAGCAGGATCATCTAACACACAGTGTGAAGAGCTCCAGCTGTTTCTTGCCTTATTTTAAAGTTGCTGAGAAAGGAAAGGGGATCCACATGGTGCTGGACATCTCCTGGCAAACTGGTGTGAAAAAACTTGTGTTTAGAGATTTGACTCTTCTCCCAGTAAACTGAGAGTTTGATCATGGTTTTTCCAAGGAAGACAAGATAGACACCATGGAATGTGTGTATTTAACATGCATAGCTGCTAGATTTCGTTTTGGCATGGCATTCCCAACCTAGAGAATAACAACTTTCAGCATATTGCACTAACTGGAGCTTTGGGATTGTTTTATGGCCTAGCACTTTATAAGTCTTTCAAGATGACTCAGTAGTTATGGAAGACGGTATTGTTCTAATGACTGATTCCCCTTTCCCATCAAACTCCACTGTTTGAACAGATAGAGCAGTTCAGCTGTTTGAGAGAATGGTGGCATTGCCAACATAAAGAGGCCAATTTGGGGTCTTCTGTGTCTTCAATCACTATGTCTCTTATTAATGAAATCTTCAAACGTGATCCAAGTAAATAAACTCGGGGCAGTTCCTAGTGTTTCTGCCTACATATTTATTTTATTTCTGAGGCAAGAGGGAACCTACAACACACCGAGGTAAAATAAAATACAGAGAGGAAGTATAGATAAGAATGGGTGGCCATTGGGTTCTTGTACATTTTGGAATGCTGATTGTTAATTTATAGTATTGATATAGAAGCTCAGTACTGGTCCCACTGTCTGTTTACTGTGGTTGGCAACAACATTCATCTAAAGCAGGGATAGAGAAATGGTGGTCCTCCCAGATGTTTTTGGACTCCAACTCCCATCAGCCCCAGTCAGCATGGCCAGTGGCCAGGGATGGTGGACATTGTAGTTCAGTGACATCTGTGGGGTCATGGGTACCCCATCACTGATGTAGAGCCAAGGCCATAGGGTTATTCATCCTAAAGAGGTCCAACAAACATAAAACCAGTCTTAGAACTGATTTCAAAGTGTGAGATGAAAACCTGCTAGATAGCCTTTATCTTATGCATACCACTTGTATATATTATGATGGAGCATAATGCATTTTATTTCAAAAGTGCCTTGGTATCAGCTAATAATTTTACATCATTGTGCAGGCAGAGTATTGCTGTCTATTATTTCTATGGCCTTATAGTGTACCAAATGCTTTATAAACCATATCATGTTAAATTCTACCTTATTGTGAATAAGTTAATACCTGTACTTTAATGGAATAATTTTCATATGTCTTCTGCTTTCCCTAATTGCTGTACTTAGACTATATTTTCATCTCAGATGCATGAGACAGATTTTGTTCCTGCCTTGAAGACTTGTTAAAAGTTTTCTAAAACTTTTTTGTTAGGACTCGTTCTTATTTTTAGCAATGGCTTAAGCTGAAGTCATAAATACATATGGTGTAGAGTAGCTTCTTTCTCTTTAGTGACCATGCTGAAAAACTAATGTCACAGAACCTAAGGATTCAATTTGAAGTATACATATTAGGGACTTGTAGGGACGCGGGTGGCGCTGTGGGTAAAACCTCAGCGCCTAGGACTTGCCGATCGTCAGGTCGGCGGTTCGAATTCCCGCGACGGGGTGCGCTCCCATTGCTCGGTCCCAGCGCCTGCCAACCTAGCAGTTCGAAAGCACCCCCGGGTGCAAGTAGATAAACAGGGACCACTTACTAGCGGGAAGGTAAACGGCGTTTCCGTGTGCTGCGCTGGCTCACCAGATGCAGCTTGTCATGCTGGCCACGTGACCCAGAAGTGTCTGCGGACAGCGCTGGCCCCCGGCCTCTTAAGTGAGATGGGCGCACAACCCTAGAGTCGGACACGACTGGCCCGTACGGGCAGGGGTACCTTTACCTTTACCTTATTAGGGACTTAGCCTTCAATCCTAAATTCCACTTACCTCAGGGTAATCCCCACTGAATTTAGCAGAATTTATTTATGAATAGACAGGGTTAGGATTGCTCTGTTGGTCCCTGTGAACTAAGATTCTCCTTTAAAACAAACTGGTCCGTTTTTAAACATGCCAACTTCAAACGATAAGTTATGAGGATGACTTGCTGAACAATTTGATTGGTTGAATATCCCCTTGTTTGTTTTAAACCACAGTCCCTAGTTCATGTGTAATACTAAACTGAGATACTTTAAAAGTGGAACTGAAGTTGTCTGTGTATAAGGAGGAGGGGAGAGTGTGCGATCCCAATACTTTGGTGAGATTTTGCACAAGAAATAATGTTGGAAGAATGGTAATATTTATAGGCAAATGTTCCATCAAAATTCTCAGCAACTGGTATTCAGAAACGTACTTCCTCTGTCAGTGGAGGCAAAGCATAATCATCATGGCTAGCAGCCACTCCTGTTGTCCATGAGTCTGTCGAATCAGTTCTAAATTGTGCAGGTCTCACAACCACAGCAGGCTCCCCGCTCTGTCCTCATGGCATGAGCCTTTGGACACCCAAATAGGGTGAGGCAAGCGGCACATTCAAGAGCTTGGGTTCCTCCAAAATGGGACACTGGAAACTTTTGCAAAAATAGTGTTTGTCACATCAAGCTGGCCTAACTTTAACCAGAGGTCTGGGTACAAGGCTTGCTAGTTTCACCATCTGTCGGTGCGGAGGCAAGGGTTGAGTATAATTGGGAATGAGGGAACATTCCTTCTAACAATGGTTGCATACATGTGTAACGCTAAACCATTCCTGCTTTCCCCATGCCTTCTGTGAGGCTAGGAGGGCTTCTCAAGTTTAGTTTCAGTCTCAAAATGCCAGCTTTTATAACCAAAACTGTAAGGGGGGGGGGAGTGTCCCTGAATACTTCAAGCGTGCCTCTTCTTTCAAAGAGATACAAATTTCTCAAACAATCCAAATTGGTTTTTTCATCAACAGTCTTGCTTGGCTCCTAGTCATGCCTGTTGATAAAAATCTGCACTGTCCTCATTCCAATATCTGCTAAATAGCATATTTGCCACAACCAAACTAATTACTAAAAAAAAAAAGAGCCCACCTTATACACTGTTGTGATACTATTCCTCATTCTTTGCTCCCTGACTGCTGATTCAGCTCAGTGACATTTTTCTTCTTCATTGCCTTCCTTATCCCCAACCCTCATTGCTTTTTAACCTGATTGCCTGGGGCATCCCACATGATAACCATCTATGATCACATCACACCAGATGCATACTGTTGTCAACAAAATCACATGTGTTGTCACAGCCAGGTTAAATAGCAGCGAGCGCAAATGGTCCTAGAAGAGATGAAAATGGTATAGAGAAGCAATGGCTGTAAGTGGTGGAAAAGGGCAACAGATAGCTGGGGAAAGAAGCACTTTTCATTTAAAAAGTGAGAATAATGTGAAACTAGGTTTTGGATTAGATCTAAGATCACAACCCGTCAAAGTACTGAAGCAGAAGACTGCATTAGATAGATAGATAGATAGATAGATAAGATTAGATAGAATTTTCTTGATGGAACTCTCATAAACAAATAGCTTGTTGTAGCTACCATTTATTTTAGAAGAATCTCTGCTGATTCTAATTAATATGTGTAGATGAGGGACTGGTGTCTAGCAACAGTAAAAATAGGCTTTCTGAGACAGTATGCCCTGTGATTATTTGTTCTGACCTGTTGATTTGCCTGCTTTAAGGGAAGGGGAAAAACTTAAAATTCTTATATAAATGCAATGTATCTAAATTTATTTTGGTTTAATCTTGTATTTGTCATCAAATATTCTTAAGGAGGGAAAACAAAGCAATATGTTGGTTGGGGTTTTTTTAAAAAAAACACACACAAAAAACACAACTTTGCCTATTGCCTAGCAACCTGAACTAGTCTCTACAACTAGCTCACACTTTATGTGTTATTTTCCTAATTAATGGCATTCCTGGCTTACTGAATTTGACTTAGATGATTAAAAACCTTAGGAGGCACTAATTAAAATTATGCACTTACGATAGACGGCTTGACAGCGGACGACTTGATTTGTCCTTTGCACTGTCATCAACAGGACAAACACTTCTTCTTAATTAAACCTGGTCTAATTTTTTCTTGCTTAGTATAATTTCAGTGAAATATAACTGTAGCACTTGGCACGTATTTAGTGGACAGGACCTGCTAGGGATTTAGAGCTGGTGCACAGCACATTGTTTAGAAGGTGAGCAGTGAGTTTTCCATCTTGAGGAGTTTGTTGATTGCACTGTGAGCAAAAGATGGTAGGGTTATCAAAATCCCCTGTGGATTGTTGCATGTGTGATAATTAGAGTCTAAAGTGTTTTTTACTTGGGGAAGTCCATCCCACATCTCAACAAGGCATTCATTATGTCTTGGGCCCATACAGTCAATCCCCCATGCATGAGCTCTACCCCTGCATTTTATTTTTACAGCAACCCTATGAGGTAGGTTAGGCTGAGAGATAGTGACATGCCCAAGGGCATCCAGTGAGTTTTGTGGCTCAGTGGAGTTTCGAATGAACCTCCCCACTGCTAGTCCCCCACTTTGACCACTGCTCCATGCTGGTTGTCATTTACATGGCAGAAATGCCACAATGAGTACAAATCCATACATATACCGTATTTTTTGCTCTATAAGACTCACTTTTTCCCTCCTAAAAAGTAAGGGGAAATGTGTGTGCGTCTTATGGAGCGAATGCAGGCTGCGCACCTATCACAGATGCCAGAACAGCAAGAGGGATTGCTGCTTTCACTGCGCAGCGATCCCTCTTGCTATTCTGGCTTCTGAGATTCAGATTTTTTTTTCTCTTGTTTTCCTGCTCCAAAAACTAGGTGCGTCTTGTGGTCTGGTGCGTCTTATGGGGCGAAAAATACGGTACATGCCCCTCTCCTCCTCCCCTGGTTAACATGTAAAGGTTGATCCCCTTTAAAAAGAAGTTGCATGCCCCAAGCACCATGGCCAATAATAGACCAGCCTTGTGGTTGTCTTGCTGCATTTTAGTTTATTGCACAAGTTACTAACAAGGCTTTGAGCTGCAGAGTGCTTTTCTTCTCATCATTGTTTTTTCCATTCCTTCTTGATGTTCCCTGCCTAATTTTGTTTCTTTTCTATTTTTCAGAATTACTTAAGCATTGCTTTCCCATTGATGTTGTCGTGTTTTATACTTTCCTCCTCTGCCTCCCCTCCCCCTTTTTTTTTAAAAAAAAATCTGCAATCTTCACTGATCTGTTTCTTTCCCCCCCTTTGGAATATCATAAGAAGATCCTATTTATGCGCAGAAGAAAGGTATTATTAAATGGGCAAGAAAGGCTTACATTTAATTTGCTTTTGTGTGACTTTTCCCAAGTGCTAACTTTCAGGAATTTCCTTCTTCATATCAGCCACTGTGATCCCTCCCATTTAGCACCAATGCTTGATTCTGCCACAGTCTCGGCTCTGGACTGAACACTAGTGCCCACTTACATTAAATGCTTGAAAGTGAGCACATTCTCTACCTAGAGTCAGGAAAATCACTGCATTTACTTTGGTAAGGATTAAGCTACATGTGATCGTCCATGACAGATCTATGTCTTTGAAGGCATGTTTGCCCCATTCACATTTAAATCAGGACAGGCAATTGAAAGGGCCATATGACGTGAAGATCTCTAGCCCTTCCCCACCAACTGCTAAAATTTGAGCAGACCCTCCTCCTTGCATGGAGGGACATATTAGGAGTGGAGGGATGGGGTGGAATCAGCACCTCCTGCCTGAGCACAGCTTTAAATTGCACTGTACATTTCATTCATGAATGGGACAAAGCTGCAGTTTGGGCCTTCGTCTTCCTGTGAACCTCCCTGGGAACTTGATGAAGGGTGGTATACAAATTTAATAATAAATAAGCAAATAACCTTTTTTTCCTAAAGTGTTGCCAGTGTGTCATATTTCTCTTCTAAGCATCTGGTAGCATCAGAATGCCTGAACGACCCGGTCTAGCTCTTTCTTATGAACCTTGTTGGTTTGCACTGTTCCATGTTGCATAGGAAGATGGTGTTGAAACTAAATGAGTTCAATGGCTTCAATGGCTTTTAATGCTGAATGAATGTAGTGGAGACTATATAGAATTGGAATTTGCTCATAAAATTTGTTAACTATTTCTAAATGGTAATTCCAACATTAGTCAATCTCTGAGCTGACCCATTTTGAAATTAACTTAGGTGCATTTCAATAAAAGCAGCAGACATTTGTTTTGGAAACTTAAAAGATATGATAATACCTATGGAGGGAAGAAGCTTGCTTGAGCTGACAAAATTATGTAAATCTAAGGGCTATATAACATTCTTTAATTATGCTGATTTAATTTTCTGCAACATTTCTTGTCTCCTTTTTCCTACAAGTATTTGTGTTCTTTTCTTGTTTTTCCCTTTCCCCCACTATATACCTTTCAGAGACAGTCTCTTGTCGTCATCATTTTCTTGCCTTGTGGTACCACTCAATGTGTTCCACTTTTCCTATGTAGTATTTTCCCATATTCTAGTTTTATGATTAAACAATTACAGAGTTTGCTCCCTTGAATCTGTGTTTCACCTGCCAATTAAAAATTAACATGTCCTAATAAATCCTGTTCCCCAATCCTGTCCTTTGTAGCTCTGACAAATGACATTTTCTGATTATTTACCTACTTTGAAATTATTATTGCTATTTCATAGAATCATTTATGTGTTTATTATTCAACACTTAAATCATTAGTTTCTATGTTACACCTAAGGGCCCAAATTATCAGCCTGCAGATCATTAAAAGAAAACAAGACTATAAAATCGGATTGTTAAGTTGAACAGGAACTCAAAATAGATTGAATTCTATTGGATCATTGTTTGATTAATATCTGATACATGTGATATCGCTGTCAGGCCTCTCTTAACCATTTTTAATTACTAGCCACTTTTAATTGCATTTTTGCCATTCCTATTTAAAGTCAGTACACTCTTATTTAAAAAACATACATCATCTCCCCTCCTCACTACTAGATATTGCATCACTTTGCATTTTCTGGTACAACAGTGAGAGAAAAGCCTCATTTCCCTTTCTGACCGAGATTCTGAAACCCTCCAAAATAACCCCACCATTTAAGCCCCAAGGATAAAAAATTTACTCCTAGACTTCCACAGGCTCCCTGCAGTGGTTTGTAGTGGTTTTGTTGTTGGTTTTTGTATACACAGGAAGGTATTGGGGGGCAGAGGCAGAAACCAAACTTCCAATAGAGGCAAAATGCTAAGGTGTTTCTACCCTAGCTTCGACATTTTGGTAGGAATAGAATGGGCCTCAATTAGGCACTTGATAGTTTCTATTGTCCATTTGTTTCAATAGGGATAAGTTGGGATTGCTTAGTAAGTTAAATTTTCATTTTTAGGAAGGAAGGAAGGAAGGAGACAACTAACCCTATAATTGTTGGGATATTTGGAGTATAAAGGAGTTTTGGTTTGCTGCAAGGGTTTTTCCAATATCTTCATCATCCTTTATTAGGCATAACACACCACACATTAACAAACAAACATCATATACAGACTGTATAAAATACGAGCTCATTGAACACAATTTATCCTAGTCCTATTCTTAACTCCAAGAAATGAATCGATGTACAAAGATAATATAATACAACCCAGCAACATCACCTACCATTAAAACCACTAAGTCTCTTTATCATGGCCCATTCTTTCTTCATGGACAGCACTTAAAAATTCAGCCGCTATTAAAGTAATTTGATCATCGCTGTCCGCCAACAGGTCCTGAACAGTTGGTTGTGTAAAAATCTGTCTATTAAATTTTAGGGCCTCAAATAATTGTTTTCTGGCATAACTGCCAAAATCACAGGAAAAGAATATATGCCTTAGAGTATCGGGTTCCTGTTTTCTGCATTTGCAGAGACGCTCTAATTCTGGGATAGCCAAGTATCTTCCTCTCACTACCATTGAGGGAAACATGTTGAATCTGGCCAACATAAACAGCCTACACGATTCATGTTTCTTCAGATTTGTCATGTATCCCTTTTGGAAATCTCTACACAAAGGGAGATTTAAGTGGATAGGAGAGCAGGTGCTGTGCTTTGCAACCTCAAGCATGGCGAGAACACTTTTTTCTGTAAGAGTCTTTCTGATAATTCCCCATGTATCTTTGGGATCAGAGATTTCAAAGTCAGTTAGAGTGAGCCCTATCGAATCCAGTTTTCTCTTACAAATCAATGATAGATTGTAGATTGCACTATCACTCAAAAGATCGTAAAGTAGAGAATTATAAACAACTGCTGTGGTCCCGAACAACCACATTGGCATGGGAGGCTTAAATGGTCTAATTCTGTGGTGTTGAGATATCTTTCTCAACTGAGAAGCCAGGCTGCCAAAGCATTAGAAAAAGTACTCAAAATTTATCATTACTAACTACTAAACATCATAATTCTTCATGTTTATTATTATTTTTTCCCCTTATAGGTGCCACAGCCGCAGCTCGGAAAGAAGTTATACGGAACAAGATCCGGGCAATAGGCAAAATGGCTCGAGTATTCTCTGTGCTGAGGTATGACTTCTTTGCTACTGTTTATTACAAGGATGACAAGGTGCTTTAAAATACTGCTTCTCTGTTGATGCACTCGCCATTTGAAAGCTTTGTTTTTAATTCCCTCAAACTGGTTCTGTTTCATCCAGAATGTAGCCTGGATCATCATCATCATCACGTTTAATTTGTATACCGTCTTTCTATCTTACAATACCCAAGGCAGTTTACAAGCTGAAGAAACAAAGAATGTACACCTTATAACAATCTAATGTAATACAAAAATGTGATCATAAAACATAACTTTAAAATACGCAACCTACATCAAATAAAGTAACATTCAACACCCAGAGAAAACTGCTAGATGGACCAATGATCTGAATTGGTATAAGGCAAATTTCAATGTTCCTATGTCTCTAAATTTGGCCTTCCTCCCTGCTGCTTTGCAGCCATTCAGGAGCAACCAGGATTTCCAAGCTCATGCCAAACCACCAAACATCTAATGCTGTCATAAATCACAAAGAAGATGAAATCATTGGGTTCCAAGCTGCAGCACACAATGGAAATTCCAAATGGTTATAATCCTCATCAGAATATAGCCGTGTGAGCTCACGCAAAGGATGCATACCTGGCAAATTCATTAAAATGCAAATACATCAGGTTGTTGATATCTCAACAAGATAAGCCTGCATGGCTATCAAAGATGTGCCAGCAAGGTGTTAAATAAGAATAAATTGGAATTTTAATCTTAATAGCAGGCCTCTGCCAAGGAAGTTTGCATTAAAATGATGCAGTCAGGAATATGTGTTTCTCATGTCTTTGCTACTCCTTATCCCAGTATAGTCATACCTTGGTTGTTGAACGGAATCCATTCCGGAAGTCTGTTCGACATTCAAAAACCAAGATGAGGCTTCCGATTGGCTGCAGGAACTTCCTGCATGCAATCAGAAGCCACATCGGACATTTGGCTTCCAAACAACATTCACAAACCGGAACACTCCTGGGTTTGCGGCGTTCAGGAGCCAAAACGTTCAGGTCACAAGGTGTTTGGGATCCAAGGTACGACTGTATTAGAATTAGGAGGTAGAGGACCAGTTGTTTTATTTATTATATATGTATCCTGCTTTTTAGGCCTAAATTTGCATCCAAAGTGGCTTACAGCAATACAAAAAAATCCAATACATAATAACATAAGTGGCATCCAACTTAAATAATTGCACACACTGGACAACCTCCACTTGTACAGCATGACTTTTTGCCATCGGTGCTTGCTGCGCCATCCTCACATCTGTTAGGGAACAGCCATAACAGATTTAGTGGGCACATGGAGGGGAAGGAAGTCCTATTCCACAAGTGGAAGTTGTTCTGCTCATGCAAGGATTTAAGAAGATAAGAAGATCCAGGTGGAAGAGGCCAGTGCCCTACCTAGTCCAGCATCCTCTTCTCACAGTGGCCAACCGGAAACCAGCAATCAAAACAGGAGCACAAGAGCACTCTCTCCTCCTGTGGTTTCCAACAACTGGCATTCAGAGGCATTGCTGTTGGCAGCTGTGGAAGCAGAGCCTAGATATCGTTGCTAGTAGCCACCAGAAGCCCTCTCCTCTATGAAGTTGTCTAATCCTCTTTTAAAGCCATCTAGGTTGGTGGCCATCAGTGCCTCCTGTGAGAGTCGCTTCCATGCTTTAACTATGTGCTGTTGTGAAAAGTACTTTCTTTTATCTGTCCTGAGTTACTTAGTGCTACTTTGGATACAACTCATGTATTATGAAAATGCAACGAGGGTATGGTCTGCGGCCACATGAGCTTTAGATTTGCTAAAAGAAAGCCGTCTGGCCAGTGCCTGGATGGGTGACTGCCTGGGAACCACATGCACTCCACCTTAGGTTCCATGACAAAATAAAAGTGGGATATAAATGAATAAAGATGTTACCAGAGGGAAGGGAAAGGTGTCGCTCAGCTGGAGCTGGATCTAGAAACAATGAGGAAGTGCTTAGCTCTTTCTTTCTCTTCTTTTTGACCACATAAGTTGCTGGCTGCAATTGACAATTGCTTCATCCTGTTTCTACCAGGGAAGAGAGTGAGAGCGTGCTGACACTGAAAGGGTTGACCCCAACAGGAATGCTGCCCAGTGGGGTGCTCTCTGGAGGAAAACAAACTCTGCAAAGCGGTAAGCATGTTTGTGAATGTGTGCTATGGTGTACATAAATTCAGCTGCTAAAGCACAGAATTCCTTTCCGCTATATAAATGCAGTCTCTTCAAGAAGAGAGAGAGAGAGACATCACAGAGTGACTAGAAGCTGGCTCACAAAATTTGGCTGACAAACCAAACTAAATAAATGCACGCACCCCCTGTTTGCAATACTTGGCAATGTTTAAAGGGAGGGGGTGACTCTGCATATATAGGGGAGAGTTACACATGTGAAGGGCAAAATCATCTCTGCTATTTCTCTGGAATACTGCTGCCTCATATGTAAGTAAAGACTCATCTAAATGACTGGGGCTTTTGTTTTTGTTTATATATATATATATATATATATATATATATATATATATATATATATATATATATGTAAAAAGGGGGAGCACACATATACACAGCCAAGCTGCTCCCTGACCCCACTCATTTAGGATGGGTTGAGCCATCCAGAAACCACATTTAGTGGAGATCCATGCGTAAGCCTTTGGCATCGGCATGAGGAACTTAACTGAGGCTTGCACCATCTTACTGTGATAGCTTAAAAACATATCTACAGTGGTGCCCCGCAAGACGAATGCCTCGCAAGACGGAAAACCCGCTAGACGAAAGGGTTTTCCGTTTTTGAGCTGCTTCGCAAGACGATTTTCCCTATGGGCTTGCTTTGCAAGCCGAAAACGTCTTGCGAGTGTTCCGATTTTTTTCCGCTTTCCCCCCCTTTTTCTAAGACGCTAAGGCACTAATAGCCTTTTAGCCGCTAATCCACTAAGCCTTTAATAGCCGCTAAAACTTTAATAGCACTAATCCGCTAATAGGGTTGCTTTGCAAGACAAAAAAACCGCTAGACGAAGAGACTCGTGGAACGGATTAATTTCGTCTTGCGAGGCACCACTGTATCTTGGTTCTGGCAGCTTAACTTTACAAAAGCCGGGGCATATCCACTGCATGTGAATAGGTTTTCCTTCTTGCATAGTTCTCAAACCACTTCCCTTAGAAGTAGTCCCCATCCACAACATATTCAGGCAAAAGCTGGGATCCCGGGAAAGTAGGTGATACCAGTGACATTTGTATTTCCCAGTTTGCCCCCACCTATTATTATTATTATTATTATTATTATTATTATTATTATTAATGGAGGGAGGGCCTGGCATGGACAGAAATGTAGTGCCCCATGTTTGCCAGTGCATCCACCATTTTAACTTATCATCAATGCAACTCCCAAAAAGTCTTTCACAGGAACTACATTATGGGGTGATTTAAATGGCAGAAATGTGAGCAAGTCAGTTGCAGGGCAGGTCCTGTGCTGAATTCATGCATCTGGACCCACCAGCGCAGCAACCGCTTTCGTTTCCTCATAATGCAGTGAGCCCAGTGCTTTATTCAGGTTTCCTCTACTGCTGTTCGGCCTTACCAGTCAGGTAAGCCAGGCACCATTGCAGGGAGGGGCCTGCTGCTGGTACATCATTCATTATACTGTATCACAAGCAGAATACTGGAGCAAGCCCGGGAGCACAATGCCAAGCGCTTTGGCAGGCAGTAGCTGAAGCTCCAAGTAAGTGACCTGAGCTTCCCCTCCCAAGACATGTCTGCCTCCCCACCTCCTCCAGAGTCCCAGGCAACCTGAATCCAAATACAGTGGAGCAGGCTTGGAGTGAAACTCATCTGCCCTGTCTAACTTCTTAGTTGACAGCTTCTAAAGGCCACGGATAAAGAGGGTGCTTGAGAATCCCATCTTTCAAAGCTTGAGAAGGCTTTCTTTCCCATCCATTGTGCTTGCAAGCATGCAAGTCTGCTTTTCAGCATGACCTCTCTCCCTTTACAAAAATGGCAGACACTGCGTATGTGGAAAAACTGCAAATTACAGTGGTGCCCCGCAAGACAAATGCCTCGCAAGACGGAAAACTCGCTAGATGAAAGAGTTTTCCGTTTTGGAGGTGCTTCGCAAAACGAATTTCCTATGGGCTTGCTTCGCAAGACGGCAATGTCTTGCGAGTTCCTGCTGGTTTTTTTCCCTCCCCCCCCCCTTTTTCTAAGCCACTAAACCGCTTATCAACTGATCCGATCAGCAGATAAGCTGCTAAAAGCCGCTAATAGCGCTAATCCGCTAATCCGTCAATAGGCTTGCTTCGCAAGACAAAAAAACCGCTAGACGAAGAGAATCATAGAACGGATTCTTTTCGTCTTGCGAGGCACCACTGTATTGCCCAACATGCCAATCCTTCCTTAGGCCAGCTGATAACTACCAAATTGCATTCTTCCTTTTCTCTTCTTCATGGAGAACTGCCGTATTGGAATTCTGTAACTGGAATTCAGTTTCTGAGGGCCAGTGAATAACTAATGGCTTGTGAATAACTAATGCCACATACGGCAGACTCACAATTTACTTGAATAAAGGGAAGAACATTTTAATGGTGGTTTTGCTGCATATTGAAGCACTGAGGCACTTTTTCTCACTTACTGTTTCAAGTCATATTTTGTATGAGTTATGCAGCCGCTCTATAGCTAGTAGAATTTTTCTCTTGAAGTAAGGAGCCACAGTCAAATATTTTAATGTATTAACTGTTTTCTGTTTTTACTATTGTGTAACATGCACCCATGAGTGTCCAACCATAATTATGATGTAGCTTTTAACTGTGAGACATGGAGATTCACCTTTTCAATAACTCAGTCTCAGCCTCTAACTTTCCCATTTCTTTCCTGGAGTTTCTTTCCTGTATTTTCCCCCCTTTCTGTCTCTTTTTCTCTTTATCTAGAAGATTCAGGTATTCTGTGGTAAACTCTCTTTTTGGTGGCTTGTGTGTTACACATATGGTAACGTTCTGCTTTGTAAATGCTGCAATATGATGACCAAAGTGTGTTTGTCACACTAATGGAATTACTGAGGCACATAAAGGATTTGCTTCATATTACTAGTCCCTTGACATTCATAGAATTTTATCACCCACCCATCCTGGAGAAAAAACCCCAAAACCCCACTGTTGTCTTGATACAATTGCTTCTATCAGATTGTCCAAAAGCCTGGCCATTGGGAAATTACCTCATACTGCAGTATTATAGCTTAGTGAAACATTACTATACACAACCCATTAGTTAACACCTTGCACCATTCACCAAATATACTGAAATCTACATAGTTTCTGTTAAGCACATTTTGCCAACTGTGCTATGTATTAACAGAAAATATGAGCAATATATTGTGTGAAATGTGTACATTCTTAGTGACCATTCTTTTAGTGTATTGTGCTGGTTTGGATCCTTTTTCTCATCTTAAGTTTTATTGTCTCTTTCCTCTTTCTTATTTATAATGCATATTTATTTTGGTTATTGAGTTACCTTATTTGCTGCACCCGAGGGCTATAGATTCTATGGGGGAACTTGTCCTTGATGCAGTATGACACTTGATGAGATTCCACTGATCTCAGTCCATATTAATCTTTGCAACTACAAAAAATGCAACATTCTAAACCAGACCCAGGCCAGCATGTTTCTCTATGGGCAGATAGGCTTCCTTGCTGCCATACTTAATACCAATGTGGATTTAGGTACATCTGGCTGTCAAAAAGACATTCAAGCTATAATGTAACAATGCATTTCTAATATTAACTTCTTTGTTCATTTCTGTTTGCAAATGCTTCTTAAGCCCTATTTAAAAGGCCATGGTGGTTTGAAATCTATGCTATACTACCAGCAACTTTGAAATGGTCAGTTGTTCTGCCAGTAGTTCAGATCTAAATAAAATTAAAACAATTTTTTAATAAAAAAATTAACAATATGGGGCACTTGAAAAGATGGTGTTCTGTGCCACTCTAAACAAGGAAACCCACAAACAAAATATTGAACACTGAAATTTCTTTTCCGTATTTCTTTAGTGTGTGTGTGTGTTTTTTTAAAAAAAGGCATCCAGGAGAAAAGGAAAGTACCGGTATTTCCCTAAATTATCAGAAACCATCTTTTCCCTTAGTCCCACTGCTGACCAAAGGGTGCTTCAGTATTTTGCTGATCTGCATTGCTGGTACTTTCGTCCACTGGCTTAATGCCACGATATGTCTTACTGGACACTCTGCAATCGAACCTGCCCCATTCAGTGTTGCAGCCACCCTTTTATACTGTCAACTTTGTATATTGTATGGACAATACGGTATAGCATTTCAATTTAATCCATGTGGCTATTTTATTTTATTAGATATTTAAGAACAAATGAGTATCTTTCACTTCTGTCCCCCAAAAAACATTAAAAAAAAGAAATCTATTGCCTGCAAATTACGATTCCTGTGTCTGTTTTGTGTGTAGCATTCTATGTTGTCTTCTGTGTCAAAATCCAGCACTTACAGTAACCTTCAAGTGTACTAGCTCCTTTGCTATTCACTGACTTGTTCTTAGAGTTAAATCCTCTGCTCATTTTTCTCATTCGTTTTGCTACCCCTTTCTTCTCTTCAGCTACTGTTGAGGCTATTGAGGCTGATGAAGGTAAATTGGCCAGACCCCTTTCTGTTGTTGTTACAACAGAGAAGGGCTCTGCTGGGTGTATTCATTTTTGCTGTAGCTTGTATAGAGTGTGTGGGTGTTGAGCTAACAATTGTGGCTCAGTATTAACCTAAGTTTACTTGCTTTAAAGGGGAAAGTGTTCCTTTTGTTGTTGGTGTTGTTTCTTAAAGTTGCAGCGATGTTCTGATCTGTGTCCATTAAGCTTAAAGTGCTGAATCAGTATTGCACAAGGATAAGAAAGCTTGCAACTCAAAGGGGGCATGGCAGCACTTTAGTAAAAGCCATTTGACAAACAAACAGTTTCCCTTAAGGGGGATCAATCAGTTCCCCATGTCACCTTAAGATATATCTCTAGTGAAAGTGATTTTTGAACGAGTCTTCACTGTAATTTAGCATATTTTAAAATGTCCCTTTAGGGGGGAAATATTAAAACAATGGGAGATGTTAGGAGGTTTTTTCCCCTGCAAGTTTTGGGAATTTTCTCTAATGTAGCTATTAAAACCAACACCATTTCAAATGACTACCAGCACAAATGAATTACTGTCGAAGATATTGAATGCAAAACTTCAAGCTGCCTTTCTCAGGGATCCTTTTGTTTCAGCTCTTAAAACAATTTTGTTAGTTGTACAGTTAATAGATCTCCAAATGCATACTGAAATATTTCTATACATGATGATTAAATTAGTAATTCAAATTGTTTTGCAAGAAGACTCTCAAAAGTTCCCCTTTAAAACAAAACCAAAAAATTACTCAGTTGTATTTTGTTCTTGCCCCCCTAAAACATGAGGTTTTTCCAAAAAAAGAAGGAAAAAATCATTAGTCATTAGTTCTGTTGGCATGGAGTAAGACTGCCATTTTGGCCCTCCTATCTGTTTTTTGATCTTTTTGTTACAGGAGTGAACAAAATTTTTATCAATAAGTAAGAGAAAATACAACTGCTTTCTAAATAGCAGTGAGTGAGCTGCTATTTATGTTGGAATTCTCTATTCCTGTTGGCAAATTCTACTCTGCAATGTGCATTCTTGTTGACAGTTTGGCTGTTTTTTTTCCTGTGATTTCTGTGACTGTGTTGTGTTTTTAGTATTACTTCTCAATGTAAACTGCTAATAATCATTGTCTGACCAGCAACTGCAGCAGAGCACATTCTTCAGCACAAAGGTGTATAAATATGTCTGCTTGACACCAAGATGTGCAGCCCATTTTGGGAAGATGCGTTGTTCAAGTTAAACTTCTTATTGATCATTACATTGCACTGTAACCAAAGATTGATTGATTGATTGACCTGAAAAGCTATCGCCTTTGGGAAATCTAATAACGATTCTGTTTACATAAACAAGTGTTTACTAGGGGCCTGTGCAGGCCTTTGACGGAGTCTAGGTGTTCATACATCCAATCACAGCTGAAAATCCTGCAAAATTAAACCGCTGTACACTTCACATTGCCATTCATTATACACCTACGTCAAAGGACTGGATCAAAATTGACAGCACTGTGGTGAATTTTTAAGAGGTCCGGGGTTGAATGTTCTGCTATGAGTCTTTGTTCAAGTTATCTCTAGTATGAAACCTATATGAAATTTGTGGGGAATAGGTGGGAACATGTGGGTTACAAGCGGTGGAGGGAAGTCTCCAGACAACCAAGGGTGGTAGATTCCACAGCAAACTATGTTGTCTGAAGTGGTCCAACATGCAAATATTAAGCATTTTGGAGTGGATCCAAAGATACCCTTCCACATGCAGGAGGCATCTTCAACTCACGGAAGGGCCATTTTACACTAGGGTCTCTTGCTTGAGAAAAGTGTGCAAGCGTTCTTCTCTACAAGTGTTCCACTATTATTCTACTTGCACAAGCTCTTGTTCCAGCTGAAGAATAAGGCCCTATCTGTTCTAGCATTGTGTGGAAAACTTGCACACATTTTATGGAACCACTTACAGCTCTTTGGATCCAATCCACTGACTTAAATTGTTGATTCCCCCCCCCCCAGAAGCCATGATAGCCTCAAAGCCATCTTTATGTTCCACCCCTTCAGATGGCCCAGTATGCAGTGGTTTCCACCTAGCAAAAAAAGTGCAGGGGAAAAAAGAAATCACCACATGGGGGGAAGGGGAATTGGTCCTCTGTATCTGTCTGCAGTCCATATTTCCACAGCAGTGGTTGGCAAAATGTCAGCATGAGAGGATTTGTCCTTGCCACAAAATTCAACACAAGTGGTTTAATAGTACCAGGGACTTTGCCTTCAAGGAGAAATGTGAGGGGCGGGGGGAAGTCACCTCAAAATTCAGAAAGGATTATGCTTTCTCCCTAATGGAGAACAAAATTGATTATACCTCTTGACAGATAAACCAAAGAGCAAATTCAGTTTCCAACTCCCTCCTTTTTGCTCACGCCCTCCCAGTATTCTCTCCCCATGTTGCTGGTACTAACTGACCATCTTGGCTATCTTGCATGTTAAGAAACCCAGCAGAAAGAAACATAACCAACATTCTTGAAATATATATTTGTTCAATTTATATATATTTTTTACTAAAATAAGAGGTGGGGAACACACCAAGGGTTAACAGCAACCAATAAGTTAAGCCTGTTTCTTGGATTGCTGCCCAGAGCCCTTCCCCTTTTTTGTTTTGAACACTCTAAAGTAAGCCCCTGAAATGATGGAATTGCATCAGGCCCCTTGAATTTTTCCCCCCTTTCATTGAGTGTGTGAAATACCTAGTGAGATCAATGTGGAACTCCTAATGCCATTGCTGAAAGGCAAGTTCATTGACTTTTAAATTCACTTACTGGCTCCTATGTTCCTACACTTTCAAAGTTAAGAAGGACAAATATGCCAAAAAGAATGATATTCAGCATCCATGTCACACTCAATTACTGCAGTTTAACCAGATTATCCTGTAGTGCTCTAGGGCTGACAGAGAAGGTTATTGTTCCTGAGTAGTGTATGATCATTTCTTCTGTAGTGAAGACACTGAGGACCTTCTGTCTAATTCATTATAAGGGTATCCTCGTATGATAAATTTCATAAACACTCAATGCAGGTTCCTATATAATGGGAACAATCTGTTTACCAGGATTAAGGGAGTGGACCATTGCATAGCTTGCCACTGCTCTCCATCCCCCTTCCAAATAATAACATCAACCATGATGTTGACTGGGGTGAAGATTAACCAGAGTCCTAGTTTTTAGGCAGGAATCTTAACCAAGGTTTGAAGCTGGTTAGCAAAGCTTGTTAAAAGGAGAACCTAAGTCCTCATTTGGCATCATACAACCTCTGCAGTGAGGTTGGCACACCTGGAAATATGGCTATTGAAAGGCCACAAACCAGAGTTCTTGGGCAACCTATAGTTTTGAATGTTTCATCATTTCTGTGAAGCCTCTTGACAGCTGCTCTGCTGTTAAATTCATCCTGCATTGCCTATTCCAAAGAAAACAACAACAAATCTCCCTTGGAAATCAACAAGAATTCTATCTCGAATGAGACTATGAGGACATCGCAACCATTTATCACTCAAGACCAGTTCAGACATTTTCTTTTAATACCCTAAAGTCGTTGCAAGATTATTTTGCATTCCCAGTTTCAAGCCAGCGCTTTCATTCATACAAACACATGTGGGAGCTGCCGTTTACAACAGCAAACCAGCTTCCTTTTGTAATTTAGTTGCCACCAAAAGGAGGCATACATTCACTACATGCAGTTGACAGGGCAGAAAATATTGTGATGGCTTCACTGCACCAATATGTGTGAAACTGGACCCTACACTTTTAAGACAGGAGATTTTAGTTTGTTATTTTTCTGTGAGCACTACTTGTTCCTGAAAAAAAGTTCATTCTACACCGAACCACCAAATAAAATGTCAGAAATGAATTTTGTTGGGAGCATCTTAAACTTTCAAGATACATTGGCTATCTACTTTCTAGCTGTTTCCAAATCCATCCAGAAGCTTTAATCACATTGTCATTTTATTTTCTTCACCGTGAAGGAATTTCTCAACTCAGTTGACTGTTCAGTAAGCTGATAAAATGCCAACACTTTGTCGCCATTGACTTTCCTTTCCTCTCTGTTTGTTTTGTTTTTGTTTGTTTGTTTGTTTGTTTGTTCCTGTTTTTGTTTTTCCTCCCCCCCCCCCCCAATTCTCTGTGTAGCTATCAAAGGATTCTCGCCGCAGCATAAGATCACGAGCTTTGAAGAAGCCAAAGGCTTGGACCGGATTAACGAACGGATGCCCCCTCGCAGAGATGCCATGCCATC
Organism: Podarcis bocagei; assembly: GCF_964188305.1. NCBI lineage: Eukaryota > Metazoa > Chordata > Lepidosauria > Squamata > Lacertidae > Podarcis > Podarcis bocagei. The sequence goes on from NC_138134.1 coordinate 59,023,361, forward strand.
CGATGCCAACCTTAACTCCATCAACAAGGCAATCTCCTCAGAGACTAATGGCACTGACAGTAATGGCAGTAATAGCAGCAATATTCAGTGACCGTTTCCAACTTGTGATTTTTTTGTTTTGGAGCTGCAGGGCATGATGGGATTGCTGCATATCAGCAGTGGGATGTTCTTGCCTCTGATGATAGCTTACTTGCTCTGGGGGCCAGGTGTTGGATTCAGTTTACAATATCATCTAAGAAGAGATAGTAGACTTTATTTTGGTGGGTGGGGGGTGGAGGTTCAACGCCTCCTTGGATATGCCTTTAAAATGCTTGTAGAAAACTAAATGAAAGCTAATGCTGGTATATATTGCAAAGTTAGGGGAATGAACATGTTTTCCTACTGCATTGGAAACTTCTCGATATGTTAACTGAAAGGCCTTTTATTATGTTACTGGACATGACAATTTTGTCTGATTTCTTACTAACTATTGTACGTTTACAGTTGCAGCACTAAACATGGACAACATCAAAAACATTTTTAACAAAGTGATGTACAAACTAAATAAGGAGACTATTTATTGATAATGTTTTGCTACTCTTGTCAGACGATGGCTATCTTAAAAAATAATAATTAGGCAATCTTAAAAAAAAGTTGCAAATTTGTTAAAAATGCCAAAAAGGACAGTTTAATTTTGTACAGATTATGCTTACCTCAGGTTTCTTTAGTGTGCTTGAATGCCCTTCTTTAAATATAACATTTACCTTAACTAATTTGGCAGTGAGAAATCTTTTCTTTTAAGTTTTTAAGGAAAATAAAACTGGAATAATGATACTCCTTTTTTCTTTTCTTTTTGCTGTTTATATTTAGGAATCCTTTCTTTATTCTTTTTCTTTTTGGTAAATCAAGTCTTGGTTGTGGCTTGCTGAATTTAAATATTTATGAGTGGTGCATTTTTAAGTATAGTGAACAAGACACCATATTAAGTGCAGTGAAAGCATCTATATTCTGTAAAAATCTGCCTATGCATGTTTTTTAAGAAAAAAAAATTGGCTGTATAGGCCTGTATGGGACTGTAATGCGCTTAGTGGTCTGACTTATACTGGAAATGTATGTACTGGCGTACTTTATATTCTCTAAAAAGAAAATGCTAATGCCTTTGAAATTTTGTAATCAAAAAAAAAAGCTTTGAAAAATCTAAGGGGGAGAGTATTCTTAAAAGTTTTTAATATAAGCTTGTCAGTGCACATATCGATGGTTAGCATGTTTAGCAAACCTTGTGAAATTTAAACTAAGTTTGTAGTTACATGTGAAACTAAATGCATGATAACTGTTAATGTCATGATGGTTTAGTCATTTTGTTACGTTCTGTCATGTGCCACAAACCGTGTAATTTTTTCACTTTTTTCCCTTTGTATATCAGTTACGGGTTACAACTGGTTCATTCTTAAAGGAAGATGAAAAACCAACAAAAGCAGTCCACTGATATTTTTTAACAATTGTATAAGTGCCCAAGTAATTCACTACAGCCTACAGCCTTGCCTTTGTAATTTGACTTATGAAATGTTGGCAATCAAAGCATGCACTTGTAACAATGAAAAAAAAAGCATTTTATATTACTACTCAATAAAAATGTGCATGAACCTATGGCTCCTCACACTAAATCTCTGGAGCATGCTATTATGTGTTTAATCCTCACCATCGGGGTGGGAGGCTCTCACCCCGTTGCCTTGTCTGTTGCAATCCTAGGTAGCAATCCCTGCACTCAGGTATGCATGACTTAAGTGAGGCTTAAGGAACAGAAGAAGCTGCCCTGTACCATGTCAGAACATTGATGCATCTAGCTGAGTACAGTCATACCTCAGGTTACAGATGCTTCAGGTTATACATTTTTGGGATACGGACGTGCCAAAACCCGGAAGTACCAGAACGGGTTACTTCCAGGTTTCGGCGCATGCGCAAAAGCGCTGAATTGCAACCTGCACTTGTACAGATGTGGTGCTGTGGGTTGCGGACGCACCTCCCACACGGATCACGTTCGCAACCCGAGTGTCCACTGTTCTGCTGACACTGGTGGCAGTTCTTCAGGGGCCAATCAAGCCAGGAGTCTTCCTCATCCTTATCTGGAGATGACGGGGATTGAACCTGAGGCTTTCAGAATGCAAAGCAGAAGGTCTACTGCCACAGCCCTTCCCCTCTGCTTATGCACATTCTGATAGCCCTATTTGCAACATCATAGGGAACGCCTTGGGATAAAAAGGAGATTCTCAAGTTGTTTCACACTTCCATTGTAGCAGAAGAAAGATGCCTTTCACTTTGGGGCTTTCGCTGCAGAGGTGGTTTCTTCCACATCATTAAGCTGCTTGTCCTTTGCAGGTCTGATCAGCTTTTGGCAAAGGAGGGTGGAATGCCTGGGCCATTTCTTTCAAACACGTCCCAGCGGATCATTCAACCTACACTGTGTCCTAGATGCAAGATCTCTTTTGCCCATTCCTGCAACACCCACCTACCTGCACCAATCATAATTACAAACAATGAGGAAAATTCATGTGTCGATTCCCTTTGCTTGAATGGTAGCAGTTTGATTTTGCTACACAGACTATTTGTGCTGCTACTTCCACAAGTCACACACCCCTTTTTATTTTATTATTTATATATCACATTTATAGCCCACCTTTCCTCCAAGGGGCTAAAGGCACAGTGTGCATGGTTATCTCCCTTCCACTTCATCCTCACAACAACCCAGTGAGGCGGGTTAGGCTAAGAGACAATGACCAGCCTAAGATCACCCAATGGACTTCATGGCTGAGCATCTGTTTGCCACATTACCCAGCTGGCTGAATTTTACCCAGATTCTAGCCATGCCTCCGATTGCCACTTTAGACGATAAGCTGACTTGAATTCTCAGCTCTCATAAGGAAAAAGGTTTGAGGCAAAAACGTGGAAGCACTGTGTGTGAAGGAGAAAAGGCAACTTGAGAGAGAGCAAGGGAAGTATGTTCATTTTATTTATTTATTATTACTCCAAGGATTTCAAGCGTAGTGTGCATCATTCTCCCCTCTCCCTCTAGTTTATTCTCCCCTCTCCCTCTAGTTTATCCTCACAACCTTTCCATGGGTCAGCAAACATTTTCAGCAGTGGGCTGGTCCACTGCTCCCCAGACCTTGGGGGGCGGACTATTTTTTTTTGGGGGGGGGTGAACAAATTCCTATGCCCCACAAATAACCCAGAGATGCATTTTAAATAAAAGCACACATTCTACTCATGTCAAAACACCAGGCAGGCCCCACAAATAACCCAGAGATGCATTTTAAATAAAAGGGCACATTCTACTCATGTAAAAACACACTGATTCCTGGACCGCCCACAGGCCGGATTTAGAAGGCGATTGGGCCGGATCCGGCCCCTGGGCCTTAGTTTGCCTACCCATGGGTTAGGCTTAGCAACAGTGACTGGCCAAAGGTCACCCAGTGAGCTTCATGGTTGAGTGTGGAGCCCCAAGTATGGATGCATGAGCAAAAAGGGATATTTTGCATATAAATACTTCGCCACATTTCCCCAGGATTCCTTGTGAGAAACCATGACTGTGGTATAATACTGCCTTCAATGTATGCTGCAGATGTGGCCTGAATTTCTCTGGATCTGAAGTATTTCATTTCCGGTGTACAGCAGTGTCTTTTGTGTAAAGTAGGGATTTTTAGGACCCGTTCCAGGAATTTCATTTCTGTTTTGTTTTCTCCACTTACTGATAATGAACTGTCACTGAAAAATTCATGATGGAAAGTGAGACACTGTGATATCACCAACACATGTTACAGTCACTGCGTCCCAAGCAGGCCACATTTCCTCCTGCTGTATTTTTGGAATAAATATATTTTGCAGGCACATTCTTGCACAGGAGCATCTGTCCACCATGAGGTACGGAATGTGCCGTTCCTCCATAATTCACACTTTGAATCTGGCAAAAGGAGCACTATGGAGATTTGTACGATATGAAGAATGAACAATAGCAGGAGATCAGGTTTTGCCTTAGTCTACAAACAGCTGAGGAATATCTCTGGTACAAAAACTTCTCGGCAACATTGGGTGGGTTAAACTATTTTCTCTTTCTGTTTAAGAAGCCAGTTGTGAATTTTAAAAAATATATATATACGATTTTTTAACAAATTCTAAGAGTCCATAACTTTTCTGTATGTTTCTTTTCTTTAGTCTATCAATAACTATCATTCTGTGGGCAACAGTTGCTTCTAGAAACACAGAAATCAGTAAACTAGTTTTCCTGTATTTTTCTGTGGAGTTTTAAGGAGAGAAGCCAGCAAGCTGTGACCCAAACATTACCATACCCTCCAAGATTTCTCTGTTGAAAATAGAGATGTCCCCTCCAACATTTCTCCAATAAAAATAGGGACATCCTACTACACTATGGGCCATTCCAAGCATACTGTTTCTAGTGCTAGAGCTGCTCTTTAAAAAATAATAATAATTCCATGCTTCCACACTATTTTTGTGTGGGAAGTGTTTTGCACCATTTCCCACATTTCATGTGATGCAGTGTGTGCTTTGAACAACTTCATATTGCGTGTTTCCCTACCCATTGGTTATTCTTTTTTTCACAGAAAGCCAGCCATATCACAGATTAAAAGAGGGAACTGAAGTTGTTTCTGCTGTCTAATCTCTCTCAAGAGCATTAGGTATCTCTCAACTCAACCCCCCAACCCCACAAAAGCTATAAATACCTGGGACGGGTGCTTATAACTCCAACCTTTACTGCTTGGGAGTAAAGGAGGGGTATGGCTGCAGCTACAGAACTTTTCTCCATCTGACTACGCCCCAATATTGGTGTGGACAGGAAAAGGGGCAATCACTCTCTACTAATCGGCAGCATGCAACCATTAAGGTGAATAGCCAACTACAGTTTCACTCCAAAAAAACAATGAAACAAACAACTATGGCACTGTAACGGGTACCCATAGTATGCACATGGTAATAAGTTCTGCTGCAGTTTTACAGAACACCGAATATCCCTATCCACAAGCTGGAAAGGGTGTCCAGCATAGACTTCTTCTTTGCCATCCCTGTGTACCTGGGAAGAAAGGAGTCATCAGTTGCCCTTGGCTGAGACACTTCTTCTTAGAGGGTGCACCAGAGGTTCTGGATCCTGATGTAGAACTTTCAAAATCCCTTTGTATTTTCATGCAAGTAAATGTCATGAACTGGCAGGACAATGGGGAGGAGGAAGAGGATCCTGGCGAGGGGTGTAGCCAGGACTGCGACACACCAGGGCAAGCTGGGGATGGGGAAGGAGAGGTTGGTGTAGGAAGTACTGACATGGTGACTGAGAATGACAAAGGTGTCAGTGCACCAGAGCAGCAGGACCCATCACCAGAACAAGAGGGGTCCCTGTCTCTCCAAACATCGGGCTCTGAGGGGTAGGGAGCAGCAGGTGGGGTGCTTCAGGAGGCTGAGGCAGGCAAGGGCCCACAGCCCAGCTGGCCAGGTGGGGCTCGCTAGCTCTGGGACAAGAGGTGTGATTCCTTAGCTGGAGTAGGCTCAGAACAGGTGAGGGCTACATGCCTCATCAAGCCCAGATGCTGCAATCAGCATGCAAAGTATAAAAGGGCAGCAGAGCTGAGGTGCTGGGTCTGCTCAACTGCCCATGTTGATGGATCTCAGCTTGGGTGTTCCAGGATCTCTGCAGGACTGCTTTCCTTTGGATGTGGATTGACCATGGACTGGGGGCTTGACATTCTGACTTGCAGTTGGGCCAAGGGTTCAGGGAACTATAAAACAGTTGGTTCATGGTGGTTCACATCCACAGTTGATTAGATCCTGATTGAGGTCATATCAGTATGTAATTGAGTTGTCCTCTTGTGTCATCTCCTGCTTTGTTGGATAGTGTGGCTTGGCCAGCACCATCTGGTCTTTGCTACTGTTGTTGTTGTTGTTGTTTAGTCGTTTAGTCGTGTCCGACTCTTCGTGACCCCATGGACCAGAGCACGCCAGGCACTTCTGTCCTCCACTGCCTCCCGCAGTTTGATCAAACTCATGCTGGTAGCTTCAAGAACACCATCCAACCATCTCATTCTCTGTCGTCCCCTTCTCCTTGTGCCCTCCATCTTTCCCAACATCAGGGTCTTTTCCAGGGAGTCTTCTCTTCTCATGAGGTGGCCAAAGTATTGGAGCCTCAGCTTCACGATCTGTCCTTCCAGTGAGCGCTCAGGGCTGATTTCCTTCAGAATGGATAGGTTTGATCTTCTTGCAGTCCATGGGACTCTCAAGAGTCTCCTCCAGCACCATAATTCAAAAGCATCAATTCTTCGGCGATCAGCCTTCTTTATGGTCCAGCTCTCACTTCCATACATCACTACTGGGAAAACCATGGCTTTTACTATACGGACCTTTGTTGGCAAGGTGATGTCTCTGCTTTTTAAGATGTTGTCTAGGTTTGCCATCGCCTTTCTCCCAAGGAGCAGGCGTCTTTTAATTTCGTGACTGCTGTCACCATCTGCACTGATCATGGAGCCCAAGAAGGTAAAATCTCTCACTGTCTCCATTTCTTCCCCTTCTATTTGCCAGGAGGTGATGGGCCCAGTGGCCATGATCTTCGTTTTTTTGATGTTGAGCTTCAGACCATATTTTGCGCTCTCCTCTTTCACCCTCATTAAAAGGTTCTTTAATTCCTCTTCACTTTCTGCCATCAAGGTTGTGTCATCTGCATATCTGAGGTTGTTGATATTTCTTCCGGCAATCTTAATTCCGGCTTGAGATTCATCCAGCCCAGCCTTTCGCATGATGAATTCTGCATATAAGTTAAATAAGCAGGGAGACAATATACAGCCTTGCCGTACTCCTTTCCCAATTTGGAACCAATCAGTTGTTCCATATCCAGTTCTAACTGTAGCTTCTTGTCCCACATAGAGATTTCTCAGGAGACAGAGAACCATCAACCATCAAAAGACTGTTTGGGTGAGATGTCCTCTGGTTGCTGGACTCCAACTCCCATGAGGCCCAGCCAGGATGGACAGGGATGATGGGGATTGTAGTCCAGCCACATCTGGAAGGCCATGAATTCACACCCATGCCCTAGGGGGGGGGGATGAGACTATGGGGGGAAATGACCACAGGTGGATATTTTGCACAGGGAGGTTATTTCTTTCAGAGAAGCAAAGCTAAATATTCCAAGCTGTCACTTGTGGTTTTAAATATGTATTCACAGCAAAGTAAATATTTGCACCAGCATCAAGCTTAGCAGTGCAAGTAGATGCACACTTTTCTTTTTTTAACATGGAGATTATCTTGGGGGAGGGGGGGAACTGCCTCTGTACAGCAGCCCTGAGAGTCAGACTGGTCCTAGAGGGAATGGGAAGAACACAGTTTTAATACAAGTTTGAAATCATTTTTTTTCCAAAGCTGTCTTCCAATTTTCCTTGGTATTGCCAAGATTAATTAAGGATGAAATCCCTGAAATATGGATCGTTTGAAAGAAATCAAATGGGAATGAAGCTTTAATAAAATTGTCAAATGCCTAAATACATAATTTATCTCCACACTGCAGATCCAGAGTGATGAAAAATATACTCTGCAGAAAGTTAAAAATTAAATTACAGTATGCCCATGTGGGCCCATTTTATGTTATTGTAGTAAAGCCCAAGGTCTCTCAGGTTGGCATAGATGTTTTAACTCTTTATGAGAATTAGGACTACGACAGCCTAAGGAAGATGTCCAACAGAGTCCAGACCTCAGACCTCTTCCTTCTTTCCCCTCAGAAGAGAGGACACCACTCCCTCAAGACTTTTGCATCCTCTCTTCATCATCCCTCCCCCGGTTGCTGAGGTTACAGGCTAGTCATTGCCGCTTGCTATCCTCTTCTTTGTGCTATTGTGTTAGAGAGGGACCTGTTGAGGCTACATTGGTTAGGTTCTGACAGGTGTGAGGACTAAGCATGTCCAAGTGCTGCCTGTTGACACCAGAGTTTAGCCATGACACCCTCAAGCCTTCATCAATAGGTTAGAGAACGTTTCCCCTCCATTTGTTCTGATGCCCTCTCAGGGATTAATTCCCACTTGTCTGGGCCTGAGCTGGGCAGAGAAGAGTTTGAGAGTGGAAATTTAAAAAGTTAAAGCATTATGCCACACGTAGACAATATCACCGTTCAAAAATCCATACAGTGGTACCTCTGGTTGCAAACGGGATCCATTCTGGAGCCCCGTTCGCAACCTGAAAGGAACGTAACCCGCGTCTGCACACGCACGGGTCATGATTTGCTGCTTCTGTGCATGCACGTGATGTCATTTTGCGCGTCTGCGCATGCGTGAGTGGGAAAACCCGGAAGTAACCCTTTCTGGTACTTCTGGGTTGCCACAGGACGTAACCTGAAAAAACGTATCATGAAGCAAACCTAACAAGAGGTATGACTGTACTTTGAACATTCCTGAAATGGTCAATTATCCAAAGCCTTTAACAACTCAGAAACCAAGCCTTATGAGGAACGCTTGAAGGAGCTGTGTATGTTTAGCCTGGAAAAGAGGAGACTGAGACGAGATATGATGGCCATCAGATATCTCAAGGGCTATCACATGCAAGAGGGAAGAAGCTTGTTTTCTTCTGCTCTGGAGGGTAGGACTCAAACCAATGGCTTCAAGTTACAAGAAAGGAGATTCCAATTAAACATCAGGAACAACTTTCGAAAGAGCTCTTCAACAGTGGAATGGTCTTCTTTGGGAGGATGTGGACTTTCCTTCCTTGGAGGTTTTTAAGCAGAGGTAGGATGGTCATCTGTCATGTATGATCTAGTTGATCTGCATTACAGGGCGTTGAACTAGACGAGCCTCAGGGTGCTGTCCAGCGCTACAATTTTATGATTCTATGAACTCATTCTATTAAAGCAACATCCAGCATTTAGGCCAGGAGTGGGAGCCTATGGCACTACAGATGTGGCTGAACCTCCGTTCCTATCACCCCCAGGCACTATGGCCAATGGTCAATCATGGCTGGAGCTGTTGTCCTCCGGTTTCCTGGCGTGGATTTAAGCTATATGTCAACTATAACCAATGAAGGAGTAGGGGGAATTCTCAAATGCACAAAGCAATCCTTGTAAATAGCCATCCTGCTGTGGTAAGCAGCAAAGGAACCCCACACCCCGCAAAGCCTTATAGGTATGCGCACAGATAGGAAATCTCCATTATCTGAACAATTGTAATGCTGCTTAAAGCTTTTTCTTTTTGTCACTTAATAGAGATCATACTTCCCGTGCACAGCTATGTTTAAGCAAAGCTGGTTGCCATGGTGACACTAGAGCATTCTAAAAGTGTCAGCTCATATCCAAAACTGAATTTTTGAATTAACTGTTTAGGTGAAGCATTAGAAGGTGGGAACTCTTCTGTTCATGCACCAAATTTAATGTTTATTCCAAACGTTAAATTGTTAGTGGTAGTAGTAATCCTTAGCATACAGGGCTTTATGGGCTTCCGTACTTAGCACATAGGGCTTTTAGATTATTCAGAGCATATCATGTTCATGATTTTATATAACCCATTCTGTTAACTCTATATAGTGAACGGAGAGATGAGGCTCAGAGCAAGTGATTTGCCTAAGACTACCACTCTTGTAGGAAAGAAACCTCCTGGTTTATAGTTCGGTACTACAGCTTGTGATATCCAGCAATCAGGATAAAATATGGAGGAATGTAGCTGATCAAGTTGGTGGCCATAACTAAAACAAAACCAGGATAAGATTCTGGTGGATTAGGAAAGAAGACAGTGCAGAATCTGGGAGAGTCCAGATAGAACTTAGGACATCATAAGCAGAACATGGCAGAATCAAAAGTTTCCTTATTTTCCAGTTCTGTTGCTTGATGGAACACAATTCTGCCATTTGGATGAGAATACCACAGTATGGCTGTGGTATTATGTTGCATATTTCTTCATTTACACATCTGTATTTAGGTGGTTGGATATCTGTGTGGTCCATTTCCAAGGCTTTAAACCAGGTAACAACAGTCAAGGAAAAACCGAGACACCCATAATATCCACATAAAGTAAAGTTCTATCACTTGCGCTTAAACCGGGCCATTGAAAACCAGATCAAAGTTGTTCGACTGTTAACTCCCATCAACGCCAGCCAGCATGGCCAAAGAGAGAGGTTTCATAGCTTTTGCAGAAGTACACAAGCTCATTCTTTTATCTCCTGCCAAAGGAAGGGAGTGCCACAGTTGTAGACCAGCCACTGCGAATGCGATCTACGTATACTTGTTGTTTGAACTTGGCACATTCTATCTCTAAGGAAAGTGCTGTTACATTAAAGAAAGCAGTGATCGCTGGCATTTTGTTCTTTCATTCTCATGCAAATAAGTTTGCTTATTTGCATTATTGATCATCTTTCTGCCAAGGCACTCAAAGCAGTTTTCAGTCTTACAAGAATGACATATAATATTTTAGAAAGGCAGAAAAATACCAGATTCCAATTCTGAAATAAGACTTGGGCTATGCACACACCATACTTTTAAGCACACACACACACACTGGAATCCCATGGAATGTAGTTTTAAGAGTGCTGGGAACTATAGTTCTGAGGGCAAACTACAGCTTCCAGTGATTTTTCAGGAGTGCTTTAAATGTACAGTGTTTATGCAGTGTTAGTTTAGGGGACCTTATCCACTATAAAAATTAATAAATAAATCAGATGTATGAAATATTTGTTTGTATATTAGCAGATTGAGAAGAAAGTTTATTAGAAACTATTCAACAGAGGGAACACCAGCCTAAACACAGAATTTGCCCAGGTTCCAACATTTGCCATGATCAGACTCCCCATCTTATTCTTGCAAGGATTGGCTCTAGGTTACAGGGGGTACCTGGCAAAGTGACTTGGGATAAGTGGGTTCCCTTGGTCACATAGTCACTTGCTCTCTGGAACTTGGCCTTTCCTGGCAGCAGTGGTTCCATCTGGCAAGACACTTGCCATTTCAGCATTCCTGCAATGTGGACATTTTAGTGTCCCTGCAATGGGGCATTGTGGGAAAATCAAGATGACAGGTGACTTCCCGGGCTCAGCTCCTACAGTCATGACCCTCAAATGGCAAATATTTGAGAAAGAACTCCTTCCTGGCAGGAAGAAATGTTAGTGAAATCAAGGAATGGTTGGTACCTTGTAAAGCAGCAGTGGCTGCCCAAGGTGGGGACTGAGATCCACATTCACCCTTTGCCATGCCTTCAGGGGAGAGCAAAGGCTTTAGTCACCCTCCTACTCCCTCCCTCCCTCCCTCTCTCTCTCACAAACATATCTACAACACCAATGCAGAAGAAATGTGTTTTACCTCACCTACCTGCTCATCAAATGATTGATAACCAAGCAGGGTCATTTGTATTCCCATCAGGTCGCTGGAGTTTAAAGCTCTCTGCTGACCCTTGTGCTGTGTCTAATATATACGCCGTGGCTGCTACCAAATCCTGTGGAGTACTGGAAGACCAGTAAATTTGCTTAGAGGCAGGTGGTTTACTTCCCCTACTGTCAAGGCTTAGGCTTAGGCTCAAACCACAGGGGGCATCCATGATAGGATCTCCCAGCTTTTTTCTTTAACATGGCCTCTGGGGCAAGAGGCCTTCAGAGTCACTAGTTCCGGGGGATTTGCTTAACTCATCCCTGCCAGCGTCCATGACTCTTCCCAGATCTGCTGCTTGCTCCTTAGGAAGCATGGTGGGAAATGGGAATATGAGTACAGATGTTTGATCTGGAGATGGACAAAATTAAGATCACAAATTAGCAGTGATATCATGCCAAGATTCCCCCAGCCAATATCCAGGTCTAGAATAGGTGGAGTGTTCTGGAGTCTGTGTATGCACAATTTTATTTCTATTGCTACTGGAAAATGACAGCTAGAGCTGTAGTCATTCTAGGATTAAGGAGGGTTTTCAAGACGGTAGTGTGATTTAGGGCTGTGTGAACACTGTGTCTGCATGGTACACGCAGACACAGTGTTTACACAGCCCTAAGTAAACCTATCCATTCTTAAGGAAATCAGCCCTGAGTGCTCACTGGAAGGAGAGCTCCTGAAGCTGAGACTCCAATACTTTGGCCACCTCATGAAAAGAGAAGACACCCTGGAAAAGACCCTGATGTTGTGAAAGATGGAGGGCACAAGGAGAAGGGGACGACAGAGGACGAGATGGTTGGATAGTGTTCTCGAAGCTACCAGCATGAGTTTGACCAAACTGCGGGAGGCAGTGGAAGACAGGAGTGCCTGGTGTGCTCTGGTCCATGGGGTCATGAAGAGTCGGACACGACTAAACGACTAAACAACAACAACATATTGCACTGTGTAATGCAGGTGTGCTTCTTTGTTGTTGTTTTTCTCCTGGAATTGATGAGGGTTAGGGGAAAGTACTGCACAGCAACATGATGGAAAAGGGAAATGCCTGTGTGTGTGTGTGTGTGTGTGTGTGTGTGTGTGTGTGTGTGTACCATGTAGACAAGTGGAGGAAAAGCCGTGCTTTTTGGAGACACACAGAAGCCAGATTGCAATGAGTCAGAACCTCCAGGTTTCCTGGAGACTCTTGGCTCTCTCTATCCCTATACCTTGTGTTTGAGAAATGATGTCTGGAACAAAAAGAGCAGGGGTTGGGGAGAGAATGCAGCTCCATGAAACATTCATAAAATGTTACAGTTCATAAATCCTGGTATAAAAATTCAGGAAAATAAGAGAAACAAAGATGCCTTGGGGATTGAGCAGCAGCAGCATTAGAAATGATGCTAAATAACCTTAGAGAAGGAAAGAAGGAGGAAAGCCTAAGAGATGCTGGCGAAAGAATGATAGAAGGCCATTGGGGGAAAAGCCTTGCTGACTGCGTCTTCCATGCCACCTGCTAGAATCAACATTGGGTTATATGTTGGAACACAGGCAAAGTGTGGCAAGAGCCTGTGAGCTGCAGAGGTCATGCTCTTTAAGAGAATGCAAGATATACAGTAGAGGAAAGTTGGTGACATTTTAAAAGAGGGTACCTTGTACGTTGCTCAGAAAGTAAGAACAGACTCGGTGAGATGCTATGGCTTAAACTTTATTATTCTTATTGGCAGAAGATGCAATGAATTATTTAACGCAGGGGTAGCCAACGTGGTACCTTCCAAATGCTGCTGGACTACAACTCCCATCAGCCCCTGCAAGCATGGTCAGTGGTCAAGTACAAAATAGGAGCTGTAGTCCAACATATGGAGGACTCCAAACTGGCTTGCCTTGGTTTAATGTATTTAAATCTAGCATTTATTCTAGCTCTTTAGAAACCAAGTGACAAAATGATCTGCCTATGGAAATGTGGTGCTATCTAGGATGAGTGCTTCCACTTCGCCAAAACAGATGAAATGCCTTCCCTAAAAGACCAAAGAGGACACAGTTTTTCAGAGAAGTCTTGTATGCTCATTTACAGGCATAGCAGAAAATTTAGAATTCATAACTGTAATTTTCAATATGAATTCAGTGCATCTCTCCACAGTGAGGAAGGCTGTGTGTCTGCTCAGTCTGCTGTCCTGGTGTTGTTACCTGTTGAAGGGCAACTTCAAGCCCCCTCCTCCTCTCCCTTCTTTAGCTGTAACCTGGACCAAAAAGCCTTTCAGACAGAAGATGCTACCAGACAGAGGACCATTCCTGAGAAATAGGACACATAGACAGCCTACCCAGATCCCACCCCGCTCCCTCCACGTATGTTTTGGAAAAGAAAAAGAGAAACTCCTGGGTGGAGCTGGGGAAAGGAAAACATAAATGGAGAAATAGTAGGGTCTAGACTTGGAATGGGTACAAATTTAAAAGGTTTAATTTTTGAATGTCTAATGAAGACTTGCCTGATTAAATTGTTTAATACCAGCCCATTCCGAATTAGGTCAGGGGGTGTTGTCACATCAGTTGAGAGAGAGAGAGAGAGAGAGAGAGAGAGAGAGAGAGAGAGAGAGAGAGAGAGAGATTCCATTTTAAATGTATTATGCAAACATGTGTTCTCTGGTCTGATTTCAGTTTCCTCTCTTTGGCAGTGTTTAAATGGCATCCTATCACATAAAAGGTAAAGGGACCCCTGACCGTTAGGTCCAGTCATGGCCAACTCTGGGGTTGAGGCGCTCATCTCGCTTTATTGGCTGAGGGAGCCACCATACAGCTTCCGGGTCATGTGGCCAGCATGACTAAGCCGCTTCTGGCGAACCAGAGCAGGGCACAGAAACGCTGTTTACCTTCCTGCCGGAGCGGTACCTATTTATCTACTTACACTTTGACGTGCTTTCAAACTGCTAGGTTGGCAGGAGCAGGGACCGAGCAACAGGAGCTCACCCTGTCGCGGGGATTCGAATTGCCGACCTTCTGATTGGCAAGTCCTAGGCTCTGTGGTTTAACCCACAGGGCCACCCATGTGGCATATAGCTTTTATTTGTCCTAGATATTGCTGTGACCATGTGTGGCCATCAGGAACCATGATAAATGTGAGCGTTAATGTTTCCTGATACCACTGACTAAACTTGGGACAAGGGGGTGAGGGCAGTGGCCTGGCAACAGATCAGGACATTGTAGGTCAGACTCAGATTCCAGGGAAATCTGGGTGTGGTTTGGAATATTTATTTATTTTTCTAGCATGCATTTAACATCACACTATTTAGCTTTGGAGAAAAATGAATTGTTTCTATTATAATTGCACAATTATAATCGGAATCTAAGTATTTCAGTTCTCAAGGCCAGAGGGCAGGAGCTACTCTCCACTACACAAGAAATGTCAATATTACTGGACTCTAAATTGCATGGGCAAAAATATAATATAGCTCTGGAGCAACTAGATTTAATGTTGGAGAAGTCAGTGTTTTATTATTGCAAATCAGAGCTCGATTAAGATGGCTGCAGTTCTAGCATTAGTTAATATCTCTGAGATTTTACAATGGATTTTCCAGCTCATTGGCTCTGTTTGTACTGAACTCATTTCCTTTTGTTGCTGACATCTAGTAATGCTGGAAAGACAGAGAAAGAAGCCCCAAATACTCCGATTTCTGCAATGCATACGTGACATTTCTGCCTGCATGCAAAAAAATAACAATACAAAAACAACTTGCAAGAGTATTATTCGTAATAAAATACAAATTGGAGATATAGTTATTTCTAAACATTGTACATTTGTCCATGGATAAAATGGCTTTGGTGCTTTTAAAATGACTTTGGCGATCACCCCTCCCCATTGAGCTAAATAGTGGATTGACCACAGCCATGGTGTTTGCTCCACTACAGCTCAATGCAAGTGATTTGCCTAAGGCTATGGTTTTCCCAGTAATGATGTATGGAAGTGAGAGCTGGACCATAAAGAAGGCTGATCACCAAAGAATTGATGCTTTTGTATGATGGTGCTGGAGGAGACTCTTGAGAGTCCCAGGGACTGCAAGATCAAACCTATCCATTCTGAAGGAAATCAGCCCTGAGTGCTCACTGGAAGGAGAGCTCCTGAAGCTGAGGCTCCAATACTTTGGCCACATCACGAGAAGAGAAGACTCCCTGGAAAAGACCCTGATGTTGGGAAAGATGGAGGGCACAAAGAGAAGGAGACAACAGAGGACGAGATGGTTGGACAGTGTTCTCGAAGCTACCAGCATGAGTTTGACCAAACTGCAGGAGGCAGTGGAAGACAGGAGTGCCTGGCGTGCTCTGGTCCATGGGGTCACGAAGTCAGACATGACTAAACGACTAAACAACCACCACCACTGTGGTATGACAGAAACGTCCCAATTTATAGTTCAACAACATATGGGAGGCCGCAGTGGCATAGTATGGGGGGGGGAGGCACAGAGGCGGTTGCCCTGGGTGCAAAATTTTTAGGGGTGCAAAATTTCAACACCTGATGCTGCCTCAATACGGAATGACTCTTATTTCTCTGGCTGCAGTTTCTTGGGCGACACAGACACCGTTGGGCTGTTGAATGTGTATGTGTACTCTGTCCATTTCTGTCTGTTTCCTTCCCTCCCACGTGTTTCATTCTGCATGCTGAAATAAAATTGCCAAGGTCACTTGAACTGGATGAACTTGAATTAAAATTATAAACATCTTCATTTTCTTGAATGCATATCTCTTTGGGATATATTGAACTTGAACTAGTCCCTCTTTAAAATGAACTTTCAAAGCTGTACTTACAAGAGTTGTTTGATTTGGCAGCACAGAGGAGGGACTAGTTCAATATATCCAAAAAGCAATGCATTCAAGAAAATGGTTACAGTTTTGAGAAATATGCGATCCTATGTATGAAACCCGAGTTTTATATATGTGAATTTATCCAGCTTTACTTAAAGCAAAAAGATGGAATTTAGCTAAACACAGCATTAATGGCCAAGGTAATAATTCTGTACTGGAAAACTCTTACTCATCTTGCTCCTAGCACACTGGGCCAACAATTTAAGTGAATGAGCTGGCCTCAGAAGACCATCAATAATAAACTGAAATAGTTTTCAAGCTGCACAAGCAGCTTTCTTGGAAATTCATACCTAGGAAGCCAAAATGCATTATTCATATAAGTTGCATCAGAGTTGCAATTTTTATGCTGGACTGTGATCTGAAATATTTATTGCTGTTTGATCAGTACTTTCCAGACCCTTTCCTGTGCCTAGGATTCAGAAGCTTTTGCATAGCCAGCTATGTTCAAAATCTCACCTTATGCTTGGTAATGATACCCACATCCATTGTTCTGCAGTTCATCACATCCTAGTGGACTGTTTGCTGGTGACACAGAATAGCCCATTCCCAGTGGCACCCTGCCCCACAACCCATTTGAGGAATACCCTTCCCCTGCAGACTCTCACACCAGAGGTGATGGACCCTCCTTCCTTGGAGGTTTTGAAGTAGAGGTTGGATGGCTATCAGCCATGTATGACCTAGTTGAGATTCCAGCACTGCAGGGGCTTGGACTAAATGACTTTTGGGGTCTCTCCCAACTCTACAATTCTATGTTTCCACAGGTACATCAGATGCTGAAAATGTCAGTTTAACAGAAAGTGAAGATAAACTTCTTTACTCAGATACGTTTAGCCTTCTCCTCTGTTTAGCTTTTTTTTCTGTAGTTGTCGGTTTTCTCTGTAGGCGTTTTTAGGAATTTATGCTATATGCTTTCTTTAAGATGATGTATTTTGTGTTGTAAACCAGGATGCCCAGCTGTGGTATTGGTAGCAGTGAAAGACAGGCTATATACATTTGCCTAAATAAATATTGTATCTATGTCCAACAAAAGGAGTGTGTATACACATAGCAATTCCTTCACACATTACTGTGTAATGTTAGATATAGCCTTTAGATCTGAGTGCAGATAGACACTCAGCAACCCCAGTATAGCAAAGCAATAAAAGCAATGATATTTTCAGGGTTTCATTGTACTCCTCCATCCAGGTACATTCACACATCTCTCATATGTAAGTTTCCATATTCATTTAATGGGAAGGACTGTACTCAGGAACACAGACTTTTTTGCTGTTTTCCCACTGAAATGAGTGCGGCAATCCCTACAGCCAGAGAGCTTTTGTGTGCATCTCAGCTCTGAGGTTTCAAAGTACTTTTCAGCTGCCAAGAGTGCCATCCTTTTGACGTTAGAACATTCTATATCTCACAGTTATCCCATCAGTCTCAGCTCCACAAATATTAGTTTCATTCTAAGGCCTCTGGTTATTTGGGTACACATGCAAGATTCTCACAGGGGGCACCAACATGGCACCCATAGGCCTGCCAGTACCTCCTATGGCACCTTCAAAAGGTCTCAATAAACAGCCCCTCTAAAACCTGCAGATAATGTGAAATTGCTCTTCCTGTTCAGCTACATTGAATACACATCCTTAAACATGCCCACATTCCTCTTGCTGTCAGGGTGGGATGCCCAACCTCCCATACATTCTAAGCAGAGTTATGCAAAGAGCTCTCTGTGAGCAGGCAGTGCTCCTGTTTCTCTTTCTGATGTAGGAGCCATTATGCTATGCTCCCACGGCAGCCATTTTGTGATATGCCTGCCTTTACGGCAACCATTTTGTGAATGTCACCCATGGAACTTTCTCAGAATTCCAAATGTGCTCACCAGCCTCGAAATGTCAAGAACCCTTTGTGTTCACCCCAAAGTCTTTCCATTTGTTCCTGTACCAGTGTTTGAGCTTTAGGAATCATCACAGCCTGTTGGAGATAAGGAAGGCACATGTCCGACAGTTAACTCTATTAGCAAGAGAAACATTTGCAGCGGCTTCCCTGGTTCTTCAGAAACACAAGCACACATGTTTCTAGCCTCTAGGGAGTCCCTCCCTAGGTCTGGGCCCTATGGAGCAGGTGCAGCAACAGTGAGACCCCACCCCTCTGCCAGCTTATATACCCTCCCCTGACAGGTTATGCACTTGCAATCTGAGACTTCTCCTGCATGGAAGGCACCACTGCTCTTCCCACTTCAAGCCCCTCCTGGTTCTAGGAAACAGTGGAGCAGGTGAAAGTTAGGGAATCTACTGACCCATCTGTCAGCTGAACAGCCTCTTCTTCTTCCGCCACATCTGGCACACCTTCCTCCATCTCGATCTGCCCTGACTCCCCCTTTTCCCCTGGCTCCTGTTTTGTGGGTGGTGTCACACCCCATAAATCACTGGTCCCCTCTTCTGTGTCACTCCTCTGGTCCCCTGCCACTCTTCAGAGCCCTGCCAATCCTTGATAGGAACATAGAAAACTATCTTATACTGAGTCAGACCATGGGTCAAAAAAGTTCATTATTGTGTGCAGTTTCTGGCAGTGTTCATCCCCAGCCCTATCTGGGAAATTTTGCATGCAAATTTGATGTTCTACTGTGCTACAGCCCTTCTGTCTGCTTTAACAAGACGTTAGGCACCCAGTATGTGTTGTAGCCTCAGCAACTTAATCACTCCCGCCCTTATATCTCTGTTTCTCAAACCGTAGATTATGGGGTTGAAAATGGAAGGCACATTGAAATAAACAAGGTCAGAAATGGCCCTTAGCATGGACAAGAGGTTCTCTTTAAGGGGATCTTTGACTTCTAGACTTCCTGTCACTATAAAAAACACCAATGATGCATAGAAAATGGCAAGCACTAAACCATGAGTGGCGGCTGTGGTGAGCGATTCTCTGGAGCAGTTACAGTGGTTCATGGTCCTTGATACTTTCAGAATCCTGTTGTAGGAAAAACCAACCAGGGAAAAGGACCCTAGAAGGTGAAGAGCCATTATGGTGAGCCGGTAGAGTTTGGCGTACACAGACAAATCTTTGGAACACAAAATGTCTTCCAAAGAAGAAGGAGTGCAAAAGAAGCTGCAGGAATGGGCAAGCTGGCAAGACTTTTGCCCAACAAATATAAGCACATAAATCATGGGATAAACAGCTGCAAAAACCCAGGAAATGCTCAGGATTCTGATTGTTAGGCTATTTGTGATTTTTCTTTCGTAATGAAATGGCTGGCAGATGAAACAGTACCTGTCAATTGCCATGGCGGTGACTGTACAAATAAGGAGGTTGCTGTGAGCATTCAAGGCATAATACTGGATTAAGCATATTGGCAAAGTAATGGGGCGGAAGGTGTCTCAGGCAAACATCGCAAACAGGTAAGAGTTAGTAGCCACAAGTCCACCAAGATCCACCATTGACAGTTGGCAGATGAGAATGTTTTTTGGGGTCCACAGAGCTTTTTGTGAGCAGATGCTGAGGGTGAGGAGCAGGTTGGACAGAAGCCCAAGCAGAAAAAGAGGAGCCAGGAAAATCAATATGATATGGGTTCTACTCCTTGCGTGAATGAAACCCCACAAAAGTACACCGGTGAAGGAGGTAGCATTGGGGGTGTTGAATTGGCTCGATGAATTGTTAGAGCTTCTTTCCATTCCTGCTTCTGAAGAGTCACTCTGGGATCCTTCTGGGTTTCTTTCTAATTCACATTAACTGGAGAAACAAGAGATAATGATGGTGAGGATGATAACTTTGCTGTAGTAGCATGTGTAGTAAAGGTAAAGGGACCCCTGACCATTAGGTCCAGTCGTGACCAACTGTGGGGTTGCGGCGCTCATCTCGCTTTATTGGCCGAGGGAGCCAGCGTACAGCTTCCAGGTCATGTGGCCAGCATGACTAAGCCACTTCTGGCAAACCAAAGCAGCACATGGAAATGCCGTTTACCTTCCCGCTGGAGCAGTACCTATTTATCTACTTGCACTTTGATGTGCTTTCAAACTGCTAGGTTGGCAGAAGCAGGGACCGAGCAACAGGAGCTCACCCTGTCGTGGGGATTCGAACCACCAACCTTCTGATCAGCAGGCCCTAGGCTCAGTGGTTTAACCCGCAGCGCTCCCCAAGTAGCATATGTACCGGCATCTTTATTAGCATGGAGAGCTGCTGCATGTTATGTTAGTGCACATATTTTATTTCTGTAATGAAGGAATCTGCATAAAACCTGCACTTCAGAATTGTTATTGGTGAAAGTGCCTAAAAGTGTTAACCTTGACCATCTTTGTTGATTTCAGACTGTTTTTTTGTGTGATGCCCTTTGGAACGACAAAATACAACCACCGGTAGCTAGGCAAAGAACTAGAGCAACAGTATTGGAAGTGGGCTTGGAGTGATAGTGATTAGGATGGCAGGAAGCTGCCTTCAACTGCTGGTCCATCTTACTCATTGTCTACAGTAACTGGCAAGGGATCTCCAGGGTCTCAGACAGAGGCATTTTCCACCCCGACTTGGAGATACCCATGATTAAACCTGGGATCTTCTGCATGCAAAGTGTAGCACTGTGCTATGGATAGACAGGTACTGATGTCGTTGTGCTTCCTCCCCAATCTGATCCTACTGATGCATTTGTATTGGCTGGTCTATTAGAATATGATAGGCATTGCACTTGATCTGTTTTGTGGATCCCATCATTCCATGCTCCTGTCATTCATACTGGGTAAATCAGTAATACTAGAACACTCACAAAAGTTGAAATGGTACAGACATCCAAAAAAAAGATGATGACGACGACGGCGATATATCTTATATAAGAAATAATAAGATATTTCTTAAAACCCAGTCACTATGGGCAGCTTTTGATCATGGAGCATTTAAGATTCAATGAACAAGCGTGCGCACGCGCACGCACACACACACTTGTAGCATTTTTGTGAGGATTGCTTTTTCCAGTGTGGAAGGTGCAATTTCAGGGATGCTAAGCTATTTACCAAATGACAAATGACCCTCAAAAATAAATGTGACATGGTTGTAAGGAATCTTGGGAAGCAGATGTTGGCTAAACATTAAGAGACACTTCCCAACACTATGACCTGTTCCATAGAGGAACAGACTGCCTCGGGAGATGGTGGGTTCTCTGATGGAGGTATGTAAGCAGAGACTAGATGGATAATGCACCCTTTCTGCATTGAGACTGTATGACTTCCAGAATACCTCCCAGTTTTATTACCTTCTTTGCAAAATGCCACAACCACAGTCAGTTCAGTGTCCATGCAATGTTTTCCGCAAATTCTTGGGATCAGGTTCAGTTAATCTTGCCTGGTGTTGTGGACAAACCTTTTGCAATAATACAGACAGTGACATATCTCTTCAACCCTTGCCCCTCTTGGAACATTAAATCCGGCCAAGGAGTATGACTTCTGGGGTCCAGGGTATATGGTCAACACATATTTGTGGGTGGGTGGCCTTTATTGGGAGACAGACATGAGACAGTGACCCTGTTATTTTTACTTGATCTCTCAATGGCTTGTGAGACCATTGTCTATAGTATCCCTCTGAGCTGACTTAGTGGGCTGGGCATTGGAAACCCTGTTTTACAGTGGCTCTGATCAGATTTTCAGGATCAGTTTCTGAGAATAGCGTTGGGTGATTATCTTTAGACCCCCTGGCAATTGAGCAATGGGGTGCTTCAGGGCACCATCTTGTCCCCAACAAGATGGGCAATCTATCCGGAAGATAAATTGTATTTCGAGGAGTTAGTGATCTGACATGGTTAACCTTCCTGCCTGTTTCCTGCCTCTGTTCCTTAAAGTTCTTTGATGGCATGAAGAACAGTCTTTAATGCCTTAATCGGTTGGAAGGAAATGATAGTGATAGGTACCTTCTTTGATGTTGGACATTGTTTTGAGAAAGTGAGGCATTGGGAGGGGGTAGTTAATGAATAATCTGCACATAGCCAGTAATGAATGATCTGCTCATAGCCAGTCGGGCAAGCCACACAGGCTAGCTAGCTATAAATTGGATGGTTTGGGGCAGAGTTTTTGAGAAGCTCGTGAGCAGACTGATGGCCGTGGGGCCGTGCAAACTGAGACTACCTGGGAGAGTCACTTCACCTCTTCTTGAGGGCTTCCTAGTGGCAGATTGAAGTGCTTGCTGGGTAAGTATATATTGCTTGCTGTTTAGAATAAAAGGTTTAATCTTCTCACTCACTTGTGTTTTGTATTACTTCTGAATCTCATTTTAAGAAACCACCTTGCATTTGGCAAAACAACATCCATATGAAACTATCAGGAACAATCATTAGGGGATTTAGAGGAAAGCATCTACAGTGCATTGATGAAACTCAGCTCTATTTATCTGAACCAGGAGAGGCCATGCAAGCTCTGGACAGGTGAATGGACTCAGTAGTGGGCTGGATAAGGGCCAATAAGCTAACTCTGAATCCTAGGAAAATGGAGGCCCTGTGGGTGGGTGGTTCCCAAGTTCATATACTCAGTCAATTGTTTGCTTTGGATGAGGTTGTACTGCCACTGAAAGAGCAGATTCATAGCAAGGCAGGTGTTCTTGGATCCATCTTCATCACCAAAGGTTCAGGTGACCTTTCAGTGGCTAGGAGTGCATTTTACTAGCTTGGGCTAGTAAGACAGCTGTTTCTGGGTCAGGATATCCTGACCACTGAGCATAGAAACCCATGATAAATTTCCACATTTATGTCCAGAGTTAACATAATCAAACATGAATGAACATTTTCCAAGAATGGACAAAAGAGAAGCTGGTTTGTTTGTTTGTTTGTTTGTTTGTTTTGTAATAGAAAACAGAAGCAAAACAATGATCCCTACCTAGAACGTTGCAGCCTTGCCTTAGCATGTCGGCTGCTTGGATGTTTTTTTCATTTGCGGTGTTTATTCAAGCTCTTTTATCAACAATGCAATGGTGTATCAATATTTTTATTGCTGTTTTATGCTTTTATTGTGATTGTTTCATGATGATATTTTAGTAACTTATTAAGTTGCCTTGAATGCTATTTCTGGTAGAAAGGCAGTTTACACGTATTCTTTTTAATAATGGTGTCCATGATAATGATGTTACCATCAAGGTAGGGGGAATGAAAATTATAGGAGCCGGAAGAGAAGCATTGTGCGCACCACCAGACTTGGAAAGGGCAGACTGTGAAAAGTGAGACCGCAGCTCATTACCACACCCTGGGAAACATATTGAGTCAATGGGCAGTAGAAAGCTCATATCATTAAGCTTTTTCTTTCTTTTTTTTCATGTACCGGAATAGGAGTGAGTGTGGGACAAACTTATTAGAAACTGCTTTCCTGACTCATTGAAGGTTCTGTCAGTAGTGGACAGTGTGGAGGGGCAGAGCTTGCTCACCTGATCCCTGGTCTTTTGCTTCTCTGCTGCTTACCAGCAGTTGAAGGCGAGTGGCAAGATGGCAAAGAGGTTGGCGTTGTGCAAACATCCTGGCAGGAGTGCTGGAGATGCTCCATCCATGCGATATTCACCTTGCTTTCTTAACACTTGACATGGCCTCTGACTTGAAGAGTTTACTCAGTAAGAAATCTGAGCTGGCAAGATATTAGCTGGGCTGAACCTTGCTGGAAGTAAACAAGACTGTCAACTACAGTGGTACCTCAGTTTTTGAATGTAATCCATTCCGGAAGTCCGTCCGAGTTCTGAAATGTTCGAAAAACTGAAAGCTGAAAGCGGAAGCCTCAATAGAGAAAACTCAAAATGGAAGACAAATTTCCTGTTTGACTTCTGAGGCACATTCAAAAACTGAGGCATTTACCTCTGGGTTTTCGGTGTTTGAATTCTAAAACGTTCGACTATGGAGGTGTTCGAAAACCAAGGTACCACTGTATTTTGTTTGCAGGGTGGTTAAGACTTCGTATGGGTCTTCTGAATCTTGAGCTACACTATAAAATTCTAAAGCTGAAGCTGCCTTGATACTTTTGGCAACATGTTTCCCACTGACAGAACGTTTATATCTGAACTACGCTCTGATGCAAGGAAACATTATTTTAAATGGTGTTGAACATTTACTAAATCCCGGCACATCTGGAAAACCCAAATGTCACAAAGCTTGTTCTGTATCAGGAGCAGTAGGAACTTGTGGCCTCTGGACAGCAATTCCCCTCATCCTTGACCCTGACCATTGGCCATGCTGGCTGGGGCCGATGGGAGTTGGATTCTAACACCTGATTGGCCACATGGTCCCTATTACTGCTCTAAGTTGGGTTGCCATTTTCAGCCATTCTCAGTTAGTTCTGAACAAGGATGGGCCTTGTTTAAAAGCTTAGTGTTCCCCCCCTCCACATCTGTGCTGCTGAGCATATAGAATCAACAGCCCTGCTGGATTAAACCAAAGGTCTATCCAGTTCGCACAGATGATTAGAAGGTTCCCCAATTCATCATTTGTGTGTGTGTGTGTGCTACACACATAGGTGTGCCTGTGCACACACACAAATGTGCTATATATAAATGCATACATGCACCAACTTTTTTTTTTTTAAGGGAATGCCTCCTTGTCTCACACTGGAGGGTATGCGTCTTCTGATATATTCGTGCATAATAAAAAAAAACCAAGGGAAGAATTGTTTTCTGTTGGAACGCATGGCTTTTACTCACTCTGCCAGTTTAAACAGTTCATTAATCAGTTGTCTACAACAGAGATAATTAATTGGCTAAGATACCTTCAACTGCACGATAGTCCTATTCAAATCATGTTTCAGATAACAATGCTTCTTACCTGGTAGGAGTTTGCTGTTTCCCAAAGTGCAATTTACGATGAGATGCTCTGTCGCATTTTGCATAAACTTTTATCAACCAGCAAAGCTTGCTTTTCCAAATGCTTCATTTTGGTGAACTTTATAGATGAGGCACTCTTTTATTGCTGGTACAATTCACCCTGAAAAAACCTCCTGAAATACCCTCGGAGGAATAAGCAATTAGCACAAGATCTTTCAGTGGGACGTCCCCTTTCCCCCAGCAACAACTGGTGCATGGACACAGGTGTTAATGTCAAGTTCAGAAGCTATAAGGGACTTCCAGTAGAATAGTTTACATACAAAGCAAAAGAAGTACTTTGGGGAGTGGGGAGAAAAAGAGAGTTTAGATCTGTATTAGTAAGAGATGTTTGTTTTTGTCTGTTACGTCTTGTTACTATAGAACAAACCAGATCTCAAAATCAAACATGGGTAGCAAAATTCATTGCCTTGAATCTAGTTTTCTAAGCACTGAATCTATAATTTTAAAATATACAGCAGTCCCAGTAATGATAAAGTTTAAATTTATTGGCACTCCCTTAGTGCTAAGGACTTGGCAGTTTGAGGACTTGCCCTGAGTCACATGACTAGCTCAGTTGGTAGAGCATGAGGCTCTCAGGGTCGTGGGTTTGAGTCCCATGTTGTGCAAAAGATTCCTGCATTGCAGGGGGTTAGACTAGATAACCCTTGTGGTGCCTTCCAACTCTATAGTTCTACGGGCAGTTCCTTAGGCCTGTAGTGTTCAATTCTTGCAGAAGGTCTGAGAGGCTCCCCTTGTTATGTACTGAAGTTCTCACCCTGGGCCAGCAGGGGGATACTGTATATAGTTTTCACTCAGGTCCACATATGCAAATAAGGGATTGAAAGTGACGTTCAGTGATTGGATAGTTATAGAAAGTGGTTACTGTTGTGTTGTAGTGGAACTCTATATAAGCAGGCTGGCTGAACCCTTCAGCTCAGTTCTGTTCTGGCCTGTGAATAAACAAGAGCTGGCCTGTGAATAAACAAGAATTGCTGTGTCGTCTGATATGTTCACCCACAACTTAACACCCCTGAATAAATCTCTTTTTATTAGACTGTTCCTCATTCTTGGTGCCTGCTACTGGACCCAGAAGCAATACAGTCCCCACCTACAGGCTCGCAATCTAATAGACACAGCAAAAAGAGAAAAATAACGCAGAGGGAAGCAAGCAATGGATCATATGCTCCTTCGCTAGCTAACGTCATTCTATTTAGATTCCTCCCCAAAGTGGCAAATGAAAGTAAGCAATCAGCATAAATGTTTCTAGATTCAGGTAGGTAACCATGTTGGTCTGACACAGTCAAAATAAATAAAAATTTATTTATTTATTTTTAAAAAATGTCCCGTAGCACCTTAGAGACAAACTAAGTTTGTTCTGGGTATAAGCTTTCGTGTGCGTGCACACTTCTTCAGATATCTGTTGTATTTTGAATTCCTTGACATGCATTTCTATAGAGAATACAGTGGTACCTCAGGTTAAGTACTTAATTCGTTCTGGAGGTCTGTACTTAACCTGAAACTGTTCTTAACCTGAAGACCACTTTAGCTAATGGGGCCTCCTGCTGCTGCCACGCCACTGGAGCACGATTTCTGTTCTCATCCTGAAGCAAAGTTCTTTACCTGAAGCACTATTTCTGGGTTAGCGGAGTCTGTAACCTGAAGCGTATGTAACCTGAAGCGTATGTAACCTGAAGAGTATGTCACCCAAGGTACCATTGTAAAGCCACTGCTTTCAAGTTACTGGTTCCAGAGCTCAAATGGGCTGAGGATCAAAGGGCAGAGAATGAGCACGTTTCCATTTACATCCAACTGTGGGTCTCACTAGCTGGTGACTTAACTCAAACTCACTGTGGTCATTTCCAGTCATTCAGACCTTTTTGTAGGATTTCATAGCTGCTCAAATTGCCTTTGTCCATGCAGCTGTTTCATGATAATCAGAATCAGGTGCTCTAAGATGTGCTGTGTGAGGTTCAATAATGAGAGAGAAGCAGAGAGTCACTGCAGAATGGTACCAAGAAGAACCTCTCTCTCTTTCTCTCTCTCTCTCTCTCTCTCACACCTGCTTTAACTCCTAGTCTCTGCAGGGGGACACCATTTTGTCTTTCTCTCTCTCTCTCCCTCCCTCTTGCTTTCTTGCAAATGACAGCCCTGTTTTTCTTCATTTTTTTGGTTTTGAAACGGACAGACCCAGGAGACTACAACAAAGAAAAAATTTGTCAGACTCCAACGTGCAGAAATGGCACTGAGCTAAATTGGTCCTTTGAGAGGCCTACTCTCCTCTCCTGTTTAGACAGGAGGTGTTGTGGCAACTAAGAGACCAGGAGACATGGTGTGGGAGTCTGGCAGCGCCTCTGAAAGTTTAATATTCTCCTGAGTTTTGTCTCGTGTCAAAAGAAAATGCAAAGCTTGGGCAACTAATATTTCCCATATGGCTGGTCAAATGAAGGAGGCTGTGATGCCCAGCGCTGGGAGTTGACTCTATCAGGTGATGGATGAAACAGCTTGTGGTTGAATGCAGCTGGGATACCATTATCATTAGGAATTTGCCATTTGGCTTATCCAAAATCTGATGCCCTCAACCAGTTTTATAAAAGTGGGAGAATACTTTTATTCTTACCGAGAATAAGGAGCATGCAGATACACACCACAGAAACCCCAACCACATAATTCTACTCATATTTACACAAAAGTGAATTTGTGTATATTGAATGGGACTTCTTCCCAGGTGCACAGGATTGCAGCAGAAGTTATTTCAAGTTGTGCCCATGCACAGGTATTGTGGCTATTTATGCCATTTCCCTCTATTCAAGGAAAGAACCAAGTGAAGATTGGCTATCTACACTTTGTTAAAGGTGGAAAGGAAAAGGTAAAGGGACCCCGGACCATTAGGTCCAGTCATGGCCGACTCTGGGGTTGCGGTGCTCATCTCGCTTTATTGGCCGAGGGAGCCGGCGTACAGCTTCTGGATCAAGTGGCCAGCATGACTAAGCCGCTTCTGGCGAACCAGAGCAGCGCACGGAAATGCCATTTACCTTCCTGCCGGAGTGGTACCTATTTATCTACTTGCACTTTGAGGTGCCTTTGAACTGCTAGGTTGGCAGGAGCAGAGACCGAGCAACAGGAGCTCACCCTGTTGCGGGGATTCAAACCGCCGACCTTCTGATCGGCAAGTCCTAGGCTCTTTGGTTTAACCCACAGCGCCACTCGCATCCCTGTTAAAGATGGTAACAGGGCTTAATTAGAAAATGGCATGGATTTCAAACGTCAAAGCCAGTCCCACTGTAAAAACTGAAGCATTCCTGAGCTCCCTGGAGAAAAGGTAGTGTGCGTTATAAACAATGTATTTCAAGGGAGGTGTTTTTCAGTTCAAGGGCCGAATTGCCTTCTGGGCAACTTTCCAGGGGCCACATGCAAGTGTTGGATAGGGCCAGAGGCAAATGTGGGCAGATCAACAAGTTTAAATGTTACCTTTATACAGTAGGCAAGTTCCTATACACCTTCGCATACTATCCTCCATCCAGACAAGTGACAGGCATTGTTCAGTGACACATTCCAGCCAGCCAAAAACCAGTCACCTTACTATTTGAGATCCTTATAATTAGAAATGGCAGTGATTGTCCCTAGAAATGTTTGTATACAAAGCATGCGTTAGACCAACACTCCCTTTAAAATATATCTGGCCCAGAAAACCAGTCATTTTGGCATTAGAAAAAATGAACCTGAAGGACAAAGGAAGATTATGCATATTTAAAAAGGAGTAATTGGCAGCGGGAGAGAATCTGTTTTTGTGAGTCGTGTTCCATCTCAGAAAATTGCAGAGATCTGCTTTCTTGGCTGTATGGAACCCTCCACCTTCCACCACAAAATGTCAAGTTTCGGTATCCGCACAGTTCCTCCTTGTTTGTTTTCCATGACAGCCTGGCTCTCCAAAGTGCCACTAATGATCCAGCATCCAATTAGCTGTGCAAGTTTGTAGCTTTTCTGACACTTCTCTCAAAGCATCCCTGGGATGCTGCAGCCTACAAGCCACTTCTTCTGTGTGAGGCTCGAATGGCAGAGGCTGAGACAAGGCAAAAGTGATGCGTTTATTATTCCGTGCTAGCGGGATAACGGAATACGTTGCTTTCAATGCTAAACTGTGTTGTTCGAGGGGTGTGTGTGGAGGAAATCCCACGGCCTGATCAAGCCCTCTATTACCTATGCCTGCAAGGGGTTCCTCGAATCGACAAGCTGGGCCCGCAGTGTTGCTGTGTATTCATTCCCAGGAAATACTGCAGAGTGCTTGAAAGAACAGCAATTTAAAAGAGGTGGGTGGTTTGTGGGTGTAATAAAGAGATGACAGCAGAGCCTTTCTTGAGGCTGCTGCTTACATTCTGCGTTGCCATATTAACAGATTTTGCAACCTTTGTTCTCATGGAAGTACAAGCTGGTGCATGGGGGTCTGGGGAATATTTGAGATGGTAATCATGGGACTTTAGCTCGGCCTTTTTCTTTAAGCTCAGAAACTGGAAAATGTTCCCCATTAAGCAGAATGATCCCTAATAAGCTTAGCAGAATCATCAAGAATCACTTTGTCATTAACTGCAAGTGCCACAAGCCCACTGGCATCCCTTTCCTTGGGCTTGTCCAGAAGACCTTTGCACAACAGTTAATGAGCTTCCAGACAAGTTGAGGAGGCTAGAGAGAGGCTGAGAAGGATCTGAAAATCAAGTTCATGGCTGCTATCCTAAGGGCTGCCATACGTCTGGGATTTCAAAGGTGGATTTGACATCTGGGGGGAATTTCCAAAATGTGGTGCTTTGTCCTGGATCTTAGGCAAGTCAATCGAAAAATCACATGGGGGGGGTGGAATCATGTTTTTGTAAAAATGCTCAACAACTTTTGGGGTGTCCTGCTTTTTACTTTTTGAAACATGGCAACCCTAGCTATGCAAGGCAAAGATCAGAATTTTGGTCATCAAGTTGAGTTACAGGCAAGGAAAGATTAATACCAAGGTAATCAACCCAACCAAGAGCAACATCATAGGGGATGTTCCAATAACTGTGTGTGTGTGTTTTCATTCTCAGTGGCCAGTAGTGGTTAGGACCCATTGGGACCAGTGGGGTGGAAAGCAACAATATCTTTAATTCGTATCTGAAGCACATTTCCCCCTTCAAAGAATTCTGGGCACTGTAATTTGTGAAGGGTTACTGGGAATTGTAACTCTGTAGGGCATAAGCTACATTACTCAGAATTCTTTGAGGGGAAGAATGTGCTTTAAAGGTATAATGGGTACCCAGCTTAAAACACAGTCACAGCATGCTGTGTTTCAGATCAGAGCACGCATGGGGAGAAGGGTGCTTAACAAACATGTCCCAGGACTGGTCCCCCCCCCCATTAGTATCCTCCCTTACTGCTTTCTCATTCATAGGGGGAAAGTGCTGGGTCCATCTAACATTCCCTCTTGTGGAGGGAGAGAGAGAGAGAGTTGTCAGCATCTAATTTTGGTTGGGTGGAGAGGAAGTCCCAAGGGAGAAAGAGTTAAGCATCTCCTCCTCCTCCGTAGCCCCATGCCAGCCTTCCAGTTTTAGAAACAAGCTACTAAAAGACTTCTTTGTTTTCTCTGGGTCTCTCATCTTCTTCAGCTCTCTCTGTCTCCCAATTCAATGGCACCATTGCTCTGCCCTCTCAGGAGCTGAAGGGTGACCCTTCCCCAAAAGCAGGAGAGAGACATCCAGTCATTAGCATCCATTCATGGAGCTTAGCAACCAATCAGCTCAACAAAGGATGGCCAGCCAGCAGCCTGACAATATTCTGTCTGTGACTCAGAGTTGTCCCTGGTAAATTGAGGGAGATGGCAAAATATAATAGGAAAAGATTTGGAGGGCTGCTTCTGAGGAGGCTGGCAGCTGGCATGGGAAATGAGTTTTTGAAGTATGCATGCTACAGGTACACACACAAACACACACACACACACACACACAAGCCAGCTTGGTGTGTCTTCTTGCCCCCTCTAATCTATATATAAATGGCCTGTTAGCTGGGATAGCTCAGTCAGTAGAGCATGAGACTCTTAATCTCAGAGTTGTGGGTTAAAAGCCCACACTGGGCAAAATATTCCTTCATTGCAGAGGGTTGGACTAGAGGGTTGGACCCACACTCCCTTCCAACTCTACAATTCTATGGTTCTATGGCAGTTTTCTATGTTCTTACTGTATGTAAGATTTGCAAATCTCACTTGCTGGACTGTGGGTCAATACGAGATGTCAGTAAAGCAGTCTCTCTGCACCTGGTGCTCTCCAGATGTTTAGGACAACAACTGCTGTCATCCCTGACCATTGGCCATGCTGGTTTGGGGCTGAAGGGAGTTGGATTCCAACAACATTGGGAAGGTGTTGTCAGGAGTTCAGCCTACACTCGAGTAGGACCCTGGCAGAGACACATGCCTGACTGGCATGTTCTCTCCCTCCTGGTCTTTCATTTGGGAGCTTCATGAGCTTTCTTCTGCCCGAACATCACAGCGACCAATGCCAACAGACACCAGCACACTTAGGGATCTGCAGAGTTTGCACACCTTGCGGGATAGACCTCAGCAACTCAGCATTTTGGCTAATCTACTTTATTTACATATAAACACACACGGAGCACTGCAACATGGTTCCCTCTCTCTCTAGCATCAGACAGCAAAGAGAAAAAGAACAAAGGACAATAGTCCCACTTCACGGAACACAGTAACACAAACATCCTGTCTCCGTCACTTCCCACTCTTTGGAGTCAAAACATATACCGTCATGTGATAGACAACAATCCTATGACTGCAATCATGGAGCAGGAATTCTAACAGGTACCACGTTGGGGGAGGCTGCGGTAAACAGACTAGCGTGAGGAGAATTAGACATTGCCTCTACAAAGCAGAGCTGCAGACCCCTCATTGGTAGAGGTAATGCTGATGTAGGGGGCACTGAGCTAGGCAGGAGGACCAGTGAGCAACCTCCAGCCTGCAGGCCACATGAGGCCCATCCCTCCTTGCCGTTTGGCCCACCTGGCAGCACCCCCTACCCTATATGACATCAGATGTTGAGAATAAAAAGCAGCGGCCAGACTGAAAGGGGTTTTGCAGGCGCTGCCCGCGTGAGCTGAGTCAACTCCAGACGACTGTGCCCTCAGCTGAAATGAATAGGGTTGCCAGACTGCAATCCAGAGATTCGCTTTGCTCCTTTCAAAAGGCATCATTTGCCGCTTACTCATCCCAGCTCCCCCAGTGCTTTGGGATGCTTCGTGATGGGTTGTTCTTCCCTGGGATTTTCCTTGCCTCCCTCCTACCTGCCGTCTGTAGCTAAGTTTCCTCCAAGGAAGAAAATGCTCACAGTGGTTGCAGATAAGGTTGCCTCT
Organism: Podarcis bocagei; assembly: GCF_964188305.1. Classification (NCBI taxonomy): domain Eukaryota; kingdom Metazoa; phylum Chordata; class Lepidosauria; order Squamata; family Lacertidae; genus Podarcis; species Podarcis bocagei. The sequence goes on from NC_138134.1 coordinate 59,055,687, forward strand.
CTCCACACACACACACACACACACACACACACACACACACACCCCACAGCAGCAGCAGTTCTGGGATGCAGGAAGCTTGCCAGGGTAAATTCCCCACTTGTCATGTTGTTAAAGGCCCAGCAGCCCTGCCTTGCGGTGTGGAGAAGGGAGGGCGACACTCACCATGAGGCTCTGCACTTGAGAGCACCTACCTTTAACTTAATGTGCCCTGACATCCGGATTATGCAACTTTGCTTAGGGCTGTTCTTTTTCTCTCGCGGCTTGCCAGTTCCGAGATCCAGGTGAGACGTTTACAACCATCGGAGCTCAGCTTGGCCCAGGCCTTTGTAATCGCACCTCTAACAAAACATACAGAATCCTTTAGTGTTTCGTTTTACTTTAAACGCCCCCCCCCCAAAATTTCTTCACCTTCTTTTATTTTTTTCAGATGGTTTCCAAATGTGTCGAATATTTGTTGCGCAGATCTCTGGCACTTGTCAGAAAATCCCTACGAAGTAATTGCTTTTGACTTCTTGCTGGGTAGAATGTCCCAGCTGCCTTGTCATATTTCTTAGCGTCTTCATTTTCCACATACCCAATCCTGTTTCAGCCTCAGCTTGCTGCCCCCTCTTCAGCATGCTAGGAATGACCACTTCCTCTCTAGAAAGCACAGTGCCGAGATAAAAGGCTGCACTCCAAAACCACTTCCCTCAGAGTGAACTCCTTTGAATCCCAAAGGGCAGCAACGTCCAACAGGTTGATCACGTTCGCTTGCTCAATCCCTGGGATGTAATTTTTAAGATCACGGCTGATCACTGGCTCCTGTATCTGGCCCTGAATGGAAGATGGAGTTTTCGCTGGATATTATTCTCTTTAAAAGCTCACTCTGACTTGAAACCCCCCCCCCAAAAAAGGCGGGATATTCTTCTCTCAAAAAAGCGCAATAACTTGATTCTATGACAGATTAGAGAACTGGGCCAAAACAAACAAGATGAATTTTAACAGGGAGAAATGTAAAGTATTGCACTTGGGCAAAAAAAATGAGAGGCACAAATACAAGATGGGTGACACCTGGCTTGAGAGCAGTACATGTGAAAAGGATCTAGGAGTCTTGGTTGACCACAAACTTGACATGAGCCAACAGTGTGACGCGGCAGCTAAAAAAGCCAATGCAATTCTGGGCTGCATCAATAGGAGTATAGCATCTAGATCAAGGGAAGTAATAGTGCCACTGTATTCTGCTCTGGTCAGACCTCACCTGGAGTACTGTGTCCAGTTCTGGGCACCACAGTTCAAGAAGGACACTGACAAACTGGAACGTGTCCAGAGGAGGGCAACCAAAATGGTCAAAGGCCTGGAAACGATGCCTTATGAGGAACGGCTAAGGGAGCTAGGCATGTTTAGCCTGGAGAAGGGGAGGTTAAGGGGTGATATGTTCAAATATATAAAAGGATGTCACATAGAGGAGGGAGAAAGGTTGTTTTCTGCTGCTCCAGAGAAGCGGACACGGAGCAATGGATCCAAACTACAAGAAAGAAGATTCCACCTAAACATTAGGAAGAACTTCCTGACAGTAAGAGCTGTTTGACAGTGGAATTTGCTGCCAAGGTGTGTGGTGGAGTCTCCTACTTTGGAGGTCTTTAAGCAGAGGCTTGAATGTCAGGAGTGCTCTGATGGTGTTTCCTGCTTGGCAGGGGGTTGGACTCGATGGCCCTTGTGGTCTCTTCCAACTCTATGATTCTATGATTCTATGAAGACCTGAACCCCCCTCCTAAAAAAAAGGGTAGATCACTGCCAGTTTTTTATTCTGGGAGTAGCTCACAGTCTCTTGGGACATTTAGAACATCTGAAAACATGACAAATCAATCACAGTCATTAATTTCATGATGGCCATGATCAGTGCCTATCAGCCATCAAATGCCTCAGTAAACAGGAACCTTTTAAATTAAGTCAATAAGGAGGGAGGCAGATGCACCGCACAAGGGAGGGCATTCTACAAAAAGAGAACCACCATGGAGAAGGCCCTGCCACACAGTGAGTCAACACCAACCGGGCAGTAGTCAGAGGTGGTGGCAGCAGGGCCTGAGATGGTTTCTACTGAGACAGATATGGAGATGGTTACAGGACAGCCATAGTGATGCAATTTAGTGCTGAGGATATGACTTCCCACACACCTTTTTAATTCCCCACCGCCACCGCTGCCTTTTGGCCTGTCTGTGTGGCCTAGAAGGAAAACTGCTGCAACCTTTGCAAAGTGTAGTGTATGCACTAATGGCTGGTTAATTCTGAGCTGGCAGGAGGAAATGGTGGAATGAGAGAGAGAGAGAGAGAGAGAGAGAGAGAGAGAGAGAGAGAGAGAGAGAGAGAGAAGGAGAAGCACCAGCAGCAGCAGGAGGGTAGAATCCTCATAACTGTGTGCGCACTAGATAGCTCTGCCCTTGATTCATCCAGGAATTGCAAATGTAAGCTGATAAAGCTGGCAGCCTATACTAATCCACAGCTAAGTGCATGAAAACTGATTAATAAAACAAAACTACAAGCTCTAGCAGTTCCCACCGTTCAGCAGTTGACCCGCTTTTGAAATAAATAAATAAACGAATGAACACATAGATGTGGCTTCTTTCCTGAGACAAGGTTCATGTTTGGGGATGCAGCAATGGCAGTGAGCGAGAGCATCTCTCGGTGATGCAACCAACCCTTTCAAATGCCTCTCTCCCCACCTAGGGGTTGGAAAATATTCCCCCGACACATGTTTTCTACCAGGTCTTCCATTTAAGGTTCTATTAAATGCTTCCTGGTGGTTTCTGCTAATGTTCTCATTATTTAGAAGTGACAAAGGGATACATTTTTGTTTCCAGGAGAGCTAAAGGTCTTAATTTTCTTAACGTGTTTATCTCACTTGGGAGCTATTCTTGTGGCAGTGCTATTAGAACAGCATACATTTAGAGCAGGCTCAGCAAGCTGCATGCTTAAAACCTGTGATCTGTATTTGTTCATCTGAGCGAATGTGGGTGTTCCACTGATATTTAGCAATCCTGGTATAAACAACACTGGCTGGTGCATAGATGGCAACTGGCCTCTGCTGGGCAGAAATGGAACTGCGATCTGTATGGTTTGCTGTGTTGTAGAAAAGTTGGCTGGTTGCAAATATTATGTACACTGATAAGGTTGAAATGTGTTAAGATAATTATAGGATAGGAAACAGGGGAAGATGGAAAGGAATTGCTGAAATAATAAATAGAAGTGGAATACAAAAAGGGAGGTGTGAGGAGGTCGTGGAAATATGTGAAAGAAAGATAAGACATTGAAATTTATTTTATTTTATTTTTTTCTTCTCTTTTCTTTTCTTTGTTGATGTGTTTTTAAATTGTTTTTGTTTTGTCTTGTTAGTTTAATGTTTTAGTGTAAGGCAGTGTCTTTGTATTGTAATGTATTGTTTTTGTTTGTTTGTTTTTGTAGTGTTTAAATTGTTGTAAAAGCAATAAATGTTATTTTAAAAAAGAAGAAAAGAAAAAGAAAAGTTGGCTGGTTGTACCTTAGCTTCGCTGGAATGCAAGCCTGATTTTGTAGGGAAACATTGGCCTACGATTCACACAACCCGCTCTGCTTGGCCTGACTTTCAGCTCTCTCAGCCTGCGACAAGGCAGTTATGCGCAAAAGCAGCTGTTATGTGGGGTGATTACCTTGTCTCCAATGCTGTGTACCATTGATATGAAGCCTTTGGTTGTGAGCTGTCAGGAGTTGTCATTAGGAGATCAGTATGCTGTTGCTAACCCTCTCAGCAAAAAGAGATTAAAACACATTATTATTATTATTATTATTATTATTATTATTATTATTATTCCACCCTAAAAGACGCCTGCTACTTGGGAGAAAAGCAATGGCAAACCTAGACAGCATCTTAAAAAGCAGAGACATCACCTTGCCAACAAAGGTCCGTATAGTTAAAGCTGTGGTTTTCCCAGTAGTGATGTATGGAAGTGAGAGCTGGACCATAAGGAAGGCTGATCGTTGAAGAATTGATGCTTTTGAATTATGGTGCTGGAGGAAACTCTTGAAAGTCCCATGGACTGCAAGAAGATCAAACCTCTCCATTCTGAAGGAAATCAGCCCTGAGTGCTCACTGGAAAGACAGATCATGAAGCTGAGGCTCCAGTACTTTGGCCACCTCATGAGAAGAGAAGACTCCCTGGAAAAGACCCTGATGTTGGGAAAGATTGAGGGCACAAGGAGAAGGGGACAACAGAGGGTGAGATGGTTGGATAGTGTTCTCGAAGCTACCAGCATGAGTTTGACCAAACTGCGGGAGGCAGTGGAAGACAGGAGTGCCTGGCGTGCTCTGCTCCTTGGGGTCACAAAGAGTTGGACACGACTAAACAACAACATACCTGTAGATCTCAGGACAGTTCACAACATAAATTCACAATATTAAAAAATAAAATAAAATACATAATAAAAATGAGAACAAAAACAACCAATCCACAACAGATTTAAAACAATGTCAATCAGCCAAAGGCCAGGTTGAAGAGGAGCGTTTTCATGTGGGCCTAAAGATGTATTAAGGAAGGCTTGAGCTGGGGAGAGCATTTCACAAATGGGGAGCCACTACAAAAAAGGCCCATTCTCATGTTGTCACCTTCCAGACTTCTCGCGGAGGAGACACATGAAGATGGGCCTCAGGGTCTAGGTAGGTTCAAATGGAGGGAGGGAGGTCATGACAGAATTGCTTTAAATCATTACATGGCTCAGGCTAGGAGATGAGTTCTATCACTGAAGTGGGAGAAGCTACGTTGTTTAAAGGGGTCTAGTCTTTTCAGCAGATGTGGACCTTTGCAGAACAGGGAAGATGGTGCTTCTGTTGGAACTAGAGTCCTCAGAGTGAGAGCGTGGCAAGGAAACCACCTCAGGCTGGAATGGTGTTGACCGAATGGCTTCCTCCTGTGCTGGAGTTTCTGTGACAATGAGGACAGTTGTGGACAGGTCCTTCTCAGTTTCTGATTCTCCATCCAAGTCCATGACCTCATTCTCCCAAAAGGAGATGCTGGACCTTGAAGTCATGGCATGCAACTGCTATTAGGATTGTCCTGTATTGGTGGAGAAGAACATGCAAGCTTGCTTCCTTGACTATGGAACAATGGTCCTAAGAACTGAAGATGAATCCTGCTTGATTGGGCCAATGGTCCATTTAGGCCAGCATCTTCTTCTTGCAGAGGTCAACTAGATGCCTGAGGGATCTTTGTCATAATCAATTCTAATCTTTTAGGAGTAGCTATGGGCCATGTTTTTGAAGATTGTAGAAGTCGTCCTTTTTTTCCTGAATGTGCAAATTGCTTTGGATGCCAAGGGGCTGTCCGTCAGCCTCAGCCAGTTTATGCATCACATGTACCTAATGTACAGGTGTGTAATTATTTTAGTGCTTGCAAAACCCTAATGTGCAAACTTGCCATTACTATGGAACAATCCAGGAGAGCACAGAACAATTTCAATAGATTTCAAATAGTTTATTCTAAGGCAGCCAAGCAATTAAAACAATTTAGCCAATTAATGTCATTTTAAGTGGCTAACTGAGCCATTTATCCCCAATATACCACAGAAAATAAATGCACACTCTCACAGGCCAATTCTTTCAGAGATCCTGGTGGCTTTTTTTTTTTTAGTTTGTTCATTCCTCTGCTTGTTTGTTTTATTATGCTTCCATTGCTGCCTAGTAATGTTTGTTCTCTGGGAACCTCGCAGAAATGCAAAGGAGTAAGGTATAATATTGGAATGCAGTAACAAAACAGAAGAAAGCCACATAAAAATTGGTTATTTCCAGTAGAAGAAAGGGGGTGGGAGGAAACCCCATTAATAAAACTAAATATAATATAAAACACAAATGGTAGATTAAGAATCCCAGATGGTAAAACACCAGGCCTGGGTGAATAAAAAAAGCTTAACATTATGCTGATGACACAATCGCCATTCCATAGCCAAGAGGCTATTCCATAGCCAGGGTGCGACAATGAAAAAGGCCCATCTCACTTAGAGAGACATGGGGAGTAGGACCTCTGAAGAGGGTTTTAAGGGCTGGTCAGGCATATATGGAAGACGCTGATCCCTGAGGTCACCTGCTCCTAAGCTGATAAGGGCTTTTTAAAACCAACAGTCACCTCCTGGGCTCCTAAATCCTAAGAAACTTCGTATCTTCATATGTGCAAAAGGGAATTGAGAGGTGTGTCTGAACATCAGCCCTTCCCGGTCTTCTCACACATTGAATTCTCCACAAAATATTTTTTAAAACAGACCTGTTTTCGTCAAGGCCCAGAAGTTCACCGATTTCCATTTGTATATTTCCACTTTCAACACTTCTTGTAAAATGTGAAACAATCTGGAGATGTGTGCAGAAACTGGCATCTAGATCAAAAGTGGGGGGCCCATTTTTGGCCTGAGAGTTGCATTCCCTTCTGAACAATCTCCATGGGGCCACATGGCAGGGGCAGGTGAGGCCAGAGGCACAAATGAGTGTTTGCGCTACCTTTGTACTACAAGCTGTTTTCTGCACATGCTCAAACACTCCTCTCTATCCTTTCATCCAGGAAATAAAGAGGTGCTATTAGGTGTCAAGGAAATGTCCCAGATTTTTAACCAGGGCTGTGGCTGGGGAAGGGTGTAGCCTGTTAAGTGTTTGGAGGACCAGATTGGAGGGCCACATTTGGCCCCAGGCCTGAGGCTGCCCACCCCTGATCTAGATGTACATTTAAGAGATTATTCTGTGTTTAATTCCATGAAGTTCTGACAATGTAGCTCATAAGAATCCTTTTGCTTTGTTCCATCCTATGGGAAATTGCTATGCCAAACATGGTGATGATCTCTTCTCTCTCTCTCTCTCTCTCTCTCTCTCTCTCTCTCACACACACACACACACACACACACACACATTCTCTCTCATTCTTTCGTTCTTCAGTGGCTGAGCCCCGCAGCCAGCAGGCTAGGCCATGCAAACTTTGGCAGATCCCTCTAGCAGCAGGAAAGGATGATGAAGGGGTCTGCAGAAAGAGGAAGAGGCCACAGTCTGTTCAAGCAATGGAAAAGACCATGTGCTTGTTGTTGCTGGCTGATAAGCGCTTTTGTTTCCGGATCTAGGAGTGAAACATAAAGAACCCTGAAATATTTACAGCTCTAAGGTCTGATTCTGACATAACCATTTCCAGTTTTCATGCTAGTGTTGGGAATGGAGTGTGAGAACCTCTGTATTCAGAAGAACAGTCTTATTTCAGCACTTTTCAATATTAAATGTTAGGAGCTGTTTTGGTGTTGTTCTTTGCAGGTCCCCATACCTGGGAAAGTAGAATCATAGAATTGTAGAGTTGGAAGGGACCCCAAGGGTCATCTAGTCCAACCCCCCCCAGCAATGCAGGGATCTCAGCTAAAGCATCCATGACAGATGGTCATCCAACCTTTGCTTCAAAACCTCCAAAGAAGGAGGAGAGTCCACAACCTCCTGAGGGAGTCCGTTTCACTGTCAAACAGCTCTTACTGTCAAATGGTTTTTCCTGATATTTAGTCAGAATCTGGAAGTGTGAACATTGTGTCTGCGTCATTTTCCTGGATAATGTCAGGCAAGCGTGTAGCTTTGTTTGTAACCCTGCTTCTCCCATGCTCTGTCCTGTCTGAACTCCAACTCCTTTCACAACCCGGGGTTTGAAACTAGCCCAAAATAGTCTGCAAAATTCTACATCTGCCTTGATTACATCTCCCATACTTAGTTAAGACTGTTCTTGCATTGTTTCCTGATACCATAAACTTCCGCCCTCCGAATGTAAATTGTTAATTCTTTCAGGGATGTCCATTTGTAAATAAGTCACAGACTAATTTGGTTTTCTAAGAAGTCTCTTGTAAGAACTTACGGTGTGTCTGAGAGGGAGACATTTCTTGGGACTATGCCACTTCAAAGAAGCTCATTGCTTGATAGTGAGACAAATAACATAAGTTTCAGTGGAAGCTGAACTGTAGCAGTACAGAAACAGCGCTGATTACGACGAACCCAGGATGGGATGGAAATCATTGCCTCCTTACATCCCTAATGGAGACTGGCTGGTGTATTTAATGGTTAAGGTAAAGTACTCTTCATATGCTCAGGAGCAAATTCAATTATTATTGATGAATGAATTCTTAAATTTGAGATGTGGTAATGAAGCTGAACCTTGGCATGAATCAACTCTTGTTGTGTCAGAATAAGCTTGGGGGTGGTTCTTGCTGTGGAGCAAGGTAAAGTTCAAGAGAAGCAGGAACCCTTGAGGGAAAATTGGATTTAACTGAAGTATGAGATGTCCAAAGCAGTCAGGCCTTCTGTCACTTCTTTGGAATGAGAATCAGTGCAAACAGCAAGTTCTGCTGCAGCATCATTTTCATGAGGTGGCAACAAATTATTATGGTGCACGTTATATTTCATCAGCATGTTTGGCTCTCCCCCCCCCCCATTCAAAGACTGCTCTCCCCCCCCCCCCGCAAAGAAGACGTTCGTTTCAAAAAGTCATACTTAACCTGTTGGCTTTGCTTGTTGTGAAGAAGCTCTTGAGCTTTAAAACGTCCGCTTAACCTGAGAAGCAAGTGTAGAGATACCAGTGAACAAACTCGTAGTGGTAGAGAAACACACTTTGTGTATTAGAAGATTTCAGTTATTAGTCATTCTCTGAAAGTTCAGTGGGCCATAACTTGGTGGCAATAGACATGCTTTGTGTGTTAGAAAGTTCCATGGTCAACTTCCTAAAGAATTCCAGGTCATAAGGATGGAAAGACGCCTGCTTCATACAAGACCCTGTTTCGCACGACAAAACAACTTCCATCCTGACCTCTAGTAATTGGTCTGGCCTGCCACACCATGTGACATACATTGGAAGGCCTAGTGGACACACCCACCAATGGACAAGAATATTATCACCTGCCTCAAACAAGAACAGAACAGGAAATGCCTGAATGGGGGTAGAGTTAAAATCTACACCTTCTGAAACAATATGAGAACCAAAACACAATGTTTATCCTAAGCTTGTGATGCAGTTCGCCAACCCAATGTGTTTAAAAAAATAAAATAAAATGAATATATTCCAAAAATATTGTAAACAGGTTGATACATTGGCAGGATTTTCAATAAATGCTTGCAATTAGTAGAAAATTAGGGGGAAAAAATGGGAAATATTAATTGGGAAAGTATAAGTATAATAATAATAATTTATTATTTGTACCCCGCCCATCTGGCTGGGTTTCCCCAGCCACTCTGGACGGCTTCCAACAAAGATGAAAAATACACTAAAATGTCACATATTAAAAACTTCCCTGAACAGGGCTGCCTTCAGATGTCTTCTGAATGTCAGGTAGTTGTTTATCGCTTTGACATCTGATGGGAGGGCGTTCCACAGGGAGGGCGCCACTACCAAGAAGGCCCTCTGCCTGGTTCCCTGTAACTTGGCCTCTCGCAGTGAGGGAACTGCCAGAAGGCCCTCAGAGCTGGACCTCAGTGTCCGGGCAGAACGATGGGGGTGGAGACGCTCATTCAGGTATACTGGACTGAGGCCGTTTAGGGCTTTAAAGGTCAGCACCAACACTTTGAATTGTGCTCGGAAACGTACCGTGAGCCAATGTAGGTCTTTCAAGACCGGTGTTATATGGTCTCGGCGGCCGCTCCCAGTCACCAGTCTAGCTGCCGCATTCTGGATTAGTTGTAGTTTCCGGGTCACCTTCAAAGGTAGCCCCACGTAGAGCACATTGCAGTAGTCCAAGCGGGAGATAACCAGAGCATGCACCACTCTGGCGAGACAGTCTGCAGGCAGATAGGGTCTCAGCCTACGTACCAGATGGAGCTGGTAAACAGCTGCCCTGGATACAGATTTGACCTGTGCCTCCATGGACAGCTGTGAGTCCAAAATGACTCCCAGGCTGCGCACCTGGTCCTTCAGGGGCACAGTTACCCCATTCAGGACCAGGGAATCCCCCACACCTGCCCGCCTCCTGTCCCCCAAAAACAGTACTTCTGTCTTGTCAGGATTCAACCTCAATCTGTTAGCCGCCATCCATCCTCCAACCGCCTCCAGACACTCACACAGGACCTTCACCGCCTTCACTGGTTCTGATTTAAAAGAGAGGTAGAGCTGGGTATCATCCGCATACTGATGAACACCCAGCCCAAACCTCCTGATGATCTCTCCCAGTATGGAAACGCAGAAGAACTTGGTTTATATAAGGAACCAGAAGAGGGTATGGAGGGAAGTCTAGAGATTCAAAGAATCTCAAAGAGAAGGTTCATGAAAATGTATTTATATAAATCTAGATCTGGTAGAAATGTGAGTTAATTTTTGTTGTGAAAACGTAACTGTGAAAAATTAATAAAAAAATATTTACAAAGGTAAAAAATAATAATGAATATATTAGCAAAAAAAAATTAATGCTTTGGATTATGAAAAATTGCTTGCGAAATTGTGTACAACAGGCAAAACTGCATACAAAAATTGGGGGTGGGGTGTTGGTCCATCTAGCTCAGTATTGCCTAGAGACACCTTCCTCATCCTGGTGCCTTCCAGATAATTTGAAGTACAACTCCTATCAGTCAAAGCCATCATGGCCAAGGAAGATGAAGGTTATGCCAGATGTGTAGATTGGGGAAGACTGCTCTGCCTTGACAGCAGCAGCTCTGGAGGGTTTCAGACCAGGGTCTTTCCAACCCTACGTGTGCTTTACTTAATTCATCCTGGAGGTCTGTACTTAACCTGAAACTGTTCTTAACCTGAAGCACCACTTTAGCTAATGGGGCCTCCTGCTGCCGCCGCACTGCTGCCACACAATTTCTGTTCTCATCCTGAAGCAAAGTTCTTAACCCAAGGTACTATTTCTGGGTTAGCGGAGTCTGTAACCTGAAGTGTTTGTAACCTGAAGCATCTGTAACCCGAGGTACCACTGTATTATAGATTTTGTAAAACAACAACAGGGATTTCTTTTTAAAAAAAATAAATGCATGTGTATTTTGTCTCCTTTCTTGCTTCACATGAGTCTTCACGTTAGCATCAAGGAGAGCTACTGATGAATGGTGTTGAGTGCATTTGAATTGGTTCAGATGCAACCAGTGTGCCTCTTGGAGAAAATTGTATCACATGCTGCTAACACCGAAGGAGATATAAGCAATTTCACAGAGGGCCTTTCTCAGTTAATGGTGGGTTCCTTATTCCCAGGAGGGTTGTCAACAGGCAACTCTGCAGTCTGGCTTTTTGAGCAAAACGTACCCGCAAGAGAGAAACGAAACCTTGGGGAAGAGTTTGGCATTAATTTTCAGTGCATTTTTAATTTTAAGAAATGCTCATCTCTTGTGTGTCATGTTCACACATTCAATATACTACCAGTTTTACTAGCTGTGGTGTATTTTAAAAAATAATAATGCCAGTATTCATGCTGCTATAAAAATATTAATTATAAATATAAAACTTGGGAAAGTGTGAAACAATAAGACATGTTATTAGGTCTTTTAAACGTTTCGCTCTCATTTTGACTGTTGATGGCTACCTAAGTCAACATGCACAACAGTCCCTACCACTCTTCAAACCAATTGTCTTCTGCCCATCTTGCCTGCAAAGCCAGCTTCATTTTCAGACAGTGGGACATATCCATTCCCAACAAAGTTGCTTAGAATTCGCAAGGTAGTTTTCTTTTCCACAACAGTAGCAAGCAACGGAGTCTGTTTTGTGTGTGCTCCTTACCTGTATGACAGACTAAGCATGGGGAGCCTTTGGCCCTCCAGACTTTGCAGAACCACATCTGACACCACCCCTGGCTATTGCACATCCTTGCTGGGGTTGATGGGAGTTGTAGTCCAGCAACATCTGGAGAGCTGAGGGTTCTCCACACTTGCTATCAACTATTCTTGATAGTCCCTTGCAGAGAAGCTGTAGCTCAGTAATGAAACACATGCTGGTCATTGTAGACAGTAAGCTAGCTGGACCAATGATCTTACGCAGTATGAGGGAGCTTTCTATGTTTGATGTGGGAATGGTGAATGATATAGAGGACTGTCTCCAACAAAGTCATCCTCGAAGTATGTGAAGTTAGTCAGGTCCACTTGATTTCAGCAGGCCTTGTCCTAGTGGCTTTGTTGCATGCAACTCGGTATTTTGTACACAAAGGCTGTCATCCTCTGCACACTTACTCTGGAGTAAGCCTCATTGAGCCCAGTGGCTCTTATGTATAGGATTTGTGCCACAAATGTGTGACGTTAGTGACATATCGTGAGATTTGCTTCATGCAGCGATGAGGCATGTGGCTCTTGAGGCTGGGCTGGTGAGCTATATGAAAGGCAGAGTGGTAGTTTGCCTTTCGCAAGAAATACTGGATCGCTGCATATTTCGTCACACTTCTTTGATCCTGCAGGGATAAAAGAGTAAGTGACCAATTGCAAGTGCTATGCTCAATTAAAGGTGTGAGAGAGGCTCACTGGGAGCTAATAGCACCTTTATCACTCTTATTAGGCTAGTCAGAGTACACAAACACAGTCATACATAAACATCTCCCTAGGAGACAGGCCAGATTGACAGCTACTTCTGAAAATCAGTGATGATGCGTTACTAAAGGAGAGCGAACCTTCGGTTCTGGAAGAGTTAGCATTGCCCAGAGATGATGTCTAATGAGAACAGTGGGAATGCCTTGGTGATAATGAACAGACAGCGATGTGCAGGGCTCCCCTGGAGCCTTAGAAATCCCACTGGTTGCTTTTTATTGTGTTGGAAAGGCAACCCGTGCCTTTGCTTATTAATTCATCTTGATGATGACTCGATGTTTGTCCAAAATTGCATCTGGCTTCATTGCAAATGGCCAAGAAGATTAGACACTTCATGCTGTCGGCACTTTGTTTGTCAAGTTGGTTTCAGGGGTTGCATGGTGGTGAGCTGCATCCATGTTAAATGTCAAAACAGGAAAACCCCTTTTCTTTGTAATAGCTTCATCTGTCTTTTGAATTAATAGTGGGGGGTATATTGGAGAGAAAAGCAATGACAAACCTAGACAGTATCTTAAAAAGCAGAGACATCACCTTGCCAACAAAGGACCATATAGTTAAAGCTATGGTTTTCCCAGTAGTGATGTATGGAAGTGAGAGCTGGACCATAAGGAAGGCTGATCGTTGAAGAATTGATGCTTTTGAATTATGGTGCTGGAGGAGATTCTTGAGAGTCCCATGGACTGCAAGAAGATCAAACCTCTCCATTCTTAAGGAAATCAGCCCTGAGTGCTCACTGGAAGGACAGATCCTGAAGCTGAGGCTCCAATACTTTGGCCACCTCATGAGAAGAGAAGACTCCCTGGAAAAGACCCTGATGTTGGGAAAGATGGAGGGGACAACAGAGGACAAGATAGTTGGATAGTGTTCTCGAAGCTACCAGCATGAGCTTGACCAAACTCCGGGAGGAAGTGGAAGACAGGAGTGCCTGGCATGCTCTGGTCCATGGGGTCACGAAGAGTCGGACACGACTAAACAACTAAACAACAACAACATTGGAGAAAAACAGGAGTTGAAGATTTGGGTAGTAGCCTGAGAAGGCTCATCATTGCAAGGTGAAGTTACAAGGACCTCATCTCTATGTGGTTGCTGCAAGCTTTGGGAAAGCTGCCCTCAAACAAGGGGTCCCTTTGGGTCCAGGACAGGTAGGCTTAGGCTACAATCACACCATACATTTAAAGCACTATGACACCACTTTAAACAATCATGGCTTCCCTCAAATAATTCTGGGGGCTGTACTTTGTTAAGGGTGCTGAAAGTTGTTAACCCACTCTGGTTTTCTAACCATCAATTGCTCTTCACAGGGAAATCTGAGAATTGTAGCTCTGGGAGGGGAATAGAGGCATCCATCCTTTGCCGACAGAAGCAGCAGATTCATTCCAGCCTTTTTCTTCTGCCTGCATCTGTCTATGTCTTGTGGTTCTGACTCAGTCCAAACTCCACTGACCACCTTTAGTGGAGTGAGTTCTGTGGGGTGAGGGACATTCTTTTGTGGCGCTTAAGCAAGGAGGAGATGGAGCCATCCTGTCCTCAGCCCTGCCTCTGGTCAGCTTGGCACAGGACTTTTTATCTGCTAGAAAAATCTCCTGTTTTGGTTTCTTGCGGAGGCAACTTTTCCAAATGTGCTCACACCATAAATTTGTATAATGGCTTTGTGATATTTCCCTTATGTATGCACCTTAGTGCACATGTTTCCCTCATATTATTCTTTTCGCATGATTTGGTTGGGGAACTGCATTGCAAAATTTGGAGAATTCAAAGGAGAGCTGCATTTCAGGTATTGTTTTGGTAGAGCCAGTTAGATAAGTTTATATTAAAATGTGAATGGAATCAAATTACTTCCCTATTCTTAGCATATCAGTGCTGGAAAGCTGCAAGCAATAGAATGTTCTGTTTAGATTAGGATTGATTTTGATACACACAAGTTATTTTGTACCAATGGTTCTGATTTAGGGCACAGAACAGGAAAGAATGCAACTATAGCTTTCAGATCACCACCTTTTAGAGAATTCCAGTATATTTTACAGCACAGCAAAGGCAATGTATATTTAAAGCCAGCCTGCTATCATTCCTATCCTAGAACGCAGAACTGCCAAACATCTGAGAGCTGTATATTATGAAGTTCACAAAACTGAATGTCAACACATTTTTCTGGAAATGTATATAAATAAGGATTGGCGATATTTTTGCTAACTGTGCTGACACCGAGAGGGTGAACAAGAGCAATATATCACAAATCAAGGACAATTCTCTGTAAGCAGCTGGGAGTTTGGAAGGGCCAGCAAGAGTATCTGTCTGGGTTTTTCATTTTGAGGAAGTACATTTCCTTTCCTATATTTTTATGGGCCTCGTCATTTGTGTTTAACAGCTGCCTGTCGTGCAGGAATCCAGCAGGCAAACCTTTTCCTGAAATGATTTTAGAAAATGATAGGCAAAGCTGTACCTGCTAAAGTTGTGAATGCCAGGCAGCTGTTAAAATAGCAGGAGCTGGTCAGTAAAAGAAAAGCTGGCCATCAGGCAGAAATCTTGCACGTGGCAGAAGGGATATGTTGTGCATCCGGTGAAAGTGAGCGAGTGAGTGGGCGATGGCATGGTGGTAAAATCTGAAAGGCAATGCCTTGCACGTTTTCTTTTTCCTGAAGTGGTTTTAATAAACATAATGCAAACAATTTAATAAAGGTAAAGGTAAAGGGACCCCTGACCATTAGGTCCAGTCGCGACCGACTCTGGGGTTGCAGCGCTTATCTCGCTTTATTGGCCAAGGGAGCCGGCGTACAGCTTCCAGGTCATGTGGCCAGCATGACTAAGCCGCTTCTGGCGAACCAGAGCAGCACACGGAACGATTTCAAGTGGGAGAGTGCTGTCACACTCATGTCCTGCTTTGTGAGTTTCCCATAGGCATCTCTTGGCTACTGTGAGAATATAATAATAATAATAGTAATAATAATAATTTCCCCAGCCACTCTGGCCAGCTTCCAACTGAATATTAAAAACAATACAGCGTCAGACATTAAAAACTTCCCTAAACAGGGCCACCTTCAGTTGTCTTTTAAAAGTAAAATAGTTGTTTATTGCCTTGACATCTGGTGGGAGGGCATTCCACAAGGCGGGTGCCACTACCGAGAAGGCCCTCTGTTTGGTTCCCTGTAACTTGGCTTCTCGCAGCGAGGGAACTGCCAGAAGGCCCTCGGCACTGGACCTCAGTGTCTGGGCTGAACGATGGGGGTGGAGATGCTCCTTCAGGTATACAGGACCGAGGCCGTTTAGGGCTTTAAAGGTCAGCACCAACACTTTGAATTGTGCTCAGAAACGTACTGGGAGCCAATGCAGATCTCTCAGGACCGGTGTTATATGGTCTCGGTGGCCGCTCCCAGTCACCAGTCTAGCTGCCGCATTCTGGATTAATTGCACACAAAATTGAACACAAAGCTGGGCCAGATGGCCCCTTGACCTGCTCCATCAGGGCTCATCGTACGCTCTTAAGAGCACGGTATTTCAGTATGACACAGATTGCTAACTATAGAGCAGCACAAGATCTATAAGCCATCTCTATGGTGTGACCTTCAAGAAGACGGGATGCACAATACAGGTTTTCAGAGAGCGGCGTTGGTCCCTTTGGCAAATGTTTGCCTGTCCCAAGTGCCGTGTTATGGCAGAATGAATTAAAGCAGGCCCTCTGCCACCACACAGACGCACAAGAGTTGCACTAATCCATAGCAGCAATGTGTGGGAGTGACCAGGCACCGAGGGCACGGATTTGCAGTCATGTTACCTGCCGCATCGCCTACTCACCGCAGCGTAATTGCTTCCTGCAATGCTTCAGTCCTAGAGGCAACCCGACACGAAAAGAAAGCCGGTTATGCCAATCAATACACAAATCAATACACTTAATTTTCTTTTACCGTTTGTTAATGGGGGAATGAAAACAAGTAATTGGATGCCATCGTCATCTGCCTGAGCTCTGCGCTGAACCCGTCTCCCACTCTTTTCTGGCAGACAGCAATAATTAAGCCCTCCTGCTTTCATTTTGGATTTGCCTCAGATGCTGATCAAATAGCTTCAGTGCAAAAGCACAGGCACAAAAGAGCACAGTTAATGTGTGTGTTGGGGGGAGGGGGGTGGATGAACGAATCTACAAACACCAGAACATACAGCGCATTTCCCATCACTCGGTTTCTCAACATTTGCAAAGGAACATATGAATCGATGCCACTGAAAATTGATTACTGTAACACTAGCTACATGGGGCTACCCTTGAGAAGGTTCCAGGGCCTTCAAATGGTGCAACATGTTGCTGGCTGGTGCTCATCTGTCAGAGAACATCAATCCAATCTTGTTTGAACTAACGACACCGGTGACCTGCTTATTTCTGGGCTCAAATCAAGGTGCTAGTTTTAACACTCAAGCCACTTAAAAGATTTTATTTGCTTCTGTGGGGTTTTTTTTGTTTGTTTTTTTTTTTAAAAAAAACTGGTTTTATTAGGGCATAGTTTTATTGATGTGTTTTATTGGATATGATTTTTATATTATTATATTTGATTGCCTATTTTGTTTCTTGTTAGCTGCCTTCAGCACCATTTGTGTGCAAAGGTGGGTTCAGGATAGATAGATGATATAGATAGATAGATGATAGATAGATAGATAGATAGATAGATAGATAGATAGATAGATAGATATAGATATAGATATAGATATAGATATAGATATAGATATAGATATAGATGATATAGATATAGATATAGATGATATAGATATAGATATAGATATAGATATAGATATAGATATAGATAGATGATATAGATGATAGATAGATGATATAGATGATGATAGATAGATGATAGATAGATAGATAGATAGATAGATGATAGATAGATGATAGATAGATAGATAGATAGATAGATGATAGATAGATAGATGATAGATAGATAGATAGATAGATAGATAGATAGATAGATAGATAGATAGATAGATAGATAGATATAGATAGATGATAGATGATAGATAGATAGATAGATAGATAGATAGATAGATAGAGAGATGATAGATAGATAGATAGATAGATAGATAGATAGATAGATAGATGATAGATAGAAATAGATAGATGATATCTATCCCATGTATACCAGCCCAAACACTTCATTTAACATCAGAGGCCCTTCTCTGGATGAATCTCAGCAAACATCTACTAGGAGCAGAGCCTTTTCACCCACACAACTGCTAACCACACCCTAATCACATAAGGGGGTGAGTGGGACCATGCCTGCTTATTCCCTATCACTCCACACATTTAGAGGGACATCTTGAACAGAGGAGCCTGGACTATGTGCATAGATAACCTCCATGACTGAGAACCTAACACAAAGGAACCTAAGGCACAGATATATTTCAGCTGGCCAGGTCTGTGACACCATTCGTGACACCTGACATACAAAGTAGACTCTCAAACCAGCCAGCGATGCTCCCTTGCCCCATTCCATTGCAAGAGAACAGTAGTAGTTTGCGAGAGAGTTCTCCTGCCATTGCATGGAGGAACCTGGAATAAGTGTCCAAAGATCCCAGAGTTCTCTAGGCAAGCCCCCATAATAAATTGTTTGGTCCTCATGCTGACTACAAGAGGGGGGAGGGACATGATTCAAATCACCACTGTCTGACTTTTCTAAAGCACAGCTACTTATTACATTGCATTTTCTCAGTAGCTGACATTGTGGTGGGGCAGCACGGCTCACCTGACCTCCCACCAGCTGAGTCGTTGCTACATATCAGTATGGAGAGGGAGAGAGGTGAGATAGCAGCAAGGTGGGGCACTGCAAAGACACCAGCAGAAGCAGTGCTTGCACCATGCTGGCTTCACCACTGCCCTCCATCCCAGTTTGCAGCAATGACTCAGCCAGTGAGAGGTCAGGTAAATGGCACACCCTCACCATGCCATTTGCTACTGCATTTGGTCCTTTTTCTGAAAAGTGTGTGTGCATGTGTGTACACACACACACACACACACACACACACGTATGAAGAATCCATTGATTAAAGGGTACATTAGCAGTAATACTACAGTTGGTGTCTGTGGGATTCTTGGAGCACCGAACACCCTCAGCTCTGCTTTCAGCTACTAATTACCCAACCAGTCATTAACTGCTGCTAACAATTGATTTGCAGGGAATTATTGCTTAAATAGCGGGAGGTATTTAAGAACAAAATAAATTAAAACAAAGAGCCTCTAGATCCCAGGCAGGAAAAGGGGACTGTTTGTAACAAAGAGAGGAGCTGCTACCGCATTGCAATTACACACTGATAAACAATCATTGAGAAGTGAATTTCTTTTCAGTGCCAATGACATTTTGCATCATGGTCCCAGCGTCTGTGCTAATTAAAAAATGATTGGGAAAGAGTCATCATGATGTTATCAAAAGCCTAATGGAGGCTGCTAGTTTTGAACCGATAGGCTTATTAAAAAAATATTTAATTGCAAGCTGCAATTATTCTAAGATGTGCCACATACTACTTACTCTGTAGAAGAGATGGGAAACCTGCAGATATTGGACTCAACTCCCATCAGCCCCAGTCTGAACTGAGCAGGGTTGATGGGAATTGTTGTGCAGAAATGTCTTAGAAGGCCATTGATTCTTCATCCTTGCTCTACAGCAGGCTTCCTCAACCTCGGCCCTCCAGATGTTTTGAAACTACAATTCCCATCATCCCTGACCACTGGTCCTGCTAGCTAGGGATGTTGGGAGTAGTAGGCCAAAAACATCTGGAGGGCCGAGGTTGAGGAAGCCTGCTCTACAGCATCCAGGAATGACATGGCTCACAAGAATTTGGAATCAGATTTTCACTACAGAGTTCCAAATTTTTTCTTCTACTTCCTGAACATGGCAAGGCTGGCTGGAGTTGATGGATGAGGTAGTCTAAAGGATCTGGAGGGCACCAGGTTAACAAAGGCTGTTCTCACTTGTACCTAGTACAAAATACAATAGGGGGCAGATCACTCTGGCCATTCTGTAATTTGAGTACAGTGGTACCTTGGTTCTCAAACTTTATCTGTCCCAGAAGTCCTTTCTAAAACCAAAGTGTTCCAAAACCAAGGCACACTTCCCTATAGAAAGTAATGCACAATGGATTAATCTCTTCCAGATTTTAAAAACAACCCCAATTTAACATGAATTTTACTATCTAACAAGACCATTTCTGGCTTTGGGTTCAGGTTAATTTTAGGATTGGTTAGTGTTAGGGCAAGGATTAGAATTAGTGTTAGGGTCAGTGTTGTTTTATGTTTTCTTGTGATTTCGTTTCATTTCCACTGTACAAGGAAAACAGGCAACAAGCTGGCTCTGCAGAAGGCATTTCTGGTGCAGCAGCTAAAGTAAGAAATTGACTTGAGGCACCTCAAAAGACAAACACAATTATTACGGCACCAGCTTTCGTCAAATACATGAAGTGTTATTCCTGAGCTGAATGGTGCAGGTTGGAGGGAGCAGTTGCAAACGGTGAGGTCAGAAGGACATGACACCCAGACAAGTACAGACAGTGATAATCACATCATTAACACACATACAACACAGTTGTTGATAACATTGGAATCCTGGTATTAATAAACCCTGAAACACATGCTGAGTGAGAGAAAAACCCATTGTCCCAATTCATAGCACTGAACCTCTTGAGGAATTGCAATTCAGTGGTTTCATGTCCTTGAAAGCTCTTTTCTTCCAGTATGACTACCTTCAGGTCAGCTACAGAGTGTCCTAGGTATTTGAAGTGCTCCCACCCTAGTTTTTGGATATTTTACAGTTTTGCATTCATTTATTCTTTTGTGCAGAGGCCAGCATGTCTGTCCTCTGTAGAACGCAGAAGGGCATGGCTGGCAGTTGGTGCCATATACAGTATTGGAAGCTGAGCAAGTGAAAGAATCTCTAGTGTTGCGGATGACATGATTCGGCCTTGTAACAGTGTCACCAGACTAGATAGGGAGACAGAGTTGGCATCTGAGCCTGTCACAGGTTCCATTCCTGGGTGTGGTCCTTGTGTTGGTCTCCCTGCTAATGTTGTCTGTGGACTTTCACTAAGGAAATAGTGTGTGTTCAGCTACAGTGTTACAGGGGTGGCTAACCTTTTCTTGCCATGTTCACCTTTGGCCAACCCTCCAAGGCCCACATGACAGCAGTGGTTGTTATTGTTGTTGTTGTATTTTTATTTAGATTTAGTAATAATAATAATTTTATTATTTATACCCCAGCTATCTGGCTGGATTTCCCCAGCCACTTATTACCCACAAGTCTCCAAGCCACATACAACAGATTTAAAAACATAAGAAACAGCACAAAGGGAAATTTGGTGGCACACTAACAGGGATGGGGATAATTTGATTCAGTTTGCGTTTAAAGTTGAATAGGTCAAATTTTCATTTTTAAAAGCAATATTAGAACCAATACACAGTCACCCTTCAAAATTCACACTTCTCTGAATTTTGCAATGCAGTTAAAAATCTGAGCAATGTTTATAAAAATGCATGCATTGGGGTGGAATGTGTATAAAAATTGAATACATCTGCGAAAAGGACATTAAAATGCAATGTATTACTCAAAAACCCATACAGAAATGTATACATTAGTCAAAACTCCCTACCCAAATGTGATTCTTAGAAGTTTACACTAAAATGCTGAAGAATTTTCATGCCATTTTTTTTATAAATATGCAAATTGCTGCAGAAATATGGAAAACTGAATTTAAGGTGGGAAATATGAGAGATGTGAAATCGATAGCTCCTTCCATCCCTACACACTAGTAACCAAACAACACAATCTCAGTCTATCAAAACCCTGAGAAAAAAGATAAGTCCTTACTTGGTGCCAACAATATATCAACCAAGGTGCAAGGTAGACCTCACTAGGGAGAGCATTCCATAGATGGGGAGCCACAGCTGAAAAGGCCTTGCACCTTGGCACCACCCTACAAGTCTCACTCAGAGGAGGACCTTAGAGAAGGGCCTCAGAAGATTGAAGTGGTTGGAGTATGCCCAAACGGCACTCTCACATGTGCAAGCACACACACCTTTCCATTTATTTATTATTTATTTATTGAATTTATATACCACCCTATACCCAGAGGTTTCCATCCACCCCACCTCTGTGTTCTCCTTTTGGGGGGTTTTCAGGGAGCTGGAAAGAAATGCTTGATGAATGTGACGTTAACATATGAGAGTGCTGGAGGTGAAATATTTAAATAGGTTACCCAATCAGAACCCAGGGGGTGGAGCCAGAGGGACTATAAAACCAGCTCTGGGAGGGGTGGAAGAGGGGAGTTCGCTGGGAGTCAGGTGGTTGGTTGGAGTGGGAGTGAATTGGGATAAGAGTCTGTGGGGAGGTTGAGTTAGTGTAGCGAAATAAGCTGAGTCAGGAACAGTTAGGAGCCAGGAAGACAAGTAAATATCTGAGAGGTGGTTTAGTGAGTGAGAGCAGGTAGTGGAAGTTATAAGTCTGGATAGGCACCCTAGGATTGTAATTGATACTGTTTATGAAACCACACGCTTGTTAAAATGCAATAAATAAAAAGAAGTTTATGTTCCAATTTAACCCTGACTGGACTCAGTATTGTACCAGGTAGGGTCTGGGTGGTGGCAGCGAGGCATAAAGTGGTGGCACAGGGATCAATAGACGGTGAAATGTCCGGGGACCCTGTGTGATCGCCACAATGAGTTGGACCCAGACAGGCATACTGTTAAAAAGGCCACTTTGTTTACATTGAATGTGGTCGGTAGGACCAGGCATTTCTCTCCCGAAGCTTCTGGCCTCAGAAGGACAACAGGAGTGGACAAATGGAAGAGGAAAGATAGGCAGGGTCTGTTCGTTTGCAAAAACTGAACTAACATTGAAGGGCAAATAAGGGCAAGCACTGGACCGGGGGACAGGATATAATCATATTGTAGAGCATTTATATAATTTGAGGCAAAAATCACCTACCCTAATGACATGACAGCAGAGGATTCCAACATCACCCACTGACCATGCCGTTGTTTCCACAGAATAATATCTCATTTAGTCGGATTAAGAACAGTGAAGTGCAAATTAATATTGATTAGAAATCTGGAAGGGTGTCATCCGAATTAAATGTCATGTCAATTTTTATTTCTATTTTTGCTGCTCAAAAGAAGAAGCACATCTTATGACATGCCTGGAGGAAGCGTTTGGCTTTTAACAGAGGGCGGGAAGTGAATCTCTCCCCCCACACACACACACACTCCGAAGGCAAGTTCTGCTGTTTTCAAGAGGGGCGTCTTTAAGAACAGAAGGGCAATGATGGATGCAGAGCTGTGAAGAGGTGGAGTGACATGAGGTCTGAGTGTGGGCAGAAAGCAGCTCCGACTTTCTAGTCTCCAATCTCCACCTTTGGTGGCATGTTGCCACCAAACTCTGCATTCATTGTCCGAGAGAGAGGTGGGGGGGAATCACTAAAATCTACAGCTATTTCCATTGCCATGGCAACAGTTGGAAGGAAAGCTTGTGATACAGTCAGATACAGACCCAGCCTATCAAGCAAACACAATTTATGTTTTTTTTCTTTGCTTCTTCCCCCCCCCCCTTACCCTCCTACAGACATTTTTATACAGTTGACTCTAGATTTGGATTCTCTGAGGTGCTGGGTTAGGGATGGAGGAGAAATTGGATTCATTTAAAGCCAAATCTATCAAATTTTCCATTCCCTAAACAATATGTGAACTGATCACAGCTATCCTTTGAAATTCATGCTTATCTGAATTTAGCGATGGAGTTCTCCAAACCAAATGATGTTTACAAAGATGCTTGCATACCTAAAAATGAATATATTAGAGAAAATAACGTACAAAGATATATTATATGAAGAAAAAAAATTGATGCCTTTTTTAAAAAAGAAAGAAAAAGAGAGAGAGAGTGCAAATCTGAAAGTTAAGAAAACTAAACTGCATTTATACACAACAGGCATGTGCAATGAGAATATATTTAAACAAATTAATGCATGCAAAAGGATTTCTGCTTCTAGGGGGAAAGTGGCAAGTATACTTCGTTAAAAATATATGATCTCCTTCATCTGTATGGAACACCGTCCTCTTTTTTGGTAAAGAAAAGGCAAGTTGTCACTTGAGATCAGTATTCATTTTTCTCCAGTTCTAGCTATTAGTTAATGTCTGGCCAGAACTGTCACCCTGATGTTCTCCGTGATGTTTTTAATTTCATAAAGTTGACAGGTTTGCAGGGTGGTGATGCTAGCAGTTTTAATCAGAAGTGGGCATGTTGGAATAGATTAAGAAGGGGAGGTTACATCTCTACCCTCACTAAAGGAAAACATTTAATTAACCATTTTAAAAATCATCAGTATGACTATAAACAAATTGCTTGTTTTGATTGTCATGTGTTTTGAAATGAATTAAGATTTAGACCACTGTTGTAATGATTTTGTATTTTTCGCCATCACCTTGTGAGCCACTATGGGCACAACAAACAAACTTTTTTTAAAAAAAACACCAAGCTGATTTTAAAATGGATTTGTGAAACTATTTCTCATGAGTCTGGTATGTAAACCTACAGCTATAGTCCACACTTCATCGTGTGCTCTCTTAACTCGCAGACTCTTCAGGGTGACATATAATTTGCATGTATTGTAAATATTTTATGTTGCCCTTTGATCAGGTCCTTGGGACAGTCTACAAAGATAAAAAATTAAAATTCTAAGTACAAAAAGCCAAAACAGCACTTAAGAAACCTTGGGAAGGGCTGTAGTTCAATGGTGCACAGCTGGATCTTATGAGATAGACACTTCTCTTTTGGGCTTGCTGATCGGAAGGTCGGCAGT
Organism: Podarcis bocagei; assembly: GCF_964188305.1. NCBI lineage: Eukaryota > Metazoa > Chordata > Lepidosauria > Squamata > Lacertidae > Podarcis > Podarcis bocagei. The sequence continues at coordinate 59,079,997 of NC_138134.1, forward strand.
TCAAATTCATGCGACGGAGTGAGCTCCCGTTGCTCTTTCCCAGCTCCTGCCAACCTAGCAGTTCGAAAGCACACCAGGGCAAGTAGATAAATAGGTACCGCTGTGGCAGGAAGGTAAATGGCATTTCCATGCGCTCTGGTTTCCGTCACAGTATTCCGTTTCACCAGAAGTGGTTTAGTCATGCTGGCCACATGACCCAGAAAGCTGTCTGTGTACAAATGCCGGCTCCCTTGGCCTGAAGCAAAATGAGTGATGCACCCCATTGTCGCCTTTGACTGGACTTAACCGTCCAGTTACCTTTACCTTTACCTATTTACCTACCATGTGTAGTGGCATGTAACCTTCAAGTCAAAAAAGATTATATTCCGAGGACCCAACTCCATGTTATATAAATGATATCAATATGCAATAACATGGGTTTTTTAAAAAAATAAATAAATGCTAAATTCATAGCAGAAATTGGCATTGGCCTTTCAGTATGCGGGGAGGGGAGATTTAAGCCTTTCCTACCCAGCAGTGATCTAGGAAAAAATCTTGCATGTGACAATTAGTATTTGGGGGGGGCGGGACCTAATTCATGCCAATCACCATCACCAAACACCTGGCATTTATTTATTTGTAAAACCCACAATTAGGTCATTAACATAACTTGTCATTAGACTCTGAGGAGGGGAAGAAAACCCTGACATTTCAAGTCAAAACCTGAGTCCACAGAATCCTCATCCTACAGTTTCCTTTCCCAACCTGGTGAATGTTAGTCGCTTTGAGACTCCTTCGGGTAGCGATAAAGCGGGATATCAAATCCAAACTCTTTTTTTTATTATTGGACTTCAGCTACCACCAGCCTCTGTATGTCAGCAAGGCGAGTGGCCAAGGATTGCAGTTCTTGTAGTCCAGCACATCTGGAAAGGAACAGGCTAGGGAAGGCTATCCTTCAAGACCCCATGAGGCCAAACATATTTCTGACTACTAGCCAGCTTTCATCTTGAATCTAGCGGGGCCATCAAGACATTGATCTAGCTATCAAAGTGAAGAGTTAAAATGTCAAAACAGACCCTGAATTTGCCAAGTTATCATTCCCATTAAGGAGTGCAAGAACTATTAATTATCTCTTAGGGAACTTTTATTCCAAGCGAAGGGCTCAAGATAGCAGTTCATTTCATCTTGAAGGCTGTTTTGCCTGAAACTGTAATCTCGAGTCCTTTTACCAGTCAGAAAACTTGACAGGCAACCGAGTAGGTTATTAATATATGTGATGGCTTCAAGTGCAGTATCGGATTTACTGCTTGGCTTGAGGTTTGTCTAGACGGGTTGTTTTATTAAACAGCAGAAGGTTTAGAAATTGTTTGCAATGACAGGGCTAACTGACATCATTCTGACTCCTCTAATCAGCAAAGATGTGGGATTCAAAGAGGGCAAAGAAAATGCCACCGTCTCTTTTTAATTAATAATGTGTACATAATTTCCTCTGCAAAATTAGCTAGATAGTCCTGATCTTAATACACTCTACTTAATTAAAGAAAATGCTCTTCCTGACAACATTCTGATATTAGGCAAGTAGGTCAATGGCTTCCCTTTGTCTAATATTTGTACATTTCTCTGAAGAAAAATGAGGCCTTCAAATCACAGAAGGTCTTATTACCCAGCTACCCACATTGCATTGATTCTGATCCTGGTACAGTATCGGGTAATTGGATCTTGCCAGATTATTTTACAATAAAAGGGCATATGTTATTTAGATAGTTTGATAATGCGAGAGCAGTGACTTAAGAAAAGGAGAGGGGGCTGGGAAACTCATCATTATTTGTTACTCTAATCCAAATATTTCAAGGTAAGAAGACTCAACTGAGTCCAAGCTCAGGCACACTCCAGAGGGGCCATGGATCCCCAAATCTCAAAACTGATGTCGAAGGTGGACCAGTCCTGTGCATGTTCACCTAGAAATGATTCCAACTGTGTTCATGAAGACTTACTCCTAAAAACACACAGGATTACAGTCTTACACGAACACTTACATGGTCAAACGGGATACATCGGCCAGGGAACCTGTGGCCCACCAAATGTTGCTGAACTAAATATCATCCCTGGCTAACAACCTCTGGAGAGCCAGAGATTCCCCACCTCTCACCTAGGCAGAACATGTAGAAGCCAGTGGGATCATGCTCAATAGCTGGTGCGTGCCTGGAGGAGTGATGCAAACAACAGATGCTAACTCAGTCCACTCCACGCATTCATTTCCAACAAAGTGATTAATTTTAGGTGACAATTCTATACCCTCTTACCTAGTAGCAAACCTCATGTCTAGCTTATGAGTAGCATTAAGCTTTTTTGTTCCCAGTAATTAGAAAATTACTGGAGGGTTTCTAATTTAATTGGCTGGTAAACATGACACTGATCAGTTGATTCCCCCCCCCCATTAATTTACCAGAAAGACCATTATTTATATGATCAGTGGCATTGGCCATTAGGCATGATGGCTGTTCACAACCATCAGAGGGAGTATGAACTTCTGATCCAATATGGTTCTTCTTATTCTCAGTGTGTCCAGCAGTGAAATCAGATTCAACTGTTCATCTGGCTGGCTTCTGTGCATGCAGATCTTGTCATCCTCCTTAGGTAGCAAAATGTCTTGGACAGGTCCTGAATACAATTTAGAGAACAAGCACATGTTTCACATGATGGGGTGTTTATAAGGGTGAATTAGTCTTCGTTTAGTCTTGAATAAAGGCTTTAACAGGTACATTAGGCTTCTATCATCTTTGTATAAGAACAAATTTCACACTTGTCGCATTTTGTAAGCAGCTTAACAGCAGTTATAATCAGCCAACTATCTTCCTCTATTATTCCACTAGTGACTGGCTTTTGTGCTGGTGTTTAAAAGATGCACCTAGTGAAGAAACACAAGATTAAATAGCCAATGATACAGGACAACAGAGCTTTCTGGCATTAATATGAGTAATTCATTTACCACACTTTGCTGGTATGAGTAAATAGATTCCCCCACCCCATGCAGCAGAAGCTAATGACTGATTATAGTTGCACATTGCCATAGAAACTAGAAAGAGCTCATCCATAAATCAAAGGTTATAAAGTGAATACACTCAAAATGTGTCATTAGAGATTGAAGTCACCCTAGACTGATTCCTTTGCAAAATGCCCTGCGCCCAAATTTTATTTTTTTATTATTGTGTGCAGCGAAGGAGGATTTATCTGCAAAGTGTTCTACAAGACAACTGACTCGATTATGTGTATTTGTAGCTATGTTTGCAAAGGCCAGCGTGAATGGCAGTGCAGGCTCTCTGTGGGATGGAAACCAGGCGCTGATGAGTCACTGTGTATGATGCTGTTTTACATCGGAGTTGCTTGCTGAACATACTGAGTATGTGTGCAAATCAATGAGAGAGATGCAGGAAAGGTACATGCTGATTGCCCAGCATGCATCATATCAAGAGTCGTAAGACCTCAGATCCTTTTGTTGCTCTCCCTGCGGCTGAACTCATCAGTTGACTAGGTTAGAAGAGGCAGGGCAGCAGGAGGGATGTAGAAGGCCTAGTACAGTGACTGGGAATTTATTGTTATCCAGCCATTGTTGGACTCTATCTCCTATGAGCCCCAGCTAGCATAGCCAATGGGCAGGGATGGCGGCAGGTGGAATCCATAAAACGTTGGGGGCTCACCATTTCCCTTCCCATAAGCCCCAGACAACATGGTAACTGGTGAGGGCCCATGAGAGATGTAGACAAGCAACATCTGGAAAGCAACATCTGAATAGCTCTTGAAACTGCCTATGTCTTCCACCTCCTCAGTTCTGGGAAAGACATTTCTGGGTGCTTTCCATGGTAATTCATTTTCCTTCTCATTTCACTTTTATCAGTACATGGGACAGCATGGCACTCCCCACATCTTTCTGAGTCATGTTTTTGCATCCATGGTATCCCAAGGGGTCAGAGCATATTTGAAAGCCCCAGTTTTGTTCAAGCATAAACCCCCCTCTTTCTCCATGCTTCCCATGTTACGTCTCACTGGGCCAGCCTTTTTTTCCACAAGGTTCCTTGGAGGCAGGGCCAGCCTAACCATGAGGCAAGTTGGCATAACTGCCTCAGGTAGCAGCATCCATAAAGGCAACAGATCCCAATGTAGATATTATTTTCCTCCTTTGTTCCTGATGTAACAACAACAACAACAACTTATTATTTCTACCCCGACCATCTGGCTGGGTTTCCCCAGCCACTCTGGGTGGCTTTCAACAGAACCCTAAAAACAGAATAAAACTTCAAACATTAAAAACTTCCCTAAACAGGGCTGCCTTCAGGTGTCTTCTAAAAGTCAGATAGGTGTTTATTTCCTTGACATCTGATGGGAGGGCGTTCCACAGGGCGGGCACCACTACCGAGAAGGCCCTCTGCCTGGTTCCCTGTAACCTCACTTCTCACAGTGAGGGAACTGCCAGAAGGCCCTCGGAGCTGGACCTCAGCTGAATGATGGGGGTGGAGATACTCCTTCAGATATACTGGGCCAAGGCCGTTTACGGCTTTAAAGGTCAGCACCAACACTTTGAATTGTGCTCGGAAACGTACTGGGAGCCAATGTAGGTCTTTCAGGACCAGTGTTATATAGTCTCAGCGGCTACTCCCTGTCACCAGTCTAGCTGCCACATTCTGGATTGGTTGCAGTTTCCAGGTCACCTTCAAAGGTAGCCTCACATAGAGCGCGTTGCAGTAGTCCAAACGGGAGATAACTAGAGCATGCATTACTCTGGCGAGACAGTCTGCGGGCAGGTAGGGTCTCAGCCTGTGTACCAGATGGAGCTGGTAGACAGCTGCCCTGGACACAGAATTGACCTGCACCTCCATGGACAGCTGTGAGTCCAAAATGACTCCCAAGCTGCACACCTGCTCCTTCAGGAGCACAGTTGCCCCATTCAGAACCAGATTTTCACTCACCCCTTCTTCCATGGTGTGGAGGAAACCCTGTATAGGGAAGTTTTTGAATGTTTAATGTTTTATTATGTTTTATATATATGTTGGAGGCCTCCCCGAGTTGCTGGGACAACCCAGTCAGATAGGCGGGGTATAAATAATAAAAATAGGATGTCCGTATTTTCGTCAGAGAATTGTTGGAGGGTATGCACTTATGTGGGTGAGTGTGGTTGCACAGCTGCAGAGACCTCCTCTAGCAGATGAAGTTGCATCAGTTACTTTATTTGGAAGAAAATGAGCAAGCTCAAGGCATCCTTCCCACTTTGTAGTTTCGATTCAAAGTCTCTGATGGATTTCCCTATGCTGTTGCTAGGAAACCAAGAAGCTGTCTAACAAGGGCTGTATTGACTATGAATTATTCTTCCCCACCCCAAGAAAAGCCTGCTTTGTTATGGTAGATGTACTTTCACCGAATGTGGGATTTATTGACAGTGGCAGGGGCAAAGCTGGGTGCATTTGTTTGTTTGTTTGTTTAGAGGAAAAGCTCGTCTCCCACGAGGCTGGGCAGATGCCTCCATATGGTTTTTTGCTAATGTCAACCAGCTTGGATCAGAGTGCCTGACACCCTTGAACCACGGAAAGTCTGTGATGCTTGCTATGCTGATTGTTCCTGGCCTAAATCGATTAGGAAGATCAGCAGAGGTAATGCAGTTCCAATCTATAACTGAAACCTCCACGCTGGTTGTGCTCTCTCTTCCTCAAGGTAGCTGTTAAGTTGTGAGTGAACATATCAGACGACACAGCGATTCTTCAAACAGCTCTTGTTTATTCACAGGCCAGAACTGAACTGAACTGAACTGAACTGAAGGGTTCAGCCAGCCTGCTTATATAGAGCTCCACTAGAACGCAACAGTAACCATTTTCTGTAACTATCCAATCACTGAACGTCACTTTCAATCCCTTATTTGCATATGTGGACCTGAGTGAAAACTATCTACAGTATCCCCCTGCTGGCCCAGGGTGAGAACTTCAGTACATAACAGTAGCTTCCTCTCCTTAACCTCCAGGTTAGTGCTGCAGATCAAATTTACTCAAGACTCTATGCGACACTGTGCCAAGAGGATTTGCAACCGTGAAACCTGCCCAGATAGAACTTCATCATGTCTGTGCTGTTGCCAAATAGGACAGGCAAGTGACTGGCAGGATGGACTCTCAGTTTCATGGTGGAGAGCATAATGCAACTGAGCCCTGGGCGGCAGAATAATATTTCTTCTCTCCCAGCAAAAGCAAACAATAGGGAGAGATGGACCCGTGCATTTTGGTTTCTTGTTTTCCAATCTTAAATTCAGTTTGGCGCATTTCTACTTCAGGTTGTGATTCTATATGTATTTTTAAGTCATCACACAAAAACTTCCTTAGCATTTTAGTGTGCATATGTCCTAATATACACATTTTCATGTGCACCTTTCCTATGAACACATATTTCTGCAAGCAATTATCCTTCACATAATGCATCTTGTTTGTTCTTTTCACTGCAAATTTTTATGCACACTAAAGATACGCACATTTTTTAGGCAAATGTTGTACACTTGTTTTGCTAGAAAGCAACACAAAACTCACAAGCATGAATTCCAAAGGGCTGCTGTGTTGTGATTCGTATATTGTTTTACGAAGTGCAAATTGGGTAGGTTCACGTTTTAATGATTTTCTCCTTATCTCTAATTAGCAGTGTCTTTCTTGGCTCTACTGCTATCCAAGATAAGCAACCACCCATGGGAGGTCATCACCAGGTTCCCACTACACATCACTGAGGATGAGGCCAGAGAAAGTGACTCTTGTTTCTGACTGGGTTGCTCCAGCTGCTCTGGGTGGCTTCCCTGTGCTGGCAGGGGCTGATGGGAATTGTGGTTTTAATCATCTGGAAGGCTCCAGGTTGTCGAAGGCTGCTCTACCTGCACAATCCCTTTGTTCAATCCTTCTGCTCAGACAATTATGGTGTCACAAGCTGGAGAGTGGGCCGCTCACCCAGGAGTTATCATTTCAATCTGTCACGCCGAGAGATGAAGAAGCAGAACCATGAATCATTTGCCATTAGAAAGTTTCCTTTTTGCAAACGGTGGGAGTGCAACTGTTTGGCAGTTTTTTTAAAAAACAGAAACTTAATTTCTGCCAAGACCAAAGTCTCACCAGCAGGTCACACAAATCACCTTGGCAAGGCATTTCTTCTGCCCACACAAAACCCAGAACAAAACAGTATATTATTATTGATCTCTGCTAAGTACTAGCACCATCTAGTGTTCCCTGAATGCTGAATAGCCCGTGTACTTCGAATTGCTTCATTTGTATTTCCAAACTGTAGCTCCTCCCCCCCCCCCCTCATTTCCACTGTATATTACAACTTTGAAGTACCATGTAGCAAAACAGCAGCCCAAGGCATGTGTAACACATTCATCAAATACATACCAGGCCTGGTGTCATCCCCCTGGCATCCCAGGGCAGCTGTAAGGGCCCACCAGTGCTGATACCTTCTCAGGGTCCTCCACACTGGGTAGCTGTGTCTGTGAGAGTTTTTAATTTCTCACCATGTTCCCGAGTGACGTTACTTCAGGCATTCCAGGGAAATTTAAATGGTGGCTCCCAGCCATCTTGAAGTGCTGTTGCTATCACAACTATCAGATGTGCTGTTGCTATCACAACTGTCAGATGAGGCTGAGAAAGCTCATCAAAGCATGAGGAGACCCACCAAAACGTGTTTTGCTGAGGGTCCCCCATTTCAGAGCTCACCAACTCTTTGGGGCCAGTAGACACATTTGGAATTTTGAGTAGGTAATGGGAGTAAAGGTAAAGGGACCCCTGACCATTAGGTCCAGTCGTGGCTGACTCTGGGGTTGCAGCGCTCATCTCGCTTTATTGGCCAAGGGTTACAGCTTCCAGATCATGTGGCCAGCATGACTAAGCTGCTTCTGGCAAACCAGAGCAGTGCACAGAAATGCCGTTTACCTTCCCGCCGGAGTGGTACCTATTTATCTACTTGCACTTTGACGAGCTTTCAAACTGCTAGGTTGGCAGGAGCAGGGACCGAGCAACGGGAGCTCACCCCGTCGCGGGGATTCAAACCGCCGACTTTCTGATCGGCAAGTCCTAGGCTCTGTGGTTTAACCCACAGCGCCACCTGCGTCCCGGTGATGTGAGTACCAGTCACAAAATGGCTGTGGGTGGTGGGTGGGTGAGGAGAAGAGCTGCCATGAGAAATGTCTGCTACCTCCAAAAGGGCAAGAAAAGAGCCAGGATCACTCATCAGCCCCTACTACAGTAACATAAACTACCACCGTACTGTCTTGTGTAGAGGAGCTCTTTCCACCTCTCCTCCTCTGGGTAGCAGGGTGGACATCCATTTGTGGCAAATGTGACCATGTTCAAAGGGTGATGTTCAATATAGGAGAGTGTGAACAGGAGCAGAGTTGGAAGAACATCTCCTCACTTTTACTGAGCAGGACAAGAACTTGACTGTGGATTTTTCCTTCTCAGCCCTCCACACTGAAATTACCCCTTGAGTCTGAAAAAGCACCCCATGAGTCCTTATTCCCAGGGCTGGCTCACCTACGAGTCAAGTTGAGGTGACCACCTCAGGTGGCAGGATCCACAAAGGCAGCAAGATCTGGCCTCAAAGGAATACATCACCTGCTGCCGCCACCACTGCAGTAGCAGCAATGGCTGAGGGGCGCCATTGGAGGCCAGATCTTCTGCCTCTTAAACAGCCCCCCCCCATGCCATCTCTGCAGCATCCTCTCAGTGTATAGTAAGCACTGCAGATCTCCTCCCAGCCCTCATGAGAAAATGGCAGGGCAGGGCTGCCCTCTGGGGTCTCTTGAGATTTGATTCAGACCCTTTCCCACTAAATCAGGGCAAAATTTGATTTAATTCACCACCTCCTGTTGCCAGTGCCCCCTTCTTCTCTGGTGGGAGGTAGCACCATTTTGTGGTTTGCTTCAGGTGGCAAAATGTCTTGGACTGACCCTGCCCTCTACATAGATGTATATTCTCATGCCCTTGGATTAATCATTACTCTTAAGTAGTTATCTATCCTCTAATCCTCCATACACTTTTCTTATCCAGCTTTGAGCTGTGCTACCTTGTCTGCCAGTGCCGCAAATTCCATGCGTCCATTTAGGCTTGGCATTTAAAAGGCTATTTGTTTTTCTTGGCTTTAAACCTGTTGCCTGTAATCCTGGTATAAGCTTGCAAATAAACCAGATCAGCTATACTTTCTCCAGCCCGGGAAAGGGTGAAGAAGGTATTCCCTGTTTGCTTTTTCGCTTTGATCAGCATCATCCTAGATGAGTCATCTGCACTGGCAAGACATCAGTCAGAATTATAATTGTCAGTGATAATACCCCCTACACTGCGATGCAGATGGTGGAACAGCTAACTAGTGTTGGCCAAATTCTATTTTCATTAAAGTTAAAAGGAGTTGCATTATGTACTTCCCCAGGATCATATGAAACCTTTAGCCATAATACGACTTACCCATGCAAAGCTTTGGTTTGGAGAGATGCAAATTAAAGAACAGAACAACAAACAGAGCATATAATGAAAGGCTGAGAAACCTGGCAATTTTCACTGACTGTGAAGACAATTAAGGCAGGATGTAGGAACAGAGATGAGTTGGCCACAGCTATCCACACTCTAGTAGGATTTTATCTGGGCTTCTTCAGTGCTTCATATGCACTCATATGTCTTTGGAGATTGTCAGGAAAGTGCAATTAGTTCAAAATACAGCGGCAGCAGGGCTATTTGCAACTGGCTCCATCCCTGTCTATTTCTGAATGCAAAACAATGACTGAAATGGTTTGAGGCCCAGGTTACATAAGACACCCCACCTCCCCTGTGAACCCACCTTGGGATTTAATAGAATGCTTGCTGTCTCCCCCCTCCCCCTGCCAAGTCTGATGGAGACTTGAATGCAAACATCATTTGCATTCATTTATTTAATTTTATTCATTGAAACTGAATTATACCAATGCACTGATTATTGGCTTCAGGCTATACGGTGGAGGGATCGATGACCTACAGTCTTTTCGCCGAAGAGCCATGCTTTGTGAATATCCCAGTCTTCCTGGCAGGGCTTTTAACTTTGGGCTGCAGCAGGATAGTCCAAAGCAGCTATTTGGCCCTGCAGGCCAATACTTTGAAAGGTGGGTGGGCAACCCACCTTCGGTCACATGACATCATTAGGATGGAAGATGATTGACAGATGGGTTGTCCTGCCCACCTGCCAAAATCTTTTACAGCAGGTCAAATAAAAATATCACACAACTTTCCATCCAAAAGTAGCCCTAAAACCGATCATAGGAGCCAACTCCTAGGGGCCACCGCCCTCCCCCCCCCCCCGGTTGATGGGCATTGCCATTCAAATGGTGTGTGTGCACCGTGTCATGTGATCGATTATGTGGGGCTTACCTGTGCCCCCACAATATTTTATTCAAGTTGGCACCCCTGAAGCACATTAATGTCATGCTGACCCCACCCAGTCTTTTATGCCTCAACCCCAAAGGCCAGCAAATTCCCTAAAAGTTATACTGGAAGCAGGTGTCTTGCTTTCACAGCTGAATGTTTAGGCAAGACAGGTGGAAATGGGCGTCTCCAGATGGCAAACATCAAAACTAGGGTTGCCACACCAAGAGCATCTCAGACCCTGAGATTTCAGAGCCCACATCAAGGAGACCCCTGATGATGTCACAATGTTGGGTCCTGGAGATGGAGGTTAATTGGTAGAAGGCAATGGAGCAGCGAAGACCCTCACCCCCGAGTGCTTATGCTATAATTTGCATCCAGCTCCTGCCAAGCTGAAGCTTGCTCACCGCTTGCACAGTCTCCTTAATAATTTCATTTTTTTTAATTAAAAGCACCCTTGCTCTCACCCATCTGGAGATCCAAGCCCTCAATCTGCCACCTGGATGGAGCCAAGCAAACCTGGAAACTTCAGGTCAGACCTGGAGGTCTGGCAATCGTAACAGAGATTCTTTCCCCACTTCAGAGGATGAAGCTATGGGCTTGCAGGAACCACCAGAGAGTGAGGGGGTATTGTTCACAATTGCAACAATCCTCACTGTGCTGGCAGTACCAGCGCAGGAGGAGCCCATTCTGCCAACGTCTCTTCAACCTGAGAAACTCACTCTGCCACATTCGAGTCCTGAGGATTCCAATGGAATCAGCATCATCTCCCCAGTGCCATAGGAGTCTAAGGCTAGTGAAAGAGACAAGCTCCTTTAATTAATTATTATTGGCTCATTATTTACACTTGTATGCCACTTTGCCATATAAATATGCTCAAAGGTTCAAAACAGAACAACAGCAAAAAAAAAAAGCAAATCAATGCATCATTACAATAACAACCCAATACCAAATTACTTCAAAACAGAACACAAAAGATCCAACAAATGACTCAGTTGGATTATATGAATGTGATAATATTTTAAAGTCATCATAAAAGCCAAACTGTCCATCATACAACAAATAAAATAAGCACCCCAATGTTGCAGCAGGCCAGCACTAATATAACCACCACCAATGCCTGGCAGTACAAGACCAAACACTACAAAAACTAACAAAGCATATGATCATTTTCATAGAGGCTAAAATTTTAAAGTGCACACTGGTCCTGGCAGTTTGATCACACAAAGAACAAAGCATGTAATAAATCTATACAGTGGTACCTCAGGTTACAGACGCTTCAGGTTACAGGCTCCACTAATCCAGAAATAGTACCTCAGGTTAAGAACTTTGCTTCAGGATGAGAACAGAAATCGCGTGGTGGCCGCATGGTGGCAGTGGGAGGCCCCATTAGCTAAAATGGCACCTCAGGTTAAGAACAGTTTCAGGTTAAGAATGGCTCTCCAGAACGAATTAAGTTCTTAACCCGAGGTACCACTGTATAGTGGTACCTCAGGTTACATACGCTTCAGGTTACATGCGCTTCAGGTTACAGACTCCTCTAACCCAAAAATAGTGCTTCAGGTTAAGAACTTTGCTTCAGGATGAGAATGTGGTGGCAGCAGGAGGCCCCAATAGCTAAAGTGGTGCTTCAGGTTAAGAACGGACCTCCGGAATGAATTAAGTACTTAACCCGAGGTACCACTGTACTGCAAAGGGCAACAAGAATTTGCAGAGGCTAAAAGATAAAATGCACACATTTCCTACAGGAGCATCTCCCACTTAGGGAAGTGGGGCATGTAGACCCAGGACACATGCAGGTGGTTGTTTAATTGTCAATGTGTACACAACATGTAACTGATACATTAATAGCACATCTGAAGTGGATTAAGGTCACATTCACACCATACATTTAAAATACCGTGATGCCACTTTAAACAGTCATAGCTGCCCCAGAGTTCCCGGGGAAGAGGGGTTGCTCGTTCTAGCGTTCTGGAAATTGTAGCTCTGTGAGGGGAGAAGGGGTATCGTAACAACTCTCAGCACCCTTAAACAAACTATAGTTTCCAGAATTCTTTGGGGGAAGTCTTGGCTGTGAGACAGTGTGAAACAACAGGGCAAGCTCCTCCTCTTACCCATTTTTCATTTTTACACTCTTAAAGTTGTTTGCATTCAGGTAGCTCTGCTAAACCGTTGCTTGTTTTCGCCCCCACAAAAACACAACCTAAAAAGTGATGTCTTTAATATTATAGCAATCTGTAAATACCTGCTCAAAGAAAATGATGTTATTGCAATGATGGGGTTGTGTTTTCCCTCCCTACTTATTCTCGCATGGGTGACCTTTTATTCCTCCTTAAATCTTATCCTTCTGTCCTCTTCAGAGATTTTAAAAATGTCTTGACACCTTTTTGTTGGAGGTAAACCACCATTTAATAAGAATTTTTTAAAAAGCCACCTACAACCTGTCAGACTCCTGGTAAGTGTTGAGAGTTAAACTAGCAATTTCAACAACCTTTGCAGATTTTGATGCCTCAGCTAAATGTGCTGGTGGCTTTCTCCCTGGCCTGGCTCTGGAAAAAAAAATAGGAGTCCTTAACAATCTGCCTCAGGGGAAAAAACAACAACAACAACTTTATTTATTTATTTATTTAATGAATATCCTGTGTTTCCTCCTAAAAGGAACCAGGGCTGCAAATAACAAACAATAACATCTTTAAAAACAATTGCAATTCAGATGCACAGTGTGAAAGATCTCTAATCAAAAGACTTATTGGAAGAGGAAAGCTTTTGACAGGTGCTTTTCCAAAACCCCAAACTAAAATCTCAGCTGGAGAAAAATCCTGGCTTCCCTCTTTGAGACAAGAACTCAGTCTTTCATGGGTCACTAGACACAAAAACGGCATCCTGATGTGCAGTGCAATACAGAGCCAGCACACCCACGCATGAGGACTCCAGGTTACTGAGCAGGGAAAGATGATGGAGAAGGGGGAAACCATACACACTTTTCTTTCTTAACTTATCGGGGTACATCAGAGTGGATGGTGCAGGGTATACCCTCAGTGGGTGCCTTTCTGTTTCTGTAACCTGAGATGGGGAAGGACATGAACTTCAAACAAAATTATTGTGAGATGCTTCTTTTTATCACATCTGCCAGGAAGGAAAAATAAATACACAACTTCCTTCAGAACAAAATTAAAACGTGGCTTCTCCCAAGAAAGCTGCAACATTGGCACACATATAACTGAAACAGCTTTTCTCGTAAAAGCCCTTGCCTCTTCTAGCCTAGGTACCTGGTCAGTCCTTGCTGTGTGAACATGGTCAGTCCTTGCTGTGTGAACATGGTCCACCACCTGCTCCAGGGTTGTCCACAATTCGGAACCATCGGTTGCAGTGGTGCTTAAGCTTGCGAATTGTGTTGGACCGTCATGACTTCATCATTGTTTAATTAGTTTTCAATCTGGTGTTCTCAGAAATGGGGGGGGGGAGTCCCATTCCACCTGGACTTCCCCTCCTGCCTCCCTTTACCCACGCTCCCTATTAATCAGAATTTTGATTAATTGTTGCATCGTGGTTTTCTTTAATCTGCATATATACTGTGTGTGTGTGTGTGAGAGAGAGAGAGAGAGAGAGAGAGACTTGTTGACTGTTAAGTTGTGGGTGAACATATCAGACGACACAGTGATTCTTCAAACAGCTCTTATTTATTCACAGGCCAGAACAGAACTAACTGAAGGGTTCAGTCAGCCTGCTTATATAGAGCTCCAGTACAACGTAACTGTAACAATTTTCTAAAACTATCCAATCACTGAACGTCACTTTCGATCCCTTATTTGCATAACTATCTACAGTATCCCCCTACTGGCCCAGGGTGAGAACTTCAGTACATAACATTGACCACCTTGGAATAATTTCTATCTTGAAAGGCAGACTAGAAATACTTGCAACAAATGCATAAAATAAACATATTGCCATAATACAGGAGCCAACAGTTGTGGTAACCTTTCTAATTTATTTATTATTATTTTTCACTCCAAGTCCCTTTTGATGATGCTACCTGAGGCTGATGGGAGTTGAAGTCCAACAGCATTCAGGAGGACTGTCCATGCCATAAAAGGATATAACATGGAACAGCGTATCATCCTAAAGAGGCATATTAGGGGTGAAGGCGTTGCCTAAGGCAAGCTGGACCCAATCTGAATAAGTCTCCAAAGCAGGCAGGGAGAACCTGTGATGATGTTGGACTTGAAGTATCCCCATCCCTGACAACTGGCAATGCTGGCTGATGGGAGCTGAGGTCCAATAATCAGTCAGTTTGGGGTCCAATAATATCTGGACGGCCACAAGTTTCCCTGTTTTAGAGCCCTGCATATTGATAGCTAATGCTGTTGCACTGGAACTCAGCTGATAAATTAATCATCTCATATTAGTTAACGACCAAGCTATATACAGTCATACCTCGGGTTGAATATGCTTCAGGTTGAGCGTTTTCGGGTTGTGCTCTGCGGCGACCCGGAAGTAATGGAACGCGCATGCATGGACCGTCATGACTATCATGACGTCACACGCATGCGTGGAAGCGGCAAATCGTGACCCACGCACACGCAGACGCAGGTTGCATTTGCTTCAGGATGCGAACGGGGCTCTGGAACGGATCCCATTCGCATCCAGAGGTACCACTGTAGTTCTACAATAGCAGCAAAACTCACAACAAGGCCTTTGCAATAGTGGAAATAAATTTAATAAATTCTACAATTTAATAAACCCAGGGCAGTTTAGGAGAATTTCCAGAGCAGCTCTGGGCTCCAACTCTGACTTCTTCTGTCCTCTACCCAGTCCTGGGCCCAAACCTTGGCCACAGCCATTCACATCATGCTCAGATGTTCATCAAGGAGCCTGTATTAACCACCCAGTTGTGTTATCAGGAAATTAGCCCTCAGCCAGTGGAAACGTGCGCTGCCAAGTATAACACTCTTAAGTAAATATGGAAACAGAGATCATTGTTTATGGTCCACCTATTCACCCATCCGAGTTACAATGCCTTGCAGCTTCCAAAATGCTGGGAAGCTGGAGGTTAAAAGTACAGAGATTATAATTTTTGTTGTTCTTGTTCTTTCTGCTCTCAAGAAAGCCACATGCTGGATCAAACTCTCATTGAACTCTGAGCATCTCTGCATGAACTTCACCAATCATGGCTGTACATTGTTGTTGTTGTTGTTGTTGTTATAATATTAAGATACCAGAACTCATTCAGGCCTTTCTGAAGGAAAAGTTGGGTTTGGGGGCTCTGGGTTGACTGCTCTCATTGGGAGGAAACTCGAAAACAAGGAGGACACTACAGTAAGAGTCAACCAACAGTCCAGATACCTTCTGGATGTGGAATGGAGAAGGTGCCATCTTGTCCTTTGCCTCAGGCAGCAAAATATCTTGGCTCAGCCCTGCTTACCCTCCATTCTTTTAAAAATGCAGCTTCTTAAATATTGGAAAACTGTGATCAACTTAGACTGTCCAAAATGAATATAGAAACCTGGAATTGAGTCCCATCCTGAAAATATGTATGCAATGCAGGGCTCTCTGAGTGATCTTAGCAGGTGTGTACGAAGCAAATCAGTAAATCAGAAAAGCTTTGCAGCTCTCCGCTTGCCTGCCTGTCTTCATAAAGGTTTCACCAGCTTCTCTGCTTAGTCACTGATTTGCAGAGCCAAGAGTTTCAGAAAGACCCTTAGCCATTTCCATGGAGTGGAAGCTCTATTTTTAAACTTATCCTATGCACAGTGACCGAAAACAAATGGCACTTCATGTTGTTGTCTGATTTTGGTCATATTCCACCAAACCTCACTGAGTCTTCATTTGCTCCTATTTGAAAGCCATCCACACATATCTGCTCATAAGAAATTGTTATGAATGAGAAACTTGTGATCACTTAAGAGAGTATGGTACCTTTCCAAAATGAGCCAACCCAGCCAGCTGCAATCCTAGTTTATTTTCTGTTTGTTTCTTTATTACACTGATTTCCTACATTTCCTCCAAGAATCTTAAGGTGCTGTGCATGGTTCCCATTCCACCCCTGTATCTTCACAAAAACCCTATTAGGTAGCTGATGCTGAGAGGTGATGATCTAATGAACTTACTCAATAAGGAAAGTTTTTTTCCTGGTGCTTAAAAGTACAACCAGATTTAGTGCTGACTTGTTGCTGTCTAGTAAAACAATAGGGAGACAAAGTTTAGAAGATGGTTTGAATAAACCACTAATATTATGAAGGCACCCATCTCCATAAGCATTGACAGTGGTCAGTGATCAAGATGGAACGCAGAGGAGATAATCGCTGGGATTCTGGCACACAAACATCCAGCTGCTTCTTTGAAGGAATGTTGTTATTTTTCCTGTATTGGAGCAGGAAGATGACTCACTGGAACAATTTCATTTCCAAGCTGCATAACTCCTGAGCATGGCAGACTTCCCTTCATAGACACCATCGTTCCTGAGATCCATGAGGAGAGGAGGGAAAGTTAAAAGCAGGAGAAATATAATTTGTTGAGTGGATAGTATACAGGCTACAGCACTGTGCAAACAGCCATTGATTTTCCTGTAATCTCCTGGTTTGAATAGCTCATGGCTGCAATCCCCAAACAGCTGCTTGAACTACCTACCTACATTCTGCACAGATTTTTTTTTAAAAAAAACAACAAAGAGTTGTTGTTGACATTTTCTGTGCATAAGCTGCCACCATGTAAAAGGAGAGAGGCACAATCTATGATTACAGTGGAGAGATGGCTCTAAAAACAAAGACGGAAAGATACAGCCCTACCTACTAGGAAGGAATGGTTAATAAAATTATTGGACTTAGCTATGATGACAAAGTTAACATGTTTAATTAGAGAAAAATCATTACTAGCATTTATTAAGGATTGGAAACTTCTTGTTGACTTTTTGGTGAAAGAGAAAATGAACTTGCAATATCTGGATTTGAAGACTGAAAAAATATTGTCTTATATAAAATGGAATACAGTGGTGCCTCACAAGACGAAATTAATTCGTTCCGCAAGTTTTGCCGTCTAGCGAATTTTTCGTCTTGCGAAGCACGGTTTTAACAGTTTAACAAAGTCTCGAGACGTTTTCGTCTTGCGAAGCAAACCCATAGGGAAATTCGTCTTGCGAGGCAAATCGAAAACGGAAAAACCTTTCGTCTAGCGAGTTTTTTGTCTTGCGAGGCGTTCGTCTTGCGGGGCACCACTGTAGTTGTATGTGTGTGTGTGTATGAATGAATACTACATTTAGCTGCAGGACAAAGAACCGGAGGACTTTTGCTCTTTTTCCATTTCTCTCTCTCCCCCCCCCCTCCTTTCATTTCCCCCTCCCTCTCTTTCCCTTTTCCCATCTTTCTGCCTCCATTCTTCTTTAGGTTAGATTTTAGAAATGTTTATTTTACTCTGGCGTATTATAAAATGACACTTTGTATTGAGTATGAACTTTTGTATATCTTTGGACAAGTTATCAATAAATATTGATATTATAAAAGGGATGAGGGCATTTATTTATTTTTGCCAAGAGTCTCATTGAAAATCATTTTTTCTTGATTTTACCGTTTTATCTTTTGTAAATGGCTTTGAGGGTTTTTTACAATCAAGCAGTGTATACATTTTATGAAACAAACAATGAATAAAATTACACTAGTGGAAAGTGTCAGGCGTCACATTCCAGAGTGAAGCCAGCTCCCATTGTGGGCAGATCCAGACCAACATACAATCACACACCTTTCACATGCACACAAATATAAAACCACACCTATTTTCCATGGAAACAGAAGCATACAGGTCTTAATGACTCCACTCAAGTTCCACTTTCATTTTCTTTGCAGACATTTTTCTTTGACAGTTTGGGGAAGGGGAACCAACCATCTAACATCCTTTATCTCTCCTGGCTCTGCAAAAGTACAGTGGTACCTTGGGTTACAGGCGCTTCAGGTTACAGACTCCACTAACCCAGAAATAGTACCTAAGGTTAAGAACTTTGCTTCAGGATGAGAACAGAAATCGTGCGGCAGCAGAGGGAGGCCCCATTAGCTAAAGTGGTACCTCAGGTTAAGAACAGTTTCAGCTTAAGAACGGACCTCCAGAACGAATTAAGTTCTTAACCCAAGGTACCACTGTACTCAAGTATCCCAGCAGAACACAAACAAGACCAGTGTACTGTGGAACTGCAAGCCCTGTCTTACAGTTATTTATGACATAATAATAATAATAATAATAATAATAATAATAATAATAATAATAATAATAATTTATTTATACCCCGCCCATCTGGCTCTGCTTCCCCAGCCACTCTGGGCGGCTTCCAAAAAAATATTAAAATACTGTAATACATTAAACATTAAAGGCTTCCCTAAACAGGGCTGCCTTCAGATGTCTTCTAAAAGTCTGGTAGTTGTTGTTCTTTTTGACATCTGGTGGGAGGGCGTTCCACAGGGAGGGCGCCACTACCGAGAAGGCCCTCTGCCTGGTTCCCTGTAACATCTCGCACTGAGGGAACCGCCAGAAGGCCCTCAGTGCTGGACCTCAGTGTCCGGGTAGTTGCATTTCTTTACCAAACATAAAAATACAGTTGCATTTTGAAAAACTGTGTCCATGAAGTTGCAAAACACATGGGCTCTATTTTACAGATTTGCAAGGAGTGCAAGGCTGGATCTACACTGACCTTTGTAACATTATCAGAACGATGTTAGATATATCGTTCTAAAACATCACAGGGCATACTGTTAAATTAAGAATGTTCCTTACCTTGTTTTCTCCGTCCAAACACAGTTTCCCTACTGCTGGTTCCTGGTTGCTCTGCAGTGCCTTCTGGTGTCACATTTTAATAACGCATTATTAACGTTACAAGCAAAACGTAATGTGTCTATCTACGTTATGAAAATCATTCTTTAACCCTTCCTTAACTTCATCAACCATGAGTGTAGATCCGCCCCAAATTTCCCTCTCTGCTTTAACCTTCTTGCAGAGGAAAACTCGGCAGCAGCACATTTCTCACACCAGGAAAATCCATTTCTCTCTCAGCTGCTCCCCACGGAACAGCTGCTGCTTGGGAGGACTAGATAATGCCTGCCCACAGTTGGCATAGAGAAGGGGTTGCACACCCCTAATGTATATATAACATTCTGATCTGCAAATATTTTTTTCAATAAGGCTATATAGCACCATATCAAGGCTCCAAACCCACTGTCGGATTCTCAGGCCGCAGTCAGAGGTAACTGGCCACGCTCCAGGCATTCGGCTTGAGATCCTTGTTGACCTCCCCGTCTGCGTCTCCCGGCAGGATACAGGCAAGGTCACTATCGGCGATCCCACTCAGCGTGAGAGGGACACACCTCTCCTCCCTCCTCCCTGCTTCCCTCAGGGAGGGGGAAAGATACAGACAGAAATCTATTTACATGTATTTATTTCTGTCATTGCAGCAGTACAGAGAAACACGTCTGCACTCTCCAGTCTCCAACAGTAGAGAGAGATTAACTCCACCCCTGTACTTCCAGTACAGGTCAGATGACACTCTGAGCTAACATCCGGTGCTCAGTACAGTGAATAGACTGCCCCTTTGTTCCAATAGTACAGTCCCAAACATCAACATCCTGTTTTGCATTCCAGCAACTTGCAGCTCGCTCTTGCATTGCTGCTTTTTCCTGACACTGTAGGGTCTGAACGTATCAGAAGATATTAGCAAATCCGCTCCACTTCCCCGTGGGGAGGAGTTGCGGTGGACCGCGTGGCCACCCACTCCCCTCCGGGGGCGGGGGACTTAGTCACGTGAGAGCCCGAACAGCCAGCCACGTGAGAACCCGAACAGCCAATCTACTGGATGGGGGGGTGGGGGTGGCCGGGACCATTTAAACAGAGGCGCCAGCTGGAGGGCTTCCTCTTTGGCTCACTTCCTCAATCACCCACCCTCCCTCCCTATTTTGCAGGTTTTAGGCATTGGCCTTGCTATAGACCTCAGTTGGTCGCCATTGAGGGGCCTGGTAGTAATTTTTCCACTTGGCAAATTGGCACTGGCCATTTGGTTTTCGCCTACCTTGTAGCAATCGTCACAACTGTCTTAGGGTTGCGGTTAGGCATTGTTTAACCTTGTGATGGGGGAGGGGAGGTGTGGCCATCACCTGCCCCTCCAAGCTTAAAGGAATCCAGGGGTGTTGATCTTGTCCTAAGCCCAGGGTGGGGCTAGGGCCATGACACGACTCCGATGGGAACACCAGGGGGAGCTCGAGTTGGTCTGCATCAACAGGGCTCCCCCTTCCGGACTTTCCGGACTTCCTGCGCATCGGGCAGGAGTCACATATAGGCACAGAATGCCTAAGCCAATACAGCTCGCATTCTGTAATCAATAAAGTTTTGGCCAAAATTTGCCCAATAACATTAACCTAATATCTGTGTCCTTGTTATTTCTCAACGAAATTGTGGCTTCAGGGTCTTTGACACGCAACCATCACCCATCCATCCAGTAAGGTACTAAGGTTGTTTGTGTGACCATCATGATACGTCAGCAACTCTATGCCAGGACAAATTGTTGTGGTTGATGGGCAATAGGCAACCACTGAGCAAGAGTTAGGAGACATGTCCAGGAGAAGCCAGGAATGAAGGGTTTGATGCAATGGATAAACTAGAAATAAAATACTTCCAAATAAGTGTATTTTGGAGCAGACGAAGAAAGTGAGAATAAAATGTTTATTCTTGGGGGGCGGGGGATCTCAGTGAACAAAATATAGCATTTTTCTTTAAGAGTGGCTGTATATAATGTGATCACCTGTCTTTAACATCCAAATCTCTTTTTTTAAAGAAACAAATTTATTGGCACACAGGGGACCGCACGGCAGGGGACAGTGGCTAATTTGGACAGTGACAAAGAGCCCTTTGTATTTCTTGACTCAAGTGCTTTCACACCTTAATGAAAAGCTGCTTCTAATGGACAAAGCTTTGAACCAAGCCCTTGCGCATTTGCCAAGGATGTTTTCTTAGAAGTGTTGTAACAAAAAAAACAGGAATCTACATCTTATAAAACAGCTTTATTTGCAGGCTTAATGAAGTAATTTGTTGAGTCACCTCTTCCTTCCCTTTTTGTCTGTTTTCACTAGTGACCCTTACTAATTTGCATACTAATGTACTCCTGGCAGCCATATGTTATGGACAAAGAAAGCAATACACACATATTTGATAAAGTTTGATTTTTCTCCCCAAATGGTTGCAATATGACAGGTCTTCTTGAGCCTGGGAAATAATTATAAACTGTTTTTGCCTGGGGGTAAAATTTTGCTGCGTTTGCTAGGAGAAACAGCGAAGAAATTCACTCCAGCCAAACATGAAAATGGATTCATATAGCTATTATCAAATTTCAACCTCCTTCCTGCACTTTAATCTCTCTTGCTTATTGATCCACTAATCATGATGTCATAGTTAGAAGCCTCTTCTACCCCCCCCCCCGCACCACCACCCCACTCTCCCTTTCTAGGCTATTGCTAGAATTGGATCTGCGATGTTGAGGTCTAGTGCCTGGTTTGCCTACCGGACCTGGGTTGATTATTTAGGGAACTTTCAGGTCTTCTCTGAGATCTCCTCTGATTGCCCATTTGCTTCCAGGCCAAGGTCAAGTCATTACTATTAGTGTATAAATCCCTTAAAGGTTTTGGGCCACTTTACTTGCTGGATTGCCCTACCCCTTATTTGTCCACTGGACACACACGCACACCCCATTTCCATGATTTAATTTCCTACATAAACCAATGAGACATCTTTCATCCCTTCTGGAGAGGTGGGCGAACGCAGGTGGTGCTGTGGTCTAAACCACTGAGCCTCTTGGGCTTGCCAATCAGAAGGTCAGCTGAAATATACTCTATTTGCACAATGGGCCCCACATGATTGGCTAATTCCGGGATTCTCCTGTAGGCCAATCAGATTGCGGATTCACTTCCTCCTGGAGCTGGATTGGGTAGCTCCTGTGGAACAATCAGACTGCTGCATTCTGGGTCCTATTGTTCTAGGACCAATCAGACTGCTGCATTCTGAATCCTATTGTTCTAGGACCAATCAGACTGCTGCATTTTGGATCCTATTCAACTCAGTACATAACATCAGCAGTTTGAATCCCCGTGATGGGGTGAGCTCCTGTTGCTCTGTCCCAGCTCCTGCCAACCTAGCAGTTCGAAAGCATGCCAGTGCAAGTAGATAAATAGGTACCATTGTGGCAAGAAGGTAAACAGCGTTTCCGTGCACTCTGGCTTCTGTCATGGTGTTCCATTGTGCCAGCAGTGGTTTAGTCATGCTGGTCACATGACCCAGAAAGCCGTCTGTGGACA
Organism: Podarcis bocagei; assembly: GCF_964188305.1. Taxonomy (NCBI): domain Eukaryota; kingdom Metazoa; phylum Chordata; class Lepidosauria; order Squamata; family Lacertidae; genus Podarcis; species Podarcis bocagei. The sequence continues at coordinate 59,102,684 of NC_138134.1, forward strand.
AATGCCGGCTACCTCGGCCTGAAAGCAAGATGTGCACCACACCCCATAGTCACCTTTGACTCGACTTAACCATCCAGGGGTCCTTTACCTTTTTACCTTTACTTTCTGGAGGGGTGGGGGAATGCAGGCATAGCCAACTGCCTGTAATATTATTAAATACCAGCTCAGCAACACAACTCAGTAAAGTTTTGGTTCAAGCATTTAAAATCATGATGCTAACTACAATTGTGGATACATCGCAATAAGAGAACAAGGGTGTTGAGCTTGCAGTTTGTTCAGTTCTTTTAACTGTTTATTGTGGCAGGAGAAACAGCATATGTGTGTCTCAGTTAATTCATTTAACACAGAAATCATTGCTAGCTTGGCTTTTCTACTGCATTAAACCTCTCTTTGGGGGCATCCATCCATCCATCCTTTGTTAACTCATAAGCTTGACATGCTCGATGGATGAAGCTATTATGGAAGCTTCCTCAGCTCTTGTAATGACACATGATAGGCTCAGGTCTGTAATGTACTGTTATCATACTTACCTGAATGGATTAAATTATCCGTCTTTCAGAGCACAAGACACCCAGTTTCTAAAAGCCCAGCAAGAAGAATGATTGCAGATTGCAGAGGAGAATGTTCATTTTTTTGCTAAAACAATGTGAACTGAATTCAGAGCAATTATGATCCCAGTGTTTTGATGTGATTAAAAAGCTTGTTTCCCTCAAAATTACACCTTCATAAACACAAGATTTCTAACCAATGCTCATGCAGATGTGTATTTATTCCTGGATTTTGCAGGTCTGTGAATTACCCAATCTTGTGAGGCACAGTGTGAAGATGTTGGACAGAGATGGGGTTTTTTCTCCCTTCCTCAAAATACTCTGCTTTACCTTCAGGTAACCAGTCACTGAGGAACAAAAGCAGGAGAGGACTTTTGCCCTTATGACCTGCTTTCCAGAGGCATCTAAATCATTGGTCGATGTGATCCAGCAGTGCTCTTCAAATAGTCTCATGAAAATCTTTTTTGTTTTGATTTCCGAATTTGGTACGGTGAATGTGCAGTCACAATTGAATAAATGTTATTGCTTGCAGCCATAGGTCATTGCTTACAGTACAGATAGAAGAAAAATGTCTGAAACACAGGCATACAGCATGACCAGTTAAGCTACCAGGACAAAGTACGACGAATACAACAGCTTCCAAAAGCTTTCTCTTTGATCAAATTAGTGAATCGCTTTTACAGCCCACTGCCACTTTTTGCAAAAGGCCTGCAGGGATTTTCTTTGCTCAATAAGATTTATCTGAGTGTTGATAAACCACTGCACAACTTATATTGGCCATACTAGTGCACAGGGACATCAAGAAAGTCCGCTGCAGACTTAGCCAATGCTCTCCATTCATGGACACACATAAAATGTCTGAGTAATATAAGGATGTATAGGACAGCGGCGTAGCGTGGGTTGTCAGCACCCGGGGCAAGGCAAGTAATTTGCGCCCCCTAACCCGGGGCAAGGCAAGTAATTTGCGCCCCCTAACCCCTAACCTGCCGCCGCTGCCAGCTTCTTCTTGCTGCTGCCTGGGCTGGGCTGGTGTGGTTCTCTCCCGTGCTCAGCGCTGCGCTGGGCGGCCGCTGCACTGTCCCTCCCCCAGATAGTCCCTTGCTCTCTCTCCGCACCGCACGCCTGGCACCCACCCCCTCCACAGTGGGCGGCGACCCAGCGGCTTGGATCGGATTCGCACAGCCAGCACTGCAGTGAGAGAGAGTGAGTGAGCCAGGTAGGGGCAGAGAGCTGCGAGTGCGAGCGCCCCCCAGATGTTGCGCCCGGTGCAGCCGGCCCCCCCTGCACACGCTACGCCACTGGTAAAGGATTTACACTGCAGGCCTTCTACAGGACTATAAAGAAGAGAGCCCCATTGAGTTAAATGGGATTTAATCCCAGGTAAATGTGACGGATCCATAGTTTATCTAGAATTAGTTTCCATTTCTACAAAATGGAATGAAATAACTTGCCCTCTGATACTCGTTTGCCCAGGCAGGCGCATTATGTGACCCATGAGAGCAGCAAAATAACCAGACTGTACAATGGTGATGGGATAAAATCAGGCCAAATCTCTATTGACAGCAGCAGGCAGGGCAAGGGTTGGCATGGCACTGGGTCCCAGGTTCAGTTCATCATTCCACAAGCCCCATGTTGATGGAATGGATCTGCTGGGTATGGAGCGCTCCAAACCTGTACGATGGGAGTCAGTCAGTGTTGAACCTTGCCATGTTACAAGCCAAGCAAGGAAGGTGTCAGGGTGGGACCAAGGTGCAGATTCCAACCAGGCAAATGCCAAACCCACGCTTGGATGTGCAATGGTCAATCATCCCCTCAGGCCCCTTGGGGGGGGGGGCTATATTATGTTGATCCTGTCCAATGCCATTTCTGCCCTCATACAAACAACATTCTTCTTCCTAACAGAGAAAAGCCATAATTTCACTTTGGGAAGGGCGGGGGGGGGGACCCCAACCAATTGCCAATCAGGCTGAGAGAGAGAGAAAATTCCTTTCCAGCCTGTCAACCAATGACCCAAAATTGCTTTAACCTGAGGGTGGGTGGCTCTCAAAGCTCCAGGGGAAGCAGCCTTATATAGGCTTTCCTTCCCTCTCTTCAGCAATGGTTCATGTGACAGGTTTATCCCATGAGCCCATCACATAGAGGAGAGTATATCTGAAGGAACATCTCCACCCCCATCATTCACTGAGGTCGAACGCCGAGGGCCTTCTGCCGGTTCCCTCACTGTGAGAAGTCAAGTTACAGGGAACCAGGCAGAGGGCCTTCTCGGTGGTGGCACCCACCCTGTGGAATGTCCTCCCACCAGATGTCAAAGAGAACAACAACTACCAGACTTTTAGAAGACATCTGAAGGCAGCCCTGTTTAGGGAAGCTTTTAATGTTTGATGCATTACAGTATTTTAATATTTTGTTGGAAGCCGCCCAGAGTGGCTGGGGAAGCCCAACCGGATGGGTGGGGTATAAATAATAAATTGTTGTTGTTGTTGTTGTTGTTGTTGTTGTTGTTGTTGTTGTTGTTGTTGTTGTTGTTGTTGTTGTTCTGGGCAAAACGTTCCTTCCTTGCTTGCTTCCTTGCTTCTTTTACCCAGTAGCTTAGTTTAAAGGTTGTCTTCCAACCCTGGCTAGTTAGAAATGCCACAACAACAGATGAGTGCATGCTAGAATATACTGTTACGATGAAAAGCCCAGCAGTGTAATAAATTACTATAAGTGTGCATGTGTGAAAAATCGTCTCTACTTTCAACCTTTCTATGGGTAATTTGAAATATTGGCTTTCAGCAAGTTGCCCTGAACACTTTTGATTTTCGGCTGGTTATTTTACTGGCACAATTGATGGCTTTCCGTGGCATGGAAAATATTTCATCCTGCTTTATATGTCTTATATAAATTGGAAAGTGGAAACACAGGCAGCAAGGGTGGGGGAGGGGAGGAGTGATAGCTGGAAGGAAGCAGATACAAAGCTGATCACCAAGCAGCTGTAATATCTGGGTACTGTATGTTTTTTGAACACCGACAGAACTTCTGCCTATTGCTGTTAGGATTTCTGGGCTGATTTCCACAATCACCAGTGTGTGGTAACTGCTAGAAATTTGTGGAACCTGCTGAATTATTATTATTTTTTTACTATGCATGGTAAATTTAAATATTCATCTCACACACATATACACATTCTTCCAATCTGAGGGCCAAACGAGACATGGCAAGTGCATATTTGCATTTATATGCCTTTTTTAAAATGCAAATAACATCAGCTGAAGGGGTGGGTGGGTGATAATGATGAGGACTGCAGCAGGCATATGGGGGGATGTAACCTTTTCCTTCCCTGCTGGAGTCCTAAGGAAAATCCCTCCTCTGAAACTTTGCACTGGGAAGAAATCTGCAAACCCCACCCAGCACTAATGGGGCACTTGCTCCCAAGGCTAACACTTCAGAGGAGGGAATTTCTTCATGATTTTAGCATGATTTAACATGATTTAACAGCAAACTGTTGCAGCCCTAATAATTGCCACATACATTTTTTAAATGTGAATTCCATTTGAATTAAAATGCAGGTTGATAAAATTTAAAGAGATAGAATGGCAATTTAAAGAGATAGAACGGCTTGCTTGCTTCCTCCCCTCCCCCCCACCACATACCATTCTAATGCTACCAAGTTGGACTAATGATATAAGTACTTAATGAGTAGACCTGGCATCCAAAATTAATAATAATAATAATAATAATTTATTTATACCCCGCCCATCTGGCTGGATTTCCCCAGCCACTCTGGGCAGCTTCCAACAAAACAGGAAAAATACATTACACACCCAAGCTTTTTCAATAGGTAGACCAGGAGTCTGAAAATCCCAAAGCATCCTGTATGTTTAGGGAGGGGAAGCCTAGCCTCCCATGTTGGGCATTGGGATGGAAAAATATATATCTCTATCTATCATAACTGTTTCCGACACTTCCTCCAAGGAACACAAGATACACGAGATTTTCCTTACATAACATCATTTCATTTTTTTTCAACAACCTTGTGAGGATCTTTAGGCTGCAAAATAGTGACTGGTCCAAAGCCATTGGCTCAATGGGAACTGGAATCTAGGTATCCCAAATCTTTTGCTCACTGCCGCAGCATGGCTTAGCCTTTGAGGTTCCAGGATAACTAGACTCCTCCTTCAAGGGTGAGGCAAAACAGCTGGGAAGCAACAGTCCAGATGTCCATCCCAGATGGTTGGCCAGCCAGCTGGCTGATGCCTCAAGCCATCCCTGAACAGTGTGCACTGGAGTCAGGAACTGCTAACTAACCCATATGGCGATGGGACACTTGTGGAGAGCCATTGTGGTGTGGTGTGGTGCTTGGAGTGTTGGACTAAAACCTGAGAGACTAGGAATCTAGATCCCATTCAGCCATGATTACCTCACTGGGTGACTTGGGGCTGTCACTGTCTCTCCATCTAACCTACCTGGCAGGGTCAGTGTAAGGCTAAAATGAGGAGAGGTAGAACCCTGTACTTTGAGCAACTTGGAGAAGAAGACGGGGTATTAATAAAACATCAAGTCATGCCTACTGATTGAACTCTGTGAAGTGTGAGATTCAAGAGGGGGTTGTTGTTGTTGTTGTGTGTGAAAGAAGCAATGGCAAGAGATCCAATGATGCAATGATTTGCAGCTGTGGAAAAACAATTTAAGCCACTATCAATGTAAGCCTGGTTTGTGCACCAAAATAAAGGAGAGACAGCTGATAGGCACGGCTAATAATGTTAAACTGAAGGAAGTTGTACCTCTTTATCTGCATTGCTAAGGCCTCTGCTCTATGACATAAACTTGGCTTTGACGGGTTTTGGCCCAGGGAAGGTGTTGGCATCATTTCCTGACTCACAGAATTGCTGTATTCTGAAGTGGAAAGGTACACCCAGTGAATTGAAACAAACAAACAAACAGGAGTCTGGGCGTGCGCGCGCACACACACACACACACAAACAAACAAACACGCACAATGGCATAGAAGTCATTGCATCAATGGAATGCACAAACTATCATCAGGTTGGCTTGCTTAAAAGGCAGACTGAATAAATCCTCACTTGTTCCTGGTGTCTGCTGAGCTGGATGAAGACCAAGGCTGCTAAACCAGTGCTAGAGTATCTCGGCTCACAGGAAGCCCCAGATAGCTCAGGGACTGCATATAAACTCCGTAACAGCCCTACCTCAGAAATATTTAGAGTGGTTAAAGCAAGTCACCCTTGGGGGGGGGACAGGATTGGATCTTGGGTGTGTAAAAGGTGCTGTGGCCAGGAGTGCTTTTGCCCAGCTTTGGCTAGGATGCCCTAACTGTGCCCCTTCCTGGAGAATAGAGATCTGGCCACGGTGATACATGCTTCTCATTTCAATTTGTGCAATGCACTCTCATGGAGCTACCCTGGAAGACTGTTTGGAAACTTGGGGGGTTGTAAAATGCAGCCACCAGATGGTTGTCTGATGTGTGCTTTATGAACTATTGAAGAATAATCTTTTATCCACTGCACTGGCTTCCAAGTTGCTCATTCTTGCCTATAAGGCCTTAAATGGATTGGGACCAAGGAAGACCACCTCCGTCTCTTGCGAGCATGCCTTAAATGTATGATCTCCATCAGAAACCCTGTTGTAATATGGCATCTGAATATAGACTGCATTTTTAATCAAGGCTTATATTTTGATCAGATACCTGTATTCTTAAAATGAGCTTAAAATATATTTTAAAATATCTGTATCTCTCATGCCAGGCAGCATCTCTCATGCCAGACAGTGAGTGCATCGGCAGATGTGCTCATCTTAAAGAGGGCCCCTTTGGTTTATTGGTTTATTGCGGTCATAAAAAGGCTGAGAAGCAGGTCACTGACCTTGCATGCTGTAGAGTACAACTAAGTTGTAAAAGTGGTAGGTAAACAGTAAAATAAAACCATGTGCCTTAAACTTGAGCCACAGGACAAAAGGCCAAGGGCACATGGAAAACAAAGGCAACTGGCTTGGCTGGGGAAAAAGAAGCTTCTTCCTATTTTATTTTGAGGCTGGAAAGGAGGGTGAAAGGGGGAGGTGTAAACTAAAGAGGCTCCTTTAAAAACTGTTTTTTACTGAGTTCCTTCCTTTTTACTTTGAGGAAGTTTAAATATGCTGGCTTAAATGTAATTATGCAAAGGATTTAACAAATGCTAGATTCTTATTTCATATAGTTGTAAGAGTTGTATTTTGAAATTAAGTCAGCCAGCCTAGCCCCCTGTCAGACAAGAGACGCCAATCGAGCACTAATGACAAATGGCTGTCAGACATTTGTTTAAAGACCTCCAAAAGGAGATATTTCATTGATGATGCATGAGAATATGAACCCAAGGTCTCTGACATCTGTTCAAGATAAAAATTTAAGATTAACCATTTGTTTTAGAAGGCAATAGGGCAAGGAAGGCAAGAGGTGAGCTGGTAATTAAGATTCCTTGTTGAGACACATGTAAGATATATTACTACTTATTTGTCATTTATAGATGTAACAATATATAGCTCTTTGTCTGCCATATAAGGACAGGAGGATATGAGTGTATCTTAAAATTGGTTATAGCAATCAGCCAATAGGAAATTCAAGCAGGCTGATTGAACAGAGGCAGCCACAGGAGGAGCAAAGGGGGGTGGATTAAGGGAATATAAGTGCTGGCCATAATGGCAGGAGGCAGGCCAGAGCTTGGTAACCATATACCACTGTGCCTCTTATTTATTTGTCTGACAAATAAATTATTATTTTAATTTCTCTGTTGCTGCGTTGAATATTTCATTCCAGCTAAGTGTTAACCACAAGCAGGGTGCTACAGTATGTCTCACAATTAGGAGAAGCTAGGCTCATTGGTACTTGGGACAGGGCCTTTTTGGTTGCAGCACCCCTCCACACTGTGGAACTTCCTCTCTTGGAAGTTCAAGTTGGCCTGAACTTGCAAAACTTTCAGCAGGCTGTAAAAACTTTTTTTCTTTTGCCTGGCCTTTGATTCAAAACAATCTGCCCTCCAGTTCTGTTTCAATAAAGATTTTGTCCTGTTTAAGTGGTGTGTTGTTTTTTTAAAAAAAATCCTGTGTTGTTTTTTATTACTGTATACTGCCAGGTTGCGGGGGTGGGGATGGTGTTCTTGTGAGCCAGAAGGTAATTAATAATCAATCAACTGCTTAGGGGCTTACAAAAAAACGACAACAACTATCTCTTATTTCCCAAAGGCCACAGCACCATAATGATTTTGTGATTTTATTCCACCACCACAAGGGATGAAATGTTTACAAGATAACTGAGTTATCATCACCCATGTCCATTTAGCTTAAATATTTTTTCACCCAACCAGCCCATCCTCTCCTCCCCATTTCCATTCCTGTTTTCACGTCGCATGTCATTTGCATTAGGATGTGATTTGTACTTAGATAGATAGCGGTTGAGCTTGCACAGTCTTTTGGAAAATTGAGGCCTGGCCCCGACACACAGCTTCTGTTTTGCTTCGTGCGAGACAGCCAAGAGTATAATCAGAGCATGCATTTTGAATAACAAAAGATGCCAAGGAGACTGACTCACTGTTTCCGATTTAATTAGCTTGGATCAGGATGTGGGGCTCATAAAGACATATTGGGAAGGGGGACTTTATATGACACAATTATTCACAGAGTCCGTGGGCCTCAGTTTTGCTTTGCCTTGTCTCAGACTTCCAATCTCCTAAGCATGATGTTTTGTCTGGCTGCAGCCAACCAATAACCTTTTCCTTAATGGTGTATCAGGTTTTGCTTCTGATGAGCTGCTAAAGATGAACAAATCAACCTATTCCCATGTCAGCTCTACGTGCTTTCAGTCGTAAGTCTGCTCTACCCCCTTTTTTCTTTTTAAAAGACATAACATTTAAAATGTGTGTTTTAATTGCATGGAGCTTTCCTTTACGTATGCACTTTCCCTTAAAATATACATTTCATATGCAGTTCCCTCCCTAAAAATAAGCACCTTTGAATGCATTTTCTGTGAGGAGAGTAGGATGAGGTTATATCCTTAACCAAAACTGTATTGCAAACTTTGGAGCAGTGCACAAAGTTAATTAAGAAGTGCATTCTGATTTGCAGATAAGTCCAGGGACTGCAAATTAGCTAGGTGAGCATTAAAATATGGACTAAGCTAAATTCTCCTCCAAACCTTACACATTGCAATGCCAAGAATATTGCTCTTTGCCTGATCCAAAGATGGATATGGGCTGGCACTTTCTCTTTTCAACAATGCATAGCAGTCAACTTTTCCCTTTTCTTGGGAGGAATCCTATTCGGAATAAGGGAATTTCCCTTAAAAAAAGGGAAATGTTGACAGCTATGCAACAATGTATTATTTACTTCCTTACTTACAGACTTCTAGTCTGCCTTTCACACACACACCACAATACACCTTACAGATAATTGTCATAAAAAACTATAAATTCAACAATATGAGCAAAGCAGTAAAAATAAATAAATAAATAACAGCACATCTTAAAACAGAACAAGCCAGTTGGCACACAGAGAAATGAACAATAACACCCTTCTGAACTAAGGTCACGACTACACCATACATTTAAAGCACATTTATAGTACAGTACATAGCTCCCCCAAAAGAATCCTGAGAACTGTAAGTTTACCCCTCACAGAGCTACAATTTCCATAACTCTTACCAAATTACAGTTCCCAGAATCCTTTAGGGAAAGCAGGGGGAAATAAAAATTTTGAAATTGAAAAATATGCCATTGCTGTTTTTTTCCAGCGCCCTTAGAGATTGAAAGGCATTTTGTTACTTTAGTAACAAAGTATTATGTATAACTTGGCTAGCCATTAAATTATTATGTTTGTTATTTTAAAAATACAATGAATTCAGTTAATAATTAAACATTGAATTTACTTTATTTATTTTAAAAAAATGTTTGTTTGATTGATTGATTGATTGATTGATTGTTTATACCCTGTCTTTCCCCCAACAGGATTTATTTCTAGCTTTAATTAGAAATACAAGTTACTGTAGTCATGATGATTAACTTCAGTGGGTCTTACTCTGAGTAGGGTTAGCACTGAATACTACGCAATGTCTCCTACAGTCCTCTAGAGCAGCTGTTTTGGGACTACAACTCCCATCAGTGAGGGTCAGGGATGTCAGTGTCAGGGATGATGGGAGTTGTAGTCCCAAAACAGCCGGAGGGCCGAGTTTGGGGATGCCTGCTTTAGAGTATCAAGCAGACTTCAAGCACTCATTTCCACAAAAAGAGCCATGAAAACAAGCCAAGATTCAATTAATATGACTTGAAATGTAATCAATTCATGTTGCAACTCATACTTCCCTGCTACAAATTTGTATCTGACAAGGGAAGGCAACTGAGCTTTGAGCAGTTCTTGCCCATGATGTAAATTATTGCCAAGAAGAAGAATCGGGAATGGGCTGCGTTGAGGATTATGTGGAAGGGCTGAGGGGTTTCAGCAAGGTGGGGAATGACTCAGTCATGGGACTGAAAATACATCATATGATTGTCACCCTAGGAGAGATGATGGAGGAAGAAATAGCGTTGCTTGTGGCAGGCCATGAAGACAACAATGACTGCAGTAACTGGCCAATCAGTTGCTTTGGCTGAAGATCACCTTTAGCTTCTCCTGTGAACCTCCTCCAACTAATCCTTAGATTACAGTGGTACCTAGGGTTACATATGCTTCAGGTTACATACGCTTCCGGTTACACACTCCGCTAACCCAGAAATAGTGCTTCAGGTTAAGAACTTTGCTTCAGGATGAGAACAGAAATTGTGCTCTGGCAGCGCGGCGGCAGCAGGAGGCCCCATTAGCTAAAGTGGTGCTTCAGGTTAAGAACAGTTTCAGGTTAAGAACGGACCTCCAGAACGAATTAAGTACTTAACCCAAAGTACCACTGTATCTGGTTCTGAAACTACTTTTGCTCCCCTCTACTCTAACCTCTTGGTTCAGTCCTCAGGGCAGGGGCTAAGGAAAGGAAGACAAAAATTTTGTCTGAAGGCAGGAAAGCAAACTGATGGCTTGTCTTTCATCACTTTATTTCCAGAAGTGCTCAGCTTATTTCTTCCTCTCGGTTGCTTTAATAAGCTGTTCCCCCAAAATGATAAAAAATAATATGAGGAGTGAAGAAAAATCAATTTGAAATTGCATGTTACCTGAATGAGGACATACTGAAGGTGTGTTAGAGCATAGATAAACAGAGATATACAGTGGTGCCTCGCAAGACGAAATTAATTCGTTCCGCAAGTTTTTTCTTCTTGCGAGTTTTTCGTCTTGCGAAGCACGGTTTCCCATAGGAATGCATTGAAAATCAATTAATGCGTTCCTATGGAAACCGCTTGCCAGGCTGGCGGTGCGGAGAAGGGCTTTTCTCCCCACCGCAAGCCTTCAGGACAGGTACGGGAACAGAGGGGAAGGGGCGCAGCGCTTCTCCTCTGTTCCCGGGGCTTGCGGTGGGAGGAGGGTTTTTCCTCCCCACCGCCAACATTCAGAACAGCATTCTGAATGTTGGCGGTGGGAAGGAAAACCCTCCTCCCACCGCAAGTCTTCAGGACAGCCATCCGAAGGCTGGCGTGGGGAGAAGGGCTTTCCGCCCCACCGCCAGCCTTCGGAGCAGCCTTCCGAAAGCTGGCGCGGGGAGAAGGGCTTTTCTCCCCACCGCCAGCCTTCGAAGGAGCCTTCCGAAGGCTGGCGCGGGGAGAAGGGCTTTCCACCCCACCGCCAGCCTTCGGAGGAGCCTTCCAAAGGCTGGCGGTGGGGAGAAGGGCTTTTCTCCCCACCGCCAGCCTTCGGAGGAGCCTTCCAAAGGCTGGCGCGGGGAGAAGGGCTTTCTGCCCCACTGCCAGCCTTCGGAGGAGGTCCGAGGACAGTGGGGAAGAAGCGCTGCGCTTCCCCGCTGTCCCGGAGATTTCCCTATGGGCTTTCGTCTTGCAAAGGAAGCCCATAGGGAAATTCGTTTTGCGAAGCACCTCCAAAATGGAAAACCCTTTCGTCTAGCGGGTTTTCCGTCTTGCGAGGCGTTCATCTTGCGGGGCACCACTGTATATAACTATAGCTATAGATGAGATAGAGGTAGAGGTAGAGGTAGAGGTAGAGGTAGAGGTAGAGGTAGAGGTAGAGATAGAGATAGAGATAGAGATAGAGATAGAGACAGAGACAGAGACAGAGACAGAGACAGAGACAGAGACAGATAGACTGTAGATATATAAAAACTGTGAATCTGGTCCTCTTCTCAAGCAAGATCTGCTCCCTTTGGAACCTTTCCTGACCTCTGAGGCTGAAGAAGAACAAACTAAAGTAGTAACAAAAACATGATTGCCTGCCAAGGAAAAGGAGTTCCTGCTAAAGGGCTGAAACAATAAATCTGAATTCCCAGAGGGAGTCTGTCGTATTTCCTCCTGTTCTTTATCAAGCTCCCAAAAATAAGCAGGACTGGGCAGTGGCCATTCATATGGGGAAAGAGTTTGGTGCTTTACTGCCTTTGGAAAAGGAATGCCTGCAGCACAGAGAACAAGCACTATGGAGCTGTTGGGCAGAGTCCTCCTCTCTGTGGCTTTGTTGACCTGCTGTGTCCACGGTAATGGTACCTTCCTCTTTGCTACTCTTTTCTGGCTTGGTTGCTTGCTTGCTTGCTCGCTCAGAGCAGCTGGGGACAAGTAGAGGTTCCTGGCTAGGAAAAGGTTTGCCTGCTATACTGCTTTTTCTTGGGCTATACTAGAGAGTGCTTCATTGCCACACATGCATGGACTGGCTGATTGCATGACGAGAGAAGGAAGGAAGAAGGTTATTTCTTATGGATCTCAGTGTATCCAGAGAATAATATGTCTTGCTGGTCAGCTCTTCTGGAGCTCTAGTATTTGAGAGTGGGCAGAAAAATCTGATTTATTTACCTATTGCATAGGCATGGTCACTTAGCCTAATTCACCACAACTGGTAGCTCCTTGAACACATCATACCTCCTGGAGATTAAGCCCATCAGACCTTTTATTATAAGCAAAGAATAAGGCTGCATTTCTAAGCACACTTACTAGGAACTAAGCGCCTTTGAAGGTAGCAGAAATTGCTTGTAAATACACATGCAGATATTTGTACTTTTAAGAGCAGTAAGTATTGTTCAAAAGAGATTGAAACAGGTAGAGGAGTAAAACTGAGAGGGGAGTGTTGCCTTATTGCAGTGTCATTTTCTAATTTTGTTCTTTTTTAATTTTTAATTTTGAAGGAAAAGGGACAAGGAGAATAAGAAATAAACACACAGATTAACACAGAGATATCATTGGGACTATGCAGATCTAGGATTCTTTCTTATTTTAACTTTGGGTTCTAATCATTGTATATCATTCAATCAGTTTTTGCAGTCTGTAGTACAGCATTGTTGTGTTTTTTACAGTCCACAGTATTCAATTTTTAAGCAAAACAAAGGCTGATAACCAGAGAACAACTGGAGCTGTTATTTGAAAAGACAGTAATTCCATTTGATGCTAGGAAATGTTGTTTTTTGCAGAAGGTGCTGTTTTGTGCAGTTGTCTCCTTTAAAAAGATGCAAAGTCTATACCCTTTCACAGATATATTATAAATAGACCAGTTGATTGAATGGTTACTAACCATGTAGCCGAATGCCTGCTGCTAAGTAATCACAAGTATTGGATCAAAGTCTTTTCCTCGGCTTACTCATTAGAATGGAAATAAACAGAAGCTTGGTGTGGCATAACCCATGTTGTTGGGCAGGCTTGCTGCTGTTCAAAATGCTGACAAGGAGGTTGGCACCAATGGTATCATCACTGAAAGATCTGCTTTCAAACCCATGTCATGTCAGCATATACTCTGAAAATCCTCATTGGAGCCCCATTGGTGTCCTTCAGCATTTAGAAGAAGGAGCCCTGATGCCATGGTTAAACTTTGAAGGGGTTGTATGACTTCTGCAATTCAAGATGGAAAGGAGTCAATAGCAGCAGACACAGCTCGGTGTCCTGGTTATGAGAAAGTAGGGGTGGGGAAATTGGTCAATTTCACTTCTTCCAGTCTTCAGCTTTCCACATTTCCTCATCAGTTTGCAAACTCTTTTTTAAAAAAAATCCTCAAGAAAATCAAAAGTCAAAGCATCCCAAGAGGTGTTGAAATTTCGGGAGGTTGGATAGTTACAGTGGAATGGTCTTGAGGGTGGGCTGCACTTTCTTATTTTTATTTATCATTATTAATTTGTTTTAAAAAATCAAAAGCATTTTAGTGCTAATTTATGCCAATATACATGTGTTTGTATGCAAGTTTGCCTAATACAGTGGTACCTCAGGTTAAGTACTTAATTCGTTCCGGAGGTCCGTTCTTAACCTGAAACTGTTCTTAACCTGAAGCACCACTTTAGCTAATGGGGTCTACCGCTGCTGCCGTGCCACCTGAGCACGATTTCTGTTCTCATCCTGAAGCAAAGTTCTTAACCCAAGGTACTATTTCTGGGTTAGCGGAGTCTGTAACCTGAAGAGTCTGTAACCCGAGGTACCACTGTATACCATTTTTGTTGAGCAATTCCCCCCATTATATGCACTTTTGTACATGTTACTTGGCTGCAGAACTGCATTGAAAAATTCAGAGAAGCATGGCTTTTGAAAGATGACTTGCGTTGGTTCATGTATTGTTTCAGCAAGAGCAAGTGCAAAGATAGGTTTACCTTTAAATACAAATGAAATCTAATTCCCCCCACCATCCCCCACTGCAACCTGGAAAGTGCCCCCTGTTGGTTCTTGATGTTTCTCCCCTGCTGTGGCCATGCTTCATTTTCTACATATCTCTCTTCCTTCCAAATCAATGGCTGCACCTTCCCCCCCCCCTCCCCAAACTGGTGAGTAATTACTACAGGTTGGGGAGGTATATTTCAGCCTGGGCAGGCCTTCTCTATTAGAGCTTCTTCCTAATTAAGTTCAGAGTGGAAGGGTAGCCAAATGACAACTTTGGATAGTGACTTAACCCAAACTGCCCAATGCTGAGTTTCATGACACTCCACATCCAAAACGAACAGCCTATGCCAAGGATGGAGAACTTGGAACTCTTCAGTTGTTGATGGACTACAACGTCCACCATCCCTGACCTTTAACCATGCTGACTGGATCTGATGGGAGTTGTTGTTCAACAGCATCAGTGGGGCAACCAGTTCCCCACCCCTGTGCTATTATTTGAATGGAGGGGCTTGCATTTTCAAGCCCCTTCCCCTCTGCAAATACGTAGAGGTAAAGGGACCCCTGACCATTAGGTCCAGTCATGACCGACTCTGGGGTTGCGGTGCTCATCTCACTTTATTTGCCGAGGGAGCCGGCATACAGCTTCCAGGTCATGTGGCCAGCATGACTAAGCCGCTTCTGGTGAACCAGAGCAGCGCACGGAAACGCCATTTACCTTCCTGCTGGAGCGGTACCTATTTATCTACTTGCACTTTGATGTGCTTTTGAACTGCTAGGTGGGCAGGAGCTGGGACCGAACAACGGGAGCTCACCCCGTCGCAGGGATTCGAACCGCCAACCTTCTGATCAGCAAGCCCTAGGCTCTGTGGTTTAACCCACAGTGCCACCCGCGTCCCTTGCAAATACATACCCCATCCCTAATTGTACATAAAGATATTTAAATTGTGTGGACAATGCCCCTAGCAATTAGTAACCATTGTCCTCAGTTCTTCTCTTCCTTGTTGGCATAAATTAAAGAAATATTAAAACTACTTTAGGAATAATTCAGTTCTTAAGACATGCTGCTAATAAGCAAAACCATTCACACAATTACCCTAATCCTATTTGTGTTGACCTAGTAGCATCTTCCATATTTTTCATTAATTAGAGATTAAAATGACCTGACCTACTTAGGGATATTACCCAGCTCTTTGAAAGGCAGTATATATAAAAAAATACACACATACACACATATTCCTTCTTTGAATATATTTTCCACAGCTTTGTCCAATCAAGGTTTTTAATTTATATGTCTTGAATGCCAAGGGGTTTAGCTATTCTCTCTCTCTCTTCATTGCAGGCTGATGTAATGGGCCTCACCACATGGTTATTTTGGGTGATATTCCATTTAAACGAATGCTATGGCTGTTTAACAAAAATAAAAACCCACCCTATTGCTCTGTGTAATGGTCATCCCATTTCCCTTTATCTAGTTTCCATCCTTCTTTGGTTTTTGGCATTCTGATGCTTTGTGGGGTTTTTTTTGAAATTGTCATCCTTAGCTGGGCTTCAGAAGTCATATTGAGTCATATTGAGTCATATTGAGTCATATTGAGAAAGGGCACACCCTGCTAAGAATGGGTGACCCAACTGCATCCCCACGAGTCATTGCTTTTGATATTCAGTAATAGCCATGTGTGGCGCTGTGGGTTAAACCACAGAGCCTAGGACTTGCCGATCCGAAGGTCAGCGGTTCGAATCCCCAGGACAGGGTGAGCTCTCGTTGTTCTGTCCCAGCTCCTGCCAACCTAGGCCAACCTAGCAGTTCGAAAGCATGCCAAAAAGTGCAAGTAGATAAATAGGTACTGCTCCGGCAGGAAGGTAAACGGCATTTCCATGCACTGCTCTGGTTCGCCAGAGGTGACTTAGTCATGCCGGCCACATGACCAGGAAGCTGTATGCCAGCTCCCTTGTCCAATACAGTGAGATGAGCGCCGCAACCCCAGAGTCAGTCACGAACTGACCTAATGGTCACGGGTCCTTTTACCTTTTAATAGCCATGTATAACATTCTACTAGATGTTTTTTACAAGCATGGGCTTCCTTTACAAAGCTCTGCATGCAGCAGGCTGTTATCTCTGCCATTTTATTCTAAGTAGCCGCATAGAAAATGTTGGAAGCTGCCTGATACCAAGTCCACACCTTCCAACGCGACACAAGGAAAAACCAGGATGCCATCTTCTGGGGCCGCATTCCCATGCAAGTCATGTGACCTGCATGAGATCGTGGCCCTAGGAAAAGTACTTTTCGGGGATGAGATTCCATCCTGAAAGAGCACAAGAGCACAGGGCCCAAAATGGCCATAATAATTTAAAATTCACAATTAAAAACAGTTAAATTAGGTTACTGTCACAAGAATAGGCTGGGTCCTGAAAACACACGACTCCAGCGTACAAGAACGAGGCTAAATCCCAGGTTAGGGCATCTGGTGAGTTTGGGGTTTTTTCCACTCAGCCTAAGTCTGTCTCTCTGGATATCACAAAAAAGAGCCCTCCACAGCTTTTGAAATGGCTTTACCATAATCCTTTGGGCTGGCCAAAGTGTGCTCACCTGAACAAGTAGATCTTTTATATGGAAACTACAAGTGATTTTTTGCTGAGGGGACTAGTTGCACACAGAGAATGCTGTTCAGCGCGAGAGACTGTGGTGGAAGTGCCCTTTCTGCTCCTTCATCAAGGCTGCTCACCCCTGCTGCCCAAGAATTTCAGGTAGCTTATCTTTCTGCGAGTTTAACTAAGAAGAGAGAGCCCTGACCATCCATCAAAATAAACTTCATTTCAATGGGCGTGGGGGAGAGAGAGTGATAATGTCAAGAGCTTGGATTCATTATGCAATGGAGCCCTTTTTCTTCCAGGAGGGCAAAGCAAAGCAATGTCAGGAGATGCCTCATACTCTTTGTTCACCCAGCTCAATACAATCTGCTTTGGCATCAGCTCTCCAGGGTCTCAAGCATACATCTTCCCCTTCTTTGCTACTTGGTATTTTTCTGTGGAGGTATCAGAGACTGAACCTTGCACCTTTGGTTTGAAAAGCATATGCTCTGTCACCAACCTGTGGTCCTTCCTACCTCATAGACGTCCATCAGACATTACTTTGTTTCTTCATTTAGCTATCTTCTACCAAAGGCTGCTCACATGTAAAAAAATTCCTTCCAGTAGCACCTTAAAGACCAACTAAGTTAGTTCTTGAATTTTTTTATTTTGACTATGGCAGACCAACACAGCTAACTATCTGTAACTGCTCACATGTAATCATCATCTGGAATATTTGAAGTTCTAGGTGTGTATTTTCAGTGTCCTGTAATGTGCCATATTCCACATTTGTGTACATAGTTTGGGGGACGGGACCCAGACTAACCTGGGTCATGGCTCAGTGGCAACACATCTGGCTTGCATTCAGAAGGTCCCAGGAAAACTAGATAGACCAGTAGACAGACTCTTGCAAGGCAGGTTCCTACGTTCCTTTGTTTACAAGGGAAGGACCATGGTAGAGCATCTGCATTGCTGCCATCTTCCTTGTGGGTCCCTGCAGGAGTGCTGAGGTTTCACATTGCAGATTAGCAGCCAGAACCTTTGATGTAACCTGAAGCTATGTATTTCATAAAAGTGTACAAGCAGAGATGCCCCCTGACAGTAACATTCCCTTCCCCGATCTAGGATATTTTGACGTGTGATGCAGCTGTTCATATACACTCAGAGCACTTTGTACGTACGTTGTTCTTTTTTTAAAAAAAATATTTATTTGGTTTCTCAAATTAAACTTTTACTGTCACATGTCCAACTTACAACATAAAAACAAGATTCCAAGGAATCTCCTTGACTTCCCTCCTCCCCTTTGTGGGTTCTCTTGTTAATCATTTCCTCCTGCACCTTTTATGATAATCCAAAGCCTTTTACCTCCAAAACTCACCATTAAACTACAAGTGATATTCCAATCCTACTAATGATTTTAACTGTTTACAATGGTTTCTAAGATAAGTTATGATTTTTTCCCATTCCCTATTAAAATCTTGCTCTTCCTGATTTCTGATTCTTCTGGTCATTTTGGCCATTTCGGCATAATCCATCAACTTGATCTGCCATTCTTCTCTAGTAGGGGCTTTATCTTCTTTCCATCTCTGGGCCAATAACATCCACACAGCCGTGGTCGCATACATAAATAGTCTTATCTGCTCCCTTGGGATTTCAGCACCTAGAATTCCTAAAAGGAAGGCTTCAGGGGGTTTTTTAAAAGAAAATGTTACTTTAAACATTTTTTTTCAACTCATTATATATCATTTCCCAAAATTCTTTTTACTACCACATTTACCACCACATATGATAAAAGGTGCCTTCTTTTTCCTTACATTTCCAGCATACATTTGATCCCGTTTTATACATTTCTGCTAATTTACTAGGAGTTAAATACCAGCAGTACATCATTGTCATAAAAAAAATTCTTTCAACGTGTAACATACTGTGAATTTTAAATCCCAATTCCATAACTTCTCCCATGCTGTAAGTTGTATATTATACCCAAAGTCTCTTGCCCAGTATAGTATATACATTGTTCAAAGACTCATTTTAATGGCAGTCACAGGATGAGCCCAGACAGGGGAGCCAAGAGGCTGAGGGCCCTCCCAAAAAATTCAAGGAGAAGGCTGAGCCCCCTCAATATTCCACAGCGACCGCGCACATGTTGGGCATGCATAACATGCAACGTGCTCACATCACTCACACACACCGCATGGCATGCTCGCGTCACTCACGCAAGCCATGTGGCATGTGGTCAACACATCAGCACATCACATGGCATACGAGAGTGACATCAGCACGTCACATGGCATACGCGAGTGACATCAGCATGTCACATGGCCCCAGCCCCCTCAATCATGGGGGCAAGCCAGCACGCTTGAGCCCAGAGATCACCTCTTTGTCCAAGCAGCCACTAAACTTTAGACTCAAGTTTTCACTTTCTGGAGAAAACTGAGCATAAATAAGTCTGTAAACAGGAGCGAGCAGCCATCTCGGGGAGGGGGGGGGAAATGCAGTTGGAACCACAGTAATAACTCCTGACATGCTACCTCAGTTCACACTAACTGTTCCTCATATGGAGAAAGGTTGCCATATCCGCGAACATGTCTGTGTGATGGTGTGGAGGAATTCAGCAGAGAAGCTGTTAGGTAAAGGCAACCCTATCATTTCTACTAACTGACACGTTCTGAAACCATTTGCCAATCAAAACACAGCCATCCTTTGAAATTCTCACTTCTCCAAATGTTGTACAAAAATGCATGATATAGGGCAACGTGTGCACAGAAATGCATATATCAGTGCAAACAACGTGCAAAAATACGTTATATTTGCTTTGCTAAAATGTGTGCATGAGGCAAAAGTGCATTGAAAACATGTATATTGGGAGACGTTTGCACTAAAATGCGGTTGGAATTTCATTAGGATCTTTGGGGGGGGGGGTGAGGAAATGCCACAAACTGATGTAGAAATGTGCAGAACCTAGCTAAAGACTGGGGTGGTGGGAGAAACTAAGAAGAACCAAAATGGACAGATTTGCGCAGGTAAGAGAAGTCAGCGGATAGAGTGGGGGAAACAGCTCTTCTGTTGTGTAGCAAACGATGGGCGGTGTTCTTTTTGCATTATTCGGTCGTATCTCAGTGTGTTGCTGGCTTGACCTTGCAGCTGCGACTGTAATGCTCATATTTTTAGCATATCCTGTTATCTTTCACACACTCCCTGCAGCCACACCCTCACTGCACTTCTCCCCCTGACACATTCCTGGAAGTGACTGCATTGGGATCAGGGAACAGAGACGGACTCCCACACGAAGCTTTCCGTGGGAATGTTGCTAGTCACTTCCACCAGGGATGGCAAATCCCTGCCGAATCCAGCCCAAGAGAGCCTTTCCTCTCAATGCTTGAAGAGATGAAGCTGTTGCAGCTAAAGGGATATCAGAAAAGCACAGGCTGGGGGAGGAATAAGCAGGTGACTGCTAAATAGAGGAGGCCATGAGAGGACGGGCAATCTTTCTATCACTGTAACAAATAAGGGGAACAAATGAGCGGAAGGGCCATAGCTCAGTGGATAGAGCATCTGCCTGGCAAGTGGAAGGTCCCAAGTTCAATCCCCGGTATCTCCAGGTAGGGCTGGGGAGACCCCTATCTAAAACCCTGAATAGCTGCCTCCAGTCAGTGTAGAAAATACTGAGCTAAAGGACCAATGGTCTGACTCAGAATAAGACAGTTTCCTAGATTTCTATGACAGCCTTCCCCAACATGAGCCTTCTAGATGCATACATACAGTCCAGCAACATCTGGGGGAACCACCCTTGAATTAAAGCAGGCATGAGGAGCCCTGGTCATCCCTGGTCATTGGCCATGCTTGCTGGGGCTGATGGGAGTTGCAGCTCAGCAACATCTGGAAGACCACAGGTTCCTCTCACCTGGATTAAAGGATTAGTCCCATCCCTAAGCAAAATAGCTGACTTGTTGGTAACCACTCTGTGAATGCTCCTAGACAGACATTCATTGTTGACTCTGCTGCTTGTGTGTGCAATTGTTGTTGGGGGTTTTTGCAGCATCCACACAATACTGCTGACATCAAAATGCCAACCCTATTCCTCCCCAGACCATTCCAGATCTACCCTTTCCAGGGAAAACCTCTCTCTCTCTCTCTCTCTCTCTCTCTCTCTCTCTCTCTCTGTGTGTGTGTGTGTGTGTGTGTTGCCAACATTTCCAATATGAAGCCCCCCTTGGAAGCCTCCTTCCCTCATCATTGCTCTTTGTCATCAGCTTGCTCCTCATCATCCTTGCTCTTCATCATGGATGGAGAGCTTTATTTGGAGCTCTGGAGTGGACCATAGGAGTAAAGTTCTCCCTCTGGTCCACTCTGAGGCACCTAGTCCAAGTGGCACCACTGGGAGAGTAAATGGCTATCTTTCACTTTCTTACTAGTATTATTATTTATTAAATCTGCATACCGTCCTTCATCTGCAGATCTCATTGCACAGGATGTGTCCTGGCTGAAGTGGGGACCACGTTTTTGAAAGACCCGCCCATTTCTTCACTACCTATAGGAAAGGGTTACTGACATAAATAGTAAGCCTGATAAGATAGGGAAACAGGGCACAAAACTTCAGGTAGAGATATCAGAGAATTATGCAAAAGAAAAAGACATTGCTGTTGTCTGTGTGTTCACATCTGCAGTTGACATTTGTAGTTAGAAATGGAAATCAGTTAAGTGGCTACGATTGTTATTCATTGATATAATTGTTTTAAGTTCATACATAATTAACTATGGGGGTTTTTCTACATAGATGTTCCCTTTACTTTGAAATTAATGTAAGTTATAGAAGTTACATAAATACTTAATTTAAGTAACTTACATTACATAGTGGACAGTGAGATGAATAATGCAATATTGGAAGAAACTGAACTGCAGCAGACCAGAAACAGCACCGATTGTGATTAATACAGGTTGGAACAGGAATTGCTGCCTTCTTACATCTCTACCTCTAGGCTGCAATCCTGTCTACATTTACCAGGGAGCAACCCCCATCTTACTGAGTGTGACTTTATTCAGAGTAAACATGCACAGGATTGCTCTACACATCATTTAAGAGGGAATAAGCTATTAAAATGTGAACTTAAAAATTGTCCCCCAACAAATCAGGGGCCTTAACAATAAACAAAGTCTCGGAAATGACACGCTCTTGAAGGGAGAGGCTCACAACTAAAGTTGCTTAAAATCCTATAAACTTCAGCTTCTTCTATAGATGCAAACCAGCCTTTTCATCCATTCATGAAGTAATAAGATGGTTCGAATGTCACATAATTTTCTCTGCCTATGTGATTTCCCCAAACATCTCCTCCTGTGCTGCTATATATTTTCTGCAATAAGGATTGCAATTTACATTGCACATTTGCACCGAAAAATTCAGACCTGTCATCACTGGCAATGGCTTTTTCTGTGTCTGGGTTTGCTACTATAATTTGCTTTTCACACTGTAATAACTGCCATATAATTAAGCTTTTCATAGTGGATTGACCCCTTGCACAGCAAAGTCAATGTGTTGAGAACAGGGGCACTTAAGTCTATTTACTGGAAAGAAATTATACGAAGCCCAGCTCTCCATATGTTTAGCCTAGCTTCTTTTGGCTATGCAGCCATGCTATCGACTTCTGCTTATAGGTGCAAGTCCAGGAAAAAGCTTCCACTTAAAGGCACCGCCCAATTCCTGTTCCTGCTTTAGAGAAGAAAAAGAGAGAGAGTACAATTTTCATAAAGAGGAAGCAAACTATTGCTCTTTCTGCAAACTGGTCTTTTCCTAAAATTACAAACCTGGTATCTCCTACTGTAGCTGTGAAATCATCATAATTTCAGTAAGGAATATCAGCAAAACACAACTAGCAACTGCCCACATTTTAACGAAAGGAGGATGGAAAAGATCAAAGTTGTAAAATTCCCCCCCCCCCAAAATGGACAAGCTGCCCCGAACACATTCCAGTACTGGTAGATAATAGGGAAATGCACCCAAATGGTGATTGGAATGGTAGCGCCTTATACCATTAAATAAGTGATGAGCTATAACAGAAATGGTTAATCAATAAACCATCAAAGGAAAGCATTACCAACTGTTCAAACAGCTGCTCAGCAGAATGCCTTCTGCTTTCATGGCATTGCCTCTGAGTGCTAATTCTTCATTTGACAGAGATTGTTGAGAACAATGATTAACACTCATACTTATGTGTGTGTGTTTTTAAATCTTCAGGAGACATAAATACAACAACCAGCAAGCCCCAAACAACTCCTGGTAAGCAACAACCCTTTATTGTCTTATTTTTAACCATCTCTTGAGAACAGGCCCATACATTAGAGTGGCTTTGTTCCAGAAAAAGCAACTTTTCCCCTGTTGCTGTTTATCAGCAAAGCACATCATTGGTCCCTGCTGATTCTGGGCTTAACTATGATGGTGCAGGAGAGCCAGTGCAGTCAGCTTAGTGGTTACAGTGTCAGGCTAAGATCAGAAAGATCTGGTTTAAATCACTTCTCGTGCCCAGGGTGAGTATTCACTATCTCTTCCCAACCTACTTCACAGAGCTGTTGTGGGGATAAAAGAGTGAGGAGAGAACCATATATACATAACCTTAAGCAGGGTATAATGTAAATAACAGGAGTAATAGTAATAGTAAATATGTAATGCCTTGCTTCCTCTGTCATTCTCAAGGATTGTCAGAACTCCAGGGGGTCACTAACTTTCAGAAACCCTTGTTCTTGCAATCTGGGGTGCTCATATCATCACTGATCCTGTCTTTTAGTTTGTTTTATTTCTCCAGGTATTCCTTTTACGCTCCCACAACCTTCCTTTAGCATAGGTCCCCTGCCTTATGAAATCCCTTCTCAACAATTATTATTAAGATGGCTGTTTAGTGTAACATTAATCTGAACTGCAAGATAAATCACAACAATGAATGCTTAATGTTATTTGTACAGGATCAACCACAACTATCTCAGCAACTAAAGGTAAGCTATATAATTGTATACAATTGTCTGGAATTTTAAAGTCACTGCAAATCATTTATACTAATTCATGTAAACAATCGTTTTTAGCTTACTTCAGTGTCCATTGAAGGGTCCACTCGATTGGGTTAAACGCCTTTGCATTTGGTTTCCATTGCGTTCATTTGCAAGGACTTTGCTTCAAGGTTTCCATTTCAGATCGAAATGGATATATATATATATATATATGGAGAAGTTGGAAATTAGTGTTATAGTACATGTAACAGGCAGGCTCCTTACTGTGGAGGTGAGAGGAATCCAATGGAAGAGGAGATATAATATTCAAAAGTGAAACATGATAGGGCAATGGAGTCTGCTCCATTAGGGCAAATGGGCACTGCCCTACTAACCTTGATTTCACGAAGCCCACTTGTCTGCCTTCTGACTTGCAACCAGTCCTTATCTCCAGATAAGGTCCAGGCAGAAAGTACTATTTGTAGATCTCTGGGTTATTTGTAGTTAATGACCAATAACATCTGACTCCCAGTGGTTCAAAAATAGCACCAGCCTTTCTCCCCGAATTAGGCCTCTAATTTGTGGGGTGGGGGACTATGATTTTTTTGTGAAAGAACTATGACCTCATTTCTGGTACTGAAGACAAAGTCTTGGGCGGAGAGATCCTTTGTTCTTTCATTCTAAGTGTATATATGCCCTTCTTACGTTTTGATACAGCTGGTATTTGGGTTTGTGGGTGGGAAGCTGATCTTATAGGTTGGCAGTTCACCCAACCCTGCTTTAGATAATGATCAAGAATACAGAAGTGAATTTTGAAGCATGCACTCACACCCACCATTCATATTTTCATAATAAAGCTGATACCAATTTGCAGTTAACTAGGATATCTTAGGGAACACTTTCTCTCAAATAGATCTGTCCAGTCACTAAGGTCTTCTTCCTGGGGCTACTTTTCCAAATTTTAAAAAACAAGGTTCTCTACTTAAATCATGATTTGTGTGCAGGAGTAGCTTGTCCCTCAAGTATCATGGTATGAAGACCTTTACTTCTCAAATAAAGTACAGCGAAATTGAAGGGTATTGTAACTTCAGAGGCCAATAAAAATTGTCAAATGCCTGGCTGAGCTCAGGAAGAGAATAGATTTTATTTTATTTTTTAAAAGGTATATTAAAGCAGTAAAGACACAGCGGTTTCATATACCAAAACCGCTCTCTTCATCTCCGAATACAAGCACAAAAGGGACAGGCAATGCTGCGAGATGGAACATTTGGCATGGTATATTTGAAATATGCTTTCAGGTAACTTTTATTTGAAATGCAGCATATATTGCCATGAGATATTACCGTGTTCCAAAAGACCATCGGTCAACATATCTGAACCTTCTCCTTTCCCTCAAGCAGACTAGGTTGTTTTTAATAATAAAACTCATTTTGCTTTACCTTACCCTTCTCATAGCAAGCCAAGAAACCTCTTCCTCTTCCACGACCACAAGCAAAGCTGAAACTGCAGGTAATTTCTTCAACATTTGAATTATTTTTTTTGCATGTGATTTTCTTCTTCTAGCTTCTGCTCTTTGATTAATCCATATCAGATGCTTTCCGCATGGGGTGCTGCACATAAAACCCTGTTTCACTGTGAAAGTGAGTTACAGTGAAGTTTGAAGAACGCATTCTATATCTTGGCCACATCTGCACCATACATTTAAAGCACTCCTACACCACTTTAACAGTTCCAAAGAATTATGGGAGCTGTAGCTCGTTAAGGGTGCTAAGACCCCTCCTGCCCTACCAGAGGTACCATTTCCAGTTGCCTGGGAAGCAAGATTGATTGTTAAACCACTCTGGAAACTATACACCTATGAAGAGAATAGGGTTTCCTAATGACTCTCATCATCTTTAGCAAACAGCAGCTTCCAGGATCCTTTGGGGGAAATCATGACTGTTTAAAGTAGTATAATACTGCTTCAAATGTAGGGTGTGGATGTGGACTTAGATTATGATTAATAATTATTATTATTATTGCTGCTGCTGTTGACCTACAACTCCCATCATTCCCATCCATGCTGGTTACAATGGTCAGGCCTGATGTGGGTTATAGTTCAACAACATCTGTGGAGGGACCCAAGCTTAGACAGTTGTCAGGATTTGGGGATATGGCTCTCCCCCCCCATTGGCCGTGGATAAGCAGGACAAAGCTAAAAGAGTCACTTACCATTTAAAGAGTCTTTAATGATCACAGCAAAACAACACAGCCATTCTCGGAATGAAGGTGTTCCAATTAAGGTTTATACCCACTTTCCCCCTTGTCACTTCCGCTTCTTACAACCTGATCTCACAACCACTGTGCTTTTTGTGTAGCCACTTTATCTTCTCTCATTGACCTTGGACTGATAGGCTGGACACTTTCCAGCGAAAGAGAGTCTGTTAGCCCTCTCTCTTCCTGTTCTTCTTTACTTAGCTGTTCAACACCCCCCCCCCAGTTCTTCCCAACTTTTGTCTTCAGAACTATGCCCCTCTGCAAACCACTGTTCCAAATCTGTACTGTTCCATTGCTCCTGGGCAGCTTCTGGATCCTGGGCAGGAGCAGTGGGAGGGGGAGGCTCCCACCATTCCTCATCAGAGCTGTACTCCTCAGCCTGGTCTCTGACAACAGTATTGTAGGCAGTACTGTGCATGAGAGGACTGTGGTCTGACTTACTTGGAATAAGCTCATTTCCTGAACTAAGCAGATCCGGGGCCGGCTGGGAAACCTACCTGAGAAAACCCAATGCAATATGGTTGAAAGGTAGGATATAATTGAGATGGTGTATTTATTTACTAGTATAAAATGTGTTCATCCTGACTTTCGATATCAGGGTGGTGCAGAGCATTAAACAAAAACAAACAAGCAACAGCAAACCAGCTAGAACTTGCACAGTTAAGGCTGAAATCCTATGCAGACTTGCCTGGGAATATGTCCCGCTTAGCTTATAGGATTGTACTGTAAATCAGTAAAATCTATTAAAATTTTACGTTTAATATCTAAATGATAGTGGGGTTGGTACTAGGTGGAGCCCTTTGGGGAGGCCATTCGGTAACTGGGCTACCACTGCTAATCAAGCCCTCTTCTTTTTAGATGATCTTCATACTTTTGATGAGAATATTTGGCTCAACCCTATCATTTTAGTTGACTTTCCCAGTATCTTCTTCTGTTCTGAGTCTTAGACACTTAACGCTGCTAGCATAAGAAGGGAATGGAGCTACACACACACGCACACACCCCAGTTTAAAGGGAAAGCATGCACTGGCATCCGGAACAGTGTGGTAGTAAAAAAGCAAATCATGTTTGGAATGATTTCCTCAGAGTGCCATTTACTCTTCTTGAAGTGATTAATTCTGTGCCACTGTCTACGAGTGAGGCTGTGTTTTCCCTTTGAAGAGCTGCACTCTGATGAAGGTGAACACTTTTTTCATTTTCGAAAACGCTTTAGCGGCATTTGCTAATTCATTTTTTGCAACTCCTCTGCAACGTAAGTGGGTAATAATATCATCATTCCTGCTTTATAGAGAAGCCCAGAGCTATTGCAAGAGTCAGCGACAGAAAAAGAGGGCAAAAATGGAAGCTGTAGATGGAGGTAGCTTTCTCAATAGCTCTGACTTCAAAGCTGCTCTACTGTTTATGTGGGTATTTAAAACAATTAGTTTTTTAATCATGGGGGGTGGGGGAATGCTATGAATCAATGAACACCCATATAATATGGGCACAATTTACTGCTTCCCCCCTCAAATTAAAATCCCCATATGCTTTCTAGAACATGTAAACAGTGATTTCATCATGTGGAGTTGAAATCATAGAGCACCTGACTGTGCAAAGCTTTAATAGAAATGGAGATTTAGGAAAGCAGCATTTTCCATTCCATTCTGTAATTGCCACATGCAGCACTGCTCCCATTCCACAGCAGTTCCATCTTCTGCCCAAAACTATGCTATTCATGTCAGCTTAAGGGAAGAAGTCCCTGAGAAGCATCCTGCAACAGAAATAAAGCACGTCATCAACAAGGAGTGGGTGAAGTTGGTCCATTGTGGCAAAATTACATAACTTACATGATTTACATTGGGTGGCATTCAGCTAAGTTTACACAGGGAAGACCTATTGAAATGAATGAACATGACTAATGAAATAATGAACATGAATGTGTGGACACCGTCAATTTTCACTCCCAGTTTCATTTTCATGTGAATTTTCTGACATCTCTACAGGGCAACAAAAATTAGACCTGAATTCCTTGTTCTTTCTCTTTGGACAATATTTCTGTCTGTGACAAGGATGTTTATATAGTCTCAGGTATAGCCACAGGAAGTGAATAATCACACATCTGGATCAACAGGAGTGTCATTTACATATGCAGACAATGGCTTGGAGCTGCATCAGGAACACGGAAAGTAAACAGCATGGAATGCTGGGAGTTCTGTTGTCTTTTCATAAGCAGTGTTAGCAATAAACCATAAGTGTGTCGCAGATCGGCTATGTTTATTTGGCAGAGGAAGAGTAACAGAAAAAAAAAGTGTGTTCATTGTTTCAGGTAATACGATGACTACTGCGAATTCTTCAGCAATAGCCCGACCAACACAGGCCTCTGCACATGGGTCACTATCAACACCCAACAACACAGCAAGCTGTAAGTATTGTGTTTCTCTGGCTCACTGGTGAATTCATTGTAAGCCATACCTGAGGGTGAGAAAGGGCCACCATGGCTGTGAAGTAGGGCATTGGTTTGTGGTGAAAGTTTTGACTCACTGATGGAGCACATACATTGCACGCCAAAGCCTCCCAGGTTCAATTCCCCAGAATTTGCAAGAGACTCCTATGTGAAATCTTGGAAATCTGCTACCAATAGACCATAAAAGGTAAAGGGACCCCTGACCATTAGGTCCAGTCGCGGACGACTCTGGGGTTGCGGCACTCATCTCGCTTTATTGGCCGAGGGAGCCGGCGTACAGCTTCTGGGTCATGTGGCCAGCATGACTAAGCCACTTCTGGCAAACCAGAGCAGCGCATGGAAACGCCGTTTACCTTCCCGCTGGAGCGATACCTATGTATCTACTTGCAATTTGATGTGCTTTCGAACTGCTAGGTTGGCAGGAGCAGGGACCGAGCAACAGGAGCTCACCCTGTCACGGGGATTTGAACCGCCAACCTTCTGATCGGCAAGCCCTAGGCTCTGTGGTTTAACCCACAGCGTCACCCCCGTTCCACCAATAGACCATACTGAGCTAGTTTAACCAATGATCTAACTTGGTACAAGGCAGTTTTTGATGTAGATCCACACCAGCTTAAAGTCTGCCCACCCCTGCAGTAAACCAGCATATTAATTGATGATGCTATCATTCTACAATATTTCCAGAGGGGTAACTATGGTAATCTGCTGCAGCAGGAACAACAAAGAGGTCTGTGGCACATTAGCAATAAATCTGTTAGATCCTTAACACACTGCAAGACTCTTATTCATGGTAGGCAGAAAAATGATGATGACAGACAGACAGTGTTGTATCTGCTCGCAAACTGCTCTCTGCAATGTCTCCACTGAACACATCTTGAGGAATAAGGTCATAGACCTGCATATGTAATTTTACAATCTATTGATACTTCATATATTTCAAAATAAATAGAGGAGAAGGAGAAATACTGGACTGGATATTACTTTTGTAGGGCAGTTAGTGGCATAATTCATATGAAGCAATGTTGTGGAACCCCTCTGTCCCCTAGATTTTGGAGAAAGGTAAAATGGCAAGGGATCCAATTTCAAATCTCCACTGTCTCTTCTGTTTTTGGCCCTCAGTCTTGGGGATCAAGTGATAAAAAACCCAATTTTCTTGCACATGGTGCATCAGGCTAGATGAAGACATTTTATTTGGCTTCTGAGCAGTTCTTTTGGGTCCACAGCTCAACTTTCAACACCTAAGCCTCTCTGAATATGAAAGGCCCCTAATGAAGGGGAAAGTCTGACCCTTCGGTTCTTTGTAGAAGGTCATGCCAGTTGACTCTCGCATAACTCAAGCATAGCTACCGTCAGCCTTCTGCATAAGGGTGTCTTATGGGGAAACTGTGGCTCTCCAGATTTTGTTGGACTCCAACTTCCATCAGCCCCAGTCAACATAGCCAATGTTCAGGGCTGAAGGGAGCAAGGCCGGCCCACTCATGAGGTAAGGTGAGGTGACTGCCTCAGGCGGCAGCATCCACCAGTGCAGCAAATCCTAGTGTTGATTTTTCTTCCCCTCTTGTTCCTGATGTAAATATTCCCTCACCCCTTCTTCCCTGGTGGGGAGGGGGTGCCATTTTAGGGATTGCCTCAGGCGCAAAAATGTCTTGGGCCTGCCTTTGATGGAAGATGTAGCCCAACCAAATCTGGAGGGCCACAGGTTCCCCATCCTTGCTTTAGTTTGTGAATGTGTCCATTATTATGGATACTGTAGACATTAAAAAAAAAATGTACCCATAAATAATTGCACACAAAGGCATCTCAATTAGTCTTTGGATGCACATCTTTTATTTTATACTTACCTACAGCACTAAAATACTGAACTGTCTGTCTCTGCTGTTACTGCACCAAATGAAGATTTGCTGATGTAGAACTGATGCTGTAGGCTATGAAGAAGCTTTTGCTTTTGTTTTGCTTTTGTTGTTCCACTTTATAGCAGAAGTCCTAATGGATAGAAACAAACCAAAACGAAAAGCCCACAAATGTGACTCCTTTTCTTTTAGGTCATGGAGAAGTTCCTCACTTGAGGGTATCCATAGAACACAACCACCTATAATTAACCTGTACTGAAAGCTAAAGCTTGTGGCATGTAAGGAAAAGCTAATAAGCAAAGGCAGGCCTGTCTCTACAGCTTAATTCATGGTAATGCCCTGAATGAATACTGGAAGTTGACTACTTCCTTGCCCATAGTAGACCAACCTAGAACAATACCATTGATGATGGTTTTTACGATCAGCTTCAAAGCTGAGCTTCTCCACCCATTCCAAGTGATTTCCTCAAGGGGTTTCGAGAAGAGGACAATGGCAGACGAGGCCTACCATGCCCATGAACTGCTTGTAAGCTTCCCACTAGCATCTGGTTGGCCACTGTAGAAAAAGGATGCTAGATAGGAATTTGGTCTAATCCAGCAGACCTTTTCCTGGGTTCTTCACATTTATTTTGCACTAACATTGCGGAAAACAGCTGTAGAAAAGACCTGGGAGTGCTGCAGCATTTGGATTAGCAAAGGCGTAAAAGTTGTTGCTCACAGAACTACACACTTTCCAGCAACCATAAAGACAGCTCTCAGGATTCTTTGGGGAAAGTCATGTGTTTTACACGTACGGTGTATATGCAGCCTCAGTCAGCACTGTGCAAGTGTTGGGCAGCTGCTGACTATTCACCCCTTCTGGCATCAGCAAACCACCCCGCCCCCCCAGATCAGCTCGCAGCAGTCAGTGGTTTCTTCTTTTAAAAAAATAACTGTGTCACTACTAGTCAGGATAAACAGAACAGTCTGTTTCTGGCCTTTCAGTTTCAGGTGGGTTCATTCGTAAGACCTACTTCATACCAATTTGGGACTCTTCTAAAAATGTACCAAAGCCATTTTTTAGATACGTATCAATGCATTTTATCTCAATATATACCTTTCCATATGCATTTTATCCTAAAACACTTTTTAAAGATGAATTTGACACTTTTCGTTGTCTGGAACAGCATTGTGACATTCGGAGGAGTGCAGAAATTGAAGAATAGTTGCATTCTTATCAGTGTATTAATCCAGATGAGGTGAATTAGGCCAGTATGCCCCATGATTGTAAAATGAAGGGCGGGATAAAAGTGTACCAACTAAATAATTAAACAGGCATCAAAGGAAATCCTCCTCCTTCCCTATCTGCCTGCCCCCAATAGCTTGAGCACTCCCTCGGGTAATAAAAGCTACTGATAGTCTGAAGAGGGATTGGCAGATTTTGCTGTGGGAAGATGTGCTTTGCAGCATATCTAAGTCTCTCCTCTGAAAATCAGAATTTCAAACCAAGGCATTCCTGGCCCTTTTTTCTTTTATATAACTTTATATTCTAGGCTTTATATTTTCTAGGTTGGTCCTGCCAATCTAGCAGTTTGAAAGCACGTCAAAGTACAAGTAGATAAATAGGTACCACTCTGGCGGGAAGGTAAACAGCGTTTCTGTGCACTGCTCTGGTTCGCCAGAAGCGGCTTAGTCATGCTGGCCACATGACCCGGAAGCTGTACGTTGGCTCCCTCGGCCACTAAAGCAAGATGAGTGCCGCAACCCCAGAGTCGGTCACGACTGGACCTAATGGTCAGGGGTCCCTTTACCTTTACCTATGGAATGACGTTCTTCAGGTATTCAGACACTGTGGTACTTAGAACAAAACACCCCAAAGATAATCCCACCCTCTGCACACCCAGCTGATCTCTGTATTCTGCAGAAGATGGCATCATACAACTAGCATTTCATTGTGAGGTCCATTGTCAAGTGCCAGAATCAGGCCTTTATTGCGCCTACTCTTTGAAATTCACAGCATCAGATAACCTCCATCCCTATTGTCTGTCTGGGAACTTGTTGAAAATCTTCCTCTTTTAACATGATTTTTTCAAATCATTCATTGTTCATTTAATTGATTTTCAAATTGTTGTTTAAATTGATTTTTTCCCTAAATTGCTTTTATATGTTTCATGAATGTTTTTATTGTATTGTAAATCGTCTCAAGAAGCCTCTTGGGAAGTGATTCATAAATGAAATAAATAACTATTAATAATAATAATAATAATAATAATAATAATAATAGGCACAGTTTTAAAGAAAAAGATGCAGGGACCTAAGGATGTTGAGACAACAGCTCTGCAGGATTACTCTGGTTTTCCCCACACTTGCATACTGATTATTCCTTTGACAAATATGTTTTGAGAACAGCAGTTAACACACTGTCATTTATCTTATCAAAATATCAGCAGGGACAGCTGAATCACCAGCACCGAGCTCTGTGACTTCATCTCACTTGGCTCTAACAACTCCTGGTAAGACATCCCCTTTATAATCTAATTCATAATCAACTGTTGACAACTGGCCCATTAAACAATTATATGACTGTATTATAGCAGCGGTTTTGCTTCTGTGCTGCGAAGTTGAGTAAAGCTTCAGTTTCCTCGCAGTAGATGCAGGCAGAGGTTTTTTTATGGTTGATTTTTCCCTGTAGCTTCTGGTTGTCGGGTAAACTCAATGAAAGGCTTGCAGGGGATGAGTCCAAGGAAAAGCATCTCCCAGCATGCTCCAGGGAACAAACAGAATAACCTTTCAGGGGATGCTGTCCTTTCGGTCGGTTTTGGGGCATCCATGTGCCTTCCTTTGCAGAGGTGAGTGCTCTGCTTGAAAAGCCATCCAGTCCCAAGCCTGGTTTAAATTGCCCACCAGCAGCTGTCATCAGGACAGGGGACTAAATAGGCACCCAGGTCACTATCCTCCCTGCTGTGATGAGATGTATTGCATTAAAAAAAAAGACTATTTCTAACTTTGCACCCATAAAACAAAGCAGCATGCGCACAATTTATGAAAAGCTGTGCTTTTTTATGGATAATGCATTTTCTGATTCCCACCCCATCCCCAATGCATAAGCATCCATACTGGTTGACAAACCTAAACTATATATAGACCAATGCTCTACCTTGGTATAAGGCAAGTTTCTTCTGTTCATATGTCATCTTGCAGCAGCCCTTGGGAAGGCTACACCTTTTGTCCTGGCATGTTGCTACAAAGCATGATGAGGCAGGGAAGAGATAGGGTTATCTCCCCTCCTCCCCTCTCCCAATGTGCCATGACTACTCCCACCAGCCAGATAAGTAGAGGAAAATGTTCTACAGATGGGAGCTGGTGGGGAAGTTCTTTTAGGAAGGTAGTTGTGGCGTTTGCCCTCCTAGGTGTGTGACGTCATACTGGGTTCATAAGGAAAGGGTTAACTAATTGTAAAATGACTAACCAATGGGAACCCAAGGGACAGAGTTAACTGTGTATAAGATTTAAGCACAGATGGGTTTTTTGGAGGAGTTAGAGTTAGGGTGGTTGAAAAAACAGTCTGGAATTAGAAGAGACAGGGAAAATAAGTCTGTGGGTTGGGCTAGTCTGGTGTGAGAGAGTGAGAGAATTTGTTAAGAGGAGTCAGTCAAGCAGTTGAGATAATCAGTCGGAAGGTATTAGGAAGGTATAGGCCGGTAAAGAAACTAAGGTTAAGATACTGACAGGAATATTATCTGAGAAACTATAAACTTGTTAATGTTTGTACAATAAACTTGGTGGGGGGGTTTTGGTTCACTTTTAACAACTGTCTGGACTCAGTGTTTTACCAGAGAGTAACTGGTTGGTGGCAGCGGGGAAGCGAGCACAGTGGTGGCACAGGGATCAATAGACCGTTAAACATCTGGGGACCCTGTGTGATCGCCACAATGGTGGACTGGCAAAGAGGGGATTCACCTCTACCCTGCCCCTCCGGATTCACTTCCACACTATCTCACCAGATCTCTCAGTGTCTTATAAAAAGTCTGGAATGGGCACTCAGAAAGAGAGAGGGAGAGAAACTGCCTTTGTTTCTGACTGCAAGCAGTGCTTCCTACCTAGACAAGAGTCTAAACCTTAGAGTGGTGTTTGTGTTTAACATGAGATTTCCTTCCTTACAGATCAACATAACAAGACAGCGACGACAACAAGGGCACTGCCCAGTGAGAAGGCCACTCAGAGAAGCATACAAGACACGCTTCAAAAAGTAACTGAAGTTCCAACTGAAAGTAAGTAAAGATTGTCTCCTATTTTACCTCCAGACTGCCAGCATTTTGTGGGAGGGATTCCAGCGAATATGGAAAATTTAGCAATTGACATGGGTTAAAGTGCTTTATCCCCCTGGTGCATCAAATTCACTTCAGTTTTGCATGTAGGGAAAGTTGTGGGGTAAATACATTAAAATGTGTGGAATTAATAAATGATTAACAGGAACATCATTCTCCCATTCACACTGTGATTCCACTCCCCTTCCCTTCTTGCTTTGTGGCAAACCATAATTTGATATTATATATACAAAGCAGCAAACTTTCAGCTTGCCCTACAAATCTGAGTTGATAATCGGGACTCATAAATGAGTCACATACGGAGCAGCCAGTCTGGGCTTTAAGTTCTTGAGATCTTCTACTTTTGTCCTTTTTTCATTACAGTGGTGCCTCGCAAGACGAAATTAATTCGTTCCGCAAGTTTTTTCTTCTTGCGAGTTTTTCGTCTTGCGATGCACGGTTTCCCATAGGAATGCATTGAAAATCAATTAATGCGTTCCTATGGAAACCGCCTTCAGACCAGGTCCGGGGACAGTCTGTCCCCCGACCTCATCTGAAGGCTGGGGGGGGGACAAGGGCTTTTCTTCCCACCCCCAGCATTTTAAAAAAACCCGGGACAGCAGAGGACTTCTCCGCTGTCCGGGGCGATCTTAAAATGCTGGCGGGCGGCATTTTAAAATCGCCCGGGACAGCGGAGGACTTCTCCGCTGTCCGGGGCGATGTAAAAGCCCCTGGGAAGGCAGGCAGGGGGGACAAAGACTTTTGCCCCCCGCCCGC
Organism: Podarcis bocagei; assembly: GCF_964188305.1. Lineage (NCBI taxonomy): Eukaryota > Metazoa > Chordata > Lepidosauria > Squamata > Lacertidae > Podarcis > Podarcis bocagei. Next base: position 59,138,057 of record NC_138134.1, read on the forward strand.
CTCCAGAAGAGGTCCTGGACCTCTTCTGAAGGCGGGCGGGGCGAAAGTCTTTGCTCCCCACCGCCTGCCTTCCAAAGCCGTCCGGGACAGCGGAGAAATGTGCTGCCTTTCTCCGCTCTCCCGGGAAGGCAGGCAGGGGGGAGCAAAGACTTTCGCCCCCCGCCCGCCTTCAGAAGAGGTCCTGGACCTCTTCTGAAGGCGGGCGGGGGGCGAAAGTCTTTGCTCCCCCCCGCCTGCCTTCAAAAGCCGTCCGCGATAGCGGGAAGCGCTTCCCTGCTATCCCGGACTGCTTTTAAAATGCTGGCGGTGGGGAGCAAAGCCTTTCGGCCCCCGCCGGCCTTCCTGGACCTCTTCTGAAGGCCGGAGGAGGGGAAAGGCTTTGCTCCCCACCACCAGCATTTAAAAGAGGTCCCCGGAGATTTCCCTATGGGCTTTCTTCTTGCGAAGCAAGCCCATAGGGAAATTCGTCTTGCGAAGCCAGAAAACCCTTTCGTCTTGCGGGTTTTCCGTCTTGCGAGGCATTCGTCTTGCGGGGTACCACTGTATTGAATTTCTATCCCACCCTTCCGCCCCCAGGAGCCCAGGGCAGAAAACAGAAACACAAAAACAAAGCAAAAACATTTTAACACTGTAAAAACAATTTAAAATCTGTTACAGTTTAAAACATCTAAAAATAGTTACAGTTAAAAATATTCTTCCATCCAACAGTCTTAGGGGTGCCACCAAATGCCGGGGTAAACAGGAATGTTTTCAAATGCCTCCTGAAAGCTCCAGGTGTTCAGGATAAAGGACCTTTCCCGCAGTGGGTTCATTTGTAACCACTTTCAGCAGGCTTTATTTCTATAATTTGGAGAATTGGGAAGTTTAGAACAACATACGTATGTGTCATTTTTTAAAAATGAAAAAGTGTAGATCTTGTTTGAGCTCCTCCACCTCCAAATTACAAAACATACTTTGTGTATTTTAGCATCCCCTTTGAGCAATCAGTCAGGAGCGTACTTGAGCTTAGCTTCATTTGGTTGCCATCCAAAAAGGAAGGGGGGAAAGAAACAAACGGAAGAAGACTGCAGTTGTTTAGTCAAAGGGCCATTTGAGGACACAATGGAGGGAGGATGGTTTGGGGTCTCTGTCTCCCATGCCATCTGCTGGTCTGTTAACCACCTGCTAGAATGAGGCAAGGCAGCAATGCAAAAAAGAAGGGGGAAAGAGAGGCTTTCTCTCTCCCCGCTTCATAGCTCATTGCCCAACAACAACTTATTCCAGACAATATTGCCCTCCTCGTTTTTCAGTAATGAGTCTGGAAGTCTTCCCAGATTCTTTTTATAGGGCAGCTGCCCCTCTAAACTCACAGCCCCCAAAGGAGTGTGAGGTTGACATGGAAGAGGCATAGAACAAGTTCAATAAGTCTGCCAATCATTGTCAATTTCTTGGGCTTTCTATAGCGATGACTGATGCGGTGCAAATTGCTCATTAAAGGCAAACTGAAAACCATGATACTGTTGACCAGATATGCCTAACAGCACAAGAATATAAACAGCAGCTTGAGATTACTTGTCCATCTAGATAAGCACAGTAGTGCTTATTCTGACTGATGGCAACAGTCTGGTGGCTACAGGAGATCCTTTAAGTCAGGTCTGGAGAACATTTGGACTTCCAGATGTTGCTCAACTACAACCAACTTCAGCCCTAGCAAGCATGGCCAATGACGGGGGGTGATGGGAGTTGTGATTCAGCAACACATGGAGGGCCAAATGTCCCCTTCACCTACTCTGTGTGACCTCTGGAGATACCAACAATTTAACCTGTAGCTTTATAGCAAGGGTGGGGAGAGTTTTTGCAGCCCAAGGATTGGACTTCCCCTTGGTCAGCCCATCAGGGGAACATGGCAGTGGCCAAGACAACAGTGAATGTGGCCAATGTGAGCATTTTAGCTTTTTTCAAGCCTTGTTGCTGAAGGATGGTTACCCATTCCCTCCTCTGCTGCTTTTTCCAGGAAGACCTTCCTTTCCTCTGAAGCTATGAGTATCCTGAAAATGGCTCCATCACACTGCAGTTAGGCTTGGAAAAAGCCTTCCATTGGTTCCAACAGAAGGCTTTCTTCAAGCCTTGTTGCATCAGGGAGGGGCAGATGAGACTGTTGGCTGTGGGAGGAAGGGTGGCAGCAGGAGCTCTCTAAGGCCTGCAAGTTATATAATAATATAATAATAATTTATTATTTATACCTTACCCATCTGGCTGGGGAGACCCAGCCACCCTGGGAGGCTTCCAACAAAGTATTAAAATACAGTGGTTATGTATTTTAGTGATTCCACACCCTTGTTTTACAGGCCATTGCAGACAAAGTTTATGTTCTGCTACCGTGCTATAGGGTATTCAATTCTCGGCCATATGGCAAACTTACCTTTCACAAATGGGGGGAAAGGAAACCCTAGGAATAAATATAATGATCACGATTCACAACAGAATTTATAGTAAGGTTGCAATCCTTTGATATGCCTTATTTTGGTAAATGCTGAAAGAAATATAGGAATTAAAGCATCTCAAAAACTTGGAGGTTAATATGTGGGCTTTTTATTTTTTTAAAAAATCACCTAGGATTCAGATAATAAGGTAAAGGTTAGTGTGGACTGAGAAATGCTATTACTCAAGAAAGAAAGTAAAACAGATGCATTTTTTAGACAATAACATCACCTAGAATGTAGGTTTCTTAAGTGTGTATGAAAATTCAAGAAAACATAATAATGGATGCCAGATTATTTTTCAAATAAATAATATCACATGGTAGGGAGGCAGAAAACTGCTGACCAGCATAAGATTTTGGTTAATTCAATAAGGTTGAACCTGGATCAGCAAAAAATGTAATCTAGTTTTAATGAGACCAGCAATGTCAATGAAGAGGGCTATAACAAAATCCCTGAAAAGCATTAAATAAACCATATACTATTGGTGTGGGGGGGGGGGCGGGGAGAGATCTGTGAAGTTGAGGTACTTGGATTTAATTCAGTCTAAATCTCTTGGAAGCAAATTATATTTAGTTGGCTTAAATTCTAAGCACACAAAATAGAATCAGGGGAGTGAAATTGGGTTATATCCAAGTGGACTGGGCTAATATTTGAGTTATAGATCGTTCCTAGCTTGGGATGGAAAAGAAATTTGATTCAGTTCATATTTAAAACCATATCTACCTCATTTGTTCTTTTTAAAACAACACATGAACTGAAGTACAGCCATCCTTCTTCAAATTTTTCAAGGAAGTTCATCGCTCAAGCAGTATATGTATACTTTAGGGTAAAATGTGCAGACCCATATATTAGTGAAAATAACATGCAAAAATGGGAAAACAGATTTGCAGAAATGTGTACATTAAGCAAAACCAGGGCTTTTTTTCAGCCAGAACTCATTCTAAGAGAAGAAGGGAGGTGTTTATGGCGAGTTACGTCACTTCCTTTTCTTAAAAAAATAGCACTGAGCAAAACTGCGTACAAAAAGGCATCTTTGGGGAGAAATTTGTTACTAAAATGCTGGTGAATTTTCCAAAAATAAGTAAATCGCAAACTACTGTGGATATGTGGAGAACTGACACTGGGAAAATGAGAAGGGAGAGAGGCGGAACCAAAGCAGCTTCTCTTGTCAGAATAGTATCATAATAATTGCTCTTAAGTCTACTGGTGACTTGGAACTGGACAGCAGCGGGATGCGGGGAGATAAGATGGCTGCAGTTGTGTCCATCTAAAGGCAGCCTTGTTTAGGGAAGCTTTTAATGATTAATAGATTATTGTATTTTAGTGTTTGGTTGGAAGCCGCCCAGAGTGGCTGGGGAAACCCAGCCAGATGGGCGGGGTATAAATAAATTATTATTATTATTATTATTATTATTATTATTATTATTATTATTATTATTATTCAGCTGCTAGCTGAATTATTTTTTAAAAAGCAGAAACCATGCAAGTGAATCTTTTACTTTAATCACTATTTTTCTTTCTCGTAGGCAACACTGAAAATGCACACTCCGAAAAACAGGATCACCCCTCTTATACCAGTAAGTACGCTGAGTGTGGTGGTTTCAAGGCAGCTGCCGAAATAAATTTGTCAGCAACTTAACTTCGGTCCTTTATGGACAGTGAACCTAATTACAGAAAGCTGTCTACCTGCCTGCATAAGACCTACCTGCAAGAGTGACAGGCTCTAATGAGAGCAGAACTGACATCGTCTTTCACCCTCTGAGCCCTGAAATTATTCTTGAGGATGGAGGTCAAAGCCTCAGTATCATGCAAGTGATAACCCTGGATCAGGTCATTCTTACAGAGAGCATGAACAGGGGGGATATGTCTGTCCGATAACATCACAAATACAACAGAAATCATAGAGAATAATTAACAAATCATCAGAAAAACAACGTGTGGCATTTGCCTCCTATCAAAGGCAGCAGTTCAGTCCCGGACAAAGAAACCCACATACATACACACACACAAACATAACATAGCATAACAACATAACATAGCATAACAACATAACATAACATGCACACACAATGCAATGCGCACACACAAATTGGAATTTTACTGCAGTTGCTGCTGACACTTTTTTGAAATCTCACCCTTAATTCCCCTAGGGAAAGTGTTATACACCTTTAGGCCTGTCAAGGAAGGGTATATATGGACTCAGGCCTCGCAGCAAGGATATTGCTGTTTACTGCAGAGGCCTTTGGAACCGGGGAGGAAGTCAGGTTATGGTCTTTCATAATGGCTGTAAGCCTGCCACCCAGTGGTTGCACTGGAAAATAGGAAAGCTGGGAAATTAGGTAAGAATTTCCACTGCAGGCACTGTGTAGAAAGTGGTCAGGGCGGAACATGTTTTGCGTGTTTTTTCTTTTAAAAAAGAATCTAAGATGTTGGCATGTATGAATTAAAACAGTTTTTCTCCATTGCATGCAGCCATTATTTTGCCGGTCATCATTGCCTTGATAGTCATATCCCTTTCCGTATTCCTTCTGGTGACTTTGTACAGAATGTGCTCGAAGACAACTCCAGGTATCTATTCAACTTTTAACCAAAAAATAAATAAATATTATTATTATTATTATTGAAAAATATATAAAACGGGTTTGAATTATATTTCCCGTTGTAATTTCAGCTGCAGCATATTTGTTAGAATATTTTTGAACTGATTGGGATTTTTTGCGATTTGTAATCGTGATGTTCAACATGTCGCACTGAGTTCTTGCTTATCCAGCCTAAGCATCATCAACCAGCCTCCTTGCCACAAGAGGGAGCTGTCAGCAGGATTTTGGACAGCCCACGGTTTGCAGAAGAACAGGAAAGGAGTCCAATGAAGACTGAGCATGCTCAGTCTTTGCAGAGTAATGACTGATTGCAGAGGGTAGCTGTACTGCAGAGGGTAGCTAGAATCCCAAACATCAGCTCTATTCACAGCAATATTAAGTTGCAGATCAACATACCCATGACTAAACAAATAACGCTTTGGTCTCCCTTCCCTGGGGGGTTGTCTATATGAGTTTGTATTTTATTCTGTATCTATGTTATGGGTCGTTGGACCGTAATAAAGGTTATACATACATACATACATATATATATATATATATATATATATATACACATATACATATATATATATATATATATATATATATATATATATATATATATATATATATATATTCAGTTGCAAGGGGGAATAGGGGGGATTCAATTCAGTTCACATTTAAAGACGTTTCTGCCTAATTCACACTTTCTGAAACAATATGCAAACCAAAACAGAGCCAGCCTTCAAAATTTACACTTCTCAGAATTTTGCGATGCAGTTCTCCTGCCAAGTAATGTGTACAACAATACATATGTTAGGGTAAAGTGTGTGACAACATGCATAGATTAGGGAAGATAACATACAAAAATGCACTATAAGTATTAGGGGAAATATACTTTGCAACTAATATGTATATTAGGCAAAAGTACATACCAGAAAACAGAAAATAAGGGTGTAACTACTTTTATTCTGAACTTTGATTTGTTTTAACCCACTCTGGGGCTTACTGCTGAAGGCCGGTAATAAATAGAATAAGAATAAGAATAAGAATAAGAAGAAGGAGGAGGAGGAGGAGGAGGAGGAGAAATTTTCACAAAAATGTTTATCTATTTTCATGAGGGCTTTTACAAATCACATTTGTTAACTAATATGGAAAGGTAGAGAACTGAAGATTTGAAACCTGAGGGATTGTGAGAAACTGTAATTCACATATTTACCCATCCGTACTCATAAAAGAGACGGTAGTTAGGCTCCCATTCTTATTGCTCCAGAAATGGCTTACAACTGTATAACCCTAGCAAGTAAATCATTCCTTATTGCCAAATCAGTGAAAGCTCACATTGCATGATTATTCTGATATGCAAGAAAGAGAAAATCCTGGCATGTGAAAGAGTTACATGTGATGGAGAAGACTAGGTAGGAATCTTACTCCCTGACAATTAGCGTTGGGATATCTGTATCATGTGAATTTCCTTCTCCTTTCAGAGAGACAAGAAAACGGAACTGAACAGTAAGTTGTTTTCCTTTTTCCTTTCCTCCCACCCTATGTTAATATAAAGGTGCCTTATGGAAGCAGTCCCTTGAAGGCAGCGAGAGCCAGGATGGTAGCCTCCAGATGCTGTGGGGCTCCCCACACCCATCAGCCCCAGCCAGCATGATGAGAATCGTAGCCTCGCGTTGGCTACCTCTGCCAGGTTTTGAAAATAACTAGGCCATTCTGCCACTAGTTCAGCTATCTTGCAATTCCTGTCCTTGCAACCCAGCCGTGCATGTTCTTCAAATTCAGAAGAACCCCACTGTGGCACTGGCTTTCTGACAGTTTCTTTTGAGATACACATCCGGACTTATCAAGAAGGTCTTGACATCTCTACAGTACATGGTCAGGGTCATTCCCATAAATGAGAGAGAGACGAGAGATTTGCAGAAGTCCGTTCACAAAAATACACTCTGACACGATCCTTCTTGATCTGTGTGCATTGCCTCTTCATATTTGTCACTGTGTGAGAACAAAACACACCTGATGTCTGCACAGATTCATGCAGCTTTATCAGCCTGCCTCCTCTATTCAGTAGCTATCAGCCTCTGTAATAACCAGTGTGGGCTTGTTTGGGAGATAAAACTTCAGAATGAGGGCAGCTGGGAAGATTGATTTCTATCACTCCCCTGACAACACAGAGCCAGGCAACATCTTTCTTCCATAACTGCTTCATGGAATCATGGAGTTGGGATGGTCAACTGCAAATGCAGAAAATTGGCTGCTACAGAATCCCTCAATAGCCTTTTAAAAGGTTATTAAGCCTCTGCTTGAAAACTTCTACCACTCCTGTCTTCCACTGCCTCCCGCAGTTTGGCCAAACTCATGTTAGTAGCTTCGAGAACACTGTCCAACCATCTCGTCCTCTGTCATCCCCTTCTCCTTGTGCCCTCTATCTTTCCCAACATCAGGGTCTTTTCCAGGGAGTCTTCTCTTCTCATGAGGTGGCCAAAGTACTGGAGCCTCAGCTTCAGGATCTGTCATTCCAGTGAGCACTCAGGGCTGATTTCCTTCAGAATGGATAGGTTTGATCTTCTTGCAGTCCATGGGACTCTCAAGAGTCTCTTCTAGCACCATAATTCAAAACCATCAATTCTTCGCCGATCAGTCTTCTTTATGGTCCAACAACAGATAGTGCCAGCTTGTTCTCACTTTGACCCCTATTTATCAGTGTGAATCTTCCTCCCTGTTGAGTTCTAGAAGGCTAAGGAGAAGGAAGTTGACAGCCAGGACCTCTCCACCACCTCACCCTTCCCACCCTCCCTTTCTCCCTCCCAGTAAGCAGCAGTAACTCTGCTGCCAGAAGGTCGTGTGAGCACCACCCTCACAGTCTGCTACAGCAGCCTCAGGACCACTCCTTGGAATGGGAGTAAGTAAGAGGGCAGGCAGAAGGGCATATTGAAGTTATTGGGACAGTGTCTCATTTGCCCTAACAGACATGCCTTTGCTGTTTATTCTGCCAGGAAGTCCTTCCTCACATTAATACAAGTTGTGTCCTCCCTAAAAGAGGGCACGTGTTGCAGTGAGACCTGGAGACTGACCACCTGTGTTGTAGGTGGGTAAGATTGGTCAGCCACAACACCCAGTCGGTAGATACCTCAATGTTGGGTTCAATCTGGCCAATGGGGTGCAGTCTAAACGGATCAAGGGACCTATATATACCCATGCACATGACCCAGAGCTTCCTCTTTTGGCTCGTGCATTTGGAATACCAGCCCACCTCACCCTACTTTTGGGGCATTTTGCGACTGACCTTGCTATGCCGTTGTGTGTCGTCTGTCGTTGGGACAGGGGCACGGTAGAAATTTCCCCCATTTGGCTGATTGGCAGTTGCCATTTGGGTTTCACCTGCCACATAGCAAATCGTCACAACTTGTAAGGTTGTGGATAGGCACTGGCTCAGGTGATAGGGATGGGATAACAGTCTTGCCATCCCTTTGTGAAGGGTATTTCATTAAAGGAATCCAGGGACTCAACTGGTTTGGTCAATCCGCAAGAGGGGGCTGTGCCCGTGCCTGAGTCCAGGGGGGCATCTGGGTGATGAACATAGTCTGTTCCTGGCTTTTCGCCTACCCAGGTGTTCACCCTTGGTTGACCTATGCTGGTGCCCTGGGTCAGCGTTGCCTGCAAGAGTGCAGGGAGCTAGTCAAGCTATGCAACCACTCACCTTCTGTAATCAATAAAGCTGTGGCCTAAATTCTGCCAAAAACCAAAACTAGGGGGAGGTCTCTGGGTCTGAACATGCAAAATCCCCTTTCTTAAATTTGAATGACTTTTGTGTTGTAAATGTATTTAGCAGAAAGAGTCCCAGGTAGCTTACTATCGCCAATACACACCTAAATTCTGTAGCAGCAGTGACTGTTCCCAGTTCTCAAATGGCCCATACCTTGTCCATCCTTGTTTATATTGTTTTTTTAGAAATCAATTCTGTGCAGGAAGAAGTTGCTTTTTTCTTTATTAAGTCCTTTATTTGCTGATTCAGGTGGACTTCCTGGAGAGGTTTGGCACATTCCTCTGCTGCTGACCCAAATACCAAGCTATACTCTCTAACTACAATAAAATTCTTGACAACTTTTTTCAGCTCACTGTTACCGCTGGAAGATCTTTTTCAAACTTTTTCAAACAGCATTTGCCAAATAGTATTATGAATTTAGTCCGTTTGGCTATTCTTTCAGACAGAGTTGGTTTTTCCAAAATTCTACTGTCCCTATCTGGTTCAGATAATGCAATTGCTGCTTACAGTAACTTAGAGAGTATTCACCTTGAAAACGCATTGATACAGAACCTGTTTCCTTCACAAGGGGTGCTTCCGGACTCTTGCTATTTGGGGGCAGTATTCAACCGTAGATTGGCAGATTAAGGTTGCACAATTAAAGTTGATTTCATGCTCTTGAGCAACAAATCTATCCCTCCCTCCCTCCCCCCCAAGAAAATTCATATTTTTTTCTGATAAGGAAAAATACACTGAAAAGTGTGAGATAACTATTATTCAATGCAACATCCAGCTCTGTCCCAGAAGGTGCAGGTGTCTTCAGTGGCCAGGAGTTTCTTTTACCAACTTCAGTTGGTAAGACAGTCCTGGCCATTCCTGTATTGGAATAACTTGACCACAGTCATCCATTTACTTATTTATTTAAATACAGTATTTATGTACTGCTTGGATCGGCTAAATTGAATCCACTTCTAGAAATGTATTTCCCCCCCCCCCCTCGTGATTTAAATGTCTCCAAACACCTTCAACATCTCCCAACAGAGCCCCATCGGATAAAGAGAATGTGAAGCTTATTTCTGTGAAGACAGCTTCTCCAGAAAATGGTAAGTCATGATTGCTCATCACTACCTATACAGTGGTACAGTACCTTGGGTTATAGATGCTTCAGGTTACAGACACTTCAGGTTACAGACTCCGCTAACCCAGAAATAGTACCTCGGGTTAGGAACTTTGCTTCAGGATGAGAACAGAAATCGTGTGGCAGCGGCAGGAGGCCCCATTAGCTAAAGTGCAGTTCCCCGTGCCCCCAGAAAACTCTGCTCCTAGTGGTAGGGGGAGAGCCAGTGTGGTGTAGTGGTTAAGAGCGGTAGACTCGTAATCTGGTGAACCGGGTTCGCGTCTCCGCTCCTCCACATGTAGCTGTTGGGTGACCTTGGGCTAGTCACACTTCTTTGAAGTCTCTCAGCCTCACTCACCTCACAGAGTGTTTGTTGTGGGGGAGGAAGGAAAAGGAGAATGTTAGCTGCTTTGAGACTCCTTCAGGTAGTGATAAAGCGGGATATCAAAACATTATTATTATTATTATTATTATTATTATTATTATTATTATTATGAAAGATGTTTCCTTTAAACTTAACCATTTTTAAAGAAACCCACCCTTTACTTCTTGCTAGTTCCCAGTACAGTGGTACCTCAGGTTAAGAACAGATTCAGGTTAAGAACGGACCTCCAGAATGAATTAAGTTCTTAACCTGAGGTACTACTGTACTGGGAACTAGCAAGAAGTAAAGGGTGGGTTTCTTTAAAAATGGTTAAGTTTAAAGGAAACATCTTTTTTTCTATTACCATTTCTATTAGACGTCATAGTTGGCCTGGGCATGAAAAGAGTGTACCCCTGTGGCACTCGGGGCAGAGACCCATGTGACACAAATTTGCATTAAATTTGCATATTCTAAATTATGTGTATAAGTGCCTCCGCTGGGTGAATAGAGTCTCACCCAATAAGTTTCTCAAAAGCTACAGAATGGGGCAAGAGTTTTGGAGCCCAACTCAAAAAACCTGAAGCTCAGCCCCTCTAACAATGCCCACAGCACATCCTCAACATGCCCAGCACACCTCTGAGGCTCCCCATTACAGGGGAAGAGCAGTCATACTTTTCTCTATTTACTTACCGTTACAATCCCTCCCCTCTACGGCTGGCCCTACCGTGAGGCAGAGTGAGTCTGCTGCCTCAGGTGGGTGGATGCTGTGGGAGGCGGCTCCATCTTGCCCTTCTCCTGAGGCGACAAAATATCTTGGGTCAGCCCTGCTCCTTCCTTCCATTACAGAACTCAAGTAGGTATACAACAGGAGCGAGCCAGCAGTAAATCATGCCACGCAATTTGGAGTTCACTCTTTATAAACAGGAGTGTTAGGCCTCATGAGCACAGCAACTCATATTCAGTAGGTCTTGCCCCCATGAAGCAGTTGCTAAGACTGAAGGTCCCTGTCTCCCCACAGCTTCCTTGCTAGGGTTTTTTTCCAAGCAATCAAAGACTGTGTCTGTGCATCGCCCATCTCTCCTCCACCCTTTTCATGGCACTCCTGGTTCTGGGAGACAAGGGGGAAGGGGAGACACCTGTGACTCTTCACCAGCCTGATTCATCTCTGCCTTTTGGCCTCTCTCCTCCCATCCTCCTGCTTCAGCTTCTGCCTCTGATTCAGGATCTCTTTCTGTCACAGACTTTCCCAGCTCACTAAGCCCTGTTGCCTCCTCAGCTTCCAACACCTGCTCCGAGTCTTCTCACCTCGAGAGCCAGTGTGGTGTAGTGGTTAAGAGTGGTAGTCTCGTAATCTGGGGAACCGGGTTCGCGTCTCCACTCCTCCACATGCAGCTGCTGGGTGACCTTGGGCTAGTCACACTTCTCTGAAGTCTCTCAGCCCCACTCACCTCACAGAGTGTTTGTTGTGGGGGAGGAAGGGAAAGGAGAATGTTAGCCGCTTTGAGACTCCTGAAGGGGAGTGAAAGGCGGGATATCAAATCCAAACTCTTCTTCTTCTTCTTCTTCTCTTTGTTGTCCCACCAGCACTCCCCAGGCTCTGAGCCTTCATCCCTTGGGGGTTCCCCAGCTGGTTCCTCCTACCATTCCTCTGTGTCCAACCAGTACAAGACAGTATACCTGTGGTTCTCAGGGACTCACTCATCCCTGCACTGACCAGACCCACACCTAAGCTCCAGCAAGATGGTTCCTTCAGACCAGACCCTAGGATTGATTATCCCACTGAAAAATCCCTAATAAAGCCTTCCCAAAATTCTAGGACTCAGTAGAACGCAGTTCAAAAAACACTACTATAGAGTTATCAAAGTATTCCTCTTAGCCTTGGTGATGTCTAACTTGCAGCAACAGAAGAATCACACTGACAGATTCTTTATTTTTTTAGGAAATTGGGAATGAGCTTCTAATGCCTCTGGGAGCTTCTGAATCTTCCACCTTGGCTCTGAGTCCTCTTTTTGCAGAGCAAAAGCTTGATAAACTCGTTACTGAACAATGTTGTGTGCATACTATATTTGGAAGAGAACTGAGTCATAACCACTCGAGAAACATTATTTTTCCCTGCTTCCCTCTCACACTCCAGCTAATTTGATTCATATTTAATACACTTTGCAGCTGAATTTTCAGAAGTTTAATACCTTTTCAGCTCACACACATTTCCATAAGTATAAAATCCACTTTTGGCTTTTAGGTCCTATAGAATGTTCAGGGGAGGGGGTTTTTTCCAGGAAAAGGGCTTGAAAGTAAAGGGTCTTCCCCCTCTAAATCCTCCTTGGATGTTCCTTTTTCATATGTGTAATCACATTCACCTTTATCTGTGTCTTCTAAAGGAGCAAGGCTAATTTTTTGAGATCTTTACACAACCCGGGTCAAAGCAGTTCAATAACAGCAGGAAATGCACAGAAAGATGGGCAACTGCCCAAAAGGTACCGCTTAGTTCTGTGTTGAAGTGTAGATTTAACACATAACCATGGTTTAAGAAAACTTAACCATGGTTATGGGTTATCTCTGCTCTGGTTCACACAGTTGCTGCTTGACTTGGGATGCGAATGAAATTCGATTCAGTTCTCATGCAAAGGTGGTCTTTACATCCACATTTTCCAAAGCAAAGCATGAACCAGAACACAACCATGCTTTGAAATTCGCACTTCTCTGAATTTGGCAGTGCTATTCTCCCACCAAGTAATATACATGTGTAAATAAGCACAACAACATGCATGTATTTGTGAAAATAGAACACACAAATGTTAGGAGAAATTGCTTTGCAAAATATATTAGGCAAAGTTGCATATTAGGAGAAATTAGCATAAAAATTATGGTGAATTTTCGTGATGACTTAAAAAAAAATCACTAACTGACATGGTAATGTGGCGAACTGAACTTCAGATTAGAGGTATTAGAAATGAAGAGAAAAATTACAGATTCGCCCATCCCTATTTTTGGCAAAGATAACATAGGCTATTGACCCCATCAGTCATCTTTGAGTGGTGGCACATCTAGTACCTGTTTTATATTCAAGACAGTGAATTAACTGTGCACTGTCCCCTGAACCAAAGCACAACCCATCCTCTCTCTTTTTTCCTTGATCTGGGGGATGGTGAGAACTCTTGCAGGTCTGCATTAAGAGCCCTGCCAGAAAGCTCCATAAAAGCTTGTTAATACACCAGTGATGTTACCAATATCTGTGCAGGGCCTGAATTCCTTAACTGTGATTCAAGAGACAGCGCAATGCCTTTGTAAGCATAATAAGCACCCCACTGGATCAGACCAAAGGCCTATCTAGGCCAGCTTTCTGTTTTCACTATGGCCAACCAGATGGGTCTACAAGCAAGATGTTAGCACAATAACACTTTCCTGCTCATGATCTGTAGCCTCTGGCATTCTGTATGCTGATGGTGCTAAGCAGATTTGGTTTTCACCTAATATAGTTTAGTAAGATTTCGTACTATGCTTTACATCTCCAATATATATCTACTCCCCATTAACATTTATTTTCCTTCTGGGCCAGGAATGTCCAGTTTCTTGAATCTTTCCTCATATGACTTGCCTTTAGGCATGTCATTACCTTTGGAGCCCTTCAAACCAATGTGAGTACTCCCATTGGTTACAAGATTTCAGGCAAGGTCCATGCATTTGACTGTGTGCTTAGAAATTTGGTCTAAATTGATGCCATGAAGGTTGAGCTTAAGTTACTTCCAGAAGACACTTACTGTGGTGGTAGAATGTGTGTGTGTGTGTGTGTGTGTGTGTGTGTGTGTGGAGCTACATCAGGGGAAGCCAATGTGGTGAGACCTCCAGATGCACTGGACTACAACTCCCATCAGCCCCAGCTAGCATCACAAACTATAAATGATGATAGGAGTTGTAGTCCAAAACATATCTCTGAGCTGCCTATACTTGGGAAAAGATTAACCTTCGCCCCCCCCCCCCTTTTTGGAACTACAAATGAGTAGCTGAACTCATTTCTAATTATGCATCTATATGCAATGCAGACATACTAGATTAATATGTGGGCCACATTTCTCTGGATAGCTCTCATTTCTGTGGCTCTCCTCCACTGACTGCAATGGCCCATGGCTAATAAAGCAAACTCTGGTGTGATTACGCCTTTGTGCCCAATTAATTGACATGCACTTCCTATTTCTTAGGCGATCAGGGTTCTCAAGGGAAGAATAGAACTCGGCAGCAGAATGATTCGTCTTCTTCACACCTTGGCAACAAACGGGTATGTTCAGGAGCTTCCATTTGCTAAACATGGCCTTGATATTTCTTTTTTTTTTTTTAGTGCTAATCAAATGTTTTTCATTGGGAAAGGCAGAGATCCCTTTTCTTAGATAAACCTTCAAAGGGTTTGGAGCAAATTCTGCTATGGGTTCCTGAACTACAATGGCAACGTGGATATGGTGCCGTTTGGAGCTTTGGCGCATTGGGGTTTACAAGCCCTGGAGAGAGAAAATGGAAGGTTGTTTATGGAAGTTTTAGGTAGAAGCTGGGCAGAATTGAACTTGGGCCTCATAAGACACTGCATAAAGGTAACATGGCACCTCCCAGCTGTATCATGAAGCAGAATACTTAGCTGAGACCATCAAACAATGAGTTTCTTCACTCCCACTGGCAATGGCATGGGTGTGAATCACAGGTGGAGGAATTCAAAGTGTGATAACCCACCCAACCTATGCAATGAATTTTTTGCAGTACAACCACCAGGAGGTAGAAAACTTGCCACCAGAATACAGTTTATCATGGTGTAGGTCAGGGATCTCCAACCAATCAACCACGATCGACAGGTCGATCCCTGGATGATCACGGTCGATCTTGGTCGATCACGGGATCTCTATCAATTGGTGGAAGAGAAAAACAATGGATTGAAAGCCCCGCCCCCTGCACTTTGTTCCTCCATTGCATCAAATGGGCAGTCTTCAATCATCTGTTCAATCATCCAGTATTTTTATACTGGGAGTAGATCGCAGTCTCTTGGGAGTTGGATGTGCCTAGTGTAGGTAATGTCTCAACTGGTTCTTAGGTTGTGGTTAGGAAGGACTTGGCTTCTACATTCACTTGTCCTAGAGATGTTAAGATAAGATAGAGTGGTGGGAATTTACATCTTTCCAAAGTACTGCCCATATCTGCAAGTGAACCAACTCCATCTAAGAATTTGAGCTTTAGAACTGCAGCTTGATACAACAGGGCTCATTTTGTTTTAGCACCCTAAAAGCAGCCTAGCTGACCTTCCTTTTATGGACCCAGAATAATTTTTCTGGAATAAATAACCCTGTGTAACATTGCCATGTTTCAGGTGTGAAGACATCCTGTTTCATGAATTCCTCCTGGAAGGAGTCACTCACCAAAGCGGACATTCCAATGGAGCAAGGTGGATTCATGGCGTCTCCACATCTACAGACAGAATGTGCACACTTACTTCATAATAGTTTTATCTACAAATTGCCACTTTCCCCTCTTATATGCCTGCTGTTTTTATATTTTTTTATAGTGGCTCTGTTAACTGGTGTATAGTAAATATTTATTGATTTCCCCGTATGTAAGAGCACTGAAATGTTCACATTTTATAATACTAATGTCAAATCAATATTTAACTGTTGGTGAGAAATTCTGTATATATAAAAAATGTTCTGCCTGTAAAGGGGGGGGAGTTAATACATTTTCTTGTACTTCCAGTTTTTCAAAAATAGACATACCACATGGACCACATGGAGGGTTTTGTGTAGGCAGAACTGCACACTGGTGTCCTAACTTTCCATCCATAAAAGGAAGGAGTTTGTGAAATGGAGCTTTCCAACCACTCCCTTCCCTTTGCAGTTCCCCGTGCCCCCAGAAAACTCTGCTCCTAGTGGTTGGGGGAGAGCCAGTGTGGTGTAGTGGTTAAGAGCGGTAGACTCGTAATCTGGTGAACCGGGTTCGCGTCTCCGCTCCTCCACATGTAGCTGTTGGGTGACCTTGGGCTAGTCACACTTCTTTGAAGTCTCTCAGCCTCACTCACCTCACAGAGTGTTTGTTGTGGGGGAGGAAGGAAAAGGAGAATGTTAGCCGCTTTGAGACTCCTTCAGGTAGTGATAAAGCGGGGTATCAAATCCAAATTATTATTATTATTATTATTATTATTATTATTATTATTATTCAGAAAGCTGTGTGATCTGGGGCAGAGTACCACATATGGAGTGTGTGTTTGCAGGGGAGAATTCCCCCCTGCTTTACTTGAACTGTTCTTCAAGCACATATCTAATTCTTCAGATAATGACCTGCTTCACATATCACATACGGTAAACCAGAGTTTAAAAATAAGCCATGGTTTATTCTGCCTTATCATGTCACCCATACCTGTACTGATGGTTAGTTTCCCCTCAAACAAACCATGAGTGGTAACCAAGGTTCATTCATGGCTTACCACTCATAGCTTGTTTGGAGGAAACAAAGTATGAGCTCAGGTTTTGATAACACGACAAGCCAGACTCTGGCTTGGTTTATCTGTGGCATTGCAGCAGCAGGAGTGGGGAAGAACTTCCACAGGGAAAGAGCATGCTGCATCATCACATGAAACCATTGTTTACAGTATTTTAAACTATGGCACAATGCAGGATTGGAGATCCTGCGGCCATCAGTATGTTGCTGGACCACAACTCCCATCATCCTTCATTGTTGGCCATGGTGGCTGCAGTGGCTGAGGTTGATGGCAGTTGGAGCCTAACAACAACTTGAGGGTTACAGTCCAAGTTTTACATGATTTGTCAGCTGTGCCAATATCACAAATGGTTTCAGTTCCTTCAATAAAGCTTTCCAAAGCTCGAGCTCATTAAAACTTATCTGCTCCCAGTGGCTGATGAGAGATTGACATTCCTTGCTATTTGATTGAATGAAAATGCCACAGGCCAGTCTTTGGATCTCAGCAAATGCTGTGCTTCATTTTCCAAGGGCAAAGGTGGAAAAATGACATTTTGAACTAATAGACCAAGGCACGCTGGATTCTAAAGCTGTCACCTGCTGTGTCTGCTCCACCCAGAGGAGGTGCACAGTTCCTGGTGTTACCACATTTGTTATTCTTTAAAATTATAAAGGTTCTGTAAGCTTGGGGGTAATACATTATTTTTATTTACGTACTTATATATGGCAGGAACAAAAAAAAGATGTACAGAGATCCATGTGAGCAAGTGAATGAAATAAATCAAATGTGCAAATTGTGCATCAAAGCCATGAGATGGGATATAAATGCATTAAAAATAGAATATTGGAGAAATTGAGGAGGTGCTGAGTATGCTCCTAAGCTTGAAGTCCACTAGGGGCTTTCCTAAATTAAGAGCATTTAGCTGTTTATACCATATTTCCCCCATATGAATTAGACCAGAGTAGTTCACACCCAGGGACGCAGGTGGCACTGTGGGTTAAACCACAGAGCCTAGGACTTGCCGATCAGAAGGCTGGCAGTTCGAATCCCCACAACAGGGTGAGCTCCCGTTGCTCAGTCCCTGCTCCTGCCAACCTATCAGTTCGAAAGCACATCAAAGTGCAGGTAGATAAATAGGTACCGCTCCGGCGGGAAGGTAAACGGCGTTTCCATGTGCTGCTCTGGTTCGCCAGAAGCGGCTTAGTCATGCTGGCCACATGACCCGGCAGCTGTACGCCGGCTCCCTCGGCCAATAAAGCGAGATGAGCGCCACAACCCCAGAGTCAGCCATGACTGGACCTAACAGTCAGGGGTCCTTTTACCTTTTAGTTCACACCCATACATATTTGAATTTGTTCATGAGGAGCAAATTTGGTTGCTGATTTTGTTGATTCTGTTATGCCAATTAAATATGGACCGGGCATATGTAGTAGTGGGCATGGAAAGGGGAGCAGAAGGACAAGAGGTGACTAGCATTAGATGAAGGTTGAATTCTTCATGTGTCCATCTACTTAAATAAAAGATGGGGCACTTTGGATGACTGGTGTGTGTGGAAAGTTTCTTCTGCATCTCCCCCCTTATCAATTCATGAGGGGGGGATTGCATTTGAACATTAGTACATAGGTTTTGTTGTGCTTATTTTACATTTGAGGTGGCTGAGGTTTTCGTCAGTACCCTGAGAAACAGGAGGGGAAACAAAGGCTTATTTGCAGAGGATTTTTTTTTGGGGGGGGTGTTTAGATTGTTGAGAACTGCCCTGAGACCTGCGGGTATAAGGTGGTATACAAATTTAAATAATAACAGCAGCAATTTATGAGGGCAGCTTTCAGCACAGCACCACCCCTGAAAATCCTGGTAATCTTCTTCAGCCATCCCACTTGTGGAATTTTAGACCTGGATCTAACTTCTGCAATGCAGGTAAATATTTGATAATGAGAGCTGTATGGGAGGCAGAACTGGTTAAGACTTCAACTCCCTTGTCATTATGGAAAAGGTTAAGCCTCCTGGTTTTATAATCGCCCAAACCTGCCTCAGTGCTTTCGAAATTGAGAAGTGAGGATGATTTATTGTGCTGGAAATTCCTTATCCTCTGTTGCTTTTCAGCTTAGTTGTCACTGAGCTTCTTACAAATCTCACATAAAGGGCACGGATGTGGCAATTTGCAAATGCTTGAAGGTAATCCCTATAGTTTTATCTACACTTTCAGCTAACTTTGTTGTCTACTGCAAGCATTATGCAAACAAGGATACAAAATCGCAAAGATTTCTCACTCAGAACTGAACAGATTATCTCAACAGAAGCCAAACCTTATTTAAGGGATTATACTTGAAGAAGGATAAATAAATATTAGATGTTTTTAAATAGAGCTGCTCCAGAAAGCCAGCAACCATTGTGTTCAGGTAGGATATTGGGAGTTTTCTGTTGTATCTAAATATTGCTACAAAAATTCTGGTATACTTAATCTAATCCACAATACTTTCCTTGTAAGCATCTCAAAGTTTTTCAATACGTTCATGTTGTAGCAATACCATTCTCTGCTATTATGGTATATTTTTTTACTCTGTACTGGAATCCTTTCAAACCAGCCTATCCTCTCCCATTATACCGAACCCTGCTATGTTATTTTTACCTTAACATTGCACATGCAGTTATAAAGACATCACATCACAAATCCAGGAAGGTACTATAAAAAATAATATTATTGGGTTATGCTAATTCAGTACACTAGGCAAAAGCAGGACTTTAAAGGATCAGAGGGAGATTTTGGCCCCTTTTGCACTACACATTTAAAGCATCATCATACTGCATTAAACAGGCATGGCTTCCCCCAAAGAATTATGGGAACTGTAGTTTGTTAAGGGAACTGAACATTGATAAGAGACTCCTCTTCCTTCAAAGGAATTTCTGCCAGTTGGAGAATTTGCACAAATATCCCATTCTCACTTTTTCTACCCAGGCTCCGGCCCAATCACCTTTTAAATCCGGCCCACGAACGGTCCAGGAATCAGCGTGTTTTTACATGAGTAGAATGTGTTCTTTTATTTAAAATGCATCTCTGGCTTATTTGTGGGGCATAGGAATTCATTCTTTTTCTTCTTCTTCTTCAGAATATAGTCTGGCCCCCCACAAGGTCTGAGGGACAGAGGACTGGCCCCCTGCTGAAAAAGTTTGCTGACACCTGTCCTAGAGTAACTCTGGAAGGAAAAAGTAAAGGCTTTACCTTTCCAGTTCTGCATACATGTCCTTTGGTTCACAAGGGTGAACCACCCTATATGAATATGCCCTCCACAGCAGCCTTCACTACACCAGACATCCTATAAGTTTTGCAAATCCTTAGCTGTTGAACCAAGATACATACATCTAAATTAAGTCAATAAAATCGCCATTATTGCTGTTGGGGTGGGAAAACGGAAATGGGAAATTATGAAGTCTTATTAAATGTTTGCTCAGGCAAACTCACTTTGCTGCACATTTGCATACCATTTTCATCCCAAGGTGCCAGGCATTTCGCAGATATGCAAAACCTGCATGCTAAATGTTTGTGTCATGCCAGATATATAAAAAAGACAGGGCAGTATTTTTTAAAGAGCAACCATGACAGCGAAATTCATTGCTTTCTGTGCAATTGCTTGCCAACTTCCTGCACATACTTTTTCCCTAGCCGTAAAAGCAGCAGCCGTTGCAGTCTTTTGATGCAGGACCCAAAATGGATTACAGAATGTGTATTGTTCATGCTCCTTCCTTCATTCTCTTTCTCAACTGGCCTAAGCATAGCCACCAATCTCATTAGTACCTCCTCCTCAACCCTGCCATATAACAATACTAAAAGCTTATTGACAGTCTCATTAACAGATGGGTTAAGGAGTGTGTGTGTGTGTGTGTGTGTGTTCATTTCATTGTGAAGTGAAATGGCTTGTAATGGCCTTGAACGTATTTTCTGGTGTGTCATTTTCCTCTCTTGCCTTCTGCATTGATAACATTCAGAAAGACACAGGGCAATCTGCTGTTTCCAAGTGAATACTGGTGACAGCCTTATGTTCATGTCAGTTAATCTTCCAATGAATGAGAACCTGCAATCTCAGCAGGGCATTGGCTTTCTTTGAAAAATGAGTTATTGGCGGGCCAACCTGAAGATGCTCTCGCTAAACACTAGATGGTGCAGTGTGCAGGCTCTGACCTTTAGTTTGCAGGAATTGCTGGTAACTGCCACAGCTGGTAAGGTACAACTGGAACTGAGCATTTTGCCATTATTTCTATCTAAGCATATTCTAGCCTTGTGGCAAAGGAGATTTCTAATTTGTCATTCATCATATTTATGCCTTTGAGGTAATTCGATGAATGGCAATATTGGTGAAGAACCTGCCTTATAATGAGTCAGATGAACAGTGCCTTCTAGTTTGGTAATGCGTACAACAAGCAACAAATTTGCAGGGTTACAGGCAGTGGGGGAGACCTTTGTTTCAGCAGCACCTTGCTGCTAGCAAAGTGCTTTGAAGCTGCAAGTTTGGGCATTCAAAGCACCAAATGGTGCCATCATTGTGAGATCAGGTGATTGACATTCTATCAAGGCTAATCCTGATAAGGATCTGGCCCACGGAGTCAAAGGGTTTTCCCACTCCTGCAACAGATGCTTGAGAACCAACATAAGTACCGTATTTTTCACTCCATAAGGCGCGCCTAGTTTTTAGAGGGGGAAATCAAGAAAAAAAATCGTCTTTCCCTCCCAGCCCCAAAGAGCAGCGAACAGGCTGCGCGCAGCCTGTCCGCTTCTCCCAGAGCTCCTCTTTAGCCATGCGCAACCTCTCCCTGCCGGAGGGGTTGCACGCGGCTATGGCACAAGCCAAGACAGCAAGTGGGATGGATCCCGCTCGCTGTTTTGGCTTCCTTTTTAGCTGCGTGCAACCTCTCCAGCCGGGAGAGGCTGCACAGGGCTAAAGAAGCCATAGCTGCGTGCAGCCTCTCCCTTCCGGAGGGGCTGCGCACAGCTATCCCTGAAGCCTTCGAGCGCAGCGAGGGGTTCCCGCTGTGCTCCTCAGGCTTCGGGTTCCTTTTGCTGAAGCCAGGAGAGCAAGACTCTCCTGGCTTCAGTGAAAGGAACCTGAAGCCTCTGGAACACAGCGGGAACTCACGCTGCGCTCCAAAGGCTTCAGGCGGCTATCCCTGAAGCCTGGAGAGTGAGAGGGGTCGGTGCGCACCGATGCCTCTCGCTCTCCAGGCTTCAGCAAAAGCAACGCGAAGCCTCCAGAGTGCTCCCTCTGTGCTTCAGAGGCTTCACGTTGCTATTGCTGAAGCCAAGGAGCCTGCATTTGCTCCATAGGATGCACACACATTTCCTCTTAATTTTTGGAGGGGGAAAAGTGCATCCTATAGAGCGAAAAATACGGTAAATAAATTTTCATTTTGTGTGCATAATATCTGCATGAAATCCCAGGATCATAGAGTTGGAAAGGCTCCAAAAGGTCAAGTAGTTCAATCCTCTACTGATGCAGGATATCCCTTACTACAACAGTGACCATCCAGCCTCTGCTTCAAAACCTCGAGAGAAATATGTACAATACTCAAGCTGAATAGGGAGATGCAGACTGACAACAACAAGGTAGACAACACCGAATTCCCTAAAAGCAATAGCATTTAGCCCTCCTAAGAATCTATTTGACTGCTAGGCACACTAAACCAGGCTTCCTCAACCTTGGCCCTCCAGATGTTTTGAGACTACAGTTCCCATCATACCTGACCACTGGTCCTGCTAGCTAGGAGTCATGGGAGTTGTAGGCCAAAAACATATGGAGGGTCAAGATTGAGGAAGCCTGCACTAAAGGGTAACTTCCTCCTCCTTCCTCCTTCCCTAGCTGAAATCAAATTTCATATTTCATATTTTGTAAAATATTTCTGTCCTGCCTTATGTCAACCGATATCCGTGTAGGGTACCTATTCCACAAAATAGTTAATTCAATGAAACTGAGCCACATGAAATTACGATCGACAATAATATCAGCTACCAGGAAGATCAGAAATCAGCTACCAAGCAGAAGGGATTTGCTTAGCTATTCCCTTTGGCACCCATCCAAAAAAGCAGTAGGGCATCTTATATCTAATAGCCGCCAGCCATCAAATACTATTAATCAAGCGATCAACCTTGACACAAGAGGTCTGCCATAAAGCCACAGCTCTATATGCATGCATCCTTGGAAGTATGCACCACAGGACTAATGGCGATGACTTGCACATGAATATGCATGGGATCATGGTTGCATACAGACTGAATGTGTAGTAAGCTGATTGAGAGCATACTTTTTTCCTATCAAAAGTTACATGTAGTGCAAATAAGGTCTTTCTCCATTAATCATCCTTTACTCAGTTCAGCTTACTTGATTCATTCAGGGGGTTTTTTAATATGCCGTTCCAGAAAGTATTTCCTGATCTTAAGAAGTACCCTATTGCTAAGATCGCTTCAGAGAAAGGTCTTTGCAATAATAAGGCATCTGCTTCAGGGATATGTTCCGCTATCTCGGTGACATCTGTTGCAAACCGATAATCCTGTTTTATAGCTCACACTGGCTTCTCCACATTAGTTGATTCTCCCCCTTTGGTTTTGAATTTTATTTTATTTCTACAGTCAGGAAAAATAAAAATGTTCAAGCCTCCATTGAACTTAAGCTCCATGCTTAACGCATGGAGGCCTGGCCTCCAGCATTCGTTCGTCAACCTCAGATAGAACATTTATAGGGCAATCCTATCACCGTTGACTCAGAAATGAGTGCCGTTGAATTAAATGGGGCTGAATCACAGAAAAGCTGCTGTCTTATTCTCCAACAGACCTGTCCTGTCTTTGTAAATAAGCTGTAACCATTGTGTGATAATAAGCAAATGATATAAAGCTGGTCTTTGTCTCACTTGCATGCTACCTGGAAATATGAACTAGCTGAAAGAGGCAACCCCCTGCCATTATGCAGGGGGGGGGGCATCTCTATAACGTATTTAAAGTAATTGCTAATCCTGCCCCCAAATATTACTCATTTCCAGTATGTCAATAATTTCACTTAGGGCAAGCCCTTCCAAGGCATCTCATGTACATTGTTAAAAACACAGGGTGGTAAACAACACCACACCTGCTCAGAGTAGACCCATTGAAGTTAATAGGTATTGCCAACTTAGGTTCATTCTGTTATGTATTAAGATTAGTGGCAGTTCTCCCTCAGGGCCACCAGTATGTAAATGAAGGATTGAAAACTGTTGCTCCTGATTGGTTAGCTAGTTGTGAGTTGTTAGTATTTCAACTTACTTAGTATTATATAAAGCAGCCAGCTAGGTTGCAGTCAGTCTGATTCCAGGAGCAGTTGTAACTGCTGCAATAAAGAGCTGTGAATCCAACAGAGCTGTGTCCTTCGTCCATCTTTCCCACTATTCAACACATTCACTTCAATGGGTCTAATTCGAGTAGGATATAGTTGAATACAACCCATTACAATTTAAACAGTATCTTCACCATTTTTTACAAGAGGATAGAACCTGGATGAGTAGTTGGGGTCGGGTGCTCAAGCTTGAAAAGCTTCCATTCGCTTTCAACCTTTGTTGAAACTGGTTGCTGTCTGTGAGCTCTCTGGGCTCTGCACATGAGTGCTACAGCTTTTAGTTTATTAGCGATCTCCGGCTGATTTTTTTTTATATATAAATTTTTTATTGGTTTTTCACAATTTTTATATACACAAACATAACACAATACAAAACAAACAAACACATAAACAAACACGTATAATTTCAGATCCTTTTTTCATGAACCCTACTTCCCCGACTTCCCCATACCTCCCCTTTCTGCATCCCCATTCTCAAATTTGTTTCCACAAATCCTACCCCTTGGTTTTATCGAATTTCCCCTTATTCTATTCTTTTACTTAACCTTTTACAGCTGTAGTCTCCTTTTGTCTAAAACTTCAACATTTTAACATTCATTAATTTTACAATGTTTCTTAAGATAAATTCTGAATTTCTTCCAATCTTCATCGGCCGATCTCCGGCTGATCTTGGGGTATCTCCCCTTTTCCATCAGGGACAATGCCTTCTCAAAGTGTCCATCTAAAGCGCTTAAATTGGTCTTCAATAAGTTATTCTGGAGTTTTAATGTCATACTTTTATTCATGTCCATCATTAGAAATTATACACCATTGTGCTGCAGTGAAAGAAAGAGCGCTTAAAGGAAATTATAGATCTGACTTCTCATGTGAAAATGGAAGGAGCTTGTCTGCTGCTGCAAAAAAAAAAAATGCGTTCATTCTCAAGAAGACGTGTGTCTCCCCTTCATTTCTCTAAAGGCATGATTTGTCTAGACTTCCTCCACAACAAATCAAGCTGAAACAACCAGATGAGGGATTTAGAGATATCTTTCAGAGCAAGAGCTGGATAAGATTCTGCATGCCCCATGGGGCTCTGGGATCTTTCTCTAACCCGGAGGGTGGCTGGTTGTGCTGCAACACAGGGCCCTTCCCAGGAGCTAACTGGATTAGCCAGATGACTTTGGCAGGGGTGCAGGGACTGGGAGTGGACCTGAGAGAGAACCTTCTCGCTCTGGTCTACTACTAGAGCATAAACTGAATGCTCCTATGGGACTGACTTCGGTCAGTATTGATGGGATAGCTCAGTTGGTAGAGCATGAGACTCTTGATCTTAGGACTGTAGGTTCAAGCCCCACATGGGGCAAAATAAAATTATTATTAGTAGTACCCCGCCCATCCGGCTCGGTTTCCCCAGCCACTCTGGGCGGCTTCCAACAAAGATTAAAAATACATCAAAATGTCACACATTAAAAACTTCCCTGAACAGGGCTGTCTTCTAAATGTCAGGTAGTTGTTTATCTCTTTGATATCTGATGGGACGGTGTTCCACAGGGCAGGCGCCACTACAGAGAAGGCCCTCTGCCTGGTTCCCTGTAGCTTTGCTTCTCACAGCGAGGGAACTGCCAGAAGGCCCTCGGCACTGGACCTCAGTGTCCGGGCAGAGTGATGGGGGTGGAGACGCTCCTTCAGGTATACTGGACCGAGGCCATTTAAGGCTTTAAAGGTCAACACCATCACTTTGAATTGTGTTCAGAAGATTCCTACACTGCAGGAAGTTGGACTAGATGACCCTCGTGGTTCCTTCCAGCTATACAATTCTATGATTCTGTAATACTGATACTACATGCCAGCATAGAACTCTCAGAAGGGAAAACGGAAGGCCCCCACATACACACACACACACACACACACACACAAAATGCTGACCAACAAACCTCAAAATTACCAAGCTGATTTCAAATCAAGCCAAAGAGCTTCACCCGTCACTGATGTTTCCCAAAAATGTTCACATATTCTAAGTGGGATGTGCTCAGAAAAGGAAGGGGTTGCTGGTATGCCCTAATATTTTTCTCCAAGGGTCTTTAATTATGTTCAGATGAGACTCCAGACCCATTCGGTTTTCAGCAGCAGCTTCAGGAATAGGATCATTAATAGGCTGTTGGTATTCAGAGCCAACATTAAATCTAGCCAAGTGGTAGCCATTATGCAAATGCATTCCGCCTTTGCTTATCCTGGTCTGATGTGCAAATTGGCTGTTTCTCTGCACTTTTGAAGCTGCATTAATTATTCTAGAATATATACAAACAGCATATCTGATGGATTGCACCAAAGAGTTATAGGCAGCATTAAGGATCTGAACATTGTGAAAGATTTAAATTCACCTGTGCTCCTCAGAATGTGCAGAATGCAAGGGAAGAAGTGGGTGTGGGAGAAAAGGAAAATTCCCTTAACTGGAGACTCAGAATAATGATCTGCAGCAGTTGTCTAGAACTGTGAAAATACAAATCTCAGACCATGGAGGAGAGATGCAACATATGGACCATAGCTCAGTGGTAGAGTACATGCTTTGCATGCCCCAGATTCAATGCTCGGCATCTCCAGGTAGAGTTGCCTGAAATCCCATCCTGAACCCCTTGAGGATTGCTGACAGTTAGTTAAAAAAAATACTGAGCTAGTTGTATCAAGTTACTACAAGCCAGTTCTCAGCAATCCGATGCCCTCCAGTTGTTTTGGACTACAACTCCCATCAGCCAGGGCAACCGTAAAGTAACAAAGGAAATGGAGCCACTTCCTCTTTCACAACGCAGTTTTCCCCATTCATTGAGCTCTCTGATTTTCTGTGCATGTGCATTTGTACTCAGTTGCTCCACATCCTGGGTGGTGGTGGTTGTTTTTTGAGAAACTATTCTCCAGTAGCACTGTTACAATTTCCACTTACAACTGGGTTTTTGACAAAATTCAACAGCAGTCAAGAGTACCACTTTGCCTGTTTGGGTGCATCCAGGTGGGAGTTTTGAGGGGTGGTTGATTCATGTTGAGCGTGCATCTCCCCATTCTGTACCTATACAGCCACAACTACATCCCACAATGCTCCCCTGTCTTTCCAGGTCATTAGCTCTGCAGGTGCTGATGCTAGAAGGCCAATGTTCACAGCAGATATTGTACTGGGGCCTGTAAAAAGAGATAGCCATATCCACTCTATTTGCTTTCTCAGTTCCTGCCGTCTAGTGTGGGACAAGTACTGAGCCAACACTATGATAAGCTGCAAAGCTTTTTGTTTTATTTATTTTTTAAAAAATATTTAATTGACTGTAATAAAAGATGAAGCAGAGGATGATTTATCTCTGCAACAGCTTTCACAATGTGGAACTATTGATTGTTGTATGTGAAAGAAATTTTCAATTAAATTTCTCATCCTCTAGCCTTGGCTGCTGATTTAGAAGAAATGGCTTGTCGTTCTGTTGATGAAACAGCTGTTTTTCAGCCAGCTGGAGCCTGAAGTTGCTGGCAAGAGTTCCCCAAACAGATAATCACAGTTCCGTGGCAGAGAGGTAGCATAGTGTGGCTTTCCTCTACATTCACAGAATAGGGCTTTCTCAACACATCCTTCACTCTACAATACTCCGCAGCCCCTCATCTGCTCCTAGGGCTCTGGGTGCTTTGGAAAATGGGGTGGGAAACTGTATATGGAAGGGGGGCTCCAATGAATGCAGGAGGAACTTAAGATCCAATGATAGCCCTAGATCAGCACTCCTCCGGCAACTTCAGCTCTGAAGAAGAAACGGACCCACTCCCTGGTCCATCCCATGTGAGGCCATGGACCCCAGAATCTTGAGCTCCAAAAAGATGCTTCTGCTGTCAGATTTTGGTGGCTTGACCACAGACCCTTAGGGAGATCAAGAGAACCCAGAGGAGAGATCATCACAGCTGGAAACCTTGAAGGATCCAACAAGTGCAGAAGGCCATGACACTTGGACCAGCAGCTTCTAGGCAATGGCTACCTAGCCATGCTCTAAAACTCAGCCAGTTGCTTCAGGATCTCACTGAGAAAAGTTGGGTGTCTATCTGAAGCAATCTCTGTGGTCTTGAGAATTCTCACCTTGAGTTCTCTCCAAGGTGCTGATTTTGACTAGGTTTACTTTTGCCTGGCGTGCTCTGATTCATGGGGTCACGAAGAGTCGGACACGATTAAACGACTAAATAACAATAACTTTTTGGGGGCCTGCCTGAGGAACGGAGAGCTACCAACCATTCCTTGCTAAAGCAATCGCCCCTCCATGGTGGGGGGCATCTCTGCAGACACATCCAAGTTTAAGAGTTCAAATCTCAGATTACTCTGAACTCACAAATGGGGGATTAGCCAAGCCTATGTCCCTATTCCGAGTAGGTAGTTTGATATTATTGGCCCACAGAGTCATTTAATGATTCCTGGGAAAGTGTTGGCAAAACACTTTGAGCAATCAGCAAACTGCTATAGAAATGCATATGATTTTTGTTGTTTTATCTCATACATACCAACAAAGCTGCAGATGAGCAATTAGAGTCCATGCAAACCAGCATTTTTAGTGCTGTGTACCTAGATTCAGAAATGTCTCTTCCCGGTTTTCTCAGGGGAAAGCTGATTCAGGAATAAAATTCTTTTGCAGTTCTTCTAAAGTTCTATTGTCAAGCAGAAGGGCAGGATCAGAAAAGGAGGAAAAAAATCCCACACGGAAATTGTTAACCAGCACAGAGGGGAAAAAAGATGTTACCTAGTGGCATATTCATTACAAGCATATATTGGTATTATACAAGTTTAGCTGCTTGGGATTCACCCCCAAAAAAATTGAGAACTGTAGTTTTGCAAGAGTGCTGAAGAATTCCTTATCAGATATTCCTACCCTTTCAGAATTATAGTTCCTCAGATTTCCTAGGGAGATGAAATTATTGTTAAACAAATTTAAGTCTGTGGTACACAGATATGCTATATCAGGCATCCCCAAACTCAGCCCTCCAGGTGTTTTGGGACTACAATTCCCATCATCCCTGACCACTGGTCCTGTTAGCTAGGGATGATGGGAGTTGTAGTCCCAAAACATCTGGAGGGCCGAGTCTGGGGGTGCCTGTAGCTGCTACGTCTTTCCCAACCCTCTTGCCACTTCAGCTGTTAAGTGTCTACAGGGCAGAAGCAGGATTGACCCATGATAAAATGGGCTCAGGATATCGGGCATAACATCATGTTTGAGGACTGGGAAAGGTTATGGACCACCGGAATGAAATTCACGGCATGTAATGCCCTGAAGGAGAATATTATGAAAATGATATATAGGTGGTACATGACCCCAGTCAAGCTTGCAAAAATATATCACCTGTCTGATAATAAATGTTGGAAATGTAAGGAGGCTGAAGGGACATTCTTTCACCTCTGGTGGACCTGTCCAAAAGTGAAGGCCTTCTGGGAAATCATCTATAATGAGTTAAAAAAGGTATTTAAATATACCTTTGTTAAGAAACCAGAGGCCTTTCTCTTGGGCATTGTCGGCCAGAAAGTGTTAAAGAAGGACAGAACCTTTTTCATGTATGCGACTACAGCAGCAAGAATACTTATTGCAAAATATTGGAAGACACAAGATTTGCCCACACTGGAAGAGTGGCAGACGCAATTGATGGACTATATGGAACTGGCCGAAATGACTGGCAGAATCCGAGATTTGGGTGAAGAAACAATGGAAGAGGACTGGAAAAAATTTAAGGACTATTTACAAAAACATTATAAGTTGTATGAATGTTAAGAATTTGCACGATTTGGAAACTTTAGCTCCAGCAATTAGATTTGGTAAAGCAGGAAACTAAGTTATAAGTAAGAGAGGGCTGAAATTTAAAGTAATATTATGTTTAATTTAAGGGATAAGTAATTGATAAAAAGTACTTTAAATTCTGAAATACAATATCTGAAAGGTACAAAATAAGGTATGAAACAAGGTAATAATTTGCTGATATTTTTTTATTGTAAAGAATGCAGGGTGAGGGAGATGTGGGGAAGTCCAGTTGGACTTTTCTCTTTCTTTTTTTCTTTTTCTTGTTTTTTCCCCTCTATATTCTTTATCTTCTGTGAATGTTCTGGACTTTGTTTCTGAAAAATTTAATAAAAAATATTTTTTAAAAAAAGAAGCAGGATTGACCCAGCTGCAATTTGATACCAGCAGCAGTGCTAACCTGGCAGTCTGTCAATATGTGTAGGATCAGCCACAATCCGCATGCCCAGTATTCAGGAACCTAATTTTAGCCTTGTTGGTTTTATACCAGTGATTCCTACTCAAAGCCATATTTTTTATGGCTTAACCACAAGTCACACTTAAAGTAGTACTTTTGGCTTGTAAAGTAGGCTGTTTGTTCTCAGAATAACTTTTCAGTACTTCTAATGCCACTGAGGTCTTAGAATGTCCCTGCAAGTGTATTTGTACACAGTCACCCTGTGTCATGGTTTTTGTAGTCTTAAGAGTGCAAAAGCCATTACCATGCATATGTATTTTGCTCACTAGCATAGTTAATAAATGGGTTTGCTCATAGCATAGTTAATAAATGGGTTTGAAATTAAGTTCCAACCGAGAGAGGAGATACTGTGGTTAAACAATTTAGGGGCCTTTCAAAGGGCAGGATTCTTGCATAGAAACAGGCTTTCCACTTACAAATGTTTCTTGAAATGTTACCACATTTCAAAAGCAGCACATGATACTCAAAATAGTGTGAGAGAGAAACCCTCTCATTTGGGGCATTTGGTTCACACCTAAGTCTTTTTAATGCCAGCCCAAATGGAGGGGGCAATTTAAACTCATGCCAATGAAAATTAACACAAATAACAAAAGTTTAAATCCAACCCAAAGCTGAATGATCCTTCACAACCGCATATTTTACTATCAAATCTTGAAATCCAAATCTCAAATTTCAGTATTTAAAGATCAGCATTGTTACATACTGGTATGAAAATCGAGCATTTGAATATGACTTGTCCCCCAATGCAGGATGTATCTGCATAGAGGCAGCATAGCTTTGTGACTGCAGTTGCAAATCAACAAAGGGATGTTTTGGGTATTATTATTTTCTCTGGATCCTGATTCTGACAAAGTTTGAGTCAAGTTAACCTGAAGTGTTCTTCCATTTCTCTCCCTCTCCCGCTGTCCCTTGAATTTTCTGTGAGGCATTAATGATGCCCAAAAACCAGCCAAATCCCATCATCTTCCACATCTTAGTTGTTTAAGCCATCAAGCCACAGACCGAAAAGGAGCCACCTACAGCCACCTACCACCGTTTGGCCAAGCTGCAAAGCACGATAAAAATAGCACAGCAAATTTCAGTAATAAGAGATGCATGTAGTAGCAGGTGGGCCGGGGACTTGTTTTGCCCTCAGCATCTTTGGCAGGGCTCTTGAAAATTAAACTGAAACATGAGCTACAACACGGTGTAGTAGTAAATACTAACCAGGAATAAACAATCCTGCAGCCTGCAGGAAAATTTGACAGTCTTCTTGCAAAAGATGTTCCTTGCTGCAAAAGATGTCCATAGCAGAATGACTCTCTCTCATTTATTTCTCTAGTTATTCATTAAATTTATATTCCACCCTCCCTCCCAACAAAGGCCATGGTGGCAAATAAAGTGAGAAAACAATAAAACCATATGAAAAGCAATTCTAATACAGATGAAGACCGAGGAAAACCTCAGCTTAAAAGGCCTGTTGGAAAAGGAAGGTTTTCAATAAGTGCCCAAAAGACATCAGAATACAAAAAGGCAGGTTATAAACGTAATCATAAATCAACAACTCCTTAAAATCACTCGGGGTGCAATCCTATGCACACTTTCCTATTGAACTTGACAGGACTTGCTACTGAGTAGATGTGTGTGTAGCTCTGATCAATGACACACCACTAGGAGCTTCCTAAGAATACATTTCCACCAATTCCTATGGATCAGGGCAAGTGACATGGTTATCCTATCTTATGCACAGCATAGTAGCATGATGAGAACACTAAAAAAACTTCCCTATACAAGGCTGCCTTCAGATGTCTTCTAAAAGTTGTATAGTCACTTATCTCCTTGGTTTGAGGGGATGCATAACTCCATACCCTCCACCATTTCTCCATTGAAAATAAAGGTAAAGGTAAAGGGACCCCTGACCATTAGGTCCAGTCGTGACCGACTCTGGGGTTCCGGCGCTCATCTCGCTTTATTGGCCGAGGGAGCCGGCATACAACTTCCGGGTCATGCAGCCAGCATGACTAAGCCGCTTCTGGCGAACCAGAGCAGCACACAGAAACACATTTCCCTTCCCGCTGGAGCGGTACCTATTTATCTACTTGCATTTTGACGTAGGGATTCGAACCGCCGACCTTCTGATCGGCAAGTCCTAGGCTCTGTGGTTTAACCCACAGCACCACCCATGTCCCTCCCACTGAAAATAGGAACGTCCTAAAGAAAAGCAGGACATTCCAGGATCATATAAGAAACAGGGACATCGTCTGTAAATTCAAGTCTGTCCCTGGAAAACAGGGACACTGGGAGGGTCTGCTGATTAAAAATTTAAACTGAAACTTTCCAGGTCCAAATCTTGCCCTATTATTTGTTTTATTTATTTGTTTTCATCATTTTTATACTGCCTCAATATTGTCCACCACCCAGAAGCTCTCCCCCCCCCCAAAAAAGAAACAGGAAAAAGAAACTATTCAGGTATGTTATATTAATAACAAGTCTCTCTGGGATTATGGAGGTCATTTGGCCACACCAATTTTGAGATGCAACTCCCCAGAGGGTTGACCATGGGTCCATGTGTGTCTCTTGGCCTGAAAACGGTTACCCACCCCTTATATTAGGGGGACCAGATGCTGAGGTTTTCACTTTGAACCATATCAATACCCAAAACACAGAGTAAAATACAGATCTCAAAACAGCATCTGGCTGCTTCTCTTTAAAAATAAAATAAATAAACAACCCGCACCTGCTCTGGCTGCATCATTATACACCAGATTTGTTTTAATGCCTGCTAAATTATGTAAAATGAAGCCAATTAAGATATACAGTAGGAAAGATCTAGTTTGCATATCGTTCTGTCCAGAGTAACTGGTGTCAGAGAGGTTTAGAAACTGGGAAAGATTAATTCAAATATATATATTTTCTTTTTTTATGAGCTGAAGCCATGGGGGGGCAGCATGCATGCAGTAAAGTATAAAGAGCTGCTAAGTACCAATGTATAAAGAGGGGTTGAGTCAAACACATTCTAGTGGTTTCATTGGGTCTTAGGCCCCATCTGCAATATACATTTAAAGCAGGATCATACCACTTTAATCAGTCATAGCGCTACCCAAAGAACTTTGGGGGCTGTAGTTTGTTAAGGATGCTGAATACTGTTGGGAAACCCTCACAGAGCCACAATTCCTAAAGTTCCCTGGGAGGAAGGATTGATTGTTAAACAACTGGAAATTGTAGCTCTCTGAAGGCAATAAAGGTAAAGGTAAAGGGACCCCTGACCATTAGGTCCAGTCGTGACCAACTCTGGGGTTGCAGCGCTCATATCGCTTTATTGGCCGAGGGAGCCGGCGTACAGCTTCCGAGTCATGTGGCCAGCATGACTAAGCCGCTTCTGGTGAACCAGAGAAGCGCACGGAAATGCCGTTTACCTTCCCACCGGAGTGGTACCTATTTATCTACTTGCTCTTTGGCGTGCTTTCAAACTGCTAGGTGGGGAGGAGCAGGGACCGAGCAACGGGAGCTCACCCCGTCGCGGGGATTCAAACCACCGACCTTCTGATCGGCAAGTCCTAGGCTCTGTGGTTTAACCCACAGCGCCACCCGCGTCCCTGTCTCTGAAGGCAATAGGGGTCTCCTAACAATTCTTGACAAACTGCAGCTCTCAGGATTCTTTGGGTAGTATTCTATGGCAGCTTACAAGTTGTATGACAATGCTTTAAATATATAGTGTTGATATCTAGAGATGGAACAAACCTATCCTCCTTGGGGAGAGCCAATCTGGGTGTGGGTGTCAATAGCCCTTATTACAATTACATTTCCCAGGGCTGCTCACTGGCGGGTCACATGGCAAAGCACCAGGCATAAGTGGAGATATTTCGCAGTCTTCTCTCCTTCTTCCTGCTTGCTGCTCGAATGGCAGCAGTGGTCAGGTGTGTAAGAGGAAGGCAGGGACATCCTGAGTTGGAAGAAAGAGCTTGGGGTTGAATAGATAAAGGAGGTTGTGTGTTGCTTATGTGTGGCGGAAGACAGAATGCTACTCCAGCTCACGAGAAATCCAGCCTGTAAAATAATGATGACAGCTTTCATCAACCTGGTACCCTCCAGGTGTTTTCGACTACAACTCCCATCAGCCCCAGGATGGTGTACTGGCTGGGGATGATCTGGAGGGCACCAGGTTGGCAAAGGTTGAATTATGAGGTCATCATGCTTGCATCATATCTGAGGCTGCATTACAAGCTTCCAAGGTTCATATTTCCGAGGTGCTTTTCTTCGGTGACTTCACTAGGAAATACATGTTTCAGTGACACCCGTACTCATGATGAACTCTGGCTTAGTTGAGCCCAAATATCAGTTTTCACCATTGCTTGACTATAGGCCTGATGAATTCATATATAGTGCTGTAAACATCTCATTGTAACGTTGTGTTGACTAATTGTCCCCTCCTAAAACAAAGTGGAAATGGCACCCCCCCACGGGGTGTAACTTTGGACCAAGATGTTCAAGCTAGCTTCTCTCACTTCAAATCCACAATTTACTGCCCCTGGACAGTCTGTGAAAGGTTGGTTCTCTAGAGATTTCTTGGCATCCCACACCATTCCCATATAGTCCTATGCAGTATATCAATATACTAGATGCTCTGGGTCTTTTCTGATTTGCAGTTTATTATCTAGAACAGGCAGACGGATGTGTGGGGAATTCAGGATAATATTGTCCCCCCCCCCTTTAGTCCTCTACAGTGGCAGCTTGGTGATTTTGGAATGCTCAGAACTTGGCATTCTGGGCTGGGTTTATTTTTCTCTTCATGGGGCAGTGGATTGGTGGGACATTTGGACCGGGTTAATTCCGTCACGTTCTGCATAGAACCTTGCAATCAGGTTTTTCTAGAGGTTGTTAAAAACAACATTGTGGTTTGCTGCCTGGTTGCTATGAATGAGTAGCTCACCATGATTTGGTTAAGGGAATGTGAGCTTCAAGTCTGGGACTTGACAGAAGAACAATGATCTGTTACTTATCAACTGTGGATGATCTAGGAATGAACAGAGGTGTCTTCCAAATTCACGCCCAACCAGCTACTCCCTCCAGGGCCGGCCCAAGATATTTTGGCATCTGAGGCAGACCCCAAAATAGCGCTCCCCTCCCTACTGCAGAAGAAGGGGTGAGGGAAGATCTACATCTGGAACAAAGGTGGAAGAAAAATTGACATTGGGATCTGCTGCCTCTGTGGATCCTGCCACCTGAGGCAGTCATCTCAACTTGGTACCTCATGTGTGGGCCGGCCCTGCTCCCCTTTAATCCCCACCCTCTCCCTGTTTCAAGGATCAACTGTATAAATTTCCTACCCACCTTCCTAGGCTCCCTTCAACTCCCCACTCCCCCTTACCTTAACATTCCCTGCTCCCAGTAAGTTACCTTCTTCCCTCTCCTTCCTTACTGAACACAATCCCCAAACAGTGCATTGCATTACTCATTGCAGCGCACAGTTCATTTGCCCAGGATTTTTAAGATGTTGAGATTTATACAGTTTAATCTAGGACTTTGGTTTTCATCTTTGCTGCTGCGATTTTATATTATTTTATGTTTTTAATTTTGCTAGCCACTCCTCAAGGTTTCTTTTCTACCCAAAGAGCTGGACAGAAATTTGTTAAGCAAATAAAATAACAATGGCTGATATGGGGAATATAGTAATGAAGTGTTTTGCTGCATGCTGCCCTTTCCTAAAATATTGATCTTAAATGCTTTTATTGCACCTCTGTGTTTCCTACCCTGAAATGTTCAGTTATTGTTCAGACAGGATCTCCCCAAAAAAAGAGAAAACAAGGACCCAGAATTGAGGGGTGTTGAATTCCCAGTGGTGTCTAATGCCCATTGGGTAGAAAGCAGGGAATAAGCAATGGTCAGTGGCGCTAGAACCAATGTAAGGCACAGCCAGCTAGTTTTAGTTTTGTCCTCAACCTTTTCCATGCTGAGATCTGCAAGGGGAACTGTAAGACTAAGGAGGAGGAATGCTACCCCTTGGACTAGGTGCAAGTAATAAAGCAGGCTAGACAAAGCTGCCTCGGGTTTGTTGGGCAGCGCCCCAGTCCCTCCAATGGACTATTCTCCACTCTGCATTGCTTTCAGATGAGACAACTTCTGCCTTCTCATACAGATAATATTAAGTATGAGGTTTTTTGGAGGGAAGGCCTGGATCAGGAGGGTTTGGTGCCAACCTTTGGCCTTCATTTCATTACCTTTGCGTGTAATGTGGTTCCTCTCATAACCATCAGGAGTACACAAGGTAGGCTGTGTGCCACTCTGAACCGATTCACCTACTGTGGAGATATATATATACTACTGCTGGTAACTTTATAGTTCTGCTTTCATTGGTCCAATAGCTGTGGCCATCTTTCGTTACAGCTCATAAAATCACTAAGTGCTCATCCACACTTTCGCCTGACCCATATTTTGATCGTATCACGTTCCTATTAATTCCCCAAGAGCTCCCAGAGCTTTTCTTGTTGTTCCGTGGCTGAGCCTTGGGAAGATCAAATCTTACCTGCTAAATTGAAGCTCGTTTAAGCAAAATATCTCTTCAGATTTTCCGTCCGTCTGATAAGATCTGATTCAGTGGAACTTCCAAAAAGCAACGCAACTTCAGTCACCCAACAGTAATATAGGGATAATGCTGATCTAGCCGACAAGATTGTTGTAAGGATACCGTACCCATGGCCTTGGTGTACATGGCACCTGACAGCATTAAAGTGGAGGTGCAACTACTTGCATGAATGAACAAGTCCTCTATTTAAATTGTCCAGGATCCAAAGAACCACTTTAGCTTTAGCAACAAGGGCTTTGGGTTTAGGTTTCTATCCTTTGAACAGCTAGCTACTTGCATCACTCTCTCTCACACACAAGGTTGGAAATTATGTATGTCTCTATATCTTCCATGCCCATAATTATACTCCTGTTCTATGAAGGACCTTGTGCATTTTCTTGGAAACCCATTGGGCTGAGTCCTAGAATGAAGGAAGTTACTGTTTGTTCTTGCTAGTCCATTGGGCTTGGGACATGCTGTGCCAGTCTTCTTCCGAACGGTGCCAAGATGAGTCCGTTGAAGGTCACTGCAGCCTGCAGCCCCAACTGACGAAGATTGGATATCCCTGTTTGTAAAAATAGAGGTGTTATCCAAAATCGTCTTGGCCTGTGCCCAAGCTTGGCAATTACATGTATTCTTCTCTCAACTTAAAATCACCTTACGCCCGTCCAGTGGGATTGCATTCTTTCCCACTTCCCCTCCCACAAACCGAGTGTGCCGTGTGCGGCTGCCAGTTGCTAAACAACTGCCATGTTTGGCAGACCCGCGAAACAAGATCCCAAGTCTTGTTGGAGCAGAAGGGCAAGTCTGAGGAGGACAAGGAGCCTATTGATTGAAAACAGAGGCAACAGGCAGCGTGCAACTCCTGTAGCGTTTAAAATTTAAAAATTTAAAAAATTAGTTTGCATTTTGCAGACTCCAGTTAGGACAGGTGAATGAATAAAGAGTCACCCACAGCACACAACAAGTCCTAAGTGATGGTGCCACTGTTGTTCTTTTTCACATCCAGATTTGCAGCCACAGTGGATGCAATGGTGTCTTTAGCTCACAGTATTGTTTTTCGACGCCATCTGTACATTTAAAGCAGTATTTTGTCGCTATTCCCCACCTCAGCTATAAATTTCCTGACATTCTATTGATTCATCTCACAGCCAGCCTGATGTAAGCAGAATGGAGGAAAGCCAGAGAACCCAACAGGCTTCTTTCCAAGATTGTATACTGCAGAAACACCAGGAGAGGCTGAAAAAGAATATGGTGAGTGTGGGACAGGTGATATAATGGACATCTGTGACTCACAAATATTTCCCAAGGAGAAAGTCCCCCAAAGTGGGAAGCTATCCTGCACTTCCCTCTCCCTCCTCCTGCCAACCTCCGGCATCTATACTATTCTGGATTGCATTAGGAAGGAGTGGAAAGGTTAAATGTCATTCATTCTACACACAGCTGACTAGAGCTCAAGCATTTATTTATAGGAACTTGGATCCCAGGGGGGCAAAGGAAATGGAGAGAAGCACCTCATGCAAACACTGTATATCATGTTTACTGGGCAACCACAGGAACAGCACTAAAAAGGCCTTCATGTGAATCTGATAAGTGAGAAGCATCTCGTTCTGAGCATTTGGTAGATTGAGTATGAAATTGAGACGGGACACCTCTTTCCTGCTAGCTGGTTCGAGGCATTATTATTTTTTCTATGTACAGTAACCAATGCTAACAGCAAAAAACTTTATCGGCCAATCCAAGTCATGTGGCCAGGAGAGATTTTTGGAGACTTGGAGGTGGTGCTACAGAGCTCTGAATTTGCCCACTGCATGTGTGCTGATTTTTGTATCTGTGCTCCTGACGAATCAATCTTGCAGATTCTTATTTTTGAAAACCACACAGATACTCTGGAAGCTCTAAGAAACCCTCACTGTTGCTCTACATTTTGGTCGGACTGTTATGCACACCTATTGGTCAGTATGATGAAGTAGGTCAGTCTCCAACTTTCCACAAAGTTCCTAGGGAATTTTTAGAACAAATTTTAAACATTTCTCTTGCATTAGTTTTTGCTTTAAAGGTCAAAGGATGAGCGCATATCCACATTATCTCATGTGAGTTGCCTCATATCCATTTAATTTCCATGTGAACTAAGACTTCAGGTTTAATGTCGCCAGCAATTTGAGGGACTGCTCCTATATTGAGATCAGGCAGACACCTACAGTTCTGGCATTTCGTCACCCGCTGAAAATGTTTTCATTAAGCCAAGCGTTTAGAAAATTAGGCATTGTATACATTGCTGGGTTAAAAAGCAGAAAAAGCAGTTATTTTTCTCAAGATACATCAAAGCTGTTGTGGGGAGAGACATAAAAACACAGTATTTCATAACAAATGACAGAATAGATACATGCTAGGTATGAGTTGTGGCTAATGTTGTGGGAACGCATTGAGTGCATATTAAACAGGAGCGTGTTTGATTCCGCCCTGGCCATTTGTTCAGTATTTTACTATTGTATAATTTTAAGATGCTTTACTGATTTTATTGTACACTGCCATGGTTTTTTTAAGAAAATGTTTATATTATAAATAAATAAAATATATGAACCCATGTAATCTGTTTGTTTCAAAAGGGGTGGGGGAAAGAGTTCATTTTTGAACAGGGATGGGAAACTTGTGGTCATCCCAACGCTGGGCTACAATTCCTATCATCGCTGACTGTTGGTCTCCAACAACAGCTGGAGGACCACAAAACTACTGGGATGGCCCATCAGCCACAGACAGACCACAAGAACCTTGCAGTCTGGTTTCCCTCAGTATCACTACTACATTTCCTTGTATGGGAATAGTAGCAACTCCTGGACTTACGAAAACATGAACAAGGTTTTGCAGTTGAATTTCCTCTATGTATATTTGTATAGCTACAAGGCCACTGAACAAGGCCATTCTAGAACAGGGCTTGTGCAATGGGGATAAGGAAGGGTAGTCTGAGAACGTGGATAATATGTATGTTTGTTCAGTCCCACTAAATTCAACGGAGATTTTCCCCAGGCAGCTACAAAGCTTTTAAATGGCGCCTGTAATCTGAGCAATGGCCAGCAACAGAATCTCTTCTCTTCAACTCATCCATATCTTTATATGCTTTTTTTGCTGAATAAGTACTCCTCCACTTTTCAACCCAAATGCGAAAGTGCCCATCAACGGAACACCAAAATGCCTGTAGGACATTCTCAATGATTGATTACCTGCTTAAACTCTATGCGCCATCTTTCCACATGCAGTTTTTTGCACAACAAACGCTGGCCTCCTTCTGCTTGGGCACAGCAGCTTTAAGCTTTCCAGAAATTAATGGCATCTACAGGCAAAGCAAACATAACATAA
The DNA here is from genome assembly GCF_964188305.1 of Podarcis bocagei. Taxonomy (NCBI): domain Eukaryota; kingdom Metazoa; phylum Chordata; class Lepidosauria; order Squamata; family Lacertidae; genus Podarcis; species Podarcis bocagei. The sequence continues at coordinate 59,178,256 of NC_138134.1, forward strand.
ATATCTTCAGTGTCCCATTCCCCTCTCTAGGCTATCAATAACAACACAGCAGCCTGCACTACCTGCAATGCAAGGTTGCCCAGGCAACAGGTGAATCCTGACTGCACAGAGCAAGGGGCATTGCTTTTCTGTCTCTCTCGCCACCCCACCCCCTCCTGAGCCTCTATTTCATATCTGTTAAGTTGTGTGGCATGTCTTTACAGTGTTGTTTGTTGAAGAGGCTCCCTTTTACATCCCCAAAGCACCAAAGAATCTGCTGACCCCATAAAGGTGGCAGAACCTAATGATGAACTAGCTAGAGTCTAGCCTCTGAATACGGTTATTTTGGTACAATCCAGTTTAAATTTAGCGTGGAACTTTTTTTCACCCCAGAGGCCACATTCCATTCCAGGCAACCTTCTGGGGGCCACATGCCAGGGGTGGGCAGGGCCAGGGCCAAAAGTGGGCAGGGCGGCTGTTATGTACGGAGTTGAATAGGATCCAAAATGCAGCAGTCTGATTGGTCCTAGAACAATAGGATTCAGAATGCAGCAGTCTGATTGGTCCTAGAACAATAGGATTCAGAATGCAGCAGTCTGATTGGTCCTAGAACAATAGGGTCCAGAATGCAGCAGTCTTATTGGTCCTAGAACAATAGGGTCTAGAAAGCAGCAGTCTGATTGGTCCACAGGAGCCACCCAATCCAACTCCGGGTGAAAGTGAATCTGCAACCTGATTAGCCTACAAGAGAATCCCAGAATTAGCCAGTCACGTGAGGCCCATTGTGTAAATAATGTATATAAAGCAGACATTTCGGGGGGACTTCCATTCCTCACTACTCTGAATAAAGAGCTGAATACAGAGCATGAAATCCACACTCCGAGTATATTTCAGCAGCGAATGTAAATGTTACTTTTGTACCATAGGGACACCCCTCTCTATGTTTTATCCAAGGAAGCAAGAGGCAACCTCGACGTGCAAGGATACGTTCCAACCAGGCAAAATCAGGAAGGAAGGGGGCAATACAAGGCCAGTTAGGGTGTGGCAAGGCAGCTGGTATGATCTGGATGAAGTCCTGAGGGCCAGACAGAGAGACTTGGGGGACCACATTCAGCCTGCCCACCCTCTCGGCCCCAGGTTCCCCATCCCTTGGGTGGGTCTTTGCTCTGATCCAGGAGGGCTCCCTTCTGTTCTTGCGCTCTAGGGCTGAAAAGCATGTTATCAATCTATAAATAAATGCAATCAACTACTTTTAACTGCCATTTAATTCAGGGAGACTTAAATGAGCTTAATTGTATTTATTTCATTAGATTAGTAACTGAAAGGGGCTTTTAATTCAACACCTGCACGCATCAATTAATCAGGCAACACACTGTACATTTTTTTGAGAAAACACTTATGAAAAACTGGCTTTGGAGAGGTCCTCAAACAAGAGGTGATGCCTCTTCTTGGAAGATGTCTGCCACAATACATACATGCAACATCTCAAAACAATAGAAGTTTTTCCCCTCTTCCAAGTATTGTCATATGCAAATATATGTAGGTTTATTCCATTAACTAATTGGCCACAGCTCAACTCAAGATGACCATAACACAGAGGAATGGAAAGGGTCCATGTCATGTGCATGCACACATGCACACATAAGCATCAAGACAGAAGTAGAATAAATATTTTTAAAATAAATAACATTGAATCCAGCTTCACATCCCATTAAAGAAATATGGTGGTACCTTGGTTTATGAAGTCAATCCATTCTGGAAGTCCGCTCTTAAACCAAGGCCTGCTTTCCCATAGCAGCGGGGGGTTCCGTTTCCAAATGGAACACACTCAACATGTTCTTTTTCCAAGGCAAAGTTCACAAACCAAAACACCTACTTCCGGGTTTGCAGCGTTCTTAATCCAAGTTGTTCATAAACTAAGCTGTTCTTAAACCAAGGTACCACTGTACTGGTAGGGGCAGTTTTTAGTCCTTACAGGAAGTTGAACTGCGTCAAACAGATTAATGGCTATTCTCACATATTGAATGTGTTCGTGGTGGGGGTTTTTTTAAAATGCAGGGACACAATCCACCGAGGGCTTCTCCTACTTCAGACACTGGGGCTGCTTCAGGAAATCTGCACAATAATATTCCCATCTGTTATGTGGGCCTGTGGGGGGATAAATCCAGCTCCCCAAAAGTTTGTCCTCAGAGGCAGGATTCAGGTGGAAACAATGTCTTTACAGAGCAGAGACCTGGATTCCAGCCTATAACACAGCTCAGAGCCATAGCTGTCAACATTTCCCTTTTTAAAGGGAAATTCCCTTATTCTGAATAGGATTCCTCACAAGAAAAGGGAAAAGTTGACAGCTATGCTCAGAACTGATATTCCCTCCCATATATCTCTGATACAATAGGAACATGCTTTGATGAACTTTCTGAAGGCAGCAGTGGGACAGACTCCTTCGGAAAGTGGTGGACTCTTCTACAAAGGTAGAATCACCAGCTGTCAGGGATTCTTCATCTGAGATTCCTGCATTGAAGTGGTTGGATGAGACGACCTTTCCAACTATACATTTCTATGGTTCTGTAATCTCTTTTTCCATTCCAAAGATCAGGGCTTGAGTTTTCCCTGCACTGCACATTGCTGAAGATGCCTTCTCTGGCTGTTGAATGCTTCTGGTACTCTGGAATATAGCCTGCCCTCTGCTGAGGCAGTGTTTGCTCTTTCAGTTAAAGATCTACTAGAAAAACAATATGTGAATATGCTATCATACTTCAAAATGTGCCTCATCCACAGCAGGGTAAAGCTGTGTGCAGCATGATGCCTTAGTGCTCATGCGCAATCACACATGGGTTTATAGCATGTGCTAGGGGCGATACACAATGACTGTGCCGGCCGGGGGGCTGATGGGAGTTGTAGGCAGAAACCTAAGGTAACATTTGGGGAAGCTTCCATGAACTTCTTCTTGCAAACCATCTTCCAAATATGTGCAGCAGTCTCGTGCGCATAGCATCTCTGTGTAATAACCAAGAAGGGAACAGAAGAAGCAGAGGGCAGAAAAATCTGAAGATCTCCAGGGCAAACTCTCATTAAATCTCAAGGACTGCCTCTCCCCATATAAACCCAGCTGGACCCTGCAATGATCATATGAGGCCCTTTTTTGTGTGCCTCCTCAAGAGGCCCAGAAGGTGGCAACATGAGAACTGGCCTTTTCCGCAGTGGTTCCCCGTTTGCGGAGAGTTCTCCCCAGGAAAGTTCATCTGCCACCTTCTTTATATATCTCTAGGTGCCAGGCAAAAATGTTCCTCTTCAACCAGGCCTTGGGCTGATTAATATTCTATAGCCTTTTAATTGAGTTTGTGGGAGGAGGAGGTTATTGTTTTGTTGTTTTTGTTTTACCGTATCTTTCGCTCTATAGGACGCACCCGACCATAGGACACACCTTGTTTTAGAGGGGGAGAACAAGAAAAAAAATTCTCCCCCTCTCTGCTCAGCACCCCTTCAGTGAAGCGGCAGGAGAAACGGAGCCCCTTTCATTTCTCCTCCCGCTTCGCTGAAGGGGCGCTGCGCAGCTCTCCCTCTCTGCTGAAGCCAGGAGAGTCTTGCTCTCCTGGCTTCAGCGAAAGGAACCCGAAGCCTTCGGAGCGCAGAGCGAGTTCCCGCTGCGCTCCAAAGGCTTCAGGCGGCTATCCCTGAAGCCTGGAGAACGAGAGGGGTCGGTGCGCACCAACCCCTCTCACTCTCCAGGCTTCAGCGAAAGCAACGCGAAGTCTCCGGAGCACGGAGGGAGCGCTCCCTCTGCGCTTCGGAGGCTTCGCGTTGCTATCGCTGAAGCCAAGGAGCCTGCATTCGCTCCATAGGACGCACACACATTTCCCCTTCATTTTTGGAGGGGGGAATGTGTCCTATAGAGTGAAAAATACGTTAATTATTTATTTCTGCTTGTTTCTCATGTTTGTATCTTGTGAACCGCCCTGAGGTCTTCTGATGAAGGGTGGTATATAAATCTTAATTATAATCACCATCCTCTTCTGCATCCCTTCCCTGCAGGGGTAGTCAATGTGTTGCCCTCCACATGTTACTGGAATAAAACTCCCATCAGCCTCAGCCAGCATGACCAATGGTCAGGGGTTCACTGATGCTTCCCCAATTGCTACCACGTTATTGCTCCCTGGATGGGCTTTAAGGCAACATAGTGGGGAGAATCATTTGTGATGTGAAAAGTTGTGAGATTTCAGCAGGATGTTGAAGGATATGCACTGACTAGAAATGAAGCACTGTGACCTGCTCAAAAACCTTTGCATACGCCAACAGTGTATAACTGCCCCAGTAGCACCATAAGTGCAAATAATAATGGAAGTGCAATAAAAAGGATATCTGAGGGGCCCTTAGGTGCTACATAGAATCATAGTGTCAGAAGGAACCCTGAGGATCATCTACTCCAGGGGTCCCCAAACTAAGGCCCACGGGCCAGATAAGGCCCAAGGAACTCGTTTATCTGGCCCGGGGCACCCCCTGCCACCTGCTGCCACCGCCCGCTCTTACTGACGCTGTGCTGTGCGGCTGCCCACTTCTGGGTCAGAGGAGCACTGGAAATAGCTTGTGTGCATGCGCAAGCATTGTGTGCATGCACAACCATTATTTCCGGTGCACATCCGGGTTGGAGGAGGCCCATGCACATGTGCACAAGCTATTTCCGGTGCTCCTCCAACCCAGAAGTGTGCCGGAAATCGTGTGTGCGCACGCATATGGGCACACGCTCCCCCGCCCTCCAGCCCACCGCGTGATTGGCGCTGGAGACACCGGCTCAAGGTGCGGTAAGTTTGCTGACCCCTGATCTACTCCAATGCCCTGCAATACAGGAATATGCAGCTGTCCCCTACAACCTTGGCATTAGCACACCATACTCTAACCAGCTGGGCTACATTGGGTTTTGCTAGCATCAGACTCGAATTGAGTATCATTGTGGAAGTTGGAACCTCATATATGCTTAAGGGATTGTTTGCCTCAGGCTTTTTCCACCCTTCCTAAACAAGGCTTCTATAACATAGCAAGCTGGTTTTGAAATTCCTCTGACTACGGGTGGGGGAGGAGGAAAGTAGGGAGGTTTGCTACATGCATTTTAAGAGCTGCTCGCATTTCTCTGTGTCTGAGGCTTTATCTCTAACAAGGGTTGAAACTCCAGTACATTTAACACAAGGACACAGAGAAATCACTCAGCTCCGAGTATATAAGCTTGCAACACAAGTGTACATTACAATGTAAAGACGGGGTTATGTTAGAAGTTCAAACAGTCTTGAGGGCCCTGTTGGGTAAAACAGAACTTGTATCTCAGGCTCCATCGACCTCCGGTTATCAAAAGTTGTGCAAATCTGATTATGTAATCTTGCAAAAGGCTGATTCTAGCAAATACTGGCTATGCAATAGCTGGTGTCAGGCTAACTAAGGGCTACGTGCATAAAACCTGGTGTTTGCTGTTACTACTGATCAGCAGAGAAATCCCACCAAAAGTGGCAAAACTGTGAAATGAGAGGGTTCAGATAATGTCCACAATCCTTGTCTGCAGCCAATTTTAGCTGAACTGAATTTGCAGCTGAACTCTTTTCAAAGAATCTCCCTGGGAAATAATGGCCTAAATGGCCATTATTCCTCCTGAATGTTAATAATGTGGGAGACAGATGCGCCTCATCAAGGAGGGCATTCCACAAATGGGGAGCCACCACTGAGAAGGCCTGCCATGGGTCAAAGACAGCCACGCAACAGCCACTCTACAGCGGCCTTCCCTCAACTCGGTGTCCACCAGGTATTGGGGGGGGCTCCAACTCTCATCAGCCCCAGCCAATATGACCACTGTTCAGGGATTTGGAGTCCAGCAACATTGGGCAGCATCAGGTTGGGCTTTTCTAGAGCATGACAGCAGGAGTCCATATTTCAGCACCCAGAGCTGGGCCTTAAACACACAGAGTACAGAATAGCAAAGTCTGTGGCTGCAGACACACCATACATTTAAGGCACATGGCTTCCCCCAAAGAATCCTGAGAATTGTAGTTTGTTCAGGATGCTGAGAATTGTAACCCCGTGAGTAATAAACTACAGTTCCCAGGATTCCTCTGGGGGAAGGCAAATGTCTTAAATATATGGTGTGTATGCAACCTCTGATGATGAAGTTCCTTTACGAAATCTCAACCCTATCCCTCTCATTCAAATAATAATATAAATGCAAATAGTTCCCAGTGGAAGTATCTGTTAAAAACGTGCTGTTCGGATGCAGATGATACAGGCTAAATCTTAAAAGTCTGCAGTGGTGTAAATTGCACAGATACAAATAAGAGACAGCAAGCAGGCTCCGGAGATCACCCTGCTGAGTGCTCCAAAGTTCAGGCATCCTTAAATTTCAGATATAAAGTTACCAAGTGCTTCTTGCCCAAAATCCTGACTCACATGCCCTTTGAAATATTTCTCACATGTGACACCTGATCCTGAAAGAAAACTGGAGAGTTTAGCAAGTTACCGCAAGCTTTTAGACACACAACTGTAGGAAATTTCAGGAGAAGAACCCGAGGGCTGTACACATATTATTTATTTGTTTGTTTCAAAATAATGTCAGTATGTATGTATTTATTTTATGAATCGCTTCCCATGAAACATCCCAAAATGGTTTTTTTTTAAATCAACAAACATAAACCCCGTAGAACACCAGACTCTTAATCCCAGGGTTGTGGGTCTGAGCTCTGCTTTGGGCAAAAGATGCCCACATTGCAGGAGTTTGAGCTAGGTTTGTATGTGCTGGATGGAAGGGTCTGTGTTCAAAAAAACAACAAACTATCAATCACTTTGCAACAGATGCTGCCCATTGACATCTCCTTTTCACCAGCTGGTTCTACTTGGGAGGGCAGGCTTGGTCAGGGAGCTGCCAGCTGCCAACCCCTTGTGCTAGGACTGGTCCACAGCACTGGCAACTCTCCCCTTGGCTCTTGCACAACAAACCACACAGATTTTGCTTTTAATGGGCTTTTTGCAATAAGGAACGTTATGGGGAAATATGCTGGAAAGTATGGAATAACATCGGCTTAATGCAGGGATTAAAGTGGCAGAAATTCCAAAAAAAAAGTCACATTTTTTAATGTATGTAAGAACAGCAACTAGGATTCTTTATGTGCAGAAATGGAAGGAAGAAGAAGTTCCCGCTAAAGAATAATGAATAAGCAAGATAATGTACTTGGCAGATCTGGCAAAACTAACAGCAAAATAAAGAGACTCCAATGATGAGTCTTTTGTGGAAGAATGGACACCTTTCTTGGAATACACAAAGAAGTACTAGAGTAAGATGAATTTGCAAGCGGCATTTGAACAATGAGCAGCAGAAGGAACTAGATTATAGCATTGTGGTTATGGTTTAATAGATAGCTTTTTTACAACAACTCAATGGAAAACTGGGTGGGAAGTCAACAAAAATAAGAGAAACAATGTAATTGTGTATAGGATTGTATATGTTAAAAATGTTTAAAATAAAATACAATGGGGAAAACATCTGCTTAATTCAACGTCATATAACCTCCCTGCAGAATGAATGCTCAGTAAACAGGATGTCTTGAACTGGTCAACCCAAACGGGTTGTTAAGGGTGGCAGAAGGGAGAGAAGGAGGGAGAGGCCTTTCCCTTCTATATTTTCTTTAAAGCTTAGTTTTGTTTTCCCTCTACAAACTGACTTCATACTTGAGGAAACAAAAAACAAAACTAAAAATCAATGATGTATTCCTGCCTATGCTGAAAGGCTGACACCATTTGTACTGAATGTTATTAAAGTTCAGCATTCCACTGAGACTCAACCTGTTCACTGCTTCAGAAATAAAACAGCAATATATTTTTTCTGCCTGGGCTGGATTAGAAGGAGCATTCCTCTCCCCCATCCTCAGACTCAGAACTTTACTCTTCTGAATCCAATAGGGTTTGAATTAAAGTGTTTGCCCCACACAGTTTCATATTCTTAGGTATTTGACTGTTACACTGAAATACAATTGCAGAAGAGATGTGCCATAGAAGCATTGTTGTATTGTGAGTGCCTGGTGTTCAACATCAACTTTTCCATAGTTTAGGTTTTCTTTAAAAAGAAAAAGGTTATGCTAATTTGGGAAACATAATCTAACACCGCAATCCTACGCATATCTACTCAAGGGAATAAGTTTCACTGAGCTCAACCTACAGAATAGGACTGCAATGTAAATCCTCTGTGTATAGATGCAACAACTAATTTTATTTTTAAAAAATCAGTCAGATTTTCTCACCATCAAAAGACAGTTTCGCTATAAAGAGTCCAACTGATAACAAAGTTAAAAATAAGTTAGGAAGGTAATCAAGCATACACCCAGCCAAATTTAACCTACGTAATTATGGATGTGGAGGTCTTAAAACACAAGAAGTCCATCCATATGCCATATTTTTTAACATATAGCACCATATTTTAAGTACAGGCATATGCATTTGTGGACTGTAAATGATTTGAAGCCACAATCCCCAAGTTTCTTATTCTGGAATCGATATCAAGGCACTTCTAGTAACAAGACAGAAATTTGCATCTACATGATGGGAAAGCTTGTGTATTATGCATCTGTTAGAGAGTGACTCAAAGCTTTTGTCAGGGGAATAAAGATCAAGGATGTAGTTCTAATAATACCCAGCTTAGAACTAAGTCCCACGTTGTGTACATTTGTGCACACATACACACAAATTTGTGTATAGGCTATGAATCAGCTCATCTAGATCTGCCCAGAAGAATCTTGGTGCATCTCTTATGCAGGTACCAATGCAGCGATGGCAAATGACATGGTTCTAGATTGGCACCGGGTAAACCACTAGGTTATAACTCATCTGTTCCAAAAGGTTAAGCTTTCCATCACAACAGCCATTTTCTCTTCTGTGCTTACTTCCTCTGACTGTGCATATCCACAAAACCCCAAAGTTTGGAATTCCTTTCTATGACAGATAGATGGATGGATTTAGGTTTACATCAGCCTAGAATGAAACTGCCTCATGAGCCCAGAGTAAGACCGCCATCTCAGATGGGGGATGATTTGGGACAAGAAGTGGTGGTGAGAGACTTGTTCACACATTATGGCAAACACAGGTACAAAGTACACATGTATAGTCTTAGTGTGAAAGAGTTTACACTTGCTGATTTGTACAGCTCAGCTACTCTGTACACAGGTACGCAGGTTGTACACTCCTTACATGTGAAGAACTGTATGGGTGTGCAGCTCCACTCTTTCTGTACACAAGCACACAGCTTGTACATTCATTCAATGTAGCATGTGAGCACTCCAGTCCTCAAGTATTGAAGAACAACAGAGCTGTGTGTGCCACATGTCAGGTATGCTGGCTGGCAAGGGAGTTTCCCCCTCCCTCCAGTAGCTTCCGATAAGAAGTAACAAGTCTTTGGCAGGTTTATAGTCTGCTTTATTTACAACAACATACTGACAGCAACATCAGGCCACCCTCCTCACGGATGGCAGTTCCTCATTCTGAGTCCCCTATCCTTCTGCAGCAAGAAGTGTGCCACCAGACACCTGTCCCTCCCCTGAGTTTTTGTTGTTTTTGGACACTTTCAGTCCTCCGAAGTCAATGGGAGGGAGGGGCTTCCCCACCACTCTTAACTGAAGAATCTTCTAAAGGCTCCCTCCCTCCTGGCTGCCTAGCTACTATCTCAAAACTGTCCAGCTCTTCCCCCAAATGAGCAGCTTCTGAATCTGCTGGTATCTCTGCTTCTGGGAACATGTAAGGCAGGGGGGTGAATCCTCTCCCTCCTCCTCTGTCAGAAGCTGCTCTGTCTGTGCCTCCATTCCTTCATCTTCAGAGTAAGACAGTCCCTGGCATCTGTTTCAGATCAGCCCCTAACACCACACATACTCCTTCTCCCCACTAGGCTATCCGGCTGCCCTCCAGTGTGGTAAAGGATGATGCCTCACAGCCAATGTTGAAATAAGATTCACTGTGATATTTGGATAGGGAGGCGCCATTTTATTCTTCACTTCAGGTAATAAAATGCCTTTGGCTATTCCTGGTTGTCCCCCACCCACCCACAATTGACTGTGGGGCAGCCTCACAACCTGGCTAAAAACAAATGGATGGAGTCCTCACCCAGTTCTTTCCTGCAACTGTGATTTATGTACGAACCAGCATTAAATAGGCAGAATCTTGTGCTGGGGGAGAAAAATGCACATACTCTATAAATTACTTTCAGTAAGAGCAGACATTGTTATAGCATGATGCTGAGTTCAGAGAATGTGTTCCGCAGAATAGGATCACTATGGCAACAATTTCTCAGCTTAGAACTGAAAAGCAGCTGGGATTGTGATCAAAGGGGCATGTTTTCTAGCGAGATTGGCTACAGACTGTAATTGACCTAGTGCTTCACATCTTGACATAGCAATGATATCGAAAAGAAGAAAATCTTGAACATGCTGTCAGGGATGATGGTGGCAAATGCAGCATCTGAGGAATATATGAGGAAAAAGCTGGGGGTGGTTTCTTTTCTGTAAAATAGCAATAATAAGGAGCAGACTTTTAAGCACTTTTACATACACTGAAGTTATTGAGCATGTGCTTAAAATCTGAAGCAAAAGGGTTAGGGTCAGTTTATATGCCAGACAAATCAAGTGGCGAAGCTTCTCCAGCCCTGTATCACTACAGCATTCAGGTGCAGGGCTGTATGTGACTCCTAACCTATAAGGGCAGGGGACACCTTCTCTGCCCATAGAAAAATATTGTGTTCTGAAAGAAGCTGAGCTCTTTAAACGACATGCAATATTGCTTTATGCAGAGATCCTGCCACCCCCAAAACGAGGGAGCATTCAAACATGACATAGCTCCCCAAAAGGCCTGGCCACTTGGTTATGACAATTAACAATGTGCATCACTTGGCTCATAATAAGGAACCCTAATCTAGTGACAGCTAAGGTGCCCTACAGACTTTTGATTGTTTCTACACGAGGGACGTGGGTGGCACTGTGATCTAAACCACTGAACCTCTTGGGCTTGCCGATCAGAGGGTCGGTGGTTCGAATCTCCACAACAGGTGAGCTCCTGTTGCTCGGTCCCAGCTCCTGCCAACCTAGCAGTTCGAAAGCACGTCAAATGTAAGTAAATAAAATAGGTACCGCTCTGGCAGGAAGGTAAACGGTGTTTCCATGCACTGCTCTGGTTCACCAGAAGCGGCTTAGTCATGCTGACTGCATGACCTGGAAGCTGTCTGCAGACAAACGCCAGGTCCCTCGGCCAATAAAGCGAGATGAGTGCGCAACCCTTACCCTGAAGTATTTGTAGTGGATTTGTACTGGAGTGTCCACACATAGCATTTTGCTTCCTTAGTTGTAACTGCATTATTGTAATCTGGAGGTTCGCTCTTGCACACACACACACCCCAAAAAAATTAACACCCCTGGAACACTAGTGGTAGAAAAAGTATCAGGATTTCAGCAGGATATGACAGGGCATGCACTGATTGGAAACAAAGTGGTATATCTGCACTGAAACGTTTGCAGTTTTGAAAGTGGATCGCATAACTGTGCCAATTATGAGCGTAAATCGTCAGGAATACACAGTAAAACATATATCTGGAAGGGCTTTAAATGTCATTCCCTGAAAGAGAAGAGCCCAGATATTGTTTTTACTTCCTACAGGATTAATTCCAGGGGAGCTGGTACAGGTGCATTTGTCTTCCATCCCATGCCATGCACTCCCCACGTGAAGCTTTGTGATCTCCCCCCAAGCCAAGCTGTTCCACAGTATATTTGGAGTGAGTGGCAGAGTCCTGTGCCAAACCCACTGAACTTAATGCAGCCAGCAGCTTGCCTTGGGGGACGACTGCTTTTTTTCTTCCTATGGCAGAATGTTGGGCAAAGGTGGTTGCCAGACAAACATTAATCCATCAGGCTAATGAGCCACAAACAAATCACTTAGGCTCTCTTGGAGCTGTTCCAGGCAGCAATCAAACTGGCAGAGAAGTTTTAATTAATGACCCACTGAACTGACCACTTAACAGAGCTTTACTTTTAAAGGCAGAAAATCACATAAGATGCCAAGCCCTGTTCTTTTACATTTCCCCCTCAACTTTTTAAACAAAATTAAAAACAATAGCCACCTCTTCCTTTCAGCTACATGGTGGGTTTGATGGGCAGTCTCCCCGAGAGGCAGATGCTTGAGATCTCCCCAACGCAGAGTTTAATTGGCGCTATCTGGACACTTGCCTGATAATAATTGCACTCTAGCATATACCTCCTTCCTCCCCCAATTATTTTCTCGGCTCTGAGCAAGCTCACCTGCTCCCAGACCCTCCTGCTCCTGCTTTCACTCTTTTGAGGAGGAACAATTTGTCATGCTCTGTTCACCGGATCACATAGCCAGCCCTCTTTCACACCTGCTGAAAAAGGTATTGTTATAGGTTTGTGTGGGTCAGTGTGGATGGCATTCGTGGGTCCCTTAAGGCCTGTGGTTCTGTATTAAGAAAGCTTAGAAGAGGCCACTGAACCAGTCAGACCATTTCCTTTGTCAGTGTAATTGTCAGGAGTTCAGCCTACACTCGAGGAGGACCCTGGCAGAGACACATGCCCAACTGGCATGTTCTCTCCTTCCTGGTCAATTGTTCGGGAGCTTCATAAGCTTTCTTCTGCCCGAACATCATAGCGATCGATGCCAACCGAAACCAGCACACTTAGGGATCCACAGAATTTGCGCAGTTATGTAACAAAACCCCAGCAACTCAGCATTTTGGCTAATCTACTTTATTTACATATAAACACACATGGAGCACAGCAGCACGGCTCCCTCTCTAGCATCAGACAGCAAAGAGAAAAAGAACAAAGGACAATAGTCCCACTTCACAGAACACAGTAACACAAACATCCTGTCTCCATCACTTCCCACTCTGTGGAGTCAAAACATATACCATCATGTGACAGACAAAAATCCCATGACTGCAGTCATGGATCAGGAATTCCAACAGTAATAGCCTTAGCTGGCCAGATAAGTACTGCCAGTTACATGTCCAAAGAGGTTGCTCTGTTGCCATAACGACAAATGATGACTATGTACTACCTCCGCTGTGGGAAGCAATATGCCCCTGAAGGTCAGTTGCTGGGTGTCACAAGTAAAAAAGAACATCCCTGTACTCAGGTCCTGCTTGCAGGCTTCCTACTGCCTTCTGGTTGGCCACTGTGAGAACAGAACACAGGACTAGATGGGTTTGTGGCTTGATCCAGCAGGATGCTTATTGCAGTCTTATTTAGGAATTGCAGCTTCCGGCATCAGTGCATTGCCATCCCAGTAAATGTGCTGATTATGGGTGGAAGCGTCACCTGTTAAAATTCTACCTGACCTGCAAACTGTTAAAACTATAGGAGCCTGGCCAGGAACATGGTAAACCGAAGGACATATGGAATGGAAGGAAAATACATCCTCATTATCCTTCCTTAATTATTAATTAAAATCCTTCCCAGTACTTTTCCAGGAGTATTCGGGGTAGTCTATTACAGCAAACACACACAAAAATAATATTGTGGCATCCCAAGACTGTGGGTCAGACTACACCTTATGCAAAGTGCATCACTTGGAAACACATGAGGCTTTTAAAAAATAAAATCATTAGGCACAGAGGGCCCTGATTTTCACCAGGACCCCAGAGCACAGGAAGAGGAGATTTAACCCTTCCTTTTCTAGCCCCGTTCCCAATAATTTCCCCTCCTCTCCTCTGCTTTTAACCCTGGAGGAAAGACCCACATTAAGTACCCATTGATCTTCAAAGACCCAGTCTTGGCTCTCCTTGTAGAAGGAGTAGGGAAACTATGGTGTTTCAGAAGATGCTAGTCCACCACTCCCATTGTCCCTGATCATTGATCATGCTGGATGGGGTTGATAGAAGTTGGGGGTCCGACAACATCCAGAGGACTACAAATTCCCTGCCTTATAGGGACACTCCCCAAGATCCAAAGTCCTAAAACACTCATGCAAGATCCTGTTAATTTGGCTAAGATGCTGGTTTTCTTAGCCATCTCAATGAACAGGATAACAGCCTGATGTTCAGGGGGGAAGAGATTCCCCTGGCACCAAACTAAATCCCCCCTTGCAACTCATCTGCTTCTCCTGGTGAGCTTGCTTACTCCCTGATCGCAGAAATAGGTCCAGACACATGTTGGGCACACATGTCCTCTGTCCCTGAGCAAGAGTGGTAACAGATTGTGCGTTAGGAGCAGTGCCTTTGTAACACTGGCAACCTCCTCTATTCATTAAGTCCCAGTCACTTTTTTAGTTAAGCCTGTAGCATTTAAATACTGCATTTTTCCTTATTATTTCACTCCTGTGCATAATTCTGTCTCCTCAGGGCAGGCGGGTTCCGGATACCATTATGCACACATATTTTGCAGATTGCAATCAGAATAGAGTTGCAAGATGGAAAATGTCATGTTAGAATCAGAGTTGAAAGGAACCCTGTTTCAAGTACAAATACCTGCTGGAAATATAAAGAAAAAGAAGGCACTTTTATCATATGTAGTAGACATGTAAGGTAATAAAAGCATTTTGGGAAATTATATATAATGAATTGAAAAAAATGTTTAGAATAACTTATTTTTTAAAACCAGAAGCTCTTCTATTCGGAATTGTAAGTACCAATATTCCAAAGGAGCAGAAAAGACTTTTTATGTATGCAATGACAGCCGCACTGTTATTAGCCCAGAGGTGGAAAGAAGACAAAGTCCCTACCAGAGAAGAATGGCAAACCAAGCTGTTGGAACATGCCGAAATGGCAAAACTGACTGGAAAGCTCAGGAACTAAGAAGACCAAAACTTTAATAAAGAATGGGGTGAAATTGTAACCTATTTGGGAGACCACTGTAAGCAGATAAAAACATTAGGAGGATTGCAATAATACTTGTAATGTAGCAAATACTGTGGACAAAATGGAAAGATATAAAATATGGATTACAGAATAATATGCAGTTGAAAAGGTTGACAATAGGACCCATGGAGGGGAAGGTGGGAAGTTGAGAGATTTGGAGGAATCTCTAAATAAGGATACAGCTCAACATCAAAAAAACGAAGATCATGGCCACTGGTCCCATCACCTCCTGGCAAATAGAAGGGGAAGAAATGGAGGCAGTGAGAGATTTTACTTTCTTGGACTCCATGATCACTGCACATGGTGACAGCAGCCACGAAATTAAAAGACGCCTGCTCCTTGGGAGGAAGGCAATGGCAAACCTAGACAGCGTCTTAAAAAGCAGAGACATCACCTTGCCAACAAAGGTCTGTATAGTAAAAGCTATGGTTTTCCCAGTAGTGATGTATGGAAGTGAAAGCTGGACCATGAAGAAGGCTGATCACCGAAGAATTGATGCTTTTGAATTATGGTGCTGGAGGAGACTCTTGAGAGTCCCATGGACTGCAAGAAGATCAAACCTCTCCATTCTTAAGGAAATCAGCCCTGAGTGCTCACTGGAAGGACAGATCGTGAAGCTGAGGCTCCAGTACTTTGGCCACCTCATGCAAAGAGAAGACTCCCTGGAAAAGACCCTGATGTTGGGAAAGATGGAGGGCACAAGGAGAAGGGGACGACAGAGGACAAGATGGTTGGACAGTGTTCTCAAAGCTACCAACATGAGTTTGACCAAACTGCGGAGGCAGTGGAAGACAGGAGTGCCTGGCGTGCTCTGGTCCATGGGGTCACGAAGAGTCGGACACGACTAAACGACTAAACAACAACAACAACATGTATTTTCTATTGTTATAATTTTATACTTGTAAAACCAAATAAGGAAGGAAGGAAGGAGCCCTATTTGCCCAACATGGGGCTTGTACCTATGACCCTGAGATTAAGAGTCTCATGCGCTTCTGACTGAGCTATCCCGTTGGCCAGAAGGAAATGTGTCTTTACCCCTGAGTTTATGTGCCAGGCTAGGACCTGGGTTCAAATTCCCATTTGGCCACAAAGCTCGGGGGGGGGGCAGTCACCATCTCTCAGCCTGAACTACCTCACTGGATTGTGATGAGGATTAGGAGGGGATTGTGGGGGCTGGTTGTGAAAACCACGTGTGCCCCTTTGAGCGATTTGGTGGGCTTTAAATGTAGCCATCAATAAACTAATAAACAAGTGGGCCTTCGGGAGCGGCGAGGGGGGAGGAGAGGAGAGGAAACGACCACTTGCTCCCATCACGTCACCCATTCACACGCACACGTGCACAACCAGGTGAGCAGAAAAAAGCAAGGAGAGAAGCGGATCAAAACACTGCTGTGAGTCAAACATTGACAGAGAAGGATGGATGTGTGAGAGAGAGACAGAGAGAGAGAGGTCTGGTGACCGATGTTTTCCTCTCTCCCAAGTCTTTCTGACATTCAATCTGACCAATCCAGTGATCAGCTCGCCTCCCCCCCCCCCGCGCCCCGCTCCGCATCTCTTCTTTCACATGGGTGAACTGAGTTAAGAGGCTGTTTGCTCCTCTTCCCCCGACGCGCAACTCACCTTCAACGCAGCCGCCAATGGCGAGAGAGATTCGCCTGCAAAGTTTGCCGCTGCCCCCAAAGACCTGCGGAGGAGGTGGAGCATTGGGCGGGGGTAGCAGAGAGATATATATTTAGATATCTGTATATATAAGTCGCTCTCGTAGTACGAGAGAGAGAGAGGAAGGGTGGGTGGTGTGGAACAACGGGTGGAAGTTTGCACTTATTTATTACTTTTTGTATACCTAGGTGGGTTGTTGTCGTGTTTCTTTTTTTTACACTTTTTATTTAAAAACTGTGATTTCCAATGAAAGCTGAAGTTGCTTTTCTAGAAAATTAAAATTTCCGTGCACTTTACTTGACATTTCCAGCAGGTAAGAGGAGCTGTTTGTCTTGGGGGCTGAATTAATGGATTGTGTTTACTGTTCTGCAATCTGCCTGTGAACTGCTCTCCCCTTTTTTAAAAAAAAACACACAAATAAATTCTCTAGTTTTCTTTTAAAAATAAGTGTTTGATTTCACTCTCTCCCCCCCCCATCCCTCAGACTTTAAACTGCTAATGGATTGTAAATAACACATAGATTGTTTTCTTCAAAACCTTGTGGTCTGATGCATATCAAATTTCTCCTGCTGCAACTTTTCCAGTTTTGAGAATTGTGTGCTGCTATCTTTTTATTGTCTAACGGCCTGTCAATAAACTATATTTGCTTTTTTTTTCCCCTTCAGTTAACCCAGAGAGGTAAGCCCGCCTCTTGGTGGCAAGGACAACTGTTCTTCAGAATGGTAGCATCCAGCAGCTTAAACATTAAAAATTCTGCATGTATCTCTGAACTGATACAGCAACGCTTTCAGCCAGCACCTGTGACTGGTGAGTGGGTTCAGAAGCTGGTGGTTAATGCCACACTTACTAACTGAATGCAACCCAGGTTCCATTAGGCTGTGATGCAAGATCTGCAATTGTGCTTTTGGGCTTGCATGTATACACACAGAGAGGTGCTTAGGCTACAAGTCTTCTGCAATAATAATAATAATAATAATTCATGCAGTTTGTTGGTTTATGAACGATCCTAAAATCGAACTTGGTGTCAGCTAGTGTGAACAGCTGGAGGATATAACACTCCCCCCCACCCAATTTCAACTTCCAGAAAGATCAAAATGATGATGAGATTCACACCAAATTAAAATTGTTTGTGGATGCGTCATGGAAAATTATGCAAAATGTGTGTAGCATGTGTGGAATGGATCTCAGACTCTTCCTAAAGCCCTGAAGCTCTTCCTGAAGCCCTGAGGTTTGGTCATTCAACTGCATGTTAAGCTGCAAATCCCCCGCCCCCCATTTAGCCTGCAAGAACTTAACAGTGTACTATTGTTAGGCCTTTGCAAAACATTGCACAACACTCTTAGCAACTTTTCGCTATGCTGTGTGTGCCCAAATTATCATGCCAAACAAAGTAGTTGGAGACAAATCACATTTTCATGGGGAAAGCATACTGTTTTCCTGATAGGAACATGGGAAGCTTCCTTATACTGAGGTCATTGGTCCAGCTAGTTCAGTATTATCTACACTGACTGGAGATTCCCTATCTGGCGTTGCTGGGGCTCAAACCTGTGGCCTTCTGTATGCAAAACAGATGCTCTACCACTGAGCTATAGCCTTGTGACAACTTTGAAGAAAAATAGTATCCACAAAGGACTGATGGACTTGTTAATTTTGTTTCAATAGGTTGCTTTCAATGCCTTCAGTGATTTTTCTCTCTTAATGCTAGAACTTCTGGTCATCTCATGAATCTGAAACAGACAAGAAGTACTTCTCCTCCCCACCCCCCCAGGGCATGGTTACACAATGGAATTTGCTAGCACAAGATGGCTGTGAAATGGAATTTGATAAATTCATGGAGAATAAGGCTATCTGTGATTACTACAATGGTGGTTATATCCCCTGAATAATAGTCACTGGCTGAGGAGCAATACTAGTGACTCATTGTGTTCATGTACTGCTTAGAATCATAAAATTGTAGAGTTGAAAGGGACCCAGAGGATCATTTAGTCCAGTCCTCTGCAATGCAGGAATCTCAACTAAAGACAGACAGATGGTCATCCAACCTCTGCTTAAAAACCTCCAAGGAAAGAGAGTCCACCACCTTTCTAAGGAGTCTGTTCCACTGTCAAAGAGCTCTTACCATCAGAAGGTCCTGCCTGATGTTTAGTCGGAATCTCTTTTCTTGAAATTTGAATTCATTGGTTCAGGTCCTACCCTCCGGAGCAGGAGAAAACAAGCTTGCTCCATCTTCCATGTGACAATCTTTGAGATGTTTGAAGATGACTATCCTATCTCCTTTCAGTCTCTTCTTTTACAGGCTAAACATACCCAGCTCCTTCAACCATTCTTGGTGTCCAGACCTTGATGCCCTCCTCTATGCACATTCCAGCTTGTCAATATCCTTCTTAAACTAGAACTAGACACAGTACTCCAGGTGTGGTCTGACCAAGACAGTATAAAGTGGTACTATTACTTTCCTTGATTGGGACACCATGCTTCTGTTGATGCAGCCTAGAACAGCATTGCCCTTTTTGTGGCTGCATCACACTGTTGACTCATGTTAAGCTTGTGGTCTACTAAGATCCCTCAATCCTTCTCACATGGACTACTGGTAAGCCTGGTGTCCTACATCTTATATTTGTACATCTGGTTCTTCCTGCATAAGTACAGAACCTTATATTTCTCCCTGTTGAAAGTTGGGGCCCAAGTCTTCAATCTGTTAAGGTCATCTTTAATGCCAGTTCTGTCTTCTGTGGCACTTTGGCACCTGCACATTTGATGAGCATCCCCTCATTTCCTTCATCCAAGTCATTTATAAAGACTTTGAACAACAACAGGCCCAGGACAGAACCATGAGGTACCCCACTTGCCTCTTTTTCCAGAATGATGAGGAACCATTAGTGAGCACTTTGGTCAGCCAACCAGCTACAAATCCACCTTACTCATCCCACATTTTACCAGCTTCTTTGCAAGAATTTGCAAAAGACTTTGTCAAAAGCCTTACTGAATGTAAGATACACTATGACCACAGCATTCCCCTGATCCACCCAGTTTGTTTGTAGACTTCCCAAAGCATCTGGTTGTCCACTGTAGGAGACATGATGCTGTACTACATGGACCATTGGACTGATCCAGGAGAGTTCACCATATAAACTGTTCTGAACACTAACCACAACCAATAGGCGACATTTGCAAACCAGCAACATGGCTGTGTTCACCAACTATGGTGAAAAATCATACCTTTTTTTTTTTTACACCAGCTGGGTATCAACTTTGATTTTTTTAGGGCTGGTCCTTGGAATGTGTTCTACCAAAAGAAAACTACACAAAATTTTGCAGAGAACCTTTAACCCAAGGACTGGAGAAGTTATTGCTTACCAAAATAATAATGCCATGAAATTCATTTTCTAAGCACTATCTTTATCAGTATGCATCCTAATATGAAAGTCAAAATGAATAAGGACTAAATAAATGGTTGTGATTTTAGCAGAGCTATCAAACTAATTCAATAGTTTCCAGATGATTAGTATCTGTGTTATATTTGACATCTGCAGGCTAAGCACTTATTGGAAGTAAAAGAGCTACCACTCAGCCCTCTCTTGCAACACTACCTGAAATATTTCTAAAAGTTCCATCCCCTTTTAAAACTATCCTGCCACAATCAAAATAGCCCCAAGAAAAACAATCATGTTTACTGATGAAAACTAAACCTCCTCCTCACCAGCTTAGTGACCGGATAGAGCAACTGAAGCTTGCATCCCTAAATTTGCACATAAATATTAGCAATGTATTGACATATACCTTTTAGCAAAACTGAAGCATTCCTATAGGTGAGAAATAACTTTTCATCCAACTGGACTCAGCAAAATATTAATTCAAATTGATTGCAGCCTTACAGTTTTGCTTGCTATTCTCTTTGCCACATAAAAAGATGTGGTGAAAACTGTACCTAACTTTCATCCAACGTTTAATTTAGTGAGGTAAACAAGTTGCTTCGCGCGCGTGTGTGTGTGTGTGAAGCAATTTGGCTCAGCTTCTGACAGCCTGCCCAAATGTAATCTATTAAGAAAAGCATGATTGGGTCACTTGCTTAGGAGTCTTGTATGTCATCTCTGTGTGTTTTTCTACTAACATCTTCTTCTGTTCCTTTTTAGTAAATAATCAAATGTTTGTTAGTGGCAAAAGGGCCATATCCTGATTGCAGTGCACTTCATGACTCTTCTGTTGTAACCACTTTGTCAAGGGAAAGGCAATTTGATAAACTGTTTATTTCTGCATGAAGTCAAAGTGGGGTTGCTTGTTGGCAGCAGATACAGTAGACCTAGCTGCTATTTTACATTAGCTTGGGGGGACAACAAACACACTATATATAATATGTGAAATCTTGGCTTGCTGTAATTATTTGATACTGCAGGTGGTGGCTGGCTGGCTTCTTGCCTGGTAACTGAGAATCTCTTTCCTCTTCTCCTATCCTTTACAGATTTTGACTACTGGGATTATGTAGTGCCTGAACCCAACTTTAATGAGATGGTGTTTGAGGAACAGAAATGTCAGTGTCTAGTTAGAATGCTGGAGAGCTGCCTGTCTAAATCAAAACAGACTAAACTGCGTTGCTCTAAGGTTCTAGTCCCTGAGAAGCTAACCAGGAGGATAGCCCAAGACGTCTTGCGTCTCTCTTCCACCGAGCCTTGTGGCTTAAGGGGGTGTGTCATTCATGTCAACTTAGAAACAGGAAATGTGTGTAAAAAGCTGGATAAGATTGTCTATGACCCCACTGTCGTTCCTACTTTTGAACTGACGCTGGTGTTCAAACAGGACTGCTGTTCATGGCCAAGTTTCAGGGATTTCTTCCCCAGAGCTTGCTTCACTTCCGGCATCAAACGTACTCTGATCCTGAGTCCTGGGTTTCGTCTGATTAAGAAAAAATTGTATTCCTTGATTGAAACAGTTGTTGAAGAATGCTAAATGCACGCACACAAAAACACCTGTTTTTAACAGTTTAAATAACTGAGCCTGAAACCCTTAGAAATATGATTTTTATTTTTTTTAAGAAGATTGCGACTTTTGCACAGATGCCCTCTATTTAGGCTAGCTAAACCTCAGCAAAGCTACTTGGTACTGGGTAGAATGAGAAGGAACACAGCTATTAATACTTGAAACATTCCTTGATCAGCTCCAGAAAGTCCCAATAGCCAACATGATTGCTGCTTATTGCTAGCCGCTATACTAAATGTTCCCTATTAACAATTTGGCATTCTTGACTCCTACCTTCCATTTTTTTTAAAAGAAAAAAACTAAGTTCTCTAAATTCAGCTTCTTTAAGAAGAACTAGGGGAAGTTATCCTTTATAGCCTTCAAAGAACAAAAACAGCCGGCAGTGTCCTTTTGACATAAATACAGGAGTTGGGAACCTTTGGGTCTCCAGGTGTTACTGAACTACAAATGTCACCATCCCTGCACATTGGCCATACTGGCTGGGGCTGATGGGAGTTGTAGTTCAGCAACTACTGTGTTAATGGGAACCATGCTTCCAAATGTTGTTTGTAGCACCAAACACAGAGGTAGAAAGTATTGGAAGGAGGTGGAACTAAAGTCTTTGTGGGGAACCTGTTCTTCAGCTGTTCCTGGGCTACAACGCCCATCATCCCTGGTCGTTGGCCATGCTGGTTGAGGCTGATGGAAACTGGAATCCAGCAACAACTGATGTGCTACAGATTCCCCATCCTGGAATGAAAAGTTAAAGCTTGGGTGGCAAAGCAACAGTAGCTTCAGTTTCATCCTGCTAGTATTTTGTGGGGGACGTAACAAAAATTAGCATAGTTCTGTTCTTATGGGATCCTCGAAATGGAAGTGTTTGTGTTAAAATAGTTTCCCTAAAGTGTCAGTAACAACTGCACTATATTTCAATTGAAATGTGTATTTTGAATTTCTGGCTTTGGGTACTAAATGCTGCATTTATTTTTTTCTCAGTCTCATAGAAGTGCTGGTGGTGTCCATCAATACTCCTGACCTACCTCAAATCTATTTCTGAAAAAAGAGGGGGGCTATTGCTCTAGTACACAGTTGCCTTCCATTTTTGGTGTGAAAGAACACCTCATACTACCACTTCTTGGGCTTCCCTTCAGTGGTGGTGATGCCCAAAACGATTGCTGGTTTTCAGGTGACTGCTTGATCATCTGAAAACCACAGCCGGTTGACTTTATTATGGTCCCGCAAACGATTCATAGTTGACGGGTTCAGAAGGCTGCTTTACCACAGACTGGGAGGAACACTTTGGTTTTCTTTCAGCAGGATATTTTTAAAAGGAGTACCCAATCTGATGTTCACTGTTGTTTCCCTCTTAGAGTTTCTTGGCTTAGCTAAGGGGAAATCTACATGGCCATGTGGGGCAAGAGAGGCCAGCTGAAGATTTATTTTTTATTTTTGCTGACTTGCCACCCATGCGTACTCCAGACACGAGCCATCTATGATCCAAAGAGCAACATATATGTGTGTTTCCTAGTCTCCATAATCCTTTTGTCAAGGATGTTCCCCTACTTCAGCAGCATTAGGAAAATGTTCCTTATTAATTTTAAGGCTATGAAAGGCTTATTTCCCTATGGAGGTCTTTCATCTTGGTCATGCCAAACCTTCAGCTTTTGTCTCTTGCCGGGGCTCCAGCTATTATGTTGCCCATTACTGTCCTTTCAGAAACCCAGTAATCACATTGAGGGTAGAGGGGGTGAGGTTTGCCACTCTTTTAGCCCCCATTGAATGAAATTGGCTGCTTGTGTCAAGCAAAGGTATTGCACTGAATGTCTTTCTTTAATGCCTCTTGGCTTTAAACTCCTATAGCTCACAGCACTGAGATTTAAGCACTGTTCATGCAGATGGGCCATGTTAACATACCAGGATTCGTGGCTTTCTTTGGAAAAAGCACTTCATGAGGGACCAGATCCTACCATACATAAATATTGAGAAACAGGGATATTGAGAAAAGACTGTTGTAGTGGGAATAGTAGGCAGCATTGTCTAATGCCCCAGGAATTTTTGTTTCTGCATCTGTGCTAGTTTAGCATTTTGCTAATATGCAATGAAAAAGGGGTGTGATCTTGGAAGCTTCTACAGGTGACACTCCTGATTTCCTTCAAATGCTATTATTGGGGGGGGGAGGGCAAACTTCTATGTACATGGCATATATTTCAGAAAGGCTAATAGACTTGGGAGGGGAGTATTGCAGAGAAAGGGGTGTCTCTGTTGCCTGATAAGTTGCAGAACACTAAATTTTAAATAGCTGACATTGGAATAAAAATTGGCCCATTTCTCTATACCAGCTACTGAACTTCTGTCTTGTTGCTATTAGGACCATTGTAAACTCACGATGCACTTAAAACCGCTGTTAACCTTCTGGTGTTAAATGGCCGCCATTTGTATGGGTGGATGTTGCACTGATGCAGATGCCAGAATTGTTTTGAAGTTGCAAAATGTTTTTGGTTCTTCATTGCCTTGTTGTTATGGTCTTAGCATTGATCTTAAAGTGTTGGTTCCTATGGAAGGAGATGTAAGTCTGTCTTATAAATAAAGGTATATTTTTAATTCTCAGATCTCGGGTTTTCATTTTTCTTTAGTCTCGAGAATAATTAAGGTGTCTGGCCTGTCACTTCAGGAAAAGGCCACCAAAATGTAGAAGGGGATGTAGCGTTGCAGAAAAGTTTTTTTCATAACACTAGAAATTGTGGACATTCAATGAAGCTGAACTTAGGACAGATAGACTATGGAATTCGCTCCCGCAGAGACAGTGATGGCCACCAACTTGGGTGGCTTTAAAAGAGGATTAGACACATTTTTGGAGAAGAGGACTATCAGCGGCTACTGTCATGAAAGTCTACTCAATATTGATCTAGAGTAGATTCCAATGTATAGTTAGCAGAGTAAAAACTTTAACATGTTCCAGGATCCCCCCAAAATAGATCAGAGGCAATTGTATTTCTTCCAGCAGAGCTTTACTGCTACTGAAGGCAAATGAGCATAATGGTCACAAATCCAATACATTCAGGATTGGCACTGTCCATAAGAAATCCAGTTGCAGCGTACTTAACTTAAACTTACAATAACTTGTAGTAAGTCTAATCCTTAACATTATAGCATACTATGTACAGAACACGACACCAGAAGGAAAAGAGATAAAGTGAAACCCAGGCTCCTTCTGGCCATACAGTGGTACCTCGCAAGACGAATGCCTCGCAAGACAAAAAACTCGCTAGACGAAAGGGTTTTTTGAGCTGCTTCGCAGGACGATTTTCCCTATGGGCTTGCTTCGCAAGACAGAAACGTCTTGCAGGTTTGTTTCCTTTTTCTTAACACCGTTAATACAGTTGCGACTTGACTTCGAGGAGCAACTCATAGAACGCAGTGTGGTAGACTTTCCCAACACCGTGCTTCGCAAGACGGAAAAAATCGCAAGACGACAAAACTCGCGGAACGAATTAATTTCGTCTTGCGAGGCACCACTGTACTTTTATAGTCAGCATGATTTTGACAGAAGAGATAAGAGAACCAGTTTAAACCAGCTGTACAGTGGTACCTCTGGTTGCGAACGGGATCCATTCCAGAGTCCTGTTCGCAACATGAGCAGAATGCAAGCGGCATCTGTGCGTGCGCTGCGTCTGCGCATGCGCGTGACGTCATTTTGCGTGTCTGCGCATGAGCGAGCGGTGAAACCCAGAAGTAACCCTTTCCGGTACTTCCGGGTTGCGGCGGAACGCAACCTGACAAAATGTATCATGAAGCAAACACAACACGAGTTATGACTGTACTCGGCTTCTCTAGAAGTATAACCCAAACATCATTAACCTTCTGCTTTCAGAACCCTCTAGAATTAAGTAGAATAGGAAAGATCTCTACACATCAGATCAATACTTTCTGCACCAAGAAAGGCAAACTGACAGCTACAAGGCATGGTGGCTATTCTCTGTCTCCACATATGGAGGCAGCAATGCTTCCGAATTCCAGTTCCTGGGAAATCATGGGAGGAGAGACTTCTCTTGTGCTCATGTTCTGCTCCTTGGTTTCCCATAGACATCTGGTTGGCCACTGTGAGAACAGGATGCTGGACTAGATGGGACATTATCCTGGTCCTGCTGACTATTCTTACATATGCTTCACCTTTTGGAAAAGCAGCATGGAGGTGGGAAAGAGGAGAGGAGAAATTCCGCATCTCAGAAATGCCCCATTCAATTCTTAAAATAGAGGGAGATCTGAATTCTTCAGATTGATGGAAATAAGCCTAACTAGCCTGTGTTTGACACGGTGTATTTCTAGGTACAGAGTGAGCTCCCATTCATCAAAACATACAATGCAAATTTTGACTGAGTGGCCATACGTTCTTTTGCACAAAATGGAAACTTCAAAACCACAGGTTATGCCAAAGTTTAGCTTCTTAAGCATACATTGATACTTAATTCTCCTCTCCAACGTGTTGTTAGACTCTGGAAAAATCATGCAACTTGTTCTTCATCTACCGTGGTCTTGGGGCTTGAGGATGGGAGCCTTATATGACAAACTGCTTTGGAAATTGAGGGGATTTCTCAGAAACTCTGTGATGTGGCTTTGGAACTTGCAGAATAGCTGCTAATGTAGTTCTGTCCGAGTAGCATCAGAGAAAGCTTAGTAAAATTGTATATACATATGCCAACCACAGTTTTCTCAGAAGCTAATGTGCTTTCCAAGCTGTACTCTGCAAACAATACTTACACTAATAATAATAATAATAATAATAATAATAATAATAATAATAATAATAAAATTTATTTATACCCCGCCCTCCCCAGCCAAGACCGGGCTCAGGGCGGCTATCATCAGATATAAAACAGTTGATTAAGATACAACTTAAAAACAAGATTAAAATACAACATTAAAATGCAGCCTCATTTCAATACAAACTCAAATAAAAAACTTTTGGGGGATGAAAATGTCAAATCTTCACCAAGGATAACTATTCAGACTGGTCCTACGTGGGCCAAAAAAAAGCCATGGAAGTCCCCAAATAGGAGTTCCATCACAGAAGGAAAAAGGAAAGAGGGAGAGGGGATCAAGTTGCTTCCAAGCCAGAGGCCAGGCGGAACAACTCTGTCTTACAGGCAGAGGAAGAAATCAGACACTTAAAACCGACTTGGGTCCCATTGGGACTGGTGGTGTGGAAGGCAATGTGCTTAATGGCTGGTGAAGACAGGTACAGCCAACTAGTTTTAGCTTTGTTCCTATTAACAAGAGCAATGCTGAGCCTAAGGAGAAGGAAGCACACAGCCAGAACCAGCCTCTGGACTGGTTGTAAGTAAGGACTGACAGACAGACAGTAAGAGCTGTTCAACAATGTAATGGTCTCCTTCAGGAGGTTGTGGTTGTGTGCTTCATTAGAGGTTTTTAAGCTGAGGATAGATGGCCATCTGTCCTGGATGCTTTAGCTGAGATTCCTGCATTGCAGGGGGTTGGACTAGATTAACCTTGGGGTCCCTTCCAACTCTACAGTTCTCTGATGCTATGATTCTATGAAGAAAGCACAGGTGGTTTTGGAGGAATCAAGGCCGAGGTTGGTGGAGCAGTGCTCCATTTGCTGTAATGGCCCAGTCTTCACTACTCAAGGTCCTCCACCTTCTAATGGAATTACACTGTTCTGAAAGCAACTCTGGGAAGAACTGCATACTTGTAGGAGTGATACTGCAAGGTGAGGGTCATCAGTACACTGGAAACATTAACATGGAGCGAGGGTGGTTGGGGCCTGAGTAACAAGTATCTTGTGAGCTTTTACGTTGCATGGAAGTTTCCTTGACAGGCAAGGCTTGTTCTTAAGTTTGCTCTTAAGCACTTTGGGCTAAACAAGCTTCCTAGGCCTGGAATAAGGAGTACACATCTCAGGGTACACAGAGATCTGAACGAAGAGCTTCCTGTTTGCTGAGACATGCTTGAACATTCTGTCTGTGTAGAACACCCTCGCATCTAGTCCTTTCCAAAATAAGCACTTGGATTCTTAAGACTCTTAATACATCCCCCTCATGCTTATTTTGGTTTTCAAAAGACGTTTACTTGCAGAAGCGACTTTCCCACCAACGAGGCAGCCCTTCTCCAACTGAAATCAACCGACCCAACTCCCCATTGATGGTGTCATTTATTTTGTTTTCCTAGAGCACAATCTTCCCCAGAAGAAGAATTCAGTGAAACTTAAAAGGCTGCACACTTGCAAGAAGATGCGGATGTGAAAAGCACAACTCGAGGATTAATTGGGGAACAGAAAGGTTGTTACTTCAACCATTTCTGACAGGCTCTTGTGCAGTCAAAGTTTCAGAGGTTGCATTCATCTTTATAGTTAGGCAGCAATGAATCAAATTCTATCCCACACTTTTCTGTGCATGGAAGAAGCTTGAACCTTATTTATAAGTTGATTTATTTTATTCCCTTTTCCTATACAGTTGTCTTTTCCCCATCCTTAAAGCTATTCTGTGGTTTATCACACTGGATTCCAGCAACATGAGATAGAAAGCCATTCCCTCTGGACTATGAGCACTGTAGTTTACTCCTCACAGAGAGAACAATTCCCAGCAGCTCTTAAACCACAGTGCCTGGACTTCTCTGCTCTGAAGGAAATGATATGCTCCAAAAGTATAGTGTGTACACAGCTTTAGTAATGAAAGTCAAAAGCAGATATAAGTGCCTGTAAAAGGGCTGAAACAAAACCCTTTAACAGGGCTGAATAAAATTAGATCTGTATGTAGTTTTTCTCCCTTGCAAAGCATCCTTCAGAGGGCAATTTTGAGAGAGTAGGGTGTTAGAATTCCTGCTCCGTGACTGCAGTCATAGGATTGTTGTCTATCCCCAGGAGGGAGGGAACATGCCAGTTGGGCATGTGTCTCTGCCAGGGTCCTACTCAAGTGTAGGACAAGCTCCTGACAAAGGGTGCTTCATCTTTTCCTTACCAACCTGCTTTTTTGTTTTTACCCCTGAAATCCCCCCTGCCCCACAAGCTCATTTTCTCCACATGGTATTCTGAAGTATGCTGGTGGAAAGAAGTTCAGGGGGGGGTCAGGATACCAAGGGAAAGGGTTCAGCACTCCCTCCACTTCAAGTAACCCATGCTGAGGTTGCTTCTCAAAGGAAAAGCAGTTGCAGAGTTGACATGACATCTGGCTCCATCAGTGCAATTTTAGCTTGTTCCTGAACGCTTTTAGCTTGTTTGCTTTGGGTATTCAGAATGCTGTGCTCTTGTTGTTGTTCTTGTCGTTCACAAGACATTAAGCACTTTTGAGGCATCTTCCCTTGAAGGTGGGTGACATCAAGGTTGGACATCAAAGTAATGGCTGGTGATGACACAGACTAGACCACATACTGTGGAGTGCAAGAGACTCCAGGGGTGTCTGCACTTACCCATGATTTGGCTTCCTTACAGTGAAGGCCAATGGAGACTGTGGTGTCTTTAGGATATAAGGTTTTATTTACACACACATACAACCAGTGCTTTTAAAAAAAATGTTTAGGGGTACTCTCATTTTCCTACTCATATTGAAATACAATGAGGCCAAACTTAGATTCACAAAATGTTTAGGGGTATGCGTACCCTTGCATCCCCCCAGAAAAAAGCACTGCATACAACCTGAGTGTAAAATGGAGGGACTCACAGGATTAGCACACCAACAGCTCTTGCCCTCCTCGTTTGGTTTCCTGGGAGCCCCAAGCTACACCTCTTGGGTTCAGAACAGAGCAAGACATGCCTCTGTGTCCCCAGCTTCTTGCATCAGTCAAAACACACAAATTCTCTCTCCCTCTCTCTTGGCCTATTGTTTCCCATCTTAGGATGTCTTGGCACCCAGGAGATGATGTGGAGAAAGGCCCACTTATTTGTCTCCATGACACTCTCTTTGGGCATCTACATGGCACTACTTAACGGGCCAGCCAAGACCATTATCTTAACAAGGGAAGTGGTTGGGCTGGTTTCTTCTCATAGTTTCTAACCTCACATGCACAGAATCATAAATTTGGAAGGGACCTATGGGTATCATCCGGACTGACACACACACACACCCCACATACACACACACCCTGTAATAGTAGATACTACATATGCCTCATACAAGGAAGAAGGTAAACAAAACAAAAGCAAAACCTCCAAGCTGTGAAGCAATGAGTTAAAAAGGAATGTTGGAAAGTAGAAGTGCCAAACCAGTACCACTGTTATGCTTGCTTTTCCTAATCTTATTATTTGATAGGAATTGCAGCAGTGTAGGATAATCACAGCATTTTTTTGCCTTTATGCATCAAACCATTACGAGCTCCACATGACATCTATTAGGTTCTTTTTCACCCTAAGCAAACAGAATATTTGATGTCGGCTAACTACAGATTCTCTCCCCCCCCCCCCCCCCGCTAATCTGAATCAATGTGATGAGATTAACATCATATTTTTTTTAAAGAAGTGCAAAAGTAATAAAGTTGCATAATCAAGTATCTGTAGGGGGGGGTAACATTTCAGTTTGTTGGAACCATTTATAACTTTAAATGTCCTATTTGCATAGCTTGTAGCAACGAAAATGATGCTTAGTCCTGATTCAACATTAGTTTTGTTTTCACTTAACAAAACAAATATATCTCTTTGAATGATTAAATCCAAAAATATATTGAACACTGGGCTTAGCTCTTTTTCTCTCTGCCTTTGCATACTGGGATTAAGCTGCACCTTCCCAGTTTGGAAAGAATCCTTTGGAGCTCTTACAGGAATGATTTGGTGTTTGTATAATAATAATAATAATAATAATAATAATAATAATAATAATAATATCTTTATTGTCATTGCCCCCTCTCGGGGACAATGAAATTACTTGGCTGCTCCATCCACCCAGGTAGGGCACTCCACACAAAATCAAAACAACTATAAAAACACTAATTAAAACAATACAGTATAATACAGCAAGGAAGATTAGATGACTTTCAAAGTCCAGGCTTCCCATGTAGGGCCGAGATCGCTCTGGAGAAGAAGCTGTTCTTAAGACGGCTCGTTCTTGTCTTCATCGTCCTGTATCTCCGTCCCAATGGCAAAAGCTCGAAGAGACAGTGACCAGGATGCGATGGATCTTTTACTATGTCCAGTGCCTTCCTATGGCACCTTGTGGCATAGATCTGCTCTAAGGTGGAGAGTGGGCAGCCAACAATGCTCTCTGCTGCCTTAACAACCCTGCACAACCCCAACCTGTCCTGGGTAGTACAGCTTCCGTACCACACGCATAAGCCATAAGTGAGCACGCTCTCAATGGCACAGTGATAGAAGGCAAGCAGCAGTTTCTGCGGAAGATGGTTTTTCCTTAGAATTCTCAAAAAGTACAGTCTTTGCTGCGCCTTCTATCACTTTTGTTTGTTTGTTTGCTTGTTTGTTTGCTTTTCTAAACCACTTAATATTGAACCAATGTCCTATTAAATGTCCCATTTTAAAACTTTTACCCCATTGTTCAGTTCAGATGAAAAGTCAAAGTAGCTGACAAAAGAAGCAGAAATACAACATGCAATATTAAAATTGCAAATTGTTGCTGCAACAGCAACAACACGGGGCATTCATTAGCAGCAGCAAAGGAAGTGTTGCATTTACCTGCAAAATTCAGCCACTTCACTATTCACACCTAACTTCAGATAATTTATGAACACACTGCTGAATCTTAAATACTAGATGCAAGGACAAGAATGTGGAATGATATCATGCAGAAAGCAAGCAAAATGTCTGCATTGTAAATTAACAAGAATTGACAGCGACAGGCTTTAAACCTACCCTTTAATCTTCTCATAACCTCTTCTTGTAAACTAAAGAAAATGCTGCCTTAAAAAAAAAAAAACTTCCAGAAATGCTGGCAGGATCCCATCCCACGTCTCCCTTGAAACCAAGGCAGAAAGTAGTAAACAACCCATTCATCATTGGGTGCTGTGAAGTGCTGAGAGGTGTGAGATTCAGCAACAGGGACATGATAAATTGTCCCGAGCCCCTCATGCTTCTCCACTGCAAAAATATATTTTAAAAATTTGCAAGCTGATAGTCACATTTAGTCCCTCAGCATGGCAGATTAGCAGCAAAGGGCAGGATTACAAAGATACATGGGTGGTTCTGCGGTCCAAACCACTGAGCCTCTTGGACTTGCCGATCAGAAGGTTGGTGGTTTGAATCCCTGCGGCGGCATGAGCTCCCAGGGATCCCAGCTCCTGCCAACCTAGCAGTTTGAAAGCATGCCAGTGCAAGTAGATAAATAGGTACAGCTGTGGTTGAAAGGTAAACAGTGTTTCTGTGCGCTCTGGTTTCCATCACGGTGTTCCACTGCGCCAGAAGCAGTTTAGTCATAGTCATGGCATAGGATTTGGTTTCCCAGAAGTACTCATGCCCCACAATACCCATGCCCAGGAAAAGAGTATTTGCCTTTGGACACGCTGAACCAGAAGTTTGTTAAGTGCTCAGTGTTGTGCTTAAGAATAATTCTGTTATATTATTCGTGTGGCATTTCTCGGTAGATCATTAAAAAAATTCCCAGAGTCATCAGAGTGCAGGGCACTGACAGGTTTTGGACACTTAGTCAATGTTTTTGTTCATTAGCTCCACTGGCAACTTCAGAATACCTCTGACACAGGCAGTCATTGTTCTGCATTAACTCTGCAGAGAAGGTGAGGGGAGTATTTATTTCGTTTGCTTGCAGGCTTGGTATGCCAATCTTGCTCTCACTGTAGTCAGCAAAAAAGAAAAGAAAAAAATCATGCTGGTATATTATTTATTTTGGGCATAATCCAGCCAAGGGTAAGCAGTTTTGAAACCCATGTATATTTATTTATTCATGGCAACTGTTTTAAACTAATGTTCTCTGGGAGACTTACACTGAAAACATTTTTTTAAAAAATTAAAAAACCCAAAACCATTTAAATGCAAATTTATTGATCTCAATAAAAGAGGAATCAGCATGTGGTTCATCTCGTGAGGGCCATGAAAGGTGTGCACCCACCAACAATTCTTTTTGCTTAACTGTTGTCATGGACTGGCTGGCAGCAGAGAAGTGGTGGAAGGCCCTAGTCAGGGAATCCCCTAGGGCAGTGTTCCCCAACCTTGGGCCTCCAGCTGTTTTTGGACTACAATTCCCATCATCCTTGACCACTGGTCTTGCTAGCGAGGGATGATGGGAGTTATAGTCCAAAAACAGCTGGAGGCCCAAGGTTGGGGAACACTGCCCTAGGGAACCCCCAGGGGAGGAAGGCTCAGAGCCAGGGGATTGGTGCTGGGACAGTGATGAGTGCTCAGAGAGAGAAGGAGCAGACTGGGAGGAGGAGGTGTCAGCAGCAAGAGAGGCAACAGGGTTTAGTGAGCAGGAAGAGTCCGTGGCAGAGTGCAGTTCAGATTTGGAGGCTGAAGCAGAGGGTGGAGAGAAGTGAGGTGAAGAATCCAGGGAGTCCCCCTCCTGCTGTGACCAGCTCCCTTCGCTCCTCCCCCCCCCCCCCGGTCTTCAGGAACACACAGAGAAATGAAAAGAACAGAACAGAAATTAGTTGTGCACAGGCACAGCTTGAGACTGCATGGGAAAAACCCTGGAGAGAAGGAGCATTAGAGAGGGGTGGGAAGGACCTTCAGTCCTCGCAACTGCTTTATTGGGGCAAGACCTCCTTGGAAGACTTGCTGAGACCACTAGGCCGGAGTTCTATGGTTTGTTTCATTGAATAGAGATTTAACTTCACTGGCCTCAGGTGATTTGTTGTTTTTGTTGCTGACCTTTGCCTGACTCAAGCCCTGGCAGCTGTGCTGGCCAGCCAGTAGCATCACTACAACTGCACAGCTGTCATGCAGCTTAGAAGTATCAGCAGCTTTGGAGCGGCATCTCAAGGCTCCACCAAAGCCTTTTTATGTGTGTGACATGGATTTGTGTGCGCGCGTGTGCTTGTGGCAGTCATTCCAGGCAACATCCTATGAATACCAAGTGTTCCACTTGAGCTGGCCCTCACTGAACAAGATCACCTGTTTTCATCTGACAAATGTTTTAATGCATCTCGGCAGCTTTGCTTGCAACCTTAAGGCCAAACTCAATTCACTTTCAATGATTCGGAGGGCACTGTTTCCGATTGCTTTAATTTGTCTTCCCATTTCTTTACTTATTCTTTAGCCTGAGGGGCAGCCAAAGGCATCCAGGAAATACAAAATCAGCTCACGGTTCTTTGGCGTATCCGACACCTATCATTCCTGAATGCAACTGCCTCAGCAAACCTTTACGCCAGGCTTTGCCAAGCTGGTGCCCTACAGGGGTTTTGAACTACAGCTAGGAGCTGATGGGAATTGTAGTCCAAAACAGCGGGTGTGCACCAGGTTGATGAAGGCTGTCCCATAGAATTGCTGAGCTGGTTGCATTCAGCAGGGGTCAGCAGTGTACAACTGGCAAAGTGGCTGACATATTCTCTATCAGCACAGAACAGAAAGGGAGGAGAAAACATGATAATTCAGAAAACTGTTCAAACTGCCCACCACAGAATAACAACACCCACATTGCAGCCCGTGTAGCCAATAAACTCACAGCAATGAGGATACGTTTCCAGAGCACAACTCTGCATTGCTACACACAACCAGCATGCAACACCCAGCACCCTGCATCACCCCAGTCTATCGGTCCCTGTGGCATAGGCAGCAATGGCCCTGCTTCTTCCAGTCTTTGGGCATCACTCCAGGTAAAGGTTTGATTCCCCTGTTGCTGCTCATGAGCACAATTTTGGAGGGAAAGTAGGAAAGCCTGTGCAACACAACACAGCACCTAAACAGTCCCTCCCTGGGCAGGAGGTATGCCCAGTCCTTCAGAGACAAAGGGTCCAGAAGACCCACTTAGAGAGGGAAGGGCCCTTTTGCAATGCAGCCCAGGTCACACAACTAGAGAAGTCACAGAAAGTACTGGTAGCAGCCGCATCTAGTGGTTCACTGCACGGAGTGGAAAAGCAGGAGGTGTGTGTTTGGTTCCAGCAGGGGCTCAAAACTCATACCTTCTGCTCTGACACACAACTTTTTGCACACCTGGCCCCAAAATCATCATGTCAGGTACAAAAGAAAGGGAGTTCCCAGGAATCAAACTCATTGTCAGGAACTGGCAGGGCTCTGAAGAGTGTGCGGCAGGGGACCAGGGAGGGACCCAGAAGAGATCCAAACGGACCTTGGTCCTTAGGAGTTGGATCCCATGCTCAGTATTATTGACACTGACTGGCTGCAGCTCTCCAGAGTTTCAAGCACATTTCTCTTCCAGCTCTACCTGGAGACACTGGGGATCAAACCCGTGACCTTCTGTATTCAAGGCAGATGCTCTACCACTGAGCTATGGCCCTACCCCCAAAGGTCTGCTTAAGTGCAACCCTCCATTGAAGACCTGTCTAATCCAATTTTGCTTTAACAAAATAAAGAACCATAAGGAAGGAGAGCAGGGACCTTGAAGTTGCCCAGCAACAATAAGCCAACAATCTGGGTAGCAGATGGAGCAGACACGTAGATAACCTGGTCACAGTCCTCTGCACCAGGATGAGATTTCTATTTACAGGATGAGATTTCTATTTAAATTATAGCCCTTATTTTGAAGTTTGCATTGTTGCAAATAAATTAGCACCTGCAAGCATGCCCCCTGACCTCGGCCCTTCTTTTTTGGTGGCCACTGTGGGTTAAACCACAGAGCCTAGGACTTGCCGATCAGAAGGTCGGCGGTTCGAATCCCCGCAACGGGGTGAGCTCCCGTTGCTCGGTCCCTGCTCCTGCCAACCTAGCAGTTCAAAAGCACGTCAAAAGTACAAGTAGATAAATAGGTACCGCTCTGGCAGGAAGGTAAACGGCGTTTCCGTGCGCTGCTCTGGTTTGCCAGAAGTGGCTTAGTCATGCTGGCCACATGACCCGGAAGCTGTACACTGGCTCCCTCGGCCAATAAAGCGAGATGAGCACCGCAACCCCAGAGTCGGTCACGACTGGACCTAATAGTCAGGGGTCCCTTTACCTTTAAGCAGCCACCTTACCAACAAACCAGCATCCCAGCCAACAGGCATCACTGTCCCACTGCTCCTCCCTTGCCATCGTCCAACATTTATCCCTCACTCTCCTTCCACTTCTGCCGATTTGCCACCCCACTAGTGCATCCTGGGAGGTCCGTCTTCTCACAGTCCAGGAAACCTGAGTGAGCGGAATAGGAGCCCCCTGGCCCTGAGCCCATCACACTGCCTGCCACCTTCTGAATGTCACCCTGAGCTCGTATTAGGGGGTTGGAAATGGATCTCTTACCTGCCGCCCCCTAGCGACCAAGAAGCAACACATGGGACAATGCCAAAGTCTTCGCAGAACAGCATCTGGGCTGGAGGAGGTCCCGAAAGGGAAAACCATATTGTGTGATGCTTCCAACTACTCACCCGAGCACCAGCTAGTGACTTGGCACATGCAGTAGGGTAGCCGTAGGTGCCGTGTCCCTTGTGGCACTGGCTCCATGCTAGGAACATCTTCACCTGTTGCATAAACTATGTCACATCTGTTTTGAGGCTACAGGAGCTTGTCTGCAGCAAATACATTGTCATTCACATACAGGCTTTCAGGTTGCTATCTCTCCCGACCCCCACCAAGAGATGCCAGGAATAGAATCTAGGGGAGCAGCTCAGTCAGTAGAGTGTGAGACTCTTAATCTCAGGGTCGCGGGTTTGAGCCCCGTTGGGCTAAAGTTTCCTGCATTGCATTGGACTAGATGATCCCTGTGGTACCTTCCAGCTCTATGATTCTATGACTTTCTGGGTGAAAAATAGATGCTTTACCACTCAGCTAAGGCCCTGTGTTAACTAGCCCAGTGCATAAATAGATCACCAAAATGTCTTGGGCCGGCCCTGGTTTTAAAGCTCTATTATACCACTTTAACAGTCATAGAGAATCCTGAGGACTGTAGCTCCGTGAGGTGAGACTTCAACTACAAGCTTAACAAACGAAGAAGAAGAGTTTGGATTTGATATCCCGCTTTATCACTACCCTAGGGAGTCTCAAAGTGGCTAACATTCTCCTTTCCCTTCCTCCCCCACAACAAGCACTCTGTGAGGTGAGTGGGGCTGAGAGACTTCAAAGAAGTGTGACTAGCCCAAGGTCACCCAGTATTGCATGTGGAGGAGCGGAGACGCGAACCCGGTTCCCCAGATTACGAGTCTACCACTCTTAACCACTACACCACACTGGCTCTCCAATGCTCAGGATTCTCTGCAACTGTTAAAGTGGTATAATAGTGCTATAACTGCATAGTGTAGATGTGACCACAGTTCGGAAGGGTGCTAAAGCTGGTTGTTGTGTTTTGGAGGGAATGTGCCATGCAGCAGTGTTCTTGCAGTGCTCACTTGCAGAGAAATAACTTCAGGACCGAATTTGGCTGGGACTGCAAAGGGGGGTAAGGATAGTTTTTAAAAAGCAAAATCACATCCCCACACACCATTATATCTGTCCTGAGTAAACTCCACCCCTCCCACCTCCAAGGAGGTGTTTTAAATAATGAGGTGTGTGAAATGCATATACGTACATATGACCTCAACCCTTCAAGGATAGTTCCTGATGTTGAATGCGCCATTAAAACATTCTCTCCTCCTCAGCTATTTTAGAATTCCAAGCAGTTTCATAAGAGACATGAACCAGTAATTCCCTTTTGGCAATTATAGAGGCGGAACTACCCAAAACGTATAGAAATTTATTCATGTATGCAACTACAGCGGCAAGAATGTTATTTGCCCAAAAATGGAAAGAAGATGAAGTCCCGATGAAAGAAGAATGGATACAAAAACTTGTGGAATATGCAGAAATGGCGAAACTTACCAGAAAAATCAAAAATCAAGATAACAAACATTTTATAAAAGAATGGAAATGGTTTATTGAATATTAACAAACAAGCTGTAAACAGCTAAGAACACTAGCAGGATTATTGTAATAACCTGCAGTTTTATAAGAGTATATATTTAAAGTAGATGAGTAAATGAATAAGTTAAGTTAATTTGGAATATGAAGGATATGTAAAAGAATAAATTTAAGGAACCGCAGAATGAGGAGGAAGGAAGTCAAGTTTCAAAATGTTGAAATGACTGTAAAACTATTGAAATGTATATAACTGAAAAATATAAATAAATTGATAAAGAGATATGAACCAGTAGGCTGAATTATATCTTAGCTCAACTTTTGTCAGGGTTTGTGCATTGGTTAGAACAGACCTGCCGTGCAAGATCTGTGGCCCACCTTGCTAAATTCAGCCCACTTGACTTGTACATGTAGCCCAACAAAGCCTTGCCCTCATATCGAGGCTGTAAAATAGGAAGCTTTTCAAGTGTTTTTGGTAGGCTTCAACTCATGGTTGGTGAGTTGTTTGGCAAAGCAGGTCATGCATTAGTTTGGGCAGAGGAAAAGGACACAGGTCTGAATGTGAAGTGGCTTGGTGTGGTTAATGTTCATGGCATTGGTTAAGTTGTCTCCAGCCTAATCTAGTTGGGCTAGATACAGTGGTACCTTGGGTTACAGACGCTTCAGGTTGCAGACACTTCAGGTTACAGGCTCTGCTAACCCAGAAATAATACCTCAGGTTAAGAACTTTGCTTCAGGATGAGAACAGAAATCGTGCGGTGGCAGCAGGAGGCCCCATTAGCTAAAGTGCTGCCTCGGGTTAAGAACAGTTTCAGGTTAAGAACGGACCTCCGGAACAAATTAAGTTCTTAACCCGAGGTACGACTGTACCAAGGGGCTGAAAGACCTCTCTGGGCTGCAGATGGGGACAAATGGAAAAGGCAATTACAGGGTACATCCCTTAATGAATTTCATCCCCATGATCATGTTCACTTAATTGCAGCACCTCCAGCCTGAAAGCTATTTTGCAAAAACGAAATAGAAGCTAATTAAAACATATTACCTGCTTTCCTCAGGAAAATGACTGCCTCAGCCTAACCAAGCTTTGGGGCACCGCTCTGCAGAAGTCCTCTTTGCCACCAGCAAGTGAGTAGCAGTTACTGTGTGTGTGTGTGTGTGTGTGTGTGTGTGTGTGTGTCTGCACACCACTTTGAAGGAATGGGGGTGAGATATAAATGTAATATATAAATGGCAATAAATAAAGAGTATTGTGCTATCTGGGAGGCTTACTGTATTTCACCAGGCACAAGGTATTGTCCTTTTGAGTCTGGAGGAAATGTGAGAACTACAGTAGAAAGACTACTTTAATTTCTGCATTGCAAGGTGTTGGACTAGATGACCCGGGGACTCCTTCCAACTTACAATTCTATGAATCTATGATTTTTTCCCCAAAAATTTTATTGGTTTTCACAATATTATAAACAGACAAACAAGCACACAAGACAAACAAACATAAACCATAGCCTTATTGAAAATTACACTTATTAACTTTGTTAAGTGACTTCCTCGCTTTCTCTTGGTTGAATTTCATTGCATGTCCTTTTAACGGTTTTCCAAATCCCAATTCTTATGAAATTTAACTTAAACATTAACATCCTTAAATCTTCACCTTATGGAATTACGTAAACATATTAATTCATCACTTAACATAAATAAAATCCTAAGCCAATTACGGTAAGTATCTGCAAGCTATTTTCAATTAATTTAACTTAACAAATTTAACTAGATAATCATTAAATTTATTCCACTCTTCTTGATACTCCTCCTCCTTCTGGTCGCGGACTCTTCCGGTTATGTTGGCTAGCTCCGAAAAATCCATCATCTTCATCTGCCATTCATCTGCCATATGAATCTATGATTTAAGGCTTCTGGACCCTCTGGAATGCCGTAAAGAAGAGGGTGGAAAGAGGATGGGGTGGGAACCATGAGGAAAGGTCCTTATTGAGGGACATCTCTTATTTCTGGAGGGACAGTGGGGAGGGATTTGGAGGTTAGAGAAAATTCGTGAGTTGCAAGATGTGCAGGAAGGCAATGGGGTGGGGTGGCGGCGGTTAACTTCAAATCTTCACATTCTAACCTCGTCTACCAACCTCAAGCCTATTTGATATTCACATTTGGCCGTGGTTTTCACTTAAATTAATGGCATCGGTTGCTGATTGGTATTAGGAATTCAGCCAAAGAATTGGCCTCTGTACTGCTTCATTCTCCCGGGCCAATCCAGTACAATACACTTTTAATTGTTCCACTCAGTAACCCTGAGAGGACAGGAAAAGCAATCACAGAGGGCTGGAAGAGTCAACAGTCTGCTCCTTCCAGAGTTATTGAGCTCATTTTATCTGCCCTAGGCAGAAAATACCCAGGAGACTAATCTCATTAAAGCAGGATTTCTCCAACCTTGGACTTGATATAGTTGTATTTTTCCAAGCCAAGATACTGTCATGATGAGGAGACATGGGGCCACAATCCTACACATACCTCAGAGTAAGCCCCATTGAACTCAATGGGAATTGCTTCTGAGTTGGCTGTAAGCGGAGACGGTGCCACTTTTGATCTCCCCAAAGGGCTCACATGCAATGTTTGAACTTTTTTTCTTCTTTTCTTTCACATAGACTATTAAGTTAAGAACTACTACCATTAGCTGGAAGACCGGGTCTCCAAAATCACCCCTCGCTTTCACAGGAAACAAATGACACTGGTAGAAAGAGGGGTAATTTTCTGCCCACATTTAGTTCAGACTAGTGCAGGGGTTCTCAGACTTACTTACCTGCAGGGCCCACT
Source organism: Podarcis bocagei (assembly GCF_964188305.1). Taxonomy (NCBI): domain Eukaryota; kingdom Metazoa; phylum Chordata; class Lepidosauria; order Squamata; family Lacertidae; genus Podarcis; species Podarcis bocagei. The sequence goes on from NC_138134.1 coordinate 59,218,416, forward strand.
TGAGACGACTGAAAAGTTCTGAGGTCCATCAGTCACAACATGGTTGTGCAGGGACAGAGCTAGTCCCAAAATGGTGGCAGATGGAGGCAGAGTGTGGCATAGTAAGATGGCAATCACTAGCAACATTTTCTACTGGTATCTAAACCATCTAAGGAAATGACTAAATTCTTTCCCAAAACATTTTCAGTGTAGCAAGGAGTTTCATAGTTCTTCCTTTCCATCACCTAAGTGCAGGCAAAGGCTCTGGAATTATAGTGACTCAGTGCTCTCATTTTAGGCAGAATGAGTTGACCCAGAGCCTCTAGAACTCTCTTATATTTTTCCCTTCCCATTCCTACATGCCTCTCAAAGTTTTTTTTATCTCATCTCCTATAATTTCTTCCTCCAGTCTCCCTTCACACTCAGCCCTTAACCCTCCAGCACTCCAGTTTCTTTCACACCTCCTCTTTGGTTCTTTTACATTCACTTCTTCCTCCTGCAATGCTTTTCTGCTCTTATGCCCTTCCTTTCTATTCCCAGTTTGCTTGTTTGTTGTAAAAAAAAAATTATTGCCCAATACCTATTAGCTTTTATCTCACTTTCTGATTTCCTTCACCACCTCCTCCAGCCCTTCTGTTCAGAGAAGGGAGTTCTTCCTCTCCTCAACCCAACCCATGCTGTATTTCTCTGCCTCCCAACCACCTTTACTCAGCAAGGAGTCCCTTGATTCCAGGGTATTAATCATCTTGAAATGTATTGATAATTTTGATGAACAATTTTTGATATTTTGAATGACTATGTTCTTATTAAACTGATTAATTCATTGTTGTTTGCTTTATTTGCATGTTCTTGTGTTTGATAGTATAGCGGTTGTAATGTTTGTTGTCTTTTGATGCTTTTATGATTATTGCGAGCCGATTTGAGCTCAGTGTTGGTTATTGGAAAAGCAGAATAAAAATGTCATATCAAATATTAAATCAAAATAAGGGTGGGGCAGGCAAGTGAGGAGGCCCTGGGCAGGTTGGGGCGCCAGCGACCACCTAAAACGGGGCCCAAGGCCCACCATTTGAGAAGCACTGCGTTATATACCGTATTTTTTGCACCATAATACTCACTTTTTCCTCCTAGAAAGTAAGGGGAAATTTCTGTGCGTGTTATGGAGCGAATGCCTGCGGGTGGCGGGGGAGATCTGCTGCAGTCGTGAGCAGAGGATCCATAGTTCCCCTTCCTTCCCTCCTCCATGGTTACAAAGCATGGATCTACATGGATCCTCAGGATTTTTGCATTGGGCTACTCCAAACTCACTGTCAGATCACATGTCTGTGGCCACAGCATGAACCACAAAATTCATATATCCACTATTTCGTTTAGAATATATTTTTTCTTGTTTTCCTCCTCTAAAAACTACGTGCGTGTTATGGTCTGGTGCGTGTTATAGAGCGAAAAATACGGTATATTGTCTGTACTGCTGTGACCAACAGGAAGAACTGTGTCCCTGTGAAAAGTTCAGACAGTGCTTTGGAGACTCCTAGTGTTCACTACATGGAATGTCACATCCTTAAACCAAAACTCACCACCTTGAAATCAAAAGCAGCAAAAGAGGAATCATTTTATTAGGAGGGCGAAGGAAAGGTTGAAAAATAGTGGTCAAACTTTTGAGTAAGCTCACTGTTTTGCTTGGGGGGATTCCCCCCTGAATGGACTAACATGGCTGGATGATTTATATTGTGGTTTTATGTTGTGAACCACCCTGAGACCTGCGGGTATAGGGCGGTATACAAATTCAATGGACGATGATAAGATCAACAACAACAGCTCCATAAACCTTAAGGGGAAGGGCCACAGTTCAGTAGCAGAGTGTCTATTTTTCCAAGTATCTCTTTATCATATCCTCCAGTAACTCGCAGCCCCAAACAGGATGTCCATGGCACATACCCATCAACTGTCCAAGACATCCTCTTTTGGGGGTCCATGCTGTTGCACAAGACCACAGCTCCCCAAAATGTGTGATTTGGCGGACAGACACACATCTCACATGAGAGCATGGCGCCCAAAAATGTACTGGAGCGCAGCCTGGAACATAACAAAAACTACCACCAAGATATCAACATTTTCAAAAGTAGGGGGTCTTGGCTTTTGAAAAAACATGGGGTGCACAGTACTTAGCTAATAGGGAACCACTGTTCTAGAAGAACACTAGAAAGGACGTGAAAGGATATGACAAGTGAAAGGAAACAACAAAAAGCTCCCAGAGCCAGACTTTCATCACTTAAACTCTTAAAGTTTTGATTAAAAACTGCTGTAAAATGGCAACTCTTCAAAACTGGACTCTGTCATGTGCCTTGTGATCCTGTTCCTATTCCCAGGTGCTCTTGTAAACCCCAAATTTGACTGTAGCAACAACCTTCCAGATCATGCTTGTAAAATGCCCCATGTTGCGTCATAAATATTTTTTACCGAGCAGTCGTGACAAATATATGAGAGAGCACAGACTGAAATTTCTCATGAAACAAGACTTTATTACCCACAAAAATCATATATATCTAGGCCTAGGAACTGTGCCTTCTGCTCAATGTAATTATTCCCCTGGTAGCTTGAAAATGAGGGTATCATGAATGTGGAGGCAGCTTCTGTTCAATGTAATTAGTTCCCCCAGCTACTTGCATTGTGAAAAGTGCAGCTGTTAAGCCATAGTGAATGCTAAATGAAGGTAATTTCCATTATAGATTGCATGGTAAAGATGTGCCATGTTCGCTTCTGTCACAGCCGACTATTACAATGCATAAATAAATTCTACTGCTCCAGTGATGGCCTTAAATCCTAAACCACGCTGTCTGGTACACCGTGTTGTCATGAATGGGGTATTTCTTCCTGCACCATACGGTAAATCATGCCAATTAACTCCACATATAAGGAAGCAGCAGAAACACAAGCAGAACCAAAACACACAAATATACTTGGGAACCATGTTGTTCAATAGCCCTGGTCTCTCAGGGTAGATGTCTGTTTCGGATGTTATCCAGGAGATTTTGGGCCTCTTGGAGTCCATGACCAGCAGCTACATTCAGAAGCTTTTCTACATCCCTGGAAGATGTGCAATCATTATCAGATAAACAGGCAGACAGAGAGGAGAAATGAGAACAGTGTGGGAATGGGCAGTTTTGTGCTTGCGTTGCTTCTTCATTATCTATATGTTTGCAGTGATGCCCATTGGTGTGTCCAATGCATTGCCAAAAAAATAAAGACTGGTGCAGATTTGCGTAACATTTGCATATGCTATTGCATACAATGCAAATTAAGAAATACTAACAGAATATAATCAAAAATAATAATACACCTCACCAGTGAGGAGCAAGACTGTGACCAAGTAGGTGCATGCCTGCTTAGTCTGCTGTGGGGAGCTACTTGTTGATGGGCAACTTGAAGCCCCCTCCTGGGTAGCTAGATTGGTAAAGAAAAAGCATTGTATATGCAATATAACACTGTGACACCAGATGGTGCTGTGGAGTCCCATCTTTCCCTATCGGGTTTCCCCGTTAGGGTTGCCATATTTTGAAGAGCAAAAAAGAGGACACCTTTGCCGACTTCTGCTATTCATTATGGATCTCTGTGACGACTCTCATCATGAAAAAGAGGACGTGTCCTGGAAAAAGAGGACATAGGGCAACCCTACTTTAAATTTACAAAGTGTTTAATTGAAACGCTTCTTTGATGTGTCTAGATCCAGTCCTGCTCTCCCTTCTTGGGGTTCTTTATCTTTAAGTCACACTTGGACTGAACAGCACTTCAGAGAGAGACAAGGAACCTTGTTCAGCTCAAGGGCTGCATTCCCATCTGGCTAGTTTTCTGGGGGACATATGCTGGCAGTGAACAGGGCCTGAGGCAAAAGTGGATGAATTGTAATCTTTGTGCTATAGGCTATGCATACTCATGCCCCCATTCTGTCCTGTATCCAGACAGAGAAGAAGCGCAATCAGAATTTAAGGAAACTTTTTAGTCAGGGAAAGACAAGAAGGGTTGGTCAAGAACATGTTCATGGAGAAGGGAGAACTTTGATTGACTATTGCCCTAGGAGCAGAAAGAAATGAAACATACCCTTCTTCAAGGATAGTTGTCATGTTCTTCAGTTTCCCCACAGCCAGGTTGAAAGAGGAGTGTGGGTGGCCTTGCTCTGCTGCTTGTCTGAAAGAGAGAAGACGAAGGAAAGAGGCTCCAAATTAGGGTCAACATGGTGACCAGGTCAGACAGACTTGCAGAATGTGGCACCTTCCAACATTTCGCTGAGGAAACGGGGGCATGCTTGAAACACCTTTACTGCCACACCAGAGACACCAACTTGTGAGGGAGATTGGGGGAGAATTCTGGGAACTGTAGTTTACCCCTCTCAGAACTACAATCCCAACACTCTTAACCAATCATAGGTCCCAGAATTCTTGGGGGTGGGGTGGGGGCTTTAAACATATGTGTGTTATGCATCCATACCTAGCTAGGCCCAAAGATCCCACACCAGAATATGACGTGAATTAAGTGCAGGCCGCATAAGTCCAAAGAAACCATGTGTCCTATTTTACAGAGACTAGACCTCCATTTTGAAGGCCTCATAGAGAACAGCCCTTTATTTAACGTCATCCTCAATTTGAGGACTGTTGAGAAGTCTGGTTTACAGTTAAGGAACCATAGAAGAGGACAGTAAAAGCCTTGAAGTTGGCCATCCACAGTCAGGAGTGCCTGGTCAACAGACTGAGCAGGCACACAGGTCACCTAGTGTCTTCTGTACTGTAATGAGATGTATTGTATTTTTATTTAAATCATGGCAATTATTTCTTAATTTGTGTCTATACTTATAAATTACCATGTACAAACTGACATCCTCCTTTGTCCTCTTCTTTTTGGCTATCCAAATCTGTTTTGGCAATGCATAACTGGCCACCCTAAAAAAAACCCTGTCCCATCTGGACTTCCTGCTGGCGTGGGACCTTCAAACCGCTCTCCAGATGGCTATAAGCTCAATTACTACAGCTAGAATAAATTATTCTCATCGATTACTTCTTCATATCAAGGTGCTTAATGGAGAAACATTTAGGAAGCATGTTGAAGAGATAGGTCGAGCATGCCCGGCTGCAGGATTTAGCAGAGGAAGGGCGATCAAGGGCAAAGGGATTTAGCTACTATCGGTGGCTACTAGACACGTTGGCTATGTTCTACCTCCCATATGCCTTTGAATCCCAGATTCTGGGAGTCGCAGGTGAGGAAAGTGCTGTTGCACTCAGGCTCAGCTTGCAGGCTTTCCAAGGCCATCTGGTTGGCCACTGTTAGAACAGAGTGTGAGGCAAAATGAGCCTTGGGCCTGATCCAGCTGAGCTTTTCTTATGTTCTTAAATTCAGCAGGTGTTAGTGGTACCATCAAGGCAGGGCTTTGGAGCACATGTCCAGGGCCCCATGTAGTGGATTGAGCAGGAGGACCCCCAAATGCAGAAATGGCTTGACACATCAAAATGTACCGTAGTTTTCTCTCTATAACACGCAGATTTTTTCTCCTAAAAAGGAAGGGGAAATGTCTGTGCGTGTTATTGAGTGAATGTGTGGTCCCTGAAGCCAACAGTCCGGAGAGGAGGGGCAAAAATCAGGCAAAAATCAGATCGCGCGTCGCGGAGAAGGGAAACCTGAAAAGAGGAAGCTGCTGCTTTCCTGCATTCTGCCTCAGGGTCTTACTGCCCGCCCACCACTGTTTCGTTGCTGTGTTTGCTCAAACGGAACAAAGAGCAGGGAAAGCCCCTCCCCTCCAGGCAAGAAGAGGGGAAAGCAGAGCGTCCTTCCTTCTAATTCCTCTCCGTGCTCCAGCCGGAAAACATGCAGATGGCAGAGAGAGAGAGAGAGAGAGAGAGAGAGAGAGAGAGAGAGAGAGAGAGCTGGCTGGCTTGGGTAGGTGGGGGGGGGACTTTTGCCTTCCTTTCCTCCCTCCCGTTATATATTCTTAGCCAGCTGCTTCTCTGCACACCCCTCTCGTGCTCCTTGTCCCTTCTGTGTTTTTCCTTCCCTCCCCACTTAAAATGTGGTTACAAAGCATGGATCCACATGGATCCTCAGGATCTTTGCATTGGGTCAGGCCAAATTCACCATCATAGCATGTCCATGGCTACAGCCTGCCCCCCCCCCAAATCACGCACCCACTGTTGTCTGGGGCTGCAATGGTGCAAAAATGTGGTTAAAAAGCATGGAGCCACATGGATCCTCAGGATCTTTGCATTGGGTCACCCCAAATTCACCATCAGATCACATAGCATGTCCATAGCTACAGCCTGCACCAAAAAAATCACGCACCCACTGTTGCCTGGGGCTGCAATGGTGCAAAAACATGGTTACAAAGCATGGATCCACATGGATCCTCAGGATCTTTGCATTGGGTCAGCCCAAATTCACCATCAGATCACATGTCTGTGGCCACAGCATGAAGCACAAAAATGATACATCCACTGTTTCATTCAGAATGTTTTTTCCCTTGTTTTCCTCCTCTAAAAACAATGTGCGTGTTATGGTCAGGTGCGTGTTAAAGAGCAAAAAATACGGTATGTGAGGGAAAACCTCTTAAGACTATTTCATAGAATCATAGGATTGTAGAGTTGGAAGGGATCACAAACAAAGGCTTGGGGGCCGGATCCAGCCCAATCGCCTTCTAAATCCGGCCCACGGACAGTCCGGGAATCAGCGTGTTTTTAGATGAGTAGAATGTGTCCTTTTATTTAAAATGCATCTCTGGGTTATTTGTGGGGCCTAGGAATTCATTAATTTCCCCCCCAAAAAATATAGTCCGGCCCCCTACAAGGTCTGAGGGACAGTGGACTGGCCCCCTGCTGAAAAGGTGTGCTGACCCCTGATCTAGTTCAACCCACTGCAATGCAGGAATCCTTTGTTCAAGGTGGGGCTTGAACCCATGACCCTGAGGTTAAAGATCTCATGCTTTACCAACTGATAGCAATCCCAGACCCAGAGGCTAAAATTACCTATTTGCAATATCAGCAGGTAAAAGGTAAAGGTCCAGTCGTGACCGACTCTGGGGTGCGGCACTCATCTCACTTTATTGGCTGAGGAAGCCGGCGTACAGCTTCCGGGTCATGTGGCTAGCATGACTAAGCCGCTTCTGGTAAACCAGAGCAGCGCACGGAAACGCCGTTTAACTTCCCGCCGGGGCGATATCTATTTATCTACTTGCACTTCATGCTTTCGAACTGCTAGGTTGGCAGGAGCTGGGACCGAGCAATGGGAGCTCACCCCATCATGGGGATGCGAACCGCTGACCTTCTGATCGGCAAGTCCTAGGCTCTGTGGTTTAATGCACAGCACCACCCAATATCAGCAGGTACAGTCATTTAATTCTTACTTCTTCTTCACGAGATGCACTTGCCCACATTACAGTATCTACAAAGAACTGTTCAATGCTCAGGAGCTCTTTGCTTTTGGCCATCCCAATGGAGATGGCTGTTTGTTGTTGGAACTGAGCCCTCAGATCCCTCACTATGCCTTTTCATAAACAGGGGAGTTTTAGAAACCAAAATACCAGGAAATGGTTACTTTGCTGTTCCTCCCATTGGCCCTGGAACTCTGGACAGCTATGGATTTATTTACAGTGGTACCTCAGGTTACATACGCATCAGGTTACATACGCTTCACGTTGCAGACTCCATTAACCCAGAAATAGTGCTTCAGGTTAAGAACTTTGCTTCAGGATGAGAACAGAAATTGTGCTCCAGTGGTATGGCGGCAGCAGGAGGCCCCATTAGCTAAAGTGGTGCTACAGGATAAGAACAGTTTCAGGTTAAGAACGGACCTCTGGAACGAATTAAGCACTTAACCCGAGGTACCACTGTATTTTTAATAAATAGCCACAGCAGGCACTGCGAACTTCCAACAGTTTGACTTCACCCGCAAAGGTTCACTCCTCCATTGTCTCCTGAGACAGACGGATGCCAACAACAACAATAGAACGAATCATTACCCGCTTCTCACCTGAACCACTGCATGGCTTTCTCTTCATTCTTTTCCACACCAGCTCCTAGCAATGAGGCAAAGTCACAATCAATATGGTTGCTAACTTTTTTTTACTGGTCCTTGCTTCTGCATTGTTAAGGGCAGCTTGGTTTACAGACCTTAGCAGACAATGGTGATACTGATCATCTCCATGCTTTGAAAAACTTGGCTTGGCTCATTTCCGCAAGTTGCTGTTAAAGCAACACGCCAGACCATCTTTTGATGATCAGTTGACAACCTCACAATACAGGCCTGTTAGGTGAGAAGCCTACCCCTATTATCCAAAATATTGGGGACAGCTCTCACAGTAGCTGAAAATACAGAGGGGGAACCAGGATGCAACAGCTGCTGCAAGCCCACACATTCAGCCTAATATCTGAAAGGGTCCATGTACACACAGAGATCTTCCATCTAATCAAGAAGCCCAGATTATTTATCTAATGTTTTCCAATGTTCTTGTTCTCTATTTGGTGCAAAAAAGAAGTTCAAGTTGAATCACGGGTAGCCTAGATCTGTGTGAACAGGGCAGGATCCTGCACTGATGACCTTTTCACAAATTCAAAGGTTGATAATTGGGCACAGAAGTCATCTGATAGCAACCAAAGTTAAATATTACCTTTTAGGTATCTCTGTCCCACAATGTGCTGGGCACTGGGGTACCCTAGATGAGCGTACATGTGAGCCACATGGAAATGGAAGTTCTCATAACACAGCATGATGTAAAGCAGAAGAAAGATGGAACCAATGATAGCCACCAGCTGTAAAGAAAGAAGAAAGGACTGAGAGGTTTGCTAGTACTATTTTTAGACCAAAGACCACTAATCCCCAGGCTTGTGACTGTAGAAATGTTTCTCCTCCTCCCTCTGTCTCACAGTCATTCTCCTTTCACTCTTTCTTCTATCCTGGGTGTGTACACACACCATATATTTTAACCCCCCAGCCCCCCCCCAAAAAATCCTGAAAACTGTAGCTTGTACAGTGGTGCCTCACAAGACGAAAAGAATCCGTTCTGTGATTCTCTTCGTCTAGTGGTTTTTTCGTCTTGCGAAGCAAGCCCATTGACGGATTAGCAGATCAGCGCTATTAGCGGCTTTTAGCGGCTTATCGGCTGATCGGATCAGCTGATAAGCGGCTTATCGGCTGATCGGATCAGCTGATAAGTGGCTTAGCGGCTTAGAAAAAGGGGGGAAGGGAAAAAACCCGCAGGAACTCGCAAGACATTGTCGTCTTGCGAAGCAAGCCCATAGGAAATTTGTTTTGCAAAGCACCTCCAAAACGGAAAACTCTTTTGTCTAGCGAGTTTTCCGTCTTGCGATGCATTCGTCTTGCGGGGCACCACTGTAATAGGTGCTAGAAATTATAGGTTTGTGAGGTTAGGGTTAGGGTCCTATGATGGACGGGCTCCCAGCATTACACTCTAAGAGGGTTCTGCGTCTTCTGTTACTGCAAGCCTCAGAAACAAACAGAAATCAAACATGCTCCAAAATGTGGCTCTGGCCCTCTCACCAGCTTTCCGACTTTAACAAACTGAAACGATTTTCCTCCAGCTCACATCAAGCAAAAGCTGCTAACCTGAAGCTCCACTGCTGGCCTTTGTTTTTCTTGCTAACCCTGAGCTCAACCCCTACCCCTCCACATCCAGCAGAGAGTGTTTGCCTTCTTGATGGCTTTCCTGATGTGTCACCACCCTGTCTTTGTTTGCTTAATGACTTGGCCATTATCAGGCTGGATATGGGAAGCTAAGTGTGGCTATTAAGAGTGTGCTTTCCAGTTTAACCCTCCAGGCATTGATCACATTCTAACACTTACTAAATCTAGAAATTATGAGTGCCTGACACTCACAAACTCTGACACCCGAACCTACTAACAAAACAGTCCACAAACGGGATAACAGGCGCTCTCAATGAGCAGTTATTACCCACCTAATTCCACCTGGAAGGGCACTCAGAAAAGGACCTTTGAAACAGATGGTTAAATTTTGGACAGCTCCATGCAGGAGAAGGCAGTCCTTTAATAACTCCCTTAGTCCCCAGCCATTTAGGGCTTTGAAGGTTAAGACCAGCATTTTGAATTGAGCCTGGAAACAAAATGGTATGATTCACTGTACTGTACATGAATTTGGATCTCCATGGTATTCTAAAGACCTTCTGCGGGAGAGCTCAGTCGGGAGAGCATGAGACTCTTAATCTCAGGGTTGTGCAAAACGATTCTTGTATTGCAGTGGGTTGGACTAGATGACCCTTCATGGTCCCTTCCAACCATACAATTCTATGATTCTGCAATGGCTGGCTGCTTCTTTGGATGCCAATGGGATTGTGATCTTCATCCAGAGCCGCTACTTGTTGCATCCAATAAGAGATCATTTAGAACAATGGAATTCATTTTAAGAAAGCAATTTAGGAGATACTGCCACGGCTAGAACACTAGTTATTGTGGACTTTTGAGTTCTTAATAAATGGTTTTAGTTCTTAATAAATGGTTTTCTAATATGCCTGGATGGATGGACGTCTCTTTAGTTGGGTTATTGCAATTCCCCACTTCTATGTGATAAATGAGGAGCACAGACTTCCTTTGTCTAGGTCACTGATTGGCCAGCTTATCAGCATATTTGCAGGCCGTGGCTGACAATTTATGCAAAGCAAACAGTATCAAACCTAAGAAATCTCTGCCTTTCACAATGGACTCAAATTGCTGTTAGACAGCTCCTTCTTAGATAAAGCCCATCTAAGTCCTTTAAGCATGACAAATGCGCTTTTATCATAGGGCACACAGATGTTTTCAATGGCAAGCTGTTACAAAGGGTAATGGATCACCCTGTCCGAAGCAAAAGGTGGGTACCACTTTGAATGAGGCTTTAGAAAATAGGACCCTTGCAGCCTTGATATGCAATGATTGTTTCTCCTCTACCTGTTGATTTCCTGACTAAAAGTGCTTGATGCCTTTAAATGTGTTCATTCTGGATGTAGCTCAATGAGAGCTATTTTTCTTTTTGTTATCTTTGTTGTCAGGAGGCAGGTTCTATTTGCAGCATTTGAAAAATAAATAAGAAGCAGGAAACAGGAAAACAGAGATATGTATCAGCAATGAGAAAGTTGGGGGGGAATTGGGAAGCTGCCTTAAACCAACTCAAGACTATTGGCCCATCTAATCCAGCATTAGGGACGCGGGTGGCCTGTGGGTTAAACCACAGAGCCTAGGACTTGCCGATCAGAAGGTTGGCGGTTTGAATCCCCGCGATGGGGTGAGCTCCCGTTGCTCAGTCCCTGCTCCTGCCAACCTAGCAGTTCGAAAGCACATCAGAGTGCAAGTAGATAAATAGGTACCGCTCTGGCAGGAAGGTAAATGGTGTTTCCGTGTGCTGCTCTTGTTCGCCAGAAGCGGCTTAGTCATGCTGGCCACATGACCCGGAAGCTGTACACTGGCTCCCTCAGCCAATAAAGTGAGATGAGCGCCACAACCCCAGAGTCGGCCATGACTGGACCTAATTATCAGGGGTCCCTTTACCTTTACTAATCCAGCATTTGTCTACTGTTATGGGTTATTGGTGAAATATTATGTGGAATTAGTCTTGCACTGGTCTCATGGGCGTAGCATTTCCTGAAGCCTGGAGCAAGAGGGCAGAAAACCATTCCGTTGGAGAAGGAGGACCATAGCTCAGTTGTGGAGCACAGGCTTTGCGGGGTTCAATTCCCGGCATGTCAGGTAAGGGCTGGGAAAACCTCCTGTCCGAGATTCTGGAAAGCCTCTGCCATTTAGTGTAGCCAACATGGTGCCCCTCCAAATATGGACTACAACTCCCATCATCCCTGACCATTGGCCCTACTGGCTGGGGTTGACAGCAGTTGTAGACCAAAACATCTGGGTGGCATCAAATGGTCTAGGCAGTTTAGATGGACAGTCAATATAAGGCAGCTTCCTATATTTCTATGAACAAGAAAGGCTTGGACTCTGGAGTTTCTCAGCTGCACAGTGGGTGGCGTCATCACCACCATCTTTAGCACTGTTGCTGGTTGCATTATTACTACTGCTACATAATAATGGCTCCCAGTTTGTTTCCGGGCACAATTTAAAGTGTTGGTGCTGACCTTTAAAGCCCTAAACGGCCTCGGTCCTGTATACCTGAAGGAGCATCTCCACTCCCACCGTTCAGCCCGGACACTGAGATCCAGAGCCAAGGGCCTTCTGGCGGTTCCCTCATTGTGAGAAGTGAAGTTACAGGGGACCAGACAGAGGGCCTTCTCGGTAGTGGTGCCCGCCCTGTGGAACACCCTCCCTTAAGATGTGAAGGAAATAAGCAGCTATCTTATCTTTAAAAGACATCTGAAGGCAGCCCTGTTCAGGGAAGTTTTTAATATTTAATGCTGTATTGTTTTTAACACTCGATTGGGAGCCGCCCAGAGTGGCTGGGGAAACTCAGCCAATTGGGAGGGATATAAATAAAATTACTATTATTATTATTATGTTCATTGTGCTGGGCACTTACAGCGGAACAAGAAGAACACAGGTCCCTGCCCTTTGTTGCTTTACTGTCTAAAATTCATAGTGTAATAGCAGCGAACTGGCAGGGATACTGCGTGTCTGTTGCTCTCATCCAAAGTACTAACACTAAACTAATTCACCGTGTGAATCCTTATGCAGCAAAAATGGCAACATTCCTACATAAGGGAGAGGAGGAAGCAGGATCAGGGGAACCCTGAGATTTGCAGAAGTTCAAAAAAAAAATTGCAAATATAAACCCTTTAAAGGGAGAGGGAAGAAAAACCAAAAGCAGTCCAACGAAGACTGAGTGTGCCCATTTGGCATGGAATATTGACTGCTGGGGTGGGCAGGGGGAGAGAAAAGGGTTGGGGGAGGTGAAATGGAATGGAGTGCTCTGGAACAGGGCACAGCTTGCTGGCGGGGGGGGGGAGGTTCCTGAACAGGAGCAGTCCATGCTGCAACAATTTGTTGCAGCTCCCGCTTATGCATACTTTGATACTGCCCCTGCCACCCACGGCAAATAATAATCATGGCTATCCTTTCTGCCTTTGAGCAGAGATGACCCAGAAAGTGAACCATAGCCCCAAGTCCCCATCCCTGGTCACTCACCTCCCATCTGCTCCACTCGGAAAGAGAGGTTTTCTTAATCCTCTGGGGAAGAGGAGCCTCCCTGATCTCCTCAGGACCTGCCTGGCTCCTTCTTGTCGCTTTCCTCTGCATTGTAGCCGCTTTCATGCCCCTGCTTCCTCTCGCATGCTTCTTGCTAGCCAGTTTTTTGCTCCAGCGAAGAACAGCCTGCTTCATTCCCCTCCTCCGGATCCCATTCACAGTTTGCGCTCAAGCCCAGATCTCCCCGTCAGCGGGCAGGTGCTCAGTGTGGCTTCTACCTCTGATTTATGGGCAGCAAGAAAAAGAAAACTATGCACTGCTCGTGGAAGCAAAAAAAAAGGGGGGACAGTTTTCCTTTTGTATGGGTTCATTGCTTTTTCTTCCCCAGCAAGGCTTCCGTGCTTTGGCTGCACGGTAGACAGAAATTCAACAGATGCAGCTTTCAACAACATATAGTGATGTAGGGGAAAAGCCAGCAATCCCACCTAAACAGAAAGAGGGGAATGGTGACTTTTCCTTCAGGGAACTTCTCAGCAGCTCATATTTTAAGAACAAAAAAGTTCATGTTAAGCTTCTTGGCTTCTCTCTGATTTGAGTGGCCATTATGCAACCCATCAGCTATGAACATTTTTTTTAAAGCATTTTTGACCCCTATGTTTTCAGCTCATTTCTCAACATATAAAGGTAGAGGGACCCCTGACCATTAGGTCCAGTCACAGACAACTCTGGGGTTGCAGCGCTCATCTCGCTTTATTGGCTGAGGGAGCCGGCGTACAGCTTCCGGGTCATGTGGCCAGCATGACTAAACCACTTCTGGCAAACCAGAGCAGCGCACGGAAATGCCGTTTACCTTCCCGCCAGAGCAGTACCTATTTATCTACTTGCACTTTGACATACTTTCGAACTGCTAGGTTGGCAGGAGCAGGGACCGAGCAACAGGAGCTCACCCCGCCGTGGGGATTTGAACTGCCGACCTTCTGATCGGCAAGTCCTGGGCTCTGTGGTTTAACCCACAGCGCCACCCGCATCCTCTCAACATATAGGTTTCATATATAATTCTGAGTTTCTTGTTAGCAATGGAGATCTCGTTGCTAAGAAAACTGGAGCAAAAAATTATGTTCCTAATAATTTTATTACATGTAAAAAGAAACTGTTTTTGCTGGGATAGCTCAGTCGGTAGAGCATGAGACTCTTAATGTTAGGGTGGTGGGCTTGAGCTCCACATTGGGCAAAAGATCTCTGCATTGCAGGGGGTTGGACTAGATGACCCTCGTGCTCCCTTCCAAATCTACAATTCTATGGTTCTATGATCCTTCAGAGGAAAAGAGAGGAACATAGAAAGCTGCTTTAAGTAGAGTTGGACCAATTGCCCATTGAATGTCAATAAACCAAACAGAATCAGTTGGCTCCATCTGCCATCAGCTCTGGTGTGTTTTTTAATCTTGTGTTTTTGTGTTGTGAACCTCCCTGACATCTATAGATGAAGAGTAGTATACAAATTTAATTAATAATAGTAATAATATACAAATCTACTTGTTTGCAGTTCTTATCTACCAATTTGTGCACTCATTCTACTGTTTATCATCATCATCATCATTCAATATGCTGCAGCTCAATTGCTGACAGAAGTAATAACAGTCAGCAAATTACGCCTACTCTAACGCATCACTCTGCACTGGGCTGGCCCACTGGAAATTGATGGGTGGGTTGTAGCCTATATTTTGTCCTCTGCTGATAGAGTGGCCATGTTAGAAGCAGTGATAAAGAGCCATCCTTATACCATGCTGCCATCGTGTGGCCATGTTAGCCTTTTAATGCTACAATTTCCAGAGGGTTTTTAAAGAAAATGGAATCCATTTTAGCTAGCATTTCCAGAGACAATCAGCTAACAGCACACTTGGGAAATTCTACACCTTAGTCCAGATAAGGAGCTCCATGTGTGGCAGAGTGGACATGCATCTCACGTCCTAAAGGACGGTTATCTATTTTGAAGGGCTGTCAGAGGACAGTCCTCTATTTCAAGGCATACTGCCTGGTCCAAAGATAAAGAGCCATAAGAAATAAGAACAGAGGCTTTTCAATTGCCCATCATATAACCTCCAAGTGTCCCTTTTCTTTCCAGGGACAGTCCCAGAATTACAAAAGCCACCCCGGCTTCAGATTTGATCCTGGAATGTCACCAGTGCCACCACCGGCACTTGTCCTGGGTAACTGTGGTGGTGACAGTGGCGAACGCAAGGGAGCACCTTGTTGCTTCTCCATGGCTACTGCTGCCAGTCTCCTCCCTTGGGCAACTCATAGCAACGGCTGGAGAGCAGGTAAGGAGAAAAGACTGCCACCTCTGTGGCCCAGCCCTGGGTGACACACCAGCTCTGAGGTGCAGGCAGAAGGCAGGGCCACCCTGGGCAGAAAGAAAAGGGGAGCGGAGCAGAGTGCAATGTGTCTTGATTTTTTAAAAAATGCTTTGTGCATCTGCATCTAATCTTGCTTTTCTAAATGTAGTTATTGGTGTGTGCTACTCCTTTGGTAAAGCCACCAAATCTGTGGGTTGCTGCAGCTCAGACTGTATGGCTCTTACAAGCCACTGTTGAGTTCCTAGACCAACAACTCAGGAACTTTCACTGCTGTAACCAAGTCAAATTTTACTGTCTGTGCAACTTTTTCTAAATGCTAAATGGGTAAACACATGAACCTGATCTTTGGAGTTTGTAAGGAAACCATTTTTAACTTACCAAATGTGTAGGCTTTTTCTATGCTAGAGGAAGAGGGGGGTTCTGGAAGAAACTTTAAAGGGCATATTTTAAAGGTCTAACAGTCTATATTTCCACACTTCACATTGCTGCATATTTTGTCATTTTAAGCCTCTGCTGAGATTCTCTCACTAAAGAGTTCTTGCCTCAAACTTTGATCTTGGTGTCCAGGAATTTATTTTTCCTTGAACCAACAGTAATGAGATCAGGCAACCCTGCCCATCAGTCAAAGTGGCCTACGGGTGGGCGTGGTGGTTGAGGAGCCAGCCTGCTAGGCTGTAAATGTTCCCCGTGCTGTTATACAACTCTATATGGATTGCCAGCATTATTTAAGTTATGTTCACAATTCCAGTTGAATGGAAAGCTTGGTGTGCTGCAAGCCTGGAAAAAAAAGGATTTCTGTGCAGACTTCTATTTTATTCCAAATGCCTCTCTGTGACTTTCCATATGCCCACCATGACTCAAACA
The DNA here is from genome assembly GCF_964188305.1 of Podarcis bocagei. Taxonomy (NCBI): domain Eukaryota; kingdom Metazoa; phylum Chordata; class Lepidosauria; order Squamata; family Lacertidae; genus Podarcis; species Podarcis bocagei. The sequence continues at coordinate 59,234,726 of NC_138134.1, forward strand.
GAAATATGAAACCAACCTCCTTTGTCTCTTAACTGCTGTTGCCAGTAGTGTGGGCCCACACCTTATACCTACTACTTCCATTGTTCTCATGTTAATTGATAAAATTCCCTGTTCATCAAGTTATTTTCCTTGGTGGAAATCACATGCCTAGTAGAGGAAAATAGTGGGTGACTATGAGCAGCTAATTAGGTTGGGTCTAGAGTGCAGACCCAATTTAAAGAGCTGTTTCTGGCTGGATGTAAGAAAAGCCAATTTAATTTATCTAGATTTGAGATTAATTTGGTCATCCTCTTTTGACTCCAGCTTTCTCTAAACAAGTTGGCTCTCCTTTCAGAAATATGCAGTTTGGCACTGTAAGGTAACTAGATGTAAAGGAAGACAGGGGTCCCAAAGCTTGTTCAGGAAAAGGCAGGACATTGCTGGAATTCATTCTAACCTCAGTGTTCATAAATTACCTTTGTGTTCTAGTAAAAAACCCAAAAAAGTACATACAGTAGCTGAGACAAGATGAAGGTTGTGTGTGTTAAAGTGGACTACGTGAAAAAATTGTAGGGCTAGTGTGCAGTTACTAGAAAGCTGCAATACTAAGACCCATTCAGTATGTTAGAATTTGATTTTGGAGTAAATGAATGGCCTTGGATTAAGTGAAATGTGTAAACTCAAGATATAGAAAGCTACCCATGTGCAGTGTCCTACTTAAGAAGCTAGGAAAAGCAAAGCTAAACTAGACAAAACATTTAATCTGGCATCCTGTTCACACAGTAGTGAACCAAACATTATGTGACTGTTTTGATTACCGTATTTTTCGCTCTATAACACGCACCTGACCATAACACGCACATCGTTTTTAGAGGAGGAAAACAAGGGAAAAAATATTCTGAATGAAACAGTGGACGTATCATTTTTGTGCTTCATGCTGTGGCCACAGACATGTGATCTGATGGTGAATTTTGGCTGACCCAATGCAAAGATCCTGAGGATCCATGTGGATCCATGCTTTGTAACCACGTTTTTGCACCATTGCAGCCCCAGGCAACAGTGGGTGCGTGATTTTTTTGGGGGGGGGCAGGCTGTAGCCATGGGCATGCTGTGTGCTCTGATGGTGAATTTGGGGTGACCCAATGCAAAGATCCTGAGGATCCATGTGGATCCATGCTTTGTAACCACATTTTAAGTGGGGAGGGAAGGAAAAACACAGAAGGCTAAGAATGCAGGAGAGGGCTATAACGTGAGGAAAGGAAGGCAAAAGTTTCCCCCCACCCACCCACACAAGCCAGCCAGCGTGCGCTCTCTTTCTCTCTCCCTCTTTAAATGGAAGAAAGCATATTTGAATGCTGTGTGTCTCCAAAAACAAAAAGCAGGAAGTCAAATCAGAATTTTAAGCCGAACCTGTAGTCTCTCTTCCCTTCACAAACATTGTTCCTCCGGAGCAGGGACAGGATAGAAGGACGGACGCTCTGCTTTCCCTCTCTACTTGCCTGGAGGGGAGGGGCTTTCCCTGCTCTTTGTTCGGACGCTCTGCTTTCCCTCTCTACTTGCCTGGAGGGGAGGGGCTTTCCCTGCTCTTTGTTCGGACGCTCTGCTTTCCCTCTCTACTTGCCTGGAGGGGAGGGGCTTCCCCTGCTCTTTGTTCCGTTTGAGCAAACACAGCAAGGAAACAGAGAGGGCGGGCAGTAAGACCCTGAGGCAGAATGCAGGAAAGCTGCCACTTCCTGTATCACGGAGCTCCCTTCTCCCTGAAGCGCGGTTTGATTTTTGCCTTATTTTTCCACACATTCGCTCCATAACACGCACAGACATTTCCCCTTCCTTTTTAGGAGAAAAAATCTGCGTGTTATAGAGCGAAAAATACGGTATATGTAAGCCACTCTGGGAACTGTTTTGGTTGAAGAGCAGGGTACAAATGCTCTAAATAAATAAATAAAAATAAGCCCGCAAGCAGAGCTGAGCATTACAGTCCTTTCTCCCTACTTGTGTTTCTCAGCAATAGGTATTTAGAGACATACTGCCACCAACACTGAAGGTAATATATATGGCTAGCATCCACTCATTTTCCTCCTTCTCCAGAGAAACTGGTGTGTGATTCACAAAGGGTATAGAAAATACGTTTGTTGTCCAACTCTGTGTTTACTCAAAAGTAGGTGCCACTGTATTCAAGGGGCTTGCACATAAATGAACATACGAAATCATCAGAGCTGGAAGCATGTCACAATCTTCATTTGTAATTGTGACCTTGAAAGTAGGGTATTTAGAAAGCTTATACTGTAGCTCTGAGCTAACACCTTTGTAGGAGGAAAAGAAAAGACAAGGCAGATTCATGAGAAGCTCTTCTTTTCCGTATAAACTGAAAGTTGCTCTAAGTACTCTTGGGGTGGATATTTGGCATGGGCTGTTCATGCAGATGCCAACAGAAATATGCCAACAGTTTCTAATTACTGGACTGTGTCACACAATTGGATTGCACAAGGGCCACCACCCCCATTTTGTGACTCCTTATGTTTTAAGCAGGGACGCGGGTGGCGCTGTGGGTAAAACCTCAGCGCCTAGGACTTGCCGATCGCATGGTTGGTGGTTCGAATCCCCGCGGCGGGGTGAGCTCCCGTCGTTCGGTCCCAGCTCCTGCCCACCTAGCAGTTCGAAAGCACAATTAAGTGCAAGTAGATAAATAGGTACCGCTTTCCAGCGGGAAGGTAAACGGCGTTCCGTGTGCTGCTCTGATGCCGGTTCGCCGGAGCAGCTTCGTCACACTGGCCACGTGACCCGGAAGTGTCTGTGGACAGCGCTGGCTCCCAGCCTATAGAGTGAGATGAGTGCACAACCCTAGAGTCTGTCAAGACTGGCCCGTATGGGCAGGGGTACCTTTACCTTTATGTTTTAAGTGCTGCAGGTTTGACCCACAGTATTGGAAAGACACTGGAAGAAAACCATGAATGGCTCACTGATTACTGTGCTCACTTCACAAATGCACTCAAGTTTTTCTATCCACTTCATCCATGCAATTCATAATTTTATAAATTGAAATACTTTACACGAGCGCCTCCCACTCAGCTCTTAGTCTTAATTCCCCTCGTTTACTGACGCACACCCACCAAACCCGAAAGTCAGTTGCCCCATTGTTATCTTTTCATTCAGCAGCCTAACAGCCCACTGATAGAAGCTGTTCTTTACCCTGTTGGTGCAACTAATTATGCTTCTGTATCTTCTGCCTGAGGGCAGGAGATCAAGAAAGTGCTGGCCAGGGTGTGAATCATCCCTGAGAATTTTCCTCTCTCTTGAGACAACGTTCTTCTGCTATTTCATCCAGCGGATTCATGGGACAGCTCATAATATCTTGTGCTGTATTCACTACCCTCTGTAGGCACTTCCTATCAGTTGTTGTCAAACCAGCATACCACACCATGATGCAGTATGAAAAGAAATCCCACCTGATTTGACCTAAAAGTCATGACAAATTAGATGCAAATTCATTTTAGTGCACTGGGGGAAAATCAGTTCAGCCTTTACTGGAGAACCCACACGATGGTGTACGCAGGTGAGGAACTCAAGGCCCTCCATGTCTTCCTGGCTGACTGTCCATGGCTCAGTGATAGAGCATCTGATCTGCATGCTGAAGATCCCATATTCAATTTCTGGCATCCACAGGTGGGCCAGGAATACCACCACTAGCCAATGCCTACTGGGGATAACTAACATGGTATCCTCCAGATATTGTGGATGATCATTCTTGACCATCAGCCATGCTGGCTGGAGCTGATGGGAGCTGCAATCAAGCATCATCTGGAAGGCTCCAGCATGGTTATCTTAGATGTGGACAGAACTGAGGAAGAGGGAAGCAATGAGCAGACTCAGTATAAGGAAGCTTCCAACATTTCATCATGATCCTATAAGAAAAGAGAGGTCAGGTTTGCAGTTCTGGTGGCAACCTAAAATGCAGATTTCAACAAACTGTTTGAGCATAGAAGTTGCAAAAGGGGCTGATCCCACTATGGAACACCTACTCCCTTAATTTTCTCCATCTAAAAACTGTGGCATTGCACAGAAAATTTCCCAGGGAAAGAGCATCTCTGTGTGTGCGTGCGTTTCTGCTGGGCATACTTTGCTGTTGTTGTTGGGGGTTCTGTTGGGCCTACTTTGTTGTTATTGCTATTATTAAAAAAGTATGTACCAATCTTCATTAAAAGTTCTAACTTTTAAAAAAAAATGCTAATTATGGTTTCTAACCAATCTGTCCATGAAATCCAGCTTTTGTGCCACTTGCCTGAAAAGCTCAAACTGCATTTCCCCCGTTTGTTTATTAAATTTCTATACCGCCCTTCGGATGAGGATCCCTGGGCGCTTCTAAAAACACAAAGGGCGTCGTTCGGCTGAAGGGTGGCTTTAAAATCACCAACAGGAAACCTCCTTCGACTGGTTCCCACCCTGTTCCCAAGCCCTGGGCAAAGGCGAGACCACTCGCCCCGCGGGGCCTCGGCCACCTCCTCCCGCCTCGGACGACCAACAGCGTTTCAACAGGCGAGCCGCTCTCAATGCGGGCGGAGTTCGAATGGGCGGCTCGACACGAGGCGCTCCGAACAAGCGGCTTGGTTCCCGCCCCGCTTTCCCATTGGCCCTCCCGGAGCGCAGAGGCGCCCGCCCCTTCGCCGCGATTGGCCGGCGTCGCGATCCGGGTTCCCGGATGCGAGGACGTTGGAGTCGGGTATAAAGGGATCGTGGAAGGCGGGAGTGGACCCAGTTTTGAATTGGAAGCCGCCGCTAAAGAATTGGGAGGGGGAAAGGCATCCATTGAGCTCCCTTCAACGTCTGTGAAGCGCTTTCCAGGAGGAGAAGCAGTACCCGTTCGAGATGGTGAGTACAGCCATGGACGAGGGAAAAAGGGTGGCTGAGGAGAGGGAGGCGTGCTTGTTCACAGCAGGCACGAGCACGCGCCTGAGCCTGGGGGGGGGGGAGTTGTTGCCGCCGCGAGGCGAACGTTGGGGACTCGAGACCCGCTTAGGTAAACGTACGTCTCGCGCGCTACCAACGGTTCTCTTTAGCATACCCGCCTGTTGTGAGGGGGAAATAGATAAGGAGGAAAAGGGGCGCGGTCACAGACATAGCGGACGGGTATGAGGTCCCTGCTGGGGCGCATGCGCCGCGCAGCCGGCTCGTGGCGGCGGCTGGCGCATGCGCGTCAAATCGGCGGCTGGGGGGGGAGCGGGTTGCGCGTGAAACGCGGCCAAATGTGCGCATGCGTGGGTTGCTACTACTGTAGTTGGCTGTGAGATTTGCCCGCCGCCCTATTTCTCTTTCAACAGCCTGGAAAGTAAAGCACGTGGTTCTAGGGATGGTAGATACGACCAGTACTGATTCTTCCACTCTTACTTTTGTGCACTAGGCTGGCGGCAAAGCTGGGAAAGACTCTGGCAAGACTAAGACCAAAACAGTGTCCCGTTCGCAAAGGGCTGGCTTACAGGTATGTATGTGTAGGAGGTTTAAAGTGGATGACCTCCTGTGTGGGGGTTATGTTTTGACACATTCTGCAATGGAGGGAGCGTCCGTGCTTCACTTCCCTACTGCACACTTAATGGATAGGCTGGCTTCTAGATATTCCCATGGAAATATAGAGATCTGTGTGTTGGCGTCATCTGTTAAAGACTAATTTTGAGGCTTTTAAGATTGGGTCTCCTGCCAACCTAGCAGTTCAAAAGTACGTCAAAGTGCAAGTAGATAAATAGGTGCCGCTCCAGTGGGAAGGTAAACGGCGTTTCCGTGCGCTGCTCTGGTTCGCCAGAAGCGGCTTAGTCATGCTGACCACATGACCTGGAAGCTGTACACCGGCTCCCTCTGCCAATAAAGCGAAATGAGTGCCACAACCCCAAAGTCGGCCACGACTGGACCTAATGGTCAGGGGTCCCTTTACCTTTTTAAGATTGGGTATGAAACTACTGGTATTTATTTGGGCCTTGACTACTTTTCTGTGTGTGCAGTTTCCGGTGGGTCGTATTCATCGGCATCTAAAATCAAGGACTACAAGTCATGGACGTGTGGGAGCTACAGCTGCTGTGTATAGTGCTGCTATCTTGGAGTACCTCACAGCTGAGGTAAGAATCTGGAAAGGAGAGAAACCACTCTGCATTGCACATGCACGATAAAATATAGCTTGACGTTTTGTCTTGTTATCCCAATAAAATGCCCTATATTGAAAAGTGCAAGGTAGTAAAATTCTGTAGGTTACTAATCCTGACCACTAAGAACCCACTGAGGCTGTATGGTTTTGGAAAACATGCCGGTATTATTTAATGTATTTTAAATCTGTTTTTTCAACAAAGATTGGAGCAGTCCACAGTGTATGAAAAATCCCAAACTATTAAGCTTAAGGAAACATGATTTGTTTGTCTGAAATTTGCTCATCCGGAAATGTTGTGTAAGGGCTCTAGCCCATGCATTGCATGTAAAGGGGTTCAGTTGCCAGCCAGGATTAGGAAGGCTTTCTTAAACACAGAGCCATTGGTGTTAAGTCTACACCAGCCTAGTGTTCTCCAGATACTTTGGACTACAAATATCAACCCCATCCAGCACAGGTGACTGATGGGAGGTGCACTCCAAAACATCTGGAGTACACCAGGTTGGCAAAAAGTGGTGTAGGCATCACTAACCTAGGTAGACAAATAGTTTCCTTTGTATAAGGAAGATTCCTGTTTTTCTTTATAATTTCCTCTGTTAAGGAACATGACTGGTTGTGTTCCTTATAGTTTGAAAGTGACAAGAAGTCAACAAAAATCACTTCCACATAACTGAGGCTGGTGGGATGCCCTAAGTACACAGGTGTTTAAGCTTCTAAATTTGAAAGAACATGACTTTTTTTACTAAAACCAAAAACCACTTGTTTAGACCAGGGGAAGACACCATGGTGCCCTCCAAAGGTTTTTGAGTTCTAATTCCTATCAGTCCCAGCTAGTGTGGCCCACACTTAAAAAAAAAAAAAAGGTAACTGAAGCCCAACAGTTACCATAAGGGCACTTTGACACTCCCCAATACTCTTAACCCTGTGTGATTAGTACTATACTGGACATGTCTGAAACAAGAGGCTTGTTCTCTAGGAGCCATGAAATGTTAAATGTTATTTGGAAAGTGGGAGGGGTGTTTGTAAAGAGATGGGCTAAATTGGAGGAAGCCATTGCTGACCTGCACCCAGAACTGCTGTTAGACTGAGAATATAATGTACTGTTTTCTCGGGTCCCACTTTTAAGGTGTACTTAACAGTAACAACTGTTTCAGGTTCTTGAATTAGCAGGAAATGCATCCAAAGACTTGAAGGTGAAACGAATCACTCCCCGTCACTTACAGCTTGCAATAAGAGGTGATGAAGAACTGGATTCCCTAATCAAAGCAACAATTGCTGGTGGAGGTACGTGACAATTTAAGTGACTTAGTCTGCCATCGCCACAGTTAGTAATGTGGCTTCATTTTAGCACTTAATAATCTAATCAGGTTGGTGATCTCATAATTTGAATCAGTCTTTTTATTTCCTTCCCACAGGTGTAATTCCACATATCCATAAATCTCTGATTGGAAAGAAAGGACAGCAGAAAACAGTGTAAAGAAGGAACTTGGGATTCCTTATTAACTTGGGACTCAAATGCTCAGTTGTCCAGTGTTGGTGGATTTCCAGTGGACTGCATCTGTGAAACACTTTTTGCCTTTCTGTAACCTTGAAGCTGGAGCCCATCAAGCTTTCTAACAAACCAAAATTCTATATTTGAAGTCTTAACCTTATTTAAGTGTTACATGGCTTCAGAGAAGCTGTTGTCGTGGTTCTTGACTGTTTTAGATATGTTGGATTTTAATGAAATTCTTGACATTGTTGCTCATTTTTTTATGCTTGAAGTTGCTTTACTCAGTTAAAATTTAACTACAAAGGATTGGCATAAGCATTTTATGAAATAATTAAAAACAACTAGAGGTATTAAAACGCTGTTGCGGCTGTCAATCTCTTGTAGTTAAATAAGAATAACCATTCTGACAAGCAGAAACAACAGACCTTATTCCATTCTGGTCAATGAGTTCAATAAATGTTACATTATTACATTTTTATCATTTTACTCTTGTCTTTAAGAAGTGGAATTGCAATTAATTTGCACTGACTGGTTCCTAACACAGACCAATGTTTACGTGTAACCAAAGGAAAGCTAAGGTAAATGTAGATGCAAGAATCGGAGAACATTGGTGCAGCAATAGTAATTGTTAATCATGTAGTTACTTGGTAATTTGTAATTATTGGCAGTTGGCCAATTAACACAGGGAAGTGTTCGTGTACAGCATATGCTGTAAGGGGGAACAATGGGTGATTCCATTTGGTCTCATAAAGTGGGAATGAATAATTGATCTCTATAAAAGGGGTGAAGATGTAGACAGCCTGCCAAACTTCAAGCAGATTCTTATGTTTCATATACTATCCAAAGAACCAACTACTGTACTAGGAAGTATTACATTTACGTTTACATTTTTTTTATTCCAGAGATTGGGCTCTTTAAAGTGATGAGAAAATCTGACCTTTTCTAATTACACACCTAATTAGAAACCAGCAGTTTACATGCAGTGCTTCCTCCTTACTCTTCAGGGTTTCCCAAAGTTGTGGTCTCCAGTAGTTTTTGGACTACAGTTCCCATCATCCATGACCACTGGTCCTGCTAGCTGTGGATTATGGAAGTTGTCCAAAAACAGCTGGAGACAATTTTGGGAAACCCTAAATTGTTACCTCCTCCTGGTGTACAGTAAATGTTGGAAGGGAGCTTCCTATCCCAGCATCACCATTGCATTCTGTCCCCCAACACTCCACTGGACCATTTTGGATTCATTGGACTTCTTACGGTCTTTCTAAGAGGCTTGTTTTATACTTCTGTGAAGCTTGGCCGCCTAGAGTGGATTGTGCAAGTTTAGCTACATGAGTTTTTGTGCCTACTAAAGCACAGAAAAGAAAACATTTCAGAGTGCACTTGAGTGACAGTTGGCTTAAGAAGCCTGTATGGAGCTGAAAAGCAGGTGCAGGATGGGTTGATGAATATTACCGATTTCTTATATTCCACCATGAGGCACCAGGGTGGGGTAAAGGTAAAGGGACCATTAGGTCCATTCGTGACCGACTCTAGGGTTGCGGTGCTCATCTCGCTTTATTGGCCGAGGGAACTGGCGTACAGCTTCCGGGTCATGTGGCCAGCATGACTAAGCTGTTTCTGGCAAACCAGAGCAGCATGCGGAAATGCCGTTTACATTCCTGCCGGAGCGGTACCTATTTATCTACTTGCACTTTGACGTGCTTTCGAACTGCTAGGCTGGCAGGAGCAGGGACCGAGCAACGGCAGCTCACCCTGTCACGGGAATTCGAACCGCCGACCTTCTGACTGGCAAGTCCTAGGCTCTCTGGTTTAACCCACAGCGCCACCCGTGTCCCGATGATGCTATTAAGTATGATTTAAAAACAGCAATAAATCCATGTAGCCAGCATGGTGTGAGTTGGGAGTCCAACATCTGGAGGGCCATGGTTTCCCAATCCCTGTTGCACAGCCTAAAAAACTGATGTGGTCCTCTTAACATCTCACATTTTTGGGAAGGAGAGATCTAATTCAGCTTGTCCTAAAACCACAGCTCGGGTATAATACACCACAAGTATATAATTCTGTAAGGTACAAAAGAGAGTGCTCTTCACCCCGAAAAAGCATCCTGAAGTGTATTGAAAGGTGAGGAGCAGGCAGATAGGTTGCCCCCTGAGCCCGCTGGGGTTGGGCTGCGCCCTCGACTGGTCGGTCGGCGAAGCCGCGCTCGCGTCGTGGCATTTGGGAGGCGAGAGCTCCTTTCGGCCGCGCCTGCGCAAAGCGATCCTCGCGGCCGGTCACGGAGCCTGCCCCGGAAGCGAGAGCGGCGGCGGCGGTGCTGGGCCCGGCCGGCTCCGGTGCGTCGAGCAAGCGGCCTTAAGCCGACGTCGCTGACTGGAGAAGCGGAAGGCGATGCAGCGGAGGACGCCCGTCGCCGCCGGCAGCGGCCCCAGAGGCGCGGAGTGAGGCGGCCCGCGGAAAGGCCCCGGCGAGCGCCCCTCTCGCCAACCCCGCCACCCCCGGCCTCCTCAGCGCCCCGGCGGCGCTCGCCCGCCCGCCCGGCTGGCCCCGTCAGGCGCCTTTTCCCTGCGCTGCGGCGGGCGGAGGCGGAGGAAGGACAGGCCCATGGAAGGGAACCGCGACGAGGCGGAGAAATGCATCGAGATCGCCCGCGAGGCCCTGGAGGCCGGCAACCGGGAGCGGGCGCTGCGCTTCCTCAACAAGGCCCAGAAGCTCTACCCGACCGAGACCGCCAAAGGTGAGCGCGGGGCTCTTGGCCGAGGCTGCGCGCCTCCCTCTGAAAGGTGGCCCTTGTATCTCGAGAGCCCTTGGGATCCTAGCATGGCTTCCCTTCACGGTCAGGTGTCCGGAGTCTAGAAGGAGAAAAAATGGGGGGGGGGCTATAAGGAGGTGTCGGGTAAACTCCGTCGCCTCATCTCTGGGGTCTGGTCTCGGGGAGCCGGCAAGAGAAAGGCGGCGTTTGCTGCTTTTGCTCTTTATAGCAGGCAGGGGAACCAGCCTTTCTCATCATTGGGCCCCCAAATGATCCTGTTCCTGAAGCTGCTGCTGAAAACAGAACGGACCAGGAGTCTCATCAGATCGTAATGAAAGACGCTTGGACAGTATTAGGGCATGCCAACAACCCTTCCCCCCCTTTTTTGCACTTTCCATTTAGAATATATAAACATTTTTGGGAAACATCAGTGATGGGTGAAGCTCTTTGGTTAGATTTGAAGTCAATTTGGTAATTTTGAGGTTTATTGGTTAAGTTTTTTGGGGGGTGGGGGACCTGAGAGTTCCATGCTGGATTGAAGTATCAGTATTATAGAATCATAGAATTGTAGAGTTGGGAGGGACTATGAGGGTCATCTAGTCCAGTCCCAGGCCATGCAGGAATCTTTTGCCCAATGTCGGGCTGAAACTCATGACCCTGAGATAAAGAGTCTCATGCCCATCACCCTGACCAGTGGTCCTGCTTAGAGATCATAGGACCATAGAATCTTAAAGTTGGAAGGGATTCCAAGGGTCATCAAGTCCAATCTGCAGTGCATAAACCTCAGCTAAAGCATCCATGACAGATTGCCATCTGACCTCTGTTTAAAAACCTCCAAGGAAGGAGAGTTCACCACCTCTTATGGGAATCTGTTCCACTGCTGAACAGCTCTTACTGTTAGAAAGTTTTTTCGAATGTTTAGTCGGATGTTTAGTGGTCCCCAGAATTGGACACAGTATTCCAAGTGTGGTCTGACTAAGGCAGAATAGAGTGGTACTATTACTTCCCTTGATCTGGACACTATACCTCTGTTGATGCAGCCTAGAATAGCATTAGGTTTTTTTGCTGCTGCATCACACTGTTGACTCATGTTAAGCTTGTGGTCCACCAAGACCCCTAGATCCTTTTCACATATACTGCTAGTAAGCCAGGTGTCCCCCATCTTATATTTGTGCCTATAGTTCTTCCTGCCTAAGTGCAGAACCTTACATTTGTCCCTATTGAAATTAATTTTGTTAGTTTGTGCCCAGTTCTTCAGTCAGTCATTTTGAATTCTGATTCTGTCTTCTGCGGCATTAGCTACCCCTCCCAGTTAATTGTCATCTGCAAATTTGATGAGCATCCCCTCAGTTCCTTCATCCAATTCATTTATAAAGACATTGAACAACAACTGGCCCAGAACAGAACCCTGCAGCACCCCACATGTCACTTTTTTCTAGGATGACAAGGAACCATTAATGAGTACTCTTTGGGTTTGGTCAGTCAATCAGCTACAAATCCACCTAACAATTACCTCATTCAACTCACATTTTATCAGCTTCCTCGTGAGACTATCATGGGGGACTTTGTCAAAAGCCTTACTGAAATAAGATACAGTATGTCCACAGCATTTCCCTGATCCACCAAGTTTGTAGTTGCATAAAAAAAAGAAAGAAATCAGATTGGTCTGGCATGACTTATTTTTGAGAAACCCATGCTGGGTCTTAGTAATCACAGCATCCTTTTCTAACTGTTCACAGACTGACTGTTGAATTATCTGTTCTAGGACCTTTCCTGGTATCAATGTCAAGCTCACCGGTTGGTAGTTACCTGGGTCTTCCTTTCCCCCTTTTTTGAAGATGGGGACAACATTTGCCCGCCTCCAATCTGTAGGGAACTCACCTGTTCTCCAAGAATTCTCAAAGATAATAGACAAAGGCTTTGAAATTACCTCCACAAGCTCTTTTAGTAGCCTTGGATGCAGCTCATCAGGCCCTGGAGATTTGAATTCATTTGACATAGCTAGGTGTTCCCTTACTACCTCTTTTCCTATCTTGGGCTGCAGCTCCCTCCTTACATCATTTATTCTGTTATCACCAGGTTGGGCATCACTTTCCTTTTGGGTGAAGACAAGGGCAAAGTAGGTGTTAAGTAGTTCCGCCTTTTCTCTGTCACCCAATTGCATTTCTCTGTATTCCCCATGCAGAGGACCTACCACTTGCTTGTTCTTCCTCTTACTTCAGACATAGCCAAAGAAACCTTTATTATTATTTTTAACCTCTCTTGTAAGCCTGAGCTCATTCTAAGCTTTAGCCAGCCTGACTTTCCCCCTGCAACTGTTGCCACACTCATTTGTGATTTCCCCTTTCTTCCATTTCTTATACATGCCCTTCTTAACTCTCGGCTCATCTGTAAGCTTCTTATACAGCCACATCAGTTTCCTTAGATGCCTCCCACTTTTCTTTCTTGTTGGTATTGTCTGCATTTGGGCCTTCAATATTTCTCCTTTTAGAAACTCCCATCCTTCTTGGACTCCCTTCTCATTCAGTATTTCTGACCATGGGATTACAACCAGTAGCTGCTTCAGCTTTTCGAAATTGGCCTTCTTAAAGTCCAGAGTACATGTCCAACTACACTCAGTTTTCTCATGCCTCTGTATCCTGAAACCCAGGAGAACCTGATCACTTCCTCCCAAGTTTCCAAGCACTTCCACTTCATCAATCAGTTCCTCCCTATTGGTGAGGACTACGTCCAAGATGGATGATCCTCTTGTTGGTTCTTCCACCTTCTGAGAAATGAAATTGTCAGAGATGCAATGGAGAAATTTGTCAGACCGTACACTCTTGGCAGAGTTTGACTCCCAACCATTATTGGGGAAGTTGATGGGAGTAAAGGTAAAGGATTAGCAACAACACCTGGGGACCCAAGGTTGAGTAAGGCTGCTTCAGACTATACTTCTCCAACCTGATGGTCTCCGGATGTTGTGGACCCCAACTCCCATTAGCTGCAGGTAGCATATCCAGTGGTTGGGTATGGTGGCAGCTGGAGAACTTCTGGATAGCTGTGGGGCTTGGTCATCCCCGCAGTGCCACCCAAAGCAAGTGTGTATTGTGTGAGCTGCTGCCTCTATACATTTATGCACCCTCCCTTCATGGTACACAGTGGAATTGGGAGCGGGTGGCACTGTGGTCTAAACTACTGAGCCTTTTTGGCTTGCTAATCAGAAGGTCGGCAGTTTGAATCCTCATGACAGGCTGAGCTTCTGTTGCTCTGTCCCAGGTTCTTCCAACCTAGCAGTTCGAAAGCACACCAGTACAAGTAGATAAATAGATACCGCTGCAGTGGGAAGGTAAACAGCATTCTCATGCGCTCCGGCTTCCGTCACTGTGTCCTGTTGTGCCAGAAACGTTGTGCTGGCCACATGACCCAGAAAGCTGTTTGTGGACAAACACCGGCTCCCTTGGCCTGAAAAGCAAGATGAGTGGTGACTGGTCCATTAGGGCAAATAGGACACCAGCTCCTCCAACCTCAGTCAGCCATGGCCAGCCCCAACTTACCTGTCTTCCTACTTAGTCATTCTAGGGGGTGGCCCTGGCTGTCAGCTTCTACTTGCTTAGTCTCAGTGCTGCCATTGTAGAACTCAGCAGGAAGGAGGATGGGAATAAAACTAGATTTCGTTGGCTCTGCCTCTTACTGGCTTTGGCTCCACCTGCTGTTTGGCTCTCCACTTTCCACCTCACCCAGTGGTTAGCAGTTGCCACCGGTATCCCCATATCCTGAAACCAATCCTGATGACGATATTATGTAGTATTTATAAATAAGTTTCAACATGTTTCATGCCCATTATTTCATTGATGGATTACAACAGCAACTCTGTAAGGTAGCCCAGAGAGTCAGTTGCCTAGTTACCTAGTGAGTTCACCTAAAGTTACCTAGTGAGGCAACCTTTGAACTGGGTACTCCCTTGCTATAGAAATCCTGTTGTCATGTTTCGTAACTTCTATAGGATAATTAGCAGAGATGATTCTAGCCACAATTAGTAGGGAGTAGCTGTAATTAAATTTCACAGGTCTTACTTCAGTATCAACTTAGTTAGCGCTGCACTGTATTAAAAGTGCCTTAGTATATTTGCAACTCCCCCCCACACACACACCTTTCTTGTTATACAACTGGAGCCAGCACCGTTGCCTCAGTTCGTTCTTTCTTTTTGCTATTGTAAAAAGCAAAAAAGTATGTAGTCTTGTTGGAAAAACACTTGGTAATACGTGAGTTGTACCTGTTGAAATTTTAGAAACTTGATCTTTGGGGTATATCTACACAACAAACAAACCAGTTGTGTAGTGCAATCCTATGCAGGACTATTCAAGTGCCACTGAGTTCATTGGCATTTAGCCTTAGGTAAGTGTGCATAGCGTTGTAGCTGGGTGGTCTGGTTTAGCTTGTTTTGACTTCTGTAAGGGGATCCCAGGGAATCTGTTTCCATGAGGGCACTGAGAAATGTTAATAAATTTCTAGTTTCTTAACTCTAGCTTGCTGGCAGGGGTTCAGTTTTAAGTGTGGCAGTAAGCAAGTTTAGGTTTCCATCAACTTACATGTATATCCTGGGCTTTTGTAGAAATTTTAAAAAGGGTGACCTAGATTTTTCCCAAGGTATATTTGCTTATTTTACATGATTTTAGTTTCATCAACCATGCATATCACTGAAACCCAGGTCGCTCAAAATTCTACCCAGCCTCCATCTTTCTTGCCCACATGCTTTAAGCATATCTTTGCAGGTTTAGAAGCAGTGGTGTGAGGTTTTTTTTCTAGGCAAGGGTAACTTGTAATGGAAAAAGTTTCTGATACCCTAGAGAGTGATCAAATTTAGCATGTCTATTGTACTTTTATTTAGTGAATACAGCAAAAATGTGAAGCTTCCAGACTTGCCTAATACTGTATTTGCAATTGGTATCCATTCATTGTTACTAGTAAATGTATAAAATGATATTTTTTCCATAGAAAAATGAAGTACTGGATTTTTTTCTTATGGAAGATTTCCCACATGAACATCACTTGCTTCTTTTAAAGTAAAACCGTAGATTCTCAGGAAGCTGAATTTATTGGATGTCAGATTCCTACATATGATTGTGGAAATGTGCTCAGCCCTTAATCTTTTATGCTAAGCCTGCCTCCAATTTTCCATTTCCTTGTTTCACTACTTAGCTATTCCCCATGCCCAAATTATTTCCTGTACGCTGTAGACTGCACAATTGTCCCAAGTTCCCTTTTATTCAAGCCAGTTTCCAACTGCTAAAAGCATAGGAGGACTTGAAATCTGGTTAAACTGTGGAATCAAGGCTGGATATTTGAAATACAAAAGTGAAGAGATGGTAATGTTTTGAAATTATCATTCCCTCCACAGTTTAGAGCTTTTTCTGGGATCATACAAATATATGTTGTTCCTGAGATACCTGCTACACATTACTCACTTAGCCTAATCTAGGCTGATCTGTGACGAAACCCAGTCTATGAAAGTACAAACAGCTTTGCTAATATATGTTGGCTCTGATAAACCTCATTTTAAATACCTGGTTATATTTCAGGTCACAATATGTGTACCCTGGTAATCTGGTGTGAAGGTAACATGTTCAAAAATATATGTGGCTTTCAGAGCAATATGTATCGTCATTGCCCTGGACCAGTACATATATTACTTGAAGATTCTTCTGCAAATAAGAAAAGTAACATTATTATTATTATTTACATTTGTTAGTTACATTTTGCAAAAAAAGAAAAGAAAAAAGTTTCAAAACAACTTAACAAGATGAAATATAATAGTTAAAAACAATTTAACTTAGAAAATTTAAAGCAGTATATAATACAAAGTACCTAAAGTGCTCATCCAGTAACACACTAGAGTCATGGCAAAACCTGAGGAGTGGGCAGTTCAGTTTAAATTTCTCAAAAGAGCAGATTTACCTGAATAATTTAAGTGAATGGTGTGTGTTTACGTTCCCTTCTGAAAGCATCTACAGTATTCTAGGCCAGGCACGTACAGTGGTACCGCGGGTTACAAACGCTTTGGGTTACAAACTCTGCTAACCCAGAAGTAGTACCTTGGGTTGAGAACTTTGCCTCAGGATGAAAATTTCACGATGGCGGCATCGGGAGACTGCACTAGCGAAAGCACGCTTCAGGTTAAGAATGGTTTCGGGTTAAGAACGGGCCGAATGAAGCTCGTAACCCAAGGCATCACTGTATATGTGGCACTATATGTCCTGGGGTAAAATCCTTTAAAAAAGCTCAACAACTGGGGTAAATTTGTAAAAAAAAAGCTCAACAACTTTGGGGTAAACTTTAATCCCCTGTTCTAGGCCAACCCAAAGGCCTGATGCTAGTCCATGGGAGTTGCTCTTGTTTATACTGCTGTTTACTTCAGTAGATATAAAAGCAGTAGTGCAAATTGCAGTAAGCAGTGGAACTGGATCTTTGCAACACATGTAACATCATAGCCCTGCTTCAAATCCAAATTTGTAGTCTTCACCAGCCATAAGAGCTGCAACCTTGGCAAATAATCAAATCAAGCCTAGGCACACCTAGTTTTTGCAAATTCAGTTTAAAGTAAGTATTAAAGAATTACTCCTAAGTAAGTTTCACAGGAATTCACTTTAGTTAAGGAATTTGTCTTAATTAAGGAAATCTGCTTGAATATCTGGATGAGGGATGTCATATGGCAGAGATGGTGAGCCAGTGTCGCAAAGGCACTTGCAGCAGCCCACCAGCTCTCTTTCAGATGGAGGTATCTTTTCTGCCTCTGGCGTAATGCAGTTTTTAGTAGGCCTTAGTGTTTGGGAAACGGGAGTGCTTAGAGTAGACCTTCTAGGAGTGGCTCCATGCCAGAGGGAGAAGAGGCATCATTGTAAGTAAGTTGGGGCTTCCTTGCAATCACAACACTAGCCTGTGGAGGAGAGGTTCCTCTTGTAGCCCAGCACTATGATGCTCTTCAGAGACTGAACAGAGACAGTGCTTTTATTCCCTGTTGGAGTGCTAGGCTGATCAGCAGAAAGGAGGGGTGTGCTGCTTGAATGTTTCTGCCTGCCTCTCTGAGTGTACCTATGTGTGTGGTGAGTGTGTGCATGTGAGTGTACAGTGGCATGCAGTCCTTGAGGGGGACGGTGATGATACTACAGTATAAAAATTTATCACACACCCTTCACTCGAAGTTCCCAGAGCAGGTTACTGCAGTTAAAACACAATATTAAAAATAGTTCTAACCAACCTTCAATGTGGTTTTTGGGCTGCAAAATGTTAGCCACCCTCTTCTTACAGGGCGTTGACCCTCAAAATGTCAGGTAAACTTGTATCACTTTATTTATATTTATTTTAATTCATTTAAGTCTGTTCTTGGAAGGAAGAATGACTTTCGATGTCACTTTAAGCCAATGGTGTTTCAGTTAGTTTGACTTCTTTCTTACAGAGGTAGTTTGCATGCTTAAGACTGATAGGACTTCAGCAAATATTTTGCTTGCAGTCTTTGATTCCCTGGAGGGACCTGTTAAGGGACTATATAGCACCTGTAGGCCTATTTGTTCCTGATTTATTTGTGCCTTCTTTGGGAGCAGAAGAATCTGTTCTTCCATCTAAACAGCTGGTATTTTTGTTTTGTGCTTTGAGAAGCCCAGGCTGGTTTTTTTGTGTTTCCTTTAGGCATGATATGTCCATATGTACTGAAGAGTTTTTGGAGGTGGAGAGTTCTGAGGGATAAATTCAGTCTATTTACAAATGAAAGCATCAAGCCAGGAATATGGGACTGTATAGACACGCCCTTTGACATGGTTCTATATAACATGCTAGCAACCATACACAAGCAGGAGAATAGATTGTACCTTTCACAATCAACAGCAGACACAGCAAAGGGCATTGAAAGAAGCTTGTAATTGTGGAACTATTTCAAGGGCTTTACAAGAGTGAAGTCTGGATTTGAATTTACTATATGAATAGCATTGTACTTTACTGGCCATTTCAATTCTTCCTTAGAGCACTGCATATGTCCACATCACTGAGGCATATTGAAGCAATTAATTTATAAGCTTTATTTGCATGTAAATAGTATGTATACTAATGTGGATTATTAAAAAAATCAATTGGATATGTTTTGTCTTATTTAAAAATTATTATTTTAATATTCTAGTGAATTTGTATCCTTATTTCTGAGTTCTGAGTGCAATAATAAGAGTTGCCATATTAGCATTTCATTCCTGGTACTTGAGGGACAGCCTTTCTGTTGGGATTGCAAACTGACTGGGGATAACAACACCAACCTAGCCTGCTTTTGTGCTTTTAACAGCAGCTTTATTTGTAGAAATTGGCAGATGCAGTTCTTCATATCTTAGTGAGAAGGATTATAACGTTCTTAGACATTTTAATAGAAATGTGAATGGACTAGAAAAGATACAAGTCGGTAATCCCATTTCCTACCTACAATATTTGTAATCCCATTTCCTACCTACAATATTTGTCTTCACATGCTTCACACTAACAGACTTTTCATTCTGTTTGAAGTCCTGTTAGTTTCAAAAATGTGCATTTTCTTAACAACTTTGATTAATTAGAAAATAGTTTTCTTCTAAGGCTGTTGAAGGGATTTTTTTCCTTGCAGTTCTGATTTAATCCATTACAAGACAATGGCTGTATTTTACAGATCCCAAGCGTATTTGCTCAGAAGTGACCTGCACTGAATTTGGTGGGAAATGCTCCCTGATAAGTGTGCTTAGGATTTTCCAATCTTAAAACTTATTTTTACTAATTCAAGAAAGTCTTTTTAATCTAATATTAATATCATATACATTTAAAATTACATTGCTTGGGAAATTTAGGACGTGTATCAGTTGATTGCTCAAATACAGTACTGTCAAAGATTTCATCAAGCTGGGATGGAGGCCCTTGTGAAGGTGGCAGCTTATATTTCTTATTTTAGTAATTTAGTTGCATCATAGTATCGCCTGATGGTATCATCTAACTCTATCCTATTCTATTTTGCTTCTTACAGCAAAAAGATCTTGATTAAACTATAGGTTTCAGTTTTCAGGAAGAAATAACTCAAGTTTAGCCCCTTCTTGACAAGAGAATTTGGTTTTCCTTTCTGTGGATTTAATCATTTAGATGTCAGAACACAGTCTGAAATGGGTCAGAATCAGCCTTTTTGGGTGCTACATTTTGCTGTGTGACTCTCCATAGAAGACTTTGCAGGCAGGACTGAATCAACCAGACAGCGCGGCCTCAGCAATTACTGTGAAATGATTGCTTGTTCTCTTTGCCTTAAAAGCTGTGTATGGAGATGCAGGAAAACAATTCTTTTCCTAGCAAAAGGAACTACTGAACTTACTTTTTGTGATAATAGTAGCAGCATAGAATCATAGAGTTGGAAGGGATCCCGGGGGTCATCTAGTCCAGCCCCTGAAATGCAGGAATGATTGAGCAGGTACTTATAGTAGCGCATACGCACCTTTTGTATGGCACTCGTGACATCAATCCAGATGTCTTGTGTCACTTTTAACTACTCTATTTTATGTGCTTAAAAATATATATATTCTGAGGATGTGTGATTGAGCTGTCTATAGCAGTGTGTCAGCACAAAGATAATAAATGAATAATAAACCACAGTAATAAACCAATTAACTGATCAATCTTCTGTACAATTCAACAGCTAGTTTGGCATAATCTCTTTCTGTTATATGGGGGACAAGGATATTTCTTGCTGTGGGATGTGAGGTGGGGGCCTGTGTGTATGAAGCAGTGGATCCAGCACTGCTTCCCTAACTTTGGGAAGACGGTTCTTTCTTCCTTTTCATTGTGCGACCTCCAGATTGGCATAAAGGAAGCTCAGGGATTGCTGGTGCCACAGCCCTTCAATGCCTTGTTTGGGGGCACTTGCTGTTGCTGGCAGCAGAACGACTGACAATAGCTTTCCATTAGCACTCATCTCTGGTGGCAGAAAGGCACATATGCACTGTCTTAACTCCTTGGGACGTTGGTGGGATGGTTCAAATTGTGCTCTAAAATGCTATCCTATACACACTTACTTGAAAGTAAGTTCTACTGAACTCAGTGGTGCTTATTCTGACTAGACCTGCTGCATAGGAATTCATTGCAAATATTAGCCTAGGAACATAATTATTTTATCTGATTCTTTCCCCCATTTGTCCTCAAAATGTAAGCCTATCAACAGTATCTTCTATGCTTATGTAGCTTACACTCCTTCTCTTCTGTAGTGTTACTGGAAGCAATTTCAAAGAACGGGAGTGCTGCCGGGAGTGGTGCTTACTGTCGAAAACCAGCAAGTGGAAGTGATAAGAACAAACCCAACAGCATGAAGGACAGCAGTGCATCTGCTGCAGGTGAAAGTGGGAAGACCTACACCAAAGATCAAGTGGAAGGAGTGCAAAGGTAGTTTCCTAAATAAACAGATTGCCTGTTGATAGTACTGATAATAAATTACAAGTGTATCTGACAGCATAGCGTTCCCCAACCTGGTGCCCTCCATCTGTGGTTGGACAGCAGTTCTAATAATACCTGACCAATTGCCATGCTGCAATTTCAGGAGAAGAAAAGGCTGAAGACTAAACCCTAGGAAAATCCTAAATGGAGTCTCTAAGGCATCTTGTAAGCCTCCTACAGGCAACTCCTGGTGCCAAGCTGGTGCAAAACATATTGCTGTGCTTTCCTTTGGATCACATCAGCGAGGCCAAAAGGGGAGTCTTGTCATCTGGGCAGCCCAGGACTTTCATACACACTGCCCAGGCTAACACAGTCATTTGACTTCACCCCCAGAGGCACACTCCAGACGGATGCCAACAACAACAACATTTGCCATGCTGGCTGAAACTGATCAAAGTTGTAGTCTAAACGACCTGGATGGCACCATGTTGTGGAAGGCTGGCCTAGGTAAAAAAAGTACCTTTTCAGATGTTGCCAGTGTGAGTTCAGCTTAAGAATATTAGCTGAGAACATCACACTGCTCTTTACGAAGGTTTTAAGCCAACCTTTTAGAGCAGTACAGCTGTCACTTAAATGTTCTGATGCGAGAGCTAAACTCATGGATTCCATTTTTGAAAGGTCTCATAGTTTGAGCGCACGGCCGCTATGTTGACTGAATGCTTTGTCAATATCAGCTAGAGCCTGATGTAGCTTGTTATCATTTCAAACAGTAAATGAGATGGCTAAGAAAGTTTTGCCTGTATAAACAGCAGCTGTGTCAATATGTTGAATTGTTCCATATACTGAAGTATTTTAATTTAATTCTACTATTAACATGGTAGGTGAATAGGTCCTTTCCTACTTCTTTTCCTTTAGTGCATGTATTAGTGACTCTTTCACCTCTAACCTGAATCCAATCAGCAATTATATTATGAGGAACATGTGATCCTTGACCCAATTTGCAAGCGATAAGGAGAAAGAAAAGCAGGGGCATGGAGAGCAAGCCCAAAAGCAAGAGGGTGCCCTCCCTTGGACTTTGGCTCCCCCACCACAAGCGTCAGTCCTATTCACTTTAACATGCACGCCTAATAGATTGCCCCAAGGGGATGTGGCCCTCAACAGAGGAAAAAAAAGGTTCCCAACTCCTGATTGAATCTCTCATTGAAGTAAGTGAGATAACTTTTCCAGTGCAGGAGGAAAGGGTAAAAGGCTCCTTAGTCCATGCCAGGGTCCTGATCTGGATTGGCCCCCAAGCTTGCAATCTATTGTACTTCTGGACTAGCTGGGGTCCCATATGCTATTGGCATGAATGTCAAGGAGGAGGGGCAAAACTGAAGAAAAGAGTTCCTAGTGGCTGATGGGAATCTTCTGGGAGCCAGATATTGCTGGCAGGCCAGAGATTCTCCATCCACGTTCTAAAATATGATGCAAATAGTCTAGTCACGCATTTGCTGCATCCTGAGGTTTTTATTCTTATTGTTATTTATTGAATTTCTGTTCCGCCCTTCTTCCAAGAAGCTGACAGAGATGGACAAGATTTTTCTTATCCCCAACCCCAATCTAATTTAACAACAATTCTGCAGAGTAGGTTCAGCTGAGAGATAGTGACTGGCACATAGCCAGTGAGCTTCATGGCTGACATAGATTTTTCTGCTTCTTTTCCAGCATGCTTAGTCTCTGCACCTCACTGAATATGACAGAAGTTATACCAACAACATTTGGTTTGCATGTACATCACCTGAATGTTTGGACAATAATGTTAAGAAGCACAGGAGAACCAATTATAGAGCAGAACAATCTCCAAGTGATTAGTTTAAGGATATTTTTGCCAGGTTAGAATCTAATAATGTGTGTTGATAGCAGAAATATAAACAAGCATTTTAGTTTCTTCCCCATCCTATACACAAGAGAGAGTGCTTGTAGTTCTTCAATAGAGTGTTGCTCGGTGACAGAATGGTTCAACTGGGAGCAGTGCAAGATGCAATAACTCTTTACTGATTGCATAAGGGTTAAGCAAGCTGAACAGAAGGCTGCTCACTTTATTGCACCAAAGAGGTCTGGTGATAATGTCTTCTCATGTGGGCAAAATTTCATTTCCAAGTTTCTGAAACAAAAAATATGGCCTTAGCTTTCTAGTAAAGAGCTATCATCTTCAAAACCTGCACAACTACCAATGGCAGCATAAAAGTGAAATGGAGATCTTTCTTATTGTAATGCTGGTGTCTCTGGAATATCTATCACAGCATTTAATCTCATTAAGTTTTGGGGGGGGAACCTGATGGGTTGATCATTTTCATAACTATTATTAGTAGGAACTACTACGTTATCTTATTGGATTAGTGTTGCTCTGAATCAAAGTGGAATTTTAAAAACCATTTAGCCGCTATATCAGTGTTCCTCCAAAATATTTACCAGTTGTCCTTGACGCACTTTTAATTCCTCTTCAAAGAGGAGCTGGAACCAAGATGAGACTCCAAGGAGTGCACTTTCCTTGTTGAAGAACTACAGTCACTGTAAATCTTATTACTCTTTCAGGTTCCATGCAGATTCCTTGCTTTTTTTGTTAAAGAAATATTCAGATCTGCTTTGAGATGTTACAAATTATTTTACCTAATGGAAGTTTACCAATTCTTTCTTCAGTATAATGAACTGTATCTGTCATGCATGCAAGAGTTCATACAAGCAAGAGTTCATGAAAATGATTTGCCTCTTGTTAATACGTAGATGTATCAAAGTACTCATCTGTTTTAACAGAAGAATTTTGTGATTTAATTTCTTTAGAAATTGCTAACCTATCTACTGCTAGGTGTTTCCATAATATTCCCTCCTATGCTTCTTAACACATTTGTCCAAACTTTCAGTTAAAAATGTACATGCAGTTCAAATATTGTGAGTATAGCTTTGACCCACATTTAATAATTGTACCTCGATAATAGTAATAATTTCACAAGTCAGCTGCTGGATTCTATGGCAATAGCATAAAAGTGTCCTTTGGTTTGAGGAGAAGACACAAGAGCTTTGCTTGCAAACTGCCATCATTTTTTCTAATCCATCCCCGTAAGAATAGTTGTACTGTTTGTCCCTGGAGTTTATCCTTTATAGCCTCTGGTGTTTGAAGCCACCTCTTTCTTGATGGTTACATCATTGACCTCATAATGCTTTTGCCATCATGAACTGTAAAGTTATAACAGGGCAAAGAATAAAAACTGCTGCCCACTTAAATGGGTTTCAGGTAACTGATATTGGATGCATGTGTATTATATCTGGGATTCCTTTGTTAACATTGCTTTACAATAAAATACATTACCAACTTTATGCATAGTTCTACACATGGATTTTTCAATGTATGTGTAATATTACTGCTAAAAAAAGCAAAAGAATATATCAAAATACTGGTACTGTGGTTTCTGTACATAAGATGAAGCTGTTTGAAAATTAACTTCTCAAATTGTGCTTTAAGAGTTAATAGTTGTGTTTTAAAATTGAAGTTATTTTGTTTAATGACCTCTTGCAGTATAAAAAAGTGTAAAAATTACTATGAAGTCCTTGGAGTGTCCAAAGATGCAGGTGACGAAGACTTGAAGAAAGCTTATCGAAAGCTTGCTCTGAAGTTTCATCCAGACAAAAATCATGCACCAGGAGCAACAGAAGCTTTTAAAAGTAATATTTTCTAATTCACTCGTAGAAAAGAAAACATTTCAGGGGCAGGTGTATCTCTTCTGCCCAACTGGTTGTGTTAATGCACAGCCTTTTAACAATGGGTTGGGTCCAAAGGTGCTCTTTTGTAGCTGCAAAAGGATGGCTTTTTACACCTTGCACTAAGCTGTACACCTTGTAGCCAGAGCATTTTATGTGACAGTGAAACTAAATCTGTGATCATCTACTTCTGCAAGTGGAAGGATAAAAACTGCTGTAGAAGTAACTTATTGCAAACCTTTCAAAAATAGCACTGGTTGTTATTTTCCTCCCATTTATGGTCCTTTGGTTGTAGCTCAGTATATTCAGATCCTCATACACAAGGTAGTAGGCATTGGGTTGTAAAAGCAAACCATCAGCTGGAATCCAGGCTACTGGGAACCTTGTTTCATGTGCCCAGGGGGTGCTGGGTTTGTCAGTCTTGAGCAGGGTCCCTGTAGGTTGTTTCAAAAGCATTCTTAAACAGTTTGTGATATGACATGAACACTTACTACAGTGGAACCTTGGTAGTCAAATGTAATCCGTTCTGGAAGACTGTTCAATTTCTAAAAGGCTCAGCAACCGAGGCGCAATTGCTGGTCAGCAAAATCCTTTGGAAAAATGGAGAAATGCGCCTCGGAAACATTCCTTTCTGGGTTGTTGGCGGAAAAACCGAGGTTCCACTGTATTTAAATAAAAAATTCAACTGGGCACAGCTATGGCCAAGCACTGCTTGCACCAAAAGAACACAAGTTTATATGTTACCGAACACACTTTCTGTTGTGATATCTACTTGCATTGTTATTTATTTTATTTATAAATAAGTTGCTTCCTATGAGGCATCCCAAAGCATTTCACAGTACTATAGTCACACTGGTATCTGCACTATACATTTGTTTCCATGTTTCAAAGGGGAGGGGGAATTGACAACAACAACTTACTCCTTTTAGACTGTGTGCCATGCATCAACCCCCAGACATGTTTGAGACCATGTCCAATGTTGTCTATGTGCAGTGTGGAAAAGTGGCTCACTGCAAGTCAGGCAGTCTGGGTCCCCGTCTGACCTGTGAATTAATACAAGTACAATGTATCACTCCCTTCTCTGTGTATCTAAAATGTTTCTTTTCTCCCATGCTTCTTTCCCCTGCACTCTGCATTTCAGAGATCGGAAATGCATATGCTGTGTTAAGCAATCCAGAAAAACGAAAGCAATATGACCTCACAGGCAGTGAAGAGCCATGCAGCCATCCTGGCAACGGTAGATTTAACTTCCACAGGGGATGTGAAGCAGATATTACTCCAGAGGACCTTTTTAACATGTTCTTCGGTGGGGCATTTCCAACAGGTATGTTCACTGATCACCTCGCCTTAGCACACCACTTCCATCTCACTCCCTCTGTATCATCCTTCCCATTCACTTGTCAGTCCCAAATATCTCCCACTTCCCTTTCCTAAGGTAGATCAGCCACCTTGAGTTGTACATATGTATTAAATGAATGGGGTGTAAGAAGTGCTTTTGTAACTGATTAAATCTATTCTAGCATGCTCAGCCTCCTGCCAACCTAGCAGTTCGAAAGCACAAAAAAAGTACAAGTAGATAAATAGGTACCGCTCCGGCGGGAAGGTAAACAGCATTCCCGTGCACTGCTCTGGTTCACCAGAAGCGGCTTAGTCATGCCACATGACCTGGAAGCTGTACGCCGGCTCCCTCGGCCAATAAAGCAAGATGAGCTCCACAGCCCCAGAGTCGGCCACGACTGGACCTAATGGTCAGGGGTCCCTTTACCTTTTAGCATGCTCAACAACCATTACCTCATGTACCAGCAAGGTTCTCATACAATGATATCAGAGCTCCCATGAACTATTTAATGTTTCCCAGTGCTTTGCTTAAAACCAAATTTGCTTTTCCCAAACCTGAAGAACGAGTTTGTGAAACTTAAATGCTTGCCTTACCCACTAGCAGCCAGTGGTCCAATAAACTGTTATGCCTTTTTCTTGAAGGTGCAATATATTATTTGTACTAATTAGTATGGCATTCTGCATTGCCTATAGTGTTGCCTCAAAACGAGTACAGCTGAGTACTTACTTTTTCACCTTGTCATGTTTTTTCTGCTCCCAATACGATCTTTTAAATGTTTTCTCCCCTGTAGGCAGTGTGCATTCATTTTCTAATGGAAGGTCTGGCTACAGTCACCATAATCAACATCGTCATAGTGGGCATGAAAGAGAAGAGGAGAGGGGTGATGTATGTTTGTCTTTTGCATGAACTTATCTTTTTTGAAATATCATTCCTAGAAGTAACATTAATGAGCAGCATGCCTTGCAGCTCTGTTGTCTAAATGAGTGCCTGTTTAGTAAACAGATGCAAGGAAACAGTAACAGTTAAAAACCTAATTCCGAATTTTCTGCACTAGCGTATCTAATTTTAATGGAGGAATCCTATGCATGATGTTTACTCAGAAGTAAGACCCATTGTGGCTCACCCCCAGGTAGAATCATAGAATCATAGAGTTGGAAGAGACCACAAGGGCCATCGAGTCCAACCCCCTGCCAAGCAGGAAACACCATCAGAGCACTCCTGACATATGGTTGTCAAGCCTCTGCTTAAAGACCTCCAAAGAAGGAGACTCCACCACACTCCTTGGCAGCAAATTCCACTGACGAACAGCTCTTACTGTCAGGAAGTTCTTCCTAATGTTTAGGTGGAATCTTTCTTGTAGTTTGGATCCATTGCTCCGTGTCCGCTTCTCTGGAGCAGCAGAAAACAACCTTTCTCCCTCCTCTATGTGACATCCTTTTATATATTTGAACATGGCTATCATATCACCCCTTAACCTCCTCTTCTCCAGGCTAAACATGCCCAGCTCCCTTAGCCGTTCCTCTTCATAATATTGTAGCCTACATTAGATTTTGGGCTACAGTAGTGGCACCCTTGCACTTAATTATATATGCGGCATAAAGTTTATAAAGAGGAGCTAGCTGCAGCTTGCTTTTGCTCCTCTATGGGAATTCCTGCAATTCCTCTAAGCCAGTGGTTCTCAAAGGGTGTAGCGAGTCACACTAGTGTGGCAGGAGAAGATGGCAAGTGGCGGAGAGGAAAAGTTTAAGAACTACTCTAAACCATGGCTTCACATGAGGATAGGACATGAAGTGATAGGTTTTAACAATATGAAGTTAGAGAAATACTACACATAAGGCAACTATTCATTAGTGCAACCTATCTCCTTCCAAAGCTTTCAAGAAAAGACTGGACAGGGACAGGAACAGGAACAGGACAGGAACCCAATATATGTCTTTTGGCGTGTACACATCTTTCCTGTCTAGGAAAGTGGTGGTGATGGTGGACTAGATTCCTTCCAACAAAAACAAAACACCCTGTGATTTGTTATTGCTGTTTCCTTCTCCAGGGCGGCTTCTCTATGTTCATTCAGCTGATGCCAATTATTGTGCTGATCCTTGTCTCTTTGCTGAGCCAGTTGATGGTGTCTAATCCTCCATACTCCTTATATCCAAGATCGTAAGTAGTACTATTAATATTTGTATGGTTTACATGGATATTTTAAAATACCTATGCTGTTCCTGTATTTTTTCAAGCTTTATGTATTGCAGAGCTTTTCTCCTTTGTGTGCACCAATTCAGAAATGATCAGGAAAATCCGAAAGCAAGAAATGCTCCTATTACCCCCATGAAAAACTAGCTCAATATAGAAGCTCAGTTCAGCTGAACAATGGCTTATTGTGGGTCTGTGCTATGTTTACATCACTTAGGTCAGTGTTGCTAAGGGGTTCTGCTCCTTATTTTTGACCTTCACTGGGAAAGGAGGCCTTAAATCGTTCTCACATGGTTGTCCTTGACAAGGTTTAAAGTAGAGCTTACAGTGAAATTTACCCATTTGGTTGCACTTTAAACTAGCAGCATGATGCAGTGTTTCCCAACCCTGGCCCTCCAGCTGTTTTTGGACTACAACTCCCATCATCCCTAGCTAGCAAGACCAGTGGTCAGGGATGATGGGGACTGTAGTCTGAAAACAGCTCAAGACCCAAGGTTGGGAAACAACTGATGTAACTAAGAAGTATTTACAAGTGGTTCTGAGTTTTGATTTTTAGAATTAGAGATTTGGAGATGGCAACCACAGCTATTTTCAGGCTTTTTGTGAGTGGAATCCTAGTGCTTATTTGGATTGCTTAAAACAAATGGCTTTCCTTCTGGTACTTACTTCTATTGGTAGTTTATCTACTAATGCAGGGGTCAGCACACTTTTTCAGCAGGGGGCCGGTCCACTGTCCCTCAGACCTTGTGGGGGGCTGGACTATATTTTTTTTGGGGGGGGGGATGAACAAATTCCTGTGCCCCACAAATAACCCAGTGGTGCATTTTAAATAAAAACACACATTCTACTCATGCAAAAACACGCTGATTCCCAGACCGTCCACGGGCTGGATTTAGAAAGCGATTGGGCCGGATCCGACCCCCGGGCCTTAGTTTGCCTACCCATGTACTAATGCAATGTGCATTATGTTTTCATGCTAATAGTAGATTCGTTGTTAGTAGCTAGACTGCAGTCGCATGTGTCAGAGGCCAGGACCTCCTACCCGAGTGATAGCCTCTCCCTAGAAGGTGAGAAGTCCTCAGCATTACTAGCTTCCAGTTTCCTATGGTAATGGAAGCCACTATCTTAACCTGGCTGACTCTGTAAATATAGGCAATTAAGAACAGAGGGAATTTCTTAATTTAACCCTTTAGTATGAAAATATATTTTCTTGTAGATTAATAAAAAAAATGAAGCAAAGGTAAATATAGAGGACCTCTCCAAAATGAACTGCAAAATTCAATTCAGTGTAAACAAGTGTAAAGTGTTACATGGGGGGGGGGATCTTTCACACATCCACTCATGGGGTCTGAACTGGCAGTGACTGACGCAGGAGTGAGACTTTGCTGTTGTGAATAGCTTGATGGAGATGTTGATCCAGTGTGCAGTAGCTGTGAAAAAGGCAAATTGCATGCTAGGATATTGAATGTGGAGCCTTCTAATTAGGAGCAATCTAACTCAATAGAATGCCCACATCATTGTGATAAGCTCTAGACATGTTTTAGCAAACCAACGACATGGAAGGTATAGAGTTTAGAGAAAATCGGAGACCAGATACAAGACATCATTTATAATATTGCTATTTCTTGCTTTACAGACATGGCAAATTGGTGTTGTATATATGTAAAGACTTTCGTGAAAACTCTTATTTATGTTGCAATGAATCTGAAACCCTCTTTGATTTTTCTTTGCTGACAACAACATTGGGGACAGTGACACAGGCTGACAATTAGTATGGGATCTCTTTACAGGGGTTCAGGACAGACCATTCAGATGCAGACACAAAACTTGGGTGTTGCTTATTATGTCAACAAGGACTTTAAAAATGAATATAAAGGTGCAAATTTGCAGAAGGTGGAAAAGAGTGTGGAAGAGGACTATGTGTCCAACATTCGAAATAACTGTTGGAAAGAGAGGCAACAAAGTAAGTGGACCTTATGATTTTTTAAAAAATAAAGGCATTATACCAAAATAATAGAATGAGATACTGGCATGGATCCTAAGGGAGTTTCCCCCCTTTTCAGAGGTTTGTGAGCTCCAGGTTCATTTCCCCTAAACCACGCCCACCTGCTCTGCAACTAATGTCGTATTGAATTTTCCGCACACCAGTAGATAGGCAGAGAACTCACTTGCACACCTGAACCCTGCGTAAAGCAGAACTGAAACCCCTGCACATTGGATCATGTGTGAGTCCTGCTGAGTCAGTATCTTTCCACCCACACCTCTTGACACATCAACAGGAGCACCTAACTGCCAATGACCAACTTGGATGGCTTGGAAACTGTAGGAAGGGCAAGTGCTCCGGTGCTTAGGTCTTGCTTGCAGACTTCTCATGGGCATTTGGTTTGCCACTGTGAAAACAGGATGCTGGATTAGACAAGCCATTGGTTTGACTTATAAGGTTGTTGTATAAGAATTATTAAGGTTATCTTTGTAGAGTGCTTCAAACAGTTGCAGTGGAAGAGCTATATTTATTGTCAGCAAGAGGGGGAATGACCCCAACCACCTCAGAAGCAGTCATAAAATTCCGGGGGGTGGGGGGGACTTTATTTGGAATCTGAATACTTCAACAATTATATTCTGGTGGCTAGCATCCTCTTCCTGGGAAAGATGTTCAAGCAGGTGGCTGACCAATTCCAGACACTCTTGAATTAAACTCATTTTATAAAACCATTTCATTCAGGGTTTAGCCTTGGTTTAGGCACCAAAACTGTCTTGGTTGCCTTGTGGGATTATGTTTGCTAGTAGGGAGACACAGAAAGTGTTGTTGTATTCTTTTAGACTTCGACACTGTTCTTAGTAGTATCTGTTTTAGTAACCTCCTAAAGATGTTGCTTGATTGGGTGTGGACAGCATTGCTGTTCAGTAGTTCCTCTTGTACTTGGACAGAAGCGGGTGTTCAACTCTATCCCTGGCTTTGGGGTCCTGAAGGCAGAAGCCTTATCCATGCTTTTTAACATCTACATGAAATGGCTGGGTGAGGTCATCTGGGGATTTGGAATGTTGTGTCAGCAATTTGTCAGTTACATCTAGGGGTTCCCCCCCTCCTTTATATTGAATCCAGATGAGGGTTCTATCTAGATCAATGCTGGGCTGTGGTAATGAGGAGGATGAAGGCCAATAAGCTTAGGTTCAGTGCAAACTATAGAGAGGTATTCCCCCTAAAGGACTGGGTTTGTAATTTGGATAGAGGTAGCCCCTCTAAAGGACTGGGTTTGTAAGTTGCATGAGTGGCTTGGAGCACCTTCTTCCAGCTTGGGTTGGTACACGGCTTCTATGATCCATTGTTATAAGGCGGTTTATATATTAAATAAAAAAGGGGGGAGAGAAAATTGAAAGCCACATGGCATCCAAGAGAAGAGGGTACTCTCTGGCAGGTTGAAAATTTGTGGATCTGAATCATTTTAGTATTGGCATCATATGAAAGAAGTAGATGACATTTTATTGTTTTCTCTTTTTGTAAACCACTTTGAGGTTTTTTACACTCAAGTGGTGTATACATTTTATGAAATAAATAACATTTGTCAGCTATTGCCAATATGTTTTATTTACTTTGTTTTTGTTTTTAAAGAAACAGATTTACTGTATGCAGCAAAAGTGTACAGAGACGAACGTCTTCGAAGGAAAGCAGAAGCCATCTCCATGGATAACTGCAGAGAGTTAGAACGGTTGACCAGTATCTATCGGGGAGAATGAGCTAGATCCTGAAATGTACTGCCTGTACATGCTCTCTCTCTCTTATGTATAAAAAGAAAAATCTGTAAACTGAGAAAATACTATTCCGTCATGAAAAGGAAGAGGGATGTAAAACTGCTGTCTAGCTGTTTCCAAAAACCTTATCCTGAAGTACCAATATAATTTAATAGCCTCTTAGTCTGAAATATATGACAAGGTCATATATTTACATCATTGAATTGTCATTTAAGTTTTACTCCCAGAGCTTCTGTGATTTCTTTTTCTACAAGAAGCAGCTCCAATGTGCTGCTATGCTTGTGGAGATGTAGACATAGTGGTTCTTCTTCTGAAATACTTGCCATGTAAATATGTGTGGAAAAAGAAGACTTGTGTATATAAAAATGTTTAAAGAAATCTCAAAGGCATTTAGATGCATTAAACCCTTTAATCTCATGGATGGAAGAAATAGTATGACTACATCATTCCTTATTCAGATGTCAAGTGTGTGGTATTGAAAGAAAACAGGAAAAATTTTCTCTCTGCATAAAATCTACTAGGTTGAAGGAGTATTTTTAAAAAAGTAATTGGCCATGTGGATTTCTTATGAGATGATTGGATAAGACTGGCTGATACCAGAGTTTCAGCATTCATGCTGTAGTTTTAATGCTGTATATCTAAGCAGTGGCAAACCAGACATCTGTACCAGACTGTTTCTTGCTAAGTGGCACACTGGCACCAAAAAAGAGAAGTACACAGATACTTTTGGTACTTAATCACATTCTGTTTTGGTGTTCCAGAAAAGAACAAGGTGTATTTAAGCAAGTGCTGCTGTACAACCCACCTCTCCATATTTTTTAGTTTAGCATGACTTAGGGTCACGTGCAAATCCTTTAGAAATGGAAGGTGTTAAATCCACTTGCTAAATACACAAGCATGCTAAATCTACATTCATAGGCTGCTTCTCTTTCACTAAAAAGCAGAGAAAATAATGGAGTAGCAATTTTTTTTAAAGTTGGGGAATTTGGCAGTTGCGTTCATTTACAACTCTGTTTTCTGTGTAGGTATCAACAGTTGATCAAGCCACTTCTAGGGCATTATCCAATGTCACACCAGTGGATATAATGGGATTTTCCTTTCTTCTCCTCCCCAATGTGCCCCCATAATTGACTCGGAATATTCCCACCTCTGGAGCAGATTTTGCGGATGTGCAGGGGAGAGAAAAGGAATAAGTCCCCTTGCACAAGCAGAAGTCCACTGTGCAAGGATAACACTGTTGTATGTCACCTCTAAAGTTCAGCCTTGTGCCTTTGAACCCTTTGCTGATTCTTTTACAATTAGCTTGTCTATGAATTGCTGCTTTAAGCTGTGGTTTTGCTTGTTGACAAGAGCTAAGAAGCCACAGTGCAACAGTTTCTGTCCAGATGTGTACAGGGTAGATTTTTGTACAGAGGAGCATTGAGATCACTGATGAAAGAAAAGTGCTATAGTTCTCAGTGGTCACATGCTTTAAAAAGGATATAGTCACTTTTGCTGGTGTAAATTTAATATGCGGTTTTGGAGAAACTTTAAACAGGAGTCTTGGTGCCTGAGTTCCAAATTAAGCAAACCTTTGTAAGCTATTTTGCGTCTAATACTGCATATAAAAATATTTATGTTCCATTTGTTTTGTTCTAAGGGCAGTGTAGTTTATCTTAGAAAATATTTACTTTAAAATGAATCTGCAAGAGAAAACACGATTTCTACGTGTTAATGGAAATATAGTACCTCAGCTGACCCCCCCCCCCCCCGTGAAACTAGTCAATGTAGTCTGATGTATACAGAATTCAATTTTTAAAATAAATTAAATGTTACCTGAGTGGCTCTGAAATCCATTGGCCTTCAACAGGCTTAGGCAAACTTGGCCCTCCAGATGTTTTGAGACTACAATTCCCATTATCCCAGACTGCTGGTCCTGTTAGCTAGGGATGATGGGAGTTGTAGTCCCAAAACATCTGGAGGGCTGAGTTTGCCTATGCCTGGCCTTGATTTAGGAGACCACATTAACACAGAGTTCGGTGGCTGAATACAGAGCAAAACTACACCATTATTTCCAAGATGTTGTTCTGGATTATAACTGCTTTGCATAATCTTTCCTAGATATTTATAACTGTTGCAGGTGGAGAAAGAATTTTGGTTGGAACAGACTGACTTGAGTAGGACAAGTAGTATTAGGCACAGGGAGAGTGTTTCCAAAGTGAGCTTCAAAGAATATGTGGCAGTTGAGCACTTTAATCAGTTTCCCCTCATTAATCTCCCGGTTAAGCTATGGGGTAGACAAAAAGAAGCCATTCAGCAGTACCTAAGCATCTTTATATGCAAGGTTCCATAAGTGATAATCAGTAGAGGTTCCCGATGCCTGCATTATCTGATCAATATATGTGAACCCTGTGAGATTATTTTGTTTTGAAGATCATGCAGTTTGTATTGAATTGCAAAACTAATGTTGTATACAGTACTTTCTGATACTTAGAATGTACATGCAGTATCATAACTTGAATAACGCTCCCTCTGCCCCACCCACTTTAATTTGCCAGTCTTCCTTGCATGAACAAAATGGTAGAGAGGCATTTTCAGTATGGGTGGAGCCAAGGTGCCTTTTGGATTTCTAGCAAAGTAGATATTGTAGGTTCCATTTTTCCCCCTTCAAAATCTAGGGATATGCCTGGAACTAAAATATGCCCAATTTGGTTTAATGTATTAGATGATTCTGCAAACCTCTTTTACTTGGAACTGAGTTCTCTATTCTTCCTACTAATTTAATTAGGATTGCATTCTTAGATACCTAAGTCACATCTGTTCATGGTTTGTTCGTCTTGCGGGGCTGGGGTTCCTGACCAGGGTTTCTTGATTGGACTTGATGTTTCTTTGAATTTTTGACAACTTCCTTGTTTTTTTTAGTGGCGCTGCACAGTATGCTGCCCATTATTTTCTGAGTGTTGAGGTTCCCCAGATCACTTTTCCTGAATTAGCAAAACTAAATGTTGCAAGAATTATTAAGCAGTTACTTAGCTTTGGGAAAAAATTTACTGGTAACCAAAGGTTAAAATACATTAATGGTCTTCAGTTTGGTTTTGTAGAAGCTTATCCAGGATTCTGCCATGAGAATATTGGTGAAAGAAGAAAAGCTTTCCATTGACACGCTTCTTCCCCTGCCATACTGCAGGTGCAGCAAGAATGTAGGGCAGGCATAGGCAAACTCAGCCCTCCAGATGTTTTGAGACTACAATTCCCATCATCCCTGACCACTGGTCCTGTGAGCTAGGGATGATGGGAGTTGTAGTCCCAAAACATCTGGGGAGGCCGAGTTTGCCCTATGCCATAGGTAGGGAATGCTATAGGCACACACAGTATTTGTGACAGGCTACAACCAGAGACAACAGCTTTCATTCGAGTAAACGGAATGCCGCACTAGTACTCACCCCAGCAATAATTGGACCTACTTCCCATGATAAAAGCTAATCTCAAGCAGTTAACACTTCCATTGTAAACCTGTGGGGATTGGATACAAAGCTGTTCTTGTCCTTGCAGAAGGTTCATCTGCTCATACATGAGGCCCATCCTTATTGCCATTGATTCTAGTCTCCTTTTTGTCACATCCCATGCCATCCAAGTCTCTCCAAACCCTCAGGAGCAGCATGGGAGGGGAGGGAGGTTGCAGAGAATATGATTGGTGGGAAAGTCCTCTTGTGTGTAAACTGACTTCCACCTGTGCATCTTTCAATCCAAGTGGTAATCTTGAAAAAGTACTGAAATGTACTTGGAGAATGCTCATACTGATTACAGTTAAACTTCTAAATCTGCAATATTTGCTGAACTGGGTCAACCTTCTGTAACAACCAAGACCTGGTATACTAGATACTTTATTATTGCAATGCAAACGAGTGTCTGTTATTCACAGCATACAGTCCTCCATTTTTAAAAGTGGCCTGAGAGATCTGCTTTTAGTATTAAGATGTCATTCTTTGATTTTGTTGTTGCTGTTGTTGTTGTACATTGTTGTTCTCCTTAGACTTTCAGGAAACTTTTTTTTGGAGGGTGCTCTATGACCTGTAATTGAAAAATACATTGTCAAGCAATATGTTTAATTGAAAACACAAGCAGTCTTTTCTTCTTAACATATTCTTCTCCCATAATTATGGGTTTGTGACGGCATGGGAAATAGTCTGTTTGCAATTAGAATAGTTTACTCTGTAACTTTCATGCCTTTCATGTCTTCTCTTCTCATGAGGTGACCAAAATATTGGAGCCTCAGCTTCAGGATCTGTCCTTCCAGTGAGCACTCAGGGCTGATTTCCTTAAGAATGGATAGGTTTGATCTTCTTGTAGTCCATGGGACTCTCAAGTGTCTCCTCCAGCACCATAATTCAAAAGCATCAATTTGGGTAGACGAGTCTAAAAAGCCCGGGACACAAACTTTCATGGCCCTCTAGCAGCGATGGCAGTTAATTTAGCATTAACTCTAGAAGTGTATACTGTACTCGATTCTGACCAAACTAAGCCTCCCTGATCTATATTGTGCTCTAGGATGCTTAGTTTGGTCCAAACACTTTCAGAGTTAATGCTAAATACATTTATTCTGGCAAATGAGCCGCCTAAAGATTTGTGTCCCAGGCTTTTTATCTGAAATCAAAGGGGCACATTTGTTGCCAGATATGAAATACATTGGTATTTTGGTTGGGGTGGGGTAGGAGAGCTGAAAATAATGCCAATTTCTCACCCTGAATCTATTAGCAAATTCCGTTTTAGATTTTGGTATCAGAAGTTATTTATACTGGAAACAGCAGAGGAATCATTATTAATGTCTTGTATAATTTAGCCTTTGGTACCCACTACCTAATGTATAAACTAGTTACAGTGATGCCTCGCAAGACAAAATTAATCCGTTCCGCGTGTCTCTTCGTCTAGCGGGTTTTTTCGCCTTGCGAAGCAACCCTATTAGCGGCTTAGCGCTATTAGCGGTTTAGCGGCTATTAAAGGCTTAGTGGATTAGCGGCTAAAAGGCTATTAGCTGCTTAGAAAAGGGGGGGGAAGCGGGGGAAAATTGGAACACTTGCAAGACGTTTTCGTCTTGCAAAGCAAGCCCATAGGGAAAATCGTCTTGCGAAGCAGCTCAAAACCGGAAAACCCTTTCGTCTAGCGGGTTTTCCGTCTTGCGAGGCATTCGTCTTGCGGGGCACCACTGTACGTCTGAAGCCCTTGAAGATGCCAGATTTGATCCTTTAATGCTAAGTGAAGCTGCACAGAGTTAAGAGTACTGTACTTGCTTTGATTTACCGTAAGCAGTTCATGGATTGAACTGTCATTTACTTATTTCTGAGCCATCACAATTCTCCTTATAGGCTGCCTTGAAGTATAAGAGGACTCCCATGCAAGATGTTTCATTTTTATGAATGGTGTACAGCTCCTTCATATTATACATTGTAGGTTCTGTGTTTTTTCTGTAAGTAAACCAGGTATATATTTATTTATTATTTGCAAAAGTTTCTATTACCACCAACATCAAATAAAAACATGGCAGTGAACATCATAAAATCGACAATAAAATTGCATCCATAAAACAAATACAAAATACATCAAAAATCAGTAGATCAGTCTCATACACCAACATATCTGAAACCCTCCTCAAAGCCTGAGTGAGCAGTTGAGTTTTGAGCAGGAGACTAAATGTCAGTACTGTAGCTGTAAAGAATAAATCTTGTCCCTGAGCTGGAAGCCTAACACGGGTGCTTTGCTTCTGCTCTGTTCAAAAATCCTTTTTGTGCTCTGCATAGACATTTCATTTTTTAAACTGTCTGTGTAGTTGGCCAGTGAACCCATTTACAAGATACAGCAGAACTCCAATTCAGACCATTTCTCAACTACTGAGACAAAATTGTGTCCATGCTAATGGACACCTTTGTACCTGCCTGTTCTTTAGCTCCCCTATTATTTAAAGCAAGTTATTTTGAGGGACTTGGAGGCAGCTATGATACAGCGGGTAGAGAGAAAGAAAAGGACACACTCCTCAGAAAATTATTGAGAGTCAGTGGCCTGGTTGGCATATCAAGGTAATTGTGAATGAGAAGCAGGCTAGTGCGTGCTCCTATTTCATTCTGCCCTGCTCGGAGTAATAAACCAGTAGCCTTGGCTTAACCATGTGTCAACCACTGCTTGTTCTTGGGGAAAAACAAGCCTCGATTGCTGGTTTGCAAGCCACTAAGCCAAGGCTCATGTTTTGTTGCTGCTACCTCCAGGCAGAGCAGGACAAAACAAGCAAGTCAGGAATGCATGTTTGCACTCTGCTCAATCACAGCCATCTTAACATAGGTGGAAACAGCAGGTGAAACAGTTGTTGTCTTTCTAACTTTTATAATGATAGCACTGTAGATCCCAATCTATGTCAGTTTTGCAAAGACAGCCCATTTTATAAAGCAGACATTATAAGACGACCTTGAGGATCTCTCCTAACTGTTCTGTGCCCTCGATGCTTCTTCCTTTACTTCAAAAAAAAATGCTGTCTTTCCCCCTTCTCTGCTGCAAAAAAATATGGGATGGCAACAGCAGCAAATGTTGCATGGTTTTAGCAGGTAATTAGGACTCACTGAGCCACAATCCACAGGATGAGTTCATAAGCAAAAGCAAGCTGCCTCTTGGAATAAGATTCATTTAGAGCAGATTAGAATATTTCTTCTACTTTGGAAAGAGACTGGGGGGAACAATGTAGTTGAAGTGCAGCTGATTATTCATACATAACTATGCCTCAACCATATTTGAGGGAGTTTTTGCAGAGGTGGCGTATGTTAGGTGGGGCAAGAAAGTTCAATTAACAGCAATCTTTTGTGCGAGTTCAGTTAGCGCTGATGCAATCCATTGACAGGTCAATCTCATTCCCCTCAGTAAGGCTTGTGAGGATTTTTAGGCAAGCACTACCGAACAAATGAAAGTTGTCCTATTGAAGTGCCTAGCATATTGGGCCCCATAGATTTAAAGAGCATGTGAATCATCTAGTTATACTGCAACTACAAATTTAATAAATAAAAACAAACTTTTTAAAAAATTGAAAGGCAGCAGTATGTTCAAAGGTCAATTGCCAGTTTAGGTTTTTTATTAAAAAAAATATTGGAAAAATGTATACCTTATGTTAAGGATTATTTCAAAGTTTCAGGTGGTCTTGAAAAATAATTTGGGAAAGCATCTTGGAATGTGTATTTTGTCCCTCACTTTATTTTCACTCTGCACTAAAGTCTATTGGTTTGCCAACTACTGTGTTTGCAAATTACTGTGTTGGACCATTTGTGTGCGTAGATGTGTGTATTGTCCAGCTTTATAACTCAAACTTGGGTGTAATATTTTACCATTGTATGTTTGCACAGAGTACCACAGGCAGTTGGGATTTCGGTGTCATAATGACAAAAAGCATTTTTGCCTGCATATTTCTCTTTTCCTTCCATCCCCACCCCCCACCTCCCATTACGGCCCAGTGCAGTCATAACAATTAATTGTGATTAGCAGCAGCCTTTGTTTGTTGCCTGAACTTTAGTTACAATCCCACATAAAGTGAAACCCTGGTTTCAGCTTGCTAAAGTAAGCTCTGCTACTAAAGAATGTATACAAGAAAAGACAAGCAAGCCGCCTGATAAGAGCTTGGAGAAGGGAGAAACAGCCTTAATCATGTATAGAGATTAACACCAGGGATAATGGTTTAGGTATTCCAGATGCAACTTTGTTTAAATACTATGTCTGCACGGGCCTGTGTGAGAGGACAATCAAGTTTTCACAGGGTCGACATTTCAAGGAAATCCCATGTATTGTTTTTCCCTGGAGTGCGAAGATAAACAGAAGCATTCCTCCACTAAACTGTGAAATAACATTGGAAATGTCCTAAGGACCAAACAATGTTTCCAAACCAGTTGCTGACCTTGGATGTTCTTCTGATAGTAACCACTGTTTTCCCCCCTGACGTTTCATAAGTTGATGTCAAAAGCCTACAAGCTTAACTTGGAAGTAAGCTCTATTGGCATCAATAAGTTATTTTTAAATCAATGCGCTTAGGGCAGAACTGCTAGACATGTCTTTTGCTAGCTTTAAAAATCTGAAGGAACTTCAGTGTTGGCTCTTGAAGGGCTAAGATGAGAGCTTTGATGTTTGTGAATCATGCTTTTAAAAAAAATGAATGCAAAGAAAATTCAACTAAATTTATGGTGGCATCTTAAAGAAGATCCTATTTTATTTAACTGTAGATTTAATGGTTAGGTTTTAAAAAAGATCGGATTTGTAATGTACCTAATGTAATATCAAACATATCAAAATAAAATTATTTTCAATGTGAATAAAAGACTTTTTACCTGATTATATAGCCCTATTGCATTCAGGAACTGGCATGTTAAAAGGAAGCATCTACAGCAGGCATGGGAAAACTTTTTTAACCAGAGGGCCACATTACCTTCCAGGCAAACTTCTGGGGGCCACATACCAGCAGTGGGCAGGCCTAAAGGCAAAAGTGAGCAGAACAAACATAGCTTTTCCCATTGTACTACAGATTACCGTAGTTTCTACATACATCCCTCTCTATTCTCCATCCAGGCAAGCAAGAGTTTTAGGGCACATTAGATAAAGGTAAAGGGACCCCTGACCATTAGGTCCAGTTATGACCGACACATTACAGTCAAGCAAAAACACTCAAAGGGTGCAGAGTATGACTGGGGAGAGTTTCAAGGATCAGACAGATCCCAGCAACCCTTGCTCAGGACTCTCTTCCTATTATCTCATACCCAGTTATCCCAGCAACCTTCCAAATGTCACAGTTGGAATAAGACATATTTTCATTGTATTCTCATAGGAAGAAACTTACAGGTTTGACAGTACCAATGTAATATATCTGGGTACATTCAAGTCCTTCACAAACAGTTTGAGTACCGCACAAGAGAAAAAGTCAGCTTTGCAGTATCTAATCTTTATTTTAGCTTTCACGCCATCTTACCTTCCTGCCGTTGTAACAGCAGCCATCGTATCCTTGGCCATGTGATTTTCCTATTCTTAAGCCAATAATAGTACACCCACCAATAATTGTATAGCATCAAACTCATTTAGTATTCCAAAGCTAATGAATTCTTCCCACATGATATTTTCAGTACCAGCTGCATCAACAGACACCAGGCAACAATTACAAATACACAGAAGAAATTCAATAGAACATAATCCCTTAGTGTTCATTTTCCTCTGCTAGATGCTTCACAGCACTTGTCAGTTTGACACACATGGTTATTCAGGTTTGCTTACAATGGCCAACAAATTAGTTGCACACACTTGAGCACTTCTGTCCAAGTACTTGAAGTATGATTTCTTGCACTTTCATGAAATACTGTTTGCTTCATAAAAGGCATAGTGGTGAAGTCTGCATGTTGAAGGATCAAGGTTCAGCTTCCCACATAATGAAAATCAAGTGCACCTTAGGCACCATCTTTTTGCACAAGAGTCAAAGTAAGTTCATTTGTATCTATTAGGAAGTGCGTAATCTCCCTTGAGTTCAATGGGGCTGACTTCCAGGTAAGTGTTTACAGGACTGCAAGCTAAGCAACTCCTTAAAGCACTGCAGTGGAAGTTATTTCTAGAGCTAGTCACTTTGTGTCAGTGCCACTTCTGGTTGATTGAGTTGACTTATATGCTGCTTTCCCACAAATAGCTGTGCCCAAAATGGCTTACAACGAATGTTCAAAACATCAATATACAAATATACAAAATATGCCAGTAAATTAAAAAATGACACCCAAAAATGTTAAGTCACGACGAAAGAAGAATGGATACAAAAACTTATGCAGAAATGGCAAAACTTACCAGAAAAATAAGAAATCAATATAAACTTTTTAGAAAAAGAATGGAAATAGTTTATTGAATATTTAGAAATAAACTCTAAACAGATAAGAACATTGTCAGGATTATTGTAATAACCTGCAGTTTTTTAAGAGCATACATTTAAAGTAGATGAATAAATGCTTAAGTTAATTTTGAATATGCAGAAAATACAAAAAAATAAATTTAAGGAACCTCAGAAAGAGGGGGAAGGAAGTCGAGTTTAATGTCAAAATGATTGTAACATTATTGAAATGTATAAAATTGAAAATCATAAATTAAAAGGTAAAAAAGGTAAATTCAAAAATGACAAAACTCAAGCAATTTAACAGTAAATTCAATTATTACCAAAATAATAGTAATGTAGGTTTAAGTACATAAAGACCAAATCAAAAACGACATTGTTAGCCGACACTGCAGTTGTCTGGTACCAGTCTTCCTGCACCCCAAGGAGGCTGGAATAAAACACAGTTCAGGGCGACATATCGCTGGCTCCCGTCTTCTTACTCTAGAGGAGGCTGGCAGCAGCAAAAAAAAAAAAAGGCAAATGCCGGGGACACTCCTCAGCAGCCTGATTGAAATACACTTCAGTGTGGGAGCTTAGACCACACACCGCTGGGGCCTCGACGCTTTGCGCGCGCACCCACCTGACGCAGCAGCAACCACGCGTGCGCAGCAGCGGACGCCTCTCCGGCTTGGAATCGGACACTCTCCCGACGAACCCCCGTCCCTTCTCCAGACCGGAAGTGGCGCGTGCGTCTGCCTTCCCGCGCCCGACGCGTCCCCAGCGCGGAAGCGGAAGCGACCCGGAGAAGTTGCTCTGCCTCACGCTTGGCAGTCACGCGACCTGGTAGACGGGAGGGGGAAGGAGCTCGCTTAAAGGGAGGGCGGCCGTTAAAGGCGTTGAACCCGGAAGAAAGTCGAGGTGCGTATGGGGGACCCGACAGTTAAGAGGCCTTCGGGAGACCTGCAAGGGGTAAGGGAGGGAGGGAAGGCAGCAAGGCGCCGGGTGTTGACCCTCGCTTGTCGCTGTGGGACCAACAAGTGGGTTACTGTCATTATTATTAATTATTAGGGTATGCTTACTTCATTCCGTACGCAAAAGAAGGAGTGGCGATATAATAATAACAAATAATAATATTTTTTTATTTGTACCCCGCCCATCCGCCTGGGTTTCCCCGGCCACTCTGGGCGGCTTCCAACAAAGATTAAAAACACATTAAAATGTCACACATTAAAAACTTCCCTGTCTTCTCCCTTTCCTAATAATTTCGGAGCTGAAGCCGAGAGCCATGGGCCCTTGTTTCCTCAACTGGGTTTGGGCAGCGACGGCGGGAAGTTTCTGGTTCCGTCGGGCTTCTGTGCCAACTTCAATACAATACTGGGAGGGGGGGCTGGGCAGGTAAACCCCCCCCCCCACCCCGCGTTATCGATCATACCATTTGAATGGCAATGCCCGTCGAGGGAGCCCGACCGCTTCAAATACAGTATTTGACTGAGGGGGCTGAAGGGACCTCTGCCCTAGAAGAGTCGGCTCCTATGCAGGGAGATAATGATGGCCCTCCCTCTCCCCAACCCCAATATTATAAGTACCAAATGGTGTGTATTTGGTACATTTTTGCTTTCGCCTTTTTGTCTTTGCGTGGGCGTCCCGGAAAGAACTTGGGAGAGTCACAGCCCCACCTTGGTAGACTGCGATAAGATACTGCTGGTGTTGTATCACCATTGATACTTGAAAGAGAGATAGATTTTGGTTTTGATTTCTTATTGCTGGTGGTGCACATGACTCCCCCCCCCCCATAAGCTGCAGGAGCACACATTTATGATTAT
This sequence comes from Podarcis bocagei, assembly GCF_964188305.1. Classification (NCBI taxonomy): domain Eukaryota; kingdom Metazoa; phylum Chordata; class Lepidosauria; order Squamata; family Lacertidae; genus Podarcis; species Podarcis bocagei. The sequence continues at coordinate 59,278,140 of NC_138134.1, forward strand.
GATCCTTTCACCTGCAGGTTCCAGGGCGGGTTATGACAATTTAGAATTTAAAGCAGATTACAGTCACAAGAATGGGGTAGGTCAAAGGGTGTGTGGTGAAGCAGAGGTCTAAAGGAAATGACTGAGCTTATCTCCAGCAACTGAAGGGCGGATCTATCTTAAGGTTGCAAAATTAGGAAATATATTATATGTATTCTGCAATGTAATGTAAAGCGCTGAGTCGTTTCAAAGGAAGAGTAGCTGTTGCTCCTTTAGCCCAGATATTGCTGCAACCTGATAGCCTTTTTTTTTTTTAACCAGATGGGGTCAATCCAGTTAAGCCCATGTATAAACTCTTCTGCTCCACTGGACTTTTCATCCAGCCCAACATTATCTCCCACCAACCCCTTCGGGGTGGGATTTAGCATTTGCCTGAAGAAGGGTTCTAGTGAACTCAAAAGATGGTTCACTTTTTAGTTGCTCCAAATAAAGGCTTTGGGTAGTAGTCAGCTAAGTTTTACTTAGAATAGGCCCATTGAAATTGATGGACTTAATAATGTAAATTACTTTCAATGGGTCTGAGTAAAACTTTGTTCAATGCCACACATACTACTACTCTTGCTATATGAATTGGTTCCTCTAATGGATCAGCACACTAACCCTGGGTTTTTCTTTTCTTTTTGTGTGGGAGGGGGCTGTTGAAGTCCTGTAACTCTGTATGTTTTGTATTATTGTCTGGCTTTTGTTTACCATTCAGAGGGAGTTCTAATTACAATATTTTCCTCCTCCTGTGTCTATAGGATCCCTGTAGTATAGTACATTAGCACTCCAGACAAATAAGTGGGTATACCTCGCTACTCAGAATGGTTGTGGCCACAGGAGAAACTAGGTCATTTAAAATCATTGCCTTGAGCTTATCACATACTCTTTTTGGGAGAGTTGTTCTGTTGTCTAGAAAGTCATGGTCCCATGCCTGGGTGTTGGGCTTCACAGATTTGGCTAGTCACGGGTAGGAATTGCTATGGGTTGACATTTCCCAATACCAACTCTGCACTGAGTGACTTTGAGAATAAGCTTTGCTATGCAAGGCAAAGCACCGTAAGTGCCAAGTGTAGCAGGGGTGGTGTAGTAGAAACTTGTTCTCTGCTATATTCACATAGAAGGTCAAATCGTTTTGTCACAAAACATGCAACTTTTTTCCCCCAAAGGGTTTGGACTGTTCATTTGAACACTTCTGACAACATGGCGGATGTAAGTATAATTAGCACTATAATGTACATTTTGAAGTGGCTTGTTGAATGTGACAGAGAGCTGTGTACCAAAGTATTATGCCTAAAAGAGTGGCCATTTCCCCTGCTTTCAGGGAAAGCTTATGGTGTAATGGAGGGTTCCAGTGAGTGAATATGAGTGTGAATAGAAGAGGTAGTTAATTCTCCAGTACATGACCTCTTAATGTGTGCTGTAAGTGACTAAGGTAAACAGTTTCCTTTTCTTTCCTCTTCTAGGAATTGAAAAGGTTCCTGTACAAAAAGCTCCCAAGGTAAGGTACCTATGTAGATTTACATTCTGAACTTTTGAGTTTCACATATCAGGAAACCTGTGTTGAAATTTCAAACCCAGTGCTAAACCTGTTCTCTAAATGGGACTTGGGAATAATTATCATTTATCTCAGTGCAACGTCCTTCTAAGTCAGTAATGCTTATGGAGTCAGCCTTAGTATGATTTAATGTGTTCTATGAATTCTGTACCTTGAAAAATTGTTGCTTTCAGGTACCTAAATTGGAAAGTGTTGGGGGTGGGTGGGAGCTGTGTCCCTCCACTTATTGAGGAACTTCATACTAGGGCTGTAGGATATTGCATGGAGGTACACAGCTTAAGACAGGGAAACTTGCAACACATACCAACCATGTTAGCAAGAAACTTCTGTTCTCTCCCTCTCTCACACACAGACAGACACAGACACACACACACACACACACACACACACACACACACACACGTGTCTGTGACTCCCAGCCTTGAATTAGTAACCTAATAATTAGGTAACCTAATATTAATATTAAATGTTTCCAAAGTTTTGACACTACAAGCCGAGACATAATACTTCATTAGAATTTTATCATCCTTTCTCCAAGTAGAATATATGCATCTGCTTAGCTTCAAAGTTTGGTCTGTATTTCCTATCAAATTCTTTTTTGGACCAAGAATGGGAATAATTTTCTGAACCTTTAAATTCTTCAAAGGGGTTTGAGAATCTTGCGGGTTTTGATTGAGGCATTAATACAGTGCTGTAATTGTTAAATTGCAGGTTGTAATTGTTAAAGTGATTAATTGATTAGCTGGGTAAGGCTAAAAAAAGATGCAGGGGGCACCATCAATGTGAAATAGTTGACAGTATTTCTGGTTAGGTTGCTAAAAATTCTACCTCTTGCTTTTCCAGTGTTGAGGGACTCCATGCTATTGTAGTGTCAGACAGAGATGGTGTACCTGTTATTAAAGGTAAGACCTGTGCATTTATCTGGATAGGATATTTGCATCAATTTAATGGAAATATAAAATCCTTGTTTGCTCAAAAGCAAGACGTTTCCTCCTACTTTGAAATAGACAAAAACATGAAATCATTTTCACCTTTTAAACTCTTCCCTTGTGCATCCTGATTGCTAAGGGAAAAATTTAAATATAACTAGGCACACATATCCACTCCCTGTCACCCTAGTCTTCTGTTGGCTTCTAGTGTAGACATGAGTCAGCAGAGATCGCAATGCCTATTCATCAGCTGTGATGCACTTTCCTGGATAGAATAAGTCGAAGAAAAGAATACTGTTTGAGGAAGCTGTGTGTGTAAACCACTTTCTTGGTGCTTTGGTCTTTGGTAACGGTGTGAGCTGGTTTCCTTCCGAGTTACATTAGAAGAAAAAGCTGCATTCAGGGCTATGTGCACTCAGGCCTCAAAACTGCAGTCTTCATTGCCATACTATACTGCATTAACCAGTGTAAAATGGCAAATGGTTGCTTGATGTTTACATGCTTTGTATATTTGTGCCTTTACAAATATAGTTGGACTATAACTTCCATCATCCCTGACCATTAGCCAGTGGTGTGGGATAATGGGAGTTGTAGTCCAACATCTTATTGGGCCCCAAGCTTCCAAAAGGCTGGTATATTGCTTGATGATTTTATTTGTATACTGCCTTCAATTCTATTTTGGGGTGGGGAGTGAGGGAGGTACGGTTTAGGCAAGGAAAGGATGGAGATGGAGTTCAGGAAATTCTTCCTGAAGCAGATGATGGATAGTTGACCTTGGAGGGCACTTTAACTCCACTTGCTGAGCATTAGGAACCCACTGGAACACACCTTGGCTTTGTCAACAAGTTCTTCCTTTCACAGTCATGATTGTTGATTATTTTTCTTTAAAAAATGTTAACTGTGCCATAGTATTGCAAGATCTTTTGGAATTGCACTGTGCTTCAATCTCACTACACTTGCAAGGACTAGTCCCTTGAGTTTGTGCTGCTGGTTCAACTAACAAAATGCCTGTTATCTGTGCAAAATGTGTCTGTTACAATATTTGGAGACTGGCTATAGAGTGTCCTCTTGTTATAGTTGCCAACGATAATGCTCCAGAGCATGCTCTTCGACCAGGTTTCTTGTCAACTTTTGCACTCGCAACAGACCAGGGCAGCAAGCTTGGGCTTTCAAAAAACAAAAGCATCATTTGTTACTACAACACATATCAGGTAAGATGTGTTGCCTTCCTTCCTGAATTGGTGGGTGAATGGATTTTGCAAGTAATGTAATGAAGCATTGTATTGGAATGGGAGGAGTGGTGTTCTGTTTCAGCAAGCAATCTGCTTGTGCCTAGCTGTTTTGGCCAATATCATAATCTGGCAAGATGTTTCCTTCACCTTTTTAATTAGTCTAGAAAATTATTGTTAACAGCACTACTTTGCTGATGCATTGTGTGCCAGTGTCTTGTAAAAATCTATTCTCATCCTTAGCCCACCAATGGCTGCCAGTAATGTTGTGTAATGTTGGGCTCCAACTGCCATCAGCCCCAGGCAACATGGCCAATGGTCAGGGCTGATAGGAGTTCAGCGACAAATGGAACCTGGTTAGAACCATAAGAGGCTAGTGAACTGCCTGCTGGAAAACATTTACTGTGTGCTGGATTTTGAAATGAAATGTCTTTCTTCTTGTAGGTGGTTCAGTTCAACAGGTTGCCTTTGGTTGTAAGTTTCATCGCTAGCAGCAATGCCAACACAGGTACGTCTTCAGGACTTTGCTGCCTTCAGCACCCATATTGCTAGTTTTAAGTTGTAATATGTGGGTACACTTGTGGTTTTTCAAAAAGCTATGTACTTGCTTAAAAGAAAAGGGCCAGTTGCATGAATTGGCAGGCATTTCCTCTCCAACCCCCAAGTTGTGGATAATATGATAGAAGCAGAGCCTTACAACAAAAGTCACAGTGACAGGACAGCTCCACTAGTCCCCCCACCTTGAAAAAGCCATGTGAGATTTTCCTAGGGCAGGGGATGGGCCAACTGGGAGCAAGGCATCCCTCTTTCTCTTTTCCTCCTTGCCCTGTGGGAGTGGGGAGGGACAGTTTGCCCCTGCCAGAGGTCTAGATTTCCCCCACCTGCATAAAATTATTCAGGAACACAGCTTCTCCACTCCTGTTAAGGGATGGCTCAGCAAAGGTGATTGTGTATACTGCTGCTTTGGCGCAAGGAGCAGAGTGTGGTCTCAGCACTTGAGCAAAGGGAATGAAAGCTCTTAGGGGTCAGGACCAGATCCTGTGTTGCCTCTGCAAGTATCTAGTTTATAGTCAGTGGCAGTGAGAATGTCTTGCTCCTGTGCCAAAATGTTGGCATGAAGTTCAGTTTCCCCAAATAATGTATAGACAGGTTATCAGTTCACGTTTGCAAATGGATCCCTCTAGTATGAAATATAAACTTTGTTTTTCTATCTCTTCCCTTCCCACTTTGTGTAGGGCTGATCGTAAGCTTGGAAAAAGAGCTTGCTCCCTTATTTGAAGAGTTATGGCAAGTAGTGGAAGTCTCTTAACCTGGCACTTTATCTCCAGAGTGAAGCATCTCTTGAGTTCTGGACAGGAGAGATTGATTTCTTTTTTCCAACCCACTGCCGTGTAACAAGTGTCTTGGAGCAAATGCTACTTTCTCTTGTTTTAAATAATTTAAACAAGTTGCATATAGAGCAAAATGTAGAATACGATGGGGAGAAGGGGGTTCGGGCTGCAGGTGCATTTGTTAAAACTACAGGGTATTGTGGAGACCAGCTGATGACTCCCATGGAGTTAACTTCAGGCATGCAGAATATATTTCATAGGAAAAAAATACTGTTCAGAATTGGCCACCCCCAGCTCACTTGCTGTACGAGTAACAGGTGTGCCTGTCTTTGAACTACCACTATATGAACAGTGCAAAAATACATTTTCCCTTCCCATTCTTGCAATGAAGACTTCCTAATATTTGCTCACATTGTGCATCAATGCTAGAAAAGCTTCCCCTCACAATCAGTGACTCATGGTTTGTTTGGATAGAGAAATACTAATAGCCTGGAAGCTTTTTTAAAAAAACAGGTACATGCTAGTTCTCTTCAATACTGCTACAGCTGAGCTCTTACAGAGATCGCATCAATCAGTGTTCTTTTTGCATATGTATTTGTAAAACAGAAGGATGAAATTTCTTGTTTTATCCCATTTCTATTTAAGTTCATGTAATTATGTTGCTTTGCTGCTTCATCTTACCTTTTTGCATGTCCCTAAACAGATTGAAATAAAAATGTGAATAAGATGTGTAGCCTCATTATTACCAGAGAGAAGAATCTTGCAAAACAGCCTTCTGGCTAACTTGCTTAGATTTGGATAGTGTTGTTTCTGTGGTGCAGATGTGGAAAGAACTTTGGCCCTCTATATGATGTAGAATTACAACTCGCCGCTGTCCGTGCTTGCTGGGGTTGATGGGACTTATTGTTCAACAGCATCCGAAGAACCCACTCCTGCTTTGATGAGGTAAAATGAAAACCCAGGCAAGGGTGAACTTAGTTGGACACTGTGCAGAGAGAAGAACAGCACAATCGCTGTTTAATTCAGTGGTGCTTATTCTTAGCCCAAGTATGCAGTTGTAACCCCACTTAGCTGTGAGTAAGTCCTGTTGAATTCAATCGGGCTTCTGAGTAATAATAATAATAATAATAATTTTTTATTTATACCCCGCCCTCCCCAGCCAAGGCCGGGCTCAGAGCGGCTTACAAGCAATAATAAAAACAAGATGAGTGATTACAACTTAAAAACAAAAATAAAATACAACATTAAAATAATGGAACATTAAATATTAAAATGGAGCCTCATTGCAGGAGAAGGAAAAGAAAAAAGAAAAAGGGGGCGGAGGGAATCAAATTGGCTCCAATCCAAAGGCCAGGCGGAACAACTCTGTCTTACAGGCCCTGCGGAAAGAGATCAGATCCTGCAGGGCCCTGGTCTCATGAGACAGAGCGTTCCACCAAGTTGGGGCCAGTGCTGAAAAGGCCCTGGCTCTGGTTGAAGCCAATCTAACTTCCTTAGGGCCTGGGACCACTAGGGTGTTGTTATTTATGGACCTTGAGGCTCTCCGTGGGGCATACCAGGCGAGGCGGTCCCGTAGGTACGAGGGTCCTAGGCCGTGAAGGGCTTTAAAGGTCAAAAGCAGCACCTTAAATCTGACCCTGTACTCCACCGGGAGCCAGTGCAGCTTGAAAAGCACTGGATGAATATGCTCCCATGGCAGAGACCCTGTGAGGAGCCTCGCTGCAGCATTCTGTACCCGCTGGAGTTTCTGGGACAGCTTCAAGGGCAGCCCCGCGTAGAGCGAGTTACAGTAGTCAAGCCTGGAGATGACTGTCGCATGGATCACTGTGGCCAGGTCGGGGCGGGGAAAGGTAAGGGACCAACTGCTTGATGCGGCGAAGGTGGAAAAATGTCGCCTTGGCTGTTGCTGTGACTTGCGCCTCCATGGAAAGGGAGGCGTCAAGGATTACACCCAAACTCTTAACGGAAGGTAATGGCACTAATTGGGCCCCCGCAAGAGAAGGGAGTTGGTCCCTCATCCCCATGCTATCCCGACCTAGCCATAGGACCTCTGTCTTTGAAGGATTTAGTTTCAATCGGCTCCCACGAAACCATCCAGCCACAGCTTCCAAGCATCTGGTCAGTGTGTAAGGGGCCGAGTTGGTGTGGCCATCCATCAGTAGATAGAGCTGAGTGTCATCAGCATATTGATGACAGCCCAGCCCAAAGCTCCGGATAATCTGAGCAAGGGGGCGCATAAAGATGTTAAAAAGCATTGGGGAGAGAATTGCGCCCTGCGGCACTCCACACACCAAGGAGTGGCGTGACGACATTTCCCTCCCTAGTGCCACCCTCTGTCCCCGACCAGAGATAAAAGAGCACAACCAGTTACGGGCTATGCCCTGTATCCCCACGTCTGCAAGGCGATGGTCCAGAAGATCATGATCGACCATGTCAAAAGCTGCTGACAAATCTAAAAGGATCAGCAGTCCTGACCCGCCTCGATCCAGTTGTCTACGGATATCATCTGTTAGGGCAACCAGAGCCGTCTCCGTCCCAAAACCAGGACGGAAACCGGACTGAAATGGATCTAATGCCGATGTTTCCTCCAGAAACCTACCAAGCTGTTCAGCAACCGCTCTCTCAATTACCTTACCCAGGTATGGAAGATTTGAAACTGGGCGGTAATTGGATAGGTCTAAGGGATCTAATGAAGTTTTCTTTAGGAGTGGACGCACCACTGCTTCCTTCAGTTCCCCTGGGAATGTCCCCGTGTCAAGGGACAAATTGATAATTTCAACCAGGGGGGTCCGCGCAACATCTGGACACTCCCTAATCAGCCAAGACGGGCACGGATCAAGGAGGCAGGTGGTGGGCCTACCAACTTGGAGGAATCTATCCACATCAGTAGGGAGTATCCGATCGAAATGGTCCAACACTGGACCTGAAGTCAGTCGAGGGGCCTCCAGTTCAGTCACTGTATCTAAATTGGCAGGGAGGTCACGGCGGAGCAACAGGACTTTCTCCGCAAAAAAGCTCGCGAATGCCTCACAGCTGTGGGTCGAATTTGTGCTTAAATTTGGTTGTCCTCCTAAGGACGTTATTGACCTAATTATTCTAAAAAGTTGTGCCGGGCGAGAGCTAGCGGATGCAATGGAAGCTGCAAAGTAAGATTTCTTAGCAGCTTTCATAGCCATCTCATAGGCTTTCATAAGCGTCCTATAAGATGTTCTTGAGGCTCCGTCACGAGTCCGTCGCCATACTCGCTCTAGCCGTCTGAGATCCCGCTTCATTTTCCGGAGCTCCTCAGTAAACCAAGGGGCCCGGTTTCGACGGGGTCGCAGAGGGCGCTTAGGCGCGATCTCATCAATGGCTGCCAAGAGCCGGTTATTCCAGTCCTCAACAAGGTCATCTAATGAGTCGCCAGGAGGAGCAGGGTTCCGCAAGGCTTGTCGGAATCTATCAGGATCCATCAGTTTTCGCGGACGAGCCCAAATAGGTTCGCCACCCGAGCCGGGGAGGAGCGGGAAGTCAATCTTGGCTTTTAAAGCGTAGTGATCAGACCATGGCACTTTCACAGCGGGGAGCATGATCACATCTATGCCAGCCCCAAAGATCAGATCCAGCGTGTGGCCTGCTTGATGAGTGGGCAAGGGTAGGACTGCACTGCTATTATCTCTTTGCACTGTACTACCTATGTCCCAGGGAGAGAAGCGTGTGTCAAATTCCAGGAAAGGAAGGAAATGCTGCAAGTATCTGAGCATTGCACAAACATTTGAGACATCGTGACATTTCCCGCTAAAAGATGCTTAAAAAAACACAACACAACAGGTCCCTCCTTGTGAAGCTGGACCCTGTTACTCTAGCATACAGACATGATGTTCTCTTTTCTATTTATTAGAAATTTTACAAGAGATACAAAATGCATTAAATTGTTTCAGATACAGCCTTAAAAAGCCTTCCTTCGTATGGCCCTGTTCTCTACACCTACCCTGATTCCCAGCACTCACAGTATATTTTGAAATGTTCCTGTTGCTAACACAGAAGAATATTAAATAATAAAACACACAGAGAGAGAATAAAATGGGTTGCTTTACAGGTTTTTCTTAAAAAAACACTAGTACAATAGGCTGGTCCCCAGTTATCTTACTTTACAGTAATTAGAAGAGCGCTTTGAATGCTGTTGGCACTTATGCTCATTAACACACACATATAAAAAGGACATTTCACCAAAATATATTGGCAGTTGCATCTGCTTTTGCATGCTTCCATGGTGACTTTATGTCTTGAGCTTGGTTTCTAAAGAGCATGTGGAAGAGGCTTGGAATTATTGGCATTGTATGCTAAACACATGCCCTCCCATGCGCTGCTGCTGGTGTGCTTCCATAAGATTTGGCTGGTCACCATGGAAGACAAAAAGCTGGACTAGATGGCAGTTTTGTCTGATGCATTTTTCATGATCCAGCAAGTGAGAGAAATAACTTCCTAATGTGGTTTTCCCTGCTAGACCAAAGAGATTTCATTGCTGGGTGCACATTTCGACACACAAGTTCCATTTGAATTAGCCAATGTCTATGGAGATGAAGCTTTCCATTTGTGCTGCAGTGCACATGGGAACAAACATTCTCAAACACGGTCATGGGTCACTAACAAATCACAGAAGTCTGTGTGGGACCAGAAGTCCACTTATGCTAGAGTACATAGTGTAAATGGCTGAGAAAACAGTCCATACCAAATGTGTAAGGATGAACATCTTCATAGGTAACACAATGACCCATTGCTATGAGAAGATCCAAGACATTTAAGCTGAAAGTTCGTTCATCTGGTGCAGCAGGTGTGTGTGGGAATCACACCATGGAAGTGGAACCTTAGACATCAGCGTATGAGGATCAGCTTTTAGTGAATACGTATGATGGCTTTTAAAGAGGGTTAGACAAATTCAGGGAGCATAGGCCTTCAGTAGCCATTAGCCACAATACCTAAAAGCAGAATATCCATCTTTAAAGGTTGCATTCTTCTAGTTCTCAGATGCTGGGAACAAAGATTGGCATCTCCAACATGCCACCTTTGTAGGTTTTCTTTGGGCATCTGGATGGGCTTGATGGGTTTTTGCTTTTAACCAGTGCAGAAGTTCTTACAGTCACAATGACAGGTTTGATGGAGCATTAATTTGAACCAACCTGGGCCTTTGTGGCAGTTAAGATTTGCTGAAGAAATAGCTACGGCCTGAATGTGCCTGAGTCACGCTGGCGTGCTTGTCTCCTTATCTGCGACTACAAAAAGAAAAAGAAAAACCTGGTATTTATATAACAGACAGATGAGTTTATCAAATGGGATATTTTTTTTTCTTTATAATCTTCATTAAGGTGCTGCTCTTTTTGATTGTTCCCTAATCATGCAGCTTGGTAGGCCTGCACTAGCAGGTAACAGAAGTTAACTGGTGGCAGCGGTGCCCTCCTTCCTCAGTATAGCTATGCCCGGTCACCTCAGTGAGCGGGGCTAGATGCCCACACCCTAGTGTACACTTATAAACAAACCGTGGCTACAATTCAGCCTCTGGAGCAGGGATTCAGTTATTTCCTTCTTTATGGTTTTGTCCCCCTCCACCAATGAAGCTCGAGGGTGGAGGCTACCGAAGTCGTCTCAGATGCAGTGCAAAAGAGCAGCAAATGGAATGGAAAACTGGGTCTGTGTTGCACAGAAGCACCATGACTTCTGCACTGGCTTTTGGATAGGAAAATAGGAAGTTGCCTTACCCTGAATCAGAACATTGGCCCATCTAGCTAACTCAGCGTTGTCTAAACTTTATACTCTCTGAGAGTGGCTCTCCAGGGTCGCAGACTCACTCCTCTGTGTGGAGAGGCTGGGTACGAAATGATATTGTTTAGGTAAAAGCATGTGCTCTATATTTCTGAGCTACAGACCTAGACCTCCTTAGTTTATATATTTGTTTAAAGGCTAGGGATATCACTTTCTCTTTTTACATGCATAGTAAGGCCAGTGAGGAAATAAAGGGTTCGGCGTTACACATTTTCAGCATGAAATGTTTCCTTTTATCTTAAATGCACCAAGCGAAAGCTAAAACACTCATCTGAACTTGAGGGATAGGCACTTCCTTACCAGTTTCCATTGCAGTATTTTAATCCATTCATCTGCTTCTACTCCAGTCTTTGCATAAAGGTAATAGGTTCTCAGTGGGAATACTAAACTGTAAAAAGAAAAATTGTAAAAAGACTTTGTATCACAAGCATAAGCAGTACTAGCTGCAGCCAACACCCATACCCCATTTTACCAAAGAAGAATTGAAGCTAAAGTTTGGTTTTAGTTTTGGTTTGTTTTATTTAAAAAAAACAAAAATGATCCCACTTTTATTCCAAGTAAGAATTCAAAGCAGCTAACATTAAAAAACTGTAAAGAAGGGTCAAAACACCAAAGTAAAACACAGAGCCAGTGGCAAAATAAATAAAACCAGCTGAAAAAGACATTTTCCCTCTGTCACTTCATCAGCATACAGAATTAACTTAGGGTCTTCAGCAGCACTGCTGGCTTTGGCTACATACACAAAACCAGCTTAAAATGCTTTTCTCAATTTGGAACAAAGTTGGATTGCAGGAAAACATGTTAAAATGCAGTATATTTCCTAAGGGACTACAGGATAGATACAGATTCTGGATAATGTAGATTCAGTATACTACTTCCCAGACCCACAATGGGAACACACTGGATCCAGAGTAAACAGAGGGTGTGCACCAGGCATGGCCAAACTTGGCCCTCCAGCTGTTTTGGGACTACAGTTCCCATCATCCCTGACCACTGGTCCTGTTAGCTAGGGATGACGGGAGCTGTAATCCCAAAACATCTGGAGGGCCAAGTTTGGCCATGCCTGGTATACACATAGCCTTGAAGGAGAACTGGAGATTTAGAAATCTGTCCCTTTTTCATGTGTTAAATGCTGGAGGAGGGTATAATTGGTTAAAAAAAAATTAGAACATATTAAAGCATATATATTATTTATCAACAGAATTTTGTAAGCCAAGGTTCTGCATGCAGAAAACACAACAAATGTGGAACTCAAAGGCTGCCTTGGTTAAGAATAAGCTCATTCATAGACACAAAGGGAGTTGCCTTATACCGAGTGAGACCACTGGTCCATCTTGCTCAGCATTATCTGCACTGATTGATAATGGCAGCTCTCCAGGGCTTCAAGCAAGAGTCTTTTCCAGCCCTACCTGGAGATGCTCTCTGCTAGCAAAACAGATATTCTGCCACTGAGGGATGCCCATTCCCCCATGCTAAGCCACAGTAAGACAGAAAGCAAGAAGAATAAAGTCAAGGAAGGGGCAGCTGTAGTGTAAAGCTGTTGAGACACCAAGGAAAGCAGGAAAATCACTCCGTGGAGTTCAGAGAAGGGGCTTGTTGATAGGGCTGGTAAATTGAAAGAGTGCGCATTCACTGGGCTCCTGAGACGACAGACTAATAAATTTATTGTCTTCATTTGTGATGGTTCACGAGTATTCAGAGCCATTTGAAGTAATTTTACAAACACAGTAGTTTTTTCTAGGTCTCAACTTACCAAAAACAATTGACTTTGTCCTGTGAATAGTCAAACTGCACAGCTGAGCATTCTGTTAGGTCGAGCGCTCTGATTGGCTCTGTGGACTTAAAAGTAAGTTATCTTTGAAACAATCATTCTTCCCCCTCCCCCTGTAATGAGCAGAACCCCCAACTCCCCAAATAAAGATGCCGAGGAATAAGTGAGGCCCTGTCTGCACAAGCACTGTTACCTACATATGTACTGGCACCCACCTATATAATAAAGAAGCGATGCTTGCGTCATCCACCCACTCCGCATTTTGACTGAACTGACAAGCCAGAAATGACTAAGACTTCCACGGAGTAATGTGAAGCGTGTGGGAACCACTGGGAGCCATTAGCGGGAGGGCGTTTGCTTGGCAAAATTGCCTTTGGCCCACATGATTTGGAAGGATCTCAACACTCATGTCCATATGCAACAAACTCAAGGGATCAAAACATGGCCACCCAAGTGCAACTTGCCAACTCACCGTCTGGTCTTTGTAATATTTCAGCTCATTTCTATGCAATGTAAACCACCTGGTTTTCCAATTCTGAAAGAATAAAGAGGGTGATATTAGAGGAACTTAGGCATTTGAAAAAAATACAAGAATGAAAATGGCAACACAGGCATTGAAAATGAGCTCCCTTTCTTCTCTTCTGCTTCCGAACATGTACATAGTACTAACAACCATATACTTGTTGCTGTGCAGATCATGTGTATTATTTTATGATTATTACCAGGGCTTCTTTTCAGCCAGAACTCACTGGAACTCAGTTCCGGCACCTCTCAGGTGGGCTCCATTGCCATTTTAAGAGAACAAGAGATGTTCCTAGTGAATTCCAGCACCTCTTTTTCTAGAAGATAGCTATTTTTTAATTAATAAACTATTATTAAATTTGCATTGGCTTTCTACACAGAAGGAAAGGAGAGGCACACAAGTCACTGACATTTCTTACCTTAACTATTCTGCCTTGTTTCGTCAAATATCCTTCTTTTGTGCCTAACTGCAAGGAAAGAGGTAAAGGTTAACCAAAAGGATGGGGATGAAAGCAGGAAGAAGTACACATTAGCCTTGATCATGGTCATTACACAAGCTGGCGAAGCAAAACACAGCAGGAGCTTTTATGACCTCATAACTGTCTGTTCATTTTATCCTTAAAACTGGGTCACTGTGTTCTCTGCCAAAAGTATGGGCCCCTGTCTACACCTGAGGTAAACACACAAAATAATTCTGTTGGTTCTGATGAAATGACACCCTCTTGTATCACAGATTAAACCAGGCACTTGTCATAGTCTCTGAGGTATATGCTGTCAAAGGGCACAGAGGGTCAAATTTTAAATAAATCCTAGGGCAATTCAGCATTGTTTGACTTCCAACAATGTGTTTATTGTATATGTGCAGTAACGTGGCACTAAATGCTGAACTAGGCCTTGATAGCTAACAGCATGATGTGTCTCAGATGGTCAAAGACCATTAATGACACAGACAAGAAAGCAGAAGTGGTTTTTAAAACCCCCCAAAAAAACCCTTCCAGGCAATGACAGCCCTTGTTCTCTACAAGGACTATTATTATTATTATTATTATTATTATTATTATTATTTCACTTTCAATTGTTTCCCCTATAAAGCTTAAGGCAGCATACATGGTCCTTCTCCATTTTTTCCCTCACAACAACCGTGTGAAGTAGGTTACAATGATAGACTCTGGCTGAACCAAGGTCACCCAATGAGCTTCATGGCTAAGTGGGGATTTGAACACTGGTCCCACGAGTCCTAGTCTGACACTCTAACAACTCACCACAAATAGCCAAGCTCAAATAAAGAAATCATACTGTGCTTTTAGTAGGGTTGCCATATTTTGAAGAGCAACAAAAGAGGACACAGTTGCCAACTTCTACTTTTAACTTTGGATCGCTATGACAACTCTACCCATGAAAAGGAGGATGTGTCCTGGAAAAAGAGGTCATATGGCAACCCTACTATGCATTATTTATAATACCTCAAGGATCCTAGAATGAAATTATCAGCAGCCTGAGACTGGGATCACTTATTGAACGAATGACTGAGATAAGATTCGAACCAGGAACCCCTGACGCCGTTCACACACCCTAAGGGCCAATCTAGATGCAATGACAAAGATGCTGTTTGCAAATTGCAATCAGAGGAAAGGGAGGGAAGGTGACTAGATACAATCAGGACCCAGATTGCAGACCTGGAGGAAAACTATAAATCTCCCCCAAGCTGCTGCTGAACAGTGAGTAACACTTAAAAGCAGTGACTCACTGACGGCGCGTTGGGGACAAGGTCAGTTTCCGTCTTTCCGGTCTGCATTGCTGTGTGAACCCGCACAGATTCGTAAATGGAGGGCTCTTCCACCATCTTCGGATATGGGTTCTTCAATATAATCAGGGTACCTAAAAGAAAGTGAAAACTAAGTGACCTGTACAGAAAAGGAAAATGCAGCCACTACCGTGCAGGAAGCACTCAAAAAAAACCAAAATGGCAGATGAGCTGGCTGCAGATCAAGCAATAGTTCAAAAAAGCCACAGGATCAAGCCAATTGAGAGACCTAAATGAATCATATAGTTTAGTCCCTTACCCTTGACACAGGATATTTATTAGAGTACAGTAGGCACACAACTTACGTGGGGATCAGGGGGTTTGTGTGCAAAGGCAAAATTGAGCAGATTCAGGAAGACCCACAGAACCAGCCCTGTGTGACTAACCCTACCTTATTGGGCTCTGGGAAGGGAGTGCGAGGCCTCTGCAAAGCCTTCCAGAAACCTTGATGTGTGTCTCAGAAAGAGGTGGTTTCATAAGCTTGGTATCACAATGGAAAAGGACTACCTCCAGGTTGTCACAAGAAGAAGAAGAGGAGGAGGAGGAGGAGTTTGGATTTGATATCCCGCTTTATCACTACCCGAAGGAGTCTCAAGGCGGCTAACATTCTCCTTTCCCTTCCTCCCCCACAACAAACACTCTGTGAGGTGAGTGAGGTTGAGAGACTTCAAAGAAGTGTGACTAGCCCAAGGTCACCCAGCAGCTGCATGTGGAGGAGTGGAGACGCGAACCCGGTTCACCAGATTACAAGACTACCGCTCTTAAGCACTATACCATGCTGGCTCCTCACAACCATAGCAAGCTGTGGCACAACCAAAGACCTTAGCTCATGGGCAGATGAGGTCTATGTGTCCCAGCAAATCTTGGAGTGCCACACCCTGAGATTACGTGCCACTTCTTTGGTACCTCTTAAACCATTGTCCCCCTCAAGCAGACCTTCGGCTGGACCAGCCACTGACCTGCCAATGTGGTGCAATCTTCTGTCAGGCAGTTAAGTAGTGGAGAAAGTCTCTCAAGCACCTGGTGTGGCATGCTGGGGTGGGGCTAACTGACCGACAGTGCGCGCAACACCCAAAATGGATGCACAGACGGCACACATGGCGCACAATATGGACGCACAGACAGTACCGCCAGGCCTCAGCCACCCTACAGCTGGAGGGATGGAAGCGGGCGGACAGCGCAGAGCCTGCGGGCGCCCGAGACGCATGGCTCGGGTGTGTTGCAGGCCTCACGGTGAGTGCCGCCTACCATTTTGTCACACACCCCCTCAGGGTGACACCCGGGACAGACCGCACACCTCCTTCCTACGCCCCTGAGGCAGTTTCTCCACTTAGTCGCTGTTATAATGATAGGCAGCAGCCACATTACCCTGAGTGTGACCTGTGTCTCCTTCCCCGAGGCAACACAAGAGCTTTGCAGAATTTTAATTGGGCAAAGGAAGGTTTGAGATTTTTAATCTATTGAGCCGTTTTTAAAATCTCCCACGCTTTGTGGAATGTGGATCGCTTGCGTTATGATCTTGGGAATTATTTAGCTCAAGTGTCAACCTTCTGTTCCTGAGTATTGTTTCACAGACGCAAGCAAAGTGGAAGTGGTACTGTGAAGTTCAACGCCTGCTTTCCAGCTGGTGGCACTGTCCATTTTAGGCACATGAAAGGAGCTTCACAGAGCTAGCAGAATCTGATTAGGGAGCTGGTAAGCCACTGGGCAAGTCTATCATTCAACACTGGAGATCAGATTCACTGATCTCAGGCGGCATTAACTCCTTAACTGTTAATGGATCTAGCAGATGGCTGGGGAGTTGGTGGTGGGGCAAGGATGGAACAATTGTGTGCAAGGTTAATCAAAAAAGAATTAGGGTGTATAAGTGGGATAGGCATTTATTCTGTTGTATTTTTAACAGTTTACAATGGAGGGGAGGGATGAAGGATTTACATTGGGCAGGGAAGTATCATTTTTCTGTTTCTTTTTCTATATATACTTGTTTGCTTAATATACTGAAATGATTGTTCATTCTATTTATATTGTGGTGACCTATGGCTTTCAGCAATAAAGTTTTATTCAGTCATTCAAAAATAAACCAATTACTGTATAATCTAGATTTTAAAATCAAGCTGAAATCAACTGCTCCAAGATAAAATAAGATAGTTCTAAAAGGTCTAGGAGATTAAATGCATTTTCACCTGATGCTAAAAGCATCTTAATGCAAGCACAATACAAGTTTCATTGGGGAGGGCATTCTATAATCTGGGCACAATCAGCAAAAAGGCCCTCTGCTTAATAGTCATCCACTTCACCCCTTTAGGTAGGGGAAACTGGAGAAGGGCCTTCCATGAAGAACTTAATGTCCAGGCAAGTATAATAGGGGCTGGTGATCTCTCACCCACCCACAACGTGTTGTATCCAAAATAGTCCCAACTGCACAAAGACTTCCACTTGTGCAATTGAATTTACCCTCCCTCTCCTTTCCCTGCATAACCCCCAAATCTGCTTGAGATTTGGGGAAAATCCCAGAACAGATTTGGGGTTGGGTGGGGCAAGCAGAACTCCTTCTGTCAATAGGATGACTTTGATGGATACTATGCAAGTCTTTTATTTGACCATTGATACCCCATTTTCCATCCACGGAGCTCAAGGCTGTATCTACAAGATTCCCAGCTGGTCTCTCACCCAGATACTGCCCAGACGCACACCTACAAACAGCAAAGATAATGTTGCACAGATTTCTGGTCATGTTCTGAGTCTTTGGTTTTATTTCTGGAAGCAATAAACTTGGGAAGCTTTGGGAAAGGGACTTATATTTGTACTGTTGATTGTTCTTCCTCTCCAGCGAAGAAAAGGATAAATGACAGGAAGGTGAAATCACTCCTGACACATAGGACTTATGGTGGTCCAGACCATGCAAAGACAGGAAGAGACAGGGCTGAGTAGAGGACTGGAGTAGAATTAGGGCATGCTAAAGCAGGCCATTGGTTTGTATATGTCCCACATCCACCAACCTCTCACCAAGCAAAGGAATCCTCAGATGGATCTTTCTTTAAACCCCAAAATCTGAACAAAACTAATGTGGGCATGTAGGGAGCTGATTCAGAAAAGGATATCCCCTTCACAAAGGCCACAGGGGCAGGATTCTGTCAAAGTATGAATTAGAGCCCAGGACTGCTCATAGTCCTTGACCAGCTCTGCTTCTTTCAGGTTAGCTAGATATTTTAGTGCTCTTGAATTTCAGTCCCCATAAATCTTATTTGCTAGCTAATCAGTTGATAATTGGAGCCTTTATTTTCCTTCTGGACCAATACCAAGCACTGCAGGGGGGAGAGGACCTTGGTCACCTCTTGTGTTAAATAACAAACCTATTTAGGAGCTGTTTAACAACAGAGCTCAAGTTTCAGGGCACGGAGTCAGTCGGGGCCAAGTCAATGGGGGTTTAACACTCATGTCAGGAAATAGATATGACACTTCAAAGAGATTAAACCCTTTCTGGCCTGGAAATCAGTGGCTCTTTAAAACTGCACCAACACCAGACCCAGGGGCTACTCTTGGTTCTCTATTACCCCTTTCATCACTAATCTGATAAGATCTATTGAAATGTAAATATCAAGTAAGGAGGATAAATTCTTGATCCAAAAAGCAATACATACAACAATGCTTGTAAAAATAAATTAATAATAATAATAGTCAGACTAACTGTTGCATCAGGAATCTACTGGCAGCACAATCCTATACATTGTGAAGTGAACCCCATAAGAAAACCCCATTGATAGGAATGGAAACAAACCCCATTGATGTCAATGAGATTTGTTCCCAGGCAAATGTGCATAGGGTTGCAGCCTTCAGAAAACAATAAGTTTTCGGATAACACAGAGTTGGGTTCAATGGGAAGAGCTGCCCTCTGGCTGAAGGAGTCTTTCCCTCGGAGGAACCTTTGGGTCCAACCCATAGAAGCCAAGAGATGCCAGGGCCTGGGGGGCAGCCTTAACAAAGCACCTGCATGCTGTCATGAGGGAGTGTCTTCATCTGCTGAATGCCCTATAGGGCATGTATTTTTCCATAGCCAGCAGTTTTAAAGTCCCTCTTGTGGACTAGGCTGAGAGGGTTTAACTTCCCCACCCACTGCAGTGCTTTGTCTACTATTTTATTGTTTCATATCACTTCATTTCATTTTTGATGCCACCACCGAATCGGTAGGATCTTGGGGTGCCAGAAAAAATGAATGCTTGACCTGGTTGGACTGCAACTCCCATCAGCCTCAGCTAGAGCAGAGATGGAAAGGGATGGTGGGCATTGCAGTCCAAAATACCTGTTGGCTATACCCTGATATACAACATATTGTGCTTCTGCACAATTGGTGGATTCTGTCATATCCTAAAAGAGGGAAGAAGAACAGAACTAATAAAACAAAGGAATATCCAGGTGTATAAAGAGATACTCAGCTCCTACTCAGAATTGAACTCTTGAAATTAATGGACATGAGTAACAGAAGTCTATTCATTTACATAGATCTACTCTTAACTTAGGTCAGACACAACCCAGGTTAACAAATATAATCTAAAATATTTTTAACAGCTAGATGGATACATAAGCAAATGCAAGTTACCTGTCTCGCTGCCAATTAAAGGCTGATTTGCAAAGTGCATGATCAGATCTCTCAAGCTTAGAAACTCGTTAAAACCAAACTTGTATGAAGACCCAGTGTACTCCACGTGAAAATGTTTCACAGAATCCCTTGCTCTGAAACAAAAATAAGGCTGTTGAAACATGAAATATGCATTCTTCTTAGCTCAGGAAGGATAGTAAATTTTATGGAGATATCAAGACACCAGGTGAGCCATCAGAGAAGACAACCCTTTGTACGCATAAGCGGCTTGTTCCTAGTCTGTCCTTACAGCCTCCCTCCATCTGCCCATTGCATCCCACCAATCACAAGAGTTAGTTGCCCATTTTCAGCAAGTCCAGTTTCATTTTCTGTTGTCCCATTATTGCTGTTCCCATGGCATACAGAGCAACCACAGTGGAAAGTAGATGGGGGCTAGATGGGGTAGATAGAAGCGATAGGTGGGAAGGCAGACAGGTAGGTAGGTAGATGGATGATATCAATATCACACCAGGCTCTCAAAGCTAGCCAGCTCAACATTGAGCATTCAATGATGGTGTCAGGCAGATCTCATTTGGGAGTATATTGAATAGTCACATCCCATTACAGTAAAGGCCCTCTCTGTCGTAACCCAGACACCAAATATACGATAGAGATGGGACATCATCATCATATTAACAACAACAACAACAAATAAATTTCTTATACCCTTCCCATCTGACTGGGTTGCCCCAGCCACTCTTGGCAGCTTCCAACAAAAATACAGGAAAAACAGGAGGAGGAGGAGGAGGAGGAGGTGGAAAGGAAGGTCACAACTGTTGATCTCAACAGTATGGGATGACGTAAGGGATAGTGATGATACTGTACCTTACTGAGAGAGAGTAAAGATCAGCCTTGCCATCGCTCTTCCTTAGGAGGTAGCTTCCATCACTGCCATTGGAAAGAAGAAGTGCCTCTGCTGCATGACGAGTAAGACTGTCATGGTACCACCTAACAAAACATCAAAGTTCAGCATCCATTAGCTACTGTATTGTTAGCTGTAGTGGTGGTGGGGGGGAGAGACTTTTCTGTTATGAAAATCTCATAAGATCAAATTTTCACGGGGTAGCTGTGTTACTCTGTTACAGCAAACAGCAGCAACAGAGACTTGAGGAAGATTATTATTATTTATTATGCCATAGGTTTTCATGAGCCAGTGCCCACATCATCAGGCATGGAATGTGATCTGAGATGATAGATAGATAGATAGATAGATAGATAGATAGATAGATAGATAGACAGAGGAGAACAGGATCTGACTGGACTGAATCCTGAACTTCACCAACTCTCTCTCTCTCTTACACACACACACACACCGTGGTGACTTGGCATCACCATAACATCTAAAGAACTTAAAAAGAAAGCATTGGGATCACATTCTAAGTGCATTCCTAATTGCTTTTTCCTTTCCTTTGTATGGGCAGCTTGTGAGCTGTGTCTGCAGTGGAAGATTCTGCCCCCCTTTGTAGTCTCTGCTGCCCTTCATTCCAACCCTCCCCCCCAAAAAAAATTATAGGCAAGCATTGGAACAACTGGAATCTCTCGCTGCTTGGAGAGTGGGCTGTTGTGTAGAAATGTCTACCATATAGACTCTACTGAGCAACTACACAAAGAACATCTAAGGATCACTTTAAAAGAGAAACCTGCCAACCACTCCACATATCTACCTGGGTGCATCTTCCACCCACCCACCATAAAATCTATCGTCTACAGCCAACAAGCCCTACAGTACGACGACATCTGTGTGGCTGACCATCCAACAGAGACTTCCAACTTAATGATTTATACCAGGGATTTCTTAAACTACAAAACCTGCCCCAGTGAAGTGGAGAAGCTAATCAACAAACCCAGACTGGTACCCAGGAATACCAATACTCCCCATGAGCACCAAGAAAATTTATACAAAATAATACACTTTTCCTGACACAGAATTTTGAATGTCTGAACGCCCTTTTTTGCAGGCAGTGGAGGAGTAAGAGATTAGATATAAAGATACACACAGAGACTTTATGATATCCGTACCCAATATCGTTCTGTTCACCCCACCACCACCCCATTGGTATGCTTTTCCATGTGCAAAGTTCACTGTCATTCTTATGTTGTTTATTTTAACAGGTGGGTTAGGCTGAAAGAAAGGAATCTGCCAAGCATAGTGTTAAGAATTTGTTCAAGGCATTTTGCTGCCTGACGCACATCCTACTAGTTGCCCCCCCCACCCCCACCCATAGCTGTCAACTTTTTCCTTTTCTTGCGAGGAATCCTATTTGTAATAAGGGAATTTCCCTTTAAAAAAGGGAAAAGTTGACAGCTATGTCCCCACCCCAAGGCAAGCTGTGTGATACCCAAGACTGGCCAAGTAATTTTGGCACCCGAGACAGAAAACCCTACAAGCAACTCTGCACCCCACCTCTCTTCCTGGCTGTAAAATGACAACAAATACCTAACAACCTACTACCTTTTCAAGACACCCTAAATCAGCTGCCTGGTGCAGTCACCTTTCTCTCTGCAACGTTTGGGCCGCTCCTGATTTTACTTATTCATATATTTTCTTATCTACCCAGTAACTCCAAGGCAGGTTACAGCAATGGAAGAAACAGTTATAAAAAAGAGATAAAACTGTTATAATGATAAAAACCAGTATGGTATGGTGATTAGAGTGTTGGCCTAAGACCGGGGAGGTCAGAGTCCAACTCCCCATTTGGCTGTGAAGCTTGCTGGGTGACCTTGGGTCAGTGACAGCCATTCAGCCCTCCTTCCCGCCCTCCCTCCCAGAGTTGTTGTGAAGATAAAATGGAGAGGAGCAGAACCACGTATGCAACCTTGAACTCCTTGAAGGAATGGTAGGATACAGCCACAAAAATAAATAAATAAATAATAAGCAGGGCTTTTTTCCAGCCAGAACTGACTGGACCTCAGGTGAGTTCTGGCACCTCTCTCTCAGGTGGGTGCCATTGTCATTATAAGAGAAAAAGGGAGGCGTTCATAGTGAGTTTCAGCACCTCTTTTTCTACAAAAATAGCATCGTTGTTGTTGTTTAGTCGTTTAGTCGTGTCCGACTCTTCGTGACCCCATGGACCAGAGCACACCAGGCACTTCTGTCTTCCCCTGCCTCCCGCAGTTTGGTCAAACTCATGCTGGTAGCTTCGAGAACACTGTCCAACCATCTCGTCCTCTGTCGTCCCCTTCTCCTTGTGCCCTCCATCTTTCCCAACATCAGGGTCTTTTCCAGGGAGTCTTCTCTTCTCATGAGGTGGCCAAAGTATTGGAGCCTCAGCTTCACAATCTGTCCTTCCAGTGAGCACTCAGGGATGATTTCCTTAAGAATGGATAGGTTAGATCTTCTTGCAGTCCATGGGACTCTCAAGAGTCTCCTCCAGCACCATAATTCAAAAGCATCAATTCTTCGGCGATCAGCCTTCTTTATGGTCCAGCTCTCACGAGCACTAGTAATAAGTAAATTTGTTCCAAACGGAACCAAATAGTGTAAACTTGGCAAAAGAGGTGGGATGAACGAAACAAAAATGCTTTACCTGTCAAAGGTCAGGTTAAAGTGCCTTCTGTGCGTCCATGTGTAAACCAGTGGTTTCAACTGCACAAGACATTCTTGAACCGTCTTGGCGAGTTTCTAAATCTGCATTTCCTGAAGTCTTATTTTCCAGGAAGCCATCTTATTGTTACACTTCCCCTTTTGGACAGATGAAGCATGCCAGAAATGCTGCTGTGCTGAGCTACATATATACTTCACACACCCCTCTGCACGCAGCCAACCTCAATAATCTACTACATATTACACGCAGTAGGTATTTAGTGACCCAATCTAGGCAGTAAAATGCAAGATGTTTTAGATATAAAACCAGTGTAATTGAGCTGTAGAAACAGAAGGAAGGACCAAAGATGCAGTAGCGTTCATAAATATCAATCTTTTGCACAGGGCATTAGCAATCTGAGGGTCACATATTATTATTATTAACTGTTGTTGTTATTATTATTATTATTATTATTATTATTATTATTATTATTAAAGGAAGAACTTTACAAACATTGGTATTTTATATAGATACATAATATGTGGCCATTGTCCTGTGAAATCTCAGAAGTCGAAGAGGGCCAAGTAGAGTTCCTTACCATTATATATGGTAATGGCCATGACTTTATCTCAATTCACACCATAGCCCAGCCTTTTTCAACCTGGTGCCCCTGAAACCAGCCCCACCCAGCTCCCATTTTTGCCTCATTAACCCAATTCAATATCCCATAATGTAACGGACTAGGGAGCAAAACCCTCCACACTAATAATCCTGGCCATTTAAAAAAGCCAAAATGAGGCTACATGCATTTGTGAAATATGCTGTTATTTTTATTAGTCACTTTTGTACTCTGCTTCTTCAAGACTCTGGAAGATGAGGATTCAAATCGCAAATCAGCCATGAAGCTTGCTGGGTGGACTTGGGCCAATCACTCAGCTCAAACGACCTCACAGGGTGCTTGTGAGGATTAAATGGAGTGGGCTGGGTTGGGGAAACCATGTATGCCAACCTGAGCTCCTTGGAGGAAAGCTAATAATAAACACAAAGACTGAGGCAGCTCACAACATAAAAAAAAAAATCACAAGCTATTGTGCTATCAATAAGGTAACACAATTTAGTGTTGTGTTGTCAGAAGAAATGTGCTCATCAAGGGTTGTGGTGTCATGGTAAGGAGACATAATCTACATGTGGAAGGGTCTAGGCTGACTCCAGCTAAGACTGGGAAGGCATGTCTGAAACCCAGAGGAGTCGCTGCCTGTCAGTCTACACCAACCTTCACCAACCAGATGTTTTGGACTACAAGTCCATTCAGTTCTAGCCAGCACAGATGTTGGTGGAGACTGGGGCTGATGGAGGTTGTCCAAAACATATAGTGGCAGGGCTGGCTGCTGGCCTTGCCAAAGAAAAAGGATTCCAGGTTCCTGGATCGTGGAAGTGAAAGAAGCAAAGGCATATGGACTTGTCCTATCTTAATTGGAATTTGGGCTACTGGGCTAAGCTACTGGGATAAGCTCAATACACAGAACCCTAAATAAGACAACTGAATGGTAGTTATTGGTCTGATGTGAACGATTATTGGACTAAGGGAAGGGGGAGGTTTTGTTTATTTTTATATGTTCATTAGTGGGCCTGACTATTGCTTTGTTTATTATTAGAGTACAGTGGTACCTTGGTTTGCATATGTCTTGGTTTGCATACGTTTTGGATTACAAACACGGTAAACCTGGAAGTGTGTGTCCCGGTTTGCAACCTTTTTTTGGATTACGACCTTCTTTTTTGGATTACGAACCAAAAATTTTTGGAGGCCCCATTGGCGAAAGCACACCTTGGGTTATAACCTGCTTTGGTTTACAAACGGACCTCCGGAATGGATTATGGTTGTAAACCAAGGGTATCACTGTATGCTTTATTCAATGGATGTTATATGAAATCTTAATGTATTATATGATTCCACCACACCCACCCTTTTCCTGTTATGGTAATATGTATTGTATATATATTTTCTCTGTAAGTCACATGGAGACCTTTGGGGGTCTAATAAATCTAATAAACAAAATGAAAATGCTAAGATTAGAAGCTACTCCGACAAGCACCTACACAGACCCCGTAGAAAGAAAATACACTGGAACCTCGGTTTTCGAACGGAATCAGTTCCTGAAAACCATTCTACTTCCGAAACGTGTGAAAACCGAAAATTGAAAGCAGAAGCCTCAGTACAATAGGAAAACTAAAAATGGGAGCCGTGTGGCACATTCGGCTTCTGAAAATCGTTCAAAAACCGAAACAGTTTTTTGGTGTTCTAAAGCCAAAACGTTAGACTACGGAGGCGCAGGGGTATATAAAGTGGGGGGGCGGAGGGGGTGTGCCACCCCAGGTGCCACCTGGGGGGGGGTGACAAGACGGCCCCTGCCTCTCCCAAGGGCGCATGCAGTCAGTATGGGTGCCGCTCGCGCGCTGTCCACATGGGCGACCATACAGGCTGCCATACATGTGCACTCCGTACAGGATGCCATACATGTACATGCCCATGTGGCATCCCTTAAGGTTGCCGTGCAAGTGGCAGCCTGTACAGACAGTGCACAAGAGTGGCATCCCATATGGAGTGTGCAGGCTGCCGCGCATGCGCACTCCGTACGGGATGCTGCGTGTGTGCAGTCAGTACAGATGTTGCGCATGTGCCACCAGGCGGTTCGCCCCGCCCCCGGTGCCGGAGAGGGTTCCTCCGCCACTGCAGAGACGTTCGAAAACCGAGGTTCCACTGTAATAATATAATCATTTTATTTGTACCCCACCCATCTGACTGGGTTATCCCAGCCATTCTTGGCAGCTTCCAGCATATACAAAAACATAATGAAACATTAAACATGAAAAACTTCCCGATACAGGACTGCCTTCAGATGTCTTCTAAAGGTTGTATATTTACTTATAGTTACTTATCTCCTTGGTTTGGAGATCACAGGGCCATCCTTAACACATGTTGTGAGCTAGTTAATAAATTTCCAGAATGAGAAGCAGTCAAAGGGCAGTTCTGAGATGATCTGATAACAGGATTAGGAAGATCAGATATAGTGGGGAAGGTAGGTAATCAAGGTGGATAAAACTAAATGATTTAAAAAATAAAAAATCGGGGGGGGGGGTATTTAACTCAATTTTTTTTAAATTTTTAAATTTTTTTAAATTTAAATCTTACTGACTAGCGATTTAAATCATGATTTAAATTGATTAGATTTAAATCAAATCCACCCAGTAGGAAATGCAAAGGGACAACACATTCTGGCAAAAACAAGTGCCCAAAACATATAATGTTGCAGTCATAAGCATATTTATGTGGGAGTAAGCATCAGTGAGAGGGACGCGGGTGGCGCTGTGGGATAAACCACAGAGCCTAGGACTTGCCGATCAGAAGGTTGGCGGTTTGAATCCCCGCAATGAGGCGAGTTCCCGTTGCTTGGTCCCAGCTCCTGCCAACCTAACAGTTCGAAAGCATGTCCAAGTGCAAGTAGATAAATAGGTACCGCTCCAGCAGGAAGGTTAACGGCTCTCTGTGTGCTGCTCTGGTTCGCCAGAAGTGGCTTAGTCATGCTGGCCACATGACCCGGAAGCTGTACGCCAGCTCCCTCAGCCAATAAAGTGAGATGAGTGCCGCAACTCCAGAGTCATGTGCAACTGGACCTAATGGTCAGGGGTCCCTTTACCTTTAAGCATCAGTGAACACAGTGGAGCTTTGCCCTGAATAAACGTGCATTGTCAGGAACATTGCCAGCAGAGTGGTGGCAGTGAACACCTGAGGCTATACATGTGGGACACACACCCGAGTATGTGCATTGGATCACAACCTTATACAATTTGGCACATGGATTTAAATCTATTGAGCTCCTTTGGAGAGGGCATGCAACTGGGGAGCTGCCGAGGCCAAAATTATCAACTGCTTTCACACAGTAGCTATGTACAAATTAGACAAACAGGTATACATAACCCAAAATAAAATTCAACAAAGGGAAGACAGGAGCAGAACTGGCCAGTTCTCTCTGGACAGCTATTCTGATAAAACAAAGGTCATCCTTCTTCCCAGTACAAATCAGGCACAAAATGCATTCAACAATACAGTGTTTAATTGCACTTGGCAACTTTGCTAGGCCTTATTTGCAGCTTCAAAAGGAAGACCAATGAGGGGTCTGATGCAATTTATTGGGATCAGGTCACATCAACGTACACTGATCCCAGTAAGTTACATCAGGCACCCGACTGGAGAATGCAGTAAATGTGAGTGTGGCATTGAGGTTGCTAGGAAAGTGAGCCACTTTGCCCCTTTAGAAGGAAAACGCCTGGAAGAAGAGGTTCAAAATAGAAATTGTGTGTCAACAGAGCTATTCTAAAATACCAGCATAGAACATGGAAGATGGGAACATAGAAAGCTGCCACATACAGAGTCAAATCATTGGTCCATGCAGCTCTGCATGGTCTATACAGACTGGCAGTGGCTCTCTCGAGTTTCCAACTGGGGACATCCACAATCAGCTACTGTAGACTGAAACAGATCTTCTGCACACAACGTATGTGTTCTATGGCCATTCTGTCATGGACAAGGCCTATATATACCAGGTCAGAATTGTACTCCACCTAGCCAGGTATTGCCTGTCACTGATGACTCCAGATCTTTGGGCAGGTATTTCCTAAACCCAATCTTTTAAACTGGAGATGCCAGGGCTTTAACATGGGACATTCTGGAAGTAAAGTATGTACTCTACCCCTCTGCACAAGCTGTGATGTTGTGTGTGGGAAACTTAAAGGATTCCCCCTCCCCCAAGCATTCTATGTTCCCCATGGAAAATTTTCCATTGCATAAGTTCATTGGTAACAACGAATGGATGCCAACTGCAGATACGCTATTAGGCAAGCTTGGCAGCTTCCAGGTTTTTTGCTTTGTTTGCTGAATACAAGTAAAAGCACGCCAAGCTAGGTCACCCTTTAGGGCATTAGAAAATTTTCCCAGTGCAAACAGAACATTTTCCGATGCAAATTAGCCTGTTTCCCAGGTTGCATGGTGAGTCCCCCCCCCCCAGTGGAAATAAAGACTCATGACACAATTATTAAGGTTAATGGGCTAAATAAGGCCACAACTTAATTGGTTACAGGTGATGAGCGGTATTGGCTTAGGCATTGGACCTAACCGACTATATCCAGCTTCAGCCCGTCCACTAGAAGTCCGGGAAGGGTTAACCACCAGTAGGGGGAGTCCTGCTGATGCACATCAACTAGGAACTCCCCAGAGTCACCGTCCAGGGGCGTGCCTTAGGCCCTCACCTCCATAGGCTTCGGACAGGCTTCGGAATCCTTTATCAGACTACCCTTCAATAAGCGGGGCAGGTGATGGCGCTTCCTCCCCTCTTCCATCTACATAACAATACCAATACTAATGCCTAACCGCCAACACCAAGAAAGTTGTAACGATTTGCTACGAGGTAGGTGAAAACCAAATGGTCGGTGCCAATTTGCCAAGTGGAAAAATTCCTACCAGGCCCCTCAACGGCGACCAACCAAGGTCCATAGCAAGGTCAAAGACGAAAAAACCTTAAAGGGCGGGAGGGTGGAAACAGGAACAGCTGAACAGCTGAAGGTGGCAAAAGAGGGAGATCCCTGGCTGCGCCTGCATTAAATAAGGCAGACCACACTCCCAGAGCCAGCCAATTGGCCGGCCAGGGAGTGACGCAGCCGGGGATTCCCCCAATTGCGCGTGTTGGGGCCATGATGCCTGCAACCCCACCTCCTCTGTAGGGCGGAAGTGGCTAAACCCACATCGCTGAAATTGCGTGAACCCACAGTGTGTGGGTTCAAGCCTTAGATCCTTTCTGAAGTGTAGACATCTTCCCTGCAAATGGCAGGTGTTGTGAAGCTTCTAGATTGTTGACTAGGCAAGAGGAGAAGGCCTCACCAAAGAGTACTTTCTGCATACCAGAGTTTAGCCCCCAAAATCAGGGACCCTGAGCTGGAAAACACACTTCCAGATCTAGATTTGCATATAGCCTTCCCCTGATATTCTGTGGAATTTAATTGTATTTAGAGGAGACATGTGCATGATAGATTTTGCAACCATCATAGTTTGAGCAGCCAGATTTCTGTGGTTCATTCAAAAAAAGTTAGCTTAGGTGGCGCTGTGGTCTAAACCAGTGTTTCCCAACCACTGTTCCGCGGCACACGAGTGTGCCGCGAGATGTTGCCTGGTGTGCCGCGGGAAAAATTAAAAAATTCGAAAGATTTTTTTTTAAAAGTCAAATTTTCGATTGGGGCGCCGTCACTAGATGACCCCTGGGGTTCCCTCCCTCCCTCCCGCTCTGCGCCTCCCTCCTCCTCCTCCTCCTCCTCCTCCTCCTCCTCCGGGGAGGCCCTTCCTGGCTCTCGGCCAAGGCTTGGCGGCTGCCACTCACTCACTCGCTCGCCCACCCGTCCCTCCATCCCTGCACCCGGCCTCTCCCCCTCCGTCCCCGGCGCGGGGGCTGCCGGGATCCTTAGTCCCCTCGCCCTTGGCCTCCGCGCCCGCGCGGGGTGCGCGAACTACGTTTCCCAGCGTGGCCTGGCGGGCCGGGCGTTTTGTTTGAAGTGCTCTTCTCCCGGCCATGGAATGAGCGCAGCGGTGGCGGCCGGCCGGGCAGGGGCTCTTCCGCGCAGACCCCGCGCAGCCTGCCTGCGCCCCCGCGGAGATCGGGCGGCAGGATGGAGCCCGGGGATCCCCGCGGAGGCGGAGCGGCGGAGGCGGAGGCTGCCCCCCAGGTAGGGCTGCGTCGGGGGGGTTTATTTTTGCAATGCTGCATCCGCGCCGGAGGGGACGCATCGGACCGCGGGGAGACCCCTTGGCGGGCGTGCAAGGCAATGCATGCGTGCAGGCATTGCATGGAGTGCAGTGCAATGCAATGGCAACGCGGCGCCCTGCATGCATGCATGCAACTTCCACCGGTGCTCCGGACTTGGCAGGTGAGGGGGGTCCCCAGTGGGCGGCAGAGAGAGCCGGGAGGGCGAAGGGGAGCCGGGGGGGAGCAGCGCTGCTCCCCGAGCCGAGCCCAGGGGGAAACCGGCGTCGTTGCGCCGGGTGTTGGAAGCGGAGGCTGGCGGGGGCCCCTCACCTGCAAAACCTGGTCGCCTCTCATATATTTCGTGCATTGCATTCATCGCCCGCTTTCTCCTCCAAGGAGCTCCCGGGGGCGCGCGTGGTTCTCCCCGTGTTATCCTCGCAATAACAGCCCTGCGAGGTGGGTCAGGCGAGTGGCCCAAGGGAGCACCCAGGGATTGTCCTGGCCAGGTGGGGTGATTTGAACCCTGCTCTCTGCCCGGTCTTCGTCCTCATTTAGCCCCCACATGTGCGTGACTGTGCATGACTGAGGTTTTCCCCCCTCGTCTTGGCTATGGTGTGAGTCTGTGCTGTTAATTAATGGGGTTCTGCCTTCGGAGAAGATGAGCCAGCCCTCAAGGAGGTGATTATGTAATTTGCTAGCAATTCATGTCCCTCCCGGCCAGTGGCGTAGCGTGGGGGGTGCAAGGGGGGCAGGCCACACCGGGCGCAACATCTGGGGGGGCGCGCTCGCTGCCTCCGGAGTCGCCGAAGAGCCTCGGGCGCAGGCTGTAGCGGAGCCGCATGTCTCGCAGAACCGACGAGCTGTGCGCGCGTCCGGGCTGAAGGCGCCCGGCAGGCAGCGGCTCTCAGCGCTCGCCGCGGAGGACGCGCCAGGCAGCCCCTCCTCACAGCCCCGCCTCCGCCGCTGCTGCTGCAGCTGCTGGGCCGTTGCATTTTCCTCGCCTCTCTGCCCCCCTCCTCCTCCGGGCAAGCGGCGTCGTTTGGGCGGCAGCGCCAGCGGCAACTCGCAGGTTAGGGGTTAGGGGGGGCGCAAATTACTTGCCTTGCCCCGGGTTAGGGGGCGCAAATTACTTGCATTGCCCCGGGTGCTGACAACTCACGCTACGCCGCTGCTCCAGGCGTGACGCTGCGCGCTGACGTCACGGGGCTGTAATGGTGGTGTGCCTCGAGATTTTTTTCATGAAGCAAGTGTGCCTTTGCCCAAGAAAGGTTGGGAAACACTGGTCTAAACCACTGAGCCTCTTGGGCTTACCGATTGGAAGGTCGGCAGTTCAAATCCCCACAACAGAGTGAGCTCCTGTTGCTCTGTCCCAACTCCTGCCAACCTAGCAGTTCGAAAGCATACCAGTGTAAGTAGATAAATAGGTACTGCTGTGGTGGGAAAGTAAACGGCGTTTCTGTGCGCTCTGGCTTCAGTCACAGTGTTCCGTTGTGCCAGAAGTGGTTTAATCATGCTGGCCACATGACCCAGAAATCTGCCTATGGATAAACACCGGCTCCCTCAGCCTGAAAGCGAGATGAGTTAGAACTTTCTTTATGTATGCAACAACAGCAGCAAGAATACTTATTGCAAAGTATTGGAAGACACAAGATTTACCCACTCTAGAAGAATGGCAGATGAAGCTGATGGACTATATGGAATTGGCAGAAATGACTGGCAAAATCCGAGACCAGGGAGAAGAAATGGTGGAGGAAGATTGGAAGAAATTTAAAGACTATCTGCAGAAATACTGTAAAATTAATGAATGTTAAAATGATGTTGGACTGAAAAGAAGTGGTTTTGGTAACAAAGATACTGAAAAATGGATTTATCCTATTTTAAAATATTTTTCCCTTTTTTTCTTCTTTTTTCTATTTCCTTTTTTCTCTTTTTCTAGGTTGTCTTTTTGTCAACTTTCTTGTTAGCTTGTGTTTGTTAGTTTTTGGTTTGTTTTTTCTTTATGTGTAATTTTTTGTATAATCTCAATAAATATTCTTTAAAAAGGGGGGGGGGAGAAAGCGAGATGAGTGCCACAACCCCATAGTCACCTTTGACTGGACTTAATCATCCATGGGTCCTTTACCTTTACCTAGGTGATAAATATATGGTGTTGAGTTGAACCATTTCTTATGGTTCAGTTCAGTGGTTCCCAAACTTCCCCCTGCCATGGGCTAATGGAAAATAATGGTGGCCAACTTGGTGCTTTTTTCCTGCTTGTTGCAGCAATTGCAATTTCATGAGATTCAGATTGTAATGCAACACAATACAACATAAAAGTTAGAAGCAATTAAAATGCAATTAAAAAATCAACATAACTATTCAATGCAATTGATGTGCTGTCTCCCATCTTCAACCACAAATCCACAGACATGCCACGGACCACCTGAATTAAGTTCACTGATGGTCCATGGAGCACAGTTTGGGGACCCCTGATCTAGTTGGATGGTGCAATGACAAGAGAAGTAAATGATTGAGGGTAGGCATATCACCAGACTCTATCAAGTCTCTTCATTACATATGATACCAGAGACAAACACTGATCTTAGAGAACCCTCCACATTGACAGTATTTGAGAGTCAGTCAGAGAGCAAAGCCTCATGTACAAGACTTGGCATATAACTATAGATGATACGATGGAAAGAGAAAGCAGCAGTGCCACTAATTACATGGAATTAACATGGCACACTTTTAAAATTATTGCTTGTCTCTGAACATATTGCTAAGTCCATCTATGACTCATTCGCAGTGTTTACATGTGCTGTTGAAACTGACTTGTGAAATAACGTGTTTGTGGTTGTTCCCTAGAACTTCTCTGGGTTGCATGAGTTGCCTCTGAATATTGGCCAACATCTCTTCACACATACCTCTCAGGTCTCATCAAACACAACGTGCCTTAAGCCAATTCAGTTTCATCTCCTTTTCTAGCCTACTTTGGTCATTATCTGCCTTGCAGAGCAATGCTATATACCTCTTCTGGTTCAGAAATCCCACTCTGGCAACCATAAAATCAGAGTATTTTTAGATATGTTTTACTCATGACCTTTCCTGGCAATGTATGCATGTGTATATAAACACACACACACACACACACACACACACACACACACACAATTTCCAGTCAAATGTGCCCATTTTCACCCCTGCATGCTAGTCTCACATTGTGCATTACTGCTAAGGTGACCATGTATTCTACATTACAGAGGAAAATACCTCATTTGAAGGTGTCCTCTCTTTGAAGGGCTGCCTAACCAACGTGTGGTTTAAAGATATAAGACCCTAAGAAGAGAGGACAGCAGGGGTCTTGAAGTATATTTTATGATGTAAATTGCAGTCAAAAGTGTTCTATACATACATCAGTTAATGAATGATGGGGTGGCAAGGCTAGCATGTGAGCGCTTGTCTGGTATGATTCTAGTTGTTGATTTAGTGGACAATATTTTTTAAAGCCAGAATCTTAATCTGTGATGGATGGTCAGTTCAACAGACAAAATAAACAAAATATAACCATAGATGGAAAATTAAGCCCCAAATGGCTATCTCCTACTTCACAGGAAAATGGCTGAGACCAGGAAGATGATTGTCAGCAAAGTTTCATAGAATTGTAGGGTTGGAAGGGACCACGAGGGTCATCTAGTCCAATCTCCTGCAATGCAGGAATCTTGTACCCAACTTGGAGCTCAATATGTTTAGTGTTTCCTTATTTGGTCAGTTCTGCCATTTCTACCCACTGACAAAAAAGAAACAGAAGTCGGCATAGATGGGAAGTTCAGTCCAAAAGCAGCTGCAGAGATCAACCCTCAGTTAAAGCATTATCGGGAGATACTTGCTGCTCTACAGAAAAGTCACTGAGGCCAAGATGATGTCACTGCAGTTTCTAAGAAGATTTTAAAGATTTCCTCATTTTAGAAACAACAGAATAGCCACTTTCAATTCAGCTTAGCAAACTAATGAACATTTGTGTCCAAAAGCAATTGTGCGATGCACCCATGGATATAAAAGAAGTCTAAACAGTGAGACCAGAAGTCCAAAAAAATACAGCGTGGGACATTTCTATGCAAAGCTAAGCACAGTAACTGCTTACAGAAGCAATAATTGGTGGTAACGCAATCCACCAAGAAAAAAACCCTGGTCTTGATTGAGCCCTAATCTTTATCCTGAGATTCCTTACACTGAATGCATTAAATCCTCTTAACAGCTTGTGAGCTGTTTAAAGATATTTGTTTCTATAAACCATTTAAGTTGACCCTCTGAAGATGGTACGCATACCACAAGAGGTGAACACTCTCACAACGAATTCTGTGTGACACCTTCAAGACTGATGGATTTATTGTTGTGTAAATGTCTATGGATTAGAGCCCAAGTCTTTTTAGTCATTAAGGTGTCCTAAGACTTCTGTTTCTATTGCCTTTTATGAGCAGATGTTGGAAATTCCTGTTTTCCAAATTACTTACAAGCGCTCCAAGACAACTACAACTGGTGGCTTTACACAAGCAAATACCTGTGATGTTAAATTACATTACCATTATTTGCTTGTGTACATGACATCTTCTTAAAAGCTTTCCCCACGCAAACATGTTCAATCCTTTTTTGAAGGCTGGAATAAATATATGAGAAATAAAAGCATAAATAAAATGCTCTCTCAGCTCATACAAAGGACACAAGTGTCCAGACTCATAAATGCCTAATTATATAGTAACTCCCTCTTCATTCCTAAGATCACTTAAATACAGTCTTTATTTCGCTCTGGCTTTTACAACTCCACATTCCCATAGTATCTCCTGGTTAGCTTTGTTCCTCCAGAAAAATAGAGAGCAATTTCTGCCCCCTGTGTAATAAAGCCAGTCTGCCATTAGTTGAAGCAGGGTTGCAGTGAGATCATAGAATTGCAGAGTTGCAAGGGACTCTGAGGATCATTTAGCCCAACCCTCTACAGTGCAGGAAGATGCAGCTGTCCCATATGGAGATTGAACGTGCAACCTTGGCATTATCAGCACCATGCTCTAACCAGTTCCGCTATTCAGATAAAACATAGTCTGTGGCTTCTAAATTCTGGGCGCTTCCAGACTGTTGGTATTAACAGGTGGGATTCAATCACAAACCAACTAGTTCAGGTTGCACAGTTTTAGACGATCTGGAGATCTTGTGCAACAAATCTGCTTCCCCGAAAGCTCAGACCTTTTGCGAGAAGGGATGGGGAAATGCATTAGAAAGTGGGAGATAACACTTGTTTTGACACAACATCAAACCTCACAAATAAATCAGGGTGAATGCTTATTAAATAGCCTAATCTCATTAAGTCGCCTAATCTCCTTGCAAACAAATCAGGATGAATGAGGCCTCCTGGAAACTCCCTCTGTGTTCTTTTATGTATACAACTGAAAATACGGTACAGGGAGAAACCACCTTGTGTTTTTCAGCATGGAAAACCAACGTCAGACTCTGCCCCCTGCCCCCACACAGTTGCTCAAAGAAAACCAAAAGTGTCGTGAATAACTGCTGAATCTTAGGAACTTCTGACCCACAGACTTTTATTCCCTTTCTCTTTTCACAAGAAATCACATAATCACATGCTCATTTATGGCAGAGAGAGAGGGGGAAAGAAACCTTAATGTCTGAGACAGTTTAGCATCTCAGTGAGAACTATATTTTAGTTTTACAAGGCACAATGTCTCTCGTGTACATTTTTCCGGCTGGCTACATGGCAAATGTAACTTATTTAAGACTCGGGACATCAGCACAAGGGAAGAAGATCTGATGGTGAAGAACACACATACACACTGCACCTTTAGGGACACTGTTTGTGTGGCTTTAGCTGTTAGTGCTACACTTCTTTAGGGGTTTATTTATCCAGGCAAACACAAGAAGAGCCCAGCTGCTGAATTGGAACAAAGGTCTAGCTAGTCCAGGGGTCAGCAACCTAAGATCCATGGGCCAGAAGCGGCCCGCGGAGGACGTTTGACCGGCCAATGAGCCACCCCCGAACTGAGCCACCCGCTCGCGTGCTGTGCTAAACCAGTGCGGTGCAGAGACTCACTTCCACAGCGCTGGAAATTGCATCTGTGCATGCACAGATGCCCAAAATCATGGGCGGGTGCGCTCACGCAGGCTCACAGTCCGGCCCACAGAGGGATCTCCGTGGGACCGATCCGGCCTAGGGAAGATAAACCTTGCTGACCCCTGCGCTAGTCCTATGACAAGACCACAATCAGGACAATTATTATCCCTCACTGTTGCCTCTCAGCAATTGGTATGAAGGGTATTTAGAGGCTGCAGAACATTGGGGGGGAGGAGTGATTTACAGTCACACAGGAATGACTTAATTCAAAATGACAGTCCACATCTCCCTACCATGGTTTGGAGATCAGGAGTGTGCCACAAACTCCTATACCCTCACACCACATCCTACCCTGCTCTTGTGCTCAGATTTCCCTTTCTCTTCCATAGTTATCTAGAACCATAGTTTAGTATTCTGTCTCTATCAGGCAAACCATGGTTAAAGCCAATAGCCTCCTATCTATACCTTGAAAATAGAATTTCAGGTGGGTTTGAAAACAATTGCTGTAGGCAGTCCTGGTTAGCTCAAACCGTAGTTATCCTAGATGCAAATGTAACATTAACAGTGGCTATGGCCAACCATGGGGATAGACTATAGCTTGATGGTAGACTACATGCTTTGTATACAGAAGGTTCTAGATTTGATCTTAACATTTCTGGTTAAAAATAAATAAATCAGGTAGTCAGCAATATGAAAAACCCTGGAGACCTGTTGACAGAGTACACAATATTTCTGAAAATGGACCAATAGCCGGAAATGGTACAAAGCTGCTCTCTGTGTTCATGGGAGATAAGTATTCACATGGGAGACTGGAGAGCAGAAACCCAAACTATGGACTGGAGATAGGTAACAGTGGTTGTTACTCAGCTGTTGAAGGAGATCCAAAAGTTTTCTCATCAAGTAGCACATCTCTTGTAGAGAAACTGCATTCTCGCAGCATCAAACAAGAATGTTTCGTCATGTTATCTGAAGCAAGTGTGCTTAGCTCTAAATACTTTATATAATTGGTCTGTAGGCTGAATACACAATTAAACCAGCTGACTGAATATTTTGTCACTGAGGGAAAGCAGTATGGGATTCTAGGAGTCTTATCCTGTTGGATAACGCTGCAATATTGCTGATAACCAGTGACACAGCATTGTTTCATTTAAAGAACAATTGAAGGACTTCTTTTGAGGCTGAATGCACAGGAACCTGCACTGCAAAAGATGGTTCTTGAAGGAGTTTCACGTAAATAAGTATCCCTAACTGAACACTTTCTCTCATCCCTTGCCCTTTCATAGAACTGTAGAGTTGGAAGGGACCTTGGCGTCATCTAGTCCAATCTCCTGCAATCCAGGAATCTTTTGCCCAACATGGGGCTTGAACCCAAGGCCCTGCAATTAAGAAGGAGGAAGAGGAGGGGTTTGGACTTGATATCCCACCTTTCACTCCCCTTCAGGAGTCTCAAAACGGCTAACAATCTCCTTTCCCTTCCTCCCCCACAACAAACACACTGTGAGGTGAGTGAAGCCGAGAGATCATGCATTTTTAAATTCAAGGCTCAGAGCTTCAACTTCCAGCACAGAAACACACCTGCCCTGTTTACTTCCAAAAGTGGGGAGGGCAGCAGACAGGAGTGTCAGCTTGCAATACAACTGTTCCTGTCCGCCTAGCCTACTGCACGGCGTTATCATATGAGCTAGCACTAAAGAAATAAAGCAGACAAGGGTCAGCAGGAAAGGTACCTCTGGTGTCATAACATCAGCTTGATAATGTCAGCAGGCTTTCTCAGCCTTCTCAGAGCTTCCCTGGGAATGGAGGGTTCCTCTGTCTGCTGGAATTACGCACAGCTACTTGTTCTCACCCTAGATTCTGAAGCTCCTCTTCTACAACACTGTGCCCCAAGTGGCAGCGCTGATCCTGCTGGTAGCTCATCCTCCTTTCTTCCATCTCGGCTATGCCCATCCGTAGCACCTGTTGCAGCTCCTCTTCAGGGTACCACTGGCCAGAGGAAGAAAGAGGTGGGAGGCAGGGAACAAATGGGCACCCTTTTGCTTGGGCTTCTGCCTCCCTTCTGTGGACAACAGGAAATCTCTACAACGCAAGCAAGCAAGCATGCAAGAGGTTTCTGCTGCTGCTTCTGCTGCTGCTTGGAGTGAATGAGGAAGTGAAAAATGAGTCCCTCCCTGCTTACACCAAAGTGCCCTCCCTTGCCTCTCCAGTTCAGGCATTGGAGAAT
Source organism: Podarcis bocagei (assembly GCF_964188305.1). NCBI lineage: Eukaryota > Metazoa > Chordata > Lepidosauria > Squamata > Lacertidae > Podarcis > Podarcis bocagei. The sequence continues at coordinate 59,316,364 of NC_138134.1, forward strand.
GCCGCCTGGGCTGTTCCGCCTCTCCTGCTGTCATCACTCACTACAATGCTGGGAATGTGTATATACGGAACTAGCATTGCCTGAGCAAGTATTTGTCTCCAAGATTGTGCGTGTGCACATGCATGTGTGAAAGAGAACATTTGCCGCTTTGCATAGCCATTTGTGCCTCCCTGCATGTATGATTTTGCTAATAATAATAATAATAATAATAATAATAATAATAATAATAATTTATTATTTATAGCCCGCCCATCTGGATGGGTTTCCCCAGTCACTCTGGGTGGTTTCCAACAAAACACTAAAATACAATAACCTATTAAACATTAAAAGCTTCCCTAAACAGGGCTGCCTTCAGATGTCTTCTATTGAAGAGTCCTGGAAGGTAAAATGTCGGCCTGGATTTTGTTTGTTTGTTTGACATCATAATATGTGCACACAGTGAAGTAATTGCCTGATGGTGTCAACATACACCCTGTCTCACTCAGCGCTCTACTCAGACCATATTCCCAGGGTTCTGCAACTTGGATGTCACCCTGGGAGCAAAGCAGCTTGAAGCTTTCTTAAAGGTTTCTTTTGCACTATTGTGGAGAACTGTCTGGAGCCAGGTTGGCCAATGAGATGCCCTCCCGTGCCCTGAACCCCTGACCTGCCTGGCAGCAAGTCACCATGCCAAAGTTCAAAGTCCGAGGGCAAATCCACACAAGTCCAAAAGTCAGGAAATGCAGTTCAGGGTCAATCCAAATAGCCAAATCTGAAGTCTAGTAGTCAGGATACAGTCCAGAGTCAAACCCAAAGCACAGTCCCATAGAGGTCCAGGAGCACCCAAGCCAAAGTTCATCAACATCAGCAGTTGAGCAGACCCAGCAGCTGAGCTCTGCTTCCCTTTTGTACTTTGCATGTTGACTGCAGCACCTGGGCTTGATGAGGCATGTGGCCCTCACCTGCTCCAAGCCTACTCCAGTTGAGGAATCAAACCCCTCCTCCCAGAGCTAACGAGTCCCACCTGGCCAACTAAGGAGCTGGGTTGTGGGCCCCTGCCTGCCTCAGCCTCCTAGAGTGCCCTTGCCACTGTTCTCTACACCTCAGTGCCCACCATGTTCATGCATACAGGGGCCCCTCCAATGATGGGTCCTTCTGCTGCTCTGGTTCCTGTGCATTGACCCCCATCCCCTCACCATACTCTGTCACCATGTATTTCTTTCTCCATCCCCTGCTTGCCCCAGTGTGTCCTAGTTCTGGTGACATCTCTTGCTGGGTCATCTCTCTTCATCCTTCCCATCACCCTGCCAGTCCATGACATCTGGATGTTGAGCTGCAGCTTCCATCATCCCTGATCATTGGCCATGTTTGATGGAGCTGATGGAAATTATAGTCCAATAACATCTGGAGGACACAACTTTGGCTATCTCTGGCCTAGAGCGCTAGGCTTGGATCAGGGAAAACCAAGATTTAAACCTATGCACAGCCTTAAAGACCATGTGGATAGCCTCAGACAAGCCATAATCTTCCCACCTAGTCTACCTTGCAGGGTTGTTTTGAGGATAAAAAGAGACGAGCTTAAGAGTGCCAGCATGAAACCATGGAAGAACAATGGGATGAAAATGCAGTAATTCAAGGAAATTGACTTTTTTGTGAGGCTCTTTTTTGGTGAGACCAAAATAGCCAGTAGGGATGCTTCTAGACTGAGAAAATTTGGGGTGTGCCAGGCATGCTGATTCAGCAACCAGGCACACCACATGAGGATCAAACAGCTCAAACAACAAACTAAAGTGGCACAGCAGGTAAGAACGACTCTAGTAAATGAAAGTGGCACATTCCTCCCTGCCAACTTGGAATTTGTGTTCCCTGAGGTAGCTTCATCTTTCACTTCTAAATTAGCACTTTAACTTTCTTAAAAGGAATGAGGAACAAGCCATAAAGTTTCCGTCTGCCAAGATGAGGCCTCATTAGCAGATAGTCTCCTATTAGAGTGGCTGGCCTGGATTGGCGCTGTTTAAACCAGTTGATGCCACAATGTTAGGTAAGCACGCACTGTCTCTTAGACTGCTGCCCACACTTCATCTTGGCTTTCTGCCTTGGCTTTCTCTTCTGCTTTTGAGCTCAGTTTTTATCCTCTTGTGACCTGTAGCTCTGGTAGGCACCACTCTTGTTACAGTCAACACACACAGTGTGCTCCCTCAGGTGAGCTGCTAATTAAGCATTGGTCCTCATTTCCTTAAAAGCAGAGGTTCTCAAACTGGGCCACGCTTTCAGAATAAAAATTTCCAATATGTGCTTGGATCTCACCTGCAAAATACTGATGGTCTGGAGTAGACACACACAAACACCTGTCTTAAACAGTGTCAAACATAACCCACCACCAAATCACAGGCAGTCTGCAGTTTAAAACAATCCAATTCCATCTCGCTTTTCTAGAGTTTTCAGGGGGTTTGTACGGGTTTTGTTTGTTTGTTTCTGTTTATTTTATGTGATTTAATTCTGCTTGTGAGGTCAGATTTCTGCCTTCAAATGTCCTGTGATAGACAAACAAACAAACAAACAAACAAAGCACCAAAGTGAACTCATAAAAGATGATGTGTTTTGAAGTCTGCTAGCTTTATCCTCTTTTAGGCAGCATGGTAAAGCAGGTCTGATTCACCAGTCAAATTTTGTGTATTGGATGTTCCAGTCTCCAAGTGGTAAGAAATTTCAGGGGCACCAACACATACCTGGTTTGGAATGAAGGTCCTTGGAATGCAGGTCTCTGGAGATGGTGGTGTCATCGTTATTTATTATTTTATTTACACATAAGTGCATGCTGAACATAAGATGAAACTACTCACAGCATTAACACACTGACAGAGATTGTTCCCCATTAGGTTTCCAGGGGATCTCCAAAGCCATAGTTTTGGATTCAGTGTGTTATGTACTGAGTTGAATAGGATCCAAACTGAAGCAGTCTGATTGGTCCTAGAACAATAGGATCCAAATTGCAGCAGTCTGATTAGTCCTAGAACAATAGGATTCAGAATGCAGCAGTCTGATTGGTCCTAGAACAATGCAGCAGTATGATTGGTTGGCAGGAACCACCCAATCCTGCTCCAGATAGAAGTGAATCCACAACCTGATTGGCTTACAGTAGAATTCCGGAATTAGCCAATCATGTGCAGCCCATTGTGTAAATAATGTATATAAAGCAGATACTGTGAGGGGACATTCATTCATTCCTCCTCACCACTATGAGCTGAATAAAGAGCATGAAATCACTTTGCGACTCTGAGTATATTTCACTGGCGACGAAGGTGGGATCCCGCTGAGCTGACTGCCACACACAGCACCGCAGCACCGCCACCTGCCGCACCGCTGCCTCGCACCGTGTATCCAGGCTTCAGCTCCGGGACACAAGGAACTCAGAATGGCAACCGACAGCAGCTTCTCACCGTTCAACCCAGCATCTGGAGACTGGGAAGCGTATGCCTCCCGTTTCACCTTCCTCCTAGAAGCCAAAGGGGTCACCGACGAAGAAGACGCCAAGAAGAGGGCGATATTCTTCAGCGTCTGCGGAGAGGAGACGTTTGAAATTGCCCGGGCTCTACTTGCGCCTGAAGACGTCGCTACTGTTCCATACAAAACAATAATGGAACAGCTGAAGGGGCACTTTTCGCCACAGCCCTCAGTGGTGGCTCGTCGAAATGCCTTCTACGCAAAGCGACAAGCCCCTGGGGAAACCATAACTGGGTTTGTGACCTCTCTCCGCCAAGCCGCCCGGTTCTGCAACTTCTCAGAGCTGGAGAACATGCTTCGTGACCACCTCGTCGGTGGCCTGAAGGATGAGAAGCTGCAACGACGCCTCTACGCTAAGAAGGACCTAACGTTCCAGGTCGCTCTGGAGGAGGCCCTGGCAACGGAAGCTGCCGAGAGGTCGACGCAAGAGGCACAGCCGAGCCTGCCATCCCAACCGAGGGTCCACCACGAAGACCTCACCGACGACTCAGGATCTGACAGGGAGGAGGTGCACCGAGTACAGCAGCGCACTCAAGCAGCGCACAGACCACAGCTGCCTCGACGAGAAGGAGGAAACTGCGCAAGCTGCGGGGAGAGTCACGAGAGGAGGACCTGCCGTTTCCGCAACGCAGAGTGCAGGCAGTGCAGAAAATTGGGACACATTGCCCGGGTGTGTCGGGCTCGGCTCACCCGACACCAGGCATCAGATGACCAACCCAAGAGCCCCAGGTCCCGGGGCCCAACGCACCAAGGCAACTCGACGGAGCTCACGGACTGCCAGGTATACCAGTTGCCCCACCCCAACGTAGAGAAAATTTATGTAGAGGTACAGATAGAGGGGGCCCCATGCCGCATGGAGCTTGACACGGGTTCAACTCTATCCATAATCTCGGCAAGAACCTTAAGGAAACTGTGTCCTACTGGGGGTCCCAAACTCAGGCCGACCCCATTCACCCTACGGGACTTCCAGAAACGTAAGGTCCCCACAATGGGGGTGGGGACCTTCAGGGTGCAATACCGAGGGCGGACGCGGCAACTGGACTTGCTTGTGGTCAAGGGCCCCTACATTAGCTTACTGGGATTGGCATGGTTTGGACCACTGGGGCTAGCTGTAACCGGGGTGAACCACACTAGCTTACAAGTGGACGTGGACGCCATATGCAAGGAATTTCCAGGGGTTTTCGATGGGAATTTGGGACAGTATACGGGCCCCCCCATTGCGCTACAGCTTGACCCCGCAGTACGACCAGTCAGGCTCAAGGCCTGCCGAGTCCCGTTCGCCTTGAAACCCCGTATAGACGAGGAATTGGACCGACTCGTGGAGCAAGGAGTGCTGGAGCCGGTGCCTAATGCCCCCTGGGAAACCCCAATCGTCACTCCCGTCAAGCCTAATGGTTCGCTCCGTATCTGTGCAGACTACAAATGTACCATAAACAAGGCCCTCACGGCCCACGCATACCCAGTGCCAGTGGTCAGCCATGTCCTTGCCACCCTGGCTGGGTCGAAAATTTTTGGCAAGCTGGACTTGGCCCAAGCATATCAACAGCTGCCAGTAGATGAGGCCACAGCAGAGGCACAGACGATTGTGACGCACAGAGGAGCGTTCAGGGTAAAGCGGCTGCAATTCGGGGTCAGCGTGGCACCAGGCATATTCCAGAATCTAATGGACTCTCTCCTTAAAGGGATTCCAGGCGTCACCCCCTTCTTCGATGATGTGTTGATTGCCGGGCCCACACCAGTTTGAGGACCGCCTCCGCACCGTTCTGCACCGTTTCCAGACGGCGGGTCTCAAGGTGAAGCGGGAAAAATGTCTACTAGGAGTGCCTCAGGTGGACTTTCTGGGATTTATGGTGGATGCAGAAGGGGTCCACCCGACTGGGGACAACGTACGGGCCATTTGTGATGCCCCAGCGCCCAAGAGCAAGACTGAACTTCAGGCCTTCTTGGGACTATTGAACTTTTACCATTCCTTCCTTCCCCATAAGGCGGCGGTAGCGGAGCCCCTACACAGACTCCTGGACAAGCGGGCCCCTTGGGTGTGGGGCCAGCGCCAGGAGGCCGCATTCCAGGCAGTCAAGGACTTGCTTGTCTCAAACTCTGTCTTGGCACATTTCGACGAGAAGCTGCCGGTGGTGCTAGCATGCGACGCCTCACCCTATGGCATTGGCGCTGTCCTGGGGCACCAACTCCCGGATGGAAGAGAGGTACCGGTGGTGTACTTTTCCCAGACACTCAACGCAACCGAGCGGAACTACTCGCAAATCGACAAGGAGGGTCTGGCAATCGTGAAGGTAGTAAAAAAATTCCATGATTTCTTGTACGGGCGGCCCTTCACCGTGGTGACTGACCACAAGCCGTTGCTTGGCTTGTTTGCTCCCGAAAAGCAGACCCCCCAAGTGCTGTCTCCTCGCGTCCTCAGGTGGTCAATTTTCCTTGCCAGCTACCAGTATGCACTGATTCACCGACCTGGGAAGGCGATGGGCCATGCGGACGCCCTCAGCAGGCTACCACTACCAGAAACAGGCCCCGACCCAGCACCTGCACAAGAGGTTATGAGCCTGGAGCTGCTTCCCGACCGCCCCATTCAGGCACAAGAAGTTGCACACCATTCCAAGAAAGATAGGGTCATCTCCCGGGTCCTGGACTGGGTGTGGAGGGGATGGCCCAGCAACAGCCCCGGGCCAGAATTCGCCAGCTACACAACCCGCAAACATGAACTGTCGGCCCACAAGGGGTGCCTGTTATGGGGAAGCAGAGTCGTTATTCCCCAGCCCCTCCGCAAAAGGGTCCTCACAGCCCTACACGAGACACATCCAGGGGTAGTAAGAATGAAGGCCCTTGCCAGGAGTTATGTGTGGTGGCCAGGGATCGACGGAGAGATAGAGGCCTGGGTCAAACGCTGCCAGGCCTGCCAAGAATCCCGCCCAGATCCCCCAAGGGCCCCAGTCCAGTCCTGGGAGTCCGCCTGAGCACCATGGTCACGCCTGCATGTGGATTTCGCTGGCCCCTTTCAGGGGAAAACATTCTTCATAGTGGTGGACTCCTACACCAAATGGCTGGAAGTCGCACTGGTACCGTCCACTTCCACGTCCGCAGCCATCCGGGTACTACGCAGGCTGTTTGCAACCCATGGGCTCCCTGACACTCTCGTCTCAGACAACGGGACTGCATTTACGTCAGGAGAATTCCAAACCTTCACAGCGCAGAACGCCATCCGCCACATCCGTTCGGCGCCATTCCACCCTGCCACCAATGGCCAAGCAGAACGCATGGTGCGGACCACCAAGGACACCCTCCGCCGCATGACGCAAGGGGACTGGGAGTACCGCCTTGCCACATTCCTTCTAGCACAGCACAGCACAGCACCCCCAGCTCAACGACTGGCCGGAGCCCCGCTGAACTACTAATGGGTCGGCGCCTTGCAATCAGATTGGACCGCCTTCACCCCGATAGAGCTCAGGATGAGGTAGTGGTGGGGGAAGGCAGGAACCCCCGGACCTTCAAGGCCCAGGACCCAGTGTACGCAAAGAATTTTGGGGCAGGCCCAGCATGGGTACCCGCCACAGTCACCAGGGTCACTGGCCCCATGTCGTACGAGGTGCTAACGGATGGAGGGCAATGCTGGCGTCGCCACTGCGACCAGATACGGCGACGATTCCCGGGAGAAACCCAGGAGGAGGACAGGTCAGAGGAGTCCCAAGGGAACAGCGGGGCAGTGAGGCCCATAGAGCAGGAGGGGCCAGCAGGAGAGGCAGAATCAGTAAATACAGAGAGGACCCGTGAGGCCGAAAGGACACCGGAACCAGAACCATGACTGAGCGAGCCGGTTGCACCAGACCAAACAGCCCCATCACAGCCAGCATCCTTGGAACACGAGCCAGAACCTGGAGCCCGGACCAGGGAACACCCCAGGCCGCAACGCACACGTAGGCCGCCGGCATACCTTGAGGACTATGAATGCGACCTCCTGGGCAGGACTGGAACTTAGAGGGGAGGGGTGTTATGTACTGAGTTGAATAGGATCCAAACTGAAGCAGTCTGATTGGTCCTAGAACAATAGGATCCAAATTGCAGCAGTCTGATTAGTCCTAGAACAATAGGATTCAGAATGCAGCAGTCTGATTGGTCCTAGAACAATGCAGCAGTATGATTGGTTGGCAGGAACCACCCAATCCTGCTCCAGATAGAAGTGAATCCACAACCTGATTGGCTTACAGTAGAATTCCGGAATTAGCCAATCATGTGCAGCCCATTGTGTAAATAATGTATATAAAGCAGATACTGTGAGGGGACATTCATTCATTCCTCCTCACCACTATGAGCTGAATAAAGAGCATGAAATCACTTTGCGACTCTGAGTATATTTCACAGTGCAAAGATCAAGTCCAGATTAGTAGCTCTTCCCAGCCCAGTGGCGTAGCAAGGTAAGGTGGTACCCGGTGCTGAAAATTTCTTGTCACCCCCCTCTACATTGAAATTATTAAAAGAGAACATAAGATACAGTTGCAAGTGTTATTTTCTGGTTTATTTACTTAACATTGTGAGCATAAGCACTTAAACTCTTTCTTTCGTTATGGGAATTCCTTATGAATGAATTTTTTTACTTAATTTCACTATTTTCCAGCTTTGGCTTAACATACAAATACAAACAAATAGCATATATCATAACATTTACGTTACTTACCAAGCTCAATATCATAGAGTAGAGGATGATCACAATGAATCAATGAACTAAAAAATGTTACAAAAATAAACTCAGCACGACACTTATAAGCTTCAGTAATAATGCACAACTAACTCAACAGAATGACGTGGGGTGACTGACAGGCATGGCAGCGGATAGGATTGGTTGCGGGTTGAGTGATGATGAATCACCGGTTGTTTACGTCTTGCTTGAGTACAAACTGCAGAGACAGACTTCAGTGAATTGGCAGACAGAAACACCCCCTCCCTTTTCTTATCCACACGCTCTCCACTACACAGCGTCGAGTTCAGCCGCGTTTTGTTGTGTTTGTTGACTGAACTAAAAAAATTCAATACATATTATGTTGGCTTGTTGAGGTAAATTAATTGTCACATGAAGTTATTAAACTCATTTTAAATAATATTATTTTTCCCCAAAAAAAGTGTCATGAGCCCCCCCCCAAAAAAATATTGTAAAAACACATGTTTTGCCATTTTGTCACCAGAGCCGTAGCTAGGTGATCTTGCGTCCCTAGCAGAACTGTCCAGATTGCGCCCCCTAGTCAAGGCCACCACCCCCTGCTCCGGAAGTCCTCCTGACGGCACCAGCCCTTCCTTCTTTCTCTCTCCCCCCTCACCTTCCTCACAGAACTACCCCCCTTTCCTCTCTCAGCAACACCAACACAAAAATATGTGCGTGAGGAAAAGTCTCTCACCCCAAAAAAACTTTGTCAGGGGGAGAGAGAGGGGGGAAGTGGGGGAAGAGAGAAGGAGGGAAAATAAAGGTTTGCTGAGGGGTCAAGAGGTGAGGAATTTGAGTCTGGTCCTTCCACTGGTTGGGGAGAAGGATGGGGGAGGCTGTCCCCCATCTGAGAACACAATGGCTCTTCCCTCCTCCTCCTTCGCTGTCCCCTCCTGCCACTACTGTACCTCAGAGCAGCTTGTTATTGGTCCTGGAGAAGGCAGAGAGGTGGTGGGGAGAGGAAACGGGACACTTTTCTCCCCCCCCCCTTTTCCTTGGGAAAAGCCAGGAGACCCAACAACGCCCAAACCGAGACTAGGGAAACTTTTATTCTTAGGAGAGTGAAGCAGCGCACCTGGTGAACGCCACAGGAACATGCTGTCCTGCCGCCACGCTGCTCCTGCCTCAGCTTCTTGGCTTCCTTATCAGCTCAAGGCATCCAGACGCCGCTGGAGAGAAAGACGGAGGGAGATGGAAATGGAGGAGCCTGCCATCCCGGCAAGAAGCGAGAGCGCTCCACAAAGAGGAGAGCAAACTTGGGTCACATATGAGGGCGCCCCTGGCGGGGACCTTCCTCACCACCTCCTAGCTATGGCCATGTTTGTCACCCCCCTCAGTGATGACACCCGTGGCAGCCCACACCCACCCCTTCCTATGCCATTGTCCCAGCCTAGTCCAAGACTAGGCTGGCCCCAGGTCTATTGTTCTCCTGACATCATCCCCAGCTGGAAGTGAAGGGGAAAACCTGCCTTGCCCCTTAGCCGACCTTCTGGAGGCTTCTTCATCTCATAGTTTCTGCGGCAACCAGTCATCCGTACTCTTTAGTTATGCAAAGAGATACTTAACAGACTTGGACCAACTTAACAAAAAGACTGATTTGACCATTCCAGCAGTCTTTTTTCCGCTACAGAATCCCACATTGCATATATAAAACTACAGGCTTGGAGGGTATCCCAAAAATGACACCCAGACTAACCCTCGCCCAGTTCTGTAACTATATAATTTGTGATTTTTTAATTCTCATTTCTAAGAGAAATGGCAACAAATAATATGAAGTAATAATATGAAGTAACTCAGTTTCGGAGGCATTTCCCACTACAGAGATGAAATCTTTGAACTGGACAGAGAAATCAGAACTGACAGCACTCTGATAAGCCACAAAAAGTTCATGCCACAACAAATTTGCTAGGCGTTAATGCCCTGCAAAACTCTTTTTGCTGGAGCAGACTAATACAGGTACCCATCTGTACATTTGCTAAGTACTTCCGATCGAGGGTGAAATTTCACAGGGCTAGCTTGAGGCCTGATCATTTAAGTACATCGTGCTTCAAATACCAACCAAAATTCAATCTGTACTGACACACGGCTTTCTAGCAGCAGGAGATTTGTTGGCCTCCATCCCAAAGGCACAGTTTATCTGAGAGGTTATTCCTTGGAAAGAGAAAAGTGAGGGTGCCAGGTGCATCCATCATAACAACCAGTGCCACTAGAAAGCAACAAACATATTTACAGGGCACAAGCATGGAGTTAGAAGGTCTCTACCTAGCCCAACCTCCTGCTCAATGCAGGCTCACCAATGGAGGGTGCAACTAAAGCATCTCCTACTGATGACCCTCCATGATGACTGGCAGAGGTTGATCAGTAAAGAGACTTGGGTCACATCCAGACCACACCATACATTTAAGGCACATGGCTTTCCCCCAAAGAATACCAAGCAATGTAGTTTGCTAAGGATGCTAGCTAAGAGTTCTGTGGAGAGTAAACTACAACTCCCAGGATTTTCCTAGAAGGCCCTCGGAGGTGGACCTCAGTGTCCGGGCTGATCAATGGGGGAGGAGATGCTCCTCCAAACCTCCACCTTTAGGTTTGGTGGAGTGAGGAAACAGGCTCACCTCAGAAAGTTGCTTGGTCCTCAGAGTCTATCTAGAACAGGGATGGGTAACCCATAGCCCTCCAGATGTTGTTGGATTCCAATTCGCATCAGCCCCAACCAGGAACCATAAAATCATAGAATTCTAGAGATGGAAGGAACCTTCAGGGTCATCTAGTCCAACCACCTGCAATGCAAAAATCCAACTAAAGCATCCATTACAGATGGCCATCCAACCTCTGCTTAAAACATCCAATGAAGGAGAGTTCACCACCTTCTGTGGGAGTCCATTCCACTGTTTAACAGTTCTTACTGTCAGAAAGTTCTTCCTGATGTTTAGTCAGAATCTCATTTCTCGTAACACGAATCCACTGATAATGGTCCTACCCTCTGGAGCAGTAGAAAACAAGCTTGCTCCGTTTTCCATGTGGGAGCCCTTTAGATATTTGAAGATGGCTATCATATCTCCTTTCAGCCTCCTCTCTTCCAAGCTAAGCATACCCAAAATCCCTTAACCATTCCTCATTAGGCTTGGTTTCTAGACCTCCTCTGCACACATTCCAGTTGTCATTACCCAGGGCTATTTTTTCATCCGGAACTCACAGAAAATCAGTTCTGGCACCTCTTATGTGGGCACCATTGCCATTGTAAGAGAAAAAGGGAGGCATTCATGGTGAGTTCTGGCACCTTTTTCTAGAAAAATAGCACTGTCGGTATCCTTTTTAAATTGTAGTGCCCAGAACTGGACACAGTATTCCAGGTGTGGTCTGAGCAAGGCAGAATATGATGGGGGGAACTGTAGTCCAGCAACAACAGAAGGGCCACAGTTTTTTCCAGCCATTCTCTAGAGTGACTCCGCACAACCAGGTATCCCATTGTTTCCATGTTCTGAGAGAGCTACGAGAATGTAAGGACATCCCTACTGGACAAGCCCAAAGGTCTATCCACTCTACCTGTTCTGTTATTATTGCTTCTGTGGTTTAAAATGTTGTTACATGCAGCCCAAAACATTAGGAACATGAGAAGAACCCTGCCCGATAAGGCCAAAGGCCCATGCAGATGCCTATGGGAAGCCCGCAAGCAGGACGTAAGCACAACACAGACCTCCACACTTGTGATTCTCAGCAAGTGGTATTCAAAGGTATGCCATCTTCAACGGTGGGCATAGACTGGGCAGGCTTCCAGTGAGGAACAGTCAGCCTTGGTACTGGGTGTTATTGCTGGCCAGACCTAGCTCTCACAGAGGCCTGCCTCCTGCCAGCTTCTCCCACTGGCCTTAGTCCCAGGAACTTGCGGCTCCTGATTCTCCCCCTCACTAGCTCCCTTAAGGCCGAATAAGGTGTGGCAGTAAATACATCTTTAGCAATCAAGTTGGGTTTTTAAAAATAACAGCAACAGGTGTGGGGCTGGGTGTGTGTGTCTTTTTTATGAAGACCATAGAGTGTGGGTGGGTAGGTCCTTCCCCCACCCTCTCCCAGCCATGGTCCTGATGAAAATCCAACACACACACACACCCAACACAGCCACAGTTAGCCTTGAACAGGAAAGCTCTTATTAAAGCCATGGGTGTCTAGCAGCAGTCAGGGCTAATTGCAGCTGTGGGAAGGGAGATTTTCGTTAGAACCACAGCAAGAGAGGAAAGCATGTTTCCTCTGCACCTGCTACAGTCCCCATGAAAAGCACCACACACTTACTATTATTTTTTTAAAAAAAAGAAAAAGGAATTTAAACTGACCCAATGGTTCAAGATGCGTTTAGGAAAGCACTGTTTGGCCCTTAGAAGCTGCATAACGGTCAGCATCACAGCTGCAATTTTGCGCAGGACAAAAATTGAAGCATGCATTACCCCACTAGCAGCCTGAAATGCAATAATGGCAGGAACTCTGCATATGCGCCTTAGTCTAGTATCTGCATAAGTAAATTGTTCCTAAAATTTAAAATTTAGTTGTGGTGGACATTATGAGTGGACAGGAAGGTTGTAGAATATTTCTTTTACAGTACAAAGCAGTGAAGTATAGGCCCTTTAAGCAATGCTAGAGAACCAACTTGTGAAATTCCTAGCAGAGTGGAATTCCCGCCCAGCCTTTGACATCCTACCCTCTTTTGTCTGCTGCTCTACTGTCCTACCTTGTCAGACTAGCAGAGGCAGCCTGCGGAGAAATCAACTCCCTTGCATAGGGCTGTGGTTATGGCTCCACCCTAATGGGGAAATGGAAGTTGCATGAGTAGTTGAGTAAAGAGGACATAGTGTGTTGATTCCGTCTGATCAGTGTCAAGAGGGAAGGAGTTGAGAAACAGGCCATCTCTGTCTCAGGTTGTTTAAATAGTAGCTGCTGCCACACAGTCAGCAGGCCCACTGGCTGGCAAGTCATAAGGGTATAAGAAGAGCCCTGCTGGCACACATCAGGGGCCACCGATGGCATGTGGCATAATAACACATAATGTGTTGCTTGCTGCAATACCTTTACGGTATGCTGCATGGGTAGCTGTTGTTGCTGCTGCTGCCTGTCTCAGGCACTTACACACCAGTGCAAAGCCCAGGCAACCCTCCCAGTAGTCCCTTTTAAATGCCAGTACACAAGGGACCAACCATTCAGAGTTTAGAGAAGATGTACTGGACTGGCTGGATGCCGAGGAGTGGTGGGAGGTATCAGCTGGGGAACCCCCAGGGGAACTCCAGCAAAAGAAGACTCAGTGCCAGGGGATTGGTGGTGGGATGATGATGAGTGGTCAGAGGGAGAAGAGGGATCTGGGAACTGGGAGGAGGAAGTGTTGGAAGCTGAAGAGACAACAGGGTTTAGTGAGCAGGAAGAGGCTGGGGCAGAGAGCAGTGCAGAATCAGAGACAGAAGTGGAAGCTGGAGAGAAGTGGGGGCCATGGGGCTGAATAAGCCAGGGAGTTTCCACCTCCAGCTCCCCTTCCTCCTGGTCTCCCAGAACATACAGAGAAATGAAGATAGCAGAGCAACAAAAGGCAAGATGACAAAGTCTTAGACTGCTGCGGAAGGAACTGGTGTGCGGTGGGAAGGCAGGGATCTTCAGTCCTCGCAACTGCGAGGAAGTGTTTCTGTGACCACTAGGCATGAGCTGTTTTTGTTTCCTTGAATAAAAAGTTAACTTCACTGACATCAGGTGATTTATTGCTTTATTGCCTGAATCCGACTCCTGACAGAAGATGTCTGTAAGCTATCCTATACCTGCAACAGGTTGAGATGGTGCAATCATGAGATGGTAGGGTAGACTATACTACTTTAGAACTTCTTTCACAACTCCCCCCAGACCTCCCTAGAAGGGGGAAATCAGGGGCAGCTGTCACCACCATGCTCCTGGCCTCCTTTCAGCAGCATTGCTGTGTTTACTAGGAGGGAGAGGGGTGAAGCAGTGGGGAGGTTGACATGGTGCAAGTGCACTTGTGGAGCCAATCCAATCTGTTTGCACCATGCCAACCTCCCCACAACCTTTTACACACACACCCTTCCCAGTAAGCAACAGCATTAAATGTGTATTAAATGTATGGTGTGTATATTTCCAGATGCTAGTGGTATCTCCGTGCTACACATGCTTGCTTTCTGGTGACATAGATGTTGGTTCACCAGCCCAGCTTACTCTTCAGTTCTGTATGGGCATGGCTTAGCCACCATTAATATGTGTGTAACCAGAAACCACAAAGATAACAAGTGGGAATTTGAGACGCCAGTGGCATTTCCAAGCCATTGACAGCTTGGCTGATTATTTAAAGTCGTCAAATGCCACCACTGCTCACTTGCACGAAAGACTTCTAAGCAGAAAAGGGCTCTCATTCCAGAAAGGCATTCAAAAGAGTTAAGAGGCTTTTAAGTCCTGTTGAGCTGTGTCCAGTGCACTGCATGCTGTATATTCTGACTCACCCATCTTTCTCTGTTCTCCCCCTCACCAGTGCTTGATATGAATGACGAATCTCAGCTCTGCTGTCTTCCATTTTGGGTTGAGGCATCCGAGCCATGGTAAAAACCAATACTTTGTCACATTAACACCTGGTGCCAACAGCCTATCAGCATGCCGGTTATAAATAGAGATCCTCTCGAGAGGCATAGTCTTACCTGGAACGGCCATTTGGGAGTATTAAAAGCCATGATTCGTGCTTGTCTATTACTTGGCACTTCTTATCCATTTTCTTTTCCCCTCTGGAGGAGGAGAAGGAGGCAGGAAGTATTTCTTTCAGTACTGTATAATGTGCTTTGTAGGCGAGTTTAAGGGAGCGTTCATAAGATAATGCACTCTCTGGATCCAGGTGAATCTGTTCAGTACAAATACGATCTTCTGGTGCTCTTCTTGTGATCACTAAAATCTGCATCAGACAAGGGCACCCCACTCCTTATATGCTAATATATGAATGTTGTGTCCTAGCTTCAAAAAAACTGGAGCACTCTGATGATCACTACTACATTCCTTAAAATCTTTAAGGAATATCAAAAGTCTTCACCCAGAGACTGAAAAATCTTGATACATTCAAAATAAATCACTCTGATCTAGAAAGTTATTCATGCATTGTTACCATATTTGGGCTGCAAATATATTTCTTCAGTTAAAATTGTTCCACTACTGACAATAGACACACCTTACCAGTGCTCATAGTATCTCTTGTTCACAGAAAATTTATTTCTCTCATTGTTTGGATTTCTTTTGTTTTTGTTGTTTAGTCGTTTAGTCATGTCTGACTCTTCGTGACCCCGTGGGCCAGGCACTTCTGTCTTCCACTACCTCCCGCCAGTGGCGTAGCGTGGGTTGTCAGCACCCGGGGCAAGGCAAGTAATTTGCGCCCCCTAACCCATGGATTTGTGCCCCCTAACCCTAACCCCCAGATGTTGTGCCCGGTGCGGCCGGCCCCCCTGCACCCCCACGCTACGCCACTGCCTCCCGCAGTTTGGTCAAACTCACATTCATAGCTTCGAGAACACTGTCCAGCCATCTCATCCTCTGTCGTCCCCTTCTCCTTGTGCCTTCCATCTTTCCCAATGTCAGGGTCTTTTCCAGGGAGTCTTCTCTTCTCATGAGGTGGCCAAAATATTGGAGCCTCAGCTTCAGGATCTGTCCTTCCAGTGAGCACTCACTGGATTTCTTTAGCATTATTTTAAAATGATCGTCTGTGACCACATAGTCTAGAAGCGAAATTACTTTAGGACAAAAGGCCATTTAATGTAAAAGGCCATGACTGTGTGCCTCTTTGGGCTCTCAAATCTCAGCAGCACCCCATGCAATGCTAAAATCTGCCTCTCAGCATTGTTTTTGTACCACCCTGCAGAGGGCACCCAGGGTGACCGCACCAGTTGCGCTACCCTAAAACTGCCACTGCCAGCCCACTCCTGCTTGTGATTACTCTTTGTCCTTGAGCAGCAGTGGAGAGCTTTTTCCAGCCCAAGGGCCACATCTCCTTCTGAACGAGCTTAGAAGGACCATATTCCAGTGATAGGTGGGAATAGAGACAAAAGTGAGTGGAGCAATGAGTGTTAATGTTACATTTTTTTACTGTAGCATAGTTTCTACTCACATTCATGCACCCTTCTCTATCTAGGCAAACAGGAGACATTAACAGAGTTCAAGGATGCATTGCAGCCAGACAAAAACCACCCAATGAGCTGTAAAGAAGGCCAGTATGGGGTGTGGTTAGAAACGGAATGTGGTCTATAGAGGGTCCCAAGGGCTAGATAATGTTTGGAGGGATGCATCCAAACCCTGCAGAAGTGAGGTTTTCCACCTCTGTCCTTGACAAAGGTGTTTTAATGCCCCCCCCCCCCAAGAAGATGGTGACTTGTTACTGGATCACCCATTTTGGAGCCAAATCTAGCAGTCATGTTCTTTATATCAATCAAAAGCCCATTCCCACTCTCTGCAATTTGATGGCTTGAATTGCCAGCGATGGATAGAAGATTTAGGTCCTATCCCAGAGGTATTCCCAAGTACAGGATGATGTTGTCTAGCAGCTCCCATCAGCTCCAGCCAGCATGGCTTAGACAAATTCATGAAAGATAAGTTCATCTATGGCTACAGCCACAATGGTTATGCTCTTCCTGCATGTTCAGAGGCAGTCACCGCAGGAGAGAGGAGTGCAATTGTGCTCAGGTCCCACTTACAGGTTTCCCAGCAGGCTCTTATGTTCTTAATGCTCAGGGGTAATGGGAATTGTAGTCCAGCAAGGACTAAATGGCTATCCCTTCTCTAGATTGCTGAGGTAGGAACTGGGAAACCAAGCTTAAAATCCCCAATGGACCATGCAGCTTATTGGTTTGATACTGTCCTGGTTTGCACATAATGCTAAGGCAAGTGTGAGTCGTCCCACAGATGAACAAACCAACCATGGCTTGTTACTCCAATACTTGGCTTGATGTCCAGCTGCTCTTGCCTCACACGTCTGGGGTAGGCTGGTCAAAGAAACCATGGTTAAGGAAGAGTGCTAGGTTCACATGTAACACATAAAACAAACCAAGGTTCATAAATCAACCATGGTTTTATTTCATGCCTCGATGGCCATAAACAAACCGTAGTTAAGCTGCTGGGCAAGGCTTACACATTATGCTAAACCATAGTTTAATAAACAACAGCTTAATAAAACATGGTTTGGCATTATGTGCAAACCAGGCCAATGAGTTAGGCTGCAATCCTAACCCCACTTACCTGGGAGTAAAAAGGTAAAGGGACCCCTGACCATTAGGTCCAGTCATGACCAACTCTGGGGTTGTGGCGCTCATCTCACTTTATTGGCCGAGGGAACCGGCGTACAGCTTCCGGGTCATGTGGCCAGCATGACTAAGCCGCTTCTGGCGAACCAGAGCAGTGCACGGAAACGCCGTTTACCTTCCTGCCAGAGCGGTACCTATTTATCTACTTGCACTTTGGCGTGCTTTCGAACTGCTAGGTTGGCAGGAGCAGGGACCGAGCAACGGGAGCTCACCCCATCATGGGGATTCGAACCGCTGACCTTCTGATTGGCAAGTCCTAGGCTTTGTGGTTTACCCACAGCACCACCTGCGTCCTACCTGGGAGTAAGCCCCACTAAATTCAATAGGACTTACTTCTACGTAGATATAGTTTTACAGGGTTGCTGGGAGGATAAAATGGGGGTTAAGCCATGGGTGCCATCCTGAGCTCTTTGGAAGAAGAGTTGCAGTGAAAATGTAATTAAATAACATCTTGCTGAATGAAGGGCTTTGTTAGTTTAATCACTGGTGTAGGTGAGCTGAGCATGAAGTGATGCTTTACTTTCTCGCCCTTGTCCTTGCCCCCCCCCCCCGCCCAATCCAGTGTGATCCAGTCCTCTTCCTTTGGTTATTTATTATCACATAGGTGATAACAGCTGCTCAAGGGCCCCACGTGGCCGACATGCTCGCTTTCTGCCAACAGGTCAGCCAGTCCATCAACCCTCCTTTTTTTTATTTTTACGGCATCTATTCATAGCAGATCTCTCGACCCACTTCAGAAGAGTTATAATTAGACTGCATTAAACCCCATTCAGATAAACAAAACACAGATGGCACACAAGCAAGGGAGCCACAGAGACTCATTCTTATGGGCAAATAAGGCAGGGTGGCTTGGCTGCAGAGGCTCCTGTCCAAAGCCCAGCTTGCCTGGTTTGAGATAGGGAAACTGAAGCCTCTACCCTCCTCCTCCTCCCAGGTACAGCTTAGCCCAATTTGGTCTGTTCATCGAAGGGAAGTGTTTGTTTTCATTATATTTGCAGCGAGGCAAGTGGCTATGGCAACATTAAACAGATCAGGTTTCAGTTCCTTGTCGGAGGGACTATTTAAAGCCTGCCTGGCCCCTTCATGGTCACTGCTGTAGGGTCTTTTGTTCAGGTCACTGCTGCTCAGTCATTCATGTGCACGCCTAAGGGCTCAGAGAGCAAGTAACAATATTATTGCTGTTGTTGTTGTTGTTACCTGCCTTGGTGCTCTTTCAAAAGAAATGGAGGAAATGATGTTGCTGATGAACTGGGAGGTGAATAACATCTTTGTTCCCCCAGCACCTCCAGCATCTGCCTCCATGACAAGGGCTTAGAGAGGTGGTGGTGGCGGCGGCAGCAGCAGCCACCCAGCAAGGAAGTTCTGCTGGCCTGTGTGGGTCAACCATCTAGCATTCTAGCCGCTTCCAAAGGCCAGAAGATTCAGCTGCAGAATAACACTTGTCAAAACATCAGAGAATGGTTGTGTTGGGCATACGGGACCTTACATATACCTCTGCTCTGCTTCCATGACTTTTGTAGCGTTGTGTGGTTTATTGTGTTTTAAATATATTGTAAGGCACCTCAAGAACTTTGGTTAGCTGGTACTAGTGTGGGGTAATGTCAGGGCCGTCTTAAGCATATCTGGTGCTGTGGTGCAAAGATCCCTCCGGAGGGCCCCCCCCCCGTTTCCCAGAGTTGCTGACCTTTTTTAGGGAGGACGGCACTGTCAGCAACATGCCCAGCTTTGTGGGGCTGGAGGAGGTGGGCAGCAGCTGGAGGGCAGCTCCTCCGGCAGGGAAGAGGCAGAGCCTCCTGGCACAGCTGACTGCTTCATGCCGTGGTGGCCACGGCAGGTGGAGGCTCTGGGCGTGGTGCTGCTTCGGTGTGGCATGACGGAAGCGGGTGAGGGCAGCGAGCTGATGCCAGGAGGTGCTGCGTCCAGCCTCTGCCTCTTCCCTGGCGCCCTCCAGAACTTGGCACCCTGGCGCCCTGCGCCACTAGCCTCTATGGGTAAGACGCCCCTGGGTAATGTGTTGGAATAGGACCAATCCCCACCAAGCCATGAGTCTCACTGGGTGATGCTGGGTCAGTGACTACCTCTCAGCCTAGCCTAGCTCACAGGTTTGTTGTGAAGATAAAATTGGGGAGAGGTGGAGCATGTACATCATCTTGAGTCCCTTGGAGGAAAAGGTGGTCCATAAATGTAACAAACAAACAAATAAAATACTCGTCAAAGTACAAGTAGCACCTCAAAGTACAAGTAGATAATTAGGTACCGCTCCGGCGGGAAGGTAAACGGCATTTCCATGCGCTGCTCTGGTTCGCTTAGTCATGCTGGCCACATGACCCGGAAGCTGCACGCCGGCTCCCTCGGCCAATAAAGCGAGATGAGTGCCGCAACCCCAGAGTCGGTCATGACTGGACCTAATGGTTAGGGGTCCCTTTACCTTTAAATAAGATAGGAGAAGAGCTCGTCTTTCTTTCAAAAGAAAACGAAGGCACCACACACACACAGCAATTCACAAAACCTAAAGAACAGTGAAATTCTTTGGAAGTACACAAACAAACTGACAGCCCAGAGTTTCAAAAGGGATCAGGCACACTGAGAGCCAGTGTGGTGTAGTGGTTAAGAGTGGTAGTCTCGTAATCTGGGGAACCGGGTTCGCGTCTCCGCTCCTCCACATGCAGCTGCTGGGTGACCTTGGGCCAGTCATACTTCTTTGAAGTCTCTCAGCCCCACTCACCTCACAGAGTGTTTGTTGTGGAGGAGGAAGGGAAAGGAGAATGTTAGCCGCTTTGAGACTCCTTAAAGGGAGTGAAAGGCGGGATATCAAATCCAAACTCCTCCTCCTCCTCCTCCTCCTCCTCCTCTTCTTCTTCTTCTTCTAAAACATGGGATCAGGAACAATCAGTCAGTCAGGTTTTCACTTGCTCCCATGTGTTAATTGATCAGTTAAGGACGATAGCTTAATAGATGGATTAATCACCCAACAATTAAACAAAAGAGCACCCAGAAGAACAGAATAGCAACAAGGCTGACAATCAGGGCAGCCATGTATCCTACTTTACAAAGAATGGTCCTCTATTTGAACAGCTGTCAAGTCTAGTTTAAAGATGAAGAATCATAAAAATGGAGAGCAGGAAAAGCCTTGAAGCTGCCCATCAAGAGTGAACACCAAGAGATACAAGAATGTTGCTTCCCAGGTTGCCTGGTCACAGCCTTCCCTACTTCCATTTAAAGTGTAGCAAGTATCTGTAGATATAAATTTAGAATGGACAAATGTTTGGTGATGAAAAATCCTTTCCCCTGCATGATCCATGGGGTGGGGAGATGTGTAAGTGGCCACCACGCTCACAACTCCATGTGCCAGATCCCCAAATTCCAGGTGTTCTCTAAATGGCAAATGGCTTGAGCTCTTGGTACAGCAAACTAAATATGACATAATAGGCATCACTGAAACCTGGTGGGATAAGTCCCACGATTGGAATGTAATAATGGGGGGATACAATCTATTTCGGAGAAACAGACCAGACAAGAAAGGAGGAGGAGTGGCGTTATATGTCAGGGATGTGTATACCTGTGAAGAGATCCAAGATTTAGAACCTCAAAGCCAAAGTGAGAGCATTTGGGTCAAAATTAAGGGAGAGAAGAATAACAGAGACCTCATTGTGGGAGTTTACTATAGATCCCCAAGCCAAACGGAGGACATAGATGATGCCTTCCTGGAACAGATGGCCAAGCATGCAAAAGGAAGGGAGATAGTAGTAATGGGGGACTTCAATTACCCGGATATTTGTTGGATGTCAAACTCAGCCAAGAGCATAAGGTCAAACAGATTCCTCACTGGCCTTGCAGACAACTTCATTGTCCAGAAAGTGGGAGAAGCAACAAGAGGAACAGCCATTTTAGATCTGGTCCTAACCAATGTTGATGAGCTGGTTAGTGGGGTAGAAGTGGAAGGATCATTAGGCGCGAGTGATCATGCTCTTCTGAAGTTTACTATACAGCGGAAAGGAGCAGCCAAGCATACTAGGACTCAATTTCTTGACTTTAAGAAAGCCGACTTCATAAAACTTAGGGAAGTGCTGGGTGAGATCCCATGGACAGTAATACTAAAAGGAAAGGGAGTTCATGATGGCTGGGAGTTTGTTAAGAGGGAGATAGTAAAAGCACAATGTCAGGCAATACCAATGAGACGGAAACATGGAAGGTGCCTAAAGAAGCCAGGGTGGCTATCTAAAGAACTTTTAACTGAGTTAAGATTAAAAAAGGATGTGTACAAAAAATGGAAAAGGGGGGAAACCACCAAAGAGGAATTCAAACAAATAGCCAGCACGTGTAGACACAAAGTCAGAAAAGCTAAAGCACAGAATGAACTCAGGCTTGCTAGAGAGGTTAAAAGCAACAAAAAAGGCTTCTATGGGTATGTTTGTAGCAAAAGGAAGAACAAAGAAACAGTGGGGTCACTCAGAGGAGAAGATGGTGAAATGCAAACAGGGGACACAGAAAGGGCTGAACTCCTCAATGCCTTCTTTGCCTCAGTCTTCTCCGATAAAGAAAACAATGCCCGACCTGAAGAATTTGGAGCAAATGATTCAGCAAAGGAAACACAGCCCAGAATAACTAAGGAGATAGTACAAGAATACTTGGCTAGTTTAGATGTATTCAAGTCTCCAGGGCCAGATGAACTGCATCCAAGAGTATTAAAAGAACTGGCAGATGTGATCTCAGAACCACTGGCAGTCATCTTTGAGAATTCCTGGAGAACAGGCGAAGTCCCGGCAGACTGGAGGAGGGCAAATGTTGTCCCTATTTTCAAAAAGGGGGAAAGAGAGGACCCAAATAATTACCGCCCAGTCAGTCTGACATCAATACCAGGGAAGATTCTGGAGCAGATCATTAAGAAAACAGTCTGTGAGCACCTAGAAAGGAATGCTGTGATCACCAATAGTCAGCATGGATTTCTGAAAAATAAGTCATGTCAGACTAACCTGATCTCGTTTTTTGACAGAATTACAAGCCTGGTAGATGAAGGGAACTCAGTGGATATAGCCTACCTTGATTTCAGTAAGGCATTTGACAAGGTGCCCCATGATATTCTTGTAAAGAAGCTGGTAAAATGCGGTCTTGACTATGCTACCACTCAGTGGATTTGTAACTGGCTGACT
Source organism: Podarcis bocagei (assembly GCF_964188305.1). NCBI lineage: Eukaryota > Metazoa > Chordata > Lepidosauria > Squamata > Lacertidae > Podarcis > Podarcis bocagei. Next base: position 59,339,007 of record NC_138134.1, read on the forward strand.
GACCGAACCCAAAGGGTTCTCATCAATGGTTCCTCTTCATCCTGGAGAAGAGTGACTAGTGGGGTGCCACAGGGTTCTGTCTTGGGCCCAGTCTTATTCAACATCTTTATCAACGACTTGGATGATGGACTCAAGGGCATCCTGATCAAATTTGCAGTTGACACCAAACTGGGAGGGGTGGCTAACACCCCAGAGGACAGGATCACACTTCAAAACGACCTTGACAGATTAGAAAACTGGGCCAAAACAAACAAGATGAATTTTAACAGGGAGAAATGTAAAGTATTGCACTTGGGCAAAAAAAATGAGAGGCACAAATACAAGATGGGTGACACCTGGCTTGAGAGCAGTACATGTGAAAAGGATCTAGGAGTCTTGGTTGACCACAAACTTGACATGAGCCAACAGTGTGACGCGGCAGCTAAAAAAGCCAATGCAATTCTGGGCTGCATCAATAGGAGTATAGCATCTAGATCAAGGGAAGTAATAGTGCCACTGTATTCTGCTCTGGTCAGACCTCACCTGGAGTACTGTGTCCAGTTCTGGGCACCACAATTCAAGAAGGACACTGACAAACTGGAACGTGTCCAGAGGAGGGCAACCAAAATGGTCAAAGGCCTGGAAACGATGCCTTATGAGGAACGGCTAAGGGAGCTGGGCATGTTTAGCCTGGAGAAGAGGAGGTTAAGGGGTGATATGATAGCCATGTTCAAATATATAAAAGGATGTCACATAGAGGAGGGAGAAAGGTTGTTTTCTGCTGCTCCAGAGAAGCAGACACGGAGCAATGGAGCCAAACTACAAGAAAGAAGATTCCACCTAAACATTAGGAAGAACTTCCTGACAGTAAGAGCTGTTCGACAGTGGAATTTGCTGCCAAGGAGTGTGGTGGAGTCTCCTACTTTGGAGGTCTTTAAGCAGAGGCTTGACAACCATATGTCAGGAGTGCTCTGATGGTGTTTCCTGCTTGGCAGGGGGTTGGACTCGATCGCCCTTGTGGTCTCTTCCAACTCTATGATTCTATGATTCTATGATTCTATTCTAAAAGCAGAAGAATGAAGAAGCCAGATAGGCCTCGCTAAGGATGGCATTTGACGGCTCACGTTGCCATAGCTGAAGGAAAAGGCTCTTGCCTCTTATATCCACCTGCTGAACTTCAGGCTGTAGGAGAACATGAAGCAGGAGCTCTGATGTAGATCTAATTGAGTCGGGCAGGTGCAGGCAGGAGGAGATATTCCTCAAGGAACACTCATCTCAGAGCATTCAGGTCTTTCAATTGAGCCCAGTAACAAAGAGGCAACCAATATAGTTGTATCTCACTCCAAAATAGTGACAGTGGGAGGTTCACACAATAAAAGGGTGCAACTTTAGGGTTCACATTTCCAGACACAATCCCAAATTTGGATGGTTCCCACTCCATTAGAAGAGTCAAAAAAGAAATGCTTCTTTTCCTGGTCAGATGAAAGCACAGGATACGTTGTGAACCGACTGCAAATGGTGTAGCAGAGTTTTTGGCAAGCCTATACCTAAAGACTTTACAGTAACTCAATCTGGATGTATGAGAGAGGACGATCTCAGAAGATTTCATGGGAGCATTTAATCTATCTCATATTTTGCAGGTGATAAAATTTGTTTTTATTAGTCAATATATTCCCCACCCCACCCCATCACATTGGTCCAGAGCAACTTACAAATCCAAAATAGTCTGGAGACGGTGGCTCAGAAGTGCAAAAATAAAGATAGCAGTAAACAGCAAATGTGTGAAGAAAACCTAGCGGGTGAATTTGGATGCAGGTTTTATTTGGTGTCAAGAATGAAAATGTTGCACTGGCTCAGCTTCCTGGAAAAGAGATCCAGCATCAGATCTTGGTATTGAAGTCAACAAATTTAATTTCAGTTGCTGAAATCTATAGGATTCCAGGGATTAAAAGGGGGATATTGGAGAACCTGCAATATCTGGTATTTTGATTTAAGCTTCTTGAAGGTGTTTACCCCATTTGGGGACTTCCCTGGCTTTTTTCTGGCCCGTATAGGACCAGTCTGGAAAGTTAGCCTTGGTGAAGACTTGACGCTTTCATCCCCCAAAAAGGTTTTGATTGGAGTTTCCATTGAAATGAGGCTGTATTTTAATGTTTTAATGTTTTAATTTTGTATTTTTATCTTGTTTTTAAGTTGCATTTCAATCAATTTGTTTTTGTATCGGGTGTTAGCTGCCCTGAGCCCGGTCTTGGCTAGGGAGGGCGGCGTATAAATAAATTATTATTATTATTATTATTATTATTATTATTATTATTATTATTATTACTGATAGATCAACTGTTCCAATTATTTCCTTGCATGTTGTTGGAAAGGGCATCCCAACTCCTTTTTCTGGACTTTCCAGTGCGCCTTTTCTCTTGGAAGTTTATTAAGTTCATCATTCAACTCATAAATCCTGCATTCACCTAAGCAATGGCTTCCTTGTGGAGCTTCTCCGGACAATTGTTTATTGAGCATTTATCTTGATTTGTTTGCACGAAACTTATGGGCTCCTCCAAACTTATGGTTATGTCAGTGAGACAGTAATAGTTAATTTGTGACTTGGGTCTCCACAACATCATTCTGCTTTATTAGTTGTACTGCAGTGCATCCTCAGTGTTACAACATTGTTGGCATCTGGAGGAAAGCTATTGCACTATACTGCAACCAAAGCAGGTAAAAACAAAAACCCCGACACGGAACATTTGTGGTATGGTATGGGTTAAACCACAGAGCCTAGGACTTGCCAATCAGAAGGTCAGCGGTTCGAATCCCCGTGACAGGGTGAGCTCCCGTTGCTCAGTCCCTGCTCCTGCCAACCTAGCAGTTCGAAAGCACGTCAAAGTGCAAGTAGATAAATAGGTACCGCTCTGGCAGGAAGGTAAACGGCGTTTCTGTGCGCTGCTCTGGTTCGCCAGAAGTGGCTTAGTCATGCTGGCCACATGACCCGGAAGCTGTACGCTGGCTCCCTCGGCCAATAAAGTGAGATGAGCGCCGCAACCCCAGAGTCGGTCACGACTGGACCTAATGGTCAGGGGTCCCTTTACGCTTTACCTTTATGAAAAGTTACATGATTTTAGTAGGAAGTTACAGGAGAATACAGTATGTTTGCCCAAAAACTTCTGCAGGTACAAAGAGTACTGAAATCAGAATTCTCCCTGATTGGTTTGTGGGGTGTTCATATGTCTCCCTGCTATTCATACCACACTTTCTAATGCATTTCCCTGCAAAAAGTCATTTTAAAAATTGATTTTGTTTGTTTGTGTGTGACAGAGAACTTTAATCCACTTTAATTGTGCAAACCTAAATTTCCAGTATGTGCTTGAATCTCTCCCAAAATACTGACAGTAATGAGCAAGTTGATCCCATCCATTGTATTTCTTTACTGTACAATAACTTTATCGCACCTTCTCTTCTACTCATTTTTACCCTCATAACAACCCTGTGAGGCAGCTTAGGCTGAGAGATGGGGATTGGTCCATGGCAACTCAGTGAGCTCCAAAGTTAAGTGGGGGTTTTAACCCAGTTGTTTGGGGAATAGACTCTAAAGACTACCCTACCCTAGCTCTCAATATAGTTCAGAACATACCAATATAGGTTATCTCCCTGCCTAAACTGTTTCCCAGATGGCTTCCGTGCAGATGTTGCTAGTCTTATAAAACATCAAATCAACTTTAATTGGCTCTGATCCCTCGAAAACAAGTATGAACAAGCGCCAAGTTTCAATACCCCATGATTCCTTCTCATGAAAATCAAGGCACCCAAATGTCTTCCCTTCTGCACAGATCATTCACAAACCACAGACTGATTCTGAATGAGCAAGAAGTTGTTCCAAATCACGACTGGCCAAATCTTTCCAAATGTCACTAAGCAATATATATGAACAGGACGGGTGCTGAGAAAAGCAGTGCCATGCTAAATTAAACAGCAACCCTCTTTAGACTTCAGGGTCCTCCACACGAAGGAAAGGTTACAGATCTCTTTATACTTGTACGTGTCTAGCAGACAAGCGTATGGTTCCAAACAACAACCTAAACTTAGCTTGTTTGCGAGAGGGGCAGGAAGGAAGATCTGAACCTGGCATTCCTCATCAATTAAGACAAAAACACTCCCCCAAAGAGGTAGAAAAATGTTGCTTACTGAATGGCCATACTTCGTGTGGAGGGCAAGCTGATGGAGCATCCTTTCCCCCATGCAATCCCAGAAATGGTTTGGATCAAAATCAAGAGAAGAGAGAACATAATAACATAAGAAGAGCCTGCTGGATTAGGCCAGGGTTGGCATGAGACATTTTTGCTGCCTGAAGCAAAGGACATGGTAGTGTTTCCTCTCCACCTAATTCCTTGCCGAGAATTAACTGGATTGGCAGTTGAATCTTATTTCAGCACTGACAACGGGATAGCATCTTCCACTGTACCTGAAGCAGCCCAGTAGTTTAGGGCAGGGGCAGCAAACTTTTTCAGCAGAGGGCCGGTCCACTGTCCCTCAGACCTTGGGGGGGCAGACTATATTTTGGAAGAAGAAAAAAAAGAACAAATTCCTATGCCCCACAAATAACCCAGAGGTGCATTTTAAATAGAAGTACACATTCTACTCATGTAAAAACACCAGGCAGGCCCCACAAATAGCCCAGAGATGCATTTTAAATAAAAGCACACATTCTACTCATGTAAAAACACACTGATTCCCGGACCGTCCGCAGGCCGGATTTAGAAGGTGATTTGGCCGGATCTGGCCCCCGGGCCTTAGTTTGCCTACCCATGGTTTAGGGGGTATATGACAGGCAGTGTAGCACATACAGCTCAGATAGCCAATGAGGTATGGTCATGGGATCAGGAGGGAGCTGCCACTCCCTGCCCCATATCTGCTACTTGGGTCAGTTGCCTCATCTTGCCTGATGGTATGACCGGTCCTTCCATGACTGACAAGGGCTATTGAAAATCTTGTTTAGTGACACCTGCACAGACCGATCTAATCTACACTTCCCAGGCGAGGATAACAGATTAAAACCAGTTACAGATAGGTAGCCATGTTGGTCTGCCATAGTCAAAATAAAAAAATTCCTTCCAGTAGCACCTTAAAGACCAACTAAGTTAGTTCTTGGTATGAGCTTTCGTGTGCATGCACACTTCTTCAGTGTTTCAGTGTATCTGAAGAAGTGTGCATGCACACGAAAGCTCATACCAAGAACTAACTTAGTTGGTCTTTAAGGTGCTACTGGAAGGAATTTTTTTATTTAGATTAAAACCAGATACACAACTCCACGCTGACCTTTAGTCCTTTATTCAAGGTGTAGTTAAAGGTATCCACATTACTATGAAAGAGCTCAAAGGCATGCAAGGGCTGTTGAGAGTCAGTGTGGCTAGATCAGAGTATTGTATTATGAGGCCTTGTTTCAAATCACTGCTGAGCCACAAAGTTTCATGGGTGAACGTTTACCACCTATCTTCTCTCAGCCTAATCTACCTCTTAAAGTTCTTTCAGAGGATAAATGAGGAGGTGAGCGAGGAATATAGGCACCTTTAGCTCCTTGGGAGAAAGAATGGGATCAAAACCACAGAGCCTAGGACTTGCTGATCAGAAGGTCAGCGGTTCGAATCCCCGCAACGGGGTGAGCTCCCATTGTTCGGTCCCTGCTCCTGCCAACCTAGCAGTTCGAAAGCACGTCAAAGTGCAAGTAGATAAATAGGTACCGCTCTGGCGGGAAGGTAAACGGTGTTTCCGTGCGCTGCTCTGGTTCGCCAGAAGTGGCTTAGTCATGCTGGCCACATGACCTGGAAGCTGTACACCAGCTCCCTCGGCCAATAAAGCGAGATGAGCGCCGCAAGCCCAGAGTCGGTCACGACTGGACCTAATGGTCAGGGGTCCCTTTACCTTTTAACCCATTCCCAGCACTAGCCACTATCAATAAGCGAGGGCACCATTACATCTCTCAGCTGAATGACAGTGATCCCACGACTATATTCTGGAAGATGTGACTTTTTAGAAGGGAGGATTCTTAATAGCCAATTGACTTTCCAATGTGGCTTTAAGCCTAAAGCACTGCACAGATTCATATGCTGGGGTTTAAGCCCTGCTATAGAAGATCTTCGTCATATTGGTCATTTGTTCTGAACTGTATGACGCTGTGATGTGTTCATTATTATTATTTTTTGTTCACCACCGTGGCATTTTAAAAACAAGTTACCCACTTGTAAATGCTCAGATAAGTGAATAAATAAAATTAACTACCCACTTGGCTGTCGTTTCCATCTTTACTATCGCTGCGAGCACAAAAGTGCCCACTTGCTTTAGTGGAGGGAGTGCGCAATTCTGCGCATGCATTTCTTGAACGGGGAAGTCTGCATCGATGCCAGGGAGAGGATAACACCATCTCTGGTGTGAGGCACATCTGTTCTCACCTTCACTGAGAACAGCAGCAGGAGGAGTTTCAGTATAGCAGTTGAGATCCCTCCCACCCATAAAGTTAGTATTTATAGCAAATGCAAATCCATGGGACTTTTATGTGGTTTTTCTCTAGAAAATTATTGTGAATCTTGTCTCCCATGCAGGCAACCCCCCAAACAAGACGTAAATGGCGGGGGTGGAGCACATTATACAGAAAAGCCATTGCCAAAATTGGTGGGGTAAAAAGATTGGGGGGGAGCAGATTAGCCTCCCGGGCAGGGTGTTTAATCACTTTTGCCCTAAATAGTTTGGGATGAGGATGTTGTTGTTGTTGTTGTTTAGTCGTTTAGTCGTGTCCGACTCTTCGTGACCCCATGGACCAGAACACGCCAGGCACCCCTGTCCTCCACTACCTCCCGCAGTTTGGTCAAACCCATGCTGGTAACCTCGAAAACACTATCCAACCATCTTGTCCTCTGTCGCCCCCTTCTCCTTGTGCCCTCCATCTTTCCCAGCATCAGTGTCTTCTCCAGGGAGTCTTCTCTTCTCATGAGGTGGCCAAAGTACTGGAGCCTCAGCTTCACGATCTGTCCTTCCAGTGAGCACTCAGGGCTGATTTCCTTAAGAATGGATGCGTTTGATCTTCTTGCAGTCCATGGGACTCTCAAGAGTCTTCTCCAGCACCATAATTCAAAAGCATCAATTCTTCGGCGATCAGCCTTCTTTATGGTCCAGCTCTCACTTCCATACATCACTACTGGGAAAACCATGGCTTTAACTATACGGACCTTTGTTGGCAAGGTGACATCTCTACTTCTCAAGATGCTGTCTAGGCCTGTCATTGCCCTTCTCCCAAGAAGCAGGCGTCTTTTAATTTCGTGGCTGCTGTCACCATCTGCAGTGATCATGGAGCCCAAGAAAGTAAAATCTCTCACTACCTCCATTTCTTCCCCTTCTATTTGCCAGGAGGTGATGGGACCAGTGGCCATGATCTTCGTTTTTTGATGTTGAGCTTCAGACCATATTTTGCGCTCTCCTCTTTCACCCTCATTAAAAGGTTCTTTAATTCCTCCTCACTTTCTGCCATCAAGGTTGTGTCATCTGCATATCTGAGGTTGTTGATATTTCTTCCAGCAATCTTAATTCCAGCTTGGGATGCATCCAGACCAGCCTTTCGCATTATGTATTCTGCATATAAATTAAATAAGCAGGGAGACAAAATACAGCCTTGTCGTACTCCTTTCCCAATTTTGAACCAATCAGTTGTTCCATATCCAGTTCTAACTGTAGCTTCTTGTCCCACATAGAGATTTCTCAGGAGACAGATGAGGTGATCAGGCACTCCCATTTCTTTAAGAACTTGCCATAGTTTGCTGTGGTCGACACAGTCAAAGGCTTTTGCATAGTCAATGAAGCAGAAGTAGATGTCTTTCTGGAACTCTCTAGCTTTCTCCATAATCCAGCGCATGTTTGCAATTTGGTCTCTGGTTCCTCTGCCTCTTCTAAATCCAGCTTGCACTTCTGGGAGTTCTCGATCCACATACTGCTTGAGCCTTCCTTGTAGAATTTTAAGCATAACCTTGCTAGCGTGTGAAATGAGTGCAATTGTGCGGTAGTTGGAGCATTCTTTGGCACTGCCCTTCTTTGGGATTGGGATGTAGACTGATCTTCTCCAATCTTCTGGCCACTGCTGAGTTTTCCAAATTTGCTGGCATATTGAGTGTAGCACCTTAACAGCATCATCTTTTAAAATTTTAAATAGTTCAGCTGGAATACCATCACTTCCACTGGCCTTGTTATTTGCAGTGCTTTCTAAGGCCCATTTGACTTCACTTTCCAGGATGTCTGGCTCAAGGTCAGCAGCCACACTACCTGGGGTGTACGAGACATCCATATCTTCCTGGTATAATTCCTCTGTGTATTCTTGCCACCTCTTCTTGATGTCTTCTGCTTCTGTTAGGTCCTTACCACTTTTGTCCTTTATTATGGTAATCTTTGTACGAAATGTTCCTTTCATATCTCCAATTTTCTTGAACAGATCTCTGGTTCTTCCCATTCTGTTGTTTTCCTCTATTTGTTTGCATTGCTCGTTTAAGAAGGCCTTCTTGTCTCTCCTTGCTATTCTTTGGAAATCTGCATTCAATTTCCTGTATCTTTCACTATCTCCCTCGCATTTTGCTTGCCTTCTCTCCTCCGCTATTTGTAAGGCCTCGTTGGACAGCCACTTTGCTTTCTTGCATTTCCTTTTCATTGGGATGGTTTTCGTTGCTGCCTCCTGTACAATGTTACGAGCCTCCATCCATAGTTCTTCAGGCACTCTGTCTACCAAATCTAAATCCTTAAACCTGTTCCTCACTTCCACTGTGTATTCATAAGGGATTTGACTTAGATTGTATCTTACCGGCCCAGTGGTTTTTCCTACTTTCTTCAGTTTAAGCTTGAATTTTGCTATAAGAAGCTGATGATCTGAGCCACAGTCAGCTCCAGGTCTTGTTTTTGCTGACTGTATAGAGCTTCTCCATCTTTGGCTGCAGAGAATATAATCAATCTGATTTCGATGCTGCCCATCTGGTGATGTCCATGTGTAGAGTCGTCTCTTGTGTTGTTGGAAAAGCGTGTTTGTGATGACCAGCTTGTTCTCTTGGCAGAACTCTATTAGCCTTTGCCCTGCTTCGTTTTGATTTCCAAGGCCAAACTTGCCAGTTGTTCCTTTTATCTCTTGCCTCCCTACTTTAGCATTCCAATCCCCTATAATGAGAAGAACATCCTTCTTTGGTGTCACTTCTATAAGGTGTTGTAAGTCTTCATAGAATTGGTCAATTTCAGTTTCTTCAGCACCAGTGGTTGGTGCATACACTTGGATTACTGTGATGTTAAAAGGTCTGCCTTGGATTCGTATCGAGATCATTCTATCATTTTTGAGATTGCATGCAAGCTTATACTCAGTATAAGGCAGCTTCCTGTATTCTTATGTTCCTGCGAAAAGACCCAATTTCTTATACTCACCGCTCTAACTGACCTTTGTGGTGTACATGCAAACTGGGCCCAGCAGGTTCATGCAGGAGCAAGTGGTTATATATATATATGGGATGAGGATATCTATATATATATATATAACCACTTGCTCCTGCATGAACCTGCTGGGCCCAGTTTGCATGTACACCACAAAGGTCAGTTAGAGCGGTGAGTATAAGAAATTGGGTCTTTTCGCAGGAACATAAGAATACAGGAAGCTGCCTTATACTGAGTATAAGCTTGCAAAAGGAATGATAAGAGCATAAGAATATAAAATGGGTCATCTAGCTCAGGACAGTGGTACCTCAGGTTAAGAACTTAATTCGTTCTGGAGGTTCCTTCTTAACCTGAAACTGTTCTTAACCTGAGGTACCACTTTAGCTAATGGGGCCTCTCGCTGCCGCCGGTGCGCAATTTCTGTTCTCATCCTAAAGCAAAGTTCTTAACCCAAGGTACTATTTCTGGATTAGCGGAGTCTGTAACCTGAAGCGTCTGTAACCTGAAGCATCTGTAACCTGAGGTACCACTGTATTGTCTACACTGGCCAGCAGTAGTTCTCCATGGCTTTTAAAGTAGGGGGCATTCCCAGTGCTACTTGGAGGTCCCAGGGATGGCATGCAAGGCGAAGGCTCTGCCACTGAGCATACATAGCCCTTTCTCCATACATAGCAGAAAATTCCTGTTTTGTCCTGAGGTCATGGAAGTCTTAGAAATTAGTCTCTTGCTGCTTATAAAAACCAGGTTGCATTTACCTTCTCAAGAGTCACCTATTCAAACATAGCAAAACACTCCCTAGTTCTTCCATGCAGTATTCTGCCAGTCCAGCTAGTATATAGCATCGTGTGGACGAGCCCAAGATGCTGGCTAGGATCAAGATCTATTGCATACACTACAAGCCCCGCCAGATCACCTTTAGTTAATTACAAATGACAAAATGCAGTTATGGTATGGTTTGGGTCACCATCCATCAGTATCATTTTTTTGTTTTTAAATGTGTTGTTAAATTATCCAGTTGTGTTTTTCTTTTCTTTTCTTTTTGCAAGAGCCCTGTTTGGTCGTTGGTTAGGTAACTGTGCCTCCTGTTTCCTTGGGAATTAATCTTCCACGAAAGAACAGCTCATCTCTTACACTGTGAAGAAAATTTGAAAGCAACCCAATGCAGGAGACTGATTTAGAAGCAGCAGAGCAAAAGACCATTAGCAAGCCAATTAAGGTCACTGAACTTTCACTTGAGACCTCCTGGAATTGCTGGCATATTTCTCTCTCAATCTCTCTTCCCCCCCCCCCCCACCGCCCCATCAACTCTCAGCAGTCCTAAGCACACATGCCCACAGGAAAGCTTTTAGCCCCTTGGGCGAGAGACAGGCAAAATTAGTGGTATTTGTACAAGGCACTATTTTTTATAGTAGCCTTTTTTTAGGTGAGGATAGGTGAAGTGTTATTGCCTGGCCTTTCTAGAAGGTTGGAGAAAGTGGTTTTTGTTTTTTAATCCAACAGGCTACTGGGGATAGAAACCCCTGCTGGCAAGTGAGTCAGTATTTGTCCAGATTTATCCAGGTTTCATGGTGTAGCTATGTGAGTGGGCTGTTGATTGAGAATGTAAGATTAAAGTATGGGAGTGGTTTGATGGTGTGTTAGAACAGTAAGTTTGAGTATAATGGTTTAGAGAGTTTACATGTTTACATGATGTGAGTGTGTACTTGAGCAGAACTGCACAAAATGCATTTTTAACCATAATTAGATCAAATTGCTTTTATTGCTGTAAAGGGGGTTGAGAATTTAATTGGATTCACTTGTCTAATGGTTATGAATGATTGGGCATATGATGCTTGGGTTTTATTTTATCCAGTTATTTTAAAATGTGGAATTTGTAGATTATCACTTATGTTTAGATAATATTATATCTAGTTGCTTATTGTATTTTTCAATGGGAAATTTTCTATGTATTTTTGTAGCATTATGTGCATTTTTATTTTGATGCTAAAGAAGCTAAGTTATTTAGTGGTTAATTGTGCTATACAGAATATGAAAGTTTTCTGGGCTTTTTTGCATCTCTTTGTTTCATTTACTATGTCTTAACCTGTGCTATAAACCACTTAGAGAGTGGTTTAAATAAAGGTGGTATATAAATTGTCCAAGTTATAAAGAATAATAAAACAAAGAAAAACCAAGGATTCCCTTTTCATAATTAGTAATTGAAGCCTTGGTGATGTGATTTCATTATCCTGTTATCCCACATCCTTTCTACAGAAAGAATTAAAATAGGTGTAAGGAGCCTTTGGGCCTTCAGATGTAATTCCCACCATCCCTGTCTGTGAATGATGAGTCCAACATACGGGAGGGGATTCCCCATCCCTGAATTAAAGTAAGAATCTTCTAGACTAGAAGAAGATAGAGCTGCCAGCCACTCAAAGCTGGACAGTAAAGGACCTGCATCCTGTACAAATCCAGGAATGAAAACTTGGCTAATATGGTGAATTCTGTATCTCAGACCTGCTTCTCAGTCCCCTGCTCCCTAGTACACAAGCAGTTGTTGTTCATAGAGCTGAATCACCCATTCATACAGCCAGTTTCAACTTCATGAACGGCCAGGTACAAACTACATAGGTCTGTCGGACCCATGCCTGGAGCTTGAACTGAGGCTCACAAGAGCCCTCTGAGGAAAGAAAGCTTTGGCATTTGTTGGCTGGTGCTGCAATCCCACTTGTTTTGTCTGAGCAGGCCAAGCACATACGGTAGGTAAATATGCTTTCACCGTTAGCTAGAGAAGGCACCTTATTGTTCTCTAGCTAGAGGAGTTAGAGAATTCAGATGAAAACAGAAAGAAGCAGTAGAAATTGTTCACTAATTCATCCAAGGTGCAAAACAGAAACCAGTTCAACTAATGCCTGACATTAGTATTCGCTGTTGTTGCTTTCAGTCCACAAATGATAATGTAACCGATTATGTTTCCACTGTTCCCTTGCATTGTTTCTTTTGCACAGAAATGCATAGGGAAGAATAACCTAACGGCAACATAATTTACATAGATATTTAGGTAACTTAAGTAATTTCACCACAACAGACAGAGAGACAAATAACATAGTTTTTGGCAGAAGACAAACTGCAGCATAACGGAAGCAGTGATGTGTGGGATGAATGCAGGGCAGACTGGAAAAGGATGCTTTCTTACCACCTTATCTCTAGCACAGATACAAGAGTAATAGTTCAGTAATAGTGCCGTTCCTTAGTGGCTACTGCCAAGGAAATGCAGGCCTACTGCTCTATTCCCTTCCGTGAGAGAGAGTAAATTATTCAGTAAGCAAGTGCAAGCTACAGCACTGGGAGGGCTGGAACACGTTTAGCTATGGGACAGAGAACTCTGCCTTGTGACTTTTCTAAGCCCTTTTGTGGCTTTTGGGTATTTCACACTCCTAAGTGTTTCTCTTACAGAAAATGCTGATTTCTGCTTACTGCTTACTGATTTCTGCTTCTTGCATACATTAAAAGTAACCCCTAAAGTGTCCTGGGAACTGCAGTTAGTTAAAGGTGCTGCAAACTGTAGCTCTGTGAGGGGTGCTTTAAATGTGATTTAAATGCATGGGATGCGCACACACATTTGAACGTAAGCCTGGCAAATGGATTTATCATTAGGATCATGGTATGCTGGAATGAAGGGACGCGGATGGCACTGTGGGTTAAACCACAGAGCCTAGGACTTGCCGATCAGAAGGTCTGCGGTTCGAATCCCTGCGACGGGGTGAGCTCCCGTTGCTCGGTCCCTGCTCCTGCCAACCTAGAAGTTCAAAAGCACGTCAAAGTGCAAGTAGATAAATAGGTACTGCTCCGGCGGGAAGGTAAACGACGTTTCCATGCACTGCTCTAGTTCCCCAGAAGTGGCTTAGTCATGCTGGCCACATGACCCAGAAGCTGTACGCCGGCTCCCTCAGCCAATAAAATGAGATGAGCGCTGCTGGACCTAATGGTCAGGGGTCCCTTTACCTTTTTATACTGCAATGAAGCTCTCCCCCCTCCACTTAATACAGTTCATCTGGACTTTCTGGTGTGGGTGTGCTTGGGTATATGTGTGAACAGGTCTTTTAAATCAAAAAGCAGACATTTTCCACCCTGTTCTCCCCCTTCCCCTTTAACATTTCAAAGTAACCCAAGGCCACGATCCCCTCCCCCTTAGTTCTAAGGTGCGGGTGGACAGCTTGTGATGAGGTATGTATTTTTACCCTCAGCTCATCAGAAGCTGATGGGCCACCTGGCCATGTGGTGAAGCAATTAGTCAACCACTTCAACGAGTGTCCACTGCAATGCAGCAGTAGCACGGATCAGCTCCCATGCCAAGAAGTGCAAAGGGTTATGTGAACCGGATCTCAGATAAAGCTAATGAGAAGTGGAGAATTTGCAACAGCCCATGAAATTCAGTCAACATCTATCGTGAAGCGTCAGCAAAAAGGCAAGAGGCACTTCAAAGGGTTCAGCATCAGTTCTTCAGCCCTGACCCAGCCCTTACATTGATGGCACAAATCTCTAAATAAGAACATAGGAGCCCTGCTGGATCAGACCAAAGGGCCATCTAGTCCAGCAATCTGCTCTCACAGTGCACAACCAGAAACATATGGCTACGAACCTGAAAAGAAAAGAGCAACCAGAATTCTTGAGAAACTCCCTTATGAGGAAATGTTACAGCATTTGGGGCTTTTGAGTTTAGAGGAAAAGGTGAGTAAGAGGCAACGTGACAGAAGTGTGCAAAATTATACATGGCTAGAGTGGATAATAGAGAAAAGTTTTTGTCCCTCTTGCCTTACACAAGAGCTTGGGAACATCCAATGAATCTAAATGTTGGAGGATGAAAGGAAGTACCTATTCACACAGTTAAACTATGGCATTTTCTCCCCTGAGAGGCAGTGGTAGCCATGGCTTTAGAAGATTAGGCAAATTCATGGAGGATATGGATGCAAATGACTACTAACCTCCACCTCTGCTGTTGGAGGGAGCATGCTTCTGAAAACCACTTGCTGGAAAATGCAGCAGGTGAGAGGCCTCTTGTGTTTGGGTCCTGCTTGCAAGTTTCCCCCAGGCATCTGGTTGGTCACTGTAAGACAGGATGCTGGACTCCAATGGACCACTGGCATGATCCAGCAGGCTCTTTTCTTCCTGTGACTTGAATGCAACCATGCTCTCTCAGCTTGTGATATATTCCAACAGTGGAGGCAAAACACAGGCTAGCAACCATGGTCATCCTCCATGAATTTGTCTACCCATCATGAGTGTTTCTCCACAGCAATAAATAAATAGATTCTAGAGCAGGGATTCCCAGTCCCTGGACATCTAAGCACTGGAACCTCCTGCTCCAGAATGAAAGGTCATCCTTCACTTGGTAGCTCAAGGTAAAAAAGGTAAAGGTAAAGGGACCCCTGACCATTAGGTCCAGTCGTGGCCGACTCTGGGGTTGCGGCGCTCATCTCGCTTTATTGGCTGAGGGAGCCGGCGTACAGCTTCCGGGTCATGTGGACAGCATGACTAAGCCGCTTCTGGTGAGCCAGAGCAGCGCACGGAAACACCGTTTACCTTCCCGCCAGAGCAACCATCTATTTATCTACTTGCACTTTGACGTGCTTTTGAACTGCTAGTTTGGCAGGAGCAGGGACCGAGCAACGGGAGCTCACCCTGTCGCAGGGATTCGAACCACCGACCTTCTGATCGGCAAGTCCTAGGCTCTGTGGTTTAACCCACAGCGCCACCCGTGTCCCGTAACTCAAGGTACACAGATGCAAATGCACAGGGCTGCAGGATTCCAGCAGGCTACTCCAGCTCCTCTCTCCACTCTTCATTTTACAAATGCTTGCAACAATTACAACAGATCTTCCATTAACCAGGACAATTATTTTTGTTTTCCAGTCCTTACAGTCATTTAACAAATTAACTGGGCAACCATCACATTCTTCCTTCCTTAACAGAATGTCTCTATAACTCATGTTCTGATGTGTCAGCATAGCCAGCCAGGAAATGGCTCTGCATAACACATCAATTGCTTTTTAAGATTCATCTGAAAGATCAGCACTTTTCACAGGGATAGTGACAGACGTGAAGGCAGCTTTTAGCAAACACTGCTGCACTTCATGCACTGAATAGATCAAGCTTATTTTTATTTTTTTTAATGGTTTCTGGTGTTAAAAATGCACAGAACATTTCAGAAAAGAAGAATAACACTGCAGGATCAGGCCAAAGGCCCATCTAGCACTTCAACTTCTTTTCTCAGTATCCAACCAGATACCCATGGTAGGGCCTGAGTACAACAGCCTCTGAACAGCTGTCCATAAATGGGTTCCTTTTCTGGTTGCCTTGTTTTTTTACGTCAGACTAATTGCTCTGGTTTGGATTTTAGACCTGGCAAATAGACAAAAGCAGTTTCCATATGAGTTTTTGTCTGCTTCTTCTTCAGTTACCCCCTTCACTGTAACCTCGGATGACTATTTTTCTAAGTTAAGGAAGAGAATTCATGCACCAGAGAGTCCATCCCCATCTGTTTCCCCGCTTTACTGGATTTAAGAGCCCCGGTATCATTACTGGGGCTGGTCCAGATTCTTTTCTTGCTTCTGGGTGGCATTTTAGATTCAGGCTGAGTTAAAATCTCAGTAGTTAGAGTATCAAATTCAGCCGACTTCCACACTTTTCACTTAATAAGTGGGGTGCTGACAGTGCAGATAAGCTCCAGCTCCAGGTTTGTTAATTACTGCTTACCTCACAGCTCAACATTCTTCTGCTCTCGAGCTCCAGGTTAAAAAGAAACAGTTGGTGATTAAGAAAAATAAAATACTTGGTCTAAAACGAGTTAAAATGAGATAAAATCAATTAAAACTCAGCTAAAATTTGTGGAGCTCTGGAGCTGACTGCCTGGCCTGCCGCCATCTTGACCCGAAGCTAATGCACCAGAACTCTCCTTCCATTACTGAGGTCTTGAGCCGAAACTGCTGGTTACATTATATTTGAAAATTGATTGGGACACTTACCTTGATGGCTTTGTCATTTTATTAAAGTCCTCAGTTATATTTGGCACTTTGTTGCTGCTATTGCTGCTGCTATTACTAATACTGCTATGGCTGCTGCTGCTGCTGCTACTACTACTAAAATGCATGTACATTTCAATCCTCCTTGATCCATAAAGGGTTGTGATAGGGCAAAGAATCAGATGTACAGCCAATCCCAAACATTTTAAAGTGCCAAATATTTTTAGTAGAAAAATACAGCATGAGGGAAAACTTTGGAAAAACTGTAAAATATATTTATTCTGAAGCAAGTTCCCCCAGTTTGAATGGGAATGTCATTTGTGATCATTGGTACTCATGATGGTATCAGAATGGTTATATGCTTTCAATACTGTTTGCACCTGCAAATGTTTTGGGCCAGAGAATGCCTTGTTTCCAATCAGTCGATGTCTTGTATCTTGCTGCTGTGCTCCTGTAACTTCTTATACAACAAATGCTCTGGTTCATTTTGAAATGCAAGAGTGCCCCTCCAGATTGCAGTAATGGAGCGGCATTGGGGAAGCATCACAGAGCCATGCAGTGTAATGATGTGTGGACAGTCCAGTCCTAACCCACTACTAATCCATCATTATTGTACCAATAGGTAAGGTAAAGATAAATGACTCCTGGATGGTTAAGTCCAGTGAAAGGCAACTATGGGGTACAATGCTCATCTCCCTTCAGGCCGAGGGAGCCGACGTTTGTCCACTGACAGCTTTCCAGCTCATGTGACCAGCATGACTAAACCACTTCTGAACACCATGATGGAAGCCAGAGCGCCACCATCATCATAAACAACAAAACCCCACTGCAGCACCCAAATTACAAGAAAAAGGATGTAGAGAAAACTTTAGGAAGAAGATCCTGATAGTACAAACTATTCAACTGTGGAACAGATTGTCTCAAAAGGTGGTGGACTCAGTGTTGACAGCTAGGCAGTTTTAGCCTCTGGACCTAATGGTCTTATGGGGACTACCTCTTTAGATGGTGATATGTGCTAAGCCCACCTGCTCCTTCTGTTAAGCAGGCTCCTGGTCTCTTTCTGCTCCTGGGGTGGGCTCTTCTTCATTGCAGGTTTTTAAGCAGAGGCTGGGTGGCCACCTATCAGGGTTGCTGTAGTAGTCTATTCCCTGAATTGGCAGGGCGTGAACTGGATGTCATTTGAGGTCTTTCAACTCTATGGTTCAATGAAGCATTCCCTGTGGGCAGTTTTGTAGACTGAGCCCTGAAGAATAGGCAATAGGCCAACCCAAGGAGGAACATCTTGCCCAATGCCATGGTGCCCCCCAAAATCTGGAGCCAGCTCTACTTTTGTTGTTTAGTCGTTTAGTCATGTCCGACTCTTCGTGACCCCATGGACCAGAGCACGCCAGGCACTCCTGTCTTCCACTGCCTCCCGCAGTTTGGTCAAACTCATGCTGGTAGCTTCGAGAACACTGTGCAGCCATCTCGTCCTCTGTCGTCCCCTTCTCCTTGTGCCCTCCATCTTTCCCAACATCAGGGTTTTTTCCAGGGAGTCTTCTCTTCTCATGAGGTGGCCAAAGTATTGGAGCCTCAGCTATAACGATCTGTCCTTCCAGTGAGCACTCAGGGCTGATTTCCTTAAGAATGGATACGTTTTATCTTCTTGCAGTCCATGGGACTCTCAAGAGTCTCCTCCAGCACCATAATTCAAAAGCATCAATTCTTCGGCGATCAGCCTTCTTTATGGTCCTGCTCTCACTTCCATACATCATTACTGGGAAAACCATGGCTTTAACTATACGGACCTTTGTTGGCAAGCTCTACCTAGGCCCAAGTAAATGAGCATAGGACTGTAGCCTTAAACAGATAAAATGTTGGTGCTAAGGCCTCTCTGCCTTAGAGGATTAATCATGGATGCCAAAGGAGTCGTATCATTTGCCTGACTCATGTGGTATGAACATTATTTGCGCATCATGAGATCCAGACATAGGGAAGTGCTCCTCTAGTCACAGATAAATCAATTTCGAGTGTGTAGAGGGGAAAGGATCCATGGAATAAGAGAGCCATAAGACAATTATCCACTCTATAAAGCTGATTAAACATCATTCCCTCTTCCCAGGAAACCTAGGGAACTGTCAGGTGAGATGAAGGATCTCTGGAAAAGCTTACCACTTTAGTTCTAAGTCCCACTCAGAGTAGGCCCAATGAAACTAATGGCCCTAACTTAGTCGTGTTACCTTGCAATGGGTTTACCGTATTTTTCGCTCCATAAGACGCACCAGACTATAAGACGCACCTACCGTAGTTTTTGGAGGAGGAAAACAAGGGGGGGGGAATTCTGCGCAGCGATCCCTCTTGCTGTTCTGGCTTCTGGGATAGCAGCAGGAAGCCTCTTCAGGGCAGGGGGAGTGTTCCTCCTGCTGCCCCGAAGAGGCTTTGCGCGGCTATCCCAGAAGCCAGAACAGCAAGAGGGATCACTGCGCAGCCTGCATTCGCTCCATAAGACGCACGCACATTTCCCCTTACTTTTTAGGAGGGAAAAAGTGAGTCTTATAGAGCAAAAAATACGGTAATTTGAGTAAAACTCAGCTGAATACCACCCTAGGATTATTTGGAAGAAGCTGTTATGACAGCTAACTTCTAAAACTGATATGAGTTTGCAGAGGAGCTGTGGAAAGAGAGACAATGGGTAGGGTGGCTGAAGGAGATATGTGACAGAGATGGTGAAGTTTTCATTCATGTGGAAAGTGGGGGGAAATCAGGATAATGTCTTTCAGCCCAGACTGCAGAGCTTGTAACTACCAGGTTCATTAGCAATTGCCTTTCTTGGAGGAGGACGGAAGAGCTGGTGTCCTGCGTGCCGCTGTCAAAATGTGAAAGAGATTAAAAGAGGGCACACCTGTTGTGTTTGGAAAGTACCATAGTGTCTGTAACACAAATGCATCAGGGCCAGGCAGCTGGCAAATGCATCAGAAGCCCGAGCTCCCTCCCGATTATCAGGCTGCCAACTGCAAAGCTAAAGCAGCTTAAGGAAAGGAGAGGAGCTGTGGGAGAAAATGAACCACACAGATCTCCATGTGTAGGAAGGGGGAAAGAATTCTGCAGGGGGAAATGCGTGAGACACCCCTGTGTGTGCTTATGGGGCGGGGGGAATGTGGCAGGTTGCAGAGGACAGCCTTGTGAAATTCAGAATGTTCTGAACTTCGTGGGTCAGGCTCCGTGTTAACTAGCTTTGTTCAGTGGGGTTTTCTGTGATTAGGCAAGGGCAGGCTGCAGTACCCTGAGTTCAGTTACAAATACAAGCAAATGTTTCAAAATACAGTACCAGGCTGTATTCATGTGCGCTGGAGTTGAATGCACTTCTCCTGTACAATACTCATTTAAAAAGTGAAAGATATGAAGCACATGAAGTAGCCAGCCTGTGCTTTGGTGCTATCTACCTATATTCTGCCACAATATCGTTTTTCAGTCTCGTAAAAATGTCAAGTCATTAGAGATTTGGCACGATCTGCTCTTGAACCTGACCTTTACAGTGTGTTTTACAACTAGATGGAAATTCAATTCTGAATTCTGTTCAGAAGCTCATTAAGGTATATGTGCTCTCATTCCTGATACATTTTAGCTTGCAGTTAATTAAAAAAACAACTATTTTGAGTTGCTGTGATGCTTTTAAATGTTTATTGATTATTACATTAAGTTTTGTATCATGGATGGTAATTATTACTGCTATTAGACAATAAATAAATAACTGAACAAGATTGCACCTTTTGACTTACTGATTTTTTTACAGCAGCTGTAGTGTTAAGACTCCAAGCACTACCTCTCTCACTATAATTTGTATTGACTAATTTACTAACACCACATTCTTAACCATATTGACTCAAATTAAGTCCTATCAAATTCAGTGGGGCAGACTCCCAGGTAAGTGAGGTTAGGATTGAAGCCTAAATGATATTAAATGTGGTGATGTGCATGACAGAGAGCTAATTGTATCTCAGTGTGTAGGTATATATGCATAAACACACACTCACACAAATAATCTCAAACAGCAGGCTGGAAAACAATTCACAATGGTGTTTATTGCACTCATCTATATATAGCAAATGCAGTTTCATGGAGGCTTTGCTTTGAGAGCTCCTTGATCTGCCTTTCCATCACCATGTGATAGAAAGTACTTCTCTGCCCCACAAGGCAAGCCAAAGAAGAAATTTGCAGTGCATGCGCTTCAGTTAATATCACCAAAAGCAGGTGTCACGGATTGTCGCTAATATGGCAAAGAACATTAAAGCAGTGCAAATCCTGGCTGCTGCTTAAATCCAGTGTCTCAAGCTGGCAGATCAACAGCAGAAATATAGATTAATCTGCACATTTCATCCCATTAAAAATTGTTGGGGTGTAGCCAAGGACTGGTGCAGAACAATGAATACCTGTATGCTACTTTGGGCAAAAAGTGTGCATTTTCATGTTATGCACAAATGTACAATGTGGATTTCTGTGTGCATAGCAGAGAGGGGAAACCAAACATAGCCACATCCCAGAGTCAAATTTTCATTAGACTAACATTAGCGACTGGGTATGTTCAATGTCCACCTGCACTGAAGCATTATGGAACTTGCTCCCAGATTCACAGCATGTAGCATAAACAGGATCTGCATTGGGATGCCTCACATCTTAATGTTGTTACATATCTGCACCCAATCTGTGCTTGCAGTTCCCAAACCAGCAGGGGACTCTGTGCCTTCTATACGTGTATCTTGATTCCTGGTTCAGAGTGAATGTGGATACAGTATTTTGAATCTTGCTCAGTATTTTCAGGAGAGGGTGGCTGTGAAATCATGTGGCAGAGCAGCAGGACAAGTGGCACCACTCCACCATGCAGAGAACCTGCAATGTTAACTGGCCATCAGCATAATCAGCCATTCATGCTTTGCAGAGGATCCCAATTCACAATGCAGGCTATCTGAGAGGTGGACATGCTACTGCAATAGTGCACTGACTGAACATGGGCAGTAAATAAACATCAAGGTGTCAATGGAATGATGAACAAGTGAATGAAATATCACCAACTGGCTCAAATGAGTGTGTGTGACTAGATCCAGGCAACTGATTTCCTAGATACATTTCAATCAGAGTTTAGGCCTAGTTTTAGCACAGAAACTGCTCTGGTCACCCTGTATGATGACCTCTGTCGGAAGAGAGACAGGGGAAATGTGTCCTTGTTCATTCTCCTTGACCTCTCAGCAGCTTTTGATACCATCGACCATGAAGTCCTTCTCGAGTGGCTGTCCGAGTTAGGGGTGGGTAGCACTGCTTTGCGGTGCTTCCAGTCCTACTTGAATGGTTGTTTCCAAAGAGTGCTTGGGGAGTGATCTTTGGTCCTGCGGAGACTTCAGTATGGGGTTCCTCAGGGTTTGATTGTATCCTCTATGGTGCTTAACATCTACATGTCAGATGTTGGAATGTCTTTGCTTATGCCTAGCCATGTGTCCTAGACTCTGCCATTGTACCTGCTGAACCTTGCAACCTTTATTCTGAACTGATGCAAAGATTGTGTTACCCATTTCCTTAATAAAACTTTTAGGGTTTCCCACGCCAAGAGTCTGAGTTGTTTGTCTGTTGGTGGGAGCCAGGACATTGACAGCCGTACCCTCCATGAATTGATCTAATCCTCTTTTAAAGCCATCCAAGGTGGCAGCTAGTCTTCCATCTTGTGGGACCCAACTCCATAGTTTGATTATGAACTGTGTGAAGAAGTACTTTCTTTTGTCTGGCCTGAATCTTCCAATACAGTGGTACCTCAGGTTAAGAACTTAATTTGTTCTGGAGGTCGATTCTTAACCTGAAACTATACTTGACCTGAAGCACCACTTTAGCTAATGGGGCCTCCCGCTGCTGCCGTGCCGCCGGAGCACGATTTCTGTTCTCATCCTGAAGCAAAGTTCTTAACCCGAGGTACTATTTCTGGGTTAGCGGAGTCTGCAGCCTGAAGTGTATGTAACCTGAAGCGTATGTAACCCGAGGTACCACTATATTCATCTCAACCACTGTTCAGGGTGTCTCAAGCAGTGTATGATGGCACTGCAAACCAAACTTCCATTACTCAGAGCTCCTTATGACTCTCAGCTATTTGACCTCTCACACGCTATTACAGTCCATTCCATTTATATTTATTTCACAAACACACAGCTAGTACAAATGACTGTTTACCCTACATACAACAACAATGCTGCAGAGGCATAGCCAGAGAAGCAGCAACTGGAGGCCTGGAAATTCTGCTCAGATGGAGAGATCAAGTGGTGCAGCAGTTGGACCGTCTGTCCCTGGGAAGGCATTGCTATCTAGCCCCCTCCCCCAGGTACCCGCCTGCTGTGAGGATGAATTGGGAGCAGCAGCAGACAGACCCACATGACCCAGGAGGTACATGGCAGTCATTTTGGTTTGGTCAGGGCTGTTTCCGGATAGAGGCACAACTGGCGCGGATCCCCGTCAAAGGTGTTTCTCCTCTTGTGTCAACCAGCTGAGTTTTCACAAGGGCCACATCCTTTGTAGTCTCTATTTTTTAGGGAGATTGTACTTGACTAGGAAACTTTGGGCAAATTGCTGAATTCTCTCCCATTGTTCCATCCATTAATACAGGCTGAGCTCCCAATTATTATTATTTTAATTGTTTGTTTTCTGAGTAGTTATTTACATGGATTGCTTGTTCACCCTGAATCCTTGAGTAGTTAGAATGGGGTGGTAGAGGTGACAGCATCAGATAATACCTCTAAATGGGATAAGCATTTTTTTAGTGTCTCTCATTGTCTGTGAGTGGTTACCAAGGCTATGGGATTTAGGGCTGGCGAGAGAATGATTTCATCCATTAGCTTGGGCTGGGGCTTCCATAAGAACTTGTCTCCTGTGTCAGAACTTGCCAACATAGTGCTCTCCATCAGCCCCACCAGGTGGCCTCAGGTGCAGTGTAAGACACTGTCTCTCTGCTATTGTTGAAGTAAGAACATGAGTCCTGCTGGATGAGGCCAGTGGCTCGTCAAGTCCAGCATTTCGTTCTCAGTGGTCAATGAGATGCCTATAGGAAGACCATAAGCAGGACCTAAGCACAAAAGCACTCTCCCTACCTACAATTCCCAGCAACTCCTATTCAAAGTCCATAATGCCTCCAACAGTGGAGGTAGAACAATGTCATGTTAGCTAGTAGCCATTATCCTCCATGAATTTGTTGAATCCTCTAAAAAACTGCCCAAGTTAGCACCCATCACTACTTCTTGTGGAAGCATATTCCATAGTCCATTTGACTATGCTCTGGGTGAAGAAATATGTTCCCTTGTCTGATTTAAATAAGTAAGTCCAGTCACCTTCTGTATGTGGAAATGGGAGAGAGGCAACCATTTTGTCCTTTATTCTTGTCTAAGCCCAAATATCTGAAGTACTCCTAGATTTTCACCTCACTGATTCCCCCACCCCATCCAATGAAGGTCTTTTATCCTCTGTTCCAAGGACAAAGGGGGCTAAAAGGAAGCACATAAAAGAGTGTGTGTGTCCACAAAACTTCTTGTATTCAATTTTTCTCATGATACACACTGCTTGTGCTTGAAATGCTATCTCCTTGGATTTCAGTAAAGCCAGCTATTCCCATAAATACTCTTTCATGCCAACAGCACTGTAAATTCTAGATGGATGTAGTGAAGATTATTTGCATGTCAGGATGGCAGGTGTTTAGCTCTTAATCTGTTTGGTGGAAAGGCATTCATGCAACAGAAATCGAGCAGTAGTTCTGCTTTCTTTAAAAGGTGCTTCTTTCTAAAATAAATGCAGCATGATGAACCGGGGGGGGGGATGCGAAAGGTTAACAATTTAATAACTTCATCATGCCTTGGTCAGCGTGTTTGCAAAGAGCATCTGGCGTGATGGTGTGACTTGATTAAGGGGAAAGCGAGTACTTTTTTGTATCTGTTATTTCGCAAGTACTTCTGCCCCTGACACTAACAGGGCTTCAGTTACAAGGCAGCACATTGCACTGTGTAATACAGCATGCCAGAATATGATCCGTTCTCATCCTGGAGAGGAAATGCAGTCTCCCATTCTAAGGGGCAATGTAAGGCCTCTAAATCCTTTTAATCTCACTCAGGTTAAGGTCTTGAAACCTGTCCAGGTTTACAGTTCCATTCCTTGGAAGAGGGTTGCGCTTGCAGGGAAAGGCAAATTTGAAAAGGTTGCCAGGAGTGTTTGACATGTGCAAAATAGCTTATTATGATCCTAATCTCTCAAATGAAACAGGGGACTAGAGATTTGGGTGTTTGGTTTTTTTAATAAAAAAAATTAAGGTCATGAAAATAGGTCTCTAATGCACAGAAGTCCTGGTTTTGAGATGTTTAGAATGCTTTAACAGAAAAGACAATCTAGTATAAGTTGTTCAGGAATAAGGTCAGATCTACAAATGTAGCAGAATGGCAGTGAAATGTTTGTGCCACTTCAAAATGAAGTTACAATTTTTGTTCCTGCTTTTAAGGAAATGTAACTCAACATTATAACATGCATATAAAAATAAATTAAGTTAATGATAGTAGTTATTCAAGTACACCACAAGAAACAACCCATCTAAAAAAAAAACCAAATTCTTCCCATTTCCAATTCCAGTTCTTACATGTGTTTGTCCTGTTAACTATCCACCTAAATGACAGGTACTACTTAAGCCAAACTGCTAAGGATTTAACTAAGGATAACAAGATTTTGCCCCTGTGTAATTACCGGTATCTTAGCTGCAACAGATTATTTTAGCTGAAACAGATTCCGCACTCTTCCTCCTCCTCCTTCTCATAATCAGTTTCCTAATTCTTTATATTTCAGTGGATACCACTCATTATTAAATATATACTGGTTATTATTTTCCTGCCAAAAAAGTTAGCATGGAAAGAAAACAGTTCCACTATGTAGGAAGCTTTCAACAAGGAAGGAAGACATTGGTACAGGTTACATACACTTCAGGTTACAGACTCCGCTAACCCAGAAATATTACCTCAGGTTAAGAACTTTGCTTCAGGATGAGAACAGAAATCTTGCTCCGGCGGCGCGGCAGAAGCAGGAGGCCCCATTAGCTAAAGTGGTGCTTCAGGTTAAGAACACTTTCAGGTTAAGAACAGACCTCTGGAACGAATTAAGTACTTAACCCAAGGTACCACTGTATAGTGTTTTCAGCAAAGTTTGACCTGAAAGAAGGCCCAAAGTGGCTCTAAATTTAGATGTTTTCGTAGCAGTTTTGTCTCCCACCTCTCAACCAGAAAAAAGCATACAGTGGCTATAAAAATCAATAATAAAAGGAAACTCGGCCACCTGATCTAAGTTTTTATAACAACAGACTAGAATAAAAAAACAACAATTGAAGAGGAGGCACCAGAAGCTGGTCTCTCAGTTGAACAGATGGAGTTGAATAACTTCCCTTCCCTTCCCTTCCCCACCCCTCTCTCTCCTGCAGACTGATGGAATAGGTGCTTATGTAAAGTAAATCACTTTACACTCTATCAAATAAATTCTGTTGCACACCAAAGTCTGCAGTATTAATTGTATCAGACGTCTTTAGATGGCCCTCAAGACTCAAGGCATCAGTATCTAATACTTCTTATGAAAAATGCTCTACATTAAACTTTCCTAGTAGCAACCATGTTGCAGACTAAAGTAAGAGATTACATATTTTTTGAAGGCGTGACTTTACCTTCTGAAACACCAAGAAACTAATACAATATAATATTTCAACACTAGAGGGCCGTTTTGTACAAGCTAATAGAATTCTTGGTGCTATCCAGTCAGCCCATGGTGACTTGCAAACCTCAAAAAGCAAGCTACAATCTGAACCCCTGGCATGTAGTGGAAACTTCATTAAATGTGTTGCATTTTCATACTGGGTACAGAGATGACAGGTTGTAACTGGGGGTCTTTTTTTGCAGGCAACTCTTAAAACAAGACGTCCTTCCAAACCAGTTTTTGCCCTTCATAATCAATTTCCTCCCTGGAAATTATCTTTCTCCCACTGGACCTTCCTGGACACTTGAAATAGCTCTCCATGACCAGATGCTAAAGTGTGAAATTGTGATGCTTTTCCTTTCTACTGCCCAGGGACTTAAATCCCTCCCACCTGATCTTAGACACAGATGTCCTGAGAAGTGATTCATGATCCAAATTGATTCCCAAATTTGGCTATCCTGTACGGCAGGTTGTTACATTATGAACACTGTATGACTGGCTCAGTGCCTTACTCTGATTGAATGTCCAGCCTGTAATATAACCTGAGCATTCCATTTTCCTAGAAATGCTGTCTTCGATCGAACTATAATTTTAAAACTGTCTTATTTTGTAGTCACAGAATGCTTCTGGACAACAATTACTTCAAAATTATCAGTTATTAATAGACTATAGTGGGTAAATTAGTTAAAAAAACACCACCACCCTCTTATCTGGATATTCTCCCATTGTTGAGTATCATCAAAGTTCTTCTCCTAAAAAAGATGGAATGTGGCACGTGTCACTCTCTTTCCCTCCTTTCTTACGGATCTATTTTCATTCTATTTCAATATTAATCATCTTTAATGTTAGTAATCTTTCTATCTACTAATGACACATAAGACTCCATCTTAAATTGTTTCACAAGTTTCACCTTACGCAGCATTGCCAATGTTAAATAGAAGTCTACCCTAACCAGCTACCTGATGTTATGAGGAAATGTTACTGACCAAAACTGAGCTGGACCAATCAGACTGCTGCATTGTTCTAGGACCAATCAGACTGCTGCATTTTGGATCCTATTCAACTCAAGTACATAACACTACTGCTGTTCCTTTTCCCACCGATGGAAATGAAATGTCTTCTCACAACAAACAAATCCCTATTGCGTAACAATAAAGACACCCAGGTTACCTTAAGGTCTACCTTTGCCAATATTAATTTACTTTAGCCCAAAGATAGGCTTTGGACAGTCTTTGGCCTGTCTCCAGTGGAAAGAGATGATGCCACTGTGGGTTTGACTCTCCTTTCCAACCATTTTCAGACATATCCAAAGTACTTGGGCACCATGGAAATGGTCTTCTGGGTGGTGGTGCCATGGTCATGGAGCTTTCTCCCTGAATAGATCTAACAGGCTCCCTTACTTCCTGCTTTCAGGAAGTCTATAAACACATTTTTTATCCAGCCAGGCACTTGATGTATGCCCCATCCCCTGCTGTTTTAAAAGTTATACGCTGTTTTAGTGCTGCTCAAGTGTTTATTCTTTTGAAGTTTTAGAATTCTGAATATTTAGCATTTCTGTACTACACTCTTTTTCAAAGAAAGTGAATAGAAATAAATTATATGGTTATGGAACTGTTCCCTTAATTTTCATATTAGCCAACATTGTTTTAAAGCAGAACATTGTAAAGAAAAAACATGGTAAAGAACATTGCCTCGGGTCCAGAAGAAGATATACATTTGGAACATGGTTTTTCCAACCACAGGTTACCCAAATGAAGAATTTTTCCAAACTACAGTTCCTATGCAAATGTCACTTAATTTTACGTGATCCACAATTTCACATCTTTTGTTTGTATTTTCCTTGCTCTCAGTAACAGCTTTCCACCTTAAATATTTGCAAGTAGAAAGATGGGCAAGAACATTTTATTAGCGGGGGTTGGGATTCTTGCTGTGACTGATGGCTGAACACATTTATTTCTGCTATGCACAAATGTGATAGTTTAAAATAGTACTTTATTCAATCGGATGATATGACACACAGTCTATGTATAGTTAATAGTTTTGACCTAGCAAGCTACACTGATCTTACAAAAATGCTCCACAGTTTCATTACTCTCACCAAAGTGGCTATGAAAATCCAAACCAGTTTAACATTTTCCCAGTGCTTCTCTTCAACTTCCCTTTCCAGACGGTTAAAGACATATCTGAAGATTCAGTAGGAAATTATTTTCATCCTGTGAGGTACAAAAAGTTGCTTGTTATCCAAGGAACAGCTTTACAAGAGTCAGAGAGAAGGTAAATGATTTGTTACCCAAGATTATCAATTGTCTTCTGTGCTGAAATGTGATTAGATCTGATTATAACAGGTGGCCACAATCCAGCATAAAGTTAGACATGCTTAAGTCCCCTTGACTCTAATGGGAATTAAGTGCAATTAATTGTGGCTGACATGCCTTGACTAAAACTCTTTCCTCCTGTACTCAGTTTATAGGATTGAGGGTTTAACTGATAGATTCTGTGTAATTTAAAATTACCTAAATTCTTTTATTTAACTAGATGTGTTCTAAGATATCCAGAAGATGTCTGCTTCAAGTATTTTGGAGGAAAACAATAATTTTGATATGGGGCTACACTAAAGAAAAACTTTTTGAAATACTTTGAGCATGAAATACTTTAAACATTTTTGCATGACATTTCAACCAGGTGCTAGACAAACTAACTTCTCTAATATGAACTAAAAATCGGAAGTTTTAAAAAGTTTACTATTAAAAATGCAAGTAATTTGTTGTCTTCAATGCTGTATGAAAACTTAGTTCAATGTGGGCCTCTTGTCCATGCAAACAGTGTCTGGAATTTTTATTTATATATTTAAAATTAGCACTTCAAACAGCAGTATATGCTTTCCACCCTTCGTCTTGTCACAGAGCATTCTCTCCGTCCAAATACTACGTAATAAATAAGGCTAATATTCCTCTAATTTTATAACGACTATATACTGAACAGGCCCCCCCCCCGCCCCTTTCATAACTAGAAGTACAAGAATTTCCATATGCTTTCTCTTCATTTTGGGATGTCTGGGGAAGCTGAGCTGCAGATGCTGCTAATACTGCTACTTCAGTTACCAATGGCATTCAGACTGACAGCTCTTCGTGCCAAACCAACAACTGTACTTCATAGCTCTGGAATAAGACACTGGCAGCAGCAGCTACCCCCCCATCTCCGCAGAGACAACAGCAGCCACCCGCCTTACTACCACTGCGGGACTATCGGGCGTCTCTCCAGGGTCTTCCGCTAAACTGCAGGGAGTGAAGTTGGGAACCAACCACTGGAGACACGTGTGTGTGTGTCCCAGCTTCGAGTCTTGGTCGAAATCTCTTTGTTCCCTTCAGTCAATTTGCAGTGATCGGAATGGAACTGCTTACAAAATCGCCTGCTGAGCAGATCATCACTCAAAAAGGGAGTGCTGGAGAAAGCAACAGCCGGATGATGAAGCACCATTCTCAAGAGCCATCAACATCCTCATCTGAGGAATCAAAATATGTGGAGATTTATGATTTCCCTGGAGGGAGGGGAGAGAGTCCCCAAGCTCTAAAACTGACTTTGGCAGGGAATGGAAGTAAAGTGGCCTTTATCAAACCTAAAAATGGACCTTATGGGATCAGTGAGGTTAACAGATTGGCTAACAATATGCTGGCAGACAAATCTGCAAATGAAGCACCCCAGGATTATAAATCTAAAATGGAAGGCACTCCTTCCCCTGTGGGGATGAAGGCTGATGAGGTGGGGGGAAGCATCACTGGCACCAGCTCAGAAGGGTCTGAGAACACTTTGTCCCCTAGTATCTCCAACATTCAGCTTTACACAAATGGCTGCCCAGAATCATCCTCATCCTCTTGTCCTTCGCCAGTACAAGAGACAGGCAGCTTTCCAAAAATGGATGACATGGGAACAGAAGGGAAAACCTCCTCTTCTTCATTTGGATATGAAAGTGATGAGGACGATGATGCAGACTGCAAAGAAATCTGTCTGAGTAACCAGAGAGGAGGGTGCAGGCGTGCTTCACAACTGATGCACTCGCAGCAAAGCTACACCAGTGAGAACAACTGTAACAATAATGATGAAGCACATTATATTACAACCCATGAAATCCAGCTTAGCGAAGTGGACCATGACATGGACTTTGATTATGGGTTAGCCTCTCGGTGGGATTTCGAGGACAACAATGTGATTTATTCCTTTGTGGATTACGCTTCCTTTGGGAGTGACGAGACTCTTGCGGATACCCAGACAGAAGAGGACAATAGCTGTTATCTCAGCACGACCACCAGTGATCCCAATAATCAGACAGACAGTATCGATAATACCAGCAGTACAGAGATAGTCAGCATTAATTCTGAAAATGATACCCCTAGCACAGACAAATGCGCCAGCTCGGAAGAAAGTCAGTCCAAGAACCTCAGCAACATGAGTGAGAATTCTGCAGGCCAGATACTCCTATCAATCAAACCAACTTCCAGGGCTATAAATGAGCCTAGCAACCAGCACGAAAAGCAAAACATTATTTATGCTGCCAAGCATGAAGGCGACATGAGCCTCTGTGTCTCCACAGCTCATGAACGAAATTCAAGTTTGAAACAAGATGTGTTTCATGACTATGCAAAAAAATTTATTGCAGTTCCTGCACGTTTGCAAACAAGGTGTGGAGCCATAAGAGCAAGAGAATTGGGAGGATATTCAAGCGGTGCCTCAAGCGTGGTAAGTGAGTTGGATGATGCAGATAAAGAAGTAAGAAGCCTGACAGCAAGGGCATTCCGCAGCTTAGCTTATCCCTACTTTGATACCTTGAACCTGAGCTCCAGTGAATCCTCCACATCTCTTTCGGATCACACACTAGGAATCAACCGGTGGTCAACTTACTTGGATTTAAAGTGTGGCAGCCTTGGGCAGAAAGCAGAGCAAAATCTTTTCAAAAGCAGCACCGCATCTGCAGGATGGAACAGAAGCACTGGGACAAAGACATCCAGTGACCAGTTCTACATTCACTCCAATAAGTCACAGACGAAAGCATTAGAGTTTGTTGTCAGCAAGCTTGATGGGGAAATAACGCATGTTGAGACACCACCTTGCTTTGAAAAACGGATCCAGTCAGGCTCCCGGGTTGTTACTTTGTTGGAGACTCTCAATTTTAGCAGCAATATAAAAGCGGGTGTCCCCAGACCTGCTAAACCTTCTGAAAATGCTGCTGCTGGATCAAGTTGCACAGATGAAGTTACAGAAACACTGCCAAAGGAGCTGGGCAATGAAACTTGCAAACAAACTGGGCTGGCTGCAGAAACCATGGAAGGCACACAGAATAAATCAAAGTTTGCATCTAGTCTCCTCAAAAATGTTATCTCAAAGAAAATGCAACTGGAGCACGAGTTCAAAATGGAAAGGGGCGAAATCTCGGACACCACATATTCTGGTATGTCCAATTCCTTATCTTCTAAAGAGGTAGATGGTGCTTTCAAAGAAAAGTTAAAGGATGGGGGTTTGCAGAGACAGAATTCTAGATATTCAGAAGGCAGCTCTGAATACACTATTGTAACAGCAGATGATTTGGGGGAGTTTTTTGACAGCAAGTCCCCTACCTCCAAGCCATCTACTCCCCGGGATGGAAATGTTAGCCTGGATCGATCCCTTTCTGAAACATTCTTAGACGAGGCATGTAAAATAAAAGAGAGTGCTTCTGAAACTCTCAAGGCAACTTTTCTCCGCAGTCAGAATAGTGCATTTAGAACATGGAAAGAAAAAGAAGCAGAGAAAAAGGAGGAGAAAGCTCCTGTGGGAAAACTGAAAATTTCATCCAAAGGTGATAGGAAGGCTGATTTGGGAGAATTCTCAGCCAGCAAATCAACTAAAATGTCTCGTCTCTTTGTTCCAAATATTCAACAAACAACCAAAGAAAAGCAATCCAGCACACAAGTGACAAAATATTCTACAGCAACCAACACAGCAGCTCAGACTGCCATCGCTACCACAATGATAAAGCCCAAACCTCCTGAGATCAAGATCAGCTTGGGTAGCATGCAGCAGAATAAAGATCACCCTTTCAATATTGCTAAGCTCCTCACACCCAAGTTATCTGGAAGTGTCCCAAACTTTTTCAAGGCAGCTGAAGATACCAGAAGCCAGCATCAAAAACAATTCAAAGGGGAAGGTGTGGACAAAGTGCCTCAATTTCTGGTACGCGATGTAAGAGAAAACAAACACAAGGTGCAAGGGCCTATCCATCAGGTTACAGATGTCAGGAAACTAATTAAGAGTAGCTACAGCCATGAGTCGGGGGATAACAACAGTGACAGAGGCAGTGTCAACTCTGACCAGGGAACATCTGAGCAGAAACCCAAGCAGCTGGTGACAGCAGGTATTTCCAGGCCTCTGTCTCCCATGGTGATAACCTGTCAGGCAGTAAGCAACAGCAAGGAAGACAAGAGGGCCAGCAAGGCTTCAGAGACAGGGGCCAAAGCAAGTAGCGGGGGCAAGATGCTGCCATCCAGCCAAGATGGGACAATCCTGGTGCACAGGACCTCAGGGAGGCTGCCCGTTGCTACAATCGCCCCTAACAAAAGCGACCCTCGCCAGCCTGCTGTGCTGAAGATAGTCTCCAAAACATCTGTGCCCTGGAGGCAGCAACCACAGCCACCACCACCGCTGCAAATTCAACCTACACCAGTGGAGAAAAGCAGCAAGGTAAGCCCGCTGGTGGTGGCTAGCGAAGAAGAAATTCCACGAGAAGAGGTGGCCAAGGCACCCCTCACAGCGAACCACCAAGCACTGGAGAAACTTACAGCGGCCGTCCGGAGCATGGAGGAGCTCTACAGCTTCCACAAGAACGAGTGGAAGCGCAAGAGCGACCCGCTGCCCATCACCGACAGCCACGTCCTGTCCCTCATCGCCAGCGAGGAAAAGGCCACAGGAGGAGCCACGGGAGCCAGGGAAGAGTCCACGGCTGGCGCCAAGGCAGAGGACCAGGATGCCAGTCAGAGTGCGGCCTTGACGACTTCCCCCAGCAGCATCACCAGCAGCAGGCCTGCACCCGAGAGCCAACCCCGCAGCCGGACTGCCAACCCAACCAAGAACGCAGAGAAGGTGTCAGCCAAGATGGCGACCTTCGAAAGCTTGGCACAGGCTCGGGAGCGGGCACGCGGGCCGGGCTTCCGCGGGGAGGCCGCAGGGGGCACGGAGAGAGGCAGGGCCCCAGTGGCACCCCGCAGCACCTTCACCTTCAATGCCCAGGCCCAGAAGCCCAAGCAGCAGCAGCAGCAGCCACCTCAGGAGCCATCTCCTGACCCGCCACCAAGAGGCCTGAAAGGCCAGGCCGGGCCTCGCTCCATCAAGCTCTTTGGGGACAGGCAGGGGAGCCTCGTGGAGCCCGACAGGGTGCCCAAGGTGGCGGCGGCGGCTCCCGACTGCGGGAACTACCTGGCCATCCCTCTCAAGGCATCGTCGTCGACGGAGCAGCCGGGGGCTGCCACGTCAGGAGACCGAGGCGGCCGCCCGGGCCTAGTTTCCGCGGCTGCGGCCGCCGCGGCCCTGTGCAACCACCAGCCCTACAGCACCAGCAAGACCCACGGGCAGGAGGCGGCCAAGCAACAGCAGCGCGGAGAGGCAGCCGCCCCGCAGCCTCAGGCCACCCATCCTCCGCCGCCTCCGCAACAGCAGCAGCAGCAGCCGCCTCAGTTCGAAGTGTCCCCCGCGCAGCTCTTCCCTCAGGCCTTGTCCTTGGCCGCGGCGGCCGCCGCTTTCTCGGGCGCTGCCCAGCCCGCGCCTCTGCTGTGCTTCTCTCCGCCCGCGGCCGCCGAGCCCGCCGCTTTCCCGGCGCCTCAGACGCAGCGCAAAGTGCTGCTGGACCTCAGCACCGGGCAGTGCTACGTGGTGGACGCGCCGCTGCAGCCGCCGCCGCCGCCGCCTCAGAAGAGGCGCCTCTTCGACCCCGAGACCGGGCAGTACGTAGAGGTGCCCCTGCCGGCCCAGGCGCCAAATCCGGCCGTGGCCCCCATGACCCTCCCGGTGTCCTCCCTGGCGCTGGGCGCGGCGGGAGCCTACGGCGCCCCGGCCGCGGCCTACATGATCTACCCGGGCTTCTTGCCGGCCGTCTTGCCCGCCAGCGCCCTGCAAGGCCAGCTCGCCCAGCAGCCGGGCGGAGAGCTCGGCCCCGCCAGCCCCGGGGCGGACAGCCCTTACTACATGCCCACGGGCAAAGCTGCTCAGCAGCAGCAGCCACAGCAGTCGCCACAGCAGCAGCAAGGGGTTCCTGGCGAGGGGAAGGCGCCGCTCATCAGCATCACTTCGCAGCCTCTGGGGCCCAGGATCATCGCGCCTCCTTCCTTCGACGGCACCACCATGCGCTTCGTGGTGGAGCACCGGTGATGGAGAGCCCGGCCAGGGATGCTGCTGCTCGCTGCTGCTGCTGCCACGGGTGAGTTGGGCTCTTGGCCAGCAAGCCAGGGCCGCTTGTTTGTGATCCCAGGCCTCCTCACAGGCAACTTAGGAAAGGGCCTCCTCCACACACACACACACACCCATGCACGCCCACTAGTCCTAGGATAGTCCATAATACAGGATTGTCCTGTGTTTCAGGGCAAAAGGGTACCTCCTGTATGGGTACAATTTTGACCTGGGTGTCAGGTCTTCTCTCTCTATCTCTGCCAAGTTGCATGGGTTTGAAAGGGTGTGTGAACGGTAATGTATTTCAGTGCCGAGAGATTTTACAAATTCATGTGTGTGCCCACCTATAAATTCCAGAGGAGCCATCCTGTTAGGTTGCAATGAATTGTAATGGATTGCTTTGAAGTCACTTCAGCATCAGATTTTAAAACAACAACACTCTTCCAATCACAACCTTGTCCTGTAGTTTGCCAGAACAAAGGTGGCAACCCTACTTCCTACAAATGTGTGAGTTGTGAGGTGGAAGCCCTGTGGGGTAAGGCACTGTGCACATTGAGAGCTTTTACTTTTACCTTTGATTCAGGGCAGCTGGTCATAACGCTAACAACTTGAGCAGCCCTTTCTCAATCCCCATGAATAAGCTGGTACTGATGATGATTAGTTATTAAATTTGTCACAAGTGGCTCTCTTGTATATTCACAAAAGGAAGCAGTTGCCAAAGGGGAATAATAAGTGTGCACTCGCATGATGGTGTCCATGAGGTTTATACATGTTTCCTGTGCAGAAAGCGATGTCCTTAAAGGTAGTCATTGTTGCATGTGTGTAGTAGCCCTGTAATTAATGGGGGGGGGTGTAAGTTTTCTGTAATGGATTAATCAAACTCTGTATCTGAGCACTTTCAGGTTTATTGGTTAATGCACCCACTTGCATCTTCTCCAAGATAGGTTTTTGGGGTTTTTTGGCAAGAGAGAGGGTTAGCAGAAGAACAATGTTTTGGAAGATGAGAGGCATCAGATTCTTAGTGGTCCCTGTCTGATTAGAAGGCAGGATAAATTCAGAGGAACAGCTGAGTTGAAGAAAGTGAGGAGTGTCTGTGTGTATTGACGACTGTTAGCGTGAATGCTCTGACATATCACAGAAGTGGCGAGATTGTAGATCACCACCTGGCTCACACTACACACTTCAAAGAAATGCCAAGAGCCACTGAGCTGCAGTTTCATCACTCATCTGTGACATATGAGACTGTTCATACTAACAGTAGAGTTGCCAACTTTTTTCTGGTAGGGCTTTAACAGCTGCTCTACAAGCAGAGATTCTGCAGGTAGAGTTTTTGTTCATTACGTATAGATAAAGGCACAGGAGTCTTGCCAGGAAAAGAAAGTTGGCAATCATAACATTCAGCAAATTACCTCAGAGAGGTCTTGCCAGTTCAGAACATTTTAATGTTAGCCATTAGAGTGCATGACTTACTTAGGCCAGTTACTGTAACTTCAATGGATCTACACTGAGAAGCATTTATCTCAGGGGTCGCCAACCCAGCACCCATGGGTACCATGGCTCTCACTCTAGCATGCCTAGAAAAAAAATCTATGGGGTAAAATGCACAAATACCTTCTAAGTGACTTCTGTGAAATGAGAGTGGGTGTACTGTGGCCACCATGTGTGTGCGTGTAAAATCAATACTGTATGATCTCCACAATTAGGACCAGCAGCACATAGCTGATTTCTCATGGTAAGTATAAGGTTGCTGGAGGTAGCTATCTAACTTTGTGCTATGCAATGCTCTACATGTGTTATGCTATGTCCCCCCCATAGCAGCTATTTTGTGACTGGCGCCCCCCAGTTGCTTACAACCCATAGGTTTGTTGTTGTTGTTTTTTTAAAAAAGCCTAGGGCATATAGCAGCTTAGGTTTCAGCAGGGAAACAGTGAAATAAAAAGAGTTCACCACCATGTCAAGGTCTTGATCTGGACTGGGCTCACTTGTGGTGTTTTTTTTGCAAAAAAATGAGACCTGGCTAGACCCACAGTATTCAAAAATGGTTATTAAAGCAATGTTTAGTTTGTCCCTCATTGCACCCAGTGGGTGAGAGCAGGGTAAGCCTGGAGTCTGCTGTGTGTCTTGGCCAAGATTCAATATCAGCAAAAGATTCTCCTGCATCATATTGTACTTCATTTTCTAGGATGCTTTCCCCCCACTTGAAGTGTCTCATCTTCTTTCTTAAAGAGGTGTATCTGTGTACGGAGGGATAAGCTTGAGTTGAGTGTAATAAATCTTTCATCTTAATGGGCGAGTGGATACTCTATATGTGTGGTTACACAAATAGCCTTGTCAGTCTCTGTACACTAGAACTTCAAGCAAGCTAAGTGTGCACTTAGATGAGATGGCAGGAGGACACCTCCCACTCTTTCTTTTTAAAAAGGTTAAAAACAGCTATAGGGTAACCAGGTTGGGCTTACAGCACACCCCTCCAACGCCTTCCTTTCATTTTTAAATCATGCCCCCTGCCTTGAAGCAGTTACTTGCCCAGCGTGAGTGGGGAGGAGGAGCTTTGAGTGAAAGGGCTACCCACCCCCTACTGCTGTGGCTCTAATCCAATATAGGCAGCTGGTATTCTTTTTTTAATGCAAGAGGTCCACTATCTCATCTAGAGTAACCTTTACTTTGTGGATTCAGTGCAAGGCATAATCACGAAAGCAACCTGCCCAAGCAGGTTGTGAGTCTTGGATTCCCAGCAAGTGGTATTCAAAGACATATTGACTCTGATCTTAAATATAGAACGGAGCCAACATGGCTAGTAGCCATTGCTAGCCTTATCCTCCATGAATTTGTTTAATTCTCTTTTAAAGCTATCCAAGTTGGTAGTCATCACTAGCTCTTGTGGGGGTGAATGCTACAATTTCACTAGGCCCTGTGTGAAGAAGTACAGTACTTTCTTTGATCTGTCCCGAAACTTCTAACATTGAGCTTCATTGGATGCCCACAAGTTCTAGTGTTGTGAGAGGGGGATATTTTTCTTTCTTTCTCCACAAAATGCATAACTTTGTGCACTTTTTTCTAGTCACATACACTAGGATTCAAACTTCAGAGGTATGTTCTGCTTGGGCTTTGTCTAAAGATGTTTTTGGTATAAAAATAGAAACTGGTGGCCCTCAGCATAATGGAAATCATTTCGGGAGTGTCTTCAAAGGTAGAAATTTCCTGCACCTTTTTGACTACCAACTTTGGTTGCGAGTCTTGTTTTTGTGAATGAGGAATTTAACACAGATTTAAGATGCAGAAACAGAGTGTGATGTAAGCATGTCAGGGTTGGACTGGGAAACCTTCAATGTTCCTTCCAACTTTATGATTCTGAGATCAGATTTTGGACTGGAGAATTTATGAATTGTATCTAATATTATGAGTTGTATCTAATATAAACCATGTGCGAAGTACTCCCACTGTATTTAATGGAGATGGCTAGTCTAGGGTGAGTGTGACTGAGTTGGATATAGCGCTATCAAGAACAGTAAAGCAGCATATCCAATGATGTGTGTGTGTGTGTGTGTGTGTGTGTGTGTGTGTGTGAGAGAGAGAGAGAGAGAGAGAGAGAGAGAGAGAGAGAGAGAGAGAGAGAGAGATTAATAATTGGACCTTTATTCTAAGATGCTTTCCAACAAACTTTGTTTTCTAAATCAATGATTTATTTTTTTGTTTGTACTTTATCTTACAGGCACAAACAACGAGAATTTCTTTCCCTTAATCTGAAAACGACTTGGTAATGCTAAGCTCTCATTTAAGCTGCTTTTTCTCTTTATCGTGTATTTCTCATGCATTTTTTGTACAACACAAGTGTTGATGATGTTCATGTTTGTATAACACCCCCTCCCCCTGTTTTTTAACTGTGCGTAAATTTAATTATGCAAGGGTGGGTGGGTGAGTTGTGGTATTTTTTGTAAACTGTCTATATATAATGCAAGGTAATTGTTATGCCTGCTAACACATGTGGCTAACTACATGTTACATGCAAATGCATGTAAAGAAACAATACGAGCCATTTGCTTTTTAATGAAAAGAAGCTTTGAGTGGAAAAACAACAGAATGCAGAAAGAAGGCAAGGGCTTAACCTTTTCCCTGACATAACTACAAAAACTGGACATGGGAAGGGTTAGATGCCCCTCCCTCATCTGTGTTTCTTTTTTTAAAAAATTGATTGGAAGGAATTTGATACACACATTTGTGTGTAACATGTAGTTTTCCTTAAGCTTTAACTTGAACTATATTTCAGGGATCCATTTCATTGAGAAAAAGACATGTAAAGATGATGTAAAGTCATTTCAAATTTAGTTCCATTTCTTCAAAGGTATTAAAAGTTTGCAAGTAACAGCCAACACATGTTGTCTCCCCTGAAAGAATACACAAGTTGTATTCTTGAAATAATCTTCAGTAGGAGCTGAGTTAGGACGTGGTTTACACTGGAGGTATGCACTTTGATGAGCTTGGTTCAATGCACCTCGGTTCCAGTTTAGCTAAAGCCAGTCGTGTCTATGCCCCAGTGAAAACGTACAGGCCTCAACCAGAGGCACCAGCTTGTGGGGCAGATTGGGGGACCATTGTTCCTTCTGGAGGTGATGCATGCAACGATGTTGCATCAGGATGTGATGTGCCTTGTTCCCATATTGCGCTAGGTCGGAGGAGCTAGGATTGCGGCAGCAGCATGACTTCAGTGGCTGGCAGCTCCTCCTCCTCCTCCTCCTCCTCCTCCTCCTCCTCCTCCTGTTGTTGTTGTTGTTGTTGTTGTTGTTGTTGTCACCGTCACCGGCTGGAGGCTGCTTCCCTCTCCTTCCCCTCCACAACAGGAGGAGGAGAAGGAACTGGCCACTGAAGCCGCTCTGCTGCCGTGTTCCTGGCTCCTCTCACCTCACCTAACATTGGGGGGATGCCCCCCAAAACAAATATGGCGCTCCTGGGCCGGATTCAACTAACAGGTCCTTCTAGCAGAAGCCCACAATAGGACTTGAGCTAGCACAGCAAAGCTCCCCCCCCCCCAAATTTGCTAAGGGCGGACAGGAGGACCCAAAGAATGGCACACAGGGAAGGAAAGGGGGGATCATCCCATCAGGCAAACAGAAATGCTTGCATTGACAAAGCGATCTCCTTGGATTCCTCCTATTAGTTGCAAGACGAAGACTACAAGCATACAACCACTCACCCAAGTGTAAGACCCATTGAATTCAATTGGATTTACTTCAGATTATATATGGATGGGATTGCATTGATTTTAGCAGTATGTGAAGCCCAATCCTATGCATGTTTACTTTGAAGCAAATCACATTAAGTTATTGGGGATTATTGCCAAATACATGTGAATAGGATCACACTTTTAGTTATGATTTAGATGGATTGGGCCTTAATCACTAATTATGTTTTTTACAGACTTGGTTGTAAAAATAACTGGAGATTTGCTTTGATTGCTTTATAATTCAAAATTTGCTGCTTTGTACTATTTTGTGTGATTTTATAAGGAGCCTTGACAACATTAAAAAAAAGATCAGAAAACTAGAAAAAGAATGTACTTAAATCTAGGGATACTAATTTTCTTTAGCAGGCTGGGTGCCTTTAAGAGTTTTGCAACAGGCAGACATTCAAATTGTGAAGTTTACCCCTTATCACTTAATCTTCATGTAGAAAAAAGTGGTATTCTCGTTGATATTCTAGTCTTGTATGCAAAAGGCTTTCACCTTTAATTTTAAAGGTGAAGATAATTTTTATTTTCCCTTCTATCCAAGTGTTTAAGCTAAACATATTTTTTGTGTTTGTGTTTTTGCAAATGTATGAATTTTGGAGAGTCTCTTTAGAAAGTATTTTATGAATGTTAACTTAACCTGCTATTTCTTGTCAGTGTCCTATGCCAGTTACATGTATGTTTGGCATCAAGCTAAAGCTCAAAGATTTACCTCAAAGCTTTCTCAAGGGAGGAGAATGAACACTTTAGTGAGCTTTTGAAATAGAGAAATGTTGTAGGAAGTTTACTTGATGCAGGCACTGCAATCTTAGCTACACTTAGGACCCCCCTAGGAGAACTTGAGACTTTCCCAGGCCTGCCATGATTACTGGGCATATGTGCCATCTGTACTGAGAGAGGCAGAATATGCTCTGTCAGATATGCTAACCCTGTACCCATCCCCCAAACATACAGACATACCTTCCGTTCATTATTTGTTGCATTGCAATCAATACTTTTTGGACTAGATCATTTAGCTAGGGATGAGGTGCTGTGTTTCCCTTGTGGGGAGGTTTGTCATTTGGCTATTGTGATTTTAGTTGCATTGCCACTGGAGTGAATTGGGATCTTCCTCCTCAGGTGAAACATCCGAGGAAAGCAAAACACAGGAGTTTCTTTAAGATGCTCTAAGGGCTGTTCTGCACATCATTTCACTATCATGGTATATTGCCTAAAGTGAATTTGCAGAAATTAGAGTGGTGCCTCTGGTTACGAACTTAATTCGTTCCGGAGGTCCGTTCTTAACCCGAAACCATTCTTAACCCGAGGTACCATTTTAGCTAATGGGGCCTCCCGCTGCCACTGCGCCACCGGCACACGATTTCTGTTCTCATCCTGAGGTAAAGTTCTTAACCCGAGGTACTACTTCCAGGTTAGCAGAGTCTGTAACCCAAAGTGTTTGTAACCCGAGGTAGCACTGTATGAGGAATTTCAAGGGAAGCCCAGAGTAGTTTCAATACAGGAATTGTAACATTTATCAGGGGAGATTTCACATACCCTAAGATTTTAGTGAAGGCCATGTGTGTTCACACAACATTACCGGTCAGTCTAAATTGAGTTCATTTGCTGCACCTGTAATGAGGATATGCTAGAAAGTGAAACTTGAAACACGCAAAGCCTGTTTAAGAAAAATATACTCAATAGAGATACTAAAGGCTATACATACAATTCCATTTCATGTTATTGCTGTGCAGTACTTTACGATACAGAGCTTAAAGGAGAAGCAGATCTTTTATTGAATAGATCATTAGGAAAAGCGGGCTGTTGTATCAGTCTTAATAAATGGCCAAGGCATGTCAAAACTAAGGGCGTGTCCCATAACTGTGCCATGCTAGGCTGATAAAACCAGCAGCCAAGTCCCCCCAAAGACCAGACATGGTTACTGGTGCTTTGGGTAACTGATGGGAGCATTTGCAGCAGCTCCCAGCCCAAATAAATAAGCTATAGTACTCTAAGGATGGGTTCTATTTTTTCGCATTGTTGGAGGGGGTTTTTTTTTCTTATTGAACTAGTTAGTTTGATGAGCTCAAAGATACATATTTATCGGGCCACGTTCCATCACAATGGGTTTAAGTGAGCATCACAGTGGCCTTGTCGACTTGCTTTGAACACTAAATGTAAAACTTTTTGATAGTATAGGGGTAGACCATTTGATCTGTTGCAGTGTAAAAGTGTTTTCATGCAAGCCATTTACCCAAGACACCCCCTGACTTTATTCGTATTTTCTTCAACCACAACTAAAGAAGCTGAATGATTACAAGTGCCAGTGCCAATTTAAGTGTAGGACAGGAGAGTCCTTCACTTACCTGCTCCAGAAAGTATTCACCTCTATGGTATTAATGGTGAATGGAAAACCAGTTCACACATGGCACCAAATGAAGGCTAAAAGGGCATTCCACCTTCCTTCAGTCTATTTAATCTATTTCAAAATGGGATGCCTGCACAGTCAGAGCTGCATTATCACCATTCACATGCGCTTACAAATAACATGAGAGGGGCTCAAAGATAATTTCTATGGCATGTGTGAAAAAGCTCTGAAATCTTACATCCTTATTAAATACTCTGCAAGCATATCTCTAATTAGGGGTGATTTAATATGTGCATTTCCCGTTTTCCTGTATGAAATGAAATTATACCAACTCTGAAAAACGAATGGGTCACAACCCCATTTTTTTGTATGGTATAAATAATTTTATTTTTCTAGCTTGGGGTTTGTTTTTTTTAGTTTAATGCTTCTTAACAGAAAATTCATTCATTCATTCATTCTTTTCTTTCTTTCTTTCTTTCTTTCTTTCTTTCTTTCTTTCTTTCTTTCTAAAAAAAATATCTAATTCTCAAAGTATTCTCTGCTATTTTTCAAAGCCTGCATGTGATGCACAAGAGACTTGTATGATGTTTTCAGACTGCCGGACAGTATGGATACCACAGTAGCTCAGTCATATTCTCATTCACATAATATTAGAACCCGTGTAATCAGTGACATATTTCCTCTATCTCGGTGCTCATGAAAATGTTTCTCTGTACAGTTTACAAGATACATGTTTGCACACACAAACACACACCACAACCCTGCGCAGAGTTAGGCACACTTAATTCTGTCTTGTATTGTGGCCAGAAGCTCTCAGGGGTTACAATTTTGCCCAGTGTACTTGAAAATAAGAGTGGAACTGCATGTGATCAGAAACACAGGGCTACTGCGAAAAACACATCAGCCCTGTGTCAGATCCCCGCCCCCCTCGTCAGTAGCACATGATTCAAATTACCTCATGTCTT
This sequence comes from Podarcis bocagei, assembly GCF_964188305.1. Classification (NCBI taxonomy): domain Eukaryota; kingdom Metazoa; phylum Chordata; class Lepidosauria; order Squamata; family Lacertidae; genus Podarcis; species Podarcis bocagei. The sequence continues at coordinate 59,382,090 of NC_138134.1, forward strand.
GACATCATTACACTGAGCATTTTTGACCAATCCTTCATTTTTAGCTGGCAGTGTTGGGGAAACAGTATAATGACCCAAAAACCACCGGGGAAGTGTTTCTGATAATGTGTAGTTCCGCTGTTATAAAAAGACCAGGCACCCTATATTTAAATGTTTGTACAGATTTTTAGTGCCTGTTTTTTAAAAAAACTTTTCTCAGGGCAAATCTCCTCACTTGGCGCATTTCAGTCATAATATCAGGTTATGCTTAATTTTTACTGCTATATACTAACCACACTTGTGATTGTAGAGAGAACTTGATTCTGTAAGATTGCTGTGAGATTTCCTGACAATATTCTGGACCCAAGCCAGGAAAGCAATTAAATATGTGACAGGAATGGTCTTGGTGAAAGCAGAGGAGTAAATACTTTACTGCATCAGGGTCAGAGGTTTACTTTGCAGGATTATTCCCCCAATTTTTTACGTGTAGACAGCCAGGTTTGTGGAGTTGGCCCTCTCTAAAAATACTGGTCCAAGAAGCTGGAAAAATCCAATAAATGTGGTGCTCTGCATATGCCTTATGTTATTAGGGAGGGGTCGTAGTTCAGTAGTAGAGCACATGCTTGGTTCGTATCATATTTCAGATTCAGCGCAGTTAATGGATCTCATGTAGCAGAGCTGCAAAGACTTTCTCCCTAAAACTCTGGAGAGCCAAGGACAGTCAGCATAGCAGCACTGCACTAAATTGATTACTGGTCTGCTATAAGCCAGCTTTAAAAGTTGAACTGTATGTACCGTATTTTTCGCCCTCTAGGATGCACCGTCCCATAGGACGTACCTAGTTTTTTTGGGGGGGGGGATAAAGAAAAAAAATTATTTCCCCCCCAGGTGCGGGGCTGGCGCGGGGGAAGCCCGAGCTTCCCCCGACCCCAGCCCCGAGAACAGCCTGCTATCCGCAAGCCTAGGGAGCCCGGTGGGAAGTCGCGCCGGTCTCCCCAGGCTTGCGCAGAGCTGCGCGCAGCCCGGGACTGCAGGCAGCTCTGCGCAGCCCTCGGGAGCCCAGCGCGAAGTCGCGCCGGTCTCCCGAGGGTTGCGCAGAGCTGCCTGAAGCCTGCATTCGCCCCATAGGACACACACACATTTCCCCTTCATTTTTGGAGGGAGGAAAGTATGTCCTATAGGGCGAAAAATACAGTAGTCTGGGAAGGGCTTCAAGGATCAGATCCCCCTCCCTTTCACAAGTCTGTATACCTGCCCACTTGGAAAGTTGGAGCCCTACTCCAACTTTTCTTCCCCTATCCTTAATGCCTTGCATTATCCATGTATTTATTTATTTTGTCTGATATCCAGTTAAGTCATACTCAGAGTAGACCCATTGAAATAAATGGACATGTTTCTCAAGTTCATTGATCTCTATGTATCTACCCTGAGTATGGCTAACGTATCATCCTACAGCTTTTCAAATTAATACAAATTAAGACAGAAAACCGAACCTGGTTTGTCCTACTTCATATTAGTTACTATTGTGAGTGCTGATGCAGAACATCATTTAATAAATCAATTTTTGATTTATTAACTGTGCTTTGAATCCAGACTATAGGGTTGCATAAAAGGAACCGTGAGCAGAAGGGAAATGGTTGCTGGTGCTGTTCTGCAAACACTTAAGTGTTTGTTTGCTTTGTGTAGGCTGTTGTACAAGCAAACCTCTTCGGATTTCCTTTTTTCATCAACCACATTCTCACACAAACGGTAAAACAACCCTTCCGTACAAGGAAGATCAGCTTCAGATTGAAGCCTATGAATAAGCCAAATTAGTTGATTATATAAAATCAGCTAACAACATTTGTAGAACAGGTGTAATTTATATTACCTGCTTACAGTATCGGGCAGAATTTAAGTTTCCAGGTCACAAGTAGTTGGGCTTTTGATTTACTGTAATGTAAACCATGGTCTCCCCATAAAAGGGTTAACATGCTAATAGGTTTATATATTTTACACATTGCAGCCATATCATTTTGCAGGTAAGATTACTCTCCGTTAAGAAGCAGTGATAGCGTGTAGGCATCACTTTAGTGGTTTGGGTCAGCTTCAGAGCCCAATTAATCAACCCACAGGGAAATTTCTGATTGGTTTCCCTGGGTCTTGTACGAGGCCGCCTTTTCAAGCCTGAGATGTTGTACTGAATGTCTATATACAGGAATGACTTTTACACTATTATGTTTGTTACTATTTTCTTTTTGGTAGCTGCTTCAGATAACTTTGTTTTCTGTCCACAGAAAGATGCCTTTGCCACCTAGTTTTGATGGCTGTGGTGTCATTTCTTTTCCTGTTACAAACTGCAGCAAATTACCTAAGGGCAGTAAATTCTAAAGTGCTTGATTTTTAAAATGATCTGTGGTGGTGGTTCTCCGCCTCTCTCCATCTTCTAGATAAGGGAAGATCAGTGTCAAGTAATTTAAAGAGCGGGGAGACATAAAGAAAGTGCAATGGTAATGAATGATAATGTCAGTTGTATGTTGGGCTTGAGTGCAGTTGAGCAAAATGGGAAGGGCAGAATGCTTTGAAGACCGTTTTGGTGAAATGGACTGCTGTTTGTGGAAAACCTAAAGACATTTATCTAGAAAATGTTGACTCTATGCTGCTTTCAACATAGATGACATTGTAGCGAGTTATTGGCTGAAGTCTGGCGTGATCCCATTACAGAATGCTGTGAGCTTGGAATTCAAGGACAGCAAACCCAGCAAATGCGCTCTGGGAATTGCACTACGGGTGTGTTGCACATAGCGAAGATTTAATTGTATGAGGATCACAAGAATATAATAAACTGTTTAAATGCTTTAAGCATCAACCTTTGTATGCAAACAAGCAAGCATTTGTATATTTTTTGAATGTTATGACAAATAAAATGTATTTTTCATTAAACTATATTATAAACAACCTCCTAAGTACACCGTGGTTTTTTATGTTTTGTTTTCAGTCTATGCACACACAAAACATATGACAAGAATTATTCATGTTGGGTTATATTAAACTTTCATACAGGGTAGAGCCGCTGAAGTAGACCTAAGTCAAGTCATGGTAATTAATTGCACTGAGTAAAAGTTAATTAAATACAACACATCATTGTAATGCTAGCCATTCCTTTAGTGAAGATGAGTAGATTCATGCTACTTCCTTTGCAACCAACATTCTAGCTGTAGTTATTAAGTTAGAAACAATTAGGAGGGGAATAGGATATAAAATATTAGCATAAGATGTATTATATGAGCTCTTTTACCCCAGAAAAGCTTAATTGCTGGACAGTTCACCAAATCCTGATTTGCATTGCAAAATGTAACAACAAAGCATTGTTACTATTAGCATTTTACTCTCTGTCATCTAAATAAAATACATTTTATCGGTACATGATAAATGTTTTCCCTTTATATTAACCTAGTATCTGACAGGTTTTTAAAAAGCTCTCTACATTATAGTGGATCCAGCTTGGACAAAAATAAATATACCTTCCCAGTTAATAAAGCTGCTTGTGCCTGTAAATCATACTCCAAGGGAGTTTTAGTTATTTCAAAAGCGAGAAATTACCATACTTTCCCGTGTATAAGACCAGGGTTTTTTTTTACTAGAAAATAATGTTTTGGGGGGGGGTAGTCTTATACACGGGGGAAATCTCCCCCCATTTTCTTAATTTTGAGTCTCCAAAAATAGGGGGCGTCTTATACATGGGGGCGTGTTATACACGGAAAAATATGGTATGTTGTGTTACCAAACTCAGAATAGTGCTCAACAACAGTTTCACAAAGTGACACCCACAGAAAAGAGAGATTTGCAGCAAACAATTTCAGATTAGGACCTTTTGCACTGCTGCCTAGTGGTTCATGTATTGTCTTTGTGTTGGTAGCATGACACATGTAGCGGCACAATATATTTTCTTATTTGATCGCCAATTGCATTTGCACCAGCAGTACATCCTTTAATAGCAACTGAACACACAACAGGTATGAAGACCAGAGTGTGGAGCAATGGTTCATTAATAATGGCCATTCCCTCTCTTCTTATGAGGGATAAGTGGGAGCATTGCTTTTTCCCAAGACAAATAGGTGCCGGTACTCACCATGTAGTTGTTGCAGTAAATGCCACATGTTTTAACAAAAACAACAACAAAAGAGGTGCTGATACTGAGTACCCTTGAGTACCCCTTTAAAACCCACTGAGTGGGAGTTCAACACTTTGCACTCTACTACAGAAGGGCAGTTGTACCATCTTGATAAGAGTTATCTTTAACTTCCAGAGCAAAGCATAAGGGAGCACAGCAGACTGAGTGGGTATTTTTCAGAATGATAGGGTGGGAGGCTAGCTGATGGATGCTTGCTGATCAGCAAAAATTAGCACAGCCTGTTCTTTCCAGGCCTACAAGAAGACCTTTTCAAGATGGCATTTGGATTGGCTCTGTAAACTATTTTTAACTAGTTATCTCTTTCATTTATTTTTATTTTTTTAGGTCTGATTTTAATATGTGTTAGTTTCTGTAAAAGAAAATGCTGGAACAAACTTGGGCCTAGTCCTGGACTGAAATATGGTGTAAAACTCTTAATAATAGTGATGATAAAAAACACGATACACATTACAGTATCAGAAAAAGGATTGCACATTTGCTAATGGAGTGCAGCTGTACTGTTACAGCTCAAGCCCATCAATGGAACCATGTAAATCCTTCCAACATTGATGTAAATTAAACTTCAGCTAAAAGTGGGATGTAGGTTGAAAGGTTCTGTTTGTTTGAAAAGGACGTTTTCTCCTTTCAGCCTATAAAATGAGAAAAACAATATAAAGCAATCCAAAAGTGTTAACACTGCCATGCTAATAAGTGAAATAAAAGTTTTTATTTAACAAATTAAAGTGGGAAGATGATGATGACACGGTAGAGGGTTGTTGTTTTTAACTGCTCCTCTAGCAGCAGGTGGAAAACTTGCAAAGTTAAAGTTAGCAATGGGTTTTTAAAGGGTTGCTTAGCAAAGACATTCCTGGTTAACTAGCGCCAAGTATGTTTCAGGCTGTCACAGACCACTTGCAGGCATGAGATTAAAATAAGCATTCTCCTGAATAATGAGCTTATTAGCACCACCGACATTACTTTCTTAGGTGCAGTGAAGAAACCAGTTCTAAAGTGCTGTCCACCTGTGATATTTTTCACTGTTGCAGCTCCATCTTGTACAGGAACCAGGATGGCTGCCTACTATCCACGGTAGTTGAGTGATTGCAGAGCAAAACTGCATGATAAGTACATGTGCCAACACAAACACACATATACTCCATGAGAGGTAGACACTTAACTGCTCTTTTGCATGCTTCTTTATTACAACATTATGGGACGCGGGTGGCGCTGTGGGTTAAACCACAGAGCCTAGGACTTTCCGATTAGAAGGTCGGCGGTTCGAATCCCCGTGACAGGGTGAGCTCCCATTGCTCGGTCCCAGCTCCTGCCCACCTAGCAGTTCGAAAGCACGTCAAAGTGCAAGTAGATAAATAGATACCACTCTGGCGGGAAGGTAAACGGCGTTTCCGTGCGCTGCTCTGGTTCGCCAGAAGCGGCTTAGTCCTGCTGGCCACATGACCCGGAAGCTGTACACCGGCTCCCTCGGCCAATAAAGCGAGATGAGCGCCGCAACCCCAGAGTCAGCCACGACTGGACCTAATGGTCAGGGGTCCCTTTACCTTTACCCTTTTATTACAACATTAATTAATTGCATTTATATCCCTCCTTTTTCTCTAAGGAGCTCAAGGTGATGTGTATCACAATCCCCACAATTAAACCTTGTGAGGAAGGTTAGGCTGGGAGGCGGTGCTTGGGCCAATCCAGTGAGCTTCATGCCCAGGTAGGGATTGTAACCCTGGTCTCCTAGTCTGACACTCTTAAGCCCCTGTATCACACTTGCTCTTATGAGTGCACTTGCTCTTATGCGGAGAACAACACATGAATTTACTGGGGCAAATGGGAATTTCCATATGCGTTTGGGGGGAAAATTCCACTGAAATCACATGACTCGGTTGCCCTGGAATGGTACGGAGGGAAGAACCTTTGGAGAGACTCCTAGGACAATATTTCCCAGACTCGGGACTGAACCCATCTTTGAAGGAATCCTGTGCAAACTGCTCTCTGATAGAACCCTTCCTGTTAGTGGACCCAGGCAGCAGCAGCAGCAGTGCTAGGCTTATTTAAGCTTCCCACACTTTGTCTGTGGCATTATGGAAACTGAAAATAGTGGTTAGACTCACCTGCCTGGCACTGCTTGGAGCATTGGGCTGGAAAAATGTTAGTAAAAGGAGTGCCCAGGTCAGGGGTAGTGATGATAACAAATGCTTTCCTGCATGTATTTTTTTCCCCAGTGTAACAAATAGACTACAGTCCTTAGCTCTTCCATGTTACTTTTCTACATGCAGTGTAGGATTTTAGGACAGCATTTGAACAAACATTGCCATCTGCGCTCTCCAGTAGTAGAATCTGCACCATATCATTTCTCCAGTTGCATAGGTTTGCTTGTACTGTATGAAGAAGCTCCATGGGGTTTTATGGCTTTCATATGTGAGTTTAGACTGCATATGGCTGCAAACATATTTTTGTCTGTTGTAGGGTTGCCATAGCGACATAGTCCTCCAAGCAAGTAAACCATTACCTTCCGATACCCAGCTGTTGAGCTAACTCTCTTCCTGGAATCCCCATTATGTCCAGCTGTTGGGGTCAGATATCTTCAGAATCAATAGGAGAGAAAATCCAGAAGGGCATTTATCACCGCTGAAGGAGTAAAACTGGGTTCAGAAGCTTCCATTTGCTGACAGCTCTGTTTTGATTTCACAGAGCGCTTTCAAGAGTTCGTGGTGGTTGGAGGATGATTGAGCAGACCAGCTGTTTGATTGCAAAGGGCTAATTTCCACTAATTCCCATGGCTTTCTGCCCTACCATAGTCTGTGCCATTGCCAGATAAGCTTCATAGAACAATTCCAAAAAGTGTTTGTGTGTTAGAGTGCACAACCCACAGTGAAGGGAACAGGAGATGCACGTGGTCAATATCCTATCCTACAAAATTAGGTAAAGGTAAAGGGACCCCTGGCCATTAGGTCCAGTCATGGCTGACTCTGGGATTGCGGCACTCATCTCGCTTTATTGGCCGAGGGAGCCAGCGTACAGCTTCCAGGTCATGTGGCCAGCATGACTAAGCCGCTTCTGGAAACCAGAGCAACGCACAGAAACGCTGTTTACCTTCCTACCGGAGTGGTACCGATTTATCTACTTGCACTTGACGTGCTTTCAAACTGCTAGGTGGGCAGGAGCTGGGACCGAGAAACAGGAGCTCGCCCCGTCGCGGGGATTCGAACTGCCAACCTTCTGATCAGCAAGCCCTAGGCTCCATGGTTTAGACCACAGCCCCACCCGCATCCCATTACCCTACAAAATTACCTTTGTCCTTGTACAGCCCAAGTTCTATGGGCAGCAACACAGACCTCTGCACACACAACTAATAATTAGTGATGGGTGAACCTTCCTAGGCTCAGTTCAGACTTGGGCTGTGCCACGCCAACCAAGCCAGGTCAGAAAATAGCTCAGTTAATTTCTGAGCCATGTGTCCTATCCCTCTCAATTTCTCCCAATCCCAAATTTCTATATCCAACTCCATCTGCAGTTGTTGTGACCGCAGGACTACTCTTCCCACCTCATCTTATCTCGCTATGGTAGAGCAGAGAGGTCTTTCCCTCTATCCCTCCTGGGCATCTCGACTATGGGAGCAGATGAGGTGTTTACGAGTCCTGGGAAATGCAACTTCTCCTTGCAGCCAAAGGAGTTGCAGGGCACACATGGAGCTCTGTTGTGAGCTCTGCATTCTTTCAACACAAGAGCAGCAGTTGCACACACAGAGGAAGGGCATTGAAATTGAAGTAAATATGCAAGCCCTTTCACATAAAAGCTCTGGATTAGTTGGACAGTGTCTCCTTGATACCACAGTCATGTTAGTGATGAAAAATGTTAAACATTTTTATTTATTCTTCCTCCAAGAAGCTCAAGGCAGCATATGCACCCATTTTTCATCCTCACAACAGCCCTGTGGGGTAGGTTGGTGATTGGCCCAAGGTCACCCAATAAGCTTGGTGGCGGAGTGGGGAACTGAACCCATGTCAAAGTCCAATAGTGGCTCTTTCATTTTTCTCAGCTTCTTGTGACCAATATATGAAGTAAACATTTTATCTGACAAGAAAATATAAATAAGTGATGTCATCTCAGGATTACCATATTGGCGATCTGGATTTTGTTGTTGTTGGAGTATGTATTTATTTTTTCTAACACAGTTATCTGTGGGGGAGGGGGGGACAACTCCAGCCACTCATCTCTGAAGAATTAAGCATGTGGAGCTTTTGAGGAATAGCCAGGAACAAATTCCATTCATTTTTCCTAATGAAGAGGTCGTGATCCTGCAATGCCTTTACAGGAGAGCACCTTGTTTTCCCCCCAAGTTATGACATTAGCTGCAAATCCTACTGCCGTGAAGAAAATCAGTTGCATCAAAGGTATGGGATTGCTTCTGTTAGCTTCAGCTGCTGTGCTAAATATTTTTTACCAATTTATGAGGGAAGGCAATTAGCTTCTTCTAGATTATACGGTACAAAGCTATGTGGTGTATTTAAAGATCTTTCCCCCAAAATCTGACACTTTACTGATAATTATGGCAATGTTAGACTAACCCTGAAGAGTTAAATGGAATATTCTGTGTGGGAACAGCAGGGTCTGCAATTGCACAGCCGGACAACCAATAAACAAAATTCCCAGCACAATAAAACTGCTTAAGTAGTACCAACCCCAGCCCTCCAAACAAAATTAAAACCTCATCCCCATCACTACAACTTAACAGGAGTACTTTGACCTTCACACCTAGGAATGGTGTTGTAAGGAATAGCTTGGCAGCAGCCGCATTGCCAACCATTTGGGCCCTGGCAGAACAACCACAGAATCATAGAGTTGGAAGGGATACCAAGGGTCATCTAGTTCAAACCCCTGCAAGGCAGGAATCTCAACTAAAGCATCCCTGACAGATGGCCATCCAACCTCTGCTTAAAAACTTCCAGTGGAGGAGAGCCGACCACCTCCCGAGGGATACCATTCCAAACAGCTCTTAACATCAGGAAGAACCTTCTGCTGTTGAGTTGGAATCTCCTTTCTTTTAACTTGAATTCCTGGATTTAGGCCATACTTCCGGAATAGGGAAAAAGAAACTTGCTTCATCTTCTGAAATATACTCGGAGACGAGAGTGGATTTCATGCTCTTTATTCATCTCAAAGTGGTGAGGAGGAATGGAAGTTCCCCCAGAATGTCTGCTTTATTATACATTATTTACACAATGGGCCCCACATGACTGGCTAATTCCGGAATTCACTTGTAGGCCAATCAGGTTGCGGATTCACTTCCACCTGGAGATGGATTGGGTGGCTCCTGTGGACCAATCAGACTGCTGCATTCTGAATCCTATTGTTCTAGGACCAATCAGACTGCTGCCTTTTGGATCCTATTCAACTCAGTACATAACATCTTCCATGTGACAGACCACTAGATACTTGAAGATGGCTATCATAGCTCCTCTCAGTCTCCTCTTTTCCAGGCTAAACATACCCAGCTCCCTCAACAGTTCCTCATAAGGCTTGGTTTCCAGGCCCTTGATCATCTTGGTTGCCCTCCAGCTTGTCAATATTCTTCTGAAATTGTGTTCTCCAGAACTGGACCCAATACTCCAGGTGTGGTCTGACCAAGGCAGAATAGGGTGGTACTATTACGTCCCTTGATCGGGATACAGTGGTACCTCGGGTTAAGAACTTAATTCGTTCTGGAGGTCCGTTCTTAACCTGAAACTGTTCTTAACCTGAGGTACCACTTTAGCTAATGGGGCCTCCCGCTGCTGCCGCTGCGCCACCGGGACACGATTTCTGTTCTCATCCTGAAGCAAAGTTCTTAACCCGAGGTACTATTTCTGGGTTAGTGGAGTCTGTAACCTGAAGTGTCTGTAACCTGAAGCGCCTATAACCTGAGGTACCACTGTAATTGGCAGCACTATACTTCTATTGATGCAGCCTAAAATAGCACCATAATCATAATAATGATCACTTATCTGCATCTGGGGTGGTAAAACATTTTTGAGAAGATGTCAAGAGCATTGCAGGAAAACTACACTCTGTGCATATGTGTGTGTGTATGGTTCAGGATTAGAGGAAATAGATTTGTCAATGGTGTTTGGTCATCCTTGTAATCCTCTGCAGATGCTCCCAATAAATCCAGTCTCTCCCTAATGGTTTCTACCCATCACAAAAATAAATTCAGTGTGTTAGCTTTGTGAGCGATTCTATGCACGGTAGATACTTTAACTGCAGAAGGGGGAGGTAAACCCCAGCAACTTCTCAGCTGCAGAGTTATTTAAATCTATTTACATGCCATATTGCTCATTGCCCAGAATGCAAATCTACCATTAATGGGGCCCATGACTGCCCAAAAATCACACTATGTCAAAACCATGAGGTGGAGCCTTTGTAAAAAGGGTAATTAGAAGGTGAGACAAAGAGGAGGCTCTTTCGAGTCCTGATGTTGTCCTCTCCTGGCCCAACTGAGTGATGTCTGTGTGAACACATTCCTACTTCCACCACATTTCAGAATGAGATCATTTAAAAGCACCAGTGTGAACCATGTTTATTTCCACTGAAGCCACTGATTGGCTTTCAGAAGAGCAAATTTACGACTTGGGATTTTACCCTCTCCCAAATCAGAACTGTCTCCAACTGCACACATTTTTTTTTTTAAAAAAAGATACGCATTTACGAACACATAGGTTAACAACCCAAGTCCTTTCAAACACAGTTCTGATTAAACAAACCACAAAACGAAAAGGAGTACTAGCCTAAGGGTGCAACCCTAAATAACGATGGGCAAATCTGTCAATTTCAGGATTTTCTCAGAATCTCATTTCCCCCCTCAGTCTTAAATCCAGTTCCATATATTTCCACATCAAATAGGTCAGGAGTTTAGTGTGTGTTTCTCCTTGCACGGTTTATATCCAGTTTTGCCTACAAGACAGTTTTGTCGCCAACAATTTTCTCCAATATACTGCAATTTTTCTATGATACTAATATAAGCTTTATATGCATTTACATTATCTGGTTGGAGAACTGCATTGCGACACTCAGAGAAGTGTGAATTTCAAAGGATGGCTGTGTTTTGCTTCACTTACGGTTTCAGGAAGTGCAAATCTGTGACCTGATTCAAATGTCTTCCTCCATCCTTAACCACATAACTAGGGACTAAGTCCTAATGAACACAGTAGGATTTACTTTCAAGTAAGTACATATGCACAGCATTGTTCTTCATCTTGCAAACAGTACATTTAAAAAAGCCTGGGGTTAGTATAATACATGGAAAATATTTATGAACACATACAATTCTATCTCTTCAGCATGCATTAGCATATTTCCATCGATTATCCTAACTCCAATATTTTTTTGTTTTCCAGTTAGACCACACAACAGCATCCAGCAAAATCTTCTGCTCATGTCCCATTAAAATGAGCAGGAATTGTCCGGGAACTGGTGCAAGGTTTCAGTTTGGATTGCATTAATGTTTATTTGTGCTACCTTAGCATGGAACACTACTGCACTTTAAAAAATGGGTTCCACTAAAATCAGGATTACAACTGAAATAATAAATAATCATTATTTTTACTGTGCAGATTTTAAAAACGCCATGGGAGAACCATGGGCCTTTCTGTTCCTTCCTTCAAGAAACATTGTGTGTTTGCAGTGTTTTTAATGTCAACGCCAGAGTGATACTGGCCCCAGGGCAAAATCAGATAATTGGAACTCCTGTGGTCCTTTTCTTTGGTTAAAAGTAGCTGGAGGTGGGTGGTGGGGAAGACTGGGAATAGGGTTGTGATATTTAAGAAAGGAAACCCCCCCCCCTTTCACACTGAATCATGTCCTTTACTTAAATTGCTGCTGTTAAAATCTTTAATGCTGCTATGAAGCAAGAAAAGACAAGGACACGTATCCTCCCTCCCAATCCCTTCCCATGGGTAAAAGTAACTTCATGGCTGAGGAGCAGTGATTTAAGCTGCAGAAATGAGGTGCGGGAAATGGGTTAAGCCAGGGGTCAGCAAACTATTTCAGCTGGGGGCCAGTCCACTGTCCCTCAGACCTTGTGGGGGGCCAGACTATATTTTGAAAAAAAATAATGAACAAATTCCTATGCCCCACAAATAACCCACAGATGCATTTTAAATAAAAGCACACATTCTACTCATGTAGAAACACCAGGCAGGCCCCACAAATAACCCAGAGATGAATTTTAAATAAAAGGGCACATTCTACTCATGTAAAAACATGCTGATTGCAAGACTGTCTGCGGGCTGGATTGAGAAGGCGATTGGGCCGGATCTGGCCCCCGGGCCTTAGTTTGCTTACCCATGAGTTAAGCCCTCTCTGCTCCTTCACTGTGGCCCCAATCCAAAGTGCCTGCCCCCAGGTGTTTTTAAAACCAAACAAAGGGACTCAGGAAGATCTGCATATGGCCACACAACACATCTAACTGGACCCTCAACGAGTGCCTAGAATTGCATCAATTGGTATGATTTCCTGAACTTGTCACATAAAAAAGGGTTTCTTTAAATATATGTAAATATGTAAACACAGTGAACACGCAGTCAAGATTCTGAGCCTCTTGAAGTTGACAGTAAAGTTTTCGTGGGCTGAAGTACCACAGATTCAGGCCCCAAGCCACCACGGCAGTACGTGTAAAAGCCAACATCAGCCACGGTTGGGGTCAAATGAAAGATCAGGTGCCTGTTTCAAAACCAGCTTTCCGAGGAGTCAGGCTGATCACTGAAAACTTTCTTGCACATGTTGGAGTTCTCTTGGTGAAGAGGATATTCGGAACCAGGCAGCAGCCTCACTTTTCCTTTCCGGGAGGTATAAGATTCTCCTGATGGTAGACTTTCATATTTAACTAAGTATCTCCTGCAAAATAATAATGATATTGCATTATATATTGTAACTCGGATGGCATAAAGTATCTAGCCTATGAGCAGTAGTTCTTAACGGTAAGCCCAACTGCACATTTTTGTGGCAAAATCTCTTTCCACCCAGCATATTCTAAAGATATTTAGAAGCCAATTTTCAGGATTTCACCAGCTTTGGTAGAAACCTCCAGGCCCACCAGCCTCTGAATCCACTTCCTGGCACTCTTCCTAAGCCAACCCTCCCTAAGTCTAGTTAGGGTACAGTGGTACCTCGGTTTATGAAGAGTCCTGTTTATGAACTATTCGGTTTACAAACTCCACAAAACCAGAACTAGTGTTCCAGTTTGCGAACTTTACGTCGGTCTACAAACCGAAGCCAAACAGTGGAAGGGCACCAGCGGCGGGAGGCCTCATTAGGGAAAGCACGCCTCGGTTTAAGAACGGATTTGGTTTAAGAACGGACTTCAGGAACAGATTAAGTTCGTAAACCGAGGTACCACTGTACACTGTTAACATTACAGACAAATAGCTCCCCCTGCTTCCTACCTGGAAGGACTTTCAATTTTGTCCATCTGCAAGCAAACTAAAAACGGATATTGTGAAAACTGCACTGTGGAGACAAAGTCTAGAGTTGTTTCGGCTTCAACACTGCTTTCCATGCCAGCCTTGACGAAGAGCGCATCCACAACAATGTTGCCGACTATCACCACAGCTCCCCTGCAAGAAGAGATTGAGATAAACCAGGACGTCTTATATTAGATAACATTCCGGCACCCAAAGAACAGGAGCGTCCCTCCCATCTGTAACTTCTGGGAAACTCCATTAGGTAACAAGGCCACAACATCATGCCACCTCCCCAATGTCTCTGTATCACTGGCTCTTAGTGGTAGGAAAAAGACATCTTAGGACATCCCAAGACAAGTAAATATGCCTAAACAGCAGGGAGGGAGTACTTGACATGTGGTTGCAGTTCCAATTCAATTACCACATCGAATTCCACTCTGAATCTCAGTTTGATAAAGCCATTCTCAAATCCCACAGATAGTCTGAGAAACTCCTCTTACCATTATGGCAATGAATGAAATCCAGTTTTACATAGAAGGGCTGTCAATATCTTCCCCACAACCTCAACAAAGCCTAACCTTGAGCACCTTTTGGGGGAAGTGGAAGAACTTTGCGTAAGCATGGTGATTGCCCTTCTACATTTGCAGCAAAATCCTATGAAAGTCAAAGTCTGCTCAGAAAAAATGAGTGTTAAATGGGACTGACTGACTTCCAGGTAAGTTTGATAAGGATTACAACTGCATCATTGCCAGCATAGTTTTTGAAACCAGTTAGACAAAAACAGTCCCCCCCAAAGAAAGAAACATGAATATTTCTGTCTAAAACAGGGATTCAGTTCATATTGCTAAGTGTTTTAAGATTTCCACGCTTTCCTTAGATTTAAAATTCCCTATGTTGACAAAATCATTGAATGCGTTTCGTTTAAAGATGTTTGGAGTTAGGTCATCTCACCGGTTTTTAACATTGGTTTTGGATTCTCTGTACCAAAGGCTGAATTCCATTCCTCCAGAAATATCAATGGCCAGGCCTCCCTGGAATTCCGTGCTGCAAACCAGCCCAGACTGTAGCTGAATTACCTAGATGCAAAATGGTGCACAATGAACATTTTTTGTTTTATTCAATATATGACCAATATTTAAAATCTGTTCTTAACTGGTTTTATTGTGATATTGCTTACTTGTTTGTGAATTAGGTTCTTCTTTATTGTTGAATTATTGTTACCTGGCTTGGGCATTATCTAAGCTTACATCATTACTGTTTTAGCATGAGTTTAAGAGCAGACTGTGAAGGAATGGAAATATTTAAAAGACCTGTCTTGATTTTCTTGACTTAGCTTCAGAAACAGGGTGAAGTGATGGGGCTAAAGTCAAGGGCATCTTTCACCTGCAGATTTAAATAGATTTTACGGTCCTTATCCACATTGCATTTAAGAGACATAGGAGAATTCTCCACAGGCTTCCTGACAATCTTCGTACCCCTGACCTGCTGCAGGAACACCAAGAGCTTTTAAGAAAGATCAGCTTCTGGCACAGAAATCCCACACCGCACGGGGAAAGTTATGTAAGAAAGATACATCAGCTACCAACTGCCATTCACAAATTCCAATCCTCTGGTTGTGAAAGTCTTGCAGTGCCAGCTAAATGCAGAAGTAACCATAGATAAGGCTGGCAGCGTGAGACCACCACACCAGGAGTTGCCTTAGGGACATCTTTCAGACCAAAATGCATCTCTTGGGAATGCTGTTAATGCTGTGTGGTAAGTGAGACATTTTAAAAAGCATGCATGTATCTCCACTCAATTCAGCCAATTCAGCATTTCTTGCAGGAAGCTGCCCAGAATGGCTGGGGCAACCTAGCCAGATGGGTGGCATATAAATAATAAAATTATTATTATTATTAAGTTTCCAATCCAGAAAATTCAAGCCCCATTTGCATGAGATTATCTGAATGCCTGCAAAACTTGAGGTTGCTAATCACAAGGCTCTCTCTATGCCATGGGTAGGCAAACTAAGGCCCGGGGGCTGGATCCGGCCCAATCGCCTTCTCAATCCGGCCCGCAGACGGTCAGCATGTTTTTACATGAGTAGAATGTGCCCTTTTATTTAAAATGTATCTCTGGGTTATTTGTGGATCATAGGAATTCGTTCATTTCCCCCCTCAAAATATAGTCCAGCCCCCCACAAGGTCTGAGGGACAATGGAACGGCCCCCAGCTGAAAAAGTTTGCTGACCCCTGCATGCCTTCTAGAGGAAGTTGGGAAGACACAAAAAAGAAACCACTTCTCTCCAGTATTAGACCACCTGCAGCAAGAATTTGTGCAAAAGAGCTGTTGCAAGAAGTGCCAAATGGTTGGAGATAGAGCTTTATGGGCAGGCAGGAGGAGATAGTTGCATTCACAGAGCTTTCTGCCAAGGCTGAGGCTTACAGCTGTCAGAATCTTTTACAGCTGGACTGGAAGTCCATCGCACTGAGTCAATTTTGGAAGTGATAATAGCTCAGGGTCAGAGCAAGTCATTTCATTTGAATGCTGATAGACAGCCAAGATTTTAAAGTTCACAGGGCTTGGAAATCAGATTAACTTTAAATATAGCCATACTACATGGCCTGAGACAAGGCATGATGTGTCCAGATCTGATGAATAATTTACGCTGAAGTAAGACCCATGAAAATGGAAGATGTATAAAATGGGAGAAGCATATGGCACTGAAAAGAGCACTTTTTCCCACTACCCTTTGCTTTGTTAAAAAAATAATAACAATGGGGGAACGGCTAGGTTTTTTACTGTAATTCAGCAAGGCAGATTTTTAAAGATGCTTTAAATAATAGCAAATCTGCACATTGGGCTAATTTGCTTTTAGAGCTTGTGTTTTTCTGCTTTATTCTATTTTTATCCTGCACACCACTCCCATGGCTTCATGCTATGAGGTGATTTATAAATTTGTAAATTATAAGCAAATAAATGTGACTTCACGTTACCAGCCATGGAGCTGCTCTAGTCCTGGGGAAAGGGCAGAGATTCCTCTTTCTTTTATGTGTGTGTATGTTGGGGGCAGGGCTTGCTCCTGTGCCCCCCTCCTATTTAATCATTACACTAGCCCTGCGAGGTACATTGAGATGGAAGAGAGTCTCTGACCCAAGATCACCCAGTGAGCTTCATGGTTAAATGGGGATATGAACCTGGGTCGCCCCAGTCCTCGTCTGATGCTCGATATAACCATACTGGGTAATGGTGGTTCTCTGTACATTTCTAAACAAACATATGAATCTTAGCCTAGATTCATAACGCCATCTGATTTTCAATTACAGTTAGTCACAGCAACGGGATTTATATCAAAAAGGGAGATTTAAAGTACTCATTCATACGAGATTTTAATGAAATACAATCAAATGCTACAGGAAACTGCTGCCACGGGTTGAAAAATACCTGACATTTCCCCATGGCTACATGCACTTCGGAATATGCAATCATATGGTGAATAAGAAATAAAACACTTGGGGAAAAACAGCAATACATAAAATGGTGTATTGTGTTATGTCACATCTAAGCACAGTTATAAAAAATGTGCCTTGTTTCTTGTTTTTATGAAACTATGAATGCCAGTGATTTCTCCCCTTGATGAGGTTTAAGCATTTGAGCTTAGCATTCGTCAGTTGGTTGCATGTAGACTCTGAATAACTTAATGGGAGGATAGCATCTCCCACTTCCCGCCAGTGGGAATATAGACGGCTCAACCACACTTCCACTTTCCCTGCTGTTTTCCCTGGGAAAACTCACAGAACTGGAGCAAATGTCAATTCCCCACCCCCTCTCACACTCCTGATTGGCTTTGGTTTAATTTAGCACTAAAGAGCAGGTTTTCTAGATGAAAGCAGTAAGCCAAAAGCAAAACCACTCGGACCCCTGCCTAGAAAGCATGAGACAAGCGGAAAACTACTTGGACCCATTCTTCCTAAGCAAGGGACAAGCAGAAGTGTGGACAAGCCCACAGCAACCCTATGCATGTCTACTCAGAAGCAATTCTTATCGAGCTCAATGGAATTTGCTCCAAAATAGGTGCACACACCTATTGGGACTCAGGTGGCGCTGTGGGTTAGGAGCCTAGGACTTGCCAATCAGAAGGTCGGCGATTCGAATCCCCGCGGCGAGGTGAGCTCCTGTTGCTCGGTCCCTGCTCCTGCCTACCTAGCAGTTTGAAAGCACGTCAAAGTGCAAGTAGATAAATAGGTACCGCTCTGGCGGGAAGGTAAACGGCGTTTCCGTGCGCTGCTCTGGTTCGCCAGAAGCGGCTTAGTCATGCTGGCCAATAAAGCGAGATGAGCGCCGCAACCCCAGAGTCGGCCACGACTGGACCTAATGGTCAGGGGTCCCTTTACCTTTACCTTAGGTGCGCACAGGATTGCAGTCAAAATTAATTAATGCAGTTCTGGTTGTTCTTACTTGTGATCTCCCCGTAAGTGCATGTCAAATGGGGAGTAAAGGATATCATCTATGCACGGAAGCTATTTAATTGCCCGGTATGCAGAACTCACCTGCGAGTAATCCATAAGAAGGATGAGTCCTTTCACCACACTTATGGGGTCTCCAGTGGCTGAGAACATTTTAGACATGAGATCGCCATACCCTTGGAAAAAGGTAACAGGTCTAAGCTGAACATCGAACATGAGCGCTGACACACCAGCGAAGGACTCTAGATTTTCTTCACCTTCATCAGCAGATGCAGCTATAATGGATTCTAGGCCCTGAGCCTCAATCACCACCTAAAAGGAGATAGGAGCACACAGCTTGCATGATGAATGATGACCACTTGCAGGCAAGGACATGCCATCCATACCTCTTTAAAGTCCACAAGGTAGCTGCAGAATTTGCCATCAGACCATGCCCTGCTTTTATATCTAGGTGTCCAAAAGAGAGGCATGCCATGGCTCCTTTTAGGTCAGAGTTGCACAGAAAGTTTTATCAATGTGGCTTTTTCATCCAAGGGTGTGGAAAACTGCAGCTGCTGAAATTCCTTCTTCTGCACAACTATTAGATGGAATAGGCCTGTTCTCTTTTGCATCTGGACACTTGCTGTCTAGACTGGTTCACATGTAATGCTAAATCATCATGGTTCAATGATACTGGGTGAGCCCTCAGAAAGTGAGAGCATAGTACAGTGGACGCTCGGGTTGCGAACGTGATCCGTGTGGGATGCACGTTTGCAACCCGCAGAATTCGCAACCTGCAGTGGCACGTCTGCACATGCGCGGGTTGCAATTTGGCGCTTCTGCGCATGCGCGGCCACCAAAACCTGGAAGTAACACATTCCAGTACTTCTGGGTTTCGGTAGGTCCATACCCTGAAAAAACACAACCTGAAGTGTCTGTAACCCGAGGTATGACTGTACACCTCCAATGTGACCAGAGGAAAGCTGCCAAGATGACTGCCGATTTTCCTGGAATGTCATCTTAGTGTTATATACAAATCTGAAATTCTGGATTAAAAATAACTCTGTTCAATAAAGCAAACTGATAACTCATAGTTTGAAGTTGTCTTAGTTTGAAATTGATTAGAACAGGATTCCTGGTTTGTTTGGACAGTAAGGATTTGAGGAAATTGAATGCCATCATAGGAGGGCAGGGGAGAACTAAGCAGGAGGAGGAGAAGGCAGGGAAGGAACATGCAAGCAAGGCATTGGGCTTGGGCTTGTGGAGGTTCATCCACTTAGGGCTACACTGTGGTTTAGTGCTACATATAAACACAGCCTCTGTAAGAACATAAGAAGAGTCTTGTTGGATCAGACAAAAGAGCCATCTATTCCTGTACAGTGGATGGTCGGGTTGCGAATGTGATCCGTGTAGGAGGCACATTCGCAACCCTCAGCGGCGTGTCTGTGCATGCACGGGTTGCGATTCGGCACTTCTGCGCATGCGCAAAGTGCGATTTAGCACTTCTGTGCATGCGCAACTGCCAAAACCTGGAAGTAATCCGTTCTAGTACTACTGGGTTTCAGAGGTCCATAACCCGAAAAAGCACAACCTGAAGCATCTGTAACCCAAGGTATGACTGTATTGTCTAACCAGAAGACTGTGGGAATTTCACAAGCAGGATATGAGTGCAACAACACTCTCCCAGTGTCATCAAAAAACAAAAGCTCGAACAAAAATGGTAGTATTACTTCTATAACAAACCTTGGATAAGGGAACACTCTTAAGGGAGACACCGTAGCTGAGTGCATGCAGAATGTCCCAGGTTTATTCTCTTGCATCTCTGATTAGGAGGCTGATAAGAAAGAGCTCTGCCTGAAACCCTGGAAAGGATCTGCCAGTCACAACAGAGGGTACTGACCTAGACAACAGTCTGACCCCAAACTATAAGGCAGCTTCTTACATTTCCATTTGAGGGGCTCAACCCACCAGCTGCTACGCACATTGGTTCAAAGTATGGTATAATGGAGCGACCACATTATGTCCAAGCTGCACACTTATACTTTTTCGCTGAGTTATTACTCTAGTAGCGCATGGGACTTACCTGGTTGGCATGAAGTTGAGCGTATTTATTGAAAAGAAAGATATTCAGGTTACTTCTTCTTAAGATTCCAGAGCCAGAGTAGAGTATGTCAAGGCTATAGGTGGATGACACATCCGGAGAACCTTGATTAAACAGAGAGACAAGTTGTAAGGATTTCTGGTGAAACTGAGTGTCAATAAATGTTATTAAAATCTACTATCTAGTTTGTTAGTCACTTACGTGTTAGGTAACCCGAGAAAGCGGAGGAAGAACCTGTTTTCGCAAATCGGTCGTAGTTATGGATGGAGATATCCTTCAGAGCTTTACGGATCATTTTGCTGAAACACAAAAAAGTGTCCTTAACCATCAGAAAATTAAATATCTTCTACAAATGGCAACATGCAGCAAATGGGAAGGTTTGTGTTGCTTGAGTAGTGTAATCAAAAGACCACAACCAGAAGATAAAAATGCTATTATTATATTGGCCTACAGATTGCAAAAGGTCTTAACACAAAAGTTGCTGAAATCACTGATGATTCTGTAAAGTTCTAATCACTGCATAAGAACCACTGGAGGAAATTGTTAGATGAAGTTGCTTATTTATGTAAGAAATTCACTGGTTAAAAGAACAGTAAAGGAATAACAATTATAGGAATATTCAGATGTGGTGAGGAGGCTTGAGGGAGGCAGCGAATGTGGCATTGCCACAAGGGCTCTAAGGCCCGGCTTCCCCAAACTTGGCCCTCCAGCTGTTTTGGGACTACAACTCCCATCATCCCTAGCTAACAAGACCAGTGGTCAGGGATGATGGGAACTGTAGTCCCAAAAACAGCTGGAGGGCCGAGTTTGGGGATGCCTCCTCTAGGCCAAAGATCCTGGATTTTCTAGCATAATAATAAAAACAATAGAAATGAAAAATTAACATCTTGATGTATTTTTTGTAGTCTACCAATAAAGAGAAGAATAATGAAATTATTTTAAACGTTAGATCTGCTAAGGGTCTTTCCCTTCTTTTAAGAAAAAATAACCAATCCATTAAATATCAGACAGATATTTTTGCCTCAATACTTTGCAGTTTCTTCTGAGTCCTCCCCCCCCAGTCTAAAAAGGTGGATTTATACTGAACATGGTGAACATGTTTCCAGTACAGCCCCCACCCCACCAAATGCTGCCCTTGCCTTTGCCCTGAAACAACACTATGCACAGGCAAGTGGAGAAACATAAATAACAAATGAAACTTGATATACCTGGAAGGCATTTCAAAACGTAGAATGTCCTGGATTAGCGAAAGCATGTACTTATTCATTTCCAGAGGCAGCTCTCCAATAGAGAGCAGGAGGTTTTTCACTTCCATGAAGGAAGGATTGTTGCTGAAGATGATGGAAGCAGCTGTGGTGCGTACCGTCTTCTCGTGAACTTTATGGTTCTGGTGATAAATCCTGTTCATGGTTTTCTTCACCTAATGGGGACACAATCTGGTCAAGTTTCATCACCTATACATAATTGGCAGCATAACAGAAGCAGGAAATTTTATTTATCACCAATAAATAAAAACTGATCAGTGTGCTGGCTTATCAAGTAACAGTATACAAGTATAGTACGAAAATTCATGAATATTATACTAGGACCAGTCCAAAACAATGGGACTTCTCCAGCCCCAGACTGGATGCAAAAGTATAATCAGGAAGAATTTCTGACTGACATGCAGCTTGTTCTGGGTGGTGGGGAGGGGGATGATGGGAAATCATGTGAGTCATGAGTCTTACTTGTAAGCTGTAGGAGTGAATGATAGATAAAATTCCAATATAACTACCCATGTAATTCTTCTTTTCACCCCTTCTAGAAAGAGCCTCATGCTTTTTAGGGCTATAAGCTGGAACTGAGATAGCATTTTACAGTTTCTTGTGATATGCAGATGCATAGATGGACAAATGTCTCCTACAATGCAAATTCTGCTCTCTGGTCCAGGGCAGAGGTCAAGGACCTAGCGCTACCTTGCCTATGCCCCCCAAAATCTGTCAATGAGACTTTGGGGTTGCTTTCAAAATTGTCTTTCCAGACTCTTCAGGACATAGAATGATAATAATAATAATAATAATAATAATAATAATAATAATAATAATAATAATAATAGAATATTTATCTTACTTAGAAACACCTGATATTTAAATGTGGGACTATCAGGCAGGGAGAGACACTTATTATTTGAAATGTCCACCTGCGCCATCTTCTCTTCAGGTAATTTTCTATTATTTTACCTCACTGGTAATGAAAGAGTGGTGATATCTCTGCAGAGCAGAAACAGCAACATTGCTGATGGGGCCTTCTCCCGACTCAGCGTATTTCAGAAGGTCTGGAATAGCTTCAGGCAAAACAGCATTCTTCAATGCCAGAAGGTAGACCTTCACATCATCAGCTGTCTTTGCCCTGTTCAAACCTCCAGAGATCAGCTTCTTGGCTTCCATAACAGCCTGGAAAGAAAATGAAAAACTTCCTAAAACACTGTTATATTGAGGGGGGTCAGCGGGGGTGGGGATTCCATGCAATTGGGTAGTAAATCAATGATAGTGAAACTTGGGAAATCTGGCAAAATTACACCTAGGAGTACAACAGATAGATAGATGATAGATCGATGATAGATCGATGATCGATGATCGATGATCGATGATCGATGATCGATGATAGATGATAGATGATAGATGATAGATGATAGATGATAGATGATAGATGATAGATAGATAGATAGATAGATAGATAGATAGATAGATAGATAGATAGTATGAGTTCCTTACTGGATTCCATAAAATCTAGCAATATATACTCACTATTATCAACACAACACCCAGCCTTGAGATCACTGCAAAGAATCAAGTAGGTCTACCATTTAGGGAGGAGGCAGTGGTGGAAAGAGACACCCATGAGAGCAAAAGCTATTGTTGTTGCTCATACAATATTAGATTTTATGTAAACCAGTGTGCAGTGTTGCTGTACAGAATATGGAAGTGACATGATCTCTTCACCTCAGAGGATTTGCAACCTTCATCAGATGGACAAAACTGGGATAGACAGGCAAGAGAGAGGTCCGAGGAAGGAACAGGTGAATTACACCAAAGGAGCAGGTAAGGCAAAATAAGGATGATTCGAGAACAGTTCTGAGAAAGAAATGCTTCATGAGCGGGGAGTTGGCTTGGGGCATAAATATTGAAAGGCTGTTCCAGATGTAAGGAGCACTATGAAAGAAGCCAGAAAGATGGATGTGGGCAAAGAGGTCAGCTTGGATGGAGCTTCATATTTGCACAATTCTGCTTTTGTTTCCAACACCGAGAAGAAAATACATACAGGTAGTTTGCAGCCTCCCTTGTCACACAGCTTTTTGATGAGGGCCCCAATAACGATGACAACTGTTTCTCGGATTTCACTGCTGCCGATCTGGCTGTTATATGTATTCTGTTATATGATGAAGAAGAAAAGACATTATTAGTCTCTGCCTCTTAACCCTTGGATGTATATTCGATCCCCCTCAGATGTGTTTCACTGGATTCCCTTTCCCACAGGATTATTCCTTCCCAGGAAAAGCTGGTGGTGTTTCACACCAATCTCAGGTGCTTTTGTGTTCCACTCTGAGGTTTGGTTGTGGAAAACGGAGTTCCTTATCGAAAAGGAACTCATTTCCCAGCCACACCGTGTGCAATAGCCAAACAGCCATTGTGAAAATATCTCCACGAAGAGCCGCAGGCAATCTGCTGGACGAGAAGTGATAAATGACATATTGAATTGCTTCCCATTGCAAATAATTAGTCCAGCCTACTGCTTCACAAAAGGGACGCGGGTGGTGCTGAGGGTTAAACCACAGGGCCTAGGACTTGCCAATCAGAAGGTCGGCAGTTTGAATCCCTGCGACGGGGTGAGTTCCCGTTGCTCGGTCCCTGCTCCTGCCCACCTAGCAGTTCAAAAGCACATCAAAGTGCAAGTAGATAAATAGGTACCACTCCAGCGGGGAGGTAAACGGCGCTGCTCTGGTTTGCCAGAAGCGGCTTAGTCATGCTGGCCACATGACCCGGAAGCTGTACACCGGCTCCCTCGGCCAATAAAGTGAGATTAGTGCTGCAACCCCAGAGCCGGCCATGACTGGACCTAATGGTCAGGGGTCCCTTTACCTTTACCTTACTTGCTTCACAAGGCAGGTCAGGACATCCACTCACAAGAGTACACATCCTTGCTATTGTCTCTGTTGAAAGTGAGGCTTGTGGTATAGAAACATGAGGGCTAAATCAGAGCACTGAGTTCAATGGGGTTTGCTTCCATAATATATCAGCCTTATGGTCTTGTTTTTAAAATGCACGAAGAGACTGCTGGATCAGGCCAATGGCCCATCTAGTCCAGCATCCTGTTCTCCCAGTGGCCAGTGGAAAGTCTGCAGGAGGAGCTGAGCACAGCAACACTCTTGCTTGTGATTCCCAGCAATTGACTTTCAGAGGCAGGCTGCTTTAACTCGTTTTTAGTTTCCTTGTACCGAGTCCCCACTCAGAGACAACTGCAATTAAGGTGCAACTGTCAAAGAAAGAAATACGGCCTCTGACAGTGGAGGCAGAACACAGGCATCATGGCTCATAGCCATGGATACCATTATTCTCCATGAATTTGTCTAAGATCCCTTGTGAGAGTGAATTCCAGAGTTTCACTATATGCTGTGTGAAAAAGTTCTTTTCCTCCAACATTGCGCTTCACTGGATGTCCCCAAGTTCTAGCATGATGAGAAAGGGATAAAAGCTTTTCTCTGTCCACTTTCTCCACACTTTCATGAGCTCATCTTCAGCTCTTCTGAAAGACTGGGCAATTCCTTTTCAGAGCACGTTTCTTGCTCTGTAAGCCAATGCTCCCTTTACCACCACTGAGACTTACAATTAGAGATCTGAGTAGTAACTCGTTGGGATGAGAAGCAAATCCACAGGCATAGAGGAACCTCTCCTGAAGGACAGATCCACTCTTGTTCTTGAAATCCAGGAAATCCAGCATAGCTTTCAGAGAGGCTGAGGTCTGTGCAGAGGCTACAGCATCAACCAACTGGGGACTGTATGAAAAGGGAAGGGATTTAAAAAAAACAGGAATTATTTATTGTAAGGCATTTTGGGGGGGCAGAGTGATGGTAACGGCATCTCCAGTCAGTTTATTGCATGAGGATAGCTCAAATGTCACCTCCGTCTCTAACATAATAAAGACACCAAGCGGCTAATTACATCCCCCACCCCCGCCTTAACCATGGTTGACAAATCAGCACTAATATTTATCCTGCTTAAGGAAATCAGCCCTGAGTGCTCACTGGAAGGACAGATCGTGAAGCTGAGGCTCCAATACTTTGGCCACCTCATGAGAAGAGAAGACTCCCTGGAAAAGACCCTGATGTTGGGAAAGATGGAGGGCACAAGGAGAAGGGGACGACAGGGTTGGACAGTGTTCTCAAAGCTACAAACATGAGTATGACCAAACTGCGGGAGGCAGTGGAAGACAGGAGTGCCTGGCATGCTCTGGTCCATGGGGTCATGAAGAGTCGGACATGACTAAATGACTAAACAACAACAACAAACCTCAACCAGATTATCTGCTTAACCAGGGTTTGAAGCTGGATTTAAAAGCAAAGTATTGAAGCCTAGCTAAGAAAGAGCTTGTTTAAGCAGTCACTGTGGTTGAGGTACTGTTGCTTGGAAATGAAGGTTTGCCGCAATTCCACATCCTACTCCCAGTCTCTTAAATGCCCTGATGAGATTGGGGACACTGCATCTATATCAATCCACAGAGGTTTCTACTTTGGGAGGCAATTTAAAAGGGTCTCCAGGCCTAAGCACTGTGCCAAAGGTTATTATAGAAGCAAGGCCCCTACAGCAGTGCTTTGATTTTCTGCTAACGTCAAAGAGAAGAAAATATTAGCTGTTGTAGCTTAGGGACTCAGCTACACAGCTGCAAATAAAACGTTCTAAATGTGTTGTAAAGTTCAATATACAAATGTGACACTAGATGGTGACAGTGAGCTATGAAAGATTCAATGTATTTTTCAAAACGCTTTTTTAAAAAGCATTTTCACAGCGTTTTTATGTGTGTGTAGATTCCACCTAGGTAGATAAACCTGAATGAACGTGTTGATTCTCCTTCTGTGTATGCGCACATTTAAGATGGATATGCTAGAGATGGAAAAATAGCTTGCCAGAAACTCACAGGACTTCCACGTTGCTTTCACTTCTCAGAATCTGAAGAATCTCTTCTGTCGTAGCTTTCCTCAAGTTCTGAATGAAAGACAAAAATCCTTTCACAGCCTCGGCTTTGGAAAGGTTTTCGGGTTCCATCTGTGGCCGGATAGTCTTCCACTGCTGAGTGAGCTGCCAAAAATGGACAAAATTGGTGATAAATCTTCCCCACTGGTTAGTATTTCTATGTGCTGATTGCAACAGGTCAAAAACGCAACTGCATGTTTTCTGACAGTAGCTGAAATGAAAGGGACAACTTTAACACATTGGTCTCCCCATACCTTATTGTTGCAGCCTGTCCCATGTCTTCCATAGAACTAATTGGGAGGCAATGAGGAAGCAAATACAGTCTGTTAAGGAACACTGTGGGGGGGGGTGGCCTTTAAATGTATAGTGAATGGATACAATACACATGACCTTTTCTGTAGTGGTGATTCCATGCTTTTTCAGTCCGGTTCCATATTTGCTTGGCTTTCAAAGGACAGCAAGTCTTACTTCAGCTCATTGCGCCTTGGGGTGATGATTGACAGATACATAAATATTTTTATCTGCAGCTGATGTTCTTTTTGATGCCGCCATTTTTTGATGCTGCCATTTTTTTGTATACTCTTTCAACACAATGAGCATTTTTATACCTTATATAATGTTATGTTTTATACTATCGCTAGGTGCAGTTCGTTATCCATTAGTTTATATAGAATAAAGGTAAAGGGACCCCTAAAGGTCCAGTCGTGGCCGACTCTGGGGTTGCGGCGCTCATCTCACTTTATTGGCCGAGGGAGCCGGCGTACAGCTTCCGGGTCATGTGGCCAGCATGACTAAGCTGCTTCTGGTGAACCAGAGCAGCGCACGGAAACACCGTTTACCTTCCTGCTGGAGTGGTACCTATTTATCTACTTGCACTTTGGCGTGCTTTCAAACTGCTAGGTTGGCAGGAGCTGGGAGCGAGCAACGGGAGCTCACCCCGTCATGGGGATTCGAACCACTAACCTTCTGATCAGCAAGTCCTAGGTTCTGCGGTATAACCCACAGCACCACCCACATCCCTTTATATAGAATAAGCAGGACCTAAATATATTAGAATATGAAAAAGAAATAAACCTGTCCCCTCCCCACTCTAAGCACTGGGGTGAACTATCCATGTTGCACAAAGCTAGTGCCACAGCAATGGATTCCCATTGCCCTGCAGAAATTATGAACTATATGCTGCCTAGATGCCAACCAACATTTTAAATCTGCCTTCTTTCCTGACAAGGACTCAAGGCGGCTTACAGATAAAAAAATAACAGCTAAAAACATAGGGAGAAAAAACAATCATGAGAAAAACAGAAGGTTGAGCTTTGTCATTTCAAACAACCTTCCACAAAGAAACAGAGCGGGTATTTTGGCCTGTGGTCTCACATGTCATGCCTCCACTCCTGTTATCTAACATTATCTATAGCATTCCTCGGAAAAGGTGCAGCTGTTTTCCCTCAACAATATTTATTTCAGCTCTCTTTATTGGGAAACCACATCAATACCAGCTCAGCCTTTGCTAAAATATCCTATCTCCATAGGGTCCGTGTTGTGAAGAAACAGCAGATGATGCTACCCACAAATAGCCCTACAATTTCAGCAGCACTGAGTTCATCTTCCATGAATTGTAGCTAAGCCATTAGGTAATTATGAGTGAGGTGGAGGCTATTTCCTGTGGATTAATGCTCAGCAGGGGTGTATTAATGACCCAGAACACAGGTGGAGACTATTAATCTCAAATGGTGCTCAATAATGTGCAAGAAGGCATCATTTTCCATTTCCTGTATTTGTAACACACAGCACTGTTTCCGTTTGCTCACCTTTTCCCAAAAACTACAGTTTGTCCCACTATCCACTATGGCAAAATTACATAACATAATTATGTAAGTTACACTGTTATTACATTATTGTACCCCATTCAGTGCAAAGGAAATGTAATGCAAATGGGGGGGTGTCATATAACCAATTATGTATTGTTTGCATACTGAAAGCAACAACGGCAAATACAGATTGTATGTGCTGGATTGATGCCTGTCTCAGACTTGGGACAAATAAGTGATGATTTCTGTTCCCATTCCCATCAGAATTCTCCAACCTCTCTATCAGTGTGCAGCACAATGATGAACAGGGCTTTAGTGAAGCTTAGAATGGTCAACAATATACTGTGAACTTGGGGGCTTGTGTTTGTAATCTGTATTTTATATATATAAAAAATAAAAAATAAAAAACCACAATATAGTGTGGAAGGATAGATGGACTCATAAATAATCAACACTGTTTTCCATTGTGGTGGTTCATCTCACAGTTTTAATTCAGTGTGTCCTTTCACCCTTTTTATGGGCTTTGTAACTGCATACATCTAGACCAGAGTTGTTCAATGAAACTGTGAAATGGGTCGTTCCACCATCCCCCAGAGGCTATCACCTGTCCAGTGCTACTATGGACAACCCAAAATTCTGAACTGTAGTCGTGTTATTTATATCTGATGCTATAGATATGCTTCGCTTGTAGGCAAGCAAACTCTGGCTTGCATGGCTACAGTTACAGCAGCATCTGATTACTGGCAACCAAGACAGAACTGGTTGGCTTGGCTCCCTGCTGTGGACACACCCTTGACTTATTCCAAGAAAAGGCTGGCACACAGTTCCACTGATTTTCTTTGATCCAAGTGGTCTTTGGATTATAGGAACACTGTGGGGGCATCCAAACTCCTTTCCTTCCACCTCCCCAATGCCTCAAGCAAGTTTCTGCAGTCACCAGCTGAGAAACAGTATGGTGAGACTGGATCTGGCCCAGAAATTATGTGAGGCTACCAGCTGTTGTTTTGTTTGCTGTCAGGGTACTTAAATCGAATCCTATAAGATGCCATGCGCTATCAGTTCGAACCAAAAGTCAGCTTGATAAAAGGAACAGGTAGCAGGGTTTTGTTATTATTATAAAGACCTCTGCCTTTGACCCTGGAGAATTGCTGCCAATCAGAATAGACAATATTGGACTAGATGGGTCAGTAGTCTGACTGTACATAACAGCTTCATGCATTCATAAGTTCATTCCTTTTGTCAAAATAAAAAAATTCCTTCCAGTAGCACCTTAAAGACCAACTAAGTTAGTTCTTGGTATGAGCTTTCGTGTGCATGCACACTTCTTCAGATACACAAAAAGCTCATACCAAGAACTAACTTAGTTGGTCTTTAAGGTGCTACTGGAAGGAATTTTTTTATTTTGACTATGGCAGACCAACACGGCTACCTATCTGCAACTTCATTCCTTTTGAAAAGCTATAAGTAGATTTAGCTGGCTTCAGAAAGCAAATGCTATGAACCTAACCTGCTTCCTTGAATCAAGTGGTGCAGGGAAAGGAAGAAAATTGTCCTGGGACTCAGCTAGGCTCATAAAGAAAAAGTGTTTTATATGTGTTGTATATGTGATATAACACTGTGGCACCAGATGGCGCTGTGGTGCCCCCTCTTTCCCTACCAAATTTCCCTGTATGAGTTTGCAGTGTGTTTAACTGAATCACTTCTTTGACGTGTCTAGATCCAGCCCTGCTCTCACACACCTTCCCTTACTGGTCGCTTTGTGACCCAGGAGGGACCCAGAGGCAGCAACTTTCTAAGTTTCCAATGAAACACTTGGAAGGACCAAGGATCTGCAAAGGCAAGGTAGGTCGTTCAAAGCCCTCATGTCCATGGGGCGTTCCAGATGCACCTCTCTGAATCTCATCTTATACTGGGATCTCGTAAAGTAGAATACACTCTGAAGCAGGGTGGAATTGGAGCAGCTTCAAAACATTTAAGAAACGCTGACGAAGAGGCAAGATGTGGGACTTTGGTATATGTAAGGCTGTGCTACATGCCATAACAGAGTGGTATTAATATACACATTGAGATATGCAACTGCTGGATACTATTATTGTCCCTCTAAATACCATGCTCTATTTATAACCCCAATCTTTTCATAGCACTTACAGTAAAATACAGTAACCAGTGAGAGAGCAGAGCTAATACGAAGAGCTCCTTTAGGTTTACCATAACAATCTGACGCCCCCTTCCCCTTACAGCCCTCTGTAAGGCCCCCAGATGAGTATGGCTGTAATTATAGATCTAAATGGCTTCTGCTAGACAGAACAATTGAACAGAAGGTACCAGCGGCCACAGAAGTCACCAAGAAAGCAACAAGGACAAGGAGAAGGCCTCTTCTACTTAATTAACAATACCTTGGTTCAGCTTTTTCATAGTTTTAAACAGCAAACGAAGCATGCAGCTGACTGCAAAAGACACACTACAACAATATTTGTCAAATAACCTATGGTAATCAAATCCCCTCCCTGCATGAAGCACAGGGCTGCTTACAATAACAGCTTTCCAACAGTAATAAAGCAGCTCTTAACACAACAATTGGGAAACACTGGTGCCAATAAGAGGTGCGTGTTTTTCTGTTGCTGATGACAGCACAAGAGGAATTTTGTTGGGATTATGGCAGGTAAGGGAGAAAGTTAAAAATTTCCCTCTTTATGCTATGTGGTCAAGTGGTTCTGATTCATAATGGACCTCCCCCCCCCCCCCCAGTACAAAAGAATAAAACTTTACACAGCACTACAGATGACGGGGTGAGCTCCCATTGCTCGGTCCCTGCTCCTGCCAACCTAGCAGTTTGAAAGCACATCAAAGTGCAAGTAGATAAATAGGTAAACGGCGGGAAGGTAAACGGTATTTCCGTGTGCTGCTCTGGTTTGCCAGAAGCGGCTTAGTCATGCTGGCCACATGACCCGGAAGCTGTACACCGGCTCCCTCAACCAGTAAAGCGAGATGAGCGCTGCAACCCCAGAGTTGGCCATGACTGGACCTAATGGCCAGGGGTCCCTTTACAGATGACATACTCAACATTGTGTGCAAGCCCTTATTGACCTGGCATTCAGGTCAAACACAGCCCAATTAAGACTTCAATGGGATCAGGGATGGCTCTTTAGAATTACAGCCATTTCTTCCACAAGATCTTTCAAATATTATACCACAGTTCAGCTGTGCTGTATCACAGCTTTGGCATTCACAGATGGGTACATTTCTCGCCCCATTAAAAATGCATATTAGTAGCAAGCATAACATTTGTGAGACCTGATTCTAACAGTAATTAAGGCAGATAACACTGACTGATAAAACAATGTAACATGCCTTAATGTGTTGCTGCGGTGTCATGAGGTCAGCCAAGTTGCTGTAGAATATTCAATAAATCCGAAAATGTCTGTGTTCGATAATTACAAATCTAATATCTCACTAACATCTTGGTAAACAGTAATTTCTTTTCAATGAGTGCTTTTACTTATGAACTTGAACTTAAGGCACACACAACTTGCTCTTTTATTTACTTACTGTGGGGCAACTTTTACATTCATCCGAGACAGGCTCTGCTGCAAGTGAAATTGCAACGTAATTTGAATCCAGAGCCTTGATAATCTTAGCAACTTGCTTCCCAGCCATCACTCTTGGGCCAGCTTCCGTTGACTTCAGTTCCAGTTTCTGCCTGTTAGGTACACATATTGAAACAGAGCTTTACATCTTGGTTGCAACTTGAAGACATATCCAGGTAGCCAGAGAAAACACGACTTCTCTACCTTTAATAGCTATGCTAATAGTTGTGTAGAAGAGGGAATTTCAGTAGGCACAATGTATCATGCAAGCTATTAAAGGTTCAAAAGCCTTTTCTGCAGATGGCCACCTTAATATATATCCCCAATTCCATCCCAAACAGTAGCTTGTAATTATTACTGTATGCATTACTTCATGTCACCATGTGTAAGTAAGGACTTAAAGACTCTCACATTCTAAGCTTTCTATAGCCAAGTGATGGCAATAAGCAGACTGTTTCTATATTCAGTGACAGGCCACACCATACAAGTAAGCATTTAGACACTGGGTTCAGCTGCAGCAGTCCAAGAAACTCAGTTTAAAGTGTGGCGGGGGGGGGGGGACTCATTGACTCCAAGATCACATGGCTCTTTAAATTGTAACATGGATTGTGACATTTACTGCCAATGATTGAGGAAATGGAAGAAATGCAACAGACTGATGAAAGCAATGATCAAATTAGGTCCATGGGGGTCACAAAGAGTCGGACATGACTAAACAACAACAACAACTCTTAATTTCCACACAATACTAAATAATTTTCAAGTACTGATGTATTTGCTTTGATTCACGGCGCTTGGGATGGCAGCAAAGGGGAGCAGGTTATAAAACATATCATTTCGCCACTAAAAATGTTCTGCAAAATAGTTAAACAAGCCAGCTTACTTCGAAACTACTTTCACATCAATTGCTCGCTGAATATTCACGTTCAAAATGTGATTTTCTTCTGCTCGCACTGATTTAATAAAAGTGTCCTCCAGCACATACGTTGTGGCAGAAACTGATTTTTGGCTGATGTCAAAGAGCTGAAATATAATTTTGTTAGGACCAGGAAATGCAGAAACAAAGTCAGCGCAAAACATGCCAAAACATAGCTATGGTATGCTAGCTATGTACTACAGTATGGTTGTATGTGTAATGATTATAATTACAGTATAGTTGCATGTGTAATGACTTTATGAACAATTGTGATTAGGCCAGGGTCCCCAGATATACACACAGGTTTGCTATTTTTTTAAAAGTCCTCATTTTAGTCCAAATTTTTTCTAATGTACACATCTTTGCATGTGATTTCCCCTAATATAATGCATTTCCATATGTTGTTTTCACTAGTATATTCAATGTTATGCATATTTTGTCCCAGTATCTGCATTTTAGTACACACTGCTTAGTTAGAAATTGCATTGAACCAATGGTCCGAGTGGAATCTCGGGTTGCGAACGTAATCCGTGACAGAGGAACGTCCGCAACCTGCAGCATTCATAACCTGCAGCGCCACATCTGCGCACACATGTCACACGATTTGGCGCTTCTGCACATGCACAAAGCATGATTCAGTGCTTCTGCGCACGCCTACAGTATGTGTTGAAGATATTATCCATACTATACCTGACTGTGGCTGGTAAATCCTGTCCGTTCTAATTTACAAGATTTCAAGGCTTTAATTTTAGTGATTTCATTTTCCTGAGCCCGGTAAGTAACATCGCATCTGCCGGAAATATCCACCTAGAAAAATTAAATAATAATCAATAAAAAATGGCAAAAGCATTATCACATTGGAATACCTAAAAGCCTCTGGGCCAGAGTGTCAGGGCCAATGTAGACATGATATTGACACCAATACAATAAAATCCATATGGGTCTTAAAACTACACACACACACACACACACACACACACACACACACACATATTAAGGAACTAAAACCATCAACCATGCACTTGTTCACATGTTGCTGAGGTGCATTTCCGAGGGTGATGTGACTGGGCCTTAGGCAGAGGTTATTAACTGCCTTACGATTAGCTCTTTGATTCAATAACACATTTGCTTCTGTATTATGTGCAAAGTCAAATACATTTCACACTAGCAGTGAACATTTGAGAGATTGTGCAGCTTGCATAACATCATGCAGTACCTCATTGACAGTCCCAGAGTTCATCTGTATCTGAAACAAGCTAGCCAGGCCTCTCTTGAGATTCTGAATAACAGCAGGTTCATTTTCATAGGAGTAGAAGTTCTTAACCTGAGTGGAGAGGGAAAACAACAACAATGTGGAATATTTTTTTTCACCTGAAAATTGTCCTCCAGAACTCAGGCCTGATGACATGAATTTTTTTTTAGACAAATTCATTGTGTACGTATGGGGGAATAAATGCTTGATTTTCTCACAGTACATACTTTGCATACATGAAATCCTAGGTACCATCTTTGGCATCTCCAATCTAAAAAGGATCCGATGATGGAATGGCCTCTGTCTGAACCCTGACGAGCTGCTGATAGTCAGAGTAGACATTCTGGGCTAGATGGATGACTCTGACCTGGTGTAAGGCAGCATCCACTGTCCATGCCTTTAGAACCCTTATAATAGTTGTGTGAAAAGTGCTATAGTCTTGGGGAAATGATATAGAATGCTCTCACGTTTTATAGTCATCCCTCTCTTACTACCCCAGCAGAATTTCAAGATAACGTATATCTTGTACTTTAACCTCATCAGGCAAAAACGAACAGTAACCAAATGAACGGTATGGAGACGTGTCGAAAACACAGCGAACTTCGACCTGCCAGACAGTCCTGCTACATCTGAACTTAACTCAAGACTTTGCACCTTTAGCTAGTGCTTACGAAAAGGGCTTTTCTACCTCTAAAAACGATGACATCAAGAAAGTCTGTTATCTGTTTTGGGCATCCGACTGCTAAAGATTTACACCATTGTGACACCAGTGTTTTGTGGCATCATAGTGAAGCAATATCCTATGTGATACAAGTGGGAGAAATCTATTTTCCTGTGCTACTTAAAATCAGATATAGAGGCGAGCAGTGCATTTTTTTCTGGGGGGATGCAGGGGTATGTATACCCCTAAACATTTTGTGAATCTAAGTTTGGCCTCATTGAGGGGCTGTATTTCAGTATCAGTAGGAAAATGAGAGTACCCCTAAACATATTTTTTTCAGAAAAAGAGCACTGGAGGCGAGTCACCTCAAGCCCTGCCTAATCTCACCCCTGACCTGTGATCTTTCCACCTGCTGCTGCACCTGCATAACACTTGATTCAACTTCCATCATTAAAGCAACATCACAAGTTATGACACAGTGTTGGCTAATAAGCCTTGGATCCTACATTTTTTCTAACACAATACAGTGGTACCTCTGGTTACAAACTTAATTCGTTCTGGAGGTCAGTTCTTAACCTGAAACTGTTCTTAACCTGAGGTACCACTTTCGCTAATGGGGCATCCCGTTGCTGCTGCACCGCCACCACGCGATTTCTGTTCTCATCCTGAAGCAAAGTTCTTAACCTGAAGCACTATTTCTGGGTTAGCGGAGTCTGTACCCTGAAGCATCTGTAACCTGAAGCGTCTGTAACCCAAGGTACCACTGTATATCAAGAATTGAAGAGATTATGTGTAAATATGTCCAAGGAATGGACAGGAACTGGGAAATAAAGTCTTCTCACTCCTTACCTTTCCACGAGTCCACTGCAGAACTACAGGCCTTTTTAAAGCTGCCAGGTGCTCTTTTCCAATTACTGCAACTGTATTTTTTCCTTCAAAAATGTTTTTCTTTTTTGGACGCTCATGCACGTTTTCAAGTTTTGCATCTGTAATCTGAAAAAGCAAATGAGAAAGGCAGAATGAAGACACCTACACTTACCTGACAGGCAGGCGCAGTGGTGGAAGAGAAGAGTTTGGATTTGGATTTGATATCCCGCTTTATCACTACCCAAAGGAGTCTCAAAGCGGCTCACATTCTCCTTTCCCTTCCTCCCCCATAACGAACACTCTGTGAGGTGAGTGAGGCTGAGAGACTTCAAAGAAGTGTGACTAGCCCAAGGTCACCCAGCAGCTGCATGTGGAGGAGCGGAGACGCGAACCCGGTTCCCCAGATTACGAGTCCACCGCTCTTAACCACTGCACCATACTGGCTGCACAAGAGGCTGAGTGCAGAGCTGAACGTGGCACAGCTTCAGTGGCCGGCTCATCCAGAGCACTCAACCTCCTCCAGACGATGCAACAACACATGCGCATTGCGTGCCTGATGTCACACACGTACAGCACAAGTTGGAGGCAACTTGGCACCTCTACTGACAGGGGAAGATTACCTACTGAGATTTTCACCTCACCCACTCCAATTTACTTTCAGTATGCATATTCTACGGTAATCCAATGTACTATGTGGAATTTATATTACTGTTACCACAGGATGTTCTTCTAACACTGAATTGTATCCAACTGGTTTCTACTCAGTGCAAACACACTGAAATGAATGGAGCCAAGTTGGTCATATCTCCTAATTTCAATAGGTCTATGAGGAGTATGACTAACGTTGGATAAGGCCCACTAAGGCCTATTCAGATATCTTTTGGATTCTAATATTGCCAGAGATATGTTTAATTAGAAATACTAGGGACTGAACCTGGAGTCTTATTCACACAAAGCGTACTTCTAAGTTATGACCCATACACAAACAGGATCATCCCTTCCTTCTAGGGTTATACAAAACACTCTAGGGAGGAGAAAATAGCATTGTGCCCAGTGACCCCATGCCTGGCCTTCATATTTCCATAGCCCCCACCTTACCCTCTGAACATTCAGCAGAAGATGTGAAAGACGTACCTGCACACAGCTGTGTACATGTGGTCTTCCATATAATAAGACACCCTGATTTTATGCCCTTTCAGATCTTCTCCAGATCATGTCCAGTGGCCCCACATCTGACTTTGGTGCACTGGAAATTTCAGGCACTGGAAATTCTCCCATTAAGATCTCTGGGTGTCTCATCAAACTTCCATTCCAAGAGTACCTTGTGTTAAGGGCGGCACAGTTAAATGTGCTCATCTGAGAGTATATTTCATTGCTCTGGGTCTGGCCCAAGACAATTTACCGCCTGAGGCAAAGGACAGGATTTCCTCCCCCATCAATTCTACCAGCCAAACAGCCTGGCAATTGACTCTTACTTCAACACCGGCAGTGTGACAGCATCCTTTACCTGAGGGCAGTAGGCTAAGGGTGGCAATTCTCACTAGTTCCAATACCCTGCCATCATTCTCTGCCCTCCACCCCCACCATCTCCTGTCTATGGCAGCCACCTGACTCTGCCTACGGGAAGCGTAAGCCGGGGTATCCAAACTGTGATTCACAGACCACCAGTGGTCCGTGGTGTGCCTGTCTATTTGTGGTTGAAGATGGGAGACGGCACATCTATTGCATAAAATATTCAAACTGGTTTTTAATTGTGTTCCATTGCTTCTTTTATCTCTTATGTAGGAATCCCAACTGCAATACAATAAAATATATCAGAAAGAAAAGAAGAAATAAAATGCAATTAAAAAGCATGCAACCTCTAGCACACCATCATTAAGTCCCTCAGTGATTTTCAAGTGATTGGGGTGGGAACCAGTAACTTACTGAATATACTGGGCCATACTTCCATTTATGTAAACTTAGCAGTGCAACCCTGAATGCTTAAGACTGCATCTTAAGTTACTTAAATGCAGCATGTATTTACTGTTTACACAAGCAAAAAAAATAACTCAATTTTAACTCTGCCTCCCACGTTATACGTGGGGTTCACTTTTCTTACTTAAACCAACTGGCAGAAAACACATTAACTATGTCCTTTTGCGTCCACTGCTTGCCTACCACAATTTTAATCAGCTGATCGTCATCATTATCAGGATTTCTCCATACTAAGTTGACATCCACGCCACATGAAATTCGGTAGCCCGCACTCTCCAGGGATGAGCCTTTCACCCTGTCCAGAAGCACATCTGTGGAGTAGGCGAACTTATATAACTTGTCATTGTTTATTCGTGGACCAGTATTGTGGCCTGTGAGGGTGGGGAAAGAAAGGTGGAAAGCACAGAGTCAGTGACCAACAGAAATCCGAACTGCCTGCCTAATGCTCTTCTCCCTAAAGCTTTGCTTAAAAATGAGAGATGACGCACCAGCCTGCCTCTCTCTGAGTCATGCCCTCCACAAGCCTGGACATGCCTGTCCCTAAGTCCAGAGTGCTAGATGAAGATGCAACACTCTTGGAGTGCTCAAAAACACTCCCTTATTAGTAGTCTGGCAACTTGGAGAACGTTTTACCCTCCAAGTCCCCTGCTAAAGGTGGAGTGGGAGGTAGTCTTCAGCTGCTGGGTGTGGAAGCCCCCGGCCACCTTTATAGCAGAAGACTTCAAGAGGTGGCCATGGGGCACAGGGGGTAGGGGGAGCTGAGGCAGCAAAGTACAAGCACACAGCTGTTGACTGGCCAGCAGCCTCTCTTATTACTGACACCACCACATTGGCTTCTTCTCCCAGCGCAGCAGAAAACTTAAAAGTCAGACGGACTCTCTGGTTTGCCAGCCAGGCAACTTTAGTTGGTTTGAGTGTGGTGCTGATATTGCCAAGGTTGCAGGTTTGATCCCTGTATGAGACAGTTGCATATCCCTGCATGGCAGGGGATTGGACTCATTGGTCTTCAGGGTCCTTTCCAATTCTACAATTCCAGACCCTCCAAATGTCCCTGTTTTCTAGGGAGAGTCCTGGATTTACAGAAGCCATCCCAGTTTTGGAATTGATCCCGGAATGTGCCCCTTTTCCTTAAGACATCCCTATTTTCATCGGAGAAATGTTGGAGGGTATGGAGTTATCTGAGCCCCGAACCATCTGAAGGCAGCCTGTATAGGGAAGTTGTTTAATGTTTAATGTTTTGTTATGTTTCTATATATGTTGGAAGCCGCTCAGAGTGGCTGGGGCAACCCAATCAGATGGGTGGTGTATAAACAGAAATATTATTATTATTATTATTATTATTATTATTATTATTATTATTATTATTATTTAGGACATCCCTATTTTCATCAGAAAAATGTCGGAGGGTTTGCAATTTTAGGATTAGTATTTCACATTAGTATTTTCTCTCAGAAGTGCTGCCTTCCAGTTCTCCCTCGAAACACGTGGAAATTTGGTCTTCCAAAATGGTTCCCAGTTTTAATGCACAATTAAAAGTCAGCATCAGTGTGCAAATGTCCTCTTCGTAGCCATCCGTTCTTAACATTCAAAAGAACTTACTTAACCCAAGCTGCTTTCCCTTTTGATTTTGTTGCCCCCCTTCTGATATATTTGCGGAAGGGCAATCATATGCCCTTTGGGTTCCCAACTCCTTAAATAGTGCCAGACCTGGACTTTAGTACAGTATTTGATATACTGACTTAGGGTCAAGAGTGCCTCTGGGTTCTTGCAGGAAGGAGTGGGTAGATATACAGCTTGACTTGCAACCCTAGTGTCTGCCATTACGGCTGTCTATAATTAAATCATGATACTGTCGTATAATACACAAAGTTATGCTGCCTGAGTTGGGACAGCTGTCAGGGCCTGTGCCTTATATTAGTACTCTCGGCATGCACAACATGTGCTAACCACTAGCTGGCTTGGGTTAGATCGTAAGCTTGCACTGGCTCTTGTAAATTTAGATTTTTTTTTCTAAAAAGATAAAAAGAGCAGCAAGCCATTTATTAGAAAATACTATTAAAATGCATTGCTTGGTAACAACTCATAATTTGCTGTAAATCTCAGTGAATCAAAAAAGCAGCGTTCTTAGAAAATAATATTAACGTGTAGCGAGCAATGAATATTTATAATCTGATGGAATCAAGCCAAAATATTTCCAAGCAGATGAAACCGGATATCCTGAAAAAATATGGGGGTGTGAAGGAAGGTTTATTGGTTGGGGGTGGGGTTCTTAATTTTATTATGGTTTTGTTTTGTTTTGTTTTGTTTTGTTGTTTTTATCTTGTATTTTTATGTGTGAACCAGATGAAGGGTGCTATACAAATTTAATAAATATAAATACAAAATAAAAAGAAAGGTTAATCTTGGCCCAGTTCTGACACTAACCATCAGATTATTCAGATTGCCATCTTCCTGGTAACCTCCTAATGCCTCCTACTGGAAGATTTCTTAGGTTACCAGGAATAGGTGTTTGATTGTTGTAGTAGCTGATACTTTTTTGCTTATGGGGCAAGTGATTCAGGATATAGACATTGTGATCCTGCCCTAAGAAGACTTGGAACTGGGCAGAATCTGCCTGGTGCCCTTGTTTCCTTGGGTGTAGGGGTAGTAGGAATATTTCAAAGCCCTTCTCAGAACTCAAGGGAGAGGGCAAACAAGCAACCTCAATGTGCAAGAAAATTAACCCAGCAAAAGCATGGTTTGCCTGTATGTGAGGATTGGGGAGGCCAGTGTTTCTACTCAAGTAAAGGTAAGGGGACCCCTGACCATTAGGTCCAGTCGCGGACAACTCTGGGGTTGAGGTGCTCATCTCGCTTTACAGGTCATGTGGCCAGCATGCCTAAGCCGCTTCTAACGAACCAGAGCAGCGCACAGAAACGCTGTTTACCTTCCCGCTGGAGCGGTACCTATTTATCTACTTGCACTTCGTGCTTTCGAACTGCTAGGTTGGCAGGAGCAGGGACCGAGCAACAGGAGCTCACCCTGCCGTGGGGATTCAAACCACCGACCTTCTGATCGGCAAGCCCTAGGCTCTGTGGTTTAACCCACAGCGCCACCCGCGTAGAATTTATCAAATCTAATTATTCTTTGTTTAGAGAAGTCTTCACTATCTGTCTAGTTCTTTTCAGCAAAAAAGAAGAGAGTGCTTGCCTGAGCACACTGGGTATTAAAGACAGGGTTATGTGAAAGCTAGCATCTTGCTTTGTCTGGTTGCCTAGGCAACACACAGGAAGAGGTTGCTCTCTGTGACCTGAGTTCAGTGCAACTGCCTCTACCTGAAGATTGCAGCAGAGCAAAGAGACAGCTAATATGGACAAAGGGAAGGGCCAGTGCCGGATTTACGTATAAACTAGATTAACTAGGGACGCAGGTGTGCTGTGGGTTAAACCACAGAGCCTAGGACTTGCCGATCAGAAGATCGGCGATTCGAATCTCCCTTTGCTTGGTCCCTGCTCCTGCCAACCTAGCAGTTCAAAAGCATGTCAAAGTGCAAGTAGATAAATAGGTACCGCTCCAGCGGGAAGGTAAACGGCGTTTCCGTGCACTGCTCTGGTTCGCCACATGACCCGGAAGCAGTACACCAGCTCCCTCGGCCAATAAAGCAAGATGAGCGCCGCAACCCCAGAGTCGGTCATGACTGGACCTAATGGTCAGGGGGTCCCTTTACCTTTACCTTAGGGCCCCACTTTCTTGGGGCCCCCTCAAAAATTTAAAGGAAAAAACCACCTGGATGTACATTTCCAAAATATAAGATAAAAAACAAATGAAACCAAACCTACATACAGCAACAGTGTTTTGTGTTGTGTAGGCTCCTATTTGTTATGCGCAAATGGCTTCAGATACCTATTAGGTCCCTAAATTAGCATATAGCATATATTCAACACAAAAACAATGACAATTTGTTGTTGACAAAGGACAGCTGGACATATAAAGGGACCCATTACCTTCAGTAGCTTAGGGCCTCATCAAACCTAAACCCGGCCCTAAGATGGGCTGTAGCTCAGTGGCAGAGAGCTTGCTTTGCATGCAGAAGTTCCCAGGTTCAACACCTGGGAAGGTGGGTCACAACAGGAGCACGGCAACCGTGTAAATAGATGCAACTAACAGATTAAGAACTGGGTCTCCAAATGCATGTTTGGCTTAAAAGTGAGTCCTGGGTCTGAAAAGTTTGACCATTCCTGGTGTAGGAAACATTGAGCTAGATGGACCAATGGCTTGGCTTCAGTAAAAGACAGCTTGCTTTGTTAATAAGGGATGCAGACAATGTACTTTGAGTCATCATAGTTGTTTGGGAATGACTAGGTTTGCTACTCAATGAAAGCATCCATGACAGATGGCCATCCAACCTCAGCTTACAAACCTCCAAGGAGGGAGAGTGCAAAACCTCCCAGAGGAGTCTGTTCCACTGTCGAACAGCTCTTACTGTCAGAAAGCTTTTCCGAATGTTTAGTTGGAATCTCCTTTTTCGTAACTTGAAGCCACTAGTTCATGTCCTACCCTCCAGAGTGGGAGGAAAAAACCTTGCTCCATGTGACAGCCCTTCAGATATTTGAAGATGGCTCTCATATCTCCTCTCAATCTCTTCTTTTCCTAGCTCCCTCAATCGTTCCTCATAAGGCTTGCTTTCCAGACCCTTTATCATCTTGGTCACTATCTTCTGCACACGTTCCAGCTTTGTCAGTATCCTTCTTAAATTGTAGCACCTAGAACTGGACACAGTATCCCAGGTGTGGTCTGACCAAGGCAGAATAGAGTGGAACTTGATCTAGAGACTAGACTTCTGTTGATGCAGCCTGGAATAGCATTAGCTTTTTTTTGCTGCAGCATCACATTGTTGACTCATGTTGTGGTCTACTAAGCCTCCTAGATCCTTTTAATCATTTATTGCTGGTAAGCCAAGTGTCCCCCACCTTATATTGGTGCAGCTGGTTATTCCTGCCTAAGTGTAGAACCTTTCAGGCCTAAGTGTAGAACCTTTTACAGTGGTACCTCAGGTTAAGAACTTAATTCATTCTGGAGGTCTGTTCTTAACCTGAAACTGTTCTTAACCTGAGGTACCAGTTTAGCTAATGGGGCCTCCCGCTGCCACCATGTGATTTCTGTTCTCATCCTGAAACAAAGTTCGTAACCCGAGGTACTATTTCTGAGTTAGCGGAGTCTGTAACCCGAAGCATCTGTAACCTGAAGTGTCTGTAACCCAAGGTACCACTGTAGTGGGATTTAGAAAAACAGAAAGAAAAATCCCTTGTGATGGGCTTCAGCGTCACTTGTTGCAATTCAGGGATTTTTTTTAAGCATGGAATTTTGTGAAGCACTTACCTAGATGAGGGAAGGTTTAAGATGGCAGCCCTCATCTGACCACACCACCCATAGGTGCCAGCTCCCTGTGGCTGAGGGGACCTTAGGCTCCCTCCCCCAAATGGGGATACTACTAAGCGCCCCTCCCCCCGACCTTGAGTGCCCTGGCTTCGCTGCAGCAAGCCTTGCTGTGCTTTCCCACACCTGCAGCAGGCTGCAAGAATGCCCGATGGGGCTTGTTGCGGGGAGGCGCCTATGACCTAAATCCACCATACTTGGACCTAAATCCACCATATTTGAGCAGTGTTATAGCTGTCCACAGAAGCAGCATGCAGGTATGAGAGATTACATTCTCCTTTATTGTTCCTGTTTTGCACTATTTTTGGGTGCTTTTGCCTGGCAGGAATAGGTGCTTGAGCTCTGTTTGTGGTTGAAGCAAGAGAAATAAAGAACGTGATGAGGCATTACGTAAAGAGGATGAGGACCACTGTCTTGGCCACCAGCACAACATTCATTTTTTTAAATGAAAGAAGTGTTACCAAACCACTCCAGTCCTTGGTTGATTATACACGGGAGTATGCGCTGTCTCACACATTGCTCCAATGGGACCTTTTTATAAATACACTTAACTACATAAAGTTTGTGTAAACTATATAAAGCTTGTGCACAGTACTTTCTGTCTCTTCAACTTGGGATTTGCTTCTAAATAAACATGCTTATGGAGGAGCCTTGTGGCAGCAACTGACAGAATCTTTTCTTAGAGGAAGAGATACGTTAAACCCTGTTATACGTCAGAAATATTTAAAGAAAGCTGGTTATTTTTGGTACTTAATGTGAAATAGAGAAGCAGCAATGCACAACCATGACCTTTTCAGTTCTTTCCACTGCTCACTATTCATGAGAGAAGCCTGTTTTC
The DNA here is from genome assembly GCF_964188305.1 of Podarcis bocagei. Classification (NCBI taxonomy): domain Eukaryota; kingdom Metazoa; phylum Chordata; class Lepidosauria; order Squamata; family Lacertidae; genus Podarcis; species Podarcis bocagei. The sequence goes on from NC_138134.1 coordinate 59,425,741, forward strand.
ATAAAGTCTGTCAAACATAGGGAGCCCTGTGTATAACACTGTTATGGGGTTTTGAGAGCTAGAGTTTCTGGCTGACTGGATTTAGTAAGTGCTAGAATTTAATCAATGCTTAGAGAGCTAAACTGGAAGCCAGACCCTTAATAGCTGGGCTCAGCTTCCCATGTCCAGGCCAGCCTGATAATGGTTAAGCAAACAAAGGGTGCATGGAGATGGGGGCTTAACAAAGCTGATTCTGTGCCAGCCGGAAAGATGGGTGAAGTCCCTCCCTGAGCTTAAGGTTCAGTAGAAGAACAAAGGAAAGTAGTACAATTTCAGGATTGCTTTATTGTATGCCTGGTGTGCTCTAAGGGAAAAGGTTTATGAATCAGTAAGCAGCAATGCAATCTAGGCAGCTGCCTACTGAAAAGTTAGGAGTTATGTGAGTGGGAAAGCAAGGCAAGCTGTGGGGCAACAGGCAGGATGTCTCATGCCTGCTTGAACCCAGGACTGTGCCTATGATAGAAGCAAGACCCTTTTGGAATGCAATGCTGTGCACCCCCCTATCCTAGGCTCAGGTTGTGCATACGTGTAAATAAACCATATATCATAAAGACACTACGGCTGGGCAATATCTGGGCAATATATCACCAGCTAAACACCATGATATACCAATATATCACACAATGTCTGAAATAACGATGGAGTTATGTTGAGGCATTGGCTGGCTTCACGGTTTTCCCACATTGTGATTTTTGCATAGCAATCCCTCCCCCAACACACACGCCATGATTCACAATATATTGCCAGGTCAAAAATTATGAAAACGAAATCATGATATGGACTTGAAACTGGTTTTGGAAAATATATTGCCCAGCCCTAACAAACATCATGATTCACAATATATTGCCAGGCCAAAAACTATGAAACTGATATCACAATATGGACTTCAAACTGCTTTTGGACGATATATTGATATATCGCCCAGTCCTAAAAGACGCCACAGTCTCTGCTATGCCTCATTGTCCAAAATGAAACACAGACGCCAGACAAGAGCCTGGATCTCTCGGGAATATTGCACTGTTGTGGAGATTGGGGGTGATATTGCAAGAGTCTAGAAGAGAGGTTCCCAGAGCATGGGTAATTGTAGCCAAGCTATCTCCATTCAGTTATGGTCATAGCTAGCGACCTTTATCAGCCAAAGCTGATAAAAGACACTGTGAGCCACAGAGGTCATGTGAACTTCTAATGACAACGTTGGGTCAATAAGCACCCTAAGATTTGTGAATGTCAGCCTTCAAGCAGTGCGTCCCCATGTAGAACAGGGTGAACAACCTTCTCTCTGTGCAGCAAGCGGAAAGCAGCCTTGTAAAAGCAAAGTGTTGAGAGTCAACAGTGTGACAGTATCTGCTTGGCTGACCAGAAGCTGACCAGAACAGGCTTAGAAATGGGGAGGAAGAAGTCTCATAAAACAGAGGCTGCAGAAACTGCAAAACAAGGCCCCAGGCAGCTGGAGTGGGAGCCTGGGGGGTCTAGAAGGAAACAAGGAGAATGAAGAGAACGGACTGAGAAAGACAAGCAGAAAGGAGGAGGGGGGAATAAGGAGAGCTTTATCTCAGGGGAGAAGTGGAGGCAAAAGTAAGAATGTAGAAAGGGTCTAGGACTGCGAATCCCAGTGGTGAACCGAGAAAGATAGCAGAAGGCTAGACAAGGACACTACACTACAGAAACTGTATGAATAGGGGCAGGATCAGGTCATGACACAGGTGCCCATGGGCTAAGGGATCCACCAAATGGTTTCTGAAGAGATCCCATGGGCCTTTGAGAATTCCTGGAACCAAAATGGTGACTAGAAAAATCCTCACACAAAGTATCAAAATTAATTATCTTTCCTCCCATCTTTTATCGTTAAACGTTCTGTACTAAACGACCATTCATGGAAAACCGAAAGCCATTTTGTCCTGAGAACTGAACCTAGTCAGCATATCTTCCTAATCCTCTTTGAGGACTGATTGCAACTCATGTTCTGAACTCTAGTCTCAAAGTCTAGGGGACATTCTGGCTGTAAAAGCTCCTACCTTTAGTCCTATAAGTTCTTACTCTGGTCCTTGTGCTATGTAGCTGTTCACATTGTATTTATGTAGACGGATGGCCTGGCTGACCTCATGTGTAAGAAGGTAGCAAGCCACTTTTTCATTTCACTTATGGACCTAGAGTTTACCTAGACATTGGAAAAGTGGAGTTTCATCCTCCTCTACGTCACAGAAAGGTGTCATATCACATAGCTGTCATCCTGAGTGCACTCCCATCAATTTAGCCTGCCATTTGCAAGGGCCAGCTGACTGCCTACACATCACTGTTATGAAAGGATACTTCAGGATTTTCAGCAGCATGGAAGAGCTGAAGAAGACAGGTGGGGTTTGTTATAGTACACAATTAGAGGTGAATTTTGAATATTCCACCCTCAGAACTCTGCCAGATTCAAAGCCCAAATGGACTGGAGTCTTTCTTTTCTTAAATGTTATTCAAAGGCAGATTGACAATACAAACATGGTGAGCACTCTTGATATGAATCCCATAAAGTGATTCAAACGAATTCATAATCATGAGCATAATAATAATAATCTTTTGGAAGTCATAAAAAGCAACATCTGGTCTCGTGTCAGAGTATTATCTCCAATCTTTGTAAGAAGACTATTTTTACGAAGATACGTAACAGCTTAATTTTATACTGGCTTTTGGGGGGGGTGTTAAATATTTATTCAGCTAATAACTATTATTTCTATTACTATAATAACTATTATACACAGTTATTCAAGAACTGTGGTGAACAATACATTCCTATACATTCAGAAATAAACTCCATTGGGTTCAATGGGACTCACTCCCAACAAGTATGATTGCAGACTAAATTAATAAAAGCACATTGCAATCCTAACCATGTCTATTCAGTAGGGAGTTATAGTGCATTCAGTCAGGTTTACTCTCAGGTTAGTGGGGTTACAATGGCAGCGCCACTGTCCTGACACCATTTCCATAGAGATCCCTGTTAATGGCTACAGAATTGAAGCCCAGATCCAGACTCCACCAGAGAGGGACGAAGACAGTTTCACTGATAATATAAATGCCTTTGGCACTTTCTTTTTCAGACTACAGAAAAGCTGCTCTTGACATGGCTCATGAGCCACAGTTGGGTGATCTAAGCGTAAGGCAAATTTAATATGATCTAAAAACAAAAAGTCTCAGATTAGCAGAGTTCCCCCCCCCACCCTTTGCTGCCCCCTTTTTAATCAAAATTACTACAGGAAATAACAAAACGTTATCTAAATAAGTAGTTTACCTTTCACAGATGCTGAGTAGGTGGAAATGATGCACGGGAAAAGTACAGTAAGAAGAATCATGCTTGCCCTGTCTAACAGCTGTAATACTGTGAAATATTTCAAGGCTATGGAGAAGTGAACTGCTCCGATTGGAGTGAAGCCTGAAAAGAGGGCTTCGGAATCTGTCACAATAATGTTTATCTAGATGTAGTAAGGGTCAGATTCCAAACTCCACACTTGGGTACTAAGTTCATTGAAGGCCTTTCCAGTTAATTATTAAGAACTGAGGTAACCGGTGGCATTCTGACGTTTCATTGTTCTCCTCAGGTGTGTGTTTTTTTTACTAAAATACATGCTGGCATGTAGCTCTTATATGACTTGGTTCATCTCCTTGTAAATTTAGTAAATGCAAAGCCTGTAGGCTGCACGATAGGAAGGCAAGGATAGACAAGCACTTTTCTGGGGGAAAGTACCATACTGACTTCTTCTTTGTCTAGGCCATTTACACTTTGCCAAAAAGACTCCCTGGAAAAGACCCTGATGTTGGGAAAGATAGAGGGCACAAGGAGAAGGGGACGACAGAGGACGAGATGGTTGGACAGTGTTCTCGAAGCTACTAACATGAATTTGACCAAACTGCGGGAGGCAGTGGAAGATAGGAATGCCTGGCGTCCTCTGGTCCATGGGGTCAAGAAGAGTCGGACACAACTAAATGACTAAACAACAACAAAAAGAGAGAGGGAATTTACCATTAAAAAGGACCAAGAAATTGCAAATTTAGAAATAATGATTTTAATTTTAGGGTTGCCATATTTTGAAGAACAAAAAAGAGGATGCCATGACGATTCTCATTTTAAATACCCCTACTTTATGTAGGCTATAGAAGCTGTGGTGTATTGCTGAGGGGGGGGGGCAGGAGAAGAAAAGAGGAAAGCAAGTCTTCAACCACCAGTTATGTCTCATCCAGAAAGTACAGTGGTACCTCAGGTTACAGGTGCTTCAGGTGACAGACGCTTCAGGTTACAGACTCCGCTAACCCAGAAATAGTACCTTGGGTTAAGAACCTTCAGGATGAGAACGGAAATCACACACCAGTGGCACAGCAGCAGCAGGAGACCCCATTAGCTAAAGTGGTACCTCAGGTTAAGAACAGTTTCAGGTTAAGAACAGACCTCCGGAACGAATTAAGTTCTTAACCTGAGGTACCACTGTATAGCCAGAGACATTTTGCTAATTTTTTTTTTTAAAAAACTACCCGGACAGAAATTTTACCCATGAAAAAGAGGATGTGTCCTGGAAAAAAAGGACACATGGCAACCCTAATAGAAATAGAATACATCAGACCACATTGGGAAAGATTGTGACCAGGTGGCCTGTGTGCCTTGCTCAGTCTGCTGTCCAGGTGCTGACTATAGAAGGGCAACTTCAAGGCATCTGTTCTTCCTCTTAGGGTTCTTTGTAATGGACCAGACAGCCCTTCAAATACAGGACTGTCCTCTGCGTTGCATAGCCTCATTTCCCAAATAACTTGAGCAATACAGAACAGCAGGGGTGGCCTCCTGACAGCAGCATTATTGCTCCTTCCTGGGACAAGCAGAGCAGTGATGAGTGGAGGCAGCTCAGGTTCATAAGTAGAAGTACCAGTTTGTCTCTGCCAGTGCACCTGTACTGCTCCAGCCTCACCACAACACCCTGGGAAGTGGGAGTAACACTGCTGCTAGGAGGCCAGCTCCATGGTGCCACCCTACTGACCAGCCCGTATGGCAGATTGTATCACTTCATAACCTATTTTGCACTTCCTGTGTCATCCTCCTCACATATTTCATTACCACCTCTGGCAAAAATTGCACAGACTTTTCTCACCTCATTCCTTATTTCCAATTCAGTGAAACCCTGCTTTTCTGAAGAACTGTTTTTAATTAATACCGGCTGTTATGTACTGAAGTTCTCACCCTGGGCCAGCAGGGGGATACTGTAGATAGTTATGCAAATGAAGGATCGAAAAGTGACGTTCAGTGATTGGATAGTTTTGTATGCAAATGAAGGATCGAAAAGTGACGTTCAGTGATTGGATAGTTTTAGAAAATGGCAACAGTTGCATTGTTCTGGAGCTCTATATAAGCAGGCTGACTGAGCTCCTCAGCCTAGTTCTGTTCTGGCATCTGAATAAAGAAGAGCTGTTTGAAGAATTGCTGTGTCGCCTGACATGTTCGCCCACAACTTAACACCGGCAATCTTGAAAATCAAATTAGGGTAATGCTCGCTAGGTAATGATAATGACATTTAAGCTGGGACCCAAAGAGCTACTTCACACATGCTATGTGGGGATTTTGCTTTTGTTGTTGAATAGAACCCCTCCTCCCTGCCCTCTCACCGTCTGATGATAAAACATCCTACAGTCTCAAGAGCCCATTGATGTGTACTGTGGAGAGCTGCAAGCCCCCCAAATCCTTCACATGGATAATTCTGTAAATTCTTACAACTCCTCTGTAAAGGCTGGCCAGGATTATTATTTCTGTTTTGACTGATTCGTTCATTTATGACGTGCAAGATGTGTGGAGAAACTGCAGAACCAAAACACTCATGACCCTAACAGCTGGGTCACATGGGGGAAATAAGGAAAACTCTTCCTCTGACAGGATGGCAGCTGTAGAGGAGAGGGTTAAGCTTGGCAGGGGGTTGGACTCGATGGCCCTTGTGGTCTCTTCCAACTCTATGATTCTATAATTCCCCTTCCAGCATGCTGCAGCCCCAATGGAAACTGGAGGAGGGGGACACCTTTGTAAAAGGGGGAAATTGTGTGCTTCTCTGCCATGCTAGCTTAACTTGTATCTCAAAACTTAGTTCATGTTTAAAATCTCTATAAGGTAAGGAATAATGACATATTCACCAGAAAGTATTTGTTCCTCCTCTATTACAGAGGTAATATTTCAGAAATGCACACAAATGCTCACACACATGTTGGCAGTTGGGTGAAATTGGAATAGGGTTCTGTGAGTGATCAGCGCATGACTCTTTTGACTGCCATTGTTCAAAAGTCATCAGGTTCCACAGCTGCTGCCTGAATGTGGCTTTGGAAAGAGGACACAGAACATGGGCACAGTTTTCTTCTTGAGAATATAATCTATACAGTATGTCCTTGAGAGACAATCATTATGAGAAGAAAAGTGGGGTGACTGGAAAGCTGATGCTCAGGTGCTCAGAGACCTTGTAATATACAAGCCACCTTCCATTCACACCATGTGAATCATGGGCACATCACTGGAATATAAGAACATAGTAAGAGCCCTGATGGATCAGAATGGAGGCCTGTCAAGTCCAACATCTGATCTGGCAAGCAGCTAACCAGATGGCTATGGAGAGCTTACAAGCAGAAGGTGAGGACACCAGCCCTCTCCAACTGTTGTTTCCCTTTATTCCGAGGTATACTGCATCTGATCCTGCAAATAATATGGTATATAGTGAACCATGGAGTTTGATATTGAGGATAAGGCAGCTCCATAGAATTCCAATGAAATGAAAATCAGAAGTGACCACATTACTCTGTAGAAGAGCTTCCAGAGAACAACCGCATTCATAGTTTCAGGATGAACTTGCTATACAATCAAGTAATTGCAGTTATTACCCTTGATTTGAACAAAGACTGCATGATGGTCTCTTCCGGTACACTTCAGTTAAGTCGTGGTGGCCAGTGCGCTAGGGTTAAAGTACGACCACTGTCATAAATTTCCAGAGTCCAAGCAATAAATGTACTACCATTATCACCTAATAAAACTAATTGTGCTTCCTTTGACCATGCTGACTTCAATAAAACATTCTCATTCTACTCCTCACAGAAGACAAAGTAAGCGGTTAGTGGGGCAAATGTCACTTGCATATTTGTCATTTCTATATTGTCATTCCAAATTAACTGTTTTTCAGCCAAGCAGAAATGGTTTGTATAGAATGGAAATTACCATACATTTATGTAACTCTTTGACTGCAGCGATAGGAATGTTCTCACAGTACTTTATGATTGGCAATTCTAATTCAAATAAATGACTCTGAGACACTAGTACTTTATTCAAAATGTGAGGAAACAATAATTAAATAAATGATACAAGATTAATCTCTTTACAATGGTCTATCAAATTCCCAAAGACCATTATTAATGATGTAGTTCTATACTGATTTACCTGGAAATTTATAGCTAATGGCCATCACAATATGCTTCTGAGTAGACATGTTTAGGATTTCACTTTAAAAAGCATAAAATGTGCATTAATTTATATTATGTTATTTTGAAAACATGCCTTGATTATTGAATGATGATCTATTCACACTAATAATTGTAAAAACTGAAACTCAGAACAAAAACTATACTGTCCTAAATCTAAAACCAGTCATATTCCAGGAATGAATGAGCATATCAAGCTGAAACGAGATAAATGTTTCTATGTTCATATTGATATGAAATACCGTATTTTTCGCTCTATAAGACGCACCAGACCACAAGACGCACCTAGTTTTTGGAGGAGGAAAAAAAGAAAAAAATATTCTGAATCTCAGAAGCCAGAACAGCAAGAGGGGTCACTGTGCAGTGAAAGCAGCAATCCCTCTTGCTGTTCTGGCTTCTGTGATAGCTGCATAGCCTGCATTCGCTCCATAAGACGCACACACATTTCCCCTTACTTTTTAAGAGGGAAAAAGTGAGTCTTATAGAGCAAAAAATACGGTATATATTATGGCTACGATATATAAATACGCTTACTGGCTTCATATGCTTTATTTCAAGAGCTATGTGAATATGTCTTTAACATGCAGTACACATAACACACAGCTTCATTTTATATTGCCTGCTTCTGCTGTGATACAGTAACTTTAGTACAGTATTCTTCTCAGAAAATATTTGATTGGGAAAGACAAGACTTGCATAACACACTTTATATCTAATCAGACAATAAAGGTGCAGATTCACTGGCCAGCGTGGACTTTTGAAATGAAGCAGGCTACACATCATGCACTGTGGTCCTAAATCTGCTGTGCCACCACATGAATTTAAAGACACACACAACGATGCACAAGATCACATTTTTTTACGATTCATAAAGCTGATATGAAATAACTCTTTAACTTCCTTCTTTCCCATGCTTACTTTCACCATGTAACACATAAAAATGGGTTGGTTCTGGATGAGTTGTGACAATGTGGTATGCAGTGCTGGTTTAAATCTGGTTCTATTCAGGTGTAGGGGGAAGTCAGGTCTGCAGCTTTAAGAAGTTTTGAAAGCCAGAAGTTTAATGGCTACAGTGCTGAATTTAGTTCAGGGAGATCTAGGTTCACAATCACCACTTAGACAGGACAAGAAGCTCATTGGGTTACACTGAAACAATCACCATTTCTCAGATAACTACTTTGCAGAATTGTTGAAAGGATAAAACGAAGGTTGAGCTCCTTGGTGGAACAATGGGATAAAAATGTAATAAAGGAAATCCACCCATCTGCTACTCTCACAACTATCTATCTTTACGCAAGAGAACGGCTCCCAATATGTTCATGCTTTTGGACTGACTTGACACAGTGGCTGGTTTCTACACACACCTCCCATATCTTAGAATCTTAAGAGACCCAAGGGTCATCTAGTCCAATCCGCCCCCTGCAATGCATCCTTCAATATATAAAAAAGGGGAAAGTTGACAGCTATGCAAGCAGAGCGCCACTCGACCACTATTTCCCAACGTTCACCTACATGTTCCCAATAAGTCCTCAAGTGAAATATACTCGGAGTCGAGTGTGGATTTCATGCTCTTTACTCAGCTCATAGTAGTGAGGAGGAATGGAAGTTCCCCCAGAATGTCTGCATTATATACATTATTTACACAATGGGCCGCACGTGATTGGCTAATTTCAGGATTATCCTGTAGGCCAATCAGGTTGCGGATTCACTTCCACCTGGAGCTGGATTGGGTGGCTCCTGTGGACCAATCAGACTGCTGCATTCTGGACCCTATTGTTCTAGGACCAATCAGACTGCTGCCTTGTGGATCCTAGTCAACTCAGTACATAACATAACAAGTAAGACTGACCCACTACTCTCCCCACCCCCACAGCAACTGCCCAGATAAACACTGCCTCTGAAAATGGACGTTCTCTTTCACGATGTTTCTCAAACTTAGGTCCTCGGGTGTTGCTGGACTACAACTCCCATCATGCCTGACCACTGGTCCTGCTAGCTAGGGGTGATGGGAACAGCAGTTGGGGACCCAAGTTTGAGAAACACCGACTCTCTCTTTTTCGTGAGAGAGAGAGAGAGCGTGTTCCCAACACTGCCGTGTTAACTTTCGTATAGGTTGGTAAAGCCGGGCACACGCAGGCAGCGACGCAGTCAGCTAAAGTACAAGCCGCAACACGTCGGCGCGTCAACCTTAGGACCCCAAAACATCGCGCTAGTCGCTCGCCCGCCCGTCCGCTAGGGGCGGAGCTTCCTTCCCTGAGCCCCGCCCGTGGTCGCGAGGGGATTTGCGTCACTGTTGCGCGCCGGCATCTCCCGCTTCCGCCGCTCAGTCTGAGGTAGCGCGTGAGGAGACGGTTGGCGGCGCGCGGCCCACAGCGTTTGTTGGTGGCGGTTGCTGCGGGTTGGCGCGCGCGGGTGCAGGCAGGTGCTTTCCTTTCCTTTCCTGTTTCTTAAGCCCGGGAAGCCGCGTTTCTTCGTATCCCTCCCCGCTTCAGCATTCGGCCGGGCGCTCCTTCCTCCCTCCCTCCCCACCCGCCTCAGGGCGGCGATTGGTAGCGAAGGGAAAGCTGTTGATAACGGACCCCCCCCCCCCACACACACACCTTTTAAAACGCTTAGGCTTTTCTCTTTTTAAACAGTAGTAATAATAATAAGTGAATCCACAGACGGCTTAGCCGCGTTTAGTCTGTCGTTGCGAGAGCAGCTCCAAGTGTCTTTAAGAGGCTACAAATGGGTTGAAGCTGTCGTAAAAATAAACATAAAAGGCCAGATGCCGCAGATTCAGGTAAAAGAGGAGGCGGACTTGGCTGAAGCTTCTTCCGCAGCGATTTATGTCCGTCTTCAGTAAGCCTCCTCAAGGCTCTTAATTTCACAAACTGAACACACTTCCTTAAGCTTCTTGCCAGTTTAGGACATCTGCCCATCGTATGGCTTATTTGAGGTGACAGGTTGTTTGCCTCGTGCCTTAAACGTGTGCTATCCTTTGTTCATAACCACCGATTTGACATTAAAGCATACTGATTTTAGAAATATACTGGTGTCTTTTTTTGTTTGTTTTCTTGTTATCCTCCATGCTGGTTCTTTTACAACATAATAGGAAAATAGGTTGGAAACAATATGTTACATTCCTAGTCTTGTAAATTTGTCTGCGGTTATAGTTCTAACAAACAAAGATTTCTATGCATACTTTTAAATTAATATTAAATCTTCTATTTTATCCACAGTATTGGAAGCAGAAGTTGTACAATATATTGATTCCAACATTTGTAGCATCTTCAGGGGAAAAAGGAAAGTGAGATAGTTAGAAAGCTCATGTCATCAGGAATGCTACCAGAAAACCTTGAGGCATCCAAGCTTACTGATGTAAAAGGAGATGGGAAGTGCAACCTTGATCAAATGGGAAATGAATTACTGGAAAAGATGGAGAATATTGAAGCTATGTCAAAGAGGCAAAGAAAGAAGCTAATGAAACAGAAACAGTGGGAAGAACAAAGAAACTTGCGCAAGTATGGGTTATTTTTTTGCTACAAGTGTGGGTTAATAACTGAGCAGGTTCGGGTTATATTCTTCTCTCTGTCCCCAATTTGTATAAAAGAAAAGATTAGAAGTGGACTTCTTTCTCCCATGCCCTTTCTTTTATTCCCATTACTGTGGGGAGAAGTGAAAAAATGTGTTAGGGAAAACTAACATTTATTTAAATGCAGGATTGCATGATAAAAACCTGCTTAGAAACTACTGAAAAATCTATGTTTGTTTTACATTACACTAGGCAGTTGATATAATCACCTGATTAGAATAAATGAGACACAGGAATCTAATACATTTCACATATGATTTAATGTGTGTATCATGTTTTAGTTTTCATGCCTTCCATCATTCAGATATGGAAGAAGGAAATTGTGCATTTATTCTTCTTGACCTTGACATTTCTATCCCACAACATGGCTAACAGTTGCAATGGAGTTCTTGAGCTTTAACCAACACACTCTTCAAATCCCTCTTCCATTTTTTCTGTGCTGCAGTTTGTGTGAAGCTTTTGTTTTGTCCCAGTCAAGACACTGGAAGGCAGAATAGGTTCAGTTGTACTTCTGTGTTGATTAACTGTTTCTCCTTGAGCAGCTTCTTTCTCTAAAAATCATTTTTTATAGACAGTTGCTTATGAAAGACTAAGAGTAAAGCTATTATTTGTCTTGCAAAAGGATAACAGCAAATTTTTCCCCTGGGATGAAGGTGATGAAATGGATGAACATTTAAAGAAAGGGTGTGTATGTAGAACTAGGCATTGCGAGTGCAGGGGCACAAGACAGCAAGTCAGAGGCCAGAGCACTGCAGGTCAAAACACAAAACACTTGAAGAGAAAGACTGTATAAAAGTGTTTGTACTCTAGTGATAAAAGCCATTTGAGACAAGATGGGTGAGCTAGAGTGCTTAACTCTTCTACTACCATCTCTTTATGTTGCATATGTGTGCAGAATCATTGTATAATTAATACCATGGCACTCGGGTGTTTACAAATTGCTATCTTTCAGACAGAAACGTAAAGAAAAACGCCTGAAGAGAAAACAAGAGCGCCAGTCTCAGTTGGAATCTAGCAATGACGGAAGTTTCAGGAAACGTTTGCGTAGAGATGTTGTTCCTAGTACCCTTCGCCTTATTATAGATTGCAGTTTTGACAATTTAATGGAGCTAAAGGTAAATGAAAGTTATACTTTTCAGAAGCAAGTTACTTAGGGTGCTTTTGTTTGGTTATTAGGGTATGCCTATAATAGTTTAGGTGAGAGCTTTCCAAACTCTGTGTTGCCACATGTTAGTGTGTTGGGTGTAGGTGTGTCGCGTGTACACTCTTTGCACTCCTCCCAGGGCTAGAAAGGGGTTACCATATTTTTTGCTCTATAAGATTCACTTTTTCCCTCCTAAAAAGTAAGGGTAAATGTGTGTGCGTCTTATGGAGCGAATGCAGGCTGTGCAGCTATCGCAGAAGCCAGAACAGCAAGAGGGATTGCTGCTTTCACTGCGCAGCAATCCCTCTTGCTGTTCTGGCTTCTGAGATTCAGAATTTTTCCCCCCTTGTTTTCCTCCTCCAAAAACTAGGTGCGTCTTGTGGTCTGGTGCGTCTTATAGAGCAAAAAATACAGTAGTTTAATCTCTGGTTTCCTAGTAAAACTGAATTACTGTCTCACGAAATGATGCATGTCTAAAAGGTGTGTCACCAACATGAAAAGTTTGGAAAGCTTTGGTGTAGGGCTGTAGGGACATACAGATATGTTAGTAAAATAAGGCTATTGAGATTGAAACTAATGTATAATGTTTCTGCTTTACATCAGTGGGTAGTATGTAACCCTGGTATTTAGTGAGTACCACTGGTGTCTAATAGGCTTGGAGACATTTGCATCTCACTTTCCTAAATACTATTTTAGTTGACTAATTCCAAGAATAAAAATGTTTGTTCTACTGTACTTAATAATGAATGGCAGTTGAAAGCACATGGTGAAGAAATTCCTTCTAATTCTATTAGGAGTTGTGCATCACTGTTAATTATTACAGTGGTTAGACTAGGATTACTGTCCTGTACACACTTAATTATAAGAAAGTTCCACTGATTTCAGAGGGGCTTGTTCTCAAATAAGCACCCATAGAATTGCAGCTTAGATATTTCCTTTTCAGTTTTAACTTGTTTGTAAATTAGTATTAATTTTTATTTTCAACATGATGAATTTTAAGTAAAGTACAATAGTGAATATGTGAGATCTTAGAAAAATTATTTAATTGCAATGTTATTTTTTATAGTGACTTAATATTTCTTTTCCAAAAATGTTCTATTCAGAAATAACTTTTTGTCAGTTAAAAGTTTCCTTTCTCTCTCTTTAGCGTCTCTGAATCTCTTGGTTAAAGCATTTTGTGGTGCTTTCTCTGAAGGAAAATATAAAAACAAATTGTGTTGTATACAGGATGTCAAGAAACTTCACAAGCAAATTCAGAGATGTTATGCAGAAAATCGCAAAGCACTCCATCCTGTACAGGTATGTTGTTGTAAACTATTTTCTGATTTTTGTGTTCGGACCGGTTAGTTATATACATGAAATGTGAAAGGCCACTCCTTCCAAAAATGAAAATATATTCTTTAATAACATAGACATAATTTGATAGTATTTTTGTCAGACTTCCATTTCAATATATTATTAAGATGACAGTGCAAATATCTGTGTATGCCTAAAAACAGGTATAATCTTGTCATGCAGTTAATATTTTAGAGTACTTGTGTGTTTTGTTTTGCTGTGGAACATTTTGGGCAAAATCCTGTTTTGTTAAATCCTGTTTTGAGTTTTACTCAAACTAATAAAGCTAAAATAATCAAAATTCATTTGAACACCTTCAAAAATAATATATGTTTGTATTGTTAGGGACGGAGGAGTACCTAATTAGAAGTTAGATATTAGCAGTCAACATTATACACTTCTTTTGCCTTTTTGTCTTCCAAAGTTTTACTTGACTAGCCATGGAGGCCAGCTGAAGGACAACATGAATGAAACTGACAAAGGATGGGTAAACTGGAAGGTACTAGCAATTTCAGATTTGCTTACCTTTTGTTGTGAACACTTTTTCACCTTGTTTGTGTGTTTAAATGAATGCCCCAACCACTCTGAGAGGCTTCCAACAGAATATAAAAAACACAGCAAAACATCAGACATTAAAAACTTGCTGATACAGGGCTGCCTTCATATGTCTTCAGAAAGTTGTATAATTGTTTATCTCTTTGGCATCTGATGGGAGGGCCTTCTACAGGGCAGGTGCCACTACTGAGAAGGCCCTCTGCCTGGTTCCCTGTAACTTCACTTCTTGCAGTGAAGGAACTGCCAGAAGGCCCATCGAACTGAACCTTAGTGCCTGGGCTAAATGATGTGAGTGCAAATGCTCCTTCAGTTATACAGCGCCAAGGCTGTTTAGGGTTTTAAAGGTCAATACCAACACTTTGCGGATGATACCCAGCTCTACCTCTCTTTCAAATCAGAACCAGTGAAGGCGGTGACGGTCCTGTGTGAGTGTCTGGAGGCGGTTGGAGGATGGATGGCGGCAAACAGATTGAGATTGAATCCTGACAAGACAGAAGTACTGTTTCTGGGGGACAGGAGGCGGGCAGGTGTGGAGGATTCCCTGGTCCTGAATGGGGTAACTGTGCCCCTGAAGGACCAGGTGCGCAGCCTGGGAGTCATTTTGGACTCACAGCTGTCCATGGAGGCACAGGTTAAATCCGTGTCCAGGGCAGCTGTGTACCAGCTCCATCTGGTACGTAGGCTGAGACCCTATCTGCCTGCGGACTGCCTCGCCAGAGTGGTGCATGCTCTGGTTATCTCCCGCTTGGACTACTGCAATACGCTCAACGTGGGGCTACCTTTGAAGGTGACCCGGAAACTACAACTAATCCAGAATGCAGCAGCCAGACTGGTGACTGGGAGCGGCCGCCGAGACCATATAACACCGGTCTTGAAAGACCTACATTGGCTCCCAGTACGTTTCCGAGCACAATTCAAAGTGTTGGTGCTGACCTTTAAAGCCCTAAACAGCCTCGGTCCAGTATACCTGAAGGAGTGTCTCCACCTCCATTGTTCTACCCGGACACTGAGGTCCAGCACCGAGGGCCTTCTGGCAGTTCCCTCACTGCGAGAAGCCAAGTTACAGGGAACCAGGCAGAGGGCCTTCTCGGTAGTGGCGCCCTCCCTGTGGAACACCCACCAGATGTCAAAGAGAACAACAACTACCAGACTTTTAGAAGACATCTGAAGGCAGCCCTGTTTAGGGAAGCTTTTAATGTATCACAGTATTTTAATATTCTTTTGGAAGCCGCCCAGAGTGGCTGGGGAAACCCAGCCAGATGGGCGGGGTATAAATAATAAATTATTATTATTATTACTTTGAACTGTGTTCGGAACCATACTGAGAGCCAATGTAGATCTTTTAGGAACGTTGTTATATGGTTCTAGCCATATGCTCGTCACCAGTCTGGCAGCTGCAACCACATCACTACTTGCTTTTAGGAAACACATGAGGTGGGAATTCTCAACCACATCATTTCTAGCTTATTAGATTGTGTCGTGAACTCTTTTAATTCCTCCTTTTTTGTCTGATGATTTTCTGTCCAGTCAGTTATGAAATGGTAGTTTGAGTGAGAATGCTGCTTTGTTTATGTCTGGGTTTCTGAATTATAAGTGAAGATTGATAAATTTGAAGAAAAGAACAGTATTGCAATTCCTAAGTGAATGAGCATATGTACAAAAGGACCTTGTTGCAGCTTTTTCAATTGCTGTTTTAAAAAAATTCTGCTGTTTTGAAGCCAGTCATGAATCAAGTTTTTCTTCTCTGTATCCAGGCTGATTGGGACATGTTTCTTGACACGAAAGTAGTTTGATTCAGAGGATCTGCTCAAGATGTAATGTTGGGCAGGTTCTCTTGAGACAGATTGATTGACTTCCTTCTGCCTTGGAGGTGGAAGTAAAAATCTCATCTAGTCTTCCAAGTAGAGCCAGTGACATTGTTAAAATCACACCCACCACATTATAGCACATGTAGAAGAAACAGTCTCAAATGTAGCTGCTTTTTGTAACTGTGTCTACCACTTTGACTGGTTCTCTGAGAAAGTCCTTGAATATTTAGACAATTTATTTAATACATTTGTGTGTATTTGTATCTTGAAGGATATCCACATTAAATCAGAACATTATAGTGAACTGATGAAGAAAGAAGACCTTGTGTACCTTACATCGGACTCTCCTGAAGTCCTGAATGAACTAGATGAGTCCAAAGCCTATGTCATTGGAGGCCTTGTGGATCACAATCATCACAAGGTAGAGAACTAATGTGTGGAATCCTGTGTATGTTTACTTGGAAAGAAGTCCCGTTGAACTCAGTTAATGGAACATGATTATTTTAAGCTGCTGCTTTGTGTTATAATGTGAAAGGCAGGTTGCTACTTTTCTGGGCACCTGGCAACATCTACTAAAGTAGTGGATTTTTCATTCTTGAGTTACTTCCTCATTGAATGCTTTGAAACTGAGCAGCAAACATTCTGTTACCCCTCCCCCTTTTGGCTTTGCTCTTTTAGAATTGGTGGTTGCTTCTGCGCATTTTTGCCTCCTTCAGTAGCCAGTCACATCAGACTGAGCATTTGGAATGCAAATTCTTTGTGTCAGCAATTTATATTTGGAAAGACAGAGAGGTCAAACTAAAGGCAAATAAACTAAGAAAGACTATCTACTGCCCCACAGTTGTGGGAAGGATGGGAAGAGAAGACATTAATAAATCATCATACTTCACTTGCCAGAGAAATCTTTCTGTGCATGAGGGATGTACTGGAAAAGCAGAGGGGTTAAAAAGCCACACTGTTCTCTGATGAAGTATGATGTGAGGCGCTTACAGTTCATTTAATCACCCTGTACCAGGACTCATAAAACAAATTTGAAGGAATACTGAGTTTTCAGGTTGGCTTCTGTCCCCCCCCCCCCCCCCATAATTCTGTACATGAAATTTACAATTTGGTATTTGCGGCCCATGTTGCAGTATGATCCCTAAAACAGCTACAGCAAATGCCCACAGCAGCAGCGTTTCTGTGGTTGTTGCTGATATTAACAGATCATTCTCTGTGATGGTTATTTTAATCATATTTAATGTAGTAGTGGTAGTAACTAAGAATAGACTCCCAAGTAGCATATCCAAGTGTTTGTAACAAATAGAGATGCTGAACATAAGCTTAAGTGAACATATTTAGAATATACAAATAGAGCAAGCAGTTGGGTGATAATAGTAATAGTAATAGTAAACATACCAAGCACTTAATCATGTTGTTCTTCCTTTAGAAATCTGAGTGGTTCATAGTGGGTCTTCTCATCGATAAGAAGGTGGCATGCAACTAAAGCACACAGAATAATTTCAGGAAAATACCGTATTTTTTGCACCATAACACTCACTTTTTTCCTCCTAGAAAGTAAGGAGAAATGTCTGTGCGTGTTATGGAAGGAATGCCTACGGGTGGCATGCCTACGGATTTTCCTCCTCTAAAAACTACGTGCGTGTTATGGTCGGGTGCGTGTTATAGAGTGAAAAATACGGTACTTGCTTAAGAGTGAATTTTCCAGTATTTTTGTGCAACCTCTGACCTGCAGGTGTCTTGAAAAGTCCGGCTTGTAAATGAGCTGTATTTGCCTGCTTGAGTATGAATTGCATCAAGTTATTTGTTTGAACACACATAAGGCACAAACAGTAAAGCCTCTTAGGATATAGTTGCAAAACATTTTACTAATTTGAAACAAACTATATATAAGCTGTATGGAACTTTTTTTAGTTGTGCCATATGATTTCTTCTATGTACTCACAGCTATATATATATATGACAAAACTCTTAACATTCTGTGAAACTCACAATGTACAGATCTGATAATCAGAATTAATTACTTTTTCTTCCGTGTCTTATTACAGGGCATTACATACAAAAGAGCACAAGAAGAAGGCGTAAGTCATGCACAACTTCCACTAGGGATCTTTGTGAAAATGAACAGTCGGAAAGTTCTGGCAGTCAATCATGGTAAGGATGAAAGTAAACAAAAAATGAAACATTGAAGAATAAGTGTGTGTATAGTCAAATGTTAACATGCACGACACTTTCATTTGTTCTCCTTTTAAAAGCTGATGGTTTAAATATGGACCTTTCTGATTTTTGCGTATACTTTCTTTGTGGCATTCATCTGAGATCATTGTCATCTGTTATCTCATTATGTCAGATGTCTTTTTAACTTAGCACCCACATGTTGTGATTCAGTAGATAATGTTAGTGATAGTAGTAGTAGTAATAATATTTTTGTAGCAGTGAGTGAGAGAAAACACAGTCATTTGGTCTAGTGCCACAGGTAATGCAGTAATTCACCTGTGTGTAGTGGCTTTGTAGTACTCTAGACCAGTGTTTCCCAACCACTGTTCCGCGGCACACTGGTGTGCCACGAGATGTTGCCTGGAGGGAGGCGGGCGGCGAGAGGCGGGGCAGCGGCAGCAAGGAGAGGCCGCCCAGCGCGGGGCTCTCGCCGTCTGCCTGCCTGGCTGCCTGCGAGCTCGGCGGGCAGCGCCTCCGTCCGCAGCGCCCGCCTCGCGGCTCTCATTTCTGCCCCTGCCAAAGCTCACCCAGCCAAGCCGCGCTCTTCTTCCTGCCTCGCTTTGCTGCCTCCTCCCCCCCACCCCCAAAGCTTGGAGGTTCCCCGGCAAGGGGGAGGGGAAAAAATTGAAACTTACACTTTCGTGCGTCCCTCCCGGCGTGACGCTGCGCGCTGACGTCACGGGGCTGTAATGGTGGTGTGCCTCGAGATTTTTTTCATCAAACAAGTGTGCCTTTGCCCAAAAAAGGTTGGGAAACACTGCTCTAGACCTCTTGAGGGATTATGAAGCTGCATATAGTAAACGTGGCAGCAGGCAGTGCGGATGAGCATACTAGCTCTTACTCTTTGTTGTCATCACCCTTCACATGTGGACAGTGCAGTGGGGAGCCTTCAGTACTTTTGGAGGTTCCCCACGTTTTAAGGGTGATTTTTCAGAGTTCTAAAACTGTTTCGCGCTGCCCCACTCACGTTTATTACAGTTTGAAAATACATAAAGTGAGCTGTATGCTTCTTTTTCTTTTTAATTTCCACTAATTCTTAGATGTTTCCAAATTTACTAGTAGGCATGTTTTTCATAAATGTCAGAGACCAGTACCATTACTTGCCACATGTGCTGACTATTTGATAGCAAGCCAACTTTTCAGAACAAGAAACTAGCTTTTATTTTTCAACTTCACATCCAATGGATTTCAGCAGTAATGATAACACCTGAAAGTCTAAGAAACTAAGCAAACAATGCACACCACTCCCCTCCCCCAGTTATTATGTCTCAATAGATGGATGTTAATTGCCACTCCCATAAATAGACGATTAGACAATTAAACAAGAAATACTAGGGGAAACTTGGTAATTGCTTCCTACACAGCAAACACATGCTGACTACTTGCATAGCTGAAAATGCTATATAATATTGGCAGGTGTGAAAGCGTTGCTTGTTGAATCTTTCTGTGTATGATTAATTACCTTTATTTTTGCTGCAGAGGTTATAATTAAATTTAGTTTCATAACTTCAATAAATTTCTGATTCTGTCAGACACTTCAGTTATTTTTAAAGGACATGTGATCTTTTTGCTGCAGTGTTTGAAATTATCCTTGCATTCTTGGAAAAGAGAGACTGGGAGGAAGCATTTTTCACTGTTTTGCCACAACGGAAAGGAGCCAAACCACTAAATGAGACAACCGAAACCACCATGTGCAAGCTGCAGAAGTCAGAAATGGTACAAGGTGAAATCTCAGATAGCGAATAAGCATCTCTGGATGTTAATTTAATTTAAATATTTAATATCCAAAGATGGGAATGGTTTGCTGTCCTTGCAGTGTACAGTTGTTTATGGAGTGCTGCATAGCTTATCTGTTAGTATCAAGCACTAATTTTATTTGCCAGATCTGGACTTGTACTAGTTAGAAAATACTTGATTTTTCGTAGCTTTTTAGCCTGCTAAAGAGCGTTTAAAGAAAACTTTGTTTCCCAAGGAAGCTGATATATATTTTTCTTTTTATTATTTTTATTTAATATTTGCCAGAAGAGGGAGTTTAAGTTTGAGTAGCACCTCTGCTTTTTATTGACCATGCCAAGATTGTTTTCACAAGTACTACTGCCAAATCACTTGTTCCGTATTAATACCTGTGTATCTGATTTCCCCATCCTTGAACACAGAGTTTTGTATTAAATATATAACTTTGCTAGTTTCAACCAGTTTTCCATTCAAATTTAATTCCTGTCTTCTGAGGCATTCATTTAGCCATCACTCTCAATTTTCTGTTATATTTAGGCTATAAGACTTTCATTAATGCATTTTATGTTACTAATTTTGTCCCATTAAAAAAACGAAGCAGATCATGATTTGTACAGTCCTGTTTGTGTCTGTAGTCTTCATGTTATAAATAGCATATGCACATATGCACTGAAATACTTTTCCTCTTTGTATTTCTGTAAGGAGAAGCTGATGTAACAGAGCTGCTAAGGGCGAACTTCCAGGGCCAGCTGAATCATTTCAGTTATCTAGCAATGCATTTTAAGAATGAAGTGGCAGGTTAAATTAGACTTAGAGTAAATGAGTGGCTTCCAGTAGCCTTCCCCAACGTGGTATTTGAGTAGGGATTTGAGCCCAAATCTAACACTGTTTTCAATACCACACTTGTTCTTCTCATAAAAAGCAATGCACTAAATGTTTGTGGGGGTGCTGCACATCTCATGTAATTTGCGTATCTTTCCAGTAAGAGAATACCACCAGCTAACCCACATAACTTTCCCTGCCTTGCTAATGGCATCTGCATCATGTTCACAACAGACTGCTCTGGTTGTTTGGCACTGGTAACCACTAAATCTTGGTCTGATCTGTTTTAAAAACTAATATTAAAGTTCCCATGGAAGTCTACTTTATTTGCTGTCTCTATTGCATTAACTACCTTTTAAGAAAACAGTTGATTATGTGCAGTTCCCATAACATACTGATTGTTTATTGTACATTGTAGAGGTTTTTCATTTTAATGACTTGGAACAAAATCTCCAATGCCATGTTTAATAACTCCCTAGAGCAAGTTATATAAATATGTGCCCAGGAGTATTGGGTTGCAGTCTGCACACTTTTATGAAGTGTTTGACATGGATGTATGGCTATTTAAATTATTATGACTTTAGATTTGTGTATCTGAGTCTTTTCCGTAGCCCCAGACAGACAGGATCCTGAAGACTGCAGACTCAGCTGTTAGTGTCTGGGGGAAAGAGTTTGAAGATGGGCCATATCACTATTATTGTACAATGAAATGTGACCACCTCACCAGAATAGTCTTGGCTATCATTTCTGTGCTCTGACTTGTTTTGGTTCTTCTTTTGGTGGGAAACTCAAGTCAGCAAAAGAGCAGGTGCAAATGGGTATTGGGTGGAAGGGGAATTGGAGGGCATAGGCATTATTTTTCCTCCTGCAACCTTATGCTAGGGTAAATAAACAGATGGCTGTGCATCAGTATCCAAAGGGCAATATATGGTGCCCTGTGGCTTTTCCAGCCCTCATCTCACTGTAGCCCCTCGATTTTCCCCAAGCTGCTTCTGAAGGCCGGGGAACCATTCACAGAAGTGACACAAGGAGCTGTATCCCGAAAGAGAAAGTGGATTGCCCTCCCCATCCATGCACCTGCAGAAACCTATCATTTGTGCATAGTGCTCTGAATTACAATATAGATTTCATGGCAAGTACACTGGAAGATATTATTTATATACCACTTAACGCTAACAACAACAATATTAAAACTTTCTTGGGTTGAGAAATTAAGGGAAAGTGTGTAAGCAGGTGTTTCTTTTATGTAAGTAACAAGACCTTAAAAACTGGCTTAGTGGCTAATAGGCCCCTCGGCACTGGTGTGACATGTGTCTATTAGGTGGCACAACTCGAAACCTAGGTTGTAGGTATTAAAAAGTGCCTTTTAGCACTCGGCAACTGAATTGCCAGAATGTTGACAATGAAGTCCATCAGCACTGTTCTGAGTTATGGCGGCCATCACTGCCTTTTGAGGCAGTGAGTTCCATAGTTTGACTACATGCTACGTGCTCATTTGAAATCTGTTAGAAAGAGAGAGCATACTGCATTTCCTTTCATTCTGGCTTTTGGGTTAATATCACTGATCCGAGTAAATAGCTGGATTCTCTCGGAACAGTCAACTAGAAGGGGCTCCCTTAATGAATTCTCTTGACCCCAGTCCTAACAAACTACATGGATATGAACTCCACTAAAATCCAGCAGATTGGCGTGCTATTGAATGACTATACTATAGCCACTTAAAGCGTTACTGACCTGAATGAAGCCCAGGGGAGCTGTAATAAGTTGTAAACTGTTGACTTATTTTTTCGAATGTTGACCTGCAGTGCATTAATTTTAAAGAATATTCAAAATTCTGAAGATTATGCAGAAATAGATCACTTCTATCATTTGTATTCAGAAAGAATGAAAATGTCCACGATATCTTTTCATATCAATTACCGAGACACAATGACATGCACTCTTAAAAACAAAATGTTTATTTAGCATTTTGTTTACCAGTGTTCTAACATTCAGTTTTTTGTGTATGTGTGTTTAAACTTTACAAATACCTGTTTAGCAGGTAAAACTCTTAAGGTCTAAATAGTGTGGCTATAAACTTTTTCTAACAACAAAAATGACACTTTAGAGCTTTGGAAAAAATTGTGTGAGATTCACTGTACATGTTATCTTCCAAGAAAAGCATTGTGCTGGTTTTCAGATGCTCTGAAATCGGGCCTCACCTCTTGAAGCAGTGTTGTGTCGTTTAGAGTAAGCCTTGTTGTACAGCAACTGGGTGCTGTTTTGGGATAATGCAGGACTGTGGGGGTGACTTTGAAGAACTGTGAGTTTGCTGGGGGAACGCTCTAGAGCCTCAGAAGTTGGGATTCGGATTTTCTCTCTTGTGTGTGTACTTCTCTCCCTGTCTGAAAGGGATTGTGAAAATCAAAGCTACATTAATGCACTGATAATAATAATATAATAATTTATTATTTATACCCCACCCATCTGGCTGGGTTTCTCCAGCCACTCTGGGCGGCTTCCAACAAAATATTAAAATACAATACAGTGGTGCCTCGCAAGACGAAAAGAATCCGTTCCACGAGTCTCTTTGTCTTGCGGTTTTTTCGTCTTGCGAAGCAAGCCCATTAGCGGATTAGCGCTATTAGCGGCTTAGCGGGCTTAGCGGATCAGCTGTTAAGCGGCTTAGCGGATCAGGTGTTAAGCGGCTTAGCGGCTTAGGATCAGCTGATAAGCGGCTTGGGGAAAAGGGGGGGAGGGGGAAAACCCCGCAGGAACTCGCAAGACATTTTCGTCTTGCGAAGCAAGCCCATAGGAAATTCGTTTTGCGAAGCACCTCCAAAACGGAAAACCCTTTCGTCTAGCGGGTTTTCCGCCTTGCGAGGCATTCGTCTTGCAGGGCACCACTGTAGTCTGTTAAACATTAAAAGCTTCCCTAAACAGGGCTGCCTTCAGATGTCTTCTAAAAGTCTGGTAGTTGTTCTCTTTGACATCTGGTGGGAGGGCGTTCCACAGGACAGGTGCCACTACTGCGAAGGCCCTCTGCCTGCTTCCCTGTAACATCTCGCAGTGAGGGAACCGCCAGAAGGCCCTTGGCACTGGACCTCAGTGTCCGGGCAGAACGATCGGGGTGGAGACGCTCCTTCAGGTATACTGGGCCAAGGCCGTTTGAACTGCAGGTTTTTTTGTCTATGCATCTAATGACAGAGCTGTCCTCATTTATGCCACCATGACAGCAGTTATGTGTGATGCTGTCAAGAGGCAAGATGATGTGGCTTCCTCTCAACTAATTTTAATCCATATGAGATCATCTCTTGCAAGCATGGTCTTATTTTTCGGGATAAAAATGTACAACACATAACTAGCCTCTCACCTTTACTGGATACTGTTCCTCTGCTTGTAAGCCTAAAAAAGAAAGAAGACATCTTAGGTTTTTTTACACAGTTTATATACTGTTTAATTACAATGGCTTTTAAGTGGTGCACAGTGAACACAGTAAAGACAAAAAGGTAAATATTGGTTAAAAACTATAAAATCAGAAGTGACTTTAAATGCCTGCTGAAATTTTAAGAAGAATTCAGCAAGGAGGTGGCCTGTCTAATATCAGCTGAAAGAAAATTCCATGAAATTGGAACAATATTAGGCATTCTGCATAGCATGAGGTACAGTACAATTTTTTTTTAAGGATGGTGGAGGCAGGAGAAAAATCAATGTGCAGATAATCCGGATTTGAACAGAAATACAACACAATGATCCTGCTCTTACACTTCTTTCTTTTTAATGAAAGTATTAAGACAGGAATTTGTGGTTCCTGCTTTCAACATTCTTTATTGACGTGGCTGTTGCTTAGTTCAGGACCCAGGAGCAAAGATAAGCTAGCATTTATTATAGTTAACAAAATTTGAATGCCACTTGATCATAGTAAAACCTCTAAGCAGTTTACAAGAAATAGTAAAATTATCAATAAACACAGTTAAAACAATTAAACATTTAGTAACATTAACAGTAAAAAAAGAATTTTTAAAATTCCATCATATATTTGTCCGGATTGACTTGCAAAAAAAAAAAAAAAGTTTTAAGCAGGGGCTTAAAAGATAATACAGTGAAAACGCCTGCCTGATCGTGATCGCAAGAGAGTACAGGTGCTGCCAGTTGTAGCCTGAGACAGTATCTCTCATTCAAAATTTTACTACTGAAGGAAATGCAATAGAAAGCAGATTTCCTGGATAAATGCACAATTCTGCATGGTTCCCCACCAATATTTATTATCCTCAGCTGGCTTTTAAGATATGACCTGAAGTTTTTGGATTATTTCCTGTTAGAACCAACACAGGCTGGTTTCGTCAGAAGTTATGCTTTGGCCAGTAGCTTACATTAATGGTCAAATACCTTTTGGTGGTTTAGAAATGACATGGATTTTTCCTTTTCTTTCTCAACCTACTTCACTTGTGTAAATTACAAGATCTCAACATCACCATCCACGGTGAGCAAAAAGTGCTAGTTGTGAATAATCCCAGCCCATGCTGCAAACAAGGCAAATGACCAACCTGGCGGCTTTCCACGTAGCACCATACCTAGGGCAATGCATTATCAATTTTACCTGCGCCGGCTCTCTTCACTTGCTGGTTTATTCTGAAGTGCTCT
This sequence comes from Podarcis bocagei, assembly GCF_964188305.1. Taxonomy (NCBI): domain Eukaryota; kingdom Metazoa; phylum Chordata; class Lepidosauria; order Squamata; family Lacertidae; genus Podarcis; species Podarcis bocagei. Next base: position 59,451,065 of record NC_138134.1, read on the forward strand.
TTCAGCTTTCAGCATATCTCGTAAACTCAGAGCCTCTACGTCAGCTTCTTTCAGTGCCCTTTTCTGATAATTCAGCAGATCTCGGCTGGTCACGTCGGAACGGATGAAATTGGACACAAACTCCTTCTCTGAAACAGCATTACCAGGTAGTAATATTAATATAATGGATGTGTCAGGGACTTCTCTGTGCATAGAAAGGCTACTCCCCATTTTCTTCTGATGGCAGAGAAAGGTCAACACAAGCCTATTTCATAGGAAGAACACTCCCAGAAATAGGAGAGGATCGTATGGGCATATCTGTGTGTGCACCACAGACTAAACATGCTTTGTGAATAAAGTATTGAAAATATCCAAGATCTTAATCTTAAGGGTATAACTGTGATACTAGTTCTTTCATCTAATGAAAATAAAATGCATTCCAGGTTTTTCTCCATTCAGGCTCCCCCTCCATACTATTTCTTAAACAAATATTAAGTTCTTTAAATATAACACATACGACGCCTGTGAGAAACCTACAAGCAGGATTCAAGAACAAGAGCATTTTCCCCTTCTTTGGTTTCCAGCAGATTTCTTGTTAAATCATCACAACAGTGGGAGATGTGTGAAAATTAAATATAATCTAATTTGGGGTGGTCCTCCTATCAGCTGTCACCTGGCAGCAGCCATTGCATCAGACTGAAACAGGAGGGAAGAGGAGTGGTGCAAGGCTGTTCCAAGAGACCAGCTGCTCTGCAAACCTTTTCTGGCTGAAGAGGGGGGTAAAATGCTATACATAAATAAAGCATGGGTGCAGGCCGGGGGGTGGGGTTATTTTCTTGTCCAAGGCCAGAACCTGAGAATCGTATAGCCCGCCCTATCATTAGGCGGAGTGAGGCAATCACCTTAGGTGGCAGGATCTGGGGGCTCATTCCCTGTGACCAGAGCGCTTTGGTAATTTCCCCTCACATAAAAGTTTGCTACCACCCTCTAATCTAGTGGGACCCCCTTAGCATCACTCGGGGAGTGGAGGATGCAAGTGTTGAAGTAAGAATCAACTGCTTGCCCAGTCAGCTTCTGTACATGGAAGTGGGGAGAGGATGAATGTAGATGAATGTAGGCTGCCTCGGGCAGCAAAATGTCTTGGGACAGCTCTGGGCTATATAGAGGTTTATTGGGATGGGCAGGTGTCAGTTCATTTCCTTCCATCCTGAAACATCCCTATATATTGTGGGAGCTTTAGAACCTCCTGCCATGCCACAGCTGGCTTAGCTGTGACAGCTGGGTAGAGAGATACCTCCTCTGTTATATATTCAGTATCCCTCAAGTATGCAAAAACTGCTACCGTATTTGGGGTTGGCACTTCTAAACTGGCAGGCATTCATCCAATAGTTTGTTATCAAAGGGAACGATAATCTGATTTTATATACATAGAGATAGATATACAAAGAGGGGTGTGCTCTCCTGCCTGCCGCATGCAGCCCAAAGTCAGTTGACACTTCAGCCATGTGCAACTATCACATTTTCTCTCCTTACCTTTTAGAGTTGCCTTTGATAACCAGGTTTGGATCTCTGCAAGCGAGTCTGTCTGTAAAATATCACGAAGCCTTTCCAAGATCTAGGAGGAGGACAGATCAGACTGATGAAGCACTGCAGTCAGGGCTGCCGCAATACATTTTGCTGCCTAAAACGGGAAGAGTGCTGTTGCCCTTAGGTCCTGGCTTGCAGGCTCTCCATCTGGTGGGCCACTGGGAGAAAAAGATGCTGTGCTAGATGGGCCATTGGCATGATGCAGCAGTGTCTTCTTCTGTTCTTATGACACCCCCATCCCAGTTACACATACGAAAGCCAAATGGAGTGGCACTTAAACATCAGCCGGGGGCTAGTGTCCTTCACCACACCTGAGGGAACAGGATAGCTCAGAGGGCACCCAACAAGGGGTATGGTACACAACTCACCACGGTGACTGACTGACTGACTGCTGCCCCCTGAAACCAATGCAGTGGTGGCAGCACCAATGCTTGGGCAGCAAATGCAACAAATGTTATTAGTATTCAAAGCCCTTACAAGCCTAGGTAGGGCCAGTTTACTTGTGGGATTGTCTTGCCCCCCTATATGCCCACCAACCACTTTGATCTGCCGAACTGGCACTGCTACAGCCTTGTAAGTGTGAATCTCTTCCAAAAGTACACATTTTTGCAAGCAATTTCCCCTAATATGATGCATTTTGTATGTTACGTTCACCGATGCAGGCATGGTTACACACATTTCCCCGTAATATATGCATTCTTGTACACACCATTTGGCCTGGAGACCTGCATCACAAAATTTGGGTAATTTTGAAAGTAGCTGTATTTCGGCATTTGCTTTGTGAAGAGTTCTGTAAAACTCAGGAGCTTGCAACATCAAAATCTCAGAAATGGCCTCCTCTCTCTTTTACGGGCCATCATTGCCACCTTTTCAACAGATGGGTGGTTTTCAAACTGGCCGTGTAATCCTATGCATATTTACGCAGAAGTGAGTTGAATGCAACTTACCCCCAGTAAACATGTATAGTATTGCAACCTAAATGTACTAAATGACATCCTCCTTTTTTATCAGTTAAAGCAGAAGCGTGCAATACATGACATAATCACTTAATGATGGTATCTTACTTTTATTTCCTGTTCCAGGTAAGTAGGGGTATAATTCATATTCTCAATGATGTCTGGCCTGTAGTGCGTACCCGGGGCAGGTAAAAGAGGGTGCTCTGGAGGAATCCTATTTTGTGGATTGTCTGCAAGGTATTTCCTCAAGGGATCGTCCTGATGATAAAGCAGAGTATAAAGAGACAAATACAGACAGCCCACCGCCCCCCAAAACCCACCACCCAACTTTCTCTACTTCTTTGCTTTTGATCACCTCCAATACATCTGGACTAATCATTACGTTGTGCATTGGAGGAATGGAGAACCTGTGGCTTCCCAAATGTTACTGGATTTTGCATAGCTGATGATTGGGGTGATGGGAGCTGGACTCTATGTCTGTATGGCCCATCTCTGCTTTGAGTATAAGGGTAAGGCTGTGGTTGCAATGGCTCTCTTGCTATTGTCCTCTCTAGAAAACTGATGGGGTTTTGCACCTTGAACCCTTTAAATGCCTTTTAGCCATCTGGATCCTACAGGATTCCTGGTCAGCTGAAATAGATGAACAAACTCCCATTCTTAAGCCCTATTCAGGTGTTCAGTATACACAGGTGCTGAATCCATGTATAGAATGGGTATAGCAAGCTTTGCCTCCAGCCAATGCACACTCACGCGCATGTCTGCAAATGCCCTTCCCTATAGAAGCAGAGAGCTTTACACAATCACAAGAATAGAGGCGTCTGCCTGTAAAGGCTCTCGCTTTGTTCAGGCAAAGTAGAATAGGTTAGGGTTTGAGGTAACTTCAAAGCGCCACTGCCACCCTCAAATTTGTCATCTGCCCTTCACCAGCAGGTTAGGACAATTTAAAATTCAGAATTAAAAACAAAACAGATTATAGTCCCAGAAATAAGGTAAACCCAAAATCATGAATGGAGTGTTCTGCAAGAGTAAGGATGCTCCAAGAAGTCTTGATGGTTTCAGTTACAAATACCAGCAGTAGTTTGGCTCGTTACCCTTCTCTTTAAAAGTGGGGTGTTTCCTGTTCTTTGCTTGAGCTCTGCAATTTCGTCTCTCATAAGCTCTGAAATGCAATAGAGGGATTTTGCATGAGTTTTCATGTTAAGATTATAGAGGATTAAAGCCTGGTAAGACCTCTTGAAAAATACAGGAATTCTATGTAACATGGGAGGGCAGAGGATGCCTCCAGTGCAGGTGGCACGATACCGTCGTGGTTTTTGTGTCAACCAAATTTTTGCAAAGAATTTACAGACGTGTACGTTCATCATCATGGGACACGGGTGGCACTGTGGTCTAAATCACAGAGCATAGGGCTTGCCAATCAGAAGGTTGGCGGTTCGAATCCCTGCGACGGGGTGAGCTCCCGTTGCTCGGTCCTTGCTCCTGCCAACCTAGCAGTTTGAAAGCATGTCAAAGTGCAAGTAGCTAAATAGGTACCACTCCGGCGGGAAGGTAAACGGCATTTCCGTGCACTGCTCTGGTTCGCCAGAAGCGGCTTAGTCATGCTGGCCACATGACGTACAAGCTGTACGCCGGCTCCCTGGCCAGTAAAACAAGATGAGCACTGCAACCCCAGAGTTGTTCGCGAATGGACCTAACAGTAAGGGGTCCCTTTACCTTTACATTCATCAGCAACTCAATCTAGTGAAGGGTCCACTTTGAGGATGGGGTAATACAGGCAGAGCCGTAGCTGGGGGTGGGCTAGCCAAGCTTTCTGCCCCAGATGAAGCCTCCAGAGGGATGCCATTGAGGCTCTCAAACTGTGGTTTTGAAGTAGACATCCTATCCCTTTGTGCAAGCAACCAGGGGTACTTACGTCCAACATTCGCTCTAAGTGGGGTTTGTACCAGGCTTGGCAGGGTATTGTTGGGAAAAGAACTGTCAGTGGGCATTACATTGTTTCTGAGAAGTTGAGGATGTTCTGTGCTTGAGTCAACGAAGCGTCCTTCATTGTATCCTCGGTCTTTCACAACACAGACAGGTGCATCATTTAGTCCTGGGTGGGGAAAGAACGCATTTTACATTTTTCTAATTGTGCAGTTGGTTTTGGTGCAGGGATACACTGGAAATGGGGGTTTCAAATAGGGATGGTGAAGAATTTTGATCTTTTTTGTAGGCAAATCTATCAACTCCACACATTTAAAAGCAATGTCAGAATTGAAACACAGCCATCCTTCAAGCAGAAATCTGAATTTTGAGATGTAATCCTCCAACTCAATGGCATATGCAAAAATGCAAAAGTGGGCATAAAAATGGAGATATTTTTGAAAACAGAAAAATGCATTATATGCATTTTTGTACATCACAAAACTGCATGTTACTCAAATTTGCGTACAAAACGGGGATTATTGGGGAAAATTTGCACTAAAATGCTGGTGATTTTTTATGAGGGATTTTTGAAAAACATCAAATTGCTGCAGAAATGTGGAGAACGGAATTTAATACTGGACAAATGAGAAACTGAGAGAACCAAAACTAATGGATTATTCCATCTCTAGTCCTGAACTAAAGTATTATAGTTTCCTAGGGCTGGTTCACATATGCATGTATGTTTGATTATACAACACTTAGTTCCTACATGAATATTGATTGTATGATTATAAAATCATACCTGTGAATGAGTCGATCCATGTTTGTTTGGTTTTTTTGTCCCAAAGCTTTGATTTCATTCGCACAGCATAGCTTTATGGAGATGGTTCACACACAAGGCTTGACAGCCATCAGCTGATGCGGATTTATGTCGGAACCAACACTAGGTGATTCAGAATTGCATGCAGTTCTGCCCATTGCTGTCAACGTTTCCCATTTTTAAGGGAAATTCCCTTATTCAGAATAGGATTCCTCACAAGAAAAGGGAAAAGTTAACAGCTATGGTTCTGCCTGAAGTGCAGAACAAAATGGTGTCCCCTCCCCAGTCCACATACAGGAGTTGGCTGCAATGGCTGTTGAATCTTACTTCAAACTTATGGGAGGGCAGAGTTCTGCCCTTCAAAAAAAGAGGAACATGCATTTTAAAAACCCTGCATTTAGGCTGCATTCAGATGTGGTGATTATAGTATTGGTTTTCCTAGTTTTAATGCTCATACTTCTGTCCCAATTTCTAATGTTCCTTTTACACTGCAGTATCCGCAGTGTTTTGGAATTGCAGCTTCTTGAGCAATATGCTGCCATGTCATGCTAAATGTTAGATACATGGAAAGAGCTGCATATGCCAGGATACCACCTCAGATTTCATCACATGAGTGGCAGTGGTGCAATCATGAAACCCGTGGAAAAATGACAACGCAAAACTCCCGCACCTTTTCGAGTTCACGGGGTTGCAAACAGGTATTTTTTCCCTTGGAAACAACGCAAAAATAAGCACTAGGTTTCTGCTAGATTCCACTAGACTTTCAAGAAGCGGCTTTTTAAGTCGTGTGAAAGATCACGTGAGATGCAAAAATCAACAGGTAAGAAAATGTCAGGAAGACAGAATAAAGCCTCACCTGAATGTTTTTGTTCTGGAAACCCAAAAAATGAATACAGAGTTTGGCTTGGCCATATTAGCCCTTCCAGGGGGAGTTTACCTCTAATGTGGCACACGGTCTTTGGATGTGGAGAGTGTCTGCAAACAAAGTAACTTGTTTTCCCGGAAGAGCCCTCATTTGCCGCTTGCCGCGGGGTTCCCAGGGGGATCAGCTGAGGCTCAGGTTGTGCTCTAAAATTGATATTCATCTTAATGGGTTTCTATTTTCTTCGCCGCTATTCTTGGTACCACAGCCTGTAGCAGCATCTCATCCAGAGAGCCCTAATGAGGGAAGAAGAGAGGAGACAACACACATGGACCTAAGGGACACATTTTGCTCTTCTGTGCTGAACATAAAATATTTGTCAGTTAACTGACCGGGCAAAGCAGTTTTTGCCCTGCGATATCAAGTTTTCATCTCAGCCATTCTGAGGCCTTCAGACCTTTCAACTTGTGCTTTGCTCTCTTTCTCCTCACTGGCTTCTCTCTTCCCTGAACATCTCCTCAAAAGTCAAACAATGGGGCCACCAAGCCTTCATTGGGAATCTAAGAATCTTTTCCCTCCAGAGTTCTGTATACATTCCCTTCTTTTATGACATCTTTCAGCCTCATACAAGCGTAAAGCAAGCATGTGATTTCTTGCTTACGGTAAAGTGAGCCTATGCAAGCTGAACAGCTCTATAAATATATACATTTCCAGTGGTGAGTTAGGAATTATAACAGTGTTTATCACAGAATCAATACAGTAAAGTAAGCAAGACCCCGTGTGATAATTCCTCATTTGGGACTGCAAAGATATTTATATAAATATTCAGCCTGCACAGGATCATCAAATGGATATCAAACCAAAAAAACATTCCTAAATAAGGAATGTGGTTTACCATAGGATTGATGTCAAGCACGCAACTCAGGAAAATATACAGACAACAGACTGACTATAAAGTCTGGTGTGTTTCCACATTTCTTTCTTTCTATGAACGGTACATTGACTGTTAGCATGAGGGTACCATGTGTGACAGTTCCTTTTGCCCAAAACAAGCATTGGGACAGATATAATTCCATACATTTCAGTTTCAAAGTTGGGCACCACCACCAAGAAGGCTCTTTCGGGCATCACAACATAACAAATCTTGGCAAGTCATGGTACAACGGACACACACAAAAAGGACAAAGGGGGATGCATATTTTCAAAAAATATTGAACGTGCTAATTTATATGTATAGGTGCACATTAGAAATAATTATCATTTAAATGGAAAACAATACAATTCACCCGTGTGCCTGCTCAGTCTGCTGTGCAGGTGTCAATTGTTGGTGGACAACTTCAAAGCCTCTCCTGTTCGTTCTTCCTTCGGGTTATTTATCTTTAAACTGGAATTGAGCATGGCACAGCCCTTCAGACAGGATGCCTTCAAAAAGAAGCCTGTCCTCTGAGTCACAGCTCTTCAAACAGAGGACTGTCCTGCATACACCCATTAACCCTACTTTTTGGCAGTTCTTTGTTTGATAGAGGGAATTCCTGAAATTTCTGCCACGTTTCACAGATCTGCTCTTGTTTAATCTCTTGGGAAAGCACTCATTTCGGGGCACTCTGCATTGGACACAGGGCATTCAAACGACTGCCATAGGAAACCCAGCACATATTCCAGTGTAGCCCAAAGTGCCACTAGATGGTGCTCTTTTATGCCCTGCAATCTTTTACAGGTTGAACATTTCACCTCTCTTGTAGCTTCATAGGACCAGTATTCTCACAGGTGCTGTAGGTTGTTCTCAACCAGCTTTATTAACATGCGACCCTGAAATTTTCAATCCCCTCCAAACGTATGCCAAAGTTTTGTGCTGGTTTGGTCCATTTTGTGCTGTGAAGCCCACATTTTGAGTTCCTCCCCCAAGCTGAATAACCAATAACAGCAATCCATGGTTACAAGATAACACCCCAAAAGTCAACATTGTCTGATCCCTTCCAAAGAGATACCAAAGTTCTGTGCCATTTGAAGCTTTCTCTACCCACTGAATGATCTGTTGCCTTGCAATGTCCTCTCCTGGCTTCTTAAGTGGAGCATATTAGTAACAACCTCCAGGCGTTGCTGAACTACAACTCCCAAAACTCCCATCATCCTTGAGTGCTGGTCATGTTGACTGGCTAATTAGAGTTGGAATCCAACAACATCTGGAGGTCAGCTACCCCTGTATTATGTTAACTATTAAGTAGTGGGTTGACATAGCAGCCGGCACAGCGATTTCTTCAAGTAGCTCTTTATTACGACAAGCTGAAATAGAACTGACTGTGAACAGCTCAGCCGGCCTGTATTTATAGGCAGCCGGCTGTCAACATTGTAACCACAACAGCTCAGAGTTCCCGCCTAAACTAACTGCCGCGGACCTGAGTGAAAACTATCTACAGACCTGAGTGAAAACTATATACAGTATCCCCCTGTTGGCCCAGGGTGAAACTACACTACATAACATTAACCATGTGATTAGCAATCACATCTAGGGTTTTAAAAATGAATAAATACCAGTTTAAGGGGTTGGGAGTGTTTGGTCACAGACCCACAGTGAATAGGGATGGGAGATTTAATTCTTCCCTACTATCTTGGTGAAACACACCCCAACACTACCACAGAGCAGTTAGCAGTGGGGAAACATGCATTAACACCCTTGGCTTTCTTTATGAGACTGGTAAAATGTTGATCATGGCCTCGATTTACATTATTATTGCCATTATAAAAGGAGCAAAAAGAGGAGATGACAGTGCAGTCTTCTGGTGTTTCAGGGCTGATCCCAATATAGAGTATCTTTCTCTCTGTAAGAGTGTTTGGGAATTCCTGTAGATGCAGAGTGTAAAAAATAAAAAGCACCATTTAAAATGAACAATCCACATTGCAGCAAAGTTCCACGAGCCGAATCAGAGTATGCCCACAAATCTGTCCTGAAACATGGATTCTCCACTCCCAATAGTAGGAAAATGTAATATTAGAAGTAGTTCCATTGCCTTCATTCAAAGTGCTAAGATTCATAGGCCAACTGGATAGGATAGCTTATTTTAGAGACAAGTGATTACTTAGAAATCCAAACACAACCCTGGCAAGTGTTGATCTGAGCTAAGTTTCCAGCCAAATAGTCTCCTATGTGGAATCCAAGCATGCTATATTCAACAGCCCTGTGCACCCTTTCATTTATTTATTCAGAATGATTTTAGCGACACTTTTCATTAAAACCACAAAGCTATGTACAAGATAAAAACATAAAAAACAAAATTACAGTAAAACTGAGACATATTTAGTCATTACCATGAAAACAAAAAAACCACAGCAACAAATGAAGAACACACTTCACCCACCCTGAAGGCTTATTCCTTGGCAGAACTGAGTGCCGGTGTCGGGATGACCTATTCCAGTTTGTGCTTGCTACAAGATTAATTATTGCCTGCGTGAAATGAACCAAAAGGCACAGACTTCTAGGAAAGAGGCTTGCTTAGCAAATGATCCAGCAACTATCAGTTCCTAGGACTTGTCTCTATCATGAATTGAGTTATGTCCAGCAACTTGGCCCCTAAACTCCCTTACCTCAGAAACATACAAAGTCAGACCACTGGTCTGCTTAGCTCAGCTTCCCAGGGTTTCGGATAGAATTCTCTCCTAGCCGTACCTGAAGATGCTGGGGGTTGAAGCTGGACTTTTCTGCAAGCAAGGTAGATCCAGGCATTGGGTTGCATCCAGTGCTAGAGCAAACCCAGGGAGATCAATGGAAATGGCTGTTAGGTTCCTTGATTTGAGTGGGTCTCCCCTGAGTAGAAAGGGACACGGGTGGCGCTGTGGGTTAAACCACAGAGCCTAGGACTTGCCGATCAGAAGGTCGGCGGTTCAAATCCCCGCGATGGGGTGAGCTCCCGTTGCTCGGTCCCTGCTCCTGCCAACCTAGCAGTTCAAGAAGCACCTCAAAGTGCAAGTAGATAAATAGGTACCGCTCCGGCGGGAAGGTAAACGGCATTTCTGTGTGCTGTTCTGGCTCGCCAGAAGCGGCTTAGTCATGCTGGCCACATGACCTGGAAGCTGTACACCGGCTCCCTCGGCCAATAAAGCGAGATGAGCACCGCAACCCCAGAGTCGGTCATGACTGGACCTAATGGTCAGGGGTCCCTTTACCTTTACCCCTGAGTAGAAATTATTTGGCTACAACCCATTGAAATGAAAGAGGAAGCTTCTGCAAAGGATCATGGGCACATCAGGCAAGTTGCATGCACACCTCAGCCACTGGATCATGGGGAATGTGGAGCAATGTTTGGTAGTGTGCTCTGGTTTAGCAGGGCCCACAGTCAAAAAGATACCTAAGGGACCTAATGCATACCCCCCAACATACCTTAGCTGAAAATAGGGACATTTCTCACTCACCACAACTGACCCTCCTCAACCCCCCATTTTTGGCCTCCCCCTCCGCAGGAGAGCAAGTGCTGCCACCACCACACCAACAAGACACAGCACACACACACCCTCCACTGTCTTGAGAAAACCCCTTCATCCTGATTTGATTCTTTGGCAGATTTACAAAAACACACACCAGTAAAGAAATTTTAGAAACGGGTAAGATTGTGCACGGCTGTGAAAAGCATTTTATTTTTAAAAAATTAATCAAGACTCCTTGTTCTTCTCTCCCCTTTTCTTCACGTCCAAGGCAGCCATGCCCTCTGCCTGCACCTCAGAGCCAGTAGTGCGACTCATGCAACACACTGGCGATTAATATACACAGAACAATAATTATACATATTTTATCAACCTTCTGAGAAAAATACAAAACACTAAACAAAGCCACAAAGACTTGCGAACTACCCAGCCTAAAATGAACTCATAATGTCTGGTTTCAATAGATTTTTCAAATGCTTAACTCTGTCTTTTAGATAAGTTCATGAAGATACCAACAAAAGGTAAGTTCGGTGATATTCACAATATCAAGAGATGCTAGTAGAGTTGTAGATAGAGACAGGGGGCCGGCGTTTTGCACCTGTTTCACCCTGGCAGTCCAAGTAATCAAAAGGCCGCTGTTTGCCCCAGATGGGGCCCTTTAACTGGGGCTTGCAGGTAGCACACTCCCAAGATAGTTTTCCGGGCTTCTTCAGTGGTCTAATCTCAAAGTCTTGATATGTATATTGATATTCAATCTTATAGAGAATACTCTTTCTTGGCTTAAGGTAAGAGACTGATTTGCTTAGAGCTGGCGCATTATATGCAAGGCTGTATCTCGGTGATGGCAGCCTCTCTGCCTGCTCACCACTTCAGCAGCCACTACGAGCTGCCCAAGGGAGGAGGCTGGCAGTGGTGACCATTGGAGAGGCAAAGGGATGGTCCATTGCTGCTGCTGTGGACAAGCATTGGCTCATCCAGTGTTGGCAGAGAAAATAGGGGTATTCCAGGATCAAATGAGAAGCCATTAAATTATTTTGGGACATGATATATGAAGAGCTGAAAAAAATGATGAAACACACATTCTTAAAAAAAAAAAAAGAATTATTTTTATTAGGTATCTTTACAACAAACATCCCAAAAGGTCAGGTTTTTCTCTACGCAACAGCGGCAGCCAGGATTCTGATTGCAAGATACGGGAAAAGTAACTTATTGCCGACTAAGGAAGAATGGCAATTAAAATTATGTGAGTATCTTGAGTTGACAAAATTAACAGAATCAATAAGAAACCATCCAGGAGATAAGATAAGAAAAGAATGGGATGCGTTTAAAAAGTATATGCTGAAATACAGTTACAATGATTATACCTGGTTAAGCATAGAGTAAATTCCACAGAGATAACAGGAAGGTGCGTCATTGATCTATATAGGAGACAGATAAACTAATTTATGAGAGAGAAGGAACTGCATAGGGTTGGAAGGAAGTCATTAAATAAATCAGGGTTTCAAACCACATAGGAAATAAGGGTATATAAGATTATTGATGATGGTTTGTATTCCTTAAAATATTTTATGTATCAAATAAGATTTTTTGTGAGTCTTTTTTCTGATTTTTTTGTTCTTTTTTCCTATTGCTCAATGCCTTTTTTTCTTTTCTTTTTTGTAATATGAAAAATGTCTTTTTAATTGTATTGATTAAATTGCAAATAAAGTATTAAAAAAGAGAGAGAGAAGCCAGGATGGCTTTTGTAATTCCACAACTGTCCCTGGAAAAGAGGGACACTTGGAGGGTGTGCTATTGTTAATATGATGTCTCACCTAGCAAAACTCAGCTCCATTGCCTCCGAGTGCCAAATTCCTATGTGTGAAGAGGGAGACCAAAAACTATGCCAGCAGTTTATCAATTCAATCATTTCAGCTTCAGTTTGGACCTGCTCACTCAAACCACAGTGCTTTGTTGTGTTGCTTCAAGGCAAGTCCCATTCATTCTAACAGAACTTGTATGAGAATTCTGTATGGGCCACTCTGAAAACAGCAGAGCAGAGCAGTCAGGTGAGTGGAACTCCTCTACCCACAGACCAGTAGGCTGTGATGACAATAATCAATAATGTGTAACCTATCTAGCTAGTCAGAAATGACAGAGGGGACCTCTCTTTAACTCTGCGTTAGATTTAATTATAGCAGGGATCGCAGGGGCGTTGAACTCCAACTCCCATCATGACTGATGGTCAGGAATGATAAGTTGTAGTCCAAGAACTTCTGGAGGACACTTCACTGTCTACCCATGTATTACAGTAATGCATGTTTCATTGAGTAAGCATTATGCAAGCAGCCAAGAGGCTGTGTAAATGTTGCAGACCGCTACAGGTTATGAACTTGTTTACACAAGGGGAAAACAAACAGAAGTGATGGCTAAGAGCCACCACTATGGTGGGTAAATAGCTGGGGAAGGCAACAGGAGAACATCAGCCTACATTTGTGTGCAACTCCGCAGTGAATGATGCACAGGCATATTTTAATCACAAATTTGATCCAGGCAAGGCTCTTCCGATGTTCTTATGTCAACAGACATGTAGATAGGAGCGATTTGGTGGACACGATATATTTGCATTTCAAATAAACCTTTAACCGAGTCTATTGCCAGGGGCTCCTGACTAATCATGGCAGTATGGGTTTAGAAGGTTGGGCCCTTTTATTTCATTAATTTCCTGTTTTATAGTCCTCCTTTCTTTCATCATGAAACCCAATGCAGCATACCTGTGGTTCCCAGACAGCAACCCATGTGGACACAGACAAGATCTAAAGTGGCTATCCTAATGTGCCTTCAGGTCATACATCCTGTGAGCAGAGTATATTTTTATTGATTGGTACCTGGTTAAATGACAAAAAGCAGAGTCTATGGATAAATGGACAGTTTTTGAAACCAAGCAGTGGGGGTCCTTCATGAAACTCTGCTGTGATTCTTCATGAGTGTTAAATTGCACCAAGCTAAAGAAGAGGAGGGACGCAGGTGGCGCTGTGGGTTAAACCACTGTGCCGCTTGGGCTTGCCAATCGAAAGGTCTGCAGTTCAAATCCCCTCAACGGGGTGAGCTCCTGTTGCTCTGTTCCAGCTCCTGCCAACCTAGCAGTTCGACAGCACGCAGTGAAAGTAGATAAATAAGTACTGCTCCAGTGGGAAGGTAAACAGCATTTCCGTGCACTGCTCTGGCTTCTCCAGAAGCGACTTAGTCATGCTGGCTACATGTATGCCAGCTCCCTTGGCCAGTAAAGCAAGATGAGCGCCGCAACCCCAGAGTCGTTCACGACTGGACTTAATTGTCAGGGGTCCCTTTACCTTTACCTAAAGAAGGGGAGAGCAGTTAAGTAGCCAAGTTTATTTTATTATTGAATTACATATATGTGAATGAAAGGTCTAAAAGGATTTCCTCAAACAAGAGAAACAGTCTGCAAAACGGCAAATGAATGTCAACTGAGTAAGTAAAGCATATTGAGTAAGTAAAGCATTGTGAATGTTGGAGCAAAAGGATTCCTGTTTTACATGGGGTATGAAATGACAGTGAAATGACAGGAAAATAAGGAATGTCTTGAGGAAAGCTCAAAGCAAACATGAACTCAGTGTGTGACAGCAGTGAAAAAGACAAATGCCCTGTTAGGAGAGGGATTGAAAATAGCATGGTTAGTAATGAATTTATATAAATCTATTCTGCAGCTGTTCACAGTGAAGAACAGAATGTCATTCCCCTTGCCTGTATGTATATTTTTTGATAAATATGTAAAAGGTGTGTGAGAGCACAGAGATACATCTTAAAGACCTGATCAGAAATATTTGGTGGGGGGGCACTAACTCAAACCTCATATTTTGAACGTTGTTAGCAAGTCCTATTGCTGGGGAAAATATTTCAGGTTTAATCATTGATTTAGTTATACATTAATGTGCTGACATTAAACTTTGATACTACTTTCTCAAGCACATGAAGATAACAAATGTCAGAGATCCAAAAGACAGGTAACCCTATGGTATGTCATCACTGTTGGGTGCTCAGGCTAAGCCCAGGGCTTGCAAAGTGCTTTGTGCAGGTCTTCTCAAATACTTGACCGTGTCCTGGCCCTCCCTGTCAGAGGAAGAGCTCACACTCAGGATTTGGGTTCTGCCAAACTCTTTAATGCATAGACCTGGGCAAAGCAAAGGTTAAAGACACTGCATGGCTAAGTGCGAGTTCAGAGTTCAGCCGTTGGCCCAACAGGCTACCCACAAACCTGCTCCTTCCTATTGAAGAGTGCAGCAAGCACAATAATTAAGTGCCAAAGAACAGACAAGTGAGCAGGCATGCTGTGCATGGGCAGGACATCTTTGTTTGCGTTGGCTCTGGCATCTCTATGTCCTTGGTGAAGGAAGTGCCCACTCAGTATCCAGCTGACTCTTAGACACCTCCCCCCAGGAGAGGCAAAAGCAGGGGCAGGAACCTGTCTGAACCTTCCCCAGGATCCTGCTCCTGACCCTCCTCCTATTTCCCCTAAAAGACTTACTCTGTATGCAATGTTGACAAATTTGTGCAAGACATGTTCCTTAATATGATGCCGTTCTGTATGTTATTTTCACTAAATAGATGTAATTCCCACCCACCCCCATACTTCCCCTCTAATATGTGCATTGATGCCCATAGTTTTTTGGTTGGAGAATTGCATTGCAATACTCAGGGAAGTGTGAGTTCTGAAGGAGAACCGTGTTTTGGTCTGGGTGTTGTTTTAGGAACTGCCAGTTAAGTATGTTCACTACTTGGACATAGCTTCTTCTAAGTATGCAGGCATGGCAGACTATCAAGTGTGTAGTTTTGCCAGATTATCAAATGGCCTTAAGATTTTAACAGCTGCACCAAGATTGAACTCAAAAACCTGAGCCTCGGTGCCAAAGTCTGCAGCCTAGCAACCGTACAGCTGAGTACCTCCCTCTCTAAACGTCTTCCCAAATATTTTCCTCCACTTTTCTCTTTACTACCACCTTATGATCATATCATGCAAAAAACCTTTCCATAAATCAACAGCAATGCAAAATATGTATTTGTTGTTTTACATCTCACCATGATTGGTGGGCTCAAGACATGATAGGCCAAATGCACGACGTGAGGTGGAAAACAGACTCAAATTTCCGTTACTGTGATAGCAGACATAATTTGGCTCTAGCACAACAGTTTTCATGGAGGAAACCGTTCTCAACAAAAAGGTTGGTCCTATCAGACAGAGTGAGGGGAGAGGGGGCAACATCAGCATCCCCTTGGCTGTTGCAACTGAGCCTACTGGCTGTGCGCTCTTGTGCTGGAGGAGAAAGACCTATGTGTGGTTCCTGGCCTGCCCTGCACCTCCATAACTTGTCTGGTGACTTCAAACACGATGGAGGACACTGTCCTATAGCCTGTACTGAAACAAGATTCAGCTGTCCATTCAGGCAGCTACTGGACATGGAGTGATGGAGCCACCATTTTGTACTTTGCCTCAGGCACCCAAAAGTCTAGAGCTGATCCTACTCAGTAAAACACACACACACACACACACACACACACACACACACACACACGGGCTCAGCATCTTCTCCCTCAGCTTCAAACAGTTAATATGTTTATTTGTGATATTTACTGACTTCCCTATAATAAAAGTTGCAAGGGAAGTTTTACAGAATAAAAACAAAACAGAGTAAAAATTAACAATAAAATGAGCTATACAATAGCATGCCTTCTTTACTGAACATTGTAGTGGGGGAGGAGGGAATCACACAATCAAATTCTGACAAGGATTATCCGATTATCTTTTTTATACGGTTCAACACTCTTATATCTTATACAGCAAATGAGTTCAGTGTGTTAATGGTCAATTTATTTGTATTTATGAAGTGTTTATTTCAAATCCCAGATGAAGAAAAGCGTAAACCTAGATATTTAAAGGATTTCACCTGCTCCATGGGGTGCCCATCAGTTTGCCTCTTGTGTTTTTTAAACCTAGGCAATAAACAACTATCTGACTTCTGGAAGACATCTGAAGGCAGCCCTGTATGGGGAAGTTTTTAATATTTGATGCTTTATTGTGTTTTTAGTATTCTTTTGGGAGCTGCCAGAGTGACTGGAGCAACCCAGTCAGATGGGCGGCATATAAATAAAATTATTAGTATTGGCAAAAACAAAAACTTTTGTCGTTTCATAAGTAATTTTTAGCATTTCTTGCACTGCCAATTGATTAAAATATTTCAAAAGTCTTCTTGACCCATGCTGTAGTTGGGACAATTAAATAGTGTCAACAGCCTACATAAGTACTGTATCTTTCTTGGTTCCCAGTTTAGGAGGTACATAATTACATTATGTTATTTCAAACAGTTATTCAAGATTTGGCGTAAGTGCTGGGGCTAATAAGTATCCCTGACAGGTGGATCTGAGAGTGAACCTGAAAGGTTTAACATAATCTGAATCTTGGTCTCAGAATGAAGTTCGCACATCAGCATCAGTAATCTTCTACCAGTAGAGATTTTATTTAATTGATCCCAAAGGCGATCACAACTGATTAAGAAAAAGGCTGCTGAGAAGTCAATAAATAACCTTCAATTTCACATACTTAGGTACCAGGTATGAAAGAACAGAGCAGTGGCCAGTTGTTGAGTGATAACAACAGAAACTCGCCATTCTTGCCACATAGAGGAAGTCTCACATTCCTAAAAACTCTTTACAACAGTGCTGTTCCTATCCTTTTATTCTCTCTCGTCAGAACCCTCCAACCACTGTCACCGCCTGACCTTTTGGATTTCTACTGACCTATATAAAAGCTTGATTCTAGTGCCAGCTGTCATAACTGAAAACCTTACGAGCTACGCAGTCGTGAAACATTAAACATTTAAACATTATGCCTCCCAGCTCCCAGTTAAAAGTAAACTTCGTCTTTTTATTCAGCTAACTGTTTAGAAAAGAACAATGGCTTGTCACCAGGAGAATCTGCGACCAGAAAGAAGAGGAACACCAAGAAGACTGGAAGAAATTTAAAGACTATTTGAATAAGTATTGTAATATTAAAGATATGTAACCACTTGAAAGAAACAATTAGGCCTAGGATTAAAATGGAATTAAATTTATAAATAAGGAAATGTATGATAAGGAAAGCTATGTGATATGATTAGGACTGTGATATGGTTTTTTGAAACTGATATTGGAAACTGCTACATATAATTACTAAGAAATTCAGATGGAAGAGATTCGAGGAAGTCAAATACTATGTTTATGAAGATGGATGGTACTTAATTTTAATTAATTAAGTGGTAATATGTTGTATGTATCTTTTTTCTTTTTCTCCTATTTTTTGTTTGTTTTTATTGTTAATCTTTTCTTTTTTTACTATGTTTATCTACTGAAAATAATAAACATTTTTAAAAAAGAACAATGGCTTGTCAACTAATTTACTCAGAGTAGACCCACTGAAATTAATAGCTATGAATAACTTGGGGCTATTACTTTCAGTGGGTCTACTCTGAGTATATGTTAGCTGAATACGACTCAATGGGCAGGATTCACTTAATGAGCTCAGTTAGTAGAAGTCTTGTGCAAGGACTTCCAATTGTGCAACAGGGGTTTCCCCCTCTCCCCCCATGACCCCCAAATGGATTCAGGGGAAGGTTGGGAGATCCTCTAGAGTCTAGGACATGCACTGGGAGCAGCAAGAGGGGGTCATTTTGCCTGGCAAGCTGCAATGCTTGTACAGATTGAAAGCTCATAATAGCATTGCAAACTGATGCAGAAACTGAGAAATGGAGCAAAACCGACCTTGACAGATCTGACCATCACAGCTTCTGATTGGACATACCTACTGTGATTCTACTACCTACCAAAGTTTGATTGACTGAAAAGATTTATCACTTGCCTTTCGGTCTGCAAAACTGAGGTGCGTTCCAAACAAATTAATAATTGGTACAAAATGCCATTAGTATGTTAAAAATAAAAAGAGCGAAAGACTCACCAAAAAATGAACAGAAAATACAGTTGACACGCATGAATGGCAATAAAAAAAATAAAATAAAAATAAAAAATAACCATCAATGAAAGGCCTAGCATATATAAGATTTTCACCAGGTATCTAAACTCATCAAAACTGGTGCCAAGTGAGCATCCTGGGTTCTACAGGCACAGTGCTGCCTCTTCATCCCCTCATTAAATTGGTCTGGAGTGTAACATGCTAGACACCCTATATCTAGTTTCATTTCCTCTCTGGAGCTGAATGAATGGTTTCTATGTTAGATGCACCTGTGATTAGAGCAGGATGGATTTATGCTGTTTAATTTGGCACATATCTGCATGGATATTTGTTTATAACACTGCTTTAAACACCTTGATAAGCATCAACTTCTAATAAGCATTATCTCCATTGCTGCTAAGCTGCAGTGTGGAATCGTGTATCATAGCAGAGGAGTGGTCTAATGCATCTCCTTTTTGGGCTCTGGGGTGGGATTTAAGAATAAGTGGGTTTGGTTAAAAGGCACCAAGCTGTGTTTGTGCAGTTGTAGCTTGCAAGGGAACTGGGTAGGCAAACTGTCCAACAATTTGCTCGAGCTAAACCAAGAAAGCAGAGAGCAGGAGAGACTGCAAAACTGAGGAAGAAGCACAATGAGTACCGCAGGAAAAGTAAGTAGAAAAATCAACGCTGAGTATTCACTGGTGCTCATGGTCCAGAATTAATATTGGACTGCACAAATGATTTTTAAAGTAATTTCCTTTTCATTTTTTTCCTGTAATTGTAAATTTGTTTCATGGGTATCAGTTGAGATCATATATACTGTATATAGCTTTAAAAAATGATTCTAAAAGTCAGGGCTGAAAAGGATTAAACTCCAACGGAGTCATCACAAAACTTATAAAATTAAAAACACAAATAGCTGGAGAAGCAACACTCATGGATGCAGGGAGTTGGACGAGATGACCCTTGAGGTCATTTTCACCTCTAAAATTATATGATTCTATGCGCCAGGAAGAGCCCACCGATTTGGGAAGGAACAAGAAAGTACTGTACAACAGTATCCAACAAACGTGTTATGTTGAAGGCTGCTGCACTGAAAGCTCGTTTTAAGCTAATGGAAACTTGAAAGCAAAAGGTTTTTAAAAAAGAAAAAAGAAAGAAAGCATAGTTCAAGTTAAAATACAAGTAGGGCAGCAATACCTAGCCATTGCTTATGTTTCTACCAATTATAGCTGGAAAGTTAAAATACATGCTTAACTCATTCTTGCTGGAAGCAATGGGACTTCAACAGTGCTTCACTTTTGCTGGATTGTTGCCACACTTTGGAGTTTTTAAGCTTCCCTCATATGAAAGCAGTGCATACATTATGCCCCAAATACCTCTTATTTTCATGATTTTATAGGCACAGCTGTCAACTTTTCCCTTTTCTTGCGAGGAATCCTATTTGGAATAAGGGAATTTCCCTTTAAAAAGGGAAACGTTGACAGCTATGCTTATAGGACTGGGATTGCTCTATGTACGAGGGCTAGCAGTCTTAATCTCTAGCAGCAAAACTCACAAGGAGTCTTGTGGCACCTTAGACTTCCAACATTTATTCCGTCACAAGCTTTCCTGCTGTACAGTCCACTTCATCATTTTTTAATCTTCAAGGCACCTCAAAGTTCTTTGCCTATCTTCTTCTTCCTCCTTCCATTGAAGCATAGGACACTGCCCTTTGGCAGAGTCAGGCCATTTGGTCCACCAAGCTCCACTGACCGGCCGTGGCTCTCTAGCATATCAGACAGGGCTCTCTCCCAGCCCCACCAGAAAATACTGGCAATTGAACCCAGGATGCCAAACAGATGTTCTACCACTAAGCCATGGACCTTCCCCTAAACACATTGAGAAAAGTATTTCGTTTTTTTAAAAAAAATATATGTATTAAACAATCCATGAAGGTGCAAATCTGATGGCTGTGGGTTAAAACTTTCTGGAGAGATTTCAGCTGGAACACATTTTTGTTGTTGTTTAGTTGTTTAGTCGTGTCCGACTCTTTGTGACCCCATGGACCAGAGCATGCCAGGCACTCCTGTCTTCCACTGCCTCCTGCAGTTTGGTCAAGCTCATGTTGGTAGCTTCGAGAACACTGTCCAGCCATCTCATCGTCTGTTGTCCCCTTCTCCTTGTGCCCTCAATCTTTCCCAATATCAGGGTCTTTTCCAGGGTCTTTTCTCATGAAGTGGCCAAAGTATTGGAGCCTCAGCTTCAGGATCTGTCCTTCCAGTGAGCACTCAGGGCTGATTTCCTTAAGAATGGATAGGTTTGATCTTCTTGCAGTCCATGGGACTCTCAAGAGTCTCCTCTAGCACCATAATTCGCAGATGCACCATAATTCGCATATGCAGATATTAAGCTCACAATAAACACCACCTTTTATTTAAATCCTACCTATTCCCCAAGGAGCTAAGGGAGGTGTGTACGGTTTTCTTCCCGTTGCTCCCATTATTCTTCTCTGTAACCTGGAGGAAGTTTAGACTGAGAAAGTGAGAAGCCCAATGTTTCAGGACTCCCAATGGTGAGAGTTGTTGTGGCTGGACTACAACTCACACTGTGTTTGCTACCTTTGTGTCTAAGCCCTATACTACAGGCTCTTAAGCCAGGCCTCTTATATTTCAGTTCCGAGGCAGCTACTCTTTGCTCAAATAATTTAAAGCACAATATGCCTGTTTTATTAGAAACGGTTGAGTATTTTCCTGAATGCACTGCCAAGAAACACAATTTTCTTCAATAAATACACAGATAAGGCTTTCTTCTACATATATAAGCAGAACTTCACAATGTGGAAATAAACTAAAGTATAAGGAATGCACACACCACTGATTTTTAACAAGAATACTTAAGGATATTCAACATCTCAATTTGGATCATGGAAATGCTTCTGTACTTCCACAGACCTCTGTTATTCCTCTCATAAACTCAGTGGGTTGTATCTGACAGAAGTAATACTCAGAATAGACCTGTTGAATTAAGTGGATCTGCCAAGTTAGTCAAATGGTTCTCCTCAGACAGTTGGATACAATTCAATAAAAGGAATATACAAAAAGTTGTATTTCTTCACACTCTATTATGAACAAATACCTATGGCACTTTTTATCATTTAATTCAACGAACCATTTAACTAGGAGACCCTAGTAAGTGGTTTGTGGTATTCAGTAGTTCTGGATTCCCAAAGTTAATGTTGCCTACAATAACAGCAGACATGCTTAAAAAAAAAAGACTAATTTTGCCAAAGACAGCATGTCAGATAGATGATACATATTTAGTGGTGTGGGGATTGCTTCACTATTACAGAATGTCCTGCCAAGAAGCAGTTTTCTGCAAAAGAGATAAAGTAAATGAACTGATACTGGATGTTGTTTAGGCAGCTTTTACTGGTTGCATTTAAATGAGGTTACTAAAAACAACACCACACCACCACATTTATTGCATTTGCCAGATATGAAATTCCAGTGTAAAATATGTGCTGGCAAGAATATTCATCATCTCATATGAAAATACCTCCCTTCTATATTCTATTCTACGTTAATAGTATTGCCAATGACACGTTCCAGGCTAAAAGTTGTTTTAGCATCACTTTAAAAAACAAACCACAAAAAACACCAACAGAATTTATATCACACCTTTTTCTCCAAGGAGATGGTATTGACTGTAGCTCCTCCTCAATTATTCCTCCTGTGAGATAGGTTAGACTGAGAAGCAGTGACAGGCCCAAGTGAGCTTAATGGCCAAGTGGAGATTTGAACCCTGGTCTCTCAGGTCCGAACCCAACACTCTAACCACTACAAATTCTAACCACGACACCACACTGGCTCGCTCATAAGAGGTCCTATAATCCCTTCCCACAAGAAAAACACCAAAATCTGTCTCGTAACTCTGCATAAGTCTATTTGATTATTTAACTTCTTTAGCGCTTAATAGAGTAAAAATTTCTCTAATTGCAGTGTACAAAAAACTGAAGCAACATCAGACAAACAAAATATTACAAAAATACACAGTTACATATAAAAATGTTGCATTAATTCATATATTTCAATATGAATTCATTTTCCTTCTGACACACCCTCTCTCTCAGCCTTTGGGTTCTCACCCAGAGCCCAAACAAACTCACAGCTCACCTGCAAATATCAGACAAGACCCTGGAAACAGAAGGGAACATTGCCCTTGTCTGTCACTCTAGATTTGCTTTTTATGGGCAGGCCCAAGGTGGAAGGTAATTCCTCAGGCTGCCCACAGCTGTGCCCCATTCAGCTGCACTCTCCACTCCCAATGACAGGTGCAGAAGGTTTGTTGAGTTTCCCAAAGGGGCCAAAGGATGACGAAAGGGCCTCTCTTCACACACAGCTCTTATTTCCTTCTATGTGTATGGATCTCTAAATGTGCTATGCTGCACAACAGATTGAATAATTAAAGCACTCTTCCTAGATACGCATCTGGAAATAGTTAATCCACTCAGTTTTTGAAAGCTAGCCTTTATATATGGGACTTTTCTTTAGGCTTGTCCAATAATTAATCTTGGAAGTTAATTTGGGGAAGATTTTGCCATTAACCAATTATGGACCATTGCTAATTCTTGAAAATAAGCTACTTTGCACAATAAAAATTTGCAGGGTTTGCATCTGGAAACTGTTTTTTCCTCACACATTTCCTCCATCCCTCCCAACTTATGTTGTATATTGAATCAATTCGTTTCTTTCACGGAGAACTTGCAAATCTTACCCCAAATCTTAATTTTGTTCATTATTGTAACTCTTTCCTTCAGGTCTTTGAAGACTCAGCAGCAGCTGAATATTCTGATATTTTTATGGTTTTAATATTTTTGGTGTATTATTCAGTGTCACCCATTGCTATAAGATTCCTTAGCAAATGGAATCTTATTTTTCAAGGGGAAAATTATGGGCAATTTTTCAAGGGAGTGAATGTTTGATTTCCCTGAAAAGTAGAACTGTTTACACAACTCCATCTAACTTCAGTCAATAGCTAAGGCCTACAAATGTTACCATCATATTCATAATAATGTGCAGCTCCAATCTCAGCAGACCAAATGAAAATCCCAATACACAGACAATGTTTCATAAATGTCATAATGAGCATGTCAATATAAAATATAAACTGGGCCAGCAGGCCAGAGGTTCTCCATACCTAAAAGGAAGAGATGCAGAGGTCATAGGATGAAGGGAAGGTAGGAGCAAGCTTCCAGCAGCCGCTCAGCTGTTATTCATTGTGGTTTCTCCATTCCTATGCTAGGCAAGGTTTGCCAACAGAGTGCCCATGAGTGCCTACTGGTACTTCCTATGGCACTTGCAAAAGGTCTCAATGAAAATATCCTCAAAAATCTACAATGCACAAGAGACTATTTGCTCTTCCTGCTCCTGTCTTCACTGGTTGGACCTTTCTGACATTGAACATAGACTAGAAGACCTCAGAGGTCCATCTTCCAGCTATGATCTAAGGTGCCTCAAGTGTAACACACAATAACAAAAGTGATTTGATATCTTCTATCATCTTGACAGGTCATTAAATGCAAAGCAGCCGTTGCTTGGGAAGTTAAGAAACCTCTGAGCATTGAGCAAGTGGAAGTAGCTCCTCCGAAGGCTCATGAAGTTCGCATTAAGGTAAACGAGACATAGCACGTTGATGCTACATGGACTGAAGACTCATCCTTGCAATGTTGTTCTTTGTTTATTGAAAAACACAAGATATAGTTCAAAATGTTACAGTTACATAGCATTTATGAAATCAAATTCAGGAAGTCACAGTCTACATTAGAGATATAGAATGCTCTTAATAAAGAGCATATAACAAGACTTCACACATTTGAAGATGTAATGGTGGTCTTTGATAGGCCACAAGTTTAACCAAGGTAAACAGACCCTTTATTTTGCACATTCAAAGCACATTTTCCCCCTCAAAGAATTCTGGGCACTGTAGTTTAAGGATTACTCGGAATTGTAACTCTGTGAGCGGTTAACAACAGTGTCCAGAATTGGAGGGGGGAAATGTGTTCTGAATGTGTATACAGCCTTAGACATTCCATTTTCCCTTGCTTGCCACTGTTTTAGCAAATATTATCATTCCAGCTCCTAAGGAGTACACCATACATATTAAATGGGTTTAGCAAAAAAATAAAATAAAATAATACAAGCATGCAAGGTTATCTAACTGTTGGTTTCATCATTTGCTGTAGGGGAATCTGAGTTCCTTCAACCCTTCTGTGAACATTTTTTATTCAAGAGCCTTGAGCAAGGATGGTGAACCTGTGACCTTCCAGATATTGTTGGACTCCAATTCCCATCATCGCTGACTATTGTCCATACTGTCAGTGTCTGATGGGAGCTGGGAGTCCAACAACATTTGGAAGGTCACATGTTTTTCATCTCTAGGCTGCAAGATGTTGTTCCACAGGTAACAGCCAGGTGCTAAAAGAGTTATCATGAAATATGTTAATTTCTAGCGTCCAAACAGGAAAAGAACACAATGATTTCTCCTCTCCTGAAGCACAATTTTTTTCTGTGCAGATTCTGGCCACAGGGATCTGTCGCTCAGATGACCATGTGATCAGCGGTGCCTTTACTATGCCTTTTCCGATTGTTCTGGGCCATGAAGCAGCTGGTGTTGTAGAGAGTGTTGGAGAGGGAGTGACTTGTGTGAAACCAGGTATGAAGGGTGGGGGGTGAGGGTTTTCGCATGAGACCCTGAGGGCTACTTCTCACACCGTAACACTTGTGACCATCGGTGTCTCAGCTGAAGAAGTTGTTGCAAAATTAATATTTGCAAATCACAGTGTAAACGTTTTTGACCTGTGCAAGCAAATAGAAGGTTGACTTTGCACTATGCAAATTGTCCAGTTTATGTTGAATATGTGTGGTTTTTTAAAAAAAATTAAGTTTTAATACAGTTCTTTGATGACACTGCAGTCCTTCTTTCCAGTGTTGTGTTACTTAAGTGGCTGCTGAGTTGTGCTTTCCTACATTGTTATGGAGTCTCATGTAAAAGTTTTAACTATTTGTGTATTTTCTTCTACAGGAGACAAAGTAATCCCCCTCTTTGTTCCACAATGTGGAAAATGCACTTCTTGCCGAAGTACCAAAGGGAACCTCTGTTCTGAACATGAGTGAGCTTCAGTTTATTATTATTATTATTATTATTATTATTATTATTATTATTATTATTACACAGTTTTTCTGACATAATTTAATGGCTGTTGTTTAAATTAAAACAAAGGGAAAGAGGCAGGAACACAAGGCAGTGTTCCATCTCCTTATATTAATCAGAGCAGTTCATTTTTTAAAAAGGAACTACTTTTTTAAAAAATTAATTGTGTTTATACCCCACCTTCCCGCCAAAGGTGGTGTACATGGTGTACTCCTTTCTCATTTAATCCCCACAACAACCCTGTGAGGTAGGGTAGGCTGAAAGGCAGGGTTTGTCCCAAGGTCACCCAGTGGGCTTTGTGGCTGAGTGGGGATTTGAACCTGGGTTTCTCCCAGGTTCTAGGCAAAACTCTAGCCACTACACCACACTGCCTCTCATCTAATTCATCTTCAGTTCACTCTGTGTAGTTCAGAGATTTTTGAGTCAATTCAGTGAACTTCGTTAAACTAAACTAGTTCATTCCAATCACTGGTACTGATTCACTTTGTTCTTCACCTGCTTCCATTGGGCACTATAGCCAGTATTTGGCACTGCCTCTGATAGAAGCTTCCCTCCCGATACAATAACGATTTAGAGGAGGATTTTCCTCAAGGAAAGAGTTAACCCGAACTACAATAACTGTTATATACACACAACCAGGTGGTGCTATTTGCATTTTAAGATGCACATTAAGGTCACATCTATTCCCCCCCCCCATTTCTGCCTGTCTCTTTTCAACAGCCTCAGTGAGGCTCGTGGATTAATGCTCGATGGCACCAGCAGGTTCACCTGCAAAGGGAAAAGCCTTCATAATTTCATCAGCACCAGTACCTTCACGGAATACACTGTGGTACACGAAAATGCAGTGGTGAAAATTGATGCTGCTGCTCCTTTGGAAAAAGTGTGTCTGATTGGCTGCGGGTTTTCCACCGGTTATGGTGCAGCCGTTCAAACAGCCAAGGTGAGTTCTAGTAGAGCATATCTAGTAGAGTATATCCACTTCTTAGCTCAGTGCTTTTCAAAAGGTGTGGCATGCCACATTGGTGTGGCAGGAGTGGATGCCAAGGGCAGAGGGAAGATTCAAGGACAATCAAAGAAACATTTAAGCATTTCAGTATAGTATAGTATAGTATAGTATAGTATAGTATAGTATAGTATAGTATAGTATAGTATAGTATACAGTCATGCCTCATGTTACGTTTGCTTCATGTTACATTTTTTCAGGTTGCGTCCTGTGGTGACCCAGAAGTACCGGAAAGGGTTACTTCCGGGTTTCGCCCCTTGCGAATGCGCAGAAGCACTAAATTGTGCTTCGCGCATGAGCATAAGTGCAAAATCACACCGTGCACCTGCACAGATACGGATCCCATTCGCAACCAGAGGTACCACTGTAGTATCAAAATATGGGGGGGGGGATATACAAACCGAAGCAGTATCCACACCTCTCTTCAAAGAGCATTGGCTATTCTTCTACACAACATATTGTTCTCCACAGCATATTGGTGTGAACAGGCATTTTCAACTCGGACAAATATGAATGATCAGGAAAGCGAAAGGCTTCATTGTGTAGATGAGAGGACATGAGTTTGTTTGTCTCAAATTAGACCTAATATAAATGAAATTACCTGGCCAAAGCAAACTCATACCTCTCATTGTGTACATATTTTGTGTATACATGTAAGAGGCTCATTTAGAATTAGAGTCTATGTTCCTATGTAGCTGCATTGTTTTATACTTTCTGGATGTCCCATGATCATCTTATAAAGTAGCTGTGTTCTATGTTATAAATCAAGCACTGCTAGGAGTTGTTTCTTTTTGTTTTCCAGTGCATTTCTTATCAATAAAAAAAAAATCAGTGTGGCATGAGCAAATTTTTATTCTTAAAGTGTGATGCGGAGAAAAAAGTTTGAGAACCACAGGCTTAGATGCAAATACAATTATTTGTGTTTTCCTTGACAGATTGGTCTGCTCAGTTCTGCCACTTACCTACCGTTTGTATATGAGTCAGGGTGTATTTGTCTTGCCTCATCCCTTGTTCCCCTATTCATTTCATCCTGAGATGAAAAATAATGTAAAGCAGCTGATCATCATTAGCATTCCATACAATGTGTCCTTTGTTGTCCCATCTCAGGACAGCAGTGTCTTGCCTAATTAGCTGTCACAGCAAAGAGACAGAGCACATGCTGCTGTCACCATAGGTATGTCAAGCTGTCCCCTTGGACCATTATCTCCAACAGTCTTGAGAAGCTGTTTTGTACTGAGCCAAAACAGGTGTTCTAAAATCAAGGTATAGAGCCCTCTGATGTGTTCTAGGTATCATGTAAACCTGGATTTCAGGAACCAAAGTCTGCGAATTGCCATTTCAAGGGATGGATAGCCCTGAGACCAATCCAGAATACATAACACACAAAGGATAGCTCCATATTTTATACTTTTTGTACCACACATTAGAAGGACCATATTTCAGAGGGTACAGCTCCTTAAATGCCCCTTATTTCTGAAATTCTAAGCTGGTCCCTGCTGGAAGGGACCAAAAAGCCAGGTGAATTAGCAGAGCAGGATGGAAACAGCTCCCTGCCCACCTATTGCCCCAACCCTGTTTTGAGAAGTTAAAATACATATTTTTTTCCACACCAGTAAAATTGTCTTCTGAACAAAAGCTGAAAAGTATGCTACACTGAGATATACTAGGACTACCGAGCTGTGCAACAATTATTATTTTTTTTATCTTATGGTTTCCTAGGTGGAGCCTGGTTCAACCTGTGCTGTTTTTGGTCTGGGAGGAGTTGGTCTCTCAGCCGTCATGGGCTGCAAAGCAGCTGGAGCATCCCGGATCATCGGGGTCGACATCAACAAGGATAAATTTCCCAAGGCTAAAGAGATGGGAGCCACGGAGTGCGTCAACCCTCTGGATTTCAAGAAGCCCATCAATGAAGTGCTGTTTGACTTGACTGATGGTGAAGGTGTAGACTACTCGTTTGAAGTGATTGGGCGTGTTGACACCATGGTATGTGACTTCAGAAACTGGACTGCCAAATAGTGCCCATAAGGCAGAATTAAAATAGCCAACCTGGGGATAGATCAGTACAGTCAGGAGTACGGATTGACAAAGTCCTGGGTGAACAAATACGTGGCAAAATATAAAATTGGTTGTGGTGCATGACTGATGTCTGAGGGTAGGCTGTGCCACATGAAAAGGGATGGAGGAGAAATTTGATTCGGTATGCATCTAAAGCTGAATGTCTCAGATTTGCATTTTCTAAAACATTATGCAAACAGAAACACAGCTCTCCTTCAAATTTGCACTTCTCTGAATTTTGCAGTGCAGTTTTCCAACCAATGTTTAGAAAAATGCATGTATTAGGGAAAAGTGTGCATAAAAATGAAGATATTGGGGAAATAGCATATAAATATGCATTATTAGGGGAAATGGCTTGCAAAAATTGATCAAAACTGTATATAAACCTGTTTTTATGAGGAGAAATTAGCAGCAAAATGCCAGTGGATTTGCATGAGGATTTTAAAAATGAAATAAACCTTAAATTGCTGCAAAATGTAGAAAAGTGTGAAAAAATGAGAAACTGGCAGATACCTCCATACCAAGATATTACTGTAAATTCCCTCTTCCAGGTGATTCAAATCCCTAGTCTGACATTACACTTACAGTTGCCTATCTCATCTCTCTCTCTCTCTCTCTCTCTGAGCTGAGCTGAGCTGAGAACAGTATTCCAAAATTCTGGGAGACACAACATCCAAAGGACAATTACATTATGATTCACACGGTAGTCTTGGAGATGCAGATCAGGTCAAAATACATCAGAATTCTTAGTCACCAAATTTTTCGAACATCCTTATCTACAAGATTCAAAGAGTACATTTTTCAAGGGAAAGAGAAGAAAAACAATAATGAAAGCTTTAAAATTCAGATGCTTTGGGATTTTTAACCATTGTCCCATTTTACTATTTAGGTCAGGGGAGAGCTTTTATTTTGTCATCACCACATTTTGTAAGTGAAACAAATAACGATATGCCATGTCTTTGTGTCTTACCTCAGACGGCTGCCCTGGCATCATGCCACAGCAACTATGGGACCAGTGTAATTGTGGGAGTGCCTCCTTCCACCTCTACAATTGCTGTTGACCCGATGTTGCTTTTCACAGGACGTACCTGGAAAGGATCTGTTTTTGGAGGTATGATTGTGGGCTCCCACCCAAAAAAAGTATATTAATTCCATGTATGCAGGTTAAAATTTTGGATAGTTTCATGTCCACAAAAAAGGGATAATTTTGGACATGGCGGTGAGTTTCTGAGTGTGCTTTGGGATAGTTAATGCAGAAATGTACAAACTGTACCTCCAAACCCAGGAACAGCACACAACTGAATCCTGTTGTCAGCTGCCAATGACAAGAGTTCCATTGGCATACTTGATAGCTCCCCATTTCTCAGTACTAATTCAAGCTTCTCTTGGAGGTTCTTAGAGTTGGGGAGGAGGGTGGGGTGAGAAACAGTGAACTGCTGGATCCAGGAACAGGCTGTCCAGTTCAAGTGGGAGCCTGAACGGTCGCAGGGGAAGCAGTCTAAAGTCCAAGCCAAGCAAAGAGAATTCAGCACTTTGGACAGCTCCAAGACAGTCGCAAGAGAAGTTGTCCCTGCAGTGAGTTAGAGTCAGATGAAGCCTTATGACCAAAGCTGGACTGTAGTGGGCTCCACTTCCCGGGAGGAGCTGGCTGGCTAGTTATTTTGTATTATTCGGCTTATTCATGACTGGGGAGACAGAGGTAAAACAAGGAACTTATCCTGAGCCAGAGGAGGCCGACAGGCAGTAGTGTGATGGAGGACCATAGTCTTACCTGATGTCTGGCAGGTGAGTCATTGCTTCTTACCAAGAAGGGGAAGTGGCAATGAGGTCAGTATGGTTTAAATGCACTAGTGTACCCAAATCAATGCACTTACCGGCCTTTGCACTGCTCTGCCTTCCCTTCTGGTTTGTCCCTTCCCTTCCTGGTAAGCAGCAGCAACTCACCTACCAAGAGATTGGGTAAATGTATCTGTGCCACCATGCCATCTGCTACTGGCAGCATGGCTGGGGCCGCAACAGTCCTGGATAAGGGCTCTAGTGGCTCTTTCTCAAGGAAGCAGGAGTCCTTTGCAGTAAAACTTCAGGGAAATAGTTTCACAGTTTGTATTGCTCTTATTTCCATGTTGCATTTTGCCTGATATTTCCCTGTTTGCTGGTTTTCAGGGTGGAAGAGCAAAGACTCTGTCCCCAGACTGGTTTCTGATTTCCTGGGGAAGAAATTCATCTTGGATCCATTAATAACCCATACACTACCTTTTGAAAAAATCAATGAAGGATTTGAATTGCTCCGGGCAGGAAAGAGGTGATTCTTTTTTCTTCTTTCTTAGCTGTACTTTTAAATACCTTCTCCTTGACTATGGGGTACAGTTTGTAGGGCTACCTGCAGATTTCCAATCAGGCAAGACTAACTGGGGCGAATGGAAGCCTCCATGTCAGTTGCTGCCTCCATACAGGTGATGGGTTTGAGATGATGTCTGTAAGTTCCATAGCAGAACATCCAATTTGCATGTGTAGGTTCGGTTTACAATCTTTCAAAAAAGGATCAGGTGGCATAGCAGGAAAAAGCAGGAAAAAGCCCCCTGTCTTGGGCTCTGGAATAGCACTGTCACTAGTCAGAGAAAAGACTACTGGCCAAAATGATTATTTTTATTATTTATATACAGGCAACCCCCCCCCCCATTTACCTGGGGTTTGTGTTCCGAGACACTGTGCAAATCAGTGAAATTGCATATATTTGAAACACCATTGGAAAAGCCTGCAAACACCCCGTTTCTGACATTTTTGTGATGTTTTTGTGTCACTTCTGGGTTTGGCGCAATGCACATGTGCACAGTTGCACACATATTGAATGGGGGGTTGCCTGTATTGATATCGCTTACTTGACAAAATGGCTTCTAAGGGGTTTACAAACCAATGATAGAATATCGCTTTACACCTAATTAAAATGCACAATAAAATAAATGCATTAAAATGGTTTATCAATTAAGCAGCACTGAAATTATTAGATCCGGAGCTTCAGGTCTGGAGATCAGGAGGTTTGTCTAACGAGATGCATCTTCACGAGGCAGCAAAATGCCAGTACCTATGGGGTGTCTCGTATTTCAGCAGGCAGAGCGTTCCACAACACTGGTTCTACCAGTGAAGAAGCCTGCCTCTGTGTTACAACAAGATGATTATCATCAGGTCATGGCCAAACTAACCAGGTTCCGATGGATGGACAAACAGTCTCACCTGTGACAAGGCAGCTGCTTCTGCTTATGTGACACCTGGAAGTTCGGCTGTCATTGCTGTCACCACCACCTATCTGCTCCTGCGGCCACCTGCTATACCACTACCCTGTGCCCCATTGCATCCACTGCTGGCAAGAAGCACTGTCACCGCTGGTTCCAATTTCAGGCAAGATCTCACCCAAAATGGGCGCTGTCTTGCCTCAAATCGGTTCTGCTTCTCTGCCACTGGTGGAGGTGGTGGGGCAGGCGGGGAACCCATGGGTATGCTGCTTGGGGGGCTTTTGCTGCCTGAGGCATTGGCCTCGCACTACCTAATGGCTGAGCCCTTTCTGACTGCATGTGGACCACTACCATGTGCACAAGACAAACATCCTTGACTCTTCTCTCTCCCATGAGAAGAGTCCTGTTGGATCAGGTGAAAGGCTCATCAGCAGATTGTTCTCATAGTGACCAACCAGATGTATATGGGAAACTATATTGGCAAAACCTATTGCAGTTTCACAACTTTCTGACTAGTTGCAGGACCTTAGCCAGACCTAGCAGAGTACACACAGAATTCACGGAAGCAATTGGCGACTTGGCTGCAGACAGGATAGACGAAGCAGGAACCAGGAACTTGTAGTTAGGTCTTTATTATATGCAGTGGACTATTTACAGGAACAGAACACGGATCTTATGCTAGCTCTCCCTGACACGACACACAGCTTCTACACTGACACAGAACTCTGAACTCAACCACAAAACACACACATTCCAGTTAGTAGGCCATTAATTATCATTCCCTTGAGAGAGCTTGACCAATCAAGAGAGGCTTGACAACCATATGTCAGGAGTGCTCTGATGGTGTTTCCTGCTTGGCAGGGGGTTGGACTCGATGGCCCTTGTGGTCTCTTCCAACTCTATGATTCTATGATTCTATGAATCAGGGAGCCTCTGTTATCACCAGGTGGACTTACTCCTTCAGATTGCCTTCTGGCTGTCTGCCAAACCTTAATTGATTCTGTGTGAGTAGCTGCACATACAGTACACAGTTTCCCAACAGTAAGCAGTATTTGAAGGTATACGGCCACCAGCAGTGGAGGCAGAACATAGACATCATAGCTAGTAGTCACTGATATCCTGCAAAGGCAGGTTGGGAAAGTACAGGAGACAGTAAGATTCTAGCAGCTCTCTTTGAGTACCTGGGAAACAAGGCTTATCAGAATCATAAATATATATTGTTTTTTATGTTTCAGCATCCGCACTGTCTTGACATTTTAATATCTTGGGGTGAGAAGAAGGATGACAGAGTGAACAATAGAGGAAGCTACTACTCCCAATGTCTATAATCAATATGAGTGCTAAGTTTGTTTATGTTTTCATTTTCTTCTCTTCTGTCCTCATGTTTGCTTAATGGACCAAATCTGAAGAGGTTTGCTTTCTCTCTAGCTAAGGAGTTGAAAACATGTACATGCTTGAGAGCTTAGTTGACCAGGTGATGGCCAAAGGTAATCTAATACCTTCTTTTGGTAAGGTATTTTCTGCACAGTAGCCTCTCTGTACTTCCAAATAAATGAAAACTACTGCAAACACAGTTCTCAAGTTATCAGGTGTTAAGGAGCTTGACATAACATTGAGTTTCTTACTGCTTTCAAAAAAAACATAATTATGACTTTCATTTCCAGCCAGAGAATGACATGTTATATTGGACTAACTTATATTAAAAATACATCATTTTATCCATTTGGCATTTGAGTAAGATTTCATGTAAACTCTCTTTCTGATCTAGAAATGGCTTATAGGTGAAGAATTCAGATGCATGTGTAGAATTTCTCCATGTACAAAAGCTTTCCTTTGAGCACTATTTGTGCATGCAAATGGATGCATGTGCAATTTAGTTCTCCATTGATAATATGCATTTTACATGAATGGGACCTCACCAGAAGAGCTCAATGTATGCATCTGAGTACTGGGAATGGCCATCTGGATCAGAGCAATTGTTGCATCTATTTCTATAAAGCACCT
Organism: Podarcis bocagei; assembly: GCF_964188305.1. NCBI lineage: Eukaryota > Metazoa > Chordata > Lepidosauria > Squamata > Lacertidae > Podarcis > Podarcis bocagei. The sequence continues at coordinate 59,485,051 of NC_138134.1, forward strand.
TCCATCACTCGGAGCTGTATACAAAGTGCCTTAATTTAGCAGTATCTACATTAATTATACAAATTGTTTCAAGGGCACAGTAAAGTCTAGCTAAAGTTTTTTAATTGCCAGTAAAAAAAAGTGCTACTATAAATCACATTACAATAGATTATACTTACGGTAAAATAACTATATTTCTGTTTCCAAAGGCAAAGCCGGTACTAGATAATCTTTTAAGTGACTTGTTATATATACAGAGAGATGGGTTAGGCACCAGATTAAGTCATGAGACACACAGGTTCTGATAATGGGAGGAATTCAACCTTGTGCTATTATGATTGTTCTGTCAGTGGAAGCACTTCTTGCTTGCCAAATGGAATAACCTCCCTCTCTCACCCCCACCCTGCACTTTTCTAGGGGTTTATCCTGATGCTCCAGAGTGAATTTTGAGAAGGTGCGGAGGGCGCAGGGGAGGGTAAATTGCCTTGGTTTCCGCTAGCATGTTCGTTTAGTTGAATCCAGACCAAAGTTCTTGCTAATTCCCATCTCAACATGTGATAAAGTCTACGAAAGAAAGACGTGGCCTAATAGCAGGTTATCATTTCTGAAACTTTTGTTGCTATCAGCTGTAAGGACTTTGCTTCCAGTATATTGAAAGGGGGCCTCCTTATGCATTGGCTTAGCTGCCGAGAACTTATGGAATGTTTATGAAAATGTCGGGTGGCCACGTCCCCAGTCACCCCTGCCATCTGTATGTTGACCCTAAGTTTGCCAAGAGATGATTTAAGATTGTAGTAACAGTTTGTATTAGAACCCATGCAAACTTAGGTGTAGCCTGATTTTGCCTTACTTGTTTTCCTTTCTACCATTGCCTCTGCTCTTTGATGTGTCTTTTTCCCCCCTTGGCGTGTATATGTAATCAATAAAACAACTTTCCTGTATTCAGCTGGCGTGAATCTGTGAGTTCTGCAATCCTTTCTAACCTGAAAGGAGTAGATAAAAGGGAGCAACCTGCGGCCCTCCGAATGTTGCTGGACGACAACTTCCATCACTCGCTGGTCATTAGTCACATTGGCTAGGGCTGAGGGGCTGGATTCCAACATCTGGAGGGACACAGGTTAGCTCCTTTCGCTTGCCTGAAGTTTTTTCCATGGTAGCTTGACCAGAAATCATGCTGGGGGGAGCATGTACACCGACAGTACTGTCAGCTCTCCAAAAGTAGATCCAATGCAAAGAATGTTGGATCCAATGAACACATCTGTGTTCAGCTTCCTACTCAACCATGAAGCTCCATGGGGTGGGCGTGGGGTGGCCCTATCATCTACCGTATTTTCCGCTCCATAGGATGCACTTTTTTCCTCATAAAAAGTAAGGGGAAATGTCTGTGCGTCTTATGGAGTGAATGCGTGGTCCCTGGAGCCGAATTGCCCAGGGGCAAAAAGCAGACCGTACTTTTTTTTTTTTAAGAAAAAGGGAAGGGGGTGTTGAAACAAAGCCGCTGAGCAGCTGATCAGCAAGTGATTGGGAGGGGAGATAAGGGACTCTAGCGATAAAGGAGGCTGCCTGGGAGGGGGGAGGTAAAGACAATGAACTTGCAAGGAGAGGAGACAGGAAGATTAAAGCAATGAGGAGAGAAATTAGAAGAAAAGGAGGAGCAAAAAACTGCTCCAGCTAAGGAAAAGACACTATGGCAAGCAAGAGGGAAGGGGGTGTTGAAAGAAAGCCGCTGAGCAGCTGATCGGCAAGGGATCGGGAGGGACATAAGGGACGCTAGCAATAAAGGAGGCTGCCTAGGAGGGGGGAGGTAAAAGCACATGGATCCTCAGGATTTTTGCACTGGGCCGCCCCAAATTCACCATCAGATCACATAGCATGTCCATGGCTACAGCTTGCACCCAAAAACACACATGCACCCCCTGTTTAGTTCAGAATATTTTATTTTTTCCCACCTCTAAAAACTAGGTGCGTCTTATGGAGTAGCTATCATCTATCTATCTAATCATTTTACAGAGTCAACTCTAATTACAATCCTGTTATCTGTGGAGCTCCGAAGCCTGCTTGCTAAGCCGTCGCCATCTTGGAGCCTCTCCCACAGAGTCAAAATACATGCTACATTATTTGTGGTTTTACTACAGTGTGCCTACTTTGAAGGCAAAGCAGCTGCAGGGCAACCTCCAATCCAGAACATGTTCCTAATCCAGTTTGGGACCCCACCACAGTTTTCTGCTGAAAATCATTCTCCTCCGAGATACTGTTAGCTCTGATATTTACTGTACTTCCAGCAGAAACTCTGGAGGCAAATGGCTGTGGCTGGGTTGGTCAGCAGGGAATTGTGGACTGAACCTTTCAAAATACCTCTTAAGATGTTGTAACTGTCATGCCCCCGCTGGAGGAATCCTCTTTGCAGGTGGATCTGCTGCTGCCCAAAGCAGATGCTACAGGGGAGCAGGTTATGTCAATGAACAATGAGATGGAGCAGGAGGATCTGGGACCTTCGGAGGTGACTGCATCCCCAACCCCCTCCACAAGATACAGGGGTCCCAGGAACAGTATCAGAGGTAGAGGATGAGCTGTCACTGAGTCCAAGGAAGCTGTAGCATCTAAAGTTCAGCTGTAAGACACTGGAGTGCCTGCCTGAAGAACAAGGGCTCATCTGGAGCAAGGGGCTCCTTGTAAAGAAGCTACACCTCATGAGTAGACCAAAATTCTGAGGCACTCCAGATGGTCTGCAGCAGTGTATTTTGGACACTGAAAACTCATGGTTTAAACTCTCAAGTTTCTGGCAGAAATGCCACAACAACATCCTTCTTGATGTGCCACCTGTCTGGTTACTACATCTGAGCTTTGAGTTGTTGTTGTTGTTTGGACCTTGCCTCGTTTGTTTTGACTTTGCAATTGCCCCTGTGAGTGGACTTGGGATTCCTACATTTGCTTTCATCTGAAGCAAAACAGTGACCAAGTTTTGCATGATGATTCCTGATATCAAGGAACAGGCTTTTGCAAATAACAACAACAACAACAACAACAACAACAACAACAACAACAACAATAATAAATATTTGTACCCCGTCCATCTGACTGGGTTGCCCCAGCCACTTTGGGAGGTTTCCAAGATTTATAAAAACATAATAAAACATTACAAGATGATGAAACTTTTTTCTTTTCTTTTTGACTCTCAGGATTCCTAAGCATTGGTGGGTACAAAACTACTACCATGTGGTATTGATTGATTAGGGCGTGACCTGCTAATTGGTTTACGATCCAACTTAGCTCTTTACAGCGGTCCGGCGCGCTTCCCATCAGCTGCGCATTCTGCTCCGTTCAGTCACGCCTAGCAGAGTAAAACACAGCGGCAAAGCTGTCACTTAGCTTCAGACAAATACACAGAGTACCAGATTGTCCATTTACAGATGTTTATTGCGCCATTTCTCAGAAAACTCCAGGACTTCTCGCAGCCATGACAAACTGCGTCCTTCTCTCTCAAAGACCGAGAGGAACAGACAGAGAAAAACTCCTCCCAACTTCCAAAGCTGACGTCAGAATGTTGAGGCATCATGGGAACAACTTAACCTCTTAAGTTCCGACTCCCACATACCAGTCTATCTATCAGTGGCAAAGCTAAATATCCACTGACTAAATGCCAGGCTTAATCATTGATTTTACTTGAATGTCAATATGCTTTAGAAATCAGTCAAGGGCAACGGGTTTAATATTTGCCTGAAATTTAAGGCTTTATTAGGTATTCAGGGTGACGGTGCAAAATGTGTTTAGCAAACCTTTCCTCTCATTATAAAGCAAATATCTCTGCTAGGGCTCTCTGCAGGGGCAGAATATTTCAGAAGACATGCAGCAGAGGCAGATTTAGGGCATCAAGATGGTTCTGCTGCCTTGGACGTTGAGCCTAGTGGGTGTTTCAGGGTGTCTCATCTATAATGTAGTCAACTGAGTAGAACAGAAGGCAAAGGGGGGGATGCTGGCCTCACACTGGGCATCAATGAAATTTTAAAGACCAAAGTCCGCCCCTGGAATGCTATGTGGGGTAAAACACAAGCAAAACACTGTTATAAACTATGTCAGTCAGGAGACCTATCCACATATGGTAGGAATGCAGATTTGCTGCAGAGTGTTGGAATTCTGTGTTTGCAGAAATTATCAGCTATTGCTGGATGAGCACCCAGTTCTAGCATTACTAAATATTGGGCAACCTGGCGACTTTCAGTTGCTTCATTGGAAACTGGTAGCCCTCAGCAGCCTGAATGGAAGTAGAAAGCTACTGGAAGATGAAGGGCTTTTCGTTGAAAGGATGGCTTGATAAGATATGGGTTATAGCCTCCTTGGAGCACTGGGTGTGTCAAAACAGAGACATTAAAGGTAATAAATTTAAAGCAAATTTTCATGGAGGATAAGGCTCTTATTTCCTTGAGTGCAATCTAAATATACAGTGTATTGTACCGCAGCTGAGGACTCTTAACCTACTTCCTTCAAAGTTGTGAAATTGCAGGTGGAATCAAACTGAACGTAGAGGAGTGGCCACATCTCTTGGCATGGAACTAGGGAATGATTAAGTTTATTTGAAAGATAAGCCAAATAGTTGCAGCAGATCCTTTGTACTTCTAGGAGAACAGACTAGAAGTTCTGAAACAACACAGAGGAAGCAGATACGGTAGATTACAAAGCTCAACATCATGAGCACTGCAGGGAAAGTAAGTAGATGATTTCTTTTAAAGTTGCTTTTTCAGCACCAAGATGCATAAATACAAAAAATAAAAATAGGCTAATTGTAAGCCACCCTGAGGAATTTGGCTATAGGTAGGGCTTTTTTTCAGCTGGAACTCACCAGAACTCAATTCCGGCACCTCTCAGATGGGTGCCATTGCCATTATAAGAGAACAAAGGAGGCATTCGTGGTGAGTTCTGGCACCTCTTTTTCCAGAAAGCACTGGTATTGGGGCACATATTAAATATTAAACATATTATATTAAATATTACAAAATAGGCTTATTTTACTATAAGCAGGAGCAATACATTCCTTGGGGTTCATCCAAGAAGTTCTTGGAAGTTTCATCTTAGGGGTTCCTGAAAGTTTCTTCTATTTTCCTCCTCCTGGAACGCCATCATTAATACCAAACCAGTGCATTTTAAACATGCTTTCAACTTGGGAGGGAGAAACATCCAGCAAGCTGAAAACTAGCTCAGTGGTCATCAGGGCTTCACTCCTAAATAACTTAACCAGGGAGTAAGCCCTAGTGAAGATTGTAAAAAGATGTCTAATTGAAAGCCACCCTGAGGAATTTGGCTATAGGCAGGGGTTTTTTTCCAGCTGAAACTCACCAGAACTCAATTCCGGCACTTCTCAGATGGGTGCCATTGCCATTATAAGAGAACAAAGGAGGGATTCATGGTGAGTTTTGGCACCTCTTTTTCCAGAAAAATAGCACTGGCATATTAAATAGTAAACATGCACAGGATTGCAATGTTAGCTGCTTGGAAAAATAGTATATGATCTTCTGCTATTTCACAGGACATTGAAATCAGAGCTGTCACTGTAAACTGTTTTGAGGTTTTGTAGAATCAAATGGTATATACATTTTATTGGGGGTGGGGGTTGTCCAGGATAGGATTGCACAGTTACATACAGAAATACTGTTATGATATTCTATTATCTCAGGTCATTAAGTGCAAAGCTGCCGTTGTCTGGGAAGTCAATAAACCATTTAGTATTGTGGAAGTAGAAGTTGCCCCACCTAAGGCACATGAAGTGCGGATTAAGGTAAGAGAGACAAACCCAAAATGGCATTTCTGCAGATTGTTAGTATCTGCACTAGGGATGGAAAAATTTGATACAGTTTGCACTTAAAGATAAATCTACCTAATTTATGCTTTCAAAAACAATATGAGAATGGGGAAGGGCTGCAGCTCATGGAGGAGCAGCTGTTTTGCTTGCAAAAGGTCTGAGGATGAATCCCTGGTATCTCCAGGCAGGTGTGGGAGAGTCCCTAGTCTGACTCTCTGGAGAGCTGCTTTCAGTCAGTGTGGAAAATGCTGAGCTAGATGGACTCAGTATAATTAACAACAACAACAACAACAACAACAACAACAACAACAACAACAACAACTTGTACCCCACCCATCTGACTGGGTTGCCCAGCCCCTCTGGGTGGCTTCCAACAGAATATTAAAATCACAACAGAATATTAAAATCAGAATATTAACAAAGGTCAACACTAACACTTTGAATTGTGCTTAGAAACACATGGGGAGTCATTGTAGATCTTTATAGCAAACGTGTTTATATTAGGAGAAATTTGCACTGAAATCCTGATGAATTTTCAGCAAAAACCTGCAAACTGATGTGGAAATGTGGGGGGGGGGGTTCTGAACCCCTGCAAGTTGCTGCAGGAGAGGGATTGTGAGCAATATCATGAGAGGGGTGTTTCTAGGACCAAGGTGAAACTCAAAAGCTCCCTGGTTATATTTGCTATTGGATGATGGGTGTCAATTAAAGACTTCCTTTTTCAAAAAACACACAAAAAAACCTGTTAAGTGGAGATCTTTAACCAGTCTGAATTAGATGTGAAATTGTTTCACACATGAAATTATTTTTAATTGCTTTTAAATTTTTGTGCATGTTGATGTGTTTGTAATTGTTTCTATTATTTAAGTTTTTACTGCGATATCATTTTGAGATATCTTATGGGAAGCAATTAATGAACTAAAATTTTAAAATAATATAAAATAAAAAACTTTCTTCTTTAAACCAGATTTTGGCGTCTGGAATCTGTCGCTCCGATGACCATGTACTAAGTGGGGCATTGCAGGTAAAATTCCCCATTATTCTTGGTCACGAGGCAGCTGGTGTTGTAGAGAGCGTTGGGGAAGGAGTTACCTGTGTGAAACCAGGTAAGGTAAAGCACAGTGCAACCAGAAAATATCAACTCACAGCATTGGTCAACAAGAGTCAAACGAAACTAGGAGAGCCAACCAACTGGTGGAAGAATGACCGAGAAAGTGTTTTCTTTGGGGAAGGGCGGTCAGCTCTGGGCCAATGACTAGATTTTTAATGTAAATGCCAGAATTTGGAATCAATTGCTAGACATTTCTAGAATCAATTGCTAGACAGCAACATTATTTTTTTGCTTAACTGCTGATATTACTACTACTACTAATATCACTTGCCAGGATGGGTCACAAATAGTTAAACCTGCAATATTAATCTAAAACAAATTGCAGTCAAGAGAATAGGGTAGTCCCTATTTTCAGGTGCCAAAGACCAGGACTGCTATACTGCCAACACACCAAAATGTTGATGAAAGAGGAACTACCAAAAGGGCCCCTTCTACTGATTTGAATGTCCAAGAGCAGGCACCCCCAAACACAGCCCTCCAGATGTTTTGGGATATCTTATGGGAAGCAATCTCATTGAGATGATGGGAGTTTGAGATATCTTATGGGAAGCAATTAATGAACTATCTCAAACAACACCAGCTGCCTCGTGACCAAGAATAATGGGGAATTTTACCTGCAATGCCCCACTTAGTACATGGTCATCGGAGCGACAGATTCCAGACGCCAAAATCTGGTTTAAAGGAGAAAGTTTTTTATTTTATATTATTTTAAAAATTTAGTTCATTAATTGCTTCCCATAAGATATCTCAAACTCCCATCATCCCTAGCTAACAGGACCAATGGTCAGGGATGATGGAAATTGTAGTCCCAGAACATCTGGAGGTCTGGGTTTGGGGATGCCTGCCCAAGAGGGTCTGTAGGGGAAGAGACAATATTTCAGCTATTGGGTGATAAATTTGTTTAGGGAATTAAACACTAAGATCAGCAGCTTGAATTGGGCCAGGAAACAAAGTGGCAACCAGTGGGCATGCACATACGGGGCAGCCTACACATGCACATTAAAGAACCCGCTTCTTGAATTCAACCTGTGCTCCCCACTTCGCAGCTAGCTGCACAAGAGTCTGCAACATTCATGACATACCCTCCAACATTGCTCAGATGAAAATAGGGACATTTCTCACTTCCCCCCTCCAACTGACCCTCGTGAACCCCCCTCCCTAATTTTGTACTGTCCCCCACCCCCCAAAAAGCATTTCCTATCAGAGGAAGGGTAAGTGCCATCAGCACTGCACCAATGAGACACTGTACACATGCCCTCCACCATCTTGAGAAAACCCTTAATCCTGATCGGATTTGATTCTTTGGTGGATTTACAAAAAGAAAAACACACTGCAATACATAAATTTTAGAAAGGGGCAAGATTAGAAACAGACACACAAAGCATTAAAAAAAAGAAAATCAAGATTCCTTGCACTCCACTTTGGTTGGCTGTCTTGGCTCAGCTCAGCTGTCCCATCACACTGGCCACTGGCCATGCTTGCTACGGTTGATGGGAGTTGTAGTCCAGCAACATCTGAATGACTGAAGGTTCCCCAAGCCTGTGGTATGTACTAGCTTTTCCGAATATTTTAAGCAGGCTAATGATGGTATTTTCATCATTCCCAGGAGACAAAGTCATCCCACTCTTTGCCCCACAGTGTGGAGAATGCAGTGCATGCAAACATCCCAGAGGCAATCTGTGCAAACTCTGCGAGTGAGTTGAAGTTGTTATTTGAAACAGTATTAGAAACACCAGCAGTGCATATGTTGGATTAAAAAAAACACACAACCCAAAGCACGATTTTCCTTTCTTCATCTTTTAGCCTTGGTGTCCCTACTGGATTAATGCACGATGGCACCAGCAGGTTCACTTACAAAGGCCAACAGATCTACAGCTTTGCCAGAACTAGCACCTTCGCAGAATACACCGTGGTGCATGAGTCTGCAGTGGTCAAAATTGATGCTGCAGCTCCTGCAGAAAAAGTGTGTCTGATTGGCTGTGGGTTTTCTACTGGCTATGGTGCTGCCATCAACAGTGCAAAGGTACGGATTAAAACATTGGTAATGCTTATATTCAGTGTGGGGAATTTGTGGTAGATCTAGACAGAAAGAGGAGGACAGGTGGGCTCTGGGGCTCTGGCACAGAACCAGGTGAAAGCACATTCAATACAGTAAATGAATCAAAACAATAAAAAATAGCAAAGCCACCAAATACCCACCAATCCACTGGATGTACACTCGTGACCTGCACTCATGTTCTTGCTACAGACGTAGTTCTCCAGCATCCCACCTCTCTCTTGGATGCTTTGAACATCAAGGAGCAATCCCATCCGCAACCAATTGCCCAGGGGAACACCCTTGCCATCATATACCGAAAGAGAGAGACAAGTAGTGCAGGGGTTTGGATTAGATGGTCTTCCAACTCTACAATTCTATGGCTCTATTATTTCAGGTGGAGCCTGGTTCAACCTGTGCCGTTTTTGGTCTGGGAGGAGTTGGCCTCTCAACTGTCATGGGCTGCAAAGCAGCTGGAGCTTCCCGAATCATTGGGGTTGACATCAACAAGGATAAATTTCCCAAGGCTAAAGAGATGGGAGCTACAGAGTGTGTCAACCCTCTGGATTTCAAGAAGCCCATCAATGAAGTGTTGTATGGCTTGACAGACGGTGAAGGTGTTGACTATTCATTCGAAGTGATTGGGCGCACAGACACCATGGTACATGCATGATGACAGGATTTTACTGTCCTATTTTGAAAAGGGAAGCTGGAATTTCCTGCATTCCTGTTCTTCAGTGGTTCCTATTTTTCACTGGGTTATGATCCGATAATCTGTTGCAGCAAGGGCCTTGGGTTCTGAGACAGTAGAACGTGTCAGAGTTTTAAACATCCTCCACCCATTGATCAGGTAACTTATGGAATAATGTGGGATGGGACTCAGGCATGAGGGGCTCATGGAGGGGTGAGAATGATCCTTTTGGGTGACTCTTCTCTCCCACATAAGCCCACCCCCCAGCATCCCTTCCCACATTCTTCAGAAGGCCCTCACCATCCAAAAAGACTTTTCAGGATGTGCATGTAGGGACGTGGGTGGCGCTGTGGGTTAAACCACAGAGCCTTGAAATTGCCAGTCAGAAGGTCAGCGGTTCAAATCCCCGCAACGGGGTGACCTCCCGTTGCTCGGTCCCTTCTCCTGCCAACCTAGCAGTTCGAAAGCACGTCAAAGTGCAGGTAGATAAATAGGTACGGCTCTGGCGGGAAGGTAAACGGCGTTTCCGTGCGCTGCTCTGGCTCGCCAGAAGCGGCTTATTCATGCTGGCCACATGACCTGGAAGCTGTACGCCGGCTCCCTCGGCTAATAAAGCGAGACGAGCGCCGCAACCCCAGAGTCGGTCACAACTGAACATAACGGTCAGGGATCCCTTTACCTTTACCTTTATGTAGCTGGACATGGGAGGAAGAAAAGATAGGGATGTTTTCTTCCATTGCTATAAATATGCTTTCAACAGTAAAATCTTTGAGAGGTCTGACTGCGTCATGGGAGGTGATCATGGATGGTATTTCTCCTTGGCTTGATTCAAGAGTCATGCCTTTGGATTTCCCCCAGACTGCTGCCTTGGCTTCCTGCCACATGAATTATGGGACCAGCGTGGTTGTCGGAGTGCCCCCTTCAGCTTCTGAAATTACCTTCTCTCCAGCACTTATCTTCACGGGGCGCACTTGGAAAGGATCTATATTTGGAGGTATGGGCCTACTAGCTTTCTATCAAAAGGGCACATTTCAAATTCTGAGAGAGTGTTGAGGCCGCCAGTCACAAAATAGCTTGGGGTGGCAGCGGGTTGTGCCCTAAAACGTCTGCCATGGGGAGCATGGCATAACACAAAATTAGAGAAAAACCTTGATTTGTTCATTATTTCCCCACCCCCAGCAATGCAATTTAGATTTTTTAAAAAATCATGCTCTTACCATGTGAAAATACATTTAAGATCTCATGCAGTTTGGCTCTCTGTAGGCTTTCCACGCAAGCTCTTGCCCCATAATTACTATGTTAGTATCTCCTCTATCTCCCTCCCACCCACAGATCTGTCATAGCATCAAGGTCAATCTCATTGCATAACCCAAGTTCAATAAGGTTTCAGGCTATAAATTTGTAGGACTGCCAGACCTTTAACCAACGTTTTGCTCCTTTTTTATGGCATTATAATTAGAGTACCATGTCTTAACTGTGCACTTACTGTTTTCAGGTTGGAAAAGCAAAGAAGCTGTCCCCAAGCTGGTTTCAGATTTCATGGGGGGGAAGTTTGCTCTGGATCCACTAATTACCCACACTTTGCCTTTTGATAAAATCAATGAGGGCTTTGAACTGCTGCGTTCAGGAAAAAGGTAAGACCTTTCCCCACCCCCACCCCTCAATATTGTAGTGGAAAAGGCAAGGTGCCGTTCTGAGAGTCATAGCCATAGTCATGATAGGATTACACAATCTTCCTCTGGAGTGACTCAAGCTAGGAGGTTGCTTGCATTGCAGACTAAAAATGGATGTATTGGACTTCCAACACAATGTTGCATTGCAGAGTTTTCTGTACAATGTGTGTGTGTGGGGGGGGAATTGGATCCAGTTCCCCTGACTGAAGTGGCCTGCTGACCTGTCAATTACATGACATCACTATATTGGGTGACCAGGTTTTCCTTTGTAGCGTGAGCTGGGCTTGCGTACACATCCCCTAACCCCTCTCCAGTTTAACTCAAGACTCGTTCACTCCAACACCCCCCCCAAGACCTAGATTTAAAATGAAGTCTACGCTTTATTCATCTACCCAAAAAAATGTGGCCAAAAAACCCCCAAAACAGAGATTAGCTTGATCATGGTTAGATTCTAGTACTGAAAGTTGCATGAGCTATTTACGTATAAAGAAACAGAAGACAAAATGGGGAAACGGACACCTCAAAGAATGAAAATGAATAACTAAATGGGACAATGAAACCCATGTAGAAACAACACAATGTACATCCATGCAAATATGGATGTTCACAAGCAAGACTTGCACCACAACTGTGGCCGATCCACATCTCAATAGGCTGAGCAACAATTGATTTATAAACTGAAATTGATACTGTTTTGGATGGGGCAATGAAATTACACCCACAAACTGTTTACCTTGATGCTTCTGTTAGGGACAAATATGCATTTATTTCAGCTTCCTGTGATGGCATAAATGAATAGGATCGACTTGTCGTGTTTTTTCTTGTGCAATTCTTTTTCTCGGAAACACTTTTATAAGCTTATCACCTGGCTTCGTATTTCCTCTTTTTCACACCCTTTTCTTCTCTTTTTCTTTTATCACTTTATTCCTTTATAAATGAAATCCTTCTAATAAAATGTTAACTATAAAAAAGGTTTCCTATTTCTGTACAGGTTCAGACTTCCCTCTCCACCCCCCACTCTGAAAATTACTCACTGTGTATGCTATCTACTCTTCCTTTTTCTGCTCCTCTGACTGTAAGTTGTGGTAGTTGTGTTAATATTGAATTTGAAAATGTTGTAATCCACCTGGAACGCGATGGCAGAAGGTGGGTAATAAACAGATGAATGGATGGTGCTTAAAAGATCACCTTCCCTTAATATCAACCAGATCAAGCCTTTCATTAGAAATTTGTGGGAAGATCTTAAACCTACTGAAATATTAGCCTATTAACATTAAAAATCTACCAGATATTATCACCCTTCCATTTAAAACTGTTTTTTAATGTTTCAGTATTCGCACTGTCCTGGTATTTTAAAGTCCATGGTGAGGAGGAAGAATACAAGACAATGACCTTTGCAAGCTCAGATTGCCACATTGCCTAGTAGGACATATGTGAAAATGACTGGACTCTGCAATGTCATCACGTTTTTCCTCCAAATGCAACAGAAGAAAATTACCATAAACACAATCTTAGGTTGTGATTCAAACTATCAATATCCTGTTTATTGAAGCAACAACACAAATAATTTTTATCATGTATTTCAAAGGTGAGAGGTTGGGTAGTTTAGGCAGCTGTCTTATGTATATTTGGGAGCAAGTCACACTCAACCCAGTGGAAATAAAAAAATTCCTCCCAGTAGCACCTTAAAGACCAACTAAGTTAGTTCTTGGTATGAGCTTTCGTGTGCATGCACACTGAACCCAGTGGAGTATACATACTGTAAATCAGTAGCTTGAAATCTCTCTGCAGAGATTCCTAAGAATTGGTGGGTACAAAACTACTAGTCTATCTATCAGTGGCAAAGCTAAATAGCCACTGGCTAAATGCCCGGCTTAATCATGTTGATATTTTCACCCCTCCCACTGACAGAAACTCCTGATCTAAAGTTTTGAGAAAGGAGGGGGCGGAAACTGCTATTCTCTTCTACTGCTCCTGACTGATTGCCTGACTCTGTGTGTGGAGAGAGTACTATCTATGTAGTGACTAGATGGCTGAATGGGAGATGTAATACTCATGAAAGCCAGTAGTTTGTTAGTTTTTAGTAGCTATTAGAAATAAAAGGTGTTATGCTTCACAGCTAGCTTCCGCGTTATTTATACTCTGCATGAGTCTGGTGCTCACAATGCACAGTTGTGGGTCCAGTGCACTGGGACCTGCTTTCCAGGATTGGAAGGTCTCTGGAAGTGCTCCAGTCGCCTAGCCCAGTCGGGGCAGAACCAGTTATTGAGCCCAGTCACTGACATCGGTTGAAAGGCATACTGACAAATCATTGATTTCACTTGAATGTCAATATGCTTTAGAAATCAATCAAGGGCAATGGGTTTAATATTTGCCTGAAATATAAGGCTTTATTAGGTATTCAGGGTGATGGTGCAAAATGTGTTTAGCAAAGCTTTCCACTCATTATAAAGCAAATATCTCTGCTAGGGCTCTCTGCAGGGGCAGAATATTTCAGAAGACACCCAGCAGAGGCAGATTTAGGGCATCGTGATTTAAGGCGTGTACTCCGAAACAGGGCCCTGTCCCGGTCACCACTACTGAGTCGTACATCTGATTCACACTCCGGATACTCCTTTTTGGCCCCATTTGATCCTTTATTCTTTACTCTTTATTCTGATTTTATACAATATGGACTCTTTTTGACTGCTATTGAGACTTGTATAAAACAATTGTTGTGCACTGGTATTTCATGTACCTTTGTACTATATCACTGTGTATTTGAAACTCATTATTTCTGTACTTAAACGTTGTATCCAAACTTACCATTACTTTAAAACTATCGTACTTACACGGTGTGTTTAATTTACTACTAGCTTCAAACTGTTATTCTTAGCAGAATATACACGTTTTTCTTTTCAACTCTTGAGTAGGTATTATTCCTTATATTGAAACTTTTGGCCAGAGTTCTTGATATATCCTTTTCAGTGCAGTTTCAACAAGAACTCCAATTTCTTTAACGATTACTATAGTTTAGCAAGTTCGGCATAGTTTACCATTTTAACCTGCCAATCATTTATACTTGGTATGATTTCCGTTTTCCAGTTTTGTGCCAACATAATTCTTGCAGCTGTGGTGGCATAAAGAAATATGGTCTTGTCTTCTTTTTTAATTTCTTTACCTATCATTCCTAGCAGGAAGGCTTCGGGTCTTTTGGGGAAAGTGTATTTAAATATTTTTTTAATCTCGTTGTAGATTAATTCCCAGAATCCCTTCACTTTATTACATGACCACCACATGTGATAGAAATCGCCTTCCGCTTCACCACATTTCCAGCATCTCTTATTCTTTAACCTATACATTTTTGTGAGTTTCACCGGTGTGTGGTACCACCTATATATCATTTTCCAGATATTTTCCCTCAGTGTCATACACGCCGTGAACTTTATACTACTATTCCACAATTCCTCCCACCGTTCAAAGTCAATATTGTGGCCAATGTCTATAGCCCATTTGATCATTGCCTCCTTCACCTCCTCGTCCTTTGTGTGCCATTCTAGCAATATGTCATATATCCTGGAGAGTGTTTTGTTTTTACCTTCCACTACCTCCACATGAAATTTAGATTTTTGATCTTCAAACCCCGTTTTCCTTTTGTCCTGTTTTAGAAGCTCATTCACCTGGTGATATTGCAACCAGCCACTACATAGATTTTTAGTCTCCTCGTACGGTCTAAGTTTAATTCCTTGCTCTGTTTTATTTGTCAGTTCTTCATAGGTGGCATTCTTTTCTTCCATATTGGTCTTCCTAATCCTTATCACCTCTATTGGTGAGATCCACCAGGGAGTTTTCCTTTCCAGGAGATTTTTGTTTCTCTCCCATACCTGATAGATTGGTCCCCTAAAAATATGGTTTAAAAAGCCCCTGTGAACCTTCACCTTTTCGTACCACAGGTACGAATGCCATCCGTACCTGTTATCAAAGCCCTCCAAATCTAACATATCTCTATTTTCCAGTCTTATCCAATCTTTTAACCATAGTAGTGACGCCGCCTCATAGTATATGCTCAAATCCGGTAGGGAAAAACCTCCTCTTTCCTTTTTATCTGCCATTATTTTCATTTTTATCCGCGGTCTTTTTCCCTGCCAGATATATCTCGCCAGTGCTCTCTGCCATTCCTTACATTGTTTTAGACCTTTAAGAACAGGTATAGTTTGAAATAAAAACAACATTCTGGGCAAAACATTCATTTTAACTACCGCTATCCTCCCCAAAAAGGACAGTTTCATCCTCCTCCAAATTTCCAGATCTTTCTTTATGTTCTTCCATGTGGCCTCGTAATTATCTTTATACAGATTCAAGTTTTTTGTCATAATCCACACTCCTAGGTATTTTATTTTCTTAGCTATCATAATTCCTGCCCTTTGTTCTAAATCTATCAAATCTTCCTTAGTTAGGTTTTTAAACAACATTTTAGTTTTATTTTTGTTTACCTTAAGTCCTGACACCGCACCAAACTCTTCAAATTTTTGTAAGGCTTCTTTTACACTGTTTTTTGGGTCTTCTAGAGTTAGTACGATGTCGTCCGTGAAAGCTTTGATTTTATTTTCTCTCTTTCCCACCTTAATTCCTTTAACCTCTATTGCTTCTCTCAATCTTTTATTGAGTATTTCTAATACTGTTATAAACAGTAGCGGAGACAGGGGACAGCCTTGTCTAGTCCCTTTATATATATTGAAAGACTCTGTTGTAGTATTGTTTATTACCAGTTTTGCCTTTTGTTCGTGGTAGATTGTTTCTATACCTCTTCTAAATTTTTCTCCCATTCCCATAAATTCCAAGCTTTTCTTCAGGAAGCTCCACGAAATATTGTCGAATGCCTTTTCGGCATCTATAAATACCAAAGCCGCCTGTTTATCTATCTTAGTATCCAAATAGTCAATGATATTGATCACATTTCTTGCGTTATCCCTTAATTGTCTCCCTGGGAGGAAGCCCGTTTGTTCCTTATTAATTCTATTATTTAAAACTTTTTTTAATCTTTCTGCCAATATGTCCGCGAACAATTTATAATCATTGTTTAATAGTGAGATTGGCCTATAATTTTTCACTTCCAAAGCATCAACATCTTTTTTAGGGATCAGTGTAATGAATGCTTCCTTCCAGGTATTCGGGATCCTTCCCTCTTTTATTATATTATTCATTACTTCACATAACATTGGTGATACTTGATCACTTAATACTTTATAATATTTAGCCGGGAAGCCATCTGGCCCCGGCGCTTTCCCAGGCTTCATCTTTTTTATAGCCTCCTTTATCTCCTCTTGTGTTATCATTTGATCCAACAACTCTTTTTCTTCTTTTGAGATCTGTTGCAGATGGTGGTCTTGTAGAAAGCTATTTATTTCAAGGTCTGTTTCCTTTCCTCTTTTATATAAATCCTTATAGTACTTTTGAAATATCTTTTTAATTTCTTTTGGTTCTTCTACCATCCTTTCTCCTTCCCTTATCTTACATATCACGTTTTGTATTCTTCTTTCTCTTATTTGCCATGCCAAGTATTTCCCTATCTTATATGCCGATTCAAAAAAATTTTGTTTCATCATTTTAATTTTCCATTCAATCTCTTGGGTGATTATTGTAGAAAGTTTAGCTTGTAACATCTTTATGTTTTGTTTTGGCATCTCCACCTCTGGATTGATGGTTAATTTTCTTTCATTTTCTATGATCTGTGTTAAAATCTGTTCTTTCTTTTTCTCTTTTTCTTTCCTTAAGTGGCTATTTTTCTGGATCAAAACCCCCCTCATAACTGCCTTTCCTGCATCCCACACCATCTCTATGGCAGTTTCTCCATTTAAATTCCACTTGAGGTATTCTTCAAATGTTTCTTTAGCTTTTGTTACGATTTTTTGGTCATTAAATAAGAATTCATTCATTCTCCATCTCCCTGTTCTGACATTCTTTTCTCTTAACTCTATAAAAACCGCGTTATGATCAGCTATTGTTCGTGGGAGAATTTCTGCCTTAGTTAGATTCTGTATCATTTCCTTCGATACCCAAACAGTATCTATTCTTCCCCAACTCTGGTTTGGATTTGAGAAAAAAGTGTATTGTTTAGTGGTGGGGTTTTTAAATCTCCATGCATCAATTAATCCCAAATTATTAACCAAGTCAAAAAAGGAGCGAGGTAGTTTACATTCCTTCGTCTTTTGCTTTTTAATTGATTTATCTAGATCTGGTGATACCACCCCGTTAAAATCACCCATCAATATCATTTTTTGATCCATCCACTCCATCAATTTGTTACCTAATTCAGAGAAGAAGACTGACTTATTATCATTTGGCGCATATATTCCAACCACAATTATTTTTTCTCCTTGAAATACCATCTGTACTACAATCACTCTCCCTTGATCATCTTTATACAATAATTTTGGATTGAATTTTTCCTTTATATATATTACCACGCCTCTTTTCTTAACCTTATCCGATGTCACAAAGTCTAATCCTAGTCTCTTATTACTTAAAATTCTCTTATGCTTATTTGTTACATGAGTCTCTTGTAGGCAGACTATGTCACAGTTCTTTTTCAATAATATATGTGCAATCTGGTTCCTTTTATTTTTATTGTTCAGTCCATTTACATTCCAGCTTAGTGTTTTTAAAACCATCTGTTATAAAGTGTTAGTGGATTTGTCAAAACTATACGAGGAACTACTGTTCTTTGTCCTCTTTCTCTGCTTCTTCCCTTTCTTCCCTTGTCTCCCCTTCTTCCTCCTCCCTTTCTCCTTCTTCGCTCCTCTCTCCCTCGTCCCCCTCCCCCTGTTGGTCTCCAGGCTCCTCCTCCCGCCCTGTCATCTTTCCCAAATCTTTTTCGTATCTCCTTGCAAATTTCTGAAGTTCTGAGGGAGTCGCCAATTTAAATCTTTTTTCCTTAAAGTAGAATGAAATACCTTCCGGGTATTCCCATCTATACAGGATCCCGTTTTTCTTCAACTGGTTGGTTAATTTTTTATAAGAGTCTCTCCTTCGGAGAAATCTCGAGGGAATCTCTTTAAATATAATAATCAAATTTCCTTCAATATATAACCTTTTATTATAATTCTGTTTCAAAATTTCATTTCTTATCTCTAATGAGTTGAACATGGCTAGTACATCTCCTGGCAGTTTTTCGCTTTGGCTTTAGCCGATTTTGTTCTTATCCTAAATATGTTTACAAGAGAGTGATTTATCTCTTCTTCTTCCCTGCCTAGCCAAATTGCTAGTTCTTTGACCATTTTAGATCTTATATTCTCATTTAAACTCTCTGGTATTCCCCTAAACTTCAGATTTGATTGATTTTGCCTCATCTGTGTCATAGCCATGTTGTCCATCAACTCTTCCTGTATCCTTCCTATCTCCTTAACTTCTACTCTAATCCTATCTACCTCCTTCTTACTCTCTTTTGAATCTTTTTGCACCCTTTTCACTGTGTCTTCCAGTACCTTAGCTCTTACCGAAAGTTCTTTAACTTTCCCAGTCAATTCACCCACCACCCCCTCCAATTTTTTATCCAAGGTATCTTGCACTTCTAATAGCTTTCTCTCCATATATTGTTCATTATTTTTAAATTCTTTTCTTATTTCAGCCATCAAACTATCATAGTCCTTAATTTCTTTCCCTTCTTCTTGTCTCGATGGTCTCCTTTCGGTTGGTGTCCCCACCCCTTTTTTCAATCCGTTTTTCATTTTGTATATTTTGTATATTTGATGATCTCCCTCCTTTGATACAAAGAGGTGTCTGGGTGATGTAAACCAGCGTCTCTCAGATATTACAGGAGATTTAGAAGCTTTCCATGGAGAGGGTTGATGAGATATAGGTAACGGTGCTAATAATGAACAGCAGTGGCAAGGGGTAACAAAGTTATAGGAGCGCCTAAATAAGGACACGTGCTTAATCTCTACAGTCCTGGACAGGCGTATATTGAAAGTCTCGACTCACAAACACATGTGTGAGTGGAAGAGGTACATCCAGACAGGGAAACTGGCTTGAGTGTAGAGAAGGTTATTTTATAGCACAGGGTACTTTATACAGCTCTGTACCCTATCATGCACAGTCTTCCCTCTTTCAAAAGTCCTCAGTCTTCTCGACTAACCTTTCAAAATACCTCTTAAGATGTTGTAACTGTCATGCCCCCGCTGGAGGAATCCTCTTTGCAGGTGGATCTGCTGCTGCCCAAAGCAGATGCTACAGGGGAGCAGGTTATGTCAATGAACAGTGAGATGGAGCAGGAGGATCTGGGACCTTCGGAGGTGACTGCATCCCCAACCCCCTCCACAAGATACAGGGGTCCCAGGAACAGTATCAGAGGTAGAGGATGAGCTGTCACTGAGTCCAAGGAGGCTCTAGCATCTAAAGTTCAGCTGTAAGACACTGGAGTGCCTGCCTGAAGAACAAGGGCTCATCTGGAGCAAGGGTCTCCTTGTAAAGAAGCTACACCTCATGAGTAGACCAAAATTCTGAGGCACTCCAGATGGTCTGCAGCAGTGTATTTTGGACACTGAAAACTCATGGTTTAAACTCTCAAGTTTCTGGCAGAAATGCCACAACAACATCCTTCTTGATGTGCCACCTGTCTGGTTACTACATCTGAGCTTTGAGTTGTTGTTGTTGTTTGGACCTTGCCTCGTTTGTTTTGACTTTGCAATTGCCCCTGTGAGTGGACTTGGGATTCCTACATTTGCTTTCATCTGAAGCAAAACAGTGACCAAGTTTTGCATGATGATTCCTGATATCAAGGAACAGGCTTTTGCAAATATAAATAAATAAATAAATAAATAAATAAATAAATAAATAAATAAATAAATGTACCCTGTCCATCTGACTGGGTTGCCCCAGCCACTTTGAGAGGTTTCCAAGATTTATAAAAACATAATAAAACATTACAAGATGATGAAACTTTTTTCTTTTCTTTTTGACTCTCAGGATTCCTAAGCATTGGTGGGTACAAAACTACTACCAGTCTATCTATCAGTGGCAAAGCTAAATATCCACTGACTAAATGCCAGGCTTAATCATTGATTTTACTTGAATGTCAATATGCTTTAGAAATCAGTCAAGGGCAACGGGTTTAATATTTGCCTGAAATTTAAGGCTTTGTTAGGTATTCAGGGTGATGGTGCAAAATGTTTTTAGCAAACCTTTCCTCTCATTATAAAGCAAATATCTCTGCTAGGGCTCTCTGCAGGGGCAGAATATTTCAGAAGACACGCAGCAGAGGCAGATTTAGGGCATCAAGATGGTTCTGCTGTCTTGGACGTTGAGCCTAGTGGGTGTTTCAGAGTGTCTCATCTATAATGTAATCAACTGAGCAGAACAGAAGGCAAAGGGGGGGGTGCTGGCCTCACACTGGGCATCAATGAAATTTTAAAGACCAAAGTCCGCCCCTGGAATGCTATGTGGGGTAAAACACAAGCAAAACACTGTTATAAACTATGTCAGTCAGGAGACCTATCCACATATGGTAGGAATGCAGATATGCTGCAGAGTGTTGGAATTCTGTGTTTGCAGAAATTATCAGCTATTGCTGGATGAGCACCCAGTTCTAGCATTACTAAATATTGGACAACCTGGCGACTTTCAGTTGCTTCATTGGAAACTGGTAGCCCTCAGCAGCCTGAATGGAAGTGGAAAGCTACTGGAAGATGAAGGGCTTTTCGTTGAAAGGATGGCTTGATAAGATATGGGTTATAGCCTCCTTGGAGCACTGGGTGTGTCAAAACAGAGACATTAAAGGTAATAAATTTAATGGAGTAGGATAGCCCCTTCCTTCGTATGCAAAGAGAGATGGACACTAGATTCAGCCTCCATTAACACAAATTACATTAGGGTGGAAGGAATGCTATTTGAGAAATACATACTTGGAGATCTCCTGAGAATAGTGAATGAGCACAATCTTTGGACAAAATACTTTTATTTCTGTACGATGAATAGCAAATGTGTGCTTTGTATGTCCTATTTTCTTGTTTCATGCTTTACTTTGGGAAAATGTCAATTTTTTTTTAATTAAGAGCAGAGAAACAACCCTTTTTCATATGATTTTTTAAAATAGAAATCAAAGCAAAATATTAAAACCTTGATTCAGGAAAACAGATTTTGCGTGAAGAGACTCACTTCCTAAATCAGGAACTAGATGCAGATGATGCAGAGATATTTGTCTTGTATTCCGTGCACCCTCCAAACCATTTACACTGTACAATGTGGTTATGGGGTGCCTTTTTGTCCCTATTGCACTGCAGATAAGGAATTGGATTTCCGGCCACTGACACAGGATGCGCCCTCCAAAACATTTACATCTGGAAGGAGTGGCTTCAGTTCTGTAGCCCTGGCAGGAGGGAGGGAGGGCGAGAGTACTCCTCAAGGCAGCAACCCCGCAAGGGGTTCGTACTTGATGTCTGTCATTAGGGGCCTCTTTGCCTTGAGTTGACCCCACAGATATACAGGCGGGATGGCACTTAAAATGATTTTCCCAATGCCTGACCAACCCCTTCATCTGTAATCAATAAAGTTGTGCTGATATTTGACTCAAGCAACGTGTCCCATGTGTTTATGTCAAGATGGTCATGGGTGATGGGGGCATGATGGGGGCATGTCGCGGGGCCAAGTTCCCCCAAAGATGCAACCTCACCACAAGCAGCAGCATCAAGATCAGCTCCGATTCCGACAGAGGGATGGAGAGCGATTTCCACTCATCCCCAGAGTGCCTGTTCAAAAACAACGACGTGATCTTCAACGGCTACCCTTGCGACGATCGGGTGAGGGGTTGTTTGGGCTTTCTTATCACCATTGTTAATTGCTATCATCTTTAATCACACACAGTGCCAGCCCTCCTGATAGCAGACTCACAGACCAGAGTCGCCCATGGGGTGTGATCCACAACGGATGCGTTGCACAGTTTGGAAAAGATTAAAGCAAATTTTCATGGAGGATAAGGCTCTTATTTCCTTGAGTGCAATCTAAATATACAGTGTATTGTACCGCAGCTGAGGACTCTTAACCTACTTCCTTCAAAGTTGTGAAATTGCAGGTGGAGTCAAACTGAACGTAGAGTGGCCACATCTCTTGACATTGAACTAGGGAATGATTAACTTTATTTGAAAGATAAGCCAAATTTTGCAGCAGAACCTTTGTACTTCTAGGAGAACAGACTAGAAGTTCTGAAACAACACAGAGGAAGCAGATACGGTAGATTACAAAGCTCAACATCATGAGCACTGCAGGGAAAGTAAGTAGATGATTTCTTTTAAAGTTGCTTTTTCAGCACCAAGATGCACAAATACAAAAAATAAAAATAGGCTAATTGTAAGCCACCATGAGGAATTTGGCTATAGGTAGGGCTTTTTTTCAGCTGGAACTCACCAGAACTCAATTCCGGCACCTCTCAGATGGGTGCCATTGCCATTATAAGAGAACAAAGGAGGCATTCGTGGTGAGTTCTGGCACCTCTTTTTCCAGAAAGCACTGGTATTGGGGCACATATTAAATATTAAACATATTATATTAAATATTACAAAATAGGCTTATTGTACTATAAGCAGGAGCAATACATTCCTTGGGGTTCATCCAAGAAGTTCTTGGAAGTTTCATCTTAGGGGTTCCTGAAAGTTTCTTCTATTTTCCTCCTCCTGGAACGCCATCATTAATACCAAACCAGTGCATTTTAAACATGCTTTCAACTTGGGAGGGAGAAACATCCAGCAAGCTGAAAACTAGCTCAGTGGTCATCAGGGCTTCACTCCTAAATAACTTAACCAGGGAGTAAGCCCTAGTGAAGATTGTAAAAAGATGTCTAATTGAAAGCCACCCTGAGGAATTTGGCTATAGGCAGGGTTTTTTTTTCAGCTGAAACTCACCAGAACTCAATTCCGGCACTTCTCAGATGGGTGCCATTGCCATTATAAGAGAACAAAGGAGGGATTCATGGTGAGTTTTGGCACCTCTTTTTCCAGAAAAATAGCACTGGCATATTAAATAGTAAACATGCACAGGATTGCAATGTTAGCTGCTTGGAAAAATAGTATATGATCTTCTGTTATTTCACAGGACATTGAAATCAGAGCTGTCACTGTAAACTGTTTTGAGGTTTTGTAGAATCAAATGGTATATACATTTTATTGGGGGTGGGGGTTGTCCAGGATAGGATTGCACAGTTACATACAGAAATACTGTTATGATATTCTATTATCTCAGGTCATTAAGTGCAAAGCTGCCGTTGTCTGGGAACTCAATAAACCATTTAGTATTGTGGAAATAGATGTTGCCCCACCTAAGGCACATGAAGTTCGGATTAAGGTAAGAGAGACAAACCCAAAATGGCATTTCTGCAGATTGTTAGTATCTGCACTAGGGATGGAAAAATTTGATTCAGTTTGCACTTAAAGATAAATCTACCTAATTTATGCTTTCAAAAACAATATGAGAATGGGGAAGGGCTGCAGCTCATGGAGGAGCAGCTGTTTTGCTTGCAAAAGTCTGAGGATGAATCCCTGGTATCTCCAGGCAGGTGTGGGAGAGTCCCTAGTGTGACTCTCTGGAGAGCTGCTTTCAGTCAATGTGGAAAATGCTGAGCTAGATGGACCAATGGTCTGACTCAGTATAATTAACAACAACAACAACAACAACAACAACAACAACAACAACAACAACAACAACAACAACTTGTACCCCACCCATCTGACTGGGTTGCCCAGCCCCTCTGGGTGGCTTCCAACAGAATATTAAAATCACAACAGAATATTAAAATCAGAATATTAACAAAGGTCAACACTAACACTTTGAATTGTGCTTAGAAACACATGGGGAGTCATTGTAGATCTTTATAGCAAACGTGTTTATATTAGGAGAAATTTGCACTGAAATCCTGATGAATTTTCAACAAAAACCTGCAAACTGATGTGGAAATGTGGGGGGGGGGTCTGAACCCCTGCAAGTTGCTGCAGGAGAGGGATTGTGAGCAATATCATGAGAGGAGTGTTTCTAGAACCAAGGTGAAACTCAAAAGCTCCCTGGTTATATTTGCTATTGGATGATGGGTGTCAATTAAAGACTTCCTTTTTCAAAAAACACACAAAAAAACCTGTTAAGTGGAGATCTTTAAGCAGTCTGAATTAGATGTGAAATTGTTTTCACACATGAAATTATTTTTAATTGCTTTTAAATTTTTGTGCATGTTGATGTGTTTGTAATTGTTTCTATTATTTAAGTTTTTACTGCGATATCATTTTGAGATATCTTATGGGAAGCAATTCATGAACTAAATTTTTAAAATAATATAAAATAAAAAACTTTCTCCTTTAAACCAGATTTTGGCGTCTGGAATCTGTCGCTCCGATGACCATGTACTAAGTGGGGCATTGCAGGTAAAATTCCCCATTATTCTTGGTCACGAGGCAGCTGGTGTTGTAGAGAGCGTTGGGGAAGGAGTTACCTGTGTGAAACCAGGTAAGGTAAAGCACAGTGCAACCAGAAAATAACAACTCATAGCATTGGTCAACAAGGGTCAAACGAAACTAGGAGAGCCAACCAACTGGTGGAAGAATGACCGAGAAAGTGTTTTCTTTAGGGAAGGGCGGTCAGCTCTGGGCCAATGTCTAGATTTTTAATGTAAATGCCAGAATTTGGAATCAATTGCTAGACATTTCTAGAATCAATTGCTAGACAGCAACATTAGTTTTTTGCTTAACTGCTGATATTACTACTACTACTACTAATATCACTTGCCAGGATGGGTCACAAATAGTTAAACCTGCAATATTAATCTAAAACAAATTGCAGTCAAGAGAATAGGGTAGTCCCTATTTTCAGGTGCCAAAGACCAGGACTGCTATACTGCCAATACACCAAAATGTTGATGAAAGGACTTCCGGTCGGTGCCATCGGTTAATGGCGGATTTCCCTCCGAGCTCCGGAGGGGGTCTGCTTTGCGAGTTCGGGTCCTGCCGCTACAGCGAAGCGGGGACCCTCAAAAATTACAGGCACGGAAGCCTGTAAGCAAGGAGACTCCCCCGAAATCGCAAGGGAGCCTTTTTAAAGGCTCCAGAACGGCAGCGGGGGTGAAGCGCGGTGCTGAGAGTCGTCACCCAGCTCGTGAAGCGAAGCCGCGTCGCCATAGCCGGAGAGCGCCGATTCCTTCCTGACAATTTGGATTACAAATTAAAACCCATGAGTAGGACTGAAAATCAATCTGGGATTTACAATTATTTTAAAGAATTTTGGCCGGAAACGGGATTGGTTTAAAGTAAGGAAGTCAGCCTTTCCCGGACTGCAAAAGTACACAGCAAAGAAGGTTAAAAGCTGCAACCATTGAAAGAACTTTAAGAACTAAGTGAACTAGACATTGGCTTTAAAAATCCCCCTTTGGCTGGCAGGAGCAAAAGGGGGTTGAAATTGAACTTTAAACCTGTGGGAAGAGGGGTCTAAAAACTTTTACCGCTGTGTCAAACCCCCCGAAACGGACTGCATAAAGTAAAGATGCCGGAGAGAGAACTGTCAGTGAGTTGAACTGTTACTTGGAAAGTTACTTTGTTTTAAATTATTGGGCTCTGGAAAGTTACTAAATTACTGGTTTGCAAAACTTGGAAACTACATTAGGAAATTGTTGCAATTGACTTTCTGGAAAATCTAGGGGGATTCTTTAAAAGACACATTGTTTCAGAAACTTTGGAAACTTTTTCCCCCTAGAGGAATTAGCTGTAATTGCTGCAAATTGAACTTTAACTATCAAGTCAGTGGAAATTTCCTTTTAAAAACAATCTACAGACGTGAGAACGTCCTTGACTGGGACATGAGCGGCGCACCAGAAGAGACAACAACTAGATCTGGCAGAGCATATAAGACAAAACCTTTACAACAGCGTAGAGTTTCGGTTCAGGCACTCCAGTGGCACCAGCTGCAACTGGGCAGACAAAAACAATAATGACATCAGACCCTGTGACACAAGCCTTAGTTAAAATAAATGAGTCTTTGGAATCTCTGACAAAGCAGGGAGCGGAAAACAGCAAAAAATTGACAGAGCTCTCTATAAAACTTGACCAGAACACACAGAGTGTTAATGAACTAGGGAAAAGAGTGACTTCTAATACAGAGACTATTAATAAAATCCTAGAGGACTTTGCCACTATACGTAAAATTGCAGAAGAAGCTAAAGTCTCTGCTGATGAGGCCAAAGTTTCTGCTGATGCTACCCAGCAAAAAATAGTACCAGTTTGCAAAAAGTTAGAAGACCACGAGTTAGCTTTGTCTATGCTTGAACTGCAAAGGAAGGAAAGGAATTTAAGATTGAGATCAGTGCCTGAAAGTGAGAAAGACAACTTGGTGGACTTCCTTTCTAAAGAATTTTCAGGTTTTTGGCAACAGGACTTGGAGAAGGAAGAAATCAAGATAGTGTCTGCGTTCAGATTGGGCAGAAACCAAGGCAGAAAGAAGCCAGGGACTGTCTGATAACTTTGAGATCAAAAGAGGAAAGAGATAAAATACTGAATCTGCATTACCAGAGAACCCTTGAGATTGAAGATTCTTTTGTGGAGATTTTTAAAGATATACCAAAACAGATTTTGGATGTAAGAACACAATACAAAGAGTTGGTTGGTCTGCTGAGAAAGAACGAAATACCTTTCAGGTGGGAATTCCCTCAAGGCCTATCTTTTAAATTTAAAGGTAGGAAAATCAGAATAAGATCAGTTCAAGATAGAGACCAATTTTTGAACGACAACGGGGAAGATCTCCTGAAAGGAGCAGTGGGAGTGGAACTAACATCAGAGACAAAAGAAGCAACAGACATTTTGAATCTAACGTTTGGACTTAAATCACCGACAGAAGAAGAACTACTCGGAGCGACAGGAGGCAAATAGTTTCAAGAAGGCTCTGCAACTTTTAAGTTGGAATTGTAATGGTCTGAACCTCCCTCGAAAGAGAAGAAATGTGTTTCATTTATTGAAAAAAGAATATTTGGACTTGATTTGTTTACAGGAAACTCATGTCACAAGATTGCATAGGAAACTACTCATCAACAAGAGATTAGGTCAAGAATTTGTATCATCAGATAAAGTCAAGAAAAGAGGAGTGGTAATCTATGCAAAGGAAAAATTTTCTCCAAAATTGATGTTCAAAGATGAACAAGGAAGATATTTGGCAATTGAAATTCAAGTTCAAGGTGAAAAATTCCTGATATTAGGGATTTATGCACCTAATGAAGGGAAGTCGGAATTTTTTAAGAAGTTGCATGAGACATTATTGGACTATTTGGACTATAACTTAATCATGATGGGAGACATGAATGGAGTAGTATCTACAAATATGGACAAATCACAAAGACAGGTAGTCTCCAAAGATGGGAGCCTACCAAAGACCTTCTTTGAAATGACTGAAAACATGGACTTGATTGATATTTGGAGAACAAAGAACCCTATCGAGAGAGAGGGAACTTTTTTCTCTGAAGCTATGATGACCTGGACTAGAATTGACCAAATTTGGATTACTAGTGGGATGGCTCCAAAGATTAAGAAAGTGGAAATCTGCCCAAAGACTTGCTCCGACCATAACGCCATAAAGATGGAGATGAAGTTTCCAACAGCTGGTTCATTTAGATGGAGGATGAATGACACCTTATTCAGAGATGAGGAGATCTACAAAAAGGCCCAAAAAACATTGAAGGACTATTTCGAAATAAACCTAAATACAGATGTGGAAAAAAGAGTAATCTGGGATGCAAGTAAAGCTGTGATGCGAGGATTTTTAATACAACAAAATTCAATAAAAAAGAGAAATCAAAATGAAAAGAAAGATAAGATCTTGGAAAAGATAAAAGGAGAGAAGAAATTGAGATCTAAACCAAAGTCCCAGGAGATACTGAGAGAGATTAAGCTATATCAGACACAATATATGGAATTGATGAATCAAGAAATAGAATGGAAGATTAGACAAATGAAACAAAAGACATTTGAATCTGCAGATAAATGTGGTAAACTTCTGGCCTGGCAATTGAAGAAAAGACAGAAATTGAATACAGTCACAAGCCTAGAAGTCGATGGAAAGAATATCAACAAACCTAATGAGATTAGAAATTGCTTCCAGAGTTATTTTAAAAAATTATATTCACAAGGGCTGCAGAAGGAAGAAGATATAGATGAATTTCTTAAGAAATATGGATTACAAAAAATCTCTCATCAAAGTAAAGTAGATCTAAATCAGAAAATAACAGAACAAGAGATAGAAGGTGCCATTCAAAACATGCAATTGGGCAAATCCCCAGGACCAGACGGGCTGACTTCCAGATACTACAAGGCTTTGAAGGAGTGGTTGTTACAACCTTTGAAGGAAGTCTGCAATGAGATTTTGGAGGGGAAAAGGGCACCAGAATCGTGGAAAGAAGCGTATATCACACTCATACCAAAAATAGAGACTGAAAAGACTCAGCTTAAGAACTACCGCCCTATATCATTACTTAATGTGGATTACAAAATTTTTGCAGACATTTTGGCAAAAAGATTGAAAAGAGTACTGGTGGAAGAGATTCATAAGGACCAGGCAGGCTTTCTCCCAAAAAGACATTTGTCAGATAATGTGAGGAACATAATAGACATTTTGGAATTATTAGAGGTGAATATAAACACTAAAGCAGTTTTGATATTTGTGGACGCGGAGAAAGCCTTTGACAACATCTCTTGGAGTTTTATGAAAAAGAATCTTCATAGGATGGGGGTAGGCCAAGGATTTGAGAATGGTATGGGTGCAATATATTCTGAACAAAAGGCCAAGTTAATTGTAAATAATGTGATAACTGAAGAATTTAAAATAGAAAAAGGGACGCGACAGGGGTGCCCAATTTCCCCATTACTTTTTATTTCGGTTCTGGAGGTGTTGCTAAATATGATTAGAGGTGACCAGCTGGTTAAAGGGGTACAGGTCAGAGCTAAACAGTATAAATTAAGGGCTTTCGCAGATGACCTAGTGCTTACATTACAAGAGCCTGACACTAGTACAAAAAGGGTTTTAGAGTTAATTCAAGAATTTGGTCAAGTTGCTGGATTTAAATTGAATAAACAAAAAACCAAGGTTTTGGAGAAAAACTTAACAGTCATGGAAAGGGAGAAGTTCCAGAATGAAACAGGTCTGACAGTGGTTAAGAAGGTGAAATATTTAGGGGTTTATATGACATCTAAGAACCTGAATTTGTTTAAAGATAACTATGAGAAATGTTGGTCAGAAATTAAAAAGGATCTAGAAATATGGTCAAATTTGAAGCTTTCCTTGTTAGGCCGAATTGCAGTTATAAAGATGAATGTATTGCCTAGAATGTTATTTTTGTTTCAAACATTGCAAATTCTTGACAAGATGGACTGTTTCAAGAGGTGGCAGAAGGATATTTCGAAATTTGTCTGGCAGGGCAAAAAGCCCAGAATAAAATTTAAGATTTTAACGGATGCAAAGGAAAGAGGGGGATTTGCCCTGCCGGACTTAAAATTGTACTATGAATCAGCAGCGTTCTGCTGGATGAAAGAATGGATGCTCCTCGAGAATACAGATATCTTGGACTTAGAAGGTTTTAATAATGTATTTGGATGGCATGCATATTTATGGTATGACAAGGTTAAAGTGCATAAAGCTTTCAAAAACCACATTGTTAGAAAAGCATTATATAATGTCTGGATCAGATATAAAGATTTGCTGGAAAACAAAACTCCTAGATGGTTGTCACCATTGGAGGCTAAAGCTGTGAAAAAACTTAATATGGAGGCCAAATGGCCAAAGTATTGGGAAATTTTGGAACAAGAGGGTGATAAACTGAAACTACAGAGTCAAGAGAAATTGAAGACCAAAGTACGAAATTGGCTCCATTATTATCAAATAATGGAGGTTTATAAACAAGACAGGAAAATTGGCTTCCAGGTGGAGAAATCAAAATTAGAAACAGAATTGTTAGAGCCCAATGTTAAGAATTTGTCTAGAATGTATAACTTGTTGCTGAAATGGAATACACAAGATGAAACAGTTAAGTCAGCTATGATTAAGTGGGCACAGGACATTGGTCATAACATTATGTTTGCTGACTGGGAACAGTTGTGGACCACCGGTATAAAATTTACGGCATGTAATGCCTTAAAGGAAAATATTATGAAAATGATCTATAGGTGGTACATGACCCCAGTCAAGCTAGCAAAAATTTACCATTTGCCCGATAATAAGTGTTGGAAATGCAAAGAAACGGAAGGTACTTTTTATCACCTCTGGTGGACGTGCCCAAAGATTAAGGCTTTCTGGGAAATGATATATAATGAAATGAAAAAGGTGCTTAAATGTACCTTTCCCAAGAAACCAGAGGCCTTTCTCTTGGGCATTGTCGGCCAGTTGGTGCCAAAGAAGGATAGAATTTTCTTTATGCATGCTACCACAGCAGCAAGAATACTCATTGCAAAGCATTGAAAGACTCAAGATCTACCCACTCTGGAAGAATGGCAGACGAAGGTGATAGATTATATGGGACTGGCTGAAATGACTGGCAGAATCCGTGATCGGGGGAGAGAGACGGCGGAAGAAGATTGGAAAAAAATTAAAGTGTATCTTAAGAAATATTGCAAAATTGATGAGTGCTAAAGTGTCTAGATTTGAGGAAAAGAAGGGGTGTACAGCTGAAAAATATTAAGTAAAAGAAAAGAATAAGGGATAAATTTGATGAAATTAAGTGTTAGGATTTGCTGGGAAAAAAATTGGGAATTGGGATGCAGAAAGGGGAGGCCTGGGGAAGTCGACAAAGTAAGGTTTATGAAAAAAAGGATATGAAATTATACATGTTTGTTTGTTTCTTTATTTGTTTGTATGTGTCTATAAAAAATTCTTGTAAAACCAATAACAATTTTATTTTTAAAAAAAATGTTGATGAAAGAGGAACTACCAAAAGGGCCCCTTCTACTGATTTGAATGTCCAAGAGCAGGCACCCCCAAACACAGCCCTCCAGATGTTTTGGGACTACAACTCCCATCATCCCTAGCTAACAGGACCAATGGTCAGGGATGATGGAAATTGTAGTCCCAGAACATCTGGAGGTCTGGGTTTGGGGATGCCTGCCCAAGAGGGTCTGTAGGGGAAGAGACAATATTTCAGCTATTGGGTGATAAATTTGTTTAGGGAATTAAACACTAAGATGAGCAGCTTGAATTGGGCCAGGAAACAAAGTGGCAACCAGTGGGCATGCACGTATGGGGCATCCTACACATGCACATTAAAGAACCCGCTTCTTGAATTCAACCTGTGCTCCCCACTTCGCAGCTAGCTGCACGATGGGCTGCAACAATCATGACATACCCTCCAACATTGCTCAGATGAAAATAGGGACATTTCTCACTTCCCCCCTCCAACTGACCCTCCTCAACCCCCTCCCCAATTTTGTACTGTCCCCTGCCCCCCCAAAAGCATTTCCTATCAGAGGAAGGGTAAGTGCCATCAGCACTGCACCAATGAGACACTGTACACATGCCCTCCACCATCTTGAGAAAACCCCTTAATCCTGATCGGATTTGATTCTTTGGTAGATTTACAAAAAGAAAAACACACTGCAGTAGATAAATTTTAGAAAGGGGCAAGATTAGAAACAGACACACAAAGCATTAAAAAAAAGAAAATCAAGATTCTTTGCACTCCACTTTGGTTGGCTGTCTTGGCTCAGCTCAGCTGTCCCATCACACTGGCCACTGGCCATGCTTGCTAGGGTTGATGGGAGTTGTAGTCCAGCAACATCTGAAGGACTGAAGGTTCCCCAAGCCTGTGGTATGTACTAGCTTTTCCGAATATTTTAAGCAGGCTAATGATGGTATTTTCATCATTCCCAGGAGACAAAGTCATCCCACTCTTTGCCCCACAGTGTGGAGAATGCAGCATATGCAAACATCCCAGAGGCAATCTGTGCAAAATGGGCGAGTGAGTTGAAGTTGTTATTTGCAACAGTATTAGAAACACCAGCAGTGCATATGTTGGGTTAAAAAAAACACACAACCCAAAGCACGATTTTCCTTTCTTCATCTTTTAGCCTTACCGCCTCTGGATTAATGCACGATGGCACCAGCAGGTTCACTTACAAAGGCCAACAGATCTACAGCTTTGCCAAAACTAGCACCTTCACAGAATACACTGTGGTACATGAGTCTGCGGTGGTCAAAATTGATGCTGCAGCTCCTGCAGAAAAAGTGTGTCTGATTGGCTGTGGGTTTTCTACTGGCTATGGTGCTGCCATCAACAGTGCAAAGGTACGGATTAAAACATTGGTAATGCTTATATTCAGTGTGGGGAATTTGTGGTAGATCTAGACAGAAAGAGGAGGACAGGTGGGCTCTGGGGCTCTGGCACAGAACCAGGTGAAAGCACAGTCAATACAGTAAATGAATCAAAACAATATAAAATAGCAAAGCCACTAAATACCCACCAATCCACTGGATGTACACTCATGACCTGCATTCACGTTCTTGCTACAGACGTAGTTCTCCAGCATCCCACCTCTCTCTTGGATGTTTTGAATATCAAAGAGCAATCCCATCCACAACCAATTGCCCAGGGGGAGCACCCTTGCCATCATATACTGAAGGAGAGACCCAAGTAGTGCAGGGGGTTGGATTAGATGGTCTCTTCCAACTCTATAATTCTATGATTCTATGATTTCAGGTGGAGCCTGGTTCAACCTGTGCCGTTTTTGGTCTGGGAGGAGTTGGCCTCTCAACTGTCATGGGCTGCAAAGCAGCTGGAGCTTCCCGAATCATCGGGGTCGACATCAACAAGGATAAATTTCCCAAAGCTAAAGAGATGGGAGCTACAGAGTGTGTTAACCCTCTGGATTTCAAGAAGCCCATCAATGAAGTGTTGTGTGGCTTTACAGACGGTGAAGGTGTTGACTATTCATTTGAAGTGATTGGGCGCACAGACACCATGGTACATGCATGGAGACAGGATTTTACTGTCCTATTTTGAAAAGGGAAGATGGCATTTCCTGCATTCCTGTTCTTCAGGGGTTCCTATTTTTCACTGGGTTGTGATCCGATAATCTGTTGCAGCAAGGGCCTTGGGTTCTGAGACAGTAGAACATGTCAGAGTTTTAAACATCCTCCACCCATTGATCAGGTAACTTATGGAATAATGTGGGATGGGACTCAGGCATGAGGGACTCATGGAGGGGTGAGAATGATCCTTTTGGGTGATTCTTCTTTCCCACATAAGCCCACCCCACCCCCCAGCATCCCTTCCCACATTCTTCAGAAGGCCCTCACAATCCAAAAAGACTTTTCAGGGTGTGCATGTAGCTGGACAGGGATGTGGGTGGCGCTGTGGGTTAAACCACAGAGCCTTGGAATTGCCAGTCAGAAGGTCAGCGGTTCAAATCCCCGCAATGGGGTGATCTCCCGTTGCTCGGTCCCTTCTCCTGCCAACCTAGCAGTTCGAAAGCACGTCAAAGTGCAAGTAGATAAATAGGTACGGCTCTGGCGGGAAGGTAAACGGCGTTTCCATGCGCTGCTCTGGCTTGCCAGAAGCGGCTTATTCATGCGAGACGAGCGCCGCAACCCCAGAGTCGGTCACAACTGGACATAATGGTCAGGGATCCCTTTACCTTTACCTTTATGTTGCTGGACGTGGGAGGAAGAAAAGATAGGGATGTTTTCTTCCATTGCTATAAATATGCTTTCAACAGTAAAATCTTTGAGAGGTCTGACTGCGTCACGGGAGGTGATCATGGATGGTATTTCTCCTTGGCTTGATTCAAGAGTCATGCCTTTGGATTTCCCCCAGACTGCTGCCTTGGCTTCCTGCCACATGAATTATGGGACCAGTGTGGTTGTCGGAGCGCCCCCTTCAGCTTCTGAAATTACCTTCTCTCCAGCACTTATCTTCACGGGGCGCACTTGGAAAGGATCTATATTTGGAGGTATGGGCCTACTAGCTTTCTATCAAAAGGGCACATTTCAAATTCTGAGAGAGTGTTGAGGCCGCCAGTCACAAAATAGCTTGGGGTGGCAGCGGGTTGTGCCATAAAACGTCTGTCATTGAGAGCATGGCATAACACAAAATTAGAGAAACACCTTGATTTGTTTCCCTACCCCCAGGAAATACAATTTAGATTTTTTTAAAAAAATCATGCACTTACCAAGTGAAAATACATTTTATTATTATTTATTTTATTTATTATTATTACATTTAAGATCTCATGCAGTTTGGCCCTCTGTAGGCTTTCCACGCAAACTCTTGCCCCATAATTACTACGTTAGTATCTCCTCTATCTCCTTCCCACCCACCCACAGATCTGTCATAACATCAAGGTCAATCTCATTGCATAACCCAAGTTCAAAGACGGTTTCAGGCTATAAATTTGTAGGACTGCCAGACCTTTAACCAACGTTTTGCTCCTTTTTTATGGTATTATAATTAGAGTACCATATCTTAACTGTGCACTTACTGTTTTCAGGTTGGAAAAGCAAAGAAGCTGTCCCCAAGCTGGTTTCAGATTTCATGGGGGGGAAGTTTGCTCTGGACCCACTAATTACCCACACATTGCCTTTTGATAAAATCAACGAGGGCTTTGAACTGCTGCGTTCAGGAAAAAGGTAAGACCTTTCCCCACCCCTCAATATTGTAGTGGAAAAGGCAAGGTGCCGTTCTGAGAGTCATAGCCATAGTCATTATAAGATTACACAATCCTCCACTGGAGTGACTAAAGCTAGGAGGTTGTTTGCATTGTAGACTAAAAATGGATGTATGGGACTTCCAACACAATGTTGTATTGAAGAGTTTTTCTGTACAATATGTGGGGGGGGGGAAATTGGATCCAGTTCTCCTGACTGCAGTGGCCTGCTGACCTGTCAATCATATGACATCACTATATTGGGTGACCAGGTTTTCCTTTGTAGCGTGAGCTGGGCTTGCGTACACATCCCCTAACCCCTCTCCAGTTTAACTCAAGACTCATTCACTCCAACACCCCCCCCAAGACCTAGATTTAAAATGAAGTCTACGCTTTATTCATCTACCCCAAAAAATGTGGCCAAAAAAACCCAAAAACAGAGAGATTAGCTTGATCATGGTTAGATTCTAGTACTGAAAGTTGCATGAGCTATTTACGTACAAAGAAACAGAAGACAAAATGGGGAAACGGACACCTCAAAGAATGAAAATGAATAACTAAATGGGACAATGAAACCCATGTAGAAACAACGCAATGTACATCCATGCAAATATGGATGTTCACAAGCAAGACCTCCACCACAACTGTGGCCGATCCACATCTCATTAGGCTGAGCAACAATTGATTTATAAACTGAAATTGATACTGTTTTGGATGGGGCAATGAAATTACACCCACAAACTGTTTACCTTGATGCTTCTGTTAGGGACAAATATGCATTTATTTCAGCTTCCTGTGATGGCATAAATGAATAGGATCGACTTGTCGTGTTTTTTCTTGTGCAATTCTTTTTCTCAGAAACACTTTTATAAGCTTATCACCTGGCTTCATATTTCCTCTTTTTCACACCCTTTTCTTCTCTTTTTCTTTTATCACTTTATTCCTTTATAAATGAAATCCTTCTAATAAAATGTTAACTATAAAAAAGGTTTCCTATTTCTGTACAGGTTCAGACTTCCCTCTCCACCCCCCACTCTGAAAATTACTCACTGTGTAGGCTATCTACTCTTCCTTTTTCTGCTCCTCTGACTGCAAGTTGTGTTAATTGTGTTAATATTGAATTTGAAAATGTTGTAACCCACCTGGAACGCGATGGCAGAAGGTGAGTAATAAACAGAATGAATGGATGGTGCTTAAAAGATCACCTTCCCTTAATATCAACCAGATCAAGCCTTTCCTTAGAAAGTTGTGGGAAGATCTTAAACCTACTGAAATATTAGCCTATTAACATTAAAAATCTAGCAGATATTATCACCCTTCCATTTAAAACTGTTTTTTAATGTTTCAGTATTCGCACTGTCCTGGTATTTTAAAGTCCATGGTGAGGAGGAAGAATACAAGACAATGACCTTTGCAAGCTCAGATTGCCACATTGCCTAGTAGGACATATGTGAAAATGACTGGACTCTGCAATGTCATCACGTTTTTCCTCCAAATGCAACAGAAGAAAATTACCATAAACACAATCTTAGGTTGTGATTCAAACTATCAATATCCTGTTTATTGAAGCAACAACACAAATAATTTTTATCATGTATTTCAAAGGTGAGAGGTTGGGTAGTTTAGGCAGCTGTCTTATGTATATTTGGGAGCAAGTCACACTCAACCCAGTGGAGTATACATGCTGCAAATCAGTAGCTTCAAATCTCTCTACAGAGATTCCTAAGAATTGGTGGGTACAAAACTACTAGTCTATCTATCAGTGGCAAAGCTAAATAGCCACTGGCTAAATGCCCGGCTTAAGCATGTTGATATTTTCACCCCTCCCACTGACAGAATCTCCTGATCTAAAGTTTTGAGAAAGGAGGGGGCGGAAACTGCTATTCTCTTCTTCTGCTCCTGACTGATTGCCTGACTCTGTGTGTGGAGAGAGTCCTATCTATGTAGTGACTAGATGGCTGAATGGGAGATGTAATACTCATGAAAGCCAGTAGTTTGTTAGTTTTTAGTAGCTATTAGAAATAAAAGGTGTTATGCTTCACAGCTAGCTTCTGCAAAGTATTGGAAGACACAAGCTCTACCCACCTTGGAAGAATGGCAGATGAAGGTGATGGACTACATGGAACTGGCAGAAATGACTGGCAGAATCTGAGACCAGGGAGAAGAGTCGGTGGAAGAAGATTGGAAGAAATTTAAAGACTATTTACAGAAATACTGCAAAATTAATGAATGTTAGTATGATGTTGGAATGAAGTTAGGTGGTTTTAGCAGCAAAGTTTCAAATGAGTATGTAAAAATGGATTGTTAACAGGTGAGAATTTAAAGTTATAATATATTAAGTTAAAGGATTAAGATAAAAACAAAGAGGGAAAGGATTTGCTGAATTAACTAATTGAACTGGAATACAAAAAAAGGAGGTGTGAGGAGGTCAGGGAAACAAGTAAACGAAAGACAAGATATGGAAAGATTGATTTGTTTTTAAGTGTTTTTATTTTTCTGTATTTTCTACTTTTTCTTTTCTTTCTTTTTTCCTTTTCTTATTTTTGTAATCTTTTCTGAAACTTTAATAAATATCATTTTAAAAAAAGAGAGAGAGATTTCTTGTGACTTGGCTGAGCCAAAAGTTCTCCAGGACAAAGGATAGTGGGATAAAGGGCACTTCCATACTGTTACTACTTTTGGATGGGATTGAATCACATCCTGGAATATCCTGGCTGTGGATCCAACTTTTTGCAGTAAGGAAGGTGATGGAGAAATGCAACAGAGACTGCAGATTAACACTTGCTTGATGCAATGTTATCTAATCTCTCCACAAACAAATCAGGCTGAATGCTCATTAGTTTGTCCAGATTAAGGTGGTTGGGGGCCTTGGTGCAATACCCCCCAAGCCCCCTTCCTCCCAACAAAGGAATGCATTAAATAAGGTATCACCAAAAAAAAGTATTGTAGTATCTCATAGTCCTTAACTCTTTCTTTGTGTTAGAGCACAGTGGGTGTTTTGGGCACCGCAATCTCACAGAATCGCAAAAGTGTGCATCGGAAACGACAATATTAGTGAAAAGAACATACAGAAATGCCTTGTATTGTTATATTATATTGCTTGCAAAAATGTGCATCACTCAAAACTGCAAACAAAAAAGTGTGACTAGCAGATAAGAAAAACTACAAAGAATTTGGCTGCCATTGTGGTACAAAGGAAACACCATGCTTTCCAGATTTGTCAATGGGATTACAGAGGTGTCCTTCCACAGCTATTCTTGTTAGTGAATTTCCCACGCCCCTATATAACATGCCAGGCTTCACTGGTTTCCTCTTGCAAGAGATACTGGGTGTGTTAACTCCTGACCACAGTTCTTTATACCAGAAGTCTAGTGACCCGTTCACTGTAGGATTTCCATTGCTTAGCTATTGCTACTCCATCGCTACTCCATCTGCTACCAACTGCTGGTGTGAAACCAGTTCTGCGAAGTACAAAGACTCCAACAAAGAAACCAAAGATGTAAAAAAAGCAGCAATTTCTATCCAAACTTGTCTTCATTATAATCTGCTACAGTTTGGTTTTCTCCAAATACTGCATGAATTGTGTCACTGTTGGCTATTTAACATAATTTATGTAATTTACATAACGTTTAACTTATGCGATTATTCCACTATTTCAGTTGTAAGGAAATAGCAAAACAATATTTTAAAAGAGTCTTTAATTACAAATCTGTTGTGGGGGTTTGAAAACAACAAGGGTTGACTGAATACCGATCACATCCGTTGGATTGGTACTGACCATATTCGCTAGATTGATTTCTTTTCTGGACCTGGGACAAAAATGCAAACAGTTGCAATTTCTGATTCTGTTTCTGACAGAATTACCTGACATCCCTAGTGGGTTCTGTTTTCATGCTTTACTCTGTCATTGCTGCTGAAATCTCAATAAACACTCCATTCTGGAAGCTTTCAACAATGGGATATAATGATATCACGTATGATAGTAGGAATCTTTATCCAGTTGAGGCTGGTCAATTAAAGTGATTAGGGCTACTCGGAGTATGACTTAGTTAGATACAGCATCACCAAAAAGAGAATCTGGATGTTACAGGGCACTGCCCTGTCATGAAACTCCAGCGTACGCAAAAATGTGTGTGCAATTCACAATAAACTGATTTTTGCACGGTTATTGTGATACAAGCTAACATAAAAGTTTGAAGCACAGCTCTTCAGAGCTGTCTTTCTCTGAAAGCAGCTTCTTCTTAATCTTTGCTGCAGCCTGCTGTTAATATAGCAAAATTACTAATATCATTTCCATTAAATTTATGTAATACTTGAAAACAAATTTATACACTGCTTGATAAATGAAACAAAACCTCAAAGATAAAACAATAAGTTTGAGAAATCTTTACAACAGTAGTTTAAAATATGCAAAAAGTTAACCTACTAAAGGCGATTAAAATCCTTATCAACTTTCTAAGCATCTGGGTAGGCTTGCTTAAACAAGAATGTTTTTAGCAGGCACAGAAAATAATACTTGATATTAATGCCATCATAAAATGCCATCAATCAAGGCCCATACCCAATTCTCTCTTTCATCTGACAGGTTTTACATAGACAAGATGGTATTTCGGGGCCCTTCTGAATCCACAATCCTATTTTAAGTTGTGCCATTTACAACCCATGAAATGAAGAAAGGTACCTGGATACTTTTTGCTATGTTTGGGTAATCGTGGAAATGATACCTAAAGTTGAGCCTACTTCTACCCCTCAAGCGCCACAGGTGAAGTTTGTTTCCAGGCAGCACCAATTCACAGGTTGCAGGTTGCGGCTTGCTTGAATCTTCCTCCGCACAAGATATTCCCTGTACTTGGAAAACCGGCATGTCAGGAACAAGGCTAGGCTGGAAAAGCCATTCCCCCTGATGTTAAAGGGCACAGATCTTATTTGGGTCATATGTGATGACCAGGGTTCCCTTAAATCCCTGTACCCACTAATGGCTATTTGCTGGTTGGAACTTCTTGGACAGCATTAGTGGTGGAATATTCCAGCTCCTGCAAAAATTGACAAGGCTAGAAAAAGGTGAACCACGCAGTCAGGCGCAAAGTAGAGGCTATGGGCGGAAGGGTAATTTAGCACCTGAACATCACATTTGAGAAGGAGCCACTGTTTAGGCACGGTGGGGTGCATCTATCTGAATCTGGCAATAATGCATGGCTCACTGACATCTCAGAAGGCTTCAAGGCTTGGTTGCAGATGTAATGGTGTGATGGCAAACCCTATTGGCTTGGGTGGCAGTTAAGGCATTAGTTTTTGGTGGAGGGGAGGTTGTACCCTCTGCTTGCCTCTCAAGTGCAAATGGATATTCCATTAAAGCAGTGTTTCCCAAACTTGAGCCTCCAGCTGTTGTTTGACTACAGCTTCCACCATCCCTAGCTAGTAGGAACTAGTGGTCAGGGATGATGGGAATTGTAGTCCCAAAACAGCTAGAGACCCAAGTTTGGGAAACCCTGCAAAGGGATCTGGAAGGAGTGGCTTATGTTCTGAAGCCCAGGCAGGTTCGTACTTGATGTGTGTCATTAGGAGCCTCTTTGCCTTGAGTTGAGCCCACTGATATACAGGCGGGCTGGCACTTAAACTGGTTTTCCCAATGCCTGACCAAACCCTTCATCTGTAATCAATAAAGTTGTGCCAATATTTGACTCAAGCAACGTGTCCCATGTGTTTATGTCAAGATGGTCATGGGTGATGGGAGCATGTGGGTCACACAATGCCTCTCTACAATTCCCACCCTTCACAGACTTATTTCCTTGAGTGCAATCTAAATATACAGTGTATTGTACCGCAGCTGAGGACTCTTAACCTACTTCCTTCAAAGTTGTGAAATTGCAGGTGGAGTCAAACTGAACGTAGAGGAGTGGCCACATTTCTTGGCATTGAACTAGGGAATGATTAAGTTTATTTGAAAGATAAGCCAAATATTTGAAGCAGAACTTTGTACTTCTAGGAGAACAGACTAGAAGTTCTGAAACGACACAGAGGAAGCAGATACGGTAGATTACAAAGCTCATCATCATGAGCACTGCAGGGAAAGTAAGTAGATGATTTCTTTTAAAG
Organism: Podarcis bocagei; assembly: GCF_964188305.1. NCBI lineage: Eukaryota > Metazoa > Chordata > Lepidosauria > Squamata > Lacertidae > Podarcis > Podarcis bocagei. Next base: position 59,526,042 of record NC_138134.1, read on the forward strand.
TTGCTTTTTCAGCCCCAAGATGCATAAATACAAAAAATAAAAATAGGCTAATTGTAAGCCACCCTGAGGAATTTGGCTACAAGCAGGGCTTTTTTTCAGCTAGAACTCACCAGAACTCAATTCCAGCACTTCTCAGATGGGTGCCATTGCCATTGTAAGAGAACAAAGGAGGCATTCATGGTGAGTTCTGGCACCTCATTTACTAGAAAAATAGCACTGGTATTGGGGCGCATATTACATATTAAACATGCACAGGATTGCAATGTTAGCTGTGTGGAAAAATAGTATATGATCTTCTGTTATTTCACAGGACATTGAAATCAGAGCTGTCACTGTAAACTGTTTTGAGGTTTTGTAGAATCAAATGGTATATACATTTTATTGGGGGTGGGGGGTTGCCCAGGATAGGATTGCACAGTTACATACAGAAATACTGTTATGATATTCTATTATCTCAGGTCATTAAGTGCAAAGCTGCCGTTGTCTGGGAAGTCAATAAACCATTTAGTATTGTGGAAATAGAAGTTGCCCCACCTAAGGCACATGAAGTTCGGATTAAGGTAAGAGAGACAAACCCAAAATGGCATTTCTGCAGATTGTTAGTATCTGCACTAGGGGTGGAAAAATTTGATTCAGTTTGCACTTAAAGATAAATCTACCTAATTTATGCTTTCAAAAACAATATGAGAATGGGGAAGGGCTGCAGCTCATGGAGGAGCAGCTGTTTTGCTTGCAAAAGTCTGAGGATGAATCCCTGGTATCTCCAGGCAGGTGTGGGAGAGTCCCTAGTGTGACTCTCTGGAGAGCTGCTTCAGTCAATGTGGAAAATGCTGAGCTAGATGGACCAATGGTCTGACTCAGTATAACAACAACAACAACAACAACAACAACAACTTGTACCCCACCCATCTGACTGGGTTGCCCCAGCCACTCTGGGTGCCTTGCAACAGAATATTAAAATCACAACAAAGGTCAACACTAACACTTTGAATTGTGCTTGGAAACACACGGGGAGTCATTGTAGTTATTTAAAGACCAGTGTTATACGGTCCTGGAGGCCGCTCCCAGTCACCCGTCTGGAAGCTGCATTCTGGATTAATTGTTGTCATAATTGTAGTTTAAGGCAGATTCCTGTGTTCCTATGAGAACCAAAACACACCCATCTTTCAAAATTCACACTTCTCCAACTTTTGCAATGCCAAGTAATAAGTGTAAAAATTCAAATAGTGGTGTAAAATGTGCACAAAAATGCCAGTATTAATGAATATAATATACAAATATGATTGATATTGGACAACGTTGCTTTGCACTGTTGCATATTAGGCAAAATTGCATGCAAACATGTTTATATTAGGAGAAATTTGCACTGAAATCCTGATGAATTTTCATGAGTACTTTAAAACAAAAACCTGCAAACTGATGTGGAAATGTGGGAGAGTTTTGAACCCCTGCAAGTTGCTGCAGGAGAGGGATTGTGAGCAATATCATGAGAGGGATGTTTCTAGGACTAAGGTGAAACTTAAAAGCTGCCTTGTTAGTTTTGCTATTGGATGATGGGTGTCAATTAAAGACTTCCTTTTTCCAAAAAACACACCCCATCCTGTCAAGTGGAGATCTTTAACTAAGTCTGAATTACTGTATTTTTCCGTGTATAAGACTATATTTCCCCCCAGTTTTTTTAAGTTTAAAATTGGGGGTCATCTTATACACAGAATGTTGCAATTAATTATTTCTTAATTTTGGGCTCAAAAAATACGGGTCGTCTCATACATGGGGTGTCTTATATACGGAAAAATATGGTAGATGTGAAATTGTAGATGTGAAATTGTTTTCCCACATGAAATTATATTTGATTGTTTTAAATATTTGTATAGGTTGATCTGTTTGTAATTGTTTCTATTATTTATGTTTTTAGATATCATTTTGAGATATCTTATGGGAAGCAATTCATGAACTGAATTTTAAAAAATAATATAAAATAAAAAACTTTCCCCTTTAAACCAGATTTTGGCGTCTGGAGTCTGTCGCTCCGATGACCATGGGCTGAGTGGGGCAATGCAGGTAAAATTCCCCGTTATTCTTGGTCACGAGGCAGCTGGTGTTGTAGAGAGCATTGGGGAAGGAGTTACCTGTGTGAAACCAGGTAAGGTAAAGCACAGTGCAACCAGAAAATATCAATTCACAGCATTGGTCAACAAGGATCAAACGAAACTAGGAGAGCCAACCAACTGGCTGAAGAATGACCGAGAAAGTGTTTTCTTTGGGGAAGGGCCGTCAGCTCTGGGCCAATGACTAGATTTTTAATGTAAATGCCAGAATTTGGAATCAATTACTAGACATTTCTCAATAGGAGTCAGCAAAGTTATTATTTACTTAACTGCTGATATTACTACTACTACTACTATCACTTGCCAGGGTGGTTCACAACTACTTAAACTTGCAATATTAATTTAAAACAAATTGCAGTCAAGAGAATAGGGTAGTCCCTATTCTCAGGTGCCAAAGACCAGGACTGCTATACTGCCAATACCCCAAAATGTTGATGAAAGAGGAACTACCAAAAGGGCCCCTTCTACTGATTTGAATGTCCAAGAGCAGGTACCCCCGAACTTAGCTCTCCAGATGTTTTGGGACTACAACTCTCATGATCCTTAGCTAACAGGACCAGTGGTCAGGGATGATGGAAATTGTAGTCCCAACACATCTGGAGGTCTGGGTTTGGGGATGCCTGCCCAAGAGGGTCTTTAGGGTCTGGTGGGGCTTCCTGTTTCCGGCGGTGGAAAATGGCGGATCCCACACGATCGGAATTCAGCCGTTCTGATAATTCAGGGCTGATATGGGAGTAATTAGCCCTGGCAGCCTCCCCAGGGCAGGGGAGGACTGTCTCGATGACCCGCGGTTTGCCCCAGATTGCCGATGTGGCAGATGGCAGGGGCACTGGGTCACGGAGCAAGGGACGGACTGACACTCCTGTGATGCCACCCCATAGTTTGCAATGTTCATGACATACCCTCCAACATTGCTCAGATGAAAATAGGAAAATTTCTCACTTCCTACCACCAACTGACCCTCCTTAAACTCTCCCCCCAATTTTGTACTGTCCCCCGCCCCCAACAAAGCATTTCCTGAATGTTTTAAGCAGGCTAATGATTCTATTTTCATCATTCCCAGGAGACAAAGTCATCCCGCTCTTTGCGCCACAATGTGGAGAATGCAGCACATGCAAACATCCCAGAGGCAATCTGTGCAAAATGGGCGAGTGAGTTGAAGTTGTTATTTGCAACAGTACTGTATTAGAAACACCAGCAGTGCATATGTTGGGTTAAAAAAAACACACAACCCAAAGCACGATTTTCCTTTCTTCATCTTTTAGCCTTACCGCCTCTGGATTAATGCACGATGGCACCAGCAGGTTCACTTACAAAGGCCAGCAGCTCCACACCTTTCTCGGCACAAGCACCTTCACAGAATACACCGTGGTGCATGAGTCTGCAGTGGTCAAAATTGATGCTGCAGCTCCTGCAGAAAAAGTGTGTCTGATTGGCTGTGGGTTTTCTACTGGCTATGGTGCTGCCATCAACAGTGCAAAGGTAAGGATTAAACATTGGTAATGCTCATATTCAGTGTGAGGAATTTGTGGCAGGTCTAGACAAAAAGAGGAGGACAGGTGGGCTCTGGGGCTCTGGCACAGAACCAGGTGAAAGCACATTCAATACAGTAAATGAATCAAAACAATATAAAATAAAATAGCAAAGCCACCAAATACCCACCAATCCACTGGATGTACACTCATGACCTGCACTCATGTTCTTGCTACAGACGTAGTTCTCCAGCATCCCACCTCTCTCTTGGATGCTTTGAACATCAAGGAGCAATCCCATCCACAACGAATTGCCCAGGGGAACACCCTTGCCATCATATACCGAAAGAGAGAGACAAGTAGTGCAGGGGGTTGGATTAGATGGTCTCTTCCAACTCTATAATTCTATGATTCTATGATTTCAGGTGGAGCCTGGTTCAACCTGTGCCGTTTTTGGTCTGGGAGGAGTTGGCCTCTCAACTGTCATGGGCTGCAAAGCAGCTGGAGCTTCCCGAATCATCGGGGTCGACATCAACAAGGATAAATTTCCCAAGGCTAAAGAGATGGGAGCTACAGAGTGTGTCAACCCTCTGGATTTCAAGAAGCCCATCAATGAAGTGTTGTATGGCTTGACAGACGGTGAAGGTGTTGACTATTCATTCGAAGTGATTGGGCGCACAGACACCATGGTACATGCATGGAGACAGGATTTTACTGTCCTATTTTGAAAAGGGAAGCTGGAATTTCCTGCATTCCTGTTCTTCAGTGGTTGCTATTTTTCACTGGGTTGTGATCCGATAATCTGTTGCAGCAAGGGCCTTGGGTTCTGAGACAGTAGAACGTGTCAGAGTTTTAAACATCCTCCACCCATTGATCAGGTAACTTATGGAATAATGTGGGATGGGACTCAGGCATGAGGAGCTAATGGAGGAGTGAGAATGATCCTTTTGGGTGATTCTTCTCTCCCACATAAGCCCACCCCCAAAATCCCTTCCCACAATCTTCAGAAGGCCCTAACCATCCAAACAGGCTTTTCAGAGTGTGCATGTAGCTGGACATGGGAGGAAGAAAAGACAGGGATGTTTTCTTCCATTGCTATTAATATGCTTTCAACAGTAAAATCTTTGAGAGGTCTGACTGCATCATGGGAGGTGATCATGGATGGTATTTGATTGATTCAAGAGTCATGCCTTTGGATTTCCCCCAGACTGCTGCCTTGGCTTCCTGCCACATGAATTATGGGACCAGCGTGATTGTCGGAGTGCCCCCTTCAGCTTCTGAAATTACCTTCTCTCCAGTGCTTATCTTCACGGGGCGCACTTGGAAAGGATCTATATTTGGAGGTATGGGCCTACTAGCTTTCTATCAAAAGGGCACATTTCAAATTCTGAGAGAGTGTTGAGGGCACCCGTCACAAAATAGCTTGGGGTGGCAGCGGGTTGTGCCATAAAACGTCTGTCATTGAGAGCATGGCATAATACAAATTTAGAGAAACACCTTGATTTGTTCATTATTTTCCCACCCCCAGCAATGCAATTTAGATTTAAAAAAAAATCATGCTCTTACCATGTGAAAATACATTTAAGATCTCATGCGGTTTGGCTCTCTGTAGGCTTTCCACGCAAGCTCTTGCCCCATAATTACTATGTTAGTATCTCCTCTATCTCCCTCCCACCCACAGATCTGTCATAACATCAAGGCCAATCTCATTGCATAACCCAAGTTCAAAGACGGTTCCAGGCTATAAATTTGTGGGACTGCCAGACCTTTAACCAACATCTTGCTCCTTTTTTATGGCATTATAATTAGAGTACTATATCTTCACTGTGCACTTACTGTTTTCAGGATGGAAAAGCAAAGAAGCTGTCCCCAAGCTGGTTGCAGATTTCATGGGGGGGAAGTTTGCTCTGGATCCACTAATTACCCACACTTTGCCTTTTGATAAAATCAATGAGGGCTTTGAACTGCTGCGTTCAGGAAAAAGGTAAGACCTTTCCCCACCCCCACCCCTCAAAGTGTAGTGGAAGAGGCAGGGTACCTTTCTGAGAGTCATAGCTATAGTCATTATAAGATTACACAATCCTCCTCTGGAGTGACTCAAGCTATGTTGCCCTTGAAGTTCCATTATCCACAACAGAACTTGCACATCACTGTCTTGAAACTGAAGACAACTGCTTAGCTTGGGAGCATATAGAACAACTGCTCTTTGGTGTTGTTCTCATCTACCTTCTCCAGAATGACCCTAGGAGCTAATCCTCAGTGGCTGGCTCAACTCCTTCCACTCAGATTGGCTCCAAGCAGCACAAGGCCAAGAAGACTTGATCATGGTTAGATTCTAGTACTGAAAGTTGCACAAGCTATTTATGTACAAAGAAACAGAAGACAAAATGGGGAAACGGACACCTCAAAGAATGAAAATGAATAACTAAATGGGACAATGAAACCCATGTAGAAACAATGCAATGTACATCCATGCAAATATGGATGTTCACAAGCAAGACTTGCACCACAACTGTGGCCGATCTGCATCCCATTAGGCTGAGCAACAATTGATTTATAAACTGAAATTGATACTGTTTTGGATGGGGCAATTAAATTACATCAACAAACTATTTACCTTGATGCTTCTGTTAGGGAGAAATATGCATTTGTATTCAGCTTCTTGTGATGGCATAAATGAATAGAATCGACTTGTCGTGTTTTTTCTTGTGCAATTCTTTTTTTTGGAAACACTTTTATAGGCTTATCACCAGGCTTCTTATCTCCTCTTTTTCACACCCTTTTCTTCTCTTTTTGTTTTATCACTTTATTCCTTTATAAATGAAATTCTTCTACTAAAATGTTAACTATAAAAAAGGTTTCCTATTTCTGTACAGGTTCAGACTTCCCTCTCCACCCCCCACTCTGAAAATTACTCACTGTGTATGCTATCTACTCTTCCTTTTTCTGCTCCTCTGACTGTAAGTTGTGTTAATTGTGTTAATACTGAATTTGAAAATGTTGTAACCCACCTGGAACGCGATGGCAGAAGGTGGGTAATAAACAGATGAATAGATGGTGCTTAAAAGATCACCTTCCCTTAATAGCAACCAGATCAAGCCTTTCCTTAGAAAGTTGTGGCAAGATCTTAAACCTACTGAAATATTAGCCTACTAACATTAAAAATCTAACAGATATTATCACCCTTCCATTTAAAACTGTTTTTTATTGTTTCAGTATTCGCAGTGTCCTGGTGTTTTAAAGTCCATGGTGAGGAGGAAGAATACAAGACAATGACCTTTGCAAGCTCAGATTGCCACATTGCCTAGTAGGACATATGTGAAAATGACTGGACTCTGCAATGTCATCACTGGCAATGCTCCATTATCAACACGTAGGTCTATCCCAAGACCATCACGTTTTTCCTCCAAATGCAACAGAAGAAAACTACCATAAACACAATCTTAGGTTGTGATTCAAACTATCAATATCCTGTTTAATGAAGCAACAACACAAATAATTATTATCATGTATTTCAAAGGTGAGAGGTTGGGTAGTTTAGGCAGCTGTCTTATATATATTTGGGAGAAAGTCACACTCAACCCAGTGGAGTATACATGCTTGAAATATCTTTACAGAAATAAATTTGGTACCGTTTTACATTGTTAATAAATATAGGATATGGAGGTTTCTCGGTGATGCACAAATGATATCAATTTCCTGAGAACTCCTTAAGGAAAATTGCTGTAATTTTTGTATGTTCTGATATGAAATAAGTTTTTTGCTGCTTAAATTCCAGGGTGGGTGTGCTTGGTGCCTTATATTGCAAGGAGTGGTAAACTGTATGGATTATATCATAAACACCTAATAAAAATAGTTATGAATTCCAGTGGACTTCCATCACTAACATTTCTGTTTCTCCAGGCACCTTTCACAGAATCATAGAGTTGGAAGGGGCGCTGATTGTCATCTTTGCATATTTAGATAAAAGTATAAACAGTAAGAAATAACTGAGATAATCCTAAAACCTATCAAAAGGTTTTTTTATAAAAAAAACTTTAGTGAGGCCTATATTATTTATTTATGTTATTTATTTATTTTCTATACCACCCTATACCCGAAGGTCTCATGAGATGTGCTTCATTGGTTAGGAAATGTAACTATTTCAAACCCTATTGTATAGAGTCTCTTCAGACACCTACCCAAATGCGTATGGGCATAACTTCTATACCCCGGCATTCTGAAAGGAGAGTAAGCACATTCAGCTAAATGCCCTTAGCATTTTCCCCACATGTTCTGGAGTCTCACATTGTCAGGTGCGCTGATCATAGGAATGTTTTTAAGGGTATTTAGCTGAATGCCCTTAGAATCTTCTTTCAGACCTTCATGATGAACACACAAAGGTCCAGGGTGAAGCAGGCAGGGCCAAGCATGGCTAGGGGTGTTGGGAATGTGTGCCCCTGTGTTGTTTTTATGCTGGATGAGGCCCTGGCTTGGAAGGGGAGTTTAGCTTGTATTTTTTCCACTGGCCTGACATCTTCTCTTCAATACTCCCAATATTATCTAAAATCTGTTGCTGTTTCGTCGTTTAGTCATGTGCGACTCTTCGTGACCCCATGGACCAGAACACACCAGACACTCCTGTCTTCCACTGCCTCCCGCAGTTTGGTCAAACTCATGCTAGTATCTTCGAGAACACTATCCAACCATCTCATCCTCTGTCGTCCCCTTCTCCTTGTGCCCTCCATCTTTCCCAGCATCAGGGTCTTTAGGGTCATCTAAATTCTACCATTTAGCAATTGCTAACATTCACTAACTCTAGCCATTATAAGTGCTCTTGCACCCCCTAAACTCTATTACCCCAGACTTGCAAGATGCATTCTTGCAGGCATTGGTAGGTTGTAGAGCTTATCACAAAATTTGGGTAAATGTGAATTTCAAAATATATCAAATTGATACACTTGGCTTTAAATATGAACTTAAAATTTCTCCCCCAGCCCTTGTGAAGAATGATAGGAGTTGTGTTCCCACAACATCTGCGGGGTCATTTGTTCCCCATCTCTGGCTTAAGGAACAGTTCACATGAAGTTTGCCTTAGCCTTCCTACAGTTATTACACCTCTTGCTCAGTTTGGAATAAGCCTCACCCTCTAGTCATATTTGTTCTTGCCAGGATCCATACAAATGGCCTTGCTTTGTTTGCATTAATATTTGCTCTTTTGAGGCGGTTCAACTTCCTAACTAACAAGAAAAATACAATACCGCTTTGCAATGTTGATGTTATCATTCCAGCTTGTCGGTTCACAATGTATAGTATTTCTTATTGGCACCCAATCCATAAGAATATATGCAGCTCCTTCCCTCAAGGTGAAAGTAATCAAGATACTCAACCCCATAATCATTTGTGACCAAAATGGTGTGTTTTTCTTTCTGTTTCTGAGGAAAAGTATGTTTCTTCTGGAGAACCATCTTTCTCCTCACAGCACCCTCCACCCCAAAAAGGAGGAAGAGAACCCAGTGGTTGATCAGAAACATATGTTTCTCTCTGTGTGTTGTATTTTAAGCATTCTGAGAATTTGCAAAAATTGTGTAATACTCTGAGGGCCAAACTTGGCAATAATTCATACTCGATAAAGAACTGGATTTTTTTTTCCCATTCAAGTTGCTCTTCTAGGGATACCCATCTGGTTTGGAACCCTAATATGTGGCCAAGGGGGCATTAACCATTTGCTCTCTACTATGGCCCCAATTCATAGCCATGCTCCCACAATTTGCATAGGAATACAATCCCACTCCCTGGTGCCTTGCAGCTGCGAGTTTTCCTATAGATGGAGCAAGATGGAGTCACCAAATATACTTGGCATTGACACTCATTTTCTAGGGCTGATTATCAGCATCAATTTGTTTGTCCCATGAATGAAATCCCTCTGTCACCCAATGTGGCATTTGCCTCCGAGGATGGGTCATAAGGAAAGGGTTAAAATGGGTGTGATGTGATTGGCTAGTGAGAATGCAAGGGGAGAGTAAAAGTTGAGGATTGGGAGTTGGGAGTTGAGGTTTGGGAGTTGGGAGTTGAGGTTTGGGAGTTGGAGAAGGAAGAGGGAGGAATAGGCGGTGGGTTGGTAGAGTTGTATTGTGAGAGAGTGAGAGGAATTGTTAGGTGGAGTCAGATAGATAGTTGGGAATAATCAGTTTGAAGTTGTTAGGAACTAAGATTAAGAAACTGACAAGAGAAATATTAACTGAAACTATACGCTTGTTCCTGCATTTAAAAATAAACTTGATTATTTGTTAATGTTAACAACTGTCTGGACGCCGTGTGTCCCCGTGAGAAGCGGGGTGGTGGCAGCGAAGAAAGCAATCACAGTGGTGGCACAGGGTCAATAGACCGTCAAACGTCTGTGGGCCCTGTGTGATCGCCACACCCTAGCACAACAAATCAACTTTCTTTTACAGTGGTACCTAAGGTTACATACGCTTCAGGTTACAGACGCTTCAGGTTACAGACTCTGCTAACCCAGAAATAGTACCTCGGGTTAAGAACTTTGCTTCAGGATGAGAACAGAAATCGTGCTCCGGCGGCGCAGCGGCAGCAGGAGGCCCCATTAGCTAAAGTGGTGCTTCAGGTTAAGAACAGTTTCAGGTTAAGTACGGACCTCCACAACGAATTAAGTACTTAACCTGAGGTACCACTGTACTGTATTTTTAAATGGCCTTTTTTTGCGATTAGGAAAGCGATGGGGAAATGCACTGACCCAATAATCCCCCCGCAAACAAGTATCACCGAGCCAACTAAAGACCATGCCTTGCTCACCAAACCTCTCTCATTGCCAGGGAAAAATAATAAATAGAATGAGAACCTACCCAAGAGAGGCTGCCACCTCTTGCTACACCTTGTCAAAAAATGTTTGCCTCCTGTGCATTCATTTCTATATGGATGGTTATAGACTGCTTTGAAAAGGGATTAGACAAATTTATGGAAGATTTAGACTCAGTGGCTACTTGTCAGAATGGCTACATGCTAACTTCAGGATCAGAGGAAGCAAGCTTCTGAACTCCCATCACTGGGGAACAACCAAGGCAGAGGTCTATTGCCCTAATGCGTTGCTGCTGGGATTCACATAAGCATCTGGGATGCTTTGGGGAAGAGGATGTCAGGCTAGGCATGTATTTGTTGTGATCTGCTCTTCTTATGCTAGCAGAGTTTATGCATAAGCATAATTTGCATTCACACAAGCCAGGAAGCTAATTTGCACCCCACTGCTGCAATGGTCATGGGGCTGAGGCTTTGGGGCTAATTTCCACCCTGATTCCCTACTCCCCAAGTTTTCAATGTGGATCTAGAAAAACGATCCCAGTTCTTGTTCCCATCCCATGCAACGTCAAACAAGAGGACACTTTTTTCACACAAAGGTTTGTGGATATGTAGAGACAGCTTGTACTTCTTTTCAATGTAGCGTGTGAACAAAACCATCATCAAATTTTATTCACCACAAAACAGCGTCATATTGCAGATACTATCTTTAGACATTGTTTATTTTTATAACTCCTTTAGCACCTATCCTTGGAACACAGGATGCAACAGGTGATATATGAAGCATGCAAACACAGAGGGATCTTTCCCAATAAAATAATAAAGTAATAAAACCGTGCAAGGGGTTAAAATAACACGTGTCTGGCAAAACAAAGACCAGGAGTGCAAACCTGAGCAAATATTCGTCCTCGCCTTCTGCCTGTTACCTCTCACCATTGGCGCGCATCTTCTCATATACGCTTCCCTATTCGGGGAAGTTTAAGGCATTTTAGGAAACGCGCTGGGTCTGCGTCTACTGGATAAGCAATAGACTACATCCCCCAGAGTCCCTGGCGGTAGGTCTACGGCAGACAAAGAGGCCAGTTTAAGGGACGTGGCCCCATTGCGCTACGCTTTTGTTCTAAAGGAATCTCAGGGCTCCCACGAGAAACACGCACCCAAGTAGAGATCGGGGTTAGTCTTGTTTCTGCTTTCCAAAATCGGAATCGGAGAAGCTCTGCAAAAGAGGCGAGCAGATTTCTGTGCGCAAAGAAGCGCGCGAGCATGGACACTCCTGGGAAAGTAAGAAGACAGCAGTTTCTCTTTCATATCGAAAGGCTGCAAGCCCATCCAAGCCCTATTTACCTGGGAGTAAGCTCCTCTGAATTCAATAGGTCTTACTTCTGAGTAGACACGGTTCGGATTGTGCGCTGAAGGATTACCCTTTCATAAAGTTGCAATCCCGCCCCTGCACACCTCCTCAGGAGTAAGTGTCATTAAACTCAGTAGGTCTTACTTTCGAGTAAGCATGCTTCCACTTGCATTTCATGGTTCCTAGTCACGTTAGGGTTTGAAGCTTTGATTGCTCCAAGGTTCTGGCTGTGGAAGCGGATAAGAAGGGAAAAATAGCTGCGTGCAACACTGCATGACCACAATTGCGTGATCAAAAAATAATTGCATTTAAACTGCAACCTTTACGTGTCTTGCGAAGTTGCATGTGCAAGGATTTAGGCTTCAGTCCTGGATTTCTTAGCAGACAGGTATATAAGAAACTTCCCCAGCCTAAAATGGTGCCCTCCAGATATTGCTGTTTTATTTTAGCCTAAAAATGGGGAATAACAGTTAATTTAACAAAAAACCAAAGTGGGTTTTGAACTACAGCTCTCTGTATTGTAGTCCAAATGATCTACAGAACACTGGGATAGAATCATAGAATTGTAAGGGATCACGAGGGTCATCAAGTCCAACCCCCTTCAATATTTTGCCCAACGTGGGTCTCAAACCCACAGCCCTGAGATTAAGAGTCTCATGCTCTACCAACTGCACTATCCCGGTATGGCAAAGGCTGAACTGCCAGTCAATGCAGTACAGGGCAGCCAACATGGTGCCCTCCAGATATTGTTGGACTACATCTCCTATAATCCTTAACCATTGCCCCTGTTGGCTGGGAGTGGTGAGAATTGGAGTACGGCAAAAAATGGAGAGCATTGTCCCCTGGTGTAGCAGATGATAGTGAGCAAGATGGAGCAAGAGTCTGTCTCAGTACAGTACTTGTGGTTGTATTTCTTATGGCAAAGAAATGCATCTTCCCCCCCCCCCTCGAGAGCTCTCAATGAGAAAATGCAAGAAAAGAGTATTGCGACTCCCAGATGTTGCTAAACTACAACTCCCAGCTTCTGTTCTAGGCCTATATTGAGATACCAGGTTACACCCTGGAGATGGACACTATACTTTTACATCCCCCACTGGAGTTGAAGACAAACCCACCACAGCAGCTTCTCTCCGCTTTTCCTTTCACAAAGTCCCATCTGCTGCACCAAAGATTCCAGTTAGGCTACAACCTGCAACTATACACTTTCATCCAATCCTATCTCCTTTTTGCCCTGCCCTGGGATTGGATTGAGCATCTCATTGTTCCCTTGTTTTTACAGACTATAAAATGCAAGGCTGCTGTCGCCTGGGCAGTAGGGAAGCCGCTTTCTATTGAAGAGGTGGAAGTTGCCCCTCCAAAAGCTCACGAAGTCCGTGTTAAGGTAGATGAATTGTTTGTAGTCCCTTTCCATGCTCCTCCGCTATGAGGATAATTTTTCCTATCAATGTACAACTTGTGTCTGTTGTTGCTCTCTTTCTCCAGCTGTTTCTTAAATGGCCGTACAGATTTTATTACGCTTGTGAGTCAGCAGTGGTAGTGATGGGTAAGCTAAGAGAAGTTTAAGACTGGTATGGAGTTTTCATTCCAGTTTAATTTGATGCTGCTGCTGATCATAAATGTGTTTATTTGTTTGATTTGCAAAACACTTCCAATAAGACATCACCAAGTGATTTAACAATAAAGTCATATATCACTGCTTTGATTGCATCGGTTTCAAGCAGTATATAAGTAGGAATAAGAATAAATATAGAAGAACGTCACTTAGAATTTTTGTTGGAAAAGGAAGGTCTACAATAGTCACTGAAAATGCAATAGAGTTGGTGTTTTTCTGATTTATAGGGGGAAGGAGTTCCAAAAGAAGGTGCCACCACCCTAAAGGCCCGATTCCTGCATTGTATGGAACTGACCTCCTGATGTGATGTTATCACAGGTCCTCTTCTACAGAGCACAGTGACCATAGCAGTTTGTGTCTTACATGATAACTTTGAAATGATTGCAAATTTCATAGAATCATAGAATTGTGTGGTTGGAAGATACTCCTAGGGTCACCCATTCCAACACCCTGCAATGCAGGAATCTCATTACAGTTGGTCATCCAATCTCTGCTTAAAAACCTCCAAGGAAGGAGAGCCCACAACCTCCTGAGGGAGTCCATCCCACTGCTGTTAGAAAGTCCTTCTTGATGTTCAGTAGGAATTTGATCTGTATTAAGTTGGTGGCTTTCACTTCCATTACAATATCCCTAACTCCAACCTTAATATTATACTGTAAATCACTGCAAATGGAAACCCAAGAAGTCTTTGGAGTAGAGCATCCTTCACCATCCTGATGCTCACCAGTCATTTTGGTTTACAACTCCTGTTGGCCCCAGACACCACACGTTGAAGGGTGTCAAAAGCTGGGCTGGAGTAAACAGAATATAGAATAGAGCACAGGGAAAGTCAAAGAAATGCACTTTTTTCTCTTACAGGTAATAGCCACAGGGATATGTGGAACTGATGACCATGTTCTGACAGGCTCTTTCCCTAAAGTCAATTATCCTGTCATTCCTGGGCACGAAGGAGCTGGAATTGTAGAGAGCATAGGTGAAGGAGTGACTTGCGTGAAGCCAGGTACATAAAAGGATTTTAGATGTATTATCAATATCTTTCTAAAGCACCACAGCATAATTTGACAGTGCACAGTTGTGGTAAAATCTATGCTTGCTCAAGTAACTCTTACGGTATTTGAGATTATCCCTGGTGAACCAGCACTAATCTTTGAATGTTTCCACTACGTAAGTGCTCCTTCCTCTCTGGACTGTAGACTCTTTTTTAAATTAACTTTTTCTGAACAATAACATTGAGTAAAGGATGTGTGTCAATATGCAGGCAGTGCCAATTTAAAAGGACTGACTTAACACCCTAGTCCCTATTGCAGCCTCCACCAACCTAATGTCCTAATGGACTACAACTGCTATTGGCTCAAGCCAGCATGGAATGGAAACCACTTCCCATGGAAACCACTTTCCTCTCTTGAGTAAGGCATGCGCCTACTGCCCAGCGGCTAATGGGAGGGTGTGAGGGTGCCTTGCTCCAGCAGCTCCCATGATTCCTGGCCACTGGCTGTGCTGGCTGGGGCTGATGGGATTTGGAGTCCAAGAATGTCTGGAGGGCCGTAGGTTCCCGACTCCCGATGTAGAACTACCTGCTGCAGCCTGAAGTTGTATGTGCCAGAAGAAGTTTTGCCACTTTATTCCAAGGAGTGAACAATAGGCTTCTTGTTTACTTTGCTGAAGTGGAAAGCAGGCTGGAGCATTTGTTGATGAGTCTTTGTTGTAGCAAAAAAAGCCTTGTGATGCTGTGGTCACAGTATTTTGATACATAGCTCACTCCCTTCACTGAGCACTGGTTATGGATGCAGACTCCCTTTGTTAGGTTGTTTCTATCTACTATATTTTTATGCCTTTTATTTCTAGGAGACAAAGTTATCCCTCTTTGTCTGCCTCAGTGCGGAGAATGCGCATCGTGCTTGAAACCTAACACCAACTGTTGCCTAAAAACCCAGTGAGTTGCTCTGGAAATTTCTCCTGTATTTCTATTTCAGCAATATGCAGCACAGCTTTTTATTATTGACAAATCCCGATCTCTTTGAAACAGCCTTCTTGAGCCACAGAATCTAATGCCAGACAAAACCAGCCGATTCACCTGCCAGGGGAAGTTAGTTCACCACTTCCTTTGGATCAGCACTTTCTCAGAATATACAGTCATGCCTGACTCAACCGTTGTTAAAATTGATGATGAAGCCCCTCTGGATAAAGTCTGTCTTTTCGGCTGTGGATTTTCCACCGGCTATGGGGCTGCCCTCAATACAGCCCAGGTGAGGAATCCTGTGCTCCGTTTGTGTTCCTTGGTAGACTCTTTTGGTCTGTGTAACAGACATGAGCTTCTTCCGTTGGAAATATGGCCTACATTACCCTATTCCACAACTGGAATTTATCCTTGTCCTCTTTTCTCCATGGCTGTATAGGTCACGCCAGGTTCCTCCTGTGCTGTCTTTGGTTTGGGAGGAGTTGGTCTTTCTGTGGTCATGGGATGCAAAGCAGCTGGAGCTTCGCAGATCATTGGGATCGACATTAACAAAGACAAATTTGTAACAGCAAAAGAACTGGGAGCCACAGAATGCCTTAATCCTCTGGATTACAAGAAGCCAATTCAGGAAGTGCTGGTTGAAATGACAGGTCACGGTGTTGACTATGCATTTGAGGTTGTTGGGTGTTTGGATACGTTGGTATGTATTGTTTTTAGTCAAAAGATTTCTGGCTCCAATCTGCAATTTGATAACCATAGTTCGCCAGTTTGGAAGAAATTTCAATGTGCAATTAGTGCTCAACAAACCAGGAAAAAGGGAATTGTAGCACACAAAGGGAAGAGGGAGGGAAGAGGATTTGTAAGATGAAAGAGATGGCTCATAAACACCCATGACGAAGCAACAACAACCCTTACTTCATTATTCTCCATTAACTATTTTGCAGTGCATCATAAAATGTCACTGTTCCTTTGCATGACAGCAACCTGTTTAATTTTTCCCCTACTTTGATTAGACAGCTGCTCTAGCGTCCTGTCACATGGGCTGCGGAGTCTGCGTGATGGTTGGTGTGCCTCCTTTAGGCTCTAGGCTCTCCTTCGATCCTATGCTGCTTTTTACAGGACGCACCTTGAAAGGGAGCTTCATTGGAGGTATGGTGATGAACCATGAATGAGCAAACATGTTGATGTATGGACATTTCCCAGTTTCTGTGTTTAGTACTGTGAAACCCTAAATAGGTTATGAAGTTGTTTAATAACTCTGTCTATGTGCCACTACTAAGAAAGTCCTTTCCCAGGTGGCTGATCAATGTGCTTCCACCCAGATTGGCAAGAAGGGCCTCCATAGAAGATCTTTAAAGCATGAAAGAAGGGGACATTGTAGGGTGGCGGAGCTCACCTGACCTCCAGCTGGTCACATCACTGCTGCTTACTGGGAGGTTCAGTAGGAGGAATCAGGTCAGCATGATGCATATACACTAGTGGAGCCAATCCAGCATTCCCACTGGTGTATTTGCACCATATTGGCCTTGTCTTCTCACTCCACCTCCCAGTAAGCAGTGACACAACCAGACGGAGTTCAGGTAAATACTGTTGCCCCACTTCTTTGCAGAGACACACAGACAACGACACCTGATGGTGATCTCAGGGCATGGATTCGTACTTATTAGTATTAGTATTTTATTTGTACCCTGCCCATCTGACAGGGTTGTCCCAGCCACTCTGGGCGGCTTCCAACATGTACTGTATAAAAAGAGAATAAAACATTAAATATTAAAAAAAATCCATATACAGGCATTCCTTTAGATACTGGAGTCACAAGCCGTGTAGGGCGTTAAAAATTAAACTCTGCACTTAGAATTGGCCCTGGAAAGGGGCTGAAATGTTGAATTGGTGTAATAAAGAATGCATGTGCATATGTGAATCTCTCCACCTACTACTACCTTCCCAAGCCAGGAAGGGAGGCTGTTTAACCCTTTCCTTCTCAGCCATCATTCCACTCGGCCTACGCACCCCTTGCCATTGCCTGCCTGTCCCATCCTAGCCCTGTCCAGATAAGCTGCAGCAATTTTTGTGTTTGGAGGGTAGCTCAGTCTCGCTATACCAGCTACAGCTGTGTATCTGTAAGAATTCCTGGACTAGAAGTGGGAGCTGCAGGATGGGTTCCTGCCAGAACCAAATTTTGTTTTAAAGACTGGTTGTTGCTGCCCTTTATTTTCTTGAAAGAATAGGCAGTAGCAACCCACGTATTTTCTGACTGTCCTCTTGCCCTATCTTTGGCTTTATAAGACTTTGAGAATATCACAAGCCTTGTATTGCTGAGTCATTTTTATGGCATGAAAAAAAATTCTGGGTGATAAACATTGTGTGGGTCGTGGTGCTTGGCATGATAACATAAGATGAGCTCAATGACCGTCTCGTCCAACACTGTTCTCACAGTGACCAACTGGATGCCTGTCGGAAACCATTTGAATGCAAGAGTACTCTTCCTTCCCGTGGTTTCCAGCGACTGGTATTCAGAAGTATTGCTGCTTCCAACTGCTGTTTTGTTGCTTCTCCAGGATGGAAGATGAAAGATTCTATCCCTCAGCTGGTATCCAGTTACATGGAGGGGAAATTTAAGCCAGATACTTTAATAACCCACACCTTGCCATTCAGCAAGATCAGCAAAGGATTCGATTTGCTTCATGCAGGGAAGAGGTGAGATTTGTGACTTATTGGTACTTGCAGAACTTCTTCCTCCTTTTTTCTGTTGCAGAATTTTCTTTAAAGCCACTGACATTCTGAGGAACTGGCCTCCTGGAGATTTGTCTGAGAAGAAGGGATTGGCACCAATGACTACTTGGGAATTAATAGTATTTTGATATTTATAGGACAATGTGGCTAAGTCACACCTGGACATTGCAAGACCTACTTCAATAAAACCCTGATCTCAACCCTCCCAGGTATACCAGAAACCCTTTGGCTTATACCACTAGAACTATAGAGCTGGAAGGGGTCTGGGTGATGCTCTATTGAGTTAGGTGCATTTTTATAAATCTCTTCCCCCAAGGGAGGCATACAAAGTTTGTCCTGCTCTAGTGATTGCAACAACTCTGTGAGCACTCTAAAGTCTGTTTCTTCTTGTCAAATATGCCTCGCCAGCTCTGACCACAGTTCTGCAGCAGCAAAGTAATGCTGGCATTACCCCACCATCAATGGCCTTGGCAGTGGGCAGAGGAATGGTATCTATCTGTCTCAGGAGACAGTGAAAGAATGCACCTTTGGGGGTGAAGTCAAATTGTTGGAAGGTTACAGCACCTGCTGTGGCTGTAGAGACATGTTTAGTTGCAGCAGGGGTAGATGAAGGCATCCAGTTGTGCTGTTGCAAATGCACCGTGGTGTTTCTTCTATCTCTGCTCCTCCCAGAGCTCATTCCTCCTCTGAAAACTGCTGTGGATACACAACCTGACTGCCTTGTCTACAGGCACTGCAGTCATCTGCAAGGGATTCCCACATGGTGGGGTAGATGTTACCAGCCTTCATGTCACGTCTACAGATGTCTATGTAATGCAGAGTTGGTCTGCCAGTGGGCCTAGTGCCTGAAGCCCATAGAGCACGCCCTTGGGGATCCAGCCACCTTCCATTCTGTGGACATGGTCAAGCCAGCGTAGACATCTCTGAGACAGGAGTGCAAACATGCTGGGAATGTGGGCTTGGGAGAGCACACCTTTGTTTGAAACTCTGTCCTGCCATGTGGTACCCAAAATCCGGGAATGCTGGTGGTGCTGTGGTCTAAACCACTGAGCCTCTTGGGCTTGCCAATCTGAAGGTCGGCGGTTTGAATCCCCGCAACGGGGTAAGCTCCCGTTGCTCTGTCCCAACTCCTGCCAACCTAGCAGTTTGAAAGCATGCCAGTGCAAGTAGATAAATGGGTACCGCTGCAGAGGGAAGGTAAACGGCATTTCCATGTGCTCTGGTTTCCATCACGGTATTCCGTTGCACCAGAAGCAGTTTAGTCATGCCACGTGACCCAGAAAGCTGTCTGTGGATAAACGCCGGCTCCCTTGGCCTGAAAGTGAGGTGAGCGCCACAACCCCATAGTTGCCTTTGACTGGACTTAACTGTCCAGGGATCCTTTACCTTTACCTTTTTATCCCAAATCCTCCTGACACAGTGCATGTGTAAGGCATTGCGAGGTTGCTGCTGATGGTTGTAAGTTATGGCTCACTTACATAAAGCAGCGTGCTTGACACACAAGGCTGGTAGACCTTCATCTTGGTATCCCAATTTATCCCTCCCCACCATATTGGGTTCAAAGGGGATTTGGATTGGTCTGGACCACAAACACATATAAAAATATATCTATGTGGTGTATGAAAACTCAGTAAGCTTATCTTAGGGTAACTGCAGCTATCTAAGGTGCCAGTTCTCCGTCACATGTGGCCACATAACAAGATAAGATTTGCCACCTCGCTGAAATGCTGTTGGATACTGGATACTGTACTACTAGAAACAGACTGCAAGAATGGCAGTCATGTTTCTCTCCCTCTCCTCAGCTCCAAGTTGCCAGCAACATCTGTCCAGCAGTATGTTGAACAAAAAAGTAATGATCACATGAGGGTCCAAAAATAAACTCTGCTTCATTGCTTTTTCAGCAAAAGAATTTACAAAGTTAACTCTACTTTTTCCTCTTTCAGCATTCGTATTGTCTTGGTGTTTTGAGTTGCTGGCTTGCTGAAGCTTCCCAAATGCCTTGAGTCTGGAACGTCTCAGAAAGAATTTTCTCTCTTCCAAATGTGGTTGCTTTTTAAAAACCAACAAAAACAAATACACTATAAAAATTGCTGGCAAATGACATGAAGTGCCTTTCATACATTTTATTATGGGAGTGGAAATTATACAAACAAACATAACATGGTTCACGACAGTGATCTGGTTTCACTTCCCTCTGGATGCTTAGAGATCCCAAATCACGCTCTCAAATCTAAACCATACACAGAAAACAAAACATACAATTTCTGAGCACCCAGAGCTGATTTAAATTAGCCAACAGAAAGCCGTTATCTAGGGATGGAAAGATCAGTCTAGATCTGTTTCTTATGAGTTTGTTCATAGCTCTCCTATCCTGTTCCTGCATCATTCTGCAACTTTAAAACAACAACAACGCAAATTCAGCTCATCCTAGGCAGGATTTTAGCTATCTTAAATAATCAGGCAAGACCACAAGTAAACCAGCAAGGCTTCCAGGAGGTACCCTGGAAATTATTTGTTTTATTCTCCTGCAGCAGGACAGTACCCCCAGGTCAAAACCCAAAACCTGAACAGAGAAATCTCCCAAGTCTGTTATACAATTCTTACCATTAGCAAATAATTAGTAAACATTAGCAAATGCGTCAAAGTCATTAAGAACAGGTGTGTGCATCAATTTTATCTAAATTAATATTAATATACTTTATTGCTGCTCATATTCCTTATCTTATTGATACATTAGCCCCTGCCGGGGCTCTACTGTGTAAAGAGCACAATATTTTATGACTAAATCAACAACTCTTTGCCCACCACAGGACCGGTGCATGATATACTGCCAAGTTCAGCCAACAATCTCAATTATAAGTAGTACAAGTGTAAACAGCATCAGACTTTGTCCTGTGCAGGAGGTTTTCACAGTTCATTCTGATTCAATACTATTTAGCTCAGTTGGTTAGAACATGGTGCTGATGATGTTCCATTAGTTCGATCCCTGTATGAGACAACTGCATATTCCTGCATTGCAGGGGTTTGGGCTAGATTATTTTCCATATGTTAAACTGATCTAAGGATTTTGGGGGGATCTTGAGGGCAGCAAAGACAGGGAGAAGCACAAGGAGAATCAGGCAAAAGACAAGCATTCCCTTCACATACTCTCATAGACTCCTTTTGCAGTATAAAACCCTGATGGTTTCAGAACCTGGTAGAGCAGGTTTTCTCATGGCAGAAGTTCAGCCTTCAACATGTGGAGATCTGCAAGAGTGGTAACTGATGGAAGGTGGTGAGACCAGGGAGCGTACCGCTGCTGCCCTTCCTCACAAGAAGGTAATGGAAAGGTGGTGGAAACATCTGACAAAGGCTTTTGCTTGATCTGATCTGAAAGAAATCCACCCACTTCCTTGTTCCTCCCACTTCAAGCACTGCTTGAGGACAGCTGATCAAGGAATATATAGTTCTTGTTTTGGCCACTAAAGGTAAAGGGACCCCTGACCATTAGGTCCAGTCGCGGACAACTCTGGGGTTGTGGCACTCATCTCACTTTATTGGCCAAGAGAACCGGCGTACAGCTTCCAGGTCATGTGGCCAGCATGACTAAGCCGCTTCTGGTGAACCAGAGCAGTGCACGGAAACGCCATTTACCTTCCCGCCGGAGCAGTACCTATTTATCTACTTTCACTTTGATGTGCTTTTGAACTGCTAGGTTGGCAGAAGCAGGGACCGAGCAACAGGAGCTCACCCCCTTGCGGGGATTCGAACCACCAACCTTCTGATCGGCAAGCCCTAGGCTCTGTGGTTTAACCCACAGTGCCACTTGGAATTCTTGAGGGGAAGAGCAAGAAAGATCTATGAGTGATAAACTTCAGAGGAAATTGTGCAGAATAAACAATGAAAAATGTTAATTCAAATTTGGAAGCCCAAAGGCGGTTTGAAAGCCGAATTGGAATTGTTTTTCAAAACGGACTTGATAATTCGCTTCATTTGAATGCTATGTTGATTTGTCTTTTGCTAGCGATAAATGAAAGTTCTGCAGAAAATCTGTTGCCAGAATGTCTTGGAGGGGAAACTATCCTTAAGTCCAAATTAGTTCTCTTTTTCAATTTATTTATCTCAAAACATACAAAAGGATAAAAGCAAATAACTGCTTTCCAAAGCATTGGTGCAGTTTGCAGAGCTGACACAGACTTGCAGCACAAAACAGATCAATATAAGCACATCATAAGCACATTTTAATTTTGTTAATCTACACCAAGATAAAATATCCACGTTGACATTCACATGGCAAGAGGGTGGAGCACTCCCACAATTTTGTTTATATAAGTGGATGAATTGATACCATACCCAAAGCACTCCTCAGTGGTGGCTGAGCTACTCTGAGAGTACTAGAGCCAAACTTTGCAAAAGGGGAGTAGAAGATTTCCAAAGCCGAGCCACTGTCATTCTCGCAGCCACTAATGACAACCATACTAATGTTTTGTTTTGACCTTGGGATTTAAGGTTGTTTCCATAGGCCACAGAGCTAAAGAGGGGTCTAAGACAAGAGTTTGACCAGTGATAGCAGATTGGTTCTTGATACAAAAGCCAACCAGGCTGGTTGATCCTTACTTCAACATTGACAATGGGACTAGGTTCACCACACCTGAGAGCAGCTAGTTTAAAGATCACAGGGTAGGGCTCACGACTCTCACTGCTCTGTCAGCTCCCCATCCCTCAACATCTGCCACCTGAGGCAATCACTACACTCTGCCCTGCCATTCAACCTAATATCCTTCCAGGACAAGGTTGTGAAGATAACATGGGAGAGAGGCAATTTACTGCCTAAGTCCCTGGAGGGTGGATGTGATAAACATATAATAGCAATTCCGGTGGTTATATGGCCAACATCTGTTATGCCAAATGCAGTGATCTTTGCAATCTGGAAGTCCGTATTCTCCCATAGGGCAGAAACCAGATCAAGGCTTATCTTCAAGTTTTTGGCTTCCCTTGTAAAAACCATTTGAAATGTGAACTTCAACTGTTTATTAAGCTCTTCAAATAACCCTCAGGCACCTGCACTGGGTAGGAGAAGAACACACAAAAGAAAATACACTAGTTTCCTTCTGGTAAATTCCACAACAGGAATTGGGAGCTCTGGAGCCTGCAGGAGGCTGGAGAACACGCAGAAAACCATAAGGACTCTCTAGGTGTCTCACGACATTTCTGGCTACGAAATAATTTTTTTAATTATTTCCTGGTGCTGTGTGTATGCGCGATCACGCAAAAGTGAGGATTTGCCTGTTCTTCAATAACCTGTAATAGAATTTCTTTCCCAGTTTTTGACCCTAACGGCTTCTGCACTCCCTCCTTTATGCATCAGTAAAAAGTGTGTGCCTCTGGCATCTGAGTAAAAAGCATTGTGTGTGATTATGCTCTATTCTAAATAATTTGATCAAGAGAACATGGGCCAGAATGATTTTCACTTGTATGTACAAGTTTTTAGTCAGAATGTCTGTACCTGAACTGACCTTTTTCTTTTTAGATCCAATATTGTCCTAGCTCGTAATGTTAGTTTACTTTAAATGGTAGCTCCAGGGGGAATTAATTTCAGCTAAATACTTGCCAGGAACAAAAGAACTTTGAATCCCAGCTAGAAATGGACCCTGGCCTATCATAGATTACACATTATGTGTGTGGTGGAGGAAATAGTTGTTTGTGTATCTCTACATTCTTGCTTTAGGCAAGGAGTGATAAACAAGAAGAGAAGTCCTTTGTAAAGGAGCAAGCTTGTGGCAAAACTGAAAGCCAGATCTGGACACATGGCGACTGCAGGAAAGGTAAGGAAGACTGTTTTTATGGTTCAGTCTAGTCGATCTGAACGCTGCATTCTAATGTTTGCTTTTGCATAGCTACTACATTGCTTTGAAGAGGAAAGAACTAAGCTTTGCTACATTCCCATTGCCAGAGGAGAGAAACCTCTGAATTTTATTTGTGCAAATTGCAAAGCTGCAAAGACCAAGATGTAAAAAATTATCTCCTATTTATTCATTCAAAACAAGAGTCTGCTTGATATAAGTGAATGAGACAAACAGCAGGACACTCGATTTTCCCAATAATACTAAAAGCTGACATTGCATTGTGTAGGCATTAAATAATAAACCAAGAGGTTCTGGGTTTGAAGGTTACCTCAACCATGAGATTGCATTACACAAGTTATTATTGTTGTTGAAATAATTCATTACATACATAGAAATAAATTATTTTTTAAAACCTTACAAACTTATATTGATAATAAACCTGCCATTTTTTTTATAACAATGCATGTTATAATTACAGTGTTCCCAAAAGTGTATATGGTTTGACATAGTCATGCAGACTGTCAGTTTCAAATAATTATATTGACCTGAAGTTGATATTTCATTTACTAACATCAGGAAATTGGCACTAGCTGGTTGAAAGAAGCCCTCGTAGGTCTTTGATGGAGGTCTTTTCTACGTTTAACTGAAGATGCAGAGAACTGAACCTGGAAGCTTTTGTATTAAAAGCTTGTCTTCTGTTACTGAAATACAAGCCCTGTCCAATAATGATCATAATATTATTTATTCGAATGCTACTGTTTTCTGAACCCCATCAACTGTTACAGCATCAAATGGCATCCTTGTTGGTGTGGGTTGGGCATTACTAAAGTGTTTGTAGGCAGTAGACTTTGGGAGCACAGGTGTGCTGGTCTAGTGACACTTGCAAGTCATGTGATAGGGATGGGCAACCTTTGGCAACTGAGGGTCACGTTCCCTCAGGTGTAATCTGTCAGGGGTCACATACTACCAGTGGGCAGGACCGTAGCCAAAAGTGGTCAGAACCAGCTTTTTCCCATCTCTCTTTCGGCTATTCTCCTCCTCCCTCTCCATCCCTCCCTCTCTTCTCCTTCCTTTGCGCTGTTGAAAGAGGGAGAGATTATTCTTGCCAGCGGTCTGAACTGATAGTTTATAGAGCAATTTTGAAATAAGGCCTTGGGGCCAAGGTTGCACACTCCTGCTGTAGGGTGAAAGTGGCAATCTCCATGCTGACTACAGCAACTCTAAGGTTGCAATCTTAACTGAATCATTATAAGGTACACTGTGAAATTCATGTCTGACCTGTTTTGATTGGCTCCATTTCCACAGGTGATCAAATGCAAATGCATAATGTCTTGAGTTTCCTGTGACATTATTGTTTCTTACTTTCTCCTTTTTGTTTAGCTGGCCTTATGCTCTGCATATCACTCCAATTCCATTTCTTATTTCCCCTTTTCCTGTAGTTGCCAGGAGCAGTGGAATACAGATGTTTAGTTTGGATTAATTTATCCAAACAGAGCCAGAGATTGGAGGTGGCCAGAATTGGATGCAATTGTTATACTGCAGGGGTTGGGTGCAGAGGGGACAGAGGTGGAGACCGAGGAAATCATTCTCCTTGTTTTCTGATGTGTTTTGTTTTGTTATCATCTTTTAAAACAGCACACAGAATGTAGGTGGGAGGGAAGTTGGCCAGACTGTGTCTCTCCCCCAATCTTACATTTGAACTCAGGAAAAAAGTGAATGTACCATTACTTTTAAAAGGAACGAAAAACTGTCACAGGGTAAAATGGCAGCAAGAAGGGTAAAATGGCAGCAAAACCTACTGTTTTGGCAATAATAGCACAGGATGAGGACAACTGATCTCTGCTAAGGCTTAGATTTTAAGTCCTCGGTGGCTTGGGACCTAATATCTGAGGGAAAGCCTCCTCCTGCCTTTGTCCTGCCTTTGAAATTCATCTTTGATCTTGTTTTGATTGACTCCATTTCCACAGGTGATTAAATGCAAAGCCGCAATCATCTGGGAAGTTGGCCAATTGCCTTCTGTGGAGGAGGTGGAGGTTGCACCACCAAGAAGTCATGAAATTCGAGTGAAGGTAAAATATATTATTCCAAAAGGGAACGTGCTTTCATTCATTGTGAATTACGATTGCAGTGGCTGAGGATCTTGTGCCTAAACTCTGAAAACTTGGATACGGGAGTCTTGAGTGGTGGGGCAATGGTTCTGGAAGACTTATACTTAAAACTCAAAGGTGGCTCTTTCCCTGCCAGGAGAAGAAAGATTCCACAAAAGTCTCAGCCACATTTGTGCAGAGTTTCAACTATAGTTTGTTGAGGTTGTAGTTGAAACGTACACAGCAATAAGATGAAAGGAAATCCAATACTTCTGAGCAAGTTCAAAAAAGAATAAAAGTGAAAGGTTCTCCCTATTGTCTTTCGTACAAAGATTATATGTATTTCTGGCTAGTCCTTTGGGTCAGATCTGAACTGGATCAAGTGGGTAATATTCTTGCTGAAACTCTTGTAAGCAACTTTCCTTGTGGGCTGGCTCTCTCTGCGAATACCTGCAGTTGTGTGAATGTGGTATCTGCACGATCATCTGTTCACATGGAGACCCATTTTTTTGACAGAGACAAAAAAACTCAGTGCCAGTTCTTGACGAAAATGTGTGCCAGGTTGAAACAGAGTAAGTACTGAAATAATATATATTCCATTTCCCCTGCAGATAGTGGCCACTGGGATCTGTAGGACGGATTATCATGTAGTGAAAGGCATTTTTGCTAACATAGACTACCCAGTCATTGCGGGTCACGAAGGAGCTGGAATTGTTGAAAGTATTGGACCAGGAGTCACTTGTGTAAAGCCAGGTAAGGATGAGGCAGATCAGAAACTCAGAAGTGCTTGTGCATTGGTCCCCGTTGGGATTTGCAAGCATGACATAAATAGCTTCACTACAAATTATCTTCTAATGGGGAAACTTTGGGCCCCCAGATGTTGCTGAACCACGACATTCATCATCCCCAGCAATCAAGGCCAATAGCCAGGGATGGTGGGAGTTGTTCACATTATATACGACAAATAATCTCTTTCTCCAAGTACCCATCAGAAATGTAAGGTATGCATGAAAATAGTATTACAAATGTTGGACAAATGTCATCCCCTATTCCTGCTGAGTGATAGCATGATTCCAGGAGGTTCCAGACCCTCAGGCAGGGTCTGTGTTCCTTTGGAGAATTGAGACATGGCAGAGATTGTTTTAGCTTTAAGAAATATGATTTATTCACCTATTTACATCTTCAGTGCATGGAGGGAGTCCAAATCTTACAGCATTGTCATCGCACAGAAGTACAGCCCTGAAGTCAAAGGCTTATCTTTCAGCCAGCCTTCAGCCAGTCTGCCCAAGATGGATCCCAGACTTTGTTCACCCACTTCTTCCCTGCACACCTTGCTAAAAACTATATTTTCCTGTCACTTCACACCAAGTTATCCTGGCAACCTTCTGCCTGCCCAGATTCCTCCTAGATGGGCCTTCAATGCCTTTTGTTATGTTAATGCCTCTATCCCAGGAGAGACCCTGGCTTGGAAAGGAATCTTAGCCTGATTTTTCCACTGGTCTGCAATCTTTTCTTCAATACTCCAAATAATCAAAATCCTACCATATATTAATTTCTAGGGTTTAGAGGAGCAGCCCCCCCCCAAATAACAATATGCTTCCCTCTTGACATACCTCTTGCAATATTCCTTATTAATATCACTGTGTTTCTCACAAAATCAAGCAAGTACACTCTGGCAGAAATGGTTCAGTTTCCTTTGAGTGACAACCATAGCTTCATAATACACAAAGTAGCCCTGTATATGCTGACTACAAAATAATCAGGGAAAAAGAGTATAAATCAATAAAAATTGTTGTTGTGATCTGGAGATTTGAAATCAAGCTGGATTTGAGTTTGTTAGTGTCTCTGGTAACTTCTCTCTCTTACATCATGGATGTTGGCTTACATTATGGAAGTATGTTCTGCATTTCATTAATATTATTGCTACAAGTTTTTCATGGCCTTTGAATAGAACAATAAGCCTGTGAACTTGAACTTAAACTGTTCTTGTCCTTGTTGTTTTCCCACAAGGTGACAAAGTCATTCCTCTTTGTCTTACCCAGTGTGGAGAATGCAGCTGCTGTTTAAGTCCTAAAACTAACTGTTGCCTCAAGAACCAGTAAGTTTATCTGACGTCTTCTATTAAATATTTGTGTTTCTTAGTAATATTGAAAATTAGCATTTAGTCCAATTTATTATGCAAACCAGTCTGAATCTCCTCAACAGCCTCTATGAACCTATTCAAAATCTGATGCCAGATAAGACCAGCAGGTTCACCTGCAGAGGGAAACAGATCCACCACTTCCTACAAATGAGCACCTTCTCCGAATACACGGTTGTGCCTGAGGCTTCCATCACAAAAATCCACAATGATGCTCCACTAGATAAAGTCTGCCTCTTTGGTTGTGCATTTTCCACTGGCTATGGAACCGCCATCAATTATGCCCAGGTGAAAATCAATTCACATTGATTCCCTTGTGCTTCTCAAATAAGTGAAACAAATGTGTGCTTACTCCCTGCTGGAGAATAGTGGCACCTTCAGGGATCACTTTTCCTGTAACAATTCCGAGATGCAAAAATAGCTGATATTACTTCAGCTTCCCTGCTCTCAATGGGTCCAGCCTCATAATAGTAGCTCTAACAAGCAGCAGCAAGGGGCTGATGGTTGGGTAAGTCAGTGTGTTTCGACCTCATAGGCCACCAATGGGGAACATGTCACATCCAGGCACTGTTAGACTACAGTTCCCATCATTCTGAATGGCCATGTTGCCTGGGGTGATGGGTGTTGAAGTGCAACACAGGTCCTCTTTCCCTATCCGAGGCTGTTCCTTATCCCAGCCTCCCAACTGCATTCTTTTGTTTCTCTTGTTCATCCCTTATTCTCTTCAATGATTCCTGCCCAGTTGGTTATTAATTATATTAATTATATTAATTATATTTGTATTCCTTCTTTCCTCCCAGGACCTCAAGGTGGTATACATGGTGTGTCGTCGTCCCCAACATTTAGCCTCACAATATTCCCATGTTGGACTAATACTGTGATTGGCCCAAGGTGACCCAGTGAGCTTCATGGCTAAGTGGGGATCTGGACCGTGATCTTCCAGGTCCTAGTCCAACACCACAACCACTACACCACAGTGTCTCTCAGTTCTGTCTCTCTATGCCTCTTATCTTCCGGTCTGCCAGTCTTCCTTCCTCCCAGATCCTCAATCCTGCTACATCACTTGTGTCCTGGGAAATCCCTAATGTAGTTTATATCAATTTGCAGGTTGAGCCTGGTTCTACCTGTGCCATCTTTGGCTTGGGAGGTGTCGGTCTGTCTGTTGTCATAGGCTGCAAAGTCGCTGGAGCATCTAGGATTATTGGGATTGACATCAACAAAGATAAATTTACTAAGGCCAAAGAGTTAGGAGCCACAGAATGCATCGCTCCTCAAGATTTCAAGAAGCCCCTGAATGAGGTTCTGGTAGAGATGACAGGTCTTGGGGTGGACTACGCATTTGAAGTGACGGGAAATATTGACATTGTGGTATGTTTTCTGTTTTGGTGCTAATCAATTGGGCTCACATCCCCATTTTTTGGCTCTCCTGTTCAGCCCAGGGCTCACAGCTTTGATCTCTCATTATATAAGCAGTGCACCTGGTTGGGACTATGTAAAAGTTTTAGGTGGGAAATTCAGAGGACTGAGGGAGGCTTCATGGTTGGAGGAAATATGCTTCTGAAGTCTACTTGCTGGAAAATGCAGAAGGAAAGAAGACTGCTGTACTCTGGTCCTGTTTGTGGGCTTCCCAAAGGCATCCAGTTGGCCACTGTGAGAATAGTATGCTGGACTAGATGGGACCCTGGCTTTTATGTTCCTTTATCTTTTCCTATCCCGAGCTTGTTTTTCTTTGTGTCTCAAACAGGTCACTGCCCTTAAATCCTGCCATTTGGGCCATGGCACCTGTGTGCTGGTTGGAGAACCTCCTGCAGGGGCACAGTTCTCAGTCGAACCTATTCTGCTCCTCACGGGAAGGAAATTAACAGGATGTTTGGTTGGAGGTGCGGATGGGTGATATATGGCAGCTCCTGCACTGAATCATAGAACAGGAATTCATGCTGAAGGTCACTGAGTGTAGATCCTGCTCTGTGCAGGATCTGCAGTGCAGGATTCAGACACAACATCCCTGACAGATGGTCTTTCAGCCTCTACTTAAATACTTCCAGCCCAGGGAAACCCATCATCTACTGAGTCAGTCCTACGACCTTGTTGAACAGTTCTTGTGATCAGGAAGTTTCTCCTGATGTTTATCTGAAATCTGCTTCCCTACAATTTCCCCCATTGATCTTAGTTCTGCCCAATGGAGTAACAGAGAATTGTAGATTTGGAAGGGACCCCAAGGGTCCAACCTCCTGTACTGCAGGAAACTCAGCTAAAACATCCATCCAACCTCTGCTTAAAAACCTCCAGTGAAAGTTGCCATCCTTATTGGTGGGCAGCAAAATAATGCAAGTGAAATCTAGAGGTTTCAAAATGGGTGCCTAGACCCATTTATATGGTGACTTGCCAATGCAATGTCTGGAGACAGCCACCTATTGAAATCTGTGCAAGTGAGGAACCCAAATATGAGGTTGATGGACAGTGTGGGAAAGTTTTGGTGGACATAATAGGTATGTAGACTAAATTTGGGGGCAGTCTTTATTTATTTTAAAGGCATTTGCTATCCTGCCTTTCCATCCCATTGGCTTTTGATTCTACTAATCTTGCATTGTTAACATAAAAAGGAGTTATCTTCATCTTCTAAAAAAATTTTTTTAATAAAGTTCACACATCCTAACATTTTATATTCTTTGAAAATAATCATAATCAAGCTTGCTGACTAATCCAATGTTCTTTTATTTCTCCTGCCTCAGGTTGGAAGTTAAAAGATGCTGTCCCTAAACTAGTTTCTGATTACATGAACAAGAAATTTAATATGGATGCATTAATTACTCAAACATTGCCTTTTGATAAAATTACTGAAGGCTTTGAGCTTTTACTTGCAGGGAAAAGGTATGTGTTCTAATTTTTATATTATTTTTACATTCTTACACTTCCTTTCTTCCAATCAGTAGCAGATAGAATGATAGGGTGGCAACACTTGGCTGACCTCCCGATAGCTATGGGCTGAGGCTGAAGGTCGAGGAGGCTGGGAGGTCAGTGTGGTGAAAACACCCCAGCAGAGCCAATCCAGTGATCCTACTGGTGCATTTGCATCATGCCAACTTCCCAGCCATCTCATTCCTCTCCCTCTCCTTAAAACATAAGAAGCTGCCTTATACTGAGGCAGACCAGTAGTCTTTCTAGCTCAGTACAGTGGTACCTCAGGTTAAGAACTTAATTTGTTCCGGAGGTCCGTTCTTAACCTGAAACTGTTCTTAACCTGAAGCAGCACTTTAGCTAATGGGGCCTCCTGCTACTGCCGCACCACTGGAGCACGATTTCTGTTCTCATCCTGAAGCAAAGTTCTTAACCTGAGGTACTATTTCTGGGTTAGCGGAGTCTGTAACCTGAAGCGTATATAACCTGAAGCGTATGTAACCTGAGGTACCACTGTACTGTCTAGAGCAGGGTTTCCCAAACTTGTGTCTCTGGCTGTTTCTGGAGTACATTTCCCATCATCCTTGACCACTGGTCCTGTAAGCTAGGGATGATGGGAGTTGTAGTCCCAAAACAGCTGGAGACACAAGTTTAGGAAGCCCTGGTCTAAACTGATTGGCAGAAGCCCTCCAAGATTTCAAAATAGGGACCCTCCCGCCCCTACCTAGGGATAAAACCTGGAACTTTCTGCATGCAAAGTAGATGTTCTGCCACTAAGCTGAAACTGCTTCAGTAAGCGGCTGCGACTCAACTGTTAAGAGGCCCATGGACTGTTGCCTCACCACCACCATGCTGTCTGCTACTGCCTCCAATGATATTGTTGTGGTTTATTTTTACCCTCACAACAGCCCTGTGCAGTAGGTTAAGTTGGGAAATAGTTACTGGTCCAAAGGCACCCTGTGAGTGCTTTGGAAATGTCAGAATTGGACTTTTATCAAACCAATCTAAAATACTCCAGATGGCAGCATACAGAATTGCAACACATATCTTAAGAACTATAAGCCGAGCCAGCCCTATTGTTAGGCAGAGGACTTGAATTTTGGTGCAATGTGAAATGCCATGTCCCCTAGGCTAACCTGTTTTCCTCAGGCACAATGGTATTCCTCAATCAAAATAGTATTCAGTGACCAGTCTGGTCAGCTTCTGGTCAAATTGGAGGGAGGGGTTGCCATCTTGTACTTTGACTGAGGCCACAAAATCTATTGGACCAGCTTTATATTCTCCAAGCAGAGTCATGGTTATTGCTATGATCTCTTTTGATGTCTACTAAATATTGCTAGGGTGCTTTCTTGTACTTATATTAATGTTTCGCCTTTTCTCTTTCAGTATTCGCTGCATTTTGTTGTTTTAAACTTCCAGAAGCAACTAGTAAAGGGGTCTCAGCTGGGTACGTACCTTTGCATCCCTCCCCAAATTCAACAGAAATGGTTGAGGGTTAAGTCAGCAATGATACAGTAGGCTAAAGATTTAGGACATAATATATAAATGAATACATGGGAAAAGCTGTGGAAAGTTGACATGAAATTTACTGCTTGGTATGCTTTAAAAGAGAATTATATGAAAATGATGCATAGATGGTATCTAACACCTAACAAATTGTCTAAAATGTATAAGAAGGTTCCTCAAGTAGATGGATCTTTTTTATAGGGTGGACTTGTAAGAAAGTGAGGATATTTTGGGAAATGATATACGGCGAGATAAAAAAAGATGTTTAAAGTGATCATACAAAAAAAACACACCCTGATGCTTTTCTCTTAGGGATTATGGGGCAGAAATTAGAAAAAGATGATTAAGCTGTTTATGTATGTAACGACAACAGCTAGGATTCTTTGTGCAAAAAAATGGAAGGAGGAAGAGGTTCTCACCAAAAAAGAATGGATAAGAGATAGACTATGCAGAATCAGCAAAGCAAACAGCTAAAAAAAAGAGAATGAGTATTGTTTTGTGGAAGAACTGAAGCCTTTTTTGGACTATTTAAAGAAATATTATAGTATGATGAATTTGTGAGCAGGATTTGAACTACGAGCAATAGAAGGAATTAGAGATTATTGTATTATTCTTATTGTATAAGAGCTAGGAGTTAAGGGGTGAAATAAAAAACACCATGAAAAATGGGATGAGAAGTCAATAATAATTATTTCTTTTGTTTTATGTATTGGAATGTATATGTGAATTTTTTGAAAATTTAATAAAATACTGTCTATCAATGTGATTATTTTATCTGTGTAGCTGAATTTGTGCAGTTTCATAAATAAAGGCCTGATTCCTTTTTTTTTTTTAAAGTCTCCAAGCAGAGTCAAGGTTGTTGCTATGATCTCTCCTGGTGTCTATTGAATGTTGCTAGGGTGCTTTCTTATATTTACATTAATGTTTTCCCATTTCGTTCTCAGTATTCACCGTGTTGTTTTAAACTTCCACAAGCATCTAGTAAGAGGGGCATCAGCTGAATACAGCTTGCCATCCTGCAAATCATTTGCATCCATTCCAAAATTCAACTGAGCTTTTATTGAAATGGTTGAGGGTTTACAGCCAACAAGAGAAGTAAATGCAGGGAAAACATTTAACCCTTATATACATTATTGTAACTTGCATACAATACAAGGTGCAGCTGCTTTTACCCCGTTGTTCTTACAATGTGACCCTTCAACAAGCCATCTCCTTGGCACAAATTCGCTCACTCTCTTTCGTCAGGCGGCACCCCTGCCATGACCCAACAGTTAACATCTGCTCTGGAGATTTTCCTGGCCGCCGTGACCTTGAAAAGGGTTCTTGCGCCAGTCAGGAAGTCGGATTTGTAGCCTGCCCACAAATTGGACAATCACGGGCAGGGTGCAAGGCTGGCTCCTCCCGAGGGGTGGGCCCAACTTGTAATAATAAAATTTAAGGTCTTATATATATATAATGGGACGCAGGTGGCGCTGTGGGTAAAACCTCAGTGCCTAGGGCTTGCCGATCGCATGGTCGGCGGTTCGAATCCCCGCGGCGGGGTGAGCTCCCGTCTTTCGGTCCCAGCTCCTACCCACCTAGCAGTTCGAAAGCACCCTTAAGTGCAAGTAGATAAATAGGTACCGCTTTATAGCGGGAAGGCAAACGGCGTTTCCGTGTGCTGCGCTGGTGCTGGCTCGCCAGAGCAGCTTCGTCACGCTGGCCACGTGACACGGAAGTGTCTCCGGACAGCGCTGGCCCCCGGCCTCTTAAGTGAGATGGGCGCACAACCCTAGAGTCGGACACGACTGGCCCGTACGGGCAGGGGTACCTTTACCTTTACCTTTATATATATAATAAATGTTCATAAATGTACCAACCAAGCACGTACATAGATCAACACAGGAAGACCGACCTGAAACCATTTTGACTCCCAAGCTGACCAAATGTTTTCTCTGCAAGGAGGGAGGGGGTCAGGGAGCCTTCCCATTGTCTAAGGAATGAGTAATCACCATTTCAAAGGGTGCCAGACTACCAGGAAAGGCAATCAGATAAGGCATTATCAGATAACCTGGCAGACAGGAAAAACAACAACATTCAAATTTCTGTTGTGGACCACCTTTTCTGTGATGTAGGTATGATGTTTGTGGGGGGTGGTCTTGGATTACTCCTTCTGTGATGTATGTATGATGTTTCTGGGGGTGGTCTTGATCTACAGGATGGGAATTTCAAAAGTCTTTATAAGGCCTTGCATGCCATTTTTCTGGGTCTTTCCTCCTCTCCTGCGGATGAGGGGAGCACCCTGTTGCAACAGATCAATAAAGATCAGGCTTACTAGCTGCTTTGCTTCTCAATATTCTCTGGTTGGCCTCTGTTATTTTCTCCTACCAATAGGGAATCCACGTAAGGACTCTATACGGGCTCTTGGATACCCTATAAGGGAAAAAGGGCAGATTTTGTTTACAACAGACTGAGCCAGCAGGTTTTCTCTGGTCCACCCTCCGGGTATAAATTACCGCCAGCCTCCACTACCCCACACAGTTTCTGGTCAAATCTACTCATCCTCCCTATCTGTTATGCTTTGTGTGCTGTGCTTGACCTTGCGATGGACTTTGCAGGTTGCCAGGCAGGAATTTGTCCATTGGTCTAATTGGCCTTCTCTGATGGTTTTGCCTACCTCATAGCAATTGTCACAACTTTGGCAGCTTAGACATCTGCTTGCCTCTCCAGAGTTCAGGGGTATCCTGTTAAAGGGATTTGGAAGGAGTTGCTTCTGTCCAGGTGCCTAGGCAGGGGCAGGGGCTATATCTACACTAGACATTTTAGCTGGAGACCAGTCAGAAAAGGGGGGAACTAAGCAAGTAGGAGGAAGCATTGCAAATGAGGTGCAAGAACTGCATTCAGTACAGGCATCCCCTCCACTTAAATGTGATTCACTGTGTATACACACAGCCATGGGAAATAGATTGGGGGAGAGAGAGAGAGAGAGAGAGAGAGAGAGAGAGAGAGAGAGAGAGAGAGAGATTCAAACCAGGAAATGGCATGAGAGAGCTGGCATGAGAACAAAACTAACAGATATTCTTCAAAAACTTGTAATGGAATTTCTCTCTCCCAGTTTTGATCCTAAGGGTTTTTAGCATCTGAGTAAACACACTCTCTGTGATTATGCTCTATTTTATATAAATAATTTGAGAAAGCGAACACGGACCAGAATGATTTTTACTAGTATGTACAAGTTCTTAGTCAAAAAATCTGTAACTGAGCTGACCTTTTTCTTTTTGGATCCAGTATTGTGCTAGCTCTTAATAGTTAACTTTAGATGGCAGATCCAGGGGGATTTGATTTAAACTAAATATTTGCCAAGGAAAGAACTTTGAATGCCAGCTGGAAATGGCCCCTCCCCTTTCTCAGATGGCCTATCATAGATAATACTGTGTGTGTGTGTGTGTGTGTGTGTGTGTGTGTGTGTGTGGTGGAAATAGTACTCTCTGTGTATGTTCTTGCATTAGGCAAGGAGTGATAAGCAAGAAGAGAAGTCCTTTGTAAAGAAGTAAGCTTGTGGGAAGACTGAAAGTCACGATCCAGACACATGGCAACTGCAGGAAAGGTAAGGAAGACTGTTTTTATGGCTCAGTCTATCTAAATATAACTAAACACAACATGCTAATGTTTGCATTTGCACAGATGCTACATTGCTTTGAAGAAGAAAGAGCT
The DNA here is from genome assembly GCF_964188305.1 of Podarcis bocagei. NCBI lineage: Eukaryota > Metazoa > Chordata > Lepidosauria > Squamata > Lacertidae > Podarcis > Podarcis bocagei. Next base: position 59,562,216 of record NC_138134.1, read on the forward strand.
AAGTGTTGCTACATCCCCATTGCCAAAGCAGAGATACCTCCTTTGATTTTTATTTGTGCAAATTCACTTCACAGCTGCAAAGACCAAGCTGGAAAAACTTACCTCCTACTTGTAGATTCCAAACATAAGCCTGCTTGATATACACAGAGGAGACAAAGAGCAGGATGTTATATTTTCCAGACAATGCTAAAAAGCTGGCATTGTATTGTGTAGGTGTTAAATAATAAAGGAAGAAGTTCTGGATTTAAAGGTTGCCTCAGCCACAACTGGCAGGCTGCTTTACCCAAGTTACTATTTTTAAATAATCCATTACATATATAGAGATAAAATATTTTTACAAACCTTACCAACTTATTTTGATAAGAAACCTGTCATTTGTATAATGATGCATGTATATAATTACAGTGTTCCCAGCAGCATATGTTGTTTGACATTGTCTTGCATCTAATTGCATCAGTGCATAAGTTATGCAAATATTCTTGGCCTTTTGCCTCAGAAAGCAAAACTCTCCAGTTTGATTTACAAGTCAGTATTTTCATCTCCCATCTGCGGTGGAAATTAAACTCTGAAAAGTGTGATGCAAAAGCTTAGAGTTGTACTATGCCATAGGCCATAGTCTGACTCAGGTGCCCTGTTTAAAGAATTTCAAGTAGGAGAGTAGAAAGGAGCAGTCAGCCAGATGTGATACCTGCCGGCAGTATCATAACAAGAGAGATTGCCATACAACTCAGTACAGTGGTACCTCGGGTTAAGAACTTAATTTGTTCTGGAGGTCCGTACTTAACCTGAAACTGTTCTTAACCTGAAGCACCACTTTAGCTAATGGGGCCTCCTGCTGCGCCGCCAGAGCACGATATCTGTTCTCATCCTGAAGCAAAGTTCTTAACCCGAGGTACTATTTCTGGGTTAGCAGAGTCTGTAAACTGAAGCGTCTGTAACCTGAGGTACCACTGTATAAGGGAGCTCCTTAAATATCTCCATTATGAGCTTTGTGACATTCCTGATTCTAAACGGATGAAGCGTTTTATGCACGTTCATGTGTCTTGGAGATATAAGTGTGCACCACTTCAAAGAAACACAATGTTCTTCATATTAAAGGGAGAAATAAGACATGAACCTTTGGACAGCTTTGCATGTTACAACAAGTATGTCAACATGAAGTGCAGGTGTTGCATCCCCCTCATGGCCCTTCTAGCGCAATGTAAGGGGGAAACAATTTGCAGGAGTGAGATATGACAACTGGTTTTGTATTTGGAGCTGATCTCTCTCACCCTTGCAAACTTTAAGACATTATACCAGAAACACATTTATCTTTACTGATCCCTCTCTCTTTGTGTGTGTGTGTGTGTGTGTGTGTGTGTGTGTGTGTGTGTATACACTATATCTATATCTATATCTATATCTATATCTATATCTATATCTATATCTATATCTATATCTATCAAAAGGTTTCAGATTTATAGCACAGAACAGCAAGGGACATGTTATATTGGACTAGATGTCAGTAGAGACAAACAAAACTGTCTGTTTCTTTTCTCTGTGTTTTATCTTTTTTCAGCTAGAAATTCAGTTCTCCACATTTATGTAGCAATTTGTGATTAAAAAAAAAATCCACATGACAATTTGTCAGTGTTTCAGTGCAATTTTTTCCTAATAAATACATCTATTTATGCAGAGTTGACTAATCTTTTTGCAAACAATTTGCCCAAATATAGTGAACTATTTTTTACACACACACACACACACACACACACACACATCTATGCGTGACTTTTTATGCACATTCCCTCCTAATAGTTGCATTTTTGTACACCTTTTTTCGATTGGAAAACAGCACTGCGAAATGAAAAAAAGCACAAAATTCAAACAGCTATGTTTTGGTTAAATGAGTCCTAATTAGGTAATTTCTTATTAAAATGGAACCAGGATCAAATTCCTTCCCCATGCCTGGATGTTGAAGGGAACAGTTTCTCCAGCCCAGGCTTCTCTCCTACACACCTGTTTTGAAGGTGCCAGGAATGTTTTGTACAGAGGAGGGGTCAAGCAAGCCTCTACCTGCAACCTGTGAAGGGATACTACCTGGAAACAGGGCTACAAATCTCACCTGAGGTGTTGCAGGTTCAACATCGGGAATAATCCCCACGTTTACCCATACATGGCAGAAACTATTCTTCATTACATGGGGATTAAATGATGCAACTTATGTACTATTAAAATGCCTTATAAAATGCCTTATAAATGACAGAACTGGGTGTGGACCTTGACTGTTCTGGTATATTAACTGCATACCACAATAACTATGTAACTGAATGCTGCAGGCAGAGATTTAGAAAAGGCTGCTGTTAGTGGTAAACAGCTCAGAAGAGCTGTATTTCAAGGAAAGAGATTTATAGTAGCTTGTGGTGCAACAGTCATGCGAGAATCCACAGCTTATCATGAACTACACACAGCTTTATGCAGGGTGGATAAAAATCAATGATTTTTTTTTCAAAAAAAAATAGATTTTTAAAATTTAAATCGGATTTTTAAAATAAAGATAGTTTCTAAAGATAGTTTTCTATTTAAGTTACATTATAATCCAAAGGCTTTCATCAGGAAATAAGGATTTGTTTTAAGTTTTTCATGTGTGCTAAAACTCAGTCTGAGGTTTTTTTAAAAAAAAATCGTTAACCACATCAGTTAACAAACATATGCTATAATGTTATTGTTTTAGTTAAATAAATCGTTTAAATTGTTATTAAGGAAATAATTATTTTTCTCCTTCCAATAAAGCAGCAGAAAAGTTGTCCAAATATAAACAGTTAACTTATTAAACCACACAATAATTTTATAATTTTCTGTCTATGTATTTCTAATAGTATAACCAAATCAGTAATTTTTAATATAATTGTAAAAACTACTCTGAAAATTTATTATTCCAAAAATGAAACCTTCATCTGGTTGTAAATACTAAGATTATACAAGTAAGTATGAGTCTTTCTGTTAAAAAAAATGATTTAAATCAAGTCTTACTGACTAGTGATTTAAATCAATTTGGTTTAAATTAAATCCACCCTGGTTTTATGTATGCGGGATTCTTGACAGTGCAGTCTCCTATAATACCCAAATTCCCATTTTTAGTGTTTCTTTAATATGAATGAAGCCTAAGGGCACAAAACAGAAGGCTCAAAACTGGTGAGGGGAACAGATACACAGCAAAGGGCTTCCGGGCATGGGCGTAGCCAAGGAGGGTCAGGGGGCAGCTGCCCCCCCATCAAGTAAATCAATAAAAATACTTAACTAACTGAGGTTCTGCCCCCTGTAACATGAAGCCTGTCAGGAGCTTGTTCTACACTCAAGTAGGACCCTGGCAGAGACACATGCCCAACTGGCATGTTCTCTCCCTCCTGGTTGAATGTTCGGGAGCTTCAAAAGCTTTCTTCAGCCTGAAAATCACAGCAAACGATGCCAACAGACATCAGCACACTTAGGGATCCTCAGAGTCTTTGCAGTTCGCATGACAGACCTCAGCATTTTGGCTAATCTACTTTATTTACATATAAATACACACGGAGCACTGCAACATGGCTCCCTCTCTCTCTAGCATCAGACAGCAAAGAGAGAAAGAACAAAGGACAATAGTCCCACTTCACAGAACACAATAACACAAACATCCTGTCTCCATCACTTCCCACTCTGTGGAGTCAAAACATACATCATGTGAAAAACAACAATTCCATGACTGCAATCACGGAGCAGGAATTCTAACAGAGCCTGCCATCCCCAACATAAATCCTGGCTATGCCTCATGGTTGTTGTATCAAACTAATTCGTACCTATATCCCATTGTGGAAAACTTCGAGAACGAAGCACTTGTTGAGATTTCATCAGCAACAACAGGGTGAAGCATAAAATCAGAATCCAGTAGAGAAGTCGGAGAATTCTCTCCGAAACGGAAGCAGGATTTGCAACTGTTTGCAAGTTTGTGTCATATCCAGGCTGGAAATCAATCCAGTGAATATGATCCATTCCAATCCAATGAAAACGATCAGTATTCACTCCAGTGCCATTTTTCTACAAAAGAGGTACCTAAGCTCACCATGAACTTCTGCCTTGTTCTCTTAAGAGTGGCAATGGCGCCATGTTGTTGTTTTTGAGGCCCACAACAGATACATAAATTATGTTAAATAGCCAACAGTGACTCAAATAATGTAGTAAATGGCAAACTGTACAAAAATGGAAATGGTGACAAAGACAAGCACTTCTCTTGTGCACATTTCTGGGTGTACAACCTAGTTCACAGCAAGGCTGCAGTCCCAAACATACTTACTAGGATGTTAGTCCCATTGAACACAATGGGACTTACTTATGAGCAAACACATGTAAGATTGAGGCAACAAAAGTTTTGTGTAAAAATTGCAGAGGGTATTTGGCAGGGATCTCTGCTTTTTAATTTTCGGTGGTTGTAACGCACCTGGGACCTGCTAGTGTAGTGCAGGTAATGAATTATTATTATTATTATTATTATTATTATTATTATTATTATTATTATTATTATTATTATCTGAGCATCTTCTATACTGTAGCTATTCATTTTGAGTGGGTATTTTGAGGTGGAGGGCAGAGACTGGATTGTATGAAGACTGAATAGCTATATTCAAGTGGATGGGTTGAAGAGTGGTAACTAAGAACATAAGACAAGCCTTCTGGTTTATGACAGTGGCCCTGCTCTCTCGCTGGAATAGATGGACCAATGGTTTAGCATAGTCCAGGCAACCGCTGTACGTACCCCAAGCTGTTAGGGTGAGCCAGGCTGCAAACTGAGCAAATACATAATGTCTTGTTGGAAGAGGGAGAGATTATTCTTGCCAGCAGTCTGAACTGATAATATACAGAGCAATTTTGAAATAAGGCCTTGGGGCCAAGGTTGCGCACTCCTGCTGTAGGGTGAAAGTGGCAATCTCCATGCTGACTACAGCAACTCTAAGGTTACAATCTTAACTGAATCATTATAAGGTACACTATGAAATTCATCTCTGACCTGTTTTGATCGGCTCCATTTCCACAGGTGATCAAATGCAAATGCATAATGTCTTGAGTTTCCTGTGACATTATTGTTCCTTACTTTCTCCTTTTTGTTTAGCTGGCCTTATGCTCTACATATCACTACAATTCCATTTCTTATTTCCCCTTTTTCTGTAGTTTGCAGCAGTAGTGGAATACAAATGTTTAGTTTGGATTAGCTTATCCAAACAGAACCAGAGATTGGAGGCGGCAGGATGGGATGCAGTTGTTATACTGCAGGGGTTGGGTGCGGAGGGGACAGAGGTGGAGACCGAGGAAATCACTCTCCTTGTTTTCTGATGTGTTTGTTTTGTTATCATCTTTTAAAACAGCACACAGAATGTAGGTGGGGGAAAAGTTGGCCAGACTGTGTCTCTCCTCCAATCTCACATCTGAACTCAGGAAAACTGTGAATGCACCATCACTTTTAAAAGGAACAAAAAACTGTCACACAGATGCTAAAAAGAATCATAGAATCATAGAGTTGGAAGAGACCACAAGGGCCATCGAGTCCAACCCCCTGCCAAGCAGGAAACACCATCAGAGCACTCCTGACATATGGTTGTCAAGCCTCTGCTTAAAGAAGGAGACGCCACCACACTCCTTGGCAGCAAATTCCACTGTCGAACAGCTCTTATTGTCAGGAAGTTCTTCCTAATGTTTAGGTGGAATCTTCTTTCTTGTAGTTTGGATCCATTGCTCCGTGTCCGCTTCTCTGGAGCAGCAGAAAACAACCTTTCTCCCTCCTCTATGTGACATCCTTTTATATATTTGAACATGGCTATCATATCACCCCTTAACCTCCTCTTCTCCAGGCTAAACATGCCCAGCTCCCTTAGTCGTTCCTCATAAGGCATCGTTTCCAGGCCTTTGACCATTTTGGTTGCCCTCCTCTGGACACGTTCCAGTTTGTCAGTGTCCTTCTTGAATTGTGGTGCCCAGAACTGGACACAGTACTCCAGGTGAGGTCTGACCAGAGCAGAATACAGTGGCACTATTACTTCCCTTGAAGAAGTGTAAAATGGCAGCAAAACCTGCTGTTTTGGCAATAATAGCACAGGATGAGGACAACTGATCTCTGCTGGTGCTTAGATTTATTTTTTTAATATGATATTTATTAAAATTTTTGAAATTGCAAAGAAAAAACAAAGCAGAAAAAGAAAATAGAAAAAACAAAGGGAAAAAAACAAACCACATTCAAAAAACAAAAATACACCGCAGACCAACAAAAATAAATCCATCATTCTCAAATCCTCAAGTCTCATTACCTTCTTTCTTTGACCTCCTCCTCCCTTTTTTGTATCCTGGTTATTAATTATGCAGCAAATCCTTTCCATATTTCATAGTATTCTGTCATTACATTACCTTAATCTATTTTCATCTTATCTTATAGAAAACCTTAAAAACTTAAAACTTAAATCTTATTTTTACCAACTTCTCACAACCATAATATTCTTGCCTAATTCTTTAAACATTCTTGCTAGAGCCAAATGGTTTCATTCCAACATTTTTCTAACATTCATCAATTTTATAAAACAATCCTGATAATGAAAAAAAAGAAATAAAAACAATCCAATCTTCATCCAGCATCCCTTCCTCCTGGTCCCGGGTTTTGTCAGTCCTTTTTATCCCATCGATCTGGCGCATTAACCTGGCAACCTTACATCCGAGGCCCTTAAATCTCTTCCATGTCCCTTCCGCAGCTCTTCTTCATATTCTCCTTTCACTCATGGGAACTCCAGCTTGATGATGTTTTTGACCCTTTTCAACAAATCAGCCCCTTTTCTATAGTCCAGACTCAACTCCATGTGGTATTTAAGAAGATGCTTCAGAATCCCTCCAAAATTGAGAGCCCCCACAGCTCCAAACATCTCGTGGCCCATTGCCAGACTCGGAAAGTCCAAACATCCTTGCATAGGGGGGTCTATCCAACCCCCCATTTCCAAACCAATCCAAACTTTATCTTTCCAAATCTGGCTTTTTCCAAGTTCATTTGTCAAGTCCAAAAGCTCTTGTTCCTGCAAGGCCGCAGCTCCCTCCATCTCTGGCGCCCAAGATTCGGCAACATCCTCTTCTCTCATCAGCTCTGTCAGGACACACTCCTGATCTAATTCCTGGATGGGCTCCACATAGTTTCCCACTGCCTGTTCAAAAATTCTGGCCACATTAGTCATCAATTCCATCTTCTCACTTAACTGTTCCAGTAGGGCACTTGTTTTACAGAGAGCACACAGCAGAGCCTCTGGATACATTGTACCACAAGGTCACAAGTCCTTTCCCACGATTGTAATCTGAGGCAGCTGCAAGCTCCCTGAAATTAGTTACAGTTTCACAGTCTCCCTCTAGGGGGAGAACTTCTATTTGTTCTTGCAACAAAGTATCTTTTTTGAGATATTTTGTCAATATTTCTTCCTTTAAAGTGCGAAAGGAAGCAATGGAATCATTATGTTTCTCCTCCTTTAACTATCTGTCAAAAACGTTTGTCTCTGGTCAATGAGCTTCAAAACGTCAGTCCTGATACCCCGCTCCAGGATCAGGACGGTGGAAAGTTACTTTGCTTTAAACTCACTTCTGCAGGTTTAAACAGTCCAAAAAAGATCCCCCTTCTTCTCCTGCTACCGAAGGGGGGTTCAACAGTTTTAAATGATGAAAGCCAATCCTTTAGAAGCTATTTTCTGACCTCTAGTTTACGTTGTCTTTGCTTTATTCTGTCTACAAAGAAACGGAAGGCTGACTTCCTGTTTAGACCTTCCCGTTTCAGTACCAAATTAACATAAATTTTTGAGTCCAATTCCTTTCTTCTCGCAAGTCCTTATTTAAAGACCGATTGTTCAAAGTTTAAGTACTCACGGGTGCTTATTTTAGAAGCCAAATTGTCCCAGGAAAAAGGCAGCGCTCTCCGGCAACGGCTGTGCGGCTTCGCTCCACGGAAATAGCAGTTGACTCACAGCACCGCGCCACTTCCCCCTATTCACTTCGGAGCCTGTTAGTGGGTTCTTTGCGGGTTGGGGGGGTGCTAAGGGTGCCCGCCGAGTCCCATGGTCACAGGCTTCATCCGCCTGTGATTTTTAGCAGGGTCCCCGCTTCGCCGTAGCGGAAAAGACCCGTTTCACGCAGAGCTAGTCCCTCCAGTTCAGAGGGAGTCCGCCATTGCCAATGGCGCCACCCCGGAAGTCCTCTGCTGGGGCTTAGATTTTAAGTCCTCAGTGGCTTGGGACCTAATATCTGAGGGAAAGCCTCCTCCCATATTGTCCTGCCTTTGAAATTCATCTTTGATCTTGTTTTCATTAACTCCATTTCCACAGGTGATTAAATGCAAAGCTGCAATCATCTGGGAAGTTGGCCAAATGCCTTCTGTGGAGGAGGTGGAGGTTGCACCACCAAGAAGTCATGAAATTCGAGTGAAGGTAAAATATATTATTCCAAAAGGGAAGGTGCTTTCATTCATTGTGAATTATGATTGTAGCGGCTGAGGATCTTGTGCCTAAACTCTGAAAGCTTGGATAGGGGAGTCTTGAGTGGTGGAGGAATGGTTCTGGAAGACTTATACTTAAAACTCAGAAGTTACTCTTTCCTCACCAGTGTCTATTGACAAGGCAGCTCTTGGCAGAACTGAATGGACCCCATGCAAAAGAAGAAAGATCCTGCAAAATTCTCAGATTTGTGCAGAATTTCAGCAATAGTTTTGGTGTGATTGCATTTGAAACTTACACAGCAATAAGAAGCAATGCATATCCAAAAGCTCCAATCAAGTTCAAACAAGATTAACAGTGAAAGATTCTCCCTGTTATCTTTCATACAAAGATTATCCAGTGATATGACTCCAGCTCCTGAATCATGCCACAGCTGCAGTCTGAAATAAGTCAACCCAGGCACAATTTTACCATATTGTAATACCATCTGATGATTTACCTGGTATGCTTTGACCATACCGGGACCTGCTTAGCTTCTTCAAAGCGGTAGCCTCATGTGCCTTTAGATCATATCCTCCAAATATGTATTTCTGGCTAGTCCTTTGCATCACAGTTAGTAAAATCTGAACGAGATCAAGTGGGTAACATTCTTGCTGAAACTTCCCATGTGAGCTGGTCCTCTCTGTGAATACCTGATTCTTTGAGGGCTCTGTTTCCAAACTATTTCTCCATCAGGGGATGCAGTTGTATTAACAGGGTATCTGCATGATCTCCTTTTCACCTGGAGACCCATGTTTATGACAGAGACAAAAAAATTCAGTGCCAGTTCCTGATGAATATGTTTGCTAGGTGGAAGCAGTGAAAGTACTGGAATCGTATTTTGCATTCCCCCTGCAGATAGTGGCCACTGGGATCTGTAGGACGGATGATCATGTACTGGAAGGCATTTTCCCAAACATAGACTACCCAGTTATTGTGGGTCACGAAGGAGCTGGAATTGTTGAAAGTATTGGACCAGGAGTCACTTCTGTAAAGCCAGGTAAGGATGGGGTAGATCAGAAACTCAGAAGTGCCTGTGTATTGGACACCACTAGGATTTGCAAGCATGGTGTAAATAGCTTGACTACACATCAGCCCCAGCAATCAAGGCCCAATAGCCAGGGATGGTGGGAGTTGTAGGATCACATTATGTACTAGAAATAATCTCTTTCTTCAAGTACCCATCAGAATCATAAGAAACCCCATACCCCAAGGATCCTTGTCCCAAATCAATGACCTTTGGGCATTGCCACCAAACCTGATAGTATGTTTCTCTGTTGAAATACCTCTTCCAATAGCTTCGTAACAGACAAAGTAGCAATCTAAGCACTGGCTAAAAAATAATTAGGAAAAAAGAGCTAGATAAAATCACTATAAAATGTTGTGGTGATTTGGAGGTTCAATCTGAAATCAAGCTCCCCCCCCCCCCTTTTCTGTTTTCCTTTTGGTGTCCTCTAGGGTTGGTGAAGGACCCTATGTGAGAGGCAGGCAAGGAAAGAGCTCCCAGGGTGGGAGGCGGGGGTGGGATAAAGGGAAGCTCCCAGGTGAGAGCTGCGAGGGTCTGCCCCTTTTTGTGTGAGATAGGGGTTAAGAGCTACCTTTGAGAGATGACTTTGCATTTTCTTTTCTTTCTTTTGTTCTTGTTTTCATTTATTGTATTGTATTATGAAAAAGCTTCAATTTTTTAAAAATATGCTGGTGGAGGGGATAAGAGATTGCATGTGCTAAGGATTCTTGCCCACCATCAGATTTCCTTTGGGCATTGATGCCAACCCTGAAATACATTTCTCCTTTTCCAACATTCCTTGTTAATATCACTGTGTTTCTCACACAAGCAAGCAAGTATACCCTGGCAGAAATGCTTTGGCTTTATTGGTTGACAATAAAAGCTTCCTTGTGCAAAGGGGCCCTCTGTGTACTGGCTACAAATTAATCAGGAAAAGGGGGTTAGATAAAAATCACTATAAATTGTTGTGGCAATTTGGAGGCTTAATCTGAAATCAAACTGGATTTGAGTTTGTTTGTGTTTCTGGTAACTTCTCTCCCTTACATCAGGGATGTTGGCTTACATTATGCATGTATGTTCTGTATTTCATTAATACTATTGCTACAAGTTTGTCATGGCCTTGGGATAGAACAATAAGCCTATGAACTTAAACTTTGTTCTTGTCCTTGTTGTTTTCCCACAAGGTGACAAAGTCATTCCTCTTTGTATTCCCCAGTGTGGAGAGTGTGGCTGCTGTTTAAGTCCTAAAGCTAACTGCTGCCTCAAGTCCCAGTAAGTTCATCTGGCATCTTCTATTAAAGATTTGTTTTTCTTAGTAATATGGAAAATTAGTATTTAGTCCAATTTATGATACAGACCAGTCTGAATCTTCACAAACAGCCTCTGTGAACCTCTTCAAAATTTGATGCCAGATAAGACCAGCAGGTTCACCTGCAGAGGGAAACAGATCCACCACTTCCTATGGACGAGCACATTCTCCGAATACACAGTTATGCCTGAGGTTTCCATTGTAAGAATCGACAATGATGCTCCACTGGATAAAGTCTGCCTCTTTGCCTGTGGGTTTTCTACTGGCTATGGAGCCGCAGTGAATTGTGCCAAGGTAAGGATCAATTCACATTTCTGTTTCTCAAATAAGTGAAACAAGAGTATGCTTACTCCCTGCTAGAGAAGAGAGGCACCTACAGATATCACTTTTCAAAAAAAACAACTGATGCTGCTTGAACTTCCCTGCTCTCACTGTGTCAAGCCTCCCAACAGTACCTCTAAAAGGAAGCAGCAAAAGGCTGTTGCTTGGGTAGGTCATTGTGTTTTGATCTTACTTTCCAGGCATTGTTAGTTCACCAGCTTTACTCCCCAGAAGTCCCCTTTCCAGGGTTTCCCTCAAGCAATCAGAGACTGTACCTGTGTGAACCTAACCTCTTCTCCTCCCTTTTCATGCCTCTTCTGGTTCTGAGAGATAAGTGGGGAGGGAGCTTGTCACAGCAGGAGGGGGAGACACCCATGACTCTTCACCAGCCTGATTCATCTCTGCCTCTTGGTGTATCTCTACTTGAGGAGGTTTCACCCCTCCCATATCCAAGAATCTGCTGATGTTCTCTGCTGATTCTCCAGAGAGGAGGGGCGGTTTCTGCTCTCTACTTATTCTGCTCCAACCTCACATCAAAGTGTCGGGGAGAGAGAGACTGAGTGTTAGAGAGAGATCGTACGTATAGATAAGGTTGCTGCTAAGAGCAGCTGCAGACACTCAGTGCAGTTCAGCTTTTTCGTTTAGACCTCATTTAGCTCTGTATATAGTTGTGTATTATAGTTGTAGATAGAATAAAGAAGATACAGAGCTGTTCTCTGAGTCGTTTATGTTCTGCTGTACTCTGCTATACTCTGCTGTGCGACGACTGTCTTCTTGTTGGAGTGAATCCGGTGCTCACAACTCTAAGCTGTGAGTCCACAGCTCTTTGACCTGTTCCTGTTCAGAAGGTGGTCTCTGGAAGTGCTACCCCAGCTCGCCTGGCCCAGTCGGGGCTGAAGTGGATGAGTCCAGTCGGTGGCACTGGCTCATGGGCGATGCTGACACCACTCACCTCCCAGCCTCAGCTTCTCCCTCTGATTCTGTACTTCTCTGCGCCACAAACTTTCCCAGCTCACTAAACCCTGTTACTTCTTCAGCTTCTGACACCACCTCTTCTCCCTGTGACCACTCATCATTATCCCACCACACCACTCCGCAGGCTCTGAGCCTTCCTCTCTTTGTGATTCTCCAGCTAGTTCCTCCCAACATTCCTCTGCATCCAACCAGTCCATGACATATTTTGTATCTCATCTTTCCTTCCAGGAGCTCAAGGTCGCATATACCCCAACTAGTTTAGGTCCCGCAATATTCCCAGTGACTGACCCAAGGTGACCCAGTGAACTTCATGGCAGAATGGATATTTGAACCATGATCTTCCAGGTCCTAGTCCAACACCGTAACCACTACACCACAGTGTCTCTCAGTTCTGTCTCTCTATGCCTCTTCTCTTCCAGTCTGCCAGTCTTCCTTCCTCCCAGATCCTCAATCCTGCTACATCACTTGTGTTCTGGGAAGTCCCTAATGCAGTTTTTATTAATTTGCAGGTTGAACCGGGCTCTACCTGTGCCATCTTTGGCTTAGGAGGTGTCGGACTGTCTGTTGTCATGGGCTGCAAAGTTGCTGGAGCATCCAGGATTATTGGGATTGACATCAACAAAGATAAATTTACTAAGGCCAAAGAGTTAGGAGCCACAGAATGTATCGCTCCTCAAGATTTCAAGAATCCCATGAATGAAGTTCTGGTAGAGATGACAGGTCTTGGTGTGGACTACGCATTTGAAGTGATTGGACGCACAGACATTGCGGTATGTTTTCTGTTTTGATGCTCACATCCCCATTTTTTGGCACTCCTGTTCAGCCCAGGGCTCACATCTGTGATCTCTCCTTATATAAGCAATGCACCTGGCTGGGACTACGTAAAAGATTTAGGTGGGAAATTCTGAAGACAGAGGGAGGATTCACGGTTGGAGGCAATATGCTTCTGAATTCTACTAGCTGGAAAATGCAGGAGGAAAGAGCATTGCTGTACTCTGGTCTTGTTTTGGGGCTTCCTACAGGCATCTAGTTAGCCACTGTGATGCTGGACTAGTTGGGACACTAGCCTGATCCACCAGGCTATTATGTTCATATGCTTTTATATTGCAATACCATTTCCATTTCTGACCTCATTTTTCTGTGTGTCCCAAACAGGTCACTGCCCTTAAATCCTGCCATTTGGGCCATGGCACCTGTGTGCTTGTTGGGGCACCTCCTGCAGGATCACAGCTCTCCATCGACCCTACTCTGCTCCTCACAGGAAAGAAATTAATAGGATGCTTGCTTGGAGGTGTGGATTGGTTAACGTTGGTGATATATGGCAGCTACTGCATTGATCCATAGAACAGGAATGGACATTGAAGGTCACCGAGTCCAACCCCCTCCTCAGTGCAGGATCTGCAGAGTGGGATACAGCCACATCATCCCAGATAGATGGCCTTTCAGCTTCTGTTCAAATACCTCCAGCCTAGGGAAGCCCATCACCCACTGAGCCAATCTGCTTCCCTACACTAGGTAGTTTCTCCTAATGTTTAGCTGAAATCTGCTTCTCTGCAGCCACAACAACCCTGATAGATGGCCCTCCAGCCTCTGCTTAAGTACCTCCATCCCATTGGCCTTTGATTCTATTAAGCTTATTTTCTTAACTTATAAACAGGAGTTATCCTCATCTTCTAAAAAAATTTAATTTATAGCTCACACATCCCGACATTTTCTGTTCTTTAAAAATAATAAGCATCCAGCTTCCATGCTGATCCAATGTTCTTTTATTGCCCCCACCCCAGGTTGGAAGTTAAAAGACGCTCTCCCTCAACTGGTTTCTGATTACATGAAAAAGAAATTTAATACGGATGCATTAATAAGTCACACATTACCCTTTGAGAAAATTGCTGAAGGCTTTGAGCTTTTACATGCAGGAAAAAGGTATGGGTTCTATGTTTTCTTTTTTAGACTTTCCCCCTTCCTTTCAATCAGTAGCAGATAGAACGGTGGAGTGGCAGCACTTGGCTGACCTCCCAAAAGCTGAGGGGTGAGGCGGAAGTTTGAGGAGGCTGGGAGGTCAGTGTGGTGAAAACACCCCAGCAGAGCCAATCCAGTGTTCCTACTGGTTCATTTGCATCATGCCAACCTCCCAGCCATGTCACTCCTCTTGAACTGGGGTCTCCCTGATCCAAATCCAACACATTCATCTCCATGTCAGTCTTCAAGTCAAAAGAACCTGCGACATCTCACATGGGGGGGGGGAGTGAAAGTGAAAATGTTCATGTTCCTTTTTACATGCTTTGGAAATGTCAGAATTTGACTTTCATCAAAGCAAACTAAAATGCCTCAGATGAGAGTGTACAGACTGTTAAGAGCTATAAGCAGAGCCAGCCCTGACATTAGTCAGAGTGAGATTGCTGCTTCAGGTGGCAGATGCCAAGAGATGCACAGCACTGGGAAGATGCTGGAGGACAGAAATTGTTGGTGCAATGTGAACGGACCTACATCCCCTGGACTAGCCTGTTGTCCTTAGGCACAATGATGGATGCAGTCGCATCATCTGTGTCAGAATAGGATTCAGTAGCCAGTCTGGTCAGCTTCTGAACATGGAATGGGAGGGAGGGGCTACCATCTTGTCCTCTGACTCAGGCCAAAAAATATCTTGGACCAGCCCTAGCTATAAAATATCCAAGCAGAGTCAAGGCTGTTGCTATGATCTCACCAGATGTCTACTGAATGTTGCTAGGGTGCTTTTTCATAGTTATATTAATGTTTTCCCTTTTCTCTTTCAGCATTCGCTGTGTTTTGTTGTTTTAAATCTCCAGAAGCATCTAGCAAGAGGGGCCACAGCTGAATACAGCTTGCCATCCTGCAGATCATTTGCATCCCTCCCCAAATTCAACTGAGCTTTTATTGAAATGGTTGAGGGTTTACAACCAGTAAGAGTTGAGAAGCAAATGTAGGGGAAACATGTAACCCTTATATCCGTTATTGTAGCCCTGCAAATGCAGGGTGCGGGTGCTTTTAAGATGTTGCTGGAGCCCTCTGGTGTCCAACTAGGAACCTTCCAACCAGTTCACCATCCCCTGTTGCAATGAGCCATTGTGAACACACTACATATTTAAAACACTATCACACCACTTTAACAATCGTGATTGACTCACAGAGCTACAATTCCAAGACCCCTTAACAAACTAGAGTTCCTAGGATTGAGAAACAATGTGCTTTGTGTATGCTTTAAATATACAGTTTGCTTGTGACCTTGACCCTTTCTGCATGATCAGGGTTCCCATTCACAGCAGCCAATACCCTTTAGACCTTTCACTCAGTGCTGGACTAACAAATTCTCTGACTAGGGCTACGGAAGATAATAACTAAATGAAACCTCCAGATTTAGGGGAAGAATATCCCTAAGGATACCACCATATCGCTCCAAATATAACCCACCCCTGAATACAGCCTATAACAGATCAATACCATAATTAATGAGAAGCCCCAACAAGAGAGGCCCATTGCCTTCATGAGCTGCTTGTGCATCTCCCAGAAGCATCTGGTTAGCTATTGTATGAAACAGGACATTGGACTAGATCAGCCTTTCTCAACCTGTGGGTCCCCAGATGTTGTTGAACTACAACTCCCATCACCCCTAGCTAGCAAGGCCAGAGCTCAGGGATGATGGGAGTTGTAGTCCAATAACATCTGGGGACCCACAGGTTGAGAACTGCTGAACTAGATGGACCCTCGGTCTGATCCAACAAGGATCTGATCCTAGATTCTTATGTTAATCATACTTGGGCCTTTTGTCCCTGTGGGTGGGTCGTTCTTACAATGTGATCCTTTGACAAGACATTTCCTTGGCACAATTGACAATGCTTCTTTCTCATCTCAGTGGGACTCATTATATCTGGGGCAGGCTAGGTATGCATGAGTGGTGATAGCATTATCAGCTGACTTGGAGAGCAAGAAGAACAACATTGTTCCTTTCCTGAACAGCTGATAAGTACTACCCTTGTTTTTTTCCAGCAAGGCCTATATGAACACCATCCTGGCTGGTCGATTAGACTAGGAACTCAGTAGGCAGCACCCAATCGCATGCTCATTTCCTCAGACATCTTAGGATATATGGGTGCCCTAGAGCAGTCTTTTAAAATGTTCCCCAGGAGCTCAACAGAAAGCAAACAAGCAGCAATAGTTTAGCTGTAGAGAGTCCATCGCTTGCAAGCCAAAAGAGAGAGGCCTCTCCATTGGCACTGACTGCAACTTTCTGTGCAGTGGCTCCCACTCTTGAGGAGAAAGGCCAGTTTGTAAATTGAGTAGAGGCTCAAAAGAAACTTCAGAGGAAACTTGCCTGCGTGTAATTTCCTTCTTTGCATCACAGACATGATCTGCTAATTGTGTAATGTGCTTTTTCTTTTAGAGCAACAGCAATAACAGCACTTGCTAGTGAAGAGCGGGGGGGGGCATGCATGCAGTGCCTTCCAGATGTTGTTGGGTGCCTGTTCCTAGCATAGGCAGGGCTCAAGGATGATGGGAGTTGTAGTCCAACAACATCTGGAAAAGATGTGGCTGAAGTCGTCAGTTTGGAAAAAGGGAAAAACTCAAAAGAGAAACTCACTCTTAAATTGAATTCCACACATCTCTGCAGCAATTCGCCGTTTTATAAAAAGTACTCGTGAAAATTCATCAGCATTTTAGTGTGTGTTCCTCCTAATATTCTCATTTTTGTATATAGTTTTTGACTGATACATGCATTTCTTCAAGTATATTCTCCCAATATATACATTTTAGTGCACATTGCTTGGTTGGAGAACTACATCGCAAAATTCAGAGACGTGAGAATTTCAAAGGATAATTGTCTTTTCCTTCGAAACGTATGAAGGAAGCAGCTTCTCACTGAAATGCAAACCAATTCAGATTTCTTCCCCATCCCTAATCTGGAGGGTATAGCTACTTACACTATGGAAACTATTTCCTTTTTGTTACTGACTTTACTAACTGGCTTTAATAGCCAAAAAAGGACATATATAGCTGAATAAACAGACCTTTACAACCACCCATTTCTGATGTCTCCTTTAGTGGCTTGGGTATATATTTAGCTGTGTAACTTGTTAACAAGCTCAGAGCTGAAACTTGATCTTCACTAACTATAAGCCAGCTGTATGGCTGATTTTTAGTTTACGTCACTGGCCTGTGGATATTTTTTACTCTGTAGCTCCTGATATATTCAGCCCTGAAACATAATATTATCCATAGCCAGATATTTTTCAAATACTCTTTTAAGAGGCAAGTAAAACAGCCACTGTTTGGGAGTTTAAAGATTTTAATTGAATATGATCCACGGATTTCAGACATAAAAGTCAGCTAATGAATGGAAATGTATCAGTACTTCAAGCTCCGCAATTGTGAAAATGGGTTAGCATAATCTCACCGGGTACTTTAAGTCATCTTTGCATATTTGCCTCTCATAGAGCCTGTTTGGTGTGACCTTTGACAGTTACAAGTTAATGAAGGCCAACTAGCTGTCATGCCAACACTAATCATAGGGTGGCTACCACCATTGAAAGGGGTTTTAAAACCACCAGGATTAAAGGTGATATAGATCCACGAGTGCCTTTTTAAATTTGGGGTGATGTTCCAGCCACCCTGCTTTTAGCTCTGTTCTGTATTCTATTTAAAAATAATGTATTTTCAAGAGGGAGGAGGCACTGGTGAATTTCAGAGCTCCTGAATAACCCAGGATAAAAACAAATGAAGTATTAAGCAAAAGTAAAATTCATTTAGGAAAATGAAAACATACATTCAGACAGGTAGCAGTATGGGAGTGAGGAAACTCAGGTTCGGGGGCCAAATGTGCCCCCACCTCTTTATGTGGCCCTAAGGACCCACCTTTAAAAACCACCCTTCTCAGTCACATACCCTCTTCCCAGATGAGTAGCTGGCAGTGTGGTAGGATAATAGTGGTCACCTGACCTGACAGGGAGGAGAGGTGAAGGGGCAAGGTGGTGGGGAAGTCAGTGTGGTGCAAACACACCAGCAGGAATGTCAGATTGGCTCCACCAGTGAGCTTGCACTATGCTGCTCTCCCCTCCACCATACCCCAGTAAGCAGTGACACAGTTGTCTGGAGATCAGGGGAGCTCTGCTGCCCCACCATGCTGCCTGCTGCTGACACAGGGCACACCGCTCACCAGTCCTGCTTTGCATTCTCCTTGAGTGTTTCACTAGGCTGCGTCTTTGAATTATGATACAGTGGTACCTCGGGTTACATACGCTTCAGGTTACAGACACTTCAGGTTACAGACTCTGCTAACCCAGACATATTACCTCGGGTTAAGAACTTTGCTTCAGGATGAGAATAGAAATCGTGCTCTGGCAGCGCGGCGGCAGCAGGAGGCCCCATTAGCTAAAGTGGTGCTTCAGGTTAAGAGCAGTTTCAGGTTAAGAACGGACCTCCAGAACAAATTAAGTACTTAACCCGAGGTACCACTGTAACGTCTCTTGCTTCCCTGGATGGGTGGGGCACCAAAGCTCCTACATGACTTCCAGACAACTTACCGCAATTTGGTGGTGTGCAACACAGTTGGGGAAGATGGCCAGCCAAACCTCAGAAAAACAGAATCACTGGCTCTGGTGAAGATTTCAGTGGAAGACTGAAAAAGATGCCCTAGCTATTTCGCACGAACAATCGCTGTTAACTAGAAGGTTGGTGTTTTGAGCCACTTGGGGAAGGCTGTGGACAGGATTCCTACACTGCAGGGAGTTGAACTAGATGGCCCTGGGGTCCCTTCGAACTCCACAATTCTATGATTCTAATGCTCAACAGGCGATGCATTCCATTCTTGGTGAACTCTTATCCTTCCTGTCGTTTCTCAAACAATAGAAGTTGAGCCTCTCTTAAACACAGGAACCATGCCTGTTCTTGTTAGCTTTCCTGAGAAAGATCTAATCTTGCCACGTACTCTATGCACTTTGCCACGGCAACAGCTAAATGAGAAAGTTCTTACTTCCTTTCTGTAAGAAATCAGAAAGTTCTTACTTCCCGACACTGCAGTGCGTATGTTTTGACATTGAAAAACAGCTTAACAGTGGCAGACAAGAGAGAAAATGGAATTCATTCTTATAGCATTGGCCATTTGTTTGTTACTGTGGGCATACTATAAGGGGAAGCTGACAAATAAAACACCCCACAATAACACATATTATGTGTTCAAGGTTAATTGGCAAGCCCACTGGAAATGTTTTATCACCCATCGCAGCTTACTAATATTTACAACATTATGTTGCAGAAATATACTACCACATGAGACTTGACCCGTTTATACTGGGAAATAGGAAATGTTTTACTTGCACTTTTAAAAAAAAGAAATCAAACCCCTCTCCACACACACATAATCACGGTCTCAGACATAAGTAGGTGTTCAATTCAAGAGACGACCCAATGCAGGCCAAGCTCTCCTGGAGTAGAAACTACAAATTCTGAATGTAAAACAGATTCCTCCTCCAACCCTCATTTAAGTGCGTGGTACTCTTGGTAATCTGATTGCAGCAGAAACACTCTTTTGACTGATTTCTTGCTGTTTCAATTATATAAGGAAACATTATATAAGAACCATTAAGGCTTTCCGTTTTTTTAAGCAAAATCTTTGTCCAGCAATAATCTCACAGTATGTAAATATTTACTGTAACTTCCTGCTAGAGTTTTATTTCCATTTAAAGATATGAAATGTTTTGTTTTAAAGCTGTCATATTTTTAGAGGTCATTTAGGGAACAGAAGGTCAAACTATACTGATGCATTATTTTAAAATAGGCTGCAGCTACTTTTGGAAAGATTCCACAGTGACTGTGTTGCAATATATAAGCTTAACTGCATCCTAAAATGTCACGATGTAAAATACACTCAAATCAGTATAATTTTATTCCACATTATCATACCGTTCTAAATACCCATCTCAGCTCTGATATGATTGGGCTTCCTCAACCATGGCATGCAAGCATGTATGGACTACTGTTTTCCCACCAAATCTAAATGTTGTGGACTGACTTTCATTTGTTTTCTGTTTAAAAGTTCTTACTGCTGACCTCAAAAACTTTCTAAACCCCCTTCATGTATAGATTATGGTTTCCAACCGGCCAGAAATTATTGGATCTATAAACCACACAAAGGACAGTACATGGTTGGGGCATAATCGCAACAAATAAATTTGCTTTAATTTCATCTTTTGGCCTAGTGGTTTGTAAAAGGAGCCTTAAAATCAGGATTTTAGGGGGGCCACCAGGTGGCGCGTTGGAAGATGGCCGACAATAACATCTCTTAGTACCATACGAGGTACTAAGGGGCTACTATGGGAAGTATGTAGCCTTCATGAACTCCTCCAGGATGTGGAGGAGAACTGCCCTGCCAGCGGTGTTCACAATGCACCCCCTGAAACGAGTGATGGGGGTGCCGAACACTTGGCAAAAGGCCCTCAGTGAAGTCAGATCTTCCTGACGCCGATTCCAATTAGCGCGTGCTGGTTGCTTCAGCTGGAATTATAATTGGAAACATACGATTGGAAGCGAAGCTGAAAGCACATACATCAAATAAAGCTCGAAGATAAGACTGCTGATTAATGGATCTCTGCGACCAGGAGTGACGGATGGATAAGTAAATCTTCTGATGAATCACCATAAGGAGACTGTATGTTTGGAACGAAGGGGGGGTGAAGGAAAAAACTCTTTTTTTCTTTGCATGATGTGATATTAATAACCCTTCAGCCCAGATATAAACAAGATCGTCGCGTTTCTATGAATCATAGGCAGGATTTTAAGAACTATGTGGGGCGGAGTATAAGGAAAGAAGACTGCAGAACGGTGAGAAAGGAAGAAATTTTTATGACGCAGTTAAAAAATGGCGTCTCGCCATGACAGGTTTACCAAGGAAGAAGGACTGGGGGAGGAGAATCAGGATTGTTTGAAAGAGAAGGAATGTTGGAATGTAAGTTTGACCTGACAGAACCCCCAGACTCATTTGATTTATTTGGTAAGCCTGAAAAAAATAAAGGACAGATCGGAGATTAACTTTGTTTATGGAAGCATTGTACAGAGGCTGTCCTGGATCGATATGATTTTTGGAAAAGTACAAAATCCACATAGAATGCCAGCTGTTACCCTGCTTGTGAAAATCATCAGAGATTGCAAAGAAAGGAATTTATGATAACAACAACAAGAAGAGAAAAGAAGTAACAAAGGACTTTCCGGATCAAACTGGAGAGAACTGTCTAATTAATGCAGTAAGATAAGTGATGCTGTTTTGGACTTGAGCTGAGCTTGATGTATGGGTACCCTCGACAAAATTTAAAATTTGGCTGTATAATTTGGAATCAATGTGATAATGTGATGTGATTGGCTTGTTTATAAAAATTATTTTAAAAAAATAAAATCAGGATTTTAAAAATATGCATTAAAACAATAGTATAACACAATAAGAAACATTATATCGTATTGGTTAGCTCCCCAAATCAGTGCTTCTATTCTTAACCTGGTTGTGTGGTCCTGTGGTTGAGGAAGGGATGTTCCATGACTAGGCAACAGTTGGGTAAGAAGGATCCATATGTATTCAAATGTTGACCTCAGCAACATGGGCTCTTGCCACAGGGGAGCAGTTTGCATGCCACTTGCGCCAAGGAAGGATGGGACCACAGAGGGAAGGGCCTGAGCTCAGTGGTACAGCATCTGCTTTGCAAAACTCCCCAATTCAATCCCTGGCATCTCCTGATAGGGCTGGAAAAGACTTCCGGAATGGATTCAGTTCGACCTCTGAGGTACCACTGTATTGTAAAGTCAGAGTCATGCACCTAGAAAGTTAAAGGCAGTCTCTGCTGCTTTCTTGTTCTTGTGTCAGGTGATATGCTGCCCGTATCAAACGAGCATTTATTCCACATATTTGGACTGTAATAATCTAGGATATTGTTAATATCCTTTAGGACAGAGGCTTTATCGTATTTGTGACCTAGAGTACATAGTAACGTTTAAGCAATCTTCTGTAGTGCTTTATGCTACATTAGCCAGGGACATTTTGATAATTCCTCTGCAAATCCAACCCCTGGCTCTTTGTTTCACTTCAGAAGAAAAAAGGGAGAGCAAAACACATGCTACAGTTTGTCTACAAAGCTACTGCAAAAGCAATGAGATCATTGTATATTTTAACAGTAAGAGTAAACTTGCTTAATCCTTAACAATGAGCCAGTTCAAAGCTGACCTGGCCAGGTGGGAAGTGCTTTTTCTTCTGTGTGATCTAATCCACTCCTGCGATATATCTAACTACGAACTGTATAGCTAGGTGGGGTGATTTTGCTTTCTGCACCATTACTGACCTTCCCTGGGGGCCAAACTACATGGTTGGTGATTGGTATCCACTGGAACTGATAGGACAGAAGGCAGAGAGACGAACAACAGGAGGCACTGGAGCCAACTCCAGGGGGCCGTGGGTGCTTTGGCACCCACATTAATATATTTGTGGGGTCTGAGCCCCACTAAAGTCAATGGGCAAAGTTGAAGCCCTTTTTGTGGGCACCCACAATCTTCGGCGTGAGATGGCACCTATGACAGGTGGTACCCAGAGCCAATGACAGGTTTAGCGATTATAGGAACATAGGAAGCTGCCTTAGAGAGTGAAAGCATAGGTTCACCTTGCTCAGTATCATTTACACTGCTTGGCAGCGGCTCTACAGGATTACAGGCATGGTTCTCTCCTGGCCCTGCCTTGAGATACCAGAGACTGAAACTGGGGTTTTCTGTTCGCAAAGGTTGAATTACGCATAAAAGGGGAACGTATGCATAAAAGTGATTACATTGGCGAAAACAACATACAAAATTTCATTGCTTTAGGGCAGGCACAGGCAACCTTTGGCCCTCCAGATGTTTTGGCCTACAACTCCCGTGATCCCTAGCTAACAGGACCAGTGGTCAGGGATGATGGGAATTGTAGTCCAAAACATCTGGAGGGCCGAAGGTTGCCTATACCTGCTTTAGGGAGAGTACAAATGAAACACACATATTAACATAAACAAAATGCAAAAATGCAGAAAAACATATATATATATCTGACTTTACATCTGTACCTGGAAAAAAAGCAATAAAAATATTTATTAAAAAAAATAAATGCAAAAATGCATGGGATTAGTGGCAGTAGCTTGCAAAAATGTTTATATTTCAAGAAATGTACACTAAAATACTGACGGACTTTCATGAGGACTTTTTAAAAATGCAAAACGTGGAAATTTAGCAAAAATCTGAAACTGGAGACATGAGAAATTGAAGGAAACAAAAATTGGCAGATTTATCCATTCCTCAAGCTAGGGGTACCAACTTGAATAAAATATTGGGGGTGGGAGGTAAGCCCATGACATGGTGCACACATACTATTTGAATGGAAATGCTCACCAACTTTGGTGGGGGCAGGCCCCCTCTTTTATTGCGGAATTATCCCTGAGATTTCTCACCACTTGAAGAGGTGAGGAGCAGGAAACAGTACTAGTGGTCAAAGCAGTTGGTATGACTGCAAAGGAAGTGCAAATACTTTTCTCCTGATTTCCTTCATTGCCTTTATTCTGAACTAGGAAGAGCACAAATCCTGGTGGTGAAATGGATGTCAGGCAGTGATCAGGACAACAAATAGCATACAACATAGTAGCAACAAGAACTCTGTCACTTTTTGCAAATAATTCCGTTCATTCGCCACACACATTTAGTGTGAATATGTCTCTCCTCAAAGTGGTCATAAACTTGTATATAAAGCTGTCATAAATGGGGGGGGGGGAATTCCTGAGGGAAATCATCAACAAGCCATTTTTTGCTTTATAACAGACAATAAACGCCAAAAGTCTTGTTTTCCCAGCTGTCATCTGGGTCTGCTGAAACAAGTTAAAATGTTGCTGGGCTGCAGATACCTCTTTGCCATGAAATGTTTGGTCGCTACAGATTAGAGAAGAAACTCTAGAATCAATACAATAGCATGGAAACATAAAACATTGTGTGATGCTGGCCTCCTTTTACAAAACTAAAAGCTAAATGAATTGTGATGGCACCTAAAGATAAAACTGAGTTTGTTTTGTAACTTTGCGATAATGTTCCTGCTTCCCACAATGGCTACAGGGATATCTCCAAGAAGTCCACACGCAAGGCATGAGCAAGCAGATAAAAAGGTCGTGTTCAGTGAGGAACATACTATGGAAACCAATTCAAGCCCATAAACATATCCCACATAATTACTTTGATCCCAAGGTCATAAATGGAACATAACATAATATAAAGCAACATGAAAATCAATGTTAGTTGAAACAGATAAGGTGAGCAATGAGAGGCTTATCAGAGATAGTACACAGCACAGAACAAAAAGAATGTGCTTCAGTGCTTTAAGTCGCATTTTAATCAATGTTTTATATATTTGCTGTTAGCTGCCCTGAGCCCGGTTTTTAAACCAGGAAGGGCGGGGTATAAATAAAAAACTATTATTATTATTATTATTATTATTATTATTATTATTATTATTATTATTATTAGATGCTAAAGGAAATGAATTAGTGGTAAAGCAAAGGACTTAGGAACGGCGACATAAAAATATTAAATTGATGTCTGATTACCCCGACAAGATGCTACATTGCACTTAATCTCAGCCAAAGTGACAATGTATGTGATTCTTTAGTCGTAAACAAAAATTCCTAAGAAATTAATCACATTTTCAGATCTACTAGAGGCCTTCTCCAACAACAGGCACGAACTAGAAGCTTTAGTTTGCAAAATATTTTTATTTAAATCAATACGTATTATCATATAAATTCTGAGGAATCCTGCCAGAAAGTAAAATGTAGGAAAATAAACATTCAAGCAGGTGGCTCATTCAAAACCATGTTGACCAGTGATAAGCCAGCCTTTGCAACAAATATTTATTGAAGCAGAATATTAATATTTTTGTCCTAGTGCTTAATCCCAGTGTTGCAATATTATTTGTGCTTATATATGCATGTGACAGGACACTTCCAGAAGGGCAGGCCCAGGTAAGGAAACTATCTTTCCATTTTGCTTGGGGACATATTTGCAAATACCATAGTGTTGGAACTGAGATTTTGGCCACTGTCTTCTTGCAAGAAAAAACCCCCACAATATTGCCTGGCCCATGTTTCCCATTGATGTGCAAAGTGGCTGTGGCAACAAGGAAAAGAAAGTTTAATCACTCACATCCTTCTACAACCCACATGCTTTTTCTTCCATGCAAATGCTTTCATTCTGTGCTTCCACTCCTTTTTTCCAGAGCAGTTGATGGTTATTATCAGTCCTTTTTTCTGGGGGTACGCAGGGGGTACGCATACCCCTAAACATTTTGTGAATCTTTGTACTTTTGTCCATTTCTTCATTTTCCCCGATTTCAGCTATAAAATGGTGATTTTCTTGAGTCAAAATGAGAGTATCCCTATACAGTGGTACCTCGAGTTAAGTACTTAATTCGTTCTGGAGGTCCGTACTTAGAAACTGTTCTTAACCTGAAGCACCACTTTAGCTGATGGTGCCTCCCACTGCTGCTGCACCGCCGGAGCACGATTTCTGTTCTCATCCTGAAGCAAAGTTCTTAACCTGAGGTACTATTTCTGGGTTAGCGGAGTCTGTAACCTGAAGTGTATGTAACCTGAAGCGTATGTAACCTGAAGCGTATGTAACCTGAAGTACCACTGTACATTTTTTTAAAGAAAAAAGCACTAAGTATTATTATTATTATTATTTATTGAATTTATATACCCCCATACACCTGGAAGACTCAGGACGGTCTGTGTCTATGGTCCTATGATCCTCCTAAGTTATTCAGAAGCTCTAAAGCAGGCATAGGCAAACTCAGCCCTCCAGACATTTTGGGACTACAACTCCCATGATCCCTAGCTAACAGGACCAGTGATCAGGGATGATGGGAATTGTAGTCCCAACACATCTGTAGGGCCAAGTTTGCCTAAGCCTGCTTTAAAGGCCTAGATGAGTAAGAATTACCAGTGAGATCAGCTAATTATTGCCGCAGCCAAGGTGGTGCTCTTCCAATGTAGCACTTAAGCCCTATGTGCTATGCCTTGAACAGGAAATTTAAAACATAAGTAGGAGGTGTCAGCTATGCATGTAACCCCCGCCCCCCAGTGTCCCCACTCACAACAGTCCCTTCCACTCCACCTCCACCAACCTTTCCCCATTGAGTGGGAAGGCAGGAAGTAGAATTGTAAATGTAGCATATGTTGGATTTGGAAAGCTGGCAGCAACTGTAAGGAATAACACCAAGTCTACTTCAGCTTGTCTGGGACCAGTCTTCCTTGAGCATTACACCCCACCTAATTGTCCAGGGAGTTTGCAAGCAGATCAGTGTCGGCTCCTGAATTACATGCTAAACTTGGGGGAAAATAAGTAGTCTCCCACCCCCCACCCCACTGCTGGAGGGAATGGAGAACCTATGACCCTCCAGATGCTGTTAGACTTCAACTCCCATCATTCCTTGACAGCATGCGTGGCAAGTGGTAAGGAATGGTGGGAGCTATATTTCAACATCTGGAGCTCCACAAGTTCCCCATCCCTGTTTTCAGATATGCACTTGGTTACCTAAGTAACAGCACAATCCTATGATACTATGAATGAGGTCAGTGGGACTTACTCCCATGTAAGCAAGCATCAAATTGTAGACAAAAACCATCTGGCTTAAAATGAACTCCATGGGGCCAATTAATCATGTCCTTCTACCCCTTGCAAACTTTGGAGTCAAGAATTTAGTGCGATCGCTCTTTCTTGGTTGCTATTTTGGAAGCAGAAAAACTATTCAATCAAAACAGATGTGTAAGAGGGTTTTTAAAGAACAATTTGTTTTACTTTTTCTGGTTAAAATTCAGATATAGGTTGCTTCTTTCTTAATACTGGTGTGCTTAACATTGCTTTGAGTAAGCAAGAAACTTAATTTTAAAAGGCAAAATCAGTGATGATCAGCTGATCTAACTGTTGAGTATCTTCTCCAAGTCAGTCTCAAATAGACTTGCTATTCCTGTAAGTAGTTCTGAGTGCATTACAATTACAGTGGTACCTCGAGTTACAAACACTTCAGGTTACAAACTCCGCTAACCTGGAAGAGTTACCTTGAGTTGAAAACGTTGCGCCAGGATGAGAACGGAAATCGTGTTACAGCAGCGCAGCAGCAGCAAGAGACCCCATTAGCGAAAACACGCCTCTACTTAAGAACACTTTCAGGTTAAGAACGGACCTCCATTTGCAAGAAGTTCTGTGAGGAGTAATATTAGAAATATTGTAAAAATGGAAAAAGAGAGATGAAATGTTAAAAGATTTAATGGCAATATTAAGTTAAGAAAGGCATAAGAAGTGATTAAGACGGAGGATTATCAGAGGTGCTGATGGAAGTCCAAATAAGAATGTATCTGTGATAAACTGTGAGGTATGTTTTATAATTTTGTAAGCTAAAAACCAATATATATATATATATAGAGAGAGAGAGAGAGAGAGAGAGAATGGACCTCCAGAACGAATTAAGTTTGTAACTAGAGGTACCACTGTATAAGCAAAGGGTAGTGGTGAGGTTCATATTACAGCGACTTTATTTTCAGCACAGTTCCCCCACATCCCACTCTCATTTCCAGAGTAAAGAGCTGGTATCATTGTCACCATTAATTTTGCTAAAGCCTCTCCTGTCACTAGAGTTGTTTGCACTGACACGCTACTGAACATTATATGTTTGCATGCGCTGAAAGTCTAGGTATAAGGGGGAAAGGATGTTGGCTGCATAGATACAAATAAAATATAAAGTTATAATTGCGGAAACGGGTTGAGGACAGAGGGCTTAAAAACAAGAACACCTCCATTGGTAGGACGGAAGAGGGAGCAGGTGGTAAGGGTAAAGTGAGAGAGTGGCAGAAGAAGAATTCCAGCTGATATTTAGGCCACATCTTCCCTCCCAAGACACAGATTCTACAAGCTGCTTCCTTCACAGAGCCACTGACCCCAAGGGATCCCAGCTGAATTCATCTTGATCTCCCCAGGAACGAAGTATGAGCACTGCTGGGAAAGTAAGAAACTGGGGTGCGCACTGGCAGCCATGCTGTTTAATGCACTTCTCCCTTTAGTGCTGGACAGGGTGGTTATGGGACCCTCCAGATAACTCATTTATTGAGAATTCCCTGTGATTTGCTTGCACAAAGCTTCTGCAAATGTTAGATTAAAGCCAGTCTTTATTATGCATTCATTCCAATTTGTTTGCATGGAAATTATACGGCAACAGAGGTGGATTTAGGGGAGCACAACTGGCTTGGTTGTAACTGGGCATGAAGCCTCAGGAGTGCCTCAGGGGACACCGCAACTATTATTTATAATAGAGTGTGAGACGAGTGGGTTGCCAATTTTTGGTGTCACACAGGGAGCTACTGAAATTTGAGACCCCAAGGTCCACCACTATTGGCAATGTGCATTTCTCCCACATTCACCCTGATTTGCTCTCATTAGTCATTCAACCCAGTGATGCAGGAGATGTGCTCTGCTTTAGAGGGCTCTACTTTTATAAGCTGTATATCTGGTCAGTCTTGATTACTGAATTCAGGCCCTGTGCATTAGTTGGTAATCTGTTTTATTAAAAGGGTTATCTGCAGCTTACTGGTAGGGTTCTTAACACAGGCCTGCAGCAGAGCTGCTTGCAGGCAGAGGGAAGAGAAGGGAAAGGAGACGGATA
This sequence comes from Podarcis bocagei, assembly GCF_964188305.1. Classification (NCBI taxonomy): domain Eukaryota; kingdom Metazoa; phylum Chordata; class Lepidosauria; order Squamata; family Lacertidae; genus Podarcis; species Podarcis bocagei. Next base: position 59,591,033 of record NC_138134.1, read on the forward strand.
TCTGGGTAGTACTTTAGGGGATGGCCAAAGACAACACATAAAGCATTATAGTGCCCCCCATACCTCTCATCCTCCCTCTTCCAAACAGAAAGCTCCACATTCTTATGCATTTATTAAAAATAAAAAAAAACAACCAACCTATTAAGGTTTATTTCCATTGAGAAGATGCTCCAGCCCAGTTACCATTTCTTATGACTTAGGACACATACACAGATCAGATACAGATTGCAGTATCTGTCTCTTCACTTCCAAATTTAAAACTTGATCGTGAACACCCCTTGATGATATTTGGATAGCAACCATTGCTGGCTTGACCTCCCATGAGTGTCCTTAATAAAGAGAAGTGCCAGCTCAGAGATTCTTTCATGGCTAGTATTTTCCACAGACATGCAGAACAATGAGACAGAGACAGAGTGAGAGATAAAGAACCCTAGAACCCTTTAAAGATAAAGAACCCTAAGGAGGCAGAACTGGGGTCTTGAACTTGCCCATCAACACTTAGCAGCACCTGGGCTGCTATGATGAAATATTTTTTTCTTTATAGCACAGTAACTATTTCTAAATTAGCATGCATCCATATAAATCAACAAATGCAAATTGGTGTCCTTTTTTGGGGTGATGCACTTATGCTTTCTGGGTGAAATTTCCTTTTCCTCATTTTGGAGGAAGTGCATGTTATAAATCAAACCAAATAATAGTAATATGTAGGCAGCTACCCTGTTCACATCTGGATATCATCTGATTGTTGTGTATTTTGTAATACAGCTAAGAGTGGATTGATATGGTCTTGGCAATTCACACACAGTAGAAATCAATCCACGTCCAGCTGGTTCATGGGATGTGTCCAACATAACAATGGGAATAGGAGTCAGCCAACATAATTTTGGCAAGTGCTAAAAACGAGATTTGGACTGGATTTGCCCCCAGCACATTCTTCTGAAGTCTCAACACATGTAAGACATTTCACATGGCTAATTTTCAAAAAATGTACGATAGTTTCCCCCTCAAATGAGACTGAAGGCCAACCTAGGCATACCTAGCAGGCAGCTACATATCTTGTTTTTCCATAGCTAATTACAGGGACGAAAGAGCTTGATTCCTACGGTGAAGGCAACACATGGGAAGGAGAAGCTTATCTCTTTTCTCCCTTGCCTTGAATGGAATGGAGATTGGACTCCTCTCCAATGACTAGGAACCTAAGAAAAAAAGTCTCCAGTTGATACCACTGTGGTGGTGGTGGGGAGGCGTCTGCTACATATTTAAGCACATGTCAAGACTGGCCCTCAAAGTATCTTGCAGTAAAAACCATTCAATTGCTTAGCCCTAAAACTACATTTCAGGGGATCTGTTTTTATTTATTTTATTGACAACCTGCTTAATAATTGGAATATAGATATAGATATAGATAGATAGATATAGATATAGATATAGATATAGATATAGATATAGATATAGATATAGATATAGATATAGATATAGATTAAAAAAAAAAAACCCTGGAGTTGGTTTCCTTTTAATGAGGTAGCCAGATGGTACTTCTGCAACAGGTTTTATTTACAGGCTAAGATGAAATGTTCACAGCATTCACATTGCAACTGGTCCTGTTCCCCCATTAGCTTTCTAGAGCAGTGTTTCCCAAACGTTTTTGGGCAACGGCACACCTGTGTACTAAAAAAAAATCTCGCGGCACACCACCATTAAAGCCCCGCCCCGTGACGTCAGCGCGCAGCGTCACGCCGGGAGGGACGCACAAAAGTGAACGTTTTTTCCCTCGGCAGCTCCTCTCAGCTGCGCTCAATCCGCCTCGGAGCGCAGGAGCGATGCCTCTCTCTGGCTCTCCCTCCGCGCAGGCTGAGGGAGGGAGGGAGGGGCGTGTGTGACCCGTCTCTGCTGGGAGACCAAACCCAGCGAGACAGAGTCGCGCGGAGGCGCCCAGGCAGCGCTGCCGGCTGCGAGGAGGAGCGCCAGGCAGCAGCAGGAGGCGCGGCCTCTCCTCGCCGCCCCCGCCCCGCCTCTCGCCGCCCGACTCGCCCGCCTCCCTCCAGGCATCTCGCGGCACACCAGCCGGTGTCTCACGGCACACTCGTGTGCCGGGGAACACCGGTTGGGAAACACTGTTCTAGAGGAACTCTCAGTGCTGTAGGCACCAGGTTTTCACAAAGAACAAGTCAGGCCTCTGTCTCTTTCAGAGTGACCTGGTTCTGTTACTGCCAAACATATGTTCTCTTACTTTTACACACACACACACCACTTGATGGCATCACCTCCAGCCAGGGGAGATGGGGTTGAAGAAAGACATGCCACTTTCCACAAGGATCTCCAACTACTAGCTTCTATTGCCATCTTTTTAGTTGTGCAAAAGCCCATTCACCTAGCCAAAGGTAAACTGCTAGGCAAAGTTTGTCTTTAGCAGTCTCTTTTTATGCGGAATCTGATCTTAGAGCTATAAAATAACAGGGCTGTGGGGACGGGGGAGCCCAGGGGTCATTAATACCAACCTTACATTTCAGTTCAATGGGTTCTTTTCCAGGTTATTAAATGCAAGGCTGCCATTGTATGGGAAGCAGGGAAACCCTTTTCCCTTGAGGAAGTTGAAGTTTCCCCTCCAAAAGAGCATGAAATACGAGTTAAGGTGAGCATCCAAAGATCTGAGAAACATCTTTATTATACCCCACAGCTTACATGAGAAGCATAGCTTTGAAATAATGTCAACTGTAACTTACAGCAAACAACAACATGGAGGCCATTTTGGAAAGGTCTCTCCCCGATACACTCACACTGGCTTCCCACGCCCTCCCTAAAGTTCCTGGAGGACACATATTGGAGGATGAATATGGGAAAAGACAGTAGTGAATATGGAAGCCTATGAAGGAGAATGAGTGTGAATCTGCATCATCACCACCTCACCATGTAGTTAAGTTATCAACTTGTGTTTTATGTCTTTCTTTCAGATTATTGCCACCGGGGTGTGCCGCACAGATGATCATGCCATGAGTCCAAGTTTTAAAGAGGGCCTTTTCCCTGTCATACTAGGCCATGAGGGAGCTGGAATCGTAGAGAGCCTTGGTCCAGGTGTGACTAGATTTAAACCAGGTACTGATACATTATAAATTGTCCTCCATGCCATTGGCCCATTTCTCTTTTTAAGATGCTCAACTGCCTGAAAGGTGGTGGTGGTGGTGGTGGTGGTGTTATTTTAAATAATCAATACCTGCCCTTCACTCTAAGGTCTCAGGGTGAGTTACAACAATTAAATCAAAAAAATTAAACAGTTTAAAACTGTAGTAGGCTAAAGGAAGTTCCTGGTTCAGATGTTGCATCTTCCAAAACCTCACTGGATGGCCTCTGGCACGCCACACTCTCTCAGTCTGAGTGCAACTGCAACAGGAAGTACCTTATAGGATTGCCTGCATTTTACAGAATTTTTGTAAGGATTGCAACTATATAATGCACGTGAAGGGCTTTGATTGCTTTAAACGGCTGCTCAAAAAAGGAATGTTTTTATTGTCAGACATAGGAGCCCAACTCCTAGGGGCTGAGGGGGCTTCCCCTCCCCCAATAAAATATTTGAGGTGGCCGGGGGCCCTCCAAAGTTTATGTGCATTACCATTCAAATGGTGTGCGTGCACTGCGTCATGTCATCGATTATGTGGGGTGGGGCGTACCTCCCCCCCAATATTTTATTCAAGTTGGCATCCCTGTTGTCATGCATGAACTCGCCTTTGAAAACAATCTCAAAACTTCAACTGGCCCCCAACAGGGCAGTGAGATTGCTAACTGGGGCTAGCCTATACGAGAAGCTGGCAGGTAGGGGCTAGGGGAGGCAGCCAGCTGACTTGCGGAGCAGTGCAGCACCAAAAGACACACACCCCAATTTTCAGCTGAACATTTTTGGAAGGTGTGAATGTAGAAACATCTGGATTTTGCATGGCTCAAATGTAGCCTATTATGCTGTCATATAGTAAGAATTGTATCTATTGCTCTGCCCACGTTGACATGTGGCCCTTGGGAGGTTCTCCGTGAAAGAACACAGGCCTTAGGCTGGAAAATATTCCCCATTGTCAATATAAACTCCTAAACAGCATGCTTCCCTTTGTGTTGGTATGAGGAGGAAGCTTTCACTTCTGTTTTGAATTACCCAGTTTAACATTGCACTTGAATCTTAAGCTGTGGTTAATCTTAACTATGGTTTGTTTGAAGCAAGACAGGTTCATGACTCACAGCTAGACCATTTCAAACCATCAGATACACCACAGATTGTTCAACTGTAGACAACAGGACAAGCTGCAGTTAATCAAGAATGGAAGCAAAAGCATCTGAACATGGCTTTGTGATCAGGCTAGAAGAGAGGGGAGAGTTCATGAGCCCAGACTTGCCTTGTACTGAAGTTCATAGCAGAAATAAATGTAATACTGGATGCGTTCTTGTTGTTTTGTTTAGGTGACAAAGTTATCCCACTGTATCTTCCTCAGTGTGGACAGTGCAAGTTCTGCTTGAGTCCCAAAACTAACCTCTGTGAACGGATCAGGTACACATTTCAAGTAAATTTATTTGAGGCACTAGTTACTGCAGCTGCCACATTGTTTGCCCACATGTACGCACTGGAGCCTGCTGAGGACAACTTAATAAACCAGGCAAGCAGTATATGGAAGTAACCTAGGCTAGGTTACCTAGCAAGTGAGCTGCAAAGCCATCAGTAGAAATATTGCCAAAACCTGTTCCTTACCAGGAGGGAAAATGAAAGCAAGTGAGGCAGTAGAGAGCTGAGCACAGTGCAAATGCACCAGAGCCAATACAGTGTGCCTTCCAATGTATTTACACTGTGACAACCTCCCTACCGCTTCCTTCATGGTGAGGAAGAGTAACCCAACTGCCAGGAAGCTAGCACAGCATCTCTGCCCTATCTACCACCCCACTTGTGTATATATTGTTTCGGGGGACCCAATTTTTGTTTAAATCTACACATCTGTGTAGATACATCCAAACCTCTCTATCTCGTCCTTGGGACTCTCCCCAACCTACACACTCTTCCCAGTCATGCCTGCTACTGGTTCTGTTTCACCTCCTTCTCAAGCATTTTTTTGCCTGCTTGGAATGTATCCTTGAACTCTGATCATGCTTGCTGCTTATCTAGATGGAGGATTGAGGTATGTGTGTAGAAATTTTATGCATACAGTATTTATACTTAGAAGTTAAATAAGCAAATTTGGATCTTAACATGGGCATAGCCAGGGGGGATCATGGAGGGGCAGCTGCCCCCCATCAATAAAAGTGAAAATACATAGGTAACTGAGATTCTACCCTCCCCCAACATAAGACCTGCCCCCACCAACAAAAGGCCTGGGCAGCGCCCCAAGAAAAATCCTGGATGCCCATGGATGCCCATATTTCACTTTTGTTTTTTTCTTCTGCAGCAAAGCAAAGACACCAATTTCTGACCAAGACCTGATGCCTGATGGCACAAGCAGGTTCATGTGCAAAGGAAAGCAGATTTACCATTTCATGGGAACCAGTACCTTCTCTGAATACACAGTTGTGGTAGAAAGCTCTCTTGCCAAAATTGATCCTGCTGCTCCTCTAGATAAAGTCTGTTTGATTGGGTGTGGCTTTTCCACGGGTTATGGGGCTGCTATTAATACTGCCAAGGTGAGTTCATGATGGCTCAAGTCTTACTTTTAAAAAAATAATTAACAGGGGGAGGGGAGGTATCAACATTTTTGCCATGTCAAGGCCAACTAGAATCTTTACAAAAATAAGCAGTTGGCGGGATCCCAAAAGCCTTTTACTTCAACCCTTGCTAAGCAAGACGTACTCAGACTACTAGTTTTAAGCCAAGATCCAAGTTTGGGGCAAGTACTCTTTGATGAGAGAACCCCAGCAGAGATTTAAAATCACAAAATATGCAGCAAAGTAAAGCATGGAAATATAGGCGGTAAACGCTTTAAGATACGCCCTTCCAAGTGAATTCCAAAACTGTCCCATTTAAAAGTTCCTTCCAAAGTGCTCCACTTTCCCCAGCTTAGGGAAAGACCATGCATTTGGTAAGTAAAAAATTTATTTACTTATAAACTCTCTAAAGGTCAGATTCATGTGTTCTTCCATACATCCATCAGAAAAGTTGCAAAGGCAGTAAAACGTAGCTTAGTTACAAAGTAGTGAAAGTTCCTAAACTTTTGTGTACAGGAACACATTAGAGGCTTATGAAAGCCATGCAGCTGAGCTGGAGCAACCAACTCAGCCCTCCTCACACACTGAAGTCTCAAGTAGGCTGGGGGGACAGAGACAAAAGCTTGATTATCTATTTCTTCCCAAGGTAAAAGGAAGCAACATAGCTTAAGCAGGCTGGACAGCTTACTCTATGGTATTAACCTCTTCATGCATTTATTAGACCAGTGTTTTTCAACCATTGTTCCACGGCACAGTAGTGTGCCGCGAGATGTTGCCTGGTGTGCCGTGGGAAAAATTGAAAAATTCGAAAGATTTTTAAAAAATAAAAATTCAAATTTTCACCCACTAGGCGGGCGCCGGACTGTGTCCTGGGTATGGGGGGTTTTGACCCCACCCTCAGCCAGCAGGGACGCTGATTGGCGCTCCTCGGGGGCTCACCCTCCACTTTTTTGATGTCCAGGCTGTGATTGGTCCAGACTCCTGCCTGGACCTATCACAGTAGGACATTATCTTCCGACTTCCTTCCCGCCCGAGCACAATGTGCGCAGCAGTGGAGAGAAGAAGACATCGCGACTCAAGTCACCAGGAGGACCGGAGAAGTTGTCATTTTATTTGTCTTCAGTCTCCACTGAATGCCTTGACTGGGTTAGGGACCCTTATAGCTCAGCATCAGTTGGTGGAAAGGACATGACTTCACAGGAGCAGGAGGTACTAACTGAACTGAGACAAAATCATGGTTTCAAGCTAAGATTTGCTGATCTACCTTTGGACAGTTTTTGGTTGGATACTGCCAAGGAGTTCCCCCTTCTGGCAAACAAAGCTATTTTGACATTGCTCCCATTTTCCACTACATATCTGTGTGAGATGAGCTTTTCAAGCATGATTGCTATAAAAACTAAATACAGAGAGAGACTGAGAGCTGTTGACGAAGAGCTACGTGTGTGTCTTTCTTCGATTCCAGCCAGAATATCAGCTTTGTGTTCAGCCAAACAGGCCCAGGTTGCGCACTGAATAAAGTATCTTATAATTTTTCATATTTCTGTTTACTTACTATTTCATAATAAAGTAATTATAAAATACTTTCTTTGTGTTTATTTGATTCCTATTCAAGAGGATTACTTTATATATAGTCAATATAGGCACAGAGTTAAATTTTTTCACATTTTCTAATGGTGGTGTGCCTCATGATTTTTTTTATGAAACAAGTGTGCCTTTGCCCAAAAAAGGTTGAAAAACACTGTATTAGACTTAAGCATATTGGTTATATGAGGCTGGTTATCCTACATTAAGTTGGGCCTAATTCTCTCTGCAGTGGTACAGCTGTGTCAACAGTTTTACTTCAGACTGCAAGTGGAGGCACAGCTAACTGAATGTCGCAGGATGAGGGAACTATCATGTCAAGAAAACCAGAGTAGAAAATTATTTCCTCTCTACATTTAGCTTTGTATATGGGTGGATTTTGTTTATTTTTGCATGGGGGATGCACAAAGGGGAAGGGCTCTCTCCCTTAATAGTTGGGTAGAAGAGGAAATTCCACCCACCCTGTGGTTTACTTTTGTTTCAGCCAAATAGATAAGAGGTTCTTTGTTAAAAAAGAAAATCCAGATATTAAAAATAGTTCCATGTGAATTTCTCTCATGTTATTCTAGGTCGAGCCTGGATCTACCTGTGCTGTCTTTGGTTTGGGAGGGGTCGGCCTTTCTGCTATCATGGGCTGCAAAGCAGCTGGAGCATCTCGTATCTTTGGGATTGACATTAACAAAAGCAAATTTGCACTAGCAAAAGAGCTGGGAGCCACTGACTGCCTCAGTCCTGAGGATTTCAAGAACCCCATACAAGAGGTTATAGCTGAAATGACCGATGGAGGAGTAGATTTTGCCATTGAGTGCATTGGAAACATAAAAGTAATGGTATGTATTTTAGCCTTCACTTAATAAAGTTACAATGCAGTAAAGATTGGTAATAAAAGCAGGAAAGCTAAAATATTATGTTCTAAGTAAGGATGAGCAAAATCCAGCAACTGTAATGAGAAAGCTGTTCAATTTTATCTAAGCTTTTCCTGAAATTCCACCAGGAATTCCCAGATTTTCTCAAAATCTATCCCTAATGAATGTGGCCTTGCTTAGTTTTTTCAAGAGAACTCATAAGTCTGTCTTTTAAAGCTGATCAGGTCTCCTGAGTTCTAGACTAATGCAACTACCACATCACACCAAGGTCCGACTTGCAGGTTCCCATTAAGAAACCTCACTTTTTGTTTACAGTGTCATAGAAAACTCAGCTGCTCAACAAAGGAAGCAGTTTGTCTCTCCCATTTGTCACATCTTATTTACTATCTGATGCGATTTTGAGTTTTTTGGGTTTTGCTTCCTATATGATCATTGTAAGCATATTCATATATATTCCTATTTGAACATAGTAAGCCTAGGTCAGGGCTAGCCCACTAAATAGGCAAGGTGAAGCGACTGCCTCAGGCAGCAGGATTAACAGGGGTAGCAGATCCCAATGTAGATCTTTATGCTCTTCTTGCACCTCATGTAGAACTTCACACTCCCCTTCTCCCATGGCAGGAAGGGAGGCACTATTTTGTGATTCACCTCAGGTGCCAAAATATCTTGAACTGGGCCTGGCATAGGTAAATATAAGAGTGGCTACGTGACTGACCAGCATTAGAACTTGGTGGAAACTAAGTAAGGACATAGGTTTGGGTAAACTGTTCAGAAACAAGCAGAAATAGCAGGTGTGTGGTAAAGCTGGACTAAACTGGCACTCGAAAGAGCCATCTTTCCACCTGCCTAATGCCTTCAGGACATCTATGTAAAATGTAGCTAGGGGGACAGGCTATGCTTAGTGTCATGTAACCTGGAGAGAGGGGGCCTTCATACCTGGTGGGTGACAGGAGATATTTCTGCAATGCACACAACACAGAGACAAGACTTTCTTGCCTTAATGAGATGGTAAGACCTCTGCAAATGGAAACCTGTCAGTGCACTGGTGCCAAATGGTCATTCAACTGCAGCATATAACTCTGGGTGCTCCCCCAGACAGGGACTTAATTTGCAAATGAAATATTGCAAATGGATTTTGGGAACAGATTTTTAATTATTATTCATAGTATTTCTTCCCGAAAGCGTAAATCAAGAGTAAAAGAAGGGGCAAATATAGGGTACTATTTTGATGCTGATAACATCATGTGCACACTGCTAATATTTATTACTAGCATGCATAAAGAGCATCTATTCCACGCTAAGCACTCATCTGGAAGCCCTCTCTTTAAATGTTGCAGAAGCCAGCGGGCTGGGAATGTTGTAACTCCATTTGAACTCATGGGCAGAGCTGACTTTGTGGCTCCTAATTATAAGCAGGACTGGGTTGTTAGTTTCCTTTGCCTTCCAGAAAGCTGCTCTCTGCTGTACCACTGTTGGCTGGGGCACCTGTGTAATCGTCGGAGTGGCTGTGGGTGAAGAAGGATTCGTTGTTTCTCCGCTGGACCTGATAATGGGCCGGAAAATCAACGCCACCTTTTTTGGAGGTTAGTTTTTCCCTAATGGTATATGCATGCCAGAAATGACATTGTAGTAGTATCTAGGATTGAAATAACACTTGCATAGTTATTTCTAAGTTTGCACATTTGATTTATTTTATTTTCCTTTTCAGTACTGCCATGATCAAGATGGGCAGCACTGCTTTAATTATCTGCAAGAGCAGGGGTGACAGAACACAGCTTGTTTTCTTGTAGCTTGCCGTAAACACATTTTACAGGTGTTCTGTCCCTCTTGCTGCTTTGAATCCTGAATCCAGCCCATCTGCTTGCTCAGCTCAGCATTGTGATAAGGTGATTTCTCCTTCGCTGAGCTGGACTGCACATACAGGTTTTGACAAGGACTGGTGAGGCACCTGCAGTTGGTTTGGCAGGCCAGATCCAGTCTGCAGGCCACAGGTTCGCCACCCTGTGATATTACATTGTATTATTTGTATTACATTTCTCTACATTTTTGTACAGTGGTGCCCCGCAAGACGAATGCCTCACAAGACGGAAAACCCGCTAGACGAAAGGGTTTTCCGTTTTTGAGCTGCTTCGCAAGACGATTTTCCCTATGGGCTTGCTTTGCAAGACGAAAACGTCTTGCGAGTGTTCCGATTTTTTCCCGCTTTCCCCCCCTTTTTCTAAGCCGCTAAGCCGCTAATAGCCTTTTAGCCGCTAATCCTTTAATAGCTGCTAAGACTTTAATAGCCGCTAAACCGCTAATAGCACTAATCCGCTAAGCCGCTAATAGGGTTGCTTCGCAAGACGAAAAAACCGCTAGACGAAGAGACTCGCGGAACGGATTATTTTCGTCTTGCGAGGCACCACTGTACTGGACTACAGACAAGCATGATGCCTGAAGCCCTTTTGGTCCGTATATGGATCGTGTCAGGATCAAGATCAGTTTCTGGCACTGGGTCATCTCATGCTGCCCCATTCATGATTTAAGAAGAGGTTGCAACGTGTTTCTATGAGAGCCAGTGTGCCCACCAGCACTTCCTGTGATGCCCACAAAAAGTTTGCTAAAAAAACCTGCAACACCTGAGACTATTTGCTCTTTCTCTTCAGTTCCTGTTTGCCTGCTCAGCCTCTCCTATATTGAACATGTTCCCTTAAACATGCCCACTTTTCTTTGGATACTAGAACTGGACACAGGCCCTGTTCTGTCTGTTCTGAACAGAGGAGAGGTGCAAACAGCTTCTCTCTGTGAGCAAATGTAGTGGTGAAATAGATTCCTTTGTCCCCACTGATGGGGGAATATTCCCTCACCATTGTGTGGCCCTTTGTCTTTTTCTGCTCTTTTTGATGTGGCATTCATTACGTCACACACCCACAGTATTCATTTTGTGATGCACCACACTCCACAGCATACATTTTGTAAGTGGTGCCCACGTCACTTTCACAAGATCCCAAATCTTCCCACTGCCCCAGAATGGTTGGTGACCCCTGACTTAAGAGAATGAAGTCAGAAGAGTGACACATCGATGGCACATTCTAGAGCATGCAAGCTTTTTTCTCAGTGGCTTTTAAAGGTTTTTTGAAAGTAAAAGAATTATCTCAGATAAACTCTCATTAGAGCACTAGAGATTTCTTAAGCAAAGGAGACACTAAATAGAAAGGCAACAAGACTTGTACTAAATAGAAAGTTAATGGGGAATGGGGCTACACAGATTTTAGTTACTGTCCCACCGTACTAGAAAATGCCTTAGTCCCAGTAATTCCTACTACTCATTCAATTGTTTTGTGGCTTTTATGGCAGCCAAAGCAATTAGTACAAAATAATTGTGATTTATTGTCAATTGCTCAAATGTTCCCAGATCTGGATGATATTTCTTTCTGAGCCAACCTCAAAAAACACAACAGCTGGAATGTTTTTATTGAATTGCCTCCCATTTCTGGAGTCCAAATATCTGGTGGATGTTAAATGGAACAGCCTGTTCCACTTTTGAGAAATAAATGAAAACCTGTTTCGACATCATTCTAGAGTGTGGGCCCATGCGCAGTGTGCCCCAGGAGCTGGGAAAGTGGGTGGTAAAACAGGAGGAAAAACTGGCACAACAACATTCAGGCATTCAGATCATCCATGCAGTTTGGGGGGCAGTTCATGATGACTTGCTTTTTTAAAATCATTCATTCTGATTTGTTTGCAGGGAGGTTGGATGATAATGTGTCAGAGCAAGCTTGACTCCACACTTTTCTGTGCATTTCCCTATAGTTTTCCTTACACAATAAGTCTGGTCTTTGGGAAAAACAAGTTTGTTGTACGATATCTCCCAGTCAACATGCTGGCATATTTGCGAACAGTGTCATATAAAAAAAAATCAGGAATTCAGTTTTGAATCTGTTTGTTTTCCCCCTCACAGGCTGGAAGGGTGTGGATTCTGTACCAAACCTGGTGTTGGATTACATGGCAGGGAAATTCAGCCTTGATGCACTTGTATCTTACACTTTGCCTTTTGATAAAATCAACGAAGCATTTGATCTTATGCGTCAAGGGAAAAGGTAAGGCATTACAACAAACCCGAAACTCTTGGGGCAAGTTCACAAACATGTGTGTATCACTCCCTTTATTTCGTATGGTCACGCTCTTAAGTTTTGTTGCTCATTTAGCAAAAACAGCACCACAGACACATAAGGAATCAGCAGTCTTGGGGAGAGGACTCTGTGCCCTCTTCAGCTGGGCATATAAAGGATGGGGCTGTTGGGGACTGAACCTGCAAAACAACTGCTCTACCCACTAAACCCCTGGTGTGCAAGCAGCCTAACTACACCACCAGAAATAGGCCAGTAACAGATGCTTAGCATAGTCCCTTTTGCTAATGAACACATACATTTCCCCCTTTTGCTTTTTACCTGTTTTTCAGCAACCGAACTGTATTGGTGTACTAAGAACCCAGTACAAACGCCGGAGGACTAGAAGCCCAACAAAATGTGATCCTTATTCAGATCTGCCCCACTGACTTCTGATTAATGGTATCCCCTTGGAAATTGTTTGCAAAAGCATTTCTTTGTGATACATGAGCATAGAATTCAACATCTCCAAGCCTTGGTGTAATATTTTAGAGCAACTTTTTTTAGTTCCTGTACTGTCAGGTCACTATTAAAACTGACAATTCCTGTTGTGTTGTGTCACTCATGAATTAATACCTACATATGAATATTGTGTTGGCGCATCACATTTCTAAATGTGTAGGGTCACTTGTGTACAAAATCACTTTTCTGTTAAAGCTATCGTGTGAAAACAATAGATTTAATCTGATGTCACAATAAAACATTTACAATAAGTTCCTCGCTTCAGGGTGATGGCATTTTGTGTGGGTTTTTTTCCCATAGTACCACTTCTAAACTCCTCTCAGTATAACCAAACCAGCTTCTGACATCCCTACCAAACTGATTCCCAAAGTGTTGCTGTCTTGTTTGCAACAAACAGCTGAGCAAAATTAGGCCCCTGTCAAGGGGGTTAAAAGGACCAGCTGGCATGGCCAACAATCAGGAGTGATGGGAATTGTAGACTAGCAGAATATGGGAGGCAAATTGCAACACTGCAAAGGTTTAAATATGAAGCGGACACCTAGTGCTTAAGACTCATTTCTCATTACAAATCTACTGGAAGTCATTAGTATTATATTCTTCCTAGGTAAAAGCTATCAGAGGCTCCTCACTGAGAACAGCAGTGGTAGACACATTTAATTGCTCACCACTATTGCTCTACCCTTCCAGGGTCTACTGTTGGCATCCGTCTATCTCAGGAGACAATGGAAGAGTGAGATGGGTACAGCTAGCTCCTCAGGAGAGTTGTGGGCACCCTGGCACACACCCCAGAATCTTTTGCAATTTTCAGAGTTTAAGTGGTAGTTGCGAAGAGTTCCTCATCAGACAACACAAAACACAGAAAGGTTTTCTAAACACAGGAAGCCTATAAGCCATAACACTGCAGTAACTGAAATATAATTTATCTAGAATGTTATAGTGCCACCTACCGTCAACTTTTGCTTCATATGGATTCTGAAGCTCAATATTTCATCCTGAAAATAAAAATCAAGAACTTGATTTTATGGTTATTTTAACACTAGTAGATGTCAGAGAAATAAATAAGTAAACAGATATTATAATATATGGTAATTTTATCCCATTTTAAAACTTTCATAGCACAGGACATGTTCTCATACCCAAGCTTAATTAACAGCCAACTGCATTTTGGTTCTATATTCTGCATTTGTAAGTCTTCATCAGAAATAACATGAAGATTTAGGTTAGCTCTTCTCCCCCCCCCCCCTTTTTTTTTTTTTTGTAAAAGCCTCTGTGTATTTAACAGGCACACAAAAAACACAAATCCAACAGGAGCATCTTTTCCTGACAAAAGAAAAGTGATCAGAAAAACTGCAGAGTTGAATTTCTAAATTACATGAGGCTGTTAAAGGTGGAATAACTCTGCCTGGGAAAAGGTGGCAACTTTAAAAAGATGGAATGACATAATAATTCACGTGAATACTATTGTTACTCCAATCTTCATGCAGCAAGAGGTTTTGTGGTGGTAGCTCATTTTCTTGGAATGAAGATCACTGGAGGTAGTGTCTTTGTGATATATGGTTTTACTTACAAACAAAGGCAGTTTGAGCATAAGACTCACAACATTAACACATTAACATAACTTGCTCCTCCGTTAGGTTTTTAGCCCCGCAATGCCATAGTTTTGGATTCAGCAGAGAGCAAGTCAGGTAAACCTCTCTGTCTCTTCCTAACCCACTTCAAGACAAGACTGGTCCAGGACTATTGCTATCCTTTGCACAACAATGATATCCCTTTCAACCAGAGGAGGAGAGAAGATTCTAACCCTTTTAACCCACCTTCTGGAAGTAGTTTCTGTGGGAACCATCACCTAAACAGTGGTACCTCGGGTTGAGAACTTAATTCGTTCTGGAGGTCCGTTCTTAACCTGAAACTGTTCTTAACCACTTTAGCTAATGGGGCCTCCCGCCGCCGCCGTGCCGCCACCACGCAATTTCTGTTCTCATCCTGAAGCAAAGTTCTTAACCCAAGTTACTATTTCTGGGTTTGCAGAGTCTGTAACCCGAAGCGTCTGTAACCCGAAGCATCTGTAACCCAAGGTACCACTGTATTTTTTAGTCATGCAAAAAGATACTACAAACTTGGTTTGCAGCCATTAACTCCACAGATTCTGGTCTCACTGTTCAGCAATCTCTCTTTCTAAAGAATCCAGTTTTACGGATATAAAACTACTGGCTGAGAGGGTATTCCAAAAGTGACAATCAAGCTACCTCAACCACCACAATCCTATAACAATATACTTTTGGCCTTTAGGAAGTTCTGTGCCAAAATAAAATTTCTCCAAAAGTTGAGGCATGGTTCATTAAGTGGGAATATGACTTCTGTAACTAGGCACAGTTATTGTAGCATTTGGGGCCAACGTGAACACCTAGCTGCCTTGGCTGGGTCTAGTCTACATTTTAATTTTCCACACTGCCTCAGATTACTGTTCTATCTAGGACTAACTACCAGGAGCAGCTATAAGGAGCCTGCTCCACTCCCACCCACTCCAAAAACCATCAGTGTCTAACTGTGAGTTGCCCTGGGACTCTTTGAGAGATGGAAGGAAAGACATTCAGGCCTCATCCATCAGCAAGGAACTAAGGGCTGCTGGCTTGTGTAGGTGTCACTTTGTATAAACACAGGTTTAGGTATCTAGGCTTCCTTAATATTCCTCCAACACCAATTCACTCGGAGTGCTTTCAAAACAACCTAGTAGCGATAGAACTCTCTTTATGTATGCTACAGCAGCAGCAAGAATTCTCATCGCAAAGCATTGGAAGACACAAGACCTACCCACCTTGGAAGAATGGCAGATGCAACTAATAGACTATATGGAGATGGCAGAAATGACTGGCAGAATCCGAGACCAGGGAGAAGAGTCGGTGGAAGAAGATTGGAGGAAATTTAAAACTTATTTGCAGAATAATATGTCTTTTTTCTTTTCCTTTTTTGTGTTTAATGTTTGTATCTTTGTATTTTATAACTTTGTATCTTTTTTGTTTTTATTATTTTTCTAAATCTTCTTATTGTTAAGACCTAATAAAATATTATTAAAACAAAACAAAACAAAACAACCTAGTAGCTAGTATAGTAAGCTTAAGAGTGAGATGAACACCAACACTGGACAGGATGAACGAAGATTGTTAGTGTATTAAGGGGGACATTATGTACATAAGGGAATACTGGTATTTACACTGGGGCCTTGAAGATGTTTGCTGACAGTTTCTGAAGATTTAAGAGACGCAGTTGCTTACAACAGCCTCGAAGTCAACCTCAGGCCAAATTCTCCAGACCTCCAGTGCAACCAAATACAGTGGTACCTCAGGTTAAGTACTTAATTTGTTCCAGAGGTCCGTTCTTAACCTGAAACTGTTCTTAACCTGAAGCACCACTTTAGCTAATGGGGCCTCCTGCTGCCGCCAGAGCACGATTTCTGTTCTCATCCTGAAGCAAAGTTCTTAACCTGAAGCACTATTTCTGGGTTAGCGGAGTGTGTAACCTGAAGCGTATCTAACCTGAAGCGTATGTAACCCGAGGTACCACTGTACTTCCATGGCCTAGTCCAGCTACTGGGGGACAAATCTGCCTCTGAATCTCCAAGCTGGTCTGGTTGTACTTCTGACTGTTTGGACAGTTTAGCCATTTTCAAAATCCTGTCATGGATGTGTCGGTTGAGGAGCCAGATGGAAACAAGAGTTGTGAGGGAAAATACCAAAGTGAAAAGGCGAGGCCTAGATATTCATAACCACAAAACGACAATAACCTTGCAGCCCGATAGCTCAAGTCGGTAGAGAGCACGAGACTCTTCACCTCAGGGTCGTGGGTTCAAGTTCTGCGTTGGGGAAAAGATTCCTGTATTGCAGGGGAGTTGGGACTAGATGATCCTTGTGGCCATCCTTTCACCTTTGTGGTCCCTTCCAACTCTACCCTTTCTGTGATTCTTCCTAAACGTTTGCTCGAGCCCCACAGATTTCTGCAGGACTTCCCCCGCCTCCTAAGGAGCTGCGCTTGCAATCGCAGCCTCCTGAAGCGGAATTCATCCTGAACGAGCATCCTTCGACAGAGGGCACTGCAATTCTCCCTAAGAAGACGAGCGAGACGAGGGAGCAGCGCCCTATTTCCTCGGCCCGCCCCTGCTTGGAGGGCGGCTCTCGAAGGAGCGCGCATGCCCCCAAGTCGCTCGGCAGCTGCTTCGCGGACGGCGAGAAAGGGGCACTTGCAGGCGGCGGAGCAGCGGCGCTGATGGCGAGCGGGGTAAGTTGGAGCCGTCGAACATTCCCCGGCCAAGCAGCGCGGGCGCCTTTCCCCTCCTGCGGGTGCAAAGGAAACGGGAGGCGACGCGGCACGGCGAAAGAGCGCGCCGCTGCTCTTTCCCTTGCAGGCCGAGCGTGCTTCCTCGTCGGCGCTCGGTGGGGCTTCCTCCCAGGGAAGCGCGCAGGATTGCAAGCCCACGTCTGAACTTGGAAAGCTTCCGAGTCGGGGTCAATTTAGGGGTCTGGGGGCGGGGGGAGAGCCTTTTGCAACGGGCGAGCAGAGGCGTAGCTAGGCTCCCGGGCGCCCTTTGTGTTTTCGTTACTTCCGACGAGGCGCCGGCAGAAAGGCACCAGCTTGGAGGTCGCGTCCCAGTGCGCGCTCTACTCGGAAGTAAGCTCCACTTAAGTCAACGGCCCTTGCTCTCGGGGGTAAACATGCAGAGTTGCGCCCCAGGGAAATTCGTCAAGATGGGACAAAAACGCAGGGGGAAGCGACTGGCACAGATTAACCGCTAGGGCTCCGGCGGCGGCCCACGTTATCGTCCGTATTCCTTTAGCCTACATAAGTTATAAAACTAGTGTTTGCGTTGCTCTTACGCTACACATGTCATATAATATACTGTACCAGATTCTAACTAGTACCTCCTATAAAAACTTCATTTTGACTGTTATTTCCAAAACCCTTTTATGCAGAATATGTAAATCATTTACTAATACCTTTTCCATATTTCACTCTTAAACTTGAAATTCCCTAACTGAAGGGGAAATTGAAGAATGCAAATATTTTACTTGGCATATGATCTTTGTGAACTTTGCTCTGTGAGAAACTAACCAGTTTTAGGGCTGGTTAAATTTTCTGTGACTGGTCCCTTGGCATACACACACATTAACCTTATTTTAAGCAGGAACACTACAGCTACAGTTTTTACTTACCTTTTCTATTACAAAAGTGTACAACATGGATATACAATAAATACAAGTTAAAACATCCATGGCAGTAGTGTTTGTGCTTAATAAGAGGTTGTCACTGAAGGAATGAACAAGTTGTATAACAAGTTCATTTTTTCTTCTTGCTTTCTTAATTGGTCAATTAGGACATTGCAGCCATACAGCACGGGTCAAATAGCATGCATTTCTTTTCAGTGACACTGGAAGTTTTGTTTTATCTGTCGCTATTTTGCATAGAGGATTTGGGCACACTAATAATGGGAGCCATTATCAGTTTTAGCTTTACATTTTGTAACAAATGCTAAGAATTGAATTGCATTATATAAATTATATTAAGAAAAACCAATAGGTTGCCTCATAATACTTGCCCAGTATGTAGTTGCCATCTGCTGTAGGTGATAAAATGTACCAGCCACTTCCATTTGTAGCAAACAGGATTACGTTCAATAATCACAAAGTTGCATGGAGTTGATTTCTCTCGGGTTAGTAACTTGATGTAGTCTTCACTTATTGTTCAAACATATTGAACCTTCTCATCGCTCCTGTTTGCCTGGAATTTTCCCTGAGATGGGCAAGTGAAACAAGGTAAAACATGGACGGCCTATTGCTTCATGGAAATGAGAGGAACTGTGCCTGTATATTTTGCTGCATAGAATCATAGAATCATAGAGTTGGAAGAGACCACAAGGGCCATCGAGTCCAACCCCCTGCCAAGCAGGAAAGAGATGAAATGAGACATTTCATGAGATGAAATGTCATCTCATCTGTCCTCCCAGCATCTCTCAGGTTCTACAGATGCTAGAATTGTTTGGCCTTTCATAGACGGTAGCTTTTGCACTCGCATTTTTGAACTGATTTTATTTTCATGTGAGCCACTGAGATAACTTTTTTAGCCATGGGGCAGCCTGTAAATGATGCAAGTAAACAAATAGGGTGCCCCCACCATCACCAATATCTACACAAGCAGCTCTCAGAGCTGTTTGACAATCTGTTAACCAGCAAAGGACCAGTTTGAGCTCCACCAGTTCCGACAGGGTGTCATCTCCAAAGCGTCTGTAGTGTGTGACTTCAGCCTCTAAGGAAGGAAGCTCATTATACAAGCTTGCTGTGCAATGTCATAGGGCACTCTTTCTATTTCTTATTTAGGTTATCAAATGCAAGGCAGCTGTTGCCTGGGAAGCGGGTAAACCACTGTCCATTGAGGAGGTGGAAGTTGGACCACCTAAAGCTCATGAAGTTCGTATCAAGGTAATGAAATAGTTGCTACATTGCTTGCCCTAAACCATTAGGGACTAGGATATTTGACCCGGAGGCATAGCTAGCCGCGTGGACACCCTGGGGGCAGGGAGCTTCCATGCAGTTCGACACTGTAGGGCAGCTTAGGGGTAAGCACAGGCACAAGACCCACGCTGCTATTTCGGGCAACGCAGTGCTTTCCTGCAGTCTGCCTGCCACCTCTCCCTCAGCTGCCCTACAGCTCCAGTGCCCTGAAAACACAATGCCTGTCAAATAACCTGCTGAATCTGATTGTTCTTCATGACTTTGTAGATCATTGCCACTGCTGTTTGTCACACGGATGCCTATACTCTAAGCGGTGCTGACCCTGAAGGGAGTTTTCCTGTTATCCTGGGCCATGAAGGAGCAGGGATTGTGGAGAGCGTTGGGGAAGGAGTGACCAAATTCAAACCAGGTAAGGGGATTCTGCTTAAGATGCAAGGACCCTAATGCTCATCGTAGTTTGGCCAACTCTTCAGCAGAAATATTTCCATTGCTTTACATCTGAAGTTGCCTTGGAACAATTCGATAGCACAAAACATGCCACTTGTATAAAATTATTAGTATGTCATGCTCTAACGGAACATCTAGTTTTAACACAGTGTGCTTTTTATCAGTTAACAGTATTGGAAACATTTAAAAAAAAATAAAAAACCAACTCTTTGTATTTTCCAGGAGACACAGTAATCCCTTTGTACATCCCACAATGTGGAGAATGCAAGTTTTGTTTAAACCCTAAAACCAATCTCTGCCAGAAAATAAGGTTGGTCCTCTTCTCCCCTGCTTCCCCCTTCCCCATCTTTTCCTTTGTCATACAGAGCACGGACTTCAGTGCCAGGGGTTCACAAATGCAGCAGCCAGATGCCCAAAAGCACACACTAATCTATGCGATCGCTAGTTCTCAGTTGCCCAGAACAAAGTGCAAATTATTAAAGCTTCGCAAATTCTTTCCAAATTCTTTGAGCTTTGCAGAGAGCTTGGCATCTGGAGAAGTATCTTGCTTTTGTAGTATGACAGAGACTGTATCCCTTTCTCAACTTCTCTGGCACATAGGCAGAAACCTAATAAAGTGTGGCAGATCTCCCCATTTGGTCTGCAAGGCCATTTTGGCCAAACCACACCCACCTACTTCACATGTGATGCTACATGTGGCATTGGAAAGACCTGGCTCAGCCAAGAGAGTCTGCAGGCACCATAAAGCAGCAGCGATCAGCTGGTTGTCAAGTCTTACAAAGCACCCTAAAGTGTAACTATATTCTGGTTGGCTTAATAAAGGTATGGCCCCAATATGATTTTTTTTTCTGATGGGCCTGTTGCTTTTTGGTGTGACCATACGTGCTCTCCAAACAACACGTCTGTTCTGATTTTATTCTGCAGAGTCACCCAAGGAAAAGGAGTGATGCCCGATGGTACCAGTAGGTTCACGTGTAAAGGAAAACAGGTTCTCCACTTCATGGGGACAAGCACTTTCTCAGAGTACACCGTTGTTGCAGACATTTCTCTGGCGAAAATAGATGCTTCTGCTCCCTTGGACAAAGTCTGCTTGCTGGGATGTGGGGTTTCTACAGGCTATGGAGCAGCCTTGAACACTGCAAAGGTTGGGGTCCCTGACTTCCTGTTGATTTTTTTCTGACTCTTGAGCACAGATTAGC
The DNA here is from genome assembly GCF_964188305.1 of Podarcis bocagei. Taxonomy (NCBI): domain Eukaryota; kingdom Metazoa; phylum Chordata; class Lepidosauria; order Squamata; family Lacertidae; genus Podarcis; species Podarcis bocagei. The sequence goes on from NC_138134.1 coordinate 59,611,903, forward strand.
GTTTAATAATAATAATAATAATAATAATTTATTTATACCCCACCTATCTGGCTGGGTTTCCCCAGCCACTCTGGGCGCCTTCCAACTGAATATTAAAATACAATACAGCATCAGACATTAAAAACTTCCCTAAACAGGGTTGCCTTCAGTTGGATTTTAAAAGTTGCAGTATTGCCTTGACATTTGCTGGGAGGGCATTCCACAGGGCAGACACCACTCTGTAGTTTTACTTCTTGCAGTGAGGGAACCGCCACAAGGCCCTCGGAGCTGGACATCAGTGTCTGGGCTGAACGATGGGGGTAGAGATGCTCCTTCAGGTATACTGGGCTGAGGCTGTTTAGGGCTTTAAAGATCAGCACCAGCACTTTGAATTGTGCTCGGAAACGTACTGGGAGCCACCCCCCATCCCCGAGCTGTGGCTGCACATCCCTGTCCTGAAAGTGAGAAGCACAGCTTGTTTAAACAGGAGTTAAGTTAAACCTTTGGAGGTACAGTATAACTTTGCCGGGGTGCTGATGAACTGCCTTTCACCTCCATGCCATTGCTGCTTCTGCCACTCCTTGTAGTGCAAACAGTTTTGAGGTAGGTGCTCATAAAGCAAATTAAGAGGCAGAGCCTTCCCTTAAACCTAATCCCTGCCCCGCCCCCTTGGGAGACTTCATTGGGGAGGAAAAGGCTTTTGGCCCTCATCTGCTCACTTGCACCAGTTTGGCAGAGACCACTGTTAGTAACATTTGCTTGCAATTGTGAGTTGGGTCTGATCAGCTGACCACCAGGGCTTGCAAAAGCACTGTGCACAGGGCAGTTAATTGGCTGTGTCAGTATGCCCCCTTTCGACCCACTGACATCTTGACTTGCCCCACATCTGACAGCTGGTGGATATAGAATCATATAATTGTAAAGGACTATGAGGGTCACCTAGTCCAACAGGAACCTTTTGCCCAATGTGGGGCTCAAACCCACCATCCTGGGATTAAGTATGGCTTGACGAAAAAAACCTTGCATGCCTAATTAAGCCCATGGGGCTGGAGATCCAACCAGTGAGTTAGGAGAGCCAGTGTCGTGGACTGGCAGGGCTCAGAAGAGTGTGTGGCAGAGGCAGGGGGCTAGGGGAGTGACCCAGAAGAGTGGACCAGTGATTTATGGGGTTTGGTGCAGTCCACAAGGCCAGGGGAAGTTGGGGAGTCAGGGCAGTTCAAGGTGAAGACAGGCATGTGGGAAGAAGGTACAGCTCAGGTGAAGGACAGGTCAGACTCCCCACCTTCTCCCACCCCGCTGTTCCCTAGAACCAGGAGGGGCTTGAAAAGGGAAGAGCAGCAGTGACTTCCATGCAGAAGAAGTCTCAGATTGTGGGCATGTAATCCGTCAAGAGCAGAGTATATAAGCTGGATGAGAGGCTCCATTGTTGCTGCAGCTGCTCCATAGGGCTCAGACCTGTGGACTGCTGCTTAGAGGCTACAAGTGTGTGAGAATGTGTATCCAGAGCACTGGGGAAGCTGCTGTATTTCTCTAGCCAATAAAGAGTTAACTATCAGACATGTGTCTTCCTTATCTGAGATGGGCAGCGACAGCAAGCAATGATTTTAGCTTGTGTTACTAGTTCAAAGTAGGATGGCTGTTAATTCTAAGAGCAGACTAACTTAGCTCAACAAGCCATTTGCAAGAGCCTGGTTTATTGCAGCAGACAGAGCTGTTATTTTTTCGATGTTAAGAACTGTTCTCCTTCAAGTGAGTGTTCTTTCTTTCAGGTGGAGCCTGGCTCTACGTGTGCTGTCTTTGGCTTGGGTGGAGTTGGGCTAGCAGTAATCATGGGCTGCAAGGTGGCAGGTGCATCCCGGATCATCGGGATTGACCTCAACAAGGACAAATTTGCAAAAGCCAAGGAATTTGGGGCCACAGAGTGCATCAGCCCCAAGGACTTTGAGAAGCCCATTCAGGAGGTCCTGGTGGAGTTGACGGATGGAGGAGTAGATTACTCATTTGAGTGCATCGGTAACGTTGGTGTCATGGTAAGTGTGTCTGTCCATAGGTAGCACCCTAGGGTGAGCGGAGCCTGGAATGTGGCAAGGGTGGGGGCATGGATGGGAGCCAGGGCATAATGAAAGTCATCAGAAATGTCTGGTGAAGGCCTGTTTTGTCTAGTCAAACCAGCATCCATCAACGCCATCTCCAGAACTGGGAAGCCTCTGCCAGTACTCTGTGCTGATCTGCAGCCATGAAGGTTGCATTTAGATGCCATAGCCAATATCCATAGCCAATATCCATAGCCAGTTCTGGATTTGCATCTCTAAATATTTGCAACTGGTGATCTCTTGAGCAGCCTACCAATCATTCCTTCTAAATATACTGTTTCCTGGAGCATCTCTCTAGGAACATTAAAGGTAAAGGGACCCCTGACCATTAGGTCCAGTCGTGGGCGACTCGGGTTGTGGCGCTCATCTTGCTTTATTGACTGAGGGAGCCGGCATACAGCTTCTAGGTCATGTGGCCAGCATGACTAAGCCGCTTCTGGCGAACCAGAGCAGCGCACGGAAACACCGTTCACCTTCCCGCCAGAGCGGTACCTATTTATCTACTTGCACTTTGACATGCTTTTGAACTACTAAGTTGGCAGGAGCTGGGACCGAGCAATGGGAGCTCACCCTGTTGCGGAGATTCGAACCGCCGACCTTCTGATCGGCAAGTCCTAGGCTCTGTGGTTTAACCCACAGCGTCACCCAGAAGTTGCCTTATCCCAAGTCAGACCACTGGTCCATCAAGCTCTGCATTGTTTATCTTGGCAGCAGCTCTTTCCATCTCCTGCTACCTGAAGATGCTAGGATTGAACCTGGGATTGTCCGCATGTGCTCTGCTACTGAACTATGCTTCTCTTCCACCCATCCACTTCTTTTGTTTGTATCACTTGCTCCTCCTTTCTTTCATATCCCACAGAGAGCAGCCTTGGAAGCATGCCACAAAGGTTGGGGAGTGAGTGTCATAGTTGGTGTTGCTGCTTCCGGTCAAGAAATTGCCACCCGTCCATTCCAGCTAGTCACTGGACGAACATGGAAAGGGACTGCCTTTGGAGGTATAACTTTGCTGGGGTGCTGATGAACCTGTCTTACATAGGGCAGTCACAGTATGTTCTTGTGCATGTGTGCATTTCTGCACAGGAAATGGACAACTGCTAATGAATCCCATGAACCTTAAAAGGCTAGCAAACTTGTGGCATAACCCTTCCATGTATACATCAAGACATTAAGAGAGGACATCAAAATTGCAAGAGACGTGTGTTCCAGTCTTATACTCCAATCCAAAACAGGATATCCCATTTCTAAAAGCATACATTGCACTTGCCCATGTAGACTTTTTACTTAGAAAAAGCCTAGAGGAGATTCCACAATTTTTCTTAATGCAATACGTTCCTAAGTATCTTCTGGATGATTATCTTCATTAGTAAAGGGTATCTTTAAGTTATACATACAGTCGTACCTTGGTTTTCGAAGAGCTTAGTTCACGAACAACTTGGAACTCGAACGTTGCAAACCTGGAAGTAGGTGTTCTGGTTTGCAAACTTTGCCTTGAAAGCCGAACATCCGGCTCTTACATGAGAGCATTGCTCTGTCTACTGCGATTTTAACGCAAGTTGCTTATTACTGCCCTGCAACTTTCAGATAGTAAGTTCAGTATTGTGCACAGACAATCCCAAGGCTGCACCATAGGATGCTGAACCTGTGGTCTTCCAGATTTTGCTGTGCTGCAACTCCAGTCTTTCTTGACCATTGGCCATGCCAGCAACATCTGGAAGGCTCCAGGTCTCTTACTGCTGCTGCAGCCACATTACAAATGCAGTAATATAGCATGCCAAGGATAGCCAAGAGACAACTCTCCCTTTCTAGCTTAGAGAGAGAAAAGAGAGTTTTCTTTCAGGCTTGCATCATTAAGATTTCCTTGTCTGACACAGATACTACTTTTGTAATGCTCCTTCATCCATCTTGCTGTGTCACATCACATTCGGTACACAATTATTTCATTTTCTAACAGGTTGGAAGAGTGTGGAGAGTGTTCCGAAGCTGGTAGCGGAATACATGTCCAAAAAGATAAAAGTGGATGAATTTGTGACTCACACTTTACCGTTTAACAAAATCAATGAGGCTTTTGAACTCATGCATGCTGGAAAGAGGTAGGTATTGTCTGCTGTTTGTCAACAAGTTTACTTTTTATATATTGTGTGCTGGGACAGATTTTAGAATGACAACATCACTGACAGCACAATCCCATATATGTCTACTCAGAGGTTACCTTTCAGTTACCTAAACTGTATGCTTTGGGACAGGAGGGTGCATATTTATTGTAAAAGCAACCATTGAGAAAGATTTCTCTCTTTTTCCTTGGCAAGCTTCTCTCTCCCTTTATCCTGCCAACATATAGCAGTCTACTTTTCCTCAAAACAACCCTGTGATGTTTTGTTGTAGTGGCTGCCCCAGTGCCCCCATGATCATCAGGAGTGAATAGCGTCTTTCCTACTCGAAGCCTTGCCAATAGGATCAGTGTGACCAGTGGTGGCACCATGTTGCAGAAGGCTGCATGATACCATGCCAGTTTTCTTAAAATAAGATCAAATCAAGTTTGACAGTACAAATCAAATTCATGATCTCAGCTCTTTGCTTTCACTCTTGCAGCATCCGAAGTGTCCTTAAGTTTCAAGAAGCCTGAAGAAAACTTCCACCGCAGTTCAACTCAGTGCAACAGTAATTCAGGATGCGTTGGTCAAAAATGATTTAGGAAAAGCTGTTCTAGTTAGAAGCATCACCTGCTCTTGACAATGTGAACAAAACACTGATCTTAGACACAGCTAATATCTGTTCATGTCTTACTGTACCACTAAGTGCCAGAAATCTCTGCCGTTAAACAGTTTATTGACTGCTGTTAGACTGAACTCAAGTACAATCGGTGTCTTTTTGTTCTAAAATATCCTGCAATTGGGAGGTATTAACCCGAGTAGAAGAATCATGATTAAAACCTTTTTCCTACACAGGCATACAGCTGCGTTGTCCCCTTTTCTTAAATAAATCCGGGTTATGGCATGCAAGTTTGGAGGGTGTCAGTTCTCACCTGGACTGAATCAGTGGAGAGCAGGGAAGGCATGCTACAAAAAAAATAAATAAATAGCTCTCTTGTTGCAGGTCAGGACATGTCAAGGGTTTTGTTTTAGATGAAACAGATGAGCTTTTGCCAGCTTACAAAAGCTAGTGTTTGCAGGTCTGTGGCTAAGATGCTTTCAAACTTGGGACCAAATGGGTTATGCAGGGGGCCAGGTGCACGGCCTCCCCGAAATAGCAGGTGGCAGGAGCTCCAGAGCGCAGTCTCCCCTTTGCTCCACTAGCTTACTTTTTTTAAAAAAAAAATAATGCAGCTATAATGTCATATTGAAATAGCACCTGAACCAGAGTGGCTACAACTCTCATAATAGGGGTAAGTTGATGGTTTCGATTTCAAATCTGGCTTCTCGTAAAGCAGTTGCTATGACATCATCCACTGCAATTTGAGAACTTCAGTGTACAAGGATTGAATATTGACAGGGGAAATGGACTCTGGTCTGGGCTACAACTGTGTACTCTGTCTCATCAAAAACATCTGGAAAAGGCCCTGCTGCAAGAAGTCCCCCATTTTTCAGAGTCCAGTATCCAAATCAGGTTTGTCCCTGAGCATAGCAAAGTGAAGGCAGGCAAGTCTAGCAGCGCCCTCTTTAAAAAGGCCAAGCTTCCCATTTATTGGACTAATACCAGCACAATATATGGGGTTTAAGACACACACACCCAAATGCAGTAACTCCTGCTAACTTCTTTTAAGCTTTGAAAAAAGACTGTTCTACTTGCATCTCATCCTATTCCCCCCCCCCTTTTTTTGCAAGGGTGGTAAATTAATCTACATGTGCAAATTAATCTACTGAAATTTAAGAGACCCAAGTGATGTTCATTAATTTCAGTGGCTCTACTCTGAATAAATCCTAGTTGCATAGCACCATTTGCCATATAGTCCTTCATTACGTTATTCTGTAGAACTACGGTTTAGGCCTGCGTGAGCTGGAAAAACACACACACACAAAATTCCTGCCTTCACCTTCATGGGTTGTTTTGCTAGCCAAACCCCAATTCAGCAATTACTTACCAGACTTCTAGCTAAGATTTTGTATATTTAAAAAGGTAGAGCGGGGCTATTCAGAGAGCTTCATCTGTACCAGACGGAAGATTTTTCATATGCAAAAAGTTGGTATGCTCTGCAAGATTAAAATGTAGAACATTCCCCTGCTCAGTTGATTTTCTCACCATTAAGTCTTTATGGAGCTGCTTGCAATTCATGTGGGAGGAGGCAGCTTGTCTTACTGCAGGGCGGGGGTGAGCCAGCTTGTCTTACCATTCAGGAAAGAACACTATGACTGATTCCACTTTGTTTGCAGATTGAAAATGTGCATTAAAAAGCACATGTAGTAGGATCAGTTGGGCCCAGGGCTGAACATGCCCTATTTCATCATCACTGAATGGTTTCCCTGAAGAATCTCTAGGTTTAATTCCATGAGCTGAAGTCAATCCTTTAATCATAGAGAAGATTAAAAGGGAGAAGTAGGTTATACTGCTTAAAAGTAACTGGCAAAATAGACTCCAGGGTCAACCATCCAGACTTTTAATCTCCTTAAATGTATTGTATACATTGGTTAACTGCACTCAAGATATATTGCAGCCTGTTTTGTTAAAATCTCTGCACATGCACGAAAGTGCTTGTAACATTTCTGAGTCACTTTACCGCCTCTTAAACACATTACAGAATGAAAAACATTGTCCCAACAATACACTTTCAGGAAGAAAAAAAAACTGAGGCACTCTGGGAACGATTTCTTTCAATTTCTTGTTTAGTCACAACCGCCCTAAGCTGTCTAAAGAACTGGAGTTATGTGCTGTTGACATGGGTAAGATGCTGAGGGCTTTTAGAACTCCTTGCAATTCTTCTGACAAGATGTCCGACACCAGAGTAGAAATGTGGCATGTTGTGCCCATGATTTTATGACCTGATTTCTCTTCACTAGTTTACTGAACTCCCAACATTGTAAGGTTAGAGCGGGCACTAGGCAAGAAAATGTGGTTGAAAAACCACCTTTCTCTGTGGAATGGAAGCCTCAAGAGCAAGTGCCTAAGCCCAACGAAACAAATCTTCCCCAACAACAGTAGTAGTATCTCCCAGATCTGTATTACAAAGTTACCGATGGAAAAAGTGGGAGGATAAATTATGCCAGAATTGCCCGTACTGTACCTGGCCTAAGAACACAAGCAATTTCAAGGGCTGTCCAATATTTGCTTCTTTCGAGTGCATTATCTTTGCTTAGAACAATTTGCTTTGGTGAAACAATTGCAGTGGCTAACTGGAGTATCGCACAATTTCCACAAAGAGCCATGAAAAGGTGGTCAGACTGCAATATAAAAACAGGATCAGCAACTTTTTCTCTATTCTGTAGACACAGTGTTCAGTCTTGGATCCCCATCATCCCTCCCCATTGGCTAAAGTGGTTGGGAATTATTATTACTATTGTTATTATTTAGAGAATGATGGGAGTTGTAGTCCGATAGCACGGGGGGGGGGGGGGCGCAAAGTCGAACACTTGATATAGACCAATCCTCATGACTACTTGGTGAAATCTCTCTCCTTCAATCCAGTGAGGTGGTTTTTTGGCCATCCCAGAATGGGAGTATCCAGAACAGAAGTAGCAATCCAAACACAGAGCCATTGATCCAGCTCCTGCAAAGTAGCATGTCACAATTTCTGTAATATTAACTGAAACCATGCACCAAGTGGTCTGCATGGCAGGCAACCACTTGGCCATGGTTACACGCACATAAATTAACTGCAGATTAGAAAGAAGCTGTTAAAGAGATTAGTCTTGGACTTCTGGGACATGCCCTTTTTTAGAATGCACACAGGAGAACAGAAACTCTTCCCCATTTCAGTCGCATTCCTTATCTAAAATTAAAAACTAGCTGCTTCAAAGCGAACCTTGGAACATCATTGGCTGCCAAGCACTACCCGTCTTGAGGCCATGTTTTGGTTAAAAAAAAAAAACCTGCGCAGGGCAGCATTTCAGTAATTTTGTCCCTCCCCAGCCCCCTTAGACAGAGAACTACCTGTAGCAATTGCCAGCCAAAGAGAAACAGGCCCATCACTTAACAGGCAGATATTATACTTCCATATACAGTAACAACAGGGTGGAAGAGGGGTAGACAGAACAAAATTCCGATTCAACATTTTCAAGTAGAAAATTCCACCTCTGAATTATACAGATGAAAGCCCAGTCCATTTAAACAGCTAAGGAAGGGTTGCCTTTGGAACAAGAAAAAGTTTAAACTCTCAGGTGTTGTAAAAACAGAAAGGCTTGTTTCTGAATCCTTGCATCCACCACGAAAAGAAGCTGTGTAGGGCTGCTGAGAATGGCGGCAGTGACAGAAGCCCGGCTGAGGGGGTGAAATGAGGTACCATACGGACAATGATTTGAAGAAGAAAAAAGAAAAGTTCAAACAATGTTGGGGTGGCAGGAGAGCAGAGACTGAGGCTCTAAAACCTCTCTGCTTTTCAAGCCTACGGCATTAACCTCTCAATGCAAGGCTGCATCTCCTACCTACAGTCAAGAAGAAGAAAAACAGGTGATAAATTCCCCCCCTTTTAGCCTGTACTCTTAGGGAAACACATAGTACAGAGCAGAAGAGATGCTTGGGTTCAGGCCTCCCAGCTTGGTCTACACTAGCACTGAGTCATGAAGTGAGGGCGAATGCTATCCAGCCGGCGGGTTAGGATGTCACATCCAGTATCTGTGACCAGAAGTGTGTGTTCAAACTGGGCAGAACGCTTCCCGTCTCGCGTCACAGCAGTCCAGCCATCAGGCCAGGTCTCATCTTGCCACCCACCTAATGAGAAGAATGCAAAAATTTAGAACTTGTTTAAAGGGGGGAGAACGTCATACATTTTTTAAAGGAGTCTTTGATCAGCAGTTTCAGGTTTTGGTGTTGTTGTTTTTACTTTTGTACAAATAGCCTTGATGCCTGTGTCTTTTCTTCCTGCACCTCCTCTATTCACTTCCATTTTTGTTGTTGGCTAGGGTATCCTGCTGACACTCATAATATACTATCCCAGCATATTGCTTCCATTCATTCGTCTATTCGTTATTTATTTTATGAACCACTTTCTATGAGGCATATCAAAGTGATTCCAGTATAAAAAGAATGGCCAATAAAAGAATCAATAATACAGCACAAACTATCTCCTTAATTTAACTAAGGTCTGTATTGTGCAAAATGGTTGGCGGATAGAGAATCTACCTTGCCAAATCTGTTAACAATGGCTGAAAATGCTCTGAAATGTGATTGTTACACAAAAAGATAGAGACTAGGTAAAAGGTTGAGAAAACCAAAGACCACCTCAGAATCTCTTGAAGTAAAGTCTTTTAAGAAATATGATGCTTAACATTGCGGCTCTTTTCTGGTGTCTAATTGGACCTGGAATGTTTTTGGAAGAATTTGACTGTTCATATGACCTTGTTAAGAACTGGTAACATTTCACTTAGATGACTTTACGGGTGATATAATCCTTTGTGCCCACATGAACAAGTTGTAATGCCAGGAATACAGTACATGCTGCAAAGACATTATTTAGTAATGCTCAGTAGGAAATTGCTGTTGTAGTAAAGTTATAGGTGAGCCACAAAGCATTGAGAAGCATTAACCCTGTAGGTGTTTCCTGAGTAGAGACCAAGAAAAGTCATTCAGAAAAATGGCTGCAATCAGAATTAGATCCACAGCTGCATAATTACCTTCACAGATCATTGGTTCTATTGTAAACGCATGGCCAGGCTTCATTACACCAACAGCCTTATTTTCTGAAAAGGCAAAAGGGAACAAGAGAGTGTAAGAGTTCACAGAAGGTAAGAGATACAAGATAAAACGCAATGGGAACTTAAATGGTGGTAATTTTGTTTCTACCTCTGGAGTGGGATGCAACACAAAATTGTGGTTTGTGCCAACCATAGTGTTGAAAGGTCTAACTATGGTTTTTTGGGTTCTGATTTACAACATGCAAACCATCGCTTGACTGTTTTGGTTTCCCATCTGCTCAACATTCAGCTTAAGTTCACTCCTGCCCCATTTCCATGGAGCAGCAGCCTCTTTAGGTGAAGTAATGGGCCCAAAGTCATTTGTCAATTCAGAATACAACCAGTCCCAGTTAGCACAAACTATGGTTTGCAAATCAGCCGCACAACTGTGGTTTCAGATCCTGGTTTGTAAATCCAAAAGAAACCATGGTTTCGAAGCAGGCTCAGGTTCAGATGTTAAAATGATCCACAGTTTAGCTAAACAGCTCACGATTCTGCATTATTCCTGAGACCAAGGCTCTAGCTATATTTGAGGAGATACATGTGTGGTCTATACAGGAGCACAGACCAAATTGTGGAGGCAATATTGTGAAGTCAGTCTCACAGAGGACATGTAATGTATGCCAATATGCATTAGAAGTCTTTCTCTGGGTGCCCCAGCTAGGTAAAAAAGCAGGTGGGTGGCAACTCGGGAGAGTCCTTTCTCACTGGTGGTGTTTGTTTGTGGACTGCCCTTCCACAAGAAGTAAAGTCCGCAGCAACTCACTTGTTTTGTAATTTTATTGCTGTTGGTTTTGAGTGGGGATGGCTCTGTTTTAAGTTGTCCTTTTTCTGCTCTTAGGTTATTAGATTTATTCTTTTTTAAAGAACAACAACCTTAATTGTTCTGCTGCTGTTATTGTTGAACTGGTGGTCTTTGCATGCCATTTCAAATATACAGAGATGATAATAATATCAATAAATATATAGCGGCTTCATACAGGCAGACCTTCAGCCCAGCTCTGTCTGCTTCAAACGGCAGCAGTTTCATAAGATCCTTTGTACTGGGAATAGCAGGTACACGGGTGGCGCTGTGGGTTAAACCACAGAGCCTAGGGCTTGCCGATCGGAAGGTCGGCGGTTTGAATGCCCGCGACGGGGTGAGCGCCCGTTGTTCGGTCCCAGCTTCTGCCCACCTAGCAGTTCGAAAGCACATCAAAGTGCAAGTAGAGAAAGAGGTACCACTCCAACAGGAAGGTAAACGGTGTTTCCGTGCGCTGCTCTGGTTTGCCATGCTGGCCACATGACCCGGAAGCTGTCTGCGGACAAATGCCGGCTCCCTCGGCCTATAGAGCAAGATGAGCATGCAACCCCAGAGTCATCCGTGACTGGATCTAACGGTCAGGGGTACCTTTACCTTTACTGGGAATAGCAGAGCCATAAACTGGGGCTCCCTGCATGGAAAGCAAATACTCTCCTTCAGCCTTCCTTAACCTAATGCCCACTATATATCTTTGACTCCAACTCCCAACAAATACAGCCATGTTGGCTGGAGTTGATGGGAGTTTTAGTCCAAAACATCTGAAGAACACCAGGTTAGAGAAGGCTGCCTTACTGCCTTGCTTCCGACCTATAATAAGGCGTATTTAAGCTGATAATCTCTGTCACAAGGATGGTTAGAGAAGGAGGCTACTTTTCGCTCTTGTGCCAATCTGAATTGAACTATGTGAAGTATGTACCTCTGCTATCTCTGTAAAACTTACCCCAAAGGCTCTTTATGGCTACAGCTCACAGGATGTGGGAATTCATTATTTTAGTCTGGGGAAGTGCATGTAATAGTTAATTCTTAATGATTGCTATCAACTGAGAAGCAGCAGACAGTGCCCATACTTACTGGCATAATGTGGCACATTGGGAGCTGTGTGGAAAAGCTTATGAATCCCATGCCCGCAGTAGCTCCGAACTACGGAAAATCCATTGGCTTGAGCATGTTTCTGTATAATATTTCCCAGCTCTCTATATCGAACACCAGGTTTCACTGCAAAGTAAGTCATACGTTACTTTACTAAAATGAACACAAACAGGATCAGCTAATTGATGAAGGCAAAGGTTATTATTTGTATTTCTGCCCAGCAGAAATGATCCTTTGTGTGCACAAGAACATTCAGCAACAGGAAAACACTACCCCTCAAAGGAGATCTTATGGCAGAAAAGTATTCTAAGGGAGGGAATTCTAATCTAATACTTCAGAAATGCAAGATTCAAATTCTGATATTCAGACAGTTATGCTGGTAATCTTTTCCAATCTAGCTTTCACTGCTAAAAGTAATAAAGAAATGAACCTTTGCAAATGCCAAACATTTCATGGGAAATAACTCCAGTCATCTGTGCAACCTATGCATGTGTTTAACTGTCAAAGCTCACTGTCTGGCCTACTAAGTATTTGCAGACTATCCCCACAAACAAAATCAAAACAAAAAGCTTATAGCGTGCCTAAAGCTGATAAATTTCAGAGTATGCCTTCAAACACTTCTGTTTATTTAATATTTATCACCCCTTTGTAAGGACAGAAGTCTGACAAGATAAACAGACTGCAGCTATCAAGATATCCAGAAAGAAATCCTGAATTTGATGTTCCATCTCTTTTGTAGCTGAATCTCCACAAAGGAGTCCATTCAAGCCTGAGTATTCAAGCAATTTATTGCAATTAATCACTCCAGATTGATCTTTGTATGCCATTCAGTAGCACTGAAGGTACAGCTTTTGGCAGTGATTTGGCACAGTGCATTACCTTGGATTAAGGCACACTCCATAATGACACAGCACCCAGAATATCTAGCAGTCTATCAGTCGCATGTCAGAGATAAAACAAGAAAGAAAAAATGAGACATGAAACCATAGGCTCCAGCCAGCCCTTACCTGCATCAATGGATTGCATTAGGCACTCGTATGTTGTCTGGACCAGCCTCTTTGCACCCTCGTCAACTTCCCCAACGTAAAATGTCTCATTGAGATCCCCATGATAACCATTACGATAAACAGTAATGTCCACTGTAAAGAACAAGAGAAAACATTGCATTTCCTGTATTTCATGTTTCTGACCCTAAAATTATTATAAAAGAAATGTGATTATATTGAGGAAAGATGCCATAAAACCAGCAAGTACAGAGGGAATGAGAAGCTATATTAAGGTTATGGACCACCGGTGTGAGGTTCACGGCATGCAATGCCTTGAAAGAAAATATTATGAAAATGATATATAGGTGGTACATGACCCCACTCAAGCTTGCAAAAATATATCATTTGCCAGACAATAAATGTTGGAAATGTAAGGGAACTGAAGGAACATTCTTTCACCTCTGGTGGATTTGCCCAAGGGTTAAGGCTTTCTGGGAAATGATCTATAATGAGTTAAAAAAGGTATTTAAATATACCTTCCCTAAGAAACCAGAGGCCTTCCTTTTGGGCATTGTCGGCCAAAGGGTGTTAAACAAGGACCAAACTTTCTTTATGTATGCAACAACAGCAGCAAGAATACTCATCGCAAAACATTGGAAGACCCAAAATTTGCCCACTCTGGAAGAATGGCAGACGCAACTGATAGACTACATGGAATTGGCAGAAATGACTGGCAAAATCCGAGACCTGGGAGAAGAGATAGTGGAAGAGGACTGGAAAAAGTTTAAGGACTACTTACAAAAACATTGTAAACTGTATGAATGTTAAGAAGATGCAGGAAAGAAAACAATATGGCATCAGCAATTTAGTTGAAAGAAGTATGAGAATAAGTGATGTATAAGAATAAAGATGAAATTTGGATTATATTATGTCAAAATTAAATACCTAAGTATTTGATAAAAATATCCAAAGTTGGAGACATAATATTTGAAAACTACAAAATAAGAGTTGAAAGAAGGTGATGAATTGCTGTTTATAATTTTATAACTGGGAACACAGGGAAGGGAGATGTGAGGAAGTCCGAAAGGTTATGGAAATATGGTTTTTTGACACTTGATTATGTTGTATTTTATTTACTCTGTGTTAATCTTTTTGCTTTTTTCTTTTTTTCTTTGTTTGTTCTATCTTGGTGATGGTATTTTATGTGTCTGGTGATTTATTGTTTAAAACCTTTAATAAATATCCTTTTAAAAAAAAAAGAGAGAGAAGCTATATTAAGAAGCTTTTCTGACAACATTAAGGCTATGCACACCTTCTTAGGAGTAAGCACCCATGAATGCAGTGCTTCCAAGGAGGCATGCAAAGGATTACACTGCAAATCGACTTCTGTCATCCCCAGACAGGTCAGAGTGAATGGGTAACAATGTCATATTTTTAAGACAAAAAACAACCAGTTGTAGCCAATAAAAAATCCTTTTGACAGCAATGCCCTGGTTTATGATGTGCGTAAACTGTAAGAGTTAACGTGGAGACAATTCTACTTTGAGACAGGTGGACTTCACGGGACAAGCTTTAGGCCTCTTACAGCCCTAGGATCTGGGGATGAAAACCAAGAGTGGAAAAGCAGAGCCATAGGCTCACTGTGAGAGCGTTTGCTCTACATGCAGAATGTCCCAGGGTCAATCTGCATCAACTCCAGCTTTTAAAAAAGGGGTGCAGAAAGACCTCTCATGAGACTTGACAGATATAAGTTTACTTGGCCACAGTTTCTGTTTTAAAACGTCCCACTGCTGGTCAGAAGGGACACTGTGCTAGACACACCCCTGGTCTGATTCAGTACAATAAGCCTGCACCTTACGTGCATTTGGCTTCTACGATTCCAACCATACGCGGCTGAAGGCAAGCTGGTTGAAACTGCACACGTCGACTCCCAAGCAAGGTGGAGAGCATAAAAGCTCTTTCGCACCAGGTCTGCTTGGGTTACCCGGCACAAAAAGAGCATTTAAGCTCTCTGCCTTGCTTGCTGGGCAAGGCCTGCTCAGTGTGCCGGTTCTCACTCTCCACATCCCACTAACTGTGGGGAGGCTTACAAGGGCTTGGGTATATGCTATTTTCATGCATATATGTAACCCTTGGAACTGAACCTCCATGTAAGAGACAAGCATAATGTATAAGGTAACTTCATGGGGCTTGAGGTCAGAGGGTTACATCCAATGAAGTTGTTCCATTAACACAAAACCCTCCTCTCTCCTTCAGGCCCTATCCCGGCCCCAAAATCTTCTCCAGAAGACTGGGGGAAAGCCTCAAAACAGTTTTGGGAGGGACAGGAGCACACATGGAGAAGAAGTCCCACTGCACAGGCAGAAGTCTTTGGGCTAATGGGACGATTTTGTTGGCTATAACCCACAGCTTTGCAGGGTCCAATTTTAGGAGGCAAATTTCAAGTAGCTCACTCCACAATAGTTCCAGAACAACTCACTATTTATTCCAATATGATTTCAGAAGATGTGCAGGAAGGCAAAGACCAATCACTTGAAAAGCCAAAGTACTTGGGTAGGGAGCCAACAGGCAATGCAATGAATTATATCCTGCCACTATTGGAAGATATTTAGAATGAACTGTTGCAATTCCTCCCCCCCCACCACCACCACCACACAAATTTCCTCTATCTACTTTAAGGTCGCTGTGCTATCATTCACCAAGATGTATAGCAGTACTGGCAGCAAAAGGGATCAGTGCCCCTGAGCCCAGCTCACACATCCCATATAGAATATTCATTTGCAGCTTTGATTCTGCACAATAGAACAAAAGAAATCTCTTATGGAGAACACGCCCCCCCCCCCACCAGCACAGCTTACAGTTAAATTTACATGCACCTATGCAAGAGAAATGAGTTTCGCCATTAGAATTTTTTAAAAAAACCAGTAAGACCAACCTGTATTTCAAAGGAGAGTGGGGGGGGGAATCCAAATATAAGTTCTATTCATTAGTGGCATCTTTCCAAACATCATACAAAGTTTTTAAAAGGATACTAAAATTACTTAATCGGTTTTCTTACCATTAACAATATCACCCTCTTGTAAGCGTCGCCTGTCTGGGATTCCATGGCAGATCACTTCATTTACTGACGTGCAGCAAGACTTAGGAAAATTATAATAATTCAGCGGGGAAGGATAGCAATTTCTGGCAATGCAAGCCTGAAAGAGATTTTGAAATATTCATATTATTCTAAAGGAGTTAGGACAAAGGCAAGGGGCCTAAGTGTGACAATCGGGAAATATGATCCACCAAACCAGCATGACTTACGTCCAAGTCAAATTATTTAGGAATGGGCTGGTAACCTTTTCCTAGACCAAATGTTTCAGTGCTGTGCTAAGCTTCTGGATTACATGGGGGTCTTCTTAACCAAACAGTCCTGTGAAACACAGCTTGCTACTCTACCCTACATTAACAGCTGTCTGACTCATATGCACATTACATGCTTCCATGTAACATATCCGCAGGGGGTGGGGGTGGGAATCTGAATGGTTTTTTGAGAATAATCTGCCCCTGGCTGTGAATTCAGGAGCTGGTGCACTGAGGTAGCCAAGGGACTGAGCTCTGAACCAGCAAGTGCCCAGGTCAAATGTTCCCCATACCACAAACTCCAGACAGATTTAGGCAAGTCATAGAATCATAAAATTCTAGCGTTGGAAGGAACCCTAAGGATCATCTAGTCGAAGCCCCTGCAATGCAGAAATATGCAGCTGTCAGGCTCCGGGGCTCGGCTTCCTCCCTCCCTTTGGCCGTAGATAAGCAGGACAAAGTGCAAAGAGTCCCTTACCATGTAAAGAGTCTTTAATGATCGCAGGGAAAAAAAAACAGAGCAGCCATGCTCGGAATGAAGGTACTCCCAATTAAGGTTTCCACCCACTCCCCCCCCCCGGTCACTTCCGTCTTGCAACCTGATCTCGCAACCACCGTGATTTTTGTGTAGCCACATCTGCTCTACGTGACCTTGGACTGATAGGCTGGACACTTTCCAGAGAGAGAGAGAGAGTCTGTTGGTTCTCTCTCTCTTCCAGTTCGTCTTCACTTTGCTGTTCACCCCCCACCCCTGTTCTTCCCAATTTGTCTTCAGAACTATGCCCCTCTGCAAACCACTGTTCCAAATCTATACTGCCCCACTGCTCCTGGGGAGCTTCAGGATCTTGGTCAGGAGCAGGGGGAGGGGGAGGCTCCCACCATTCATCAGAGCAGTACTCCTCAGCCTGGTCTCTGGCAACAGCTGTTCCATACAGGGATCGAACCTGCAACTTCAGTGTTATCAGCACCAGGCAACATGGGCAGGGACCACAGCACAAGCTCTGCATATCAAAGGTCCAGGTTCAATTCCAAACATCTCCATTTCAAGAAAGGATGAAGTCAAAAGACCTCTGTCTGAGACCCAGACCTGCTGTCATAGGCTATAATATGACCTGGTATTAGGCAGCTAGGTTCAATGCAGGTACAATAATACAGACTTACCTTATAAGGACATTTTTAAAGCTTATCTGAAGCCCCTGGAACTACAGCACCATTTAAATGCTATGCATATTTTTAAAATCTTTACTTTTCTTTAAAATTATTTCATCCGCTTAATGCAGCAATGTGCAAGTCTGAAACCCTGCTGAGATAACTTCTATTAATAATTAAAAAAAAACACTATTTCCACTGCAGTGGGAGGATGGGTAGAGATGCACCTTAGTGCTTACAGCCTCCTTGAAACATCCTGGCATATGTGCCAGAGTGGCATACAGGGCAGAAGAATGCCACATCCTACAACTACTGTTTACAGAGCAAACTTGGTAGGAAAGAAGGTGGGCAAGGAAGGACATTTTACAATACTATATTGGGCCCATTAGAGAATGTCAGAGGCTACACATATGGAAGCAAACGACACCGGAGAACCTTTGGCATTCTCAGGTTGCTTTAAGAAATGGAAATCGTGCTTTGAGCGATGGAGTATGTATAGTTGTAACTGCACAGGAAAATCAAGGAAGCGTGTTACCAAATATACCAATTATAAAGGCACAGCAGAAACAAAAATCGAGAAGCTCAGTGAAGTATCCTTACTAGATGAACAGCGTGGTCTATTTCTTCAGTAGTTACACCTGGCTTTACCATCATGGCAGCAACATCTAATACCTCTCTAGCAAGCTGCAAGACAAAGAAGCAGAAGTTATCATCAAGACAGAGGCCACATTCACATATAACAAGTCAGGGTTTCCGACTTATCAGAGGTTACCAAGGAACAAGCAAAGAATTACTGCACATTGGCCGACAGCTCTCACTTTGCTTCTCCCCTAGAGTGAGCAAGAAAAACAAATGAAGAAGGCCTTGACATCCTGTTATGTCCAAACCAGGGATCTGCCATGCTGCTCCTTAAGCCTTAGTCATAATCTAAGACTACTAATCTTAGCCTAGTTTAAGACTGTGGTTTCCTAATCTAGTAGTCATAATCTAAGACTACTAATCTTAGCCTACTCTAAGACTGTGGTTTCCTAGGAAGTGACAAACCATGATCCCTCATTCAGACATTACAAGAAGTGCAAGGCTTTCTGGTTTGTTTATTCTGCTCATGCCGGAGGAGGAACGAAATAGCAGCAATCAGGAAGTATGCAGTAGAACACTGCTAATTCATTGTAAGCTACAGATGGGGCGAGACAGACCATGAACCAGGACAAAAGTTCTTGTGATAAGAGAAGTGATGATCAATACCAAATGCAATTTCCTCCCCATGAAGTCTTTCCCCCAGGAGACAGAAAATTAGCAATCACACAGCTTTTGTAACCACCATTTATATAAAACAGAACAAATTAACTGAACTTTAGTAGCTTCTTCTGAAATTTTATAAATGCTGCTAATTCAAATGCAGAACGAACATATTAAAGCATGCATAAAACATTTGATTAGTGTCTAAATTTTAAAAAGTCATCATGCTGGCTACAATATTCATTAACCAGAATTTCACGTACAAATCTTGACAAAACAAAATGAAATGTGGTGTACAGTTAAAAAAATTGTTATACACAAAGCCACGCAATTCTGGCAACTCTTGAGATACGGACCTCACTAGAAATCATGCTCAACATTATTGACTACATATGGTAAGATTTCAACTTTTTGGGTACACCTCAAATTATTTGTGCTTTTCACTCACACAAGCATGCAAAAACTATTCCCTCTTAAGATTTGTTGGGATTATAACATCTTCCAAAATAGACTTACCCTACACACTATTCGCATCCCTTCTGTATCTTCTGCAGAAAGAATTTTTATCTGAGAAGTTCCTTTAAGAGCCTGCTCCGATTCAGACATGCCTAAAGAGAAACGTCAATTATTATCTAGTCATAATAATTTTTAGTTAACGGATGCAAGTTTCCCGTATCCCGAAACCTGCGCTAATGTAACTGAAATAGCTCTTTTCAAGAGAAGCAGTAAAATGACACACACCCCAAAAAGCCCAGCACACATCCCCAGAGTGGCAGTATTAACATTTAGCTTTTGAGTAGCAGAGAAATGCCTGACAATGGGTTAGTGGTGAAAGTATGCAGAGAGAGAGGTGCATGACAAGAGGTTTATGATATAAAGGGACACAAAACCCACATACCAAACAGCACTTGGGAAAGTGACTTTTCTTCTTCCTCATTCTCACGTTTTGACTACCCACCCACCATATTTGCACCCCCCCCCATTGTGAAAGAAAAGCCTAACAGGAACTCAACATGACTCAACTATCTGACCTTTAGAAGACATCTGAAGGCAGCCCTTTTTAGGGAAGTTTTTAATGTTTGATGTTTTATCGTGTTTTTTATGTTCTGTTGAGAGCTGCCCAGAGTGCCTGGGGAGGCCCAGTCAGATGGGAAGGGAATAAGTAATAAATGTTTTATATATATTATTTAGAGGTCTCCAATCTTTTTTGGACCTGGGGGCACATTAGGAATCTAGGAAACTGTTGTGGGCAACATATACAGTGGTACCTCGAGTTAAGTACTTAATTCGTTCTGGAGGTCCGTTCTTAACCTGAAACTGTTCTTAACCTGAAGCACCACTTTAGCTAATGGGGCCTCCAGCTGCCGCCTCACTGCCGGAGCATGATTTCTGTTCTCATCCTGAAGCAAAGTTTTTAACCCAAGGTACTATTTCTGGGTTAGCGGAGTCTGTAACCTGAAGTGTCTGTAACCTGAAGCGTATGTAACCTGAGGTACCGCTGCACACGAATTCATGGAAGCACAAAGAATGATGCACAGGCTTTCACCACTTCCCACCCCAGAAAACAATCAGCACCTCTACACACACACACCAAACAAATTGAATACAGACAGAAACTGCCCCCTCAAAAAAGTCAAACCCTCTCCACATAAACAAAAAATAAAGCCGAGAGTATTGGTGAGCACTAAAGGGGATGTCTGAGGGATACCCCACTTTTAATGGACTCTGATCAAGCTGCCATTGAAACATGTTTTTTTTGGGGGGGGGGGAACCTCTCCCCGAACTTACTTTTTTCCCAAGTAATTCATTTGACACAGTTCTCTAGCTAGAAACCATGGCTGAAACAGCATGGACTGCTGCTACATACAGTGGTGCCTCGCAAGACGAAAAGAATCCGTTCTGTGATTCTCTTCGTCTAGCGGTTTTTTCGTCTTGCGAAGGAAGCCCATTGACGGATTAGCGGATTAGCGCTATTAGCGGCTTATCTGCTGATCGGATCAGCTGATAAGCGTCTTAGCGGCTTAGAAAAAGGGGGGGAGGGGAAAAAACCAGCAGGAACTCGCAAGACATTGTCGTCTTGCGAAGCAAGCCCATAGGAAATTTGTTTTGCGAAGCACCTCCAAAACGGAAAACTCTTTCATCTAGCGAGTTTTCCGTCTTGCAAGGCATTCGTCTTGCGGGGCACCACTGTACTAAATTTCTGCTATCCAGTGAGAGCATAGAGTCAATGCTAGATTTGGGGATTCAAGAAACATCACTGTTTGAGACCTTCACAGGGGTTTTTAAGTGCTTTTTGAAGCCTTGTTTTCTAAAGGAACTGGTTGCTAAAAATAAGCTTAGCTTTTGATAAGCCCATCTGAGACAAATCCATTCTGAAAGAAAAATAAAGTAGCCTGAATCAAACGCAAGTTTGAAAAGTGAGAATTGTTCTGTATCTGCAATTACCTAGCGGGTGATCAGCATAATCCGGCCTTTGAATGTAACTCGGCACAGGTCTTGTTGGCATCTAAATAAAGCACAATTGGGATTTAAACGTATTTATTTTTATAGCCTATCTGATATCAATTGTTTAAAGCCGAGAGCTTATAACATAACAAAACACCAAACAAAACAAGATTTATTCCCCAACAATAAAACCATGGCTTCAGATTATAGAGTTAGATTTTTGGTAGTAAACAAACCAGAGTTAAGCTGAGCAGAGTTTGGACAAACAAACAAGCTATGGTTTCAGAAACTATATCTTAAGAATGCAAACCCACCAACTGAGGAATTTATTTAATAAGAAGAAGTAGTAGTTATTGTTTTTGTTTGTTATTATGGTTTGTATTTTTGTGTTTTTATATTGTAAACTGCCCTTTTGACAAAGGGCAGTATAGATATTTAATAAACAATCATAATTTCTGAAATCACAGGATACTGCTTTTGGGGAAACCCAAAATGATTATGCTTGTTGTTACATTAATCAGATCTACTGCAGAGGGGAGTGATTACCCTTTATTATCAAGTGTTTCTTCAAAAACTGAAACACCAGATGAATTTCATCTCCCACTACTACGGGATGAAAACCCTCTTCCACAGAGCATTCAGTGCACAAAGGCATGAGCAGAGTTACCTGCTAGCCAACTTTGTATTTAAACTCATGTCCCACATACATACATTCCGCAAGCTTTCTGGTTCTGCAGTACCGCCACAGAGATTCTGTCTCTCTGCTTTGTTCCCATTCCACCTTCTCTAACACAAAATGAGCTATATGCTCTAAATTCCACGACACACTTTGAGGTTCTTAGTACTAGAGGACCAATAAGTGTTGCCAAATCAGATCTACTCAAATCAAATTGCTCTGCTGCTTAGCAGTATATGCTCAGCCATTTGCAGGCTGAAAGATACCTGTGGGCTGGGGAATGGAGCATGAGAGCATGACTATTAAATTATTGAATATCCAGCTAAAATTGATTTGACCGCCCCCTTCCTTTCCTTTGTTCTCCTTCC
This sequence comes from Podarcis bocagei, assembly GCF_964188305.1. Classification (NCBI taxonomy): domain Eukaryota; kingdom Metazoa; phylum Chordata; class Lepidosauria; order Squamata; family Lacertidae; genus Podarcis; species Podarcis bocagei. The sequence goes on from NC_138134.1 coordinate 59,633,894, forward strand.
GTAGGATTAATTTATACTCTCCTAATGCTGTCTTCTACTTTATGATAGTGCCTTGACTTCTTTTTTGCTGCATATTGTCCCCTGAAAACCTAACAACCAGAATTGTGTAAGTGTCTTACAAAATTACAGTTCTATTACCATTTTTCCAACTGGGCAGCATAATTGCTAAGAAATTTTCTTACTGCAGTTTGATCACCGCAGGATTTAAAAGTGATACACCATTTCAGTTATTTCAGCTACTTACCAGTGGATAATGTGGCCTAAGTTTTCCAGTATATCGATAGCCAGCCCAGGGATCTGTGTTAATGTCACCATCTACAGTCCAGGCAGAAACCTCCCGCTTCGCTTTTTCATCCTCTGTAAAAAAAAAAAAACCCAAGGAAACAAAATTACAAAATAATGCTATAATTATAAGACAACCAACTTCATAAAAAAACCCAGAAGGAATATCTACTTTTTTTTTGTTAAAAGGCTCCTGAAACTGGATTAAGATATGATACATCAGCAACCTAACCTAGATTTCAAGATTGCAACTACAACCAGAACACAGATCAAATCCTTCAACCTTGTCATTAATGGCAGCAAACACAGAACCATTATTTGAAAGTTTATGGCTTCCACGAGTGCCACTGACTTTCTGTTCACTTTCTGTGCTTTTATTCGCATCAGCTTCTCTCAACCACATTGGCCATTAATAATATTCCAACAGCATTCCCAGCTATTTAGAAACAACTTCTTTTTTTTTATAAAATGGTATTTATTGGGAATTTAAAGTTACATAAAAAAAGAAAAAGAAAAAGCAAGAAAAAGGAGATTAAACAATACAAATCAATAATAAGAGAATAAAAAGTACAAAACATACAATACACTAAAATCAAAAACAAGAGCAAAAGAATGAATTTAAAAACAAATCCAATATTCCCATATCCTTATCTTCATTAACTTGTTTCATCGACCTCCTCACACCTCCCTTTTTTGTATTCTAATTATTAATTATCTCAGCAAATCCTTTCCATCTTTCACTGTATTCTGTCCTTTAGTTGTCTTAATTTATTTTAGCCTTATCTTACCATAAAAAAGAACCTTAGAACTTAAAAACTTATTTATACATAACTCCTTATAACATTTCTACTAAAGCCTAATAGTTTCATTCCAAGATTTTCCTAACAGTCATTAATTTTGCAATATTTCTCTAAATGAATTTTTAAACTTTCTGCCAATCTTCATCCACCATCTCTTCTTCCTGGTCTCGGGTTCTGTCAGTCCTTTCTGTCTGTTCCATCTAGTCCATCAACCTGGTGATCTTATGTCCGAGGCTCTTAACTCTTTTCCATGTCCCTTCTGCAGATCTTCTTCATAATTATACCTGCACTTTACTTTGTCTTCTGCTGTTCTTGTACTTAATTTCCTTCCTTTGTCTCTGAGGAGTAGATCTCGGGGGAACAAACTAAGAATGTCTTTATCCCTTCTCGACCGGTCAGCCCGTTCTCCATGGTTAGCACTAAAATCCAAAAAATATTCCAAAGCATACTTCAATGTCCCTCCAAAGTTAAGGGCCTCGACCACTCCAATCTCCTCCTGGCCCAAAACCAAATCCCAAAAGTCAGGACATCCCTGCATAGGAGGATATGACCAACTTGCCATCTCCAGTCCCGAAAGGACTCCGTCTCTCCAAGTCAGACTCACTCCAGATTCAGTCATCAGAAACAACAGCTTATGTTCCTGCAAGGCCGCATCTCTCTCAACTTGTATTACTTGAGGTTCAACAACAACCTCCTCCTTTGTCTTCTCCGCGGCTTGCCCTGTCAGGGCAGATTCCTGGGTCAATTCTTGAGCAGGTTCTATATCAGTGTTCACTGTCTGACCAAAATTATCAATTGCAGTAGTCATCAAATCCATCTTCGCATGAAGCTGCTCCAACAAAGCACTTGTCCTGTGTCAACATTCTTGTCCAAGGTCAATGTCTGTTTCTCACGATCCTTAATCTCTACAGCTGTAGAGTTCCCCAGGTCCACTCCAACAACAGTTCAAAAGCTCCCTCTAGAGGAAACAATTTCTATTTGTATCCATCCTTTTACAAGCAGATCCAGCAACAAAATTGCTTTCGTTTTTCAAATCTTTGTTCCTTTTTAATGCGAAAGGAAACATTGGAGACAATACGTTTCTCTTATTTGACTATCTGTCAACATACGTTATTATTCACAGTCAATGAACTTTCCCAAAACGTCTATCTTTGACAGCCCGTTCCCAGGTTCAAGACGATAGAAATTTATCTTTCTTTACTCCCTCTCCTGCAGGCTTGAACAATTTAAGATTTCCCCCCTCTTCTCCTGCTTCCAAGGGGGGTTTTGTAGTTTTAACCAATGGAAATTTAGTCCTTTACAGATAACTTTCCAGACTTTAGCTTGCGATGTCTTTGCTTCAAACTATTTACAAAAGCGGAAGGCGGACTTCCCGTTTAGACCTTCCCGCTCCGGTGCCAAATTACGAAGTTTAATAATCCAATTTTCCGTTCTACTCACGGATACTTGTTTAGAGTCCAATTGTCCACAGGAAAAAAGTCAGCGCTCTCCGACAACAGCAATGCAGCTTCACTCCGTGAAAAGAGCAATCGATTCGAAGCACCGCGCCGCTCACCCCACATCACTCTGGATCCCTGTATCCGGGTTTCCCCGCCAGTCGAATTCCAAGTCCACAGGCTTCTCCCGCCTGTGGTTTTTAATGGGTCTCCGCCTCGCCGTGGCGGTCCAGACCCTGATTTTCACGGAGCGGATTCCTCCAGATCAGAGGAAATCCGCCATTGCCGGTGGCGCTAACCCGGAAGTCCTATTTAGAAACAACTTCTGATGCAGTGAAGAACAGCAATGGTTAAGAAACAAACACCCACTCACAACTGGGTAAGATTGAGTGCATGGAAGACTCGGAAAATAAACAGAAGCTTTGTTGGGGGGAAAGGAACTAAAGTCTCAAACCAGCGCCTGAGCTACACCGCTTCAGACAAGGACAGCCTCACATGTAACTGAATACCCATGAATACCCATCCAAACAAAGTAAACAAAAAAAATTATTGTACATAGAAAGGAAGCACATCAGGGAGAAGGCTAATCGAAAGCCCTTTCCCCCCACAACACCTAGCTTTTTGTTTGGAGAGAATGTGAAGGGAATGTCTGCTGTATGGAGTTGCATGCAATCACATGCAAGTCCATACCTGCAGTTTGAAGTGGTATAGACAAGCTATGTCCAACCAGTTGATCACGATCTACAGGTCGATCGCCTGTGTGATCGTGGTCGATCATGCGTGATCCTGGTCGATCACTGGGACATTACTCCCAGTGCTATGTCCCTCCTTTGGCACTGCACTGCATGTTTTGGAACACAGAAAGCGGAAGTAGTATTCCGTTTAGCGCTGCGTGTGATCTACATTGGTGTCGTCGTTGGTGAGCGGTTTGTCGCATCACCCCGTCAAAAAAGCTCAGCAACTTTGTGCAATGCCCCCTAACAAAAACTCAAAAACTCTGCCCAACCATCCCCTAAAAAAGCAACAACTTTGGCTCCTCCTCCCTCCAATGACAATGGGTAGATCACTGCCAATTATTTTTTACTGGGAGTAGATCACAGCCGCTTGAGAGTTGGACGTGCCTAATGAGAAATGGGCCAGAATTGGGAGGGACTTGGAAAGTACTGCCTAATAAAGGAGCGCCCATCTTCACACTGGCCTTAAGTTGACACTAACAGAACTTTTCTCTCCCTATCTAATGGTCTTGAGATACAGGAGGGTAGATTTTGGTTGAACATGAAGATAAACATCTTAACAGAAAGAGCAGTTCACAGTGGGACAGATGACCTAAAGGGGGCCAGGCTCTCTGTTGCTGAAGATCTTCAAGCAAATGCTGGAAAGCCACCTGGAATGCTTTAACAATGGAACAATTGCACTGAACAAGGGGCTGGATTAAATGGCTTACAACCCTCCCCTCCCCTCCCCACCCCCTATAACTCTGTGCACGTCAGTGCGACAAAAGAGTATGATAAAAGCAAAAGTATTTTCTTACTTGCTTTCTTGTGTAGCAACTTGTGAGTAGCCCAGCTTCCCTTAAAACATTCCTTAAAGAAAAAAGAAAAAGGCAAGTGGTATAAAGTTAGCAATGCTTTGCAATATATTTAAATCATATAAAGTAGTTCTGCAAGCTACAAGACATAGACTATAAAATAGACAGGAGTATGTTTACATCATTAAGAAATCCAATTTCAGTTCAAAAACAGTATGTTAATTGGAGAGGTCACATATGCACCACACATTTAAAGCACTATGATACCATTTTAACAGTTCATGGGTTCCCCCAAAGAATTGTGGGGAACATAGTTTGTTAAGGGTGCTGTGAGCTATTAGGAGACCCCTGTTCCCATCACAGAGCTACAATTCCCAGAGGATTACGGAAGAATAACTCCATGGCAAAAGGACCAATGGCACAGGTAAGGAGAACCTTCTTAGTACTCCATGCTTCCCCACTATTACATTAATAGTAATCCACCCTGAAAAATATTTTCACAGCACCAAACAAGTAATCAGTCATATTATGGGTGAAGATTGCACCACTGCCAGCTCCACAATCCCGTAACTCCCTCTGCAGACTGTGTATGGATGCTGCCCTGTTTCCTCCCCTGTCTCCAGGTGCCACCCCTCCCAGAGCCTCACATACCAGCTGCAAAATCCATATCTAGCACCAACACCAAATCTAATTGTTTATATGCTTCCATTCGCCATGCCCACCTTTCCGTCTTCCAAAAGGGGTCAAACTTGCACATGAAGCCATGTTGAATCAAGTGAACATCTCCCGCTATGTAATTACCAAGAGCAAACGTGATTATTTCACCAGCAGCTATCATGTTATGGTGAAACTGTCCCATTTTCCTATTCTTGTAAGAAAAGTAATGGGATTTATGGCACCGGAAGATTTTCCATTTTGTTTATTTGCTACCTCTAGAAACAGCTTCAGCTAGCTCAAGGACACCATTTAGCTACTGATAAAGAGAGAGATTTGCACCTTTTGGCTGGTTTTTCCCCCCAGGCCCTCTACTTTTCCACACTGGTGTCTTCACACAAAACACCATATTAACTTGACACACACTGTAACCCTTGAATTGAGACAGAAGTGCAGCCCACGCCTGTTATCCTCCCTAAACTTATTTAGACAACTAAGGGAATTCACTTCAATGGGAAACGCCTTGTGATCTTCAGATGAAGGGCGGTATATAAATTTAATAAATTAATAATAATAATAATAATAATAATAATAATAATAATAATGCTAAAGGCTTGTTTTTGTCCCCTTTTTTAATCACCCTCAAAAAACAAACAAGCATTATTTTCCTGTGAAGCAGCATCTCCAGCTCTGCGCACAACCTTAAAAACAATCATTCAGCTGCCAAGACAGTGATAGTCAAAATTACTCATGTTTTCTTTACTCAAAAACCTTCCCCTTTTTTTGTCACACTCATCCCCTCCCTGCTATAGAAAAATACAGAATCTGTCCCACTGTGGGCGATCAGGAGGACTCTGAAGTTCCAGATATGATGAAGGAACCATATTAGCATTTTTATGAAGGCCAGAACCATTTCCAGTAAGAAATAAGGCAACTTCCTTAAAGCTGCTCCCACAATCTTTAACAGCACTAAACATGAAGCAGCGGTGGAGCCTGTTTCACACAGAAGCAGTACCAACTAATAAAACGGCTGGGTGTTCCCTTTGCTCTTTTTGGACTACGCTCCTAACATTTTAAGACAGTGGCTACAATCCATTACTGCATTGTGTGCCAGGGAGGTCAATACAGACCCATGTATAATGTGGGTGCCAGGAATACAGTCCGCCCGTCACACGCAAAGAGCGTTCGTGTCCTAAAAAATGTCCTACTGAATGTTTACGTTTCTGTTTACCAGCAGTGCGTTAAAAGACAAGAGAACTGCTTTATTATCATTTTATTTATTAGAAAGATAAGCTTGGGAGACTTGCAAAAACACACATTAAAAACAAGTGTAAAAGCAAGAGCAAAAACATTATATATAAAAGAGCAGATGCAACTCATCCCTATCCCACTGAAAAATAATGCTGGATTGGATTAACTCAAGGTCCTTCCGAAGGCTGTTTTCAAACATAACACAAGGGATGAGTCATCTCCTACCACTTCCGTTTACTAGGAGATGAGATATTCTGTTCTTGTGGTGTCTAACTCATGAAGGCATTGCTACCAGTTCCCCAACATTCGTAAATGGGCATTCTTGTGTCAGCGAGAGCTGATCCAACATAAGTTACCACTGCAAACTTTGCAGCTCTTCCAAATGGGCTAACTACCCTTCCAAAGGGGAAATGATGCTACTTTTATTTTTAACCACTCCAACAGTAAGAGCTGTGTGACAGTAGAACGGACTCCCCTGGAAGGTGGTGGACGCTCCTTCACTGGGGGGTTTTCAGCAGAGGTTGGGAGGCCATCTGTCATGGATGTCTTGGTTGTGATTCCAGCATTGCAACTCTACGATTCTTTGATTCTATAATAATTCAATGCAAACAGCTTGTGGGGGTTTGCCTGAAAAGCAGTATATGAATAACTTAACTATATATCGTAAATGACTGCGGCCTGGTACTGAAAACAAAATTTATCATGTGCTTGGATGCACCCTGTCCTTTCATTATAACTAACTGGCTCTGGTTGGTAGATCTGCACAAGCCTATGTCTGCCCATTACAGCATGGACTCGTGTTTTTGTAAAGTTTATGATTCCAAACTCAGGCTTCGATCATTCGGAGCCAATGGGTTGAATATCAGGTTGGACCTGGCAGACTGGGGTTCTAAGTCCAACCTTCCAAGCGTGGACACTGAGCAGATCAGTCTCATGTAGGTGGATGAGAATTGGCACGTGAAAAGCTGAAGTCAAAGCACCACTGAATGAACTAGATCAGTTTCAGTACAGCCATGCTGGCTATGGCTGATAGAAGTAATCAAAAACATCTGGAGGGCACCAGGTTCACAAAGGCTGATCTAGTCAATCTCAAAGAGCTGGTCTGGGAGCATATGATGCTGCTATATCACTTCGCCTACATCTAACGTTGATTATATAGCTATTCACACACAAATAGAAGGTATAAGCTCAGATCCCATCTGCGTGTATGTGATACTGGAGGGTTTCTGCCCCAAACTACATCATTTTACACTCATGTTTACCATTTTAACGTTCATTCACGTAGTGTGAAGAGAGAGGCATCTTTCAAGTTTTGCTTCTTTTGTCTGGTTGGTGATAAAAAAAGTCCCAGTCCAACCCCTAGTATTCCCAATTCTAAGTGTCAACTAGTAAAGAGAAAGGTCTCTGCCTGAGACCTTGAAGAGCTGTTGTCACAGTGCAGACAATAACGGTCTAAATGGAGAATTACTGGTAATTGTACCTCTGGATTGCTGAGAACTGCAGGTAGGCAGAGCGCTGTCTGTTTGGCCAGAGGACAGGCATCTGTTTAGCCAATATGAGAACAGGGTGCTGGATCCAGCAGGCCAACTTCTTATGTTCTTTGGAAAAATTGTCAGACTTGCATCCTCACATTTCTATCTTATTAATGTTACTCTTCCACCTGGTGCTCTTTTAGTTGTTTTGGTGCAAAATTTAGTCATTTTTAAATCAAAACACACTTAAGATTCCTATCAGCTGTTCAATGTATTAAAGGTCACTGTAAACAGATACTGCTCTTATCACGCAAAGCTTTTAGGACCCTGAGAAACTAGAATGGCAACACTAAGTTGCAGCAACTGTCTTTTTAGAACTCTCAACTCTAGGATAGTATTATGTTGCAGCATCAAGATTCAGAGATAGCTGAACACAACACTGATATATTTCTAACCCCAGAAATTAAGTGGTAAGTAGTAAGCTTATATCTCCAGGACTCAAGTACTTCTCTTTTTAAATATTGTTTTATCACACCTCTTGCTATGTTTGTAATTATAATGGTACAAGGCACAACAAAAAGATTTTACTGTTTGTGTCTTTGGGCACTTTATATTGTTTTTGTTTCTTTTAATCAATGGAAATGCCATTGAGGTTTGAGAGACTGAGTGATTTGGGATTTGCAAGATTTCATGCATTCTACATTTCTTTTAAGAGGGGGGAAATCTATTATTATCGCATTTATAATTACTGTTTCCTGAAATCAGCATATTAGGAAATACAGTCAGTCAACATCAGACTACACCTTATTTAATTCTTTCCAAGAAATTTAGCTCCAAAGGACTAAAATCTGCAAAGTCAACTATGTATGACTATAACCAGGAAGACAGTTGTGTCACATGGCCAAAGAAACAACTCCACATGATGCATGTTAAATAATTAACCCATGAAACTTTTAGCACAGTACAATGTCAAAGCCAATCATCAAGTGTGAATTTTTGAAATATTAGTTAAGAGGCTGTGTGTCAATCTCAGTGATTAAATTTCCCATGAGGCAGATACCCTAGATATCTAAGAGAAAGCACACTTCTAACCCATAATTGGGCAGAAACTGGCTTGCTTCTGAAAAATAAAGGTGCCACAGTTCAAACTGACTGAAAACCTCACAAGTCAGACAAACTGCAAACCTATGCATGCAAATAAATGATGAAAGTAATGTTTCCCACACATGCTCAGAGTCACCTTTCTCAATTATGTTCTAGGACTAAGTGAGACAATAAAAAAGTAAAATAGTTTCAGGGCTGAGTCCTGGCTCCAATAAAACCTCACGCTGAAACACACTGTGCACAAATAGTGCCACCAAAAAACAGAGTTCTCTATTTTGTTTCTGAAGCACAGACCTGAAGCGAAATCCACTCTGCAATAAAAATAAAATGTCTGAAGCACCGAAACAATTACTTGTAGATAGGCTGGGGGGAAAACACACACAGCCACCATACCCAGCCCCTTTCTCTCCGAAAAATGCCCTGCAAATCTTGATGACGGAGCTGAAATAGATAAAAACAGCTGTTGCACATGGAAACACAGAACGGGGGACACACAAAAGGAAGAACCGCTTCAGCATTTCTGTGGCCTGTTTGCAGCAGGAGACAGCGGTGCTCCATAGGCTCCCCTGGTCCAGAATGGGGCCCCCAAACCCAGCTCCTTCCCCACCTCTCCATTTCGACCTGTTTAAGAAACCCAGGGCCACAACAGGAGGGCGCTGTTTTTGCCGGGGGCGGGCGGGAAGGAAACCCACAGAGACCATGGAAACAAGCAAATAATAAAACCCGTGTCTGTGTGGTTCAGACCTTTCCCAGGGCACCCAAGAGAGAAGTATGGGGGGGAGGGGCGTGAGGAGGCAAACTTGAGAGGCAGAGAGAGAGAGAGAGAGTCCTGCTTGCAAAGGGGGCTCGGGAGCAGGCCCCTGGGAAGCTACTTCCGAGTAAAAAACGTGCTCGGGCTGCCTGGGGACGGGCCCAGCCTTCATGCGCCACCTGCTTTTCGGGAGGGCGGGAGGAGCTGCGGCAGGAGCTCTGGTAGCCATTCGCGGGCATAAAAAAACCCCCTCCCAGGAAACTGTGGGAAGGCGGGCAGCAGCCGTGTTTTCCCTCAGCGGGCGGGGAACGTGGGAATGCCGGCCAGCCCGTGTCTTGGGCTGGGAGGAGGAGCAGTAGCAGGAGCCCGCGCGCCTCTGTCTCGCGCGCGGGAGCAGCAGCAAGGGCTTACCTGCGAGCAGAAGTAGGAGCCCTGGATGCCCAGCTTGATGCAGGTGGGGCACTGCAGCTTGGCCTCGCTGCTGCAGCCCGACGTCTCGCACACCCGGGCCTCCACGGCCGCCATGCTGCTCGCTGGAGGAGCCACCGCCGCCGCCGCCACAAGAGCGGCCCAGCCAGGCGGCGGCAAACCGGGAAAGGGAGGAGGGAAAGGCGGAACTCTCCGCTGACTGAAACGGGGAGGAGCTCCAGGCCCGGCCCTGCCTTCGCTTGCCCGCTCTGGGTAGGCGCTTCCTCCGGCGGCTGGGCGAGAGCGGAGCAGGCCGACAAAAGGCGGGGTGTGTGGGTGTGTGGTTGGAGCAGGGCGGGAATGGGACGGGGTAGGCCCAGCCGCCGTCATTTCAGTCAGTCTCGGTTGCAAACATATATATATTTGCCTCCCTCCTTTTCTTCGTGTCCGGGTGCATTCAGCCCAGGGGCGATCATGAAGGCGTGCCTCTGGGCATGTGCAGAGTGCCTTTCCCTTCCACAGACACGCGCAGCTCCGAGGCTGAACTCCCGAGTCGTGTGCGCCCCGGCGCCTCTCGCTCCCGAATGTAAGCACTAGGGATCCTGTTCGGATCCCCGAAGGGGGCCTTCCAACGTGTAAGTTTGACGGTGGAAGAAAAGGTCGGGTTGCTGGACGTGTTTTCTTCTCCACGTTCTGGCGGCGGAGTAGTGGTGGTGGTGAGAAAAGAAGGGCTGCGGTGGGAGTTGTACCGATTTGAGGGCAGGAAAGGCTAAAGCGGGTGGAAGGGTCGACTGTCAATGGGATGATGCTTCAGGAAAGAGCCCCAGTGTAAGATCTGTCCATTTCATTGCCCCCCCATCTTATATTCACTTCTCCGCGTTTTGCAGCAATTTGCAATTAAAAAAAGAAAAAGAAATTTCACCAGCACGTTAGTGCACACGTTTTTATGTGCAGTTTTGACTAATGTGCACTTTTTTGCAAGCAGTTTCCCCCAATGCAATGCATTTCTCTGTGTTATTTTCACCAATATATCCCGTATTATGCATACTTTCCCATTAAATTCATTGACACTTGATTAAAAGTGCTTTGTTTTGGCTGGATCGTGTGCATGTGTGTTGTAAACAGTGTTGTTTTTGCTCTTTTATTAATGCAAAAAGCACGAGAATGTTTAAAAAACAAAATCAGCAAAACGATGTATAGAAAATCAGATATGCAAGATTTCATAATAGAATTTTGATTGATATGATTAGGAAAATAGCTTTACTTTGAAAGGGGGAAAGGCATTACTTTTGGCAGTAAAGTGTTACATCTTACAGCAGTGGTGGCTGACGGTAAATGTTTGGCTGAACTTCATTGTCTTCCACTATTTCCCTTTATCCAGATGTTCTACTTCAATCACAAGGAATTACACGTGGAGGGGGGAGAGAAATAATGGTTTTACTTGTTCATATAATTTTAAGTTTGCAGTTTCAATATTATTGTTACAAAGGTTGTGCGCCACCACCAATCTCTGCTGAGCAGTAGCAAAATTCCAGGGAGTTCCCCGCACTCACGCAGGATCGTTTCCACTGGGAATCAAGGAGTAATGAATTAGTTTATCGTACACATATTTACACCTGGGTCTACTTTGGAAAAGGGCTCAGAGCATTACATCTCAAGAAGGGCTTGTTCCCCACAGGAGTACAGTATTGGAGTCCAAGGGATCCTGCACGCCATCTCTGTGCCTCTGTCCCAGCCTGCTAAGATGTAGACTTGATGTTGGTTTCCCTTGATGTATTCATGACTTTGTCATTTTAGCAACTTCTACCCCAGGTGAGGCCCTGGCCTGGAAAGGAAGCTTAGCCCATATTTTTCTGCTGTCCTGGTGTCTTCCCTTCAAAGTCCCAAATTCTAGCATTTTATTAATTTCTAACATTCACTAACTCTGTTATGGGTGCAGTGGCGTAGCGTGGGTTGTCAGCACCCGGGGCAAGGCAAGTAATTTGCGCCCCCTAACCCGTGGATTTTAGCAGGGGCAGAGAGCTGCGAGTGCGCCCCCCCAATGTTACGCCTGGTACAGCCGGCCCCCCCTGCATCCCCCACGCTACGCCACTGTATGGGTGCCTTGACACCCCCAAACTCTTACTCCATATCTGCAACAATATATTATATATTATACTGTTGCAACCACCCCAGGGACCTCATGGTGAAGGGCAGGTAAGAAATACTGTAAATAAATAAACAAATGGGTTGTACAGATTAGATGCAAACATAATGTATAGAAAATGTTGTGAAGCATTAAGAATGTAAAAATACATATTTGCACTGTCAAAAGCAGCCTCCAGAACAAGTCATCCAACCCTCTGTACAGCATTAGGTTTCACTTAATATCTTCCAATAAAAATATTAATGACTCTGGCTCCAAGCCCTGAAATATATGTAGCCATGCTCTTCTAGTTTTTCACAAGAATTTCCACAAAATGAAAAAATAAAGAGAAAACTCGCAGAAAGGGGTGTATCTTGAAGCCAAATTAAAGTAATGGCAATCAAACTCCATCTTGTCAGTTGTAACAGGATGCTGTGCTGGCATGTGCATAATAAAACATAATATTCAAAAATTTTTGTCTAGTCACTAATAATAGTTTAATCAAAAATACATTGGATAATGGCAGTACATCGAGAACAGGATGTATTCAACATCCCCCTCCCATTCCTTCCACACTTCATGAATTATGGATATGTAGACTATGATTCAGAGGTGCATATCTGTTTTCAGATCCACTCATAATCGGGTTTATTATATAGTTCCTCTGCAAACCGTTTCTCACATATAAACAGCTGCAATTCACTTTATTTATTAGAATGTATAAATGCTTAATATTTTACAAATTTCTAAGGGATATACAATATCAAAAACAAACAATAACATTAAACAAAATGCAAACTAAAACCAATAAACACCAATGTGAAAGTATATAAAAGCAAATTAAAACAAAAATTCAGGGCAACTTTTACCTGGAAGGGATTGTCTAAAAGATTCAAAGGTTCTGGATTTTAAGCTTCCCCTTTCCCATGTACTACAATCTTATAGGGCTGCTCTGCTTTAGATTTCTTCATTATGTAAAACCAGACGGGTTTCTGCTAGAAGCAGGGCCTTCACTGTGGTGGCAGCCACATGCCAGAACACCCCCTCAAGAGATCTGCTAGGCTCATTTTAATAAAAGATTTTAGGGCAGCTATAAGCACTGTGTAACGACTGTGGTTGTGTCTTGTTTGTGCCACTGCTTGTATTACGGATTTTGAATTGTATGCCACCTAGAGGTCTCTTGAATCAAACTGGCATGATACAATAAAATTATACTAGGATGGAAATGACTTAAGGGATGAGATGCTCAAGAGGAAACTATAAACCCTGACACACTGTTGCTTTTGTGAATGTAAATCCTCATTGGATCATGACCACAAACTACACGAGGGTTTCACAAATGCTGCAAATGCTCCTGATAAACCTTCCAAAGCGATGGAGCTCTAATAAAACGCTCATGGTTCAATTGCTCAAGGGGCAACAAGAACTGCCTAGTTTGGGTAAACAGTGTACAATACATTCATTTGTACTAGTTTCACAGCAAAAGCGAGTAGGCGCATTCCAACAAAACTTAACCTTACTTATGAGTAAGCCTCACTAAACACAGTAATGCCCGATAGTAAATTTACAGAAGATTGCATCGCACCACTGTCTTATGCATGGGAAAGCGCCACTGAATACTGGTAAAGATTTAGTTGTGAATCCTGTTCAAACCAATGGGACTTTAGCGTCGCCCTACCAACAATAATAATGGAATACAATTCTTCCTAGGTTTGTCTTGTCCCGACATCTGCATAATAATACGTATGTGAATAGGTCCCATCCTTCATTGTGGTTCAGTCCGATCTTGTCAACAGCATCTGCTCACCTGAAAATCCGATGAATAAATCAGTTGTTCCCCAGCAACATGAGCTAGTCTTAGTGTTTCTAAATTAATTCTAGCAGCTCCAAAATGCTTCATGCAATGATCTGCATAATACAAATGTCTTTCCAAACTTCCAGTACAAGCAGGCACTATGAATGAATGAATATTTGCATCAGCCATCGGCCATAGCAATAAGACAACAATACGATATACAAAGAATAGAAATAAAAAGTCAGTTATATAAAATACATTTTAGGGTTTTGAATCCAAGTAAAATAGTGGATCTTATTCTGATTGCCCCAGCTAAAATCCTTGCAACCTTTGCTGTCAAATAGGCAGCAACATCACCAAGACTTGCAGTTGCATAAAATGCATGCCTGGTATACAGGGGGGTGGGGGAATCAGCATGCCTTGAAAATTTCTGACAGAAGCAATCAAGTATATATTTCTTTTTTCACAGTTGCAGTGAATCAATCTGTAACTTTATGAACACTCTTAATACATTGTGACTTCTAGCTATTGGTCCACTGTTAGATTTTAATTCTTCAATGGAAAGCATATTGATGAAGTTTGTAAATTAAAATATGCAAAAGAATATTACTTATTTTACTCCCGCCCCAAGGGCATTTGAAAATAAGTACCTAATAACTAATATATATCCTCTTTTTAACTAAGGGAAGCCAGAGCATTGCAGATGATCACTTTGGAGACAAACATGATTTTCAGCACATCTGCCAAAAAGCTGGCAAGTGCTAAATTGTGATTTGTCCAGCTTCCCCCACCCCCAGGAAAAAACTTGTAAGTTTTCAGCCCTGCCCTGGTTCCTACATAAGCGTTTAAATTTTTAGAGTCCTATTTTAATGTCTGTTTTGAAAACAATCTAACTACACAACACCCACTTCAGTAAAATGAGAACCTGACCAACAACAGTGCACTGTCAAAGTAAATTGATACAACCTTCCAGCAGTTGACTTGAAACCCAAGTGGTCGAAGAAACTCTTCTTTACATACCAACCTGCCTGGAACTTACTCTAATGGGTCTTACTCCTACATAAATGGGATTAAGATGGCAGTCTTATAGATGAATAAAAATAAAATGTTGCATTTTAGGGATTTCAACTGATTGTTTCCATATGCTTGGTTTTGCCATGGAGAGCTTGAGGTGTCATGCAAAGCAATTGACTGGCAAATTTCACAAAGCATAATGTGATTGTAGATTATAACTCTGGTTATAGTCACAGTGTGGCAGAGCTACCGCTTCCTAAATCCTGCTACTTTGCTGTGGCCAGGGCAGAAGCTGGAGCAGCAACTTTTAATGAGAAGGAATTTGGTGGTCAATGGGAGGGAATTAACTACGTCGACTCCAGAGCTAGGGTAATTCAGGGCTCGTTGGGGGGATGTGTTAGTGAAGGGGATTAGGATCCTTAGATTCCCCTGGCATACTCCAGTTTTGCTTCACACACCAAGTGGAATACTGCCAACAGGGCATCTATTCAATGTCTCCAGTTTTCTGGAGGTATATCTGGAGGCCTCTAGCAGGCTAAAGACTATTCCAACGGCCTTCCCTAGAAGAGAAGTCCTTAATGTCACTTTCAACAGCCCCTCAGGCCAGCTCTGACAGGCTTTTGGATGGCTCTCTTAGATGACTTTAAAATGTGATTAGATTGTGGAAAAACCCACCTACCAAGTTACACCATGGTGCAGAAGGTGTGTAAGTCCCACTTCTGAATTACACAAATCTGTCCTAAAGTCAGGTAGCTAATGTTGGTTTGTGTTTTAAATGGCCATTACAAACTTTCCCCTGAATGGAACACATTGTTTTAAGGGTTTGATGATTAAGTCTTCCAAGTTTGCAGAATGCTTTTCTCTTCTAGCAAGGAGATTTTAAAAAGTCGATTTAACGACAGATTGCCTTTGATTACGAAGCAGAGTGCCTCATCTCTGAAGGAGGCCAGCATTCCTCTTTAACTATTTGTTTATGTATTACAGAGTGTGGAGAAATATCCATGGAATTGCCAACAACTACCCTGCTCCCCCCCAGCCAGAACCACCTTAAAATAACCATCATAGAATGGTAGAGTAGGAAAGGACCATGAAGTCCAACCCCCTGCAATGCATCTTTTGCCTGAGAGTAAGTCTCATGTGCTACCGACTGAGCTGTCTATAGCATTTCAGTGCATTTTGCTTGTTTCTGGCACACAGATCAAGGCAGACGGGCTGCCTCGTCCGATTAGACGCCGCAGGTCGGTAAATTGTCGGATAAATGTGAATATTTTTCTTGCGTGTGGAAATGGTGAGGCAGACGCGCCGGTGGATTACTCGTCTGTCGCCCACCAATCAGATTTTGGATGGGGATATGAATGGCGGTGACTTGAGGGATGAGGAGGGGCTTGCATCACACATGCTGACACCTCCATGACAGAAAGGGGGACAAGCGGCCCGTCCGGCCAAGCCTCAGTGGCGAGACGCAGACAGATTCTGCAGTTGCCGCTTTCGGACTCTAGGGGTCACTTTGCCATTCCGAGCAGCGCCGCCTCAGCCTGACATGCCCCTGTCTGCCTTTCCCACGTGACTGTCTCTCCTGAAAGGGGGGAGGCGGGGAGGAGGAGGAGGGGAAAAGGAAGGAAGGAAGTGGGGGAAAGAACTTCACCGGAGACTACAATTCCCAGAAGCCACCGCTTCACCTTCCCTCCAGCCTCGGACACCGACCCCTCCCCGCAGCGGCCCCCACGCACGCACGCGCCGAGCCGCCAAAACGGCCGTCGCCCCCACGTGACGCCCCGCCGGCCAATCGCTTTCGAACCTGATTTGTTATCCGCCTCCCCCTTCTTACCTCTCCCCTCCCCTCCGCGCTTGTACGATCAGAGCGATCTAAGATGGCGACGGTGGAACCGGTGAGTGTCCTCGTTCCCGCTTCCTCCCTCTCCGACCCAGCGCCTTCCTTCTCGGCTTCCGGAGGGGCCGGGGAAAGGCTTGGCGGGGGCCAGAAGGCGACCGTGGCGGAGGGAGACTATCCTAGCAGAGGGGTAAAAAAAAGAGGGAAGGAAGGGAAGGGGCGGCGGCGGCGGCCTGGCAATGTGTGTGTGTCTGTGTGACGCGCGCGCGTGTACGGCGAGCCGAAGGTGCCGGCGCGTGCGATGAGGTGACTCGAGGGGAGTAGTCGAGCGGGGCCGGAGGGCGGGGGAGAGGAGAGGAGGGGCGCGTGGCGGGGGGGGGGAGTCTAGGCGGGTTCCAAGCTCGAGCCGGATTGTGCCGTCACAGCTTGGGCGGGGGCGTTGTGGGGCGGCAGGGGAGGGGTCGCGTGAGGAGGGGGAGAGAGGAGACCCGAGAGGGCCCGTGTGAGGGGAGGGAGGCGGGCGAGAGTGTGTCCTACGGGTGGGGGCGAGGACCTAACTTCTTAGTTTTTGGCGTGGCCGGGGGCGTCGAGCCGGCTCAGAGGCTCCCGCCGCTTTCTCTCTTCGGCCGCCCCGCTCAAAAACCTCCCTATTTCTCCTTCTTTCGTCAGTTCTTGCCCTGCTAGGCGCCACACGGCGCCGTGGCACCTCCCCCATCCCCACGTTTCCCTCAGCGGCCTATTCCTCTCTTAGGCTGGGGCTGAGGCCGGCTTGCCTAGTGGTCGCAGCCTTCTCTTTTCACACCCCGAGAGCGTTTCGTGTCGCCCCGGTCCTTGAGGTAGAAGACGCCACCTTTTTTCGGGGGGTCCCGGGCCTAGTATGCGCACGCCGGCCGCTCTCGCCTTCCTCCTTTCACACCAGTATTTCGCAAGGGAAACGTGGCCATGGGGCGCTCCTTAAGATCGACTAGGAAGAACCAGCTTTCGGATTCCCCGGACTTTGCCTGAAGCCCTTGGGAATCTGTTGCTTGCGAACGGAAGACTGGCCCAAAGTTGAGCTTCTTCCATACAAATCACCCCCGCACCTTGGTGTCTGCTTTCTTTTTCTTTCTTTCTCCCTACCAGACACCCTAGCTTTACACCTTTGTCGTGACCAAAAGATCGCTTAAATCGTTAATTTCAAAACAAGAAATTGCTTTGCTTGTCACTGCCACCTATCCCAATGTGGGTGGAGTGGTAACGTTCAAAAGCAGGATTTGGGGGTGGGGTGCGCTGGAGGACTATGACAGCTCATTTAGCAACATTTGTGCTGGGGGAAACTCAGGCTATGAGCCAAGTAGCCCTGTAAATTGGTTCTGACACTGTATATAGGCAGCAGCAGCAAGTTAAACTTATGTCTTAGAATAGCAACCTTTTACTGAAGGACTGAGTCTTGCCTGGCTGTAGCATGAATTCAGTATGCTCCTCTGCAGTTGCCTTTAGGAAAATGTATTCTATTGCTAACCTAATTTTCAAGAGTAGGCATAGTTTTAAAATGTATTATTTTTCTTAGTCCATACACATTAATACAAGCTGCTTCCTAAGCATCAAAGAAACAGAATAACTATGGAGTGATCCGTAATTATAATAATCTTAAGTACCCAAACACTTTTGAAAGCTCATTTTCTGATATTTCCCAGTTTTAACAAGTTCCTCATTTTTGTCACTTTCATCATCGTCCAAAGCACAACTGTATGTGGGGTATTTGAAGGGGGCGTGTTTTAAAGTACTATATTTTGCAAGGTATTCATCACCATGATTGAAAACCTTTCTGGACCATGTAGTATTGGAAGGGTAAGTATTCAGTCTTTAGTTTTGTATCTGTAATGTTTTATGCACCAGCACTAATTTTGTTACTGGTTGCCGCAGTTGGATATGAGTAACTTGGATTCCTAGCTGAAGAGATTATGACTATATGATGTGGATTATTCAAAGGCATTCTTAAGAGTGTGATGGGCAGATTAGAGCATGTAATTACAACAAAGAATGCAGGTGATAAATAAGTGTTTCATCAGTACCTGTGCTGGCAGTGTCAAATTGCTATTTTCTGTTTACTAATTTTAATTGACATAGTTTTGAAGACCATTGTTAGTCAGCAGACAGATACTTGGATTATCTGGCAATGCAGCATTATTTGACACAAATAATTTTAAATTTTTATTGTCATAATTGGCTTTATTTTTTAAACCATCTTCAGTTTCTAGAAGTAGCTTCCTTTCAGGTTCAGAATCTTGATTTGTTGAGGAGTGGTAACTAGTAGTAAGACCACATTTCTTGGGACTGCCCAGAGTTCTTGACTCACTGGACTGAATTCTTACTTAAGATAGGCTGAAGTCAATGGGGCCTAAATTATTTATGAGGAAGTTTGCACATTGATTTCAGTGGGAACAAAGATCAAATAACCTAATATTGATCCAGTCCATTGTGTCTCCTGTTTCTGTGTGGTTTCAAATTTACTAAGGTCCGAACTTGTAGCTGTGTATAGTCTTAAGTTTAGTAAACAGCTTTCAGCATCATATTATCAAGTCTTGCAAATTAGGATAGAAAATGGCATAACAGAACCCAATAATTACTTAATCCTGCCATATTTTCATATGCTGGGGCAGTTTAGTGGTTAAGAGAGCCAGTGTGATATGTTGGACTAGGATCTTGGAGACCAGAGTTTGAATCTGTACTCAGTCATGAATCTCACAGGGTGACCTTGGGCCAGTCACATTCTCTCAACTTAAGATACATCATTGGGTTCTTGGGAGGATAAAATGAGGAGGTGGAGAACTCTGTACTCCATCTTGAGCTGCTTGGAAGAAAGGTGGGATATAAAAAGAATAAATAAAAACAAAGAAATAAATGTTACAAAGCTTTTAAAAATCTAGCAGAGCAGCAGTGGCACCACTGAAATTGCGAATTTAATTTACAATTGACTCTCAACTTAGGCATGTTCACCTTATGCAATTACAACTTTACATGGTTGATGGCTGTCTAGTTGAAATCGCACAAATTAAACAATAAAAGGCAGAGTTTAAAAGCTCTTTTGTGCAGGGTTTTCCTAACGTGGAAAGAGGTTTTATGCTCTACTCCTTGCTTACTGGACCCTGGGAGGGTCTTGCAACATCTTGCCAAAGTTTGTGAGAGAGCCTCCTAGAGCCCAGTAACCAAGGCGGAAAATGGGGGGGGGAGGGTAGGGTGTAAGACCTGTTAGGCGCCAACTCTGGAATGTAAGACTGCTTGCACAGGGGCAGTTTCAGGGGGGTGTTTCGACTAAACAATTTTTGTGTGTATATGTGCCATCTGTGGAATGTAGCCCCCTGTACAATATACAAATGGAGTATGTACTACATTATGACCAGATAGGGCTATCTGTTATTGAAGAGGTACACTGGTATCAGTGTTTAGGATCTTGTCGCCCTTTGGATCTAGACTAATTCCTTGAGAGTTAGGATGAAGCCTAATTGCAATGGAACCGACTATGTGATGTTCACTGAGAAATATTAATTATAGTTTGCTTTTAAAAAACACACAAATGTAATTTTTTTTTTACAATTTTAATGTTTTATTTTTTATAAACCACTTGGGGGTTCTATTATAATTGGTTGGTGTATAGATTTTGTTAAGTAAAGTAAATTGATGTTGCATTGTGGAGTGACATTTCCACACATTTAGAAATCCATAGAGATCCTGAGCCAAGTGGTAGTTTTGATCAGGGCCAACCCACCCATGGGGCAAGGTAACCTGCCTCAGCTGGCAGGATCCACAGGGGCAGCAAATCTCTATGTAGATCTTCACTCATTCTTCCTTCTCTGGCATGGAGGGGGCCCCCATTTTGTGGTTCTCAGGTTCAAAATTTCTTGGGCTGGTCCTGATTTTGATAATCTGCTTTTATGTACCTACAATGTGTGAGAAGAATACCCTTGTTCTCCACATGAAGAAGCTATTCTAACTCTAATGGTACAGTGTCCACATTTGCAAAATCATGGTCAAATTCATTATTATTAGGAGTTGGAAGTATATTTGGATGTGCTTATCCTGCGAAAAGGAAAACCTATGCAACATAGTATTATCAGAATAGTAAACATGCAACAAGTCAACTTTGTACTTTGTTTATATAGGAAACCACTTCTAACCCTCAGACTTCAGAAGAAGAGAAAACCGAGACACCAGCAAGTCAGGAGGTAGTCAGTCCTGAACCATACGTTAAGCATCCATTACAAAACAGGTGAGACATGTTTCCTCTGAACAATATAATAGAATATTATAACTTACAGATATGAATTACATTTTAAACATTGTTTGCAAATTCCTGTGAAAATTTGTTTTACTGCAATTTTTGACTAAAGGATGAAAATAAAAATCTAACCTTAATGAGGGACTAAACGAGTATAAAGTGGATGTATTTCAAGAAATTGTAAAAGGGGAGCTGGGATCTGGCTTGTAGTGCACACAATGGACCTAACCTCAGCAGCATGGCTTGAATTTGGTGATAATTTGTGTGCTGAATGCAAAGGAATAATCAGGAGCATGGCTTACATTTGGTGCAGTTGGGAGTCGACTGACTGCTGACCTACAATAACACTCCTGATTGCCCCTTGGAAGATGCAACATCACCTGTACCACACATGATGTCATATGGTGTACGGTGAGCATGGCTGGGGAAGAATGGCCCTGTGGTTCAAATTAGGAGTTCTGTGGGCAGGAGGTTCCAGACCCCTGGTGTAGAGCTTTGAACAGCAGTATTGCTGCATGATAAATAGCTCTTGTTGCAAACAGGACGGAAGAGGGGCAGCCCTGGAGAGGACACTTCAGTACTGTTAAAGCAGCAAAAAGAACACTGGAAAACCAGTTACGAGTTTCTAGTCTATGCAGCCACAGCAGGTGCTGTGATTTTCCAGGGGTTTGACTTCACCCCAGAAGCACATTCCATTGTCTCTTAAGACAGATGGATGCCCACAACATTTCATAAAATCCTAGAATTGTAGAGTTGGAAGGGACCTCAAGAGTCATCTAGTCCAACCTCCTGTGATGCAGGAATCTCAAGTAAAGCATCCATGACTGGTGGCCATCGAGCTTAAGAACCTCCATGTAAGGAGAGTCCCAAGGGAGTCTGTTCCACTGTCAAACAGCTGTTACAGTCAGAAAATTATTCCTGATATTTAGTCGGAATCTCCTTTCTCATAACTTTAATTGCAATACCTCAGCATTGCAGGTAACACTTCTACCTTCCTAGAAAGCTTTCAAAGGTTCTAGGCTGCTCTCACACATGTCTCATTTGAACCAAGTTAGAATCTGCTTTGACCTTTTCTGAAGTAATCTTTTCAACTTTTAAAATATGGGCTGCATTCTGAGGACTGCCTTTGTTTTGTTTAAGAAGACTTTTATACTGCTTATAGACCAGCTAAGTTTGTTCTGGTATAAGCTTTCGCATGCATGCACAAACTTAATTGGTCTATAAGGTACTACTGGATAATTTATTATTTTTATTTCGACTGCGTCAGACCAACACTGCTACCTACCTGAATCTTTAATGCTGCTTAACCATCATAAACAAAATATTTATTAATAATACTGATAATAAAACTTTTGAAAGTTATGTTTTACTTCATTTAACTGTGAATGATTAAGGAAATAGTCTTTTAATTATTGATGTCCATTTGACCTACTCAGTGCCTTAGGTGAGAACGCAGTTTTCATAAGAGCCTGGCTGGATCAGATCAAGAGTTGGTTGCCAGCAGGGCGAGTCAGATACTTCTGGGAAGTCCAGATACATAGCATATAGACCACAATCCGATTCCATTGTTTACCCCTTAGCAAATACTATATTGTCTCTTAAGTATTACAATATGTGGGTTTACAACTAATCATATAATGTGGCACTGAGAGGGTTGTAACATAGATATCAGAATATGATGTGTTCATAGCTTAAAACACATACGAATGTGTAATGAAATCTGTGCTTTTAGAATTTTAGTGGCTTCAGTTTACAGATTTTCTTGTTTCAGGAGATAAACTGGTAGGAGCAAGAGACTCTGTACCTTTATTTTAGTCCTTTGTTGATCCTGCTTTACGATTTTCCCCTTCCTCTTGCTGAAAGACCTGCATTGCTGCAATTTCCTGACACTTTTAAGATGAGTTACAGCTGGTAAAAGATATGATGGTGCTGGTGTAGTGTTAGGTTCTCATTACCAAAATAGGTTGCTTCCCCCAAATTTCTCTAATCAAATCTCCTTGTCCCAGGTCAATGTGACCCTGTAAAAACATTGTTCCTGGTTATTCTAATTTGAATAGCTCAGATATTTCTGAATGTATTGAAGCTCTGTTGCATTTTCAAGAGTACTTTAAAATAGCACACCCCAAATAGCTCTAGTGAAATAAGAATATTGATATTGCAGTCCTTGAGTGGTTGACTGAGTAGAATGTATAACTTCACAGAACAATACTCGGCAATTCTTCAAGTCTGTTGATTCTATGTGCTTTCTGAAGTTTTGCCTAGAGCAGTATCCCCATCCAAAGAAGTACATATATAGCAGCTGCACTGTGCACAAAGCACTTCTTTTTAAAGCTAAAGTGGTATTGATCAGTCAGTTAGTGAGAAGCAGCAGCAATGGTGGACTGAATCCAGTCTTGATGCACCTGATCACCAGGAGTTTACATTTTTAGATACTATACATGCAGCCCTGACTTTTGGATCAGAGAGGGTAACTTGCACAAGGTAAAGGTAAAGGGACCCCTGACCATTAGGTCCAGTCGTGTCCGACTTTGGGGTTGCGGCGCTCATCTCGCTTTATTGGCCGAGGGAGCCGGCGTTTGTCCGCAGACAGCTTCTGGGTCATGTGGCCAGCATGACTAAACTGATTCTGGCGAACCAGAGCAGCGCATGGAAACGCCGTTTACCTTCCCACCGGAGAGGTACCTATTTATCTACTTGCACTTTGACATGCTTTCGAACTGCTAGGTTGGCAGGAACTTGCACAAGCAACCTCTAGTTGTACAGATACAGAAGCTTACTGCTCCCCATGGAATGCCACTAACTAGGTTGAGGTAGAGAAATTGTTCAGAAAGCATGCTTCAGATTATATGCTTTACTCCAGAATCTGTTTTCAGAAGGAGATTGAATTTTGGAAATAACAGTATTTATAATCTTTTTCCCCCCTTTCTTTCTTAGGTAAGCATTCATTATATCTAAATATAAATATTGGCCTTCCATCAAATTCTTTCTCTGTCAGCTTTGCGATCTAGAGCCTCAGTACCTTGCCCAGTTCAGTGGGATCTGAAAATTAAACCTGTGGGCATTCTTGCTATCTATAATTTTCTTTCCTAAATTTCTTCTATGCTGTATGATTTTTAAGTCCTTACTATTCTTAGTCGTAATAGGACACTGGGTAATAAAACATAGTAGCCTAACAAGAAATCAATATTTTTTCAGGTGGGCGCTCTGGTTCTTTAAAAATGACAAAAGTAAAACCTGGCAAGCAAATCTTCGTCTGATCTCAAAGTTTGATACTGTTGAAGATTTTTGGGCGTAAGTGAAGCTTCTTAGATGCCGGTCTCATTCATTCTTGAAGTATTTCTTTATAGTATACTAATGTGTAGCTTTTTAAATCAGCCTGTACACTAGCTCAGAGCCTCTGTGGGAAGGTTTATACTGCATTTTTCAAAACTCAATTAAACATGAAATTTGAATTTTCCCCTTTCTGTTCGTTATGCAGGATGACATAAGGAAAAAGAGGGAACCTAGTAAGTTGAATGAAAGGGATCTGGCAAATACCTTGATTTATTAAAATTGACAGATGAAGCACAATTCAGGAAAATCTCTGCAGGCACAGACTAAAAATCCTTCAGAGTTTTTTAGTAGAAAAAGTAGCTGGTTATGAAACTAATTAACACCAACGTAGGAGAACTTTAAACAGTCAGCTTCAGTACCTATCAAGTATTGGGGACTCCTATGAGCTATGCTTATTAAGTCAGGATGACTAACATGTGACACACCAGATGTTGCTGGACTACAACTCCTTTCATCCCTGACAATTGACCATGGGACTGATAGGAGTTGAGTCCAATGGGAACCACAGGTTAACAACCCTTGTCTAAACATTTCAGGTAATAAAAATGTAGAAGCAATTGTCTTACATTGTCAGCGTTCCTTATACACATGTGACTGGATTTAATTTTTAATTATTCCCCCCCATGCCGTGAAATTAATTGTTGAGAATAAGTTTATATTCCTAATTAAAGCACCTTAAAATTTAAGATGCTAGCCTGATTTATCGTGGTGAAATCTGCACTGCTTGTGATAGTTCACTTTCTTAATGGTGTTTTGTTTTTCCCAAATAGGTTATATAACCATATCCAGCTCTCTAGTAACTTAATGCCCGGTTGTGACTACTCACTGTTTAAGGTATGCAGAGTAAACTTAAGTATTAGCTTGTTAATTATTATGAATAATGTTACTAGTTTTGGGTCCCCTGTCTTAAAATGTCTTAAGATTGTATGTAAACCACACTACTCCACCTCCACAGAGTCTAGTATTTCCTTGTTGCACATTCATAGCTTGACACTTGATTTCTATAATGTGTTCAGGCACACACTAGTGAACTTTGCTGTTTGAGTGAGGTGTGAATTGCTAGTCTTAAATGTCTCTGGGCTGCCTTGCCACACACTGCCTCTTTCCATGCTACTGTCTATAAATGAAATCCTTTTTCTAGTTAGTCCTGAAACTTCTCTGGCAGTAGGAAAGTCTTTCTGTACATTGGTTGTATCCAACAAAGTCTTTCCACTAGCGCAAAAGCAAGAGGCCTTTCTCTCCCCACCCCAGTCTACTGCAGTTAATTGGGGAAAGCCTCAGAACAGAGGGGTACTGTTAGGTAGTTGGAATTTCTTGCACCAACAGGATAACTTAGTTGGGTACAACCCATTGCATTGCAGGTGGTATTAAGACAAATGAGTTAAAATCCTAATGCCATGAGAATAGCTGGGCTCAAATGCTGCATTAAAATGGAGTGATATTGCGTTGTGCATCATATAGATTTATTGTTTTCTGCTCAAATTGCACTTTTTAGGATGGTATTGAGCCCATGTGGGAAGATGAGAAGAATAAACGAGGAGGACGGTGGCTAATTACACTCAACAAACAGCAGCGACGAAGTGACCTTGATCGCTTCTGGCTAGAGACAGTAAGTTTTTTGTGCTATTTTGTCCTGCTTAAATTTGAGAGATGAACTGTTCCAAAATTCCTGAAGGGAAGAGGCATGTTGAAGAACCCATCATTTGCCACTTCTATGTACCTGTGAGTGGTGGTGTAACAACTTGTGCAGTCACTGTGTCTGTCATAGTTAAACCATTAGCTGCTCAAGGTGTAATGGGTTCCCTAGGCATTGAATCCAGGCTCATTAACATGGTCCACCCCAAGTATTTGTAAAGCTTATGGGATCCCTGGGAGGCGGGGAGTTGTGGGGAGGTGGTAGTGCCAATTCTGATTTGATGAAGGGGAATAGATAGGATTTCCCCCTTGCAATCATAAACAAACGCCCCAAAATGGCACTGAAAACTATGCAACAGGTAGAATAACTGTAGGACAAATGGGACAACACATGCTGAATTCTACTGAGTATGTTATAGTACAGTGGTACCTCTGGATGCGAATGGGATCCGTTCCAGAGCCCCGTTCGCATCCTGAAGCGAACGCAACCTGTGTCTGCGCAGGTCACGATTTGCCGCTTCCGCGCGTGCGCGTGACGTCATTTTGAGTGTCTGTGTGAGTGGCAAAACCCGAAAGTAACGTATTCCGTTACTTCTGGGTCGCCGTGGAGCGCAACCCGAAAACACTCAACCCGAAGCTACTTCAACCCGAGGTATGACTGTACCTATTTGTAGACCTTTTAGACAACAAAGGAAGTTGTTCATCATCTGAGTAAAATTGTATCCTGTAGGGATGCTTTTGTTTTTAGAGGATTTGTGTTGTCACATGAGGGCGTAACAAAGTGGAAGGAATTTGCAGTTTACTGTAGACTTACTCTTGCATTTATGTATGTGGATCCCAGCCCTAAATTTGCATTCCATGGCTCCTTGTATCTGAGAAGGAGCCGCTCAGCATGAGTGGCTGCTTGCATGTAGCACAGGACTCCTTTTCAGAGGTTGCTAGCCATGGGACACAAAATCAATGGTGGGGCCAACATGCCGCCTCCTTCAACATGTGCATTCCTTACGTATGAGTAATCTGTAAATAGGACTTGACACAAATTTGTTTGGTAGTTTTCTGATAAATCACTCAGGTCTCTGACTTGCTTGTGACAGAGTTCTGGCCCGGGGTGTCAGAAGGTGCCTCTTGTTGCAGTTACATAGATAATTTCGGCCTCATTTGCCTTGGGCAAATTAACATTGTGTTCAGGGTTTTGAAGAATGCCACATCTTTAGCTCCATGCCCATTTACATTTCGACTTCTTGGTATTTTTGATGCAGTGGACCAGTTTATATGGCTAGTAGGGATATTTGGTCTGGCTCCTGAGTAATTTGATTTCTTTCTCTATCCAAGGGTCCTTAATTGTAGCTCTGCCCTTTCAGGTTGACAAGGTGGTATTTTGTGAAGCTCACTTTATTGCTAGTGGTTTTTAACATATAACTGAAGATGCTGAAAGTTTGGAACTGAATGCCATCAATACCCTAATACCACCCAGCTCTTAACTGAACAACTACAAAGAGCTATCTCAATTCTAAATCTACAGTAGATGAAACAGACTGAACTTGCACCTGGGCAAGAAAGAGTATAGTGGGCCCACCCCTTATGCAAGGGTTCAGTTCTTGGGGTCCGTGCCCAAAGGCAAAATTGTACAAAGTTGGGAACCATTGGAACTGCTCACCCTCTGCCCCCCACAAGGCGAAGGGTTGCTTATTGGGCCCTGGGAAAGTTGCAGGAGGGCCCTAGAATGCACCCATGACCTGCCCAGTATGGGAAATAAATTAAGAGAACGAACAACAAGTTTTTTCCCAGTCTCCATATATTTATTTACTTTCCCTCGTCTGTGTACAGTTGTGATAAGTAAATTGTGTATAAGTAAATTAGGTGTAAGTTGCGGCCCCCTGTATTACAAACACTTGGCAACAGGTTGATCCTAGTGGTAGATGCAGTGGTAATCTCATCAGGTAAGAGCCTGTGGATGCACAAATCAGGGATTGCCCGCATTGTTCTTCAGAAAGCCGATGTGTGGTGTTCTCTGGTTTCCTGTCAAAGACAGTTGAAAATGCTTTCATATTATTGGTTATCTTGGGAGTGTTGAACAGTTTCTTGTCTTATGTAGTGTTCATTTTCTTCCATTCATTTGGTTGTCTTTTTCTATTTAGATTGTTTAATGGTCTATTACTCTTTTATAGCTGTTGTGCCTTATTGGAGAGTCCTTTGATGACTACAGCGATGATGTATGTGGAGCAGTTGTTAATGTTAGAGCCAAGGGTGATAAAATAGCAATATGGACTACTGAATGTGAAAACAGGGACGCTGTTACACATATAGGGTAAGTTATGCTGAATAAACTGCAGTATACTGTCTTCCTAAGAATACCCTACATGTGGAGCTGGTTCAGACATCGCTATAAACCAGGCAGAAGGAATTACTGATCTGTGGGTCAAATTAGGAGCCTTACAAGTCCAGCCATGCCGACCCATTGATCACCTGACACCCTATGACAAAGGTGTGGGATTGGTAAAGCTATGGTGACAAAGGAACAATCAAGAGACTTTGAGTATAGTCCCAATTGTTCCTTTGCAGCAGGGCTTCAGCACTGAATACAAGTCCTGCTGATGGCTGGCAGACTCAGGTCCTCTTGACACCATGACAACAGGTTATTTACAAGTGGGTGGATTTGCCTGACAGTCAAAAACGGCCCACAGAGGGGTGGCCACTTCTTGACCCACCCAGTGGACAAAAGTGTTTTCCCACCTCTGCTATAAACCATGGCTTATTGTGATAGGAACAATATGTTGCAAGGCTTGAGCACAGACACTTTCCAATTCCTCCAGCATTACTCCAAGGAGAAGAGCAAAAGCTTTTACTTCAGGGTTTTATTGTTTTTTTTTAAAGAAAGGTAGCTTGTTTTGTCCAAATCCAACTAACTGGCTTATATTGACGATGGTTTGCAAATTTCAAAGCATGTAATATGAAGTTTGTTTGTTTCCAAAAAAACCATAATTAACCACTGTTAAGAGTATGGATGTAATGCTAAACTGCAGTTAATTGCAAATGGAAGCAAGAGCATCCCATCTCCTCCATGGCCACACTGGAGAAGGAATGGAAATGTATAAACCCCAAACTTATTGCAGCTCATTCCCATCACTGTAAACCATGGCTAATCATGATGCCTACACTGTTCCACTATGTGCAGCCTAATCTTATACATTCTCATAATCTTTACTCAGAAATCTTACTCTGTTCAGTGGAAGTTAGTCTCAGGTAAAAATGTGCATAGATCTGCAGCCTGTTTCCATTGATGCCAAGGATAATGAAGGAAATTGAAACAACTCCATCCTCTTGGGAATGTTCAGCTGAAACTGTTACTCTTTCACAAGTATGATGTAATGGTTTGTTTCTGGACAGTTTCACAGTGGGTACTAATTTCAGTTGCAAAAGATTGGAGATTATAGTGTTGCTTAAGCATGAAATATACCCTATGACTTTATATTCTACATATTACAGAATGAGGAGGTTTAATTCAGAGTATATTTAAATTCTATGAAAGTATATTAAATCCATTGAAGCCACATGAACATGGATTTGGAAATACATAGACTTTGGAATGAGTATTTATTGAAAGGAAAACTGTGATTGCAAGCATCTGCATTTATCGTGCATACAGCATATTGTCCACTATTGGACATACACTTAGGTACTTGTAATTGCTGTCATTGAATGGGTTGAATAAATCAAAGGTGTTCTGTAAAGACTGGCCACGTTTCTCTGGAAATAGAAGTTTTGTGTCAGAGCCAATAAAACTTGGTGCAAGTGTTATGAGATAGCTGTGGTCATGTCAGGAATCAAACATTATTTTGGCTGCAAACCTAAGCACCCTTACATGGTACAAAGGGACCTCTGAGTAGGCTTGTGAAGCATTGCAATTAGTATTGGAATAGGATTCTATTTTGAGAATGCACTACAATATGCCTGACTTACAGCTGTGCATGTGCTAGTGAATGAATTAACTTTATCTAAGCCAGCTGGAGGGTCTGGACCCCCTAGGTTACGGGCCTCATTCAAGGTGGGTTGCAGCAGTAGCACAGTCACCATGCAAATATGGTAAAAGGTTAAATAATGGGTCCCCGAATGCTTGTTTGGGTTAAAACTGAGTCCTGGGTCTGAAAAGGTTGAAGATCCCTGATCTCAACAGCGATCTCAGTCCAAGCCTCCAGCCTACAAAATGAGACCAGCTTCCCATTATTCAAAGGATGTAATCAGGGCTTTCTCACCTGTAATTGTTGTGCAGAAGATGAAATTTGGCAGGTGTGCACTTTCGCCTTTGAGTGATAAGCTGTACTTGCCAAACTTCCTTCCTTAATGTAGCTGTTAGTGGCGAAAGAGTTTTCTGCCCCCTTGGATCTATTTCTGCCTTTTTCCTTAAATAGCCTAAATGAGATAAATAAAATGATGCTGAAGTCACAGCTGCTACCAACCTTAAGGGGGGTGGGCTGTGAGCTGCCAGTGGGAGACAGATGGTTTTAAGGGACATTCAGCCTGTAATAGTCTTTCTTTGAAAGTAGAGATAGGTCAGAGCTTACTAAAAAAGTTACAAGATAGTGAGTCCTGGTGATTCATTATGGATATAATGAAGAGCAGTTAGATTTGTCAGATGATAGCATCAGTTATTGGGCAGATAAAGTTGAAATGGAGAATATGTGAAAACAGTATGAATTGACTGCTGAGATGTTTGAGATTTTTATAACAGCCAATTTAGTATTTAAAAGAATATAAAGCTCTGAAATTGTTTGGATTAAGAGCTTTCATATGTGAAATTAGCATCTTGTTTTCTTCAGCTGAATACAATTTAAACAGATATTTTATGTTTTTATTTCTCAGGAGAGTGTACAAAGAAAGGTTAGGACTTCCTCCAAAGATAGTGATTGGTTATCAGTCCCATGCTGACACAGCTACTAAGAGCGGCTCCACCACTAAAAATAGGTTTGTTGTTTAAGAAGACACCTTCAGAGTATTTCATAGGAGACTGCGTCAAGCAATCGAGATTTGGGAGCTGAACCAAAGCCTCTATATAAAAGCAGAGTGGACTGCATTTAAATCTGATTTCCATCTAAATGTTGCTAAATTTGTGAAAGTCTCATTTGCTTTTGTCTTGTACTTCTGTGTTTGTTTTTCTCCCCCATTTTTGGCTGAAGTAACCTTTATCCAATCAAAGAATTTCAGTACATTTGCCCACTGAAACCATAAAGGTCTCCCTAGCCCACTCTGTGATGCTTCTTAGGAAAGTAAATATTATATTAAATATATCCCAAAAACAGTGCCATTTCTACAGGGGAAGAAACTACTACTTTTTCACCTTTGCATTGTATGCAACATGTTTTGCTGGTTTGAAAGAATAGTATGATGCATACATTTTTCTAGCAAATATTTCTTTATACAGCATTGTCTTTGCTGTAATGAATGCTGATGGCTGCTAGATTTAATTTATTGTTTCCCTCTCTGATAACATTAGTGATATTCTAATTTCAGTTCTTGCTCATGTAACATTGGTGAAGGATCTATCTGGGAATATGACAAAAGGTTTAATAAACATTAATTTTGTGCATTCTTTGGTAATTATTTTGTAACATCAAAGCTTTGCTACGAGTTTCATGCATTTCAAGTCAAATCAGTGATATGTTTGTGTGATTTCCTGAACATAATTGTGGATTTTTAAAAATGTAACACCATAATTACATTCCTTACTAGAAATAGTATTCCTGTTTTTTGTATCTTATGCTGTATTTTAACACTTTGTATTCCTTAGGTTATATTTTGCTTTGGTTTAAGAACAGCTCGAATAGAAACGCAGTCCCATTCATATTAAGACAGTGTACAAAACTGTAAATAAAATGTGTACAGTGAATTGTCTTTTAGACAAGTAGATTCGTCCTTTTATTTCATTATAT
Organism: Podarcis bocagei; assembly: GCF_964188305.1. NCBI lineage: Eukaryota > Metazoa > Chordata > Lepidosauria > Squamata > Lacertidae > Podarcis > Podarcis bocagei. The sequence goes on from NC_138134.1 coordinate 59,665,498, forward strand.
TGACTTGTTTTGTACTACTACTGATAAGGCGGTCTCTATTGCGGCCTCTGTAGTAGGCGAGGTTGAGCCTTAAGGTAGCATTTAATTTGAGTTGTGCTAGATTTTCATAAGGACGCGGGTGGCGCTGTGGGTAAAAGCCTCAGCGCCTAGGGCTTGCCGATCAAAAGGTCAGCGGTTCGAATCCCCGCGGCGGGGTGCGCTCCCGCTGCTCGGTCCCAGCGCCTGCCAACCTAGCAGTTCGAAAGCACCCCCGGGTGCAAGTAGATAAATAGGTACCGCTTACCAGCGGGAAGGTAAACGGCGTTCCGTGTGCTGCGCTGGCTCGCCAGATGCAGCTTTGTCACGCTGGCCACGTGACCCGGAAGTGTCTCCGGACAGCGCTGGCCCCCGGCCAATAGATGTGAGATGGGCGCACAAACCCCAGAGTCTGTCAAGACTGGCCCGTTCGGGCAGGGGTACCTTTACCTTTACCTTAGATTTTCATAGATAGTGTTATCTTCAGACAGAACTGCATTGCGGTGACTATATCTTAAATGGATATGTTTGTTTAACTGTTCAGTGAATTACATTGCTGTTTGGGCAGCATGCTCAGAAATGGAATAATCCAATGGAACATTATAGCTGAAAGCTGGCCTGCCACTGCAACAACAGGAAACAGAAAATCTGGAACTAATAAAATGGGTGTCAGAAAATGAGCAAACTGTATTTACTCTGCAGAACTATAACAAAATTGCTTTCTGGCTCTGGAAGTGGTGGCTTAGAGAGTAGAAGTTTGGTACCAGTTACCACACTAAGTTATGTTAACTTTCTCAGTACTGTACCAAAATACAGGCCATGGTAACTAGATGGTACAGCCATTATTGCACCAAGTAGGAGTTCTGAGGAATCCTGGGAGTGTGTTTAGCTGACAAAAATCTGAACATTTTGATATGAAAACTGTCTCTAAAACTGTTCTTCTGTTATGTAGAACTTCAGTTATACTAAGGTTGACATTTGCCGCGCTTACGGTAAATGTCATGGTGGGAGACCTTTCCCCAGGTGTGCTGGTTTTGCCTTTTGGTTCTTGCAGGCTATCCAGCATGAACCCAAGTAGCCTTTTGTATAAAAACTGATACTGTATTATTGCAGTTAATACTACCCCCTCCCCTGTAATAAATGGAATCACTCTTGTATTAAAGCATATGTGGTGTGTAATAATGTCTAATGCTATGTGACACAATGAAATGACAGAGTTCCTGGCCAAAGTTTTACTGTTGCCAACTAGAGTGATTGGTCTGTAGGTCTGTAAGGTTTTGTAAAAGTCATGCTTGTCAACAATCATAGGACTGGATCTAACAAGCTTTGGATTTGACTGCAAATTGAAACCATGCTTAAAGCGGGTAGCCCCCCTCTGCGAGTACAATTAATTACGATGCAGGAAATAAGTAGCTAGGATCAGTGATACTTTAAAATAATCAATAATAAAAAGTCAACTTATGGAGAGGGGGATTAATTGGATTGAGAAGGTGGTGCAGAGAAGGGGTTAAACTCTCTCCCCCCCACCCTTTGCATGATGCTGTTCTAATTGAAATTGCCCTCCTGAACCTGCTATTTGCCAGGCAGGGGAGTGAGTGACCTTGCAGATACCATACTAACATGCTTTCCCTTGCAGGACAGAAAACCTGTTTTGAGGGAAGTTAGTTAACAAAATGTCATGGGGAGACAGTTTAAAAAACCAACAGCCCTCAAGGCGCCATGGTTCAAATTTGCCTTTCCCCCCAGCAAGGGTTGTTAAAATAATAAGAAAAGCTATGCCATGTCTAGTTTTGTTCTGAGTTGGTTGCTGGTCTCATAAGTGATAGAATCCTAATTTACAGGTTTCCCAAATTTGAGTGTAGCTGATTCTTGCAATCTAACATGAGTCAGAGAAGGGCAAGAACAGCTGTCCAATGAAACTGCACTTGAGCACTTGAGACAGCTGGACCGAGGCGGGTCGGGGCTGCTGATTCTTCTAGATCTGTCAGCAGCTTTCGACATGGTCGATCACGAACTTCTGGACCACCGCCTCGCCGACGTGGGGATCCAGGGCGCAGTCCTTCAATGGCTGCGCTCGTTTCTCTCTGGTCGGGGACAGAGGGTGGCGCTTGGGGGGGAACTGTCATCCCGCCACTCCTTGGTGTGTGGAGTGCCTCAGGGTGCGATTCTCTCCCCGATGCTTTTTAACATCTTTATGCGCCCCCTCGCCCAGCTTGTCCGGAGTTTTGGGCTGGGCTGCCATCAGTATGCTGATGACACCCAACTCTATCTGTTGATGGATGGCCATCCTGACTCGGCCCCAGACACACTGATCAGATGCTTGGAAGCTGTGGCTGGATGGTTACGTGGGAGCCGGTTGAAGTTAAATCCTTCGAAGACAGAGGTCCTCTGGCTGGGACGGGACGATATGGGATTGAGGGGGCAACTCCCATCTCTTGCGGGGGTGCAATTAGTGCCAGCACCGTCCGTTAAGAGTTTGGGTGTAATCTTCGATACCTCCCTCTCCATGGAGGCGCAGATTGCAGCTATAACAAAGGCGGCATTTTTTCATCTCCGCCAAGCTAAGCAGTTGGCTCCTTACCTCTCTCGCCCTGACCTAGCCACTGTGATCCATGCGACGGTCACCTCCAGACTGGATTATTGTAACTCGCTCTACGTGGGGCTGCCCTTGAGACTGACCCAGAAACTCCAGCGGGTGCAGAATGCCGCAGCGAGACTCCTTACGGGGTCTTCGCTGCGGGATCACATTCATCCGGTGCTATACCAGCTGCACTGGCTCCCGGTGGAGTACAGGATCAGGTTCAAGGTGCTGGTTTTAACCTTTAAAGCCCTATACGGCCTAGGACCCTCGTACCTACGGGACCGCCTCTCCTGGTATGCCCCACAGAGGAACTTACGGTCCTCAAATAAAAACATCTTGAAGGTCCCAGGCCTCAGAGAGGTTAGGCTGGCCTCAACTAGAGCCAGGGCTTTTTCGGCTGCGGCTCCAACCTGGTGGAACGCTCTGTCCCAAGAGACCAGGGCCCTGCAGGACTTGACATCTTTCCGCAGGGCCTGCAAGACAGAGCTGTTCCACCAGGCCTTTGGCCAGGGCACAGCCTGACTCCCTCCTTTGGCAATCTTTACAATACTTTAGTTTATGGTTGCCATCAATTTTGATTTTAATTAATTCTTATGATGTTTTTATAATGTGGCACTATTTTAGTGTTGTTAGCCGCCCTGAGCCCGGCTTCGGCTGGGGAGGGCGGGATATAAATAAAATTTATTATTATTATTATTATTATTGAAAGGAGAGTGGGAGATACGCAAACAAGATTTTTCAGATGTCTCTGTGTGGGTTGCACAGAAGTACAGCAAGTGGTCTTGTCATACTGGCACTTGGGATATAAAATACCAGATTTTCATCTGGTTTCAATAAGTTTCGGTAATCAGTACAGTAGTGGCAAGTCCAGATGCTGGTGCTGGTCAGCTTGTGGAGAATGGGTGTGTTGAAAAAAGTTCCTAACCGCCATCGTATTTCTCCTCTTAATTCTACAACATCCTGTAGAGGGCTGGGCAGCCAAAAGGAGCACTGGCCCTTGCGGCTGGAGACCTGTGTCTACATATCTCATTTCTCCAAACCCTCTGATTTCTGCCACGTTCATCCAATATCTCCTTTCCCAGCCCCTCTTGTAAAAATATTCTGCATTCAAAATCTAGGAATAAAAGCAACATAAAATGCGAAGTAGTTTACTGAGCACATCCCAGATTCTGCTGAATTACAAAATATATGTCTTGTGATCTATCAATGCTTTATGCTGTCATCTAAGTAATCTGGTTAGCTGTCTTTATTATTGGGGTGTGGGGTGTGAGAGATGTACAAAATTAAAAGACCAGTCCTAGTATAGACAAAGATGAAGGCAAAATTTCTTAGTGGTTCAGTAGGTGTGAATTTGCACGTTTTTACATCTGCAGCAACTGGTGTATTCTTTCGTACTCCTGTTACCTGAACAGAATATTTGAGATGTTAAGTAATTAATAGTGATTTTAATTTAATTTAATTTTTTAAAAAGTACTCTACCAATTATCTAGCTGCTGTGATTCCAAGTAAAATTGTTACAATGAACCAAATCACTTCCCACACGTTTTGAAGCAAGGTGGTCCATAAACATCAGTAGGAGCTGTGGGGCAAGCAAGACATCTTCCTAGTCTCCTAAAGGGAGAGAGGGCATGTAGATTTGAGTTCACCAGTGGTGATACAGCATGATTATTTTGGATTGACATACGCATGTCAAAACCTCACTGTTTTGCCTGGAGAGAATGCAACCTACTGTACAAAGAGAAGTATATATTCCATCTATTGCTCCAACCACTTTTGCCTCTGCCCCTCACCTGTGACTGAAAAAGCTTTCCCAACCCTATTGCATGCTTCCTCGTAACAAAGATATTGCCTGGTGCTTCTCCTTGATCTGCCAGCACTATAGCAAAGCCTAATCCCTGCTCAATTTCGTAGGAAGAAGGGAATACCCAGCATAGTCTTGGCAGAATATCTAGGGCGATAACCTTCTAGAACAGGCCATCCCTGAGGAGCTCAGGACTGCAGCCATTTAGAGAATTCTCAGACAGGTGTCTGAAGTATTAGGAAATAATGAGAAAGCAAATAACTGCTGTTTGTTCCTAGCAGTATCTTGGGAGAGATGCCATAGCTAAGGTAGAGAGAGGCCAGTAAACATCTAATAAAACAAGATGGCAATTAAGAAAAACGCTGGCTCCACACCATTGTACTGGTGCTTTTATTACTGGTGCTAAAACAAAAGCTCTGTAATTTGCAGCTGCATTTCAGTCACTACAATAAGTGTAATATTTGGCTTAGGAAGCTGCAAGAAGGTATGAAATGTTTTAGAACGTCCTGAACCTTCAATACATAAAAATATTTCTTTAAATGGTGCTTCTTTTAAGGGGGGCTTAGAATCCTAACAAATGGTGGGCTTGCATATAATCCATCAGCTGTGTTAAATGTTAGGCTAGCTGTAGATATTTAGTAGAATGCGATTTTCAAAAAGCAAAGAAATTGAAGCAGAAATCACTTCCCCTGCTTTTAATATTATGTAGAAGGGAAAAAATGGTTTAGGGAAACTTAATACCAGCCTTCTGAAATGTCACAACACTTACCACCCAAGAGAAAAATACATAAAGAGAGCAGCAGGGATCATGTAAGTTGACCTTGGAAACATTATAAATCCCAGGATTCTTAATTACACAGTTTAGGGTAATTTTGTCCCAGGGGTGTCATCTTCCTCGTGCCCAAATGCTCCCAAGGAGTTTCTCAGACGTGTGTGGCAAATATTTTAACTCGGGAGGAAAAATACTGGTGTCAGTTGAGTGCAGTGTGGGAAACAGTACAAGGGTTATGTGTGGTTGGTAAAGCTGCCTCCCCCCCCCCCCACGCGCACACACACAGGAAACCAAAACTGGCTGGACCAAAACTGGAGAAGATAATTTTCAATGTGAGATACTTGATCTCCTTTCAGAGACCGGGGAGAATGTTGTGCAGGCGGCGAGAGAACTGTAACCTCTTGCCTCTTAAGCACCACAAACCTGGCTAAGGAGCATGTGTTTGCTTTCGGAAGCAACACCAAGGGCTGCAACAAACGCAACACCCGGAGATCTGTCGTCAGGTCTCCCAGTCTGCTTTTTTAGTTCAAAGCAGGTAGGAGGTGCAGCAGTGGTGCTGGGATGGAGGGTTGGCTTCAAGTTGTCCCTTCCATCCCGTTTTCCAGATCTCTTACCACCACTCCCTGATGCAGCTGCTAACCATGCAGCTGGTGGGGCAGCGTAGAGAGAAAAAGCAAAGAGAAAAGTCTACTCTGATTTCTTTTTCATTATTTTTCTGCAGCAGATGGCAGGGAATTGGATTGGGAAAGAAACTGGGAAGGACCTCAAGGACCTCCACTTTTTCTGGAGGATCACTCCCCAAATAATTCACTACTGTGATTTTTAAAAATGATTTATTATCCTACTGATGCATGTGCCACTTTAAACTGCTTTGACAGAGCATGAGGCTCTTAATTTCAGGTTTGTGGGTTCGAGCCCCGCATTGGGCTAAGTGACTCTTGGGGTTCCTTCAAACTCTACAATTCTATGGCTCTATGGCAAGTGAAGCAGGGCTCTTTGTGTTTCAGATTGAACGCAGGCTGGCTCTACATTGATCTTTTAAAAAAGCTAAGAAAAGAAATCCCGTTATATATGCAATTTTCCATTGACTGCTCTACAGCGCCACCTGGTGTCACATTTTTATAATGCATTTATAACATTATAACTGACTAGTGTAGATTAGTCCTGAGTCTCCTCCTCATGGCTAGCAATGGTATTTTTTGTCATCTTCTCAGAAGGTGCAGGGGATACCAACTTTCTTCTCAAACCAAAACACAAAGACATCATTGTCTTAATTTGGGTGAAGAACCTTTTCTGAGATTGGGGGTTGTGTTCCCTTCACTGGCAAAATTCTGGCTGCATAACAGGCACATGTTGGGCAATTCAAAAGTGAGCAGGGCGTTGGATGTGACTTTATACATTAAGGCTGCGGTCGGGGGGGGCAGTTATTCTATTTTCATCACTTCTTCCTAACTGGTAAGTTATACATTTGAGCTTCCACATGACGCAAAAGCAATTTCTGGAATGGGATATAGTGTAAAGTTAGGGAAACGTCATAAAAATGGAATAGACATGAATGCAGGCTGTGTTATAGTCAAGCCATGCAAAGTCAGAGATTCACGTTCAGACAAACAAGGCATCGCAGTTTGAAGACACATTTCAACTCAGTAAAGGCACTCCAGGAGTGTTTTTCTCTCTCTCTGCCCTTGCCAACCATTGGCAGAGAATCATAAAATTTAGAGTTTGAAGGTACCCCAAAGGTCACCTGCTCTTTCGTGCACAATCGGAGCTAACAGGAATTTTGAGTTTTCCCCAGATTGCCATTTGTTCTGATAGATCGCAAAAGAGCAGGTTTTCCCTTGGAAAGAAGTGGGGCAAGGAGAAAACTCCTTGGACCCATGCTTAGAAAGTGTGGGTCAAGCAGGAAACTGCTAGGACTTGTGCTTTCTAAGCACAGCACATGAGCCCTGTATTTTATATATTTATAAATATATAACTGAGATCAATAACTGCAGTCACCTGTGAATGACAGCTATGTAAATTTTACAATTTTTTAATGTGCTCTAAGCTGCCCAGAGTGTTTGGGGAAACCCAGCCAGATGGGCGGGGTATAAATATCATCATCATCTAGTCCAACCGTCTGCAATGCAGGAATCTCAACTAAAGCATGTGGACCCTGTAAGGTTGTGCAGAAGGGAATGAGGCCCTTGAAATCAAAAAAGTCCCCTGCGCCTGGACAGCATCTGCTCCCCTTCAGCTTTGCGAGACTCTGGATGCTACACCTACAGCTCAGGAGCTGCATTTTTGGATCAGGCTGGCACAACCTCATAATAAAGTGAATGGCTGCAGGCCAAACCTTTTCTGCCCCCATCCAGGTGGCAAATGGAAAAGTGGTGGAACTCTTAAGACAGCAGGGGGAGTGTTTGCCAACAGAAGCTGTATATACTGATAAAATGCAAGCTGACTTGTCCAGATAGCACCGATGCACAGCTGTCTGCAGCTGTCATCTTTCCTGCAAACAGCACCCTCCTTTCTTTCTCTAGCAGCTGTTACTGGGAGGGAGTCCCCCCCCCCCCAGCAGCAGTGGATGAGTTCCTGGAGAACTTTTTTGTTGAAAACAATAGCAAACAAATGGGGGGGAATGATGGGGAATTCATAACTTGTGGGTGATACTATATCCAATCTTGGCCCTACTTAAAGTAGACCCATTTAAATCCATGAACATGGACTAACTTTAGCCCATTAATTTAAGTGGGTTTGCCCTGAGTAGGACTAACAGTGGACACATTAATTAGCTTCCATTTGTTGAGTTAAATAGATTTGTTCATATCCTGATGATGGTATCTAGTGACTTTAGATAAAATATGAAGAATAGTATAGAAGGCACAATGGAACCCTCCATGCAGTTATTTGGTAGTAAGCCTTTCTAAATACAGTGAAACTTACTTGTGTGCAAACATGCAAAGGATTTGATGGTTCAGATAGAATGCTAAGCATGCTTTTGACCGCAATTTTAAACATACTTTTTCTAGGGGAGAAAGACCCTTTGAACATAGTGCAAATTAGTAAACATGCAAGGTAAGGAGGGAACACTGAACTCAGTGGAACCTATTCTTCAAGTAGAGGTGGGGGATTTGATTCAGTTCACATTTAAAAGCAAACCTTGCTTTTTGCCATATGGTTTGATTCTGTTTCTTATACAGTGGTGCCCCGCAAGACGAATGCCTCGCAAGACGGAAAACCCGCTAGACGAAAGGGTTTTCCGTTTTTGAGCTGCTTCGCAAGACAATTTTCCCTATGAGCTTGCTTTGCAAGATGAAAACGTCTTGCAAGTGTTCCGGATTTTTTTTCGCTTTCCCCCCCTTTTTCTAAGCCGCTAATAGCCTTTTAGCCGCTAATCCGCTAAGCCTTTAATAGCCGCTAAGCCTTTAATAGCCGCTAAACCGCTAATAGTGCTAATCCGCTAATAGGGTTGCTTCGCAAGACGAAAAAAACGCTAGAGGAAGAGACTCACGGAACGGATTAATTTCGTCTTGCGAGGCACCACTGTACAAACATAAAAACCCATGGATGCTCACAGTTTTATTAGTTATGCAAATGTTTTGAAATCCGTAGGTGTTACTCCGAGTTCTTGGTTCTAAAATGCATCTGTGAACAGATAAACAGGTGGTCATTTTCGTAGTTTTATTTTAAGAGACAGTTATCAAGTGGATTCAACACCTAATTTTATTTCCACTTTGCTGTACAATTGCCAGGTCTGACTCTCTATGTATTTATCTGCCTTCACTACTTGCGGCAACAAAAAAGAAGAAACTTTGTATTGTTTTATTTCTGGGTATGTTTTGCTAAAGTATTTTTTTCTTACATATCTCTGTCAAAATAACTTTGAAAACTCAATAAAATACTGAGGGGAGGGAGTAAACCCTACTTAATTTGCACTTCCCAAAACAGTACACTTATCAAAATGCAGTGACCTTCAAAATTCACACTTCTCTAAATTTTGTCAATGCAGTTCTCCAGTTATGTGTACAAAAATGCATTATAGAAGGAGAAAGGTTGTAAAGTGTGCCTAGCAGGCAGGGTTGATAAATTTGCAGTAATATGCGAAAAAGATTTCTACAAGGACTTTTTAAAAAGGTTAATTGATATGGAAACGTGGAAAAATGAGACACTGAAATGAGCAGATTCACCCATCCCTATTCCTGAGTCAACTTATGTAGGGGTGTGCAGATCAAATGGTTAATTTTAGAGGGAACTGATGAGACATGGAGCAATGGTGTTCAGCACATGGCTAGCATAGCAATTACACTGTTCTATAATTATTCCCGGAAGGGCGGGTGGGATTAGATACAGCAGAATCTTACCTAAAATCTTCCCGGATGCACATCTTAGTAATTTAAAAAGTGACAGAAAAACCAGTAGGCCTTGCAAGAACTTGGGCATGCACAAGCATGTCAAAGCAATATGAAACTGCCTCAGCAGACGCCAATCTGCCTCAGTTGCTTACCAGTAGATGTTCTTAGCTCACGCTCAAGAGCTTTACACAGAAAACAATATTGTTCTTAATTCACAATGCCATTGAAAAGATAATCCATTTGCTGCTGTGCTCCTTATCTCTTGTCTTAGAAGAGAGACGTAATGCAACGCTTTCTTAGTTACGACAGCACCTTCTTCCTTGCGTCTGAGGTGATATTTCTGACAGAACAGGCTGTACTTGGGGACAGAGACTGCTTTGATAAAGCAGGGGAACAGCTGTTTGACAGTAGATACCATGAAAATGTGCTCCCCCCTCTCTGAAGGCTGAACGAGGGTTAATTTGCAAAAAGGTTCCCTTCTCAGGCTCCGGTTGGGGAAGCAAAATGATTCCACCATTTTGGCTAGGTCAGTGTGTTCTTCTCTGTTGAAAAGGTGCACACAGTGGGCTGCTCAGCTGGAGATAAGATCAGGGTAGTGTTTCTGCCAGATTCTACTGGAGGTAAAATTCAGGCAAAAGCTCACTGCTTATGCCTGGGCAGCCCCATCCATGTTGACATCCAAATGACTTCAGTGTTACTCAAGCCAGTTCATGTGGCAGCCTATGAACCAGCCATCATGTGTTTTGAGTGTAGCAGCAGCAGAAGCAACTGGTTGAATGGATAGTTAGAGGCACCCACGACGAATCTGCTCCCTCTATGCAGTGCAACTACCCACAGCCATGCCTCTGCTTGCTCCCGCATCCTCTGGCAGTGTCTGGAATTATACATAGAAATGTTCTTCTGAAGCATTACAAGCATGCAGCTAATCCAGAACACAGTGTCTGTGTTATTATGTTTTTATATACGCTGGAAGCCGCCCAGAGGGGCTGGGGCAACCCAGTCAGATGGGCGCGGTACAAATAATAAAATTATTATTATTATAAGCCCACAGGTAGGACATGAGGTCAACAGCTTTCCCCCCAATGTACCTCCCTTCAACAACTGAGGTAGCAGTGCAGTGTACTGTAGTGGTTAGAGTGTTGGACTAGGTCCTGGGAGACCAGGTTTCAAAATCCACACATAGTCTAGAAACTGGTTGAGTGACCTTGAGCCAACCATCGTCTCTTAGCCTAACCTAACTCACAGAGTTATTGTGAGGATAAAATGGGGAGGGGAAAGGACCATATATGCCTCCTTGAGTAACGTATTTTTCGCTCTATAAGACGCACCCAACCGTAAGACGCACCTAGTTTTAGAGGGGGAGAACAAGAAAAAAAATATTCTCTCCCTCTCTGTGCAGCGCCTCTCCAGCAAAGCGGGAGGAGAAACGGAAGGGGCTCCATTTCTCCTCCTGCTTTGCTGAAGGGGCGCTGCGCAGAGAGGGAAAGCTGCGCAGCGCCTCTCCAGCGAAGCGAAGTCAGAGCAGCAAGAGGGATCGGTGCGCACCAATCCCTCTCGCTTTCCTGGCTTCAGCGAAAGCGACGGAAAGCCTCCAGAGGCAGCGGTAGGAGCAATCCCGCTGTGCTCTGGAGGCTTTCCGTGGCTATCCCTGAAGCCAGGAGAGCGAGAGGGATCGGTGCGCACCGATCCCTCTTGTTCTCCTGGCTTCAGGGATAGCTGCGCAGCCTGCATTCGCTCCATAAGACGCACACACATTTCCACTTACTTTTTAGGAGGGGGAAAGTGCGTCTTATAGAGCGAGTGTCTTATAGAGCGAAAAATACGGTATTTTGGAGAAAAGGTGAAATATAAATGTAATAAATAATAACAGATAATAACTGGTATCCAGGGGAATATGGCTTCTGAGCGGGGAGGGCCATTTAGCTAGCCATCATTCCCAATAGCCATGGATGGATCTCAATGCATTTTCTTCATCCCCTTTTAAAGCCTCCTGAACTCGCAGCCTTCAGCCCGCCACGTGAAAGCAGATGCCGTAACTGGTGATTACCGCCAACTTCGATAAGCTTTAATAGGGGATTAGCAGTGGTCTTTCAAAGGGAAGAGTGCTTTGCATCGCAGCCCCTTAGTAATGGCAGAGGATCCGGCAAGCTGCAAGAATCCACATATTAATTTCCTGTAAGGAAATCTGTGCTAATAATCATGTTGCAGCACAGACAGCTGAGTTAATACACTTCCCGAACATCTGGAAATGCTGAGTCTGGACTTGGGAGCGATACAGATTTGACTTGCATTAAACTATCAGTGAACTGGTTCATCTGAGGGCTGTCAACCAATGTTTCCTTCCTCTTCGCTGCTGGCAATATGAGCCATCTCTGATGTAACAGAAATAATCGTACACCTCTTCTCCTCCCTCAGGGGATGCTCACAGGATTTCTGGGTGATTTTTTTTTTAACTTGACGCCTAGCTAGCCTAAAAGATGGTATCACTGTCTATAATTAGCAGCTGGTCCATAATTAGTAGTCTGTGTGTCTCCTTTTTCTTGAGACCTTTGACTAGGTATACTTGTTTCCCACAAGCTTGCAGAAAATGTTGGCAAGTTCTCTAACAGCGGCCTCTTCAACCACGCTACAGGATCACACTTCTTTTTTTTTTTTTTTTAATAAATTTTTATTGGTTTTACAGCATTTTTTTAAAAAGAACAAACAAACACAAAACAAAACAAACATACAAAATGCTTTCAAAGATATTTTCATAAACCTCTTTTCTTGGACTTCCCCATACCCCCCCTCTCTGCATCCCAGTGTCCATATTTGAACTAGCAACTCCCAGTTGTTACTTTCTAATCTCTGTCATCTTAGTCCTCCTTTATTATCTAACCTTGTATCCCTGTACCCTGTTACTTCTAGCAACCACAACATTTTAACATTCGTTGAGTTTGTAGTAGTCCTTAAGATAGCTCTTAAATTTTTTCCATTCTTCTTCCACCATCTCTTTACGTTGGTCACGGATTCTGCCTGTCATCTCTGCCAGTGTCATATAGTCCATCACTTTCATCTGCCATTCTTCCAGAGTAGGTAAATCTTGTGTCTTCCAATACTTTGCGATGAGTATTCTTGCTGCTGTTGTGGCATACATAAAGAAATTTCTATCTTTCTTTGTCACCAATTGGCCGACAATGCCCAAGAGAAAGGCCTCTGGTTTTTTGGAAAATGTACATTTAAGTACCTTTTTCATTTCATTATAGATCATTTCCCAGAAGGCCTTTATCTTCGGGCATGTCCACCAAAGGTGGTAAAAAGTACCTTCAGTCTCTTTACATTTCCAACATTTATTATCGGGCAAATGATAGATTTTTGCCAGCTTGACTGGGGTCATGTACCACCTGTATACCATTTTCATAATGTTTTCCTTTAAGGCATTACATGCCGTAAATTTGATACCGGTGTTCCATAACCATTCCCAGTCATCTGACATAATGTTGTGTCCAACATCCTGCGCCCACTTAATCATAGCAGATTTAACTGTTTCATCCTGTGTGTTCCATTTCAACAGCAAGTTATACATTCTAGATAAATTCTTAGTATTGGGTTCTAGCAATTCGGTCTCTAGTTTTGATTTCTCCACTTGGAAACCGATTTTCCTATCCTGTTTAAAAATTTCCATTATTTGGCGATATTGAAACCAATTTTCTACTTTGTGCTTCAATTTCTCCTGACTTTGTAGTTTAACCTTGTCTCCATCCTGTTCTAAAATTTCCCAATACTTCGGCCATCCGACCTCCATATTGAGTTTCTTCACTGCTTTAGCCTCCACTGGTGACACCCATCTAGGGGTTTTATTTTCCAATAAATCTTTGTATCTTATCCAGACATTAAATAATGCTTTTCTAACAATGTGATTTTTAAAGGTACTGTTAACCTTGTCATACCAAAGATATGCATGCCAACCAAAAGCATTATTGAAGCCTTCCAGATCCAAGATATCTGTATTCTCGAGGAGCATCCATTCTTTCAGCCAGCAAAACGCTGCTGCCTCATAGTACAATTTTAGGTCCGGCAGGGCGAAACCCCCTCTTTCTTTAGCGTCAGTCAGTATTTTGAATTTAATTCGGGGCTTTTTGCCCTGCCAGACAAATTTCGAAATGTCTTTGTGCCACCTCTTAAAACATTCCATCTTATCAAGAATCTGCAAGGTCTGAAACAAAAATAACATTCTAGGCAATACATTCATTTTAATTACTGCAATTCGACCTAACATTGACAGTTTCAGATTTGACCATATTTCTAGATCTTTTTTAATTTCTGACCAACATTTTTCATAATTGTCCTTATACAAATTAACATTCTTAGGTGTTAAATAAACCCCTAGGTATTTGACTTTCTTAGCCACTGTCAAACCTGTTTCCTCCTGAAACTTCTCCTTTTCCATATCTGTTAGGTTTTTCCCTAAGACTTTAGTTTTTTGCTTATTCAACTTAAATCCAGCCACCTGGCCAAATTGTTGAATTATTTCTAAAACCCTTTTCGTACTAGTGTTTGGCTCTTGCAAAGTCAATACTAGGTCATCTGCATACGCTCTTAACTTGTAGTGTTTAGCTCCGACCTGCACACCTTTGACCTGCTGGTCATTTCTTATCATATTCAGCAACACCTCCAGAACCGAAATGAAAAGTAATGGGGAAATTGGGCACCCCTGCCGAGTTCCTTTTTCTATCTTAAGTTCCTCAGTCACAACATTATTTACAATCAGCTTAGCTTTTTGTTCGGAATATATTGCAGCCATACCATTCTCAAAACCCTGGCCTACCCCCATCCCATGAAGATTCTTCCTCATAAAACTCCAAGAGATATTATCAAAGGCTTTCTCCGCGTCCACAAAGATCAATACTGCTTTAGTGTTTATATTCACCTCCAGCTTTTCCAAAATGTCTATTACATTCCTTACATTGTCCGCTAGGTGTCTTTTAGGGAGAAAGCCTGCTTGGTCTTTATGAATCTTCTCCATCAAAACTCTTTTAAATCTTTTTGCCAAAATGTCTGCAAAAATTTTGTAATCCACATTAAGGAGTGATATCGGGCGGTAGTTCTTGAGTTGGGTCTTTTCAGTCTCTGACTTTGGTATGAGTGAGATATATGCCTCTTTCCACGATTCAGGTGCCCTTTTTCCTTCAAGGATCTCATTACAAACTTCTCTTAATGGTTGAATCAACCATTCCTTCAACGATTTGTAGTATCTAGAAGTCAGTCCATCTGGTCCCGGAGATTTGCCCAATTGCGTATTCTGAATGGCAGCCTCTACCTCTTGTTCTGAGATTCTCTGGTTCAAGTCCATCTTACTTTGCTGAGAGATATTTTGTAATCCATATCTTCCAAGGAATTTGTCTATATCTTCTTCATTTTGCGGGCCTTGGGTGTAAAGTTTTTTGAAGTAACTTAGAAAGCAATTTCTAATTTCATTAGGTTTAGATATACTCTTTCCATCAACCTCTAGGCTTGTAACTGTATTTAGTTTCTGCCTTTTCTTCAATTGCCATGCCAAAAGTTTACCGCATTTATTTGCTGATTCAAAAGTCTTTTGTTTCATTTGCTTTATCTTCCATTCAATCTCTTGGTTCATCAATTCCATATATTGAGTTTGATATAACTTAATCTCTCTTAAAATGTCCTGAGACTTTGGTTTTGTTCTTAATTTCCTCTCTCCTTCCTTTATCATTTCCAAGATCTTCTCTTTTTTCTCATTTTGTTTTTTCCTCTTTATTGAATTTTGTTGAATCAAAAATCCTCTCATAACAGCTTTACTTGCGTCCCAGATCACTCTTTTCTCCACGTCAGTCCTCAAATTTATTTCAAAATAGTCTTTTAAGGTCTTTTGGGCCTTCGTGAGAATCTCCTTATCTCGAAAGAGGGTGTCATTCATTCTCCATCTAAATTGACCGGTTATTGTGAGTTTCATCTCCATCTTCACGGCGTTATGGTCGGAGCAAGTTTTTGGGCAGATTTCCACTTTCTTAATCTTTGGAGCCAATCCACTGGTAACCCAGATTTGGTCAATTCTGGTCCAGGTCATCATTGCTTGGGAGAAGAAGGTTCCCTCTCTCTCCAGAGGGTTCCTTGTTCTCCAAATGTCTATCAAGTCCATGTTTTCTGTCATTTCGAAAAAAGTCTTGGGGAGTCTCCCTTCTTTAGTGACTGTTAGTCTTTGTGCCTTGTCCATATTAGTGGAGACCACGCCATTCATGTCTCCCATGATTATCATATTATAATCCAGATAGTCCGTCAAAGTTTCATGAAGTCCCTTAAAGAAGTCAGATTTGCCTTCATTTGGTGCATAAATTCCAACAACTAAAAGTTTTTCTCCTTGTACTTGTATCTCCACAGCCAGATATCTCCCTTGTTCATCTTTAAATATCATTTTTGGAGCCCATTTCTCCTTCACATATATTACCACTCCCCTCTTCTTAACTTTGTCTGATGAGACAAATTCTTGTCCTAACCTTTTATTTGTGAGTAATCTCCTGTGGGCTCTAGTTATGTGAGTTTCTTGTAAACATATCAAATCCAATTGTTCTCTGTTCAAAATATGAAATACTTGTCTTCTCTTCAAAGGCCCATTCAGTCCATTACAATTCCAACTAAGGAATTGCAGAGCCATCTTGTTATTTTCTTAAGGCTCCTCCAACAGCTCCAAGTTGTTGCTCTTCTTCTGACGGTGGTGGTTTTTGTCCAAACGAGAGATTCAGGATATCCAGTGCTCTCCTCTGTTCTGCAAGTACGTCCACAGTCCCCTTCTGTAGGTCCTCCTGATATCTTGCCAGAAATTTGTCTTTATCTTGAATTGTCTTTATTTTCACTTTCTTTGCCTTGTAGTCGAATGACAGTCCTTGTGGGAATTCCCACCTGAAGCGGATCTGATTTTTCTTTAACAAAAGCACCAAATCCTTGTAGAAGTTTCTTAAGTCCAAGATATATTTTGGTATGTCTTTAAAGATCTGTACTGCTGAATTTCCAATTTGGAGGGCTTTTCCAAAGTGTAGTCCTAAAATTTTATCTCTTTCCTCCTTAGATCTGAGTGTGATCAAACAATCTCTTGGTGTCTTTCTATCTTGCTTTTTGCCGAGTCTAAAGGCAGTTGTGATTTTAAAATCGTCTTCCTCCAAGTCCCAGCAATCCGCAAACTCCCGTGTCAAATATTCCACAAGGTTGTCACTTTCATTCTCCGGAATCAGTCTTAATTTTAAGTTTCTCTCTTTCCTCTGTAACTCCCACAAGGCCAAGGTTGCATCATGCTCATAGACCTTCTTGGCAAGTGGCTCTAATTTCTCCTGCGTCTCTCCAGCTGTGGCTTTGGCCTCTTCGGCAATTTGACGCGTGGTGGCATTTTCCTCGACCAATTTATTTATAGATTCTGTATTCTGGTTTAATCTTGTTGATATTTCTGTTAATTTTTGTGTGTTCTCTGAAGTCTGTTTTGTCAAAGACTCCAGAGTCTGGTTTATCTTAAGCAAAGCTTCTGTCACAGCTTCCATAGAAACGGCTGCTCCTTTGTCCTGTCCTGTTGTTCCAGCTAGTCCGGCTGTTACGCCTAAGATCGAACCTCTTCTCTTTGCTTGTTGCAGCTGCAGCTGTTGCTGTTGTTGTTGCTTGGTCTTGGCTCTTGTAGTTATCTCTTCTTGTGGCCCACTCATGTCAAGGTCAATTCCCACGGGATTTATTCTCCCTTGGAAAATTCCACTGTCTTAGGCCGTGCTGGACTTCACTTTATCCTCTAGAGGGAGTAAATCAAAATGGCCATAGAAGGAAATTTCAAAATACATGAACAAAGGAGACCATCCAAGATGTAGAAAGAAAGGAGATTAACCCAGTCAAAATCAATGTTACTAAAGTCTTATAGCTTCCAATTGCCACAGTTGCCCAGTATACTGTTTATCCTGTTTCTTCTTAAAATGTACAAAAGTCAGGCACTGTGGAAACTTTGTATCAAGGTGTCACTTCACAGGGAAAAGTCAGCTCAATGTACTAAGAAGGCAGACCGTTTCAGACTTTCAAGTAGATGAGATAGCAGAGGTTTTTTCCTTCAAATAAGTCATGCAGTTAATGGTCAAATTCGCCTCCCCTCTGCCCTGCTTGCTAGAGGGGAGATCAAAGGTTTAAATGTCCGGTTTAGCTGATCAAAGGATGAATTTAAACGGATGCAGGTTTAGAGCTCCGTTGCTTTCACTTTCATGCGGTCGGGGGGAGGCAGACTTCCTTTGTTTAAATCTCCCCCGTTTTTAGCCCAATTTTTAAAATTAAGAAAAGTCCCAGTTATTTTTCAGTTCTTACTCACGGGGAATCAGTCCGAATTTCTTTTCAGGAAGGAATCGGCGCTCTCCGCTTATGGCGACGCGGCTTCACTTCGCAGGCTGGGTAGCGACTCTCAGCACCGCGCTCACTCCCGATGTCGATCCGTAGCCTTTAAAAAGGCTCTTTCACGGTACCGGGGGGCGCAAAGGTGCCCACCGAGTCTCCTTGTTCTCAGGCTTCAGCGCCTGGGATTTTAGGGGTCCCCCGCTTGCCGTAGCGGGTAAGACCCGAACTTGCGAAGCAGTCCTTCTCCGGAGCTCGGAGGTAGGACCGCCATTAAGCGCTGGCACCGACCGGAAGTCTCAGGATCACACTTCTCACCCATATAAGCTTCCCATTGCCTCCTTTTTTGGGCCATAAAACCCAGGAACCTAGGATGCCACCTTATAATAATAATAACCATTTTGTATACTGCCCTTCATCTGTAGATATCAGGGCAGTTGAGAGCATAAAAATACAAGTCCCTCTAGGTCAGTATTGTCTACACTGACTCTTTCTCTCATACCCTCCTACTACATTTCCCATCATCCCTAGCTAGCAGGACCAGTGGTCAGGGTTATGGAAGTTGTAGTCCAACAACAGCAAGAGACCCGAGCTTGAGAAACAATGAGTGTAGTGAACTATGCATAGGAATGAGCTGAGGGAAGACAGAGAACCCAGCTCAGAGGGTTATTGTGAGGATGACAGGTGAGGGCAGGGATTATGCCCACTGGAACTCTTTCACAAGTGAGTGGGATGGAAAATGTGATACCCAGTTAAAATGGGTTGGACCTGACATGCCCAATAGTTGTAGAAAACACAATAAGATGGAAACATACGTAAGCCAGCAAACTGTAGCAGCCCGTCTTAATATATTAAGAGCTCTGCAGGATCCTATATGGCCCTATATATGCTAGCCCAATATGACCTAGGACCCTCGTACCTACAGGACCGCCTCTCCTGGTATGCCGCACGGAGGAACTTACGGTCTTCAAACAAAAATATCTTGGAGGTCCCGGGCCACAGGGAGGTTAGGCTGGCCTCAACCAGAGCCAGGTCTTTTTCGGCTGTGGCCCCGATCTGGTGGAACGCTCTGTCACAAGAGACTAGGGCCCTGCAGGACTTGACATCTTTCCGCAGGGCCTGCAAGACAGAGCTGTTCCACCAGGCCTTTGGCCAAGGCACAGTCTGACCCCCTTCTTTGGTAATCCTCATAGAACTCTAGCCCAATGGTTGCCATTAATTTGATTCTGAATTGATTTTAGAATGTATTTCAATTAATTGATTGTGATTTTATGTAAACTGTGTTACTTTCACTGTTGTTAGCCGCTCTGAGCCTGGCTTCGGCTGGGAAGGGCGGGATCTAAATAAAATATTATTATTATTATTATTATTATTATTATTATTATTATTATTATTATTAGGCCATAGGCTATCTGATCCACCATCCTCTCCTCACAGCAGCCAACCAGATTCCTACGAAGAGAGCAGAAGCAAGACCTGAACACAACAGGCACAGCAACAGCTCTCCTCCCTCCCTTCCTCTCTCTCAAAAGCAGGACATTGGTTCGCAAAGCTGTATTGATAAGGCTGTGAGTGGTCCAAAAATGACAAAAACAGTCATTGCTGATGGTGGAAGTCCACAGGGAGAGTTGGGCCCCATTATGTCTAGGTGGTAGGATCACACTGTCAAAAGAGATGCAGGCAAATATCTATGCCTCTCAACTCAAGCCATTTTTTGAGTTGCAGCCTCTGCTGGCTCCATGCTGCTGGGGTGGTAATCTCCTTCTACAAACAGCTAGACTTAATGAAGCAGATAAGCTATCAAGCCACACACACACAGAGAGAGAGAGCATATGCTTTTAAGCTTTCCCGCAGCCATGCCTCTCTCTGTCTCCTGCTCCTTAGCAGACATAGGATCTTAAGTTGCTGCAGCAGTAAATGAAAGCACCATTGCTACTTCTTTGGGTGGCTAAGTTTTACACAAAGTGTTGGGAATTCACCGGTCTGTTATCTGCTGGCATTGGGTTCAGCTAAAACAAACACTGGAGCCAAGACAATACCCAAGACAGGACAAACTTAGCATTGGAGCCCATTCAGAAATAGTTAATTCACTCCGTCACCCCGACAAATTGTGGCAAGCTTTAGCTCGTCCTGTTAGCTTTACAGCAAGATAACCTAGGCAAGGCTTCTACAGAAGATTCTCAAACCCTTTTCCTTGGGGTTTTAAAAAAATGATTCATTAGGAACCTGAAAATTATACACAAATTGACCCAAGCCAATTTCCTAAAGAGGATGAGGGAGATGACTCCCCGACCAAGACTCCCTGACTTAAGTGACTACTGACCAAGATCCAGAGTGCTGTAGTGGCTAAAGTGAAGAAACAGGACCTGAGAGACGAGGGTTCAAATCTCCACCCAGCCATGAAGCTCACTGAGCGAAGTTGGGGCAGTTGCCATCTCTCAGTCTAACCTACTTTGCAGGGTTGTTGTGAGATTAAAATTGAAAGAAGGGTACACCGCCTTGAACTCCTTTAGAGGAAGGGTGGGATATAAATGTAATAAATATAAATACTGTTGCACGCCACACAGTGGCAGAGGAACCCTCTCTGGCACCCGGGGCGGGACACCAAGGGGCGGGGCGAACCGTCTGGCGGCGCATGTGCAACACCTATACAGACTGCACACGCATGGCAGCCCGTATGGTCACCATGCAAGAGGCAGCCCATACGGATGCCACACGAGCAGTGCCCATACTAACTGTGCACGCCCTTGGGTGCTCTACATCTGGGGAGGGCAGTGGGCCATCTTGTCACCCCCCCCCCGAGTGGTGCCCGTGGCGAACCGCCCTCTCCACCCCCCTTCATACGCCCCTGACGCCGCCCCAATCTCCGAGCGATGCAAGATTCTGGGTGCTCACCCAAGGTCCCTGTTTCCTTTTGGAAATGAGGCACAGCAGAAACTCTGGTGTCTTTATCATGTATGGTTTATCTACACCTATATACAACCCGAGCCTACGATGGAGGGGTTCGCAGCATCAACACCCCAAAAGGTTCCTGCTTCTCCCATAGACACAGCCTTGGGTTCAAGCCTGAAGCTTTACTTATAGATCACATTACTTGTAGATCACATTACACAAACTCTTTAAACCCTGACTTTTGTCCTTCTCACTATGTAAGAACTGCAGGAGGAGCCCCACCCATTTGTCATCTAGCACAGAACCCCCTTTCATTGGTCCTCTTAATGGTCTACTACCTTTCCTTTGTTCTCTCTTAATGGCCCATCATCACTCAGGCACCTGAAGCTAGTTTGGCTTATATTCTAACACTTGCTGGATCCAGGGATTAAAGAGGTCTGGCAACCACAAATTCATAACAATACCACCCTCAGTTATTTCCGTTTTCATGCTCAGTGTACAGAGGAGGGCATAAACTCAATGGAAGAAGATGCAAGGGAAGAGTTGAGGCTACAGTTTCCAGCGCCCTTACCATACTACAGTTAACTCCTTTGGGGAAGCCATGAGTCGCGTCCAAGTGTTTTAAATCTGCGGTGTGAATGGGACCAAAGAGAAACCAAAATTGACAGATTTGCCCATCCCGCGCTAGGAATGAGATGACTTCCAAAACTTCTTAGAGGGGGCAAACCAGCACCTTAACCAGAGGGGAAGTCTGTTTTCTGCTCTGTTCAGCTTCAAAAGAGATCCAGGGCCATGGAAGCAGTCTAATCCATCTGTTCATCATAGCAAAACAAACACTTCTGCTGCATCTCAGATGTGATGTTTGTGCACTTTTCCCCGATCCAGAGACCATCAAGTTGCAGGCTAAACATCACGCATCAAGCGGCTGCAAAAACAGCTTGCTGTGGAAATCACACGTGTTTGAGCTGATGGGGTGGGGTAGTGCTTCAGCACAACAGAAAATAGTGATTGGTTTTTTTATTCAGTTTGCAAAAGAGGCCCTTGTAAGCACGGTGTGCAGGAACAGGTCACAGTGTGGTCCAGCTGGTGTCTTAAGGCAGCTCCTAACCTAAGATAGCAGGCTAAGCCATCAGATGCCATTGTTGTTTGCTCTGCACATAAAGGACCTTATGCCTGCTGGGTCAATAGCCTTAGTACATAGGAGATGGACTGAGGCATGCTCCGCCACTGATCCTATGCATCGTGCCATAGATTTCTATTGTGTCATCTCTTACTTGCCTTTTCTCTAAACTAAAAAGTCCCAAATGCTGCGACCTTCCTTCATATGGGAGGTCCTCTGTCCCCTGAATCATTTCGGTTACACTTTTCTGAAGCTTTTCCAATTCTTCAATGTCCTTTTTGCAAGGCAACCAGAACTGTACACAGTATCCCCAATGCAATGCAACCACAGATTTGTATAATGACCTTATGATATCGGCATCTGATTGCCATCACCCAGAACCAAGAACAGATCAATCCCATTTGCTGGTTCTCCTTTCTGCCTCCCATAATTCAGCCCTATGGCTTAGTGGGTAAATTAGTGGTAAATTATATAGGTGCCTGGGCGGTCTTTGGACAAGGCCTCTTTTACAAGCCCAGAATATTATTCATTTTCCAGGAATCTGCTTAATTTGTTATAATAAATGGATGACAGCCCAGCTGGTGTGACCACAAGAAAAATCATAATATCAGAGGCACTCAGCGGCCAATTTGTTTTATGAAACTATTTCAGATACAAAAACCCAGGCATGCAGAGTTTGCCAGGAGTTCGCGACCGGCTGGGGTCAGGAGTACCACTGCTTCAGAGACCAGCAGACAGATCTGTGCTTAAAACTCTGACTGGGTATGTTAATTGAGGTCACGTCAAAGGAAAAAGAGCGGCATTTCTCTTCTGTTGTCAGAGGGTTTCAGCAACATAGCAATATAGGATAGAAACATGGTGAGGATCAAGTGTCACTGTGAGAGAAAGAAGGGAATTAATGACAGGCCAGTTTCTCAGACGCAGCCAGGACCATATCAGCCACACATGAGTTTATTCACAATCTGTTGTCTCAACATAACAGCTTCCTTAGCTGGTTGCCCTGGGCCTGAGGCTCTCAGCATACCCCAGAATTTTTGACATTTTTATTGAATCCTCTTTATACACCACACCAGAGGTTTCAATATTTCCCTTTTGTTATTTTTAATTTACTGTAAACTTCAGTTATTTACTTCTATCAAACAGAAGCACCAATGAATAGACAGAAATCTGAACCAGAGAAAATACGCAACAACTGCAATGGCAAACAGCTGAGTTAATATAATTTTATTTCTCATTATGGGTCTAATTTAGAAGAAGATTGTTGCCATTATCATATTTGTCAGATAGAGGGACTTGCCTCATAAACAAGACTGGTTGGTTGGCATCTTGTCTGTCTCAGGAAACGATGAAGCAGTGCACCTTTGGGGGTGAAACCGAATTGCTGGAAGGTTAGAGCCTGCTGCAGCTGTAGAGAGACATGTTTTGTTGCATCTGGGGCAGATGAAGGCGCCTGGTTGTAACTCATGATAATTCCCCAGACACATGACTCTTTTTCTTTTTCCATATTGTCACATGTTAGGCTGGATGTGTGTGCACTGTTAGTCTCATTAGTAAAAAAATAAATAAAACGACTCCGTTTTGCAAAAAAGGCATCTTGTTTCACTTGTCCCTTGATGACACAGATTTGATGCATAAGCGTCTCCACACTGGCAATTTCCCAAATCGGTTTTAGTAATATTATCTGGTTGACTTTGACATTGGTCAATCTCCCACCTGTTCTTCTGTGAGTGAATGCCTATTTATTTACTGATTTATTTAGTATGGTTTTTTATTATTATCTGCCCTTCACAAAATGAAACAACATGAGATGTAGAAGACATAATAATACAGCATTAGGCCATCCCCGTGTTACCTAAATCTGTACAACATGGGTAGGCAAACTAAGGCCCGGGGGCCAGATCTGGCCCAATCGTCTTCTAAATCCGGCCTACAGACAGTCTGGGAATCAGCATATTTTTACATGAGTAGAATGTGTCCTTTTATTTAAAATGCATCTCTGGGTTATTTATGGGGCACAGGAATTCATTCATTTTCCCCCCTCCAAAATATAGTCCGCCCCCCCCCACAAGGTCTGAGGGACAGCCCCCTGCTGAAAAAGTTTGCTGACCCCTGCTGTACAATGTAGGCACTCGCCACACATCTGGAGGGAGGGAATTCCACACCTTGTGGGCCACTACCAAGAAGGCTCTTATATGCTATCACCCATGAAGCCTCCTCCAGGTGATGGAATTGCTAACAGATAAACCTCCCCAGATAAACACAGCTCCTGTTTTAGTCTGTATGGGAAGAACTGATCTTTCAAATATGTAGGACCCATGCTTGAGGGAGAACTCTGAGGGGTAGCTCAGTCGGTAGAGCATGAAACTCTTTATCTTAGGGTTGTGGGTTCGAGCCCCACATTGGGTGAAAGATTCTTGTGTTGGACCAGATGATCCTCGTGGTCCCTTCCAACTCTACAATTCTATGATTCTATGAAAGACAAGACATTCACTTGTGTCATGAACTGGCAGGACAGCAGAGAGGAGGAAGAGGATCCCTGTTGAAGGGTGTAACCATGACTGGGACACACTGGGGCAAGCTGGAGATGGAGAAGGAGAGATTGGTGTAGAAAGGGTGGTGAGGGGATGGAGGTCAGTGCGCAGGAACTAGAGCAGTAGGACGCATCACCAGAGCCAGAGTCTCTGGTCCCTGTCTCTCTGAACATGGTGGGCTCTGAGGCTTAAGGAGCAGCAGGATCAACGCTTTAGGAGACTGAGGCAGACAACGGTGTGCCCTAGCTGGGATATCCTAGCTGGCCAGGTGGGGCTCACTAGTTCTGGGAGGAAGCCTGTGATTCCTCAGCTGGAGTAGGCTCAGGACAGGTGAGGGTCACATGCCTCATCAAGCTCAGATGCTGCAATCAGGGAAGCAGAGCTGAGGTGCTGGGTCTACTCAGTTGGTTGGATCAGGGAACTCATTAGGACTGTGCTTGTGTGGGACTGACCGCTAGGTGCCCTGTTTTCTGGATTGGTTGCAGAGGCAGGAACCTGGCCTGACTGGACTTCAGACTTGTTAGCCTGCCATACTATGGGTGAGCATATGCCGTGGAACTGTGTAGACCAGTGCTACTTGCTGCCAGGTACCCCATTGTTCAGGACAATTTGGGCCTGGAAGAGAACAGGTAAGCAGTGTAGTTCTCTCAGAACAGGTGTTACATGAGGCTTCCTAGTTGTGCTTAGCAGCCACCTTCTGCACTTGTTACAGCTACGAAAGTGCATTGTTATGAGTCTAGAATTCTTCTATGCACTTGGAATGGGCCCCCCTACACAGATATCATTGAATGTCCATTTCTAAATGTGGTGTTTTCAGTGTTTCTCAAACTCGGGTCCCATCATCCCTGACCACTGGTCCTGCTAGCTAGGGATGATGGGAATTGTAGTCCAACAGCAGCTGGGGACCTAAGTTTGAGAAACGTTGTTCCTAAGACCTGTTGAGGAGGGCGGGGGTGGTGGTTCTGCTCTGAAACCTCTAGAGGGTCCCAGCTTGGGGGAAGCTTGCCACAGAGTTGTGCTTTGTTTGTTCTGAAACTGGAGGTGTATTTGTTGCCCTGGGCTCCTTCGGGCTCCAAATTGATGAATACATTAAATTTCACAGTTGCTAAGGAAACAAGCATTGCATTTTAGGAAATACAAGATGGTTGCTACCTGGCACCCATCTGAGCCACTTGGCTACCTTCTGTAAAGGCTGCTGCCATTGTGTGGGGGATCAACTTCTGGGTTGAGTCACTACAGTGGCAAAAGCTGGTGGTGGCAGTGAAAATAATGTTAGTTAAAGGCCCACAGGTGATGGAAATGGAGTAGGGGCCTGGCAGCCTCCCATAGTTTTTCCAGTAAGGCAGTGCTGATGCCTGCTGATGGTCTTAAGGTTCCTCATGGCTTATTTGTCCTTCTCTGAGAGTCTCAATCTATTATCTCTCTGGAAATGTTTGTTTGTTGCTTTCCCTTTTAAACAGGAGTCAAAATCGGGGCAGACCTCACTGGTAAGGAGATAGTCTGCTTCAGCATGGGTGTAGCCAAGTGGGGCAAGGGGCAGCTACCCCCCACCCCCAATCAATACAAGTCTGAGGTTCTGCCCCCACTAACAAAAGCCTGCCCCCCCCAAAAAAAATCCTAGCTAAGTCCATGTGTTTCAGTGTGGGAAAATGATATTCAGATTCTGGCATACTGATAAAGGGAAGTAACTGATCAATTTATTTATTTATTTATTTTTACTGTATATTATCACCATATTGTTATATTGCTATCACCAATACAGCTCTGGATAGCATATCACAACCGATACTGGAAATAACCTTTCTCTCTGGTGCAATTTATGGGGAAGTTTTTTCTCCTTTCTCCTCTCAGGAGAAAATCCTAGTCAGCCTTCTGGTGCTGACAATATGGAAAGTTTAAGAAAACCATACCGTCTGCCTTTTTGCCTCTTTTTCTTTCCGCTCTGGAGAAATTTACAGAACGTGTTTGTTGCATCTGAGTGAACTCTGCCACTAGATGGCTAGATGTTCTCCTGTTCATCTGTTTCTGGCTTAGCAAAATCTACACATTATGGAATAAGGAACATGTTCTTGGCCCGTGCGTGTCTACAATTATTGTTCAGATCCCCTTCCCTCCCGCCCACCCGCTATTTCAAAAATATGTTTTTATTTAACTGATCTTACAGAATTTAGCTTTTTATTGAAACTTGGCATTGTTCACAGGGAGTGCTAGTATCTGGACAAAATTTGGTAGAACTTCGCCAGTGTTTTTCCTTCTTCCAACTCCATAAATGAATCTTTTGCTGGCACCTAGTTCCTTAATCAACTTTCGCATTAAGAAAACACACACACACCCATTTGCAACTGGGAAAACCAACTTCAGGACTGTTGTCTTGTTCTGCAGGCTGATAATAAGCTACAGCAAATATTTAGGGAACCAATTGCGGAGTATAGGGATATGTTTTCATTCTTACACTGGGACAAAGTGTATGTAAATTCTGTTGGGATTTATTACCTACAGTTTAACATACAATGACCATGATTTGGAGCATAAGCTAGATCAGAAGAGCCCTTCTAGATCAGACCAAAGGCCCCCACACTCCAGCATCTTATTCTCACAGGTGCCTACTGAAAGTCTACATATACAGGTGAAACTCGGAAAATTAGAATATCGTGGAAAAGTTCATTTATTTCAGTAATTCAACTTAAAAGGTGAAACTAATATATGAGATAGACTCATGACGTGCAAAGCGAGATATGTCAAGCCTTTATTTGTTATAATTGTGATGATCATGGTGTACAGCTGATGAAAACCCCAAATTAACAATCTCAGAAAATTATAATATTAAATGAAATCGGCAAAGCAAGGATTGCAAATAGAGCAATAATGGACCTCTGAGAAGTAGAAGCATGCATATGTACTTAGTACTTGGTTTGGGCCCCTTTTGCATCAATTACTGCCTCAATGCGGCATGGCATGGATGCTATCAGCCTGTGGCACTGCTGAGGTGTTATGGAAGACCAGGATGCTTCCATAGCAGCCTTCAGCTCTTCTGCATTGCTCAGTCTCATGTCTCTCATCTGTCTCTTGGCATTACCCCGTAGATTCTCTATGGGGGTTCAGGTCAGGTGAGTTTGCTGGCCAATCAAGCACAATAATCCCATGGGCATTGACCCAGGTTTTGGTACTTTTGGCAGTGTGGGCAGGTGCCAAAGTCCTGCTGGAAAATGAAGTCAGCATCCCCGTAAAGTTCATCTGCGGAAGGAAGCATGAAGTGCTCCAAAATCTCCTGGTAGATGGCTGCATTGACCCTGGACTTAATGAAGCACAGTGGACCAACACCAGCTGATGACATGGCTCCCCAAATCTCTTTTCTGATGAGAGCAGCTTTTGCATCTCACTTGGAAATGAAGGACCCAGAGTCTGGAGGAAGAATGGGGAGGCACACAATGCCAGATGCTTGAAGTCCAGTGTGAAGTTTCCGCAGTCTGTGTTGATTTGGGGAGCCATGTCATCAGCTGGTGTTGGTTCACTGTGCTTCATTGAGTCCAGGATCAATGCCGCCCACAGCAGCCTTTTCCTCACTTGTGTATCCCAGCATTCAGAGGCCTTTTGCCTCAGAAGCTAGAGACAGTACATAGTCATCATGTCTAATAGCCAATG
Source organism: Podarcis bocagei (assembly GCF_964188305.1). Lineage (NCBI taxonomy): Eukaryota > Metazoa > Chordata > Lepidosauria > Squamata > Lacertidae > Podarcis > Podarcis bocagei. The sequence goes on from NC_138134.1 coordinate 59,693,532, forward strand.
ACAGCCTTATCCCGCATGAATTTGTCTAATCCCCTTTTAAAGTCATCCAAGTTGGTAGCCATCACTACATCTGTAGCAGCAAATTCCAATTATCTATGCACCGTGTGAAGAAAAACCTCCTTTTGCCTCTCCAGTGTTCAGCTTCTTTGGATGGCCTCAAGTTTCTAATACTATGAGGAAGGAATAACTTAATCTCTGTCCATTTTCTTCACCCCGTGAGTAATTTTATACACCTCCCCCCATTGCTAAACTTTTCCCCTGAATGAAGCAAGGCCACCATAGAAAGGGAGGCGGGGACATTTCAACTGACTTTCACAGACCTTGTAAGATGCATGAAGTGCTATCTTAAATTGGGAAGAGTGACGAGATAGGAAAGGTTATCCTTGCTTAGGCAGCTGGAACAGGAAACTTTTGTAGCACTTTCTGTTGAGGGGAGCCAATGGCCAGCCTAGGTGAGTCAATTCACTTCTCCAATTGGGATCCTTTCTAAGAAGATGCTCTACATGTCATTTGCCGTATCTGCCTCATTTGATGTATTTATGTAGCTTCCTTTGGAGGGCAGGGGTACACATTTCATCAGGACAATAGTGTATGGGACAGGGTCAGTCCCATTCTACATATTTGACATTCCTAATCCTGATTGGGTCCTTCCTTGGCTGCTCTTCCCATTCCCCCCCAACCCCCCCCCCCAAGAGATATGTGAAATCCAATCACACATTTCTTGTATCATCCAGTTTGGCTCTAAAGGTAAAGGTAAAGGGATCCCTGACCATTAGGTCCAGTTGTGACCAACTCTGGGGTTGCGGCGCTCATCTCGCTTTATTGGCTGAGGGAGCCGGCGTACAGCTGGTCATATGGCCAGCATGACTAAGCCACTTCTGGCGAACCAGAGCAGCGCACGGAAACGCCGTTTACCTTCCTGCCAGAGTGGTACCTATTTATCTACTTGCACTTTGACGTGCTTTCGAACTGCTAGGTTGGCAGGGCCCTGTATGGTGTTAAAAAGTTATATGCAAACCAGTCCAAAGTTCCGTTTCCTCAGACTGTGGCTACTGTACTTGCTGTTGGCAGGCCTCTGTGTCTGTGTGACTGTATACAATGTGGGCAGGAAATTACAGTGAAAAGCTCATGTGTAGAGAGTAAAAAGTGACACAAATAGGACCAGCAAGCTGAACATTCCTGGGAGATCAAGATTTCAGAAGCAATTGTACCGGTGTCACACATAGCAAGAGCACTGGCAACTCTGAGTTTGCTGGCTTGCAGGAGGACGTCTGATGCTGTGCATACAGAAACACAGAGAGGACACAATCGGGAGGACTTGGAAAGGGTCCATAATTTACAGTTTTAAGTGCCGCCTGCCATTTCTGTTATCCTGCTTACTGCTAATCTCAACTAGGCATGTAGGAATAGACCACCATCCACTATACATTTCAGAAAGTGGTTTGTCTGCCTGTCCACCTGTTCTCTGTGGCTTTGGCCACCTCTCCAGATATCACTGCCAAACTTGGCACAAGGATCCTAAAGTTGGGGCAGCAGTCTTTGGTGACATTTGTGTGCCAGACACCTTTTTGAATCAAGATGGTGGACCAAAATAGGGCTTTGGCATGACTTCGCACCTTAATTGGCATACATTCAACTGCCTCTTGAGATATCATCACCAAACTCTGTTCAAGGCTTCCTGAGGTGGGGACACTGGTCCTCATCAACATTTGGATGCTGGGTGCCATTTTGAGTCAATATGGCAGACTAAAGCATGACTTTGGCATGACTTGGTTCAATTTTGGGTCCAAATTCACAAATTCCACTATCCATTTAGAAATCAATATTTTATTTTATTTTTGGTTTCTACAAATTCCAAGTATTGTATTTGGACTTCCACTCAGCAAACTTTCTGCTTTGATATCACATTCCAACACCAGGGTTTGCAGCTTTCTGACATCTAGTTATGAGTTTTTGTAACTACCAATGCTTAGCACCTGTACAGGGGTTTGTATGCTATACCACGGTTGTAGCAAACCATGGAAGGGAAGAGGAATTTCCATGGGAGTTGGAGTAGGTGCTCACAAGCCCATAGCATTCTCCCAATTCTTAAAAGAACAGGATATTGCATGTGCACAGGAACAAAGGGATCATTTAATAAATTGTGCCTTTGTGAGTATAGAAGTTTATTTACGATTTCTGTTTAGGGAATGCGACTTTAAATCACAAGAATGGACCGGGATAGTGGTATTTCTGATCTTGCAACGCAGCCTTGTGATTTCATTTTGCAAAGGTCATCTTTGCACCATGGTGCCGGATATGCTTAAGATGTCCCTGTGGACCATTGGCCAGATCCAGCAGGCTTAATCTTACACCCTTAAGATTTAACTGTGCACCAATTTAAGATACAACTCCAGATTTTAATTATGTTTACAGACTGGAGGTGTGCACTGTAGATCAGTGTCTAAATCTGCTGGCTCCTGTCTCTTCTAACTGGCTGTTGCAACTTTGCTGATATGCACTACATTTGAAAGTTGTGAATATTTTAGTGTTCTGAAAAATGATATATATAGGCTACAGAAATGTGTGCGTTCATGTCATCTAAAAGTGAAAATGTGCCTTCTGGGATGCAGGAAATACATATTTAAAAGATGAAATCTGGAGGATTGCTTGGCAGAATGCGCCATCGCCTTGTCATACCACACGGAAGCAGGTGGCTCATTTGACTTCATTATTATCGTAGCATAAGCTGCTTATGCACATAAAGGAAAATGAGTGTACCTATTTGCTTCCGTTAAGTATTGATTTTATTGTTCTGTTCTCTGTAATTAATTGCCATAAAAATAGCACAATTGTTTTGCCCTGTTAGAGACCTTCAAGGCATCTGTAAGATTTTTGTACACATGTGACTGTGATGTTCTAGGAATATCTGTACACCAGACTCAAACTTTATCGGGTCGCAATCCTGTACTGCCTTAAAATGGATTCAATGGAATATTTGCCAGAACATATGCCACATGTGCATATATATGCATATACCGAATCTTTCCGTTTATAAGACACCCCCTATTTTTGGGGACTCTGATTTAAGAAAATGGGGGGAGATCTATCCGTGCATAAGATGCCCCCAAATTTTGGACATTATTTTTTTGGGGGGAAACCTAGTCTTATACATGGAAAAATACGGTATTCTGGACATGTCCCAAAATTAGAAAATTTAGTTACTTCTGAGTCAACTTGTTCTCGGAATTTTTTGGGGGAAAGCATGACAGTTTAAAGCAGTATCACAATACTTTAAATGTATGGTGTGAATGTTGCCTTGAACTCCTAAAGAGGGGCTTCTCTGGGGTCCAATTTTGTCTGTATCTCAGAAGGAAAGTGGTTACTTTCCTTCTGAGCCACTGCATTGCTGCCAGGGGAGACACATGGTTCAGGTGTGCTGCAGGCTCTGCGATAAGTGCCACCCCCTGGGTGAGTGGCGCCCAGTGCGTCCCCCCGCCCCTCCCTAGTTACGCTGCTGATCTGAGCCTAGATGTAGAGTGCAGAGCATTCACATTTACTCTGCAACAAGGATTGGGAACCAGTGGCTCTCCAAGGTTTCTTGAAATTCAAACCCCATCAGTCCCAGCCGGCATATCCAGCAGCCAAGGATTCTGGAAGTTGCAGTCCAACATCTGGAAGGTTGCAGATTTCCCATGTAGGACTTTAGTGGGAATAATATTGAGTCCCGTCGTTAACAGGCAGTTTCCGGAGGGGTAACCATGTTTGCATGTTGCAGCAAAGACTAACAAATTTATTATGGCATAAGCTTTGTTGAACTATGAAAGCTTATGCCATAATAAATTTGTGGGTTTTGAAGGTGCCGCAAGACTTGATGCAGTTGGCGGGCAGCAGCCTTAGTGCCTTTGTTGATCCGTATTGGATCTCTTAAGTCGGATCTAGTGAGCACATGCAAACTGTAACACATCTATCATGCTGTTCATTTTCCAGCATTCTGCAGAGGTCTTCATGGGCAATTTCAACTGTCTGTTCGTGAAAAACACCACCAATCTGTTTTATAACACACACAAAAAAGTTTGATATTTGTCCATTCCCTCTCTTGATGAGAAAAGAGAAAACCCTTATGTTCAGGAGGGAGATGTTTTTTAAACCAAAGGATTAAGAATCGTTCTTCGTGTACACCTTTTAAACCAAAGGATTAAGAATCGTTCTTCGTGTACACGTTACAATACATGGAGGGAGGGAATGCTTGCAAAAATGATGACTGACCATTCCAAGACGCTGCTTAGTAGCCAATTAGCCACACTCCACATGTCTCTTTTGGGATCATGGTCCAAGTCTGCCTCCAGGTTTTTTGTGGCCCTTGAGCACCATGGTTCTGGCTCCTTGCTACTGTCTCTTGAACCCAGAGGGAGAAGGCTCAGCAATTATTATTATTATTTTAAAGATGTATTTTATTAAGGTGATTTAATGTAAAAGAAAGTGATACAGGAAAAAAGAGAAAAGTGTGTGAAAGAAAAACAACAAAGATACATATAAAAGCGAAAATATGCAAAAAGAAAGAGAGCAATATATGTTATTCCCATACATTATTATATAAATTGGTATACAGTGGTACCTCAGATTAAGTACTTAATTCGTTCCGGAGGTCCGTACTTAACCCGAAACTGTTCTTAACCTGAAGCACCACTTTAGCTAATGGGGCCTCCTGCTACCGCCGCGACGCAGGAGCACAATTTCTGTTCTCATCCTGAAGCAAAGTTCTTAACCTGAAGCACTATTTCTGGGTTAGCGGAGTCTGTAACCTGAAGTGTATGTAACCTGAAGCGTATGTAACCTGAGGTACCACTGTAGTGTTATCGTCCTAGTGCTTATGCAATTATGGCAGTCACTGCTGCTTGTCCTCTTTGTCTTTGCCATTGACAGGGGAGCAGACTGCTTCTCTCTCTGTGCCCATTGAGGGGCAACTACTGCTCCTGCTCCTTGTTATTGCTGTGCCCAACCCCAGGGAGAAAGGGGCCCATAGCAGCAGCACTGAGCCACCTTCTCTGCTGACCGAGCCTTCTGTGCCTGTTGGAGCATGTGTGTGAGGCTAAACAAAATGGCGGCCTCCAACTGTAATTTCATTATCTACTAGCAGAAATTCAAGCCTGTAACACCCTTGCACTGCTTCCTATGAACTCATTGACAAAGTTGTGTATATCGAGCAACAACATACAGGCTATTAGTAGATTATATAAACCACAAGTAATATTTAATAGTTCTTTCAAAATCCAGTTTTCTGCAAAACCTTTACTGAACCAACATGAGCCTCGGCGTCTCTGTGGCTTTCTGCCGCAGACCTGGCTCTTCAAGCCCTGTTATTTCCCTTTGGTACTGACCCCATTGAAAATTACATTCTAAGACCTCATAGCAGGCAGGAACTGTGTCACTTCTGTGTACGCTGTGCTGAATAAAATGCTAAATAGTACTGATAGTTCCAGCAGCGGATCAAAGAAAACAAAGCGGCGGCTTCTCGTTAGAACAGGTTGTTCCGGTGCAAACCAGCAATTTGCAAAATAGTGGTGTTTTCCTTTGTAAGCTTCAGGAAGTTTAGTATTCTGTCTGATGCAAAAGGTGAGACCGGCTGGATAGCGACAGGAAACCGTATGGGGGTCAGTAAATAAAGTGATCATGCCACTGATACGAATGAACGGATTTATTACGGTCACAGACCTTAGATACAGAAAATATTGCTGGGCCTGAATAAACAAGTACCATTCGTTGAGAAAGGCTACGCGATAAGATTGCAGTCGGATAGTAGCTAGGAAAATTGCAAGTGAATAGTTCATGGACTGTAGCACACTTTTTATTAAATGTCACAAGGCAATTGCTAAATGTAGATGCCATGAAACTCTTTTCTCCTGATCATGTTACAATTCTTGGAAAAATTTGCTAGAGAGTAATTGGGGAGGATTTACTTCTAAGAAAGCATATAAGAATGCAGGTCTTGAAAACAGTCCAGGATTATTTTACATGATAGGACTGCAGCATGAAGGGGAGGTATGCAAACATGGCAGGTGTTTCGCCAAGTGAGCAATTCATGTGATTCACTATATGGGTCACTGGGCACCTTTCCTTTTGAATAGGAAGGGTAAGGACCACGGTTCAGGGGCAGAGTATCTGCCTTGCTTGCAGAAGTTCCCAGGTTCAATTCCTGGAGAGCCACAGCCTGTTAGTGTAGGCCAGTGTTTCCCAAACTTGGGTCTCCAGCTGTTTTTGGACTACAACTCCCATCCTAGCTAGCAGGACCAGTGGTCAGGGATGATGGGAACTGTGGTCCAAAAAAGAGTTGGCGACCCAATTTTGGGAAACACTAGAATACCTCGGTAGATAGACCAATGGTCTTACTCAGTATCGTAGTTCATTAGGATCCTATATTTACCATGGGGAGCTGGAAAGTGTTGAACCCAAGAGGAAAATTGCTGCTTACCAAAGAAATTTATTTGAAGGGTGTGATATTCCCGTAACAAAAGCATGCACAATCATTTGATGTCTTTGTTTTTATTTTCATCAAGTATTCCATGTATATTGTAATTTTATGTTGCGAACCACTCTGAGATCTACCGGTATAGCTAGGGTGGTATACAAATAAATAAATGAAAAAAATCGTTTATAAATTTGGCCCCGCTTGTAATCTCCCTTTGGACGATTGCCAAATGACATGGAACTGTTATTACCGATGGCGATTAGGAAGGCTTTTGCTGGATTTTTACCAGAATTTACCCCGATCTTGTTACTGCTGACGTTCATTTAGTCGAAGCCTCTTTTTGCGTGGGGCGGGGGCCGCTGCGACGCCGGAAGCGGCCCACGTTGGAACCCCGAACAAACCCGCACCTGTGCATTTGATGCAAATCTGCACGCCTCTTTTTCTAGGCGGTGCGTTGGTTGGTGCCCACCCCGCGGTGGGCCAGAGGTTGCGGCGGCGGCGAAGGTTTGCTGAGGCTGCTCATTAAAGCGCGCCTCTTTAAAAGAGAGCAAGAGCGAGCCAGGCCAAGCCTCCTCTCCGCACCCCAATCCTGACGCCCGGCCTTGGGCAGCTCCCCGGGGTAGACAGGCAGAGAGTGGCTTTGCTGCTGCGAAGCGCTCCTCGGCAAGCGGCCCGCTGTCTCCGGATAGGAGCGCGCGCGCCTCTCTCTCCGTCTCGGCCTGCGAGCGCGCGGCGCCTCCCTTCTTTGCGGAGGGGGCGGCCCTCGCGGCGGGAGGAGGCTGCGCGCTGCTGCCGGAGCGAGGCGGGGGTGGGCCGAGGGAGGAGGAGGAGGAGCGGCAGCGGGGGAGCGAGCGAGCGAGCAAGGCGATCTGGTCGCGCGGCTCCTGCAGCGACCTGCCTGCGCCGGCGGCGGCGGTTGCAGCGGCAGCAGCGGCATCCCCCTCCGGGCAGCGCCGGCAACGTCTGCTCCGCGCTCGACGGCGGCGGCGGCGGCGACGGCGGCTCGGCCTCCCGCTCCTCGATGTGCCTAAGCAGGAGGTGGCGGAGGAGGCAGCAGCGGCGGCGGGGCTTGCACTCGCCCCACGGGGACTCGCCGCTTGCGCGCTCCGGGCAACCCTGAGCCCAAGCCTGCTGCCTCTCTCTTGCCTGCCGCTCCGGCTCCTGCATCTTTTATCTGCGGCGGCGGCGGCTCGCGCTTCCCTGCCCTCGCCCCCTTCTCCCCACCCCCTTTCCAATTTCCCCTCAACATCCCCCCATACCTTTTCTTCTTCTCTCTCTCTCCCGCCCTCCTCTCTGTATCCCCAAACCGGGCTGCAAGCGCGAAGTGTCTTCATGAACCCCAAGGATGTCCGGGAAGCATTATAAGGGCCCTGAAGTCAGTTGTTGCATCAAATATTTCATATTCGGCTTCAATGTCATTTTCTGGGTAAGTGGAGTGGTTCGTTTTATGGGCCAAAGCTGTGGGGGGCTCGTGTGCATTTTCTAGCTGGGCGAGGATTTACCCTCCCCACCCCTTTCCAGAGAAATTGGAGGTGTGTGTGTGAGAAAGAGAGAGTGAAATAAGCCCAGCAGAAAATAAACACAAGGCACTTCAGCGTGAATGGGGTTTTTCATGAAGTAAATAACCTAGCAGGATACGTGTGTGTGTGTGTCTTCGTGTTGATGTTTTTTAGTGGGGTGATCTTTACAGGGAAACATTTTGGGTAGTATTTGACTTTTTCTGGCCATAGTCTTTCATGTTCCGTGGATAATAAAGGAACGGCTTGGTTTTTCCACCATCCCCACAGCAGATCCCCTTGCAAGGTGTGATTCTGTTTCTCCGCCGCCGCCACCCCCCACCTCCCTTTGCCCCTATTGTGGTTTAAAAGGGACTGATAAGACTTCCATGGACTAGAGAAGGCATAATGCCGTGTTCCAAGTGTTCCTGGAAGGCTAAAGAGCTGTGTTGTTGGGAGAGGGTTACACAACGACTGTAGGTAAGAAATGGGTCCGTTGTGGTGGGCTCCTGTTAATGCAGCAGAAACAAGAGTGTACAATACTTTGCCGCTGCAAAATAGATCCCCATTTTAATTAAAAGAAAAAAAGAATATACATTGGGATTAGGATAAGCATTTGCTCGAAATTCTGCATGCATACAGATCACCTATTGAGTCACCCCCCCAACCTTTTTAATTGTTTTGCTGCCCCTGCTTTGGTGGGATTGGAATTGTATGTTGGAATATTACATCACTATGCTCTTTCCACTGCTTCCTCCCAATTTGCTGTAGCTTTGAATGCTCTTCTTCTTTGATAAAAAGCATTTTGCTTCTCTGTGTATGTATGTGTTTAAACACACACACACCACAATGCCATATGAGGTTTTACATTTTTGAATTATTGTTACATAATGTGAACCTTTGGGGATGTAGCAGGCTGTGTTCGTATGGATATTTCAGAAATGGGGATATTGACTGGGATAATGGATTCTGGAAACAATTGAATAAATAGCATTTGGTGTTCATTGCAGCGAAGTTGGGTCAATAGGAGAGCTCTCATGAACTAACCCTACTTGTGAGCAGGACATTACATAAAGGAAATTGATTCCCTGTTAATGGAGAGGGTGTGTGCGCATACACACAACACAGAGTGCAAGAGGAGCTCTGGATTTCAAGTTGAGAGACTGCAAAAGTAGGCTTGGCTGTAAGTCTGTGGCTAGTTTATATGGAAATACATTAAAAGCAATTCTGATCTGTTATTCCATATGGAAAGGAAGGAAGTGTCACCCATCCTCCTCCTGCTTTCCTTGTTGCCAGGATAGAGCTTTGATTATTTCTGGCACTTGGGTTCAAAAGTTAATGGAGATGCGGCCAAAGGCCTGGAACCGAAACCAGGTGTTAATGTTGCTGTTGAACCTGCCAGTGGAGGAGGCTGCTTTGTACATATGGCGAATGGGCCCTGGTCCATGAACGCTTTCCCTGTGATAAATATGTGAACCTTCAGTATCACAAGACTCTTGGTTGTATCTTGCTGCTAAGAAAGGCCCGTGTAAGGACATAGTTGTAGTGTTGCATTCTTACTAGCAAACTAGAAAATCCAGACTTGGATAAAGTGCTATGCAGGGGCTGTGCAGCCTAAAGAGAGCTTTTAGTTGCCTAGAACAACAATAGCTATGCTGTTGACATTAAATTAAAGTAGTGCTGCAATTTTGGCACTAGAAGTAAGAGGAAGATATCTGAAGATGTTCTGATGTTCTAGATTGAAAACTGATTTTTAAAAGCTGATGCATATGACTCTCTCTACTCAAGGTTTCCTTTTCTGTTTTTTCACCTCTTGCTAGAGAAGGCAGGTAAAAATCTTCTGCCTCACCTTTTAGATACCCCCCCCCCTTCTTGTTCTGCCATGGAGTGCCAAAGCTCTATTGTTCCCTGCTTCTTCCTAATGTCATATTTGAATCCCATCTGTGCTGCTACAAATCTGGTGCAGTGTTTTTTTTGCAGTGACTGTTCAGCTGTCCATAGTATTGGTTCTCGAAATGGGGAGGGGGAGGGGTGGACACTGTGATGAATTCAGATGTTCCCCAGCTGACATAGAAGGCACAGTAGAATGAATCATGCAGCCTTCTTGGAGAGAGCATATTACAGGTTCTAGACTGTATGCTTATGAGAGTTAGGATCAGTACTGAAATGCACAATTTGGCATGCTGACAAAAAAAAGAAGTTCCTCTCTAATTCATTGTTATGACCCTGTACTATAACTTTGGTGGTTCCCTGGCTCTAGTCTTATAAATGCTTGTATTCCAAGGAGAGTTGTGCAAAAGATGCTTTGGAGAAGATGCTTCTGATGCTTGAATCACCTGTCCAGTTATCACAGGTAGCGGAGTTGTTGAATTTCAACCTTTCTCCTATTAAGAGGTTGGAGATGTGTTAATGGGTGTTGGAATGACTTACTGTGACACACTGAATGGTTTTCTAAATGTAGCAGGAATGAATGGAGTGGTGGTGTAATTATTTGCAGACTTCGAACAGGAGTTTTGAAATCCTCATGAATCCAGTTTTCAGTACCATTAGCCTGACTTTAAATTACTTCTCCATTTTAGCTTTAGGCCTTGAGTACTAGGATGTTTTCAGACTAAATGCATTCTGTAGGGGGCTGGTTGTTGGATAAAGAGACTTTCTATCTCCCAGACTCTTATACTTGACGAATATGTTGAATGAACATGGGCTGAAGGTGTCATACATCATACAGTAGTGAGTGCCTGATCTGCTATGAGGTTACTTTGAGCACGTATCTTCAACCTTTTCAGACTCAGGACCCGCTTTTAACCCAAATATGCACCTGGGGACCCATTTCTTAATCATTTACCATATATATGCATGGTGGTAATGCTCATGTTGTGACCCACCTTGGTTCAGGCTGTGATCCATTAGTGGGTCCCAACCCACCAGGTTAAAGATTAGTGACTTAGAGGCCAGAGTGTCACTTTGGTTTAGCTGCCATCATGACGACACAGAAGCAGGACAGCTTCAGGCTAGGTAGGTTTATTTTAGAACTGAAGTTGCTGAACACCTTTAGTAAGCATTGCCTACACACTGTGGTCTTCTTAATTGCACTGTGTTTCTGCAAATTGGCTGATTAGTTTGGGCGCCTTTTGACGAAGAGCCAATTGGCTTCCAAGTGGATCTTGTTGCTTAGTTTGGGGAGGTGGCCACAGGCGAGGATGAAGATAAGGTTGAAAAAATGTTTGAAGTGTGAAGTACCTTCCAAAATGCTAGGCTTACATCTGCTTCCAATTCATGTTCAATGAATGTTCACTGTGAACATTTTAATAGAATGACCAGACCTTAGGCTGAAGACTGCTTCATACTTTACATTAAAGCTTGTTTTATGAGTATTTTCTTGTTCAACACTAGCATGTGAGTGAGCTGGTCACTCATGGATCCAACTCGCTGAGGTGTGAGTTGGCTCCTTGCATATTGCATTGTGTCCACGAAAATGGCATGGCATATCTTTACATGCATGCATATGCTTGTATCCGTAGCAGCATGAGCCAAATTTGAACAAGTACATAATTTAACTCAAAACTATGTTTTTGTGGCATGTACATTTTAGTTTAAAGCCAGTGTGAGCAAGTTCTCCTGAAGTTTTTGGAGATCTGATTCATGGACCACATTAATCTGTTGATATGATTATTCTCTGTTGTGTGGAAGGTATTTATGAATTTGGAGTGTGGTTGTGCACTTCCTGGACCTTGGTTCAGAAATGACTGTCTGGCAAGCTGGTCCTGAGCAGGCCATGCCACTAATTTTGCATAGAGGAGCAATAATTGGATTCACACAGGGCACAGCTCTACTTGGGAGACATCAGAAGTGAATGAAGATTAACATGTAACTGTAAACCCGCTGCCTTGTACGGTACCCAGTGTCATTTAAAAACCAGATTCCTGCACACTCAGAAATGTGTGGGTAATTCAGCTGTGGGTGAAAATTACAGGGAGAGACTTAAAGGTGATGTTAGTGGTATGTGTGAAAACTGAGCCTGCATTGTTTAGATGATTGCATTTATAATGTATACAGTAGTTTTGATTTAAAAGAGATTATGTGGGATGGGTCTAGGCTTGTGTTCAGCGAAGGTCTGCTTGTGCTGGAGGAAAGGGCGAAAGGTGATTTTTTTTTTACTGATAGCTTCTTTACTTCTTCTTTGCCTCTTAATGTAGAGAGGGTCTTCTTGGTAGCTGCACTTAGTTGTGGAACTCCCTTACACAAAAGGCGTGGCTGTGCCTCTCTCTGCTTTCAAATCACCAACAGGCAAATGCTTTTTTTGTTTAAACAGGTATTTGGCCACTAGCTGGCTGTTGCAGCAAGGTCTTTTGAGCATGGGTGTTGCCTTTTTGTGTGCTTAAGTGTTTCAGTGCTGTTTTTTTAATAGGCTTTCTTAGTTCGTTGTTTTGTCAAAGCTATATTTATTGTGTGTTTTTAGTTTAATCTGTTTGAATTTATGATGTGTGTCGCCTTGGGCCAGGCACTGGGAGAAAGGCGTGATAACAATATCTATGGTTTTTGTTTGTTATTGTGTTTGTATTTTTATATTGTAAACCACCCTCTGATCTCCGGAGGAGAGGCAGTATAGAACAGTAATAAATAATAACAATATGAATTAACATTTAAAAATACATTTATTTATTTTTTACACTTCCTTTCTTCCATCATGGAACCCAAAACCCATGTGGTTTCCTAGAGTTCTCCGATCCAGACACCAACCAGACCTGGTGTGCTTTCAGACCATACCTTCTATAGACGGTTCTGGAGAACTGGGGGACCCTCGGGAAGGACATGAGAGTGGGGAAGGAGCCAGGAAGGGGGAATCTTCCCTTCTTCCAGTGAACTTCTGTTGCAACTTCGTTCCTTCCATGTATGGAAGTAGCCCTTCCATGCACGGAGGGCCAAGTTTATATCCAAGTAATAGACTTTGTGGTGTCCTTTCAGACATCTTCCTCTTTTCATCTTGTAAGGTTCAGTGCCTCTTCTGTGATGGTGCCTGCCTTTTCGTTTCTTCAGGAAAGTTCACAATGTGAGTTTATTTAGATCAGGTAGTCCTATGTGGATCACTATGTGTGAACTTGTGACGGAAGATTCCCCCCCCCCATTGTTATATTTGAAAATTACAGTTAATAACATTAAACTGTACAATTATTTGACTAAATTCTTTAAGTGGGCAACATCTCTGTGAAAACATTCTTTGCCTCTGACCTCACTGACAAAGACAAAGGTGGTGTGAATTGTGAAGCGCTAATACTGAGGTAAAAGATTTCACTTTATATCACACGGTGCCTTTAAGAGCTATGTCCCTCGAACACTTAAAACAAGAACTTAAAATCAGGGTACAGTAATTTTGTATTTGGGAACCTTTGGCCCCCAACGAGTTCAGATCTTGCTGAACTACAACTCCCACAATCCCTGGCGGTCGGCCATGCTTGCTGGGGCTGGTAGTTGAGGAGTACCTGCAGGGCCACACCTGGTTGAGATGTTTTAATTTAGCATTTTGTCTTAGGCTGCCAATCCTTCCTGCTTCATGTGTTCCGAAATGTCCTTGTTTTGTAGCTGACTTGTGCTATACTCCCACAAGTTTATCTTGGCTACTGTGTCATCTAGGATTTTACCTCACAAACCAGGAACCTGTTTGGTCTCAGGATCTGGTCCAATGTATTCTAGGAAGAAGATTCAGTAGTACATGAGTTCATAACATTTGCTGTGGGGTTTTTTTTTGGCAGAGCACGTGCTGGGCTTATTTTTGTGGTATTAGCCATATGGGAGGTTTTAAATTGTCTCCTGACTTGGAGATTGGCAGAAAGCAAGCTAAATCTGGTTATATAAGTGTTCTCTGGGGAAAAGCAGAGTGAAAGGCATGCTGTCCTCTGTTGGGCAACAGCTAACTTGACTGAAAATCATTAATAGCATCTTTTGAAAGGGGCGAATACTTTTCCATGGCAATGAGTTGCAGAGGCTTCGGGAAATAAAAATGGCCGCTCTTCTAAATTACCCTGGGATTTATTTCATCTTCTCATGGTGCAAGAACTTTGTTATTTCTTTATATATATTGGAATTATAACTCTATGCCTTGTGGAAGGCCCAAACTCCATCATCTTGTTGCTGACCTAAAGGGCAAATTGGCTGTGGCAGCTGCGCCATTCTGTAGGCTGATGCCCATGCTAACTTTCAGCCCTTTGGTTTCGACATCAAGTGGCAACTGATGTATTTATCTCTAGGTAGTAAAGTACAAGCTGGATTCAGATAGTGACTGGAGGCAATTCATTAGCGCTAAATGGGAATCTATGGTAACAGCAGCTTGCTTGGCAGCCACCCCAGCGTGATGCTTGTGTACCCTGGATTAAGAGCAGGGGAAGAGTCATACCTGGTATCCAGAGACTTTCATACGCATGCCCAAATGGGCCTGCCAGTTCCTTTTCCCATTGCAGATCCTTCTGCGTAGGATGATACCACCTTGGAGAGGGTCTTGACATTCAGGAGCAATTTTTAAAGCAACATAGGAAGCTGTGGTCTGAAGGGGAGAGCCCATGGAAAATGTTGGGAACAGTCTCCCATAAATTTATCTTGCCCAAGCCTCATTGAAACTCGCAGGGAGATGTGGATGCACAAGGTGTGTCTTTGCTGCGGGGTCATGTCCACACAATACCTTTGAAGCGCATCCCCCCTGTATCTGGTTAAGGTGCTGGGAGTGGTAGCTCAGCGAGGGGCAAACTATGTTTCCCAGGATTCTTTTTGGGGAAGCAGTGTGCTTTAAATATCTGGTGAGGATGTGAGCTGGCTATTCCTTGTGTGGCCCTTTTGGTTCGTTGCCTGAGGTTTTAGAGATGCTCAGTTTGGGAGACTGTCTTCAGGAACTCTCGCCCAGTAATTTGTAGGGAAAATGCAGGAAAGCCGCAAGTGAATAGTCTCCGTGTGTAGTCATCTCATATAGAGATCTACATGCAGGTTTTGCTTGCTTTCCTACAAATAATTGATCTCCATACAGGAGAAAAACATCTGAAGCATCCTTAGGTCATACGTTCAGTACAGGCATAGCATAAGTTCACTTCAAAACAGGTTTTTCAATTGGAACCAGATTTGAAAAGCTGCGCTATTCACAGGTGTAAATTCTGTTCTCCCATCCCCCCTCCTCTTTATGGCTTTCACATTGCATTAATGTATGTGGTGAAGATGAGAATCCTCGTTAATGTTAATTATAGTTTTTGAAACTAGGGTTTGAAATGGGCTTGCAAATTCCAGTTATATTTAAGGATGGCTAATGGAATACAGCTTCTGAATATTGTTTGCAGGCTAGACCTTAATCTTGTCTAGGTAGCACAGTAGTTAAGGAAGGGTTTTTCATCTGTAACCAGTGAAAGGATGCATAATCAAATTATGTAAAAGCCAATTATTTGTCACTTTAGGCCTCATCCTTCAAATAGATTTCTACTGTCAATTCTTAACACCTGTCTATATAATCCAGTTGTTTTCAAATGGGATTTCCCTGAAAGTTTGCATAAACATACATGAACCAAGATTTTACGTGCAGGTCCTTGATGAAAAAAGCTACCTAAATTGTAGCTAGGCACTGGGCCAATAAAGGTCTTTTTAGAAACCTGAAAAGAGCAGCTGGTGTGGAAATAAAATAGTGATATTCGCTGCTCTTATTTGAATGCTTTGCACTACCCTGGCTTTTCCTGCTTTCACAGTCTTCCTTTTAATTCCTCCCACCCCAGTCTAGCTTTGCTTTTGGTTTTCCAAGTAAAACATGTGCAGATTCTTTGAGTTGGGTGGGCCTGGACAAACGATTCGCTTCATTTATTAAATTTCTATCCTGCCCTTCATAGGATGGCAAACAACAAGGCAGCAGGTTTGTTTGTTTTTTATTTTTAAAAACCAAGTAAATGAGTGTCCAAGACCATTGAAAAACAGACTTGCAATTAATATTTTTATTTATTAAGATTTATATACCACTTGATTGTAAAAACAACAACCTCAGAGCTGTTTCAGTATTTTTCAGCCCTCAAATGTGTGGTTTAAGCAAGGGTTTTTTTTAAAAAAGTTTCTCCTGAACATTGACAATGAAGGAGGGAGATGCAATTTGCCAGAGCGGACATTCCACAGAAACGGAGCCACCACAAAGAAGGCCCTGCCAAGCATGATTACTGACTGGACGGCACTAGCAAAAGGGCTTTAGAGTCTGGGTGGGGAACCTCAGACCCAGGGGCCAAAGACATCCTTTCCCGCCTTTCTGCCTGGCCCTTGGAACTGTCCCCAGGCTACACCCCTTGCTGGCCGTATTTCACACCCCAAGTGCTTCTTCCTATCTGGAATGTGTTCCTTGCATTCTGACAAGGGCCCCTTGCTTGACTGGATGGTGGGTAAAGGTGTGTTGGTGTGTGTAGAAACTAGCTTAGTGTACAAAGGTAAAATTGACACCAGCTACTTTGCCCCCCTTTTTGCCTCTGGCACCCCCCTGCCACTGACCTGCGACCCTCAGAAGGCAACCCTACATTAGCCCTGTATTTCCCTTTGTTCCCTGCTCCACTTCTCCAGCTGCTACCTGCTGTCTTTCCTAAGCCAGAAGGAAAACTGAGCTAGACAACATAAGTGTTGTCATTTCTGCCTTGGAAGCTACAGGTTGCAGGGATCTTTTTTCCCATGTTGCCAGTCTTGGCTTTAAGTCGCTGTGGTGGGCTTCTTGAATAGCTCAGTGGTATGAGCAGGTAGGCAAAGTTACCTGCTCCCAAGGTCCAGTTGTCACTTTCCAGTAGAGTTGCAAACTCTACTTTTACCTGACAACCTCCTTGTGCAAGCACAGGATAAGGATATGGTGGTATTAATCTCCTATGGATTCTCTACATCAGGAGCTGCAAACTATGGCTCACCAAGCCACATGTTGCCCTGACCATAGGTTTGGGTCACGCTTCCAAGAAAGCTTAGTATGTGAAATGACTGGAAACAAAGATTGTTGGCGCAGATTTATTTTTCAATGTAAAGCTTAAGAAAGAAGATCTGGCAGACTTCTCCCTCTCTTCCGCTCCAAATAATATTAGCTCTCAAGTAAGCGGTGTGCAGATCTGAAAGTGTGCTCTGTGCTTGGCTCCTGCGGCTTTTGCATGGCACAAAGGGAGTTTTCCAGCCTTCGTAACGTTTGGGGCCTCATTTGCGCAGCCTCTATTTACAAGTGGCTCCCATTGACTTTAATGGGAGCTGGCTTGGTTGCGGCAGCTGCGTATTCAGAGCCTTTTGGTTTTCATCCAGTGCGGGGGAAAAGATGTGAAAAGACTTCAAAAAGAGCCATGGCCATTATTTGCAATCTGCTTAAATAGCCGAAGAGCAAATGTGCAGGAGCAAAGCAGGTTGGGTGTAGCTGGGATGCAACCTCTGATAACAGGTTTGTGGAGGGGAGCGTATTGTTCCTGTCTTTTGCAAACACACCAGATGGATGTGCCTTTATTTGCTCACTTGTTAGAGAGGGTGATGATTGCTCATCTTCATGGCCTGATGCTTCTGATGTTGGGGGAAGCCTAAGAGACTAAAGTGGCAGTGGAGGAAAACAAATTAAACATGCACAATCCTATGGGTTGGTGGTAGGGGACCATTACCAACTCAGCTAGGAACTTACAGGTAGTCTTGATAAGACATCTTTAAGCCTCAGTTCTCTTTCCACAAAACAACAACTTGCTTTACAGGGTGGAAAGCAAGAAAGAACAAGGCCAGGATTGTGAAATGACTTGTATGCCAAGTAATCTATACATGATACTAATGGAATGCAGCAGTAAATAATGGCTCTTTTGTCTTGATGTGGCTATCAGTTGAGGAGAATGTCAGCATTTTAATCGGCCCTTGCTAGCGTTCTAGTGCTTCTGTGTCCTGTCTCTGTCAGCCACTCATACAAACCCAAGTCAGTAGCATAATGCCTTCTCTGACACTGGTCTTAAGTAATCGCTAGGAGGATTTTCTTGGACCAAATCTCTAGGAGATTTGTTGTATTCTCATTAGCAGACTCCTTTTTGCAACTGGGTCTTGCAGTTTCGTTTGATTTCTTCTAAATATTTATACTCGCACCTTTTGTAGGACTCTGTCCTCACGTGGCTGTTTCCAGAAGTAAGGTAACCACAATTACAGTAGAAATAGAAAAAAAGAAATTAAAGCTAAGCACCGGGTTATAAACAGAGTGTAAGGCCCTCCTTGAACAGATTAAACCAGAGATCTTTACATGGCTGTGGGTGGGGGGAGAGGAATGTTCACTTTTAATATAGGTCTTGGGAACTGGCAGGCTATAAAGGTGGCTAGCAGCTCATCTGGCTGTGCAGTAGCCTTCTGGTTCAGCAATTGCATGGAGCAGTGGTGGCGAACCTCCAGTCCATGGGCTAAATTTTATAGAATTGTAGAGTTGCAAGGGACCCAAGGGTCATCTAGTCCAACCCCCTGGAATTCAAGAATCTCAGCTAGAGCATCCATGACAGGTGGCCTTCCAGCCTCTGCTTAAAAAAACTCCAAGAAAGGAGAAAAAACATCCAAGGAAATTTGGTCCACCTGACTGCCTATTTTGTCCCGTGAGGCAGTTTTTGGCTGCTAAGGCCCACCTGCCACTTGTCTCTGACATCCTATAACATCAGGTGTGTGGGACAGGTAAAGCTTTGGATGAAAGGAACACAATCGGGAGCCTTAAAGCAGGGGGTCCAGAACTCTGATCCGTGGATCACCAGTGGTGCATGGGAGAAAATGTTTGGGGTGCATGCCCAATTGTTCCTTTGCAGCCATGACTTACATGCAGCACTGTTTCAAAGTGCTGCCGAATGCACACCTTTCAGATGGGGTGAGATCCACCTGATGCCAAACAGCAGGTGATGGACAGGTGGGCAGTCCTGCTCACCCCTCACATGAGGCCTGCAGAGAGTTGGGTGCTTTTCGATCTGGCTTTCCAGATGAAGTGGTTCCTCACCCCAGCATAAAACTGTAAGGTGTGGCCTGCTACCTCCGACTTTTTGGTTGTAGCCTTGCTATGGGGTCAGTTTGGTTGTGGGCAGTCTAGGCTGCCACACGTTCTAGGCATTTACAGGCTTTTATGAGAGGGCAAGTGTTCTGTGGTCTGGGCAGGTCCTAAATATGTTTAGTTTGCAATCCACATCCCGCTTGGACAGTCTAAGGTTACAGTCCATAACCGGTATTGATAAACTGAACATAATGGGTAATTTATATAAATAGATGTGGCAGAAAAGGCTTTGAGTAAGCAGTGAGGTTTCATTTTCTCTGATCTGAGCTCCATTTAAGGTTTTTAAAAGTTCATTGCCGCTATCTAGCAGAATCATAAGCTGTCAAAGTGGAAAGTGCTTTGCTGTATTTAGTAAAAACATATACATATACTGCCAAGACTATTCTTATCAGCCCTTAACAGGCACAGGAGTTACAGAATCATGGGCACAGACCTGAAGTCTGCCCTAAGACAGGCTCCTTGTATACCTTTTTCATGATGGTTCATTCCAATCCTAAACACATTGACCTTAGAGCAAGCCCTCGTTAACACAGTGAGATTTGCTTTTGCGTGAACATGCATAGGATTGTGCCTGCATGTGGTGGTCTTTTTATTTAGAATTCTTGACTCTTCTTTAAAGCATCTAAGATAATTGCTGGGAATATATTGTTGCCTGACCCCTAAGAGCAGGAGTGACATCTGGGGGCAGGGGCAAAGGTTCCCCACTGCTGCTTCAGAGGATGTGAGCAAGCAAACCGAAAACCAGCATGGTTTTGGCTTCTTTCTTCCCAAACGCCACCAGTTACTTAGTTGTGAAAGGTCACTGAAGTGCATGATATTTGAAAGCATATCTACATGATAGGAACATCTTATACCAAGTTGATCCACCTACCTCTGTATTGCTTACACGGACTGGCAGTGGCCATCTGGGATTTGGGACGGGTCTTTCACATACTTCCCTAAAGATGCCAGGGATGGAACTGTTGGGCTTCTGTAGGCAAGGCATGCACTATGCCACCACACTTCTTACCAATAGGCTTATTGATTTTGAAATGCTGGTTTGCATTTGGCCAAGTCATTCATGCTGCACAAATTCTTACTTGCGACAGTAATAGACCTTTGATAAGAGCTTTTCAGTAACAAGGCAGGAGTCATACTAAACGTTGACCCAGTTCTAGTTTAAGCCGGGCTACCCATCTTGTGAGTGGTGGTCTCTTGTGCAGAGATGCTCCTTCTTCTGACAAGTATAGTGAGTACGTTATCCAGTGTGATACAATTTCACCATTTGCTGTTTGAAATCTCACGCCAAAAGTGAACCTGCTGGTCCAGAAGTTGGGAGTGCTAGCATCAGGCAACTTGGGCCCAAACCTCATCTTGGCCAAGGACTTGTTGGTAGTGTGTTGGTTAATTTGCCTCTGTTTCCCCATCTGTAGCATGGAGATTAGTGAGTCAGCATTTGGAGATGTAAGGCTTGATGTACTGTGCAAATGCTGTTCTCTTAGCTTTTCCAGAATCAACTGTTGGAACTAGACTGGTTGAGACCTCCAGAAGTGAACTCTCTTGCTTCTCAACCAAGCGTGCCCATCTTTCCATACTTGTGGGAAGCCGTTAAGCTCATACAAATGACATACCTGTGGCTTTAGCTATGGTACCTTGCTACTAAGCTGGAATAGCTTTTGGTGGTTGCTTGAACTGGGTTTGTGCAGTGATCGCTGAATAGATTTCCTTCGGATTCCACCCAAAGACCACAATGACACCACAAATTGAGAATGCTGTCAAACTCATTCTCCTGGCTGTGTGAACAAGGCGGGGCAGCAAAGGAAGGGAAGTACATGGGTGTGAGTCTTACCAGCTTGTGCATGTCAGATAAAACCATGGGCTACTGCTTTGTATGTGGGCTGTGGTGCAGTTTCATAACTGTGGTTCAGTTAAGTGCAGGAGGTCAATTTCAGGTTCCTATTCAGTGCAGTCTGCCTCTGCACTTGGTAGCTTGCTGCAGAAGGCTGTTTTCAACTCTGAACAAAAGCAAATGCACTCTGGAAAAAGATGGAATAGATGTAAAGCACAGCACAGGGTCTCAACACAGATGATAGGAACATTGGAGCACAGGAAGCTGCCTATACAGAGTCAGACCATTGGTCCATCAAGCTCAGTATTGTCTTCACTGACTGGTGACATCTCTCCAGGGCTTCAGGCAGGAGTCTCTCCCAGCCAGCCCTACCTGGAGAGATACTGGTGATTGAACCTGGGACCTTCATGCAGAACAGATGTTCTACCCCTGATCTACAGCTCTTCCCCAAAGTCTGTCGCTGTAGCAGTAGGGTAAGAACAGCCAGCATGTCTTGCATTTGTACCTTC
This sequence comes from Podarcis bocagei, assembly GCF_964188305.1. Classification (NCBI taxonomy): domain Eukaryota; kingdom Metazoa; phylum Chordata; class Lepidosauria; order Squamata; family Lacertidae; genus Podarcis; species Podarcis bocagei. The sequence continues at coordinate 59,714,821 of NC_138134.1, forward strand.
CCATATTTTGTAAGCATAGGGTTCCTTTTCTTGGTGAATCTGCCATGGTGCTGTCAGGCAAAGAATGTCCAAAGTGAGCAGTTAACTTTATTGTCAAAAGTACACTTACAGGTTAGAAAATGGCATGTCCATCTGTCTTACACAGGGGTCAGCAAACTTTTTCACCAGGGGGCCGCTCCACTGTCCCTCAGACCTTGTGGGGGGCCGGACTATATTGTGGGGGGGGGGGAATGAACAAATTCCTATGCCCCACAAATAACCCAGAGATGCATTTTAAATAAAAGCACACATTCTACTCATGTAAAAACACGTTGATTCCCAGACTGTCCACAGGCTGAATTTAGAAGGCGATTGGGCTGCATCCAGCCCCCGGGCCTTAGTTTGCCTACCCATGGTCTTACATCTCTCGGCTACCCCTAGGTGCCCATCTGATGAGGCAGTTGCCACAACTGTGCCCCTGACCTCAGTGTATCCCCCCCTCCCCCCAAGCTGCATGCAAGCAGGCAAAGGCTCCACCTGTGTGTAACCTTCTGCCCCTCTTTCAATCCTCTCATAGTCTTGGGAGACAGTGGAGCCGGAGAGATTAGAGGCAGGAGAATGATGTGTGGAAACCCTTTACACCAGCTTGACCTCTTCCTCCTCCTGTACCTGTTCCTCTCTCTCCAGTCCTGCAGCTTCTCCTGCCTCTTGACTCTTGTCTCCTGACTGTTTTAGACTCCCCCTGATCACGGATCCCTTCTTCCAAGTCGGTCTCCAACCCACCCACCCCAGCCGCCACTCCTCAGTGTACAGCCAGTCCCTGACACTATCCCACCCCCAGAACAAAGACGGCAGTATCAGTACGCCATTCTTAAAGAACCAGAAATACTTTTTACCATTTCCCCATTTTTCCACCTTCTCTCCCCCCTCCTCTTGTAGCAGGTGGTCCCTTGAGGTGGCTGCGACACAGATGCCAGATCATACACGAGAGAGCCCTAGGGCAATGGCGCTCTCAGTGTACAGCCATTCGAACAGAATATTTATTTTCTTTGTCACAACCCACAAACGGTAAACTGAATCCATTCCGAAGGCAAACGGCAACGAAAATGCTCTTACCAGTATCTAATTTAGGTCACGGAAGCCCTTGTTCATATATATTTAAGGTCATGTTTTCTTTGAAAGGACAGAAAGGACAGTGTGCACTGGATTCCAAGAGATATCATTCATAAATAACATTCCTTAAAATTTGCCTTCAGTGTTTCAATACATTAAGAACTTGTGCTGATAATGGCCGCACTGTACTTTTTGGGTAAGAAGCACGTTAATATTCTGTTTTCCACTGTTTGCGATTGTATCAAGTCTAACCCTCTCTGTCTTACTGTAAGTTGCGGACAGAGAGCTTTCCACAGCATCTTATTGCAACAGTTTGCAGAGAGGCAGCCATCTTGGGTCGCTCGCAAAGTAGAGTCTTGTGGCAATTCAAACATGAAGGCTGTGTACACAATCCTGTTCACTCTGCATCCAGTGCTCTCCCACCCTTGTTTTGGGAAGTGGTGCACACCCCACATGGGTCACAGTCAATATCTATCCTGTCATTGTGTTGTCCCCCAAACCAGCATCGATCCGAATTGAGAAAAAGAACAACCTAGCTGCATTTAATCTGTTGCTATGGACCAGTTCAACACTGCAATCCTAAACCCAACTACCTGGGATTAAGTCCCATTGAATTCAATCGGACATATAGATAGTCAGGATAGTGCTGTAATAAGACATTTGTTAAGGTATACGTTTTGTGTACTTCAGTCCAGTACATATAAGTCTTTATGGCTCCACAATACTGTCCCCCCCCCCCCGCCCTCCAGATTCTAATTTTATTTTTGTTTTTCTTCCAAGTGAGGGTCACTTTTTAAAAAAAAAAAACGGTCCTCCTCTCACTTACCATAGGATTTACTATCCCCACTTGTAGCTGGTACAAAACCTTGGTACTGAAATTCAGCAAAACGGACTGCAACCAACAAAGCGTCAAGGATAGCTAGATGTTGGGCTGGGTGGGAAACAATGTGGCTGCCTCTATCAAATAAGCTGAACACAAATTGAAATCTAAACAAAACAAATGCTACTTGAAAAGTTGAAACCACTTGATGTTTTTGTCCCATTGTTTGAAACTCCAATGAACTCTGTGCTTTAAATAGGTGCCCATTATTTTCAGGTTGAAAGAGATTGCTGGTCTTGTTTTTCTAAATTCCATGGAGCTATACACACATTTTAAAAAGCAGCAAAGCGACTAAACAAACAAAACCCCAATAGAGAAGTAATGCTCCCCCCCCCCCGCCCTGGGTAGGCTTCAAAATGCTGTTTAACTGTTTGTATCCCCACTACACCTCGTATCTTGTGTTTTGAATTTTAAAAAAGCAACAGCCCTTCTGAGTATTTCAAGTTGCTTGCATTTGTTTGGCCCTATTGCTCTGCTGCTTCTGCAATGGTTGGACTCTTGTCTTGTCCGTGGTATGCATACCAGGGCCTGGCTATGGAAGGTCCAAATGTTTGGAAGATGAAGGTTATAAAGCAAGGATATGCAGCCAGTTAGCACAGTGACACTGCCTGGTGCCTCTGCAGACTCTTACACAGTATTCGCCATCTTCAAGGTGATCTTTCAAGCTAAAGGCAAAGAAGGAACTTTTTTCTTGCATATAGAGGGCTAAGTGTTATGATAGGAAGGGCTGTGGTTTTCAGCAGAACCACTCAAGCAGCAGCATCAAAATTGACGGGGTTGCGTAAGCTCTCAAAACCAGTATTCTGTAGATCTGAGGTGGCGAGTTGACAGCCCGTTGCCTGAATCTGGTCTGTGAGTAACTTTATCTGGCATCCAAAAGCCTTGCCGACTCTTAATCGGATGTGGCAAAACCAGTAGAACTAAATTGGCTTAAAACCCAAGCACACTCTTGCTTTTTTGTTTAATGAGATGGCAAGGCGGGTAGTAGATATATTGAGAGGTGGTTCTCCCCCCCCCCCCCAGGTTGTTTAGCCTAGTGCAGGCACGGCCAAACTTGGCCCTCCAGATGTTTTGGGACTACAACTCCCATCATCCCTAGCTAACAGGACCAGTGGTCAGGGATGATGGGAATTGTAGTCCCTAAACATCTGTAGGGCCAAGTTTGGTCGTGCCTGGCCTAGTGAATGCTTTCCTTGCAATATTTGAAGAATGGATGCATAGCACATGCTAAAATAGTCACATGTGATTGCTGCATGTGCCTGAGCTTACACCTTTCCTCACAGATTCAATGAAACATAGGTGTGCTATTGCCATGTTGCTGCCTGCCTGAAGATTGCCCATGCTTTTGATGTGGGAGCTCTGAAGATGACAAGCAGTTCCTCTCAGAACAAGGGTGCTTTCAGACATGGGGAATATTGCATTAATTTCCTTGATTATAACACTAGCGCTTCTGCCCCTTTTTCTAATGTTACTTTCACACTGCAGTACCTGTTGTGTGGCTTTTTGACCAATATACTGGCATATCATGCTAAATTTCATTCACTACAATGGGCATGGTGTGACACAACAAGAAACATCATTGGACAATGTCACTACTGCCCTTTGCTGTCCACACATGTCTGCTTCTGTTCCCCCCACCCCATGATCCACCCATAAAAATGGCAGGAAACAACTGAATGCTAGTATAGTTCTCCAAATTTGTCATCTTTCTTCCACAATTTTCTGGGTTAATGGGGCTAGAAATCTTTTTTCCTCCTGAAAGCAGGAAACCTGGAAATGAGCACTAAATTAGATTTTTGGATGTGGCTTTTATGTTGTATGAAAGTTCAAATATAATGCAGAAATTAAAAGAAAAATGTTGGGGTAATGGAATAAACTGTTGTGGGAAAGCAACCTAATGAAGTGCATGGGACATTCAGCAGAATGCTCTAATCTTTGTTTCTGAAACTTTGATCTGGTTTAAAACCCTGTGTCAAATAATTTCATCCTAGCTTATTAGGGTATTACAGGGATTTTGGAAACTTTTACTCAGCAAGTATAAAAATTTTACTCTGAGTGTAAGAAGGTGGCATGAATGTCCCGAATAGTACCCATCTGTCCTATGCCTCCTGTGCAAGAGACGCATTCTTCGAAACAGTGGACCAATAAACGAGAAGGAGCTGCCTTGACAAGGCTGCAGAGCAGATGCCAGATCAGACCTCAGATAGCCCAAGGGCACTGTTGAATAGCAAATCTAGTAGAATGTATTTCTTTCTTTCCCTGCGCTAGCAGAAAGCTGGAGCCCTTGACTTTATTCCAAATGGCAGCAAAAATGCTGTCACTGGAACTTAACGTATTTGCTCCTAGGTCTTGTTAAAATGTATTGTAACAAAAAAAAGTTGGGGAGAGGCAAGATGTCCTGTTCTACAGCCATAGTCAGACTTATGGTTCTGTTCAAGGCCAGGTACCGTATGGCTCTCTCTCTCCCTGTCACCCCTCCCCATAAAGGCTACCCACACAGTCCTATAAATCAGTCATTCCCAGGCTAGTGCCTCCCAGACTTTGCTGGACAGCCGTGGTCAGTGTCTTAGACCCTTGCTTACCAGGCTCTGGGAAGGCTGGGGGAGCATCTTAGGGCCTCCTGAGACTTTCCCAGAGCCTGGTAAGCAACCTTCCACCTTGGGGTCGGGAAGTTTAGGGAGTTCCTGACTTCACACAATTTTGCCTTTGGCCCTCCAGAACCAAATCCTCATGTAAGTGGCGGGCCCACTGTATAAATTTCTTTCCTTAAAGCAATGTATAATCTTAGCTACTTAAGATCCCACCAGAGATGAGAGAAGCACAAACAGGCACAACATCATCAACCCCATGTGCCTTGAAACTTCACGAATCAAGTGCATGTGTGTGCTTGCAAATAGAGGGGCTGGTTAAGAACAATGATGTGCTTTGGTCAAACTTCGTCATGGAGCTGTGAGTGAAAGGGCCATTGTTCGCAACCTTCCAAGCCTTCCCCATAGGTTCAGCAGTGTTTATCTGTGCCTTGGTTGGGGTGGTGGATGTGTAGCTCCTGCTTTTGGGTTTTGATGGGCATCTGGTTTGTTACATAATAGTAGTAGTAGTAGTAGTAGTAGTAATAATAATAATAATAATAATAATAATAATAATAATAATATGTAGTAATACACTGCCTCAGACACTCTGGGCAGCTTCCGACAGAATATAAAAAACACAGAACTTCAAACAGATGTCTCTTAAAGTCATATAATTGTTTATCACCTTGACATCTGATGGGAGGGTTTTCCACAGGGCAGGCGCCACTACTGAGAAGGCCCTGTGCCTGGTTCCCTATAACGTCACTTCACACAGTGAGGGAACCACTAGAAGGCCCTTGGAGCTGGACCTCAGTGGACAGTCCTCTGGGGACAGGATGACTGGACCAGATGGGCCTTTGGTATGATCCGGCAGGGCACATGTTTTTACGTACACAGTGGTAGCCACACTTATCGTCGCTAGTGAAATGGCGGGAAATTACTCCAGGCTTAGGAGGCCTGTGTTCGTGAGGCCTAATATCCTCTGATTATCTGGGAAAGTGCTTATGTAGCTTTGTTTCCAGGCAGAATCTGCAAGCCCTAATGAGGGGCCCCTGCTGTGGCAGTTGCCTTCTGCCGCCTTCGTCTTTGCCATGGTCGGGAAGAGGGCATGAGAGGCGCCTGATGACAGCAGTTCATTTTCCAGGTTTCCTGTGGCTGTAGCAGCTGCCACCCCTTGCCCCCAACTAAAAGGGCATAAATCTAAAAGCATGCTGTTATTCCCCTGACGGCCATGTTTAGCAGACACGGCTTGTATTTTTATAATACTAGGAGTCCCCTTTGGAGGGAGGAGCTGGGGCTTTAAGTTATCAGGCTGTCAAAATGTTTTGATACAGCCAGATGATTTAATGGCTGTATACAAAGGCAATTAGCTTCATGTCACAAGTTGGCATCAATAGGAAATCTGGATTTCTTTTCAGTAATTGCCACGGGAGGAGCTGTATTATTATTATTTTTCGCCCTTGGCGCCTCTGTCTCTATTTAAAGGCTGAATAAATTATTGCTGCTTTTCAGGGATATTTTCCCCTTTGGTTTTGAAGCCCCTGGAGAGAAACTTTTTAAAAGAGCCGTCTTGTTCTGCAGCACGCAACATTTAAATATATCTAGCTAGATTTCTGTTCCTTCCAGCCTTGAGAGTCTTTTGTTTGTGAGGTCATAGACTCTGGTTAAACCAATGTGCTCACTGGGTGACTTCGGGCCTAAGGATATTTCTTGACTAACCTTCTAATAGGGTGCTTCTGAGGATAAAATGGGGGAAGAGGACCCTGCATTGTATGCCACCCTTTGATGCTTGGAATAAATCAATCGGTAGGAAGATAGAAATCAATAAACACAGCTATTTTACAGCATAGATTTCCTTTTAAAAGAATGATAACTGAAAGTCTTAGCATGTCTTTGTAATATATTGATTCACAGCTGTATAGGCTGATCGAATATTATAAGGCCAGGAATGAGGAACCTCAGGCCAAGGGCCCAGACGTGGCCCTTAGGAGCCCCTCTTTCTGGCCCCCAGCACACTCCCCAGGCACACACCCTCCTGAGCCTCTTGAGTGTTTTTGCCTCACTGGGATATGTCTTTGAACTCTGGCAACGCCTCTTGCTTGCCTGGATGGGAGGATAGAGGGAGTGTGTGTAGAGAAATGAGCCTATTGTACAAAGATAAAACTCACATTGCCCACTTTCCCCCTCTGTCCCCCCTTGGTGGCATGCAACACCTGGAAGATTGCAAAGAAGGGAATGTAGCCCTTGGGTTTAAAAGGATTCCCCATCCCAGTTGCATGTAATTGTAGAAGCCACCCAAGTGAGCAGTGGGGAATTCCAAGCAGGCCTGTGCAGAGGGGGACAGGCAGCCAGGTAAACCTGCCCTGGGTCTTGGAGGGCAATGTTGGTTGGGGTCCCCCACCAGGGGCCTCCAAGACGTACACTGTCGTTCCAAGAATAAGACTCCCACCCCAGGTCTCGGACGAGCTCTGCATAGGCTTGGTTCCAACACAGCCCCGTTCTTCTTTCCGCCCCTGGTCTGGATTGGCTTTCTTACAGCCAGACCTGAAACTACTTAGCCTTCATTGCCCTCTTTGCATATACATGCTCAGGGACAGAACTGGCTTCACTTTGCACCCTGGCAAGAGTGCTTGGGTGGTTCTCTTTCCAAGTTTCTGGAAGAGTTACCTGACCCTTCTTGCCAATTGCTCCCTGTTAACGTAAACATCAGAAGCCCAATGCAGCAGAAACAGTTAAAATACAAAGCTGCAGCACATGCCTGCTTCTTAAAAGTTGGCTGGCCTAAATGAAGAGCTATTGTGGCCTCTTCTGAAAAACTGTCTGTCTTTTGGGTTTCTTCCTTTACCTTTTTACCTAAAGGAGGTTCTTGGTGCACTGATGCAAGGGAATGAATTTGGTGGTGGTGCCAGTGACTTTGATCTCAGATATGTAGGATTCAAGTCCTTTAGTGCTTTATAAGTTACAACTGGCTGTGAACTGTGCCTAAAACAATGTAGAAAGCCAGTACAAATCCTGGCTAGTTTACAAATTCTAGCTAGTTTACCCTCAGCAGAAGGCATCCTTCCATATCATGGTTGTGTACACATGTGAAGAGATCCATGACTTGGAGCACGGAAGACAGATTGAGTGTCTGTGGGTAAAAATTGTAAGAGAGAAACAACATTGGCCTTACTGTGTGTGTCTGCTATAGATTGCCAGGCCAGACTGAAGACTTGGATGATGCCTTCCTAGAGCAGATTACCAAACATTCAAAAAGGAGAGAGAGTATAGTCACGGGAGACTTAACTACCCTGATATCTGTTGGCACTCAAGTAAGGTCCAACAGATTCCTCAGTTGCCTTGCTGACAATTTCATCTCTGAACATCGCTCATTGGGTAGCCCTACATTGTACATCAGAAAAGCCTTTCCTAGATCTTGCGAAAGTATGAATTACAACTTTTCAGGTGGGACTGAGTGTTCTGGGCTTTCATGTCAGATGGAATCAGTGGGAAAACTCAAATATATCAGTGGATCTAGGAATGTAGCAAAGGTGAACAAGAATAAAATATTAGGAGGGGTTAGATCGCCCAGCTATGACATTCCTAATGTCATCTGCCACCCTCTTCTCCCCAGAGGGATCGTGCATCAATTCAACCAGATTGAGGAGGAAAGAGAGAGCACCTTTTGAGTAGACTTGTTACAGTACCCTGAAACAGGTTTTTCAACCTGGTGCCCTCCAGATGTTGGATTGCAGTTTCCATCAGCGGTGATCATAGTCCCTGTTGGCTGGGGTTGTTGGGAGTTGAAGTCCAAAACATGGGGAGGGAACCACTTTGGTGAAAGCTTCTCTAAAAGTAGGGCCAAATCTTTATTAAAAAGCTGCAGACTCCAGTTAGAAGGATATGTTTCTCCAAGCTGTGTGAAACTGCAGTTACATAGTCCTTCAAAAATAACAAGCATATTAGGATCTTGTACCTAAAAACTAGACTTGGCCTCTCTTGATTCTCTTTTCTTAATGAGGCTTGAAAACTGGCCAAAGGAGTCTTAGCTGTTTGGAATTTTTTTGACCCTTAATTAACAGCACACACAGTCAAAAAGGGATTCCTTAACAAGAAATTCAGACCAATGCTAATGAATCCAGAGACACTTGAATCACTTGCAAGGGGGAGAGATCGTTGTTGGTTTGCCAGAAAATGAACTTCTGTCATTTATTTGAAGACCATTGGTCCCCAAAGGTTTCAGAAGCAATGAAGTTCTGCTTTAACAGCATTTCCAAAATTCTTCAGTGTGCTTAACTGTGCCAAGCTCGTCTAGTAAATGCAGTAGCTCACAACTTCTTCCTTGTGGAAATGTTAGGACAATGCATTGCATTATGCAGATATCTGAAGAACTCTTCTTTGCTGATTTTGTACATGTGTGCAAATTTCACACAGCATTTCAGTTAATCCATGTTTTGTTCCTTACCTAGTCTTACTGTAAGGTGAATCATTATGACTAAACTTTATGGGTAAGAGGCGTTTGTGCCCTTCCATCTCTAGAAGATCTTTAGGTCTAGCAGATGCCTCTACTATTATTTATGGGGGGTGGGGGGTGGAGTACTTTGGAAAGTTAAGCCTTAGAAGCAGCTAGAGATGGCACAAAGCTTCTTTCATCTTGTTACTCCATTTGGTATTTGATTCTCCATTTGCTTTTGTTTAGCTTATTTTGTTGTTACCTGTGGTAATGGAGCTGATTTTCATGGCTGCTCTTAGAGCTACCATTTTATTTCCAAGAGTGTCCTGGAACAACTTAACATCCCAGGAAAGTAAAAAGGCAATGTCTGGGAGTGGCCACTGATATTTCACTCTTGCACTACCACTAGAGATCAAGGCACCTTCCCCAAAGGATGGCAAACAGTAGCATTTGTTTTATAATCAGTGGAAGTAGAACCAAACAGGCCCTATTCAGTTCAAATTTTGTTCTGCACCAAATCAAATGCATATTATATACCTAGAAGGAGGATAGTAAAGAGACTGGGTTATTTACTGCAAGCAGCGGAGCTGTTTCTGTAATGTTGACAGGCAGAAAACGTTGAGCAAGAATCCTTTCCATTTTAATGCAGTGTTTTAATTGAATGGAGAAGAGTGTCTGGGACTGTTAGAATGGTTTCATCTTAAGAACAATAGCACAACTGGTTTTGACCTGGTTTCATATGCTCAAGGGTTAAACTGAGCTACAAGACAGCTGCAGCTCCAGACAATATCGGGGTCTCTTGAGTTCACTTTGCTGATTGTCAGGACAGATGAGCCTACACACAATAGCAGATTTTCCTCCTTTCATCCATTACACTTGCATCTTTCCCCTTCCAAGGACCTCAGGGTAGCTTATATATGATATTCAGGCTGCGCTTGGGACCAGAGCTGCTTACAGCACAATGCATCATTCTGGTCTTTTGCCATTTTCATTGACCTCCAGTTTGTTTCCAGGCTGAATTCAAAATGCTTCTATTAACCTTTTAAAGTCCTAAATGGCCTTGGTGTAGGAAAGTTACAACGGCTGCATCCTCCAGTGTGAGCATGCCTGAGCCTAAATTTCATGTCCTTGCTTCCCTCTTAACATGAGGCAGATGGCTAAATGTGAGAGGGCCTTTATGGTGGTTGCCCACAAGCTCTAGAGGATGACTTTGTTAGGAATTTTGCCCACTATTGGAGGGTCAAGTCCCTCTTTCAGACAGCCTCAGTGTCATGGAAATACTAATTACCCAGTGTGTTGATGGTGTCATTATACAGCTTAGTCACTAGGTGGAACTGGACTTGTGGGTACCTGGGGTCAGGTATTTCCTGTTGCTGTTCTCTTGTCTGAGAGACAGTAAAGTTCTTGTCTGGCTTCCTGACTGGTGCATTCTTCCCGCCTTCCATAATGTTCACTTGTGAGTGCTGTTTTCAATTTCCCTTTACATTATGCTATAATTCTTGTTTTGACTGTTTCTGATTTTGATAGCTGCCATGGGGAGTAATATAGGAAGATGCAGTATAAATACACCCCCAACCCCCCCCCCAATAATTTCAGTAGCAAAACTAATGTATGCCTTCACACATTCAAAGTTTGCATAAACCGGACCACCCTCAGATACCCTTTTAAATGTACATTAATGGTTATTTCTGCTCATTACGGTGCTGGGATGGATATACACGATCCAGTTTCATGGTGGACAATACTGCTCCATTTCCAGTCAGTGCATGTCCCATAACGTGCTGCAGAAACTCTGTAAATTTTTGTTCCATGAGCTTTCTGGGTCTTTTAAAAGTGCAATTCCAGGACCTGAATGAAACAGCACTCTCGTACCTGTGATTCCAAGTGACTTGTATTTCAATACATATTGTCTCTGGCAGTAGAGGTAGAGCATAGCTGTTGAAGCTAGCAGCCATTGATTGCCTCTTTCTACGTGAATTTGTCTAATTCTCTTTCAAAGCCATTCAGATTGGTGACTTAACACTACCTCTTGTTGGAGCTATAAACCTTGCCATTTTAAAAAAGCCTTCCAGCTAGTGATCATCACACCTTTTGTGGCAAATTCTGCAAGTGCTCCCTGGTTGCCATTAGCATGCCGCAGGGCCATCTTGGTAGTGGTTCCCTCAGTGAAATGCCCTCTCTGGTGAGATGTGGCTGTCTGCTTTGTTATTAACATTTGGGAAGAATTTTAAAACATTTCTGTTTTCCCAAGTGCTTTATGGTTCTGGCAACCATGAAATTAATTAGCTGTGAGGACATAATAACTTTGTAATTTTCTTAATGCTTTCAAATGTTTTTAATTTTATTTTTAATTGTATTGTTTTGCTGCTTTGGTGTTTGCCACATGGCCTCCTTTGAAAGTTAATAAATGAATAATTTCATTGAACTGGAGATGCAAAATGGCATGTTATTGCTTTATTATTATTATTATTATTATTATTATTATTATTATTATTATTATTATTATTATTATTAATTTACTTCTAATGCATGCTTTTGTTTGGCAAAGAGTGAAAGAATATAATACCACTAGAGATACACACCTGTATTCTTTTTCCTTGTTTGTACTAATATGTCAGAATGCAATCAAACTTCTGCTTTGTCCAAAGTTCAAAAGCTTTCTGGAGCTACCAGCGAATATTAAAAATATGAAGAACTTGGCAGGCACATGCTGTAAGCACCACAAAGCAATAAGAGCAAGATGTTTAAAGATCTGAGTGAAACTGTATTGCAACTTCCCATTGTGGCAGTGGTCTAATAGTCCTGGAAAAATTAATGCTTAACATATCAACCTGGGAGAGAAAGCAAGGAAGCTCATGAGTCATGGTATTGCATATGAAAGCTATACACTGAGCAAAATCTTTGTAAGAGGAGTCTTGCTGGGTCAGACCAAAGACCTGTGTAGTAGAGCACTCTGTTCTCAACCAGAGGCCTGTAGGAAACTGAAAAGCAGCCACATGGACTGATCTAATGTTTTAACTCCGTTAGAATCTCAGCAGTAGCCAATACCAGCTTAATGTGTGCTTGCATTTTCTTCTAACAGATTTGCATGGCCATCTATATTGATGATGATGCAGTGTATGCTCTGTTTCTATGCTCTGTTTTCTAATGATACAGGTATCTGGAATGCCCTGGGCGGAAACTAAAAGCCTGGAAGTAGAGTCTTGCTTGAGCCCATAATAAGAGGTTACTTAACTGCAATCAGAGTCAGTTTTATTGCAGTTGTATTTTAGCAACCAGCCATTGTGCAATTTCAGTTAACTAGGTTCTCTGGTTATTCAGGTTCATACTGGACACTAATTTAGAGAATAAATGATACAGAATTACGAGGAGGAGTAAAAAAACAAACCAAATACATTGGCTTGGTTTAATTTATGCTTGATACAGTTAAATATAGTGCAGAAGGAAAAATCTAAGCTGGAAATTTCACAGGTACATCCGTTAGGACACTTTTCTAAAGCTGCTGCAGTAAATTTTGCTGATCTAAATGTGATATGCATGCAAATGCAGGACAGTGGACGCTCAGGTTGCCAACGTGATCCGTGCGGGAGGCACGTTCGCAACCTGCAATGCCGCATCTGCGCACGTGCGGGTCACAATTTGGCGCTTCTGCGCAAAGCGCCGAAACCCAGAAGTAACCCATTCTGGTACTTCCGGGTTTTGGCGTGTCCGTAACCTGAAAACGCGTAACCTGAAGCGTCTGTAACCTGAGGTATGGCTGTACTTTCCTGAGCCTGGTTCCCCCCTCCCCCCGAATTTTCACAATAGTGCTTGCATACATTTAGCTTGCAGTTCCATATACATATTGTACTTCAATAAAAAAGTAAGATCTTCCACCATTTGCCAGTTACAGGCACCCACTAACACTTGGAATGATGTTTCTTATAGGTCCAGCATATGAGGTGGTGGTTGGGCTTCTAGAACAGTGGTCCAGTTTCCAAGTGACTTTAAACCACAGCTATGCTTAAGTATGGCTTAAAGGTGAATGTGTTGCATGCTGGTACATAGGGAGAAAATGGTGGGCATTTTGCTCTTCCCTTGCCTCTGTGCTATCAGGAGCTAAGCCATGGTTTGGCCTAACGTTATACCCTGTAGCTGGACAGATGGTTGCCTCGCCTCAAACAAACCATGGGCTGTGAGCAAGTTTTGTTATTGGCAAATCACGAACTTTTTGGATGTAAACCTACCAACGGCTGTGCTCCTGGGAGTGCGGTGGGCGTGGGGGAGGACTGAAGTGGCCACAGTTTTCTCCCTGTGCATCAGCACACTGCATATTCAGCTTTAAAACAAAGCTAACTGGTTTAAAGGGGCATGTGAGCAAAGCCTTCCTCAGTCAAATGAATCAAGAAATAGTGCCAACCCTGGAAGGAAGGATAGTCCAGCAACAGAAAAAAAGCCAGTCCCCAGTATACTACAAAACCAACCGCAGTAGCCTCTACTTCAGCACACAATTTAAGAAATGGAGAAACCTTCCCAAATCACCACTTGGCAAGCTGATGGTACGCATCCAGTGATTTAAAGGCAGAGCACAATTCAGCCTTGGCTTTTCCCTAGGTATGTAAATTGTCCATCAAGCCACTTCTTTCTGTTACGTAGAACAGGGTAGCTAATCTGTTGCTGAACTCTACAACTCCTGCCATCCCTGACCTGTGGCTATGTTGGCTGGGAAATCTCTGGATTAGAAAGATCAGTTGTGAGCAACTGCCAATTGCATTGGCAATCAGCCAGGTTTTGAAGACACACCTATTTTACACAGGCATTCCTCTGCTCTCTTGACTGGAGTCTCTCAATTTTAATTTATGATGTAATTGCTGTGTTTTAATGGGATTGTTTTATTGCACATTTTAATAACTGTCATTTTATACTTTTATGTTTTAATAGGTCTGTTTTATTGTGTGTTTTAATTACAGTGCATGTGTGTGTTTAACAAAGCTGTGCAGCAACTGGTTTTTATGTTTTGTATGAACTGCCTAGAAGCCACCGGGCATTGAACAATAAATAAATAAGGCATGCATGCTTCTGTGGTCAGTTAATCAACTACTGGGCTTCAGAAGGAGCAGCTCTGAAGGGCACTGTGTCTATGACCTATATATAGCTATAATACTCAGTTTATAAAAGTGGATTTGAAAGGTTAGGCAAGGTAGACCATAGTGTAGCAACCAAATGAGCCACCTATAGTTGTCTCAAAAGACCAGAAGAGTAGGTTCCCAGTTCCCAAACTGGGTAGCAGCATGCTATATATGTGTAAACTTACTTTATGCTGCTGGCAGCACGTAGGAACAAGAGCCCCAGGGTGAATGAAGAACTTTCTGAGCATGAGGGCCTGGGCCTTCTCTTCTGCCAATTGCTATAGGTTTAAAAGAGATGTAAGAAGAGGAGATGGGAGTCTTGTGGCGGAGGAGGTGTCCTGTGGACAGTGATTGAGCCAAGGATGGAGGGCAAACCAGGAAGAACAGGAGGCATTGCAGGTGGGTAGGAGAGGCCAAGGGGGTTTGGTACTTTCCTCCCTCCCCCAATCCCTTGCAGCCCACTGCTTGCAAGACCCTTTGTCTGCCAATTCAGAAACTAGATTATTTGTAAGGTTGAGAACATCTGTAGAAGTTGAAGGCAGTTTGACCTGATAAGAGGAACATTTGAAGCTAAGTACTGTGGAATATTAAACAGCTTTAATAATGAATATGTTTTTGCCTCTTACACTGGAATGCGGCTTCTGGGATGAAAAAAAAGTCCCCTACCCCTGCTTTAGAATCTCTGTTTGTGTTTTGCAGCCAGAGCTGCCTACAGAAGGTCAGAGTGAAAACAAGTGTCACCAAGGCTGCATGCAGCATATAACTCGTTGCACATCTGGCAGTGGAAGTTTCGTTGCATAGCTGCATCGGGTAAACTGGAGCCACTAAATAAACATTCTGTAGAGTAGTATATGTCTTGAATTTATGCGTGCTTCTTGTATTCAGATCCGAGTGCTTTTCTGTTAAGAGTTTCCCATAATTTTTATTGGTGAGGAAATTCAATACATAGTTTGCTGTGTTAGGCAGGCATATTCCCACTTGTTTGGCTTCCGTCCGTTTTTTAAAAAGACAGCTGGGAAACAACAGCTGCTTGTGCGTATGATGACCGTGTTGAATCCTGGTAATTGGAGGGGCATCGCTCAAGGGCAGTGTCTTTGCTTTACGTTTTCCCTCCTTCTGTTACAAGTTTTATCTTTCTAGGTGGGCTATCTATGCCTTGACTATACTGTGTGTTTTTTATCACCTGAGCCAGAGGGGCCCCTGTCTCCATGAACATGGTGGGCTCTGAGGCATAGGGAGCAGCGGGAGTGGCACTCTAGGAGGCTGAGGCAGGTAGGGCCCACAACCCAGCTCCCTAGCTAGCCAGGTGGGGCTCACTAGCTCTGAGGAAGGTGTGTGATTCCTCAGTTGGAGTAGGCTTGGAGCAGGTGCGGGTCACATGCCTCATCAAGTCCAAATGCTGCAGTCAGCATGCAAAGTATAAAGGGGAAGCAGAGCTGAGGTGCTGGGTCTGCTCAACTTCCCACATTGGTTGGACAATGGTTTGGATAGTCCAGAGAACTCTTCGGGACTTTGTGTGTGACTGATCTCCAGGTGCCTTGACCTCTGGATTGGCTGCAGAGGTGGGAACCTGGCCTGGCTGGACTTTGGACCTGTTAGCCTGCCAAGCTGCACACTAGCATCTGCCGTGGGATCGTGCACTCCAGCGGGGTTTTTGCCATCAGGTACCCCTTGGCGCTGTGGATTAAACCACAGAGCCTAGGACTTGCCGATCAGAAGGTTGGTGGTTCGAATCCCTGCGACAGGGTGAGCTCCCTTTGCTCGGTCCCTGTTCCTGCCAACCTAGCAGTTCGAAAACACATCAAAAGTGCAAGTAGATAAATAGGTACCACTCTGGCGGGAAGGTAAACAGCGTTTCCGTGTGCTGTTCTGGTTTGCCAGAAATGGCTTAGTCATGCTGGCCACATGACCCGGAAGCTGTACACTGGCTCCCTCGGCCAATAAAGCAAGATGAGCACAGCAACCCCAGAGTCGGTCATGACTGGACCTAATGGTCAGGGGTCCCTTTACCTTTACTCTTTGGTTCAGGGCAATTGGGTAGAGAAGTGTGGTCCTATTTCACACTACAAGTGTTCTACACATGGGTAACTTGTGAATAGGCCTCTTGTTGTGAGACTAGAGCTGTTAAAAAGTATGCCTCAGCTTTCATCAATCATATGTTGCATGATATGATATTGGACCACAATGGATATTTTCTTCCTCTGCTACCAGAAGCACTATTTCTCTGAGTTCCAGTTGCTGGGAATCACAAGTGGGAGGAGTGCTGTTGCAGCCGGGTTCTGTTTCTGGGCTTCCCATGGTTTGACACTGTTAAAACAGGATGCTGGACCAGATGGGCTACTGACCAACTCTGGTGGAGCTCATCTTACGTTATTTTGGGCTATCCATATAGTCCAGTCAGTTTTACAATGATCTTAGCATTACGTGCTGAGGGTGGTGTGTGTGTGTGTGTGTGTGTGTGTGTGAATATTTTCTCTCTTTCACAAAGTTTTCATGCATTTTTTATACCCCCCAAATCCAGGATGAAACAGACCTATGAACTGAGCACACGCAAAGCTGAAATGGAGTAGAAATAGGCTGATTTGACCATCTCCGTGTGGTGTACAATTTGCCACTCGAGGCCCAAATCAAAATAATATGCTGCAGTGAAAACAGAGTGTGGACCTTTAATTCCAGCCAGTGAAAAATGTATGACTTGACCTAATTCATTTACATACTAATTGTGCCAGACATTTCTTTTTTTTTTTAAAGCTGGTTTCCTAGGAAACCGGTGCCTTTATGCCAGTGCAGTAATTGTATGGAGGCTGCTGTGTGCCTGACGCATTGTTCATTTGTGGACAAAAGGCAGTGAAAGGGGGGGAGGAAGGGGTGGACTCGTAACAAAATGGGCTGACATTTTTATTTTGCTAGCCCATTAGATGTCCTGTTTTCCCATGTGCTGCTAATAAAGATGTGTTTGTAAAGTAAACGGAACTAAAAGTAGAAGCCGTTTTGTTAAATAGACCTGATCGGGGCTACATTTTGGGGCACTACTTGACAAACACTGAATGAATCTTAAGTCAAACTGGACTGCTCCTGCCTGAAGGGAAAGCACAAAAAAAGTTAAAGTAGTGCTAAGATTTTTAATAGCTTGAAATCTTGAACTGAAACAGGTTCGCGTTTCTTTCAGCTGTCATGCCTTTTTTGGGGGGGAGGGCGGGTGTATGTATATGTTTTAATTCTTGGCCATGGCTGTCTTATAAATTGTGGCATTTATGAGAGTCAGTTTTATGCTGTGAGACCAAAAGGTGAGAGAATATGGCAAGTAGAGTTTGGAACTGGCCTCGGAAGCAAACAGCTTTTTAGTCTCTCTTGCTTACGTGTCATAGTTCAGGCTTTCAGGTGTCTAGAAAATGCATTTAAACTACGCAACCCTCATGGATTTCCACATACATGCAATATAGCCATGTACTATAGATTAATAGGAGGGAAGCAAATGTTACATCTGAAGACATTCATTTCTACCTTTCTCTGTTCCCCATCCCTGCAGAAGTTAAGAGACTCCCTGGAGCAGAATTTTTTTGGGGTAGATTCATGTGGAAGTCCTGTTTGCACAACTAGAAATCCTTTCCTTTCTTGCATAGAAAGCACTGGGTTGTAGCCCAAATGTGTGTGTGTGTTTGTTTGTTTGTTTTTCCCCAGTCGGGTACTTTAAAATGCTCTTGAGGTGTAATGTGGGAAAAGATACACAATGGTCTTTTTTTTTTTAAAAAAAGGATTTTTCTCCTTTGTACACTTAAACTATTTCCCACCTCCAAAACTGTATGCAGTTTAGTGAAAAATGCTCTGTGCTTTTTTCTGATGGTACTCACTGATAGAGTATGATCATCTCTCCTCCCCCCCCACTTGCTGTCCATGTCAGCCATTTTGTGTTGGTACCCGTGGCATTTATTTTTTTAAAGATGTGAGTACTGGCACTTTACTTGTTTTTTTTAACCAAAAAAGTGTGCATTATACAAGGGCTGACCCAATACATTTTGGCACCTGAGAGAAACCACAAAATGGTGCCTCTCCCTGACCTCTAGCCAGGAAAAAATTAGATTAGCATGGATTAGCCTTAACGTTGGTCTTGTTTGTACATCATCATAAACTAAAGTGACTGGTTTACTTTCAGTGCATTAGCCTTCCCTGTCCTGATCCTTCCTATTGTGTTCAGGAGGAACAAGCAACGATCCCTGACTAAATGTTATGTATACACCAAGGAATTACAAACCATGATATGAAGCCATGGTTTGTTCTTGGCTTCCTGACCATGGTTTGCTTGGAATGAAACTAATAATGGCCCAGGTTTGGCGATACCACTAAGTCAGGGGCTGTGTCTCCGATTCACTGGGAGGTGGGTGATCAAATGGGCATGTTCACAGTAAATCCCTTCGCTATGGTTTACTGTGAAATGTGAACACCCTTTTTCTTTTCTTTCTAACTCCTCTTTCCAAAGCTTTGTGTCCAGAAACAACTAGTCATTGTCCCATTTCCTGGTAATTTTCATGAACATCACATTTTCAGTAGTTTGTGTGTCTCTTCTAAATTTTAAGGAACTCCCTGCCCCCAGCAGGATGTTTCTTTGGTGAGATGTTCTCAAGTGAACGGTAATGTTTTTGGAAATGTTTTCACAGGCAGTGTTTTTGGAAACGTTGAGTTTGTGTGTCTACTGACAATGCATTCCATAAGAATGATGGAACTGTTTGAAAGGGCAGGAAACATTACCGAGTTTTGTTTTGTTTTAAATTTATTTATTGATACTTACTCAAAGATACACAAAAATACATACCTATTACGAAGTATCTTTTTATAATATACTGAGATAAAACAGCTACTTAGTCTGTAAGAGAACAAAGTCAGGAGGAAGAAAAGACAAGGAAAGGAGAAACCTAAAGAATGGGAAAGCGAGAAAAAAGGAAAAGAAAGGAAAAACTAAAGAAGAAGAAGAAAAAGGACTTCCGGTTCTCTGTCCTGCAGCTACATATGATATTCATTCCTTAAAACTGAAATGTTGCCAAGTTTTTTTGCCTTACCCCTTTGCTTTCCTGCTGAACATGGAACCTTAGTCCATATGGATGAAACCAATTTTGACTTGGCTCTGTGCAGCTTAAAAAGCACCAGGAAACTTCAGGCGATGTAAAATGTTGGACAGGCTGGTCAGAGCATGTTGCTCTTCTGCTGTTTGATCTACACTGGTTGCTTTTTTGTCTCTTAAGTTCAACTTACGGTGCTGGTAGTTGCCATCTTAAAGCCCTTGAGAGGCTTGGGAGCAATGAACCTAGTTGCCTTAAGGCCTATATTTTCCTTTGTTCTCTTCAACATGTTTAGCCACTGTTGTGTGTTCCTTCACATGCTGCGATATGCCAAGTGGGTCCAAGGAGCAAGAGCTCTTTAGGGGCACATACCTTCATGCTTCCTAGGTAGGCCTGCAAGACCCCGATGCTGAACGTTTTTTAGATGTCTGGTGAAAAACACAGCTTCTCAGATAAGTCATTGTCATTGGCTAACAATGAATACTTTCTGCTGCTGTGCAGCTGTGGCCCTTCTACTGATCTGTTTGCTGGTTTTGTGACTTTATTTTTGATGGTTTTATCAACTGAAGAAATCTGTGTTGTGTTTTATTCGTTTATTGTTGTAGCTGCTTTCCTTCTTTGGAATGATAAAGCAGGATAGAGCTTAGAAATACGTTTAATCTCCCAAAAAGGGGGAAAAAAATTGGGATAATTACAAGAAAATGAACAGTGGCAGTTAGAAAGTGTGCTACAACTGGATTTGTGCGTATGAAAAAATCTCCTCATGAGAGATAAGAGGGAAGAAAAAGCCCTTTGTTGTTCACATTACAGACAGTACTTGCAAACTTTTGGAAAGCGCAGTGTTGAGAACAATGAGTACTTTTGGGAGGGCAAAGAAAAGCAAAATGTCCGGGTCAATCTGTAGCCAGTTAAAATCATGTCACTCCCTTTTGTACAGTGGGTGTTTAGTTTGTGAATGAGTGAGTTGTATCTGAAATGCCGGGCAAGGTCATTGCTCATCTTCCTCGCTGTGTCCCCAGCAACCACCTACCCAGAAGGAAGGGAAGAAGCTTCTCATATTTTTCCCTTGAAAGAAAAACATTGCAATATATAGTCAGCACCCACAGTGTTCTGCGTGAATTTAAACAGTACATGTGGCTAGGAACTGTAACATGGCAATTTACTCTAGATTAACTTTAATCAGCGTGAGCAGTGTGTCGAATGCAGAACTCTGTGGCATACCAACAGTAACTGTTATTACCGTACACAGCGCTTGGCATTTTTGTTCCATTGAACCATTGTTTTCAGAAGGAAAGGGGGCAGAAAATAAACAGAGGTGGTGGACCATCCCAAGTTTTACTTGGCACCAGAGTCATGAAAAGAACACAATCTGCCTTGGATCCTCATGTTAACTCTTCTTTCTTATATTTTAACACTATAATGCATGTGGTCAGAACGCTACTCCTAAAACTGTGGCATCTATAAATTAGATAAACCACTAACTAGCCCACATACCAGTCGCATACAGATATCCATATAGAAATTTGAAAGTTTTTGTATGCACTTTTTTCCATAATAAAATATATGGTTCCTCACATTTATTGAGGCTAATTTTTGCCTATATGGAACAGCTGTTGCCAGCTGTTGTCTAGTATTTCTGCGTAGTGTTCAGTGTATTAACCTAGAGCAGTGGTTTTCAAGCTTTCTGCTAAGGAACCCAGAAAAGTCTACCAAGTTCTATTCAGTGAGAAGATTAGTGTAACTCTGCTGAAAAGACTACTACTACTACTTTATTTCATTTTTTACTTTGGAAAACTTATTCAGTCGTAGTAAGACCTCTAAGGGATGTACAATAAATGTGAAAATTATCAACAGTATTCCCTTTCCTGCATCATGTACCTACCAATATCCTAAGATCAACAACTGGGGCTTTCTGCAGAGTGAGGCTTAGCTCAAGGGAAAGGGTAATTTCAGTTGTGGGCTTCCACTTGCTCGACACTACTGACTTTTGGCATCAACTCCCTTACTTCATGGTGGTATGTGAGGACTGATGATTAGTTGATGGTTTTTGATTGGAATTTTGATAATTGGCTATTGCTTCCTCCATGGTCAGAAGCCTGTCTATTCTAAAGAAGATAACCATCATATCCAGTGCTCTGCCTACTTTGCCTCTGGCCTTGCATATCTTTTCCCTCTTGGGCTTAACAGGTCCCCTACCCTTGCCATAGTGTGTTTGCTTCAAGATCCCCATCTCTTGCCCGAAAGAATTGCCATATGCATTCCTCTTTTATGAAATGACTGTTAAACCAAATTAGACATATTATAAGAGAATGCCTATGGATCTCTTTTTGCACTGCTAGTTTCTTGTACGAGGGCTGTTAGCCGAGTGCAGGAATGCAATTTTAAAATGGTCTGGTTAGCAGCAGTCTATAATCTCATAGGAGACAGACTTGCGGATGTATGTAGAAAAAGCTCTTGCAGTTTAGTCCCAACTTCCTTATTCAGAACTAGGTTTAATCAGGCTCTCTGCTAAGTAAGCCTGTAGTCCTGTGCACACTTGAAAGCGTAGCTGTTGCCCAGACTCCCCCCAACGATTGGACTTTTCTTGTGGTGGAGGTGCAAAATTAAAAGATAGCCTACGTTTATGGGCATTTGCAGCCTAATTTCCAATTATTCCCGAAAAGCGTTTAAAACTTTTTGCACTCGTGAACAGGCACCATCTCTCTCCTTGGTCTGTGGCATTGTGCTTGGAGGGACAAGGTTCATGAGAAAAATGTCTATAAGTGGCAGGTAGTAGGAATGTGATTTACGGGCCGTGAAAATCCATTCAGCAGTGGCTGAACATGCAGTTGCCTGTGTTGGCATAACAGGCCCATTGTATTGCTGGGTTCAAGGACAAAGTGCATCGATTGTTGGAGGAGATGGTGCTGGCTTGTCATTGTACTAGGCTTGCCCCCCTCCTAAAGACCACGGACAAAGGTGGAGTTGCTATTTTAGATGGCCACATTAAGAGCAGTGTGTGGTGGTGCTCCTTTAAAACACTGTGAAAATATATATATGAAATAGGCTTAAACACCTAGAGAATTAGGATTTAAAATAAAAAATAAAAATGGCCAAACAGCCCCAGAACATTTGATCTTGCCCTAGATGGGAATGAATTAAGTAGATTAGCAAAGTAGCAACTGTCTCTCTCTCTCTCCCCACCCCCACCCCTTCCTTTACAGATCTTCCATTCTGTAAAGAGAAAAGGGCTTTCAGCCTCAAGGGTAAGGAAGAAGACTATTCATTTGTAGGCGTGGGAGAAGGACGGAGGACATGACAAAATAATTTATGAGGACAGATTGTTAACTCATAGGCTCTCCGGAGTCTAATGGCTGCCCTTGCTCCTCATGAAAGATTTGTTACACTTGCCATCCCGAGACTGCCTTTGTCCATTCTCCTCTTGGCTGAAATGTGCAATTGCACAGGACGCTGTGTCTTTAACTTGCACACGCAAATGCAAACATTACTGGTGCCTTCCATATAGAAGATGAATAGGCGGGCTACCTATCCAACCCTTGTTCTACGTGGCGGAGCAGTTCGGTGAAGTCATGTTAATGGGAATTTGGAGCTCTCCGCTTCCTATGAATTTCATTCTGGTCTCTGGGGATCTCTCTCCAAAGTACTAGGAAGCAATTCTGTGACCATTACTTCTAAGTAAGGAAGCTCTAACTCTCTTGAGATGAAGGCATCCTGGAAAAGAGGTGAAGAAGGCCCCACTCGAGTCATAGATCTCTGGCCTAATACATGTTAGAATGTCAAATTATTAGTGCAGATTAATTCAAAAGGATGAAGGTGGGCTCCCTCGAAGAACAGATGGTGCTCACTCTGGGTAGTTTCTGGCTTCAACATTTTAAAGATTTATTCTAGCGTTATGTATTCTCAGTGCAGGCACTGGATTCACCTGGAAATGTAACCAGAAACATCTCTAATGTAGGGGAACAAATTGACATAGTTGCCCTTTGCCTTTTGAGTATTGTGCATTGGTTTGCAAATGCAAAACATCAGCATAGGTAGGAAAAATACCTGTCATTTCCCATGAAAACAGAATCCCAGCATAACAGATGGATCCAATGGTTCAACTGTGGAGATTTGGGGGCATGCTAACTGAAACAGATCTTGCATCCGTGGTGCAGCTGTACCAGAGGATTTGTCTTGCTGTGTTCTTGAACATTGTTTGCAGTGTTTTCTAAAAAGAAAAAGAAAACCCCCTGAAATACTGGTGAATGAAATAAAAATTAAGCTTCCTATTATAAGGAACTAATCATTATGTGACTTGAAAGGAACCCTTTGTTGTAAAGGACTCCAGCCTCAGAAAAATATGTTTTGGATCCTTTTCAGACATCCATGGTGGAGTCCGAAGAAGACTCCCATATCAAACTTTATTTCGGTCACAGATCAGCATATGAAGAAGACTTCAGTGAGGGTGGAGGAAGTCCTGAAGAGAGTGGAGGCACAGTGGGGCTTTGTTAAGGCTGCTCAGCCTCCCCGCCTCGCAGCTGATGTGCGGGGTAGTGCAGCCTCCACTTTCCCAAACATCCTCCATCCTGCCTACAAAGCTTTAACTCTAGTTGAAGAGACAGTTATGTGTAGAGACAGCTGGTGAGGAAGAAAAAACGGGCGTTTAGAGGCCTTTTAGAGGGTGCGCCCCACTTACGTGATTTTCGCTTATGCTTTTGGGGACCCAGAACATAGCCTTGTGTTAAGGGAGGGGGCGCGGGGTGCTTGTACACAACAAGCTTGCAACTTCTTGGTATGAGGTAGGGATTTGTAAGCAAGTCATCCCTTTATGTGCTTCGAGCTGATGCAGCCAGTAGAGGACTGTACCACATGTCCCTATAATTCTGAAGTGGATGTTAACTCATTTGAATGGAAATAACCTTATGTATTAAACAACTGCTCTTAAACTGAACTTCGTATGTGAGAAAATTTAAAATTGGTTATGGAGGAAATGGTAGGTGGCAATTTCTGAAAATTATTGTTGACTAGTATTTTCATAGCAGCCTGGACTGAACCAGAAACCAGTAAAGTGGCTCTGTAAATTTATTGTTAGAATGTATTGTTTTTAAAACATTGAAAAGGATATGATGATGTTGAATTGCGTTGGGTAATAGATTTATTCAAAGAAGTGCATTTTGCTTCCCATGTTGCAATCCAAAATGGTTCACAGTGAATGTATTCAGATTCCTGGAAAAAGTGATATCTGTGGAAACAGAGCACTTTTTGATTCACATTAATTTTTTATCTGTTTTTTGTAACTGTGGAAGTTCATTGCAAATAGTGTCTGAGTTGCTTAAAGAAGCCTCATTTGACGCAGGGCACAGATGTAGGCTCAAGTCAAATAATACTTGACAATATTATGGTCTATATTATATTCAGTCAAACTATGACTTAAAGCTACTTGCGTGCTTTTATGTTTTCTACTTAAAACTCTCATCTTCTTTGAACAATGCAGGATGTTAGCCCTAACTATGTATCTTAATCTACCCATCATGCCAAACCATAATTGGTGCAAATCATGATTTTGCAAATCCACCGAACCATGGTTATTGATTCTGGTTTGGCCATTTGTGATCCATGACTTTTCCATTCTGACAGTCCATTAAACCATAGACCTACTTAATCACGCTAATGAGAGTTGAGCCATATATCAGCTGGCCACAACGGAGGCTGCCCTCATCACCTTTCCTCATTATCCTGCATGCAGTTAGTAGCAGTTAGTAGCACTTTTTTTTGTTTTGATAAAGGCTAGAAATATCAGAAGCATTGCCTTCTGGCAGGTGTGAGCTGCTGGAGGGAGCGCATCCAGAGATAAGATAAGGTTATTGGCTAAATGCAGCTTTTATTCTTCTCAGTTGACTGTGGTTTGAATGGTCAAGGTCACTCATGGTTAACAAAGAGATGCATTAAATGAATGGGATGTGTTCACAGAAGAGCAGTGATAGTCTGCAAAGCATGTAATAATGTATATCTATCAGGTTGTTCCCATCACTTTCTCTAGCTTCTTCTTGTGTTTTACCGTCAGCTCTCTTGCTTGAGTTATATTACTATTATTTGCTAATTGAGAAATGCTTGATTGTGTAGTTATGTATCCATGTTGAAGGGAGAGGGTTTTTCGTTCAAAAGCCATTGCAACAATCTATATCACTATCAACCCAGGAAAGCACTGGAGGGATGACTTTGCAAATCATGGGTTTGTAAATCCATCGAAACCATGGTTATTGATTCTGTTTTGGCCACTTGTGATACACGGCTTTTCCATTGCGATATCATATTAAACCATCCCACCTACCCCTTTGCGAACAACCCTTCCCCAACACCTGAACCATCCCCCTCAATTTACACTTCCCCCCTCACCATAACTTGCTAATATGCTGTGTGAAGCACCTCGTCCCTCTGTTAAGCAGCTTGCCAGAGCCACCTGCCACCTGTGCTGCTGCTTCACTTGCCTGCCTGCTGTCCCTCATGCTGCAATTGGCATGCCGCACCAATAAGCAGTCACACTAACCACAGCATGATGACAGCATTAGGTTTTTATATATATAGGAAGATAGTGTGTATCTCCACATAGGAAGATAGTGTGTATCTCCACACATCCACATCCACCCACGTCCAAATAAATACACTTCGCAGCAGTGGTGGGCAGAGCCGTAGCTAGGTGATCTTGCGCCCTGGCAAGAACCGTCCAGATTGACCCCCTAGTGAAAGACAAATTAGCTCTTCTTTCCGCTTCTCCTCCAACCCCTCCTTCAATTCACCCTCTATTAAAAACCTTTTCTTATGAGGCAATAATCAATATTTTTATTTATAGACATATTTATGGACATATTTTTAGCCAATTTTGCACCCCCCCCCCTTGCTTGTGCCCCTGGCAGGGGCCCAATTCGTCACCCCCTAGCTACGGCCCTGGTGGTGGGGAAGAGCTAAACACTTTGTGTGACTTATATGTAGTACCATCTATTACTTTTCTTTGTTTTTTCATATTTGTATATCATGTTTTTAGTATCCTCTGTCATTATGTTTCAAGCTGATTGATTTGTGACACCAAAACTTTTTTGCAGGTGGGAATACAGACACCACCCCTACCATTGTTCCATATTCCTCTCTGCAAACCTCTTTTGTAACCTCCTCTCCAGCCAGGCCTCTTTCCTGTTCTCCCCACCCAATTCTAATTGTGTGTGACTTAGTGAGGAGAGACACAATTCCACTGAGTCATCTGAGGAGATGGGGTGGGACGGGATTTGTTCCCTGGTGTGAATTTTCTTGTCCTCCTTTGCTCTTTGCAAGGGAGGAGAAAGGCGGGGAATTTGCTTTTTCTACCTGGTGAGAGGGGAGTGGAACGCCTTATTGAGCACAAAGTATCTGGCTGGCTAGAACCCCATTAGGAAGTGAAAATATGCGGCAACGTTTTGTGGCAGGGTCTGACATGCCTTGTGTGTCACCTACACAGGGTCAATTCATTTTATTCCTATAATAACACTGGGAAATTTGGTGGGGCAAACAGCAGTGAAACTTAATGGCTTGACTGGAATTTGAACCCAAGTCAAAATCCATCATACCATCTGGGACGCCACACCATAAGGTTGCACACTGAATTCTTACGCAGTGACTGGGCTAGGGCAGCAGTCTTCAGTCTTCTCAGACCTGGGACTCACTTTTAGTCCAAACAAGCATTTTGGGGACCCACTTCTTATTTTTTTCACCATCGAGTTAGTTACACAGTGGTTTTGCTGTGGTAGATTGAGGTTCTTGCAAACCCGAGTTTTGTTTCTGCTTATCTTGCATCCCAAAGCATGCATGCACCTGAGGGGAAATGGTGTGCTTGCAGAAATACAGTGGTACCTCGGGTTAAGTACTTAATTCGTTCTGGAGGTCCGTACTTAACCTGAAACTGTTCTTAACCTGAAGCACCACTTTAGCTAATGGGGCCTGCCGCGCCCCCAGAGCCTGATTTCTGTTCTCATCCTGAAGCAAAGTTCTTAACCCGAGGTAATATTTCTGGGTTAGCAGAGTCTGTAACCTGAAGCGTATGTAACCTGAAGCATATGTAACCCAAGGTACCACTGTACTCAATGCTGCAGAATCTGTTAACAAGTCCAGTTTTTATTTTTTTTAATAGTTTTATTGCTGTAAACCACTTTGATTTTTTTTTGATACTAGTATTTTTCTAAACAAATTAATGCACTGAGGTCTCTCTTATATCTGCTCATCTCTGTGCTTACAAATTTGCAATGGGTTCAATATACAATAACTTTATTATTATTATTATTATTATTATTATTATTATTAATTGCAATTTTCACTGTGTGCAGGTTAGAAAGTTAGATGCTGGAGTTCTTCGTTTTAGATTGTATATATATTGGTAGATTTTTCCAAGTCTTCATTTCTAAGGTGGAAAATTCCTAGTGTTTCTCTCTCCTCCCCCCCCCCCCAATGTGTGTGGGTGTGTGTGGTTGAAAGAGAAGACATTTTATCTGTAAAGCAAAGCTCTTGGTTGTGGTAGAGAGAATTAACTTACGTGTTGTTGTTGTTGTTGTTATAGCTGGCTTGTGTGGCCTCTCCTGTAAGCAAACCGTATAACCCCAGAGCCTTCTCGATTCAGCATGAGGGAGAAGATTAAGGCCGGCCAACTTCTAGCTTGCAGCCGTGCAGCAGACGGTCCTCAGCAAGGCTGCGTCCTGCTCGCTTTTGTAACTCCTCTTTCATCAAGCCATCTGCACTTACCACAGCGCCCATCTCCTTGTGGCTCAGAGAGATTTCCTAATGCTTTTTTCCCCTGACCAGTGTGTGCCAGCAGAGGGGATTAGCTGCTCATTCATTCATGGGTGGAAAAATACATTGGGAAGTTTTTTTTACTTGATTTTATTTATTTCAGATCTTTGTAAGTCTCTTTTCAAGACTTCTCAACCTAATTCACATTAATAACAAGCATGTCATTGCATTAAAGAACTAACATTAAAACATACAATTCGGATTGCAACAAAACAGCCCGTTTCAATATGCCTGATACAGTAAAGTTCAGTAAACTAATCCAGAATGCGGCAGCTAGACTGGTGACTGGGAGTTGCTGCCAGGACCATATAACAACAATCCTAAAGGATCTTTATTGCCTCCCAGTGCATTTTGAAACACAATTCAAAGTGTTGGTGCTGACCTTTAAAGCCCTAAACGACCTTAGCCCAGTATACCTGAAGGAGCATCTATCTTGACCCCTATCGTTCAGCCTGGACACTGAAGTCCTCCTGCGAGGGTCTTCTGCTGGTTCCCTCGGTGCAAGAAGTGAAGTTACAGGGAACCAGGCAGAGGGCCTTCTTGGTAGTGGCACTGAGAACTGAAGGAACCCACTGTACAGTATTTCTCTCAGAAGGGAATTGCATGGGGTTGGAGCCATTACCAAGAAGGCCCCATCTCTAGTTCTCATCAGCCCAATTGATCTTAAAAGTGGGCGCTTGAGTAAGGCCTCTGAAAAGGATCTTAAAACACAGGCACTTTAGTATAAGGCAAATTAAACAGGGCTGCAACAGTTAAAGAAATTTAAGGTAAATCAGACAGGGCTGCAACATTTAAAGAAATGTTAATCAGTAAATCATGTTTTAGTTGGTTGGTTTATTGACATCTATATGTATAGGTAAGAACAATCTTTCTTGGGCTAGATTCTATAGGATTGTATGTTGTCCTGTTGTTCCGCTTGAGCAACAGATTTCCACATGCACCACTGGAAACTCCCCTTCTCTTACAACCCTCGAAATCTCTCCAAAGCATTGGAGGGACTCCCCTGGAGCAGCTTTAGGGGGACACGCAGGGAGAGGAAATTTCACAGAGTGCGGAAACACCACTCTTGCAGTGTTGAGTGCAACCCATACTTGGGTTTTTAGGTGTACATTTGTGGCAGCTACCACATTAATGATGCAACCTTCCTTTCACATGTTTATTCCCTGACTCTTTGCTTCCCCACTCAATAGCGCTAATCATTTTGAAATTTATGAAGTTAAAAAAAAAATGGAATAGTATCTGGGTGGTGACTAAACTGGATTGCTGTTGTTGTTTTTTTAATTCAAAAAAAAAAGTCAAAAGTACAGTATCACAATAGAGCTTTTTCTTTTTTTGGTATTTATAGATTGCAATTTTTTCTTTAGCACACTTAATTTCTGTGCCCAGTTTTTAGAATTTACAGCACAAGCAAGCACACATTTTATTTAGAAAGGCTTTTCACACAACTTTAAAATATCTCCATTCTCTCAGTTTCCAATGTTAAGGTTTGTGACTATTGTTTACATAGCCAAAGCAGGAAGGAACCAAACAAGAAAAATGTTGGTAGATTCCCCACTCCCCCCTCATCTCGATACCTTTATCCATTGCACCTTGCACAACCATGCTAGTGTCAAGTGAGACCCCAGGTTATGTGCATGAAACTGCTGTTAAGTTAACATCTACACTATGGTCATGATCACACACTAGCTCCTCAGGAAATAAAACACTGAAAACTACTGCAGGGTTGTTTTTCAAAAGCAGAAGGAACCATCATTTTGGGTTATGTATATCAAATTTCGACTTTTCATTTGGTTGCATCAAGCAAAAGTGAGACACAGTTCTGTTCAGTTTCGGTTTCAGTTTCTGTTAATTGGTTCTCGTGAGAAACTTGCAGATTCTAGCTTCACCAATTAACTCCAGCTGGTGGCAATTTACTCTTGGCAGAAAGCCCAGGTCTGCTTGACCTAGAAACTACTCACTCTGATTGGTTAACGAGCAGCACTCAACTCTGTTATCTAGGGATTGCTAGCACAGTTTGATGTGAGGTGTGTTAGGAGTTAGAAGTGCTGTGTATGGTTATGAGAGAGAGAGAGAGAGAGAGAGAGGATTTATTTTGCTTTTATTTGTATGCAGAAACTCTGCTGGTTTTATTTTTTCCTTTTAATAAATCCTGTAAATAGTTATTCTGAGTCTAGCTGACTAGTCATTACCGCCGCAACTAGCTTCCTCGCTGTGCAGGAAAACTCTGCTACGTTTGGGCTAAAGCCAATAGGGCTATGCCTGACACTCCAAAGTTCCATGAGGTTATGGGATTTGTGCTGCCAGCCTGAGTTGTGGTGGTGTCAGCATCAACGGCGTTGGTTCCAGTAGTTCCAGAGGTTGTTGTTCCTGGCTGGTTCCTGACCGTGGTGAGCTGGTGACGCAGCGGACACAAGGACAACAGCTGCAGCGTGTGAGTGCTGGGTGCTGTGGTTCCTGTTCTCTCTCTCGGTGGTCGTGAGTAGCTGGTTCCGGGTTCCAGGGACATCGCTCTCAAGATGGCCTCACAACCAGTTCAGATGGCTTTTGAGCGTCTGAATGACTCCAATTACTTGCTGTGGTCGGAACGCATGCAGGCAGTGCTGCAGAGGGATCGTCTCTGGCAAGTGGTGAGTAAGTTTCCTACGAAGCCTGATGATGAAGACCTCGATAAAGACCAAAGAGCAAGGGCCACAATTGTCTTGGGGCTGGAAGATTCCCAGTTGCCGTATGTGAGGGGAATCAAGACAGCTAGAGGTGTGTGGCAAGCACTTAAAGAACTCCATGTGCGTGAGACAGCGGTTTCCAAGCTGTTCATTCGCAAGGCATTGTACAAGGCAATGTTACAGCCTGGGGTTACAATGCAGGAACACCTACACAGTTTACAGTTAAAGTTTGCTGCGCTACAGGAAAGAGACTGTGCATTAGACCAGCAGGAGAAGGTGGCTATTATTTTGAGTTCTCTCCCGGAAAGCTGGGATAATTTAGTTTTGTCTCTAGAAGGCATACAGGAGCGTGATTTATCAGTCAGTTACGTTACTGGGCGTTTGATTGAAGAATGGCAGAAGAGGCAAGAAAGGTCGTTGGCTGCAGAGGCTTCTACAGGCGGGCTGTTTGGAAGGAGTTCTCATGCCGTGCCAGAGGTGAAGCAAAAGCAGCGTACCGGTGAGGAGTCAGCGTTTGCTGTTAGGCGTTGTTTCCGATGTGGGTCTTCAGCGCATCTAAAACGACAATGTCCGGAGTTGGTCAAGTCTCAGTGGCCGGTGCAGGAGCAGAGACGAGATCAGCAGCAGCAGCAGCGTAAAAAGAAATTCTTCAAACGAAAACAGTCGGCTCAGCTGGTGACCGGCGAGGTCAAGATTGCTGATGAGAAACAAGCGGTCTGGGTGGTCGATTCGGGAGCGTCTCGCCACATCGTGAATTCAGATGAATTGTTTGTTTCCAAGAACTCAGCACAGCGCAGCCAGGTGGCTCTAGCAGACGGAAGTACTTCCGAAGTGATTTCGGGGGGTGCAGTTTATGTTCCTTGTCTGCGTGAATGCCTGCAAAATGTACTTTGTGTGCCGTCATTAAGGAGCAATCTGATGTCTGTAGATTGTTTGCTAAAAGCTG
Source organism: Podarcis bocagei (assembly GCF_964188305.1). Taxonomy (NCBI): domain Eukaryota; kingdom Metazoa; phylum Chordata; class Lepidosauria; order Squamata; family Lacertidae; genus Podarcis; species Podarcis bocagei. The sequence continues at coordinate 59,746,356 of NC_138134.1, forward strand.
GGTTTAAAGTGTATTTTGAAGGAGACAGTTGCATTATTAAGAAGGCTGGTGAGATTTTAGGCACTGCTAAGTCAGATGGAGGCTTGTTTTGGCTTAAAGCAGGATCTCAAGTTGCAGCAGTAGTTAGTAAATCTCAGCCTGCAGTGAATAACAAAGCTATACATGACAACTGTGTGCACTTATTGCATAGGAAAATGGGGCATGCTTGCTGGAAAAGTGTACTAAAAATGTCTGAATTGGCTGATGGGGGTAATTTAAAGAGTTGTAACAAGTACCTTGATTGTAATGTTTGTAAAAAGGTTAAAACCCACAGAGTCTCTTACCCCAGAAGTGACAGAGTTAGTGAGTCACCGCTACAGCTGGTTCACATGGACGTAATTGGTCCATTTGCTGTAAGCAGGGGTGGATCGCGTTTTTCACTAACAATTGTGGATGACGCCACGCGTTATTCTTGGGTTTTTCCCATGAAAAATAAGGGTGACGTGTTCACTAAGTTTAAAGGCTGGGTGGCATCTGTGGAAAGATTTCTGTCCATTAAACTCAAAAGGATTCAGACGGACAGAGGTGGCGAATTTATGTCAAATGCCTTTAAAGATTGGTTACAAAAGCGTGGCATTGGGCACAGAAAAACGAACGTTTTTTCCCCAGAGGAGAATGGCGTTGCAGAGCGAAAAAACAGATCTTTACAAGATATGATGTTTGCCATGCTTGATGATGCTGATTTGCCCATGTCTTATTGGGGGGAGAGCATGCTCACCGCGTGTTATCTCCAAAATAGGCTCTTTCATCAAACAATAGGTACAACCCCATACTTTAAATTGTTTCAGAAAAAACCTAAAATTGACCACTTGCATGTGTTTGGATCAAAAGCCTGGGTATTAATTCCAAAACAAATGAGAAAGAAGGGAGATCCTAAGACCAAACAGTTAGTGTTTGTGGGTTACCAGGAGCTGGGAAAAGGTTTCCGTTTTGCTGAAGGGACAAATGGCATTGTGATCTCCAGGAATGCCAGTTTTTGTGAACATAGTGGCTGGGAGAGACTACATGCCAATACTGAGGTTTGGTTTGAACCTTCCCAGGAGCTTCATGACTCTGAAGGTAAACATAGAGAATCAGAGTCTGAGGGGGAGGAAAGTTCAGATAAGAGCTCTCAGGAAAGTGAAGTTAGCCAAAGACCAGTGGCTAAGCAACAAAAGAGAGGTCGTAGTTCTGAGGAGGAAAGTGGGTCAGAAGAAAAATTTTCTCCCAGAAGATCTAAAAGACAAAACAAAGGAGTGCCTCCAGTGCGTTTTTCTCCTGATACTGCAAATGTGTTTAGTGTAAGTGCAGAACCCAAGAGTTTTCAGGAGGTGTTAAAGTTACCAAAAGAGGAGGCAGAGCGCTGGAAACAGGCAATGGAGGAAGAGATGTCCTCTCTGAATGAGCACAAGGTTTTTACACCAGTAGCAGCGCCTGAGGGGGCAAAGATTGTAGGCTGCAGGTGGGTGTACAAACTTAAACCTCTGGTGACAGGAGAGTATAAATACAAAGCTCGTTTAGTGGCTCAAGGATATTCTCAGAGGCCTGGAAAAGATTATGACGAAACTTTTTCCCCTACTGCTAAGGGGGACAGTGTAAGGCTGATTTTAACACTTGGAGCAAAGAGAAAACTCCTGTTAAACCATTTTGACATTCAGACTGCATATTTACATGCACCAATATCAGAAGACCTGTATCTAGCCGAACCGCCTGGTTATGAGACAGGTTCCAATAGAGTGTTGAAGTTAAACAAAGCTCTATACGGTCTTAAACAGGCTGCAAGATCTTGGAACAAATGTTTCCATGAGGCCTTAGTGTCATTTGGTTTCAAGCAGAGTACAGCTGACAATTGTGTTTATGTACGTGGTACAGGCAGTGATCAAGAGTTTTGTCTGATTTATGTAGATGATGTATTGTATGCCTGCAAAACAGATAAACAAACTAAAAGGTTTGCCAAGCAATTGTCCAGTAAGTTCAAAGTGAAAGACTTAGGCCCGGTTAGGACATATCTAGGGTTGGAAGTGTGCTGGGCCCAAGATGGCAGCTGCCTAATTAGTCAGCAGAACAAAGTTAAACAACTACTGACTACGTACAGGATGCAGGATTGCAAAGGGGCAGCGGTGCCTATGGATCCAGGTTTCATAAAAACACTTCATACAGATGAGAGTCCTGAATTTGAACACCCTGATGTATATCACTCTGTAATTGGAAGTTTATTGTATCTAGCACAGTGGTCCAGACCTGATATTAGCTATGCAGTAGGCATATTAAGTAGATTGGTCTCAAAACCCACACTAAATGCCTGGAAAGGGGTAAAACAAGTTCTGAGATATCTCAAACAGACAATTGGCTATATGTTACAATTAAATTCTTCAGAGGATGAAATGTTGAGTTGCTACTGTGATAGTGACTGGGGAAATTTGCCAGATAGAAAATCTGTCACAGGACTAGTCATAATGGTCGGTGGAGCTTTAATCAGCTGGCGGTCACGCAAGCAAGACATTGTAAGTGTGTCATCAACGGAATCAGAGTACGCCGCATTGAGTGAATTGTGCAACGAGGTGATTTATTTCAAGCATTTGTTGGCAGATTTAAATGTAAATTGTGGAGAACCAGTACAAGTTTACATTGATAATCAAGCTTGTATAACCTTAAGTAAAACAGAGGGTTTCAAATCGCGTTCAAAACATATCTCTGTAAAATACCAAAATGTACGTTGCTGTGTACAAGACAATGTAATCACCTGTACTTATGTGTCAAGTGAAGAAAATGTAGCAGATGTGTTAACTAAACCATTGGCAAAGATAAAGAACAAGCGAATGTGCAAGGGTTTAGGTTTGCTGGAAAAATAATCTCCTACATAGGTGTATTTGGAGTTAATTGTTCAGCAGAATCTGTGAGGGGGTGTTCAGTTTCGGTTTCAGTTTCTGTTAATTGGTTCTCGTGAGAAACTTGCAGATTCTAGCTTCACCAATTAACTCCAGCTGGTGGCAATTTACTCTTGGCAGAAAGCCCAGGTCTGCTTGACCTAGAAACTACTCACTCTGATTGGTTAACGAGCAGCACTCAACTCTGTTATCTAGGGATTGCTAGCACAGTTTGATGTGAGGTGTGTTAGGAGTTAGAAGTGCTGTGTATGGTTATGAGAGAGAGAGAGAGAGAGAGAGAGGATTTATTTTGCTTTTATTTGTATGCAGAAACTCTGCTGGTTTTATTTTTTCCTTTTAATAAATCCTGTAAATAGTTATTCTGAGTCTAGCTGACTAGTCATTACCGCCGCAACTAGCTTCCTCGCTGTGCAGGAAAACTCTGCTACGTTTGGGCTAAAGCCAATAGGGCTATGCCTGACACTCCAAAGTTCCATGAAGTTCACCTGATAGTCTTTGCAGTTGCCCCATTAGCTAAAGTGGTGCTTCAGGTTAAGAACAGTTTCAGGTTAAGAACAGACCTCCAGAACGAAGTAAGTTCTTAACCTGAGGTACCACTGTAGAGCTGGAGAGGATATACTCTATGCTTTTCAAAAGGGTCCATCAAGCAATAATTGCTATTAAAGTGGATTTGAATACTTGAGCTGTAGTACTGTGTCTAATATGACATCTGGGAATAGACTTAACATCTGGAAACTGCACCTCTAAATGAATGCTTTTTGTGATACGAATTCAGTCAAGTGGCAACCTTAATCACTCACTGTACCTTAATTCACTAATATTTAGAATGCTTTCCTACTGGAAGCAGTTCGTGGAGAAAGAATCGGATTTCAGGCTAGCCAAATGCTTTATAGGTACATGTGATATTAGTTAGGAAGTATTATGAATTAAACAGATGCCATCATCAGCTTGCTTTTCCATGGTGGCTCCCTGTGATTAACCACCTTAAAAACACATCTAGGATTGTCTTGTGGTAAGGATAGAAAGGCCGTATGAGGGACGACAATCTTCCGGTGTCATGCAGACAAACGCCTCTTGCAGCATTAGCTTTTGTGGGCTAGAGTCCACATTGTCAGATGCATAAAGTGGCTAGGTATGTATACCCTGTTGAAACAGCAGTAGCAAGTAAGGTCTGGGGAGTGGACATCTTCCACCATCCTCCTTCTCCCAAACCCTTGTAATTTCCCCTTTTCTTTTTCTTTTCTGATGTATCAGTGTTCACTTACAGTCGGCGGCCTTGAAGACCTGTTGTGAGTCAGAAGTATATAAATATTTTAAATTAAATTTACAAACTGCGTGCGAGAGACACATGTATTCACAAAATTAGACCAAAAGGCTAATGACTGCTGTCTATAGCAGTGGATGTGTCACCCTCTCTGGCTTAGTTCAGATGTAACACTAAACATTGGCTTGGGGTTAAGAGAAGTGAGCCATAGTAAGCATCTGGCTTGTGTGCTCCCTCTTTCAGGAGATTGGAAACTTTCTGCTTGTGTCTTAGATTTGTGTTAAAATGTGGTTAACTGTAGTTTGAAAACAGGCCGGCTTCTTAACCTATGGTTTTAGCTTGTTTCAATAAACATTGCTTAATAATAATCATAGTTTATCTGGATTCATATGTTATGATGCATGTGGTTAATCCAAAATGGAGCTGAAAGCTTCCAGGCTCCTTGTGGCTGCACAAAAAGAGTGTGTGCACGCATACACAAGTCTAAGACATGTTTGTCTTGTAATTCTGAACCATAGTTTAGTGTTCCACCATCCAAACAAGGCGTCTGTGTAGAGCACAAACAAAAACAAGATTCATTTAACTTTCTGTTCTCTGCCGCTGAGGTTGTGTTTGAAAAGGTTTAAGTGCTTCCTCATTGGAAATGTTCCACCCATACATTAACAATAAGGTATGATGAACTTTGAAAAATCGTTTTCCATAATCCTAAGTGCAACCTCTATTGCTAAAAACTTACTGTGGAAAAAAGCTGGGCATATCCTTATCCTTATATGGGCCGGGAATTCCAAAATGGAGTCTGCATGCAATTTGTGTACTCCCAGTGTTTACAGACCTCCATATACACCAGTCTCCTTCATCATGCCTTCCAAGCCTTTGCACTCTTGTTGAGCAGTGCCAATTTTTCTCCTGAAAGGCTTATGTTGAATGCGGATTAGTTAACAAATGGAGGCTATTCTTTCAGTGCTTGCAGCTAACTGATTTGTACATTGCTGTCCCTTTAGGGGAGCTGCTTCTCCGAGGGGTTGGGTCCTATGCTGCCCTTGACGAAGAACTGGATGGGTTGGTCAAATGTGCCACCAGCCCTCACAGAAAGGGTATATTCTCAAGGCCATTATTTTGCTGAAGCTAAGCAGGTTTGGTTGGTACCAGGATGGGTGGCCACCTGGGAATCACTTGCACGCTCCTCAGGTTCCAAGGCAGAAGAAAGGAGAGACATGAGCAGACCAAGTGATTTGTACATAACATGGCAAACTTTTATTTCATATGCCAATTAAAGAGACTCTTTCAGGTGGTTCGCAATTTAGGGGAACCACCTGCGACATGGGGGCCCAGTACGGGCCACATGATCTCCTGCAATGACTTTGCAAAGTTTTTTGCAGATAAAGTCGCTCAGATTCGAGAAGAGGTAGACTCCACCGTGGGAGCAGGGCCGGGGCGGGAGAGTGCTAGAGTCCTGTCTAGTCAAGTTGTGTGGGATCAATTCCAATCTGTTACCCCCGAGGATGTGGACAGGCTGCTCGGACGAGTGAAACCAACCACTTGTCTCCTTGATCCTTGCCCATCCTGGCTTATAAAAGCTAGCTGGGAAGGACTGGGCGATGGGCTTCGTGGGGTGTTGAATGCTTCCCTCCGTGAGGGAGCCTTCCCAGACCCGCTGAAAGAGGCAGTTATTAAACCGCTTCTTAAAAAACCATCTTTAGATGCGGCCACGATAGCCAACTATCGCCCAGTCTCAAATCTTCCATTCTTGGGCAAGGTGATTGAGCGAGTGGTTGCTGAACAACTCCAGGCATGCCTGGAAGAAGCGGACCTTTTGGATCCCTTCCAGTCGGGATTCAGGCCTCATCATGGGACTGAAACTGCCTTGGTCGCACTGGTTGATGATCTCCGGCGGGCTAGAGACAAAGGTGAGAGCTGTTTCCTAGTTCTGCTGGATCTCTCAGCGGCGTTTGATACCATCGACCATAACATCCTTCTGGACCGTCTTGAGGGGGTGGGAGCTGGGGGCACTGTTATACAGTGGTTCCGCTCCTTCCTCCTGGGCCGTGTTCAGAAAGTGGTGGTGGGGGATGAGTGTTCAGACCCCTGGGCCCTCACTTGTGGGGTGCCTCAGGATTCTGTACTCTCCCCCAGGCTTTTCAACATCTACATGAAGCCGCTGGGAGAGATCATCAGGGGATTTGGGCTGGGTGTTCATCAGTATGCAGATGATATCCAGCTCTACCTCTCTTTCAAATCAGAACCAGTGAAGGCAGTGAAGGTCCTGTGTGAGTGCCTGGAGGCGGTTGGAGGTTGGATGGCGGCTAACAGATTGAGGTTGAATCCTGACAAGACAGAAGTACTGTTTTGGGGGGACAGGAGGCGGGCAGGTGTGGAGGATTCCCTGGTCCTGAATGGGGTAACTGTGCCCCTGAAGGACCAGGTGCGCAGCCTGGGAGTCATTTTGGACTCACAGCTGTCCATGGAGGCACAGGTCAAATCTGTGTCCAGGGCAGCTGTTTACCAGCTCCATCTGGTACGCAGGCTGAGACCCTATCTTCCTGTGGACTGCCCCGCCAGAGTGGTGCATGCTCTGGTTATCTCCCGCTTGGATTACTGCAATGCGCTCTACGTGGGGCTACCTTTGAGGGTGACCCGGAAACTACAATTAATCCAGAACGCGGCAGCTAGACTGGTGACTGGGAGCGGCCGCAGAGACCATATAACACCGGTCTTGAAAGACCTACATTGGCCCCCAGTACGTTTCCAAGCACAATTCAAAGTGTTGGTGCTGACCTTTAAAGCCCTAAACGGCCTTGGTCCAGTATATCTGAAGGAGCGTCTCCACCCCCATTGTTCTACCCGGACACTGAGGTCCAGCACCGAGGGCCTTCTGGCGGTTCCCTCACTGCGAGAAGCCAAGTTACAGGGAACCAGGCAGAGGGCCTTCTCGGTAGTGGCGCCTTCCCTGTGGAACACCCTCCCACCAGATGTCAAAGAGAACAACAACTACCAGGCTTTTAAAAGACATCTGAAAGCAGCCCTGTTTCGGGAAGCTTTTAATGTTTGATGTATTATAGTATTTTAATATTCTTTTGGAAGCCGCCCAGAGTGGCTGAGGAGGCCCAGCCAGATGGGCAGGGTATAAATAATAAATTATTATTATTATTATTATTATTATTATTATTATTATTATTATTATTATTATTATTATTATTATTATTATTATTATTATTTAAATTGACTTGCAGCAGCACCCATATTCATTACCTTTGAAAATATGGATGTCATTCAAAAAAACATTCATGGAAGTATTTCTTTTGTCCATCCAAGTAATATAAAGCCTTGCTTGACATTTGTTTGGCTTTCTACACAGGATGCCTGGAATATATATATATATATATATGTAGGTTTTGGTGTCTTCGGGTGTCTTCCCGTGTAAGAGTTGGGGTGTCTAGGCGACGTTTCGACGAGGTCTCACTCGTCATCTTCAGGCTGGTGCTTTCGGCTTCTTGTTACTAGAACAGAGCAGGATCTCAGTGTTTGAGTTCCTGTAAATACTGTTGAGGGGGTGTGGTGTATACACCACACCCCCTCAACAGTATTTACAGGAACTCAAACACTGAGATCCTGCTCTGTTCTAGTAACAAGAAGCCGAAAGCACCAGCCTGAAGATGACGAGTGAGACCTCGTCGAAACGTCGCCTAGACACCCCAACTCTTACACGGGAAGACACCCGAAGACACCAAAACCTACATTCCTGTACCCGTGAAAATCTACGAAAGCATATATATATATATATATATATATATATATGTATGAATATGAATGAGATCAGGTTATTAATACTGTAAGATGGTTTAAAAACGAATTAGAATTATATATATTTGTAAAACACACAAGAACTACAGATATTCGATCTTCATTATTTCTGTGTTTTTTTATGTTTTGTATTTTCTTCTTACATATAAACAAAAAGATTCAAAAAAAAAGAAAGAAAGCCATGCTATAAATAGAAGAAAATAAATAAGGGGTGATGCTGGCATGTGAGGTAAATGTATCTTTTGCCCATCTCATGATGTTTCCATATTTTATTTTATTTTATTTTTAAATAGCAATGTAGAATCCCATGTCTTGTGTGAGGCAAGGACTTATTTCCTCCCTACTTTTGGGGGCTGGTGGCAGATCTACGACGCATCCTGCTATAGTTTTCATTTCCATTTGTTATGGGACTAAGGACTGCCCGATTCACTTCATCCCTTCTCAGTCTCTGAGGTCTTCGGGGCGAGGGGGCTACTGCTGTCCACAGCTCAGAATCAAAGCTTGTGCGTTCAATATTATGGTCCCCAGATAGGCTCCCTTCTCTGGTTGAACTTCTGCAATCTTTTGATCACAATCTTTTATTGTATTGAGTTACTTGCACACTTCTTAGGGATGATTGTGATTAAGCGAGATATACATTGTTGAAAAAATCAATAAATAGGTGGTGGTAGTGGCTGATTTGTAAGCTGCTCAGAGTATTTTGGAAGGGGTATCATACAACATTTAGAAGAGAACATTTAAAAAAAGAATGGAATATAGATGATGTCTCCTTGTCTTGTCTTTGAAGTCTTGGATATAATTTAATAGATAATTGGCTTGTGTTATTATGTTATTACTGTTTATTTACTGCTTAATGTGGTATGAATTATATTGCTTTTTTAATTCTAGATGGAAAATAAAATTAAAGGAAGGGCTTCTGCACAGAACCTACATTAAAGCAGAAGCATTTTTATCTTGACCTTTTTAAAGTGATTTATCATTTGTACTTTGGAGAAAAAATTACTGAAATGAAGGTGGAGGGAAAAGAATCCAAAACTTCTAGCTAATGTTGCTTGAAACGTTTGAAAGGTTATGCTGAGGGCATTTGACTTTCTCTGTACTTACTGCCAAATACCTTTTATATTGACTACATTTAAAGCTTTTTCCATATATTATGGACAGCCTTTAAAATTATTTTTAAAATAATGTTGGCAGTTGCTGACCTTTTCAGGAGGTTAGTAGAGAATAAAATGTCAAGTGTACACAAAGTATTGATGAAACATCTTCAGAAATTTAGCTGATAGAGACAAAGCTTTAGATCTGACTCTCATTTTTAATTGAGTCATAGAAGAAAAGGACAGGTTTTTTCCTCTTAATTACAATCTCGTACACTTCTCTATACATTCTGTCAGCAATTTCCATCCGTATATATTCTGAGCAAAGGCACAGCATGAACCACAAGGATTTATTAAAACCTTACAAAACTTAGCTATGATTACTAGAGATTTTCACAGTTGAACAATATCTTGGCTCTTTTTAATGCAATTTTGCACTATCCTCAGTGCTTTCAAACAATAGGTGCCATATATTCCTGAAGTTAAGCCTGCCATGCACTGGTTATCATTTACAGCATCTTGTTCAGCTTGAGGGGTGCTTTCTCTTCTGGGGAAATGTAAAAAGGGCCCACTGGCAAGAGGCGAAATGGGCCAGAGGCAAATTGGGCAAGAATGTTCAATTTCACCTTTGGATATTAGGCTAGTTTCTACACACCTGTGTTTGTTAGGGAATCATTCTGCCAGAAACAAGTAGAAGTTTCTGGAAGGTTCCAGAGTTTTCCTTTATATACGGGAGTGGCACTCTGAGCTTAATTAGCATCAGCTGGAAGTGTCAATAAAAAGACCACTCTGCTTCGTTTTTGCAGACTTCTGTCCGAAGGGTACTGCCTGTAAAATCTGCTGCAGGACTGTTCCTGTAATTTACAACATGGGGGAGATAAGAGAGACTTTGATAGTGCGATGTTAATTGCTGTTCATTTTAACAGTTGAAAAATACCTTTGCTACTGTAATGCTTGTACCTGGACAGGGAATAAAATCTCTTGACCGAGACTTCACAGAGTTTGTGAGTCATCTTTAAAACAACGTCTGTTATTGTCCACTGCTTTTGAGAGAGAACGAAAACTCTGCTAAATTAGTTGAATGCAGTTTACCGAGGTCTCATCACACAAGTATCTGTGCAGCAAAAGTGTGATGGGTGGTGACCTGCTCGAATAGTCTTCACACGCTGCCCTCCATCTTGGGAAGCAAGAGACATTATCGGAGTTCAGTGACTTATTCCAACCAATCAAAAACATGTGGTGTGAAGCAGGGCAATTGAGAGTTGTGGCCAGCCCTACAGTGAGGTCTGGAGAACCACATTTGGCTCCATACCTCCACAGCAGAATATCCTGTTTGTGTTTAGTGTTTGCTCACCTGCCCATCAAGTCATCCCAGCTCCTCCAACTTTGGCAGCATCACCAACGTGAGTTATTGCGTCGACCTCTGAAGGAGTATCTTATTTTAATCCCAATGGGTGTGAATACTGTGGTTGGTGAGCAATGTCCCAGTTAGTCATGCAGCACAATCCTCATCCAGTTTCTTCAAAAGTCAGTCTTACTGGTTTAACTAGGACTAAGGGTATTAAGGATTATAGTTATAGATGTGGTTGGAATGACGTGCTAAGCCAAACCTTGGTTTAGTGAGACTGTGCTCTACATTTAAAGCAGTACCATGCCACTTTAAACAGTCAAACTCAGCCAAGGTTTGGCTTAGTGTGTCATCTGAACTAGGACTCATGTTTAAGCTCTTTCCTAAGCACCAGTTGTAACTAATAACAAAGCCTGACTACAGTTTGTGGTTAGTGAGGAGAGAGCTTAACTACAAATCTCAGTTTGAACAACATACTGATTCAAACCAGGCAGCAGCAAAGCAGCTGTAAGCTCCTCTCTGGAAGCCTTAGCATCTTAGTTTAGTGTCTTGTCCAAACCAGTACATACTCCCATGAATAAGTCTATTGGAGAGAATCCTTTATTAGAAGAAAGTAATAATAATAATAATAATAATAATAATAATAATAATAATAATAATAATAATAGAGTGGTACCTCAGGTTACATACGCTTTAGGTTACACACTCCACTAACCCAGAAATAGTGCTTCAGATTAAGAACTTTGCTTCAGGATAAGAACAGAAATTGGGCTCTGGTGGAGCGGCAGCAGCAGGAGACCCCATTAGCTAAAGTGGCGCTTCAGATTAAGAACAGTTTCAGGTTAAGAACGGACCTCTGGAACGAATTAAGTACTCAACCTGAGGTACCACTGTAATAATAATTTATTATTTATTATTTATACCCCACCCATCTGGCTGGGCTTCCCCAGCCACTCTGGGCAGCTTCCAACAAAATATTAAAATACCGTAATGCATCAAACATTAAAAGCTTCCCTAAACAGGGCAGATCTTCTGGCAAGAAACCCGGCTTTGATTTATGTGTTGGACCTGTGAAGAGAGAGAGGAAGAGTTGCTGAACCTTTGGAACTTCATAGCTCATCTGATCCATGTTGCAGTATCTTGGGTTCACTCCCTTTACTAATAATCATGCTGTGTCAAACTGTTTTGTGTTGCGTGAGAGCAGGTCCAGCTATAGTTTGGAAGCCTTCTCTATTCTGTTCCTTTGTTCTCTTCCCACATCCTGCTGTGCACCAACTGGGAGAAGTAGTTTGCAGAACTACTTGTGTGTTTACTTGTGTGGACTTTGGAGATTTGATGTCACTCCAGTTTCTTACATCATTCTAACCCATTGCTTGCGATCAGCAGGCAAGCTGGAATTGGAAAAATGAGGTAGACAAGCAGTTTTACTTACCTGTTTTCTGTTTTCAGAAGCTATAATCATGGTATAGAATCAAAAGTGTGACCCAGTTGGAGTGCCTTTATAAGTTCATGCACTTGCCTCCTTTGGGCTCCTTCCCCCTCTTTCCTGAACCAGTGCAGCCACATAGTGGTTGCCAGTGTTTTCAGACCAGGGGGCACATTTTGGAGAGAGGGCTGGAAGCATTGGTCACAAGATGGCTGCCATGGGGATGTGATATAACCCAAGAGAGAGTACAATCATGGTGGAGCTTTTCTCATAATTGCATCTCCATTCGAGTAAACTTTTGAATTTCTGAAACCATGTTGTTGCAGCAGGTGGTACGGAGCTAGATTAACCAGTAGTCTGCATGTCCCAGGTAGAGAAGCATGGGAGTTCTTCTGTAGGTTTTTTTAATTAGAAACCACAATCCTACTTTCAACCCATACTTTGGCAGCTAGCATCATGGAATTTGAACAGGCTTGTCATTTCCTAGGCCACAGACGGGACCTAGTGTTTGGCCTTCCTCATGCTTGGTGGTGATGAAGTCTCTGTGAATCCATTTTTTTATTGTTCTTTGCGGTTTGGGTGTGGAGGATCATGTCTCCCATGTCTCATGGGTTTTGTTCTTGGGTTCTCTGTGATGAGAGCCCAATGGTGTTTGTCTCCGGAGCCATGCTACTTGCAGCTAAAGGTGTCCCAGAGGCAAGGTAGGTAGAGGAGAGTGTTAAAAAAGTACTGTCAGGGGTACAGGGGCAGAGGCACAGGGAAGGCAGGAAATGGAGAGCGATGGAGAGGAATCCCAGGATAGCGAGGAAGAGGATAGCAATGACGCAGGGGATTCCATGAGTCTCTCCAGCGAATCAGAGGATTCCCAGAAGGGGGCGCCTGTGGTAAGGGCAAGGGGAGCCCCAGGGGGAAAGTGTCAGGAGCGGGGGGCCAGCAGGGGACCCCAAAGCGGCAGTTGGGAATCAGGGCCAGCCTCCCCACCAGAGCGCAGCGAAGGAGGGGGAGGTTCCAGTGTGTCAGAGGGAGCAGCTCCGGCGACAGAGAAAGGGGAGGGATCAGAGCAAGCCGTTCTCCCGGAAGGGGAGGAGGGCAGTGAGGGGAGTAGCATAACTGTCAAAAGGAAGGTCAGAGGTTGGGCGCGCACGCCAAGTTCAAATGAGGAGGCGCGCGGGAGAACAGGGAGCCCGGAGGAGGAGGAGCCAGGTCCCAAAGCCCGCAGGAGGGGGGAGGAGCAGTCTGGAGACTCCGCTTCAGGAGAGAGCAGGAAGGGAGGAACCCCGGCGGGCAGAAAGACCCTGCGGAAAAGGAAAGAGAGAAAAAGGTGGAGCAGCGTTAGCTTATTAAACTGGTGTAGGGGAGGGACCGATTCAGAGGGGACTTCTAATGTCTTAGGCTAAGAGACGCGGGGCTGCGCGCCTCGGTTGTGGAACCAATAATGAACTGCAATAAACATCCTTGTATATAAGAAGAACTTGGCGTTGGTCTTTTGTGAGCTGAGACCTGGAGCAGCCCTGACAAGTACATTTCACTGTGACTTCTTCTTTTTGCCAACCTGCTTTTCAAACCATGGGGAATTTGGTCATGAACATGAACAGGTCTAGAAAAAAAGCATAAGTGCGGTGGGTATCAGTTGCTCATTTTAAAGAGCAGCTTCTGTTTCTAGTGACATCTGTATCTGTATATATTAATTTTCATGCATTTTTGGCCATTGCTGAACTCTGAAACAATACACTCAGTGTTGGCCTTGTGGAAATGTAGTTTGTTAATGGATATAGTAACTAAAATGAAATATATACTAAACATTACCTCAGAGTTTGAAGACACAGCTTAAGTGCTGTGCGGAAACAAGAGCCTTTGGCAAGGCTCCTGGAAAAGTTCATAACCCTGCGATTTGGCAAGCTTTCAGGATCCTACCTGGGCCAAATGGTTCGAGGAGAGCTACATGGAAAGCAGAACCGTGTGTGTGTGTCACAAATTGTCTACAAATATTCTGAGTGTAACTCAGATTTGGGTTGCTCTCGAAGTGGCTTGATTTTATAAAACTGATGAGGCTATGTTGTTACTGATTCAATAAATTTCTAGGAATGACACTAGGTTTTGGTAAAATGTTTTGTTTTGGGGTGGGAAGGGAGCCCTGACGTTTTCTGAGCAGAATAAATTGTTGCCACAACAATGAACAAGCTCACACAGTAACGTAACTTTGGAATTGGTTGCAGTCATGACCTTAGGATCATGACCTGCTGGGAGCCTGCTTCTCCCCACCTGGCCTGGGGTGGGGCCTGACAGGCCTCATAAGGACTGCTGCTGCTGCTGCCCAGCAAGGACGGGGGTATTTTGGGGGAAAAATTGGCGGGAGTTTTTGCTGTTATTGATATTAATTTTTTGTATCTTTATTTTTATGTGAAAATTGTTCCGTTTGGTTATGTAGTTTTGATGTGTTTTATTTGTTTTTATGACTACTTTGCTATGTTTGTAACTATGTAATTTTTTTCATATTGTAAGCCTCCTTGAGCATTGTTTTAACTGTGGGAAGGCGGCATACAAATAGAATGATGATGATGATGATGATAAATTTCTCCAAGAGCAAATAGGGCTTTGAAGGTTGCCACTAAGGTAAATTGCAGCTTTGCTTTTGGTGATAAAACAAAATTTTTGAGGCAGAGGAAGCTTGCCTTGTATTAAGTCAGATCATTAGTCCATCTATCTCAGCACTGTTGACGCTGCCTGATGGCGGGTTTCAGGCAGGGGTCTTTAGACATCAGAGGGTGGATGTTGGAGGTTCTACATGCAAAATGTGTAGTGCATGGGTAGGCAAACTAAGGCCTGGGGGCTGGATCTGGCCCAGTCGCCTTCTAAATCTGGCTCATGGACGGTCTGGGAATCAGCGTCTTTTTACATGAGTGTAATGTGTGCTTTTATTTAAAATGCATCTCTGGGTTATTTGTGGGGCATAGGAATTAGTTCATTTTTGAAATTCAAAAAATAGCCTGGCCCCCCACAAGGTCTGAGAGACGGTGGACTGGCCCCCTGCTGAAAAAGTTTGCTGGCCCCTGATGTAGTGTATCGCTGAGCTACAACACAACCACACAGTTGTTTGTGAACTACTGTGGATGGAGCTACAGCAAATGGGTAAACTCTTGCAACTCAACACACCATTAATTTTATCTGTTTATCAAGGTGAGCTTGATTTGCTAGCTCCCAAATCTCCAGTTTTCAATAAGTTTGCATTGATGTTTTCCCATTTCCAGGAGCTATTCTGACCAAGACTATCATTCTTTGATCTGGATGTTGAAAAATAGCAGTAAAAAAGAAATCATTGTTACTTTTTCAAGGCTGAACAGGGTTTTTAATCTAATCTTAAATAATCTGTCCATTTAGAAACCTTTTTTGGATTTTTTATGCTGCTGATTTCTGCCCAAATAGCCCACAAGTTTTCAATCAAATCTTTCATACGTCTGGCTGGAGGCAGGGTTGATTTTCAAATTTGGAACTATGCAGAAATGTAATATAGAGTGATGCTTCAGTAATGTACTCCAAATATGGCCAACTGATGTGGTCAAGTCATAATTCAAAGCAACCTTTTGAAATGCTCTTACTTATGTATATATATATTTCCTTTTTCAGTTTCTGGGCATAGCA
The DNA here is from genome assembly GCF_964188305.1 of Podarcis bocagei. Lineage (NCBI taxonomy): Eukaryota > Metazoa > Chordata > Lepidosauria > Squamata > Lacertidae > Podarcis > Podarcis bocagei. Next base: position 59,761,834 of record NC_138134.1, read on the forward strand.
TTTCTTGGAATTGGACTTTGGGCATGGAATGAAAAAGTAAGTATCACATAACAAATTGTTGAACCAATTTAAAGCTAAATCTCCTCCAACCCCAATGTTGAATGTACTGTCACCTTGCTTGGAAGGAAGTGTTGCCATCTTGTCTAGCAATAGCACACACATTGAACTATGGTCTGCAACTAGTCACAACCATATTTTCGCATCCTAGTTCAGTGGCCACCCGTAAGCGCCACCAGTCAGATAAGCAGGGCTTTTTTCAGGTGGATGCCATTGCCATTATAAGAGAACAAGGGAGGTGTTCATAGTGAGGTATGGCACCTCTTTTTCTAGAAAAACAGGACTGCAGATAAGGCTGGTTCACACATCATGAGAAACCGTGGTTTGGCATTTTCTTGAACTGTCTCATTGAAATGTTCATCACTAGGCAAAGAAGGCACTTCTGTTTCTGCCAGTGCCTCTATAACAAGTATTTGGGTGTATAAAGGATCATAAGAAGAACTAAAATACCCAGATCCTATTAGCAAAAGCAAAAAGTCCCGTTACACCTTAAAGTAGCCTTTGCTAGCCTGATGGCTTCCAGACCAGGTACCATGTTGGTGAAGGTTGGCTTAAGACCAAGCAGGAGAAAATTGTACGGTATGGAAGCTGAATGGCAATGAATTGCAAAAAATTAAAATTAAAATTAAAAAATGCAGTCAATAAAGTGATAGAGCTTAGAGGTGTTCCTGTTTAGCATATACAGTTGACCCGTAACTTACACACATTTAACTCATGCACATTCAGCGTTACGTGCTTGGCAAAAATTAAAAATAAAAATAAAAAGCTGGTGGCCATCGGGGGGGGGGGCAGGAATTGGCAAGCCCACCCCCCATTGCACCCAGTGTGTTTTGACTAGCCACAGTTTTGGCTTTATGCACTATCCCTGGAACGTAACCCCACTTAAGTTGCAGGTCTACTGTAGGTAACCTTTTAGAACAGCACATTGGTGATAATTGCTGCAATAACTGTGTGAACACCTGTATGGCAGCAGGGAACCATTCACAAGAAAATAACAAAAGCACAAATACCCTAGCCGGCTAATTAATGCACACAGTGTGATTAAAAGTCCTTTGCCCTGCTTTGACCTACAAGTGATGGCACTGAACTTCTTGGTGAGCTATTATTCAGCTGTTTCATGTTGTAGTCTTCCTTTGAAGTTACTTTCTTCCAGAATGGACACCTTAAGGTCAGTTACAGTGTGTTCTAGGAAGGCTGAAATGTCCTCCCGCTTGTTTATCTTACTAGATCTTATTAGGTTTGCCTTATATTGCAATTCAAGACACTTCCAAAGAGACTCCGTAGACTTGCTCTAGTGAGTAAAAAGCCTGTAACTTGATTTGTTAGATTAATTTACTATAGGGCAATCCCCAGGTAATCGAGCAACACATTTTTTGTTAACTTGTAAAAATGGCCAGCAGCATCTTAGAAGAGGCATTTCTTGCTGTGAAAAGACCGAAGGGGAAAACAACTGCTGTTGTGTCATCCAAAAAGTAGCATGTTATTTTTATTGTATGCAAATGTGCTCAATTAAAACTCTGTTGATTTACCCAGGTTTCTGTAATTTGGTTGTCAGCCCTAGGAAAAATATTGGAAAAAATAAAATCTATGATGTTTCTGGGCCAAGGTGGCACACTAGATACTGGAAATAAGGTCGTATGCCAGCATTCTCCTTGAAGCTCTATATTTCTGTGTGCAAGGAGAGGCATTTTATGGTGGAATATTCAGCAATACAGTCTTGCACCTGCAGTCTGAATTGATTCAGTCCGCAAATATTGTTTTACCATGTGATGAGGAGTTCATTTGCGGTAGACTCTTCAAAGGGTGTGATAAACGTGGCTTTCAGTGACTGATCAGTCTATATTTCTAAGAGTCTTGTGTGCTACCCAGCTGTATTTATGCAATAAGCATGGTAAATTAAAGCTATTCTCACTTTTCCTGCTGTTTAAAGGCATTGTGTTGGGCACTGCATGTAGTATGAACAAAAACAGATTCCGCATTTCAGGGATGGGGGAACCTGTGACCCCCCAGATACTTTCTGGACTACAACTGCCGTCATCCATGACTATGACTAGGGTTGATGGGAGTTGGAGTTCACAACATCTGGAGAGCTACATCTCAGCCTCATTGTTGTTGATCTGTTAACTGCTGGTTGTAAACAGGCCAACTAACAAGCCAGCCACTGCAACCTGTTGGACACCTGTTTTCGGAAGCAGGATATTGGATTTTCCCTTATTTTTGCTCTGTGTTTGCTTGCTGATTGTAATTATGAAGAAGCTGCAGTACAGAAAGCTTGATCTCAATTGAAGTCCTTAAGAAAGCTGCATAATTCTACACCCTAGGAAGAACTGAGTGGCGATTTTAATGATGTTGAAGGGGGGAAATACTTGTTCAACCATTTTATTTTGAAGTAGTTCCCCTCAAAAAAACTCTCAAAGCTTCCTTAACATCAAAATAAGTTTGAACTTTATTACCATTTTACTGTGCTGTTTTTCCTTTATTTAAGAATGTGGTTGCAGACATGCTGTCTTTTGGGGGGCCGGGGGGGAGGGGGCTGACACTTATAAAGATACCTTTAATCTCTGTTCCAGGCTAAACTGCAAACAAGCATCCTGATGGAAATGCAATCCAATTAATTTTAATGGCTTAGAAAGGGAGGCTTCTCTCTCTTGTCCTGACAACTCAAAATTAAGAGTTTTGAGCATTAAGTTATTTGTTGTAAAAAAAAAAATCAACATGGAAAGCTAGGTGCAAAAAAGTAAAATAAAATAAACAGCTTGTTAGGATTGTTTTGCTGGACTTAACCTCAGGCAGCCCATCATAAGCTGTTTAGCTGGGGTGAAAGAGAGTTGAGTGAAACAAACGTGTACCCACACAAAATAATGTTTTGTGTGTGTGTGTGTAATCTTGTGACTTTTCTTGCAGCCGTTAGGGAGAGCGGTGGAACTCGCTTGTCAGGCAGCTAAAAAGCTGCAGTTTGACAGCCAGTCAGTTGGCCCTAAAGGGGGAAACTGAAGAATTAGCATTCTAAATTGTGAACCTGAAAAGGGGATCTGTGAGGAACATGGAGGCGAGGAACCCAGAAGGCACAATGGACCAGTCAGGCCTCTTTCTCCAGCAATTTACATTGCCTTTTTCATTTTCAATTTTTCTCAGAGCTCTAGGCATGAGGGTTTTGGATTTTTTCTCCTTCTCTACCTCATTGAGTGAAAATAGTCAATAATAGAGCAGCTCCCGGACTTAATATTTAGCAAAGGAAGCCTGTACCCTAAGATTTCTCCGTAAAACTATGCCCATTGATTTTATTCTTAAACGGTAGCAATATTGCAGCGATTGGATTGCCTTGTATTTATCTCTGTTAAAAATACTGTCAAAAGAAATACATTTTATTTTTTTTAAAAACCCTCCTTTACTATATGTGCAATTCTGCACACTGTTAATAAATAATGTTCTGCACTGTGCTTGACTTTTGCATGTAGAATAAGCTTTTCCTGTTGCTTTCTGGAAAGCAGGGCAAGCAATTCCTCTGTGTTCCTGTTCATATCTTCCCCCAGCTCCTTGCCAGTTTGCAGCTTGAAACTGCAAGGACCCAGCAGCAGACCACCTAGGAGCAGGTTTACTCGTGAGTTGCTTACTCATGAATAATTGGTTCCAGCTTCAGGCAAGCTGGCGAATCTACTGTACGCCCTGCATACAACATACTCCTCACTGCTGCTGCTTTGAACAGGAGTTACCCTCGAGTAGGCAAGGCTTGCAACGGCTATAGTGAATGTGCCAGCTGGGAAGGGCCAAGCTGAAATTGGAGCCCTCTTGGCCAACCGGATGTAACTTGACAATTTTTGTTAGAGAGCACACAATGCCATCAGCATAGGCGCCGACTCCATGGGGCCTGAGGGGGCCCGAGCCCCCTCAAAAATTTGTTTGGGGGGGCTCTGCCCCCCCAATAATCTCGGGCGCCCCTCCAGCAGAGCACTGCCGCCGCCCCTCCCCCAGACCAAAATGCACAGGGTCGGGCTGCATGCCTCCTGCCCTCCCTCCCGAGCAAAAGCTCCACCCAATTTCCTTCGGAGCTGATTAATAGGCGCAGCACGCTCTCCCCTATTCGCTCACGAGGAGGCGGCGCCACTTTATCTGCATATTCATGAGCTTATTAATTATTCATGAGCTTTCGCGGGCCCCCCCAATATTTTTTATAAGTCGGCGCCCCTGGCCATCAGGAAAGGGAGCTTTCATCAACTTGAAAGTGAGTACAGATCATTGTCTTCCCTGGGATCTAATGTTAACGGTGTGATTGACCAGAAAAAGGTATAGGAGCCAGAATAGATTATGTCTTTTGTGGACAAATGGAATGCAATGGATCCCTAGGGTGGTTATATTCCCCCCTCCCCCCAATTTAGCTGTTCTTTGACAGTGGTTATAGCACTCACACTATGATCTCAAGGCATGATAACTCTTGCAAATATGTTGACTTGAATGATGGATGCATGGCAACTCATTCAATAAAAGACACGTCATAAGTGAAGTCGTTCCAGTCCCTGAGCAAGTTTATTTTCTCATTTTCTTTCCTTTTTATGTTATGCCACTGGTATGTATGTGCTATACAGTGTAAAGTTCCTAGCAGTTCAGGACAGCATACATGAAGTTATCCCACTGTTATTTTTTTTAACATATCTTTGAGGTAGGTGAAAGATGCATTGCCCAATACACACTGTGTATTGCCCAAGGCCATCCTGGTATATTTCATGGATGAGCTGGGGCAATGCTGGCTCTAGGTTTTAGAGAGCCCCTTTTCCTCAGTGAGATTACCCCTCAGTGCATCAGGTCGAGGTGGTTTTTGTCAGTGGGTCCCCTGTTGGCATGTGGACCCTTGGAAGATGTCCAGCTATGCTAACCTATATGCTGGCCGTGAGCAGGGTTTAAACATAGGTCCCCAATCCCAGCATCCTCTCTATTGGGCTGTTCATTAGCCCTGTTCATGTGGCAGGTTCCACTCTGATCCTGGTCTTTGCCACAGGACAGTGGGATAGTGATTGTCATAGTGTGGCAATTTCCTGACTAGGTGTAGTCTGATAGTGGCTCCTTCCTTCTACAGGTGTGAAGGACCTATTAGAATGGTGCACCATGGATAATCCAGAGACAATGGAGTACCGTTTGTGGGTGGTTCATCTGATATCCAGTTTCTTCTGGATATGGTTTCACTCCCCCCTAAATGATTAGGTTTGCAGCTTGGAACTGCAGTTGGATCCGGTCTTACTTAAGAAAGCCCAAGTGGCTTCCAAAACACCTTTCACCAGCATCTTTTGGTGCACCAGCCTAGCCTCAGTTATCAGTGGTCTGATAACCCTGTGTTTTGGATGACTATAATGTTTTGTACATGGGTCTGTTGTTGGGAGAGTACTTGGGAACCTCAGTAAGTGTAAGGCATGGCAGCTATATTTTCTAACTGGGGACAACAGAATCATGAAACAACTGCATTAGCTTGGCAGCATGTTTCCAGCTATAGTTCAGCGTACTGATTCTTACCTTCTTAAAGGCCCAAACAGCTCAGGGCCTGGATACCTGAAGAGGCTGCCACCTTCCACATGAATCTGCCTCAGTTTTATGATCTCGTTCAAAAGACCTTGTTAGAGTTCCCCACCATGTTGAGTGTAGTGGTTGGGCAAAGGGCTGCCATGTCCTGTGGCGTCCAGGATGGGGAAAGCTGTGGCCCTCCAGATGTTGTGCATTTCCATCCCACCACACCAACCTTGCCCATCTAATGGTGAGGTATTGGGGGAGTTGTAGTTCTACAAGGGCTCTCCCCAGAGAAGCTTGGACTCCGGTGCCTTTTGCTCCCAGATGAGGAGCTTCTTATCTTCATTGGTCTTTAAAGATTGCCGTATTTTTTGCTCTATAAGACTCACTTTTTCCCTCCTAAAAAGTAAGGGGAAATGTGTTTGCATCTTATGGAGCGAATGCAGGCTGCACAGCTACCACAGAAGCCAGAACAGCAAGAGGGATTGCTGCTTTCACTGCGCAGTGATCCCTCTTGCTGTTCTGGTTTCTGAGATTCAGAATATTTTTTTTCTTGTTTTCCTCCTCCAAAAACTAGGTGTGTCTTGTGGTCTGGTGCGTCTTATAGAGTGAAAAATACGACATTTCTTTAGATCTGTTTGATGCTGGAATTTTAGTTCGGTTTTCTGGTTGCCGCTGCTCTTTCAGTTGTTCGTCTTTAAACTTTAAGCCCTGTGCCAGAAGTATAGGTTGGGAATAAGCAAGCATGGCTCCCAGCTGGTGACATGCGTTTCTCAGACCTTCAGACAAAACCTGTGCACCTCCCATGAGATGCAGGAGTGGTTCTTTGTTTTTTGAAAGGGGGTGGGAAGGAGCATTAATACGAACCAATGAATAGGGCCCTTTAAATAACTTCTGTTGCCCCGTCTTGCTACCCCTGCAAAAGCTACATTGGTTAGGAGCAGGGTGAAATGTTGCATTGTGAGTGTCAAAGAAGGGAGAGCGAGGAAAGCCCAGGCCCATTAAAAACCAACATGTCATCGTACTTTGATTTCTTTTCAGGCTCTGCATATATTTATTAGTTAGGGTTCACTGGCCCTACAGATGCATGGGAAAAGGCTACCTGCTATTCAGAAGGAAGAAAACCACCATTCCAGCAAACTAGATTTCTGACTGTCTTCTGGAGACTGCCAACGCTCCCTTCTTTCCGCTTTTATTTTTATTCATTTTTCTTAAAAAGAACATTCTTTTTCACTTCGGACTCACCCCAAAACGTCCCTTGATTGCAGTAAAAATGGTGGGGAGAAAAGATTTTGTAGCCCCTCGGTGACAACAGCAAGGGAAAGCGCATTGGGGAATGTACGGCTAGCCCTTACGCTCTGCTTCACAGGCCTTGGCACTTCAGTTCCTAACGACATTCAGCCAGCCTCTCCATAAAAGGGTTGCTGAATTCGTCTGCACACATTTATCTTGTCTCTTGGGGAGAGGGAGATGTCTTCAGCTGCAGAACTAATTTTAATGCAAGAGAGAGAAGCCTCCTTTGGTACCTCCAGGGACCGAACACAAGAAGGAGCTCCCTAGAACAGGGATAGCCAATGTGGTACCATCAGCAGGCCATCAGCTGTGCTGGCTGGGACTGATGGGAGTTGAACAACGTCTCCCTCTTCTCCCTCTGACCACCCATCGTCGCTCCAGCACCAGTCTCCAGGCTCTGAGCCTTTGTTCCTTGGTGGTGGGGTTCCCCAGCTGGTGCCTCCCACCATTCCTCTGTGTCCAGCCAGTCTGTGACAAGCAGCTCGCATTGGCAATAAGAAAAGTAAGGTAAAGGTAAAGGGACCCCTGACTGTTAGGTCCAGTTGCAAACGACTCTGGGGTTGCAGTGCTCATCTCGCTTTACTGGCCAAGGGAGCTGGCGTACAGCTTCCGGGTCATGTGGCCAGCATGACTAAGCCCTTTCTGGCAAACCAGAGCAGCACACGGAAATGTCGTTTACCTTCCCGCTGGAGCAGTGCCTATTCATCTACTTGCACTTTGATGTGCTGTCGAACTGCTAGGTTGGCAGGAGCAGGAACTGAGCAACAGGAGCTCACCCCATTGCGGGGATTCGAACCGCCGACTTTCTGATCGGCAAGCCCTAGGCTCTGTGGTTTAGACCACAGTGTCACCCGCGTCCCTCAATAAGAATAGTAATCAATTCTAATTTCAACATTTGTATTGATATAGGCAGTGCATGTGTCCAAATAGATATCCAAATGAGATTGATGATTATAAGATGTACATTGCAATGTAGAAAGGGCAGTACAGACCTCAGACCGTTGAATAATGGATGGTGGGTGTTTATCCTTCTGATTTCGCATGATGAGCCTGATCCTGCCCATAGGTCCTTTGTGGTGCTTCCTACCAGCTCATATTATCATCATCATTATTATTATTATTATTATTATTATTATTATTATTATTATTATTATTATGGCATGAAAGCTATTTCAGCACATAACTATCGAAGTGAATAATGTTCCCACTGAAATTCTGGGCCTCACCTGAGGGCATGCTGAGACTCATTCGTTATCTCCCCTGTCTCCCAAGGGGAAAGAAACCAAACTGGTGGGAATACTTACCGGATCTTGGACTCTTAATTCTGAGGGTGCCCAGGTAATTGGTTAGGGCTGATTTTTGGTGCAATGCAGCTTTTACCCTGCATGCTTAGTCGGTTAGAGGATGGTGCTGGTAATGCCAAGGTTCCGGGTTTGATCCCTAATGGGACAGCTGCATTGAAGGAGGTTGGGCTAGATGATCCTTAGGGTCCCTTCCAGCTCTACAATTTTGTGATCGAATTAGAATAAACTTTACCATGAACCCTTGTTCAAACCCACTCATTCTCTCCCCTCCTCTCCCCCCCCCCCAACCCAAATAGTTATTGCAATATGTCTCCTGCCTTTGGCTCCCACATACAGAATTCCCCCCTCTTGCTGTTTTTAAATATGGGTCGGGATATATGCTAAGCTCTCTCAGCACTCAGATAATGACCACATCACAGTGGCTTGAAAGGGAGAGCTCCGAGTGTAAACAAGAAGCTCTAAGTCAGTTTATTTGGCTTGCTTCTTCACTTCCTGGAGTTCTTCTCTCCTTCCTCCCTTTTATTTTTTTTACCTCCTGTAGCAAATCTGGACCGAGACTGTTTCAGGAGTGCAGATGTAGGTCAAATAACTCCCCTGGAGTTTTGTCCTTTTGCAGCCTTATTAAGAGGGTGAAGGAGCTCAGTGAACAGCTGAGCTGGAGATTAGCCAGGAACTCTGTTCTGCCTCTCCCATCTTTTGAGAAGCACCAATATCCCGAGGCTATAGCTAGCATGCAAGGATAGTTTGGGGCGGGGGGGTGATTAATACATAACTCCAGTGCTTTGCTCCACTTGCTATACACATTTATGCAAACACTGTAGTTCTGCACACAGCGCAATGCAAACATTTCCTTTTGTTTTAAAAATATATTGCTTTCCTTTGCTTTATTCACCTTAAAGGAACGCCAATATTTTTATTATACAACGTCCTGTCGAAATAGAACCTTGGTTGCTTGAAGGTGTGCCCTGCAGCTAAGATGGTTCAAACTTAATAATAATAATAATAATAATAATAATAATAATAATAATAATAATATTGTTGTTTTTCCCCAAGGATAGTTCAAACTTGGAGTTTCATAAAAGCTCCTGTGCTTGACAGGCACAATAGCAGAATAGTTAAAGATTATTATTTTTTAATTGTTGCTCTCTAAACAGGAAACTGTGGCAAATGGACAGCCCACCATTCCCTTCCCAGCCCTTCTCCAGCTCTCGCTTCTCAAAGTTGAAAACACATTTTTTCCAGGAGTTAACCACCACCAGTATTGAACTGGAATAATGAGCATGTGTAGATTGCCTTCCTTCCGCTGTAGTTTATACCCATGAATTTAGAATTAAGAAACTGGGCTCTGGCGCCCCTCTGTTGTTGTTTAAATAAATTAATACAGCATTAAGTTATTTAGGAGGCCTGTACAGGCATTGTACAGTTACCATTATGTGAGTGGAGGAGCAAGGATGTGTTCCTTGGTCCTTACCACTAGTTGTGGTGATGGCCTCCCACTTTGAAACAGGGTTATAGACAGATTCACAGGCAATAGGGCATTCCAGACGATGTTAGTAGATTTCTATCAGCCCCAGCCAACATGACCAATGGTCAGGGATGCTGGGAGCTGCAGTGCAGCCAACATCTGGAGGGCACCAGGTTGAGAAAGGCTGGTGTATTGCTATGTATAAACTGGCTCTGCATTAGCTTGCTTGTTAAGACTGTAAGCTGTTTTTCACTTCGCTCAATATCTCAGAAAAGGCAGCTTCACACAGGTTTTGCAACATGTTTGGACTTGCTAAAATAAGTAATGAATGGACTGAGGGGGCAAATGATTGATCAACAAAATGCCTTAATGGGTTCAACAGTCCTAGTCCTGTGAACTTCAAACTTATCAGTTCACCAGTCTTTCTCCTTCCCCTTTAATGCTTCTCTAACATCTTGGCAAACCTGTTCTCTACAGACATAAGCACTGAGTGACATGTCCTGTCACTCCCTCACACAGGATGCAACTCTGCGCTTGACGGCATTTGTGCGGTGGCATTTGAGTGCAAACAAAGAACTGACAGGAAACATCACTTTTGCACAAACAGTATCAGTCTCTCCTGGAAATAAATGTAAAGCGTTAGTGTCCATTTTGGTTTCTTTTACCGTCAGAAAGACAAGTCAAAAAGCTACAGCTTAGGCACTGTATAAACCAGATGCATCTGTCACCTGTTGGTGTGCTTTCTTTCTCTTATCTTCTCTCCAACCTTCCCAGGGAGTGCTGTCCAACATCTCCTCCATCACCGACTTGGGAGGTTTCGATCCAGTCTGGCTCTTCCTCGTGGTAGGAGGAGTGATGTTCATTTTGGGGTTTGCAGGATGCATTGGAGCCCTGCGAGAGAACACCTTCCTTCTCAAGTTTGTAAGTAGCCTGTGCAGCTGGCTGTAGCCATTTCCTGCTTGAAGGACCAATTTCACGCAAAGCTTTGTTTCGATGCTGATTTTATTTACAGGCAATCCTCGTTTTGCACGGGGTGAACATTCCATAAGCCTTCCCCGCCCCATCACATCCCACCCCTTTTTGTGACACCTCTGTGACATTTCTGGGATACTTCTGGGTTTGGTGCCATGCGCATGATTGCACGTCATTCAGATGCGCCTAAATCGATAGTTGCCCGTATTTACTCATTGAAATATTTATGAGCTACTGTCCATTAAAAAAAACAAAAACCAATCAGATCAGTTTACAACAGTTATACATAAAATTATACAGTCAAAGAAACCATATAAAAATGTTAAAAAACAGGAATCGGGTAACTGTTATGGAAAGGCATATTCTTAATTGCCCTCATAATTGTCTGATGGAATAGAAACATTTTCAGCAGGCATTTAAAAGTTCAAACAGAAGGTACCGGCTGAATCTTTGTTGGCGGAATATTCCACAATACCAGGTCAATGACACCAAAGGCTTGGTTTCTCATAGAAATGACATGCAATTGAAAAGGCAATTTAAGGAACCAGCGGGGGAGGGAAGTCACAGGATTAGGAGAATCTGGATTTGATATTGTTGTGTATAATTTTGTTTGTTTGTTGTATTTGTTGTTGTTGGTGTGTGTGTGTGTGTGTGTGTGTGTGTGTGTATAAAACATTTCTCTTCAACCATGCATTGGGCTGATTAACATCCTATATAGCCTTTAAAATGTATTTGTGTGGGGTGGGGGTGTTATTGTTTTGTTTTTCTTTCCATTGTGTATTTTGTCTTTTTATGCTATGAACTGCCCTGAGATCTTCAGATGAAGGGTGGTATACAAATGTAATTAATAATAATAATAATAATAATAATAATAATAATAATAATAGGCCCTAGGACTTTACCTTTTCCTTCCTTTCAAACATTTTTTAATAAAAACAAACCCTGCTAATTTTTCTATATGAGTAAAGTATTTTATAAGAGTAAATTATTTTATATTTTTGGCTGCATTCAGTTGCCGGCATATCACGGTTTATAGGGAACTGAGCAGTGTGTTAGTGTACACTACCCGATTGCCCTCACTTGTCGCCTCTTGTGTCTCAGGCTAGGGAAGTAAACGAGGCAACGGCAGTTAAGCTTGGCTTCCAATTATGTCCAAACTTGGGATGAGTGTTGGTTACTCATCAATAAGCTAATGAGTAACGAACTAATCAGGCTTAAATCATAGGTTGTTGCTGCCTTACAGCTTGCAGTGGTTTATCGATTCCAATAAATGGTCATAGGTCAGCAACTATGGCTTGCAATGATGTAGGAACACAGCCAGTGTCTTTAATAAGCCCAAATATGTTGTGCCAATTGTTGACAGTGTTGAAAGTGAGAGTGCTTTTGCTTCTCACAGGCTGAAAAGGGGAAAGAAGATTACACCCCTGCTCTAAGGCAGTATCCTCTATATTAGTGACTGGAAATTGTCCCATGTAATCCACAGTTATAGAATCAAACCTATGAAGTCATTTAGCTCCTTTCTACCTCCTCAACATAATTGTGTGTTTGCCCATATGTTTCTGTTGACTGCCCAATTCCTATGGGCCTATTTCCAGTGAATATTTAAACATGCTTAATACTCATTCCTTCTCTCCGTGGAATCCTGGGAACTGTAATTCTATAAGGAAGCTGTGGTGGTTATAGAATTTCTAACCCCCTTGCCAGATTACAGTTCTCACAAGCCATAAAACTTCCAAGAATACTGTATCTCCTTTGCAGTGTGAGTAGATTTGCATGCTAGTTTGTTGTTTCCTTGGGAAGGCTTGTTGGAAATGTTGGGCTTTAAATCCAAAACACCGCAAGAGTGCTGATGGATCAGGCCAGAGGCCCACGGAAAGCTTGAAAGCGGAACCTGAGCACAACAGCTCTCTCCACACAGCAACTGATATTATTATTCAGAGGCGTATGGCCTCTGTCAGTTAAGCCACAGCATAACCATTGTATGGCTCAGAAAGGTGAACTTAGTTAAGAAGACCTGATTCATTTGAGGTGGGATTGACTCCTTTGTGGGATTTGGTTTCTAGGTGCCTTTTTCAACTGAGTAAACTCAGATCTGGCCTCTGTAGGTTGATCCATGTGTGAAGGCCCAGCCCTGGCTCGGCTTGCCTCCCCACGGCTCCAGAAGGTCACAGGAGCTCAGCTACACTGAGGGAGCCTGTCGTGGGAGCTGCCTGGCTGCACCCCCCTCAGAATTTTGCACCTGGGGCCACTGCCCCTTTGACCCCCACCCTGCACTATGCCACTGCCCCCTTTGAAATTAGTGGACTTGAAGTGTATTCATTTCGGTGGGCCTACTCACAAGAATGACTAATATGAGATATCACCCTATGATTCATTGGGAAGCTGAATTGCGCAACCAACTGCACACAGCTCTCCTAACTTGGTCTGAAGCCTGATCCCAGAATAGTGGCCCCCAGCCCTGTGAGTGGTGATTCCGCGTCTGACACGATCAGCACACATGATGTTGTTTAGCAGCAGGGCAGCTGCGGTGCTCTGCTCTCAAAGTGCTCATTTGGCACGGTGCCGTGTCTTAAAGATTTGTCGCGGAAGCCAAATAATCGAAGGCCTTAAAAAAATGACTCTACTAAAATTACTCCTCTTCTTCATCTTTGCAGTTTTCAGTATTCCTAGGAATCATTTTCTTCCTGGAACTTACGGCTGGTGTTCTGGCATTTGTCTTCAAAGACTGGATCAAGGACCAGCTGTACTTCTTTATCAACAACAACATCCGAGCATACAGAGATGACATTGATTTGCAAAACCTCATAGATTTTACGCAAGAATATGTAAGTGCTTTTGCTTGCTTTATGGCAGGGGTGAGGTCCTCCAGAGGTTGCTGAGCTGCAACTCCCGCCGTTCTTGATCATTGGCCATGTTGGCTGGGACTGTTGGGAGTTGGAGGGCCACATGTCCCCAGTCCCTGATTTTGAAGGGAATGGCCCTTCCTCCGCCCCTGTTTTCATTTTCATTTCTCAGCTCTTTATTTCTGAAAGGAGCCAAGCAAGCGAAACGTTTTATGGAACAATGCGAAGCTTGTTCCCTGTGAGTAATGCGCTTATGATTGCAACTAAGCAATAGAGTAATTAACTTTATTAGGAAATGCTTTGTATTGCATCCAGGCAGGTTCTCCCGCTTGTGCAAGGATTTCTGCTTGCACGATGGAATTTCTGCTCCCTCTCCTCCTCAAGTGTGCCCACCTAAATCTGCTCTGGAGGGTTGGTGGGGGAGTCTGTAGAACAAATTTGTGAGGGGAGGAGAAGGAGGGAATTTCCATTGTGGTCCTTGCATAAAGGAAACTACTTAGTTGGATACAACTTTACTCTTTATGGCAATGTACTATTGGGACGCGGGTGGCGCTGTGGGTTAAACCACAGGGCCTAGGATTTGCCAATCAGAAGGTCGGCAGTTCGAATCCCCGCGACAGGGTGAGCTCCCGTTGCTCGGTCCCTGCTCCTGCCAACCTAGCAGTTCGAAAGCACCTCAAAGTGCAAGTAGATAAATAGGTACCGCTCCGGCGGGAAGGTAAACGGTGTTTCCGTGTGCTGCTCTGGTTTGCCAGAAGTGGCTTAGTCATGCTGGCCACATGACCCGAAAGCTGTACGCTGGCTCCCTCGGCCAATAAAGCGAGATGAGCGCCGCAACCCCAGAGTTGGTCATGACTGGGCCTAATGGTCAGGGGTCCCTTTACCTTTACCTTTACTATTCTTGGCCATGCTTCTTTCAGGTGACTTAATGTTTTCCCCATTTTCACGGCAGAATGAGAAACGCTAGATTGTTGCTATGCTTTTGGACATAGAATATTTTTTTGTCCAAGGGCAAGGTTAGAAAGCCTATTGCTGGCATTGTGAGGAAAGCAAGCCAAAATGAAACCCTGTAATGTGCAGTCCAAAACATCCTGTTCAAGACGGGTAAAGTGAAATAGTTTCCCCCCTGAAGGCTCCATAGAGTCTAGCTTTTTATTTCTACATCATAAACACCAGAAGCGTATATAGTAAAGATGGGAAGAAGCCAGTACATAGGCTTTGATTTCATATGCCCAGTGCATATAAATTCACCACTGTGGGTTGCATCAAACAATTTGCTTCTCCATGTGGCCAGCTGACTCTGTGTGGCAGCTTCCCATGTGGATTTCCTCTGCATCATCTTAAACCACCGAAAACTGTGGTTTTAAGTAAGATTGCCCTGTCTGTCCGGTCTGTTGCTGCACATACATTTTTTTCAATGAGTTTTGGGGATTTGTGAGGAATGTAGTTATACATGCACGATAACAGGCACCCAATACTTCTGCGTGTTTTTTCAACACGGAAAAAGCTTGACATGCTGTTACTCAGAACAGTAGCTTGCAAATCCACTGGTGGTTCTTGGCTTGTGTCTCAACCCTCTGGTAATACATTTTCTCCTTCTCCAGTAAAACGGCAGAGAGATCTAGCAGTAGTGGTGATTCCGCCTGTAATAATTGTTGGCTTTCCTCCAGTGGCAGTGCTGCGGAGCCTTTGGAGCAGATGACTGGAACCTCAACATTTATTTCAACTGCACAGACACCAATGCTAGCCGAGAGCGCTGCGGGGTGCCCTTTTCCTGCTGCACTAAGGATCCTGCTGTAAGTCAACTGGCAGCGCTGCTGTTCCCTGGGGAAAGCTGCTGCATGCAAACAGGAGGCTGCCTTTTATGCTAAAAGAACTGTGTGAATGTGTGCTGGTCCTCTTTAATGTACCTATGTCTTGCTGCCAGCTCAAAGCATGCACAAAAGCTTTGCAGAGTCAGGGTATCCTATGCCTGTCAATACACCTTTCACCTTCTTGATGTGACTATTGCCAGGCTACCTGCAAGCATCTATAATGGGCTGCAGCCAGTCACCAAACTAGTTGTCTAATTGTACTAGATGAGTAATAAAGACAGTGGGGGGAAGAGGTGATGCCAGTGCTAATTATAGAGCCACAAACTCGTTAACTTGGCATGCTCGGGTGTCCATGATTAAGCCCTGCTAAGATGCAGCTAGCTTTGTATTAAGATTAGGACTCTAATCTGCAAATAAGAGAGATGAGATGTACTATTTAAGATACATCATCTATCGTCCCTGGTCATTGGCCTTGCTAGTTGGGTGCTGATGGGAGTCAGCTGCTGGAGGGCTGCAGATTCCCTATACCTGCTTTCAGACCATGGACATTTGGCAGGATGAAGGGAGAAATTTACCGGTGCCTTTTTGTGTTTTCTCATTTTTAGGAAGATGTCATCAATACTCAGTGCGGCTACGATGCCAGGCAAAAACCAGTAAGTCCCTGACCATTTCACTTGGTGTAACTTCCGTGAGAGAGGATGGGAAAGAAGATGGAATCCAAAGGGAAGGGTTGCATGGTTTGATTTGTGTGTTTTCTTTCCATTTGCTGTTCCCTCCAGGAAGTTGACCAGCAGATTGTTATCTACACGAAAGGTTGCGTTCCCCAGTTTGAGAAATGGCTGCAAGAGAACCTCACTATAGTGGCTGGCATATTCATTGGGATTGCATTACTGCAGGTATTGATTGATTGCATTCATGTTCTGCCTTTCCTCTAAGGAGCTCAAGGTAGCATATGTGGTTCTCGTCCTCTTCCTTGATGTCCTTCATCTCATAGCTTTCAGTCCCACGTGGTTAATCCACGTTGCACGCTTGATGTGAAATAGGAGGAAGTGATTCCTACTTGCTTCTTGTAAAAGCCAAGGGTTGTCCCTCTGGCAAGTAACCTAAACATGACTGGAATTAGTGGTGGACACCAACTTGTTTCCCATCTTGTGGATCTTCTGGCTTCTGTAGCTATGAGAAGCCCCTGTAGGGCTGTGCATTTGGAATGTTCCGGAAGGCCTGTGGAAGTCTGCTCCAATATCCTTCCTGGATACTAGGCAAGGGATGAAAAAGATCACCTGGGTGGGATTCACCTACGTAGGCCTGTCAGTGGAAGGATTCTGCTTGTGCAACAGAGCTCACCTCCCCCAAAATTGGCTCTGGTGGAGTGGGAGAACCCCCAGGACAGCATGCAGGAGGAAGGAGAGCGAGGGGAGGTCATTCTGTCTGGCAAACTGGAATGCTTGTGTAGACAGAATGATTGGAAGAGTACAATGTTGAAGTCCGCCCTTTGGCTGCAATCCGTATCACACAGTGTTTGGGACTTTTTAATATGGAAAAAAAAGTAAGAGCAGGTGTATTGGTTGCAAGTCACTTTGGGTTGCCGTGGGCAAGATAAAGCAACTAACAGATTTAATAAATAATAACCATGGCAGAGGTCTAAAACTGTGCACAGTGTTTTTCCTCCCTCTCTCAAAGTACTAGAGCTAGAGGGCATCCGCTAAAGTGGAATGGTGGGAGATTCAGGGCAGGCAAAAGGAAGCACTTCTTCACAGAAAGCACACCAAACTTAGATGGCTTTAAAATGGGATTAGACCAATTCATGGAGAGGCCATCACAGAATTGTAGCATTGGAAGAGACCCTAAGGGTCATCCAGTCCAACCCCCTGCAAGGCAGGAATAAGGGCTACTAATCATGATGGCTATATTACCTCCAGTATCACAAGCAGCATGGTTCTGAAAGCCACTTGCTGGGAATGCCAGGTGGGCGGGATGCTGATGTCCTGCTTCCTTCCTTCCCACAGGCGTTTGGTTGGCCTCTGTGAGAACAGGATGCTGGACTTTGGCCTGATCCGGCAAGGCTATCCTTGTTTTTGTGGTTCTTGACTGCAGGCAGTTAAATCCACTTTAATGAGACAGCTCCATATTAAATGGGGTGCGGACGGCCTGCCTAGAACCAGGTTACATGGTTTCTTGGGTGCACAGATTTGACCCACTTCCAGACAACACTTGAACCTCATGTCTTCCAGATATTTGGGATCTGCTTGGCTCAGAACCTGGTTAGCGATATAGAAGCTGTCAGAGCCAGCTGGTAAACTCGCCGACACAAGCGGCACGAGACACCGGCCAGCCTCACCTCTCGGAAAGCTCCAGTGTGTCGCGTGGGTGCCAAGTCATATGGAAGTGGGTGACAGTGAAGTCTCGAGTTCTCAAATGGCCGGAAGTGCCTCAGACCGTTGTTTATTCCAGAGGGAACAGCTCCAGCCACCCGTTCGCCGACGAAAGCTTCCGAAAGCCCCAACCCGAACTTGTGTTGAGCTGCGACTCTCTGGCGCACCCTTGACTTGAGTCTCTGGTGGATGCTCTTTTCTTCCTTTTTTGTGGTAAATGGCCTGTGTCAGTGAGACCTCAATCGCCGCCTGGTTTACTGGGCCCCACTCTTCATTCTCCGTGTCACAAGCCTGTCTGCCGCTGCCAAACGTGAGGCAATTTCTCTCATCAGTGCACACCAAAAGGAGCGGCGTGCCTTTTCAGCAGACGGGAGGCCTGGCGCTCCCTTCTGGAAGAGAACCTGTCAAATAGAAAGCCACTTTCCCAGTCCTTGGCTCCTTCACTTACTGACAGGAAATGAGGCTCCCTGTGGAAGCTCTGATTAAGATCTGCTCTGTAATGCCCTCTGTTGGGGACGAACCGTGTGTAATTATTTTCCATTCTCTCGCAACCTTGTCCCACAAGGGGGAAGGGGTGGGATTTGATGTCTTAATCAACAGGTTTGAGGGGGAATCTGTCGCTCTTGTCCTCCTTCACCACTGAGTTGGCAACATGTAAGGGAGTTGGAGGATGAAGTCTCGAACCAGCTTTTTAACTAAGAGAATGGGGGGTGTGGTAAACATAAGGGGGGGGGATACCCTACAGCGTACCAAATTTCATGAGTAAAATGGTGGAATTTGTGGAATAGCCTTCAATCTCCTTTTTGTTCTTGTATTTGAGGCAGCTGCGCAGGTGTTCAAGGTAGCCCCTTGGGCCAGCCATCTCCAGCCGGATTGCTCGCTTCCCTCCATTTTTATTTTTGCATGTAGTTGCTATAATGATCCTTAGGAGTCTATTCAGTGTGACTTGTCTGGGTATCTGTGGTTTCTGAGTAGGCTTCCAATTCCAACTTGCATATTTATTAGCGTAGATGCGGATGAGATAAGAGAATTCACAGCCCTTGTTTTGCAGTGAGAGAAATGATTACACCTCTGTTCAAGTACCTCTGCAGACCGCTTGCATCTCTTCTTTAAAATCTCTCCCTCCCTCGTGTCTTTTTCTGTGATTCAAATAGCAGTAGTTTATTTAAACAGAATTTCTAAAGGCTTTAAAGAAAAACAAGTAGTAATTCACAGCCTCTGTTTTCAGGGCAGGTGAAGACATTAGGATTTTGGAAGAAGCACAATACAAAACTCCCTTTAGGACCACGATCCTAAATAGGTTCTTTTTTGTTCTTTGTTCTTTTTGCATGGGCATTCAGTTCTTTGTGAATGTGTTTAGGGCCTGAGTATAGGTATTTATATTTGATTTAGATTTAAGCATCAATGAAAATCGCAAAAGTTGAAGGTGCCTTCTACAAAAGAATTGACTTTGGCATCTCTTATCAGGGAGATGGCGTTCGACTAAGCCTGTTGCATCTGGGGTGGGAGTGGGGAGGAATCTGTTAAACTCTTTTCATTATCTGGCAGGGATAACGTGCTTCTTAAGGTGGCGTGTGGGAAAAGTTAAGTTCCGGATAACCGCTGTAATTGTCGTTTTAGACACCTTAATCGGAATCGAATTCAAAACAACCTGCCTCTTTATACAAACCACCTCTTAGTTTTAGTGGATGATTGACAGCCTAAATTGACCCCTCCCCCCAAAGCTGCCATTAAAGCAGAGAATGGGGGCCCCATGACTTATAAGTCCCTGACCATTAGCCATGCTGACCAGGCCTGGTGGGCGTTAGGATGACAACAACCTCAGACTCACAGTCCATTTAAAAATAATATATGTCCTCAGTATTACCTCATCCTTAAGAGACCCAGCGTGGCTGCCTTGACCGAATATGGGACACTGGTGGGTCCCCAGGGGCCATCTTCATCTGCAGTGGCTCTGCCAGGGGCATATATAAAATCTATTCTCATTGTCTCACAGTCCTGTGAGCCTTCATTACCTCCTAAGCTGCCGAAGGGGAAGGAAACAAACCCCTTTTGCCCTGGAGTGGCAGAACGGTGTTATGGGTGTGGACAAAATATGGCAAAGTTGTGGGAGAACTTCTGGGTTTGCAGAGCTGAAGAGGCCATGCATTCCAGAAATGAGACCAAACACCCGAGAATGACATGGACGTATTCTGCCTGTTACAGTGAGTATGCAGAGGAAACATTCCTGCTACTGTAGGTTTCTGAATAAGAATTTTTCCATCCTTCTGCTTGAAGATCATCTGCATCCTTCACCAACTAGCTAGGTGTCCTCAAGATATTTTAGAAAACCACTCCCGTTGTCAGCCCCAGCCGGCATAGTTGGTGAAAGCTGATTTTGTTCTGGCTCCCTACCCTGGCTTCTCTCTGCTCCCCTTCCTTTGCCAAGAGTGAGTTTATGTGACCATTTGTAACTTGGTGGTGGGTTGTGTGTGTGTTTGGGTGACTCTTCCTTGTCGCAATGCTAAAACTTTCTTGTTAACTTTCTGCCACCATGTGGTGAGGCTTATAATGGCAACCTTTTCATAATTGCCTTGTATTGGAATTTCTGTATGCTTGACCTAAAGAGTTGTTGTCTTCTTGGTCCCAGAAGGGAGTAAGCCTAGAAACTCAGAAATTGTGTTGTGTTGCATGCATGGTTTGCATGTCTCTAGGTCCTGGTGGAAACTGAGGAATTCTAATAACCTCCCCTCTTTAATTCCTAGTGCCCTTTTTGCTGTTGCAAAGAGCTGAACGGTGTAGATTCCATCAGCTGTTTGGTGTGCGTGCTGCAGCTTTTATAACCCTGGTTAATAGCTCCTTCAGATTCCATAGGGACGAGGCATTTGCCTCTGAAATTTGGAATGTTTCAAAGAACTTTCGGACTCACTTTCTTATGGCTCATGCACATTTAAGCAAGCAGTGTGCACACTATCTAATGTGGACCTGTTCTCTCCACCCCACCTGAGTCCATGACTGCAAATCAGATTTCACTGTCAGCAGGCGCCCAGCTGAAACAATAAGATGCTATAAAATGTGCGTAGAGAGAACTTAACCGTTCACTTATTAGGTTGAAAAACAAGTGTCAGAGAGCTGCCGATTGATTTGATTGATTGTATTTCTGTGATGAATGAATTTCAAAGTGGCTTACAACCAATAAATAACCATAACATAATAAAACCTAATAGCACATCGCGAATACAGCATACATCATATACAATAATTAACAGATTATCAATAAAACAGTTGCAACAAAAAAAAAAACCTTAACTAAACAGCAACCAAAAAATAAGCTAAACCTCACAGTTACGGCAAGTCATAGGATTAACAAATCAATGCAATGTTTAGAATCTATAATAAATGATACTAAAAACATTAACAAAATAGCAACTAAAACTATAAGCTAAGCACTAAGTTCATTCGCACAATCTCTGCACCCCCATGACCCCCCTTTAAAACAAAACTATACGGCAAACCAAACCAACAAGACAGTAATTACTAATTGAAATAATAATTGCATTTATACTAAAACTAAACTAATCCCCAACAAACGTCCATCCTGCCCACAACTGTGTATAAAAACAAAAAGAAAAATTGAGAAAAACATTTAAAACACCATGGATTAACAAGTATTTTAAACATATTAAAACATTTTTGACATTCTCAGAGTAGGTGTGGGCCCCACCCCCTAGGCCAGGTGGAAATGGGCCTTGCAGCAGAGAGCTGTTTTCCCCCACTTTGACGAGCTGTCCCTCTTCATTCAGCTGCTGCTTATCAATGTCAGGTTGCTGGAACATCATCAATCTGCCATTTAATTCTGAAAGTATCTGCACCTGCCGACCTGGCTTTTCCCCCCCTGAGAGCTGGCTGGATGAAGCTGAGAATCCTGAATCCACCCAGCTGGCCCCAGTCAGGTGTTTAGCTTTGAACCAGCCTATGGAGGAAATCTGGCCAGTACAGAAAAGACGTAGCATTTAGTATTTTCTCCCCTAGACCTCATGGAGCCATGATTCTCTCTGGTAAGTAGTGTTCTGGAAGAAGTGTCTCCTCTGGTTATTGAAGGAGGATCTTCAGGGTCGAAGCTGTCCTTCAGATTTACTTGTTCTTCCAGGTAAGAGGGCTCATGGTTCCGGCACCTCCTTAACTCACAGCGGCAGCTCACGATGTATTCCGTTTACGGCAGCCACACATTTTATTTGTGCAGGCCTCTTGGCAGGCGCACCCCAGATTTCTCCTCCTGGATGTTCTGAGGAATACCTGTGGATCTTTCACTTTGACCTCAGAATATGAGTCTTCCTCATCTGTGACGATCATTCGCCTGTGAGTCTTAGATTGACTGGAGTCGTAGGGGGACTCCAGGCTGTCTGGTGCAGGGGCCCACTGGCCACTGCGGAGCTTCTGGCCGCTGGCAGTCTGAACAGATGTTGGTTTTTGTTGGAGGGTTTGGAGGTCTTCACGGAGCTCATGGTTCTCCTTCAAAACCTCTGCTATGGTGTTCCTATCTTCTTCTGCATCTGGGTCTTCTGGCCTGCTGTTTTAGTGACGCTGCAGCTTAGTCTCCCCCCCCCCTTTTAAAAAAATAATCTTTATTTATTTTAAATATTAAGTCCCTTCACCACAAAAAGAACAGAAGAAAAAACAAATCACCTCACATACAAATAAAATATTACATAAAGAATAAAGTTATTCCATATATTGAGACTTCTGTCCTACTCAATATGGGTCTTTGTTTCATTGATAACTGCATGTTTGTATATCCCTTAACTTACCATTGTTTAACCATATTTTTTGTAGCATATAAGATTGCAGAAGTTATTCAAAGCATATCAAAGAATTCATCTGAGAACAATGTTCTTTTACATATAATCTGAATATATCCCATTCTATGTTAAACCTTTGGTTTGACTGATTCCTAATTTTTCCTGTCATCTTTACCAATTCTGCATATTCACATAATTTCACCAGCCATTCCCGTTTAGTTGGTATTTTATCTTCCTCCCACCATTTAGCTGTTAACATTCTCACAGCAGTAGTTTCCCACATAAATACCTTTCTGAGTTACTTCGGGATATCTGCAGCAATGATACCCAAAAGGCATTTGGTTTTTTTTTTAAATGAAAGTTAATTTGAACATTTTTTTATATAAATATAAATAATTTCCCCAAAGTTTTTTTATATAAATATAAATAATTTCCCCAAAGTTTTTTTTTTCTTTTTACATTTTCACCACATGTGGTACATTGTTCCCTCTGCTTCTTTGCATCTCCAGCAAATATTTGAGCTTGTTTTATACATTTTTGTCAGCTTGCTTGGTGCAATATATCATCAATCAAACATCTTCATGTGTTTTTTTTTAAGGTATAGCGGTAAACCTTTTAGTCATTTCTCCAAAGTTTACCCCAGGATGCCATCTGAATATTATAACCAAAATCTTTAGACCACTGAATCATCACTGATTCAACCTCCTCCTCTATCACTTCCAAATCCAATAGCAGTCTTATACATTTTAGAAAGTAGTTTATTCTTATTTTGTAGTAGATCTTTCTCAAGTTTTGATATTTCAATAGCATACCCTTTTATTTTAAATGTCATTCAGTTGATGGTACTGTACCCAATTAGTTAGGTGGTTTCTAATTTCCTCAAACTTTTTCAGTTTTAGCTGGTCTTCCTCCTCAAGTAGTTCTTTATAAGTTTTTCCTCATATTCTTTTTCTTTGCTGAAATTGCCTGTAGTGGTGATATCCACGAGGGCATTTTTTGCTCTAGCAGGTTTCTGTATTTACCCCATACAATGATCTTATTATGCGATTCAAAAACTTTTTTGTAACACAGATACGCGTGCCACCCAAGTCTATTGTCAAAACCCTCCAGATCCAACAAATCTATATTTTGTAAAGTCAGTCATGTAACCAGCAGAAGCAGGATGCCTCACAGTATAGCTTTATAAGGATCAGCGTGACTGCTATCCTATGTTTATGATGGAAGTGAGCTCTGTTGAACTCCATGGGGCCTCATTTCGACAGCATAGATTCTATTTGTAAAACAGATTGAGCTTTAACAAAAGATGGTCAGCCAGCTGAAATGCAGCAATGTAGCTTTTAAATTCAAGGGAACCTGGGGGGGGGGTGTCTCCCAACGTTGCTGAACTACAAGTCCCATCCTCCCCAGCAAGTATGGCCAGTGGGAGTTGTAGTTCAGCAACGTCTGGAGGGCTGAAGGTTTCCCAGAAAAGCAAACCATCTTGAAAAAGTACCATGCTGATTTAGACGCCTCACGGGGGAGAGAAAAAGTAGAAAGTACCCAGCCTCTGCCTCTTTACTTTTCTAATTATTTGTCCCCTGTGCTCTTCGGACAATTACTTGGAAGTTTCATTTAATACCTTGCTAGAAAGTCTCATGCGGCACCAGAGAAAGGAGGGTCCATCACTTGGGCGGATGTCATGGTTCTTCGTCTGAAGAAGGCCGTGTTGTATCCTATCACTTGGTTTTATTTCCAATCAAAAGTATGCATCCCGGGAAGGCAAGGCAGAGGAGAACTTTACTTCCACCAGGGCCAAAAGCAGAATAGCAAGTGGAACCTGCGAAGGAAGGAGTGAGCCTGCTGCAACATGCACCCCACTGCAGCCTGCCAGGCAGATTTTCCTTTCTCCCTTCGTGGCTTTTGTATAACCATATGTATTTTTTCTTTGAAAGGGAGGAGAGATTCAAGCAGGGCGAAGGACATTTGGATCTGGCAAAGGGACAATTTTTAACATACCTTAAAATAAAAGGGGAGAAGGAATTGGGGTGTGTGTGCATGCTAAAATAGTCCAAACCACGTGTCTTCATTGTCCAAATGCTCAGATACAAATCTTGACACCTGCAGTGCCTCAACCTCCCAAATCGATTCTGCAAGTTTTGTGTGTCGGATTTGGGGCCGAGTAGCTTGGCTGTTAGAGGCAAGCGTGTCCACCACCTGCTTTTCATCTCACTTCCCTGCTCATCTCTTCTCACTCCCCCTCCTCCACAATTAGCACCAAATAAATAAATAAATCCCCAGCTACAGAGATGCAAGTTTGAACACCACCTTGTCTTCTAAACACTGAAAGTCTGGGAAGCTTGTTACTTGATGGCCAGATCCAAGAGGCCTGATTAACAAACCACATATTTATGTGTTGCCTGCCAGCTTTGTCAGGTTAGCTCTTCAGAGACCTACACACCTGCAGTTCCTGGACAGTATTGTTATGGAGTGATGGTGGCTCCGTCCCATGCATGAAGTCCAAAGAGCCACTTTCAGAGGCCCCCAATTATAGATCTGTGTTCTCTCCACTGTACAACCCGCTTTGTTGGAGTTTTGTTACTGCTCTAAACCTTTGGTTAAATAACTGTCACATGTTGAGAATACTGCATTCTGAGGGATACATCTTGATTTGAGCTTTCCTGTTCCAGAAGCTCTCTTCCTGCCAGAAGCTGCGGGAAATGCTTTCCTCTTGGATTCTCCCCTTATTATTCTCTGAGCAGAGTCTTACTTTCTTTCAGCTAAAGTTGTCAAACCAAGACTTGGGACCTGGCCTTTCCAGGTGCCGTGCGGCGTGTAAATAATTTTTGAACTGTAAATAGTAGCATGCAAATGATCTGATCCACACTGAGGATTGCAATTCATCTTAAATGTGTATTTATACTGAGAAGGTTGTATGAGGTGAGTTTGCCTGTGTGTTTGAAAAACTTAAAAAGCTTTACATATCTAGCAGATCATGCCTGGAATGCTTTAATATGCTGCCATCTAGTGTCTCCCTGGTAAAACTGCAGCTTAACAAAACTAGTTAAGACTGGCCCAAAAATATTTTGGGGGGATGTTTGTTCTAGAGCTGCTTTGAATCCCCTCTTCTGCCCACTTTGTGCAGGGATTATATTGTCAGCTGCGCCACAGGAGCTTTGTGTTCTGATCCACCACCCCCAAAATGAATATTTCTGCTGGTCCCGCTTACCAAAGACGCCGAAGAGAGAACATTTTGATGGGGATGTTGAGGTCTCCTGAAAATGCCTGCCCACTAATGGCCGTAATGCAAAGCACAATTCAGCAGACATGTGGGTGGGCCGGAGCTCTCTGTGTTCTCCCAGCCATCACCTTGAGTGTACATCATCTATGCTTTGGTACCGCACACAGTGTTCTCCTGGAAAACGGGGACAGGAGGGGGATATTATACCTTTGGGGTTGCCACTGCTTCTTTTACTGCTCTGGTCCAACATGCCATAAATTCAGCTGCCACATTTTTGCCCCCATAGAAGCCTATGTGCCTTGCATGTTCCCAGCTATGGAGATCTTTCTGCAGTGCAGAAGCGCCGGGGACTCAGCAGCCTAATCTATGGGCATGAGTGGTTTTTGAGGATAGGTTGTGCTGCCTCAAGAGAAAAGCTGAATTGCTTGCAAGAAAGCCTCAAGTCTTTTGAGTGCATGAAACTTGCCTTGACGGAGCACATACTGTTAGGTTTCTTAAGGAGCTTAGTGCCAACTCTTTATGCTTTCTGGCACCATAGAGTTATCTGTCTTAATTGTACACAGTGTCATCAGAGCATATATGTATATCACGGAGGGTTCCCCACCGCCCCCCTGCCTTGGTGGGCAGGGTATGTCAATGTGCAAATCCTGAATGTGTGTTTCAGACACAGCCATTTGCATGGACGTCAATGTATTGATGTACAGGTAGAAAATGTTACACTGGTGTTTTTTTAATTAAAAATATCCAGTGCAGCATGGGATATACTCCAGGCTCCTGCTTTCCTGTACTATCTGATCTGATTTCCAATTGTGATGCCACTTATGTGTGTTGCACCACTGGAGTTGTTCCCACAGTGTTCCCATGGAGAGGAAATTCAGCACTGGATGCTGTTTCTCAGGCTTTAACACAACCAAGAGGGGAAGTGTCAGGGTAGTATCTGCAGCAGGGCTGGAAGGAAGCGCCTTCCGTTTTCCAGTGGATGTTGCATTAAATTGGGAATGGTAACGACAAACATCTCCTGCAGATGGCCTGGGGTTTGTGGTTCAATCTCCTAATCCAGAGAAGCAGAATTGCCAAACCACCTCCACCCCCCCTTTTTTTGGCATCCAAAAAAAGGAATGCTTGCACCCAGATTTCACTCTTATGTGGTGGTCGTGGTGGAGGCACGTGGCATGCAATATCTTCAGCTTGGGTAAGCACTGAACCTGGCCTCTTTTCTCCTGCAGTTCTGCATCCTTAACCCATGCCTCTCATTGCTCGTAGATTATCATGGGCAAGAAGCAGTGCACTCCAGGGTCTTACAGGGTGCCCCCAAATTGCCTTGACTTTGTGAGAACGTTAGGATTGGCTTTCTATTGACACCGTGTACTTTGAGCCGAAATTGATGGGAGAGATAAAGAGTGTGTATACTCTTGGTAAGGTGACTGCAAAAAGGCTGCAGTCCTGTGCAATCAAGCACCATTGACCCCAGCAGGGATTGCATCGGACCAGACGTACATAGGATTGCACTGTTATAAAGCTTTGTATCCAAACCAGTGCAGATGCTCCTTACGGTATGAATGATTAAAATAAGCTGCACCTGCAAGCGTCTCGCCGCATAGTCTGTGCCTAGGGAAACTGAGTCTCAAAGAAAGGTGTTCTCTCTTTATACTAAAAAAACACGTCGATTGGGCATGGGGGATCTGCGACTTTGTCTGGTTTTCAAACATTATAAAAATGCTTGCATCACTTCCCTAAATCATTGCACGTCGCAACGAAGGGCACTACTGTAATTACCGGTGTTTTTTCTTTTTCTATGAATGTATTTTCCTGTATTGAAAGTCTTGTAAGTCGGAAAAAATTGATTGTAAAAAGCCAATTACACTTACTGATGATGGAAAGTATTGTTATAACAGAATTGCATGCTGGTACAGTTTGACTGAGGTTGTGTCGTCTCCTTCCCAGTTGGTCACACTTGGTCTAGAAGTGGATATATTTTTGTTCAATTGACATTTTCCCTTCACAATAGAATATATGGTATATAGTACATAGCCCATGCGAATTTCAGTGGTTGTAACTGGACTTATACATGAAGTTAACACAACCTCTTTGTGTTAGTTTTTAAGGTACTGAAAGTGGTCTTCATCATGCTCTTTGTACCTTTTTTTTAAAATAGATGCGATTTTTAGGAATGTTTTAATACATTTATGATGGACAACATAGTTTTACTAGTTGTGCAGTATTCTGTATTTTACTTGAAGTAAATCATTTTATATGCAATTTGTTAGTAGTATAATTACAGTTTTATAAATAAAATTGAGTGACATTTTGGGTCTACTTTTCACTCGGATGTACAAAAAAAAATATGTTCTGCTCAGAGCTCTAAACCCGTTGTGTTAAAAAGGAGGATCAGATCATAGTTGTTACCGGGAAAATAAAAATCTGTTACAATTAAGCATTGTAGAATTGTGCACCCTTTGGTGAATGTGGCTCTGCTCAGGGTGTTTGTGTGTATGCTGAAATCCCGAGGAAGGGAAGAAGTGCTGCAGAATGTGGCATTCAGCTCCTTGAGGGTCTTTGCTTCCATTTTTAAAAAAAAGTAAAGCAAAGTTTCTAGTGCCTATGATGCAAATAATACTTGAAAGCATAACCGTGCCTACTGAAATCTCAGAACGCAGATGACTTGCTGTGGTCAGAGCGCAGGGTTTTCAGCGTGACTAGCAATAGTAGGCTAAATTATGAAAATCAATAATGCAAACAAATACAATCAAATCTGCATAATTTACACAGGTCAGAGTTCAGCTATTCACAGATTTTTCTTTCCGCAGATGTGATTATGAATGGTGTGCCTAGGAAGTGAGATTGCTCATCTTCCTTGTTTCTGTTTCAGAGGAACAGCCAGCTTAGTGATTGATGCAGGTACGTCCTCAGCTATAACTGCTTAAGACAAGAGAAGCTAAGTTGTGTGGGTTTTTTTAAGACTCATTCCCACCCCCAGATACACGAATTGCTGCACAAAGGAACAACACGCAAGGTAAAGTCTGAGCGCACTGGAGTTTATTTGTTTACCTCTAGGTACCATGGGGTTGACATTAATATGCAAGACCAGTGAGTGAGCAGCAAGACTCCCTTCCCCAAAGAGGCTCCCTCCCCATTTTCTGAAACCCCTGGCAGTCCAGCCCGGCCTTGCTGCCTCCTGTGCTTTGTCTCTAAGTTAGCAGTACACTTGTTACGGAGTTAGGGGTACGAGGGGAGGAGTCGTTGATGTAGTAGTACCACGTCTTTCTCTCTCTCTCTTTTTTACATTATTATAGGACTACAACATGCACATTCTACTATGTGGCTCAAGCAACGAGAATACATGTAGAACAATTAACAGGGCTAGGAGACATTTTGTGTTTGTGTGTAAGAGAGACAGGATCCATGTTGATGGCGACTGGCTATGGGTTTATAGAAATCTCGGTTGTGGAGAGAGAGGTACCTACAGCAGTTTGATCCATGTGGGAATGTTACATGCATGCACAAGTGACACAGTGGGTGGGAGAAACGCAGCAGGACAGGACGAGAGGTGAAATCTGTGACGCGATGCTAGGTGGGAGCGCGGGTACCCCTTTCCTCAGCTTTCCACGGCGAGTCTCTGCTCTGTGAGGGAAGCCTGCTGGGCGACCGTTTTGTTCTCGTGGCTGCGGAGTTTTGATACGACGTCTAGAAAGGCCAGGCTCTGCACTTCCTTGTGAAGGAGTTCTGTCAAACAGAAGCGAGACGGTTACTTTCCTGCTGGGCCTTTATGTGTGCAGCTGCTCTTTTGTTTGCCTTTTCTGGGGAAGCGGCAATGAACAGAGGCCTTGTCAACTTGGCACAACACGGTCGCCAGAGAATAAGTGGCGCTGGTGGCTGTAAGCGGTACTTTTCAAGCATCTTAAATTTAGGGAGCCCCTTCACACACACACTTTCCTCCTTGCTCTGCATATCATCTGCAAGCAAATGGGATCTGTCTTAGTCTTGCAAGGGAGGCCTAGCAAATGTGACATGATGTGTGAAAAAATAGGTGACCGTGTGCAAGTTTCTGCTTGCTGTGCTGTGTGGGCAGGAGATGGACCCCCTTCTGTTTTCTTGCAGGTGTGTGCAGTGTAAAACAACTACGTGGCCCTGGGCTGTATCAATGCATCAAATCTCCTTAAAAGGAAATTGCAGTTGGGGCCTGTCAGAGGTTGGATGGGCTCTTAGGCCCAGCCACCCTCTCTACTGGCCTGGTGATGCTTCTAGCTCTGGTTGGCCATGACTGAGGCCTACAAGGGCCAATATCTGGTGCAATATTGTCTTGTCTGAGAGGCAGCAGCTCTCCAGCATTTCAGGCAGAGTGTCTCCTATCATTCCCTATTGTCCACAGCTGCCAGGAATTGAATCTAAGGCCTTTTGCACCAACCTATGCTCTACCACTGAGCCTTGGCCCTTCCCTGAATAAGAGTAATTAGATGATGCTGAAATTAAGCCATGCTGCATACAGAGTGAGGCTTGTGTGTAGTGCAGGGCTTCTGTGACTCCTTCCCCTTTGGAGCTGGGGTGTTCTTAAAGGGGCCACCAATGGGAGAAAGCACCTTATGCAATTAAAAGGGTCTGCTCTCTGTCACAGGACGTGTCCCCTTCATGAGACTCTACATAAGAGAGCAGCCTCCCCAAGCATTTTGTGCTACATCTCCCCTAAGTCCCACCTCACACAACCTGCTGGGAAGGTCTGCTGAGAGCTGTAGTCCTAAACATCTGGCTGGGGAAGGCTGCAAGAGAGACTCGCCTCAGCACCCTTTCTTGTGTATCGTGAACATATAGTGGAGAAGCAGCCTTTTCCGTGTTTAGTACCTGAATAAAGTATGCCTTTTCAAAAAAAGGGAAAAAAAGCATGCAAGGATTCAGGCGGTGATTTTTGCTACAGCTTAAATGGTGGTTGTAATTAAAGCAACTTGCTCTGTTCCTCTCAGCACAGTCCGTGTTGGTATCTTAGTTATGTCAACAAAGAAGAAATGGAACAAACGATGCAAGCGCACAGTACTCAAAATATTTGTTTTTTGAGTAGAGATCTGCTCAACACTGCTGGAAGTTGCCTAATTTAGTTGTCATGGTCGGGGGAAGATGAAAAAGCTGCTTTAGGCGCTAGGAGGATATACTGGGGCTTGCTTAGGCAACAGCACAGGCTGCTCACTAACAAAAGAGCTGTTACAAATCAATTCTGTTACCCTACAGAGCCTCTTTCCCCCCCACGTAGCAAACTGCGACCCTTGTTTTCCTGCCAAGTTTGCTGGTCACCTGCTTTCCAATCTGCCATGGCATCTGAACTCCCCTCTGTGCGACCATGAGCAGAGTGGAAAACACCTAAAAGCAAGCTTAATGCCCCCCAAACATTTTTATTCCCCACACAATCTAATGGAAACAGCGTTTCCTATCCAGGCTATTCTGCTGCGTGAAGAATATGCTTCCTACTTCCAGGATAGCTTGATATCTTCAGCAGGTGTTGCTCTCTGGGTATTAATAGGTTCTAGTGACAAACCAAGTCCTGGGCCTCTCTTCTCACACTCATGCACACAGCAATGACTGTGATGGCAATGAATGCTCTCCTTTCCTTTCATTCTTTTGACATTACATACACATTTACATTCCCTATTATCTTCCTTCAACATACAGCGTCTGTTGGAACAGCAAAGCTCTCTGATTTGCAGAGGCAGCATCAAACCCAACAGAAAGAATTCTTTGTCAAAACTGAAGGCTCCAATGGCTACAGCACGTATCCCAGCTACCTAGAATGGCGGACTGACTGCAGTTTTTGTGGTGGGGATGGGTGGTTTTCTAAAGGGGTGAAAAGGATTATTTTAAGGTTGATACAAAAAACACCACACATCGGCAAGAGAGACAGCAGGTTGGGAAGCTGCCCACCCATCCTCACACCCCCAATTTCATAGGACTATTAAGAAGCAAGCCCACCTTGCGGGAGCTGCTTAGATGGCAAGCTAAAATGAGAAACCCAGACTTGTTGGGAAAATAGCGTAAACTCTTTCCCCCCTTTTAATGAGATGCTTTCTAACTGCAAGTCAGTGTTGGGCTGAGAGGGGCGACCCTGAATAGGGAACAGTCTTTATATCAGTTGGGTGATTGGTACACCAGGAACCTATGGCTCTCCAGATGTTCACGGACTCCAGCCCCCATCACTGCTGACCACTGGCCATGGTTGTTGGTGCTGATGATGAGACTTGGAGCCCAAGGACATCTGGAGGGCCACAGGTTCCCCATCCCTGGTTCACAGTAGCTCTCCAGGGTTTCAGGCAAGATTTTTTTTCTCCCAGTCTTACCCAGAAATGTCAGGGATTGGACGTGGATGCTCTTATATGCAAAACACAAGCTTCACCACTAAGCTACGGCCTTTCTCCATAGGTCTGAGCAAATGCACCATTCTTATGCTTTTGTTTTGTAATGAATGCTGTAGAAGAGATACTGAAATCATATGGACCAGCCCTCATATTCCATTGGCATACCAGTATGCTAATAGTTTCAGGGATTGGTTTTCTAATACAGAAGCACCAGTCCTACTAAAGTTACAGCGGTACCTCGGGTTACAGACGCTTCAGGTTACAGACTTTGCTAGCCCAGAAATAGTACCTCGGGTTAAGAACTTTGCTGCAGGATGAGAACAGAAATTGTGTGGTGGCAGCAGCGGGAGGCCCCATTAGCTAAAGTGGTGCTTCAGGTTAAGAACAGTTTCAGGTTAAGAACAGACCTCCAGAACGAATTAAGTACGTAACCAGAGATACCACAGTAGTCATAACTATGGAGTGGTCTACACAGAGTGGGATGGTAGGGTCTCATGGAGGTAGAATTTGGTTTTACTTCAGACTAGAGGAGTGGGATCACATTTTTGAATATCCTCTCTCTAAAACCTCCTTGCCTATATTAGATGATTATATTAGGAGGAGGGTACCTTTGTCTTCAATGTGCTAGTTTTCTACTTGTGGGAAACCTTTGCAGGAAGTGTTAAAAAACTAGCATCTCTTTTGAATGCAAGCCCCCTTGCTTTCCATGAGACCTCTTGTCTGAATAAGCATACATTCACTGCTATGTTCAATGATGATTACTTCTTTGCAGCCTTTGCTGCAAATAGACTTGATTGGATCTGTCATCTGCATGCCACTCCTGGCTCAACAACAGGCTTGTGTGTCAGTCTTGGGCACGTCATGTACAACCCTCGTGACTTTTTGAAAGTTGATCTAAAGCAGAGCTGTGGAAAGACTCACCTGATCCCATAAGAGCACAGATCAGCACCATGGAATTGTACTTGATTTCTGGTGCACTCCTCTCATCCGAAAGCAGCCTGTGTAGAATCTGCACTAACTGAGCACTTTCAAGATCCTTCTCTGCTGTGGCTGTGAATCGAAACAAAATGGGAACTTTAAACTCTGAAGGACTGGGTTCCTTTTGTTTTTTCTTGGGGGTGGTGGTGGTGGGATTTACTGACATATTCTAGTACAAAGAGTGCTGTGGAACCATAATACATGCCTCGCTTAATTGAACAGAATCTAAATTTATATTGCGTTAAGGAAAGCAGGGAGGGAAGCATAATTGTGTTGAAGAAGGCCAATTGTATATATGTCTTGTCTACTGGGATAGCTTCCTCCTTCCAAGAAATTGGGGTAAAGTCCACTTGAAGCACACTTTCATTTGCAGAATTTACACAGAGGAAGGGCTACAATAGCCTCTGTTTGGGACAAATAAAAACAAAAATCCCACAAGTTCCAAATGAATCGTTCTGTGTGTTTACCCCGGTCAATGTAACATGCTGTGGGTAATCTCCCACTACCAATAAAACTGATCGAAGGAAGCACATTTAACCACCAATACATAATTTTCTTTTTAAGAATGTCAAAAGAGCCGGGGACATAATATCCCATGAAGTTCCCTACAGATACCTGAATTTGGGCTACTTTTTTATTTCAGCCAATGAAGAGCTTTGGATGACTGAATAGCCCATGGGGTAGTCCAAAGAAAAAGTGATCCATGGAAACAGAAATAAGTTTCCTCCTTTTGACACAAGCACACATGGCTTATTGTGAGGGTATTTTACTTGCTCAAGATACAAGGGAATTTGGCTTGGAGTAGTAGAATGTACCGGCTCAAAAAGTCAATGGAAGTTAAAAAAAAAAAATATGTTGAAGGAGGTTTAAACAAGCCCATGTCCTCAAATCTTAATTCTGTCTCTATGGGAAATACAGCAATAAATTCTCTCCCTATATCCTATTCTCTCCCTTAAGGTTGCCTCTCCTCTTGAACCAAAAGAATCGTTTTTTGACCCTGTTATCCCGCTACAGCCTTTCTCTTTTTTCCTGTCATTTACCTAAAGAGAAACTACTTGGCAGAAAAACCCAGAAACTTTGTCATTTCAAATCACTGCAGAAAAGATGGGAAATATAACGATGAAACAACAAAAGACATCCAATACCATTCTTATATTGACTACATTTTCTAAAGTTTACTTTGTCTGAAATACTCCATTGGGCAATTATGAAAAAGAGGCACATTTTATGTATGAAGCGTTGAGTCCTGAGCGATGGTGGCGAGAGTCCAAGGCTTCATTCACACATCCAAGCGGCCTGTCACTGTGCGAGGTTTGACACAGTCATATTGGCTGTCGGCTTCGATACTGCTAGTCACTTAACCTGGAAACAGGTGCCATAGCCCATTTTGCTGCCCATGTCTGCAGTGATGCCTGAATAATACTTGCTTAAGCTTTCACCCTCACCACGAAGCGGCTCACTATTCATTCATGCCTTAAC
This sequence comes from Podarcis bocagei, assembly GCF_964188305.1. Lineage (NCBI taxonomy): Eukaryota > Metazoa > Chordata > Lepidosauria > Squamata > Lacertidae > Podarcis > Podarcis bocagei. The sequence continues at coordinate 59,796,234 of NC_138134.1, forward strand.
CCTGACTTACTCCCTCTCCTTCGACAGAGACCTGAGTACAAAGCGTTAACCATAGAGATACTTACCTAGTTCTAGAGCTGCTATTAGCGCCAAGGCGACAAGAGCTTCATTCTGCATTATTACATGTTCGCTAGTTGCCATGGTAACTAAATGCTTAATACCGCCACTCTGAACAATGGTCCTAATTACATCCTAAAAAAAGACAACGCAAAGTATTGCAGGACATGAGGAAAAGACAACAGTCTGCTACCGATAAGCAAAACAGAACAATAACGTACACTATATTGATATATTATGCACATAACAAGAGTGTGTATGTGGTTTACAACTGCTATTAAAAAATAAAATAATACTTGAAATATTTGGCTCCCACCTACTCAGAAGTGAACATATGAAGCAGTCAGAACACTGGCACATTTAGTAAGAGTTTTCTCTATGCCATGAGTAGGCAAGGTGGCACCTTCTAGATCAAGGTTTCCCAGCCTTGGGGCTCCAGCTGTTTTTGGACTATAACTCCCATCATCCCTAGCTAGCAGGACCAGTGGTCAGGGATGATGTGCACTGTAGTCCAGAAACAGCTGGAGACCCAAGGTGAACTCTAGATGTTACTCAACTCCCAACTCCCATTGGACTATCCAGCATGGTCAATGGTCATGGGATGATGGGAGTCTTAGTCCAACAACATCTGGGTTAGAGAAGGCTGCCCAAGTCTCCTCTGACTGGTGGTGGCTTTCCAGGGTCTTTGGCAAAGCTTTTTTCCCCACAACACCTGAAAACCCATTTAACTGTGACTTCCAGGTCAAATGATGCTGAGTTACACACCAAAAGGCAGATCAGACTTCTCCAGACAGGCAAGCAGCCAAGGAACTCCAACATCCAGTCTATACCATGCTGGGCTGGCTCCAGCACTGCCCACATGTCCCTGCATCACATAGAATCATGGAATTGGATCCTTTGCTCCAACCCCCTGTAATGCAGGAATATGCTGGTGGCCCATAAGGGGATGGGCTTTACCAGTACCACCGCACTCTAACCAACTGACATCAAAGTCAAATCATTGCTGCTGCTTTTCAGAGGCAGTCCCCCTGCCCACATTGTAGTTGTTAAATCCTATAGCAGCCTTTTCATTCAGAACCTTCCAAGTTCCTCGCAGGCCACGAACTGCAGGAGAAAAGTTCTTCCTCTTCTGTAATACTGAAATGAAGCTCTTGGGTTGGACGACTGGGGACAGACAAAAGGAGGGTACTCACATAGTGCGCAGTTAAGGCAGTGCCCCACCACGTTGCCCCCAAGCTTTTGAGGAGACCAGCAACAAAGCAGAACAGCACTTGAAGCCGCTCGTGTTGTGGCCCATGTGCGCCACTGCTGCAGATGTGAAAACACACACCTGCGACTCCGGGAACAGTAGGCGTCAATTACATTTCTGCACATTTATTTTCCAGCTTCAGCTTAAGTACAGCACAGTTTGATACTGCGGCCTTGGCATTTAAAGTAGATTTGATATTTTGACTGAATGAGATGATTAAGTGAAAGTCAATGGCAAGGAAAATGCAACAGTGATGAAAACGGCACGCGCGCACACGCACCCCTTTTGTGCTTCTCCTCCGTGTTCAAGCCACAAGCTGAAAGCCATTGAAACAGAATGTGCTTATGATAGTTTATATTCCGTAGTGTTCAAAAGGATTGTGCTGTGACATTTTGCATGCAAAGGAAACAAACAAAGCAAACAGAAGTGTGGGACCTGGTTAACCTCCCTGGGGAAGACAACTATAATTGTTGATGCAACTGAATACACACTGAGAATTTATTCCCAGAATCCAGGTAATTTTACACCTCAATCTTACACTATAAAAGCCATCTCATGTGCAGAAACAGGTTCTTATATGCTAACACAGAGGGAGCAGCTCTACATCGCACTGGTCCAATGTTGCACATGTAACAAATAAAGCCTAGACCAGCCTTCCCCATCCAGTTGCCCTCCAGATATTTTGGACTACATCTCCCATCACCTTTTACCAGGGGCCGCCTGGAGAGCATCAGACTGGGGAAGGCTAGTGTAGGCTGACAAGATAACTTTGGGCAAGCCACACCACCTCAGGTGGTTCAGATCCTTACCTCTACAAGGGGAGCAATCTGCCTCGGAGGAGTGAAGCTGCTTTGGCAACACAAAACCTATTGCACATGTAATGTGTATGGGTTGCTCGTGCGTAAGTTGCCGCCTCTCCAGGCTTTGTTGCCTTGCTAAACCTTTCAGTCTGGGCAGCCCTTCACTTTGTGGCTGCCTCAGTCGCTAGCAGAATCCGTCAGTGGGCGTTTCTTAAATCTTTTCCAACATAAAAGTTGTTTGACACCCAGTCTCCTCCTACTCTCTCTGCACGGAAGTCTTCTGCGCAGGGTGGGTGTGGGTAGCGGAGGACCCGTGCTCTCCCCGCTGGTGTCCGGTGAAGAGTCCTGGAGCCCTCTTGCCGATTCCCCCATCAGCCCCTCTATATCCCTGGTGTTGTGCTGATTTGCTTCCCCATCTGCGGAGCTGCCTCTCTCCCTGCTGGGCCCTTCTCCAGCATCATTTGAGAGCCTTCCTTCCGCCTCTAGCTCCGATGTCAGTTCCCTGACAGCACAGCCTTGTGGTTTTTACAGGAGTCACTTACTTTTGATTTGCTGTGTCGTATAAGAGCGGAGAGTAGTCTGTTTGATTCTCCCATCACACCTGCGTGGTCCTTGGCTTCACACCACTCCACCAGCCGTTCAACCAGCTTCACGTTCTTCCCCAGCTGTTCAGCAGCTTCTGCTACATATAACAAAGATGGCATTTTTTTCAGTACGCAGCAGTTGTTCTAAAAAAAACAACAACCCAGCACCCCACATTCCTGAAAGGTGAGAAAGAAAACAACAACCTTGATTTTGAACAAATAGGTAAAGGTAAAGGTACCCCTGACCGTTAGGTCCAGTCGCGGACGACTCTGGGGTTGCGCACTCATCTCGCTCTATAGGCCGAGGGAGCCAGCGTTTCCCCACAGACAGCTTCCAAGTCATGCGGCCAGCATGACTAAGCCGCTTCTGGAGAACCAGAGCAGCGCACGCCGTTTACCTTCCTGCCGGAGTGGTACCTATTTATCTACAGTACTTGCACTTTGACGTGCTTTCGAACTGCTAGGTTGGCAGGAGCAGGGACCGAACAACGGGAGCTCACCCCGTCGCAGGGGATTCGAACCGCCGACCTTCTGATCGGCAAGCCCTAGGCTCTGTGGTTTAGACCACAGCGCCACCCGCGTCCCTTTTTGAACAAATAGAAGGCAAAAATAGCAATGGGCTGAATCCAGTTGGTGTTGCTCTGTTAGCAGAAGATTAGCAGAATGAGGAAGGAGATTTCTTGGGGGGGGGGATTTCTCCTTCCCTAAGCAGTCTGGCCCCCACTCCAAAAATCTGCTGAGAAGAAACCTTCTGAAACCAATTGGGGAAGAGGACAGAGGAACAGCCAATAATCAACTCCCAATTCTGCTGATGGGGTCTGAGGATCCCCACCCCGAGGTAGGTTAAAAATAACGGAGTGAGCAGGGTCAAAGGTACTAAAAAGTGTGTTTTTCAAAAAGGAAGCTGCCTAACTGGCTATTGAGCAGTCAGTACAAAAACGAGTCTTGAAGATCAGGTGGGGACAGTTAAAGGAAGATGTCTGGAGTCTCCTCTAGCAACCATCACATCATTTTAGAGAAAAATTGCCATCCATGCCTGTCCAAAACAGTGGCAAGCAGTATAATAAAATTCTATTTTGCTGTAAATACAGAATGAAACAAGGGCTGCAGCCCTGCTAACCCGAATATTTTAGTTCCACACGATGTAACAAATTCCTTGTAATACCTTGTACTAAAATGTAAATAATCTGAAGCTGCTCATTATATCCATGGTGTGCTGACTTCAAAATTGTGATAATTCAAAATCACAGTAAATGTCAATTTCTATAGCTTCCTTTTCCCCTTGACTCTAATTTTTTTTTATCTTCCCCAGCCCCCTGCTCTTACTTCCAAAAACTAGCTCTGGAATTTTAAGGCACACAAACTTTTTTCAAACCAACCAACTGCCCTAGAATCTCAGGCAAACACAAACTTAACAGAAGTTGATCAAGAATATTCTGTAAACTCATAAGCTCTTTATTTTTTACTTCTCGCTGAAAGCCTTCCAAACTCTACTCCCTTTTTGCATGGAGGAAATTTGTAATTCTGCTGATGATAAGGATTTCAAGATACAGGGAGTCCTCGGTGTAAGCAATTCAGTTGCCATGAAACTATGGCAACCTGCATTTATTACTTGCAGAAGTTCAATAGATTATTTTGCCTCAAACATCACTTTTTAAAAATAAAAGGTGTTGAGATAATTGTTAACTATTTCACAAAACTGTTCACATGTGTAAGAAAAGAGGATTTTTGGAACACCTGAAGCCGCAATATACTTCAGATATTCATTGCATGCCACACTATGGCTGAGGCAAGCTGTGCTGTGCCAATAAATCAAGAGCTTAAGCTTGCTCTTAGATAACAAAGATAACAACGGACCATCACAGGTTTTTAAGAAGTCCATGCTTTTTTCACTTCACAGATGCATTCAATTTATTTGAAGGATTTTCTTGAAATCCCCCTTTTCTTCTATAAGGAACATAGCAACAGATCAAGGGCAGAATCATTTAATACAGGAGAACAATTTATTTTTACCTTGTGCATCTATTAACATTCTTAATGTCCCCAGCAGCTTGAACTGAACAGGGGGCATCTCGGATCTGAGAAATTTCAAAACGGCTTCTGCCACGCCAGCTGACAGCATCTTCGCCTTATTTACAACTGCATGAATAAAGAACAGATATTATCTGAGAGGCACTGCAGAGATGATACACTTACACCGCGTGAAGAGATTTAGTCCTGAGGCAGCCTTTAAACACCTTTTCCAAAGGCCTCCAAAAGCAACATTAGAGGGTTCAGTTGTGTGAGGGGTGGGGGAGATGATCAGAGGAAGCAAGACTGGGTCCTATTCTACTCCCATTTGAGTAGTAGGATTTTTAAAAAAATGTTTAATATAATACATTGTTAATTATTATTATTATTACTATTCTTTTATTTATATGCCATTCATCTGACTGGGTTGCCCCAGCCACTCTGGGCAGCTCCCAACAAAATATTAAAAACACAGTAAAATGTCAACCATTAAAAACTTCCCTAAACAGGGGTGCCTTCAGATGTCTTCTAAAAGTCAAATAGTTGTTTATAAGGCCCTCAGAGCTGGACCTCAGTGTCCAGGCTGAACGATAGGGGTGGAGACGCTCCTTCAGGTATACTGGGCTGAGGCCATTTAGGGCTTTAAAGGTCAGCACCAACACTTTGAATTGTGCTTGGAAACATACTGGGAGCCAATGTAGGTCTTTCAGGTCCGGTGTTAGATACATTATGTACCATATATCAATCAGTTCATCCTATATCAGTCCATTTAATGCCTTATGTTAAATTTGCTTTTCTACCTACCTAAGAAAACTTTATGTAAAACTTCTATTACCTCCTTTCTTATGTTATATTAACTGTGGAAGCATATGTAGTTCCCTGTATGTCAAACTGTACAGAAAAGCTGACACGATATGTTTAACCAGTGTATGCTCTATGGATGAACAGATGTCAAACTGTGAAAGACACAATATATCCTGCTCTATTGGCCTCTAGCTTCCTCAACCTCCTGATCTATTTTAAAATTATTTTAGCACCATGCCTCTAGGCTTTAGACTGACCTTTAAAAGTTTAGACTGCCTTTAAAACCTAGAAGTCGTCTGCTTCTGGCTATTCTCTTTAAGGGCCTCTTTAACGCCTCTGGCTGATTTAGTAGCTCTTGGGCCCTTTTATAATAAAATAATATGTCCTGCTTAGGAAGTTTTTGGGGGCCAGGGTGGGGCAGGGCAAGGCAGAGGCCTGAGAAATATTTCAGATCAATAAAGCACTGCTGTATCCTTCCGTTTTGTTGAGACTATTGTTTGTGGTGACTTCCAGTTGCGGAAGTTACATATTTATAAGTAAATTTATGAGTTACTTAGGTATATTAGAACCAGCCTGCACCTTTCACCAAATGAGGTGGTAGATTTCTGGGCTGTACTCACTATAGACCGCAGATGTAGAGGAAAAGAGGGGGGAGGAAGCACCCTATTGGCTTGTGACATATGATGACTGTGTTGTGTTTTTTAAATGGGGGCTGATCCACACAGCACTGGTGTGTATGTTCTAGGTGCAGAGGGATGTGGAAATGAGCCCTGCATCTGTACACCCTGCTGTATGTATGGGACACTTAGTACAAGCCAACGTTATACACATGTGTATGTGTATATAGAGATCCATCCCACTCCTGCGATTCATCCCCTGCAAAAGAAGGGGAAAGGGTCTGGGGATAGGTGGGTCACAGGAGCAAGGTGTAAGAACCAACCTGAGTTCACACAAATAACTGGATAGACTGAGCAAGTGTCAGGGACTGGTAGTGGGAGGCACTGGCCAGTAAACTCCCAAGGGAAACCCCAGAGGAGGTAGGCTCAGAGCCAGGGGAGTCGTGGTGGGACACTGAGGAGAGGTCAGAGGGAGAAGATTGGGAAAATGAACTGGATGCTGAAGGGGCAACAGAGTTTAGTGAGCAGGAAGAGCTGGTGAAAGAGAGCAGTTCAGACCCTGAGGCTGAAGAAGAGGCGAGGGGTCAAGAGGCTGCTTGATCCTTCTCCTGCTGCGACAAGCTCCCCTTCCCTTCATCTAGTCCCCAAGAATGCGCAGGATAATGAGGAGACAAGAACAGAGGCCAGAGGTGTGCAGACACAATCTGAGAATGCTTGAGAAACATCCGGGAGAGGAAGAGCCTTAGAAAGGGTGGAAGGCAGTCCTGGCAACTGCTCCATAGGGGCAGGGCCTACTGGGAATGGTTGCTAAGCTGTATGTTGTTTCCTTGACTAAAGAGTTAACTTCACTGACAACAGAGCCCTGCTTCTTTCATGCCGACCTGTGCCTAACTCCAGCCCTGACAGCAAAAATACGTGCCGAAGGCTCAACACACGTAGTGCCTACACAAAGGGATGCAGGATAGTGCGTGTGCGTGTTTGCAACATAAGGAGAGAGAGAGAGTGCTTTGAAGAGACAAGGAAGGTCTGCTGTGAACCTAAGACAGGTGCTGTTCTATGAACACAGAATTCAGAAGAATGCAAACCATCTCCCTCCTATCATAATCATTATTATGCGAATGACAAACAATCCACCTTGCAAACAGCTGTCTGTAACACTGCAAGGAGCCTGTGCTTTTCGCTCAGTCTCCTGGGACCTCTCTTCCGCCGTTCTTGGCGACTGCACCTCTTCCACCCCTGTGAGGCTCTCTACCCCCACGTGCGAAGCAGGAGACAGACTTTGCTCCGGAATGCATTTTAATTAAAAGTGAGAAGTTAGATGGCATTTCGAACATGGGCTAACAAGATGTTGCTTGTTCCAGCAGAGATTTCCACCTCAGAAGCTTAGGCTTTATTTTTAACAAGCACTTTTCACTAAGCTGCATTTCCTCCTTGCTGAGGGAATTTTGATAGTAATTTGCACCTCTTCTCAAAATCTTGGTTTGTTTAGGGTTTTTTTTAAAAAAAGATTTAAGTGAAATGAGGTGGGAGAATAAGAAGGTTTGTGGGTGCGTGTGTGTATCTACACACAGAATGCATCTGCTGCTCTAATAACCCTTAGCTGTACCATAAACATATACAAATAGACCTGGAAAGCAAATAGGTTGCTCACAGCTGAGTAACTTCCTAACAGGAGTTCAAAGGGAAATAAAAACAAGAGATGTACATAAGGCTTCCAGGTTGATGGACTAGATGGAATGGGCAGTAAGGACTGACACGACCCGAGACCAGGAAGATGGATGAAGATTGGAAGAAAATTTATAAAGAAAACTTTTTATTTAGGGAATTAGCCTAAAATTAATGAATATTAGGGAAAATGTTGGAATGAAACTATATGACTCTAGCAGAAATGATATCAGGGGTTATGTATAACTGAGTATTAAGTTTCAAGCTTTAAGGTATTTTATGGTAAGATAAGGTTAAATAAATTAAGGTAATTTGAATAACAGAATATGGGGAAAGATGGAAAAGATCTGTCGAGTTAATTAATAGGTTAAATTGTTAAGATAAATTATTTAATAAAAATTGAGAAAGATGGAAAGAATTTGCTGAAATAACTAACTAAACTAGAATACAAAAAGGGAGGTACGAGGAGGTCAACAAAACAAGCAAATGGAAGTTATATGGGATTTGTGCCATTTTTTCCTCCTTTTTTATATTTTTTTTATTGTATTGTATTGGTTTTTATGTTTTGCGTTTTTTCTTATTTTTATGTACTGTAGTGTTGTTTTTTATTTCTTTCTTTTTTCTGTAATTCTGAAATTATTAATAAATATTATTTAAAAAACAACAACAAGAGATGTAATGCTGCACAGAGATGCATGTAGAAGAGAAAAGTAATTGACGGGACTCTGGCTGTTTCCCCCACACTTCATTATATCTGGTCTGCCATCAACCCAACACGGGTCAATTCAATTATATGCAAATCTCATAAACAAAGTCAAAGTGGGCGCTGCCTTATGGATTGGCAACCAAATTTGCTCCTGATCTTTATAGCAAATCCAGCCACTTGCATCTCCACCTCCTCTTCTTTATACAGTACTGTAGTATTATATTTTATAATACAAACATAATATACATAACATGGTATCTATCTGACATTTGCCCATAAGTGCTCGTGATATGATTGCAGCACTGCAATCCTTACACTACCAAGTAAGGTCGCCCAGTATTTGTCTCCCCGCATTAGAGATAAAGGAGCATAGTTAGTGCCACCCAGTTCATCTCTCATGTATTAATCATTAGGAAAACGAGGTTAAGGCTGCAATGCTAAGTGCACTTAGTAGGGAGTAAGCCCAACGAACACAGCAGGACTTACTTCTGAGTAAACCTGTAGAGGATTGTGCTAAACTGTTTCCTAATGCAGCAGGACACACAATTTGGAGGAGCAGAATTTCACCACCCCATACACCGACACCCCCCCTTTCCTCGGAGCTGCTCCTGCATTTGGAAACACACTAAATTGCTTACCAGGAATAGCGAGGTTTCGGAGCGCGCTCAGTGCTGCATGCTGCACGGTAACATTGCCATCCTCTACGTGCCTGTCCAGGAGGTCCATCAGCTTCTGAACGATGCCATTATCCACCATATGGATACAGTTTCCATCTGCGCAAGACCAGACCATCAGAGCATGCATAAAACACTTCTCTGTTAAAAACAGTGTTTTTCCTCCACCCAAACTTTCAGCAATAAATTTTGCTCTTCTGCGACACTAGTTCATCATTTAAAATAGAACTGGGAAGACGAAACAAGAGTCTGAGACACTGTTTACCTGCTTTCCAAATTTTCTTTCTTCCTTTTTTTGCCTAGGCCATATGTATTTAAATGCACAGTCTCCCCTACTCCATATGTTCTTCAAATCACTTTGAAAACAGAATTCACGAGGGACATGCATGGCTGTTTACCTATTCCTTTGCCTTTCAGTGCATTGTGGGGACACCATCGCCTCGTCCCACCTAATGTTTGGCAAGTACTAATGTCCTACAAGGTGGCTATATTTTTAAGGTCTGAAAACAAACAAACAAAATTTTTCCGAGAGTCGGATCTCTGTTCGGCTGCTTATAATCCCCACCATAAAATGCACTATGCCAACAAATATATATTCCCTGCCCCAGTGCTATTTAAACTTTAATGCTGACAACAAGCTGGAGTGTGAACCTCAATGATTTTTACCGTTTCTAGCAAAATTTGCAATCGCCAGTGCTCCTGCAAGCTGCAGCTGATGGCTATTAGATAGGATCCACAAAAGCACCCTTTGGAAAACACTTCCTTTTCCTCCTTCGAATAGTTTTTGCATTGATTCATCTGGGGGAGGAAAGAAACAAAGTACATTTGGACAAAGTATGAAAAATATGGATCTTTACAGCTGCTTCAGGCCAAGTCAAGCCATTAAATCCATCTGGTACAGTAGCGACTATACTGTTGACACTAGGGTGGTATTCAATTAAAAAACAGCACAAACAAAATGATTCCCACTTCTGCAACAGGACTTCCCCCTTTCTCCTCCCCACACCTGCTCCACAAGGTGGCAAAAACCCTAAAACAGATGGGGGGGGGCACAGGGGGAGGAGAACTGGGAGAGACTGAACATTCACCTTACCATTAAGTTAAAATCTCCCTTAGCTCTCTACGGAATCAGATGGGACCTTGGCCTTGTTACATTTAGCTAGAGATGCCACATTTAACTAGAGATAGCATCTAGGATACAGTGCCCTGCCACTGCCACATTCAATAAAACTTCATTGTACCCATTGGGCTTACAGCACATGTAAAAGTTCAACCTATACAAAGAAAATCAGCATGTCTGGGGACCATGCCTGCCAACTGTCTAGGAAAAGTTGCTGGTTGTGAAAAAGAAGAAAAGCAGTTTTAGCTGAAACTACGAAAACTCAGCCACTCTAGGGGAACACAAGCTAACCCACAGACTGCAATGCGATGGCTAGAACCCGATATGCTAATGACAGCATGAGAATTCCCAGGTTCCACATGCAATACTCACCTCCCAGCAGTAGTAGAACCATGAGATCAGAGGCAGTTTTGAGCTCAGCAATGTCGTCCTCTTTGTCACTGTCCACGGTCTTTTGGACTATCTCAAGTAGACACTCCACCAGGCCTGCTTCAACCAGCTGTAGCTTAATGATATCTGGGTGAAGACAGAAGAACCTAAATATAAAATGCTTTTAAAAATACAGTGGTACCTCCAGTTGTGGATGGGATCCCAAGGTTTCCGCGACCTGAGGACTGCTGCTGCGCATGCGCAGACTGCTTTTGCGCATGCGCGCAGGGCTAAACCCAGTAAAATACTTCTGGGTTTGCTGCATGCGCATCCCGAAGTTTACATAACCAGAGGGTTACGTAAACGGAGGTTCGACTGTACTGTGACTCCAAATAAGGCGTAGCAAAAGCAAGAAGACAAGGAGACTACTAGCCATTATGACTATGCCCTGTCTGCAAAGTTGGAGGCATCGATGTTTCTGAATTCTAGTTGCAGGAAGCCAATGAAGGGGAGAGTGGTCTTGTGTTCAAATCCTGATTGCGGGTTTCCCACAGGCATCTGGTTGGCCACCGTGAGAGTGGGATGCTGTTTACTAAAGATTTACTTGGTTTGCTGCATTTTATGAGTTGTACTGTTGTTGTTTTCCTCACAGAGCAAATTCATATGCTTCTGCTCTGCTTTCTTAACCCTCCTTTAATTTTTTTTCCTTGTTCCATCCAATCACAGTTCTTTAGCCTTGAATGTTACTGGATTTGGATTTGATATCCCGCTTTATCACTACCTGAAGGAGTCTCAAAGCAGCTAACATTCTCCTTTCCTTCCTCCCCCACAACAAACACTCTGTGAGGTGAGTGGGGCTGAGAGACTTCACAGAAGTGTGACTAGCCCAAGGTCACCCAGCAGCTGCATGTGGAGGAGCAGAGACGCAAACCCCGTTCCCCAGATTACGAGTATACCGCTCTTAACCACAACACAACACTGGCTCTCTGCAACTTCTGTCATCCTCAGCTATTAGTCAGGGCTGATGGTAATTGTAGTCCAGCAGCATCTGGGGACCCAAGATTGAAGAACTGTGCATAGTACAAAACACTGAAATAAAGGGGAGGGTCTCAGTCAAGGGTTTCCACACAGACCATTTCAGCTAGACACAGCTTCCTCAGCAAGAGCCGTGACTCAGCCAAATATCAAAATGAATTTCTCTCCCTCAGAAACAAAACTGTCACCAGAGTCTCACCATTTTCTGCCAAAGGAGCCAAAACTTCAAATATCATCTCCTTCTTGTCATGTTCTATTTGCTTTTTGAACAGTTTCACAAGCTCTTCAGCAATGTTTGTGTAGGCGAATTGCTCTTTGCTTGATTCTGTGAAATCAAAAAGGGGAAAGCTAAGTGCACAGAATGGCAGCACTGTTTTCTCTTCAGTTTATTAGGAGGTTACTCGGCGCAGTGATTAACAGAGCTAAACGCTCTTCGCAGACAGGAACAATATACTCCCATACTTAAGCCTGTCACTAAATGAAAAGAAAAACATCCAGGCCTTTTAAGATAAATGTGATGACCTGAATTATTAATTATGTTCAAAGCTGTTAAAAATTTGCACCAGTGGAACGTGAACGTACCCATAGCAACAGCAAAATTACCAACATATAAATTAAGCCTTCAGCTGCCATCAGCTGAACAAGAAAAATTACACAGTGAGTGCACTGGGTTTCTGATTGAAGAGACTAAAGGTCAGACCCAGCACCTTAACATTTACATGGCTGCATGCTGGCAGAATTTGTTCTGGTGTCTCAAAACAGACAAATCCAGATGCTTTGATTCATCCTTCTTCCTGGGTACCCTGAGTCTGATGGCTTTTAAAATGCAGGTGCAATATTAAGTTTATTGACTTGTTTCTGACATCTTAAGCTATCCATCAATCTACACAGTTGCCAATGTTAGCTACTTTTTTTTTTTTATGGCTGTATTATGTGGGAACCAGTGGGCTTGCTTTCAATACAACTCACAAGAGTAAAGAGAAGCAATGGTGATGTTCACACGTCATGCAAAGCCAAACCATGGCTTAACATGATAGCACTGGCTCCTGAGAAGGAGATCACAGCTGCTTGCTGCTTCCCAGGGTTTTTAGATTGGTGTGGGCTTGGCTTAGCATGTTGTCTAAATCCAGGATGGCTACGATCTCTCCTTCTTCAATGAAACCTATAACCACAGGACAAACATTGGCCACAGACCATGGTTAAAGGCAAGAGCTTAAGAATGACCCTGGCACACGTTGCCAAAAAGAAGAAGACGATGCCACAGCTTAGCTTAGCTGCCATTGTCAACTGACCTAAACACCCCAAGGAGCAGCAAATTGGTTGTGATTCCCTCTCAGACAGCCAGCACATTTGCGTCATCACAGGGAGCATGTGGCTGTTAGGTGGTTAGTAGGCCATGGGAACTTGAGGGCTGTGCCAAAGGCTTCACAGAAAAGGTGGGTTGTGAGGAGGGATTTAAAGGAAATGAGAGAGGAAGCAGGTCTTAACATACAGGGCTAATATTGAACATAAGAACTAGCAGAACCAAACTTTATGGGTCATTTACGCACAGTGGCAATATATTTGTTTTAATTATATCATTTTACTGTCACAGAACGCCCTTGCCAAGCCCAACCACTGTGGATGGGTAAGGTGGTCTTGCTGCTTGCTCCCTCTGCAGCATATTAACTCAAGCAATAAAACAATACAAACAGGAGAAATCATCAACGTTGTAGTAAAAACATAAAATTATCATGTGATCTGAAAATTGTTATGGCTCCTCCAGTGTCAAGCAGACATTAAGAACCCATTTCCATAAAAAGAGGTGAGGGAAAGAGCTGGCGGAGGAGACACACAGCAATGAATACTATGAATACTAAATGAAATTTAATCATTCTAAGCTATCACTGTCAGTTTCTGCTTTCAAATTTGCCATATTTATCACAGACTTCTGAAAACGGAAAGTTTGCCCAGATTGAATGCTATAGTACAAAATTGGTTTGTTTGCTTTTAAAGTTTTTATTCCAAAATTTTCCAGGTGTTTTTTTCCCCAGGCCTAGCTGGACCACTGTAAGATGAAGGCAAACACCAACACTGTTTGCATGAGAGGTCCTTCTAAACTCTTCCCTGATATCAAGTAAAGGTATCTAATTTTATAACCGTGCATAGACTTCTCTTTATAAGCTGTTATACTTTATACAAGAAAGCTTGAGAGATAGAAAGCAACACTTCTTATAGTTAGGCAGTGAGGAAAAATCTGATAGGAAGTTGTATTTGAACCTTAGAAATAAACTTTATTTATGTCAGGAGTAACCAATATGGCACCCTCTAGATGTAGTTGGGCTCCACCTTCTATCAACACCAATCAGCATGGTCAATGGTTAGTGGGGATGGAAGCTGTAGCCCAAGTGGAAAGATGAACTCGTGTAGACATCAGGCAGGCAGAGAAAAGCTGGAAAGGGGAACTTGGGATACTTGAATAGTGAATACAGATGAAAATATCAGCACTGGTCCTCCTTTTATAAACTTGCCATAAATAGTAAATTAGAACAATGTAACATTTATAAATAAAGAGAACAGGCTTGTGGGTTGCATCCCAGGACTTACCAAGTTCTGCTAAATTGCCAAACGCAACAAGGCACATTTCAGTCAAAGCCGAATTTTGGCAATGAATGCCCAACAATTTCACTAACGTAGGGATAACTCCCATGTTGATGAGCTGAGATTGTAGGGTATCTAAAAACAGACACACACAAAAAAAGGACAAACGTGTTTGAGTTAGCACTGCCTTCGCAGTATCACAGTATCCTTAATTATTCTCCAATGTCAATAATTTAAGCAAGGAGGCAACTGTAACCTACAATCAAAACATTGCTCCTCCTTGTTCTTCTGATGTCTGCTTAGTATTCAAACCTATTATGGGAAAGAAATCCCCATACAGTCTACTACATGAGAGAGACTGCCTCTCTCTGGCCACAAACCCATTTAATAATAAACTATTATAGTTTCTCAAAAATAATCTTAGACGTTGTTAAACCAGCTTTCCCAATCAGATGCCCTCTAGATGCTTGTTGGACTACAACTTCCATCATTCCTGGTCATTGGCTGTAGTGGCTGGGGCTGATGTGAGTTGGAGTCTAACAACATTTAGAGAGCACATGGTTGGGGAAGGATGTGCTAGTGTGCAACTATCCTCAGCGGGCCATAGATTTATTAACAACAAAGAGAAGGGAATATATATGCTGTGCCATCACTGCCTTCCATGTCTGTGCCAGCAGAGAGTCTCTCCAGAGTGATAGAAAAATCCATGCATGCATTTCTACTTGCACTCTGAAACCTCACAGAATTATGGATTGTGGCCTTTTACTGGAAATATTGCATGTACATTCTACTGCTTTCCAAAGGGGTTTATACGTTCATAACAGTGTGCAAAGGACACAGGCTTCTCCAACGATAGCTGCAGCCCAAGTAAATGAAAAATGCATTTCTCATTTATACTTCCCAAATTGCCTCTTAAAGCTAGTGACTAAATACATCTCAGTATTTCAGGTAACGGAATGCTTCTGTCAACACAACCAAATAAATCTGAAGACCAGATTAAATCAATAATCATAATCATAATAAGGCAAGGTTACTCCGTTCATCACAAAAAGCCCCCTTGGAAGCCTGCAATTACAAATTATGTACACTAGATTTTCAGTTTCATGAAGAGTAATAATAGGTATATTGATGCAATGTCATAGGCAGTCTCGCTTTCCCCTCACCAATGCATTTTTTTGCTTTTAAATAGTAAGGTTAGCAGGAAAAGACAGAGTAAATACTTATGGACACTTAACACGCTAAAAGTGTTATGCAAACAAGTCACAATATAGGTTACAAAAAGCTTGATAAAACAAAGTGGCTTAACAGAGAACAAGGACGAAACATTTCAGAAGAGTCCATTGCCACTATGGTATAATCTTCATAGATAAAAAAATATTATTGCGTGTAGATATTTGCAAACAAAAATATGTTTGAAGATTATCCATTAGGAGACACCATTAGTTTACAAAACAAAAACAAAAGCTTCCACAATTTAACAAGTGAAATATGTTTGCTTTGCAACAGAAGGAAACGATGCAAAAATCAATTGTAGTCATACTGCACTCAGATTCCTCCAAGGATGCCCCTGAGCAAAATAACGGGAGCCTATCGCCTCACTGACTGACTCCTGGATTTTAAAAGCAAAAGCGGTCGTATGTGTGATAGTCTTAAACCTTTGTGCACAGAATATCTGCAAACTGCCCCCCTCCCACCTTCTGAACCAGATCGGAATATATCTTGTTCCGGACATTCAAATGATTATAATTTGATTTTTAATTATTAAAGGCACGGATTCAGTAACTTCCTGCAGCAAAAAGGCACATAACACAACAATGGACAGCCCATGATGCTGGGGCATAAAGGAGCAAGCCTGTGTGTTATCACTGGATCTCCAAACCTTTCTCCTGTTGCAGGCTTGTGTTGACAACCACTGACAAAAAGGTAACTCAAGCTTTTGAACGAGTGGCTGGATGTATGCAGATGTCCCATTGCTAAAACCTTGCCTAGATTCCGTTCACATCAGCCAAGACAGAGTGTGTCTCTGTTCCGACACTCACCTAATGCAAAGCTAACAGAAACACACAGGAATACCCAGGCTATTCACCCTCTATATTTTCTAAGCTGACTGGCAGATCTACATAGCCTTGGACAGCCTTGTCTTTCCTATTACCTGCTATCTGTTCCTTTCAACTTGAGATGCCAGGGATTGACTCTGGGGCCTTCTGGGTGCAATGTGGAAATGCTACTACCACTGAGTGGTGATTCAAGGGTCAAGGAGTGGAGGCGTGATCTCTCCTCAATAATCAAAGCAGGGGTGGTAAGCTTTGTCCTTCAAGATGGTGCTGGATTAAATTCTCATCGTCCCCAAATATTGGCCATGCTGGCTGGGGCTGATGGGAGTTGGAAGTTCAACATCATCTAGATCAGCGGTTCTCAACCTCTGGGTCCCCAGGTGTTGTTGGACTACAACTCCCATCACCCCTAGCTAGCAAGGCCAGAGCTCAGGGATGATGGGAGTTGTAGTCCAACAACATCTGGGGACCCACAGGTTGAGAACCGCTAGAGGGCCACTGGGTAGCCACCATAAGGTATGATCTGGGTCCAACTGCCAAAATGACACCACTCTTTCCTCTCCAAAAAGGATAATATTGCATGATTCACCCATCTGAGTGGCAGGAGGGCCCTCTTGTTCCACCACCACCACCACAGGAAGAGGATTTTGTGCGCAAGTAGGAGTCTGAACAGAGGCCAGCAAGCTTGGAAAAATGGGAAGAAAATGCAAATTGTCAGCTTTAATGTAGCAGTCAGTATTCTCCTCTGAGCTAATTTATTGAAATTTAGTATATTTTTAAGCCAAGAGCTCTTTCTTACAAAGCTTATTAAGAAACCATTACAATCAGAGAATGTTGCTTGAGTGTTGAAGCTGGTCCTGTAACATGGTGTACCAACTAAAGGTTACAATCCTGTTCCTCTAAAATTAGTTGAATTTTTATTCTGATAGCAGAAGGATAGCACTGCAAAGAGTAGAGGCTAAAAATAAAGTTTAACTGCTGATTGGTAGAATGTCATATGTTTAAATGAATGTCTTTGATTACCTAAGGCGTCTTTTTTATTTTATTTTTGGGAAAATATTCCTTATTGTTTTTCAGGCACTGTACTTTTTATGTATTCCACCCTCTCTCTGCAAATATTAGATGGCTAAATCTCCAAGATTTCATATTTATATTGGTTTAAGGACATGCACCTTTTACTTAATAAATCAGTTTGTAATTTCAGCTTTTACAGACAATGGAAAATTATAATCGAAAATCACTGGAGCATTTGAGTTCAGCTTCTGAAGCTGCAGAAAACGAACTGCACAATTTACCACTAACTGGTTGTATTTATGTGTAAGCCTTCTAAAGACTACAAGATGCTGGAAAGCCCCCACTGTTACAAAGCTGCTTACATTTGTTTTTCAGCAAGTGCATGAAAGTGCCCCATGCATACAGGAATGGGTAAATAATAATTCATTCTCCTTTAATGCCATTCTAAGTTGTTCAGAATCTTGAGGCTCCTCTAGACATTAGTTTGGCTGTTGCTTGGTAATGCCAGACATTTGAGATTCCATGGAGGTCCATCAGCTTTGTCTTCTTCTAGTGAGTGCACAGGAAGAAGCCTCAATGCAGGTAGCAAACACATCACCACAGATCATGTCAGAAGGAGCATGTGGATTATTTAGGAAACTTGGAAAAACAGAAGAGTCAACTGGCTCAACACAAGAATTAGGACACAGCATTGTTTCCCACTTTTAAATTCCATTTGTTTCCTCATATGCTCTTGGAATAGGGGTAGCCGATATACTATCCTTCAGATGTTACTGGATTCCCTATCCCATTAACTCCAGCCATGATGGCTAATGACCAGGGATGATGGGAACTAGAGTCAAACAACATCTGGACACTGGGCATTTGGTACATTATGATTTACTGATAGATACTGGGATGATCTGCCATACATTGGCAAGAGTGCCTGACCCCCAGTTGTTTAACAGTAGCAAAAACAAAGCTATTTATTCAATCTGATACTGAAATCAAATTCCTACTCAGAATCTGCCTGTTCTTTAACTCTAATGGTGTGTCTTTTGCACCTGGCGCTGGTTGGTAAATCGCTGAGCGAAAGATAGAAGTGGATCTTGCAAGCCTGAAATCTGCCCAGAGGCTCCCAGTAAGAGAAGGCAGGAGCTGAAGACTCAGAAGAAACACAGAAAAAAGGACAGAAAAGCACAACGTATGGCAAATAATGTGGATAGAAAGTTCATGCTGCTTCAAGAGATGTTAAGAAGCGATCATGGAATGTATACATTTGAAAATGCTTTGGAAACCAAAATCCCCCACATTCACAGTCGAACATCACCCCAGAAATTTGATTTTCTCAACCCAACTCTGGTTTCAATCTACTGAAAGGCTGTTGTTGCAGAACGTTTAGCCTGAAGTTTGGGCAACCAGACAAGTGGAACAATGTTTTAAGACACATTAACAGTTATATGACGAAACAAGCAATCTCATCCACTATGGTTTGTAAACCCACTCAACAAAGCCTGCGGCTCATTAACACTGCAGGGAGACACAATGTATTTGATGAAGATATAAATTCAGCTGCTAAGTAAGGCAACCTTGTGTACTGCTTTAGTCAAGAGTTCATCAATTTAAGTGGTGAGTTTGAAGCTTATATTTTTAAGAGGAAGTGTGCTGACAGCCCAAGACTGGATGATGTGCAGAGTCAACTCTTTTGTGCAATATTTCATTCTATGCTTATTTAAGCCCTCTTTAGAATACCCAAAGAGAGCTGGTTTCCAAGAATTTTTTAGCTCATGCCTATGACATGTATATATTTACCATTACGTAACTGTAACCTACCGCTATACCTTTGGAAATGCAACTTTCAAGCAATATGCAAATAAACACACAAGCCACTGTAGACACAAGCATTAGCAAAGGAGAAATGCATGGCTTGAATATTCATCCGCTTTCCATTTTTGCCTACATAAGATTTTCAAGTGGAGAAAAAGAAATGCAAAGCAGCAGAACATTAATCAACGAAAGCAATATATTCCAGTCACATATTTCCAGAGCGCTTGCAAGATTAAGACAAGCTCAGTGGTTTTACATTACACTATTTTTCTTCAAAGGTAATGGAGGAAAAGTCGGATCTGGCAGATTGAATTTTAACACAAAATGAAATGAGAAAGTATAATGTAAAGAAACATGATTTTTAGATACAAACAATGTGTGTGTGTGTGTGTGTATGTATGTACACAGGAAATAAGATAACAGTTCTACATACCTCTTGTGTTTCTATTTTTATATCTCAAATCAATAAATTAATAAATACCATGTGGTGCAGTGGTCTGGGTGTTGGGTTGGGTCAGGGGTAGCCAGGGAGTGGCTCAGCTAACATGGCTAATGGCCAGGTATGGTGGGAGTTTAGTCCAACAACATATGGAGGACACCAAATTGGCTACGCATAGGCGAGGTTGAAAGACTGTAGCTTGCACAAGGCACAGAGTGAGCTTCTGAAATCCCCAGATCCAAACCTGTCTTCTAGTTTTGTTGTTAAGCTCTGAGCTACCTGGATGAAGGACGGGATAAATACACTAAACAAAATGTTGACGTGTGGACCAGTCTCCTTCAGTGTTTCAGAAAGCCAGCCACACCTCCTTCCAGGCACTCAATTTAATTTGCCCTCCCCAACAGACACTCAACATTTTGGGACTGCTGAGCATGCTCAGTCCTCATTGGGCCTTGTTGTTGTTGCCCTGTTAGGTTTCGTTTTCTAAAGGACGGGTTGCTAAAATTTTACCCTCCAGATGTTGTTGGACTAAAACTATCACCCCTGACTTTTGGCCATGTTGGCTGGGGCTCCTAGGAGGTAGAGTCCAACCATGTCCAAAGGGTCCCAGGTTAGCCACTTTGTACTTCTGTAAACATTGGAGTCCCCCCCCCCCAAGCAAGATAATAAATCCCTGTTGCTCACCAGTGGTGCCATTTTGCCTAACGTCCTGTCAGCACTCACCACCTGAGTTTGTTATCAGAAGGAGTGGAAATTCCAGGCTATGATTTGATCTTACAAATTCTCACTTACACCCATAGTTATGACTCAGCAAAACAAACGGCATATGGACCAACAACCACAAGACTTCCTTCATCAGTAAATATATTCTTGGGATGGAACAAACATCGCACCAACGTGACAGGCATACACACCCAGTCTGGGAACGCTTAAGGATTTGGGTGGCAGAGGACTCATTGTGTTTGAACCATCCTTTGCTGGCAATGCTATCATTCTGTAAAGTGGAATTTGTATCTTACAAGATCCCCTTTACAGAAAAATACATCTGTATCTACACATACCTTGCAAGATGGGAGGAAAAAGGAGAGAAGAAGTTGCATATACCCATTTGAAAAGCTGTTCATCTGACTGCTGCAGTCAACACTGCTGCAGTCCCCACCCACCACCACTGCAATGCTTCAGAGGCAATAAATCAGGGGGTGGCCAAACTCTGGCTGCTGCTCAGATCAAGTGCAGCTCATGGGAGGACTTAGAAAGTAAAATTTAAAAGCCTCTTACTTTGTTAGCAGGCTGGTGGCCACAATTAAAATTATTCATCCTCCTCGCTTACAGGATTAAAGTACCAAGTGAAGCAGCAAGGTAAATGGCAAAACTGAATAAACAATAACACAGCAGGGTGGCGGATGAAGAAGAGATTTGGGGAGCAAAGGATAAACCATGGCAATGACAACTTTTAGTAAGCGAGGAAGAAAAGCTTATGAAAACAGAACTCTGGTGTGATTATCAAGCCATTGTGGGTGAGGCGGGGATGGAGAATCTGGGTGTACCCTGTGACTTGACCATATGAAGATCTGGCTCCTCAGCTCTTTAGAGTACATTCCTAACCCCATTTACCTGGGAGTAGGACCCACTGAATTTCATAGGACTTACTTCTGAGGAGACATAGTTAGGACTTGCAATGTTAGTCTATTTACTTTGGGCACCACAGCTGTAAAAGGAGGAAAGGGCAGCTTGTTAACTTGGAAAAGGTATGGAAATGAAAGGAAAAAGCAGCAGCGTTTTAGAAGGAGGATAAAAATCAGTGTGCATTTAATGTATTATTCACAGAACTATCATCAGATCATAGGAACTGTCATTGATGCAATCCACAGCCCTGGATGCAGTTTGAATGAGACGGAGGTGCCACGGAGCCCAGCCTTTGAGAATCACCTCCTCAAATGGTGGGCGGCAGCTACCACTGGCCCCTTCTGGCAGTAGTCGGTGGAAATGCACAGAACAGGACATTTTGGGTCAGGGGCTGGACCAACACAGTATCCATTGGTTCCTAATTTAGCCCAACTGCTGTCACATGACAGCAATGGGCCCAACAAAGGTCTCTTCACAGCACCAGCTTGGGAGCCGCCTTAGCAGAGGGCCTTTTTTTCTCTTCCACACACAACCCAGTCACCTTTCGCTGTGACCGGTGTGAGTAGCAGAACTGTGGCTATGCCTATACTGCTCCACTATGTTCCCCACTGCCAGCTAGGGGTTTAAGAGCAAAAGAAGAGTTTCCTGGATAGGGCCAATGGCTCATTGAGTCCAGAATCCTTTTCTCACAGTGGCCACCCAAATGCCTGTGGGAAAACCTCAACAGCACCCTCCTCTTCTGTGGCTTCCAGAAAATGGCATTCGGAACCTTTAATGCCTCTGACAGCAGAGGCCGAACCAGAAACCATTGATAGCCTTATCTTCCTTTTTCTGTTTTTTCTTTTTTCTTTCAAAAGAAACAATTTGTTTAAGGTAGATAAGGACAAGACGAAATTATACAATTGAATGTAAATATAGATGGGAAATGGCTATGTATTGTGAGTGCTTACCTACTTTTAAAAAATTTCATATATGATCTGTTTTTTTACCTTTTTATTTTCTTTTTGTTCCCTTTTTCTTTACTCTGATATCTTACATTTCATTTCACTGTGTTATCATGAATAGCATTTTATAGAGGTATAAATAACTGTAAATATGAAAAGAGACAAAATATTCTCTAATTCCTTTTCCTTGGATAGATGTATTTGTTTTCCTCTTTCGTATTTTCTTTTGTTGTGATTGTGTATGTATTTTAATTTGTATTGAATAAAAATTTATTTAATAAAAAAAAATTAATTAAAAAAAAAGATAGCCTTATCTTCCATGACTTTGCCCATCTTTTATTTATTTTTTAAGCAAACCAAGTTGGTGGCCTCCTGTGGGAATGAGCTCCATAGTTTAACTGTGTTGGGTTTGGATTACATCCCAATACTCAGGGCTTTTTCCCCCAGCTGGGACTCACTCTGTTAAAATCTTCATACATTTGTAATAGATTTTTTTTTCCTGAAAGAGGGGAACCTTTTCTTTCTTTGGCTTTAAATTATGCACCTATGTGTTACAGCAGGCAGCACTGTAGAATAATTATTTTCTCTTGTGAGTGTGAAGAGCAAACAGAGGTTTGTCTCATTGATTGATTGATTGATTGATTGATTGATTGATTGAATTTATATACCGCCCTATACCCGGAGGTCTCAGGGTGGTTAATGGAAAAGATCACACTATATAAAATAGAAACAAAAACAATAACCCAGTAACAGCCCCCTCCCCCAAAAAACAGCCACATTTTAAAAGGGTATAGGATATTGATTAGGTAAACCAAAGGCCTGTTTAAAAAGGAATGTTTTTGCCTGGCGCCTAAAGGTGTACAGTATAATGAAGGCGCCAGGCGAACTTCCCTGGGGAGAGCATTCCACAGACAGGGAGCCACTACAAAGAAGGCCCATTCTCATGTTGCCACCCTCCTGACCTCTCGAGAAGGAGGCATCTTCTGGCATGGGTCCTGCTAGCCAGAGTTTCTGCAGGTAATTGTATCAAAAATCCTTTAAATCTTTTTTTTATAAAAAAAACATTTTAATCTACAACTTTCTAATCTATCATGGGATGCCAATGTGCCTTTAAATACTGGAGGCCAATGAGAGTTCCAAGTAGGAAGAAGTTAGGACAGCTGGAATTAGACCAGCTGGGGTCAGAGTGACCCAAAAGGCATGGAAATTATATAAATTGCAATCAGTTCCTCTAATAGCGAACCACACAGATGAGTGCCTATGTGCTTGCAGCCTGGAGCCACAGAGAAATGAGATGGAATTATTTGCTTGACAGAATCATTGTGGGTTGCAGGGGCAAAAATTTTTAAACCTCAAATGCAGCCCAATGGAAAAGAAAATGGAAACATAAGAAGAGCATGCTGGACCAAGTCAATGGGAAACCTGTGAGCAGGACCCCTTCTCCCTTCCAGCAAATGCCATTCAGAAGCACACTGCCTCCAACCGTCTGGTTTTATTGATTATACCGACAGGAAAGAGCACAGAAGGTCTCCACCATTAGCTTGCGAAAGATTATGGTCCTTGTGATTTAGACTTCTTCCATTCTCCGACATTTCTGTTTTGCTACTTGGTTGTTACATTTTTTTGAAGTACAGAAAAGTTAATCCAGAAAATTTCAGGATCCTCTCACAAAACCGATATCGACTGTGATGTAACACCCCCCAAATATAAAGCTTCATGTGGTCTATTTTCAAAATTTCATCCCTGAGGTGGGAAGAAGTGTCCTGGATTTCCCTTTTTGCAGTCCAGCTCTAAAAGGGGGGAAAACATTACTTTTCTTCCCATCAGAGAGATGAACCAATGAAAATGGACCACATGAAGCTTTCTAATTCGGGATGCAAATATTCGAAGTGTGTCTTGCCACAGACACATTGTCAAAACAGTCCCTCCAACACAAACACACACTCCCCTTAATTATACTCCTTGAAATATGTCAAGGCCCTATAGAGTTTTTTATGTTAAAAAAAAAAAGAGGGCATCAGTAATGCAGATTTTTTCTCCTGGATGGAATAAGTAGCTCATTTAATATTTATACATTGTTTGGACTGCTCAAAAACTGTTTACCTGGGAGCTTATATTATAATTAGTTTATTTAGAAAAGTGCTCACAGGTGATTAGGAAGAACTGCCAGTTTAATAATGAACCTCAGAGATTGGGCAGGGAGGCAATCCTCTTGGGCTGCCCAATCGCCCTGTCTGTTAGAAATAATAGCTCTCCCTCTTCCTCAGATTAATTCAAGGGAGTCGGCGGAACCACTTCAAAGACGGGAGAAATCTATTAAGCTAAAACCATTTTGCAGACAGAAAAAAGTTAATGAGAAGACTTCATAGAATGGGACACAACAGCAGCAGAGCTGGGTGCCATACATAAAATGCACTGAACAGCAAAGGAAGCATTTTTGTTATTAAGAAAAGTGATGAAAGGACTATTTATGAAGGTTCACACAATCCTTTTAGACAAAAACCAGTTGCCCACATTCTGCCGCCAGACGGGGTCTGGCTTGATTGTTACTGGCTCACTTCAGAATGTCTTCTGAAACTTCATGCACCCTAGTTGTAGCATGAAGCTCCTGGCTTGCATTAAGCCTTAAACTCCCATTATGTCAAAACTTGGAAATTCTGGCTTAATGTCAGTTAGCAAACAAACAAACAAACAAAGCATGATGCAATACAAGCCAGGACCTTGATAGTGAAGCCAGTGTGCAATTGGAGGGGAGCAAGATGGAGGGGGAAAGGGGAGGAGTTTGGCCCCAAGGCTAATTCTTAGCATCATAAACTCAATGGCCCAGTTCAGACAGTCTTTCCCAGTTTCATAAATCCACGTTTATGAAGCCTTGAATGACTGCCCTAACTGGGCCACTGGCTCACAAAGGCTCAACCCAGATGTTAATTCCTGACGTTATAAACCAATGTTTCCCAAACTTGGGTCTCCAGCTGTTTTTGGACTACAATTCCCATCATCCATGGCAACTGGTCTTGCTAGTTAGGGATGGTGGGAGTTGAAGTCCAAAACAGCTGGAGACCCAAGTTTGGAAAGCACTGTTAAACCATGGTTTATGAAGGCAGGCATGTGAAGCCCAAGCTGGGCCACTGAGTTCTCTATAGGGGTGTGCAACAGTTCCTTCCCATGGGGAACAGGAAAATGTCTTCACAACACCCCTCTGGCAAATAAAGAGCTCCCCTGCATATGAGGTGTTGCCCCATACATTTCAACACAGGAAACAAAGCTGCATGAGTTTTCCTTTTCACATGCAAAATTGCTCCCTCCATTGAAATGAGGGGAGAAGCTCTCATTTGCTTCCAGAAGCCCTGTGCGCTTGTACATATACTGCACATGAGGATTTGAACAGGGACAAACATATATTTACTACTCTGATATTTACAATCATTTTGCTAATACAATGGGAAACACTGTTTTTACCTGTAATTAAAACAGCAACTTGTCTTGCGTACTGGTTTTAACATTATATAGATATATATTAAAAAAGAAAATCCTAGGTGTATAATGTATTTAGAGAAAAGGGTTTCTTAGGATTTTTGTTTACCATTCTCATTGCTATAGTTCATCAGCATGCCACAAAAGACAGTCATGAGCTTCTCACTGGCTGGATCTGTTTTACTGCACAGTGACCTTAAATGGTCTATTACAATCTCTGCCCCACCTGCATGGTCAACTGCGCTTCTGCCCTCATCTGTAAAAAAAAGAGTCAAGTTAAAAATAAAATTAAAAAGGCACTTAAGAGTTCCAAACATAACAGTAGTCATAAAAAAGTAGATGGGTCTCGGATAATTAGCGCTTCTGTAATCACAGCATGAACTGGGCAAAGTATTTACACAAGTGCTTAAGGGATAGGCTGCTACAGGCACCTTATTTTAAGGGCAATTTCTTGCAAGACATAAACCTGGGGAGAATCCCAAGGCCCACCCTCTCCAGGAGGTCCACTCAACCCTTCCCTCATGCCACCAGCTCTTGCGTTTTCTCTCCACGCAAGTGTGCTGAAGGACAGGGAAATCATTCCTTCACTGGGAAGGCAGAAGATAAAGAGCAGCAATGCAGTACAATTTCACTTGGAAGTAAATGCCACTGAACTCAATGAAACTTGCTTCTGAGTAGACACAGGATTGCACTGGTGTTTCCTCAGAGCCAAACACAGATAGATGCTGCTTCATAGCAAAAGTTGGTATGGCAACTACGCTTGAGGACCATAAATCAGGTAGACAGGGCCATCTTTTCAAAAAGTTAGTCAATTAGGGGGTAATGGAAATCCACAAAAAGCAGCCTTTCCCTTCTGTCCACAGGAGACAAAAGTATTCTGTTCCATGAATGGAATTCCACTCATTCATCTCTGGATCCAACCTGATAAAACTAAATTTGGGGAGAGGAAATTGTTAGAGAGAGTTTGACTGCAAGCTCCATGTTCAGACCAGTAGTGTGTGTCTCTCTTTGAAGGGAAAAAAGCATACTGTAAATTGAGAATGCCACATGATGCTAATTACAGGCTATCTGCCCTCCCTTTCTGATCCCAAAGTCCCAGAGTATTCCACAAAACATGCTCAGTGATCCCTAGTCAAAACAAGTTCAGAATGTGCTTATTCTTTCCTTGACTGTTACCCTGTCAAATTTAGCAGCCAAGTGAACTCCCACGCGAAACATGTTTCTCTAGCAGCTTGCAAGGTGGTGGTGGTTGTTTAAAAAAAAAGTGCAATAGGTTTTTTTTAGAAAGCAAACAACAATATGTACCGCTCGCTTGTAAACACAACAAATTGCTTTCGCAGCTTCAGTTTGCATCACTGCAGTTCCCAATAAAATTCGTCTTGAGAATATTTAAGTGTGTATGTTGTTTTTAAGGTTTGTGGTTAAACTGAAGTGATGAGAAATACCATCCAGTGATGAGAAAGGTATGCACTTAATATTGGAAATATGGGGAGCGGGGCTTGAGGGGTGAGACAGCAGCAAGGTCAACATGACACAAAGAGCCAATTCTGCTGGTGCACTGCAAAGGTCTCATTGCCCTTCCACCACTGCAAAGTATATAATGGAGTATCAGTTTACATTCATTTGTTGGGAACAGAGTCTATTCATAACTGAATGTTTCAGCTAATAGCCATTTAGTTTTCCAGTCTCCTGAACTCTTCTCCCCATCTCATCTTCTCACAGGTCTGACTACTTAAGACATACACCAAAAAGGTTGCTATTTGTTAACAATTCCATATACTCTCAGGAACAGTCAAAGATTTCTAACTCCACTCTCTCAGCTCCACTGTTTGTAGAAGGACTTGATAGAATCAAAGAAAACACTTTCTACAACCATATTCTTCCTGAGATGGCCAAAGAGATCATTTAACTCTGAAAAGACAAGGGTGAGGTTTAAATAAAGTTTTTCAAAATGTATATACTTTAGGCATATATAAAATAACACAGTTTCCTTTAGACACAGTAAACTTCTAATTCCTTTAAAAAGCGGACACTGGTTGAGTTTTTGTTGTCTCATCTCTTCAATCTTACTGAACTACTGGACCAAATCTTTCAAAATTCTGTTATTCTTGCTCCTTTCAATTTTTGTTAAGGAATAGGTTATGCTATTTTTTAAAAAATCTGTTAATGTGCTAAATGTTATGCAATGCATTTCTCAGGAGTGAACCAATTAGCTAAACAAACATTTGTGAAACCAATAAATATGAGCATATTTCCCCACCACCCCCAGAGATGAAATTAAACACAAAGCGAGGCTCATCATTCTATTATTTTTACTGAGCAATTTGGACTATTTTGCATCACTGTGGTGGATCACTTTTAAATTATATTTCTCAGCAGGATACGTTTAATAGGACTGGAGAGCAGCAGAAGGAACAAAAATGGTTCTTTAAAAGTATAGTTTTCTCCATAATATTCCATATACCTCAAGAATATTTTACTCTTCAAAAGTCTCCCAAAGGAGCTCTTTAGAAGAATTTTAAAGCCCCAGAAAAATATTTCCAGTCCTAAAGAAGAGTGCCCTGAAAACCTTTACTTGATGATGATTTTGTTATTCTGTTCCAGTTCCACACATTAATGGTGAACTATCAGGGTTGTTCCCTCAGCTTTAATTCTAAGTCAATGCTTGCTTTTGCAAGTTTCTAGCATATATCTAAAATCAGAAGATGGGGGGAAAATTCACATGTTTGCAAACCGAGGGTGTCTCCAGAGTTTCAAATTTGGGGCATGTCAATAAAACCTTTTCATGCTGCAAGACTAGACTTGGGAGTGGCTTTTCAAAGCAATGAAACCATAAAATCTTGTTAAGATGCGGTTCTCAGATATCAACGCCCAATAACAAGAACTGAAAATCAAACACGATGAGCCCGCAGTGCAAATATAATCACAGTACCACAAGGACAAGGAACCTCAGGCGTCGAGGTCAAATGCACCCCCACAACCTCTTTGTCTGGCGCTTTGGACTCTCCCACAGCCAGCCCCTCTCCTCAGTTGCCCCATCTCTCCAAAGACCACACCCTGCGGCCTCCTTTTTGCTTGCCTGGAATGTGTCTTCGAATTCTGATAATGATTCTTGCTTGTCTGGATGGAGGATAGAGAGGGGGTGCATGTAGAAACTATCCTGTACAAAGGTGAAATGTACATTTCTTTATGCCATGACTGGCCTGAAGAAGGAAGAAGAAGACGAAGACGAAGACGAAGACGAAGAAGAAGAAGAAGAAGAAGAAGAAGAAGAAGAAGAAAGCCTTTTGTTTCCTCTCCTCAGGAAAAAGAGAGAAAGAGGCAAAACTTGTTCCCATGTTTTCCGCCAATGAGTTATGTTTTGGGCATTTCCAAAAGTCAGAAATATCCCAGGATTCTAAAGAACTGGTGTCCACAGTTTTCTATCCTGCTTCGTGTTTGCTCTGTTCATAGCAACCAAGATACATCTGAGACAGGCACGGTGCAGAAGTTATTCTGTATAAATAGTGGGTGGGTGGGTGTTAAGCACCTAAACCCAATGCAAAGTGTTAGGCTAAAGCCGATGCACTCATTAAAAATTCACTGTATAGTTAACTCACAGTGCAATGTATACATGTCTACTCAAAGCCTCCTTGTGTTTAATGGGGCTACTCCCAGGCAAATAAATACATAAATAATTTTTATTTATACCCTGCCCTTCCCGGTTCACAAAACCGGGCTCAGGGCGGCTAACAACAAATTTAAAACACTTAACTGTAATATAAACATAGAAGCAGCATAAAATACAGTATAAAAACATGAATAGCAATAAAATTCAAAGTTCAAAAAGTTGGGGGAAATCCGTCCAATAAGCATTAGATAGTCAGCAGGGCTAGCTGGCTGAATTAGTCCTACTTGGGCCAGCAAGGAGACCGGGGGAGAATTAGCTGTGGGGTCTCAGAGTGGGTAATCTTCATAAAAGGGGAGGGGGAGGGAAGAGAAGGGAAATAAAAGATCAGGCTGAATTCAAATTAAAGGCCAGGCAGAATAGCTCTGTCTTACAGGCTGGACAGAAGGAGGTTAAATCCTGAAGGGCCCTAGTCTCATGGGACAGAGCATTCCACCAGGTCGGAGCCATCACTGAAAAGGCCCTGGTGGAGGATAGTTTGACTTCCTTAGGGCCTGGGACCTCTAAACTATGGTTATTCATGTCCTCTGTGGGGCATACCAGGAGAGGCGGTCCCGTAAATACGAGGGCCCTAAGCCACAAAGGGCTTTAAAGGTCAAAACCAGCACCTTGAACCTGACCCTATACTCCACTGGGAGCCAGTGCAACTGGTAAAGCACTGGGTGAATATGCTCCCATGGCAGGGACCCTGTGAGGAGCCTTCGCTGCAGCATTCTGCACCCACTGGAGTTTGTGGGACAGTTTCAAGGGCAGTCCCGCGTAGAGCGAATTACAGTAGTCAAGCCTGGAGGTGATGGTCGCATGGATCTCTGTGGCCAGGTCGGGGTGGGAAAGGTAAGGGACCAACTGCTTAACCGCTTAATGTAAAACAAATTGGGTATAGGATTACAGTAAGCAGGCTAGATGAAAAGCAACTGAAGCCTTGAAGCTGTGCCTAATTACAATGTGGTGTGATAACTTTTCTCTCCATTATGGTAACGCATGCAAATGCATAATAATGAATTGCTGAGGCCACTGTTGCCCTGCTTCCATTCACCGGGGTGGGGGGGGGAAATCAGTCATGCTTTTATCCAAAGATAATCAAACTGCTAATTATAATCTTACTTGTCTACAATATATTGTGATAGGGCTAAGTAATTTTAACTACAGCTTTATAAATAAAAGTTTCAAGAAGGAGAATGTACAAATCAAAATTAATTTGCAAGAGAGAGAATAATCTGCTTCATCCACATGCACTAGGTAACAAGCTCTATATGCATCGAGCGCATATCTCATTAATGTATGCACTGACACATTTTGTATCTGCTGTCCTCTTTAAATAGTCTTCAAGGGTGGTCTTTGTAGAGCATGCCATCTACATGTACATGGTCTCTACATTCAATTAAAAATATCACACTTTTCTCAACAAGGAAGAGCACAGAGTGCCATCACTGTAATGTGATACTGTTCAGTATACATTCGCCAGTGACCAGGAGAGGCTCCAACTAATGATCAGTACACAACTTCCATGATCTTTTTAGAGTTTAATGTGGAAGGTGAAGTGAAAGGGAGGTACGTATTGTTATAAGTTTCAGGGGCCAGAGTCTGTGGGTGCAAGTTACCCATAAATCCTGGAATTAGTAAAAGTCAGAATTAATGAACCTTTAAAACCCTAAATGGCTTTGCCCAGTATACCTGAAGGAGCGTCTCCACCCCCATTGTTCAGCCCAGATACTGAGGTCCAGCTTTGAGGCCCTTCTGGGGGTTCTCTCACAGTGAGAAGTGAAGCTACAGGGAACCAGGCAGAGAGCCTTCTCGGTAGTGGTGGCCGCTCTGTGGAATGTCCTCGCATCAGATGTCAAGGAAATAAACAACTATCTGACTTTTAGAACATAGTCAAAATAAAAAAATTCCTTCCAGTAGCACCTTAAAGACCAACTAAGTTAGTTCTTGGTATGAGCTTTTGTGTGCATGATCACTTCTTCAGATAAGATTTCGTGCATGCACACGAAAGCTCATACCAAGAACTAACTTAGTTGGTCTTTAAGGTCCTACTGGAAGGATTTTTTTTATTTTGACTATGGCAGACCAACACGGCTACCTATCTGTAACTGGAACCATGGAAGGCACCACATTGAGCCGCATGAAATGGAAGTCCATCAGGTATCTGAAGAAGTGTGCATGCACACGAAAGCTCATACCAAGAACTAACTTAGTTGGTCTTTAAGGTGCTGCTGGAAGGAATTTTTTTATTTTGACTTTTAGAAGACATCGGAAGGCAGCCCTGTATGGGGAAGTTTTAAATGTTTGATCACATTATTATTATTATTATTATTATTATTATTATTATTATTATTATTATTATTACTACTACAACTATGGGAGCCGCCCAGATGGATGGGGTATAAAAAATAAATTATTATTGTTATTATTAACCCCATCCTTTATCCTGCAATGTGACTTGAAAAGCCCCCAAATGAAACTCAGATGGGCCTGAAATTGGCAACCACCTCAACTAAGCTAAGTTACTCAGGAATATTAGAAGGCATCCCTGTATATTTAAATATTCTAAAACTGTGCTAGGCTAGGAATTCTAATTCTATTCAGAGTGGGGTCAGAGAAGCTTTCTTGAAGAAAAAAACGTTAAAAGTATATTACATACAACCCCAAGCATCAAGATAGTTGAATAGCAACAGCTAAATACTAAGAATAGCTTCTTCCTCCTTTTGTCAAGATGCCAAATGCGAGGGCAATTTAAAAGATCTCTGCTTTCAAGAAATGCTCATATTTCAGCTGTGGTGAGCCTTGAAGCAAAAGGGCATTTCATAAGAATTAAGTGATTACCAGGAATGTAAGAAGAGTCCTATTGGTTCCATCAAGTTCAGCTTCTCTTTCCCCCAGTGGATGACCACCAGCTGCTGGGAAATGAGCACCAGGGCATGAAGACAACAGACATCATTTAATGTTGTTCCCCGGCAGATGATTATCAGTAGCACGATGCTTTATGAATCTGGAGTGTCCACATGCCCATGGTAGACCTCCCCCTTTGCGAATCTGACCTTTAGAGCCTTCCTGTGACAGTGAATTTCATTAATTATGAATTCTGTGAAGTAGTGCTTTCTTTTGTCTGTACAGAGAACATATCTATGTACATCTACTAGTTGAAATAGCGTCCAGATGACAGGAAAATAGCACATGTTCTGTTGTGCTTTTTGGGTACATGGATGCCATTCTAATCATATGTGATTTGTGGCTGACAGTATCAAAATTTGACAAGAATTGTAAAATATATACAAAATTTGCCACCATTGCTAATGGAAAATGTCCAGAAACAAACAAGAATCATTTTCTGATTTTAAACAAGAGAATGATTTCTGTAAATACGGTTAATTTCTGTAATAGACTTGGAATTTGAATTGGTAATGTTGATGGAAGTTTTATAAATGTATATGTGACCACAAACAGGGGGCCTCTGCGATGCTGTAGCTACATCTCTTACAAATACATTGCGACTAGTCGCACTGCCTACTTGCCACTCTCTGAACAGAGCATAATATTTCTGAAGCAGCACATATTGTGCTGGGCGTCCATTGTCATTCCCATGACAATGAAGCTGAAAACTGAGTCAGCAGTTGGACATCTAAACTGAGAATTGTCATTCTGATGCGTCACAATTCCCAAGACTGCTCCCTTAGGTTGGAAGGGTGCAAGCAAGCAGATACTATGTTAAGGCCTGTTCCAATTCCCTCATAAACCATCCCATTGCTTCAAAGATTCTGTTGGACTCTTGAAGTTTCCTTCCTTCTCCCCTTGTTATTTGTCCTTCACCGTCATCAACATTTATATGGGGGAAGAGACTACCACATCACAACACACCTAATGCAGGGACTGACTGCCACGTCAAAGCATACAGAAACATAAGCAAATTAGGATCCCACATGGAAAATCTGAGTCACCATGCAAGAATAATTCCAGACTTGACATGGTAAGCCAGTGGTAACAGCAGTCATCGTCAATGCTGCTGTTGATGCTAAAATAAAAATTACTGTTAATAACATGTACTGAGAAATGGGTGTAGAAGTTGAATCACTACACTTCATGTCAGAAATCAAGCAAAGTAAAAAATAAAATTACAAAAATAACATGCCCAATAAGGGAAAACCGATCAATTCAGAGGGGGAAAGATAAAAACTTTTGACAGCAAAATGATGATGATCCCATCAGCAATATTCCATTAGCAAGTATACTTTTATTCTTCTCATAATCCTCGTCCAGTGAAACTCTCAGTCACTCTCTCTCTTTTGGCCAGGATACTTTGATATTGCTTACTGTGTGCTAGTGAAAAGCAGCATGTTTAGAAAAGGGGGCAATTACCGTATAGTAACATATAACAGAGTTTTCTGTTTGTGTTTTGATTTCAATTTTCTTTTTGCAGACATCAATATATACAACTAAATAATAATAATAATAATAATAATAATAATAGTAATAATAATAGTAATAATAATAATAAATGCATCCTTACCTTTAATATGGGGAAACTAAATCTCTTATATGGGAAAGCTGGTACTATTAAAGAGTGGCATTTACAGCAGGCAGGAGTGGGAAACCTATGGGTATCCAGATATGGTTGTTCTATCAAGTCCCATCAGCCCCAGCAAGCATGGCTAACGATCATGGATGGTGGGAGCAGAAGTGACTTGCTGTTTGGGGTGGAACCGCTATGCTAACTTCCCAGCAGGTGGGTTGCTGTGCTTACTGGCAGGGAAAGAGACAAGACAGTGCAAATACACCAGCAGGGAACCCCCCTCCGCCTGCCTTACCCCTCTTCTTCCCAGCAAGCAACAGCAAGTCACTTGCTGGGAAGCTAGCACAGCTGCTCTACCGCACCTGATGAGTTACCTGAATGTGATTTGTAGTGTAGCAATGTCTGAAGAGCCTCAGGTTCCGCAACTCTGATTTACAGTCTGTCTAGTAAACTAAAATTTTCAGGCTTCTAAACAGAAGGGTTTACTTCAAAATGTAGCACCCAGGATAGCTGTGCAGGTTGCACATCTACAATTTATAACATACGTCGGAAGAATAGCGTCATCTGAACAGTAGAAATCTATTCTGCCGGCGAAAATTGTGAGGCGATTATCGAAATGTGTTGCCTACATGCAACTGGTGTGTTGGGGGCTGCAACCTGATGGATACTGAGGACAGCCAAGCGTCAACTATATAGGGTTGTGATTTATAGACCTGACTGTTTCAGGCCTTCCATTTCCTCTAACCTTCTGCTACCAAGCAGGACTGTCTATATGCCAGACACTGTTAATTCATACTACCAGTATGCAGGTGCACTATACAATGGTGCCAGCAATTCACTTGTGATGCCAAATGTGTAATCAGTGAGAACCCAAATGTGAATCTAAATGTGAGCTTTATTATCAGTGTTGGGAGGGGGGTGGGGAGAACGGCACATCTTCCCCATTAGCATTAGCTACAGAAACAAAATTAGGATTTTGCAGTTTTTTATTTATTTAAAAAAGAAGCAGCGGGGGGAAAAGAAAAATAAAAGAAAAAGAAGAAGCGATTTTACCTATGTCCACAAAACCCCACCATATTTGCCAATGATTTGGCTGCTTCTATTAAAAAATGGGACTTTTGACAGCCTGTCATTCAAGCAAGGCTTAATTGTGACAGCACCCACAGATGTCTTGCAGAAATCAGCACTGCTGACAACAAAACAAGAAAAAAATGAACAACAAGAACCAGTCTTTTTTTAATAACCAAAAATAAAAAAAATAAAAACAAAACACTGATATTTGAACACTTACGGCTGTCGTAGCATATGTTGCCCAAGGCACGTCCTGTTTGAAGAAGCACGTCCTGGTCTTTGCAGTTTAAGAGCTGCACTAGAGGTGGAATCAAGCCAGCATCCACACACGGGTTCCTCATAAATTCTACAAGCCACAGAGAGAGGTTTAATTAAAGGCTAGTTGATGAGGATTGATTATTTCTTGTTAAAGAGAGCCATTTTTCCTTCAGCGAATGTTTTCCTTTCCAAATTCACACATACCAGAAGCACTGCAGCTGCTTCTCTGTATGAGAACTAATTTATGTACAGACGAAAAAGCAATCTAGTTCCAACAGCAGCAACAAAAGCACCCCAGGAATTATGGGCATGTTCCAAATTCTACATATTGACTGCCCGCTGTAGATTCCTTTGGTGAGAATAAGAAGTATTTTAAATATCCTTCATTATATTAAAAAAAAACAACCTAAACATTAAAACACCAAGCATATACTGGGAGCAATAAACACAGGCAAGAAAGCACCAGCAACTTTTCTTCTGCCCACTTCTATTCACTAAAGAGGATCTAAATAAAACCCAGTTAAAGGAAACCTGATAGAAAGGCTACTGCATCCCTGTGTCCAAAGGAAACCTCTAGCTTCTGTACAGGATCTTGATTAAACCACAGAGGAAAGTTAAAGCAATTTTCAAAGCTATAGCTGAAAGCAGAGAGTGGGCTGCACATTATACTTCTTCAGGGGTCTAGGTAGTAATAAGAGTCAATTTCACCCAAGAGATTAGATGGAGGGACTTAGACAAAGACCCTGGGGTCTCCCCACCTAACCATGGCAGGCTTCTAGAAAGTCATTCGGTGTTCCTTTTACAAAACAAAAAGCAATGGGAGAAA
Organism: Podarcis bocagei; assembly: GCF_964188305.1. Lineage (NCBI taxonomy): Eukaryota > Metazoa > Chordata > Lepidosauria > Squamata > Lacertidae > Podarcis > Podarcis bocagei. Next base: position 59,832,190 of record NC_138134.1, read on the forward strand.
TAATATTAATACTTAGTACAGTACCTTCAAGTGTTCAATGCACTTCACATGTATTATCTACTTGTAATCCTTGCAGCACCGCTGTAATGATTATTATTTTTTTGGTTACGTAATCAATGTGCTTTACAAGTACTGTATGTATGTGACCACATAAAAGTGTGGAGAGCAACCTTCACAGGAATGAAGTCACCACACATTGTTTCTGGCAACTGGGAGCCCTACTTCTAGTAGCTGGTCCTTCTGCAAGAAAAGAGCAGGCAGTCGGCAGCAGCAGTGACACTGTTGTGGCCCAGGTGGTCCACGCTTCAGCAGTTCTGCATATCCACACTACATTTACAGCACATGGTTCTCACTTTCCACCCCAAAGAATTGTGGGAATTGAGGTTTGCTATGGTTTTTGGGGGGGGCGGGGGAGAGAAGCCATGTGCTGTAAATATATGGTATGGATGTGACAGTTCTGGGCACCACGATTTAAGAAGCTGGAACATGCGCAGAGGAGGGCAACCAAGATTGTAAAGCCTGGGTATGTTTAGCCTGGAAAAGAGGAGACTGAGAGGGAGAGATGATAGCCATCTTTAGATATCTAAAGGGCTGCCACATGGAAGATGGGGCAAGGTTGTTTCTCCTGCTCCAGAGGGTAGGACCTGAACCAACGGCTTCAAGTTAAAAGAAGAGATTCTGACTGAACATCAGGAAGAACTCTCTGATGGTAGGATCTGTTCAACAATGGAATGGACTCCCATGAGAGGTGGTGGAGTCCTTCCATGGAAGGTTTTTAAGCAGAGGTTGGATGGCCATCTGTAATGGATGATTTAGTTGAGATCCCTGCATTGCAGGAGGTTGGACTAGATGACCCTCAGTGTGCCTTCCAACTCTACAGTTCTATTGTCCAGACTTGTGCCATGAAGAGGGCACTTTGGTGCTGCAAACAAAACGGCAGCACGTGCTTCTTCACTTTAATGCTCACCTAGAGGCAATGGCCATCCACTCTGAATAAGTAGCTAATTTTGAGGCTGGGCTTGTGCTTTGGAATATATGGATGTTTGCTATCATACAACTTTTGTCTTTGTAAAAAAAAGGTCTGAATAATTTAGAACTGGGGGGAAAAATGTGCATGTGCCAATGTGCAGCACCTGCTAAAATGAGTCACGGGAGCTGAATGTGGCCTTTGGCAGCTTTGAATACATAGTTAATAAATTGCTGTCTCCTTGCAGGGCGATTTGTTCTGGGAAGCTGTGGCAATTTAGACATGATGCATTCAGTTAAAAAGGAGGACTGGAATTTCAGAACCACAGTCTTGAGTACAGGGTGGAAACTGACTGGTTTGGTTTCCAAACAAGAATCTTCAAAACAACAACAACAAACCACGAGTAATTATTTCCCTTCCATCACATCTCCTCAAGAGCAATATTTCAAACTGCCTCTGCTGCCCAGTCCATTACAACCTGCTAATTCATGGGAAAGGAAGAGAGGCATCACTTTGTGGAACCTCAAGCAATGATAAGGCATCCTGAAATGAGCTGTACATTCAAATCTCTGCAAGTTACCAGAGCAACATTAGACTTGTTTCATTTCCAACCATCTCCTATGAGATTTGTGCTAGTGCTCAGCGCAAAAGTCAGAGCAGCCTAGGGAGAATAACAGGAGCTTGCAGCAGCTTAAGAGACAGCATCATGAGATGTTTGGGATCAGCATGCTAGGCCCTTCTGAAAATCCCAGCAACGACAGCTTCACTCATGTCTTCTTTTACAGTATACACTTGTGATATTGGAATGACCCTAGCAGACCTTTTGGGGAAAATTAAAGGCTTGGCAAAACAGCAATAGGCTTTTATGACAAGTGGCTTCTTGGAGTGGAGATAAATGTATATATGAATAAGTTGAAAATGAATGCCAAATTAGTGTATTAATACAACATATGGTGTTAAAATAAAGTTCACCAGACATGCACAAATGTGCCTGCAGTCACACCTGCAACTGTGAAAGTCTTGTCATTTAGCTTTGCCTAATAAAAAAAACACATCGCGGGTTTTTCACAACAGTTAGCATTATAAAATAATTGCAACTCTGAAGTGCTTTGATGTATCTGGCAAATGGATGACTAAGAACTAATATATTATCAAGGCAGAACAGAACAAAAAAAAGAGTGCAGTGGAAGGGAAAGAAGAGAGAAATGAAAAGCATCTATTCTATAAAATGAAAACATAAATGAAGTAAAACATACTGACAAGTGAGCTGCAAAACTGAAGATGTTCCAGGAGAAAAGGCCTTGTGGAAAACCTCACCATTTTTGGCTACTTCTGCTATGACGTTAGCTATTTTTGCATTGCAGGAGGACTGCGGAGTCAACAGACTTGCAAACACTTGGAGGATCCCACTTTTCTGGATTTTTTCACTTGTCTCTGTATCTGAAAAGAGAGGAATATACGCAAAACAGAATTGAGTGGTAAGTAGCGGGTTAATGGAAATGTATTGAAAGCTTCACACCTAAAACAAAATTCCAAATCTTGACACCAAAACCAAAGAATGACCCTTTGTGCCTTTGGTTTGGAGAGAAGGCTAGGTGGCATTACAGAGCTGTATAAAATTCTGCAAGGCGTGGAGAAAGCTTTTTCTCCTACTCTCATAACACTAGAAAACTTGAGGATGTCCAAGGAAGCTGGATAATTCAGGGAAGAAAAAAGGATAGACTTCTTCACACAGTGTGTAGCTGAACTATGGAATTTGCTTCTGCAAACTGGGATGGCCTCCAACTTAGATGGCTTGAAAATTGGGCAAATTAATAGAGGATGAGGCTATCAATGGCTACTAACCCTGGTGGCTATGTTCCACCTCCACTGTCCAAGGCAGTATGGGCCTGAGTATCAGCTGCTGGAAACCAGAGGAAGAGACAGTGTTGCTGCACTTATGTAGGTCCTGCTTGCAGGCATCACATGGGCATCCAAGTCAACCATTCTGAGAACGAGATCCTGGAACAGATGGGCCACTGGCCTGATCCAGCAGGTTCTTCTTGTGATACCCAAAGACGCAGATGTTTCAATGATGCACTGCTATTTGAGAACTGCCTTTTCGTTTACATAAGGAGGCTGTCCTAACATACCAAGTCATCGGACTATTCAGCCCTGCATTGTCTACAAGGGCGGCTGCTTCTCCAGGGTCTTAGGCAGAGGTCTCTCCCACCACCTACTACCTGATGTTTTTTTACCTGGAAATGCCAAGGACTGAACCTGGAACTTGTGGCACACAAATAATGTGCTTTACCATAGATCTATGGTTGCTACCCTATAAGGAGCACCATGACATCCAGCAGGGCCTAGCGAGCAGAGGAAGCTTTTAAATCATTTATAGTTATTATTGCAGGACAAATGTGGTGGTGTTAAATCACCTTCCACATATATATGCACAAAATATAACTAAATAACAGTTAAAAACAGCACCAAAGAATAGCAAGCGATGAATTTTAAAACAATTCAAAATGGATGCCCACGGAAGAGACCTGTTCCTCAACCTGGGAAGCTCTGATGGAACAAAACAGTCTTCAATTTTCCCCAGAAAATGCAGATAGTGGACACTCATCGTATCTGGACAAAAATGCTGGTCAATCAAACAGGGGCAGCCACACTGAATGCGCTGTGCTGATTTACCGTGGAAGAGACCTCTGGTATCACTGGAACTCAAAGAAGCAGCACTCCTGTGGATTTCAGTGACCTACTGGTAACCAAATAACCTGGTATAAGTAGTAGAAAAACAGATGGGTATTCCTATTGTGCAAATAAAAGGAGAAAGACAGGACAAAACTAGAAGCTAGGGAAAAGTCCTGACAGAGCCATCAGGGGAGTTGTGGTTCAATGGGTAACAGTAACTGCGGGTTCAAGTTGTCTTAGATTGGTTTTACTCAGGTATAGTAACTTCCTGCACTTCCTCCTAGATTCTCAAAGGGGTGCTTTACTTACACAAAACCTCTGTGAGGTAAGGTACATGATGAATTTCCCCAAGGCTATTGAGTGAGATTCAGAACTGAGTAGTAATGCAAATGTTCTGCTTTTAAATCCACCATTCCAGCCACTGAGATGAGGTAGGTCAGATTCCCATCTTCAGAATTCTGAGGATGCAGGTAAAGAGCAAAGCTCAAAGGCTACGTGTGGTGTCTTATTTCATCTACTTTCAGAATAACATAGCCCCAATATGTTAAATAGCCTTAGGCTCAGACATATGCTGAATATTCTGATTTTTTTAAAAATAAGACACAGACATTTTGTAATCATGATAGAGGTAAAAAGCAGCTTCTCTCTCCACCCAGCAGTCCAACTACATTCAGCAAGGCTTACTTACAGGAGAGCATGCAGCCTTAGTTGTGTTTTGCTCCTGGGACACCCCCCCCCCACAGCAAGCCCAGCACACAGGGTATTGTTTTTGCATAAACAGGGTCACAGCAGATTCTACCATAGCTCTCCATCTCTCTTCTCACACCTTGGCATCTTCTGCACAGCACACACCTTGTTCTCTGTGTTAGGGGGTAATGTAACTTAAACATAGTAAGCAGTTATTGTGCACATTCACCAGGAATCATAGAGAATGTGCACATAATCTGTCAATCAAGAGCAATTGTGTACATTTCCCAGTCAGTATACATAATATTCAGCAGGCCTTGGGGAACGTGCGAAGACAATGAATTTTATATATTCTCTGGTCATTATGCATAATCTCAAACAATTCCCTCTTCACAGACAGATTAGGTGCACATTCTGTGTGATGCCTAGTAAATGTGCACAATGGCCAGTTATTATGCACATTGACCACATATATACCCACATTCACTGAACTGATGCCAACTTCACTACAGTGGTACCTCGGGTTACAGACGCTTAAGGTTACAGTCTCTGCTAACGCAGAAATAGTACCTCGGGTTAAGAACTTTGCTTCAGGATGGGAACAGAAATCATGTGGCAGTAGCGGGAGGCCCCATTAGCTAAAGTGGTACCTCAGGTTAAGAACAGACCTCCAGAATGAATTAAGTTCTTAACCCGAGGTACCACTGTAGTGAAGAAATAATGGGCTTTTTCAAAGAAGGTCTAGAAATATAAAATTTACAGTAATAAACAAGAGAGAAAACACATGCAAATATTTGCCACAATGAGTTCTTACATATCAGAGAGAAATGGGTGCTTTAAATTTCAGTGTCTGAACTACAAGAAGTTACAGGGTTTTGTGCCTTGTATTGCCCCCCATTTCATTAAGAGGAATTTACTGGACACAATCTACTGGGAGTTTCTCTGCAGACAGTTGCCTTGTGCAACTCCTATTCTTTTCAATATGAGGAACAGATGAGTGATTCCCATACTGTAGGGATTGTCTGTACAATCTGGTCCCTACCCTATTACTTACAATTAGCATGCAAGATGCAATAATATGATCCCACCCACTGCACCACTGAGAACCTTAACACAGTATTGACTTGCTTTTTATCACCCACGGTTTGACGGACTTGTTAACTGTGCAAATTAAGTCAATGGTATAGAATGTATCCTGAAAAGCAGCGAAGAAAATAAAATTAAACTGTTGCCTCAGGTTAGTTTTGTGCAGCAGGGATGCTCTGATTTATTTGACTGAGATCAGCAAACACCAGTAAGACAGAATGACTCAGACTCAAAAGGACTTCTAAAAGAAAATGGAATGCCAGATCTCCTCCTCTTAGAATAAGAGGGCAGGCAAAGAAAACCAACATTTTGGCAGACTTATTTCTTCCAGTAAAGATCATCTGACAGCTGCTGAAGTGGGAAGCTTCAGCTATGTGGGTCCTGCACAGCTTTTTACACTCACACACTAAATCTGAAACATGGCAAACCTTCATGAAAAACACACACAGACATAACAGTATGGGACAAACTCGTCAGTACCATTATTTTGGTCTGTGCAGACCCACAAGGTGGTAGAGAACCTTTTTGAACTTCTGAAGAAGGAAGCCTGTTGCTGTTGTTGTTGCTGCTGTGTAGGCTTCCTGAGGGATTTAGAACCCAGATCTTCCTGCATAAAACCTCCTTGAGTGCAGCAGGTTCCTTGCCAGTCGTGTAGTAGCAAATTAGGAAGTGCAGGGTCTCACCATGACTATCACAGGCACGCCCCTCTAAGATTATACAATAATATACTAATGATTAGAGATACATTGCAAGGATCAGTGCAGATCTCCAGGTGTTGCCCTTTAGCTAGTGCACATACATGGGCAAATGATTTTGAGTGCTTCAATATCTCTTTTTAGAGTGATGTAAGTTCTGTTTTCCTGCCAACCTAGCAGTTTGAAAGCATGTCAAAGTGTAAGTAGATAAATAGGTACCGCTCCAGCGGGAAGGTAAACGGCATTTCCGTGCGCTGCTCTGGTTTGCCAGAAGCGGTTTAGTCATGCTGGCCACATGACCCGGAAGCTGTATGCTGGCTCCCTTGGCCAATAAAGTGAGATGAGCGCCGCAACCCCAAAGTCGGCCACGACTGGACCTAATGGTCAGGGGTCCCTTTACCTTTACGTTCTGTTTTATGTAACGGAACTTGCACACCATTCTCTTGAAACTGAAGCACCTTGTGTTTTCAGTGTTCCTATATGTTTAGCTCTGGGTAAAGGACTCCAGGACGGTTAAGTCCAGTCAAAGGAGACTATGGGGTGTGGTGCTCATCTTGCTTCAGGCTGAGGGAGCCGGCGTTTGTCCACAGCTTTCATGTGGTCATGTGGCGAGGATGACTAAACTGCTTCTGGCGCAACGGGACACTGTGCCAGAGTGCACGGAAATGCCGTTTACCTTCCCATTGCACCAGTGTGGTGTAGTGGTTAAGAGCAGTAGACTTGTAATCTGGTGAACCGGGTTTGCGTCTTCGCTCCTCCACATGCAGCTGCTGGGTGACCTTGGGCTAGTTACACTTCATTGAAGTCTCTCAGCCCCACTCACCTCACAGAGTGTTTGTCGTGGGGGAGGAAGGGAAAGGAGAATGTTAGCCGCTTTGAGACTCCTTCGGGTAGTGATAAAGCGGGATATCAAATCCAAACTCCTCCTCCTCCTCCCCTTCTTCTTCTTCTTCATCTACTTGCACTGGTATGCTTTCAAACTGCTAGGTTGGCAGAAGCTGGGACAGAGCAATGGGAGCATACAGTAGCTATAAAACTCCCCTTTCATGCAGGTTGAGTGGTTCTAGGACACTGTAGACAGGGACCCTTCTGCAGAAATAGGAACAGGTATTTGATCCCAGACAACCCCAAACCACTATGCCACTGCAATGTGGACCTACATGAGGAGGGAGGCTCAATGGGTTCATCCCCACCTCTATCCCTCACACAGAAAGGAAAATACATAGCAGGGAGAATGAATGAATATTCTCCAGAAATGAGTATTCTCACAGCAGAAGCAACTGGAAATGGAAATGGGAACAATGCTGGCGGGTGGAGAGAGGAGAAGGACAGGGAAAGAGAAACATGACAGGATCAGCTGTGTTTTAGAGGCAGTGCCCTCAGGCGCTTAAATAGTCCTTATTTAACCGCTGAAATATTTAAAAACATTGCTTCTTATTCTTCACTTGCAGATTTGAAAAACACACGGGCCAAGGTCATGCCGCAATGGAGGTCTGAAGCCATAAGGAACAGGCTTTAACAAATAAAAATATATGAACCATGGTGACGTTTTGTGTGGCAGAAGGCAGACTGGAACCAAATCTCGTAGGGACCTGGGTGAGGTGAGGTGGTTTGGGAATGTGAAATGAAACAGGAGCACCGCCTGACAAAATGAGCTCTGTGTTACAGAGGCTGAGTCACACAGTATAGGGGCAGGAAGACCAAGGAACCAAGAGTAGTAACAAAACAAGACCTGGGAAGAAATGCGGCCTTCCCCAACCTTGGGCCTTCCAGATGTTCTGGATTACAATTGTTATTTGCTTGCTTGCTTGTTTGTTTAATTTGTATACTGCCCTTCATCCATAGATTTCAGGGCAGTGCACAACATAACATTACAATATTAAAAACACGCAATACAGAATAATAATAACCTGAAAACAAACCAATTATCCTGCCTCCCACAACACATTTATAAGGTTGTAGAGGAACGCTTCTGCATGGCGCCTAAATGCATTCCACAAACAGGAAGCCACTGCAGAAAAGGCCCTGTTCTCATGTTCCCACTCTCCGTACCTCTCATGGAGGCAGCACATGAAAAAGTGCCTCAAAGGACGATCTTACAGTCCAGATCAATTCACACGGAGAGAGGTGCTCCTTGAGGTATTGTGGTCCCAAGCTGATCTGAGGCTTTATAGGTCAAAACAAACACTTTACAACAGACTGGTGCTGGTGCGTGCTGTAGCGCAGACCTTCGGGTTGTCCACTTTACCACCATTGTAAAGGCCTCCAGAGTTGTGCCTAGTTGGACCTTGATGTATCCTGTGCGACAGATGAACTAGCAAGAGCTAGTCCAAGAACTGGCTGAAGCTCCTGTTCTAATCTATTTGCCACAAATTCAGTGGGTAGCCTTAGGCAACCCATGAGCTCGCAGCCTCAGTCCCCCTCGGTCCACCAGCAATATGGGGAAGCAGATAGCCCTGCCTTAGAAACTTGCTGTAAGGCTATAGGTGCAACACTTCAAAATATTAGTTATTTGTGTTTATGAACTGGGAATATCGTCATATGGTATGGGCACCTGTCTATGGAGATAATGTTGGGACACAGTAAGAATGCTGGTCTATCTAGCTCAGCAGCTGGTCCTATCTAGACAGCTCTCCATAGTTTCAGGCAGACAACCATCCTAGCCCCACCTGAAGATACTGGGAACTGAGATTGGGATCTGTAGCACAAAAAGCAGATGCTCTACTACAGCTCTTCTCCCAGAAGGGTGCTAGAAATAGCCTGAAAATAATCATGGTGCTATTCTCTGCAAACATCTATCTGCTGACAAATGACTGATAAGTGCTGGAGGCTAAGACTCCAGCCAGAATGTCTTGCAACAGCTTACAAATGCTCTGTGTGGGGTGTGTGTGCGCTATTAAATATGTTTTTACTAATGTGAAGAGTGGCCTTTTTCTATTTCCCCTTTGACAGGCAATGAAGACCAGTTTAGCAGCCCTTTGCTATAGATTAATATTGTTGCTGCCCCTGCTAATGCAACGCCCAATTTGTAAGTGTCTGACAACTTTTAAGCAACTTCTTGCTAGGATTATCAGCGCTGCTTTTTTATTAAGTTCATACTGAGTGCAGTAGCCTAATCCTTACCATATCTCATCCCTGCAGCAACCGGCTGAAACATTTCCAGTTTAGCTAGAACCAGAGGAGAGACGGGGGGCATTCAAGACCCATTATTCTTCCTCTAAAATCTGATGGGGCAAGTCAATGAGGGAAATCTGGAATAATGATGGACATTTCTGCCTTCTAGCCACTGCTGTAAACATTGACTCAGACTGCTAGTCCAGAGGGGTTCATCAGCATAATGCAATCTGACCTGATGAGCAACACTGCCTGCTGATTTTCACCCATGTGCCTGCTTTTATGTAACCAAACTTGTGAACCCAAAATACCAACAATGGAGAACTGTTGCTCAAAGTCTCTCTGCGTTTTTCTCCTTTGTGAAGCCTTGAGTGATTGGGTGCTTTCTTATTAATAAGTGTCCTTTGGCTTTCCACCCATGAAAAGGCTGATTTGAAACTTGGCAAGCCTATGGAAAGGGCTACAGACTCCTATTCAGGTGAAGGAGTTGTTTAAAATAAACGCATACATGTGCTTGTGTACACACACACACACACACACACACACACACACACACTAACAAAGAGAATTCCAGAACTACTTCTTTGACAATGTGGAGCATGATATTTGGCCTCAAAAACTCTTGAGTCTTCATTTCTAGAATATTTGGTTTGGCTGCAAAGAATCTAGGTACAATGGCAATGTAGGAAATGACACTTACTCCAAACTTTCAAACATGCATTATTTAGAATAACCACTAAATACATTTTTACATCTAAGCCAAGATGGCAAAATACTAAATCTAGTTGTCTACTGTCATTTGATTCTCTCTCAGGAGTCTCCTTATCCCTACTACTTATAGGTTATGATTACTTTCTTGAAAATCTAATTTCCGAAGAATGCTCTAATGCAGGTATGGGGGAACTTTTGGCACTCTAGATAGATATTGCACATTTTTTACCATCCCTGGCTACTGGCCATGCTTGCTAGGGCAACATCTGGTGGGCCAAAGGTTTCCCACTCCTGCTCTGAAGGTTAAATATGTAGTGCCATCTCTGAAGCTAAGCACATCTGGGCATTGCCAGTACCTAGACAGAAAACTGGTGAAGACAACTGGATTATAATCAACCTTATACACATAGCCAAAAAAATTACTACCTGTTTTGTTTCGCTTTTTAAATTAACTAGCCTACCATTCCTCATCAGCCAACACGTTTCCTTGGTGGCCACAGAAAAGATGCTTCCTTTCACTTGCAGTCAGTAGACTGAGATATGGGGGGCAGGGAAATTTGGCCTTTCTCCACCTGCCTGCTCACTCAGTTGCATGGAATTCTAGTGAGTAGTTATATACAAGGCTGTATACCTAACCTGGTGCCTAACCTGGTGTCCTCCAGATCTTCCTGGACTCTCATCAACTGCAGCCAGATTGTCCAATGGTCAGGGATGATGATGGTCATAGATTAGTCGGAGGGGGCAGTCACAGATTAGTCACCCCTGTACACCATGTGAGGAAACTGCTTTTATTCCAGTTCCATCCTCGACAAATGCTTTGTAAACAGCAGCAACATTGTGACATGCCAGTGTTAAGTGTCATTTCTACCACTGCTCTGGCTGTGCTATGCCTATTGTAAAAATGCTAGCACTGATGTAGCCAGAGGATACAGCATCCACCTTAAAATTGAGTCATTCATACCCAAGTTCCCTCCCCCGCCCAGCCCAATTTTATTAACCCAGCAATATGTGTAATTTATCCCTTTAAAGGGGAAAGTAAGTATGCACCATAATTGCAAAGGTATTCCAAATCTATAGCAAATGCTGCAGAAAATTATCTTGGCTTCATCACGTCCCTCCCACATGCACTTATCAAAGGAGAAGAGGACGAATGTATAAAAAAGTTATGATCAGCCGCATGCAACACGATGTAACACATTCATCTTGCTCTTTTAGCAACTGGGGCGGGTGGGGGGCTGTGCAGAAAAAGGAGACCTGTGACCTAGCATAAAAATGAGGGAAGTATGCAATGATGACGACAACGTGATAAGATAACTGACCCATCCACATTTTATCCTTTTGAATCCCCCCCCAGCCTATAAAGAACATGAAGGAAACACATCTGTGTAAGATTGTATCTGAAAATGTAAGTTGCTTGAAAGAGCCAGCTATTCTATTTCCTATTTACTGTTTCCATTTGTACACTACTGGCTATAAGAAGGTTCTGTTAAACCTCTGCTATAATCCAGTGAGTCATAGGGGCATAGGGGGCCTCAGATGTGGGTGCATAGCATTGCTCACTGAAAGTAGGGACTATTCCCCAACTTGGAAGAGGGCAACTCACAAAACATACAGACCTTTCTTCAGACCATGCTCATTTTCTTTAACACACTGTATTCTAGCAGCAATGTTTAACTACACGCATAATTATCACTAAAACCGTATTAAATATTGAGGAAAAAAGAGTAATAATGCCATTCAGTGTATTGGCATTTCAGATAGGCAGCCATGCCTATTTAGTGGTTGTCAATTAGGAGGAGTAGCATTAGTTCTTACTCCAATGTACTACCCCTTCCCAGTAGGTACTGTTGAAGTTTTATACGAAACACCAAGTCTTGGGGTGCAATAAATATCCCTCAAGAGCTGGATGCAAGACTCATTTTAATGGAGAAATTAATACTGCATTTCATTTCATTACTGCAACATAAACTCCTTAATACTATGTAAAATGGCAGACTTCAGAAGTGTCTGTGTGGGCAGGGGTGGAAGGAAGGAAGAAAGAGGAACACCCCATATTGAATGTTGAGGATATGGGCACATTTGAACCTGGAACTACAGGTTGAAGAATTCACAAAGGCACTTCCCCATCGGGTTAAGAACTTAATTCGTTCTGGAGGTCCGTTCTTAACCTGAAACTGTTCTTAACCTGAGGTACCACTTTAGCTAATGGGGCCTCCTGCTGCTGCCGTGCTGCTGCCACACGATTTCTGTTCTCATCCTGAGGCAAAGTTCTTAACCTGAGGTACTATTTCTGGGTTAGCGGAATCTGTTACCTGAAGTGTCTGTAACCTGAAGTGTCTGTAAACCGAGGTACCACTGTATGTGCTTTGCCTGCTTTTCTTTCTAACTCAAAACTCAATCTAAAAATAAAAATAAAAAATTAATCTGAACACTTACCCTGCCACAACCCATTCTGACATTATAGGAAGGTTTCAGGGTCTGAAACTCAAGGGTGGAGTCTTTACCATAGCATGACCAAAAGTGAAATAAGAACAAGCACAGAGAACAAAGGTTTAAATTGCTTTTCCGTGGCTTTTTATTGGATGCCCACTATGTAAAGAGACCCAACTCCACTCCCCAGGTAACTTAATACGAAGTGAAGGAGCATTTGTACCCAGAATGGATTTCATGGAAGGGATCTTCTTCCCTCCGCTGTAGTAAAAGACAAATGTAGTAAAGTGACCATGACAGATGGTAAGGAAGGTGCCTGAAAGCTATGACCCAGGGGACAGCAACAATGGATCATGCTGGAAGCCTCTTCCCTTGCAATGGGTGCAGGTCCTGCTATCTGCCTTTCCCTGACCCACGGCCTCATGTACCTGCTACTTAGGAGAACAATAATCAGAGTAGTGTGTGAGAACAGGAAACTGGAGTCAGAAACTGCTCTGTACTGGATTCTAAAGCTGTGATGAATGGAGGAGTAAGAGCTTTTGGGGTGTTAATGCTGTGAGCCCTTCCATCCTATGCTCAGGTTGTGTATATATGTAAATAAAACCATATATCCTAAAGACACCACAGTCTTCCTTCATTCTAAGGAAGCTGAACCCTGGAGAACCCTGTCTCTCAAAGCTCAGAGATTCAGATGCCGTGTGATATTGCTTCATTTTGTTTTGTTTATTTTTGCTGTCGTTTTAACCAACATGGTAATATCAACCACCCAAAAAGAATATACATCATATACAATATATACCTAAATACAACATTAAAACACAATAGCAACCAACAGATGATGATGATAGATACAAACTAATTTCAGATAACACAACAAAACATATCAATGTTTGGTAAAAAACATGACTGCAAGACTACTTGTAGCACACCCAGAAACACTGAACATAAGATAGCTAAACTGGGGATGTGGGGAGAATAGTCCAAAGCACAAAAAGATGAAACACACATCTACTGTCAATGTCACAAATTTGTACTCAATCTTCTTTCTTTGTTAAAAAAGACACACATAACCTTACAAGTTTAAACACAAAGGGAACTCATTCTTCAAAACTAAACTGTAATCTGCATTACAAATGCAAGATCACAAGATGGCACTTATGAAGGTTTTCACAAGCACATAAAATCTCTGTATTTCACTTCTTCCAGAGAGTTCTATGCCAATGCTTCGTTTGCTTTCTCTCAGAGGCTGCTTGGATTCCTCACTGATCAATATAAGTACACCTGACCCTGCACTGTGGGTTTTGACATCTTAAGTTCACACAAATCTCCTGTTTCAGAGTCAATAATGGTGGGGAAAGAGGAAACTAATGGGGGCTGGGGAGAGGAGAGAACACTACACACTCACCTGCTTATGGCAGGGGTAGGCAACCTAAGGCCCAGGGGCCGGATGCGGCCCAATCACCTTCTCAATCCGGCCCGCAGATGCTCCGGGAATCAGCATGTTTTTTACATGAGTAGAATGTGTCCTTTTATTTAAAATGAATCTCTGGGTTATTTGTGGTGCCTGCCTGGTGTACACTGAAGCAAAAAACAACAACCTTAATGTGGCTCAATCATCACTTGTTTTCTGGTGAGTGGTAAAATCTTGATTGTTTAAAAACGGATTCTGGTACAGATGTTTAAGGATCAGTTGCTGGTCTCTCTCTCTCTCTCTCTCTCTCTCTCTCTCTCTCCCCCCCCCCCCCCGGTGCTGTGCTGTCTTTTAAAACCAGAGTTTATACCATTTTTATTTCTGCATTTTACTTTATAGTGTATTGTTCTTTACTGTTTTGCTATTTTAAACCTTCAGAATCAAAAACATGGGGTATTAAATGCAGTAAATACAATAATAAAACCGAGCAGAGCCTTTTTGAATAGTTAGAAAGATCTAGCACCCATTTCAACTAAATCTGTTAATTCCCCGCACCCGGCATGTCATATTTTGCAGGCTCTGCCAATGCAAGCTCTCTTTCTCACCCTGTTAAGACACACACGCACGCGCACGCACACACACACATCCTAGTTCATTTGAAGTTGAGCATGTGCGTTTGAGAGTGAGAGACAGACGCCTGCCCACAGCTGTCACAGTCAGCCCTACCGCAGGAAGCACAAAGTAATGCAGCAATTCCACCACTGGAAAGAGAACACCCATCTGTTGTCCCCTGGAAAATTCCTGGAGGCTAGATGTGTGTGAAACGCCCTCATTATAAGCCTTTTGTTTGGTACAGATAGCACTACAGAATATGGAAGGTAATGAGCCACAGGGGAGACCAGCTAGGAAAAGGGCAGATGAGAATCCATCAAACCAGACCTTCTTTTGCTTTCCTTGCTCAGGAAGGGGGATTAACAACATGTAAGGGAACTTTTGGGACCCAGCAAGATTGTTAAACTACTGGAAATGCCAGACATTTTCTTTTTAGGCTAGTCAGAGGATTTCATTAAAAGAATTTTTTTTTGTCTCTGTTGGAGCGTTGGTGACTTATGAAAGTCACACCAAGGCCAAAGGTTGGAATAATCTTCTAATCCGGAATCTCTATAGTTATTAGGGTGAGCAGCGTATCACCTCAGGTCTGAAAACCAGCATCTTGAATTAAGTGCAGATACTCCAGCAGTTAGTATCCAATTCCAGGTGCCAACTCTATGATGTAACATTGACAAGAATAAGGAACAGAGTTTTTACAAGGTCTGGTTCAGTTCCCTTTAAATATTTCAGTGTAGTTCAGTATCATATCTTATCAAAACAATTTCTTTAATTTTCAGGATATGGATAGATATCTTCTCAAAATGAGAGCAAGCACATCAAGTGATACTGAGGACAATCCTAGATGCGATCTAGAATCGCCGTTCAAACTCAGCGCTGGAGAAGACTCGTTTATGATTATATTTTGGGAATGATACATTTTCTTATGTAGCTGGATTGTTTTATACTTTCTGTGTGTCCCATGCTCATATTATAAAGTAGTTGTGCTCTATGTTACAATTCAAGCACTGCTAGGAGTTGTTTCTTTTTGTTTTCCAATGTGTTTCTTACCAATAAAAAATTCAGTGTAGTGCGAGCAAATTTTATTCTGAAAGTGCAGCCCAGAGGAAAAAAGTATGACAACCACTGCTTTAAAATCTTATAAGGCAGAAAGCAATTACAGTGGTGCCTTGGGTTACAGACGCTTCAGGTTACAGACTCTGCTAACCCATAAATAGTATCTCGGGGTAAGAACTTTGCTTCCGGATGAGAACAGAAATCGTGCTCTGGCGGCGTGGCAGAGTGGTACCTTAGCTAAAGTGGTACCTCAGGTTAAGAACAGACCTCCAGAATGAATTAAGTTCTTAACCTGAGGTACCACTGTAATAAAAATAAAATAAAATGGAGGCAGAAGCAACAACAATAACACAAAATAAAGTACCGTAGACTCGGAGATACGGCAACAGAATAAATTCACAAAGCTCTTGGGAGAACAACAGTTTTAACCAATGCTAGTCCAATCAGAGTAGACTCATTAGAGTTAACAGACATGACTAACTTAGGTTCATTAATTTAAATGGGTCTTGTCTGAGTAAAATGTAGCTGGATACAACCCAGTGTTTTTATCTAGCACCCAAAAGGCTGAAAAGAGTAGGTACCAGCTGTGGGCCCCTGGTAGAGTGTTTCACAAGCAGTCCACCACCACCAAGGAGACTCTGCGCTTGGTCACTACCAACTTCAACTCAGAACAAGGAATGTTCAAACAGAGACAGCTAGTTTTGACTGCTAGAAGCTACCATAGTGTGAAGGGCAGGATAAAAATGGTTTAAATAAAAGGAAAAAATAAGTTTTTGTTAACAGGAGACTTTATTTTTGTTTCTTTGTAAATGAGCCAGAATTTAAGATTTAACTCTCCATTCAAGACTCATCTGGTGTCTTTAAAAAAAATAAAATACCTTCATTGACACAATATTAAACCACACTAGACAATCTATGGGAAACAGGACAAACTTGGTTGGCTTGGCCAATTATAAGTTTTCAGGTCGATGGTTCAGTTGATGGCTGAGCATCTTGGGACCATGAGCTGATGGCTGTTGAGAGTTTGGTCCCAGTAGGAGATGTTTCCATATCTGAGATTAATATGTTAGCAGCCTCATTAAGAGGCCAAGCTGAAAAACTGAGGACAAAAATGATCCAACAAATAATTCAGTATCTTCCAAGACTGATAAGGCCAAGGTCTGAATTTTCAGGAGCATCTGTTGTCCAGATAAGATGGGGTGGAATTGCATGGGGCGATCAAACTGTATAATAAAAGACCATTTTTAGCACCTTCTAACAAGAAGGAGCATTACATGTAGAGTTCAAGAAAGGTATTTGGGAAGGGACTCTGGTTCAGCGGCACAGCAAATGCTCTGCATGTAAAAAGGCCTCCAATTCAATCACTGTCAACTGCCTGAGATGATAGAGAGCTGTTGCCAGTCACCAAGCTGAATTTATTTATTTTGTTATTGTTACATTTATACCCCATCCTTCCTCCAAGGAGCTCAAGGTGGCATACATGGTTCCCGCCCCCTATTTTTATCCTTAAAACAACTTTGCACGGCAGGCTATTCTGAGAGATAGTTACTAACCCAAGGTTCACCCAGTGAGCTTCATGACCAAGTGGGTATTGGAACCCTGGTATAACGTAGTTTCCTGTAAGACATCACTAGAAGAAATATCCCCATTTTGAACTATGTAAACCAGGCGTAGGCAAACTCAGCCCTCCAGATGTTTTGGGACTACAACTCCCACCATCTCCAGCTAACCAGGACCAGTGCTCAGGGATGGTGGGAGCTGTAGTCCCAAAACATCTGGAGGGCCGAGTTTGTCTATGCCTGACATAAACAAAATAATTTCTCTTTTCCTTCAAAGTTAATTGCGGACATTTTTAAAACCATCCGTTGATTAAATTTAGTAATAGCCAGTATTGACAAGGTATTGCTCTTATCCTGCCGGTGTTTTCAGTAAATGAGTGAAGTCAAGAAATGATTTGTTGGACACCAGGAGAAGGGAATCCCCGAGGTCCTCCAAAGCATGGAAATACGGTTATGGAAAGATCAGCAGGATCCACCCATTTGCTGCTTGGTTTGTTTTATTTTGCTGCCTGCCAACCACGTCGAGCCATCAGTGAGCAGGCACTTGAGAGGCTTCTAAAAATATTTTGTGCTGAGGTGGTGGTGGGGGGGAAGTGGGGGAATTTCCTATTACTCATTTTGCTGCCTGCTCTCATATGTCCCAAAGCTCAGGAGTGGAGTGGAAGGATGATGATGATGATGATGAAAATAATGTGAGGTGGGGGAGGCTGAAACTGAAGAACTGGGGCTAAAAAAGGTGGACATACTTTTACTTCCTCCAGATCTGGTTGCCCCAGTAGGGGAAGCCAGACTCTCTTCCCTTCTGGAGAAAGGAACGTAGCAACAGAACCCAGAGAGGGCATCAGTCAACCGTTAGGGGTGGAGGAGCCAAGTCAGATGATGAGCCCACAGTCTGGTCACTCAGGACCTGGCCAGAGACTCATATGAACAGATGCATCTTTGCCGACTCAGTGAGTGTCTGCACTCTTGGCAGTCTTGCAAGGCACAAGAGCCTCACAAGTGAGCACACCTTGCCACTTCTTCAGAAGAGTAGCAGATGGACAACTTGTCCTTGCAGTTCCGACCTCCTTCCCTTAATCCTGGACTCCTTGAACTCAGGCTGCTGCTTCAAGCTGGACGGGAGCCAGGACAGTTGCACAGAAGAGCTAGTACACAGCTGCTCGAGGAACGTTTTGAAAATGTGGGGGTGGGCGAAGAAATGCAGGAATCCCCCTGTTGCGGCTGTATTTGTCTTGCTGCCTACAGTAGGCAGCTGCTGGAGATGGTTCTCAGCTGAGTATGTGGGTGTGCTGAGAAGGATATGGCTTCTGTTACTGCTGAATGCCCTACAGCGGGAACTACTTCTAAATGGCTGGAATGGGGAAGCCCAGTACAGAGGCACCTCGTTATTATCACCATCATCATTAACACTCTTTTCCTGATTGTTCCAAAATTCTTGGGGGGGAGAGACCCAGCACAAAGGCATCACATTATTATCACTATCATCTTCACCTTTCTGCTGCTTCTGCCCAAGGGGCAGTGCAGTTCAAAGGCCTCATCATCGGCATTATTATCAGCTTTTCTTTGTTCCCAAGTTGTTGGGTTTTTGTTGGGGTGCTTCATTATTATCACCACCTTTTTCTCCTGTCTACCCCACAAGAGGGATCACCCCCAAATTGTTTGGGGAGGCGACAATACACACCAGAGACAGAAACATTATTATGTCTCCTAACATCCCCCTACTTTTGAGATGCATATAGATGACAGTCTGCCTCGAACATCACACTAGTCTAGGCCAGTAGTGTTCAGTTACTGCTCTGGTGAGTTGTTTTTCATGTACCTTCTGTTTATTTTCCATGTATTTCTATTCTTTTCTGTCCCACAAAGATAATAATAATAATAATAATAATAATAATAATAATAATAATAATAATAATAATAATAATGCAGCCAGCATTATTTGTGACTGTGACTCCACAATTGCATTTTCTCATACAGAATTCTACGGCTTGGTGTCACAAAATTATTCTGATAGCTTTTCAACTTAATAATAAAGCACAGATCTTAAAAGGGGGGGGGCAGACTTTTCTCAGTGGAGACTTGGGGTGCAGGTTTATCTGCAGGTCCATAGTCTGGCTGTTGTTAATATCCGGGTTTTAGTTTTCTTGTTTCTAAAGTCTCCCTCACCCTCTGCTATTTCTGTTCAACGTAAACAGCTATTGCGCCAGTTCCACTTACAGATTTATTCCATTTGATACACTTATTACCTCCATAATCATTTATTGATTGAATCATATGGTATGAAATTGGAGGGAACAATAAAACTTACTGTTTTGAGCCAGAGCTTGAAGCAGACAGTCCAAGCACCCCTCCAAGCTATCAGCTGTGCTGTCAACAGCTGTTATCTTCAGCTTCTTCAAGGCATCGCTTAGATTATCTGCTTGGATAACATGAAGGAGAAAGCAAAATCAGTGTCCTGGTCTGTCAATTGTAGCTTATGGGCTTAAAGTGCAAATCAACATAGATAAGGTGATGCCAACAAGTGCGCGACAAAAGACATTGACTATTTTATCTCTCCCATTCCCTGATGCCAACAGGGCAAATACTCTCTTTGGGGGGGGGGGGAGACAAGAGACCCACAGCAGCCAGTTGGCTACAGGCCACACACTCACTTCCACCACTACTACCAAGTCACACAACAAGCAAAAGGCATTCTAAACTCAGTATTAGGGCAATACCTTTATTAGGCCAACAAAAATGCCAGAAAACACTGGGCATTTTGAGTTCTTCAGAACTCTGCATCAGGCTAGATCAGGAGCAGCGACTCCAACCCTGGTTTGAAGAGCCATTTGGCGCCTATCTTAATATAACCGAGTTTCTAACACTGGAGATAACTGACAGTAGAACCATGAAGTTCTCAGTCACTGTTCCTTCTTCCCAGCAGCTTTTGGTGCAACCAGAAACCTGCCTAGTACCCAACACCTCATTTTAATGTGCTACCTTCTCCCACACTGCATCTTAAGGACTATGACCAGATGCAGGCTCCATGGTTTCACCATCAGCCTATTTTCTTTCCTCCTCTCCTTTGTTTTATTTCTAGCCTGGTGAAGAACTCAAAAGTTTGCACACTATAGTTATTATATTCTGATATGACATGGATTCTAGAATACATTGATATCATCACTTTCATCCAAAGACTTAAAGTTAGCTTATATTGTGCTCTCTCACACAATAATTGGTTATACAGGAGTAAAGCTGGAATCAGAAAATATTATTTGTAGTTATTTGTTTTTTTAAAAAAAATCTTCACCATCATAGAAGTCATCTCATACCTTGACCCTGTACAAGGGTAGCTATATTGAGGTTAACCCTAACCCTATAACATAACCAATTATTACAGAATCAATTGCCAAACACAACTGTATAGTTGCTGTGTTCTGGATACAGAAGCAATTGAGCTACTTTACTCTTTTCCATTTTGTGAGAGAATGAGGAAACTTTCAGGAATGAAAAAGAAAGAGGCCAAGAAGTTCCAGTGATGAAACGAATACTCTGCCCCCTGTTCATATTTTAAAATAGGTTTTCTGTGGATGCACATTTATGTTCCCATAAAGCACGCCTGGCACTAGCACCTTAAATATTCTGTTTATTCAAGAGGCATAGTAAGTGCTAACAGCTGCAGCTTAGTTGTTGTTTTTCCTTCTCTTTGCCAGATGATGACTAACCTTACATGTGAATGGCTTAGCCTTTTAAAAAAACACAAGGAATAATTCAGATTCCATGCCCACTAAGACTGTAATTCTAACTGTCCTTATTTGGAAGAAAGTCCTATTGAAACTGAAGGGGAATGAAATGCACACCGCAGTACTAAGTCAGCAAAGCAGAGATATGTCTCCCCTCAAACAATGATAAATACCTCCTATTTCTGCTAAGTAACACAATTATTATCCTAATCCAAATCCTGCTATATGACAACTTTGTGGTATGTCTATCTCTTGCAAATGCCAAGGCATGTGAACAACAGAAGTGTAAAGCATTTATTTGTTTATATTTAAAGTATTTTATGCAGTATTCAGGGTAAAAACCATCCCAAGGTAGTTTACAGTGCATAAATTCATAGAAAATTATCTATAAGAAAACAACCAGCAAAATAGTAAATAAGACAGCAGAGGACATCTGCCATTGTAACTCAACTCAAAAAATATTTTAAACCATTTCAAAATCAGCATCATAATAAAGCAATCAAGAAAAACAATCAGTTCTTAAACCTTGATTAAGGGGACATTTGCACCTCAGCATTCCACAGCCAGTAGATTAAAATATGTATCTATTTGGATAATAGTAATGCCTATACACATTAGGTAAGTATATAAAGAATTGGAATTGTTAGCTTGAATAATGATATAGCACACCTTTTATTTTTATTTTATTCAATCAAGCTGTTCCTGAAGAAGATGGAGAACTCCACAGCTACAGGATTGCTAAGCAATGGGGCATCCACATGAGGCAATCTAAAATATAGTTGCTTCAATTCCACTTCTTCCTTGCTATAGATAATGGAACAGTCTCATTTCCTTTGGTGTCTCATATATTTTGGGAGATTTGCAATGGGAGTCCAGTTCAGAAGTGATGCACTAGATCAAACAAGTCAGAAGCTCATGGCTTCTTCGGTTCCATTGCACCCCCACCCCTCAGTATTAAACTCTTTCCCCAAAGCTTCCTTCCACTTCTCCTTGTGGCTGATAAGCAACCACCCTGTGTTCTGCTGAGTGCTTGCTAAAAGACAGGGATGATTGGCTGATGTATTTCCTCAAAGTGACTAGAAATGTTTTCCTGAATTGGTAATTTACCTGCTGGTAGAGTCTGGAATCAGTGATTTATAGGGGGGGTCCGTCTCAAGAAAAAAAATTAGTATGGAGCAGTCTGAATTTAGGATGAGGCAGAGAATGGCAGAGGAAGCAGATGTTTACAGCTGGAATTAGCTAAAACTGGGTACAGCTTTTGCTGCAACAATTGTTCTTTCAGAATCTGATGCAAGATTAGAAGTTGGGCTACCAGCTTTAGAAGCCATAAATTCTCTTTTAGAGGAAATTACACACTGTACACTGGCTCCCTCAGCCAATAAAGCGACATGAGCACCGCAACCCCAGAGTCATCCGCGACTGGACCTAATGGTCAGGGGTCCCTTTACCTTTACCTAAAACCATCAAGGATACATATCAAACTTTGCCTTGTTTCCGCAACTTGGTCTCAGATACATTACAATCGAACAACAACACCCAAAAACTCTTTGCTTTGATGTCCAATATGGGTCCCCTGTATAATACTTTAAAATTTTATTTTGATGCTGCAGAAACGAATTGCTCCAACAAGAAGGCAAGCAGGTAGATTTCTACCTAACAGAAAGATAAAACTGCCAAAATCAAAACAAAGCACAACAATGAAAGAGGCTTGTTTTATAGTATTCCCTCATGCAGAAAGGATCTGGGTTGCATTTTGAGAAAGAGCATATGCCATGAGGAGCATCCTTGTAATTATTCAAATATTATTCCAGTTCTCTAAAGGTACTGAAAGAAGATTCCAAGCACATCTTAATGCAGCAATGTATCTCCTCCAGCTCCCCAAAGTGTTAGTTATGAAAAGCATTTTCACTCCTGTTTTAAGCATCACAAAGGAGTGATATAACAGACCATTAGAGGTGTCTGAGGAAGCAAAAAATTCACTGGCCAGTTCCTTTGCAGCGGAAGTCTGAAAGCATCAATTTGTAAGAGGTAGGGGAGGGTGGAGTATAAATAAATAATAATAATAATAATAATAATAATAATAATAATAATAATAATAATTATTATTATTATTATTATTATTATTATTATTATTATTATTATTATTATTGGTGTCAGCTAGGGTGCCCACCCCCAAAGCCCACTCTGCCAGGGAAAATCGAATACTTATCAAGACATATGAAAATCAATCTGTTCCCCACCCCAGAACTACTATACATCTTCTAGTCCTTGAAGTGCCTCTCTGCAACCCACCTAAAATCTGAGTTGAAAGGTGGACCTCTGATGTCATCAAATCCTCAGAAGTCCTGATCCAGACTAGGCCACCTGCAATTTGCATTTTCGAAAAAAAAATGTTTTGGGGTTTTTGGCAATGCAAATTGCAGGCATGTGGAACAGTTTAGATTAGGACTACTGGGTGGAAGCAAACATCAGACCTCCTCTACTTCCCCATTTCAAAGCCCTTTTGCAAACAGTCTTTTGCTGCTCTTTAAACTTTCAAAAACTGTCACATTTGGCCCAATAGGAGATAAGGTATGCTGGCCAGAAAAGGTATTTTCCACTCTGGTGAACACAATACAGAGTTAGAATAGGAAGGCCAGTCCAGAAACATCCAATATTACTGGATATATTTCTCCTTTTAAATTAATGTGAGCAACTTTGGAAGACAATTAGCTGAAAATTGGAATACACAGAGAACATATAATGTATATTTACCTATAATAGTAAATAAATATAAGTCTTTCAATCCAAGTAGTAAGTGACCAATCTTGACTACTCCAGAACTGCTACAAGAAGACATGCCTTCTTATCATGCCTCTACTACAGAGAAGTTTTTTATGTTCCCAGAGGTGTCAAGATAATGTTCCCGTCTGCTTTCTGAATTCAGAGGCAATGTATCTGACTTGGCTTATCTGCCAATTTGGCTGCAATGAATTCTTGCTTAAGAAAGCTGCAGGGCTTGAAAACTTTGTGGCACTGTCAGAAATGTACTGGCGTTTCCAACTACAAAAACCATTTCCCCAGGAAAATAATATTGGGAGAAGTTGAGTGTCCGTTCTAGATAAGGATGCTCTCTGCCCGTTAATTTTCTGAGCAGAGTAAAATGGGGAGTTTTTTTATATATACTTCATACATGCTACCCCAAAAAACAGTCTTGTATAGTTACAGTATTTCCTGTCTAATTTATCTTCATGAAAAACTATCCGTGAGGTGGGTTAGGCTAACAGACAGTGACACGCAAAAGAACACCCAGTGAATTTCATGGCTGAATCAGAATTTAAATGAGGCAGCTGAGAAGGCATAGCCTCATTAGTACATGCAACTCTACAGATGAATATCAGGGTTAATAAAACTACAGTTAATGATCGTATTTTATTTTAATAATGATCTCCCTTCTGTTTCATGAGATAAAAAGTGGTTAGAGGATGAAAGTGTTAGGTAGCAAGAACATGTCAAGAGTAGGGCGGTAACAAGGCGGGTGCAATGAAAACAATGGAAAAAAACACACAAATTCTTATCCATGGAAATGAAATACATTCTGTTGCAATTTATAAATAATAATCATAGGTCACAAAACAACAATATAAAGGACTGGATCTAAAGCTGTTCAATCAGAACTTTGCTTGTACAGCAGTTGTTTTACTTCCTAGTTCTGCTGTGATGTCTTACCCTCTTCAGGATCATAAAACAAGAATAACATGAGGTATAATGCAGGAGAGGGCTAGACTTGGAAGACAGAATCAGAAGAAATTGTGGGACAGCAACCCTATGCCAGCAGCAGTGCCGTCCACTCATGCAAAGGATGTTCTATATCCCAGCCAAGGAATTCGCTGATACTATCAACATGCAGCACTGATCACACTTTAATGGCCTTGCTCAGACACATTAACAGCCTTGTGAACAAGTGTCTGGCTCATGCACTCCCTCATCCAATCTTCGCTTCTGGCATGGCCACAAGAAGATCAGAAACCTCTGCTTCTGCTTTCAGTTACCCAAAGCTTGGTGTTACATCCAAACACTAAACTGTGGTTAGCTTTAACTATGGTTTACTGAAACATGCCAGCTTCATAAACCACACATGGCTTGTTCCAGTATGCCATAATTTCAGACTATCCACAGTTTGCTGAGCTTAAGACAAAGATAATGCTAAACTGTGGTTAGTTAAAAACTGAAGCAAAACATTCTGATCTTCTTGTGGCCAAGGTTAAGGGGTCACAAGCCCTTCAAATAAGCACACTTTGGGATTATGTCCAGACAGGGCTGGCTATCTATCTATCTATCTATCTATCTATTTATTTATTTATTGCTTCACTAATATAACAAGCTTGAAATCAGAAGCAGAAATAGTCATCAAAAGGATTATAGATAATTTATGCCACTTAGAATATGTTGTTCTCTCTATAAAAGACATACAAGGTGTAATGCAACAAACATGACAATAAAAGTTGAAGGGTCTGTGTAGCTTTTCTGGTAAACAAAAAGAGAATGAAGAATTTTACTTTGCCTAATGTCTTATAGCTTGCTTATTGAAGAACAGCAAACATCAGCAACCTTGCAAATGAGCTTAGAAAAGTTACAACCAAAGTGGTTGCTAGCTCTACCAAAAAATGTCCAAGGCAATATTTATTGGGCTAATCCCCATTTCTGAGTCAGAGATTAGCCATTATTATTATTATTCCTCCTATATTTCATCTACTGGATTTTAACTGGATATTTTATGTTTGTTTTCAATCAAACATTACCATCTAGTCAAGCTTTCATTTTTCAGAGTCTTGGGGATTTTCATTTATTTAAGTAAATAAAATTGGCACAGCCATGTTTATTTGCTTTGCAAGATATATACATCTTAAATCGAGCAACAACAGCAAAGCTCTGGAGAAACAGGGGGCATGGGCAGATTGCTAATTGGGGTTTGGGGAATGCTTTTTAAACTGGCATTAGGAACAAAAGGCGTCCGCAATGGGTAAAGACAATCTAAAATCCTTTGTAATCATAGCTAAATCTACATCAGAATAAATTGCTCACAACAAAAGACTCTTCAGCAGGTAGTAATCAATCAGCCATGGTAAGCAAAGGAGGAGGGATGCAGTCTACAGATCTTAGTTACAGAATTAGTTTCATTAAATAGCGTGGGCATGAGCAATGCACTGCTTGTTGTCATTTGGACGGAAAAACAAACCTATTCTGATGTATCCCAATGGATAGACCTTTCATTGCTAGAATAATAATCTATAGAACTATAGCAAAGAATCTGTATCTCTATGCCAGACTCTTCACCGAAGGAATTATGCAAATACAGGCACAGCAAAAAGAGATCCATTTTCAGGCATTCACAAATGTGGACATGCTGGTGGAAACATGCCAGAATTAGTGAAACCAACAACATGTAAATTCTCTCTGTCTTCATTCTTTCCTTAGGGGACAGCCCAGCTAATTATCATCTTCTGCAGAAGAAACATGTTTTAAGGTACAGTGCTGTGATTCATTTCACCACATAAGAACTGCGAAGTTGCCAGCTAAGGAATCATCTTAGCTTTTAAGGAATCGTCTTAGCAAAGAAAATGATAGCTGCAGACAAGGGCTGTTATCACAACCCATTCCCCTCCATTATGGGGAAATGCAAAACCAGGGTGCAACTTCAACAATGTCTCATACCTCACCAAAAAAACAACAACATTATTTCAGATTTGAGCTAGCCAAGCACCAAAGTAAGCTGGATTTTGGGTAGTTAGCTTCTTCCTGCTGAGACTACTAAAGAATATAAATGAATGTGGGTGGAATTGCCAACTTCCACTAAAAATTAAAACAAAAAAAAGCATATACTCATTTAGCATCACAAAGTCTGCCACCACACATACACACACACTTACTTATTTCTTCAATCTATCATTGATTCTGAAGCTTTAATGCCACAGGTGAGCTTACAGGCTACTCCTCAATGCTATAGCTTTAGTAAATTATGCACACCATCAGTTACACTAAGGATGGGGAATCTGTGGCCCTTCAGATGTGGTTCCCTCTTATTAACCTATCAAAGATCCGGAGCAGCTACCAACTGGGCAGACAGGTGCTTGTATTCTTTCCCAAAGCAGTGGCACATGGGACAAACTTGGCCATGCACAGCTTTCCAATTTGGTTCACGAGGCCATTTCCATCGAAACAGGGCCACCCGCCCCACACCTGATGTGACATTAGATGTGGGGCTGGTTAAGAAGTGGATGGATTGGCTGCATGACCAAGTTCCCTGCAGAAAGGAGTCATGCCAGCCTTATGCTCATCACTCTCCCCGGTCTATGTGCAAAGGTTGCCAAGCGCCAATTGTCTGTTAAGTGTTTGGGAACTGCTGCATAAGGGAATTTGATAGGTGGGTAGAACCAACCCACTTATCAATCATCTGACAGGTAAGTGACTGACAGGCAGGGTTGCCCACCTATCTGTCATACCAAGGACTTGTCTACTACATGGAGCAACTTAAAATAGCCTTCATGTGTAAGCTCCACTCACTTTGCACCTTAAATTTTTTGGCAATGGTTGTCGCTCAGTGACAGAGCATCTGTCTAGCCTGCCTGGCCTACATAAGGTCCAGGTTCAATACCAGTCTTCTCCAGGTAAGGCTGTAAGAGACCCCTGACTGAACCCCTGCTGCCCGTTAGTGTAGACAAAACTGAGGTGGATGGACCATTGGTCTAGTTCAGTTTAAGGAAGATTCTGATGTTGTTAGGTTAGACCTCTGGTAGTTCTATACTGTCCACACTACCTGTAGTTTCAGGCAGCGGTCTCTCTCAGCCCCAACAGGGTGTTTGTTCACCCTGGTGTATGGAAACATTATGGCCCATCACACAATGCCTTCATTACTATACAACACCGCAGTCTGTTTCCCATTGCAGAAGCATACTGCATCTATATGAAAATGCCCAACTGATAGGATCAACCCAAGGATTTCCTGGGAATAAAGCTTCTATTAAACTTTCAAACAAGAGTGGCTCAAAGCTTCACTCCAATCAAATGATGAAATTAAAGTGATCCTTTAAAATCCCGAGTATTAACCCTATTTCATTCTTTCCCCTTAACTTTACTGATATCCTATTAAATCTCTGCAGTTCTAAGTGGCCATTAACCTTCCGGATACATCTGCAGTTTCATTTCAAGAGAGCTGTATGATGCCAAAAGCAAGTGATAGTGATTATTTTCAGAAAACACGTTCCAGCCCACATGCGCAGCTGGGTGAATCACCACACTTCAATATTCGAGATTTTATTTTTTAAAAGCTGGCTGATAAATGTTTGAGATGACGAGCTATTGTTACAATTTCAAAACCTACTTAGCAGAAAACAAAGCAAGCAATGAAGTTCGGCTGCAGAAGTGAATCTGTACCTATGTGGGCTGCAGAACTATAAAATGTGCATTTTCCCATTTAGCACCGGGATGAGGAACCTGTGGCCTGCCAGATGTTTTGAAACCCCCGTCAACCCAATCTGCATGAGCAAAACAGGCTGAAAGGCAAACTGGACTGACCAGTTCCTAAACTGGAAATACGTCTAAGACCCCTCTTAGACTGAATGGTATCTGATTACTAAAGTATAGATTTAATCATGACGTGATCATCCAACCATTGTTCAAAAGCCTCCAGTAAAGGATAATCCACCACCTTCTGAGATTATTCATCCCACTGATAAACAGCTCTTGTTGTCAGAAAGTTCTTCCTAATGTTTAGTTGGAATCTCCTTTCTTGTCATTTGAATCCATTGGTTCGGTTCCTACCCTCAGGAGCAAGAGAAAATAAGCTTGCTCCTATTTGAATATGGCTATCATATCTTCTCTCAGTCTTCTCTTCTACCAGGCTAAACATACCCAACAGGTGTGTGGCAAAGTAAATGGCTCATCACACCCAGAAAATGGTTTGGAGGGAAATGATGGTACTTCAGTGGTGGTACTACTGAAGCTAACCAGGTCTCACTCTGTATTCAGATGGCCTAGGGAATCATATTAAGAGTGTAGTAAACCTAAGTGTAGTAAACAAACAAATATGGGCAGCTGCAAGGGTATTATCACGGTGGATTCACAAAACTGTTTGGCTAACGCCAGGCAGTGTTTTTTTTAACCACCCCATGGTGAGATAAATGTCAAAAATGTGCTTTAGTAAATACTCCCTGACAATCACATGAGGCCTCAGGGAAGACAATAAGAATAGATCCTTCTCCATAAGCCATACTGATCCTTCTGCCAGTAAATTTCTATAGCCTCTGAGGCCCAGTCTGGCAGAGAAGCTTTTCATCCACTCCTGTTGAAAATTTCAGTAGCTGAGGAAAGTGCAAAAGCTTTCCAATGTGTGGTGGGAAATGGGGCCCTTGGAAATCTCCTCCACACCCCCGCCACAAAGACAAAAGCCCTCCCTTATTCCTACTATCTCACCATGCAATGATGGACCTGAGCTTAGAAGTCAGATTTTACCACCCCCAAAAAACTAACTGGCCAAAGGAAAGAGTATGACCGAAGGGTTTTACTATTTATATATAATGCTGCAAGGGTAGACAGAAATGCTTCCTCTCATTCTTTCCGAAATTTCACCCCTATTGAAAAGTATTTCATTCTTTATGTGTGGAGTACAGAGAACAGGAGTCAAAATGACTTTAAAAGCTGTTCATCAGGAATGTTGAAATATCTGGAAACCCAGCCAGATGGGCGGGTTATAAATAATAAATTATTATTCTATATTTATTATTATTATATTTCCTATATATGTTATCTATGGTGCTCAGAACAATGCGTCCCGGCAAGTGCTGGTTAAATCCAGTCTTATTTAACTCTCTGTAGGAATAGAACTACACTTGACACTTTCCAACTTTGCATGTACCTTATTTTACCACATGAATCTTCATACATATGAAGATAAAAGCACTGATGGATTAATCTGATTGATTAATTCTTAAGGCATTTGCTGCAGATTTTAAGCAAGAGCTATTCCCTGTGAAAGGAAACTCAGCGGTGGGAAATTTAAAATTGTATGTGCGGACACAATGGAAAGTGTGTACACACATACCATTGGTAGATTTTTAGTGTTGGGATTAAGATATTTCCACAAATTCTCCCTCTGTGGTGTTAATTCTAGACAAACAGTTATCTTCACGTTTTCAAAATACCATCTGTGCCAAGATGCTATAAAATTAATTAACCAATTTAAAAAGTGGATTGATTAAGAGCAAGGCCATTAATTAAACTATAGCCTTTAAAACTGGAACAGCCGCCCCACCTAAGACAAAATTATATGGGCTAAATGAAGGATGTGCCTCCAGATGTTGTTTGACTTCAACTCCAATCTGGGTATGGTCTGGAGCAGGCATCCCCAAACTCGGCCTTCCAGATGTTTTGGGACTACAATTACCATCATCCCTGACCACTGGTCCTGTTAGCTAGGGATGGTGGGAGTTGTAATCCCAAAACATCTGGAGGGCCGAGTTTGGGGGTGCCTGGTCTGGAGGCTACTGCCTAGTTGAAACCAGGCAGGTCTCGGTTTAGTCAGTGTCTGGATGGATGGCTGCTTGTGTGCTGTGATGGGATACAGAAGCATAGAACTGTAGAGTTGGAAGGGACTCCAGGGATCATCCAGTCCAACCCCCTGCAATGCAGAAATCCTGCCCACAGCCATCTCTGGGTGGGCTCAAATCACCAACCTTCTGGTTAACAAACAGCAAGAAGCACTAACCCTTTTAAATTAAATAATCGTAAAATAAAATCAGTCCCAGTCAGAATGGCCAAAGGTAGTAGCTAAAGTCCAACAATATATGAAGGGACACATGTTCATCATTCCTGAGCCAAATGACCATTTCTGATTTCTCCTCTTGAAACACAAATCATCTGATGTTAGCAGAAAAAGACCTTCCATATCAAAAGGAGCATGAGAAGGTCACATCAATACCAACAACATGCCATTCAATCTATTCCAGAATAAATATGCAAGAACTCTTAGGAGTCTATGGAATGGTCAAGCGATAGCATTGATCTCTGAGATGTCATTTAATAATAGTCTCCCTGCTGAAGTTTGTTAAGGAAATCCTAATTGGTGCAGTTGGCAATGGACCATATAAAGTAAAACGCAACCAGAATGACTTCAATTCTGTCTAACTCCGAGTTCTCAAATACTTTAAGTCCCGTCAAAATTTCTTGTTTGCCACAATGTAGATCACAAATAGTTGAAGTCCCGTCAAAATTTCTTGTTTGCCACAATGTAGATCACAAATAGTTGAGTTTATGAATGACAGGTGGCGCGGTTAAAGGGAAATATGAAACCTCATTATAATGAAGCTGTCACATTAGTAACATCATTAATTCAAATACTTGGCATTTACATTATATATCTAACATGCAAACATAGCGTAGTACCTAATAGTGTTCATCTGCTGATGGAAGGAATCCATCAGTGAAAGATGGATGGAGGTATTTTTTTTTCCTCCTCCTGCAGCCTGCGTGCTCCCCCCACCCATAAATCTGGTCCCTACAAATGTCTGTGCACAATACTGCTGCAAAGTTTTCTGATTTGCATTATCTGGTTGCAGAAGTTCATCTGCTCTGTTATAAGAGCAGGGGACAAGACCACATGTTCCCTTCCATGAAAGCTCTGCTTCTTTCCATTTATTGTGATTGAGGCACCTGTCTCAACAACAGCTAAGGCTAACCAGGGTTCCCATTCAACCAGGATTTTAAGGAATGCTGTTAATGAGAACACTGGCTGAACTTGTGATTTAAGTTGGTGTCAGTCTAATGCATTGGTAGGCAAACTAAGGCCCGGGGGCCGGATCCGGCCCAGTCGCCTTCTAAATCCAGCCCGTGGGTGGTCTGGGAAACAGCATTTTTACATGAGTAGAATGTGTCCTTTTATTTAAAATGCATCTCTGGGTTATTTGTGGGGCATAGGAATTAGTTCATCCCCCCCCCCAATATAGCCTGGCCCCCCTACAAGGTCTGAGGGACAGTGTACTGGCCCCCTGCTTGAAAAGTTTGCTGACCCCTGGTCTAACACAAAATAGCCGATTGGTGTAGCTTTCTCAGTTCAAAGCAGTCACATTTGAAAACCGACATGCATGGCTTCCAAATGGCTATTAACATGCACTTGTGAAAATATGCCCTGGTTTACACCAAAGAAAGTGTAAACAATGTCACAAAACAAGATGAGACACATCTACTAACGTCTACCAACTGTAGCAATCAAAAATATATATCCTCTATTTGCTCACATATCTAATAGATTTTCCCGCTTTCCTTATGTGCCCAACTTCCCTCTGCAATTTCTGCTGTGAACGCTGATGTTATCACCCACCAGACAGGTGCTAAATACAGTATTCAACACAGAATTATCATATTCGCTGTTCATCTCTTGAATGTGTTGAACAGATGCACAGAAACATACAGTAAAGTCATACCTCGGGTTACAGCCGCTTCAGGTTGGGATTTTTTGGGTTGCGGACCGCCGAAACCCAGAAGTACCAGAACGGGTTACTTCCGGGTTTTGGCGGTCACATATGTGCAGAAGCGCTGAATCGCAACCCGCATGTGCGCAGACGTGGGCTGTGAACGTGCATCCCGCACGGATCACGTTCGCAACCCGAGTGTCCACTGTACTTCTAAAAAACGTAAGCCCCATATTTACACAGTACTTCTAGTATCAGAATACTAGTTGCTAGTAGTGGAAGAAACCCTGCCGTGCTCATGTCCTGCTTCTCACAGGCATCTGGCTGGCTACTGTGAGAACAGGACGCTGGACTAGATGTGTTGGATGGCTCAGTCAGTACACGACTTTTGATCTCAGGGTCATGGGTTTGAGCCCCGTGGTGGGCAAAAGATTCCTGCATCACAGGGGGTTGAATTAGATGACCCTTATGGTCCCTCCCAACTCAACGATTCTATAATTCTAGATGGTGCTTTGTCCTGATCTAGGTTCAAAGTAGAAATCAAGCTCAAGCTCTAAGAAGGCAAAATGACAGGAACAAGAGAGGAAGTAGATTCTTTTAGTCGCTTACAGTATCAAATCCAGATCACTTTCAAATGAGTCATTTCCACACACACTCCTCAAAAATATATATGCAATCTAACAAGATACACAACTCAGGAGATTCGGCACTTCTGTGCATGCGTGATTTAGCGCTTCTGTGTATGCGCTGAAACCCAGAAGTAACCTGTTCTGGTACTTCCGGGTTCAGCGAGGTGCACAACCCGAAATCGCGCAACCCGAAGCGTCTGTAACCCAAGGTATGACTGTAATTAGTTTTCAGATGTGGGTGAAAATACATACAGTGGTACGTCGGGTTACATATGCTTCAGGTTACAGACGCTTCAGGTTACAGACTCCGCTAACCCAGAAATAGTACCTCGGGTTAAGAACCTTGCTTCAGGATGAGAACAGAAATTGTGCTCCGGTGGCAGCGGGAGGCCCCATTAGCTAAAGTGGTACCTCAGGTTAAGAACAGTTTCAGGTTAAGAACGGACCTCCAGAACGAATTAAGTACTTAACCCGAGGTACCACTGTATACACCTTTTGTGGATGCGGTACTTGCATGCAGTACCTCTCTAGGTGCCCAAAGAAAAAAAGGGAGCATGTCGTCTTTCTAACCACATGTTTCAAACAGACTCTTGAGCTCAGTTGTGTCTTCAATGCAAGGACACACAAGAAAGCTCTTTCACTGACCTTGACCATGTTTGTCAAGGACAGATTTCCCTACCCAGTGTCAGATAAACGCTGGTGGAACTTCTACTGTACAGCCTTGTGGCATGCCCTTAAGTGTGGATATAAATTCATGCTATTACAGATATAATAGTCCATTGGCATTATAAATTCCTTCTGTAAATTATCAGGATCCAACAGAACCCTTTAATTAATCAGTAAGTCATAAATTTACAATTATACTATCATATAATCCAAGACTTGGTAAGACTACATATAAAATAATTCAAAACTCAAGACCTGCTTATATGAGCTGGCTCACAATTCTATAATTTACTGGGGGGAGGGCCACTTTTTCACTGCAAAATTCCTGGATTTTCAATGCTCTTTAAGACTAGTCAACTGTGAAATTTTTTCCCCTGTGCAGATCTCAAGTAAGAAGTCTTCAGCCTTCCCTAATGTCTATTCAGGGAAGTAGAAAGCTTATTATGTCTGATGAACATCTTATGTGTCCTTTTTTATAAGATGTCTACACTAGAGGATTCGTGTCACCTCAGTGCAGGGAACTACATTTTCTCTCTTTCCCATATTGCCCTACATTAATTTGATTTTGAAACTGAAATGCAACTAAACAATTTGAATCCCATACTTCTTTTAACTGCAGTTCAAACAGTCCATTAATTTATACTAGAAACTTTAGTGCCTATCTCCACAGGTAAACAAATCTTCTCTTAACATCTTGGGAGAATGGAGAAGCTTCCTCATTAAGTGTCTTACCCTTTCTATTCCCCCCCCCCATACCTTATGTCAGAACAATTAAGTATAGCTGCAAAGAAATCTCAATGCATTGCCGCAATATTTGCTCTGCAAACAAGATTAGAATTAATGCTGACAGTTCTGATAAAGTATGATTTCATTTTTATTAACATTTCATCTTGGATTTTATATGGTACAGTATTAATCTACCCTCAGCTGAGTGCCTTTTATTGGATATTGATGGTTTTAATTATGAAAATCTCAAATATAAAGAAGTTAAGAGTACTGTGTTGAAAATTTCCATGCAGCCAGCTGAAATTGTCAAAGTTACCAAGGATGTAAATATCTGAATCTGACTACTCATCAGCGAGGACAAATACTCAGATAGGATAACTATACCGTTTTCAGTACCAATTCTGATTTTGCTAGTTGAATTCTTTACTCTTTTCCACCTCAATTCTTTCCAACTCTAAACAGCTACATTCCTCAGAAATGTGTCATTCAATAGACTTTGTTCAGTGAACCTGGTGGGCTCCTTCAGACCTCTGGGAATACACGACTTTATCATCATCTGAAGGCTGGAAAAGCCATTATCTCAAGATTTTCATGCTGCTGTATACTTCCCCACTCTATGAGGGCTTTCCTTCTTTGTATCACACACACACGCCATTCTCGGCTGTCTTCCTAAAATCCTCTGGCCTAATGTAATCAGTTGATTTAAGCCTAAAAATCTCTGAATATCTTAGGTCCAAGGCTGGTTCTGCCTTGTAGGCAAGACCAAGCAGCTGCTGAGGGAGACACAGTTGATGCCAGAGATAATGCGTAACTTAAAAGTTCTTAAGCTGGCTGCCTACATGAACAGAGTAGAGCTAAAAAAATAACCTCCAACAATGTGGTGTTAGTCCAGCCTTCCCTAACTTGGTGCCCTCAGTCTAGATGTTTTGGCCTACAAGTCCCATCAACCCAATAGCACAGCTGTGAGCTAGGCCTAAAGAGCCTCTTTGACTAAACTCTCTTGTTATAAGGGAAATTATGAAGACACATATAAATCAATTTGTATCAATTGCTACACATTTGGAAAGCTTACCCTTTCCTGGAAATTCAACAAGCCCAAGACTCATCTGGAGGGAACATAATAGCTTAGAAACAACCGCATATGCCCAATGTTAGACATAGAGTAGTCGTACCTATACACACTGAAATTAATGGACATGACTAATTTAGAGCTACTCATTTCAGTGGATCTACTCTAAGTACAACGCATGGTTGCAAAGACTGAACAAGTAGAAGGCTTCTAAATATATATATATATATATATATATATATATATATATATATGCTTTCGTAGATTTTCACGGGTACAGGAATGTAGGTTTTGGTGTCTTCGGGTGTCTTCCCGTGTAAGAGTTGGGGTGTCTAGGCGACGTTTCGACGAGGTCTCACTCGTCATCTTCAGGCTGGTGCTTTCGGCTTCTTGTTACTACAAGAAGCCGAAAGCACCAGCCTGAAGATGACGAGTGAGACCTCGTCGAAACGTCGCCTAGACACCCCAACTCTTACACGGGAAGACACCCGAAGACACCAAAACCTACATATATATATATATATATATATATATATATATATATATATATATATATATAATGCTTCTTATTCTGTTTTCTCAGAACAGAAACATATCATCAGCACTTTTAAGATGACACACCGAAATAAATGCATGTATCTATGCTATTGTACTGTCAAAGCCAGCCGGTCAAAGGCATTTCCGGGGTGTGGCTGCTGCCAAGTTCTAGGAGCCACAGGTGAGAGGTGAGAGTGGGGACCAAAGGTGGTCATACCACCCCAGAAGAAGCATCACATGTCCCCCAGCAGTCAATACTGCCCCTTCCCTAACGCCCCATCTGCAGCTCTCCAATGGTTTCACTACACTCCCAAATGCGCACTCTGTAAACCTGAAGGAGCATCTCCACCTCCATCGTTCATCCTGGACACTGAGATCTAGCTCTGAGAGCCTTCTAGCACTTGCCTCACTGTGAGAAGAAAAATTACAGAGAACCAGACAGAAGGCCTTTTCAGAAGTCACATCCACCCTGTGGGACACCCTCCCGGCAGATGTCAAGGAGATGTCAGTTAATAAGTAACTATAGAACTTTTAGAAGCCATCTGTAAGCAGCCCTGTATAGGGAAGTTTTTAATGTTTGATTCCCCCCCCCCTTCTTCCTCACTCTTTTTCTTTCCCTCTGTATTTTTGCTGGAAGCCACCCAGAGAAGCTAGGGCAAGCCAAGCATATGGGCAGGGTATATTTATTATTATTATTATTATTATTATTATTATTATTATTATTATTATTATTATTATTATTTCATTGTCTCCTGAGACAGGCAGATATCAACCGACTATTGTACTGTATATTTCTTTCCATTACGGTCTGTAGAAATATTTCTAAGGTGTTCTTTGTGCTAAATTTGTGGCATTTTTTTCAGAGAAAAATTACCAAAGGTCCATACAACACCATTGATTTTTAAGCAAGTTCTCTGTTAAAATCAATAAGGAGTTCTGACTAAATCAGATAGCATGGCTGAGTCTTGTATTATTAATCTGACAATATACTCCTTCTATGCATTCTGATTTTGAAGGGTTCTTACCTGTGCATGAGAGAACTAATTAAAATTGCATAAGGCTTCTGTACACCATAAAGTAAACCCAGAGATGTCTTCATTGTTAAATACGCTGTAAGATGTATTGGAAGTCTCTAGGTTTTAATATGAGTTCTTCAAAATAGAGTAATAATTTACCAGGGAGTTACACACTTTCATTCTAAAACCTCCAGATTCATCCTATCCCATCTACAAACATATACCGTATTTTTCGCACCATAGGGCGCACCGGACCATAGGGCGCACCCAGTTTTTAGGGGGGGAAATCAAGAAAAAAATCTTTTCCCCCCCCCCAGCCCCAAAGAACAGCGTACAGGGTGCGCACAACCTCTCCCTGCCGGAGGGGTTGCGCGCAGCTATGGAGCAAGCCAAGTTTTGGCTTCCCCTTTAGCCCCATGCAGCCTCTCCTTGCCGGGAGACGCTGCGCAGGGCTAAAGAAGCCATAGCCCCGTACAGCGTCTCCTTGCGGAGGGGTTGCGCGCAGCTATGGGGGAAGGCAAAACAGTGAGCGGGATCTGTACAAGAAAAGACTCTTATGCTTATATTCTACTCAAATATATACAAGCATAGTAGCTCAGTGGCAGACTCCTAGCTTCACAGGCAGGTAAAGTCTCGCAATCTACAGGTAGAACAGTGGGCATGATGTAGAGAGAAGTCTATTGCTATTTCCTTTTCTGAAGTACGCATCCCAACTGGAAGAACCTACAACGCCCCCCGCCAGGTATAAAATTGCTAAAACTGTTTTTATTTATAGTTACAATGGTGTTTTTTTTAAAGAGAGACACACTGAAAAATACACAAAAATAACAGCACCTGTAGGACATATGGTCCCACCATCATCCTTCATGCAAGAGTTTTTCTATTTTTAAACAAGCGTTAATACAATGCCAGAAAAATCTCTAATGTATACTAAGGCATTACTTACAGGTAACTTCTACAATAGCACAGTATTGGGCTAGGATTCTATATCCACTTACATGTGGATAAGCCTCACTGAGCTCAATAAGACTTACTTCTAAGTAGACATTTAAATTATTGTATAAATATAAATAATAAATAATTATTGTTATTATTGGTTAAATATCATTACTACTGTTTATTAGGGTTAGTCCGTATATTCTTGTATTGGACAATCACTGTCCCTACTTTTGAATTTAGGAGGTGTTAATAGTTTGGGGAGTGATACAAACAGCCACCTGGGGGGATTTCTGTAGCAGCACAGCTACAACCTGGCTTCACATGGTGGTCACAGGAGAAACGGGGAGGCGAATTTGACCCAACCCCTGCAAACAACCATTCTCAACCTATTTAAGAAGTTAATTTCCAGGAACTATTGGCTATTGTAATATACACGGGTACACAAAAATGGTTTTCCCTTTCTTGAATGTTGTCACATGCTCTTATGTATGAAAACGACTTACCATTTCATTTGGCATTACCAAGGTATTTTTTATGAGGGACACAGGAAGGAACTGCTATAAAAATGAATCTACTGAACTACTGCTCCATAGGTCTCTGTGTTACACGGTTACCTCTCTACCAAGGTGTCCTAATTTTACTCAAGAGGCAGAGAGAGTACGTGTTCTAGCTAGTGTACCAGAATCCTCCATAACTTTAATTTATCTTTCAGCTTTTATTTAAGCGTACTGTGTTCTTTCATTGCTCCACTAAACATTTGCCCATTAGAGTTCTTTCCCTTACACTGTTGTTTCTCGTCTCCTTTCTATATCACCACAACTTTGCTCTCTTATTCCATTTGCTCTCTCTTGCTTCTTCCCCAATGGAGACCAAACCGATTCCATTATTTTATTTATTCATATAGCATCATCCACAGACACAGCACTTTATAAATTACGAGAGGCAGCTTTTAAAAAAACAAGAAATCAACACAAAAGAAGACAACAGGAGAGGAGAAGGAGTACACAAAGCAAAAACATGCCAAAAAATGGCAAGAATTTCAGTTATACACAGCCTTGGTTACAGTAGAGTTTGAAGGGTAAGCACTTCTGCCAACAGCATCAAAGAAAAGGTGGATTTTGAGGAAGGATTTGATGAAATTAGGTGAAGGAGAATTGAGGGGGGGATTGTGAGAAGCAGCTCCAGGCATCAGGGTCAATAAGAGAGAGTCATCCATTGGACACACCTATTGCACTGAGAAGATGAAGCTGCGGGGAGTTTGCTTCCCACCTCCTTGCTAACAAACCCCCACACCTGGCCCCCACTCCTAGCTGACCTGGGACTGAAGAACTGAAAGGAAGTGTGAATTGGGTCCATCTACCAGCCAAAGGACTACTGCAGGGGATGTGTGAGTTTCGGGAAGGGGTTGTGTTATTAACAATTAGTCATAGATTGCCTTGAGAATCATGTGATTGAAAGGTGGAGTATAAATCTTCAGATTAGTAAATCAGAGGATATAGCAAACATTTGGGTGGCTGACTGCAGCACCGCTGGAGGAAGAAAAGTCACAGGGGAAACAGGGCCAATGAGGGTTTTGAAGGAAAACAACAACAACAACAAAAACTTGGGGAAGACAGGAAGACAGCATTGGGATTTAAGCAGGAATATCACATGGTCATATAGTTCATGTGGTATTTAAAATGTTTCTAGTAATTGGTGCCCTCCAGATGTTGTTGGGACTACAACTCCCACTATCCCTCTCCATTGCCCCTGCTGGCTGGGGGTGATGGGAATTGGGAACCCAACTTCATCTTCATGCTGGACACTCTTGTACTAAGCCATGTCTATTCTTGCTATGGGTTCACCACAGAAAACGCTGGGATAGAACTGTAGGGATTTTGCAGAATCCAAAATCTGTGTTACAAAACATAAAAGTACAAGAGTATGTACCAGACAGTACCGAAAAGCATTCGTTTAATAACATCTAAATAAAGACCATTGCTCATGTGAAGGTAACCCAATTTAAACCATTTAAACCAATACACTGCAGAACTAAAAGCTACCACAAGGCCTTTTCAGGTGATTCAGAGAGCATCAGTGTTTCTACTTTCAAAAAATATATACCGTATTTTTCCATGTATAAGACTAGGTTTCCCCCCTAAAAAATAATGTCCCAAAATTGGGGGCGTCTTATACATGGGGGCATCTTATAGATGGAAAAATAAATGTGGAAAACGATCAGACCTCCCCGTTTGTGGAATGCTCTCCCCAGAGAGGTTAAGCTGGCACCTACATTATACACCTTTAGGCGCCAGGCGGAAATGTTCCTCGTTAACCATGCTTTTCGTTGATTGACATCCGATGCCCTTTTAAATGTGCAACAGAAGGGGCGATTTATTGGGTTGTCTTTGTCTTTATTATGCACAGTATTTCCTTTAAAATAATACTGTGATTTTAAGTTGTGAACCACCCTGATCTTAGGTTGGTATACAAAATAAATAAATAAGCGAATTCAAAAATTTGTGGTGGGTTTTTGTTTTTTAGAGAGTGCAATCACTATTTTTGATTAAGAAAAACGAAACCCTGAATGGAATCTGTGCAAGATCTGAAAGTGGACAGGAAGCCAGCCTAGGGTTTATGATGGAATGTCATGAGGTCCATGAAATGAGAATGGAAGGGGAGATGTTTGGAGGAAGGTGGCACCATCACGTCTCCAGCTAAAATGGACACTTTCCTATAAGAACTACCCTATGTTGTCAATGGTGTGTGGCAACCATCATGTCAAGCATCTTGCTAGATTCTCAGACAAACCTCCCTTCTTCTAGTTCCTTCTAATTATCCCTATGACAAAGAAAGACAACAGACAGTGCAGCACATTTTTTCGTGTTGTTCAGAGAAATTTCCACAGATCTTTCTTCTCAGTGGATCTTGGGCTGAGAGCTAGACAATATTCACCTAACTTATTTACTGTTATTTATATTCCACCCTGAGGGGGGGGGAATCAAAGCAGCTTACCTAAAACATTAAAATATAATAAAAATGTTTATCTGGGAAGAAGTATGGGAACTTTTTACAGGTATGGTTTGATTTTGGTATCCTCATTTTCAACATTGCTCGCTATGGTTCTTTTTTCCCATTGTGCTATCACGGTGTTATTTTTGAGATGTTAATGAATTCACAGTGTTTCTTGGACTGTGGTTTGTTTTTATTCTAAGCCACCTTGAGATTTTTTTTAATGATGTGCTGTTTATCAAATACCTTTGGCTGTGATCCTAAATTGCACCTGCCTGAAAGTAATGCACTTCCTTCCAACAAAACACATTTAGAATGGAGGTGTTGAATAATATTGGAAATGGCCCTCAGCATCTCTTGTAACTTTTCCATTTTAGAATGGAAGACAAGCTCTGCAGTAGCAATCAATTACTTCTGCCTATGTGGAAGGAAATTCCTGGTTCAACCACTTGCGTTTATCTTACAACCTGGGAGCAAACAATCTACAATAGGGTGTGAAGGAAGCAAACAGCATAGTTCAGGAGAAAAGCAGAACAAATTATTATTTAAGGAATCACAGCATGCAAAAAGCAGTGAAAAAATGAAGTCAGTATAGATGCTAATATGCGGCTACATATAGAACTAGCCGGCCATGCTACAAGGTCAACTGGACAGCAACTTTTAAAAACAAGCAGGGTTATATTTTGATTTGAATAAATGCTTAAAGTACATATCTAAGTTAAATCTCCTAAAGTCATGGACAAAATACATTTGCAGAGGTGCAAGGCACATGTTTACATTTATACCACCTTTGTCAGAAGTATTAAAAGTGGGCACTGAAGGCAAGGTCTTCCTTAAGGTAGCACCTAGATCAGGGTTTCCCAAACTTCGGTCTCCAGCTGTTTTTGGACTACAATTCCCATCATTCCTGACCACTGGTCCTGCTAGCTAGGGATACTGGGAGTTGTAGTCCAAAACCAACTAGAGACCCAAGTTTCGGAAATCTTGACCCAACGCTTTCCTCCTGGGAAAATCTATAAGGTTTCTTCTCTGCTTGCACTTAGGTGGGCAGTTAAACCTTTTGGGTTCTTTTTATTCCAGAAAGTTATTTTTTAAATCTTTTTTATTATTAAAAGTATAGAATAATTATATAAGAATGTTAACAAAGAGCTACAGTTCACCTCAGCCACAGTTTATGCAGAGTCATTCTATTCCTTTTAAAACCCATGCAGTTCAAACACGTAATACAAGTTTCTACTACATCTGCACTTTCATGAATAAGTTCTTAATATACCTGCATTATACTGTTGGTGTTACTGTGTTTTGTTAGGTATTCAGGTTTTAAGTCTATTTGAATACAGAGAAAGTTTGACAAAATTATAGTGAAATAAGCCTTAAGAGTGCTAAATGAGTGTTAAAGAATGAAATGTAGAGATATAAGTAAAGTAAGTGAGTTAGAGGTTGAAGTGATCTATCTATGGAAGCATTTCCCTGTCAGGACTAATAATTTTGCATTGCAGTAGGTGAAAAGAGCAAGCCAGTAACTTGTTTAAAACATTTGTGCAATAAAGTTGATGTCAGCTATGTGGAGGGAAAAAATTCCAGTGCTTTATTTTTCCTCGGAAAGAAATCACAAATTATTACTTGCAAATACAGTATTAGACAAGTATGGCAGTTTTGGAGTGTCTAGCTTTCTTTACTAAGCAAAAGTAAAATAAATATACTAGATTAGATCACTTTCCAGGGCATTAGAACATTTCTGGAATCTTTTTCATTAAACCCACATCACTGCTTGATGTCTGTTTACTGCTGAACCTAGAGTGTCTGATGCTACATGCTGGAAGAATAATAATGAAAGATTTAGGTGAAGAGTTATACTATCAACTACAAGATAATCTAAGCCACAAAGATTATCCTACCAAAATCAATATGGTATACAAATAAAAAGCACCTTGCATACAGAGGAAGATACAATATTTTTAAGGATTCCCCTGCTGCTACTTGTACATAAATCACTGATAAATCATTTCAAATGGGGCTTGCAAAGGAGAAATTCCTTGTTGAGTTGCCCCTAAACATGAGCTATGAAGCCCATTTAAACCATGAACTCACTAGGTGCCCTTAAGCAAGTTGCCTTTTTTGCTTCAGTCTCTCCCCCCCCCCCCAGCAATCATGAGAGAACAGAAACATTTATCATTATCGTCTGCAACACCATGTTACTAAGAATCCTGCTGGATCATGCCAACTGGCAATTTAGTCCAGGATCCAGTTATCACAGTGGCCAACCAGATGTTTGTGTGAAGTCCTCAAGCAGGGTTGGACAACAACAGCACAACCCCCATCCCCTATGCACCCTGCCTCCAACAGTGGAAGCAGAACATAGCCACCATGTCCACTAGCTCTTGATAGCCTTATCCTCCATAAATTGGCCTCTTTTGAAGCCACGCTGATGGGCCTCACTACGTCCTGACAGAGCAAGCTTCTTCGTTTGCACACCGGGCGAAGAAGTTGTCTACCCTGATTCTCTCAACATAGCCCCGAGTTCTAGTATTATGATGAAGGTTCTAAAATTTATCCCTTTCCATATTCTCTACTACACTGTGTATCATTATGCACCCTAATCAGCTGTTATTTATACGCCCCTCACTCACGGTTTTTCTAAACTACAATTATTTATTATCCTATTTTCAGCCCCAAAGCCTCCAAAACCAAGAACACAGCAATACAACAAAAGATGCACTTCTATTGCATCTTCAATCATATCAAAACAGAAAAATAACAATATACTCTGTAGCCCCAAATGCCTTTGTTGCATAGATTTTTTGATGCCTCACAAGTCTGATCATTTGACAGGGACCTTGGCACTCCATGGAGACACCAATTTGGTTTCTCAATGGAAAAGGTCCTATTTTTTTATTAACACATTTTTAGACTAGAAGTATTTAACACATAAAAAAGGAACTCCAAGCTATTAACAGATTTGAAAACTCAACGATCCTAAAACCATATAAAGCAAAGCAACCCGAGAACTGAAATCTCAGTATATTGCACGCTATTATTCCTGAAATATGCTTTCCCCTACCTGCACTTCCCCCCATAAACAATATATTTTATCATTGTTACCACCATATAGGCCAGTGCTTATGCATGTCATGAACTGGCAGTACAATGGGGAGAAGGAAGAGGATCCCAGCGATGGCAGTAGCTGGGACTGGGACACTTCGGGGCAAGCAGGGGATGAGGAAGAAAGTACTCACAGAGTGATGGAAGATGGTGAGGGGATGGAGGTCAATGCACAGGAACCAGAGCAGCAGGACCCATCATCAGGGGGGCCCCTGTCTCCATGGTGGGCACTGAGGTGTAGAGAGCAGCGGCAGGGGTGCTCTAGGAGGCTGAGGCAGGCAAGGGCCCACAGTCCAGCTCCCTAGTTGGCCAGGTGGGGCTCGCTAGCTCTGGGAGGAGAGGTGTGATTCCTCAGCTGGAGTAGGCTCAGGACAGGTGAGGGCTACATGCCTCATCAAGCCCAGTTGCTGCAATCAGCAAACAAAGTAGAAAAAGGAACCAGAGCTGAGGTGCTGTGTCTGCTGAAGTGGCCATGTTGGTGGACTCTATGGGACTGTGGTTCGGATTTGACTGGATCCTGACTGCTGGACTTCAGACTTGGCCTACTTGGATTGACCCTGGACTGTGTTTCCTGACCTTTGACTTTGCTTGTGCGGATTGACCCTGGTCTTGTTGGACTTGACATACTGACTTGCTGCCAGGTAGACCAGGGGTTCAGAACAATACATGATCCATGGGGGGGGGGGGGAAGAGTGAGTCTACTGAAGTCTAGTTTGTAATGAAATTTCCACCAACATCAATAAAAAAATTAATAAAATGTCCAGCAAACCAGCAGCAAATGTTAAAGACCAGATGCAGACACTTTGCAACATAGTCTAATCCATGAGGGCAACATCTCCTTCCTCTCCACCCCACAGCTGGGTGCAGCGGAAGCCCTGTTCCATCAGCTAATTTGATGCTGGATACCATGCTATATGATACAGGCATGAAAACACATCCATAAA
Source organism: Podarcis bocagei (assembly GCF_964188305.1). NCBI lineage: Eukaryota > Metazoa > Chordata > Lepidosauria > Squamata > Lacertidae > Podarcis > Podarcis bocagei. The sequence continues at coordinate 59,876,976 of NC_138134.1, forward strand.
AGCTGCTAGCCCATTTACACATGAAACCATTAAGTATTTGAGTACTACTAATGGCCTGAATGGAAACTTCTGTTGTGACACCTGAATTCACCAAAGGTAACGGAGTGGTTTTTGTTTTTGAAAATCTGTCCTAAATCCAACTGCAAGATATTCAACCTTTGTCACATTGTATAATAATTGCAAATGAATTCAATGAATCATACAAATTGGCATATTGAAATACAGTTCTGAATATATATATATATCTATAGATAATATTTTTCAGGCCAAAAATTTCAAGAGAAACAAAATCTCAGTTCCTCAGAAAGTCACTTCCAGAAAAATTGCTTTAAGTAAGTGACAGGCAACCTATTACAATTGCAGAGCTCCCACACACTGCTATGTACATATATTAATGGCATACATCTTTTGATTATAACATTAATGTTTACAAGGTCTATATGAAACCCAACTGCATACATGACCCTCTTAGGGGTAGAAGATTCAAAACATTTAATCATGAAACTGACTTAGCAATTTAGTGCTCAGAGAAGCAAATGTTTGATTCTTTGACATGATTTATCAAGTGGGTAGGAGCTCACAAAGAACATCTAGTACTGGAGGGAAAAAACACCCTCAATATATTATTTCTCAGGCTTTCCAACTGTTATAAAGTGCAGGAAATAAACCTTGTAAAGAGCAGAGAGGAAGATTAACATGAAAGCTGCTACATAGACCTCAAAAGCTTCATACTACAATTATTGAGCACAGAAAAGTCATTACAATTTGCTAGGTTTTTTTTTTAAAAAAATAGTTCTTATGAAAGGCTTGTCTTCAAAGAGAGATGGTTCTGCAAAGTTTGGTGAGTGCCCTGCTGACAGAAAATGAGGCCAACTGTACAGGCACTCAAGCTTTGATTATGGTGACTTCCTCAGTAACAGCAGGGATGCTTGCAGAACCACCTACAGCCAACTAAGAAGTGGCCTTTTCTGTCCTCTTTACCCCTCCTCTCACTCAACCCTTCCCTCCTCTCCTCCCCTCCCAATGAAATGCATAATAGCAACACTTCAGAAAATAAGCCTTCTGGAAGTGGTGCAATGGCTGTGGAACCAGAGTGAAATATAACGGGACCGACGGGGTTACATTGGCTTTGCTAATAAAACCAAGAGTTTGTGTGTGCTGGGAATAGGGCTGGACAATATATCGTTCAAAACCAGCCTGAAGTCCATATTGTGATATCGGTTTCATGATTTTTGACCTGGCCGTATATCGCAAATCACGATGTGTGTACGTTATGCAAAAACCAGGATGTGGCGGGGGGGGGGGACGACAAGGATGGGGGACCGCTTCTAAGCAGTCATTTCTCTACAGCCAACCTTTACGTGGGCTCTCCGTTCCACGGCACCACTGCTTCCTTGATGCAGCCTTCATGATTACAGTGGTCTTCCAACAGTGCACAACCCCTTCTGTTCATAGCTGTATGAAGTTCTTCTCCCAACTTCTTCTCAGTGCCAGAGCAGATGCTTCAAATGCAGAAGGCCCAGAGTTCAATTCTGGCTTCTCTATGGAAGGCTAGGAAGCCCAGCTGAAATTCAGGAGAGGCAATATTTGACAGCCCCTGCCCCCTGCAGCCATCTGGCCTTCCCAAAGCCAAGTAAGTGAGGATCTGGGATTTGGGAAGGAGGCATGAAATTCTGACAGGGTCCTAGAGTCATCCAGTCTCCTTCCCAAAGCCTAGTTAATGCTTTCCCAGCTTTGGAAAGGAGGAAGAGGGACTCTAGGACCCTGCCAGAGCCTCACATCTCCTTCCCAAAGCCAGCACCTCACTTAGCCAGCTTTGGGGAGGAAGCAGGAGGGCCAGGTGTGTGTGTGTTAAATTTTGGGCTCACTCCTCATCCCCCCTCCACATGGCATGGCAGTGTGCGGCCCATGGGTTCTGTGCCAAAGTACTCTTGTGGCCCACTTGGTATGAAAAGTTGGACCACCCTGATGTAGAGAAAGACAGACATGATTCAATCAAAGGCAGCTTCCTGTGTTCCTATGACAAGGTAATTTTTATTCTGCCACTACTTCTGTGCTACATGCAATATCCTTAGAATAACTCTCATAATAATAGAACTGTTACCATGATTTTGTGTGCAGCAACTTTACAGGTTTCCCAAAAAAACTTACAGTGCTGCAGAAAGGGAGGTAGAAGGGAAGAAGGGCAGGTAAGCTGATGTAATGCTGCAACCCAAGCCTGCCATTCTAAACACACCTAGGTGGAAGCATGTCCCATTGTAATCAAAGGCCCCAACTTCCAAGTAAGCATACCTAAGACTGCAATTCAAAGTAGGTAAACGTAATGAGGAGGGGGGAAAAGAGAAAGACAAGAGACCCCACAATTTTGACAGATACAAGTTACCGAACCACTTAAACAGGAGGCATTGTTAAATATACGCATTCGTGTAGATATACAGCTTACAGGAAGGTCTTACTCAACAAGAATGATGTAATCGTGAAAGTATGGGCAGTAAAAGATCCAACAGCCAGCCAAAAGAACCTTAGTCGTGTGCCCACATGGAAAGAAAGCCTCGGGAACACTGTATTGTTACCAATGATGTTATAGCAGCATCCAGACTCACTCTCAAATCCTACGTTAAGGATGAGCAGCAGAAAAATGATTCCACTCTGTGAAATTTTGGCAGGGAACAGCAGATGAATCCATTGTACTCCTGTCGAAAATCTCGTGAGTGGATCTCAGATACCAGAATAGCTTTTTTGCAGTTCACTACTAGCTTGCACCAAGAAGCCAGTCTGGCGCCTTAATTCATACCCAGTTCAAAGCCTCCCAAGTACAGTCACTCTGGCTATGTCACCACATAGGTTCCAACACCCTCTGGAACAGTTTTCACTACTTGCTGCTAGCCATGCCAGACACAGATCATTAGCATGCATACCTCTAGTTGTCAAGACCCCAGCATGGCAAGTGACTGGCATTTCACTTCCCGTATAGGGTACGTTATGTATGCATGTAATTCTAGAGTACCCCAAGAATGCCCGGTTTCCATTTTGGCCAGCAGGCAGTAAAAAAATCAGAACTTGCTTGCAACACCAGACACATTCATTTTGTAGAACCAAGTGAAGATCTTTTATTTACCCAGGATTTTAAATTATTCTTAACTTACCCATGCTGCTAACTTTCTTAGGTTGTTGATGCAAACCTCCCTTTGGGTTTTATTAGAAACTGAAGGGTAAGATCACTATACTATATTGTTATTTATTTATACAAAATTATAATATGGATATGTAATCACAGGATTTTCAGAAGCTAGAATCTGCCGCGATGTGTTGTCCTATTCTGAAAAAGCTTCTGTCTCAAAAAAAAAGGGGGGGGGGAGCCAGAGTTCCTTCACAGGTTCTTTTTTCCCTCCCCCCTCCCTTCACAGGTTCTGTCTTGGTTGAAATTCAAGAGCACCCTGGACTCCAGCTGTTGCACCCATTGAAACCAGTTTAGTTTCCATGACCTCACTGTTCCGTCAAGCAGTCCCCCAAAAGGGGAGAGGGTACTGGTGTACTGCCCTACTGTGTTTTATACCAAATTCTACCCTATTATATCTGCCTGGTTCCTGTATACTCTGTACTCTTTTTGCTTTGCTTGAATTGCTGCTTGCTGCCTTACTTGGATTCCTCCCCAATCCTCTTTGCTGGCATGCTCAAGTATCCCATACCTCATCACACCAAGACCACCTCTGTAGGCTCAAGCTCTGGAAAATATCCCAAGAATTCCCCTGAGCTATGGTTAATACAGACTTGCAAATAGCCAGTCGCCTGGTAGCTTGCTGTAAGTAGTAACCATCTCTACACATTACCTGGCAAGAAATATTCTATTTTAAAAATAGAAGAGGTAGGCCTTTCCTACATGCTTTCCACCTTTGAAACAGTCTATGTGCCAGCAATGACCAACACAAATATGCCAGTGTTTTATTTATTAAAAAATAAGGTAACAAATCTTGACCTGTTCTTTCAATTTGAACACTATCTCTGCCATAGATCAATGACACTAGTATTTCCCCATTGTAACTAGCTAGTTAATTCCTTCCCCCTTCTATATATTTAAATTAATAATGGATATATAATACCCTACATAATGGTTTTCTTTTAGTCTGAAAACAAGGTAGGGCCATAGGCAGCAGTAGGTTCATTTGGTATATTTATATCCTGCTTTTCTTTCCTCATGGAACTCAAGGGAATATACACAGAATTCCCACGTAGACTCCCATCCATGCATAGGCCAGACCTAGTCCTGCTTAGCTTCGGCAAGGTGGCTGCATCATATGACCTCATATCATGTTTTTAGACAAATGTCTCAGCTGGTAAAACCATCCAAGGAAATCGTCAATGCAATCAGCAGTTTGGAGAGCCAGGCCTTAGAAAAGCTGAGTGAGCAAGTTAACACCCACTACTTTCAAGACCAACACAGTTTTCTGAAGATTTCTATGCTAATCCTACTTTCCCAAATGACAGTGCAATCCTGTGTGTGCCTCCTCAGAAGTAGGTTCATGCAAGATTGCAGCCTTAAGTCCACAGCTTGCCTTACATCACAAGAAAGCCATGATTTACAAAGAGACAGAAGAGAGCATCAAGTAACATATATTAATTATGAATATATTTAAAAGGATACTGCAAAGTCTGGCTTTATCACAGTGACAAAACACACACCGTAGATAATTTACCTGATACTGAGGAAACTAAGCCAGCCTATGGATATACCAAGCCAAATTATCTGAGGTTAAGTTTATTAGACTGATATTCAGCTTAATTAAGCTGCTTGATTTACTGGTAACATCACAAGAGCTGCATCAACTTAATATTTAAGAAAGGCCGCTGGTGCATTTTAAGTTAATAATGGGGTCCTTATTGTGAGGCACACAGATTTGGTGTGACCAAGAAATGCACTGAAGGCAACATCCATTTCAACCCACCCTAAATCAAGCCAGCATCTACTTTTATTTTAACAATCCCGGCAGTCACGACTTCGATCAGAACCGAGTCTGTGTCGTCATGGGCTTCCTATACATCCGCTATCCCTGCTGTACCCTAAGACAGCAACATCCCTGGGAGGCTGAAGGTGGAAAGCATCAATTAGAAAAGGCGGAGGGGGGGAGAGAGAGAAGAGAAGAGAAGCACATTGCACCCAGCCCAAGCTCCATCCCCGGGTTGTGTGCGGATGAGGAAGTTGCCTGAAGTCCGCTTCCTTCTCCCGCTTGTAGGACACGGAGCAAGAAAGAGGGAAGCCAACTGGGGAGATGGGGTGGTGGCCCATAATGGTGGGGGGGGAGGACAACGGGGAAAGGATGCACCTTAAGAAGCCACACAACGTGCGCTTGGGAGATCCTGGGAGGGGGTGGCGTTGGGAGAACGCCCCACTTCCTCCAACCTCCCGGCCCCATTTCCCCGGCCACCCCTCAAAGACTGAGGGACCCTCCTCTCGCCAACGGGCCCCTTTAACTCTCCGACCTCCTCGGACCTCCCTCCCCCCAAAGAGATGCTTCCTTTGGCGAGCCCTGCGAGGGGACCCGCCGGGGAGGTTTGAGGTGACTTACCCATGTTTCCGCCTAGAGAAATGGGGCGCGGAGGAGGAGGCGCTCCTGGGAGAAGAGAGAGTCTTTCTCCCCACCCGGCTGCTGCGGGGCTGCTTCGCTCTCGCCGCCTCCCCAGTGGCCAGGGAGGGACAGGCGGGGCCCGAGGCCGGTGCAGCTGCTCTGCGGCCAAGAGGCGCACGGACAGGCGGCGGCCAGAGGAGAGCAGAGGGGCGGGTGGCTAGGAAGGAGGCAGGGGCAGCCGGGGCGCTCGCTGCCTTTCCTGCCGTGCCTGGGTGTGCGTGTGTGTATGTGTGTGTATGTGTGTGTGCACGCCAGTGCGTGCGCGCGCCGCCGGGCTGGAGGAGGCAGAGGGAGGCTTGCCCGCGCCCGCGCCCTGACTCGCAAGCAGCGAAAGGAGGCGGAGGCACAGGGGACGGTTCCGGGGTGCGTGCGCCCAGGGCGCGCACGCGCGCGCCGGCCGTGGCCAACAGTCCGCCCTGCCGCTGCTGCTGCTGCTGCTGCCGCTTCCTCCCTTTGCCCGGAGGGGAGTGAAACGGGGTGTGTGGCGGGCGAGATCCTTTTCTCTCTGCTACCGGCTGGATTATGAGTCAGTGCCTTTCCGTACATCCGGGCAAGGCCCTCCTTTAGGAAACACAAAGGCCGGCAGCGGAGCGGGGAGGCGGGTGCAGAGCGCCACCCGGGAGGAGCCCCGCGTGGCCTGAGATCCGCGAGCAGGGAGGGTCTCCGCCCTGCTGCCGCCGCCGCCGCACCTGCCCTTGGCTGGGACGCTGCTGGGCCCCTCTGCGAGACCCAAACATGGGTGGCTGTGCTTACGGGTTTTGTAGTATACAGTTCTTCAGAAGATCAGGGCTTGGCTTGGGGTGTGTGCGTTTCATTTTTGTGTGTGTGTAACAATGGTGAATGCACGTTGAGCCCAGCCAGGCGGAGGGTTGTCCTATGCAAAGCGGTCCTTTTTGCGCGCCTTATGCAGAGGCTGGAATTAGTAGGGCCACCTGTGAAGAGCTCTGTTGCTGCCCACAAATTCCTAACGTGGACTGAAACTAATTCCCGCTGGAAATAAGCTGCAGACAACCAAAGCTAGAGTTTTTAGTGTTCTGATTAAGAGCAATATGAAAGGAGTTGGAATGGCTCAGTTGGTAGAGAGTCAGGCTCGTGGGTTGGGCAAAAGCCTGCATTGCAGTGGGTTAGACTAGATGAGCCTTGGGGTGCCTTCAAACTGTACAATTTTATGAACACAGACCTTAGCCAAACAGGTAGGTGGTGGTGATCCGCCACCCACCCACTGAACGTTAGGGCAGAGAGTTTCCAGTGCAACCCCGGCCCTAAGAAAGGAGCCTTTGAACATTACCACTGCCATTTAACAAAAAGCACTGAGGGAGCCTTTACATTGGGATGGGGTGCTGATCTTTGTTCTGGGATTCTCCAGATTTTTTTTGGAGGGGGGGCATATCAGTGGTTCTTCAGTGAGAGGTTTTAGTAAAGGTACACAAGCTTCCCTGAAAGAGCTTGCCCACCACTACCAATATTTCCCTACAAAGTGCACCAAAGGAAGAACACATACATGCTAAGCTGGGGCTGATGCGAGTTAAAAAGGTAAATGTACCCCTGACCGTCGGGTCCACTCGGGTTGTGTGTTCATCTCACTCTATGGGCCGAGGGAGCCGGCGTTTGTCCACAGACAGCTTCCTGGTCATGTGGCCAGCATGACTAAGCCGCTTCTGGTGAACCAGAGCAGTGCAGGGAAATGCCATTTACCTTCCCGCCGGAGTGGTACCTATTTATCTACTTGCACTTGACGTGCTTTAGAACTGCTAGGTGGGGGCAGGAGCTGGGACGGAACAACAGGCTGACCTTCCAATCAGCAAGCCCTAGGCTCTGTGGTTTAGACCCAACAGCTGGAGTTTACAATGTTGGCTACCCATAATGTTGCTCATTCCTGAGAGCACCTGTTTTGCACCTAGAAAGTCCCAGGTTCAAGGTTCCTGGCATCTTTTAAAAGCATCCCAGGTAGCAGGATCTGGAAAGAAATCTGCCTGAGGCCCTGGAGAGCTGTTGCCAGTCACAGTAAACAGTACTGTACTGAGTTATATCAGGCTTCCCAAGCTTGGTACCCTTCAGATGATTTTGGACTTCAGAACCCATCAGCCATAACCATTGGTCAGTGGTCAGGGATGATGGGATCTGCAGTCCAGCACCAGGATGGGGGAAAGCTGTGTTAGATAATGATCTGACTCAGTGTAAGGCAGTTTCACATGTGCTGTTGTTTCCTGTGTTCATAGGAAGTGCTGAATGTGCTTTTTTAGCTTCATGTGAGGCCTAGTGGGATTGGTTAGCACTCTGCATATACTCATTGTGTGGCATATAGCAGGGGTGTGCATTGAATGAACTACTTTTCTTTTTTCATAGAACCCAAAGAAGATCCACCAGCTAAAGCCAAGGGCAATATGGTGGTTTAGAAATGGTGGTTGACATACTTTACTTACAATTAAGGAACAGGGCAGCTCTCGGGATGTATCTCAACTCAGGAATTTGTTTTCAGTACCAGAACTGAGATCACCATCTCAGTTCAGATCAAAGTTTTTCCTTCTAGGATAACTAGTAATAACTAGTAATTTTTACAATGTCAACAAATGAGAAACAACATTATTTAATGTAATATCCGTGGGAGAAAACTAGGAATAAACCTATGCTCCTTATTTCTGCCTAAGTAAAATTCCTTTGCAAGATCTGAGCATTTGAAACAGCTTGTTAATGATGAGCTTTGCTATTGTGAAGGAGCTGAAGTGAAGACTAAAAATAAGTTTCTTAGGACTGAGAGTGGAAAAGGTGAGATTGGAACCTTTGAATGTGTTCTTTCCCTATTAACAGCTGATACAAAAGCTCATGGGAATGTAAAAGGTCACAGTGAATCGCCATGTTCTTCATCAAACTGGATTTGGGCATGAGTTGACATCTAACAGAATCACTTTGGAGAGGAAGTTAAATGCCTTCTCACCCCCTTTAATAAAAACTATATACAAGACAAGTACAGATACCATAAAACTTAGAAACAACACAACCCAGAACACATTTCAGTTCCGTTCTCATATGCATGCGCCTATCCAAACACCCATATAATAATTATTTTTATTTTTATTATTCATACCCCACCCATCTGACTGGGTTTCCCTAGTCACTCTGGGCGGCTCCCAAAAGAATTAAAAGCACAAAAGAACACCAAACATTTAAAAACTTCCCTATCAGTGCCACAATCCAACACAGAGTCAGGCCCTTCTAGAATAATTTCAGTTTCGTTTCCATGTACAGTGGTACCTTGGGTTAAATACTTAATTCGTTCTGGAGGTCCATACTTAACCTGAAACTGTTCTTAACCTGAAGCACCACTTTAGCTAATGGGGCCTCCTGTTGCCGCGCCGCTGGAGCACGATAACTGTTCTCATCCTGAAGCAAAGTTCTTAACCTGAAGCACTATTTCTGGGTTAGCGGAGTCTGTAACCTGAAGCATATGTAACCTGAGGTACCACTGTATTGAAAAGATGAATGACAAATGGCCAAGCATTACCCCTCCCCCATTTTTTGTTAAAGTATTCTGAATATGAGCAACCTTGCCCAAGGGCCTCTTGTGGTCCTTGCAGCCAGGGCGATGGCGGTGGTTCTCAGGGTGAGGGACATAAATAACCCCACTGAAGTTCTATCCATCTGTTAAAATTGTCAGAAGAAGCCTGAATAGAGAGCAGTGTTCCTGTCTATTTGATCCTTGAGCTGAGCCCGAAACTCAGACTTAAAACATGGCTAGGTCACAGTGACTTGTGATTGCTTTTTACCTTTTGACATTTTCTTTTCACATACTTTGTGAGTTCCCAAGCTTCACCAGTTCTCACCCCTGGCTTAGTTTTGTATTTTTTTCCTCCCTTACTCTAAAGAGCTTCTGAAAGCATTTTGTCTGTGTAGCACAGTTTCCAAGAAGCTGTCAGGAGGGAGGGAGCAAATTATTAATACTTTAGTGGCAAACACACATACAGAGAGAGATTTAATTTTCTTAACAGAGAGATGATTTCATAACATTTACGGTGGATAAAGTGGAAGAATGTTAGCATTGCCAGAACAGCTTTGTATATGTAGGTCGACAGCTAGGATGTTACGGTTTATTTTGTTTGAAATAAAAAAGGGGCTACATTAAATATCAGTTTCTGCAACATTGTTACCTCACAAGGTTTGGGTGGTTCCTTCTTTGACTGCCTTTTGATGGCTTGCTAAATAAGTATTGGTATCTGTTTACGCCGCAGTAATGGAGCATCCATGAAATATGTGTAGCAGCTAAAATGTCTCCCATCACTAAGGATGTGGTGAATTGGTCCATTTCAGTTTGTTGTTTTCCCAGTCTTAAATTTGTTTCTCTACATTTCCACATCAGTTTGTGAATTATTATTATTTTTTAATCATAATGAGAATTCATCAGCATTTTAGTGTGAATTTATCCTGATGTTTATAGGTTGGTGTTAAGTTTTTACCTAAAATATTTTTTTTTTTTGCAAAGCAGTGTTCCCTAAAAATGCCTTTTTGCATGTCTCTTTCACTAATATATACACTTTATGTGCGCTTTATGTGCACATTACTTGGCTGGAGAACTGCATGTAAAATTTGGAGAAGCGTGAATTGTGAAGGATGGTTGTGTTTTGGTTCTTGTGTTGTTTTAGAAAATGCAAATAGGTTAGTTTGCCTTTAATTGCAAACTGAACCACATTTCTCTCCCATCCGTACCCATCCCCCAATGAGCAGCAGAAAGTCATCTGAACATGGTCCTACAGTTAAGATGAAAAAGAATTCAATTTTTTTGTGTGCCTCAACATTTAGTAGAAAGGAAAGAAGGAATCATGCAGTCCCAAGATAGTTGATCATAGATCTAGATTTAGTGGCATCTACCTTCTGCTTGAGTCAAGCTGTTCCAGCAGCCTGATACAAGACATTTATTGTGGAGGAAATACTGAGAGGGCAAAGCGGCTTTGGAAGAAATTATTCAAGGCAAGAAATGTTGATGAAACTGCCGATAATGCTAAGGGACTAAAAGAAAAAAGGACTCTGAATCAGCAGAACTTGAATAAAATTACCTCAGCGTTCTTTCTTTTTGTGCTTGCTTAAAATATTATTGGAAGTGTTTTGTTTATCTATCAGCTTTTTGCTTCCAAAGAGTGTAAGGAGTCAAAGAGGATGCCCAGGCTCTCTGGTTATTAAGGATTTACAGATAGTCTGTGACGCAGAGGAGAGTTTTGATAACCAAACAAACCATGACACACTTCCTTCTATTGTTTCCCCACAGCTACACTCTCTCGCCACAGTTTATTAACTGTTCTATTTTTCTAGAAAAAGAGGTGTTGGAACTCTCCAGGGATGCCTCCCTTGTTCCCTTTATAATGGCAATGGCGCCCACCTGAGAGGTGCTGGAACTGAGTTCCAGGTGAAAAAAAAGCCCTGATTTTATTTGTCATGAAAGCCTAGTTTGGCCAGAGACAGCTATAAGGGGGGGGAGTGTCTGGCAGGGGAGGGACCCCAGAAAACTAAAAGGACCCTAAAAGGAATGAGTTTCCCCAAGTTGACTAAGGGTGGGTGTACACACTAGCTGCTTAAAACACAGCTAGGTTCCCCCTCCCCACTCAATTCAGATCAAATCTGGAATAAGGCTGCTCTGTATGTCTCTCCCAACCCATATCCACATAGCTCATGGGAGAAGAACCCCAGGCCCAGGCCCAGGGCTAAATGTGGTCCTCCAAGCTTTTCTATCTGCCCTCGGGAGTCCTTGTACATCATTTTTGCTTCTGTGGCCCCTGGAAGTTTGCCAAAGACAAAAAATAGAGCCCATAAAGGTAAAGGGACCCCTGACCATTAGGTCCAGTCGTGACCGACTCTGGGGTTGCGGCGCTCATCTCGCTTTATTGGCAGAGGGAGCCGGCATTTGCCTGCAGACAGCTTCCGGGTCATGTGGCCAGCATGACTAAGCCGCTTCTGGCGAACCAGAGCAGCACACGGAAACGCCGTTTACCTTCCCACTGGAGCGGTACCTATTTATCTACTTGCACTTTGTGCTTTCGAACTGCTAGGTTGGCAGAAGCTGGGACCAAACAACAGGAGCTCACCCCGTTGCAGGGATGCGAACCGCCGACCTTCTGATCGGCAAGTCCTAGGCTCTGTGGTTTAACCCACAGCGCCACCCGCGTCCCTTAGGCTGTATTTAATTATACCACTCCTAGTATAATTAAACTCGCCCAAATTGCTTTGGGGATGGAGGAAAGGAAGGAGAGAAAACCTGCTCCATTGTTTCCAGGAAATTGTGCTTTATTTATTCAGTTTATTATTTATTCAATTTATATACCACCCTTTATCTGAATAAATTACCAGATGCCATTCCTCTGTGGTGTGGCTTATCTTCTTTTTGCACGAATTAATTATATAAGAGGAGCAATTGTTTATTGTCAGTGTGAAACTTTGCCGTTCTCAGAGAAGTACAGTTAAAAGAGTAAGTGTTTGAGTGTTATTATTGATAATCTCTGTGTATCTGTGCAGTTTTGCCTAAGGGGCAGAAATGAACGGGTAACAGTACACCAGTGGGAGAGGATGACTTTGAAAATCCACACTTCTCTCTTGATAACTTATGGTGTGGGTGGTGGCAAGAGGATCACAGCTTGTATCAGCAGGTTTTCATATGCTTATCTTCAGGCAACGGAAATTGCTGGTAGGAGCGATGTTCCCCCCTCCCTCCTCCCAGGGAAGAATCAAAAGTGTCAGGATCAAAGCCCACACTGCTGACTCTGTGCTTGCTGAGCTGCATTGATATACGGTAACAATGGTTCTGGGCATTAATAGCACAAAAGGTTGCAGGACACAAATGCTGGAGGATGACAATGAGCAGAAAGGATCTTGCTTTAACACATTTTTTAAAACCAATAGGTATAAATTTAAGCTAAACATATGATGGGAAGTACCGGTAAGTCCAATTCACTACTGGAGAATTCAGCTTTCTTTTTCTTTTCTTTTTCAAAAAATTGCATCTGGTTTCTGTGCTAGCAAGGACAATGTTGTATGGCCCAGGGGTGGCTAATTTATGTGACCCTCCAAATGTTGTGTAACTACAATTGAGGCTGCTGGCTGAGGGTACTGGGCACTGGGAGTCCTAACAACTAGTGAAAGGTCACAGGTTATACACCCTGGCATAGACAGCAAGAGCAGGTCATACCAATTGAGGAAGCCCCACTTATGAGTGACCTGCCCTGGCCTTTTGGCAAAAGGAAACTTCCTTGGTGCTTAGGCTTGTTCCCTTCATTTCTCTAGGAAAGATGGAGAGCATGCTTTGCATGCAGAAGCTCTCAGTTCATTCCTCAGCATCTCCAGGTGAGGCTGAGAAAGGCTCCTGTAGGGTGAATGCCAGGGTAGACTACACTAAGCTTCTGGCTTTGTGTAAGACAACTTCTGACGTCCCTCTCCTTTTGCTAAACCTGTAGGCTAGCGCACAGGTTAAATCCCAGTTTGTATTGTACTGATACTGTTTCCAACCTGACACAAACTCTGGTAACCACTAGACTAGACTGCTGCAATGCATTGCATGTGGGGCTGCCTTTGAAGGTGGTTCAAAAACTGCCATCAGTGTGGCAGATGGCAGCCAGACCGCTGATGGGGAACAGGTGGTCAGAACATATATCTCTAGTTCTTGTGTGCTGCATTGACTTCCACTTTGTTTTCAAGCCCAATTCAAAGTACTAGAAAACCTTGACCTAGATCACCTTGCACAGGTCGGAACCTCAGTACCTCCCAGATCACCTTTCCTTGTGAATCTCCTCAGAACCTGAGATCAACATCTGAGGTGCTTCTCTTTGTATCCTCTCCAAGACATATCCAGAGGGTGGCAACAAGAGAACAGGCCTTTTCTGTGGTAGCCCCCCAACTATGGAATGCTTTCCCCAGTGAAGCTTCCTAGCAACAACTTGTCATTCTGCCAGTGCTAGGTGAAGATGCTTTTATTGTCTCAGACACTTTGGTCAGCACTAACAATCTGGCGTTGGGTGGCTCTTTTTTGGTGCTCATTCTTGTGCGTGGGTGTGGATATTTTGTGTTGTGTGATTTTTGTGTGTGGATAATCGCTTTTAGTGTATTCACATTGCTTTAAAGGATAGTATATTATATTTTGTGTGTTATTGCTTCTGTAAATCATTCTGGGGCTTCTTTTGATTGTGAAGCGATCTATAAATTGAATGAACCAACTAAACTAAATTTGAGGCTTGACAGACGACTCTTCTGAAGCAGACTGAATGATGAAGAAATAAGAAAATATATGTGGTCAAATAACTGTTTTCTTTGTGCAGGTATTTTTTTTTGTAAACAGTTTTTACTGTACTTTTAGTAAGTACAGAACAAGGTAAAGCAACAGCAAAATTATAGCAAAGAAGTGAAGGGCAACATAAAAAAGATAAAATAGCAAGCAGTGTTTTTAAGGCATATATGGTACAGAAAAGTTGCAGTGGACAAAGATGAAACTTTAGTTACGTAAGAGGAACAGCAGCTTTAGAGCTAGCTTGGCACAGAATGTTAATTACTCACCCCCCCCCCTTGTTGTTGTTTAGTCGTTTAGTCATGTCCAACTCTTCGTGACCCCATGGACCAGAGCATGCCAGGCACTCCCCTTCATGGATCACTGCCTTGCCATGGCGAAGAGGCTTGAATAACTCAGAGAAGCTATGAGCTATGCCATGCAGGGCCACCCAAGATGGACAGGTCATAGTGGAGAGTTTTGACCAAACGTGATCCACCTGGAGCAGGAACCGGCAAGCCACTCCAGTATCCCTGCCAAGAAAACTCCATGGACAAAGACCACCACCCCTTAGCAGAGTGTATACATTGTTCTGAAAAAGAGTATATACAAATTCATGGAGACTAAGGCTACCAGTGACTACTAGCTATCATTGCTCTAGACCAGGGGTTAGCAACCTTTTTCAGCTGTGGGCCAGTCCACCATCCCTCAGACCATGTGGTGGGCCGGACTATACTTTGGGGAAAGAAATGAACGAATTCCTTTGCCCCACAAATAACCCAGAGATGCATTTTAAATAAAAGGACACATTCTACTCATGTAAAAACACGCTGATTCCCGGACCGTCCGCAGGCCGGATTGAGAAGGCAATTGGGCTGCATCAGGCCCCCGGGCCTTAGGCTGCTTACTCCTGCTCTAGACAGTCTGCTGTCGAAGGCAGTATTCCTTTGAATACCACCTCCTGGGAATCACAAGTGAGGAACGTGCTGTTGCTCTCAGGTCCTGCTATCGGGCTTTTCCTAGGAATCTGGTTGAGCACTGTGAGAACAGGATGCTGAATTGCATGTGTTGGTTTTTGGATTTGGTTCAAGATAAAAGAATATTGGTAAAATAAAAAGGAGAATTCACTGATTCCTAGATCCAGGTTTGGGGCAAGTACTCTTTGGTAAGAGAGTCCCAGAAGAGATTTAAAATCACAAACCATGCAACTAAATAAAGCCTGGAAACCTTTAAAATATCCCCCTCTGAGTTGCTTCTAGAGTTCCCCACTTTCTTTAACATAGAAAGCTCCCACATGTTTGGTAAGTTAAAAATGCTTTACTTACAAATGCTTTCCCATACAGCCACAAGACAAGAAAGGCAGTATAACTTAGGTTCCATAAAAAGGTTTCTAAATTATTTGTATAGTAACACAAAGATGGCTTGCTAAAGCCATGTGGTCTAAGCTTGGAGCATCCAGCTTAGACCTCCTTACTGGTAGGGTTCACATGGTGGAAGAAGAAGAACCAGAAAGAGTTGGTAACCTTTCAAGGTGTAAGGGTATGGCGTAACTAAGCCTGGCAGTACAGCTTACTCTTGTCTTAGCCCCTTCACACATTAATTAGAGTTAAGTATGCTAGTTATATGAGGGTGATTTATCCCAGCAGATGGGCCTTTGGTATGATCCTGCAGGACTATTCTTATTTTCTCATCTCTCTATGCTAAAACTGTACCAAGTTTCAGGATTTTCTGGGAAGTGGCTACTGATCCATGTTAAGTTGGTGGCAGACATATGCCTCAATTTCAGTTGTAATCAGTGAGACTTCATGTATCATATTTAGCTATATGTGCCACTGTATAACAGATTACTGTTCCCAAATTGTGGGTCATGTCCCGCTTTCGCTGCTGAACATAGCCGTTATGCATATCCTTCCCCTGAAGATGTATTTTCCTAAATTGTGCTGATATGTTTATATGCGATTACCACCGGAATTTCGAGGGGGGGGGGGAATAATCAGCTTGGAATATTTTTGTACAACAGAAAAAATATTTTGTGCTGTCACAGCAAGTCTCTGCAAAGCTTGATTCAGTAATAACATGTCTTAAAATTGTAAAGTTGGTGAACTGTGATTCAGTGAAGTGGAGTTAAGAGGATAGACATGTCTGGGTGTTTTGAATTGCTGAGTTTTCAATGTCCCCAAAGCCACAATTTGTTGAATTTGGCCGCATCTCTCCCCTTCCTCCTCCCACCAATATATATATGGGCATAAATAAGACATGGGTAATAGTGCATTAAAGAGCTATGAGTTGACTGCATCCTATTGAGAGGGTTGTGTGTGTAAACCTCTCGGTTTTGTGCAGCTGGAATGTTGCCTACTATATAAAGTTAATAAATATATCACTCTACTCTTTTTTTGCCTCTGGTCCTGCCTGCCAGTGGGTCCCAGTTGGAACCCCATGAGGAAAGATAACCTCAGACTGAAAAAGGTTCCCCGACCCATACCCTCCAAGTGTCCCTATTTTCCAGGGAAAGTTCCAGAATTACAAAGCCACCCCATCTTCTGATTTGACCCCAAAATGCCCTTATTGCCCCCACCAGCGCCAAACTTGGGGAGGAGGATGAGCTGGCACTTGCCCTGAGTGGCAGCAGCAGAGGCAGCCTCCATGGCCTCTTCATGGCTGCCGCTGCCAGCCTCCTCTCTTGGAAGACTGGGTTAGGAGGAGAGGCTGCCCCTGGCAAGGCCCAGCCTCATGTGAGGTGCTGGCTCTGAGGTTTAGGCAAAAGGCAGGGCTGCCTTGGGTGGGAGCAGAGCAGAGCTCAAGGAGACATATTTTTTAAAAAAATGCTTTTGTGTCCACATCTAATCTTGCCCCGTTTTTCTTTTTGTAGATCTACCAAAGAAAATAAAATCAGGTTTAAGGGGTTTTCTCAGTGGAGGGGGTGTGTGCTGGGTCCTGTTGGGGTAGCGGTGGCGGAAATGTTCTGCAGGGGGAGTGAGAAATGTCCCTATTTTCACCTGAGGAATTTTGGAGGGTACGCCAACCCAGGTTTGCAGGAATCAGAAACTACTGTAGATAGCTGTTACCTACTCTATTACCCAACTTTGGAGCAACATCCTTGTCTCTTCGAATCTGGCTGGTTCTCTTTTTTTTGCCCTTAGAATGGCAGCAAAATTTCCTACCTCAGGTACAGTATCTACTGCACATTGCCCTGGGGTTCCCAGTGAGTTTTATTAATGGAGAAATTAGACAATATGCACTGTTTGCACTATATATGCAATATGTTTCTGCACCCTGTTTGTATTGGATTTTCAATATCCTGGGTCTGCCTCATGGCGCCTCAGGTTGTTACAGAGCTCTGATGAAGCAGTTGTAGCCCATCGTAAGATTTTATCTGCCATATGTATACATATTAGAGTATTTTGTTTTGTTTGAACCAGAACAGCATATTGGTACATTACTTGATAGAAGCTGCTCTCTGAAGCTGAACTGTCCTGATTTGTGCCATTAGTTGCTGGCTTCAAAAGAAATTCTCCTTTCTTGTCTCCCTATGTTTGTCTAAAGTCACATTCATCTGCTCATCCCAGTGGGTGCCATATCTGATAGCGACACTGAGTTCCAGTGACATCAGTTCATGTTGAAATTTCTTCAAATTCTCTTAGGTCCAGTGGTCTGTCACATAGCCTTCTGGGGCTGCTGATGCTATCAGACAGTTGCACTGCAGCTAATTTATCTCTATAGAGATATCTATGAATGGTTCAGAGAACATGTGGCATACTGAATAGACCATTCAGAGGGGAAAAGTTTAAAGATCACAGCGGTTAAAATCTGTGGAGATACAGTTATGTCTAACGCAACTAAAGGAAGCACAGTGTTTTCCCTGCTGTTTATCCTTACCAAGTTATAAACATTAACTTTTTTTAAAAAAAGGATCATTAAAATGTATGTCAAATGCTATCCAAATAGGTACTAGAACAAATGCAAATCCTGGTGAATTCATTAAACAAAGGAATTAAAAAGTTTTTTGTTGTTTTTTTTGTAATTGTCCAGCTTAGTGATTTTTACTATCTGCTTAAAAACTGCAGCTAAGCAGAGTTTTCAGGATAATTTCACAGGCGTTGGGCCATCACTAAAAAGGCCTTGTTCTGTCCCTGGTACACCAACCTGATGGACCTTAGACACAGTCTAGAGAACAGTTTCTTTGAGTTCAGTCTTAGGGCCCAATCAGGTTCATGTGGGGGAAGGCTGTCCTTGAAATGACTGTGCCTCAGACTGTTGATACAACCTGGCTTAGATATGAATTAGTTAAAAGGTGTTTTTAAAAAATGTTGAGATGTGCAAACAGTTGCCAGTGACCTTTTCAGAACCATAGAAGGTTAAGCCTGTGTCCTTAATCTGCTTGCCTAACACATTTTTATTCCACTCTTCTTCTAAGCAGCATCATGTGACATATTAGGCTTCCTGATCTTATAACCCTGGCACTCCTGTAAGGTAGCTTCGCCCAAGAGAGAGAAGGTGTCTTTGAGGTTAGTTAGGCTAAGAGACAATGGCTGACCCTTGGCCACTCTCAGATTTGCAGCTGAATGAGTTTCCTAGCTTAGTCTTCCCAATCCAAGTTCAGCATTCTATTCACTGAAATGCACTGCCTTGCCTTCTTCCACAAATAATTACATAGCCCATTTAATGGCAGTTCTGGCTTCTTAATGCCCTGCTGGCTTAGATTTCAGGCCTGTCGGTCCTGACTGATGCTGATATAGGATGAAAGACTTCAGAGCATCCAAAATGCCAGCTTTAAAAATACTCCACTGTTTCTCTGTGGCTTCCAATTAAGTACATGCCAAAAGAGGAAGCTTTCAAACCCCACAACTTGCCCTTGGATCTTTTCCAAGGAAAATGGCAACAGGCGAAGCTAGTTGCAGAAACACCTGGGAATGTTGCAGAGATGAAGCATCTTTGTGAAGAGGTTTTGGGGAATTGTTTAGGCATTGGGATGAGGATTTTGGAACTGAATTTTCAGCTGTAGCTTAAAGAAGCAAGTCAGAGGACACAAACAAAACTGCATGTTCACCTTAGTGTTGATAAATGAGTAGAGTGATTAAGCTAATCCATGGACCCTGGCTGACAATCAATCAAACATCAGGGACTCATGAAGATTATGCTTGTTAATCACCACTTGCATGTTGTTATAACAAAATTACAGAGTCAGAATCAGTGTATAGGGAATGCATTACTGCAAATTCTGTATTAGCATCACAGCTCTCTCTCTCTCTCTCTCTCTCTCTCTCTCTCTCTCTCTCTCTCTGTGTGTGTGTGTGTGTTACTCTTATACCATAGCTGCAATCTTACTGTATGACCATTTTCTATTCAGTATAATCATTTTCTATATTCATGCTTGTGTGTACAACATAGAAAAATGATTTATTATTGGATATTATTTAGCAGAATGGATACTATGTTGATGTGTTCATAGCAAGGCAGTTGCTTAAATAGGTTAGAGACAACCTAGTACTTGCAGTGACTTCATTTGTCCACATTAATCCTTTATTACCCTTGGATCTCTCCTTTTCCCTTGTCATTTTCTGTACAATCAAGACTGTAAGAACCTGGGGTGGGGTTAAAGACTTGTCTTGATTAGGAAATTATGTGAAATGCCATGTGCACTGTGTACACAAATAATAATCCTTTTGCAAACCACTTTGAGGGTTTTTTTTTACAATCAAGCGGTGTAAAGTTTATGAAATAAAATAATAAATAACATGACAGGGGGAGGGTAGAGAAAGAGATGAAAGTGTATTTATTCCCTGTTGTTAAAGTGAATGAGCTGAATCACATTTTGCCATTATAATGAGAAATCGGGGTGTGTGTGTGTTCCTACAGCTTAAAACTTGAAAATGATTCTGATTTTGGTGCAGACAGAATAAGAAATGGCTGGTTTTGAATGAACCAAATGCTTGACAAGACATTTTGGCAGAGTGCAACACAGCTCTCCCTCTATTCCCCTGGAGAGGACCTGGGTGGGCAAAGTCTTCGCCTAAGTCCGCTCAGCTGCCCCGCCCACCAGGAGCCCAGCTTGATGCTAATTGCCTCCCAACACCTTGTGGAATCTTCTGGCTCCTGGCATGCCTCCAGTGACATTCTCTGCAAGGAAGTGGGAAACTTAAAATGCAGCTACTGGTATGTCATTTCCCCCCTCGATTTGGACTGAAGCTGTTTTTGGAGGAAATGTATCAAAACACAGTATTTTATAACAAATTACAGGACAGATGTGGATTTTGGTGAATGTCACGTGTACACTGCTTCCAAAAGCGGTGGAGGGAGCACACTGGATGCAGAGTACATGTGTGTGTGCATGTGGGTACACAGCCTCAGATTATCTTAACTTCAGTACAGTGGTACCTCGGGTTAAGTACTTAATTCGTTCCGGAGGTCCGTTCTTAACCTGAAATTGTTCTTAACCTGAAGCACCACTTTAGCTAATGGGGCCTCCTGCTGCAGCTGTGCCACCTGAGCATGATTTCTGTTCTCATCCTGAAGCAAAGTTCTTAACCTGAAGCACTATTTCTGGGTTAGCAGAGTCTGTAACCTGAAGCGTATGTAACCTGAAGCATATGTAACCCAAGGTACCACTGTATGTTTGCTGCATTCCTGGCATTGCAGGGGGTTGGATTGGTTGATCTTCCAGCTCTATGATTCTGTGTACCTTCAGACTGTGCCCTGAAGCCTTGAGCTAACATTTTCTGTAAGACAGACTAGCCTAAGTGACATTTCCTTCTCCGATTCCATTGTCCCACAGAAAATCACCAGACCGGAAGTGCACAAGGTATGGTAGATAAGATTTCATAATGCTCAGACTTCATCACTTCTACGAAGCCCTTACCAAATATTGAACTCCAGAAACTAGGATTATTGCCAATTCTGCAACAAATTTTGCCATACAACATAGCAGCTTTGAATGTGCGCCGCGTAAGCCAGTTCAAATCACACTTCAACCAGAAATACAGCCCTCTGGTGGATGACAATAGTACCTGACAATTGTTAGGTAGACAAAGCTGTTGTAAGGTTGACTAAGATAATATGCATGAACTGCTTTGAGCACTTGACGTGTGCTATCTGAAACATTTTCCACCATTTCTCGAAGACTGTCAACACTATTTGTTTGCACATGCAATATCATTTTTGCTTAGTGCATAGGAAGACTTCTATGAAGTGCGTCAAAGCCATTTGCTACATGAATTATGCAGTTCCTAGAGCCCTCTAAAAATAAACCACGAAAATGGGCATGAGAGGCTAGTTAGCAAGCAGTTCAGAGGGTGACCTCTTTTCCTGGTTCCTCCACATTCCATAACAATAAAAGCTCCTGATATGCTCAGTGTTAATATAAAATATCCTACAAGGCCACAGCCAAAGATTTGCCCAATTGTTTTGGTCAGCATATGAATGGTGTGAAAAGTTCTCTCCTCGATTTCCCCTCTCCTTTATACCACCTGGGCTGGGAAGCATCCACAGATCCCTAACCTCTGATCCAGCCATACTCCCCCAGAATCTTAGAATCACCAAATTGTAGAGTTGGCAGGGACCACAAGGATCATCTAGTTGAACCCCCTGCAATGAAGGAACCTTTTGCCCAGTGTGGGGCTCAAACCCACAATCCCGAGATGAAGAGTCTCATGCTGTACCAACTGAGCTATTCCTCAGCTCTAGAAGCAAGAGAGTATTTCAGGAAGCCTTGCAGCATTCTTAAAATGTTGATCAACTACTGGAAATAGTAAAGCAGTCAACATACCCGAGCAACAGTGCAACCTCATGTTCATGCAGGTTCCACAGTGGGTTCTGCTGGCTAGGCTTAGCAAGAGACTGCAGGAAAGCTTTCAGCCTTAATATGAGCTCACCCCATTTCTAAATACAGGATAGCTAAGGGGTGCGACAGAATTGGATCAATGCTGCCTTTTTGTAGCTGTGTTTAAGATTAACCACCTGAAGTGCCTTAAACCAGCAATTTACACAACCCCATCCATGCCTACTCAGAAATAAGTCCTATTGAATCCAATGGGGCGTATTCCCCAGTAAACGGATTGCAGCCTTAATCTTTTAGGATACACATTTTAAATCTGCTCAGTTCAAATATTAGGGCTAGTCACTCATACACGATTATCAAAAACATGAGATTATGGGATTGTCAGGATTCTGACAAGTACTTGCAAACTTCTGAAAATATTTCAGATTTACATGCATCCTGTAACCATTAGTGGAAAATTCCCCCAATCCCCCTTTTTAATCAGAATTTCAGTGTTGTAAATAACAAACCTTTTGTGGTCCTTGAAAACCATGGGGGTGTACATTCCCCATTCTGATGAAGCTTACTTTGTATGAGTTGAGTTTCATTTGCATGCTCAGGAACCATAATTGAGGTTAGGAAGTGTCACAATAATAAAAAGGACATATTTTTTGTCTTTCAAGCCAAGCATGAACATTGCACGTTTGGCCTTGGCTGAATACATTTAGATAACTCTGAACAATGGATGACTCATTCCTCTTTATGAATGAATTACTGCTTTTGTATTCCCGTAATCTATGCTTAAAGACTTACTGGCTTTCCATAAACTCTCAAGTTGTGTATGTATGTTATGTAATCTCTGCAGGAGGCCTTCTAAAGTGAAGTTGATTCTGTCAGGGCATGAAGCATAACATGTTACTTCCTTTTGCAGAAAGCCAAAGATGGCCAGAACTTTTAAAGAGCACCTTTAGAGGCACAATGGTGCTGGAGCATATTTTGGATAGCAATCCAATTATTCATAGGAAGCTCAAATGTATCAGTGGTACACAACTTTCAACTCAGATATAGGAGGTGGCACTTTTGAATAGCCTTACAAAGAATAATTCTTTACCTCTCTGATTAAAAAAAGAGTTCAGATTTATAGTAGCCTACATTCTCATTTCAGCTAAATTGCACATGAATGTGGTGTTGTAAGAGTTTCAGAGGTGTTCTCTAAAAGCTTTTGTTTCCTGTAAAGGAAACCCAAACTGTTTATTTTTGGATGTAATATAACTGAGACCAGAGGCAATAACTGCACTCAATCCAATAGTCATCAAGAGAATTACTAGGAGATTCTTCTTCTGGCACTGCTTAGAAGGCCCCTCAACTAAATATTCACAAATTGTACCGTTCATATATTCTTTACCATATGTACATCACTTGATGACTCATGGGTGTCAACAGCCTCTATTTTAAAATACTGTGTTTGAGGGCAAGATGAAAGATCTACTGTGATGTTTGATCTGCGATGACCCTTTCACATGTACATGTCGTCACTTGTTGGTTCTACTCACTGAGTGATGAACAAGCAAATGTCAAATTGGGCATTTATCTGAACGTGCCTGAGATCTGCTGCTACAACATGCCTTTCTCTCTGGGGTTAGGTCAGAAACTATTTTCTCCCAAGGAGCTGGAGGCAATTTACCTAGTTATTCCCTCCATTTTATCCTCACAACAACTCTGTGAAGTACGTTAGGTTGAAAGAGAGAGAGAGAGAGAGAGAGAGAGAGAGAGAGAGAGAGAGAATCGGTTGTAGTCAACTAAATCTTACTCAGAGCAGACCAAGTGAAATTAATGAAGCTAAGTTAGCCATGTCCATTAACCTCAGTGGGTCTACTCTATGTAGGGCTAGTGTTAAATATCATCTAGTGACTGGCCCAAGGTTACTCAGCAACCATAATGTTTGGTTGGGGATTTGAACTCGGGTCTCTGTCCAGTTCTATTCATCACACAGTATCTCAGTGTTAACAAATGAAGTACTAATCAGCAGTGTTGTGATAACTAGTTATTTGTACAGGCTTTGTGGGTACAGGGCTGAGTCAGCAGAGCGTGGGGAAGAAACATCTAATGATTTTTTAATGCAAATATCCCTTTTGGTCTATGGGCACATTTGCAAACCATAGAAATGGAGAAAGGGAACCCTGTGGACACCATAGAAGGTCTCTGAGGGCAAATGTGCCACCCGTGGGGGCCATATTAGCCATCCTTGGGTTTTAACTCTGCTTTAGTGGAAGGATATACTTTTGTTACTCACCTTTAGCCTTCAGAATGGGCTGAGCTGTGACTGCATGCAGAGCCATCTTTCCCATAGGGCTTAGTGGTGCTTCTCGCATCAGGGCGCTGGCCTCTCAGGGGCGCCCCAGCGAGTGGGGGAGCTGTGCGGCTTTGCCAGTGGCCTCCCCTTTCCCTGCACACCCACCAGCTGCACCCCGCCAACTATATGGCTGGTGGGTGTGCAGCTTCCTTCCCAAGCCTCCACGGGAGGAGAGCAATCCCCGCAGAGGCTTAGGCTAGAAGCTGCGCCCCGCCAACCATATGGCTGGCGGGTGCGCAGCTTCCCTTCCAAGCCAAGCCTCTGCAGGGATTACTATCCTGCAGTGGCATGGG
This sequence comes from Podarcis bocagei, assembly GCF_964188305.1. Taxonomy (NCBI): domain Eukaryota; kingdom Metazoa; phylum Chordata; class Lepidosauria; order Squamata; family Lacertidae; genus Podarcis; species Podarcis bocagei. The sequence goes on from NC_138134.1 coordinate 59,901,235, forward strand.
GGAGAGTTGCGCCCCCCGATGGCTGGCAGTGCGCAGCTTTGCCCCCCCATCCATGGTAATTTGGGGGCGCTGGGCGGATATTTTGCACCCCGGTGCCACATCTGCTAAAGACAGCGCTGACTGCATGATAGCATTGGTCTTGTGGAAGTCATTGTGGCAAGCAACACTTCTCCCTACCCTGCAGCTCAAGAGAATTATGCAAGGACAGGTTATACTGTTGTGAGTACAGTGGTACCTTAGGTTAAGTACTTAATTCGTTCTGGAGGTCCGTTCTTAACCTGAAACTGTTCTTAACCTGAAGCACCACTTTAGCTAATGGGGCCTCCTGCTGCTGTTGCGCCGCCAGAGCATGATTTCTGTTCTTATCCTGAAGCAAAGTTCTTAACCCGAGGTACTATTTCTGGGTTAGCGGAGTCTGTAACCTGAAGCGTGTATAACCCGAGGTAACACTGTAGTTTGCTTGAAAAGAAGGCAAAAAAAAGAAACCTGGGAATTAAACTTCATCCAGGGAGGGCAACTTTCTGCCTTGCTGCCCCCCAACGGATGCCCATGTGTGGAACTCAGGGCTGAGCCTACCAATAAGCAGAGTGATGGGGCACCTCAGAAAGCAGATGCTGGGGTCTGGGGAAAACCTGAAAGGTATTGGAAGTTGGAGCTGTGTGTGCCACATGGCCTGCCCATAAGCTAGCTGTCTGTCCTCAGATGCAGTGGAAGATGGTGTCATTGTGCCAGTGCTGAAATAAGTTCCAATTGCAAGTGCAGTCAGTTTCTGTACATATAATGGGGGAGATGGTACTTGTCTCTTGGGATGGGCCCTTGTTGCCTTAACAATTGCATGTGCTTAAGGCTTTTAAATTTTAAATGTCATTTCTTAAATGACTGGTAGAAGATCTGAACTGGATTTTTATAGCGGAAATACACAGATGTCATGCTGACCATAGCAAATTAGTGTTCCTTAGCAACACCATGCGTGATGGCTTTTGCTTTTCTACTCATGTTGCACCATGGGAAGAAGGTTTGGACAAGCTCTTAGAAAAGAACAAGATACTACGGAATCTAGTTTTAAAGGGATGGCGGCTTGAAAGAAAAGTAGTGCATTTTCCTAACGGCTATATTTACAGAATTGTGTGGGCACTCCAGGACACTGGAATTAATGAACCTGATTCAATTGTGCTCATTAAAGATTTTAAAGTTAAAAGTACTCGTTGTTGAATTGCTAACACCATTATCTGTTCTTCCTTCTATGTCTAGTGTGAAGAGCGATTTTATTCAGGACTAGCTAAATAATATTGCTTAGATTTGATGCTATGTACAAATCTGTAGCGCAGCAACACATCATTAAATACCGAGGAGTTTTTTTTAAAACAAACAAACAAAACACACCAACATGAAGATGGCTTAGTAAGGTTGTAATTTGCAGTCAAAATCTACCAAATCCCTTTGTATCCAGAGAAAAGTTCAACCTGACACTCTCGCATAAAACAGGAACACAGTTCATTGTTCAGATTTCTTATTTCATTTGGCTGGTTTCGTATTAATGTAACCCTGTACATGTCTACCCAGTAGTATGTTTCATTGAGTTTACTAGGGCTTACTTCCAAGTAAGTACAGGATTCCAAATTCAACCACCATACTGTCTGCTTGCACTCTTTTGGCCAAAGTTTGTGTTCCTTTTTGTTCTCTTCCTTTGGACAAGACTATAATTTTTTGAAGGAAGCCTTCTTGCCTCTATTACTGTAGTTTATTTGATTCTGCTTATTAACCATGCTAGTGCCCTTTTGGTCCACATGGTACCTTTCCTGATCTCTAGTATACACACCAGTTTCTAATACAGTGCTTTTAAACATTAAGTCCAAAAGACTAAACTTACCCAACTGTGCCTGGGGTGGCGGGGAGGTACTACTCAATTTGCTTTGGGCTGTGCCTGGATCTAGATGTATCAATTTTCCTAAAGGAATAAAATCTTTTATGTAGTTCATTATCATTATCATTAATTAAATTTCTGTACTGTCATTCATCCAAAGATCACAGGGCAGTTAACAATGTAAAAACGCAAAAATACATACCATAACAACAAAAAATAACAATACCACCACCCCACAGTTTTAAAGGCCATAGATTGTTTCATTAGCCAAAGGCCTGGGAGAAGAGGAATGTTTTTGCCTGCTGCCTAAAGGGATGTAAGGAAACTGCCAGGCAAGCATTTATTGCTACTTGTGGGAAAACTACAATGTGGTCTGCATGATGATTTGTGATACAAAAGGATTGATCCAGTTCATCCTTGGCTTGATGATCTTGTTGTAGCATGTTTCTACTTGAATAGTTAACCCAAACATGAGTGGCATACTTCACTTTCAGTTGTGGCCAACAAATAGTCATTGTGGATTCAAAACACTTTCAGAGAATAGGGCAGTAATACTGTGTGTTGATGACTGGCAGCTTAAAGAAGAGATTAAAATTCAAGGACGAAGAAGAAATGCTGAGGAAGAGGGGGAAAATATATTATCACAAAGAATGAAAAAGATCATCCAAAAAGCGAAAGAGAGAGAGAGGCAGTTTTCTACAATCAATAGCACATTATTGATTTGGCTTTTTTGTTTTGTTCTGTGTGTCTACAGAGACAGAGTTTAGAACTTGGATAACTTCTTATTTGTTATTTTCTGTTTTGAGTAACTTTTGTTTACAGGCAGTGTCAGGAACTGAATAGAAAGCTCTCTTGGTTTCCAGCTAAAAGGGAATGTGCCAAGTGCATTGTGAGCTGAGAGGGAAGCAACGTAGGCATTTTAAATGCCAGACTCTATAGGCTTACAATGCAGAGGCGGAGGTCCTCATACATTTTCACAGTGTGGACTGCATTTTAAATCCAGGGATTGAGTCATAGGCGCCTCCCACTCCCCATTCACAATTGTCAATATGATACTGTGAAGTCTAGCAATTGCACAGCATCCCTTGGTAACGGACATTTCTTTATATTTCGAGAGTCTGTTATTCATTCTGCAGTAATTCTGAATGCATGTTCACAGCCAGAAGCAAGGGAAAGAAACAGTAAAAATGTTCCCAGTACATTTCCATAGCCCATCATCAAATGCATTGGTATTCTGGAGCTTCTAGTTTAAAAAGCCTTATATTACATTAATTGTAAACAAATCTAATGAACATACTGTACTTATTCAGAACATAACCATTTTCTTTTCTCAACATGTGGGGGTCTGCTATTTTCTCCATAACAGAAGAGTTTATAGACAATCCTTTAATGAGAAATCTAAGAACTATAGTACAGTGGTGCCTCACAAGACGAAATTAATTCATTCCGCAAGTCTCTTCGTCTTGCGAGTTTTTCGTCTTGCGATGCACGGTTTCCCATAGGAATGCATTGAAAATCAATTAATGCGTTCCTAGGGAAACCGCCTTCAGACCAGTCTGTCCCCGGACCTCTTCTGAAGGCTGGGGGGGGGGACAAGGGCTTTTCTTCCCACCCCCAGCATTTTAAAAAACCCCGGGACAGCGGAGGACTTCTCCCCTGTCCGGGCGATCTTAAAATGCTGGCAGGCGGCATTTTAAAATCGCCCCGGGACAGCGGAGGACTTCTCCGCTGTCCGGGGCAATTTAAAAGCCCCTGGGAAGGCAGGCAGGGGGGACAAAGACTTTTGCCCCCCGCCAGCCTTCAGAAGAGGTCCTGGACCTCTTCTGAAGGCGGGCGGGGGGCGAAAGTCTTTGCTCCCCCCGCCTGCCTTCAAAAGCCCTCCGGGACAGGCAGGCAGGGGGGAGCAAAGACTTTCGCCCCCCGCCCGCCTTCAGAAGGTGTTCCCTCCCCGCCGCCCGGCTTCGGAACGATGCTCCGAAGCTGGGTGGCGGGGGCAGGTGTTCCTGCCACGCCGCCCGGCTTCGGAACGATGCTCCGAAGCCGGGCGGCGGGGGCAGGCGTTCCCGCCCCACCGCCCGGCTTCGGAGGAGGTCCGAGGACAGTGGGGAAGACGCGCTGCGCTTCCCTGCTGTCCCGGATATTTCCCTATGGGCTGTCGTCTTGCAAAGCAAGCCCATAGGGAAATTCGTCTTGCGAAGCGCCTCCAAAACGGAAAACCCTTTCGTCTAGCGGGTTTTCCGTCTTGCGAGGCGTTCGTCTTGCGAGGTACCACTGTATGTGCCCTGACAACCTCTTTATTTGATTACTGTAATGCACTGTCTGTGGAGCTGCCTTTGAAGCCGGTGTGTAAATTTCAGTTGGGTCTCAAATGTGGTGGCTAGGTTGATACCTGCAATATTACATAACCCTGGCTCTATATGAATTCTGATGTTTCCCTATCCTAATTTTTTTCTGGGTTGGATTTAAGGTGTTTGTACTTACTTTTAAAGTGATTGACATAGAAAGCAGTTTCATATCCAGTCAGGCTGTCTATCCCAGAATTGTATACTTCACAGGTAGGAAAGCTCTATCCTACATGCAGCCCCATCGGCGCTATTACAGGGCATTCCTGACCGTTCTGCTACAAGTAGGGCTTCCGTTTGGCACTGACTTCAGCACTGAATTCAAGCCCTGCTTTCAGCAGAGAAAGCAGTGCAAGGTTCTTCTTTGGAAGCCATGGAAGAATCTTGTGCAGTCCTGTTTTTTTTTAATTAAACCTGGAGATAGAAAGGAAGGATCAGAAGTGTCGTTTCAACACAGCCCTACCCATCTCTCAAAAAGTTGTGGAGCACGCACCACATTGGGATGTGGTATCAAGAAGGCTGATTGCCGAAGATTTGATGCTTTTGAATTATGCTGCTGGAGGAGACTCTTGAGAGTCCCATGGACTGCAAGAACATCAAAACTATCCATTCTTAAGGAAATCAGCCCTGAGTGCTCACTGGAAGGACAGATCCTGAAGCTGAGACTCCAATACTTTGGCCACCTCATGAGAAGAGAAGACTCCCTGGAAAAGCCCCTGATGTTGGGAAAGATGGAGGGCACAAGGAGAAGGGGATGACAGAGGACAAGATGGTTGGACAGTGTTCTCGAAGCTACCAGCATGAGTTTGATCAAACTGTGGGAGGCAGTGGAAGACAGGAGTGCCTGGCGTGTTCTGGTCCATGGGGTCATGAAGAGTCGGACACGACTAAACGACTAAACAACAACACAGCATCTGAACTGGATCTAATTATTCACCCATGGTCTAATCTAACAGACTATTTCTTGGGATTCAGAGAACTGTGGTGTAGACAGCACTTTCCCCCTGGGTCTAGTCTCCAAAGAATCCAGAGTACTGGGAGTACTGGAACCCCTGGCTTCTGGATCTGCTTAGGTCTTCTCTTATTACAGCCTGGGGATAAGGAAAAGAAGATTTTTACACTGGCCTTTGGCATCTGGTATGCGTGTTTTTGGAGACCACCTTATTATTTTGATTGTCCATACTTTCAATGCATTTAATATTGTGTTTTTGTACTGCTGTGGCCTGCACTTGCGTTGGATGGTGGGTAAGAAACCTAAATAACAATAATGACAGTAGCAACAACTGAATCAGCAGTTTTTACATATTATTAACCCTGTAGCAATCAAAAATAATACATAGGTAAAAGGTTTATTTCAGTTTTCCCCAAACTTCGGCCTCTAGCTGTTTTTGGACTACAATTTCCATCATGCCTGACCACTGGTCCTGCTAGCTAGGGATGATGAGAGTTGTAGACCAGCAGAACATCCAAGTTTGGGAAACACTGATCTATATTATATCTGCACCGTCACACTATAGTTCACGGGGCTACCAACAGATGATGGTAGCTCTGTGAAGCACAGCATGCTGACAGTTGTAAATCTGCTTCAGCCTGGCACTGGGTCTGGAGAATGCTGTCTACTTCTGAATGGGACACAGCTGATGGCAGTCTTGGGAAATTCCATCCAGCTAGTTGCCTGCTCACAAAAACAAGCCTGTAAGAAAGAAGCCCTCCATCCCTGCTTTAATCGAACCTCTTCCTCTTCCGTTTTTCTGCTGCCACATGTGTGAAATATAAAGGTTATTTAACTCCTAGCACCAGGTGTTGTCTTCCACATGAAGTTCCAGATTCAATGCAACAATTTAGAACTGGTGTTTTAACAAGCAATCACTCATATGTACAGCACCCATCACTTAACCTTCCCTAATTAAACAAGTTAATTAACAAGTGTCTTCTTAAGATGCTATTCATCTTGAAAGATACAGCCACAAAGATCTGCTGAAGTAGGAGGGCTGCAAAATAGGAGAGAGGTTGGAGCATGTAAATGGGGTGGTCTCTCTGCAAAGAGGAGTTGAAAAAATGAGAGAGGAGGGAGGAAAAAGGGAGTAGTGGTGAACATGTGTGTGCGCGTGCAAAAGGGGCTACAGAATAGGAGAAAGGGAGAAATGGAAATGGGGGTAGTGCAAGGGGTAGCTGAGGAGGAGGAGGAAGGAGGAATAAGGGGGGGGGTGTAAAGTGGAGGTATGAAAGGAGCTGCATAATATGCTTGATTTCTCCCTCTCTGGTTGCCCAGGAATACACTTTTGGGGCCTCACAAATTGTTCCCTGTGTGAAATCCCCCATCAGGGTGTGCTGAGTAAATCATCAATACTCCAAACATTTGATTCCCCAGTCTTCTTCCTATTATATTTTCCTTTGATCTACTTGCCCTGAAGGCAATAATTGACACTACTGTGTTACCCATCTGGATCATTATTACCCTTGAAATGGTTCATTGTGACAAAGTTTGAAAATCTTGCTCAGCAGGAAAATGTTGCAAAAGATGCTATTTAATTAGAAATGTTGGCACAAGGATAATTAAGGAAAACCAAGATTTCTGTTTAGATGCATTAGTTATATTAGTACCAATTTAGGTCTGGATGGCTGGTAAACAAATCCATAACATGAATTAAAGTCACAGAACTTAAAAGTGTTCATGATTTAATTAAAAACAGGCTCAAGCTTCATTTAATTCCTGCATGCTAGCAGCCATTTTTGCTACGACGTGCAATGATTTAAGACCCCCCTCTGCCACTATACTATCTTTCTAAGTCAGTCTCACTTTAAACAATTGAAATGATGGCTTTAGATATTAATCTGCATCTTACGTGCACTGGTAGATTACTGTAAAGAAACAGGAGAAAGTTAATTGCGCTGAGTATTGACTGAAAATGATGGGAATAGGTGCCACCTAGTGCTTTGTTTGGAGTACTGAAGTGTGCTACTTTATTTTCTCATTTTATTAGAAACTATATTAGAGGAATGAGTGGTTTTTTAAGATTACAAAATCTTCCCTTTTGCATTTATGGAGATGATTGCATTTTGATTATTGCAGCTTAACTACCATTGTGATACCAGCATACTGTAGTGCAGGAATTGAAATGTCACCTGCAAAGACCTTGGTTCCAATGAGCAGCCTTTTTCTTCTTCTTTTAAAGTAAATCTCTAGCCCTCCCAGAAAAAAAAATGAAGCAAACATAAAGCAAAATGTGCAGGTACCCCTCCAAGTAATTTCTGTGAAATGAGCCAGTTTGCCGGGGCCACCAGGTGGCACGTTGGAAGATGGCCGACAATAACATCTCTCTGACCCATACGAGGTACTAAGGGGCTGCTATGGGAAGTATGCAGCCTTCCTAAACTCCCCCAGGATGTGGGGGAATACTGTCCTGCCAGCGGTGTTCACAATGCACCCCCTGAAACGAGTGATGGGGGTGCTGAACACTTGGCACAGGCCCTCGGTGAAGTCAGATCTTCCTGACGCCGATTCCAATTAGCGCGTGCTGGTTGCTGCAGCTTGGAATTATAATTTGTTCAGACCAGGTCTCTCCATGGTTTTAAGTTTGGTAAACAGAGAAACCAGTAGGAGAACACTTCAATCTCCCAGGACATTCTGTACAAGATCTCAAAGTAGCTGTTTTACTACAAAGGAATTTCAGAAATAGACTGGAAAGAGAAGCTGCTGAATTGCAACTCATTACCAAACTTAAAACCATGGAGAGACCTGGTCTGAACAAAGACATTGGATTCTTACCTCATTATACATGACTAAGCCATTTTTCACCTCCTCACCCCTTGCCTTTTCCTGTAAGACCTATTGCAGTCGTTAAGAGTCGTCAACAGGCTCATCTCAGCTATCTGCCAATCTCCCATTCCCACCACCCTTCTGAGTAATACCCCTCCCCACCTTCTCACTATATAGAAGGATCTGGCAACTTCTGTTTCAGTGTATCTGAAGAAGTGTGCATGCACACGAAAGCTCATACCAAGAACTAACTTAGTTGGTCTTTAAGATGCTACTGGAAGGGATTTTTTTATTTTTATTTATTTGGTAAGCCTGAAAAAAATAAAGGACAGATCGGAGATTAATTTTGTTTATGGAAGCGTTGTACAGAGGTTGTCCCGGATCGATATGATTTTTGGAAGCGTACAAAATCCACATAGAATGCCAGCTTTTAACCTGCTTGTGAAAATCATCAGAGATCGCAAAGAAAGGAATTTATGATAACAACAAGAAGAGAAAGGAAGTAATAAAGGACTGTCCGGATCAAACTGGACAGAACTGTCTAATTAATGCAGTAAGATAAGTGATGCTGTTTTGGACTCGAGCTGAGCTTGATGTATGGGTACCCCCAACAAAATTTAAAATTTGGCTGTATAATTTGGAATCAATGTGATAATGTGATGTGATTGGCCTGTTAATAAAAAATATTTTTTTTAAAAAAAGAAATGAGCCAGTTTGCCTACTCCTTCCTGCCTGTCAGTGTTTTGTGCTAATGTACGAAGTCAGAGTTGTGATAGTTAAGTGAATTGTTTGGACACCAGGAAATAGGAATCCCTAGAATCCCAAAGTGCTGCTGATTTCCCTTTCCATCTAGTGCCCTTTTCTGCTTCTGTCTTATTTTCTAATCATTGGAATACTTATAAAGCACATTTCCTGTGGTGGTTCATCTGAGATCAGGTAGTCCCTAGATGTTATATTCTACAAATATTACTCTGTAATAAGTGTGGATGGGTGGTAACCCCCACCCCAAGAGGCAAATGTAAAAACTCTGCAGAGGTAGAATCTAAAGATCAGGCACTTAAAAATTCAATTTTACTGTATATATAACTCCACTATTCCCTCCAGAATGTTGCACTCCATCATTTAATGCTTTATCCACTATACAAAGATTAGGATGAAATATGCAACAGATACTCAGAGGGCCTTCATCGGAACAGTTGCCTGGCAACTGCCAATGACTTGCCTCCATCATGGGATGAGGAAGGTACATCTTAACAACAACTTCCCTGGCCTCAGATGTCCTCAGAGTTGACTTCCTACCTGGTGATGACAGGGAAGACCAAGAATTGCAAAAATTAACCATATACCATGCTATTTCTGATTATATTGGAAATCATTTTGAATATGATTTGCATCATGCAATTTTTTGTGAGCTGCTTTGAGTGGGCTATAGAACAGAGTGTAAGCATTCTAAATGAATAAAATGTAAGAAATAAATTTTTTTGTGAGCTGCTTTGAGTGGGCTATAGAACAGAGTGTAAGCATTCTAAATGAATAAAATGTAAGAAATAGAGAATTTCTTTTATTTTGCCTAAATATATACAAATAAATTTTTATGCGTGTGTGTGGCTACATGCAGGCTACAATAGTTAAGTGGGTGACTGTAGAAAGAGTTTCTTTATAAAGAGTGATTGCGAAGTATATGCCCCCACCCCACTGCAAATTTTTATTTTTTGCTTCTTGGTCACCTTACAATGTAACTTGGCTAACTTGTATGAGTAATCTCGAACCTTTGCTCTGTGACCAGTGCACATTTTCTCTGTTTATGGCATACTATTGACTTGATTGTTTGGATTGATCCATAAGAAGCAGGTGCACGCAGCAGTGCTTCCTTCACCCCAAACTTTGCCTCTTACTGTGAGCAACGGAGCAGGTGTGGCAAGTGATGTGAACCCCACACTTCACCTACACAACCCCCATCTTACCAGTCCCTTAACGCACCCTATGGAAAAGCAGCACAAGAGGGGAAAATAAAATAAAAAGGGTTCCACCTGCTGAATTTCTGCCTATTGCGCATCTACTAAAGACACACGAACCATTATAGAGGAATAATCAAAGTGCAACACTAGTTATTATATAGGGTGCCTGCAGCCTAGTGTATGTTCACCTAAAAGTACCTAAAAACTATGGAAGATCTTTAGGTATGCAACTACGGCGGCTAGAATTTTAGTAGCAAAAAACTGGAGATGTGACTCAATTCTTACGAAGCTTGACTGGCAGGTGAAGCAGACAGAATACTTGGAACTTGCAAAAATGACTGGGAGAATAAGAGGAAACTCAAACCAGAAAGTGTGTAAAGAATGGATAACATTTAAAGAATATCTAAAACAATACAGTATTGTGAGAATGCAAATCTCCAGGTCTAGATTGAATCTTGATATTAAGGAAAACTATAAATGTAGAAACTTTTCTGGATTTGTAACAGATATAACAGAAAATACTTAAAGGTTAAGAATATGTAGAAAGCACAATGAGGTGAATTGGAAGTCAAAAGTATGTGTGATGTTAGACGATGTGTTGTTAGTTAATGTTTTGTTGTCATTGAGGTTATTGTTTTTGTTTGTCTGTGTTGTTATGTGGCATCTGAATATAGACTGCATTCTTAATCAAGGCATATATTGGCTTATATCTTGATCAGGTTCCTAAATTAAATGGGCTTAGATTTTCAAATGTTATGCCAGGCAGAAGACCAACTGCCTAAGTACTTTGGCAAGATGTTTATCCTTCTGGAAAAGAGGGCCCCTTTGGTTTATTGGTTTATTGCGGTCATAAAAAGGCTGAGAAGCAGGTCACTAACCTTGCATGCTGTAGAGTACAACTAAGTTGTACAAGTGGTAGGTAAACAGTAAAATAAAACCATGTGCCTTAAACTTGAGCTACAGGACAAAAGGCCAAGAGCACATGGAAAACAAAGGCAACTGGCTTGGCTGGGGAAAAAGAAGCTTCTTCCTATTTTATTTTGAGGCTGTAAACTGGTCCATCCTTTCCTTTGAGAAGGCTTATCCTTCTTAAAAGGCTACCTATGTTATGTACTAAATATTTGCTTAAATGTAATTATGCAAAGGATTTAACAAATGCTAGAAGAGTTGTATTTATCCTGGAATTAAGTCAGCCAGCAGTTTAGCCCCCCTGCCAGACAGGAAGACGCCATCAAATGTTCTCCTGATATATTAACTGTCAAACATTTGTTTAGAAACCTTCAAATGAAGGAGATCTTTCAATGTTTATGTGAACCCAAGGTCTCTGACATCTGTTCAAGATAAAATTTTAAAATTATTAACCATCTGTTTTGGAGGGCAAGGAAGGCAAGAGGTGAGCTGGTAATTAAGATTCCTTGTTGAGACACATGTAAGATATATTACTACTTATTTGTCATTTATAGATGTAACAATATATAGCTCTTTGTGTTCCATATAAGGACAGGAGGATATGAGTGTATCTTAAAATTGGTTATAGCAATCAGCCAATAGGAAATTCAAGCAGGCTGATTGAACAAAGGCAGCCACAGGAGGAGCAAAGGGGGGGGTGGATTAAGGAAATATAAGGGCTGGCCATAATGGCAGGAGGCAGGGGCCAGAGCTTGGTAACCATATACCACTGTGCCTCTCATTTATTTGTCTGACAAATAAATTATTATTTTAATTTCTCTGTTGCTGCGTTGAATATTTCATTCCAGCTAAGCGTTAACCACAAGCAGGGTGCTACAGTTATATGTAAATTGTTTTGCAATAAAGTTACAAAAAAACTATGGAGGATTTGGCTATGAAGCAATCTTAAAATGTAATTATTATGAAGACAAGGAAAATAAAACACAACCGAACCCCCACCCTTTCTTCTGGTTACTTCAAACTCAAGGGTATTTGGGGGCTGAGGAAAGGCTGGGTATAAACGAAAGCTTCTTTTTATAGCCTTAAAATGCGACATCTTTCGTTAAAGCAGCCCTTTGTGACGGGAGGGAGTCCGCGAAGACACTGAAGCGGGCTTTGCAACGGCTGGAGTTGGATGGAAAGGGGCGAGGCCGCCGCCCCGGGCTTTCCTGGCAAGGCCGGCCCGGGCGGAGCGTTAGGTCTGCGGTCGCCATGACGACGGGAGCGCGTGGTGGAGGCCGCCGAGCAGCATGTACGACCGCGCTCCCCGCGCCTTGACCTTGACCGTCGGCGGCACCGCGTCCCACTTGGGGCCGGGCTGCTACGAGTTGCCTCCCGACACCAAACGGCTCCAAGGTGAGACGAGGCGAGCGGGGAGGGGAGAAGCGCGGGCGGGCTGGAGGCCAAGGCCCGCTCCGCTCCGGGCTTCCCTCAGGCCAAACTTGGCTTGTTTTGTTTACCATTGAAGCTGGAGCGCGAAGCGTCTGCGGGGCGCCCGGTTCATTCATTCATAATTGTTTGAGATTTATACGCCGCTTGGTTGCAACAGCAGCAACCCACGTCAAAGCGGTTTACCAAAAGGATAAACTGGGGTGGAGGGGTGGGTTTATGTGTGGGGATGGGAGTTTGGCAGGGCAGGCTCACTCAGCCCGACCCAGAACTTTTCTCCTTGGAAATAAATCCTGTTATTGAGCCCAGTGGGTCTCAGTAAGGCTGAACTCTGAATTGGGCGGAGCATATTTCTCAAAAGAAGACTGCAGCCTTTTTCAGTTATATTTTTTTATAATCGCTACCTGTGTTTCATTAATTGCTCTGCTCCACTTAATTGAGCAATCGATGCACACGATCTTTTTTTATATAAAAATATTTTTTATTAGGAATTTAAACAGAACATATTATCTTACAACATATCCTTAATCCCCCCCATTCACCCCCCCCATAAAACAACCCCCCTCCACCCCCTGACTTCCCTCAGTTCCCATCTCTGGTTTCCCTGTACTGTAAATGCTATTCTTTGCATGTTGCAAAATTGTATAAATCCTTAAGTTATCTAACTGATTATTATCAATAAAAAGTTTGTGAGTGTTTATTCAAAACCTGCCAAGGAGTCCAGTTCACTTTGTTGCTTTAAATACTTTCTAAAAGGTTCCCATTCACAGTTATCCTTGTCCCATAGTTTAAGTGTCAATTTTGCCAATTCTGCACAGTCCATCAGTTTCTCTTGCCATAATTCTTTAGTCGGGGTTTCTTCATTCTTCCATCCTTGTGCTATTAAGACTCTCGCTGCCGTTGTTGCATACATGAAGATGTTTTTCAACTTCCTTGGCAGGTCTTTTCCTACAATCCCTAACAAAAGTGCTTCAGGTTTCTTAACAAATGTTAGATGAAACATTTTCTTCAATTCATTGTATATCATTTCCCAAATTTTTAAAATTTCATTTCAATCCCACCACATATGATAAAATGTCCCCACCTTTTCCTTACACTTCCAACACATGTTTGAGCTAGTTTTGTACATTTTCCCTAACTGCACTGGTGTCGTATACCATCTATACATGATGCACACAATCTTATTGCTTTTCTAAAGCGAATATCCTGTTTTACAACAACAACAACAATAATATAGACAGGCATTCCCCACGTTCCGTATCGTCGTTTATTTCCACTTAGGGGATTCCAGAATGTTTTAGACTTTTCAGAAGTGGCGTTTATTTAGAAGTAAAACACTTGAGTTAAATCAAAGGTCACATCCGCACCATACGTTTAAAGCAGATTTATACTGCTTTAACAGTCATGACTTTTCAAAAGAATCCTGGGAATTGTAGTTTCTTAAGGCTGCTGGGAGTTATAGCTCTGTTAGGGGTGAATAATGGCAGTTCCCTGATTCTCTGGAGGAAGTCATGACAGCCAAGGTGGTAAAAATGAGCTTGAAATGTATAGCAGTGTGCATGGGACCAAAATTATTCCCAGATTTTTACAATGTGGTATTTGGCATTCTTTCTTAGTTTCAAAGGTATGACACTTGTACAGAAATTATTCTTGGCACACTGCTCTGGTGAACAAATGTTCTAAAATGGGAAGTGGGGGATAAATGTCCACAATAGGGATCACTCAAGCTTTTAAGAGGAACTTAAAAGGCAGAAATGATGTCCAGGGGGGAATTTCAGAAATGTAATGCTTTGTCCTGCATCTTAGGCAAGTCAATTGAAAAATTGCACTTGTTTTAAAAAAGCTCAACAATTTTGGGGTCTTCCTAAAAAAATATGGCAACCCTATTATGTGCCTCAGGTTCAAAAGAGGTTTTGAGGAACAACTGCAAGACAAAACAATATATGCAATAACAGGGACAAATACAGCAAAGCCTTAAATATCATTTGAGCCACAGCTTCTCAGGTTGTCCTAATGCAATTTACTCAGTCTAGCAGCATGAGGATATGAAAAAGTTTTATCCACAAGAATTCTATTCAAACCGCTCAGATGCCGATGGTGTTTAAATAAGGTATATGAAAATCCAGTTTCTCTGCTGTTATTATCGGAATGTAAGAACTCTGCACTTGTACAACTCCCAACTCTATAGAGGAGAGCAATGATGTAGCCCATACTAAGAAAAGAAAAGAAAAGAAAACTCAACAGCTGCAGTTTATTACAGTACTGTTGGTTTGGTACATTATAAATAAAAGTGCTTCAGGCATATTGTGCATGGTTACATGAGCAGAAAAGAAACTCTCATCTGAAAGACAACTTGTGTGCTTGGCAGGCAACTGGGCATTGGATCTCAGCAGTCCAATTTAAAAGCAGTGTCTTCTTAGCACTTATTTTTCCAACCCAGGTTTTCTGGCTTCATTATTTAGGATGAGAAAGATTTCTGTACTTGATGCATTCTCAGTGAGAGATAATGGTTAAGGGCTTGATTCCTCAATGCTTGCCACAGTTATCATTTACCCATTTGTGGCATTTGTATTTTCTTTGAACCAGAGCACAACGGCAGGCTTTTAAACACACTTTATCCCAGTGGCACACAAATGGAAGTATATTTACCTCCTCGTATATTTTATCACATATTATTTATTTATTTATTTTATTCTAAGATGATTACATGAATTGGATACCAACCATGGCATTAATCAGAATAATACTGTTCCAACTCTTACCCATTCTTTTAGCTATTAATTCAGAAAATGTGTGAGGGGACGTCATCAATAGTTTTTTGTAATGAAAGTGCAGGATAAAGGTCCTATCATGCAATGGACCACACTAACTTTTATGTAAGCCGAGTGCATTTTCTTCTTTATTGGTGTTGTCATATGTAGCAGAACATGCTAAGTTTTCACCTTAGTGCAGAAGGCCCCAACAAATCTAAATCTAGATTTAGCAAATAATGCTGATGTTTATTAATTGTTTATATTGCAAGTACACAGTTTAGAGAGCCTAATGGAAATGAAAGATTTTATTTCTGGTCAGCCCTGTTGAAAGTCTAGGCAGATGCGGTACAGTGGTACCTCGGGTTAAGTACTTAATTCGTTCCGGAGGTCCTTACTTAACCTGAAACTGTTCTTAACCTGAAGCACTACTTTAGCTAATAGGGCCTCCTGCTGTCGCCACGCCGGCGGAGCACGATTTCTGTTCTCATCCTGAAGCAAAGTTCTTAACCTGAAGCACTATTTCTGGGTTAGTGGAGTCTGTAACCTGAAGCATATGTAACCCAAGGTACCACTGTATTTACTTGTGTTATTTTAAAACTCATTTGAACATACAGTACTTATTTAACCAAAGTTTCCTTTGCTACATTAAATGCTGCTATTAAAAATGTCTCTCAGTTCAAATGTGGCATGCTGGGGAGGGAGAAGGGCTGCTGTTTGAGAACAAAGGCAAAACCCAATTGGTTGCGCAGGAGTTGTACACACATTACTGTGTGTACACAAGCACCTCGGGCTGCTGCTGCGACGGCAGAGGCAGTGGTGGGGTGTGCGCTCTGCCCCTGGCGGCGCTTAAGCTCTATAACTCTAAAACTCTAAAACTGAACAGCAAAAGTTGGGGGTCTTCTTATATGCCCAGTTGCCTAATACGTCGGAATCTATGGTATTTTGAAAAACGAGATCTAACAACTTTTCATCACTGAATGATGACCTGAAGCAAATTCTAACAAATTCAAATTTCCTCCCCCCCTCCCCCCCAGTTGGCTATGCTCCATTTCTTTCTTTCGCAAGTCGTGGCCATGGAAGTATTTATCAGAATGCTGAGAGCGATGTTCCAGGACCGGGATCCTATGAGATCGAGAAAACACAGGTAAAATTATACTGGTTGAATAAATTTGTTATGAAAGGTGGAGTTTGCAGTTCTAGATAGTCTCTCGTATAGTCAACAGTTTAGTTGGACATGGAACACAATCCAGACCCACTTGCTGTTACTGATTGAGGGAGACTTAAGATAGTATGTAGGTGCTCACTGGTGAGGCTGTGTTCTAGTGGGTGGAAAGCTACTACTATTGGTAGCAAGCAGAAAGCCCTGAATTGTAGCATTTCAGAGGCAGGATGCTGGCAGCTTTGACTGATCTGGACCCTAAGCCCCATGGATCTACCAAGGGACTCAGTCCTCAGGTCCCTCGGCTGTACCAGCATAGCAAAATGGTAGGGAGAGCCACCTGCACCCTCCACCCTGTCTGGAGCGAGCCAGCAGGGCTTGGGATGTAGCGGTGGATCTGCCACTCCATACCTCCATGGTGTCAAGTGAGAATTGTATTCAGCCTATTTCTCTTCCAAATTAAAAATGTGCACAAAGGATTATTGTATCCCAGAATGTACTACTGCTGGGTGGTTAGTAGAGATTTTAAAATTCATTTATTTTATACTCTTATTTTTCTGCATGATATGAAATGCCTGTCAAATTATTCTACTTTCCCCCCTCTTGTGGCTCACTGCATGTGGTTCTTGCAGGTGTGGGAGCTAGGTTGAGATTCTTGATATGCTCTGCTAGTACAGAGTGCAGCTTTCAAAGCAGCGTGAATGCACATTTGAACAAGTGATGGAATGAAGATTTTGGAATATGGGATGTATTTTAGCAAAGATGGGCAAACTAAGTGAAACTTTTTCAATTCGATGTCTTTATCTGCAAATATCAAAAGAGGATAAAAGAAGCTGATGTGCAGCTGAATGCAATAGAAATAGGTAATTTGGTTCTTCAAAATACATTTTTCTTAGATATTTTTGTTGATTGAATTTAAAATGTTCTGAGATGATTGGGGGATTGATAATGCTCAACTCAACAGATAGCTGAATGTTGGGCACTCCTGAATCTTCTCCAGATCAGATTGAAATCCAGGCTAGGGAAGATTTCTAGGCTTTGAGCCATTTTGCTTCTTTGTTGGTTTGGTAGAGGGCTGCTTTGAAGATCTGCCCTCACTCAGCTAAACTTCACGTGGGGTGTAAAAGCATCAGACGGTACCCATGGTGTAAGACAGTCCCCTGTGGAGGTGGTCCTTTGGCTCTCAACCCTCAGTTTCTTTGGCAGCAGATATTTAAAAGAGCCCAGTAGCAAAGAAATGGATAAACACCTGGGTGTGTTCATGTGTGTGCTTTGCAGGACTGCTTTTGAGAAATCAGGTGTGGGTGGGCATAAAACCCACCATTACAGGAAGCATATATTGTAAGAGTGGGTGGCCTTTTCCATCTCCCATTTTCTTGCGCACAGATCTAAAGAGTAGCCCATTAGCAGACAAATGGGTTTCTTTTTAGAGCCTCAGATTGGGTGACAAAATGAACTGAGTTATTTCCAATTACTTTGGAAAAAGGAGTTCATTTCCAAGTCTATACAAGGGGAGCAGCAGTCAGTTTTCTCATCTAGGCATTATACAAACTGCAGTGCAAAAAGGTAAGGGTTAGACATACATTTCTTGCTAATATTCCACAGTCCCTTCCTGTCATCTTTTAGAATTGATACATATTATTTTTATAGGCAATAACCTATATATTACACTTAGGGCAGCAGAATTTGCTTTGGAAGCAAAGAAAATATGAACTCAGTATATTAAAGATCACAGTGTGATTTGTGCTTTTGTTAATCTTACTTGATATCCAGTATTTTTAATATAAGGAACATTTTGAGGTTTAATATAAATGAGTGGTTTTATTTGTTTTTATTCTGTTTAGGAGTATTGGAGTTATTGTTGTAATATTTGCTTTGTATATCCTGGATGTCTTACTGCCTATATTTTTTTTTCAGATTGCCATGGCTATAAGCAACAAAGCTTGTATTTATCAAATATAACAATATTTTCTAAGATGAAAGTCTTAAATATCCCAGTTAAATCACCTCTGTGAGGTGGCTGTTCAAGTGGCAAAACTAGAATGTCTATAAATCACAGTAGTTGTGTCAAATGTCTCAGGATTAGCAATCCTTTTAATTCAACCAACATGTTTCAATATTGTAGTCAAACTTTCAAGCTACCAAGTCTTGTAGCATATGATTATTTTAATAAACAAGATAAAAAAGGGAAGCAGGAAGGTGTTTTGTCTCCCAAAACAGATGGATGCCAATCAGGAAGGTGTTTGGTTTATCGTGTGCATTTTATTTAAAGTTTGAATGCCAAATGTTGGTTCAACATCTGTGAAATATGTGTGAGCAAAGCTGCTAGAGTAACCTGTAAAGAAGGTTAAAGTAAGTTATCATACAGAAGATTGGTTTTTATATGCTATAGGTATTTGTTGGTTCATTAGTTATATGCTAAGCGTGTTCTCTCTGGTGGAAAAAAGAAAGTAACATGGTTACTATCAGTGTTATGCTTAGGTTTTGATTATTATTGTTTAAACAGTAAGGTTGAAACAATTACTTTAGGGTTTTTTTTTATTCTAAATGTGTTTTTGAATCTTTGTTACCTTTTCAAAGCAAACATGTTCATTGCAGCAGTTTTTATTCACTAGCTTTAACTTATATTTGCAAGCAAATGACTTTTAGCATTCTATAGTGTGCCCACAAAGCAGATTTGAATTTGACTGCCCTTTCCACTTTAAAAGGATGAGATGTCTGCATATTTATTTTTTGGCAGGCTGGGAGAGGCAATCTAAAGGAAGTATAGAAAAGTGAGATGGAAATCCTGGTGCAAATATTAGTTTTTACTGGCTGCTCAAAATCCCTAGTAGGTTGCAAACTAGGGTGGCATTTACCATGGGCTCTGAGTTACCTGAAAAGCAGAACATTTTAAAAAATATTTCTATCCTCTTTGAATTTGAAAAGTTTGAAAAGTTTCTAAGTAGCTAAGAAACACACAGTTGAAACCAGTATCAATTCAAAGCAATATCAAAACATAGACAATCACAACAATAACCAGCAGCATTAGTGAAACTCCCTACCCTGAGCACAGAATAATAAACCAAAATCGGTCAGCAAATCACTTAACAGTAAATATTCTGACACAAGTGAGGTATAAAACACCAGCCACCTACCTCCGAAAGCCTCTCAGAATCACAAGTGGAATTCACCCAGTGGAAACAGCCACTCAGGGCTGGGTCTCAGGTGCTGAACAGAGTATGTGGGAGGCCACATTTGCACGAAGATGGTCCTTAAGGTACCTAGGTCCCAGGCTGTAGGGCTTTGAAAGGTAAGAGCTAGCAATTTAAATTGGGCCTGAAGATGAACATAGTCAATATTCTATCGTAGTCATTGCTAACCTGTTTGTCTGCAAGTGTTCTAGTCCACCAGCTATGGCAGTGACACTTTGGACAAGTGAATATTTTGACTTTTTTGGGGTCTTGGCAAGGTGGCCCCTTGTAGAGTACAGTATTGGGGCCCTTCTGGCTGTGGGCCTGGTACATCTGTAGCCTCTGTACCTGCCTCTTGGCAGCTCTGATGTCATTTACAGTATATGGTGCTGTATAGATAGTCATAGAATAGAATCACAGAATCATAGAGTTGGAAGAGACCACAAGGGCCATCGAGTCCAACCCCCTGCCAAGCAGGAAACACCATCAGAGCACTCCTGACATATGGTTGTCAAGCCTCTGCTTAAAGACCTCCAAAGAAGGAGACTCCACCACACTCATTGGCATAGTGGTGATTGTCACATTCATGGGCTATTTTGCTTAACCTCTAGAAAACCGTTAAAGGGGGCAAGAGTCCTCAGAACAAAGAGAAACGTTTCCGAGAGATCCGTGCCGATACTCCTGGTCCTGGAACATATTGCCAGCCTCCTTCAATGGGTCTAGACACCAATAGGATAAAGAAACCATCAAAAATCTCTGCAGCACAGGTACATCAGCATATTGTAATTTTGTTGTTTATATGAACTGCCAGGGCTGATTACTTTTTTCCTATGTGAAGAAGAAGAAATGCCCATGTACACTGAGAAATTTACAGCAATGTCTCTTCTGCTGTAGTTGAAAGCATGTGTAGTATCCTTCTATTGCCCTTATATCTAGCTCTGCTACTTGCAGAGGGCTTCAGTGCCAGGCATCAAATATCCACATGATGCTACTTTATTGATTAGGCAGGATTCTTTCCTAGTGAGGCAGAGCAGAGCAGAAAGATTTTATTCTTTCTTGCCAAAACTCCTGAGAATATTACAGAACCCGGAATGATTTCCACCAGTTTCTTCTGATCCAGCAAGCGGAAGGTTATAAAAACACTCCCCTCCTTGGACCCAAGGTCTTTGGGTGTGGGTGTGCACCCAAAGGTTTCTGATTCAGTGTGTGCATTTATTACACTCCCCTTCTTTAGAGGGCTCCCTTCATTTGTCAGAAAGAAGTTGGTCTTGGGTCTGCTTTTGAAATATTTCTATTTTTAGTGGAAGCTGCGATTTTTGAGTAGATTTCAGGGTGTTGGTAAATTTGGAACTCTGCTCCATTTCTGCTGAAAGATGAGTAACCTTCTGTACCACAACCTTGCCACAACAGCGGTACTGTATATGTCAAGGATTGCTACCGTTGTTATTTCAATCGAGTACAGGAGGCTTGTTCAGAACATACATACAGTGTTGCTTCACACAATGCAGCCAAACATAATTCAGCTAGGCAGAAAATTTGCCATTCGTGTTGTATATGTTTTCTTTTCTTGGGCTCAAGTCTCTTTATTCTTTACACAGCTGATGTCAAGATACAGGAGATGTCAGGCTGGATGACATCTCATTTAAATTAAAAGCATGTAAATCTTATACAGCACACAAGAAACATGTCATTTTGTAAAGAATTCCCTTTAGATTCATGTTCTGTGCCAAATCTGTTAACTATGTATTTGGGTTTGGTGTCTGCATCATCAGTGTGTTTAACTTCAGGACTCTCTCTGGTTTTCTCTTGGAAGTCAGCCCGTGTAATCAAAAATATAACATTGTTCCCACTAGAAGCAAGTACAGGTAACTTGCATCTTATGCATATTACACTTGTGCAATTGCAGGTTTTATAGGTGGGTGGGAAATAAATAATTGGAGAAAATAATTGGGGGAAAAATCACTGTGCCTTCTCTCCATTTGTTTATTTCCCCCCGTCTACCTGCGCACAGCTGCAGTCACGGGCTTACTAGGCTTTGGGAAGGCAGTGCAAGCGTTCTGGCATGGTACAAAAATAGTTAAGAAAGAAACCACGGGGCACCCTGCCCTCCACCCCCCCCCCCAAAAAAAGGCGGAGTCCTGTGAAGATTGAGTAGCTTAATGGGTATTGAGTTCTGACTGCCTGGAGAAAAATGGAACACTGGGAGCAGTTTGTCTGGTATCCTGAACAGAAGCCCTCCCCATTACAACTTTTTGTTGCAGGCTCCACTTTTGTTTTGTTTTGTTTGCTTACTTGTTGTTGTTTAGTCGCTTAGTCATGTCCAACTCTTCATGACCCCATGGACCAGAGCACTCCAGGCACTCCTGTCTTCCACTGCCTCCCGCAGTTTGGTCAAACTCATGTTTGTAGCTTCGAGAACACTGTCCAACCATCTCGTCCTCTGTTTTCTCCTTCTCCTTATGCCCTCCATCTTTCCCAACATCAGGGTCTTTTCAAGGGAGTCTTCTCTTTTCATGAGGTGGTCAAAGTATTGGAGCCTCAGCTTCAGGATCTGTCCTTCCAGTGAGCACTCAGGGCTGATTTCCTTACTTGCATATCCTTACATATGCTAAGCCATGCCCCCCGGCCGGCTGGATGCGGCTGGGACTCCCTGATAATGCAGGGGCTTAGCTACGCCCCCACCGTGCACAGGGAGGCCACGTGGCCAGCCTGCAACATTGCCCCATGAGGAAGTGGAGCAGCCTTACTTTAGTCAAGTGTGCAGAGTCAATAGCTCATAGATTTTCTTAAGCATGTCTGTTGAGAAGTGGAAAGGATACTCATTTTTAAGGTAAATTCCACTGGACATGAACTGGACAACTTTAATTGTGTTAAGCTGTTAGAAAGATGTACTATATCTGTGACAAGGTATATTGCATTTGTTTCCACAGAAACTTGCAGAATGCATCAAAGTCTTCCGGAAATCAGAGGCTCCCTCTATCCCTTCCCAAGGACAATCATTTGGTTATGAAGAGGCTGCTGATGGCACTCTTTTAAAGCATAATCCTCCTTCAAGAGACACTACTTTAGGTCCAGCATACTATCAGACAAAAGGTGTAAGTAATTATAAAATTTTGCATTATGGGTGTCATGACTTGGACCTCAAGTAGCAGTCCAGACACAGAAAGGAACCAGCCAGGTGCTGTGAGTCAACATCAGTGTTAGGGGCAGTGAACCTAAACCTGACAGCTGGGATCACCTGGAACTCAAGGCTCATTAAGTGTGATTTGTATCTCCATAATTTCAGGGTCATTGACATCAGGTAAAGTTGAACTAAGGGCTTTCTAGGTTTGGGATGAAACTGGCGCCTACTGTGTCTCTGCATCAGTGTGACTGGTTTTTAGATTTAGTGGGTGTGTCCCTGTATAAATTAACTTTTTTATCGCCTCTCATAGGCAGGTCGTAAAATTCATTTTTTTGTTCTGCCGCTACCTATTTTTGTTTCATTTCCTGACTCTCCCTACTCCTCTGATTCTTTGGCCTTCTTAGCCCTGCTTATATTTCTGTCTTTGTGGCTGTGGCACAGCAGTAAAACACATGCTTTGCTTGCAGAATTTTCGTACTTTGGTTCTTGCTATCTCCAGCTGAAGAAGAATCAGGTAGCAGGATACCCAAAATGCTTGAGATCCTGGAGACAAGGGTGTCGGCCCGGGGGAGTGTAAAAATCATGCCTCTCCACTCAGGTTGATGTGGTTACGAGCCTGTCTGCCTGTCCGCGTGCTCCCCTGTCCGCTCCTCTGGTGGTCAGGTGAGGCATGCAGGCTGCTCTGGGTGCCTTGGCAGAGGAATCCGGTTGCTGGTGTGGGCTGTCATAGCAGGGCGCCCCTCCCCAGTTGTCATCGTTGGCAAAGGAGAGAGCGGGGCAAGAGTTGAAGGAGGAAAAAGGAAGGAAGGAGGCAAAAGGAGTGAGGGAGGAGGAAGGCAGATAGGACTGATGGAGAGAAGGAGCAGAGCAGACTTGACCCTGATGGCCATGGAGGAAGTCATTGGCATAGCTTTAAAGGTGACAAAAAGCTATTTTTTTCACCATGGTCTCTCCTGGTTTCAGAGGAGACTCATTGCAAGGGACCGGAGGGTAGGTACCAATACATCTCCTTACCTAGGGTACAAGGGAGCATAGGTACACATCTGCCCGGAGAATCTCTTCCAGTCAAAATATATTGGGCTGGATAGATACAATACAGCCGCCTCCTCCTCCTCCTCCTCCTCCTCCTCCTCCTCCTCTTCTTCTTCTTCTTCTTCTTCTTCTTCTTCTTCGCTTTTCATGGCATTCATTCTTGGATTTAACCAAAATTTCTAAAACCATAATAAGCAACCATTGTCTTCTTAAAGTTTAGTTGTATATTACATATTTTCAGCTAAAAGAGCAACATGCTATGTCGAAAACCATAATGTTGCACTTGCTAATTATAGCTATTTTACAAAATGCTTGTAGATACTTCACTGTATTATAAAGCAGCAATTTCTTCTTTCAATAAGATTGAATAGAATAACATTTCTAGAATTGTGTTTTGTTCAGATATGTTCCCAGGGTGTATTTTCTAAACCTACAATTGATGTTCGTTGAAAGCACACATGTTGCTTGTTAGAAGCCGTATGGAAGTTCTGAGGTATGCAAGCAATCCTTGTAATTTTAAGCACACCTCATCTTTAGTGACAGAACAATGATTTAGAGTTTGCAATTGACTAAAATATGGAATCACTACAAGAATGCTTGGAATTCTCCATTTGTTCCTTATAATATGCTTTTTCAGTCAGTGCATTAGGTGGCAGCAGAGTCACTAAAATGAACTACTTGTCTTTGGCATCATAAAACATGGAGTGAATTTTACTTTACTCAAGTTGAGTTACTATGTTAGATGAAGAGAATGAAAAATCAAATCTTTAACCTTTTTGAAAGATTAAGAATTCTCTATTGGAAAAGTCATACATGATTCAGTAGATGCATCCATGATTTCTTTGTGTTTATGAATTATGTACAATATAATTTGGCTCCAAATATTATTATTTAGCTAAATAGTTGAAATCTTGATATCCAGTCAAAAAATGATCTACTAGTTGGTTAACAATGATCTATTTCCAGATGCACACTTAAACAACAAAACACTTCTTCAGAAGTGTGCATGCACACGAAAGCTCATACCAAGAACTAACTTAGTTGGTCTTTAAGGTGCTACTGGAAGGATTTTTTTATTTTGACTATGGCAGACCAACACGGCTACCTATCTGTAACTGGAACCAGTTATTTAACTACTTAAACAGCATGAGCCAAAACAAAATCAGAAACTCAAAAGGCTAGCCAGAAAGGAGAACCTCTCGAATCATGGAACCTTGAAACTTTTATTTTTTCAAGGAGGGGGGATGAGCAATCTTTGTTATCTTGTGCAAACAAA
Source organism: Podarcis bocagei (assembly GCF_964188305.1). Classification (NCBI taxonomy): domain Eukaryota; kingdom Metazoa; phylum Chordata; class Lepidosauria; order Squamata; family Lacertidae; genus Podarcis; species Podarcis bocagei. The sequence goes on from NC_138134.1 coordinate 59,926,013, forward strand.
GTAGCACTGTGACTGAAGTACACTGTAACAATAAAACTGAAATGCTGAAAATAATATTCTAATGGTACTCCTGTACTTAGATGTAAGTGCCATTGTTTTCCTTGAGTCTTACTCCCAGATAAGTGTTTGATTACAGACTAAGTTGTGTGTCACAGAGAACAGGGGTAGGCAATTTACACAGTTTATTGGAGTTAGTGGTATCAGTTACAAAGACATGGACAATTGTAACATTGGTAATCATGAGTAAGAGATTGGGAGCCAGTGTGGATTTACTGTATTTTTCGCACTATAAGACGCACCAGACCACAAGACGTACCTAGTTTTTGGAGGAGGAAAACAAGAAAAAAAATATTCTGAATCTCAGAAGCCAGAACAGCAAGAGGGATCGCTGCGCAGTGAAAACAGCAATCCCTCTTGCTGCTCTGGCTTCTGGGATAGCTGTGCAGCCTGCATTCGCTCCATAAGACGCACACACATTTCCCCTTACTTTTTAGGAGGGGAAAAAGTGAGTCTTATAGAGCAAAAAATACGGTATATATTTCCTTTCCCCAGCTCTTCAGTACTCCAGGACAAATTTTATCCATCTTTGACGATGGTTAATCATTGCATCATCACTGATATTAAATAGGTTCTTAACCTGATTTCAAATCCTAGTTAATTAGGGAGCCTGGATAGAAAACATACAGATGTAACTCTAGACTGCTTAGAAGACGAGGGAGAATTTTCATTGGAGGACTAGTGGGAGGAATGCTTCATTTCTTTTACCACTTCCATTCTCCCATAAGGACATAAGGAAAGTCTGCTGGATGAGGCTCATGACCTATCTATTCCAGCATCGTGTTCTTACAGTGGCCAACCAGCTTCCTGTGAGAAACCCACAAACAGCCCCCAATCTCAGGAGGACTCTCTGCTCCTGCAGTTTCCACCAAGTGATGTTCAGAAGCTCACTGCCATTAACCACGGAGAGCAGAACTATTGCTAGTAGCCTTTACACCCATGAATTTGCCTAATTCTCTTCTAAACCCACTCGAGTTGGTGTCCAACTTGATCATTTGGTTGCTTGATCACTTTGGTTGCCCTTTCCTGAAGAATTGCTTGCTGTTGGTCTTCGTGTTTTTAGCAACGTTCTCCTTAAATTCTTCACTCAAGTTCTTCAAGGCTTTATACGCTAATAGCAAGGACCGGAAGACCTTTAAGAAGCCCTCCAGCAAGAGCAAACGTTAACTTTCTCTTTCCTGGCAGCTCTCTGAGTGGGAAGGAGAGGTTTGAGATGGGGATGGCAAGCAACAAGGGAGAAAGAAGTTGGCAGAGAAAAGGTCTACACTACCAACTTTTGGCTCCAGCCCCACCCACTGCCAGCTTTCGGTCCCTGACAATTACCTCTGAGGGGAATGTAGCCCTCAACAGAAAGTCTAGAACCCGTAAGTGTAATCTCATCCGGAGCACAGAATTGACTTCAGAGGGTGGACAATTGTTTCAAGAGGGAATAAAAGAGGGGGATAAACAAGACACCAAAATAGTGAGGTTTACATTAAAGCTGCCAGTGTATACTTACAGAAAGATCATTGGAAACCTGCAGCTGTTATAAATAGTGGCAAATGTTGATTAAAACAGAAATGTGCAATGTCTGTTTCTGTTTTGGGAAAGCATATTTCTTTCAGGCACAATGTCTGTGTGCGGAGATTTGATGGTGATTACACAAAGTGTCTAGCGGCTGTTTTGCAAAATGCAAAACATTTAATAGCTAAGCAAGGTTCCTACCCAAGCATTCTGAGATGTGACAAATAGTTGTTTCCACTTGAGGCAGCGTGGGACGTAATCCCAAATCTGTGTTTTCCACGTTCCTCTTTCTGGCTAAGAGCGCTGACACTGATGGATTAGGTAGTGGCGAGAACATGCTGGGAACTACCTGTGCGCTGCAGCACTGAAAGACAGTCCATTAGTGCCAGAATTAATGCACTCTGGGACTTTTAATTCTTCATGATATCTATTTCCATATTTAATTACGGGAAAGTCATAGAAAAAAAGTTTCAAAGCACCTCCATCCATTTTTATTGTCAACAGGAGTGGCGATTAGTAATTCTTCAAGTTATATTGCAATGTTCACTTAAAATAATGCACCTCCTTGCTGAGTTTGCTTCAATTAAACCATATTTTATTTGCTAATGACATAGCAAGTTGACAGCGACCTTGAAGTTGGTATTGTCAACACTTCTTGGCAAAAAGAGCGTGGTGATTTAGAGTCAAGAGTGCATCAATTTATTCTTCAGTCTGCCTGTGTTCTTAAAAGGTTTTTTAATTCCATTATGCATGGGGTATTTTACCTGAGTAATGTACAGGTTAGTGTGTTAAGTAGCAGTCAATTTATATTATTTTTAATGCAGAGCTTAAGCTGTATATGGAGAAGGAAATAATGTTATTCATGCTTATTGAGTTTGAAAAAGAATAGGCTGTAGTTGTTAAAATTGCCTTTGGAGCTGACTCACTAAAGTGTTCTTTGTAAATGTCAAATATATATTGACCTTAAAGTTTCTTCATGGACACTTACAAACATTTAGCTATTGAATTAGAGTTCTGTATTGAAACAATTATTCTCCTGCTATTATGTGAAACTCTAACAAGAAAAGCAAAATATTTTAAAAGCTATCCTTAGTTTGCAGATATCCAGCTGTTGTGGTTAATTATTAGTTTTTGTGAAGCTAGGAAATTATTATTCACCAACAAAAAAAAATATCAAATTATAAATATTTATGGACTTTTAAATCCTTGATACTATGTGGTTTAATGTACACTCATGGAACAGGCCATATGTTAAGAAGTTTAATATTTCCAATAAAACTAGTGCATAATAAAACACTCTTCCCATAATTAGGGCTTCAGAGGATCTTGGGAGAAAAGATGGCAGAAGTATGCATATGGGAATGAAAATGGCAGGAGCTAAATAGAACTAATGTCTGCATTTCAGTCTGCATTTCAATGTGTCAGTTTGTGGGCTTATCAGAGAAGTCATTTGTGTTTCTTCATTTCGTTGAAGAACGTTAAGTGCAATATGTGATATAGAGACTTACTACTCCATTATGAAGCAAACAATACAGGAAAGTATTAGCCAGTACTAAACACTCTGGATACCAATATTAAACATTAAACATGAACATGGTATGTGTTACATCTAGGCAGATCTGTTTTGTGCCATTTGAAGATAATATTATATAGAGATGGGTGAGGTAGAGTTGGATTGGTTTATATATATATAGAGGGAGAGAGAACCGTCAGGTTCCAGAGCAGGTGAATATACTTTTAAAATTCAATACTAAAAACAGTTAAAATAAGTTACAGTCACAAGAATAAGGTGGGCCCTGAAAACACGTATCTCAGGTGTCAAGGACTAGAGTAAAGAGAAAAAAATTCCTTCCAGTAGCACCTTAAAGACCAACTAAGTTAGTTCTTGGTATGAGCTTTCGTGTGCATGCACACTTCTTCAGATACCTGAAGAAGTGTGCATGCACACGAAAGCTCATACCAAGAACTAACTTAGTTGGTCTTTAAGGTGCTACTGGAAGGAATTTTTTTATTTTGACTATGGCAGACCAACACGGCTACCTATCTACTACTAGAGTAAAGAGGTACATCTTCATACAGTAGAAACTGTATAATGGGTGCATGGCCAAATGGAAACCAAAAGGCTGCTTAGAACAGAACAAATTTTGCTGCAGTCTGCCGGATAAGTGCAGCATTTATTAAAACATCTTACGCTTTCTGTCCAAGGAGATGTCTGCAGCAGAATTTTGCTCCAAATAGGGAAGCTTAGCTCAGTTCTTTGTGTCAAAAGAGAAACAAGTGGAGAAGGAGACAAAATGGGCTCCATCCATTCTAGAACAGCAAAAAATGCAACTGAAAAAGAAAAAAACCTGGATGCCATGCTTGGGAAGGAGTTTGAAGCAAAACACATCTCCTTAAAAACCATGATTGTGGAAACCTGGGAGGAATTAATGGCTCCTCTGGAAGCCATTATTGGAAGGCATTATTATTGGAACGCAAACTAGCACACTGACATCTGTTTATGCACCAAATAGTGGTCTGTTCACTTTTTTTGCAAAAAAACCTCTGGCCAAACTGGCAACCCCCCCCAAAAAACCCTCCTTAAATGATTTACCAATTGGTTATTTTAATAGGAACATAAAAGGATTGATATGTGAGGATCTGGTTGATTCCCTGTGGGGGGAAATGTAGGAGTGCAACAGAACGTAAGAAAGGCAGAGATCAACTGAAACTGGTGAGGTTGCTATGAGAGTGGGGGCTGGGGTGGGAGATGAATCCAGGAGACATGACTCATACGTCTGTGTCCCTAGTGTTCAGTTTGTGATCCAGAATAGACTTGCAATTAAACTTCCCCCTCCCCACTCTTAAATGCAGTGAAAAGATCACAAATAGGAGAGATAAAAATAACAGAATGTGCCCCAGTCTCTTCAACATTTGAATTCACTTCAGTTGAGCACACTACTCAAGTATGGTATTTCAGCCGCAACTTTAGGAAACCTTCTCCAAAATATTACAAATCCCAATAGCTAGAAAAGGGTTCAGGTACTTATGCATTCACTTTACCCACAATTTAAACAAATTTTATCAGGCAAGTTGATATAGAAACACTAAATATGGACATAGGACACTGGAACAAAATTAAACCCTTCAGTATTATCTCATTACGCAAAGAGGGAAGCCAGCCTTCTGGATTTTAAAAATATTTAAAATCAATCTTGATTGCTAACTGTGGCAAGTTCTTCATGGTTGCGATTATCCATTTATATACTATGAGAGAAAAAAAATTCTGTCCAGAAACCACTGGATGGTGCTCTAATCCCATTACTGTGAAGTACTAGATTCAGTCGTGGTCCTTGAGACTTTATAGTCCTGTTCATAATGATATTATAAGATGCTCTGAATAGAACCATTCCCTTCTGTTCATAGAGATAACTGACTGTTTACCCTTGTGCTTTTCATTCAGTCAGGTCACATTAGCAAGGGACCTGTGGCTCTCATAGATGTTGTTGGACTCCAGCTTCCATCAGCCTCAGCCAGTATGACCAGTAAATGGGATCCTCATAATAGAGGGTCCTGGTTGCGCTTGGGACCCAAGAGCTCACCTAACAGGGTTAAAATGGGGGGGGGGGGAGAAGCAAGAAGTCCTGACCATTTCCCTGGGATCACACCAGGCGATTTTAGCCAATATCCTCGCTATTCGTGGTGTGATCCCAGGGGCTTTATAAATGGCAGCGTGACGCAAGGAGGGGCACTTGTTTTGCACTGTTGAACACCCCCCCCCCCAGTTTAGGTAGAGTCGCTTGGCCTTGCTTTGGTTTGGGTTGCCTGTTTTGGAACACACTTGTAAGGTGGCGGTTAGCCATTGGCTCAGTTGGACTGTGGGGAGGGGAGGTGCGGCCATCATCTGCCCCTCCAGGAACCGTTAAAGGAATCTGGGGGTCCTGGATCTCGTCCGAAGTCCGCTTGAGGTACTAGGACCACAGGAACCCCGGGGTGAGCTTAGGTTGGTCCTCATCGACCTTGCTCCCTCATTTGGTTTACCCCATTGGACAATCACCCTGAGAGGTGGAGTCAGTTATAGTGGAGAGTCAATGTCTAAGCCAATACCGTGATTGTATTTCAATAAAGTTGTGGCCAAAATTTGCCCCAAAACTTAAACTAATATAAGTGTCTGTGTGTATTTATTTTGGGGGTAGGTCTTGGGGCCTCGAGACGCAAATGGTCAGGAATGATGGGAGTTATTGTCTAGTAACATCTGGAGGGCCAAAGGTGAATGAAGAATTCATAAGCAAGTTATACCACGTTAGGCTTTTGGCCATGTGCCTCAGCAATGTTTGCACCGAGAAGTGGCTCCCCAGGGTTTCAGACAGGATACATTTCCAGATCTACCTGGAGATGCCAGGGATTGAACCTGGCACCTTCTACAGTGGTACCTTGGTTCTCAAACTTAATCCGTTCCGGAAGTCCGTTCCAAAACCAAGGTGCGCTTTCCCATAGAAAGTAATGCAAAATGGATTAATCCGTTCCAGACTTTTAAAAACGACCCCTAAAACAGCAATTTAACATAAATTTTACTATCTAACAAGACCATTGATCCATAAAATGAAAGTAGTAAACAATGTACTGCAGTCACATAGTCAATAAATCAGTAGCTGAACTGGATTCCACACAGTCACAAAAACAAAAAAGAGCCACAAAAACGCAAAATAAATAGCAAAAACAGACAAACCTCAGCGTAACGCTCAAAATGGAAGTGTGGCACTCAAAATGGAAGCATGGCACTCAGATTGTCAGCATAACACTCAAAATGGAGCACATTTGGCTTCCAAAAAAATTTCGCAAACCAGAACATTTACTTCTGGGTTTGCAGTTTTTGGGTTCTAAGTTGTTTGAGTACCAAGGCGTTTGAGAACCAAGGTAACACTGTAAAGATAAAGCATGTCACTGGTCTATGATCCTTCTCTGTAGAGGGAGGGGGGGTTTCTTTTATCAGCCCATTTATATTTCAGCTAGGGCATCAGTCATGAATTGTTTTTACATACAGATCAGCTCCTTATGAAGAAGGATGAAAAAGTATGTTAATTTATAGGATCTGAATTCATGGATGTCACTTTGTGGATAAAATTATGTACACGAGGTGCAAATTACCTGATAATAAGCATCAACGGTGATCTTTCTGTAGGCCTGAATTATGCAATATTTGATTTGATCAAAGCCAGCGTGGAGCAGTAGTGTTGAACTTGGACTTGGGAGATCTGTGTTCAAATAACTGCTTGGCAGTTATAATATATTGATCACAAGCTAAATGCTGATTAATCTTTTCTTTCAGGATTGTATTTACCCTACCATGAAATATAAAGGAGTGCAATTTGGCAATTTGACAGAAAAGCGGCATGAATTTAAGCCACGTGAGGGCCCCGGACCTGCAGATTATGACGTGATTCCGTATGTACATTTTAAGACAATTTAGAATCTGGGTCTGTTTGGAAGTCATGCTAAGTGGATGCCCTGATGGGAAAGAACCAGAGTAAGCCTTGGGTCATGCTGTGCTCCTCCTCTCCTCTAGTGTGGGCATGAGAAGGACACTGGAAACATTTGCTTCCATTTTTCAACTGCAGCTTGTCATTGTGTCTGAACCCTAAACTGTTGTGAAACCTAACTATGGTTTCTTTGCAATGAGCTTGATTCATCTCCCATGGTTTGAAGTTGGTGTGAACAAACCATAGCTAATGTTGATCACAGTCTTTTGGGTTAGGATGAAATGACAACTTCACTGTTGTTAAAAATGGAAATTGTGTGAGGGCGAGGCATGTGAAGCTAAGGCTGAAATGCTACAATGTATGTTTGTATTCTAATAATAAAGGGTGTGTATTTTCAATAGTAAATGCAAGAAATTAAGAATTAGTTTGTTTTCTCATAACTGCCCCATATGTAGAACCTGGAAGCATGGAGGCAAATCTCCTGAAATAATACCCTGAATTTCCCTGTTCCCCAGTTTGTAGCCCGCAAGCTACCTTGAATGTCTTTGCTTTCCTCCCTTTCAGAATTTCATCTGCAACCGTTTTATTTATGTGAAGGTTTTTGTAGGCCACCCTTTAGGACATAGTTGTGACAAGGCAGCTTACATCACAAAAAACCTCTCATTGACATAAATTAATTCCCTCCCCTCTCAGTTGGATTGCTGCTCAGGTGGGGGCAGTTTTCAGGAGGTAGATGCTGAAGGAATTGTCCACCACGTAGCAGTTAGGTTTAGGTAAAGTCCCACTTACATCATTGGAATTTCTTTAATTAAGCCTAATTGCTGTGGGGTGTTTTTTTTGGGGGGGGCGGGGTCATATTGTGCAGGGAAGAAAAGAGCAAGAAAGGGATGCAGTTAGAAAGGGAAGGGGAGGAAAGACAGATAAAAGCGAAAGAGACGGAGTGTATACATGTGTGAGAGATAGAGGGGAAGAGGGGGCGTGGTGTGACTCTTGCTCCTCCCACCACAGGCATGAGACCTGCCACCAGTTTCTTTCCAAGGCCATTTGTCTCTCTGGGATGTGGGTGAAATATTCCTCATTTAAAGGGCTACAGAAATGGAGGGTACTGAAGCTGCCCTAGACTACTAACTTCCCCCTTGAAGGCACCTCTCTGAGTTTCTTTTCTGTCACCTCAGCTAATTGCCAGCCGGTGAGAAAATGGCCTAGGAGGATGGACAGCAGGAGGAAAATGCTTCAACACCACTTTTCTGAGTGTCCCTTTTGCACTTGAAATGATTCCACCTTGCTGGCACCAGTTTAACGATCAGGGGTGCTTAAAGTTGTTGAATTGGGGATGTAGCTGAATACCTTGATGTTAGTGCTAGAGGGTTTCTTACGCTAATCCTTGAAAGAATTATGAGCAGCTTAAAACTATTCTGCTTTACCGTTGCTAATTAAATTAATTTTCTTAGTTGTATATGGATTTACATTATTCCCCTATCTGAGCATCTGTTCCAATTTAATCCTTTTCTACCATGCTCTATTAAGAAAAATGGGGGATTGGAATTATGCACTGCACAATTAGATACTATTCCCCGCCAAATTCTGTGGTTATGTAAAGTAACAAGACCTTTGGGCTAGCCGAAAATACTAAGAAGCTTTTGAATGTTGAGAAACAAAGGTTTCTCACAAAGTTTTAATACTCAAGCAAGGTTGCGGTTCTAGGTTCACTTGAGGCATTATTTTCCATGTTTAATGGCTATTCAGCATCCTGGTTGTCTTCTGCCTGCACTGTGTTTTTTTATTGTAGTTCACCTATGGCAAGGAAACTTGAATATGAAAACAGAAATTCATTGGATACGTAGAATAGCACTACATAAACTTTGGCTGTCCTATTAGTGAGCAAACAAGCCTCTCATCTGTTATTGCAAAGAGCAGCTGTTTCTAATATACTCTTGTGGGGAGAGGGTGAAAGCTTTCACTGTGCATATTTAGGTGCCCAGGCACATTTAAGAGATGACTCATAAATCTCTTCAAACTTTCTAAAGGGAAAATGCAGTGCATTATGAAAATGTCAACATCAGAAAGGAAGACCAGAGAAAATATGACCTCTATGTTCCACGGTATCATGAAGTAATAGTATTACAGGAAGAAAAGAAGGTAATGCCAGTTCAACACTGTATTTTGTAGTACTTTAAATGTTATTTATAGTGGGACAGAAATTCTAGGATTTGAAGAACTGCATAAAATAGAGAACATACTTCAGTTCATGCATGAAAGAAGATTTATCCAAATGGGTGGAGGAAATCATTCGTTACAGCACTGCTGTATAGAATTTTGCTGAGAACAAATGTGAGACATTTTAAAGAACTGTTTGCAAATTACGACTGCTGAGTGATTGTTACAATATTCCAGTATTGTTTGTTTCTGGGGACAAAATATTGTTGGTGCAAGGGATTTTAGAAGTGATCCCATTCTTCCCAGTGGGCTTCACTGAATCATAGAATTGTAGAGTCAGAAGGTACCCCAAGGGTAATCTAATCTAACCCCCCAGTCCAACAGCCATTTTAGGATTGAACTGTAAGATAATTATTTTAAAAGAGAGTATCTTGATAAGGGGAACCTTTTTTGGTGTGTAGGTGATTGTGTGCTTCAAAGCTCTGTTCATGGCTTGCAAAGAGGCTTGTGTGCTTCTCTAAAGCAGCTGAATCTTTTGCAACAGTCCTGCTTTCTGCAGGCACCAGTTCTGCAGACTTCAGTTCTACCACCCATCTGTTACCATAAAGCACCAATGCTGCAGCAAGCAAAGGCTCCAGCAGCTCAGTCAGCTGCTTGTGGCTGGAAAGCCAGACAGGATGTTTGTGACTGTTGCCATGGAAACAAAGGGGCAGTCCATTCTGTACTGAGCACCGGATGTTAGCTCAGTGTGTGTGTCATATGACCTGTACTGGAAGTACATGGGTGGAGTTTCTTCTTGCTGTTGTCGAGTGCAGACATGTTTCTCTGTACTGATATGAGAGACAGAAATAAAAGATGTAAATAGTTTTCTGTCTGCTTCTTTCCCCTCCCTGGGGGACACCAAAGGGGAGAGAGGAAGAACGGTGTGTTCCTCTCACACATCTGAGAAGAATCGCCGAGACCTCGCCTGCTTATCAGCAGAGTGGAGACGCGGGGAGGTCGACAGGAATATCTGCCGGTGCCTACGCTGTGGCACATTCCTCTGACCCAGGCAGAATTCCAACAGTGGCAGCCTTCGGATGGTTGCTGTTTTCTTCGATCCATCGGACATCTGCATGAGAGGCTGGTGAATTGTCCTCCTCTGCTCCATGGAAGCCTGATTGGAGAGGCTGATTCTCTGCAGCCAGAAGCTGACCAGAAGAAGCTGACAGCCAAGCCGATGCCCAAGGTATGAGACTTTAAGGGCTTACAAGTGTGAATGCAGATTGATTCATTCTCTGCTTCACGGAGAGCGTGTGTGGGAAAGCAGCTCCAACTTAGAAGAGGCCTGCATTCCAGGCATTCTTGTGGTTTCCTGTCCGAGGAAAGGAATGCGCTGTTGCTAAGCAACGTCCTTCAGTCAAGGCTGTGCCTCAGAGAGGAGAAATGGAAAGTTACTCGAGAGGGCTGGACAGTCAGACTATGCCTCAGAGAGGCGAAAACAAAGTTTTGTTATGACTGGGTCCTCACGAACTGCTGGAAGGGACTTTCCAACGCAGCCAGTGTCAGAGTTGCCAGGTGTCAAGAGTGTAAACAAGCCAGCTATTGGATTTTAGAGGCTTGTGTTTTAGAGTCAATGCAAGGACTCAAAATGGATGCCAAGAAGGGGGGAGGCTTGCCTTCTCCACCCCTCCTGACCAATGACAATTATTCATCTTGGTCTGTAAAGATGAAGGCCCTGCTGCAGAATCAGAGACTGTTTGGGGTGATTGAGAATCCCATCCCAGCAGCACCAACGTGTGCTTGGGAGTCACAGAATGTGAAGGCTAGGACTGCTATAATTCTGTGTGTCTCAGATGAGCAGCTTGTGCATATCCAGCATTTAGAAAATGCGAAAGAGGTTTGGGACACGCTGCGTACAACGCATCAGAGAGATGCTGGTTCTTCAGCGTTGCTGTATTTTGAGAAGTTGACCAATCTGAGATTAGCGCCTGATGGAGATGTTCAAGCGCACCTGACAGAAATGAAGTTCCTGCGTCAACAGATGGTGGAACGCAATTTCCGTCTACAGGAGGAAGTGTTTTGCTTCATGATGATAAACAGCCTGAATAGGACTTACAAAGTTGTTGCCAGTCAGCTTGGTTCGCTACCTGCTCAGGATCTGACCACGGAAAGGGTGTGTGCCGTCGTCCTGAACGAACACGACAGACTTGCTGCACTGGAAGTGAAAGACAGAGGGAGGCAAGAACAGAGTTCAAATCTTCCCACTGCTGAATCTACTGGAGAGCATGCCGTAGCATTGAGTGCCGTCCGATGCTACAATTGTGGACAGACTGGGCATCTACAGCGAAACTGTAAGAAGCCGCGACAGTCAAAAGGAGCCAAGAACAGCTCTACGAAGCCTGAGGCGTCAAGCAAAAGCCGTACCAAGTGCCAGGTGAAACCTGCAAAGGTGATGATGGCGAAAGGAACCACGCCAGATGTTGGGAACGCATTCATAATCGATACCGGCACCACGAAGCATCTCTGCCCACACAGAGAACTGTTTTCGACGTTGAAGAAGCAAAGCTTCACTGTGAAACAAGCCAACGGTCAAGAACTGGAAGCGACCGGAATTGGAACTGTGTATCTTGAGAGTCTGAACTTGACTATAAGCGATGTTTACCTGGTTCCAGAACTGAAATTTAGTCTGCTGAGTGCTTCGCAGATTGCAAAGAAGGGACTAAAACTGTACTATGAAGCTAAAAGATGCAAGATCTACAAAGATAGAGAACTGTTTCTTACTGCCAAAGAGAAAGATGGACTGTATTTGTTGACTTTTGATCAAAGTGATTACATGAAATGTAATACTTCTGATTCTAACGAAATTTCTCTTGCAGGTGTGACCAGTGTGAGCACCAGGAAGGTGTCTAAGAAGGTCGACAGAGCTTTTCAGCGGGTGTATGCTGATGTGATTGGTCCTCTAGAACCATCTAGAGGCGGTGCAAAATATTACCTTGTGTGTGTTGATTGTTACACTAATTATTCTTGGGTTTACTTGATGAAGAAACCGCAGGAAACTTTAGAAAAGTTTCAGGAGTTTTGTGACAAGGTTAAAAGTATGCATGATGCTAACATTGATTGTCTTTTCACAGATGACAAGCCAGTTTTTCTTTTACAGGATTTCCAGAGGTTCCTGGATGGAAAAGGGATAACACACAAACTTGCTAGTTCCGAAGAAGCATGGAAGAAATGTGTCTGTGTTAGGGTGAACAAAGAATTGCAAAAGGGGATGCATGCACAATTGCTGAGTTCACATTTGCCACATGAATATTGGGCCGAGTCGCTAGCGTCCTATCTTCACGTGTGGTTGAGAAAAGTCTCAACAGAGTTGGGATGTTCTCCTTTTGAGAAGCTGTTTAATAGAAAACCTTCTGTTGCCTATTTTAAGGTTTTCGGGTCTCATGTGAGAACAGAAGCTCCAAGTGGGGTAAAGAATTCCAGAGGCATCTTTGTAGGTTATGAAAAAGGTCTCTACAGAGTAATTTTGTCTGAATCTGGTCAGGTGATTCTCACAAAATTTCTAGAGAGTGCTCCTGAACAGGAGAGAGTGATTGTTCACACTTTTTCCACAGATGATTCTGATGATGATGATGATGAGTTTGATCTTATTGAGTTCAGTGGTACTGATGATGATGACACTGATAGCTCAGACAGCTCAGTTGTCACAGTTATTGAGAGGAAATCTCAAATAATGACTAGACCCTCAGAAGAGGAGGATAAACCACTGATTAAGCTTAGTACTGGTTCTCCAGAGAGTTCAGAGGCTGAACCAGAAAGCAGAGAAAAGTTGCAACCCTTACGAAGGTCTGAGAGAGCAACGAAGGGTGTACCACCCAAGAGGTATTCAAAGGAGTTTGCTAACCTTGCATATGTTGCTGTTGTAAACGACCAAAGACAGATTGAAGCTGTGTCTAAGTCAGAGACAAAGGCACAACAGAGAGTTGTTAACCAAGGTAATGCGAAGTCACACAACCAGAAAGGTACATTGGTTAAACCAGTGGCGGGTAGTTCCAAGGGTGGAACTGAAACAACAGGGGAATGTTATAAGTATAACAACTGTTTGTTTTCTTCTCTGGATGACGCTTTGCTCGCGGCACGCATTGATACTTTAGGGGGGAGTATGTTACCATAAAGCACCAATGCTGCAGCAAGCAAAGGCTCCAGCAGCTCAGTCAGCTGCTTGTGGCTGGAAAGCCAGACAGGATGTTTGTGACTGTTGCCATGGAAACAAAGGGGCAGTCCATTCTGTACTGAGCACCGGATGTTAGCTCAGTGTGTGTGTCATATGACCTGTACTGGAAGTACATGGGTGGAGTTTCTTCTTGCTGTTGTCGAGTGCAGACATGTTTCTCTGTACTGATATGAGAGACAGAAATAAAAGATGTAAATAGTTTTCTGTCTGCTTCTTTCCCCTCCCTGGGGGACACCAAAGGGGAGAGAGGAAGAACGGTGTGTTCCTCTCACACATCTGAGAAGAATCGCCGAGACCTCGCCTGCTTATCAGCAGAGTGGAGACGCGGGGAGGTCGACAGGAATATCTGCCGGTGCCTACGCTGTGGCACATTCCTCTGACCCAGGCAGAATTCCAACACCATCATCTGATGGGTATTATAACCAGACTCTGCTTTCTGCAGTCAACCAGTTGTGCAAACAAGTTTTTCTTGGGAGATTTGGTAGTGGAGCCAATCCTGCAGGATCTCTAACCCACCTTCAGTAGATGTTTGTAGAGCCTAAGCTTGCTGTCTGGATAGGCATGATATTTTAAGTATAGAAAATAGTGCTAAATTTATCAGAGAGCATGAAAAATTCAAACCATGGGCAACTGGAGTATGGTGTGAGAAATAATTTGAGACTGAGAGGAGTTCCTGAGGAGGTGTTATATGCTCTGATTGTCTTGCACCGTTGAGCAACCTGACCGCTGAATTCTGCACCAGCTGAAGTTTCTGAACTGCCTTCAGAGGTTGCCCCATATAATGTGTTGCTGTAATCAAACCTAGAGGTTACCAGGGCATAGACAACAGAAGTTAGACTGTACCTGTCCAGATGGGGCACATCTGGGCCACCAGCCAAAGCTGATCTTATCTGATATCTTATTTGAGTTGACATAGTCTGCTGGGGATACTATTTAGAAATGTTTGTCATATATAGTAGAGTCAGCATTGCATCAACGATGTTGAGGCATGGTGATTGGTACTTTGCATGCAAATTTTCTAGAGGAAATAGATGGGGAATGATGTCATGATTGGCAAGGGAATGGAACTCTCTATAAAGCCTGAACATACTTTTTGATGAAATATTTTACTTTTTGTTGCTATGCTGTGTTGAGCTGCAGGTGACTGGGTGCAGGATACGATTCGTGTACAGTTGAGCCGCAGATTGGTATTGAATATTTCAGAAAGACTTATGTTTTATCAATACTTTTGAAAATTGTATGCTGCATTTTAAAAAAAGATGCATTCCATTCAGGAGAGGGTTTCTTGCAAGATTTGGTGGGCTTATTTGTCAGAATCAGTAATAGGAATATATTTTTCTAAACTCAGAAAGATGACAGGAAAGAGCAAGGGTGTCAGAGTGAAAGAGACGTCGTAATAAGACTGATGATTGTCTGTAGTACTCATCTTAGCTTTTCAAGCTTAACCCTTTTGTTCATCAATCAGTCAAAACTGGCAGGTAGTGACCATTAGGAGGATTCATTAGCACCCTGCAGCATGTTTGTACAGGGTGACCCACATCTGTCTTCATTAGAAGTTTTCTAGTTGCCAGTAGTGAACAGATGGGTCATTATTGCCTACGTTGCCCTTTGGGTGTACCTGGAGGACAAGCAAAGTCGTCCTAAGCAGGACACACAGTGTTACCTCACAGAGAGCAATCAGCTTATTTTGAATAATATTATTCTAGAAACTGACTTTTGTTGCTCTTTACCTGCTTGTCCTTGGAGCAGGTGAAAAAAGTGCAATCAATGTCTAACATTGTTTTTACAGATTTAATTAACCCCTGGACAACAAATAATCCAGAAATCAGAGGATATGTTTATTTATTTTGTGTGTAATAATAATTATTTTTGGTCAGTCAGTTGCATTTTACTCAACTGATTTAAATGTTCTTTATTTTTTTTAAAAAAAGAAATCTCTATTTTTCCAAACTTCAGGAAATGCATGTTATGCGCCTTAAATGTGAGAACTTACAATTTAATAATAATAATAAAAAAATTCTTTGAAGGAAATTCCATCTTCACTGTGCAGTCCTATATAGGCCTGGTAAGAAGTAAGTGTCATTGTTAACTGGGCTTTCTCCCAGGAAGATTTGTACAGGATTGCAACCTTAATGTTTTATTTTTCATCAAAGTTTGGAATGTGGACTATTTCCTATTATTCGTGGTCTGGTATAAAAATGTCTTAAAAATATATTCAAAGCTTCTCAGAATTTTTGAATATTGTTTAAAATATGCTAATATTTATTTTATTATGTGGACGTTCTGCTTCTTTTGCTGTGGTTCTTGCTGTTTGAAAGGAAGAGGTGTGATTGTATCACCCTGAAAGCAAATTATCTGCTTTGAGAGTTTGCTATCTCTACTTATTTTTGGACATCCCCCAAAATCAGAAAGTGGTATTTTAGGCTGTAATTTAAAAACTTTGTTCTGATCAACTGTAACAAATGAAGCCAGTTCAGTATAGAAGTTTAGAGTGTTAGACTAAAACCTGGGAGACCAGGGTTAAAATCCCCATTCAAGCCATGAAATTCACTGATCCTGGACCACCTTGCCAGACCACCTTCAGCATATAAGAAGAAAGATAGGATATAAATATAACATAATTTTTAAAAATAATAAAATCTCCCCACATGCTCCATAAAGGCACAGAAATATGAATAACTAGCACAGCACTTTTCACTTACCTAGTGGCTACATGGTGCTAGTTATCACTACTGCTTTTGAAATTTCCAAACGAGAAAAAAACAGCTTTTTAAAAAAGCTTGTTTTGCCATCTAGTGTAGCTGTACAGCTGTGTGAAGGAATTGGTTTTCTAAATGTACCTGTTGAAGTTACGGGTGACATTTAGAGCTACTGCTGGCATTTGCAACTTTTATACCTAATGACATCTTGTGTTATATTGTCAGCCAGGAACATGAGGATTGAGTAGTTTGAAATGCCAATATAAGAGAAAACATATAAGCTCTGAATGCCCGTAACTGGTTATAATGTCAAAATCACCCATGACTAGGCTGCATTTATCTCCATCGTTACTCTTCTGTCTTTCTTTGGAATTCGGCTTTTTAAAAACAAACAAGTATATCTTAATATTTAACACTTCTATGAGCATTATTATGACTAACAGAAAATTATGTTACCGAGTCTATAATTAAAAATAGCTTTGAAGAAAGTATATACCCTTTTTGGGAGGAGAATGTATACCTTCTACAGAAACAAAACAGATACTGTACACAACATAATAATTGGTCCTTTAAATGCAAGCAGCTTGTATGCAAGCTCCTTGTATTTCTTATTGATTGCTGATTATTCATGACTAGCTATTCAGGATTTAGACATTTTAAAGTTTACCAGCCTCCAGAGATTTTATTTCAAGAGTTACCAGTCCCTGAACATTTCAGGGGCTGGACGCTTCCTTTGTTAGTGTAGTGCCCCCATGTAGAAGGGTCACCATAGGGCACTAGCTCACAGCCCCTCAGGGTGAAGACATACAGGTTTATACTTAGGTATACGTGCATTTCATGGATCTGATTTTAAAAAAAATATCTAAATGCAGTGGTACCTCGGGTTAAGTACCGTATTTTTCGCTCTATAACATGCACCTGACCATAACACGCACATCATTTTTAGAGGAGGAAAACAAGGGAAAAAACATTCTGAATGAAACAGTGGATGTATCATTTTTGTGCTTCATGCTGTGGCCACAGACATGTGATCTGATGGTGAATTTGGGGTGACCCAATGCAAAGATCCTGAGAATCCCTGTGGATCCATGCTTTGTAACCACGTTTTTGCACCATTGCAGCCCCAGGCAACAGTGGGTGCGTGATTTTTTTGGTGCAGGCTGTAGCCATGGACATGCTATGTGATCTGATGGTGAATTTGGGGTGACCCAATGCAAAGATCCTGAGGATCCATATGGATCTATGCTTTGTAACCACATTTTAAGTGGGGAGCGAAGGAAAAACAAAGAAGGGACATGAGAGGGGTGTGCAGAGAAGCAGCTGGCTAAGAATGCAGGAGAAGGATTTAACGGGAGGGAGGAAAGAAAGGCAAAAGTTTCTCCCCACCCAAGCCAGCCATCTCTCTCTCTCTCTCTCTCTCTCTCTCTCTCTCTCCCTCCCGCCCCGCTCTCTCTCTCTCCCTCCCCCCCTCTCTCTCCCTCTCCCCCCAGCAGCACCGGAGCACAGAGAGGAATTAGAAGGAACGACACTCTGCTTTCCCCTCTGCTTGCCTGGAGGGGAGGGGCTTTCCCTGCTCTTTGTTCCGTTTCAGCAAACACAGCAAGGAAACAGAGGAGGGTGGGCAGTAAGACCCTGAGGCAGAATGCAGGAAAGCAGCCGCTTCCTCTTTTCAGGTTTCCCTTCTCCGTGAAACGCGATTTGATTTTTGCCTGATTTTTCGGCTCCAGGGACCACACATTCACTCAATAACACGCACAGACATTTCCCCTTCCTTTTTAGGAGAAAAAATCTGCGTGTTATAGAGGGGGAAATACGGTACTTAATTTGTTCCAGAGGTCCGTTCTTAACCTGAAACTGTTCTTAACCTGAAGCACCACTTTAGCTAATGGGGCCTCCTGCTGCCACCGCGCCGCTGGAGCCCGTTTTCTGTTCTTATCCTGAAGCAAAGTTCTTAACCTGAAGCACTATTTCTGGGTTAGCGGAGTGTGTAACCTGAAGCGTATGTAACCCGAGGTACCACTGTAGAAGTATCTCCTCAGGATTGAACCTTCAGTTCCCCATGATGTTCTGATGAAAATTATTATTGAGGAAGCTGTTATTTTAATAATAATAAAAAAATCAGATAAGTAAATCCATGTGTACATTTAACCTATCTTCTAGGCCCTCGGAGAAATCTGTGCTGACAAAATGAGAGGACACATGGTAGCAAGAAGATGGTTACCATTTTCATTTGTGCCATTGAAATCCGGGGACATACTCATCCCATGTTCTGAAAAGTTATAACCACAACTTACACTTTGTTGCTTTTTAAATAACCTTGTTCATCTCATAGATTTTGTGAGATACAGGCGATAAAAGATGGCAATCTCTTGCGTATTTTGTTAAAGGGTGACCATGTCCTAGAGCTCCTACATTCTAAATGTCTGGCAAGAAGGTAAATATCTCTTGGTATCTGAATGGGTTTAATCCGTTTAATAAAGAATACAATTACCATGATTGTCAGAAATAATACACTCCGGAATGAATAAAGCACTCACTTGTAAAGTTGCAGATACAGCAAATTAATAGGACAATAAAAGTACATGTTTAATATTTCACATGGAGGTGATTTATTTAACAATCACTGGTACTTGGCACATAAAGTGTAGCATTAATTGTTTGTCTTGTATTAGGTGGAGTACTTGGTTTTTATTACTGTCTTCAACTGTTATTTCTGTGATTTAAAATATATTTCATTTCTGTAATGATAAAGGAAACCAGCAAATGCAGTTTGCTTTCACTTTGCAGAAAGTATCAACATATACCGATTCCTCTTTAGAAAGTAGACAAAAATAAAGGATGGTTATTTTTTGTTCTTGCTTGAGTCAGCTGGCTCCAGGGACAGCTCGGAATCAAAACATGAGCATCCCAATTTTGATCAACAGGTTGTTGGAGGATATGGCATTCTATTGAATTAGATTCTTGGTCCATATAGCCTAGTACTGTCAATTCTAAGTGTTTCCCAAGACCTCAGAGCCTTCTCAGCGTTGCTACTTGTAGATAGCTTCAACTGCAGATGCCAAGGTTTGAATCTGGGTTTCTTTTGTGCTGTACCACTGAGCTTTGGCCTCTCCCATTATTTCAGGAGTGGGGTATCTTTGGCTCACAGGTCAAACTTTGCCCACCAGGCCATTTTGGGGGAGCCACACCAACCTGCCCTAAACCTGACATCATACATGCATGGCTCTGTGGACTGGCACAGCTGACATGTGGGAAAACTGGAGCTGGAGGGGTGGTGGAGCTTGGTTGACCAGCCCAGCTGACGTGTGCGGAGACCCTTCTTTCCTGCATGTGTGAGCTGTGCCAATTCTACTACCTTTCTCACTCCAGTGAGCTTGGTTGACCTGGCATTGCGTGTGTAAATGGGGAGTTGCCTGTATTCAGAAGCAAATGTTTGCAATTCGGACTTTCAGAAACATTGAGATTTGAATTGGGATCTTTGCAGTCACACTCTTAGTGAGTATACACCAACTCTCCCGGCTACAGCTCCCAGTCATCTAAAGCTGTGTTCACACATTTCCTAGTAAGCCCTTGCTTTTCTTTCTGAGCAAAGCTTCTAAGTGATAGCATGAGCCAATTTACTATTGACCCATGCAACTTAATAGAGACAGTTCTGTTGGAAGGTTATCTCTGATAGATATTTTTGTTTCTGATGGATCAGGACATTGGCGAAGACTCATCAGAAACACAAATTTCTGTTGCAGTGGTACCTCAGGTTACATATGGTTCAGGTTACATACGCTTCAGGTTACAGACTCCGCTAACCCAGAAAATTACCTTGGGATTACCTTCAGGATGAGAACAGAAATCGTGCTCCGGCGGTGCATCAGCAGCAGGAGGCTCCATTAGCTAAAGTGGTGCTTCAGGTTAAGAACAGTTTCAGGTTAAGAATGGACCTCCGGAACGAATTAAGTACTTAACCTGAGGTACCACTGTATTTGGTTGTCTGTGACATCCCTACCCATAACAAACAATTAATAGTTCTATCTTTACTACTCTGCCAGCCAGGTGTGGGGAACCTTGGACCCTCTAGATCAGCCCTTCTCAACCTTGGGTCCCCAGATGTTGTTGAACTACAACTCCCATCACCCCTAGCTAGCAAGGCCAGAGCTCAGGGATGATGGGAATTGTAGTCCAACAACATCTGGGGGACCCAAGGTTGAGAAACATTGCTATAGATGGTGCTGAACCATAACTTGCATCATCCCCAGCAACCATGGCCAGTGGTCAAGTATAATGGAGTTATAGTTCATCAACATCTGGAGAGTCAAAAGTTCCCCACACCTGCTGTAAGCTAATAGGATGGAAAGGTCCTTGATAATACAAGTCTTGCTTTTCTTAACCGGCCTCACTTGTGACCTGCAGTTTTCATACATGCTTCCGGATCTTGGGTGTTTTGTAATAGTTTCAATGTTGATGACATTCCAGTACAACAATCTTTCAATTACTGTTGAAGTGAAGAAAATTATATGAACAGTGAATTTTAAAAAAATGACTATGAGCCACAGAGACATTCTTTATGCTACCATAAGTTTGCCGCAGTAGCGGGGATATTTCACAAATACTAGCATGCTTTCTTGAATTACTCTAGAATAATGCTGACATGAATTACTTTCCCCTGAAGATAAAAATGTATTGAGGACATTTGTTGTCAACTGCACAGAGGACAAAAAGCTTTTCTTTTTTTTAAAGTACAAACAATTGAGGCAACCACTGAGGTGAATGCTTTAATGTTTTAGCTAATTAAAATGACTATTATTCTGTTACAATGGTAGCTGCTCCCAGAGGCTCATCGTCACTGTTGCATGACAGTTTTCGCTTGGCTAATTAAAGGAATTTTTCCATGCAAACATGCTTTCATGTCTCCATGTTTTAGGCCTTTTGCAATCATTTCTTTCATAATTGGCTGCATACATCTTACATAAGGATGGTTACGCAACAAACTCAGTAATAATGCAATGTATAAGTTCTGCTTTTGATTTTAAAGTTGATTCCAGCTTTAGGGTTATCTCTATTCCTTTAAAGGTGCTTTCAGAGATCCATATTTATTTCAGCTTCATTTTTGGGTGGCTTCTGAATAAATTCTGCTTTTACCATCAAGTCAATAGATTCAGAGCGGGTACAGACGGCCAAAAATGCTTATATTGCCATATCAGGCATTCTGAAACTATGACGTTATTCTGTCAAGAAATTTAAGCTTCAGAATCTTGGTTGAGTGGAGTGCTGTTTTGAGAGAGTGGGGAAGATTGAAGGTAATGTGACTAGATCCCTGTTTGTCCCCCATGGTGGGCTGCATGAAGTTGCTATTGCCACAACTGGTGATACCTTCATACCCCGGATTTGTAATTAGATGCTCAGGCGGTAGTACTTGGCAAACTACTACTTATGTTTGTTACTATGACTGAGCAATACTATGGGTGACTATGTAGGTGAATGGGCATGTCTCGTTCTTAGTGGTTTCCACTGAGGTCTTGGGGGCAAATGGAAGGACAAAGCTGTTTGCAGAAGCAAAGCCTGGTCCTCCGAAGAAACTAGGGGCAGTTTTGTCTCTGAACCCCAATATGCCCTACCCTTTTTGATAAGAAAATTACTTACTTTCCTCTTCCTTGGCAGGCATCCTTTGGGAGTGCATTTTCTCTCTCTGATGTATGAATTGTATTTGAGCCATTAATGTTAGTTTTAAATATCATGGTTTTAAGTGACTTTGTAAATGACTTGGGTGAAGGAATTGAGGGGATGCTCATCAAATTTGCAGATGACACCAAACTGGGAGGGGTAAGCTAATGCTGCAGAAGACAGAATATGGATTCAAGATGACATTAACAGATTGGAGAATTGGGCCAAAACTAACCAAATCAATTTCAATAGGGACAAATTTAAGGTTCTGCATTTATGCAGGAAGAACCGCGTCACAAATATAAGATGGGGGACACCTGGCTTGAAAATGATCCAGGTGTGAAAATGATCCAGGGGTCTTTGTAGACCACAAGCTTAACATGAGTCAACAGTGTGATGCTACAGCAAAGAACAAACAAACCTGATGCTATTCTAGGCTGCATCAACAGATGTATAGTGTCCTGATCAAGGGAAGCAATAGAACTGCTCTATTCTACTTTCTATTCACCTGTCTCTGGGTTTTGGATTTTTTGTCAGAACGTTCTCAGAGGGTTAGAGTAGGGTCACACATGTCCACAGCCCTTAGCCTTAACACCGGCTCACCACAGGGTTGTGTGTTGAGTCCCCTGCTCTACACTCTCTATACGTATGACTGTACAGCCTTCTATTCCAGCAACAAAATCATCAAGTTTGCTGATGACACTACGGTGGTGGGGCTCATTTCAGGAGGGGATGAGTCCGCCTATCGGGACGAGGTGGAGCGGCTCTGTGTTTGGTGTGGAGAGAACAATCTGGCTCTTAATACGGCTAAGACCAAGGAATTGGTGGTGGATTACAGAAAAAAAAAGGCGGACATTCAGCCCTTGTATATCAACGGGGAACGGGTGGAGAGGGTGGCGGAATTCAGGTTTTTGGGAGTAGCTATCGATCAGGGCATGACTTGGAGCGCACATACCACTGCTCTGGTGAAGAAGGCCCAGCAGAGAATTTATTTCCTCAGACTTTTAAAGAAGAACAATCTGAGTGAGAGACTGCTGGTGTGCTTCTACCGAGGCTCCATAGAGAGCATTCTTACATACTGTATTTGTGCTTGGTTCTCCGGTTGTACAGCTAGGGAGAGGAAGGTGCTCCAGAAGGTCATAACCACAGCCCAAAGGATTATTGGTCATCCTCTCCCATCTTTGGAAGAACTGTACGGTTCCCGTTGTCTTAGGAAGGCAAATAACATCCTGCAGGATTCATCTCACCCGGGACACGGTCTGTTTGCACTACTGCCTTCTGGCAGGAGATATAGAAACATCAAGTCAAAGACAAATAGACTGAAAAACAGTTTCTATCCAAGAGCTGTGGCCTTTTTGAATGCTGTAACTCGATAGTGTGACCTGGGAGTTTGATGGGTGTGGTGTGGGTGTGGCTGGAATGTGGTTTGTTTGGTTGTTGTTGTTGTTTTGCTTTTGATGTTTTAAGGGATGGCATCCAATTTCGTTGCACTTTGTACAATGTTGCACTTGTGTAATGACAATAAAGAATCTATTCTATTCTATTCTATTCTATTCTACTTTGGTCAGATGCCACCTAGAATACTGTGTGCAGTTTTGGGCACTACAATTTAAGAAGATCGACAACATAGGATGTGTGCAGAGGAGGGTAACCAAGATTATCAAGGGTCTGGAAACCAAGCTTAACAAGGAATGATTGAGGGACTTGGATATATTTAGCCTGGAAAAGAGGAGACTGAGAGAAGATGTGACAGCCATTGTCAAATATCTAAAGGGCTGTCACAAGGAAGATGAAGCAAGCTTGTTTTCTTTTGCTGGAATGAGATTCTGACTGAATATCAAGAACAACTTTCTGATGGTAAGAGCTGTTGTACAGTGGAGCAGACTCTCTTGGAAGGTGGTGGACAACTCTCCTTCCTTGGAGGTTTTTAAGCAGAGGTTGAATAAGCTATCTGTCATGGATGCTTTAGTTAAGATTCCTACATTGTATCGTGTTGGGCTAGATGACCCTTGGGACTCTACAATTCTGTGATTCTAAGCTCCTGAAAGTAGTTGAGTTTCTTTAATGGAGGTCTTTGAATTTCGTTGTAACTATATTCTCTTAACTTTTTATTGAAAGGGTTCCCTTTCTGAAATTAAATAGGACTGTGTTCGACTTCGTGAGCTCACTTTTAAACTCCATGTTATGCTGAACTGGGTCGTGTTCTGGTCGTCTTTTCAAGTTAAATGCCTTTTGGAAGATAACAAATAGCAATGGTCGTGCAGTATTAAGAGTGTGCTTTTAGGAAGTTTTGAGATGAGTTTAAATGGGAGGGAAAAGGATGTCACAACAGTGAAAGGTTAATACTAATCAAGTTGCATTAGTGAACAAGAAGAGAGACTTCTTAAGAAGTATAAAATATTTATCTGCTGATGGAATTTTCAGTAGGTGAGTTCTCTTAGAATTAATCTTACTTTGATGCTAATTTCTTTATGAATATTTATAACTTCTCCAGTACAATTTGCAATTGCTTTAGTAAAATCTATACATTAGTAGCTGCACTCCTTCTCTCCAGAAGTTAAAATGACTATTGAGACTCTAAGACAGACCCATAAGTTTGTTCCTCTAACCCTGCACATAGTAATGCTAGCAAATATCTAGTATAAGAACCTTCATATATATTTACTGGGCAGAGAGTTTACAAAGGTACTGTTTCTGCACTTATTTAAGCTTAAGGAAATAATAAGGCAGAAAGCAGAACTTCATGCTGATATATCTGCATCTCATTATCTGGTTTGCCAGCATAAACTAGGACAATTGATATATTTTCACAGTGAAATACAGTCTTATTCTTTTTAATTATTATTATTTGGGGCCACAAAGTGTTCATAATGCAGATATCCAAGTCACCCTGCCCCTTACATATTATTGATCGATTGCTAAGGTATTTTTCAATCTTTACTACATAACTTACCATTTACCATTTTAAACTGAATTAAGTCTTTTAAGATTTAATTAGTTCAGTTTTGTCTATACTGAGTGCACTTATTTGCTTTATTAAAACACAGGATGTACTTGAGCCTTGAGTTAACTAAAATTTATGTTGCAATTATGCAAATTAGTACTGCCAATACGAAATCTTTGGTCTGTTGTAAGATGGAAGACTTGCATTAAGCATTAGCCAATCAAGCACTGGAAATTGGTCAGCAAAAGTATTTCTACATCTGTGCCTCCCTCATTAATTCAATGCAACCTTCTGCTATGAGAGACCTATTTTCTCTTAGAGCCTTGGTATTCTAGCCATTTAGCTGAAAGCCCGGTTGAGATAAGAACCATATGGAATGCACTTTAGGTTAATAAGCATTTATTTTAAAGTGTATTTAAATTTGTTTTATGGCACTTCATTGAACAAGAGCAAGTATACTTAATGAGATAAATTTTCATAAATACTCCAGCCTTTACCTTTTGGGCTCATTTTGAAAAAGGAATGATGATTATATTTCAATTTCCATTGCCTATGTGGGGCAGTGGGAGTGTAATTTGAATCTCCATGGGGCCCTGACTGCACACTTGCCTTTAGACTACCTGTCCTGGCTGCCTCGTTGCTTCCTGACCATTGGTCTTGAAAATGTGATGCATATAAGAAACTCTGAGCAGTCTGCCTCATACTCTTCTATAATTGGAGTAACTGGACATTTCATTGTGTGCACAGAGTCCATAGGCCCCCCAGGCCACTCTCGTCTTTTGAGCCCCTCTATCTATAATAATAATTTAAAAATTATGTCCCACACAAACAAAATAAAGTACCAAGAAAAAGAGCGAGACAGATATCATTTAACATAAAAGTATGTCTACTTCCAAATGACATCTCTTTTCCCCTTAATTTTGCAGCTCTAAGCTGAGTGTGTGTGTCGTATTTCATCTGATGTGCATAAGGACAAATTGCAAAACTTATCAAATGCCAAAGTATTAATGTCTAAATCTGAGCCTCCTCTGACCTTGAGATCCAAGACAAATGGCCCTCGAGTCCTGCCCCAGTGGCCCCTTTGCAGAGTATTTCCTACTTTAAGACTGAGTGGCATATACTAGTAAAAGGTAAAGGGACCCCTGACCATCAGGTCCAGTCGTGACCGACTCTGGGGTTGCGGCGCTCATCTCGCTTTATTGGCCAAGGGAGCCAGTGTACAGCTTCCGGGTCATGTAGCCAGCATGACTAAGCCGCTTCTGGCGAACCAGAGCAGCGCACGGAAACACTGTTTACCTTCCCGCCAGAGCGGTACCTATTTATCTGCTTGTACTTTGACGTGCTTTCAAACTGTTAGGTGGGTAGGAGCTGGGACTGAGCAATGGGAGCTCACCCGTCGTGAGCTCACTCCGTCGTGGGGATCCGAACCACCAACCTTCTGATCAGCAAGTCCTAGGCTCTGTGGTTTAACCCACAGCGCCACCCGCGTCCCTGGCATAGACTAGGGTGGAGAATTGGATGTGGTTAGATGCTAACTCCCTGTAGTCCCAGCCCCATGTTCATGGACGATGGAGGTACAGCAACATATGGATTTCCACAGTTCCTTACCCTTACAATAGATCCTATTTATGTTGCACTTCACCTTTTTCCAGTTATGTTCCCTCCTGCACACCAGGAAAAACCGGTTGGGGATGTATACATAGTTGTTGTGTTTCACAATTTGAAAGCAAAATATTTTGGTGTTGCAGAATCCTGTTTGTGCATTCAAAAGTGGTGTGGGTAGAATGAAGCATTCTTGGCACTGAAATACCTTCCTTCTGCCGCCATGTTGATAGCAACTGTAAGCAGTGCTATTTTTCTAGAAAAAGAGGTACCAGAACTCTCCATGAACACCTCCTTTACTCTCTTATAATGGCAATGGAACCTACCTTAGAGGTGTCAGAACTGAGTTCCAGTGAGTTCCAGCGGAAAAAAGGGCCTGACATTTTGCAATGTGGATGATCTTTCTCGGTTGAGAGGAAGGAAGCTATGGACTGGCTTCTCTGCAATCTGTTGTTATTTCAGGGTCTTGGTTGACACTGGAAGCTGTTTGCATGTTGGAAGGAAGGATCTTTCATTGCTTATTCGCTGTGCTGTTTGATCTTTGCCCTTGGCCGCAATTTTTCAGAATCTCAGTAGTGAAAAGAAACATCCCATATCTCCTCAAAATGTGACTATAAAGCTGATTCACATAATTGCCTAAAACATTTTACTTTTGAAAGCTTTGGATTATTTCTGTGATTTGAGTTCTATGTTCTGTGGTTTTCTCAGGGTTTTCTCTTTCGTTAAGTTTCTTAAAGGGAAGCCTTTTATCACAATTATTTAATGTATTTATATTCCACCTTTCTGTCACTGCTCTTGTTCCAGAGTTAACACAGCCTGCAATACAAAGTGCGTGCTGTATTTTATGCTATTTCAGTCATAGTTGTTATAACTGTTTTGCAGGGTGTTCCAGGTCCTGGCCAGTATTACATAAGAAGTCAGTTTGAGAAACCAGTTAGTGCAACACGAAGTGCTCCTTTCCTTTCACTTGCCCAAGTAAGAAGTAATATAGCTCTTTTTCTTTCTTTTTTCATTTTCCATAATATTGTTACATTTATCTGAGCAGTGAGAAGTTCCAGGGATGGCATTACAGTGGTACCTTAGTTCTCAAATGTAATCCATTCTGTAAGTCTGTTCGACTTCTGAAATGTTCGAAAATCAAGGCACAGCTTCTGATTGGTGCAGGCCCCCTGGAAACAATAGCCAACAGCTGCACCAGGCTTTGGCTTTCAAACAATGTTTGAAAACTGGAACACTTACTTCTGGGTTTTCAGTGTCCTGGAGCCGAAATGTTCGAGTACCAAGGTGTTCAAGAACCAAGATACCACTGTACATGAATTTATTTCCTTTGCATAGGAGAGAACGGTGGAGATTTCTGGTACCTTTGTGATAACTTTTTACCGGTATATAAACACTGATTGTGGAAGCATGTACATTCCTACAGCAGGTACCATAAATGCTAATCTTGCAACAAATTTCCAAAGTACAGCACTGTACAGCACCAGATATACTTCTTTTATCCTAGTTTAAAATCTCAAGCTTCCTCTGCCTCTTTTCTTTCTATCCCCAAATTTAAATTACTCCTCCATACTCAGACAGAGGACTGGGCCTACCATTAGGCACCAGATGTGAAGCAGTTGCCTCGGGTGGCAAATGTGGGGCAGACAAGAAGTTGTAGAACAGAGCTGTGTGTGCCCCCTGCAAGCTGTCTTGCTGACCATTGGTATTGTGGAGGATGCTGTCCCATCAGTAAGATTCATCTGCCAATCTAGACAGCTTCTGTTCATGAAATTGGTGAGGGACTACCATCTTGTCCTTTGCCCTAGGCAGCAAAAATGTATTGGGCCTACCTTCTCATAGAGATTTGGCATTCCAGATTCCTGGCCATCAAGGACCACCAGCACCTTATTTAGCCTCTGATCACACACATCAGGTAACATTATGCAATGGCATAATGTTATCGGCCCATGCACAACATTCAGGATAGCCATACTCATTTCTAATACAGTAGCATAAAAGAAAATTCTGGAAAAAATGTGATTGCATCAACATATTGCCCATCCTTTTAGCTGCCTCTTCAGAGTATTGAAGCTCAGATGTTGATCCTCTGCAGAATGTTACCTATTAAGAGCCTTGACTATTCATTTGGTTAAATCAGCATAACCAGCTAAAGTCAAGCAACAGACAAGATGCATCTTGTTGCTTGTTGCTCTCAATATCTGGCTTACAAAGCTCTGACAAGTATATTAAAATATGTTTTATATTATACACCAGTGACTTTCTAGTGAGCACTACATAAGCCACTTGCAGTCAGGAAATGATTCCATCAATAAAACTTGTGATATATAAATCACAAGTTAACTTGTCAATATATAAATGCTACCTTTATTTTTAAGGATGGCCAGAATTCCCGTCACAGAGTGCATGCTTTGAATGCGGAAAGGTCTCAGCTTCAGGCGCAGTTAAAAAGCACTCAGTTGCAGCACTGGAAAAGAGCTCTGCTGGGATCTTTGAGTAGATACACCTTGTTTAGTTTTGAAAACAGGAAAAATATTGATTAAAATAAAGAAGATAGACGAATGGTTTGACTCAATGTAAGACAATAAAATATGTCCTTTTAGTTTATTGCTATTATTTTGAGAAAGCTGTTTTTAGACAAAGTTGGGATCTTTCTACCTACATTTGAAGGGATTGCTTGTCATTGATTTATTTTCTCTTGTGTTTCTGTAGAGATTTGCACCTGTGAAATCAACTGCCCCAGCTCCTGGCACATATAATGAAACTCGCTACGCTCTTGAGTCCTTGAAGAAAGCGACTCAAACAAAAAACATTCCATTTGGCAATACAGCTGTTCGATTCACCCAAGACCACAGGCTGCGAAAAAGTCCAGGTTTGCAGTAATTAATGTAAACAAGTGGGACGAGAGGCAAAATATCTTCACCCTCTAAGAGGAGTGTTCCAGGCAGCCTTCAGCAGGAACCTTGAGGTGTTGTTCAGGCCTCCATTGTGTGTATGTGCTATGGCTTTTCAGGAGGGCATAAAGGGAAACTTCTGCATTTACCTATATTGTGATGTTTCTGGAGAGTGGGAAAGAGAAAAGTGTCCCTCTTCCTTTCCTTACTCCTGAAGCATCCCTTATTAATGCAGAGAATATAGCCTTTTCCCTTCATACATGGTCTATATCTCCATAATGCGAATCCCCACTCCAATATGAAACTGCCAGGGTTTTAAGCAGATCAGTTACATCTTTATTTGACACCTCCAGCTTATGTCCCTGCTCTCTCTACTTAACTTCTTCCTTAGCATTTTCTGCATGCTAGGCAGGTTTGGGGTTAAGCATTTTTCTTTTCAAGGGACGCGGGTGGTGCTGTGGGTTAAACCACAGAGCCTAGGGCTTGCCGATCAGAAGGTCGGCGGTTCGAATCCCCGTGACGGGGTGAGCTCCAGTTGCTCTGTCCCTGCTCCTGCCAACCTAGCAGTTCAAAAGCACGTCAAAGTGCAAGTAGATAAATAGGTACCGCTCCGGCGGGAAGGTAAACGGCGTTTCCATGCGCTGCTCTGGTTCGCCAGAAGCGGATGCTGGCCACATGATCCGGAACTGTACGCCAGCTCCCTAGGCCAATAAAGCGAGATGAGCGCTGCAACCCCAGAGTTGGCCACGACTGGACCTAATGGTCAGGGGTCCCTTTACCTTTACCTTCTTTTTCTTTTAAGTTATACACTTATTTATTTCAGGATACCTAGGAAATCTTCTAAGCATTTGGGTGGTCCTATTTCACTTCCCAGCCAATAAGCAACCAACCACCTGAGTTCTCTGCTGAAAGGAAGTACTTGTCTGGTGTTAAGTTCATGTGGTTCAGGATAAATAATCAGTGAAGATAGCAATGGACCTGGATTTGTATTACAAAACAATACATTCTGCATAGTGATTAATGTACATAATGATGTGGAGCTGGAGAGGACTTCAGAAACCATGACTTTCAAATATGGCTTGTTTTCCAATACAAATAAGATGAGGTCAGGACATATATAGATGTCTCGGAACAGGTGACTGCAAAGTCATCTCATTGTGTAATGGTTGTATAAATAATAATAAAAAAGTTTTTTATGCAGAAAATGAGAATGGGCCAAAGTGGGTTGCATGTGAAAGTTTTTCTTGTGCTGCTGACTCCAGCTATATTACAATGCTTGTTCAAATATCAGCATATAAGCAATGTTCGTGCCACTGATGGATTTGGAAGTCATATGTATACTTCTAATATCAGTATTGTTTGAACTATCTTTTTGGCAGTATTTGCTAAATCATATAGTTAAATAATAGCCTTGCTTCCCTCTGCCTACCCAAATACAAGCTTAGCAGTTTTATTAGAAACACATTAATGAAAGCACATAAAGTGACAGAAAGTTGCTTGGAGTTTAGATGGTTTTGATGATTGTGAATGGGCTTATTGCTATTGTTTTCCCTGTGTTACCATAGCAGGTGATCAGGAACTTAACCAAAGAGCTTGATGGTCTATATTTTAGGCTTCAGTTTCTCCCATACACAGCAAGGGTTGGTAGCTAGAAACTGAAACAGCTAGAAACGGAATTATACAATATGCATTGAGACAGAGGTAGAAAGTTTAAGTGAGGTTGACCAAAAAAGAAGCTGTCTTTGAGTGCTGTTGCTTCTTGGGAAGTCAAAACAGGATTAGTTGTTGTATTACCTACTGTAGCTTCAGCTGGGCTCCATTTGTATGCTTGTAGAAAGACACCATGTCTCTAATACTGTCTCTCCACCAAAGGAAACTAAGCTCTGTAACACAGCCATTTTATTTCTAGAACTCAAGGAAATGGGAGGTGCATAACAGTATGCCAAAGCAGAACTACCACAATTCAGCTCACTGAGACTAACTTTTAAATAAGAGCACATAGTATTACAGCTGTAGAGTTTTACAGATATATAATTTATGAATATTTTCTTGCCATTCAAAGAAGTGGGTCTTTATTGTAAATATATACTACAGTTTCCATTGAGTTCCCCGCGTATTCCTTCACATCTGACAAGGTCACCCTTGTTGACAGTCAGAAAAAGCTATTTATCCTTGTGTTGCAGATCACGCTAGTTATCCTAAGATTCTAGAGGTCATCAGCACTATAATATGACAGTCACTTCCTAAGACAAATAGTACCTATTAATGGTATTCCCAAGAGTGCTCTCTCTCCCTCTCTCTCTCTCAGAGCACTTTGAGTGAGCTGTGTATAAACAAGACAACTGAATGAGATACTTGCAGAAACTAGGGGAAGGGTGGAATCTAGTATGAATAAACGGTTTTCCCAGTAATTTCTAGATTCGTCCTTTTTTAAAACATTGTATGAAAGCAAATGTAAATAACCTGAAATGTATCAAAGGGTATAATGTTTGGTGACCCTTTGTATATTTTTGAGCTGCCTACCATGAAAACATGCTAATGATGTATTTCTCATTCTGCTCATTTCCCTTCTATTGCACCTCTCCTTGTACTCTGTCCTTGAACAGAAGTCTTTGCTTTCGTCCTCTAATCTGCAAGAAATGTGGCCTACCATTTATCTTCAGCATAAGCCTCTCTTTGCTGAGTACAACATTTGATCGTGTCCTCAGTCTGTTAAATGTGGACCTTCTCACCTGGCAAAGATGTGGGTTTTCTTTTTCTTTTACAATCCAAAGTAGTTATAGTGCTGTGCTATATGTGTATGTGTATATAAGCATATTGTTTTATTTTTGTATAGCACTTTTGCCCTTTCTCCTACAATTCCCGTTTTAA
Source organism: Podarcis bocagei (assembly GCF_964188305.1). Classification (NCBI taxonomy): domain Eukaryota; kingdom Metazoa; phylum Chordata; class Lepidosauria; order Squamata; family Lacertidae; genus Podarcis; species Podarcis bocagei. The sequence continues at coordinate 59,958,064 of NC_138134.1, forward strand.
CTTAATTGTCTGTGGTAAAAGAATTAAGTAACAGCTATTATGCTTACAGAATTTCATTGTATGCTGTGCAGGTCCTGCATTCTATAATATTCTCAACCACAGCATTGCAACAGAAAGTCTTAAAAAGGCTGACATGGAAAAAAAGAAAAAGGGAGCATTTGGTTCTTCAGTTCCTAGACTCTTATATTTAGTCAAGAGAGAAGCTTTTACTACTCCTGGACCAGCTGATTATCAGGTAGATTGGTTTTCTTTTTCATGTTAAAAATGGAGCCCAAATAACTTGTGGTACAGTCCTGTGTATCTTTACTCAGCAGTAAGTCTCTCTGGGCTTAAAGGGGGTTACTTCCTGGTAAATGTGTTTAGAATTGTAGTGTTAATCTACTTTGTCTATAATCCAGAGATGTCTTGTGCCAGGAAAAAACATTTCTCTTCTTGCAAGCCTTTGGCTAATTAAACCATCTATGGACTTTTAAACTGTGTGTGTAGGTTACTTTTTTTTGGCTTTTTTTACTATGGTATGTATTTTAGTGTTTTTATATTGTAAACTGCCCTGTGATTCTCAGATGAAGGGCGGTATAAAAACAAAACAAAACCTCAAATGAGAGTAAGTGCTGAATTCTTTATTTAGCAAAAGCCAGTTGTACATGAATGTAGCAGCAGCAGATAATCAGTTCTGCAAATAGAGAATACGTCTGTCAACTGCTGTTAGCATGATAACTTAATGGAGCACCTGTTTTCAAAGGGATTGCAAAGCTGTGGCCATCCAGAAGATGTTGGAAAGCATTTCCCATAATCCTTGCCCATTGGTTATGTTGGCTGGGACTGATGAGAGTCCAAAAACATCCGGAAGGCCACAGGTTTCCCATCATCTCTGCCTTACATGTCTGAATACCAGGTGCTGGGAATAAACAAAAAGGGATCTGTTGCTTTCATGCTCTACTGATGGGCTTCCCAGAGGCTATCTGTCCATTATTGGAAATAGGATCCTGGACTTGATGGACCTGTGGTCTGATCTACCAAAGCTATATTTGTTTTCATCTGTAAAGAGGCAAGTGAACAGCAGGTGCTTGTGCTTCTTTTGTGGGGGAGGTTGGTCTGATAGAGTCCAGTGTAAGCAGACTAGCCAATTTAGTGTTCCTCCCTCTGCTCCTTCACTTAGAATTGTAAGATTGATTTAATCACTTTCCAACTCAGCTGTTTCAGTCTCCTCTTTCTGTTCTCACCTTGCTTTTCTGCTCTACACCGTTCAGGCTGCCCTTTTATGCATATTTACTTTGGCCTCCACAGTCACTTACGGACTCACTGTTAAGACCGTGTTCATGGAAGACAATCTTACTTGGTTACAAGTGACCGTTGAAGAAGATTTACTATGGAGTTAGCCCCACTGAATTCAGTGGGATCTAACTTTCCATTAAATTTTGATAGGGTTACCAGACTTTGCATTGGGCATTACTGCCTCTGAGTACCTACTGGGAGACAGAAATGTGCAGTACACAGGAGCCAAGCTTCATCAAACAGAAACTAGGGAATTGGCTTACAGTTATATAGGAAAACAAAAAAGAATATTGTGGCAGCTTAAAAACTAGCAAGTTTATTGTGGCATAAGGTTTCATAGACTTTCATGACTGCAATCCATGGGATATTACACCACAGTAAATCTGTTAGGTTTTAAGGTACAACAGTACACACTCTTTTTCTTTTTTGCTGTAACAAACCAAGACGGCTTTCCCTCTGGAAAGTACATGTGAATAATCCTTTCTGAATGAGAAAAATCTCTCTATAAAAGAAATAGGTTCTACTGTGGTTTAAAGAACGACATAGACCATCTTGTAAATACAGAGAAAATAAGTAACTAGTTATTAGAAAATAACTTACATTTCCACACTACAGTCAAATTAGAAGAATAGTAAACCTACACTAGTTCTCAAGTGGTGTCAATTAATTAGCATAGGATCTTTCTCTCGCTCCATATTATCAAACATATTAAGTATGACTACCTAAGAGCCCCATTAACATTCCCTGACAGCTGATTTAACAGAATTATAATCATAAGGGGAAGAACTGAATACATATTACCAAATATGCTAGTTGTAGGGACAATTTTCAGCAGCATGTCTCAGATGCAAATACTTTCCCCCCCTTAGGTCTTAATCAAGCTGAATAGCTAACATATATTATCATTAGAAGTTATTATAGATAAATTTAGAGATAGGTCTCATGATAGCGGAAGGGAGAAGGGGGTTGGATATGCTATTAACATTTCTTACTGGGGCAAAGTCATCAAATACTGTTCTTCAGCTTTCAAAATGAGCTTATTAAAAATAATCCAAAACAAAATGCATAACTAAAAAGTATCTTGCATTTCCTACATAACACAATGTTTGCAAAAAGTTTTCAAAATCCAACTCTTGGCTCTGTAAGGTTATATAGTTTCTCCAGAGAGACAATTGTCAGGTGACAAATTTTAAAGACTTAGAATGAATTACCATAAATCACAATAATATTAAATTAATTATATTTGCCTGTTTTGCATGGCCTGGTGTGCTGTCTACCAAGGGGATTGTCAATTTTAATTTTTGCGGGGGATTCTTTTTGTAGAACTCTGTCAAGGACAGTGGTGTAGCAATCCCCACCGGCGCCTGGGGTGGAAAAAAGTTGTTGCGTAGCTGCATCCCCCCCCCAAACGCCCAGCAGCCACGGTGCCAAACTCAAGCTCCCCTGCTGTGCTGCCCTATGCCCCCACCCACCTGGTGCAGACAGCACTCCCCACCCCAGGCTAGCTGTGCTCCTGGTCCATTATTACCGTATTTTTCGCTCCATTAGACGCACTTTTTTCCTCCTAGAAAGTAAGGGGAAATGTGAGTGCATCTTAGGGAGCGAATGGCGCTGCGCAGAGAGGAGCCCCTTCTGTTCCTCCTCCTGCTTCGCTGAAGGGGCAATGCGCAGCTCTCCCTCTCTGCGCAGTGCCTGCCCTGTGAAGGAGATGCGCTGCACAGAGAGAGAGAACTGCGCAGCGACCCTTCAACGACGCACCTGTCATGCGAAGCCGGAGGAGGAACAGAAGGGACTCCTTCTGTTCCTCCTCCCGCTTCGCAGCGACGCGCCTGTCCTAGAAGCCGGAGGAGGAACAGAAGGGACTCCTTCTGTTCCTCCTCCCGCTTCGCAGCGACGCGCCTGTCCTAGAAGCCGGAGGAGGAACAGAAGGGACTCCTTCTGTTCCTTCTCCAGCTTTGCTGAAGCCCCGCTGCGCAGTTCTCCCTCTCAGAGAGGGAGAATTGCACAGCGCCCCTTCAGCGACGCGCCTGTCCTGGCTTCTGCCTTAGCCGTGCACAGCCTCTTCGGGCAGGGGGAGCCTTCATCCCGCTGCCCTGAAGAGGCTTGGCGCGGTTATCCCAGAAGCCAGAACAGCCACACGGTATCCCAGAAGCCAGATCCCTGTTGCTGTTCTGGCTTCTGGGATTCAGAATATTTTTTTCTTGTTTTCCTCCTCCCAAAACTAGGTGCGCCTTATGGTCTGGTGCGTCTTTTGGAGCAAAAAATACGGTAACTTGCTGGCTGGGGTAAAATGAGATAGAATATCTCTATGGGAGACATGCTGAGCAAGGGAGAAGACTCCCATGACTCCTTGTGAAGTTACTCTCACAAAGGTGCCCTTAATATTTTTATTTAAACAAATATTTATATCCTAGTAGGAATAAAATATAATTCTAGTAGAATTGCACACACTTAAGTGCTTTTATGATAAAGTTCTAGAAAGAGGTGCATCTTTAGTGGGATCTTTCTTGGGAGTATTAGAGACCAGGACAAGTAGAGTTGTATTAGCACCAGTGCTAACCCAAAAATCCTGCCTTGAGTAAGTCAAGATATACCCAAGCTGCAGGTGGGCGCAAATAACTCTTTTGCAGCTGCTTCAGTCTTTCCTTGTACAAACAGCTGAACATGACAGGATTCAGCATATATGCCCTTAGGTGTTTTCAAACCATGGCTTCATGCCCTAGCCTGTTTTGAAGCAACATGCTTGTAACAGGAAGCTATGGTTAGTTGCTGAATCCTGGCATGTTGAGTCTCTCACATGAAAGGATGAGTGAAGTGGATTCAAGGGAGCTCAACTGACCTGCATACAGCTCATGCTTATATAATCACTTGTTAAGATAGGATTTTTGGCCTAGCATTGTACGTGAACAGCTGATTTGTGCAAATGAGTCTGGGGATTCTGCCAACAGACCAATATTTACTAAAACTGTAAAGTAGTGACACGTTCAAACTTCCCTTTGTAATGTAACCTCCCCTGCACCCAAACATAATACTACCTACTCAAATTTCAGGTTAAAGAGACCACTGAAGAACCACGAAAAAAGAAGAAGGAATTGGCCATTTTTGCGTCAGTTACAGAAAGAATTCCAAGAGTTAGCTCGGTAAGTTGTCTCCAGACTGATTCCTCTCCCTTTATGCTGCATGCTCCCAAATTATAGAATAGTAGGTAATCCACAGATTCATATTCTATGCAAGTATATAACTCCATTGCAGAAAATCGTTGTCCTAATAGACTTCAGCATATTCTTTCATTCTGTGGAAACAGCATAAAAGTTGGTATAGTGCAGTAGAAAATTGAATACTTTAAAAATACATCAATAGAGAATAATTCAGTGCTTATTTCCAGTGAATCTTCAGTGTATCTGAAGATTCAGTGTATCTTCTTCAGTGTATCTGAAGAAGTGTGCATGCACACGAAAGCTTATACCAAGAACTAACTTAGTTGGTCTTTAAGGTGCTACAGGAAGGAATTTTTTTATTTGGACTATTTCCAGTGAAGTTTAGGATGTAAGCAGTTGTGAACTTAACAAACATATGAATAGTCAAATTATTCTGACACACACACACATACCATATTTCTTCGGCTAAGAGCTGTGGTGTTAATTAGATAAGCATCTGCCTTCCCTATGGTGTGTAACTGAGAGGCAGGTGTTTAATTGAGGCTATTTAAGAGCTGCGTTAATTACACTTTGCATCTTAGTCCTCATGCAAACTTGGATTGAATGGCAACAATTTCTCTCTTGTGTAACCAGTCAAATTTAGAATGATAAGCTGTTACATTGGAGACTGAATCTGGGGGAGCAAATGTCAGATAATTCAAGAGCAAAAGGCAATTCATTAACTTGAAATATTGTTTCAGTGTTTCGTGGCTGTGTTGTAACCGGTGGAGACAGAGGTCTAGAATGGTGACGTGGAATTCTCTAGGGGAAAAACCAGCGGTGTAAAATGCGGACCTTTAGGAGCCAGTACCAAAGTGCTTAAGTTTTTCTGGATTCTCCATTAGACCAAAAAACAAAACAAAAAAGAGAGGCTCAAATACTTACTTTCTCTGTTGGGAGTATCCAGCAAAACTTAAGCACTTTGGTATTGGCTCCTTAAGGTCACATCCACAACATACATTTAAAGCGCTCATACCATTTTAATGGTTGAGAGTCCTGTAGCTTGTTAATGGTTCTATGAACTGCAGCTTATTGGGTTAAATGATTGCTTATGGGAGTTGCTATCTTTGTCAACGCCAGCTAGAGACTTAATGTTAGAGATCTGATAGTTGAAGGTCAGGCATGTGCAGAGCTTGTCTGAGGCCCGGGGTGGGAGTCTTGTCCAGGCCAGACAGTGTAAGTCCTGCAGCCCCTTGGCCCCCCCCCCCCGATGACTTATCCTTCTGAGGCCCAGGGCAAGTGTACCTGGCTGCCCCCCACCTCTGCATGGGTCTGTTGAAGGGGCATTGTCAATAGAAGGATGCTGGGTAAAAACATTAATAGGTAGACTTGGTACCACTCACTGTGGAATATAGCTATAATGGAGAAAATCACACATATTTTGAAATTTCAGCAAGCACTAGACTCTCTAGACACTTTTTTTATTGTTTGCCACTTACTGTACTTGTGACATATAAAGCAAAACCATCTTTTTTCAAGGCAACCCTTGTAACAAACATGGCAAATCTGGAACTATATTTGATAATCTGATAATGTTGATAGCCTTTCCTTGGACTTTGTTATTTTAACCCATGGTCAACTTTTCTCATTCTGCATCCCAATTTTATAGTTTTGTTTTTCATCTTTTAATTTTCATCCATTGTTATAATTGTTCTCTCTGTTTTATATGCATGATAAAATGAAATAAGAAAGCTTAGAAACCCCCAAACATTAAAAGGTAGCAGCCACTGAAGCACATGCCATTTTCTTCTGGGGGGGGGGGATTTCAGACATGCTCAGACTTCCTCTGGCCTCCAAGAATCACCATCAAAAAGGTTTAAGTATAGTTCAGCCTTTTCCTCTCTGTTTTGAACTCTAGGTCCCATTAGCCTCAGCCTGCATACTCAGTGGTCAGGGTTGATGGGAATTGTTGTCCAATAATATCTAGGGGGGAATAGATTGGGGAAGGCTACAATAAATATTAATTTATTGACCAGAGAATATCCATATTGCTTTCCTTTTCACACACCCAACCCTCTAGTGGTTTTTACTTACGGTAATTTATTGTGGTCATGGAGCACCCCTGATGCATTTGCATTCTCTGGCTTGGATTTCTGCAATTTATAATGACTGCTCCCTTTATTACATTGCCTTCCAAACCACAGACTATAAGATCTAGCCCCACAGTGTTTTCCATTCTCTCCCCAAGCTCTTTCTGTCTTATATTAAATTTAATCTATGTGATCCTCTGCTTATTTATTTATTACAACCACTATTTATTTGGAGACATTTGGAGTAAAGGAACATGACAAGTTTTGTAGGCAGCAGGGAAGGAAATCAGAGAAACATATGTTAAAATTATATCATGAATGTCTTAAACCATTGCTCTGCAGCTCCATGTCTAATGAAAAGTAGGCTTTTTTCAGTGACAGCAGACCCAAAAAGAAAGATCGAGAGGAAATATCTCTTATACAAGACAGAAGATGCTTAGACTGGGAAATTTTATTTAAATTATTTATGTCTTTCCTTTCTCAGTAGAGTATTTAAGACACATTACAAAGTGTGTAAAAACAAAAAAGATACATTGAAATCATATTTGTACATTTGCAATTCTGTGTTTTGATGTAAATCTGAGCTCAGTGCTCTATCCCAGGTAAGTAGTTACAGGATAGCTGCCTAAATTATGAAAAAGTACAGCAGAAAAAAATCTATATGACTAATACTACAATATATTCAAATACTGAATGTATTGTATGGTGAGCTTAAATTCTCCTTCCAAGTTTTCCTTGCTGGACATATTCCTCCTATTACTTGCTTCCTTCAGTATTCCATAAATCCCGTATATGTAATAGGCTTTTTGTTATCCTGAGGTGGCTAGATCTCTTATCCCTGGGAGATTCTAGTGTGGCCCCTGTGAGGGCACCTGTGTCTTCAGGCCTTCCCTGGTATCCATAGTGTGGAAGTTGCTGCTCAACCTACCGGGATTAGGTTTGGAAGAAGCATTCTATTGTAACCAATGCAGTAGGTTGCAATGTGTGATAGAATCTGGAAGTCGAGCCTTATGAGGAATTATTGGGGGAATTACATGTGTTTAGCCTGGTAAAGAGGAGACATATGATAGCCATCTTCAAATATCTAAAGGGCTTTCACATGGAGGTTGGAGCAAGCTTGTTTTCTCCTGCTCCAGGGGGTAGGACTCAAACCAGTGGATTCAAGTTACAAGAAAGGAGGTTCTGATTAAACATCAGGAAGTACTTTCTGACAGTAAGCACTGTTTTAACTGTGGAATGGACTCCCATGAGAGGTGGGAGACTCTTCTTCCTTGGAGAATTTAAAGCAGAGGTTTCATTACCATTTGTCATGTATGATCTAGTTGAGACTCTTGCATTGCAGGGGGTTGGACTAGATGACTCTTGGGATCCCTTCCAACCCTACAATTCTATGATTATATGGATTCACCAAACCACTCCTTTGTGGCATGGTTGTGTCCTATATGAATGGCTTCCATCTCCACTTTCTTTTGGTACATGTGGAGATGTATGTTCTGGATACTGGAACCCTCTTAGAACACTTACATGGAGTCATCTGCAAAGCATTGGTTTCCCTACTGTATGCCACAGAATGTCTTTATCTGATAAAAGGGGATCTATAATAATATGTTTTGCCATTTGTGTGCTTCCTGTGGGGAAGGATGTGCTTTCTGTCAATTAATTGCTTTACAATATCCTTAACAGACAGCCCATTAGTATGTAATGAAGACCAGATGTTCAGAAATTTAGTCTTGTCCCATGAAATGAGCTCCATGTTGACTATGCCAGTAACAACATTTTATTACAAACAAACTTAAGAAAAGAGATGTGGATATCTATGAAATCCTTGACTAAATATCTACTAAATAGTGATGTTCAGCAAGAAAGATATATATGGAAAATGAGATAGAAACTGTGGTTTGAAAAGAGAATAAATATTGATATATGCCACTGACAACTTGTATTGGACTCTGCAGTCATTTTACAGCACTGCTGTTGTATAGATATATTTAGTATACATACATGAAAATATTTTACTGTAAATGAAAGTCAAATAATACTCCTTTTGGTTCAGAGTAAACTTGATTTAAAGAATAAATTATATCCCAGGATTTTATAACTCAGTGCTTCATAAAGGTTTTTGATTGTAATGGATTATGATATTTATGCTTTAATATATTTTAATCTTATATTAAGCTGTTTTTATTGTACTGTTGAATGACTGGTTATGATCTTTTATTAAGTAATAAAAAACTGAATTTGTATCAAAACTCTTGGCTCTCCATTCCCTCTGGCAATCATTGGGAGCTTCATGAACTGAGACCCCCTTGACATGTACTTGAAGTGACATGGTGTTTGGGCTGTGCTGAGGGCAGCAAGCACTTTGAGGTGAGTCTGGAACTGGGAACCAGGAGCCACTAGACAGGCAAATATTTGGAACTGATGAGCAAGGCAGGACTGAAGGACGAATTACAGTGCAGGATCAAGAAAAAAGCTGGGAGTCAAGACCAAAGAATAAACAGGACCAGAGGACAAACAAGGAATTGGAGCCAAGAGGCATGCCAGAGGATAGGAAGAACTTGTTAAAGCAAGACTCAGCTAAAAAAAGAAGTCATTTGTTCTCTTGTTCATGCAACAAAACTTTCAATGGGTAGGCAAAATTGGGCAAGAAAGTTGTTTGCTAAGAAGGCGGCCACCTACAGTTTAAATCAGGGTTTTCTAAACTTGGGTCTCCAGCTGCTGTTGGCCTACAACTACCATCATCTCTTGCTAGCAGGGCTAATGTTCAGGGATGATGGGAATTGTAGTCTGAAATCAGCTGGAGACCCAAGTTTGGGAAACACTGGTTTAAAAGGTTCATGACATGAGGCAGGCACACACAGACAGACGCCAGCAGCTTCTGACACATGGTTTCTGCCTTAATCATTTTGTGAGGTTGCCCAGAACATCACTGGGCAAAAATCTGGTGCAGTTCTAGTTACCGTGTAGTGCAGAGCAGCGGCTCATGAAAGAAAAAGATTATAGGCCCTTATTACTTTTTATTTATTCATTTTCAGTTTTTTATTTATTTATTTTTCAAAAAATTACAGTATGGATTTCCTTGCTTAAAGCAGGATTCCCATAGTAATGAGGAAACCAGCAACTGTGGTTAGTTTGTGGGTTTAAAAAATATGTATATGTGCAGAACAGCTAGTAAGGTCTTAAAAAAAAAAAATTATTCCCCAAAGTGTATAAAGGGCACGTTTGCTTCACAATGCTATTATGTGATTAAAAACAAATTATAAAGTTCTGTAGTGAAAATGGTTCCTATTAAATTTGACGAGGAAGCTATCAGATGTAATCCACTATTATTATGCTGCTATAATGAGAACTGGTCGTAGGCTGCCATTAGACTGTTAATAGTGCATTGTACCACAGAGAGATACAGAGCATCATTTAAATAAAAAAGTGTTTATCACAAGTAAATAGCATTAGTCAGTTATGGGGAGAGAGTGCTTGCAAATCGTTCTATAAGTCTGCCCATCTCAATATTGTCCTTCCATAATCCACTTAACACCACACAGATCACAAAGGAATTTGTTTCCTTCTTCCAAAATAGCTTTTGCGTTTTTGATACTGCTAACCTTCAGTTAAACAGAAGCTGTGCGCTTAAAATAAAATAAAAACAAAAACAAGCTTAATTCACCTGTTCTAATTCTTTAGTAAGGTTCAAGCTCCTTAGCACTCTTAAATCCAGTTTGGGATCCAAACTAGGCATGGGGGAAGACAGATTCATGTGCTAAGCACGTCTGTCTAAGCTGCATAGAAAAAGGTCTGAAACAGGTTATCTGTTCGCAATAGCAGAAGAGGCAGAACAGCCCTCTTCTCTCCAGTAGCTCAGTGGTAGAGAATCTGCTTTGCATACATCTCCAGAAATATTGAGCTAGAAGGACAAATAAATGGTCTGTTCCTTCCTGACCGTTTACTTCCCTTAAGTCTGTTCTCCCAGGGCTTTTCTACTCAGCTGTGTACCAGTTCCAGAAGTGCTCTTGGCTGAGAGAAGGGAGCTGTGGCTAAAAAGACAAAGGGTTCTGGTCTCAGCATCTAGGAGTTATTTTTTGTCTTTTGTATTCAGTTCTGGCTTGAGCCTCTATCCCAGGAAACCTGGCCTCCTGTTTGGATATTTGCTTAGCTGTCTTCTCTCCAGTCACCCAACATGCACATGCATAGTTGTGAGACAGTCAAGCAATATTTTTTGTTGAAATTAAACAGCAGCAGCAATAAATTTGCAACATAGAGAAAATTCAAAGATTGATACAAGTTCAAAATTTGGTTAATGGTCTTTGTCTTTTACCTAAGATGCAAACAGTTAATTGGTGTTGTTTGCTTTTTCTGAAAATAAAAATGGGTTTAAAATATCCCAGCAGATGGCAGCAAAAAAAAAAAAAAAAAGACTCCAGTGGTTCCATTTTGAACGTTATAGCTTTGCCACTATCAACAGCAGATCAGAAACACAAGTAGTAGAAACCACCCATTAGTGATTCTGTCCAATAGGAATTGCTGGTTAATAATTTCTTACTGTGTGCGTGTGCGCACGCACATATAAATCAGCATATGCAAACTTTTATGCAAATATGTATAGTATTTTGCCCTCTTGCTTTGGTGATGGCCACCCTACCAAGGGTGGTGGTGGGGCGGCTTACACATAGTTGGAAAAGAGAAAATTCAGTGCAGCACCAACAAAAGATAGTGCAGATTTGCATAAAACTAGCACATGCAGATTTACATGCATAAATGGAAAAAAAAAGTCTAAATAGAAATATAAAACATCTCACTATAGTTGGGAGAAACTGAGTAGGTGATGTGGGTGCCTGCCTCCGGTAATGACTGCTTCCTGTAATGTTGGGCGCATGGCTATCCTACTTCCTGGTAGTGATTTCAGCCATGGAAGTTGAGCCCATCTAATTGTGATTTGATGAACTTCACTGTGCTAAGGCAATGATGTGAACATACCCTTACTATATCAGTCTGTTTATTCCCATTCTATCCACTCCAATTGCCGCTGGCTCTTAAAAGTCTCAGGATGAAGTTTTTCTTACCCTGCTACCTGATATACCATACTTTGAAGTAGATATACTGGGGATTGAAGATGAGACTCCTCTGCATTAAACCCATTGTCCTTTGCCGCTGTGTTGTGGCTCTATTCCTCTTAGAAGTTGAGCAGTCTTGGCCCAAGCAAAACAAGTTAGAATTCAGCTAATCATTAACATGCTAATCAAGCCCTGCATGGTTTGAGAAAATTCTAATTGTAACAGATTGTTCTAAAATGAAACAATCCCCGATGCATTCCTGTAAGTTTCTTCCTCATTTGCTGTGCTAATGGAGGAATAAGATTTATATACTTGTCAGAGTAAAAAATAAAGCTTATAGGCTTCGTCTGGTTATTTTTCAAATTTCAGAAACATTATGTCACTCATGCTGTGCTTTCAGTTTTCACTTAAAAGGCATCATTGCAGACCCTGCTGTGTGATTGTTCTTTGTCTATCCCCGAGACCCTCAAAACTTGTGTAAGTTTCACCTATTTCACTTCATTACCCATCCTGCATCTGTTGCCTTGAATCAAAATCATTTTTACCTATCAAAGAAAGCAATTGCACTAAAATTTCATTTAACCAAATCGTTTGGGTCCTAGGATTTGGTTAGGAATAAATGAAATTCAGTTGTAGGGCAATTGTAATCCTGCCTTTACTTGCTTGACAAAGACAGTGAGAATATAAAAGGGCTATCACTGAGCAAAAGGACTTGGTAGTTACTGCTGACTGAGGTGTTTATCTACTGAAAACTTTTGCATGATTTCACATGTGAGAATTTAATATTCATTTTATGAAATAAATTACCCTATTAGCTGTACAGTAGTTTAATTGTATTTTATGTTCAACTTATGCTGTGATGCCATATGGCAGTGTAGAGCTGAGACTCTCTAATCATTTACACATTTCTTTCTTTTCTTACAGTAAATTATCCTTCCAGGAATTTGTAAAGTGTCCTTGTTCTATATATTATTCATTTTTAAAAGTTGTTACCTGCAGACCAAGGCTTTGAGACAGAAGTAGCTAAACTTGTTTCTGCAAGTTATATCGACTAGATATGGATTTGTATGCAAAGTATATGGTTTCTTTGTTTTTCTGGGGCATAAACAAACCAGGCTACCGACATCTGAACCTGGGATTATGACTTATTTCTCCCTTACAATCCATGATAGCTAGCCAACTTGAAGCCATGGTTTCTCATTGGTTTGTTTGTCCTGCTTATACCAGGGGAGGAGCAAAGTGAGAGTGATCAGGCAGTGTGTACCAGCATGCTGCTAAATTCTCATTAAACCACAATAAGGAAAAAAGTATGATTTATCATGATGTGTGGACATGGACCCTCACTGCATCTTTACTCCAGCTTCTTCTCTTTTTCATTAGCCTTGATCCTTTCTCACCCTCATATCTCTTATTTCCCACCTGTGCCAGTCTCAGAGGTCTTCAACACCAGTAAGATGGCGCTACTAGGATGGTTCATTTTCTCATGTATTTCTTGCATAGTTGTAGTGATCACTGTATCTGAAATACTTCTGCTTTTTGGTTGATAAAGCCCACTTTCTTTCATATCCTCTCCCTCCCAAAGTTTTTATTGCCATATAAATATCCACACAATGTTTAAACTGTTAATTCCTGATTAATTTTATTCTTGATCCCCTTAATCATGCACAGCCCAGCTTCTTTAGCTTTTTCCTCTCCTCTTAGACTATAATCCCAGGGAACAGAGACTATGTGCGCTCTTGGTTTTATTGATTTTTACATATCGTGATTCACGATATATTGCCAGGTCAAAATTATGAAATCGATACCACGATATGAGCTTCAAAACGGTTTTGGATGATATATCAATATATTGTCCTGCCCTAGTCATAACCTGTGCTAAGAATGCCCCGTGACTTTTTTTAATTTTAAAAATATGTCCATCCCAAAACATAGTTAGGTGTCTTTGCCCTGGTCAGATCATTGGCCTGTCTAGCCCAGTATTCTCTGTTCTGGCTTACAGCAGTTCTCCAAGACCCTTTTAACTGGAAATGCTGGGGATTAAACATGGAAGCGTTCATGTGCTATACCACTGAATGATGGCCCTTCTTTGTACAGCCCCTAATTATGTATTTGCACAATATGTTGCTCAGTGATTGGCTCTTTCTCCCTTGGCTGCCCATTCCTTATGAGTCAAATGGATACCACCTTGAATTTGCACTGGTCATCTGAATATTTGAACTGCCTGTAGCGAGGATACTTCCTGACAGCAGCCTAACTTTGTAGGCGTCAGCCAGACTGTCAGCTTTGAAAGCTGTAACTGCTTCTTCCTCCCTTGAAGGAAGTCTTTTTCACCTTTTGATCTCAATGCCAAAATGTGAACAGAATTAATCTATTTTGGTCCCATGTTTTATGCAAAAAATCTACAGCAACATTTACAGCAAGGAAAATATGACATATGCCTCCAGCAGCCAGCTGCTTAAGCTCTTTGCATCTTGCTGTTTAGAAAGTCAATTTATTTTTTTGCACAACTTATGCGCTCATATAAATAAATTTGAAACTATTGCAAAATGAGACACAGTAATCAGTTCAAACTCAGCAGTTGGCAGCTATTAATTGCCATTTACACACATTTAAATGCAAGACTTGTGATTGCTTTGATTCATAAAATGTTGAAGATATTTTTTAATGGGGATTTAAAAAAATCCTGCACTTATTTGGAAGTAGAGAATTATATTCATGTTGGTTTTCTTTAAAGAAGGCTAATTGCTATCATTCAGTAGGTCAAAGAGTAGTATGGTCATAAATATAAGGTGATCAGTGTCTTTCTGCCCTTATGAGTTGCACAAAATGCCAGTTTGATCAAGATGGTGATGTGATACTGTATATTGAAACAACTACTATTTATGAGAAAAAATGTTCTGCAGATGACTTCTGTAAATCCTGTACATAGTAATTATACATGGTACCATGAAGAATTAGAACTCTGGCCAAAGGACCATGTTGTCAATTGTCTCACTGTTGACCCAGGAATTTGCAGAAGAGATGATGAGCTATGAATTAACTGCATGCTCAACCTCCCCATTCTGCCTTGGCCCTCTCCGATAGTTGCCTCCAACATGTCCCAGCTCAGTGTGGTTCAGGTCCCAGCTGTCTCTGCTACCACCTTCTAGTCCATGGCCAGCACTGTCACCTCTGCTGCATTATGGAAAGCACCCACCTATGCTAAGCCCACCTCACTTGCTTTCCCCCTCCCCAATTGACTCCTGCATTAGCTGTCAATACAGTGGTGCCCCGCAAGACGAATGCCTCGCAAGACGGAAAACTCGCTAGACGAAAGAGTTTTCCGTTCTGGAGGTGCTTCGCAAAACGAATTTCCTATGGGCTTGCTTTGCAAGACGACAATGTTTATCAGCTGATCCGATCAGCAGATAAGCCACTAAGCCGCTAAAAGCCGCTAATAGCGCTAATCTGTCAATGGGCTTGCTTCGCAAGACGAAAAAACCGCTAGACGAAGAGAATCACAGAACGGATTCTTTTCGTCTTGCGAGGCACCACTGTATTACCATTGGGACCATAACCAACAATGAGAGACCAACTGACCTCAGGCACTAGCCCAACATGAAAGAGGTAGCTGGGTTTTTTTTCTCCTCCTCTTCCTTGACCAGCATCCTGGGGTTAGATGGTTTCATTGCTCCCTTTTCAGTCCTGCTGGGATCTGCTTCCCCAGCCTCTTCCCTGCACGCAGCACAGTGGCAAAGCAGACCCCTGCAGCCAGCAGGATTGTACCGTCTGCTCATCAGCTGGTTGTTATGCTGTCATATAGTTGAAAGGGGCTTTCCACCTGTCAAATGCACGGCCTTGCGAGTCTCCTCTCCCTCCCCTTTTAAGCTCTCAGCCTCAGAATTTCATTTCTTATTTATTTATTTCATATAAATTACAAACCACTGGATTGTAGCCTCCCTCAAAGCAGTTTAGGGGAAAAACTCATAAAACAAGAAAAGAATCAAAAAGAAAAAGTAACAGCAATAATTCAAGACTTTCACAAAGTTAAGATAACAATAACTAAAAACAGATCAAAATGGAATTTATCTGAAAAACTGCCTTCCACTCCATTGTTTGATAAAGGCATTATGATCAGCAAATGGGAACTGGTTAGTTTTGCCATGGCCTGATGATTATCGGCCCATAGTAACACCAATACTTGCTTTTTTACTGATGACACTAGTGTTGTGGAATAATGAGAAGCCCCATCAGTATTGGCATTCCACCAATGGACATTTTAAAAATTCCTCCAGCTCCTGAAGTCACATGTATTTAGGGGGCCATTCCCCTGAACTTGAATTTCTGATCTTACTGTTTTAACTATTTTTAAAACTGTTTTGATAGTGGTGCATTTTAATTGGCTTGTTTTGTTGTGGATTTTATTTAAGACTATTTTAATGCTCTGATAAGTTGTTTTTGCAAATTTTAATTTTGCATGGACGTTATAATTGAGCTTATAGTTGTAAACTGCTTGCACCCACAAATGCCATCCAGTCACATTAAGCTGGGGTTGTATAAATCTGCAAGGTTATGTAATATTTTTATGATGGACATTATGGTAGAGTAGTGGAGGAGGCCTAGTTCCTAGCAATGCCTAGTTCCAGTACTGAATACAATAATTTCACAGTGATGCTTACAATATCCAGAAACAGCTATCCAAAATGTGACTGTCTTATAGTTTTAATGTATTGTTATTGCCTAATTTCAATTAGGTATTGTTGGGTTTTCATTACTGGAACCTTAAAAATGTGAGTGGCTTATAAATGCTGACAAGACTTTTAACTAGGAGGTGTCACTGTTAAAAAATAATAATAAAGATTGAGCATGTTGGCTATAAATAGATGAGACATTTTACTCATTTACCACTGAAAGTCATTTAATAATTCCACGCTGAGTCCCCTTTCAACAAATTTAATGAAAACCAGCATGATATTGTGGCAGCTTCTATTGGATTTTTCTGCCATTTTCGTATGCTTCGTGGTGTGAGTGATTAAAATAGCAGCTAATAAACTAGTATTAAAGGCTCTCCATCTTCCATGTGTCTCACAAACTGACATAGACCTTTATAGACTTTTCCTCCTCCTCTCCTGAAGGGTGTCCTTGTTTTTCTTTTCATTACCTGGGAACTAAAAATGGTTAAACAGGAGTTTTGGGGCACTCTTCCCTCCTCATTCCAAGAACCAGTGTGAAGCTATTTTGAGGCAATCCTAGCAGGAAGTAATGAGCTGATTTTCAGCCTACTGTGAAACTTTATTAATCTGAAGAGACCATTCTGAAATCCACTTGATGAGCTCTGGAGTAACAGAGCCCTGTGGCCATGCCATTATTTATTGGTCTTCTTGGATGCTTTAAGCTATGAAATGCCACTTTCACTTCTTGAATATCTTTTTACTGTTTTGCTTTCATCCGTTTATGTCTTATAGAGATATTAATAAGGTTGCATTGCACCCAGGATAAAAGGCGAAAGATTTGCTTTCACTTCTTGAATATATATTTTCCGGCATTTGGAGATATCAAAGCTACATCAAAAGCATCGATTGAATATGAAACAGCTTTACGTTGAGTTGCTTACAAGAGTTGTGTCCAATATGTCTACATAACTATCCCACAAATGCAAGGATTTGTGTTTGCGCTATGGGACACTGCACATTCTCCAAATCTGGGAACCCATAGAGCATTTTTAGGGGGCGTGGGAGGAGGAGGGGGGAAGAAGCCCTGTTGCGCTATAAATCTTTATGCCTTATGCTACTTAGTCTTGCATTGGATACAAACCAAAATCACTTCATCCTGTTTTTTAAAAGTTGTTTCCACTTTTCCAACCTTGTGTCCTCTAGATGATGTTGGACTACAATTCCCATTAGCCTTGTATAGGCAGTGTGTGCATAGTGTTGCAGCCAGAGAAGAAACTCAATCCATCAAGGGCTCTCTCCTTTACAAAAATGCTTTATCCCATATGAAAGCTGACAATACTATGCCAGTAGATGTTTCAACTTCATCAAGTATTTTCCCCCTTTAGCAGATGGGACTGTACTGTGCATCCTTTGAGAGTTATACCTCAATAGAGATGTCCTTTGGGTGAAATAAATGCTAACTTGTCCATTAATAAGCCGTTGATCCCGCAGTTGTTTATATTGATAGATGTGTTGCACCGGCCTCTGATTGCTGATTTAGGGAGCCCTGGCTGTCATCGGGGAAATCCCTGGTTTGTTCCAGATTTTAGGCAACATAAATCAAATCAGTCAGATGTCATTAAATGCCCACAACACAAATAAGTTTTAACTGTAGGTGACAATAAATGGTTCTACAGAGACGGCTGTTATATATTCCAAGGAGTTGTCACCTGACAGCTTTTACTACTTGTGCCTTGGTTTTTGATAAACGATTCAGCCTTGATAAAAACTAATTTTCAGATACTTCATGACAGGGTTCTGCCCAGCATCTTCCCCAGCAGCAGCTCTCAGCTAGCTCAGTCATGCGAGCTCAGAAGCAGAACGCTGCTGTTAAAATATATGTGGCTGTCTGTATGCTGCAGCCTTTGATGAGTTCTTCTGTGGAGAGGAAAGTGACTCATCTGAGGACTTGGGGCAGCTGATGGAAGGATCCCAAGTGCTCCCTGCAACAAGAGCCAAAGAGTAACACAGAAGTGGTAGACCATAATCCTAGGATCCATCTGCACAAAAGTATCTCAACTTGGAGGAAAGACATATTGTGTATGAATGTAAGATTGGATTGAAGGAAGGAGAGGTCAGGTCCTATGTAACTACAGTGGTACCTCAGGTTACATACGCTTCAGGTTACAGACTCTGCTAACCCAGAAATAGTGCTTCAGGTTAAGAACTTTGCTTCAGGATGAGAACATAAATCGTGTGGCGGCGGCGTGGCGATAGCAGGAGGCCCCATTAGCTAAAGTGGTGCTTCAGGTTAAGAACAGTTTCAGGTTAAGAACAGACCTCCGGAACGAATTAAGTACTTAACCTGAGGTACCACTGTACCTAATTTGGAAAACAAATCTGCCCAGCTTGTAATGCTTGAGTGTATTTATGAATACAATACTTTTTAATCTTGGCAATTAAAACATTTTAATCTTGGATTCAAATATCAAGAGCTTTCTATCAGGTAATGCTGATTTGCCAGCAGTGATTTGATTTGCTAGCTGTCCTAGAAAGGACAGACCTTGCCTTTGTGACTCTAGTGCAGGGGTGGGTAAACATCTTTTGTTCAAGGGCCATGTTCACTCTTGGCCAGCCTGCCACAGGCTGCAAGCCAATGGGGAATGTGGCCAAAAGTAAGTTTGGTCACCCCTCACTTTCTTGTGCGCGCACACACAGAGGCACTCAATCTGCCCCCCTTCCCAAGCTGATCCATGTCCATGCTGTTTGGGATAAGATGGTCAGAGCATATGATGCTAAATGGATAGCACTGGCTCTCATTTCCAGGCCTAATTTAGTAAGAAGCTGATGTTAACCTGTAAAGCAGAGATGAGGGACCTGTGACCCTCCACATGTGGTGGGACTCCAGCTCCCATCAGCCCTACTCAAAAAGCCAGTGGTCAAGGATGATGGGGGTTGGACTCCAGTAACATTTGGAGAGCCACAGGTTCCCCATTCTGCTATAAAGCTAAAAAATGGCTTGGAACTAGGTTATCCAAATATTTGCTTTCACCTGCACCAGCCTGAGTGTACTTTAAAATAAGCCTCAGTGACTTTTCTCAAATGCTTGCTGGTATGGTCTGTTAGGTTGTTGTTAGAAAACGCTGGGGCCTAATTTGAATAGTAGAATGTCTGGCATCTGGTGGGTGGGGCTTTTGTGTTCTGCTCCAGAATCGGCCCCTCCTTTCGTGTGTTCAATTAAGTTCAGTCAGAGACCAACTGTCAATATTGCCTCATGATGTTGTTTTAGTTTTTCTCGGGCAGTACGTTATTGTGTTAAAATTTTCTTTTATTATTAAAGCTTTGTTTGACATGTACGTGGACCGCTTACTTTGCTAAAAGAAAAGAAACTCTGCTGAAGAGTGGTGGAATATCCTAAACTTGCGTGAGTGAGGGGATATTGCCAGTCTGACAGGAGAATTGATTTTTTTAAATCACCCCCACCCTCCACAACAGTTGTTAGGTATAATTAAGAAGAGGGCCCTTGTAAGCGTGACCCCACGATTGTGTGCAGATGGCAGCTTCTTTGCCAGCTTTTAAACAGGCACTGGAAATGCATTTGTTTTGGAGAGGTTTTGAGTGAATATGCTGTCACATAATAGAATTTTAAATGGCTGAAGGATTTTTAAATTTGGCTGGCTTCAAATTAGTTTTGCTAAGAGGGCATGTTTTAGGCCTTTCATTTTATTTGGTTACTTTTATAACTTGTATTAATTTCATCTAGGGTGGCATTCAATGTTAGTCTTACTCGGGAGTAGATCCATTGAAGTTAATTGAAGTGACTAACATTAATTTTGATGGGTCTTCTCTGAGTAGCACTTAAATTAGTTTATGTTTTGTGTATTTTAACATTTAATAGAAGGTGCATTAGGAAGGTAGCACCCTAAAAAAGAGGGACGTGGGTGGTGCTGTGGTCTAAACCACAGAGCCTAGGGTTTGCCGATCAGAAGGTCGGCGGTTCGAATCCCCGCAACAGGGTGAGCTCCCGTTGCTTGGCCCCTGCTCCTGCCAACCTAGCAGTTCGAAAGCACATCAAGTGCAAGGAGATAAATAGGTACCACTCCTGTGGGAAGGTAAACTGCGTTTCCGTGTGCTGCTCTGGTTCACCAGAAGCGGCATAGTCATGCTGGCCACATGACCCAGAAGCTGTACGCCAGCTCCCTCGGCCAGTAAAGCGAGATGAGCGTCGCAACCCCAGAGTCGTCTGCGACTGGACCTAATGGTCAGGGGTCCCTTTACCTTTACTTTACCCTAAAAAAGAAGGTAAATAAACACACATTTGAAGCATAGGTTAAAAATAGAATAGGTTTTTATATTTTATTGGTTGTATCCTACTCAGAGTGGGGTAGGCAAGCCTATTAATTTCACTAGTTGTACTTTGAATAGGACTAGTATTGGATATAACCCTTTGTGAGTATTTTTGCAAAGTTTTCAGCACCCAAATAATTTGCTTACCCAGCTGGAACTTCAGTCTAATGTGGATTCTGTTGGCCTCTGGCAGAGCAAAATATTAAAGGAAGATACTCATTTATCTGAGAAAAAGACAAGATCATTTGATATAGTTACCTTTTGCTTTCATGACTCTTCTCTGGAAGTCATGGCCTAGAGAGAATACTGTTAAATTTCTTCTGCAGTAATTACGTTCTGAAAGCTACCTCCGCGGATTTATTTTCTTTATACCGGGAGAGACAGTTTTAGGAAAATCAGAACAATACTTAATTTCTTTCCTGGTGCAGTTTCATTAGAATTTGTCCTCAAAACATTGACATAATAATTGAATGTGAAGGCTCCCTGAGCATCAGTGTCCGTCATAGTCCTGTGCTGATCAGCCACGGCGGAGCTTAGTGGCAGGAGAGGCCAGCCAATCAGCCAGGTCTCAGGGAGGTACTTGCCTGGAGGCAGAATCCATATGCAAGGTTCACTCCAGTCCTAAGGTCAGGAGTATCTCAGTTCACGTAGTCAGACGGTCTGGGGGTCCAGAAAGCCGAGAGTCCAAGGTCTCGAGAAGCAAGAAGCAGCAAGGTCTGGCCAGGAAGGACAATTATTTTTTTTACAGCAACTGACTGAGGCTGGAAACCCTGCTTAAGAAAACTGGAGCCAGCTGGTTCACATCAGGAGCAAGAAGGCTGATCAGCAGCAGGTAGAGTCACTGCCTTCTGCTCCTTCAGGCTGCTGCTCGGCAGGTGAAACTGACTCCTGGCCCATGACAGTGTCCTTTCCTTCCCCATAAAATATTACAAATTATTTTTATGTCTCCCGTAAGTTTGGGCTTATTATTATGGAAGAGAGGCAAAGACCTGGTGCATGAATAGATCTTACTACCTTCATTCTCTGGGGACTCTCCAAAGTAGCATTTGCTGTGGCATAAGGGGATGCAGCCAGAAAGGAAACCTGGCTTCCCCCCTTTTACCCGTGGAGAAGTATTTTGTCCATTGGCTTCTCTTGGATCCTGAACATGTCTTTCAAAATGCAAGGCAGGTTTCCCAAAAAAACAGCACACACAGTGCAGTACTAGTCTTCTTAATACCTCTCAGTCAAGTTTTTGTTGAAGGAATACCAACTTGCTCACATGCATGACTAAATGCAAAGTTGGCAGATGAGTTCTCCACTTCTCATATTATTGGTGTGCTTGTTGTTGTTGTTTAGTCATTTAGTCGTGCCTGACTCTTTGTGACCCCATGGACCAGAGCATGCCAGGCACTCCTGTCTTCCACTGCCTCCCACAGTTTGGTCAAACTCATGTTGGTAGCTTTAAGAACACTGTTCAGCCATCTCGTCCTCTGTCATCCCCTTCTCCTTGTGCCTCAATCTTTCCCAACATCAGGATCTTTTCAAGTCTTCTCTTCTCATGAGGTGGCCAAAGTATTGGATCCTCAGCTTCAGGATCTGTCCTTCCAGTGAGCACTCAGGGCCGACTTCCTTCAGAATGGATAGGTTTGATCTTCTTGCAGTCCATGGGACTCTCAAGAGTCTCCTCCAGCACCATAATTCAAAAGCATCAATTCTTAGGCAATCAGCCTTCTTTATGGTCCAACTCTCACTTCCATACATCACTACTGGGAAAACCATAGCTTTAACTATACGGACCTTTGTTGGCAAGGTGATGTCTCTGCTTTTTAAGATGTTGTCTAGGTTTGTCATTGCTTTTCTCCCAAGAAGCAGGTGTCTTTTAATTTTGTAACTGCTGTCACCATCTGCAGTGATCATGGAGGTCAAGAAAGTAAAATCTCTCACTGCCTCCATTTCTTTCCCTTCTATTTGCCAGGAGGTGATGGGCCAGGGGCCATGATCTTCGTATTTTTGATGTTGAGCTTCAAACCATATTTTGTGCTCTCCTCTTTTATCCTCATTAAAAGGTTATTTCATTCCTCCTCACTTTCTGCCATCAAGATTGTGGCATCTGCATATCTGAGGTTGTTGATATTTCTTCTGGCAATCTTAATTCTGGCTTGGGAGTCATCCAGCCCAGCCTTTCGCATGATGAATTCTGCATATAAGTTAAATAAGCAGGGAGACAATATACAGCCTTGTCGTACGCCTTTCCCAATTTTAAACCAATCAGTTGCTCCATATCCAGTTCTAACTGTAGCTTCTTGTCCTGCATAGAGAT
This sequence comes from Podarcis bocagei, assembly GCF_964188305.1. Lineage (NCBI taxonomy): Eukaryota > Metazoa > Chordata > Lepidosauria > Squamata > Lacertidae > Podarcis > Podarcis bocagei. Next base: position 59,980,894 of record NC_138134.1, read on the forward strand.
TTCTCAGGAGACATATGAGGTGACCAGGCACTCCCATTTCTTTAAGAACTTGCCATAGTTTGCTGTGCTTAGTGACTTCAAAATTTGAGAGGAGTGTAAAAATTCTGTGCTTCTCATCTTATACTGATACATAAAACAAGGTTGTGGACCTTTTTATATTACAAATATAAAGTGCAGTAAGATGTCCATGAGGAGCTAGATACCCTTTCCTAGGGGAGGTAGATACCACTTCTTTTTTGATCCTAGTTCAGTTCTTTGTGAAGGCAGAGTTCATTTAGATAGTACAACCGGCCAGTAAAGTGGATATATTTGTGCATCTGTCACTTGCCAGCTGTCAGGGATAGACAGGAGTTCAGAAGGGTGGGCAGGGGGATGGTCCAGGGGAAGGAGCCAGTAATTTGTGGGGTTCTGTGCCACGCATGTGGCAGGAGGAAGAGGAAGGGGTTGGGCAGTCAGATGGAGGAAAAGTTACAGGAAGGAACAGAGGTCGAAGAGAGAATCCTAGGGAGAGTTGGGTCATTTCAAATCTCCTCTGTCACCTCCTCCACTGTCTTCAAGAATGAGGAGGGGCATAAAGGGACAGGAGCAGTTGGAGCTGACACACAGGAGAAGTAGCTGGTTGCTTGTGTGCATCAGTTGAGAGGGTTTAAATGTGCTGATGGAGGCATGCATGTGTTGTTGCTCCAGTTGTTTGGGCACAGGTTTGAAGGAGATGCCTAGCTAGCTGTTTAGCAGGTGACTTTTGCATCTTAGGAGCTGATGTAATTGAGTGCTGTGCCAATAAATAACTAAACTTCCAATCGCGTGGCCTCATTGTGGGGCTGAGGGTACTTGAGACACTGTGTTGACTTGACACGTCAGCACAAGATATAGAAAGCCTCTCCTCTTCCCCAAGTGGAGGGGTTGTGAGCGGGTTTTGCTTCTCGCGCTTCACAGTGGGTGTGGATGGCCCACTGTATCACAAAGAGTCCCTGACCTGCGTCATGCCTGCAGCCAGCCAATACGGCTGCCGGGGGGGGGGGATTGCTGCTCTTAAACGAGCATGGGAGTATGGCTCAGCCTGTTTGTTTCCTGCACGCACAGATCTCCCTCCCTCCCTCTATCCTCGTGCATTCCACACCTGACCTTGCTATGGACCTCGGTTGGTCGCCTGTTGAAGGGGGGCCTGGTAGGAATTTTTTCCACTTGGCAGATTGGCACCAGCCACTTGGTTTTTCACCTACCTCATAGCAAATCGTCACAACTTTGTAAAGTTTGGCTGTTAGGCATTGGAAAATGTGTTTTGTGTTGGAGGAGAATTTGTGGCCATCACCTACCCCTCCCTTTGATGGATATTCCATTAAAGGAATCTGGCAGTCATGGTTCCTGTCTGATGCCCAGGTGGTGGCTAGGGCCATGGCACGACCCTCCAGTGGCTCTAGGGGAAAGTTTCCAGTTGATTTGCATCAACAAGCTCCCCCTACAGGTTGTTAACCCTTGTGTGACTCCCTGCAGAGCAGACAGGAGTCAAGTATAGTCAGTTTGGATCCAATGCCTAAGCCAATACCACTCACATTCTGTAACCAATAAAGTTGTGGCCTTTTTTAGCCCATTAACCTAAATTACTTGTGTCCACGTGTCTTATCTCATCACAAATAGGGGAGCGGGACCTCGATTCACAACTCCTTCTGCAGAAATAAAATTTATTAAATGTGTTAATATGAATGGAAGACAAGAACTCTGTAGCTGTTGATATGAGACTAAGATCAGGACTGAATTTAATTGGATTAATCAAGATTTTGGAAGCAGGAATAAATAAGAACTTTGCACCCCAAAACCCAGTACACGAGAAGTCACACAAATTGTATAATTGGCTTTATAACTGATATATATTTGGATGTAATTTGACATTGATAAAATGTGGCTGTTATTGGACTTCAGTAATTGAAAATTAATAAAAATTATTTCACAACAAAAAGACTTAACATGTCAGCCGAGGATCAGGGCTCATAATTATTTCTGTGTATGATTACCTGCAAATGTTTTATTTTTGAAATATTAGGGTATGTGAAGTATTTTTTCTTGTTTTTGAAGTACTCACAATACCAAGTTAGAGAAGTTATATAACAGACCTACTTTCAAAACATATTTGCCTTCTCCCAGGTGTATCATTTTCATTTATATTTGTAAAACTGAAGTAGATGGACTAGTACTCTAAAGTGCTCAATAATTTTCTTTTTGAATACAGAGGCATGAGTGTGTTTAATATATTAAAAAAATAAGACTGTCATTCCTAAATTTGGATGTAAGCAACCTTGACTGTGAAATTTCAAAACTTAATGATAATAATATTTAATAATAAAATTATCACCATAATTTTTACATTTACTTTTGATATATGAAGCTGTAGATTCACAATGACTGTGATCCAGACATTTAAAAATTATTCAATGAATAATGCAAAACACAATTTAGTGTAATCCTATAAAGTATATGAAAAAATTAAAAATAACTTTTGATCATGACAGTTCTTCAATAGTATTAATGAATGATAGACTCCTTTATAAAGTGTCTCATCTTTTTATGTCTGATATAGATATTAGTAAGATTACATTGCAGCCAGAATAAAATTGAATTACAATTACATGTCAGTCTTTTGTGCATTTCAGTATCTGAAACAGAGTTCAAAACCTACAAGGAGTATGATTGGATTTTTAAAGAACTGTATGGGAGATTTTTTAGACTTTTTAATACAAAGCACTTGTCATCTGAACAGTTAGCTGATCTCAGATGCGCATCTGACTTGAAATATGCCGAGTTCCTGGATGTTGGTGAAGTATCTCTTCTGTATGGTTATGTGAAATATAAGGTGATATGAGACTTGGAACCTATGAAGGTGGGGATGTGATGATGGAAATAGTATTAACCCAAAGCAAGGTTCCTACTTGCTCAGACCAGAGAGTAAGCCTGATCTATAACTTTTTAGAAGAACTATGAAATATCACCTGACCTTCTCCAGCCTACTTGTGCAAGAAGGCTTCTGTGGTTGATGTCCATGTCTCTCCAGTACTCAGAGCCGTAGCTAGGTGATCTTGCACCCCTGGCAGAATTGTCCAGATTGCACTCCCTAGACATGGACAAATTGGCTCTTCTTTCTGCCTGTCCTCCAACCCCCCCTTGCACCCAATCAATTCCTCACACACTTCACCTTGTAATGAATTCTTTTTTGTAATGAATTCTGATTGAAGGAGGCCAAAACAGAAAGAGGACACCAAGATGGGGAAGGCTGACCTAGACAGGCGTCTCCCCACTTACGCGCGGGTTATGTTCAGGTTGTTGGAGTCCTGACAGCTGGTTGGAAATGAGCCAGTGTCAAAGATTGTGGCCTACAAACCAAAGTATAGGATTCAGACTAGGGAAAGGGGTAATGAGGAGGGAGGGAGGCAGAAAACTATAGTCATACCCTGAGTTTAGGTTGCAAATGACAGCAAATGATGGCCTTTGGGCAGCCAGGAATTTGGCTTTGCCCCATTTGACTCTGAGAATAAATGAAGGTATTTGCAATTTTCCAGTAAAGTGTGGTTCATTTCAGAGTCAAACCAAACCAATCAGGGGTTTTGCGTTCCAGCCTGTTTTTGGGCTCCCTAAATAGTAGAAGTGAGTGTGGAATGCTTCACTGCAATTGAAGATGAAGGCTGCTGGTCTCACCTGGCAATCTCATGTGGGAGAAAATTCCTTTAATATTCCAATTATGGTGATTAATTAAAGCTTCCAGATGAAGCGAAACTTGTTCATTAAACCTCCCTAAGGTGTATAGAAAAAGTGTTCACACTACTGTAACAGAGTGGCTCTCACATAATGCCCCAGTGTGCTTCCATAAATCAGGAAAACAGCTGTCCAAATAACGTCAAGTGTCAGTAAAAAGCTGAAGTAGAATGGGCCCACAAACACAAACAGAGACAGAAAACTGGAGGATGGATGAGTGAAAGGGACAAAAGAGCAGCAAAGCAGAGCAAGAAGCAAAACTTGGATCCCTTTTGACTGGCAGGTGTTCTCATTTTTTTCCCTTGTTGTTTATCACAATGTGATAACAAGAGGGGGGTGGAATGAAAGTTGCATCATCTTTAGTCATTGGATAAGGTAGTCCAGAGAAGTGAACATGAAAAATTGTGTGCAATGCTGTCTCTTCAATTTTGGTTCCCATTCTGCTGTCCACAGTTTCCATTTTGCCCATAATTCCCCATTCTTAATGCTATTGAAATCCTTGAGCTGAAGCTTATGTAACTGAGCACAGGATTATAGATCAAATTTATATTCAAGTAGGAGACCTGACATCGAGGAAATCAAGGTGTGACTGAGAACATTAATTGACTTAGGTTGCATTTGCTTCTTTGGTTACCCTGTTTGATGGAAGAGAAGCTATATAATCAAGCTCTTAGAAAATGGGCTCTCGGAAAATGTTAAAACTATGCTACATAGAATCTTTCCACATATAACTTGTTTCTGGCTTCTTGTTTACATTCTGTAGGTCAGGGTAGCTAATCATTTTTGGCCTGTTGTCTGCATTCTAGTTATGCAATGCTCTAAGGTGCTCTATCATGCACTATACCTAAATCCACATGTGCAGACTACACACCCACACGCAGATCCAGTGCTGGATCCTCCTCCACTTTCCAGATGGGTGATCGATGGAAAGATTTAAATCTCTCCTCTGCTTAGGGCTGGGTTTGTACCGTATTTTTCGCCCCATAGGACGCACTGGCCCATAGGACGCATCAAGTTTTTTGGGGGGAAATAAAGAAAAAAAAATTTATTTCCCCCCCAGGCGCTTGTGGGGCAGGCAGCGGGGAGAAGCGCTCTTCTCCCCGCCGCCCGCCTTGCGATCAGGTCCGGGGACAGCAAGGAAACGCAGCGCGTCTCCCTCTGTCCCCCGACCTTATGGGGCTGGCGCTGGGGCTCTCCTGAAGCCTGGAGAGTGAGAGGGGTCGGTGCGCACCAACCCCTCTCGCTCTCCAGGCTTCAGTGAAAGCCTGCATTCGCCCCATAAGACGCACCCACATTTCCCCTTCATTTTTGGAGGTGGAAAAGTGCGTCTTATAGGACGAAAAATACGGTAGTCTCACCTGATGATTAATCTCATGAGCATGGGGAGGGAGAAATTTGTATCCCACCCCTGGCACTGACTTGAGTGAGTGTCAAAACTGAGATACAGGTTGATCCCTCCTCCTGCAAAAGCTGTAAACCAGTGAGATTCATCCTCCTTCCTTCCCATTGAGAGGCTCATGCAGCCATCATGTTACAAGAGGATGATAACGACAGAAGTTAGGGCAATCTGTCTGGAAAGCTGCTATGGCCTCTGGTTGGTCCACATCCACTATATAGTATCAAATGACCTAAAGTAGTAGTGGGGTCCGCCAGATGTGTTGAACTGCAACTCACATTATCCTTGATCATTGGCAATGCAGCCTAGGGCCCTTGAAAGGCGGAGTCCAACAATATCTGAAGGGCCCTTATCTAAGCAAAGCCTAGTTTGCTAATTTACAGCTTTTTAAAGGTAGATTATTTCTTTGTTGACTCCGGGGATCATCATGTGAAGAGTCCAGGATATTGGTCTGAGCTTTTAACATATTTTCTCCTGACCCCATCTTTTCTCCTTTTACTATGTCACATCAGTGATTATGTTCCGCTGCTCAACAGGAGATCTGAGCTTGTGATTTTATCAAAGAACAGGACCTTATCAGAATGCAGGCATCTGGAAATAAAAATATAATTGTGCATCAGTGTCCAAGTAAAAACATTCTCAAAGCAGTGTAAAATGAAACTGAATGGTTAGATGTTCCGATGGAAGCCTTTGCTGCATTTACAATTTTAAGTCCTTTTGCTTGCGACATTTGATACTTAACCAAGAATTATTGTCGTCATTATTAATACTAATGTTTCTTTGATGTTGATTAAAAATATTAATATAGCAACTTAGCAGAAAGGGTTTATACATGATGGAAGAGTAAATGTTTTAGCTTAATTGGAAACTATTAAATTTGAAGTAAACAGGTTCATCTTGGATAATAAATTAGCACTCTTCAATTGGAATGAAGTGAGAACTGTTAAGAATTGCTGAATAAGGAAATACATTATCACTTCACACTCAGTATATAAATGTAAATAATCATCTGGTTGCACATTTTTTATAAGCACAATTCCTAATGTTAGATTGAGGCTCTTGCTTGCTGTGCTGTTGCATTTGTTACAGAAAGAAATGGGTACTTGGTGGTGTTTGGTGGATTTTTCCTTCCCCCATTGTATTTCATGCATCTATCTTTTTTTGTAGCAATTATTCTAGTTGTATTTAAGACTCCTAAAATGTAGAACTTGAATGGGCACCATTATCAAGGTTGTACTTAGAAATTCCATTGATGGTGCTAGGTAAATACTTCAATTAATAAACACACACACACACAAGCACCAGAGGACTGAGCTATCATTTTTGGTAGATTTCATAACTGAGTGGTGCTGAGGTCTGGGAAGACTTGGCCTTTGAGAAATTTCTCTTCCAGATCTACCCTTCAGTTACTTCTCAGTAGGTAGACCTGTTGTCTGTCTACAGGTAGACATGGCATCCAGACAGATAAAAGATAACCAAAAATATATGTACAAAAAATACAAAGCCAACAAGTTCTGCATTTGAAAACTACTGGTAACACAGAAATCCTAGAACACCTCCCCACCACATACATTAATGTACCCCAGATGGGTGGGGTATAAATAATAAATTATTATTATTATTATTATTATTATTATTATTATTATTATTATTATTATTATTATTTAAACCAAGAGTTAAAACACTAAAGGAAATATCAATTTGCAGTTAAACAAGACAAATGCAGAGAAAAATCTAAATGAAAAGAGGCAACTGTCAGTAGCCATTGAGGGAAAATGCTCCAAGCAAAAGGACAACTCCAAAAATGGAGTTGTACAATTATAAAATTAAGCATTTCATTTTTGTATGTGTAATGTAACGGAGGGTGTTGCTTACTTTTTTCATTGTTAACATAAGCAATAAAGGAAGGAATGTCTTGCTGAAATAAATTTCTCTCACTTAGAGATTCCATGTAATACTCTCACTTTCTGCACCAACTTCTTCATGAAAGCAATATTCCACACCTTGTGATACTGGTATATCAAGGTGGTACTACACAGATTGCTCCAGTATTTAGTCATGGCCAACCTGGCCACCACCAGCAGATGAACAATTGGGTCTTCAGGGTCTGCATTTATGTCTACAAAGACATTTAAAAGCACCAGCTACAGGTTCATAGTGGCATCTTGAGATGCAATTTTCTGAACCTCCTGGGAAACAACAGTCGAGAACAGCTAAGCTTGAGGGCAAGTCCACCACATATGGAAATATGTATCCAGATTTTTGTTATGCAGCACTGAAGCCCTCAACTAAATCTCTGGCTCCTTGCAGCCCTTAATTAATTAATTTACTGCTGGAGTCACCTTCACAGCCTCTCTGAATTTCCCTAAACATGCCCCCAACACACCAGGATAACAATACTGGACTATATTTCAGAGCTGTCATATATAACACTGACTCATCCCTCCCACCAGCAAAATGACCAAAGCAACACTGAGATACTTAGCAGGGCTTATTTAATTGATGCACTCTGTCAAAGCCTTAATAATAATGGACTTTATCAGCATTGGAAGGGTAATTTTTAAAATGTTTATAACCTTGGGCGAGGTGGGGGGAATCCACCCTCCATGAAATAAAGCCTGGAAAGATGTTCTGTTGTCAGCATTTGTTTTTGGATCGACACACTACTGTTTAGTCACAGCTACACTAAATCCTAAATATCTGAATTTTGTTTTGGGCAGCAACCACTTCTCTGCCAGGGAAGATCAACATTAAAGCTTTAAAATGAGCCAGGAAGCCCATGGGTGTGCCGCTGTAAACTTTTTTTTTTTGTCCAATTAGCTAGATCAGTTCTCTTAAATGTAAATCATAGCTGTGACTTGATTCATTGACTAAAATCACTGAAGCTAATTTCTCACAAAACAAACAAGCAGAACAGTACCTGCACATTTCGTTTCTTAACTTGAGTTGAAGGAGGGCTGGCATATATAGCAGAAAACTCTGTTTCCTAAGAGTGGCAAGAATTATATAATCCCTGTTACTTGCAGTTCGTGTTCTCAATGCTTATTGCTAATTATCCAGTATGAATGTTGCATGTATAACTAGTCTGAAGTATTCAAAAGGCGGTAGACAAGCAATTCATAGGTAAATTGTTGATAAAACTGCGGTCCCTCTACCAGGATGCAGTGTGACTGACATGACACTGCAAAAGAGAAATAGTTTTCATCTCACTGCACAGATGTGAAATTATGGTTTAGACTACTGTTTCTCAACCTTTTTCTGACGTGGCCCCCTTCCAACCTTGTTTCCTTTCTATGCCCCACCCCTTTCCTACTGGTAGAAAGGTAACTATTTAAATGTTTCGTTTGTAAGTAGAACATATTTTGTTTATAATTTTTATAATTTATACAAAACACAGTCACAGAAAAATGTGTATTTCTTGATCAATGTACTTGGTGACTAGAAAAAAGCTTTTTTATATCCAGTTCTATTGCTGTGAGGGATAACCGAATATCACCTCTGTCCATTATGTTAAGGCGATTCTGCATTAGGCTGAGTAAATAACTCACACGACTGAAACCTGAGTACTGTATACCAAATACAAAGTATAAAATGCCATGAAAAACAATTTTGCTTGATCCCGAAAGTGTGGAAACCTTTTAGCTAGTGTACTCTTTAGCCGACAATGGTCTGCAGCAACATACCTCCTTTCTCAGTAATGGCCGCATGACAAAACAGCACCCCACACCCCTTGCCTGTGACAAACGAGATGCAGATAGCTTGGTGCATACAGTGGTGGAGTGCAGAAGTGGGAGGGAGAAGGAAGTAGAAGCGATGTTGCCGCAGAGTGCACGTGGTGATCTATCCACTAGGAAGCACAGTCACTTCACTCTACTTCTCTATTTTTCTATTTTCTATTTTTTCTCTATTTTCTTCACTTCTCTGTTTTTCTTCTCTGTTTTCTTTACTTCTCGCTTCCCTCTGTGGCCTCCTCTCAAGCCATGGCCCCCCATTTACACAATTTTCACCTATGCCCCCCTTTGGAATATCCTGCAGGCCCCCGGTTGGTAAACACTGGTTTAGACCACGATTTCAGTGCAGCTGCATGACTCCATTGGTGCTGCAGTTGTTGCACTGCATTCCATCGTAAACACATCATTGCTAGCACATCGGCTCATATGAACTAGGTGCTTGTTTTTAAGTTAGCAGATGCCTTTTTGTAGCTTGTGGTTTCCCTACAATGGACACAGAACTTGAGATGCCTGTAAAATGTACACAAAGTGCTAAGCTGCTTCAACTGCCCTGGGATCTTTGGAGAAAGGGCAGTATATAACTCAAATGAATGAATAAAAGCAAATAACTGATAATTTCTTCAATATTACAGGAAGCTCCACCACCAGGCTCCTATGATGTTCAGAAATCATTTGAGAAATCCCAGTGTAAAAGTGAATACATGGCTCCCCGAACTGCCACGGCTAAAAGGAAGCATACTTCTTTTCTCAGTGGCTCAATTAGGCACGGTATATGTGAGGCCAAGCAGGATATGCCAGGTAGGTCAATTGCATGTTTTCCTCATATTTTTCAAAACTACAACTGCAAAATATTGTAAGAGCAGGGAGATTGTGTATATTACTGCTTTTATAGGTGTTATGTACTGAAGTTCTCACCCTGGGCCAGCAGGGGGATACTGTAGATAGTTATGCAAATGAAGGATCGAAAGTGATGTTCAGTGATTGGATAGTTTTAGAAAGTTGCTACAGTAACGTTATACTGGAGCTCTATATAAGCAGGCTGACTGAGCCCTTCAGTTCAGTTCTGTTCTGGCCTCTGAATAAAGAAGAGCTGTTTGAAGAATCGCTGTGTCGTCTGATATGTTCGCCCACAACTTAACAATAGGCCTTGTGAGATCTCTGTATTACCACTGGTCACTTTGCTTTTTAGATGGTTAATAAAGAGGCATCTTTCATCCACACAAGGATTAATATGAATATTTGTGGTTGCTGTACACTTCTTCAAATGTCTGCAAACTTATTCTCCATGTCTGGAGATTAAGACTTTCCAGAATGGAATCTTTTGAGCAAAGATGGGAACTGAAAAAAGGGAGATGAACTGGTGCTTTCTGGAAATTCAGCAGATAACTGTTAATGATATGAAAGGTATATGCTACTTTGTAAAGCAAGCTAGCCAAAAATATTAATCAATATTTACTTATTTTGTTATATTTTTATCCCACTTTTTAGCCAAAAGTTGGCTATTGAATATTGATTCCACATTACAATCTAACAATGAAAATTCAATACAGCAGTGAAAAGAAAATACAAGAAAACCCTCAGTATATACAACATTTGAAACCAATGCAAAATTAAGTTGCCATTTCTACAAAGGAAAATATATTATAGACACCCCCCCCACTTTAAAGTCAATAGATACAGTGGAAAGTTTGGACAATGCTGATGTTGATGGATGGAATTAAATGTTCTGTGTAGTATCTTATTAATATTGTAAAAGTATACTCTTAGCTTGACTCTTTTTCTTTCACAAATACCTATTATAGTGTGTTAGATTCCCCCCCCCCCAACACAGGCTGTAGTACAATAGCCTGTATATTTCTTGATTAAAAAATAATTTGCAGGGACAAAATCTGTGCTAGTAAGTCTGTCCTTGTTAATTTCATGTTGGCAGTTTTAAAGACTTTTAAATCCTGCCTTACATTTGTGGCATTATAAAACAAGAGCTGTTGTAATTTGACACATCTTGTCGGGGGCTGGGGTGGGAAGATTGAATCTGAATCGGATTCCAGGCATACCCAACAAGTGCAGTGGAGATCTTGTGTACAGGAGTGTACACGCAGCTGATGGCGTCTGGATCAGGGCAGATTTATTCTTGGTGCTGTGAGACAACTGCATTACATAAAATTAAAGTACGGCAATTGTATCAGCAGATGTTCATTTGTGTTTCATTAAAATTATAGTAGCCTAATACAAAAAAATCACTTGTGCTAACTTAATGAAAGTATTATCAAATGATGTGGCTCTCATTATAAAGCAATATCTTCTCATAATTAAGTTTTCCTCTACAGTTTTGCAAATGGTTTTATGAGTTACTCCCACATGAAATGGAGAACCAGTTGCTAACACAGGAAGCCGCAGTTGGCCAGAATCCAAGGGCTTGTTTGTTCTTATATGGCGGCTTGCGCCAGGGCAATTTTGGATTCCCCTCCCCATGGCAATTCTGTATTACAAAGCAAAATGCCCTTGGTTTCAGAATCAGTTTGCTTCGTGGCACAAGGGGCTGCTGATAAAGAAAAGAGTTTCAACCCACAATCCTGTATGTACTTACCTGAGAGTAAGTCCCTCTGAATTTAGCATGGTTTACTCCTAGATTCATTAGACAATAGATACTTGAGCCTCATCATTTTTGTTAGCGCTTGGAATGCTCATTCACTCATTAGTTTAAAAAATACGGCCATGAAAAATATGTATTCATGTAAAAGCAGTGGAGGGAATCCTCCATTCAGAATTAGCACAGCTTGCTTCCTGAACGCATCCATCACTATCTCTTCTACTGTATTTGGTAGGTGATATGAGTCTTGTGCTCCACAGACTACTTCTCGTGTGTTTGATGTTTAACAAATAATTAGTAATAATGTGGAGCAGTGCACTCCACCATAATTCATTCGTCGCGTTAGTTACAAAAGCTACTGTTTGAATCACTGTCCCAAACTCATTATGTTTCTTGGCACATTCTCACAGGAAATTACTTTAGGTAACAAATAGAATTTATCTTCAAAATTAATTGGACAGATCACATAAAGGTAGTTGTGTCCACTTTTTCTATGACTTCGCCCAGTACCTTTTTGTATAAAAGTTATTGTAGTGTGAAAACTAATTATTTCTTCTATTTGCTTGTTGGCTTGTAATATTACATTCCAAAATAGTTGGAAGTCTTTAAATCAAGGCTGAGTTCTCAGGCTGAAAAAATAAGAGTAAGCAGGTCAAATCCTACAGTTTTTGTGTACTTTCCCCCTTTTTCTTCTCCCTGTTGCAGATGTATTCTCAGAAAATGTAGGACCAAAAGCTGGGGGTTTCTGCTATTCATAAAAACAATGGCATAATGAAAGTCATGTTAAGCAAAATCAAATTGCTCTTAAAATGGAAAATTTTAAACATGGCCAAAGTTCTGGGTTTATGGGGTTACTGATTGACACTAATTTCTTACTGTGTGGTAGTCATATAATTTAATGTTGTAGTAATATATGCAGATATTGTTTAGATTTAAGCTGCTGTCTTACAATTTTCTGTACTCATCTGCAGGTTAAATTAACTAAATCAGACACAGTTCTTGGTTTTCTGCTTCTTCTATGAGTAGCAGAATTATTATGAAATCCATTAGTACATAGTGACTTAGCATAGCTATCTGATAGTAGCTGATATAAAATAATAAAATTGAACTTTTTTCTTACCATATGCTGTGACTGTAGGCTTACTGAATATATTATATTTATCACCAGACCACAGCATATTTCTGTTCCGTATATTCATTTGAGAAAGAAATTATTGAGATACCAACATTTAAATTTGAATGTACCAGCTAGATGTTTTAAAATTTAAATCCAATTAGGGAGCTGCCAGGTTTACTGTAAGGGGGAGAAGGAAATGAAATATGGAGAGTCAAAAGAATCAATGCAAACCACATTTTAATCATAGAAGAAAGATGTCTGACACCCACGGCCTACAAACTAGGTTGTTAGATTCTTTTCCTTGCCAGACTTTGTTATTGCTTTCATCCAGTCAAGATTCCGTTGTCCCTTATGTCTCTTAAACTTCCACTGATTACATTTTATTTCAGGGTTGCTTATTTAAACATTTATTTCCACATGGAAACATGTAACACATTCTACAGAAAATGTAAAATCAAAACATAATTTGAATAAACATAGGAACTGCAGGTTACGATACCTAAACGGCACACAATTAAATTATGTTGCTTCATGATGAAATGCCACAACTTGTGTTTGAGAAGGATCTATATTCATTCTGGGAAAAGGCAGTGGTATTTTTTGAGGAAAAAGAGGTGCCAGAACTCACCATGCCACCTCCCTTGTTCTCTTATAATGGCAATGGCACCCACCTAGGAGGTGCCCGAACTGAGTTCCTGTGAGCTCCAGCTGAAAAAAAGGCCCAGGCAAAGTAGTTTAATTCTCTCTTCTTTGTAAATGAGATTACAGCATTGTAATTTAAATATATTTATATTTCATATCTTCAGATTAAAATTAAGTTGTGAATGTGTAGGTAATAACTTTCTGTTTGTTAGCAGAGAATTTCCAGTTTTGTAATAAGTATATTGTCTCTTATTGCAAATAGAAAACATGATCGTTTCCCAGTGTGCTGGTATAACAGTAGACTTTCAAATAAAGACAGACATCTCTCCTTTAAATTTCTAAAGAATTTTATACCTAGCCTGAAGTGGTAGTAGGAAGTCTGCCATGGGATTTCTTTGAACTTACAGATCAGCCAGTTTATATAGCTGTCTTGAAGTAGCAGTTAAAGTGAGATAGAAACTTGACTTATTGGTAGATTGAGCGAAACTACTATCTAAGCTGCATTAGCTCTGTGCTGAATAGCATTGATTTCTGAAAAACAAGTTGGTATTGTGAGGATCCTTTCAGATCTCACCTGACCTATAGGTATTTAACTGGAAGCTACATTTTTAAAAAAATCCCAAGAAACATTGTTGAGATACAAAATGCAATCAGGATTCTTCTGATGGAGAATTTCGTAGTAAACGGGCGAGAGTGAGAGTCCTACATAGAGTAAGGTTACCAGATTTTTTTCAATGAATCTGGGGGGCACTTTTCAACCACAATGGATTTTGTCAGGGGACTGATTTGTAAATCCGGGGACATCTGGTAACCTTTTTTTTAAAAATATATATATATATATTATTAGTTGAATATAAGAATAACATATATTCAAATACAGTTTTCCCCTAACCCCCCCCAAAAAACCCCCAGCCCCAATTACATCCAGGTAATTACATTAGTAATATAATCAAATAAAAAATTATTTCTACAGTTGCTGGTTTAAAAAGTATCATTCCACATGCTCCTATGTGTCTTTGGTGGTTTAAATGCATGCTCTTTCTTTGATGCATATGTAATAAAGGAGGACCACGTTATGTAAAAGTTGTTTTTATGTAAAACGTTGTTTTCTTTCACGTACCCCTTCTGTTAACTTTTCCATCAAAATTAATTCCCAGAAATAAGCACACCAAACTTCATATAGGTTCACGTTTAATGTCCTCCATTGTCTAGAAACAGAAAGACGTGCTGCAGTTATAAGATGCACAATTAAGTCTTTGTCTCTAAGATTTTGTGCTTCATCCGCAAATATAGAAAGCAATGCTATTTTGGGATCTAAATTGATCGATTGAGATGTAATTTGTTCCATTTCCTGAAATATTTTTAACCAGAAGTTTTTAATCAATGGGCATTTCCACCACATGTGTATAAATGTTCCTTCATTCCCACAATTTCTCCAACATTGCGGAGAAATGTTTTTTGTCTATTTTGCTTAGCAATGTGGGATGCAAGTACCATCTGTGGGTTAGCTTTAAGGTGTTTTCTCTTATTCGGGCAGAAATAGCTCAAAAGGGGGCTTTTTGCCACATTCCTTCCCACAAACTGTCACCAGTCCCTTCTCCCAAGTCTCTTTCCCATCTAGTCTTCAACATGGAGGGCTTTGAGGTTGAGAAATTTACAATCGATTTATAGATTAAGGCAATTAGACCTTTACCACTAGGGTCTGTGGTATATAAAGTATTTTCAAATGCAGTTAGTGACTTCATCCCTTGTTTGCAGATTTCTGTGCTACTTATAAAATGGATGACTTGATGAATTACCATCCAATTGTGGGAAAAGTTTTGAACCAACCATTTCTTGTAGTATTAATCGTCTGGTAACCTTAATCCCTGGGATGCGGGTGGCGCTGTGGGTTAAACCACAGAGCCTAGGACTTGCCGATCAGAAGGTCAGCGGTTCGAATCTCTGCAACAGGGTGAGCTCCCGTTGCTTGGTCCCTGCTCCTGCCAACCTAGCAGTTCGAAAGCACGTCAAATGCAAGTAGAGAAATAGGTACCGCTCCGGCGGGAAGGTAAACGGCATTTCCGTGCGCTGTTCTGGTTCGCCAGAAGCAGTTTAGTCATGCTGACCACATGACCCGGAAGCTGTACATCAGCTCCCTCGGCCAATAAATTGAGATGTGCGCCGCAACCCCAGAATTGGTCACGACTGGACCTAATGGTCAGGGGTACCTTTACCTTTACCTAACCTTAATCCCTAGAGCATGCCCTGTGGCATCCTTTCCCTGCATGCCCCACTCTCTCCTGCAATCCGTCCCCTAGGACAATTGATGTTAGATGGCCCTATAAATCTAGCATTGCCCACCTGTCCCTCTCTGTCTCAAAACAAAACCCTTTACATGGTTACCATTAATTTATGGAGAAATTTATGGGTAAAGCAAGTTAACAGTAAGTCCAGTAAATGTATGGAGCAGTCTGCCCTAATTTGAGATAGATAACATTTGAGTAAGTATATATGAACATTTTATCAGACTTTTCTTTCTTGTTTGAAAGGTGAATGGAAGTAGTGTTGGTCTTACGTGACCTTGTTTTGTTTATTTTGTGCTGTATTGTAGGACTTTGTGATCTTACTAATTTATATTTTGCAAAGGTTGATTAGAGCACTGTGTGCAAGTATCTGTTGCATTTGTAGTACTGTACAGTTCTTTAAAAAGAATGCGCTTTAGTTTTCCCCCCTTTCAAATTAAACGTAATGAGGCACATCAGCTATTAAAAGGATACTCTCCAGCTCCAGTGAGTTAAAAAATTAGCTGTTCTCTCAACATATTGCAAGGTGAATATAAAATACAGACTACTTTAGGGGAGCATATTAAAATCAGCCAGAGAGAAAAGCTGTGTTTTTCCTTTCACTTACTTGCTGTTGAGAGTTTGAAAGGTTCTGTTTACTGAAATGCTGGAAAGAAGGGTATAATTAAATTTGGGTTGGTACATAACATAAAGAAGCTTCAGGCAAGTAAACTTCTGTCATCTGTGTTCTGCAGGCTGCGCCCTGCTTCTGATATTATTACTTCTCAAGCATCAGCTTCCTGGAGCAAAGTTTTCACTGAGATTGCTCCAAGGTAATGGACTGGCCTTCATAAAAGTGTTTCCATCCCTCTTAGCATTTTAGAAGGGATACAAAAACATATTTGTAAATAATAATGATAATAATAATTTTGAACAGTCTTAGGCTAAAGGCCAAACAGCAACAGCAGCAGCAAAAGTGAAGGCATTTGATTTGGGCTTGTAGCTATGGTTTCTGCTTTAGTTTTTTAAAAAATCAATTTGTTGTCTTTTAATTAATTAACTTGTTGCCGTGCTTACAATTGACCCTGAGATGTAGAAAGGCAGGATGCAAATGTTGCAAATAATGTAATAAAAACAATATATTTAGTATTGTTCCAAAGTGTTATTGAGATCTACCTACCAAGAGAAGGAATGATTCACTGTGTATTTAAATTCTAACCCAGCCACACCTTGTAGATAGATCAGTGTTTGTTATACTGTGTCAAGGGAAACCCTGGGATTCACCATAAAATGAGTGTTGGTGGATAAGCTCCCTTGAAAAAACACAGCTGTCCATTAGCACCACTAATGTGATACTAATGCAGAACATGCAGCTACTGACAAACATTAGGCAAGGTCTAGGGCACACTCAGTGGAGGTCTAACAGGTCAGCACTCTGTGACCTGGTTCAAAAGTATGTTGGACTAGGAAAGTTTTATCAGCCACATATCAAAGTCCACCCTCCTTTTCCTACACTTCTATCCTTGCATGTTCAGTTTCAGCACTTTTATCTTGTTAAACCATAGCTTCCCTTGCTGTCCTGGGCACTGCAGCTTAATTGCTGCTTATAAACCAGGATATGAAACCGGGATCTTGTGCCATCCTTACAGTACAATTCTGTGCATGTCTACTCAGAAGTATACCTCAATAGGACTTAGCCCCAGGGATAGCACAGCAGACTTAGTCACTAAACCACAGCAGCTGTGGTTTTGTATGGAACTACTTTTCTTTATCATTCACCTTTGAAACTTGTTAATCTATAACACTGGTCAAGCTTGCAAAAATCTACCATTTGCCCGATAATAAATGCTGGAAATGTAATGAGACTGAAGGTACATTTTTTCACCTTTGGTGGACATGCTCAAGGATTAAGAATTTCTGGGAGATGATTTATAATGAAATGAAAAAGGTATTTAAATATACCTTCCTGAAGAAACCAGAGGCCTTTCTCCTGGGCATGGTCGGCCAATTGGTGCCAAAGAAGGATAGAACTTTTTTATGTATGCTACAACAGCAGCAAGAATACAGTGGTGCCTTGCAAGATGAAATTAATCCGTTCCGCGAGTCTCTTCGTCTTGCGGTTTTTTCGTCTTGCGAAGCACGGCTATTAGCGGCTATTAGCGGCTTAGCGGCTATTAACGGCGCTTAGCGGCTTAGCGGCTATTAACGGCTTAGCGGCTTTAAGAAAAAGGAAACAAACTCGCAAGAACTCGCAAGACGTTCCATCTTGCGAAGCAAGCCCATAGGGAAATTCGTCTTGCAGAACGACTCAAAAAACGGAAAACTATTTCGTCTTGCGTGTTTTTCGTGTTGCGAGGCATTCGTCTTGTGAGGTACCACTGTACTTATCGGAAAGCATTGGAAGACACAAGATTTACCCACCCGGGAAGAATGGCAGATGAAGCTGATGGACTACATGGAATTGGCGGAAATGACTGGCAGAATCCGAGACCAGGGAAAAGAGTCGGTGGAAGAAGACTGGAAAAAATTCAAAGTATATTTACAGAAATATTGCAAAATTAATGAATGTTAGAAGGATGCTGGAATGAAGTTATATGGCTTTAGCAGAAATGTTATAAAGAATTAAGTAAAAATAGATTGTTAATGGGCCAAAGTGGAAAATTTAAGGTTAGATTGTGTTAAGATAAATTATAGAACAAAAAATTGAGAAAGATGGAAAGGATTTGCTGAAATAGCTAATTGAACTAGAATACAAAAAAGGGAGGTGTGAGGAGGTCGATGAAACAAGTAAATGAAAGGTAAAGATACAGAAATATTGGATGTGTTTTTAAATGTTTTTGTTTTTCTTGTTGTTTTGCTGTATTGTTTTTTGTTTTTCTTTTTATTTCTGATGTATTGTAATGTAATGTTTTGTTTTGTTTAACTTTTTATTGTTTCTTTCTTCTTTTTCTGTAACTATTAAACCTTTAATAATTATCATTTTTTTAAAAAAGAAACTTGTTAATCTAGGAGAGTTTATGTTCAGTAACAAAAACCAAAAAAAAGTTACAGGAGAAACTGAGTCATTGATTTTCACCTATGCAAATCTCTGTTCCTGCTACCTAGTCAACTAGTATTTTTGATTGCAATGATAATGAAAGGGGGAAATAGCAGCAGCAGCAGTGAGAATTTCTCTTATTCTTCTTTGCATTGCTTAATATGTGAAACAAACACTTTGTCAGAGCGACAGAGATTATTCCAAACAGCTGTCTTTTCTGCACATCGAAATAAATGTTAAGAAATTATTTCTCAGTGGTGTAGCACCATCCCTTTGCTGCAGCAGTCTGAGCTAGTAAAAATGATGGAGCATTGAAATTGAAGGTTAAGAAAATTTATGTACTAATATTGTGCACACAAAATGTTTACATCCTGCATGCTGTTCTGTTTATTGTAGTGATTTTTTTTTATTGTAAAAATTCCTTTTATTCCACTTACCTACCCCATTTGGTCATCCCCTGTGTCTTGTACTATTTCTCTTTTTCTTCCAAGCACCAGTTTCCATCAACCTATATGAGAATAGTTGAGGATACTCGTGGAGAAAGTTAGTGCTCTTTGTGAGAAACGACTGAGTGGAATTTGGCCCTAAACCATCCAGTTTTTAACTTGAGCTTCAAGGCTTCTTTTATTTGTTGCTGCGCCTCAATGCTCAGTTTAGCCAGTCTGATTTCAGAGTTTACCACCAAGAGCAAACAAACAAACCAGCATACAAAATTTGTCTGCATATTACTTTAATCCTTTGAACAAGGCTTTCATCTTAGTTTAATTGATTTTCCTTTCAGACAGCATTTCTCTGATGTCTGTCACTGTAACAACTACAGTCCTGTCTTTCTCACTGTGTTTTGTTTGGGAGTGGAACATTAGTCTTCTGGGACCTCTGCAATGGGTCCCAGTGCTTCTCTTTGACTACTGGTAAAGTAACTCTTAATATCAGAAGTGCATTTCTGCAGAAGCTTTTGGAAGCTTGAAGATCTCCAGACACTTGTTAGTAGGAATAGCAGGATCTGAAGGCCTCAAAGTAATTCAAATTGGCATGAGTAGAAACAACTGCCAGAGAAAGCAATTAGGGCTTGATCCTAGAGAACGTTTTAAAACTCTGGCGTGGTATTCAGTGCAGTGTTTTGTTTCTTTGAGGTCTTCTTTCTTAGAATGGAAGTAGTCTGGTGAAGTAATTTTAAAACGTGTGCTTTAATCTCTTGGGTCTGTTAGAGAACAAACTGCTCCGTTTTGGGACTGCAGAAGTGTTAATTAAGTTCTTTCTTGCTACTTATGATTTCAGCTGCCCCATCTGAACGACACATACGCACCATCACTGATGGCCAGTCCTCTCTGGTTTCTCTTAAGATTATCTTCAATCACCATGCCAGTGTAAAGAAAGCTGGAAGCACACACACTTTGTGCTTCTTGAGCCTCCATGTCTTCAAAACATGTAAAATAATTTTTGACAGCTTGCACATTTTCATTTGATTTTTGATTTTCATTTCTGTAATCTGGTCAACTTGATGGTAAGGATCTGCACACACCAGTGTGCACTGGCAACCCAAGTACTGATTTCTCCTCAGCCCACTACAGTGATTTCACCAGTGATATATTTCAACAACATATCAGGGCTTACTTTTCCCTTCAACCTCTTGTTTGTTGTTGTTGTTGTTTAGTCGTTTAGTTGTGTCCGACTCTTCGTGACCCCATGGACCAGAGCACGCCAGGTACTCCTGTCTTCCACTGCCTCCCACAGTTTGGTCAAACTCATGTTGGTAGCTTCGAGAACATTATCCAACCATCTCGTCCTCTGTTGTCCCCTTCTCCTCGTGTCCTCCATCTTTCCCAACATCAGGACTTTTCCAGGGAGTCTTATGAGAAGAGAAGGCCAAAGTATTGGAGCCTCAGCTTCACGATCTGTCCTTCCAGTGAGCACTCAGTGCTGATTTCCTTCAGAATGGAGAGGTTTGATCTTCTTGCAGTCCATGGGACTCTCAAGAGTCTCCTCCAGCACCATAATTCAAAAGCATCAATTCTTCGGCGATCAGCCTTCTTTATGGTCCAGCTCTCACTTCCATACATCACTACTAGGAAAACCATAGCTTTTACTATACGGACCTTTGTTGGCAAGGCGATGTCTCTACTTTTTAGGATGATGTCTAGGTTTGCCATTGCTTTTCTCCCAAGAAGCAGGCGTCTTTTAATTTCATGGCTGCTGTCACCATCTACAGTGATCATGGAGCCCAAGAAAGTACTTTTCACATTTTTTGTTGGTTTGTCATCATGCTATATATGGTACGACTGTCTACTGCTACAACTGGTGTTTTAAACATGACACATTAGACCATAAGAAGAGCCCTAGATATGACCAACAGTCAATACCAGTGGTCTTCAATGGGTGAGTTGCAGCCTGACCTATGTTGGGTCATTACAGAAGCACCATAAAAGTATAGGGTAAAATATAAAATAATTAAAAAAGAAGTGGGTCGCCAAATGCATGTTTGGGCTAAAGATAGGTCCTGGGTCTGCAAAGGTTGAAGAAAGTTGGTCAACACAGTCCAGCATTCTATTTTGAACAGTGTCTGATTAGATGCTTCTGGGAAGGACATATTTGTCCCCCAGCAAATGGTATTCAGAGATCTATAGCTTCTGAATGTGGAAGATCTGCTTAGCTATCATGGCTAATAACTATTGATAGGCCTGTCCTCTGCAATCTTGATTAATTCCCACACCTTCTAACAGTGCTGTAAGCTGTGCCAAGCCACATGACATTTAATTAGGAGAACAGAAAAGGAGGTATATGCTGCATTCACTTTTCCAATTATATTTAACAAATATCATAATAAATGAATAGAATTGCTACTATTGATATTCTGGAAAGCTTTCTTCTGCTTGCTTCTGCCTCGTTGAAAAAGAAACCAATAGGAGCGCTGTAGCAGGGTGTAAACTATTTGCCAAGGAGATTATATGTATTTCAAGTTCCATCCAATACATTTTTGACAGCTCCAAAATTGTATTCACTACTAGCTATGGAAATGGTAGCATATAAAATCATAACCCCACAGCTGTGCACGTGGAGAGATTATAGTGGTACAGCGAATCATTTTACTTTATTTATTATAAATGAAATTCAGTGTACAATATAGCCCCCTGAACTGCGTTTTCCAGTCAAGTTATTTTTTTAAGGATTAAATTAAATTCATTGCAGTGTACATGGATTCACAGATTGTGCCAGTTCCTATCTGTTTGAAATATATATCAGGACCTTTTTCTTAGTGGAGGAAAACCAAAAAGGTTTAAAAGACAGCTTTCCACCTCATTGCCTCTTTTCATAACAGTTCTCATATTTTAATGGCAAGACTTTATTGAAAACAAATGGAAATAAATATATTTCATCAAATAAATAACACATTCTACAGAGGGGAACCAGCTCTGTGTAGGTGTGTGGGTGGTGTTGCAGCACTGTAATGAGATAACAAGCAGAACAGCTGTGTGGCTTATCAAAGAACTGTTTTGCAAAAGGCTTGGAATGCATCACGACTTACCTTTTTTAAATATATATTTTGGCAGGATAGCTAAGATGTTTGCGCAGGAGTGTGTGTGTGTGTGTGTGTGGATGTGTGTATCTATATACTGTGGTGTCGCATAATGCTAAGTCAAACCATGGTTTAGCATGAATGCACTGTGGAGGAGTTTGCAGCCACTTTGTTCCTCTCCCGTCCTTTTAGCTCATTGCACTGCAGCAGCTAAGCCAAGGTTTGATTTTGTGTGTTGTTTCAACCAGGTTCATAGTTAAGTTCTCTCTTCCTTAACCACAATCTGTATTGAAGAACAAATATTGGACTATATTGAAGGAAGACAGCATTAAGAGGGCTAGAACATGGGTCGGCAAACTAAGGCCTACGGGCCGGATCAGGCCCAGTTGCCTTCTAGATCCGGTCTGCGGACGCTCCGGGAGTCCGGGCAGCCGGCATAGTGCGTGCGCGATGGTTTTTGCGACTCAGCCAGGCTTGGGGGTCAAAAGTGAGGCGGGCTGCTGCTCGAGACAAGTCCCTTCTCCGTCCATCGATTGCGCACGTGCAGCAACGTTTGGGTTGGCCCCAATAAGGGTGTGATGTCCTGGGATTCGGACTCAGAGGCTGAACCTGAGGAATCCCAGCCTTCACAGGAGTCCCCACCTCCAGAACCAGCTGAGCCGGGGCTGGGGCCTGAGCCTGAAGGGTCCTCACCTGTGCTCATCCTCAGTTGCAGGCACCAGCTGAGTCTGCTCTGGCCCCTGAGGTGATGGAGGACCCATTGCCTGCAGGTGCTCCACTCTCAGCCCCGTCAGGGGAAGAGGAGGTTGCCTCTGGGTCCGGTAACCCTCCAGCCTCTCCTGAGCTACAGAGGCTCAGGGCAGAGAGGTGGAGGGAACTAAGTTCCCGCAGGAGGAGTGCTCGCCTCCGGGCCAGGAGAGGCAAGTCACTTGTGGACTGGGGCCGCTCTATGCCTTGGGGCAGATAAAAGCCAGTCAGCCCCAGTCCCAGGTTGCGGGAGCAACGTTGTTGCTAGCCTGTTTCTGTCTGCACCCTGTCCTGCTGTTCTGCCAGAGTTCCTGACCCTACCCGACTCCCTGCCTTGGACCCAGCTACAGCTTTGATGGACAGCCTCCATACTGCACCAATGACCTTGGACTGGACTCGGACCTCGCCTCTCAGTTAGCCCCCAGGACCAGCACAAAGGGTTTTAGCAAAAATGTGGGTCAGAATCATGGCAACATATAGTCTGCCCCCCCACAAGTTCTGAGGGACGGTGGACCGGCCCCCTGCTGAAAAAGTTTGCTGACCGCTGGGCTAGAATCATAGTGTAGAGTTGGAAGGGAGGGTTGTATAGTTTAGCCCCCTGCAATGCAAGAATCTCAGCTAAAGCATCCGTGGCAGATGGCCATCCAACTTCTGCTTAAAAACCTCCAAGTGAGTTTGTGGGATTGCTTGGGACTAGAGACACTGCTCGATGTGGGGCTGGCTTCAGACACCAGGCCCATTGGCACACCCTTTGTGTTACAAATATGTCTGCAAACAAGACATGAAGGCTGGCAACATCACCCCCACCATGTGACGATTGGTTGCAGACGGTCGCAGTTCCTGGATACAGTCAGGTCGAGTATCCGCAGTAGTGACCAGAAAAGGGATGGCCTCTGGGAGAAGTGCAGGGAGAAGAAACACTGTGGTGCATCTGCAGCAGCACAACTGGATGCCTTCATCGGCCCCAGCTGCAAGAAAACATGTCTCTGCTGTATTGGTCTCTACAGTCACAGCTGCCAGACCATCCTTCCCACCCCATTTTAGCTTTTTAAAAACATTCTCTGGTCCCCCCTTGTAATTTGAAGAATGGTGAAATCAAATGTTTTGAATGGTGCCCAGAGACACACTGGAGAACTTTCACCATATAGTAGTAATCCTCAAGAATTCACTCTTCTCTTATTCTCTGATGAGTCAACAGATATCCCTTTGACATTTCCCTAGTAGCACACCACTGTTTAAACACTATTAAAACTTTCCTTTTCAAGCAGCCAGTTTTAAATCCATGACATGACTTTGTCCTTGCTCACTCATTTCTTTTTAACTTATTTTTTTTTAATTCCCCAGAAATCAGGAAAATAAATATGCAAGAACATACTGATTTATCTCTAGGAACTCTTAGAAAAGTCTTCCTACTTGTGTCCCCCCCCCCCCCAATTTCCTTTGGCTGGAAATGGATTATGTTTTGTTCCAGGCAAACATTTTACTGCCTGCTGCAATATCTTTGCAATGTTCATTTATTTCTCCTTCTGCAAAAGCATGTTTTAATCTAAGATCAGGAAGCTCAGTGCAAACTCTGAACACTTGAAAAGCATGACTTATGTTTATATAAAACATATTTTACAGAAGATTATCCTTTTCTGAGGGGAACAAAAAAGTGAAAAATTAGAATAAAAATTCTCAAAACTTGCAGGCAATAAGTATACAATACTTCTGATACATTTTCTTTTTTGTTGTGTAGCATTGCTGTTTACAACAATAAAGAATAAAAAGATTCTTTATCTCAAAGGTTATTTTTACATGTTTGGCAGTCTATTTGGAACTGATTGCATGAATTGAGAAATTGAAAAGCATAGTTTCTGTCCTATGAAGCTTAGTGCTGTCTCTTGCATATGATCAAGGATAAAACATCAGTTGAATAATATTAGTTCTTTCTGATGTTTATAGTAAACGACAAAACAAGTTTTAGCGGGAAACAACTTTATTTCTATGGTGCCATCAGTGTGCACTGTGGTGTATGGCAGAGGACAGCTTGCAGTTTCATGGGGTTTATAATCTAAAATTTGACATAGGGAAGATAAGGAGACGAAACAGAGGTAACTATTTCAGTAACACATATTCAGGCTTAGTTATAGTAGGGGATTGGGCTAAATATTTCACAGAAAATATGGATTTTGAGGAAGGACTTAAACCAAGTAGCATCACAGGGATGTTCCATGAGATAGAAGGGACAGGAAGGGAGAACAGTGGTGTTGTTTAAAGGGGCAGAGGCCCTTTGAGTGGCTGAAGGCTGCAGCAGATGTCATGGACATGTGGCACAGATACTTAATACCAGTGCTTTTTTTCTGAGGGGGCGTTGGGGTACGCATATCTCTAAACATTTTGTGAATCTCAGTTTGGACTCATTGAGGGCAGCATTTCAATATGAGTAGGAAAATGAGAGTACCCCTAAACATATTTTAAAGAAAAAAAGCACTGCTTAATACCCAAAGGCCATGCAAACAACCCAAAATGCCAGCTTTTTTCTTTCTATTTCTTCTGCTGCTTCTTCTCCCCCCCCCCAATAATATTTATTGAGTTTCTATTTCTTCTGCTTCTTAGTGATTTGTCTGTGAAGTAAAATACCCTTTGCTTCTCATCACCAAAAGAATTGACGACACGTAACTTTAAATGTTGAGGGTCAGTTCCATCGTGACTCATTTTCCCTTGCGCATATTGCTCCATGTATGAAATGGGAAGTGAAACATTTAAAACCTGTGCAATAAACACAATGCCTATATATTTCAGCAAGCACATATCTAGCAGGAATATAATGCTGGACCAGGACTCCTCATGCATGTAAATGTGGCAGATTTTTAAAACATGTTTTCGCTGTTCAAACCACCCGTTCTGTTCATATATCCAGTATGTGAAATGGGGATCAGGACTGTGCCTACTGCCACCAGTGTCATGTGCTCTGCTGCCCCTGATTTCCACACTTCCAGTATAATGTTTGAAAGAAGAATCATAGAATCATAGAGTTGGAAGAGACCACAAGGGCCATCGAGTCCAACCCCCTGCCAAGCAGGAAACACCATCAGAGCACTCCTGACATATGGTTGTCAAGCCTCTGCTTAAAGACCTCCAAAGTAGGAGACTCCACCACACTCTTTGGCAGCAAATTCCACTGTCGAACAGCTCTTACTGTCAGGAAGTTCTTCCTAATGTTTAGGTGGAATCTTCTTTCTTGTAGTTTGGATCCATTGCTCCGTGTCCGCTTCTCTGGAGCAGCAGAAAACAACCTTTCTCCCTCCTCCATATGACATCCTTTTATATATTTGAACATGGCTATCATATCACCCCTTAACCTCCTCTTCTCCAGGCTAAACATGCCCAGCTCCCTTAGCCGTTCCTCATAAGGCATTGTTTCCAGGCCTTTGACCATTTTGGTTGCCCTCCTCTGGACACCTTCCAGTTTGTCAGTGTCCTTCTTGAATTGTGGTGCCCAGAACTGGACACAGTACTGCAGGTGAGGTCTGACCAGAGCAGAATACAGTGGCACTATTACTTCCCTTGATCTAGATGCTATACTCCTATTGATGCAGCCCAGAATTGCATTGGCTTTTTTAGCTGCCGCGTCACACTGTTGGCTCATGTCAAGTTTGTGGTCAACCAAGACTCCTAGATCCTTTTCACATGTACTGCTCTCAAGCCAGGTGTCCTCCATCTTGTATTTGTGCCTCTCATTTTTTTTGCCCAAGTGCAATACTTTACATTTCTCCCTGTTAAAGTTCATCTTGTTTGTTTTTGCCCAGTTCTCTAATCTGTCAAGGTCGTTTTGAAGTGTGATCCTGTCCTCTGGGGTGTTAGCCACCCCTCCCAGTTTGGTGTCATCTGCAAATTTGATCAGGATGCCCTTGAGAGACAGCTGCATGTGTGTACACACTCAGTGCAAGGTGATCACAAAGGGATTGCGATTGCTGTACATGTGTCCCCACCAAATGTGCTTGTGGAGGTGGAGGGACTGATATAAAGGCCTCTGCTGGCAGATTCGTATGGGAGAATACAGTTCTTCAGCTATCCTGGCCTTAAGTTATATGTGGCTATATAGATTATAAATAGCACTTTGAATTGTGCACAGAAATAGACTGGTAGCCAGTTGTCAGGGAACTGCAGGCAGCAAGGGAGGAAAGAATTAGAGGATACAGGGAACGATCCCCACTGATCAGTACTGAGTCCTCATCAGAAGATAGAGAAGAGGATAGTGAGTCTGGGGAGGAAGGGGTGCTTCAGAGAGAGGGGGATCCATGTCACAGGGGAAAACGGAAGGGGCTGAGCCGTTGGCTCTGTTGGTCTCGAGGGAGAGGGAAAAGAGAAAGTAGTTAGAGCAACGCGTCATGGGAGATGGGTCGCTTTGTTTATTCTGCATGTAATCTTGTCAGAAGGAAATAAAGAAAGGAATTTATGGCTGGCTGCTGGGTGTGTTTCTCTGCTAAGTGCAGCAACACATGCAGATGGCAAGCGGACACCAGTGGAGCTATTGTAACTAGGGAGTATGCTCTCTATAACTAGCCATGGTTAACAGTCTGGTTTCAGCTCTTTGGGCCACCTGGGATGTCCGAACACTTTTCAAAGGCAGCCCCATGTAGAATGTGTTCTTCTTTGGCGATCACTTGTAGCTGAGTAAGATTGTCTTCCATAAACACGGTTTTAACAATGAGTCCGTAAGTGACTGTGGAGGCCATTTCTGGATCCACACGTCCTTCCACAGTGGGGACATTGATTTCCGCGTGGTGTTACAGTGTTTACAGTACTTTACTGTGTTACAGTAATCTAAATGGGATGTTAAGTAAGGCATGTGTCACTGCGGCCACATCAGACATCTCTAACCCAGGGCCCAGGTGGTGCATGAGCTTTAACTGTGCAGATGCACTTCTGACCACCGCAGAAGCCTGGGCATCTAGGCTCAGAGCTGAATCCAGGAGCACACCATAGTTGGGAACCTACGTCTTCAGGGGGAGCGTTACCCCATCCAGCACAGGTGCAATCCTTATCTCCTGTTCTGCCTTCCAGCTGACCAAGAGCACCTCTGTCTTGTCTGAATTCAGTTTCAGTTTGGTAGGCTACCTTCTCAAACATAGTACTAAATGTTGTGGGGCAGGGCCAGTGGTGCTTGTGATGTTGAATGTGGAGCTGGTGGGGCAGCCCTCCTTCCTACATTGGGTGTGCTCATTGGAGGGGCATTCATTAATTGAAACTTGCCATGTGCAAAAGTGCATGAACGTTAATGTTATATACAAGAATATGTTCACAGTTCCAGCAAGTCCACCTTCTTTGAGGAGACCCCATTCCATTCCCCTCTATCTCCTGGTTTCACGTTTCTTACTCCCCACAACCTAACATCACAATAGGTACACCACTAAGCATGTTCAGTCCTCATTTACCTGTTTTGGATTTATTTATTTATTTTGCTCCCTCTAATTTTTTTCTCTCCCTAAAGAATTTTTGTACTTGTGCAATCCGCAGAGTTTTCCCAGACTTGTAACTCAGTAGCTCAGTTTGGGTTGCATAGCCATCATAACTCAGCAATCGAGTTTGCTATATCTTATTATTATATTTTGTTAAGAAGAATTTGGTGCATGCTAGTTGTTCATTTTGCAGAAATCACTTTTCTCCCTCCCTGTAAAGCTTGCTTGCTAGCTTGCATATCAAGATTTATCTGATACCCTCTGGAAAAAAAGAAAGTATTTATTTATTTTAGTGATATGCTAATTGCAAGGTTTCTTTAGAAGTTCTTTGCCTCGGAATTGATTTGTTGGCACAGGAAGATAAGACCCCATTTTTCTGTGTATTTGTCTACTGGCTGCTCTTATGCAGTCTTAGAATAAATATGAAATCATTTCAAAGTCATTGTTAGAAATAACATCAGAATACATTTGCATTGTCAGATCAAATGAAGACCACAGTGGAAAGTGCAGCTGCACTTATAATCAAATGATTACTGCAGCAGGGTTCAATATTGTCTGCAGCAGAGAAAACTAAGAGGGCATTATTTCTAGGAATTTAAATGTGACATCAAAGCTAGTGAAACAAAGATCATGAGGGAGGGGGGTGCATATTCTGGAAATGGAAAAAAATGTCTTTTCAAAGAAAGAAACACTGAAGTTATTGGTTGTATTGAAAAGAAAATGGGTAGGCAAAGTTATTAAAATATACTTTTAATAAGTTAAACTGAAAAAGAGAACCAGTCTTGCTGTGAAAACTTACAGATACATATTTTATGCAGTCTAAGAAGTTTTAGCTGCTTGCAATTTTCTGATAACTTGTGACAATTTTTACAGTTTCATGAATCTATTTTAAGCATTAAAACAATGCACAAAATTCAGCTCTATTTAGCTTCACTCCTATCAGTGGTTAGAAATACCATATAAATATATATTACTTTGCCTTACATCATCAGTCCCAAATTCTGCAAAGATCTGCATATTTAAACACAGTACATTGAAAACAGCCCAACTTTTCCTAGCAGTGGATTTTTTTTTTGCTCCTAACTACTTTCTGCTCCTAATGTGTCATCTGACCTTAGGAATGGAGATAGCAAGTGCATCTAGTCACAAAGGTTTTTACTTAATGTAATATATTATTAACACTATATGCCACTGAAAATTTCATAAATATTTTTGCATATGTAAGCATAGAGACAATGAAAATGCTTCCAAATGTAGATGCTGGCATGTGTATCTATTCTATAGATTTGAAGAGGGTAAAGGAGTACTGAGATTATGCCAAACTCCATCTAGAACTGCTGGAATTTGCCCTAAAGAAAGCTGCTCTCTCTTGTGATGTATTTGTAGAAGCTTGTCCAAAGGCGTATAAAGCACTTTGGATATTTGATTACCTTGCATCCATTCTGATAGCAGATAGTCAACCCATCTCCATCAGCTCTAGAACGTCAGTCATGCTTGCGTCAACATTAATTCCACAGCAGAAATGGATGCTCTAACCAGCCATTTACAATGCAGTAGCTAGTCAGCCATTTATTTATAAATGCGGCAATATAAAAGCATGTAGTTTTAAAATCTGAAGGGAGCCTTCAGGGAGCAAATTTTGGATGGTATTCCTGGTCATTAGCTTCATCTAATCCAGCAGTTCTGACTGCCAGGCAAATTATCCAACCTTTCTGTGTAAGTTCCATTGCCTTGAGAAATAGAATTTTGATTACAATGATAGCTTGTTTGTTCTTAAACATCACAAAAATGTTGGTATGCTTTCTGCATCCTGGATGAGCAGGCTAATGTTCTAAGGTGTCACAGTCCGAGTTTGAGTTAAGAATTAACATTGTGAAGATCAAGATAATGCTTCTCTGTTGACATACAGTAGACGTGAGCAAAGAGATATAACAGAAGGTGGTAATGGTATGTCAGCATAGGGTTAAAAGTAAAAATAAGCAACATCAATGAAGAGCACTTGTCCATTATGTAGAGCAGCCTTTCCCAATCTGGTGCCCTTCATATGTTTTGGCTACAGTTCCCAACAACAGAACAGAACAGTTGTGTTGGTTATACCTGATGGGTGGGGTGCTGCAAAACATATAGATGAGGTGGAGAAAGCTGATGGAGATATTGGTGGTTGCGGTTTCTTTGAGTTTATGTGTTTATGGCCACTCATTTGATGACATATTCACATCATGTAGGTTCTTCTCATAGTTTTTCATGTATTTGGGACAAAACCACTATTTTATGAGCATTGAAAGATATACAGTGGTTAAGAACTTGATTCGTTCTGGAGGTCGATTCTTAACCTGAAACTGTTCTTAACCTGAAGCAACACTTTAGCTAATGGGGCCTCCCACTGCCGCTGCGCAATTTCTGTTCTCATCCTGAAGGAAAGTTCTTAACCCGAGGTACTATTTCGGGGTTAGCGGAGTCTGTAACCTGAAGCGTCTGTAACCTGAAGCGTCTGTAACCAGAGGTACCACTGTACTGTGCTTCAGTAAGGATAATTGGTCCATAGTATGATGCCTGGTGCCATTCGGCTGTGCATCAGGCCATGACAATAATTTATCAGCTATATCAATAGCCACAGGACATTAACATTTTTTTTACAGTCTGTTCTCCTACAGTTTTACCACTTGAGGTGGGGTTCCTGTAACATACTTTGGTACCAAAGACACATAGCCAGTCTGTGACTAGAGAAGAACCAGCATTGGTTGTAATGCTGTATAACACGGTCACACAAAATCTGTTCTCCAAAGCTTAGAGTAAAACTTTAAACAATAATTGAATGTGTCTAATTGAATATCCCAGTCAATAACTTCTGTGAGGAGTCAGTATCAATAGTAGAACAGATGACTAATCAAAAACATTTTCCTCTGCTACATCTGTGCCTACTGTCAAAGAATTGCTGAAGCATTTTAGTGATCAGTGCTAAAATTTCGTACTTCAGATGCTAGACCATACTCTGCTGTTAAGGAAAATTGCCAGCTAAAAATTAAGATACACTCAGTTGATATCAAATGAGAGACTGCAAAAGTGGAATAACTAGGAATGGAATAATAGCTTTAAAATGAGTACTGTAGTAGTGTGGGAATCAATAATGTTTTCAATTTTCAAATTACAAAAGAGAAGAAGGTTTTCTATTTTTTATTTCTTAAATCTGGATAATTGTTCAATCACTTTGAGCGTTGCTTTTAAGTATTAAACAGTATTACAGAATACCACTTTCGGATGCCTCCTCTACTATTTGAACCTGTCTGATGCCCTCCCATGATTTATTTCCTTTGGCAATTCTTATAAATCCAGGAAGACTAATGAAGCAAGGTAAAGTGGGAAAGTATCAGTTCACTAAAAAACCAATGCACGTGCCCTAGATGTTCCACCTGCAACATTTTGGTCACATCCACACCATAATTTCTCTAAAGAATCTTGAAAACTGTAGCTGGTTAAGGGTGCTGGGCATCGTAGTTCTGTGAGGGGACAACTGTTTATACTGAGTGACTACTAGTAGCTCTCCAGGGTTTCATGGTGGGGACATTCCCAGAGCTATCTAGTGATGTAGGGTGTACAACATAGAACCTTCTGTATTTAGTGCAGATGTCTCACCACTGAGCTCTGGAGCTTTGTAAGGTTCTTGTCTTGTCTTCTATGCTCCAAATATTTAACGGTGTACAAAATGCATACATTTTTCATGGTTTCCTTGCTTGTTTGCATTAACGCTTACATTGCATATTGTAAGTTTCCCTCTGTTACTGCCCAGTTTGCTCAGGGCATGTGCTTCAGTTAACTGGAGTGTAGGACAAAATCTAGCCCTGAACTCTTTGATTGGCAAACAGTACCTGTGTTTGCATCCCTGCTTCTTTGCATTATGAGGACAATCTTCAGTGAGCCTTAGATGTATGCATCCCCTCCCCTCCTGCCAGCAAGGCCAACAGGAGGAGATCAGAAGCTTTCTCTTCTATTTTAGGTATACCACAGTTTAGCATCACACCCAAACCTTAATCTGTGGTTAGTTTTTATTATATTTTATTGAAGGAAGCCAACTTAATGTTCAGGTTGGCATGCCACAACAATCCGTGGTTAATATAAAGTGGAAATGAATATATTCTCATGGCTGTGTTGGAGGGGGAGCGTACAACCCCCACTCTGGCTGCAGCACGGTTGGTGGGTTTTTTAAATAAAAACCTAAACTATAGTTTAATGTCAAGTGCAAACAGCCTGTGAAAAAATCTCTGTGTTGGGTCATTTCAGATATTAGCCTAGTCTTCTGCCTTTGCTTGCTTCCGTAGAGCAATAACTTCTGCCTTCTGCACATCGAGTTGTATCTCCAACCCTAACTGTGGCTCAAGCACCCAGCTATAGTAGATGGCCTCCACAATAAACCCCAGGCCTAGATTCAGGCCTGAAATCTGTTATGGATGCCACATATACGTCTCAGCCTGACAACATAACATCTCATGTATGACACAAGTGCTCCATGCTTAGTACTGGAGACAAGTAAGGCCAATTTGTGGAAGTCTTTTCAGATTTAAAAATTGAAAGTGTTTTGGGAGATTGTGCAAATCAATATATGACCTTAGTGACCTTAGGTATAAAGTATCTGATCTGCTTGGTTGAGCAGGCAGCTGTTTCTTCAACAGAGTTTCCATAAAAGGCAGGATATAGGTGCAGTAAATAAGTGGTGCTGAACGTTAGGTCTCGGAACCAAATGTGGTCTTCCATACCTCTCTGAGACCCTTGGGACTCTCCCCATGTCACCCCCTTTGACCATACTGATTCCCCCTCCCCCCGTTTTGGATTGCTGTGCATTTATGAATTCTTACAACTGTTTACCAGATTTATTAAAGAAATCCAAAGCAGACATCTGAATTACTTCAAAACATGTGAGACCTTATGGGATTTTTTGGGGGGAAGGGCAGGGGCGGCAGCCTTAAACCAGTTTGTGATGTGAATGTAAAGCCTACATTGCTCAGAATGTGCTCTTGAATTACAAATACCTCTCTTGGTTTCCTGTTCTATATTAACAGTGGTCACACAAATGGCACAAGAAAGACTCAGGGGGGTTTTAAGCTTTGTCTATGAAAATGCACTTAGTGTTGACAAGTGCCCTTATGGTTGGGTGGGATGTGAGTTCACTTGATCTTAGTTCAAGGGGAGACATCGGAGAAGCACATTTGTGGGTGTGTAAAGGATAAAAGATCAGCCTTTCCCTACAAAGCATCCCTTTCTAGCAGTAGTATAAATGGGTTAGTTGGCTCAGTTCTGCCGCGAGATGTAGCTGTGTTCTCTAATAGTGCCAATAAAGTCAAAAGGTTTTTAGGGAATATGGGAGATTGTGATCAATGCAAAGGACATGGAAGGGGTGCATTCCCTTTAGGGTTTTACAATATATTGCTTGAACTAAAAATAACCCATAATTGTGTAGGTTGCTTAGTATGAACTTAAATATGCTGTAATTGCTTTTTACTGATGTGATTTTGATTTATTATACCCATTAGAGACACTTTCCTGTTCCCTTGTTTCATGTTTTTGCAAATTAGGCGCTGAAAGTAGAGTCACCGGCAGTTCAAATTTTGGCTGAGAGCAGTTTTGGCAAAAGCCCCACTTTTGGAGTGTCCAGATGATTTCATATTTTATGTAGGCAGACAGTGAAGCTATGTTTTTCAAGGTCCCTTTTAACCTGTCCTGGCTACTGATGTGATTGTCCTTTGTAAGACTTAATCTATAATTTCTTACAGAGCAGTTCTTTAAGTGCTCCTTCAGAATGATCCAGGAGGGGAGACACTTGGCAATTCTTCCTTTAAAAAAATGTGCCTTTAAAAAATATATGCAATGCCAATGTTGCACGTGTGTGGGAATTACAGTATCTTGGCCTAGATGTCTTACAGGCTGTATCCCAAAGCAGAACATTCCTTAACTATCCTAAGTGCAAGTGATATTTTCATACTGTCTAAAAGCCAACAGTCCCACTTTGAAGTGGGCGTTGCCATCCAAAGCTGTTGTATCAGCAAAGTTATTATGTGCTCATTATGATCCATTTTGGAACAGCTCCAATTTCTGGACTGTCTTCAAAGGAAGCCTGATATAGATCTATTTACAATATTTGATCTACGCAAATATCAAAGGATTTCTTCACATGCGCAATCTCCTTGTCCTCAAGGATGTTGATTTTGTTGTTAATAATAATAATAATAATAATAATAATAATAATAATAATAATAATAATAAGCCTCCCATCTGACTGGGTTGCCTCTGGGTGGCTTCCAACAAAATATTAAAAGCCTCCCTGTACAGGGCTGCTTTCAGATTTCTTCTAAAAGTCAGATAGATGTGTATTTCCTTATTTCTGATGGGACGGCGTTCCGCAGGTTGGGCACAACTACCGAGAAGGCCCTCTGCACGGTTCTCTGTAACCTCACAATGTGACAACCACCAGAAGACCATCAGAGCTGATCCTCATTGTTAGGGCTGAATGCTATGGGTGGAGATGCTCCTTTGGGTATACAGGGCCGAAGCCATATTGGGAGTCAATGTAGATCTTTTAGAACTGGTGTTATATGGTCCTGGCGGCCACTCTCACTCACCAGTCTGGCAACTGCATTCTGAATTAGTTGTAGTTTCAGAGTCATCTTCAAAGGTAGCCAGCCCCATGTAGAGTGCATTGCAATAGTCCAAGCGGGAGATAACAGGAGCATGTACCACTCTGGTGAGGCAGTACACAAGCAGACAGGGTCTCAGCTGACGTACCAGATGGAGCTAGTAGACAGCTGCCCTGGACACAGAATTGACCTGTCCCTCCATGGGCAGCTGTGAGTCAAAAATGACTCCCAGCTGCACACCTCGTCCTTTAGGGCACATTTACACCATTCAGGAGCAGGGAATCCCCCACACCTGCCCATTAATCAAATGGGTGAATTGAATGTAGCTGAAACAGGTACACCCAGCAAAACAACCTTGAAGCAGTAAAACCAGTTTATTGTGGTAAGCAAAATGGTGCATCTTCTCTGCCAAAAGAAGTATGGCACTCATTTCAAAGTGGAAGAGTTGCCTTCCTGGGAAGAATGAATCATCAGTTGCCATTACACACTTTTTAAGAGGGCACCGCCTTATTAACTCTCATTCTGTCCACTGCAGTACTCAGAGCTGATTCTGAACTGAGACTACTGTGTTTGGTTCAGCTGAGAATGACAAATGGAGCTGGTTGGTATCAGCATGTTGCTGACACTGGACGATCTAGCTTGCAGACAATCTCGCCCAGCGGTGTCGTATCAAGATTTCAAAAAGAAAAAAGAGTCTTATGAAACGTTAAATGCTAACAAATTCAGGTGCTTGAAGCACAGTACACCTCACGAGGAGTATAACCCTGAATTGGCAAGCAAGCATGACACAAGAGCGGTGTGTGTAGATGGGTGAAGTCAGAGAGAAATGCAATGCAAAAACAAGAGACTGTGACAATTACATGGAAGCACACCTGTCTTTTGTTTTCATCAATTCATCTTCTCTTATCTCATTCCTCCATATACCATCCTTACCATGCTTGCCGATGTAGATTACAATTTATGCGTCTGATGAAGTGGACTGTGGCCCACAAAACCTTATACCATAACAAATTTGTTAGATTCTAAGTTTCCACAAGAGTGTTCCTTTTTGCTGCAACAAACACATGGCCATCCTGGATAAAAATATGTAATAGTATTAGGAACAGAACATCCTGCTGGATTAAAAAAAACCATGTATTGTATTTTTTTGAAACTTCCAGCCTTGCTTTTTTTCTCCAGCTGGCCAGAACATGAATAGCAGTAACAGTTGAGAGTCCAGAACAGACAGAGTAGAAAGGGAGTGCAGGATTGAGGGGAACACAGAGCCCTGGTCTAGTTCTCTGTGAAAGGGATAGAACTGTGACATTGGTGGCTGGGAGACAGTCAGCCAACAAATTCCCCAGTTGTCTATTATTGGTTTAATACAGATATGTCCCATCTCTCAGCTTAGCAATGCCTGAGGCGGCCAAGTAGAAAAGTTCCATAAAATAAATAAATTACATTGCAAAATTGTAATTTAAACCAAAATAATTCTCTGCTGAAACTCATACAATTAAAACACTACCTGTTGCTATTTAAATGTTTATCACACCTCTGCCCCCAGAGTAAGGAAGCATGGAGCAAGCTGCATTTTCAAAAGGCACTTAATTGGCCTCGTTTGCATGTAACACAAAGCCAAACTGTGGCTTAGTATGAACACAAGGGCTCTCAGAAAGAGCTTGCACCCTTTTTGCACTTTTCTGAGCTTTTTAGCTCAAGACAGTAGCGAAGCTAAGATTTGGTGAGTTGTCTGAATTCTGGATTGTGGTTAACCTCCTTAAGCATGAACCTGCAATCACAGGGCAGACCTTGAGTACAGATCATGGTTAAGAAAAGAGACGTTAACTATCTTGGGTTTGATGACACAATAAGCAAAACCATGGCCTAGCTGCTATGCCATGTTGAGCTAAAAAGTCTGGGCAGCAGCAAAGCAGACGTGAGTCGCTCTCCGCAACCAGCCTATTTGTACAGTCCTGGTAAGCCATTGCCTAGGTCATGGAATCTAGGTCACTGTCATCAAGCAGTCTTCTCAGCAACATGGGAAGCACTTTCCCTGAAATGTGTAACCCTGTGTTTGCATAATGTAATAGCCCACACCAGCCCTGATTATTCTAGGTTGTCCACTATTGATCCCCCTTACTGGTGCTGTGATGTTGCATCTTTAGAATTATCAGAGGCCTGGAGAGGGCTGCTGGCTGCTGCCATTTCCAACCCAGAGTGGCTTGCTAGATTAATGTCTCCTATAAGGAACTGGAAGACTTGGATTCAAGGTCTCTGTCCCTAACACAGTACAACACAGGTGGGGAACCTGTTGTTCTCTGAGTTGCTAGGTCTATAAAAGGGTGTAACTGAGGAACTTTAATATATGTTTAGGGCCAAATTTTTAAAGATAATGCAGAAGGTTCTTGTTTTGAAAAATGATGTTTTTCACCATTTCTTTCCAGTCTGTTTAAGGTTGTATAGCTGAATTGCAAAAACAGTGGACTCCCATGTCAACACCTCTGTAAAAATGCTGTAGTCTTTAATTGGCTGTCAAAATTGGGATGTTCTGGAAACTGAGAGCATGCTGAGAGAAACAGTCTTTAGTAGATAATAACTCTAGTTACAGTATGTGTTCCTCAAGTTTGGTCAGCACTACTTTTGTACTCTTTCTTTTTTTAAAAAAATAATATTTATTAAAAGTTTAAGAATTAAAGAAAAAAGTAAAAAAGAAAGAGAGAAAATAAACAATACAAATCAATACATTACAATACATATAAAAAAGCAAAAGACACAATACATAAAAACAAAAGCAAAAACAGTTAAAAACACATCCAATATTTCCATATCTTTAACTTTCATTAACTTGTTTCATCGACCTCCTCACACCTCCCTTTTTGTGTTCTAGTTATTAATTATTTCAGCAAATCCTTTCCATCTTTCACTGTTTTCTGTCATTTAATTATCTTAAATTATTTTAACCTTATCTTACCATTAAAACCCTAAAACTTATTTCTACTTAACTCCTTATAACATTTCTACTAAAGCCATATAATTTCATTCCAACATTTTTCTAACACTCATTAATTTTACAACATTTCTCTAAATAATTTTTTTTTAAAAAAACTTTTTTTCCAATCTTCTTCCACTGTCTCTTCACCCTGGTCTCGGATTCTGTCAGTCCTTTATATCAATACCTTATGGTCCATCAACCTGGTGACCTTCTGTCCGAGGCTCTTAACTCTCTTCCATGTCCCTTCTGCAGATCTTCTTCATATTTATGCATGCACTTTACTTTATCTTCTGCTGATCTTGTTCTTAATTTCCTTCCTTTGGCACTGAGGAGTAGATCTCGGGGAAACTCCAACCTAACAATGTCTTTATTCCTTCTTGATGGGTCAGCCCATTCTCCATAGTCAGAACTAAGGTCCAAAAGATATTTCAGAGCGCCACTCTCCCCCTGACCCAAATCCAGATCCCAAAGGCCAGAGCATCCCTGCATAGGAGGATCTATCCAACTTTCCTTCTCCAATCCAAGCAGGGCTCCATCCCACCAAATCTGGCTTTCTCTAGATTCAATCATAAAGGGCAACAGCTTATGATCATCAAATTGCCTCTGTGAGGCCGGGGCTCTCTCCACTTGAATTACTTGAGGTTCAACAACAACTTTCTCCTTCGTCTTCTCCACAGCTTGCCATGTCAAAACAGATTCCTGGGTCAATTCCTGAGTAACTTCTGTATAGATATACCCTTTTTGTCCCAACTCAGTCATTTTTTGTCCCAAATTGTCAATTTTATTAATCCACACATCCGTCTTCTCATGAAGCTGTTCCAATAAAGCACTTGTCTTGCAAAATGCAATCACTAAGGCTTCTTCTGTCAACATTCTTGTCCAAGGTCAGACTCTGATTCTCACGCTCTTTAATCTCTGCAGCTGGAAAATTCCCCAGCTCCACTCCTGCAACAGTTTCAAATGCTCCCTCTAGGGGAAACAATTTCTATTTGTATCCATCAAACGCAGATCCAGCGACAGAATTAGTTTTGATTTTCAGTTACTTTTTTTGCTCCTTTTTAAGTGCAAAAGGAAACAATGGAAACAATATATTTCTCTTATTTAACTATCTGTCAACATAATTTTTATTCACAGTCAATGAACTTTCCCAAAACGTCAATCTTACTGGCAGCCCGTTCCCAGGTTCGAAACAGTGGTGATTTATCTTTCTTCACTCTCTCTCCTGCAGGCTTAAACGATCTAGAATTTCCCCCCTCTTCTCCTGCTTCCAAGGGGGGTTTAGTAATTTTTAACCGATGGAGATTTAATCCTTTACAAAAGACTTTCCAGACTTTAGCATGCGACGTCTTTGCTTCAGTCTATTTACAAAAGAGGAAGGCGGACTTCCTGTTTGAAACCTTCCTGTTTCGATGCCAAATTAAGAAGTTTAGAGATCCAATTTTCCGTTCTACTCACGGGTAGTTGTTTAGAGTCCAATTGTCCACAGGAAAAAGTCAGCGCTCTCCGGCAACAGCAATGCAGTTTCACTCCGTGAAAGAAGCAGTCGATTCGAAGCACCGCGCCGCTCACCCCACGTCGCTCCGGATCCCCGAAACCGGGTTTCCCCGCGAGTAGGGGAGGCGCAAAAGGTGCCAGCCGAATCCCACGTCCACAGGCTTCTCCCGCCTGTGGTTTTTAATGGGTCTCCGCCTCGCCACGCGGTCCAGACCCTGATTTCCACGGAGCGGATTCCTCCCGATCAGAGGAAATCCGCCATTGTCGGAGGCGCTAACCTGGAAGCCTTACTTTTGTACTCTTTCAACACCAATTCTTCATTTGAAATTTTTATTAGTAAGACTGATGCTAATCTCTATTTGTCATTCCTAAACATATTTCTGTACACACAATTAGGGAAGCAGAATGTATTTGTAAGGATGAGTTATATAGGTAGAAAAAGGGTAGATCATAATTCTATGGGAATAATACATACATTTTAGAAAACATATTGGCATTGGAAATAATGCAGTTGTGGTGCATCTTAAATGCCAAACTTACCAATTCCATTTTAGAATAGAACAAATATTGTATCAATGAGGACTCATGAAATACTGTGTTTTGAAATAGATTTCATTAACGTTTCCCACTGATAATTTATTCCTCCCTTTATGCTTCTACTCTCATACTTATAATGGATGGGGTATTTGCATATAAATAGATTTCAGTATTTGCTGAAGCAAAGACCTAATATGTTTCCTTTTTTTCCATGGACATTGTTAAATAAGTGGAGATATTGCCATGATCAGCAGTTATGAATTGTAACAATTTTCTTGGTCAAAATGCTTTAGAGTGCATCAACAGTCTGTGACATTTTGAGTGGTATAAAGGGTTTAGATCTCAATTAAAATAATAGAACCATGAAAACATCTCTTTCAGTTCCTGTAGAGATGTTTTTGATATCACTCTTGGTTAAAAAAAATCACTAAAACTTAATATAAGCTATTGAAAATGCTGATTGTGACCCTCAGGGAATCTGTTCTTAATTAGCTTTTTGTTCTTTTCCCTCCTGTGCTTCATGCCTTCTAAAAAGCATGCTAAGATTTTCAGAATATAAATGTCAATAATACTGTGAACATATTATTTAATTAAATAAATTTTTGTAGTATGAGAGCTGATCTCCAGTTAGGGCTTTCCTGACTCCATTGTTTCACAGACCACTGTGTCCCCTGGAAGAAACACTCTACAGAGATGAGTAACTTTTTGAAGATGTGTGGTATAAGGCACGTAAAAGGTAAAGGACCCCTGGATGGTTAAGTTCAGTCAAAGGCAACTATGGGGTCCCGGCGCTCATCTTACTTTCAGGCCGAGGGAGCTGGCATTTGTCCACAGACAGCTTTCCGGGTCTTGTGACCAGCATGACAAAACCGCTTCTGGTGCAGTGGGACATCATGATTGAAACCAGAGCACACATTTACCTTTCCGCCGCAGCAGTACCTTTTTGTCTACTTGCACTGGCATGCTTTCGAACTGCTAGGTTGGCAGGAACTGGGACAGAGCAATGGGAGCTCATCCCGTTGTGGGGATTCGAACTGCTGACCTTCTGATTGGCAAGCCAAAGAGGCTCAGTGGTTTAGACCAGTGTTTCCCAACCTTTTTTGGGCAAAGGCACACTTGTTTGATGAAAAAAATCTCGAGGCACACCACCATTACAGCCCCGTGA
Organism: Podarcis bocagei; assembly: GCF_964188305.1. Taxonomy (NCBI): domain Eukaryota; kingdom Metazoa; phylum Chordata; class Lepidosauria; order Squamata; family Lacertidae; genus Podarcis; species Podarcis bocagei. The sequence continues at coordinate 60,021,913 of NC_138134.1, forward strand.
CGTCAGCGCGCAGCGTCACGCCGGGAGGGACGCACGAAAGTGTAAGTTTCAATTTTTTTCCCTCCCCCTTGCCGGGGAACCTCCAAGCTTTGGGGGTGGGGGGGGGAGGAGGCAGCAAAGCGAGGCAGGAAAGAGAGCGCGGCTTGGCTGGGTGAGCTTTGGCAGGGAATGAGAGCCGCGAGGCGGGCGCTGCGGACAGAGGCGCTGCCCGCCGAGCTCGCAGGCAGCCAGGCAGGCAGACGGCGAGAGCCCCGCGCTGGGCGGCCTCTCCTCGCCGCCGCCGCCCCGCCTCTCGCCGCCCGACTCGCCCGCCTCCCTCCAGGCAACATCTCGCGGCACACCAGGCAACATCTCGCGGCACACTAGTGTGCCGCGGAACAGTGGTTGGGAAACACTGGTTTAGACCACAGCGCCACCCGTGTCCCTATGTGTAGGGTATGATGTGGATGACAGCAGCTTGAGAAGGCAATTGGGATAAATCAGGGGTCCCCTTTGCATTCCAGCTTGAACTCAAATCATGCTGCAAAGGAAAACTGTTTCTTGGCAGGTGTGGTTTGAATCCATCCTGAGCCTGCAGTGGAACTTGTCCTAAGTTCAAGCTGGGCTGCAAAGGAAAAGTGTTCCTTTGTAGGCATGGGTTAAATGTAAACTGCAAAGGAACTCAGTGGTGACTTTAAGCCTTATTTTCAGCAAGGATCAACTGCCCTTTGCAGTTTCCAATCCCAGTAAAGCATGAAGTCATTGCCAACCAGCTGATTAAGAGTTACTTCAAGCCCCACTTTGGGCATGGATCACCCACAACTCTGGAGTGTAGCTCGTATTTGGTGCCAATTTTAAAATGTGGTTAAGCCAAGCCTTGCCTGCCCAGGAAGAACTGTGAATGAAGGTTCCCAGTTGTTTCTTGACAACTCTGTCATTAGCTACCTGCTATCTGATGTTGTATACAAGACGTCAGGTGTGGGGCAGGCAGGCATGGCTTGAAAGAAACTGTTTCCTTGGTCAGATTGGGACCCCTGTCAGGCCTGATTAACCCACACACTGGAGGCTCCTCTTGAATGCTTTGAGCATCTTTTTTCTTTTCAACTGCCATCAACATTCTGCAAGTCTAGAACCCCACAAATTTTTGCCAGATAATTTTGAGGTTTTTTTTTAAAAATGTGTTCTCCCTTCCACTTTCAGACTTCTGTGTACCTAGAAAGTCCCCTGAATATCTAAAATCCTTTTGTTTATAGCCAAACTAACCCATGCAGGCAAATATGAACAAGCTCATGCCTGGTTTGGCTCTTAACGACATAGGTTTCAGTATTAGAGGAAATAATTTAGAACTGGTGGATCAAAGCATTATAACAATAATTCAACTCAGAGTAGACCCTAAACCATTTAAGTTCAGTATTGGAGGAAATAATTTAGAACTGATGAATTTATAATGAGAACATAGTATTATAACAATAATCCAACTCAGAGCAGACCCTAGTAATGGACTTGGGTTCATTAATTTCAGTGGGGTTGCTCTGAGTAGGACTTAGCTGAATACCACACATAGAACATTGCAATCTTGCACAATGTTGTTTTGCAAGTTTTTCCTATTAATTGTCGTGAGACTTCATAGCAATAAATACATGCAGTTTAGCTACTTTTTGCCTGATTTCAGCGTGCTTACCCTTCGGCATTCCTGTCAGAGGGTCTTAGAGTGCTTTTAAAGCAGGGTGCTTTAAAAAGGCTGTGAGTAGTAGTAGTAGGGGATGTTATCCTTTTGGGAATTGCTCTATTTTTGCATAATAAGCATATGTTTCAATCTTTCACCGCTGGGGGGAACCAAAACAACAGAGGACTTTCTTACTGATATACAGGGCTCATTATCTTTCTGCTAATAATAGATGATGATAGAGCAGATATATAAATCGGCATACTTTCAAAATATAAATGGCAAATCATTTTCTATCTGGGAGAAGAATGATTACCTAACTGGTGTGTATGAATATATGCTTCCTTCCCTCTAACCAGCAGAGGTCACTCAGTGTAAAGTGAACGATTAGCTTCCAGGTTCTAAGGGAAGCTGTAAATATTGCTAGCCTATGGAACCCATGTGAAGAAAACTCTTTGAAGGTATATGGTAAAAACAATAAAAAAATCTTATGGCATCTTAGAGCTAGCAAATCTTATTATTACATTATGGGCTAGGGGCCATCTGATCCTCAGTTGCAGATTTGTGCACATGGTTGCAAGGAAGGTGCATGTGGAATTGGATGCATTGGGTCTCGATCAGAGAGTGATTAAATACAAGAAGCACAGATAGTAACAATTCAGTTAGAGCTGGAATGTATGCAAAATAATGAAAGTCTTTATTCATTTCACAATCGGGGAATAAACAGTGCTTGAATCCAAAGAGACTTTAGTTGCAATAGAAAGCAACGAGCTCTCCTTCTGTAATTTCCCCTTCCAGTTGTGTCTCTCACCCTCCACCGCATGATATTCATGAGGGTTCACTTTATACGTATTTTGGTAAGTGTTTGGTGGGAGCAGGAAAGTTCTACAGTCTAAGTGAAATTCTGCTCATGCTTCTTTCAACAAAAACCATTACAGTGAGAATTCAGGATTGTATATGATTTCTGAACTGTCTGGGTTTTCTCTTCTTAAGTCAGTACAGTGGTACCTCAGGTTACATACACTTCAGGTTACATATGCTTCAGGTTACAGACTCCACTAATCCAGAAATATTACCTTGGGTTAAGAACTTTGCTTCAGGATAAGAACAGAAATCGTGCTCCGGTGGCGCGGTGGCAGCAGGAGGCCCCATTAGCTAAAGTGGTGCTTCAGGTTAAGAACAGTTTCAGGTTAAGAATGGACCTCCGGAACAAATTAAGTACTTAACCCGAGGTACCACTGTAGTAGAAATTATAGGAAAATGAAGTTTTTAAGACAGAACAGGGACTTTATTGAATATATTAGCACCAATACATCTTTTTATGAGTTGGCTTAATCCAGAAAAAGTAACAGCCCAAGCCAATGCATCTTTAATCAGAAGGAAGTTCCGTTTTGTGCTATTGGTCTTAAAGGTAAAGGTACCCCTGACCATTAGGTACAGTTGCAGACAACTCTGGGGTTGCGGCACTCATCTTGCTCTATAGGCCGAGGAGCCAGCATTTGTCCGCAGACAGCTTCCGGGTCATGTGGCCGGCATGACTAAGCCGCTTCTGGCGAACCAGAGCAGCGCACAGAAACGCCATTTACCTTCCCGCTGGAGCAGTACCCATTTATCTACTTGCACTTTGACATGCTTTTGAACTGCTAGGTTGGCAGGAGCAGGGACCGAGCAACGGGAGCTCACCCTGTCGCGGGGATTCAAACCGCCAACGTTCTGATCGGCAAGCCCTAGGCTCAGTTGTTTAGACCACAGTGCAATGAAGAGTCTTGTAGACCCTAAAAGACAAGCACATTTATAATGTTAGATCCTCTTTCGTAAGTATGTTTAGAATTGCTGCCTTAGTTGTACTCCAAACCTTTTGAACCAAGTTAGTAATTATTAACGCAAGTACTGTTAATTTTAGTGGCATTTTTATATGAATATTTTTCTCTAGTGTTCTAGCTCAACCAGGAAAGAAATGAACTAGAGTATATTCTCACAGAATTAGGAGACAGCGAGCAAATTTGGATTTATCATTATGCTAAATTTGTTGTTCATTAGCAGCCTATCTTCTCATTAATAGCAAGCATTCTACAGAAATTTCAGAATGCACAAGAAGTTTATATTTCATTAAAAAGAGGTGCAATCCTTTCATTCCTAAATTCACTAAAATATGAATATCATCACACTATGCTGTAGTGTAATAATTATCTGGGATTGTCTTCTCTGAAGTGTGTGTCTCATTTCAATCTTGGAACAGAAAACTGGAGGTTTTCAAGTTCAGGATTGCCAATGAATTTCCATGTAAAACTGCCCTTGCTATTGTGCAAAGAGATACTAACCTATCTCTCAGATTCTGTGTTGAGTTTTTAAGGCAGTACTAAAGTAAGATTCTGGTAAAAGAAAGAATATGACTATAAATATTACTGAGAAACAATGATTACAAAACACTTTTTATCATTTCTAAAAATAGTACTGCCCATGTATAGCATTGTTGAAAGTTATCTGAAGATATGAGTGTAGAACTGGAGCAATCCTTTACTTTTCAGCACCACTAGATGTCTGTATTTAATAAGGTTTGCATTTTGAGTGCATTGTTAAGGAAAGGCATATTCAGCTTTATGCTAAGTAATCCTGATTTCAGGTGTGGGAGCAATCATACAACGGGTACATAAGAGTATTAATAGGCTGCAAAGGGCCTGAGATGGTGAGTAGTAAGAAGTCTGATAAGAATTATCCAGATAATCAAGATGCAATAAAACACTTTTTTATCTTAGAAGAAATAATTATAGAGATGTTTGCATTTGAGATATTATTTCCTATTTTACTGTAAACTCATAGAGTTATTGCCACACTCGGGAGTTCTGTGTATTTTGTGGCTTCCCATTCTCAATGAAGAAAATACTTGCTTCTTACATGGACCATTCCCACTTCTTCAACGAATGAAGAGTGGGTGATGAAATCAGGGAAGGGTTTTCTCTCTTATCTTAAGGTCACTAAGCAGTAAATCCTTCTGTTTAGTTCTAATTTGTACCTCTGGTTTGCTGCTAGACTGAACTGTGTAACTCTCAACCACGACCTCCTACAGCTTGGAGTCTCCATTACTCATGATTCACTCAAGGCCATCAAAGAATATTTTCCTCTTCTCACAGCAGGCGTTCACTACCATGCACCTCTGTTGTAGTTTTCTCTGTTTTCCAAATTGGAGTCAGAAGATCTAGGAGCGCAGAGAAATGTGTATACTGTACATTGCTTTAGATTACACTGACACATGTTGTTTTATCCCAGATGGCTCAAAGTAGCATGTATCTATCTATCTGCACATCGTGTATAAAATCTTGCTATTATGAACTGTTGAAAGCAAGGAAGTGCAACAGTTTTGTGTATTTTTAGAGGTTGCCTGACTACTATTTAACTTCATAAACTCTAATTCTGGCTGTCAAATGTGCACAGTCTACATGACTTACATTCAGTTGTTGGTGGACCACTTCATTCATTCTGATATCAAGATGTGTGCTGTCACATATAGAAATTTAAATACCCAAACATGAGGATTAGGATTATATTTTAAACAAGAACTAGGATTGTCAAGATTTTAAACCTGTAGTTTGCATAATGAAACATTGGAGATTGTGAGCCCACGTGCTAAACCCTGTCCTTGGAGCCCCCCCCAACAAGAAAGAGGCTAGACACCAAGATATGGGTTCAAATTAGGCCACAACTTTATTGAACTTCAGATGTAGGAAACTTGGCCCTAGCCTTGGAAGGTATCCCTCTTAGCCCACCAAGGTTGAGGATGTGCAGGGTCCATCAGGTGCTGTGTGAGGGAACTGCAAAGCTTGAACTTACACAGTGTGCCCACGCACTGCACCTAAGTTGGGAGTTTGACCTACTTGCCGCCGCTCTAGGGCCAGTGACTCCTACAATCACCCTTTAACGGGCCCTGCAAACGCCGCTGCATGGGGGTACATGAGATGCTCTCCCCCAAAACTCGAAGATAGTCTAAAGGATACCTAACAAGGCCCAAAACCTGCCAAAGTTTACATGGAAAGAGTTGGTTTCAGAATGAATATACAATAGGTTAAAGGGCACAAGGAGATAGGATAATATCATAACAAATATTGAATAACAAACATAAGCAGCTGTTAACGCAACAAAAAAATTAACAGTATATAAAGAAGATCGCACATGGGTGGAGGGAAGCAATGGGTTCTGGAGGGAGGGAGGTGAGGGAATTAATTGAAAAATTGTTTAAGATATATATGAGATCTAAGAGGTTAAGAATAATGAACTAAAAGAAGGATACAAACATCAAGGAATACTAAAATAAGGGAATCTGAGAAGAGATCTGTATAAATGTAAACATGAGACTTAAGGTTTCATTATATACTTTTTTGGGGGATATGAAGTCTTCTTAAGTAAAGATTGTACATTAAATGAATAAAACAATAAAAACCCCCACCCAAGTTGTGATGAATTGCTACGGGGAAGGCAAAACCTGCCAATGCAGGGAAAATTCCTTCCCGGTTCCGAATACAGCAACCATCTTATTACCATAGCAGCACCCGCTGACCTGGAGCGCAAAAGGTTAAGCTGCAAAAGAAAAAAAAGTTGACAAAAAAGCCGAATTTATTATTTAGGGAGGATCGGGTGGGTGATCCTGAAAAAGAAGGAAGAAGAATGAGCATTGGCCGAAGGATCGGCCCCAGTACCTGTCCCTGGCCACACCCCTGCCCGCGGGCCATTGGCCTGTTTGTACAGAACTGATTGGCTGCCTCATGTTAATCATGCCACTGACTTCCTCATTCTCAAAGCAAAAATGTGCAGAGCACTGATTGGCTGGTCCCTGTATCAGTCAGAAAGTCGTTTCTCCTGTTCCTTCATGAGAGCAAATTTCAAAGTGGTTTATAAAAAAGGAGAGACTACTTCAGCAAATAAAGCACCAAACAAAAATTTAACCAGCATGTTCTTTGAAAATAAAGCATAAAACAAAGTGGTGAGCTTGTCTAAAATCTGTGGGAATGGTTGAGCAATCAGGAAGAGGCAACCAGAACTCACTCTATATAGTTGTATACAGGAGATATGTTGCTACAGGAGTGAAGGCAGGGGAGACAAAGTTGGACCTGCAGTGCCTCCCACTACCACTCGCCCCCACCCAGGCATAGAAGCCAACTCCTAGGGGCTGAGGTCATAAATATTGGAGGGGCTGCTCCCCCAAATTAATGGGCATTGCCATTCAAGTGGTGTGCTTGCACCGTGTCTTTTGATCAGTTATGCTGGGTGGGGCTTACTTGCCTCCCCCCCAGTGTTTTATTCAAGTTGGCTCCCCTGCTCCCAGGTACACCTATAGTCAACCTTATATACATACGTAGTGTCAATAAGAGCTAGGTAGTTAGAGATAAGAAACCTTTGCACGGCAGCATAGCATTAGAATGTCAGATACAGGTTTAGATTTATGTTAATGTTTGCCATTAGAAAAGTCTGTTTTAGTTGATTCTAACTTCTGACAAATTAATTGCATGGGCTGCTATTTTCCATGCCTGGGGTTTGCCTCAGGCTGTTTTTTTTTTTTAAAAGCATCCACAACTGAAAGCATCCTCTAGTGTTTATACATTTGGAGTACATTAAAGATGTAATGTAATATTTTCTAGTCCATGGGTATGCAAACTAAGTTCTGGGGGCCGGATGCGGCCCAATGGCCCGTGGACGGTCTGGGAATCAGTGTGTTTTTACATGAGTAGAATGTGTGCTTTTATTTAAAATGCATCTCTGGGTTATTTGTGGGGCATAGGAATTTGTTCATTCTCCCCCCCCCCCATATAGTCCCTCAAGGTCTGAAGGACAGTGGACCAGCCCCCCTGTTGAAAAAGTTTGCTGACCCCTGTTCTTTGGGCTAACCAGGATGGCAGTGGGGGGAGAGAATAATTCCATGAAGTTATAAATCTCTACTAACAAAAAACATTTTGCACATGATCAGGTTGATGTTCCATTATAAGTTTGTATGCCCAAGGGAGGGTACAGTGAATTTCGCCAGAAATAGAAAACTCAGAGATTTTGCTCTTATTGCTTTCCTGTTTAATGAGAAATCTACTGAGACAAACGCAGCTAATCAGGAGTGAGAACTGATGAAAAGGAAGCTAGACCAAGAAAGGGTGAAGTGTTGGAGATACTCGTTGAAACAAAGGCCTCTCTTCAGGAACCTCAGATGTGATGTAGGTGTGTTATGTTCACCCATCTTTGTCAACCTCCATCTCTGCAGCCTCCATTTGGCCCAGCAATGGCAAGCTGAGTTGTCGAAAGACTGAGTCTTCAAGAGCTGCCTCACCACTTTGTGGTGGTGATGGATGGTGTGGGGTGGGGATAGCACACAGACAGATCATAAAAGGCCACTAGAGAGCCAGCTTGGGGGTATTGATCAGAAAGGTAAAGCATCTCCCTGGCTGGTTAGAGGGGAGGAGGAAGGAGACCAAGGAGAGGTTTTGCAATAGCTGTCTCCCTCTGGGACTGGAGTGGTTCCAACATAGGCAGAATCCTGAATAATGAACTTCTGCCTTGTTTGCTCACGAAGAAGCTGAAGGTCCAAGACAGGAAAAGAGGAGCCACATCCTCTCTTTTGGTCTGTATCTGAGAGAGGGGATGGGAGCCAGGTGCCTTCCTTCCAACCCAATCCTCCAACGGGGGGAAACCTGGAAAGGTAGTTATAGTTAGGTTACTACTGACGCGGGTGGCACTGTGGGTTAAACCACAGAGCCTAGGACTTGCCAATCAGAAGGTTGGTGGTTCAAATCCCCGTGATGGGGTGAGCTCCTGCCAACCTAGCAGTTTGAAAGCACGTCAAAGTGCAAGTAGATAAATAGGTACCACTCTGGTGGGAAGGTAAACGGTGTTTCCGTGCGCTGCTCTGGTTCGCCAGAAGTGGCTTAGTCATGCTGGCCACATGACCCGGAAGCTGTACGCCAGCTCCCATGGCCAGTAAAGCAAGATGAGCGCCGCAACCCCAGAGTCGGCCACGACTGGACTTAATGGTCAGGGCTTCCTTTACCTACTACAGACATGCTATTAATAAAAAAACGCAATATTTCAAAGTCTTTGAGTTCAGCTGAGTTCTGGGAAGTTGCAACAATTTCAGTGTGCAATGTCCCTTTTATGACTGTGAGGTGGAAAGGTAACCACAAGATGATTTCCCCAAACCAAATTCAGGACTCTTGTGTATAACTTCCTCTGCTTGATGCAAATAGCTGATGGAAACATTACTTGCACTGGGAGAAAGGCAGGATATAAATGAAACAAATAAAGTGAACAAAACAGCACAAATTATTCTTTATTAGTTTGACCAGACCTGCCACAATATATGTGCATTGCCTGTTTCCGGGTGCTGTTGTCACTGCTGCACTGAAACAAAGCCCACACAGCCATGTGTGCATCTCTGTTGCTCCTAGGGAAAGCAGTTGCCAAAGGTGTCTGCTATCTGGAAGTCATGGTTTCACATACAATGGATTTTTAAAAAGCCCCCAAACACACAATCCCTCCGTTCTACTTAGTCCACAAATCTTTCCTGCCCTCTCACTTTTCTTGAGAATCCTAGATTAAGCACTGAAATCTTTCACCACTTTTGATTTATCATAATCATAGTATCTGCATCAAATATGTGTTCTGGTGACTAGTGGTAGAGGAATATCTGTAGCTCTGTCCATTTCAGTTGTGCATTCTAGAAGCCTAAAAGAAAATTTGCATCCAATATTGTGTGACAGGTTTCTGGCATCTGACACTAAGTGACTGTGAATCAAAATAATTAATGGTTGCTCAGGATGTCTTCAGTATGACTGACAAACTTCAGTAGCAAATTAGAATCTTAGTAGCCATTTTAGTCCCTCAGAGCAGCAAGGGCGGGGGGAAATAAAGAAAAATGGTACTTTTTATTAGCTTAACTGATCTGTACAAGCTACTGGACTCCTGCAAATCCCTTATCCATATAAGCTACGCATGCATGTCCAGTCATGTTTTGAGTGCGCTTACTAAATGTCCTGGACTCCTTTATATTAGCATGCTAGCCACACTCATGTAAGCCATAGATCACTGGCACGCGAAACTAATGTGTGAATGGGCTAGCATGTATAGTAAGTACCCTTAAATATCACAGGGCATAAGTGGAAAATATACACAAGGGTCTCCATCCTGTAGAAATCAGGTTATTCAAAACAACTGACGATACTGCTTTTTGAAAAAGAACCAAATATACTTTTTCAGTTAAACCAAGCTCTTTAGTTGTTCACGCTTCAGAATTATATTTAGGTTTTAGTACCTTAATTTTCTTTTAACACAGGGAAAGGCATTTGCATACATTCAGAGGGGGGGAGTGAAGTGGGAATGGTGCAGCAGACATTAAAATTTTGTCCTTCATCTTTAATGTAGCATCATCGTTTCCTCCACCCCCACTATCATTCATGTTTAGTGTAAGGGCTACCTGGAGATTACCTGCAGAATATCACTTCCACAAGGCCAGCACTGCTCTCTACATAAAATGTCTCCAAGCGTTCTTTTATGGAGTTAACCTAGAGTGACTTAGAGCCAAACATGATTTCAGAGCAGCTCTGCGGCAAGTGCTTCTTTCTTGAAAACTCAGCATGTTAGATCTTACCTTCCTTTCACAGATTGTCGCGAATACTCCACCGAGTCCTATTAACCTAAATGTTTTACTTATCCAGCATTTATGGAGTAGTGTTCTAGAAAGCAAGCTTTTAACTCCACTTTGTTGATTTTGCCTCCTAAATTAATGACACAAATAGTCTCACAAATGCTCTTTCAAACTCCTTTTTTTATTGTCTTGCAAGACTTTTGGGATGTGTAAGGTTATTATTTACATATAAGGTTACTATTTTACTGATATTTATGAATAGCCCTTCATTGTTGGAGATAAACTATAGAAAATGTTGTAACCAGTGGTGCTTATCAGTATCTACTAAGGATATTTGCTATTTGGAAGTGACAGCTAAATAAACATTTGGGGCACAATATAGAGTGAACTTCTGTTGCGCAAACCCCACAGAATGTTCTGCACATGAGTTTTCCATAGAATCTAGTTAGCTACAATGAAAAAAGAATGTTGGTCTGGTGGGTCTTTGGACTGAATTCAGCAGAATTGTTCTTATGTTCTTATGAATGGGCCTTCACAAAACCGTGGTATTACTTGCATTAGTCCCATTATTTTTAGTGTGGATCAAACTTTGAGCAAAGATTTCCATGAGTTTGGAAAATACCCAGGCAGTAAATACTGAAAACCTACTGGAATTCCTTCTACTTATCTTCCATAATATTCAGCATTTGAGTTCTACATGCTGGAAAAAAGAACTGTTCCATATTCAGCTTACATTTTAAACTGCCTGAAGCAAAAACAAAACTGAGGAAAGTAAATGTACTCTTGGCAGGCCAGCAGCCAATTTCATCCTACAGCTTTTTTGCCTTGTTTTTTCAAGAAATTGTGAGTGTGGGTGTGTGAGAGAGACAGAGAGATAGAGAGGGTGGTGTGTGGGTGATATACAGTACATAGTTTTAAAATAGCTTGAATATTCTGGTTTCATTTATTTTTGTGGGTGAATGCATGCACCTGTCTTTCTTTCCCTATCCATGAAGAGTTCAAAGCATCCAGCAGTAGCAGAATACACAGAAGGGGATGTGTATATGACATGAGAGATGATCTCATCCAACTGCAGCAAAAACAAAGAAGTGTATTGTGGCTTGACTCTGCCTTTTAAAATGGTGCAAGCCTCTGCTGCACCTGATGAAGTAGACCTTCCTCAGCCTGGTGTCCACCAGGTATTGTTGGACTCCCAAGTCCTACCAGCTCCAGCTCGTATGACTAATGCTCTTGGGAATGGTTGGCCAACAACTTTTGGAGGGCACTGGGATGGGGGAGACTAGAGTAGACTGTTCACAAAAGCTTATGTCATAATAAATTGGTTGCAGACCTCTTTGCCTTGTAAATTCAGAATGGCAGATGTGTAACTCAGAATTTCCTCAGGACAATAACTGGAAGAAGCAGTCGGGAAAAGCTATGCCCATATTTCTCTTTACTTTGCAGGGGGAAAGTCTAAATATAAACATGTGTGTCTCATTTAGAGCCAATGAGAAGCACATATATTTTGTATTCAGGTTCTGGCATGCCGCATAGGAGATGGTAACAGGAACTGGTAACAGGTGCAATTGTTGGACACAGCTTTTAATTTAAGTTGCATTTATATAGTGTCACAAATCACTTCATGAAAAAGGCTTGTGTATTTTTGTTACACCGTTTTGCATGTTTGTCATGTTGAAGCCTTTATGCACACATGTGTACATCGTTTTCGAAACCCTAGGGCTAGTTGGCTTGTGTATGACCCTAATCTGAAAGGTCATTTATATCAAAATGAGTTGAAGGCAGAGTGCAAGAGGATAATTGCAACACAGACACACTACAAACACCCCTCTTGACTGCCTCATTGCTCCCTTGTTACTTCAGAGTAGAATACCATGTGACTACATTACTCAAGAGCCACTTGACACTTGCTGTGGAATAAATAAGGTCACTTTAACATCACCTTGTAAATGTCCATTATTGTTAACTGGTTCTTATATATTACAATAATAGCTTCATGTGTGTGGCGCACCCCCCCCCCAACACACACACACATCAGACCAATGACACTTGTGCACATTAAAATTAGCTAATTTTATGGAGCACGATCTTTTGTTGGCAAGATGCCACTTTTATCCAAGAATGATTGGCATATAAAGGAAAAGCATAGGACCCAGTGAGATGACGTTAACTGCAAGGGGAGATTGCTCTCATCCACTTTCATGCAGTTTCATTTCTCCTCAGTACACTAGTCATAGAATCACCCCAGCCATTATTATGTGGTTTCTCTCTTTTTCTTCTATCTTCAGCTTCTTCCTCCATGGCTCCTCACTCTGCCTCCTTAAAATGAACCAGATTAACCATGCACACGTAGTACACCAGAACCCCCAAGATCCATCTCACTGTATGATCTACACCTCTGGCCTTAACAGTGAATGGCTGCTGATATGGCAAAGCCCTGTGATGTCACTGGTGTCAGGATTCTTCTGGACCTGATAACCTTCCTCTCCATTCAGTGCATATCTCTTGCAACTGATGAGGTCAGCCCTTGACTATAGAAGCTCACACTACAATAAATTAATCTCTCAGGTGCCAAAAGTCTTTCTATTTTTCTCTGTTCCTTAAAAAAAAAATCAAATCCAAACGGAAACAGCTTGTTATTAGTTGTTATTGGCCTTTATTGGCATAAGCAGAAACACCTAAGAGCTTAGAACAGCACCTTTTGTTTTCATAGTTACAGATTTGTGCTGTGCCCTTTACACCTTCAATTCCGGACTCAGTTTTAAACATCCACTTTTTATAAGCTCATAACAGGAACCAGCAGTAAAGTGGGTAGCAACTGAATGATACAGGATCCACAAATGTGCCTTCTACTGCAAAGAAAACGTGTGTTTGATTTTTAAAGCTCCATTTTGTGATGCAATCATTTTCCAGCCTTCCTTGACTGTACTGAAAATGTTCCCACCGAGGGGCCAGCAGCATAGATTTTCACTTTAAATTACCCATTGCTCTTGTTCTGTGCTGCCTTTGCCCTGTAGCATTGGTTGACATTTCATAGAGAGTGAACCCGCATAGGGCCAGAAAGTATATAATTATAAGAATCACCTTCTCTTGATTTTCCCATTACGTAGCAATCACAACAGAGGCAGGCTTTTTGTAGGTGCTTGCTGTGGAATGAAAAAGTTTTATTCTTTGTTGACCTGTGATTAAAATGTGGCATTTTGGTAAATAAATAGCAGATAGCTTTTGCATAATTCAGTTCTCAACTGGTGCTAAAAGAAGCTGGTAATGCAAGTCTTTGACCTGTATCACATAAGCAGCAGCATAGGTATAATGGAAACTATGTCCTAGGATGGTGTTACAAAATGAATGTTTCCAGAGTTAAATGTACAGAAGCAGATTCTTTTTAAGGAATGTAACAAGATGATGGGCATCAGATTGCCCTGTATGTGAATGTTTGTTTTATCCTACACCATCTAAATGATTTATATTATAAAAATATTAAAGCACAAGGCAGGGCTAGATTAGGCTTTCTTGTCTTCCTCACCTGTCCCTTTTAATTTAAACTCCATGTCACATTTGAACCCATCTTGGTTGGGGTATAGGATGCCCAAGAATTGTGATATTTTGTGTTTGTCCTGGCTGTGGGCTAAACTCAAACAGGAAGTTTTGTGCAGGGAACCTCCACGATGTACTTAATCTAGGAAATGGACCGTGTTACAGCTGGAGCCTGAAATGAGATGGCTTAAGAAGTAGGGTGACAGCTCACCCACAAAGAATTCTACCTATGAGAACTATCATATTCTGCAAGAGTTTCCTGCCTTTGTAATGGGTTCAGAATTGGGATTCCCAGGAAGGAAAACTTCCTGGCAGTTGCACACAGTGAATACCCTTGTTGCCAAGACAAAGTCTCAGCATGAACTGGAAGACTTATAGGGAACTGAGAACTAGCCTCTGTAGACCAGGGATGGAGAACTTTCCCCCTCCAGGTGTTGTTGGCATCCAACTCCCATCAGCCCCAACCAGCAAAGCCAACAATCAGAGATGATGGGAATTGCAGTTAAGCTGCATCTGGAGTGCCATAGATCCCCATCCCTGATGTAGACACAGTCACTTCAGAGCCCTAGAACCCTTTCTTGTTCAGACAACACTCTGCTCTGCTTCTCCAGCTGCTTACCGCAAAGGACAAAACAGCATGTGGATCTATGGGATCCTGGTTATAGCTGCAGCAGGTCCTGATATCCCTTCCATGAATGAAAGAACCATCCAAAGCCACCAACAAATAGAGGGCAAAGTGTAGAAGGATGGGGAATATTTCTGTTCAAGCTTAGCTTGGCACAATAGCCAGGACTGAAACAAGACACTTTTCTGATTTTGTATATAAACCTAAAGTGGAGATACTTAAGAAATTTGATCTTTATGGATTCTGATGCAGATTAACCCCATCTGTTTCCCTTGGACTAATGTGCAGATTGGAACATGATGTTTGAGTTTTCAGACCAAAAAGTTGCAAAATACATATTTGGAGATAAAATACATTTCAATATGTGTGCCTTTGAGTGAAGCATTTGTGTGAGTTTTTTAAAATGAGATCAGTATGGAAATGGAACAGATTTATGAGTGAATTCATATGAAAGTCATATGAACCAGAGAGAGACTGATTTGTCTTGTCCTTAAAATAAAGTGCTTTGCTGAGATTTTGTTGCCTTACCCCAATGAGGAGTTTTGAGGCTAAACTTCTATGAGTTCCTTGTAGGAAAGGTGGAATTTGCATTTAATAAGTACAAGTTGGTGAGGCACAATTTCCTGAAGTCACGGCACTTTTTTTGGTCATTGTTAACTGTTGACACATTATGCACTTTGCTGTATTATTTGATCCCCATTGTATAGTTTTGAAAAATGGAAAAGCTACTTGCTTAGAAAAGTACTTTTTCTTCTTTTTGAGCAAGAGATTTTTACAAACACCTATCTCATAAAAGAGCAATTTATTCTTATCCCACAATTACTACTTGACCTGGACAGAGGTTTTTTTCTAGCAGTGCCTAAGAATTTCCTGAAGGCACGTGATGTTGTTGCATTGTTAAACGCAAACATGTCTCAGACTGGCCATGCCCTAGGTAGGAGAGTCCTAGTTTTCCCAACATCAGGGTCTTTTCCAGGGAGTCTTCTCTTCTCATGAAACTGCCTTGGTCGCACTGGTTGATGATCTCCGGCGGGCTAGGGACAAAGGTGAGAGCTGTTTCCTAGTTCTGCTGGATCTCTCAGCGGCCTTTGATACCATCGACCATAGCATCCTTCTGGACCGTCTTGAGGGGCTGGGAGCTGGGGGCACTGTCATACAGTGGTTCCGCTCCTTCCTCCTGGGCCGTGTTCAGAAAGTGGTGGTGGGGGATGAGTGTTCAGACCCTTGGGCCCTCACTTGTGGGGTGCCTCAGGGTTCTGTCCTCTCCCCCATGCTTTTTAACATCTATATGAAGCCGCTGGGAGAGATCATCAGGAGGTTTGGGCTGGGTGTTCATCAGTATGCGGATGACACCCAGCTCTACCTCTCTTTTAAATCAGAACCAGTGAAGGCGGTGAAGGTCCTGTGTGAGTGTCTGGAGGCGGTTGGAGGATGGATGGCGGCTAACAGATTGAGGTTGAATCCTGACAAGACAGAAGTACTGTTTTTGGGGGACAGGAGGTGGGCAGGTGTGGAGGATTCCCTGGTCCTGAATGGGGTAACTGTGCCCCTGAAGGACCAGGTGCGCAGCCTGGGAGTCATTTTGGACTCACAGCTGTCCATGGAGGCACAGGTCAAATCTGTGTCCAGGGCAGCTGTTTACCAGCTCCATCTGGTACGTAGGCTGAGACCCTATCTGCCTGCGGACTGTCTCGCCAGAGTGGTGCATGCTCTGGTTATCTCCCGCTTGGACTACTGCAATGCGCTCTACGTGGGGCTACCTTTGAAGGTGACACGGAAACTACAACTAATCCAGAATGCGGCAGCTAGACTGGTGACTGGGAGCGGCCGCCGAGACCATATAACACCGGTCTTGAAAGACCTGCATTGGCTCCCAGTACGTTTCCGAGCACAATTCAAAGTGTTGGTGCTGACCTTTAAAGCCCTAAACGGCCTCGGTCCAGTATACCTGAAGGAGCGTCTCCACCCCCATCAGTCTGCCCGGACGCTGAGGTCCAGCGCCGAGGGCCTTCTGGCGGTTCCCTCACTGCGAGAAGCAAAGCTACAGGGAACCAGGCAGAGGGCCTTCTCGGTAGTGGCGCCCGCCCTGTGGAACGCCCTTCCAGCAGATGTCAAAGCGATAAACAACTATCTGACATTCAGGAGACATCTTAAGGCAGCCCTGTTCAGGGAAGTTTTTAACGTGTGACATTTTACTGTATTTTTGGTTTTTATGGAAGCCGCCCAGAGTGGCTGGGGAGGCCCAGCCAGATGGGCGGGGTATAAATAATAAATTATTATTATTATTATTATTATTATTATGAGGTGGCCAAAGTATTGGAGCCTCAGCTTCACGATCTGTCCTTCCAGTGAGCACGCAGGGCTGATTTCCTTCAGAATGGATAGGTTTGATCTTCTTGCAGTCCATGGGACTCTCAAGAGTCTCCTCCAGCACCATGATTCGTATAATTCATATCAATAAATACATACATATTTATAAATACATATCATTCTGCAAACAATTGTAATTGATATGTAATTGATACATATCATATCAATAAATACATATCATTCTGCAAACAAATAATCTGGGACACTAGTAATATTTTCATTCACCAAACATTGGAGATATTATGTTAATAACATGATGGACTGTGGTAATGATGTGATTTATTTTATTGGTACATTTTTATGGAACTCTGAGATTCTGATGGTAATCTCTCACTTTTCTGTCATGACCTGTGGTTTTGACAGGAAAGCTGCCTTCAACGCAAATGCAAACAAGCCTCTATAAAAAAATCATAAAAATTAATTCATCTCATTCTCAATTCTCATTTTAGGACCAGGGGCATACAGCCCAGAAACAAGCAGCTTAAGGTTGAAATCACCTTCCTATGTTGCGGTATACGTTTCCCAGGTGGAACGTTTTAAAGAAGCAAAAGATGACACTCCTGGACCCGGGACGTATGAGGTATGTTAATTGGGCCTTCGCCAGTAATCTTACATCAAAAACATGTAGGTACATAACAACCTGCTATGATGCTGTTGTAGTTGAGACATTTAAATATTGGGAAAGCAAAAGATTGGTGCTTTCAGGTGGCAATAAGAGAGAGAAATACAAACATGGCTTTGGTTCGTGGCTGCAGCATATGTAGGGGGCAGAATTCAATTTGATGGAACTGCCATAACTGTTTTGTGATTGACATAAATGGGATAGTTCATATGACTTAATCTGGTTTTGTGCAAGTTTTGTATAGGTAATCCATTTTATGGATTTATAGAATTCTCTGCACAAAGAAACTAGCTTGGCAAATTCAGCTTTTGTATGGTGTCAGGTTCTTTTTCCAGAAGGCACTTACTCTTCTAGAGTTGAACTGTGATGACTGAAGTGTCATCTTCTGAGCCCTGAAGTTGTATGGTTTTTGCTTTGAGTGTGTTTGGTTTGATGGCTGTTAGCAATGAATTGTTGTATTGTATATGGCAGGAATGGGGAACCTGTGGTCCTCCAGATATTGTTAGACTGCAACTCCCAGCCATCCTGGCCACTGGTCAGGGAAGATGGGACTTGTAGTTCAACAACCTCTGTAGGGCTATGGGTTTCCCATTCAAGGTATTTAGTATCATTTGGGGGTGGGGTTAGGCCATTTTATGGACTTTGACCAAGAAGCAGGATAGACATCTAAGTAATGAATAATAGTTTTATTTAAAATTAAGGCAGACATAGCAGCCTTTGTACCAAAGAGGGAACTGTGTAGCCAAATTTATAACTACAGCATAAGAAAATTCAGAAAATCTTGAGCTTTGAGGCAGTGAACTGAAATCTCACTGCCCCGTGACTTGACAAACAATTCATACAACCTAAAGCACATGTGCAAATTGCCAGGTGTTGACTTTTCTACATCACCTGCTGCCTGTCATTTGAATCTGCACACATATGCAGTAGTTGGCTGCACTTGAAATGGCTTTTTATTGGGGCTTGTCATACTTAGATTGCCCTTTTCCAAAATCTGCAAATATAAGAATATAATGAAATGTCCCTGAGGGTTCATTTTTCTTTTAGTTCATGAATTTCACCTGCATAATTGAAACACATACATATGAAGCAAGTTGTTCTTGCCCAGTGCTCTCTTTTCTGACTACAGCAGCTTTCCTAGTTCTCAGCCAGGGAAAGATCACCCCCAGCCCTGTTGTCTGATATCCTTTAATTAAAGGTAAAGGTAAAGGGACCCCTGACCATTAGGTCCAGTCGTGACTCTGGGGTTGTGGTGCTCATCTCGCTTTATTGGCAGAGGGAGCCAGCGTACAGCTTCCGGGTCATGTGGCCAGCATGACTAAGCCACTTCTGGTGAACCAGAGCAGCGCACGGAAACGCCGTTTACCTTCCCGCCAGAGCGGTACCTATTTATCTACTTGCACTTTGACGTGCTTTTGAACTGCTAGGTTGGCAGGAGCTGGGACCGAGCAACAGGAACTCATCCCGTTGCGGGGATTTGAACCGCCGACCTTCTGATTGGCAAGTCCTAGGCTCTGTGGTTTAACCCACAGCGCCACCCGTGCCCCATCCTTTAATTAGAGACATATAAAACTAAATCGGGTACCTTCTGTATGCAAAGCTCATGATATCCCACCGGAGTGGTGTCTCCTCCCTGTTGAGGATCAGTCATCAATTAATAATATAAATAAAGACCACCTCTAACAGCTCAGGCAGGGAGGTTTTGGGCTGTGGAGTGGGCAGCACAAGATCCATTGTTCTGTCTCTCTGGCTCAACACCAGGTAGAATCCCTCACATATCTATGAGTGAGAGCAAACTGACCCTTCCTTGGTGTTGTAGCACTGCTCACTTTGGCAGCACATATACTAAAATTCGAATGATACAGAGATTAGCATTTTTGTATTTTTGGTTTCTATGGAAGCCGCCCAGAGTGGCTGGGGAAACCCAGCCAGATGGGCGGGGTACAAATAAATTATTATTATTATTATTATTATTATTATTATTATTATTATTATTATTATTATTATTATAGCATGGTTCCTGGAGCCCAGGCAGACTCAACTAGGTTATGTTTGGCCCACATAGCTCACCTGTGATCAAATTGTGAATCAGAGATATTTGATTGTGATGGGTGCATTACCTGAAACCTGGGCAGGTGAGCTAAGTGAACCAAACACAGAACCAACTGTGTTGTGTCTGCTCGGGTACTTGGTGCATCCTAGAAGGGAGGAAGATCTCTAGAGCACAGGAATTTTCATAGGGATTATGAAATTTATTATTTTTTTCTATTTCACAATTGTATCTTAAGCTCACTTCATATCTAAAGGGCACATTATCAGGACTGTCATCCAAAAAGAGTGTGCAACAAGGCTAAGGAATCCTCTTCTCAGAGCAACTAAACTCCTTTAATAATCTCAAAACACAAAAGGACCTTAATGTGCTAGTGGCTATAGAAAAAATGAGAAAAACAGTGTGTGCATAGAAATGCTTTTTTCTTTTTTTGTGTGTGTGCCCTGGTTTAGGTCTGTATGCTGTACTATGTAAAACATATTTCTAGAATGGGAACAAAGGTGCCTTTTAGACTAAGCACTTAACAAAATTGTATTGTACAATCTATTGTACACCGTGCTTCTGGATTGCTCTCTCCCTGTCAAGTCTACAGGGCTAGATTGCAGATGATCTCTTGGAGGTAGGTCAAGACTGTCAAGTTCCAGCAGGGTTTGGGAAGATAACACTGATTGGCTTATTTTTTTCTGACTGTGAATGCAGGCTAGCAGAAGTTTTTCTCTATATAGCTTTCTGTTTCAATTATATTTTGCATGCTTTCATCATTACAGCCTACACTAGGCCAAATGTAGGTTAACAATTCATTTCCAGAAGGACAAAAAAAGTGTATTTATGTGTTCTGTTGTTCAGAAAATGGTTTTGGGGTGTTTAAATTGTAATGGTTTTCGATTTTGAGACTTTATTGTTGCTACCGTGAGCTACCTTGAGGGCCCTTTGTGGATGGAATGGCGTTCCCAGCTCTCTCTCTCTCTCTCTCTCTCTCTCTCTCTCTCTGTGTGTGTGTGTGTGTGAGAGAGAGAGAGAGATTGCCAAGCGTGTAAAGCTAAATTGGTACAAGTTAAATGTGTGTAAGTCTATTGTGCACAAAATTACAGTTATACATGTGATATTATGTATATACAAAGGCTGTGCACTCACTCCTAAGACATCCATGAAGTTTTAGGCTTGTTAAAATGCCTGTTCTTTTATCTTTCAAATTCAACTATGGAGGAAGTCATTTCCAACGCGCAGGTAGCAAGAAGCAGGCAAGTCGTCTGCTGACTGCTGTTCATTCTATGGCGTGAACACATGGAATACAGTATACAGTTCTGGTTGCCTCGCCTCTAAAGGATATTGTGGAACAGGAAATTATTCAGAAAAAGGTAGCAAAAATGATCAAGGGGCTGGAACAACTCTCCTGTGTGGAAAGGTTACAACATTTAAACTTTTTCATTTGGGTGAAGGGCAACTAAAGGAGAAGGGTATTATAGAGGTGTATAAGGTTATTGTGACTGGTGTAGAGAAAGTGGATTCCCTTAGAGAAACAATTAGACATACCTTTTAAAATGCACTTGTATGAAACACATTTCCTTACCTTGCACCTTATATAAGCACCAAAACTTCAGTATCGTTTCATTATGTCTGATATCTTGAAAATGCATTCCTAAGAGAACTTCAATTTTGCTAGCTTTTATGTTCACAAAAGTGGCTCTTACCAGCTCTTGTGGTCATTGCAATATACAGCAGATGGTATGGGCATTGTACTGCATATAATACCTCTTTGTGAAAAAGTTTTTGGTACAGTACTGTGTACTGTTAGTAGAGCTGAGGAAGGTCTTGATCATGCTGCAGTTTGAACCGCAATTCCCACACAAGAACTGGCTTCCACTTTTGCCCATCTACAGTACTGCCAGGGCATTGTGATTTCCCCCTCGACATATCTTTCAAAGCTTGTTGATATTTACATGCAAATATGGGACCATTCTTGCCTCTGGGAATATTTTCTAACAAATACCAATGCTTGTAAATGATACCCTTCACTTGACTGGTGTTTGCATCAAATGTTAGCAAGGTTTGTATTGTTAGGAGCAGTAAATTGTTTTGTGTATGATTGTATTTTAAAAGTTATGTCTGCTTGTTGCATTAAGGGAATAAAGCCTTAGGTGATAAGTCCTGACATGAATTGTTGCCTTTTAAAACCCCTTAGAATTGCTTGTTTTAAATAAATACTTATATGTTTGCATGTGGTAGCAAAACACTTTATATGTTTTTCCTGCCTCTCCCGTTATATTGTTTCCACAGATTCCTTGGGCCAGGGATTGTTTCTCACTCTGTGTATCATATGGATACCTCATATGGCTTAGTCAATAATGGGAAGGGGTCAGTGGGCCCAGTGGAGCTGAGTAGCATTCATTTTTGGTGCCCATTCCTAACTGGGCTACAGGAGGGAAGGCTTTTTCATCTTCTTTGCCCTGTTGCTTTTGTTGGAATTCAAGCCTTATCAGGAGAATCTGGCCACTCTCCAGGCACCCGGCTTGATCTCCTTGTTGACCTCCCTGTCTGCGTTTCCCGGCAGGATACAGGCTAGGTCGCGATCGGCGATCCTCCTCAGCGTGAGAAGGACACACCACTCTTCCCTGCTCCCTGCTCCCCCCAGGGAGGGGAAAGAGATAGACAGAAATGTATTTACATGTCTTTATTTCTGTCCTTGCAGCGTTACAGAAAACACGTCTGCTCTCTCCAAACTCGAACAGCCGAGAGAGTAAAAAGCTCCTCCTTCTGTACTTCCTGTACAGCTCATATTACACTCTGAGCTAATTCCGGTGCTCCGCACAGTGAATAGACTGTCCCTCTGGTTCCCACGGTACAGTCCCAACATTCCCATCATGTTTTGCTTTCCAGCTAGCTGCAGCTCGCTGCCGCATTGCTTCTATATCGTAACAGTTCAATCATTAGTTGCATTGGTTTTCAGGCTTTCAGGGGGTGAGTGCACACCATGGGGAGATTCAGTGTGGCTTGGAGGGAAGGAAGGTGTTATGTACTGAGTTGAATAGGATCCAAAAGGCAGCAGCCTGATTGGTTCTAGAACAATAGGATTCAGAATGCAGCAGTCTGATTGATCCTAGAACAAAGCAGCAGTATGATTGGTCCACAGGAGCCACCCAATCCAGCTCCAGGTGGAAGTGAATCCGCAACCTGATTGGCCTACAGGAGAATCCCAGAATTAGCCAATTGCATGCGGCCCATTGTGTAAATAATGTATATAAAGCAGATATTTTGGGGGAACTTTCATTCCTCACTACTATAAGCTGAATAAAGAACATGAAATCCACACTCGACTCCCAGTATATTTCAGAAGGATTTAGGAACACAGGCAATTGCCTTATTTTGAGTCATACTATTAGTCTATCTAGTTCAATATTGTCTACACTGACTGGCAGTGACTCTCCAGGGTTTGGGGCAGGGGTCTATCCCAGTCTTACCTGCAGATGCCTGAGTTTGAACCTGAGACCTTTGGCATGTAAAGCAGATTCTCCTCTGCTGAGTTATGGTCCTTTCCCAAGGGGAAAAGACAATTTCAGGTACTCTGAAGTGGTGGGATGGTGGCTCAGTCAAGCCAATTAGTACAGTGGTACCTCGGGTTAAATACTTAATTCGTTCTAGAGGACCGTTCTTAACCTAAAACTGTTCTTAACCTGAAGCACCACTTTAGCTAATGGGGCCTCCTGCTGCTGCCGCTGAGCCGCCGTTGCGCGATTTCTGTTCTCATCCTGAAGCGAAGTTCTTAACCTGAGGTACTATTTCTGGGTTAGCGGAGTCTGTAACCTGAAGCATCTGTAACCTGAGGTACCACTGTGTAGCAGTGTCCTCATTGCCCTAGGGTTCATGGATGAAGGTGTTGATTTTATGCAGATAGGGAGGGCCTCCTTGACCCACCTTTAAAGTGTGTGGGCAGAGCTGGGCTGGGTTGCTTGTACAAAGTGAGTAGCAAGAGACAGTGTTTCCTAGTTCTCATCTAGGTTCTCGCAGTATGTGTACGAGACAACAAAGACAGCACAGTTAAGAACGTTGGAAACCCACTATGCAAATTAATACAGTGGTAGCCCATACTTGCACTCATTTATGGTGGAGGGACAAGCGAGAGAAATTTTTTTTAAATAAATAAATATTCTGTATTTAATAGTCAGATGTCCATATTCATAAGCATGGAAAACATGTCTCGTAAGCATACATGCACATGTACACACACACACACACGGTTGTAGAAAATAATCCTTTCCCTTTTGATGTGATATTTCAATTATAGCACTGCTTGTGAGAAACCCAGTGGCATAATATATACTTTATTTTACTAAATATATTCAGATATGTTAACACAAGCAGGAACGGTCAATTTATATACAGTGCATGCAAATTAATCCATCATTTTGAAACAATTTCTACCTGTTAGCCAATTTTATGACATTTCTGTCATGCTGAATGATAGTCACTTCTTTAATTTGACAGTGGGAAAGTTGGTGGTATGTCAAATCTTTTTTAGTATTCAAGAAGATCTACATGAAAGCTTTACAATGCAAAATTTCCTTTTATTTTTCATATGTAGAACATTTTGCTGCCTTTAGAAAATGTATTATTAAACTGATCTTTGGCCTAGTGTAGGCTGTAATATGAGAGCTTTCAAAATATGATTCAAAATAGAACAGACACATTGAGAAATATTTCTGCTAGACTGTTCAGTGTTGCTTAGTAACTTATTATGAACAGTATATTTGTTTTAATTTTTATTTCTCTTACACAACAGTTGTGCCTGGCACTCACAGCTTAAAATGGTGCATAAGTAGTCCATGTCTCAATAAACTTACAGCGTAATCGTCTAATGTTGCTACTTTGTTAGACATTATTATGCATCATACATAATATTTATTCAAAGGTTCTTCCTTACACTGTAAGCCTAGTACATACAAGAACTTAAGATAAGGATGTAGAATCATAAGCAGTGGCCAACCTTCTGCTAGCTGGCGCGTTACTCTTTTCATGAAAGTTACCAATGCATTGCAGTGAGTTTCCAATTTCTGTTTGTACAAATGACTAAAAGTGTTGTGAACTGTCAGGATAGTGGGGAGGAGGAAGAGGATCCTGGTGATGAGTGGTAGCCATGATTGGGACACTCCGGGTCAAGCTGGGGATGGGAAAGGAGAGTTTGGTGTAGAAAATACAGGGTGACAGAGGATGGTGAGGGGATGGAGGTCAGTGCATAGGAACCAGAGCTGATGGACCCATCACCAGAGCCAGGCTTCCCATACATGGCTGACTTCTAGGTACTCTGACCCCTGGATTGGCTGTAGAGATGGGAACTTGGCCTGACTGGACTTTGGACCTGTTAGCTTCCCAGACTGCCAAACTACATGCTAGCATCTGTCATGGAATCATGTACAGCAGCGACACTTGCCATGGCACCCTGTGGTTCAGGACAGAAAGATAAAATGAGGCTACTCTTCCTATTTCTTTTAGTTCTATGTTCTGGTAAGTTCTAGGTTAGATTACTACAATATGTTACACCCTGGGCTGCTTTTTTATTTTATTTTTAAGAATGGTTTGGAAACAGCAGCTAAGGTAGAACCTACCAACCAGATTTTTTACTGGGACCAGATGGTCTGAGCATATAACACCAATGCTGGACTGATTGCATGGGCAGCCAATTTGTGTCTAAGCCCAACTCCAAGGGCTTAACTTTGACCAATAAAGCCCTATATGGCTTGGAGCCCTGATACCTAAAGGTTTGCCTTTCCCATTACGAACTTACACAGATGTCCAGAGGATGGTCTTTTCGATGGCAGCCACCTGTTTTTGGATCACTCTCCCCAGGGAAATTTTCCTGGCACCAACATTGTCATCTTTCTGTTGCGAGGTGAAGATATTTTTAATAACAATAAAATACAAATAATTGCAGCTTACAGCATATATCGAAACATAATAAACCATCAAACATTAAGAACTTCCCAATACAGGACTCCCTTCAGATGTCTTCTGAAAGTTATATAATTCTTTATCTCCTTGACATCTGAAAGGAGGGTGTTCTACAGGGACGGTGCCACTACCAAGAAGGCCCTCTGCCTGGTTCCCTGTAACTTCACTTCTCGCAGTGAGGGAGCCACCAGAAGACCCTCGGAGGAGGACCTCAGTGTCTGGGATGAACAATGGGAGTGAAGACTCTCCTTCAGGTATACTGGGCCGAGGCTGTTTAGGGCTTTAAAAGTCACCACCAACACTTTGAATTGTGTTTGGAAACACACTGGGAGCCAGGCATTTCCCCAGGCATTTGGGTAATAACACTGTTCTGATTTGGGGGCTGATTTAGGTGTTTATCTTCTTGTTTGTGTGGTAGGGTATTCTTGTTTTATAATTGGCTGTTGTGGGTGAACACTTTTAGTGTGTAGCATTGTTTTGATGGAGGCATTCACTATGTATGTATTGTATGTTACTTTTGTTGTAAGGCACTTTGAGACTTACTTGGTTGTGGAATTTGACAACCAAATTAATTCATTTATCCTTAGGGCTTTCATAAGTTTCTGAAAATCAGATGAGTTTTGAATAATTTGATTCATATTTTCCTGCTTTGAACCTGAGGCATTTAAAATCAGTTACTACTACTACTAGTAATGACTGCTTGCTTCAGCTGCTAAATACACAGAAATATTTGGTGCCACTAGGCCTTGAGAGCTGGCTGATGATTTTAGAACTGTTTTATTTTCTTGGACAAGATTGAGACCTTTCAATGTATTAAAATTGTAATAATATAAACAGGGCATTATGATTACCATGGTTTGGTGCTACGTGTTTCTGTGAACTTGGGTTCCTCAGAAATTTAACGGGTTCCTCAGTGAGGAGATTAGTAGTGGGAGGGCACTGTTCCCTGAAATACAGATTCTAGCCATTGTTAATATTCCACAATGTGCAGTCACAATGAGGTGTCTTCTAGCTCTTTCTCTCTCTCAGAGCAACATTGAGGCCCAAAAAGCTGATTTGGGTACACATGAGCTGAATAAGTATTTTTTCCTGAATGCGCATCAAATCCTTTGAGACTTGGACCAGAATACAAAGTTTCCTCAGCAGATGAGTCAATGTAGAAGGCTGCAAGTCAAAATATACTGTTATACTGGAACATGCAGAGCTCTCTGTAGCATCCAAACTGCATATGTTGGTGAGATGTTAGCTTCTGCTTTCCTGTGAGAGTAAATTATTCATTTGGTTCCAGCACACAACCCTAATAGCATTCTTCAGCTGGCTGCGGTATGCCAAAACGTTATGGATTCAAATTAATTGCAATTGGAGCTTTGAAAATAAGCCCATCATGATGCTGTAAGGGCCGAAACGATGAGTTAGTGAAATGTTGTTGAAGCACTGGAAGAAAGAGCAGCTGAGGCTCCAAATCTCTACTGCCATGTGTTGCAGCCACCACTCCAGCTTAATGCTTAGAAGATGACTTTATTATACAAATAAAGAATCTGACCACCTCCACACAGCATGAATCAAAAAGCTATGCTTCTACAGTCAACAGCTGTGCTATTGGCCAGGAGCCTCTGTGTTTATATCTACATCAGCCGCTTCTCGTCTTGGCATGGGTATGTGTGCGCAGAGCTTTGCAAGGAGAATGAAGGATGGCATCTCTGTAGCCGAGGCTTTCTTAACATAGTTTGGGTTCTCTTAAATGTTGTGATTCAAATATGGAGGCTATCATTTGCAAGATATATTGTTTATAGAGATGTGCTATGAAAGGATCATTTGCACTGTCTGTAAAAGGGAGCAGTTTTTGTCTAGGCAACAATCTAGCATGTTGAAGAGTTTTTGGAAGACATTAGAAGGACTCTTGAGAGCATAGCGTATTATATAAATCCTGTTGTTTGGTTGGACTGCCATCAATTTCTCCCCCTACATAATAATATTTTGCATACTCAGAGGGACTAGAAGTATCGTGTAATTTCTTGAGTGTATGATACTCTTGTTGGAGAAAGAACGTCAAACATTTAGTTCAGTTTCCAGATTTGTTTTAGATAATGTGCAAGAGCATTAAATAGTTGCTCTGGGGATAGATGCAGACGCAAACAATATTCTCTTCAAGCTATATTACATCCTAGGAGAACAGTTTGCCAAAACTTGTTTTTGGATACACGTTTGCTGGCACAATTCTCTGAAGTTCTGTTGTGAATTTCAGAGTGCTAGCATAGTTGGACTATTTTCTCTTCAGTTCACGGTAATGTTATCATCTCTGCATCTGTGTGCCACCCACAGAAAATGACTGATACTTCTGAAAGCAGCTTAATAATTGGAATATTACTCACTATTGAAAGTCAGCAAAGTTTCCTTACCACTACATTTTGTTTTTCTTGAAGGCTTAGCACCCTCACTCTCCTTGCTTGCCCTTGGAGCCTAGAATGGATGAGGGTTGTTTGGCATTTCTTATCTTGAATGGGTGAAAAGCTGAAATGAAGGAGCGGTTGAGCACTTCCTGAGGGAAGATTATGCAATAGGGGTGATGGATGCTTTGTGCAGGCCAAATGAGTGGTCATTTATGTTGCTAATCAGCTTGGACCTCCCTTACTATGACACAAAGAGAGAGAGATGCCTCAGGTGATGAAGACTAAGGAGTGAAGAACAGATAGAGCTGTCAAAATAAAAAAAATCCTTCCTGTAGCACCTTAAAGACCAACTAAGTTAGTTCTTGGTATAAGCTTTCATGTGCATGCACACTTCTTCAGATACACTGAAACAGAAGTTGCCAGATCCTTCTATATAGTGAGAAGGTGGGGAGGGGTATTACTCAGAAGGGTGGTGGGAATTGGAGATTGGCAGATAGCTGAGATGAGCCTGTTGACGACTCTTAACGACTGTAATAGGTCTTACAGGAAAAGGCAAGGGGTGAGAAGGTGAGAAATGGCTTAGTCATGTATAATGAGATAAGAATCCAATGTCTCTGTTCAGACCAGGTCTCTCCATTGTTTTAAGTTTGGTAATGAGTTGCAATTCAGCAGCTTCTCTTTCCAGTCTATTTCTGAAATTCCTTTGTAGTAAAACAGCTACTTTGAGATCTTGTATAGAATGTCCTGGGAGATTGAAGTGTTCTCCTACTGGTTTCTCTGTTTTGTGATTCTTGATGTCAGATTTATGTCCGTTTATTCTTTGGCGTAAGGTTTGGCCTGTTTGTCCAATATAGAGAGCTGAAGGACACTGTTGGCATTTGATGGCATACACAATGTTAGACGATGAGCAATTAAATAGTCCCGAGATGGTATGTGTGATGTTGTTGGGGCCAGTAATGGTGTTGTCCGGGTGTATGTGGCAGCAAAGTTGGCATCTGGGTTTATTGCAGGCTCTGGTGCCAGTGTCCGTGTTAAGTCTGGTTGTAGTATTATTGTGGGTTAGGAGTTGTTTAAGATTGGGTGGCTGTCTGTAGGCAATGAAAGGTCTTCCTCCCAGAGCTTGAGAAAGAGAACTGTCATTGTCCAGGAGAGGTTGTAGATCTCTGATGATGCGTTGAACTGTTTTAACTTGGGAGCTGTATGTGATGACTAGTGGTGTTCTGTTATTTTCTTTTTTGGGTCTGTCTTGCAGCAAGTTCTCTCTGGGTATCAGTCTGGCTCTGTTGATCTGTTGTCTAACTTCATCTGCTGGGTATTTTAGTTCTGAAAAGGTTTGCTGTAGATCTCTTAGGTGAGAGTCTCTGTCTGTAGAATTGGAACAGATGCGGCTGTAACGTAGTGCCTGGCTATATACAATGGACTGTTTGGTATGTTTGGGATGGTAGCTAGAGGCATGTAGATATGTTTGTCGGTCAGTTGGTTTACGGTATAAGGTGGTGTCTATGCGTCCATCCTGTATTTTTATAGTAGTGTCCAAAAAATGTATTTCTTGCATAGATTGATTCATTGTAAGGTTGATTGTGGGGTGAAAATCATTGAATTTCTGGTGAAAGGTGTCCAGGGTCTGTTGACCATGTGTCCAGATGATAAAAATATCGTCAATGTATCGCAGGTACAAGAGAGGTTTGAGTGGGTAGGAGTTTAGGAAACGTTGTTCTAAATCTGCCATGAAGATGTTGGCATACTGTGGGGCCATGCGGGTGCCCATTGCTGTGCCGCTGATCTGAAGGAACAGGTCATCACCGAATTTGAAGTTGTTGTGGGTAAGGACAAATTGGCAGAGTTTGGTGGCAAGGTCCGCTGTGGTTTTATCTGAAATGGTGTTCCTTATAGCTTGTAAACCATCGTTGTGTGGGATGTTGGTATACAGAGATTCCACGTCCATAGTAGCTAGTATAGTATTGTTGGGAAGATTATTTAAAGATTGTATTTTCCTCAGAAAATCTGTGGTGTCACGTACATAGCTGGGAGCACTGATGGCATATGGTTTCAGAACAGAGTCCATATAACCGGAGACACCCACTGTAATAGTGCCAATACCTGAAATGATGGGGCGTCCTGGATTTCCTGGTTTGTGTATTTTAGGTAGAAGATAGAAAGTTCCTGGTCGAGGTTCTGTTGGTGTGTTGGTGAGGATCTGTTCTTGGATGTGTGGGGGTAGCTCCTTAACAATCTTGTTCAGTTCTTTCTTGTATTCTTGTGTGGGGTCTGAGTCCAATTTTGTGTAAAAGGCGGTATTGGAAAGTTGTCTGTGAGCCTCCTGAATGTAGTCAGTTTTGTTCATGATGACAACAGCTCCACCTTTGTCTGCTTCTTTAATTATAATGTTTGGGTTGTTTCTGAGATTATCTATGGCTCTCCTTTCAGCATGGTTTAGATAGAGCTGTGTGCCACACATCCTGTGCTGCACCCTCTAAGGTCGTTTGTTGCATTTGAGTGCAGTGAATGACTATATCCCATCTCCACTATTGAATACTGTTTAGGCATGTATCCAGTTTAGGCATGGAATGGAGTGTGTGTGTACCATCTTGTCTTTCACCAGTGGTGGTTAGCGTGCACTGGATCTGGCGGGGCAGCTTGGGCGGAGGTCACCAGGGATGGGCCCTATTTGTTATGGTTTTCTACCCATTCTCCTCCTCTTGCAAAGATGCCATGGACTCTTAGCAGTGTAGTAGTACCATTACTTACATTAAAAAACGTTAAAGGTAAAGGACCCCTGACAGTTAAGTCCAGTCACAGACGACTCTGGGGTTGCAGTGCTCATCTCACTTTACAGGCTGAGGGAGCCGGCGTTTGTCCACAGACAGATTTTCCGGGTCATGTGGCCAGCATGACTAAGCCGCTTCTGGCAAAACCGGAACAGAAGAAGAAGAAGAAGGAGGAGGAGGAGGAGAGTTTGGATTTGATATCCCACTTTATCACTACCTGAAGGAGTCTCAAAGCGGCTAACATTCTCCTTTCCCTTCCTCCCCCACAACAAACACTCTGTGAGGTAAGTGGGGCTGAGAGACTTCAAAGAAGTGTGACTGGCCCAAGGTCACCCAGCAGCTGCATGTGGAGGAGCGGAGATGCGAACCCGGTTCACCAGATTACGAGTCTGAACTGCTAGGTTGGCAGGAGCTGGGACAGTGCAACAGGAGCTCACCCTGTCGTGGGGATTCGAACCGCTGACCTTCTGATCGGCAAGCCCAAGAGGCTCAGTGGTTTAGACCACAGTGCCACCCGTGTCCCTTACATTACTTATATTACTTAGCATCAAACTGAGATCAACCCTGTGAGGAAGGTTAGGCTGACAGACCCCCCCCCCCTCGCACTTCTAGAATTCGTCTCCTCTCTCTACCCCCTGCCCCATGCATGGGTGAAGAGTGGCACTGCTAGCCATTTGTGATTAGCTGTGCTGTTCCGAGTTATGATTGGGCAACAGAGGGGATGGACAGAAAACACTCCAGGGAATTTCTGAATGATAGGAAATGTATGGTTATTATTTGGGAAGGGACAACGCAAAATTCTGGGCTACAGCTTTGGATTTTCAGGTGCAGGAAAAATACTTGGGTGGGGGGACCTGCATTACCTTGCCCTAGGGACCAGTCACCTCACTACAGTGCACTGTGTTTGGGAAGGCAAAACGTGAGGTTTCCCAGAGTACAATGATACCTCCATCTTGTTTCCCAATAGTTCAAAATTTGAGAATATGCCGCTGCTCCTTCAAATATGAAGGAGTGCCAACAGAACAAAAAGGATCTGTTTTATGATACTGATGTTCTTATAATGTTGTTAAGGCTTATTGAATGCCAAATATGGCAGAAAGTCACTATGAAAAATTGAAAAAGCCAAGTAAATAAATACATACAATATGAATGTGGTGTTCTTGTCTGCATCCTCTGTTGCCCCTGTAGCAGGCGACTGCATTAGTCTCACAATGTGGACATTTCTGGTTTCCAGTGTGCTAGCATTCTATGTTAACAAATCTAACTCTCCAGCTTGCAGATCAAATACATCTTGCCCTCCCCCCATTATCCAATAAGGGAGGTCTAAATTTTATTTCTAAAATATGATGATTATGTATCATTAATTTGTGTTCTCACTGGTTAGATAACAAATCCAGGTTAGCTGGCTAATGAGAAATGCCAGTAACAAATATTAAAATTAAACTGTAACACCAAAGTGAGAAAAACTGACCATGTTACAAATAAATCCAACCATCATTTGTAATTTTTCATGATTAAATTGGTCTATTAGCCATAAATCATTCTGCATCATCTGCTAAGAAAATGGTAGAGTTATTAGAAGATAGTAAGTGCTTTGTCATTCTATTGAACAGTTTAGTGCATTAACTATTTTTAGGCCTCATTAAAATCATTTTAGTTGGGATTCAGTCTTAAATTGTAAAATGCATTTGCTGGGCCATGGATGTAGACAAAGACTTTAAATTGTTCAAGTGTTAGTTGTTTGTTCCGGAGAAAGACAAACGTTGCAGGTCCGTCATAGAGGCATAATGTCAGAATCCATATTCATAGTTTACCAGCGTGATATTAGGCATTTCTTTTATTACCGTACTTCATTCTATCCAGACTGCTTATTAAGAATAGTTTGCCAGTACTCTGAATATGAGTGAATAGTTGACAATAAAATATAGGAGCTTCGACTATCCAGCACTATAATCAGTCCATTTGTCTGCTAATGTTATCAGACCACATATGAAGATATTTATGTGCTGCCTACCATATTATAAATGGTCAGAAACATTTTGTCTTTAGAAATAGTGGTTGATTTCCCCCAAATGTCAGTTTCTCTTGGCTATGCTAGAACTTCTGATGGTGTTGTGATTGATGAGAAAAGTTGCCGCAGCTTCAGGCCAGGAACTGCAAATCCAGCCAGATCATCTGGTTCCAGGCCAGCAGCCACTGAAAGCAACAACACAAGTTGTTTCACAAGCTGGGCTGTGGAGGATTGTCTGGGTATTCTTTTGTGGAACCTGATCATGCCACAGCCACTCAGGGGAGTGTTGGGTTGGGCTCTAAATCTCCAATCCCAATCCAATCCCAAACACATCTATTTGGATCTATAACTTTTTTTTTGGGGGGGGGGGTTGGTAGAAACTTTTGACTAGAACCTGAAGTCTGATTCTAAACCTATTAGTTAGAAACACAGAAAATTTATGCATGACTTGTTCTTGTTTCCTGGTTAGGGTCCTATTTATAAAAGCAACATATAGTTAGTTTGTTGTTTCTGATGGAACACTATATAAACCAGCAGAACTGACTTCAGATTTTTATGGACCACTGCCAGCAGGATTTCCTCCTTGTAGTCCCCCGCACCGTGAGTTCTGTTCCCTGCCAGCATCACAAAGGTAGATGGTGCTAGTGGAAGGCTAGGGTTGGGGGGGAGGAATTGATTCTGTTCACATTTAAAGGCAAATCATGTAACGAGCACTTATCTATATTCCGTGATGCAGTTTTGCAACTAAACAGTGTTTACAAAAATGAATAAAAATGGATATACTAGTGGAAATAAAAAACAACAACAACATTGCATTAGGGAAAATTGCTTGTGAAAATGTGTGCATTGCTCAAAACTGCATACAAAAATGTGTTTATTAGGAGAAATTTGCACCAATACACTGATGAATTGTCATAGGTGTTTTTTGTTTAAAAATAATCGGCCAATTGCTGCAGAAATGTGGAAAACTGAACTTGAGGTTTGAAAAATTAAAATGAGAGAACCACAATTGTCAGATCCTCCCATCCCTGGTTGGAGCCAAGAGAAAAACTTTCAAGTGCAACATGCAGGAAGAATTAGAAGATGGCTTCAGGGGTGCGCTGGTGGGGGGAACCTTCCATTTCCTGGTTGGCTGCATCATATAGCCAGACATCTCTGTGAATAAGAGTAGTGTGGTAGCATTATGCCTCCATGCTGATGGATGCACCCCATATTACTGGGTCTAAAAGGAATGCAAATATATATCTCTGGCATATTTTCATTTGGGAAACTAACATTCCATAGAGGCCGCTACAGACGTGCAAAGACTTTCAGGGATATCTGCTATTTCCTAATGGGAGGGGTGTGTGGAGGCAGAGGACAAAACTGATTCTCTTGAGTGCAGATTATTCTGCTGGTATCAGGCAATTTTCCTGTTAGAAAACGGGGGATGCCTCAGCAGATGCTAAACCAAACCAAACTCTGATTTCAGGCCTGACAACAAGGTGTCCTTTGAAAACCTATATCTGTTTCTGCTTATGGATGACAAGGGAAACTTTGCTATTGCTGTCTTGTTCTATGTTCATACTTTACTTGTTCTTGGAGGTGAATCTGGGGTCTTTTGCATCCTTGGAAGGAGCTGAATTGGAAGTCCCCCACCCAAAAAATCAATTTATAGCAGTAGCCACATTAGAAATTACTACATTTTACACATCTGGAGTGAGGGTACAAATTTTGCACAGCTTTCTGCCTTGGTGCAACACACTCCAGTCGGATTCACCAATCCTTAGCTGTGCCTCTGCTTGTTCTTATTTTCTGTATTATGCTAATGCTTTAAGAATGGAAGGGAAACCATTACCTTTCCTGGACTGTTTGCCTATATTGAGCAAATAACACTGTACCAAGTTGCTAAATTAACTGCTTAACCCAAGCTGCCCTCTTAAGTCACATCTTCACAAATCCCATTTTAGTTTTAAATGGACCCCGTAGGAACTAAAACACAGACAGACACAAATACGTGACTTAATTAAAACCCATCTTTAGCCACTCACAAATACCATTAAATTAGCACTAAACAGATGGGGCCAATCATTATTATCATTATGAGGGAAATGCTCTCATGGAAATCAGGGTTCTCCCCTGTCTCATCTACATTTGTGATATCCTGTGCCTGTAGAGATCTCTTGAGCTAAGCTTTTTAATATCTACCATATGAAATCAAAAGTTTATGGTGTTAAAGCACAACAGCAAAACAAAACAAAACAAAACATCCACTAATGCTTTGAGCAGCCAAAACTTCAGGAAGCCTGCATTTTCCATACTGTCACACATTTAACTGATCTTTCTTTGTGTTACAAGAGATAATGTCTCAGATGCACAAGACAAATTGGCTGGAGTGTTTGAAGGCGTTTCAGCTGGAAGGGCCATTACAGTGGTACCTCGGCTTAAGAACTTAATTTGTTCTGGAGGTCCGTTCTTAACCTGAAACTGTTCTTAACCTGAGGTACTACTTTAGGTAATGGGGCTTCCCCCTGCTGCCGCACCGCCACCGCACGATTTCTGTTCTCATCCTGAAGCAAAGTTCTTAACCCGAGATACTATTTCTGGGTTAGCAGAGTCTGTAACCTGAAGTGTCTGTAACCCGAGGTACCACTGTAATCACTTGAACTTCCCATAGGTGTGGTAGTCTCTTGTGCTCTCCGATTAGCTAAAAACCAATCCTTATTGTTCAAAATAAAGGAAACTAGTCAATCAACTCCCTGGCACCTTTTTGTGTTCCAATCATGTTATGCTTATATTTGCATGTCGCACCGTTCCATAACAATGCCAGTGCATTGAGAGCAGCAGTCAAGATGCTGTGGAAATAAATGGGAAATCAACTGACTTTCCTGTGGCTATTAACCTTTGATGCCCTTTTACTGGCCTCATGGTGAGACCTTTTCCTCATTGGAGGAATGGTGTTTATTTCTGCTGTCTTTCCATCTTGTACTTTCCCCTTTTGTCCCATAATCATACAAAATATTGAAACTGAGGGGGGGGGGGCACAAGCGAGAGAGACCAAAAGGTTATCACTTAGGCTTAGCTGCTTTCTGGCATATTAACCTGACCTGTACCCTGCACAGATTAAAATATCTAAGACCCTAAGTGATGTCTCCACACATCCTTCTAAACAAGAGCCATGCTATGTAAATTCAAGACACAATAACCTGGTTGGAGATTGTGCCTAATCTAGGTGCTCCCTGAATTGATAACAGCTTTGCAACTAGTAGAGTACTTTGTTTCCTGTCTCCCCCCCCCCCAACATTTCCAGTATTTCAGGGTTACAATTATAGTTACATCACAGTTATAATTATTATATTTCTTTATATTAGATTATTACATGTACAGCATTTTGTCACCCCCATCAGTGGTGACACCTGGGGCGGGCCGCACCCACTTCACCCCCTTTGTCCGCCGCTGCCCCCCCCCACTTAGCTCTCACCAGTGGCTCCTAAAAGCATGTGACAGCAGCCGTATCCTGGTAAATGGCTTCAATTGGCTGGCTAAACCAGGTGAGACTAGTGATGACAGCAACAACAGTGATCAAGTTCTGGATTGGGAGATGTTGCAATATAAACCCTCCCAATTGGAAATCCATGGTCCATTACAAGC
This sequence comes from Podarcis bocagei, assembly GCF_964188305.1. Lineage (NCBI taxonomy): Eukaryota > Metazoa > Chordata > Lepidosauria > Squamata > Lacertidae > Podarcis > Podarcis bocagei. The sequence continues at coordinate 60,058,115 of NC_138134.1, forward strand.
TTAGACCAAATGACTCTTAAAGTTTAGCCCTGACTGCTGATGTGTTTGCCACCATCAACCAGTTTTCCCTGCCAATTGCTCCCTCTCAAAGAATTAGTGAAGGGCACTATCTTGGTAGACCATGTACTTTGCACAAAGAAGATTTTAGGTTCAAACCCCAGCACCTCCAGGTAAGGCTAGGAAAGATGCCTGTTTGAAACATGGAGAACTTTTGCCAGACCATGTAGACAGTACTGAGTTAGATGCACCAGTGCTCTGCATTGGATAAGGTAGCTTCTTAAGCAAACCCACCTCAGTGATGGGTGTGTGGGAGCTACTAGCAGAAAATCCCCACTGGAATAAGGAAAGGCTCTGCAGGGTTAATTCCCAATACTCAGATGCCATGAGCATGTGCAAAAGACTATCCTAATTGAGGATGGGGCTTGCAACACCCCCACCACATGCACACAAAGAGAGATTTTCTACCACATTCACATACACTAACCACTTTTTCATATTCTTAATCAGGGAGATTAAAATAGTGTGAAAGTAGTAGGTGTTTTTCTCATATAATGACAGTAATGCTTATACTGTACCAAATTAATACAAAGTGTAAAAATATGATCAGGTGATCTAACTCTTATGACACCTGAATTGGAAATGCATGTTTTAAAATCCTAGCTCTATCTGAACTCCTTTGATCAGTGTAGTGTTCAAATATATATTAAAAATCAGTCCAATTAGCCATATGAAATGTACAATCTCAGTATCCAACAACAAAGGAATACCGAGAATAGAATCTAATCAAATGCAACTCTATGTATAATAAAATTATGATCAGCCCCCCTCCCTGACTCAGTTTGGAATTGGGTAAACAATAACAACAACAAGCATTGTCAGAGAGTTTAAAAATAATGCTTTCTTTATAATATGAGCTAGGCAAATAGGTATGGGGAACCAAAAATTTCAAATGTTGGTAGTAATCTATGCTATAAATATAGTAGCCTATTCTTTGTATTTTCTTATCCAGAGGCGTTATTTATTCCTGATATTTGAGCACCATAAGAAAAAAATCTGGGTTGTGTGGAAGAGGAAGCAGCTACATTTGTTCCAGTTACAGCCATTAACTATAGTCAAGGTGCCTTTCAGCTGGAAGCGATGACAGATAGGTAACATTCCCACTATCAGATGCATCGGGGGACAGCAGGAGACAAAGTGCACTGGGATACAGGTGCACCTTTTCCAGAGCACTAGCAAGATGAATGCACCTATTGTCATCGCTCCCCTGCCTCCCCTTAGCCATTAATATGACAGCATTGTAATTGATGGCGTGACATGGGACCTGTTCTGAAATTTCTTTCCTCTCCTTTAATGCTACCCCGTGTAGCTTTCGGACAGAGCACGGTTATCTAATGTGTCAACAGATCCGTCTTCCAATTTCAATCCATGCCATCCTGGTAATGACAGAAAATCACACACACTTGTAACACAAAGAAGTTATTTTCTAGGCCCAATGATGTCTGTATTAGCCGTGGTGCCCTGCAGTGGTCGGTTACATAGCAATGTCTAAGGTCAGAAAGATATTTATCAGGGTAGGAAGAAATGTCAACGTAATTCAACTCATCAATCTACCGTAGCAAGATATTTTGCATTTTAATGCTCTTCATTTTACTTAAACGCTTCCCCGGATGCACTATCCAAATTGAAAAAAGAAAGAGTTCAACAGCTCTGCTTCAGACTATGCTGTGTACCATAGATCATCAGTATGCATTAAACAAATGAAATGCTCTAGAGTCCAGGGCAATCTATAAGTGAATGTGCAGATTATGAATAACACAATTTCCTTTCCATTCTAATAATTGCCAGTAAAATATGGAGCCCCTTGGAAATTAATGGAAACATTTTTGAACATAATTACAATTTTAAGCTTGGCTTTATAATTACTTACCAGCCCATCAGTATGTCACACCTGGGAATTTTACCAAATAGCCTCAAGTGTTACCGTAATGTCCACAAAATTTGTTCAGGCTTTGAATCTGCAACCAGATTTGTCTGAAATATAAGGCATCACCATGCCAAGTATCTATCTGTAAGAAAGAATTGATAGCTGTAGTGTGGTTATCTTTGGCTTTGTATGCTGCTTCCAGAAGTGTTAAGAGAAAAAGAAAAGAATGTGGTATCTTGTACTTAACTAACAGTATACTTATTGGAAGTCTTCTAGTTTCCTCTTTGAGAAATAAATTTATAGGATGCTGCTTCAATTTCGCCACAAATAGATATATGAACTACACCATTTCATTAGAAACATTGGCTTATTTAATTCTTAGAATGTAAAATGAAAGTTCTTTATGGAAATCATTTCATACTTAAGTGAATTGATTTCGAAATTACCTTTCCAGTCAGAGCTGCCATTTTATAACAGCTTTCTGCCTGATAGCGATTGACCTACTGGGTAGTTCTCAAAATGCTCTTTATGAAGCAGGTGTCAGACAAGTAAGTACTTTTCACATCTTGAGATGTGGAACCTGTAGAAACACCAGACCCTAAGCACTGCAGAAATACTGGCAGAACATCCTGAAGATGCACGTTCATATATGCTGTCTCAATAGAATGTGGATTTGGATAAGGGAGACCAAGAGTTGAATTTTATTTATTTATTTTAAGTAGTTAAATGCCTCTTTTCATGCTCACCTAATGGTTTACAAAGCTCACCACATTTTCACAGGTGTACACTGTGAGAACAAAACCCATAAGACTAATAAAAATTGCTATATACTGTCAATTTTGGCCTTGCTCATGAAATCTTGCTTCCACCACCTCCCTTCAAAACCTAAAATTACACCTCTGATGTTTAACACTTAGGGTTTTTCTTTTCTTTTCTTAAAAAAAAAAACATGTTCCTGATTTACAGTTCATTCTATACTTTTAATATGTTGAGGAAATAATTATAGATTCAGAAATGTCTACACTGAGTCACATGAATGTATTTAAGGAAATTCATAATCATTCAAAGCTGTAATTTTCAAGTTAGAGGAATAATCAGACTCAATAGGATGTTTCATTAAAAAGAAACACACTGAACAGCTGCATTATGGCATTATTTCAAAGAACTCCTTCCAGCCTTTTGGAAAGAGATTTAATTTAAGATGACAGCCATATTTATGGTGCTTGTTTGTCATGTGGAATTGTTTGTTTTGGCAAACTGTTAGTGTCAAATGATTATAATTTTATTGATGTAATATTTTCTTTTGCTATGGCAGAGCCTGCAAGTACAATTGTACTTAGAGATACCGGAAGCCTCCCCCGCCCCTGGAAATACACATTTCAGAATAACAGTAATGGTATATCTTAGTTTTAAAGCTAATACTTGATGTATAAAATACTTAGGAGGGCAATATAATACTTTGATGCGAAGTTTTCAAAAGTTTGGTTTGCCTGGTTTTAAATTATTGATAGGTCTGATTGATCTGGAATGGAAGATATTTACCAGAGTGGGGATAACTATAAAATGTGGTTACATTTAGTGTTGCCCCCAACATTTATATTTGCAAATACAAGCAACAGTTATGAACCTGTGAGCTTTTCTCCAGCTTAGATTTTACTGCAAGTCAAGCTAGAGAACAACTTATTCATTATTTCTTTCTTTCGTAAAAAGTATACACTGCTTGATTGTAAAACAAAAGCTGTACAGTGAAGGCATCAGCTTGATATCAATAGGTAGGGAGGTCCAAAGTATAGACGCTGCCACACTAAGTGATTGAGTTGATATAAATGTGGAACAGGTATTACACAACACCTGTAGTAATGCCTTAAATCTTAAGATTTAAATCTTAAATCTCCCCCCCCCCCACAAGTTGACCATCCAGCCCATAATTTGGAATGTTATTTGAAGCCTGAGTTGGGGAGTTTGCCCCATCATTAGTTAAAACTGGTTAAAGCACTGGTGGGGAACTTGCAGCCCTCCAGATACTTCTGTGCTAGGACTTTCCTGTTGGAGTCCAAACAACATGGGCAGGGGAGCGATAGGTTTCTCACAAAGTGTCAAAACAGTAAAGAGCAATGACTTTTGGCACCGTTACTCTATATTTATGTTTCTCATCCCCCTTGGCTCTCATTCTAGTGTTTTCCCTCAAAAATCTAGAACAGTTTCTCCCAAACTTGGGTCTCTAGCTGTTTTTGGACTACAGTTCCCATCATTCCTGACCATTGGTCCTGCTAGCTAGCGATGATGGGAGTTGTAGTCCAAAAACAGCTGGAGACCCAAGTTTGGGAAACCTAGATTTAGAATGTAGTAGTTATGCCATCACTGATTTTGCTATAAGGAAAGCACCTTCTATATCTGTGCCCACCTCTCTCTCTCCCTTTTAAAATCTGAACCAGGTGCAGTCCCTAGCTTTGATGCCTAGGTGCATCAGTTACATCTGACCCTTGATATCATAGAAGTAGTGATGGTTGGGAGAGTCTATGGTCTGAGGAAGATTTGGATTTCCATCAGCTTCTGCTGATGTCTCTTTTCAGTCTGATTTTGTAGCCTTGGTATACTTTTGGTTCTGAAACTGCACCAGTCCAGGAGTTGAGTTCAGTTTTAATTAAACTATAATGTTGTAATATTATCTGCCCTGAACTTTTAGGATGAGGTGGACAGGATAACGGAGAGGATTGCACCAAACGTGATTCTTCCTTGAGCGAATGGGCTATTTAATTGAATGCATATAAATCTTCCTCAATAAACAGACTTGATCAGTGTGGAGTTGTGGCCATAGACAGTGCTTGGTGTAAAGATGATCAGCTCTTTTTTGAGTTTGGAGACTGCTGATTCTCCAAATTTATCGTCACTTTCTTGGTTTAATCACTAGGCTGAGTGTTCTAACATGATAGACCAGGCTTGTAAATAACCACTCACCCGGTTGCCTCTGGCAAATGAGAAATGCCTCATGGAATTCTGTTGCAGTAGTTTTCCCTGGCTAACACAGCTATATGTAGGCTAGTAACAATTTTTAGTAACGTTCATGGGCTTTCTTATAAGGCTGGTCTTGTCAAAAAAGCAGCCTGCAGTACCAGACTGGTTGTACTGTGATGACAGTATAGCTTATAGTTTGTGATATAAGGTAAGTATTGGTAGCTGTATCTCTGAATATAATATTCATGCTTAGTTATTTGTGAATTGGGAACCAACCATGACCACCCTGCTACAGACATGTAGAGATAAACAGAGCTGAAGGTATGCCCCATACCTCTTGCAGCAGGTGTTTCATGTTTCCACCTTTCTGTCACCTCCAATATGGTGGTAATTTTAATGCACAGGTGTGAATCACAAGCATGAAATGGGCGATGGTAACAGCTGGAGACATGTATACTAAAACTGGTGGCAGAGGGCTCTGAGCTGGCTTGAGAGATGATCTCTGAATTTTGGGTTAGAGAATAAAGGCACAAGTAGCTCCATTTGTGAGATTGCATTGGCAGCATATGCACTTTTCTCTTGTGTTTAATTCTGAGACTTGAGTCACTTAAAAGTGCACGTATTCCTACTGGAAACAAATTGATCCAATAAGATATTGTGGTGCATTTCTGTATCTCTTTATACCTGCAGGATAGTGGGAAAGTTTCCTTGTTGTTTTGTTGCTGTCTACCATGCCTGCTGTTTGCAATGTGTAAAATGTTTATGACGAGCTTGATGTGTGCCAAAAACCAGCAGGCCCACTGGTGGGAAGATTATCATCATCCAGATATAATAAAAAGCTTCTAGAAAAGTGCCTGTAATACAGGCTTATTTTTCTGGCACTGACAAAGATTTCTATTTATTTTAGTAGTGCCCGCTAGCACCATTGTATTTAAGGGGCTCTTAGTATTTTCATTAGAAATTCATTTTCAGGACTTTTAAACTCAGCTGGAAACATTTTGCTTGGGGATGAATGTTGTATAGAGGTTTTCTGCCAAGGGCAGCTTCCTCTACTTCCCCCTGATTGGAGATTTATGAAAGATCAATAATTAGTGCCTAATTGAAGCTTTTCTCACATTAACCACTGATAACTAATTTCTTTCCTGAAATAATAACACTGTTTCCGAAGTACAAGCACATGGAAGAAGTTGAGGCTGTTACCACTTGGGTGATGGCTTCAATAACAAGTAAAAGCAATCAACATCTAGGGGTGTGTGTGTGTGTGTGTGTGTGTGTGTGTGTGTGTGTGTGTGTTTATAACCCCACTCATCATTAAATATTTTCAATCCCAGAGCAGGGAATGATGAAATAAGAGTAAGTACAAAAATATACAGAAAAACTATACAAAAAACACAGACTCCATAAGAACAATAGATCCAATAAACAAATTGACAGCTCCATCATAAAGCAAACAAAGCTAAACTGCATTGAGGACAATTGGAATTCCTAATTTAACCAAATAGGACATACAACTGGATAAACAACAAAACAGGTTTAACAACAGTTCCCACTCTAATCTGGTACAGCCCACTTACTCCTCCTTGGTCTCTTGCACAAAGAGGGTCCCACTCTGTGCCAAGAGTCTCTCACCCGTGGCTTTTGAGCAGCTTGGACAACTTTCACTCCCACCGTCCAATCCACCTGATCGGCATGAAGAGCTGTCCACAAGCATCCACATCGAAAGCCCCCCCCTTCCACAGCACCAACTGAGCAAAAAATGAACACAAAAGAGAAAGAGGGTAGCCATCAGCCACAGCTGTTGTTTCTCTCCTCTTCCCACTTCCTATAATACTCAGATCTTAAAGTTTGATAGGGCTACTGTGGAAGAATGTGCAGGTGCTCCCAAGTCTGTGCTTTTTGCTACATACAGCAGTCAGCCTTTCACAGTATAAACTGAGGAGCAAGCAAAGGTCTAAATATGCTCTGGAAAAATTAGAACCAGATTATGAAGCTATCCATACACCACTCCAACAGTAGCTCATCTGTTGCTTCAGTTTGCTCTGACAGGACTCCAGCACCCATCAGTCCCAGACAGTGTGATCAGGGATGCTGGGAGTTGTCATCCAACAACATTTGGGGAGAACCATCTTGGCTACCTCAGCTTTTGGCCTTTGGCCCCATGTAAAATGGGACTCCTGCCATGCTTACATTATTTTAGGAGCACCCCCTTGAAGATAATGTGCCTATCCTGTTTCTTGAACTGGATTCTTACAAAAACAGTTCATTCACTTCTTCTACGTAAAAAGGCATGTCCAGCTCCAATTACATTTACTGAAAATGACATTGACCTTGCTAATGCAAAGAGCAGAATTATACATTATTGGTACACATTATTGGATTCACACATTGTGCTAATCCAAACTGTGTTTAGGCATGGATAGGCAGATACTCCCAGTGAAAATCCTGGTTGCTTTTCTCCTTCCTCAGTCTTACTGCTGCCCCACTGCCAAGAGCTAAGCAATGTTCTGACGTAGTGCTATATCCAAACCCTGTTTCATAGTCACACTCCAGGAAAGCCACGAGTCCAGATGTGGATGTAATGCTAAGCCCAAGAATGGATTAGCATTGGGTAGCATGGCAGCAGTAGGACTGGGGGAGAAGGAAATGGATGCAGTTTTTACTCTGGGTACCCACACAGTCATGAGTTCACACATAGCCATGGTTTGGCTTAGTGTTATATACATACAGGGTCACTATTTTGCCTGGAGACATCTTGGTTGAGATAAATCCCCAAACAGTGTTTTAATGTGTATGACTAGCTCAACAAAAACATTTGTCTTTGGAATGAATAATTAAGGGACAAAGTCAGCAGAATTAATGTTCCAATATTCAAATAAAAAAATGCTTCCCATGTATTAATATGGATGATCCATTTAAAAGAATCTGACAACTCCACATAAAGATATTTCCAGGCTTTTATCCAACTTGCCTTCTGAACATTTACAGGAATATTCTTGTTACTAATGGCTTTTTTGGATTTAATAGCTATGCAAAACAATGGGTAGCCCATTGGCAGAGTTGCATTTTTGATATTCCCAGAACTGCTTGTGAACATGTGTCACAGTGGTAATTACCAGCAGAATAATAAAAAAGTTTGTTGCATTATCTTTTTGTGGGGTTATAAAATTGTTAGTTTAGTAGGCGTAAATCAGCAGCCTTCCTGCCTATTTGAAATACAGTATTAATTGGATATTGGCAAGCAAATCTAATAGTTTCCTGTCTAAAAGGTGATAAAATACAAACCATATCCTAAATGTGTTTGGGGAGGAGAATATTTTCCCCATTCCATTCCTTTATTGTTCCTCTGATTCGCTCTGTCCTGTATTTCTCTATTCCTGAATCTCAGTTTTGCTAAGGAGATTCCTAAAATGAAAACTGGAATTTTACCACGCACAGTTTGCCACTATTTTTGTTCCTTCAGTTTTCATCTTTCTCCCTCCTCAATTACTAATGTGCATGTGTGCACTGAAAGAACACTGCAAAAAAATTTTTTTAATGTGATTGCAGGTACGATTGCTTCAAGAATCTTTTTGTGCAGCGTTTTATTGGTGAACACATGCACTCCTATGCATTGATAAAATACAGCATGCAATAATCTAGACACTGTACAAGCAGCTTAAACCAGCAGCTGCCCTAAACTGACATTCATCCCTATATGCCTCTCAGTACTAGGAGCAGGGGATACCACTAACAGTGCCATGCCAACATCCATCTGAAACCTACATTGCTCTGATAACACGTCATTTAAACTACTGCTATGTTATCTGTAGGGATGTGGGTGGCGCTGTGGGCTTGCTGATCAGAAGGTTGGCGGTTCGAATCCCCGCAACGGGGTGAGTCCCGTTGCTCGGTCCCTGCTCCTGCCAAGCTAGCAGTTCGAAAGCACATCAAAGTGCAAGTAGATAAATAGGTACCGCTCTGGCGGGAAGGTAAACGGCGTTTCTGTGCGCTGCTCTGGTTCACCAGAAGCGGCTTAGTCATGCTGGCCGCATGACCCGAAAGCTGTATGCCAGCTTCCTCGGCCAGTAAAGCGAGATGAGTGCCGCAACCCCAGAGTTGTCCACGACTGGACCTAATGGTCAGGGGTCCCTTTACCTTTTTATGTTATCTGTATCTATGTTATCTGCTATGTTGTCTGTCCTGGAGACAGACTATAAGCACAGATGGTGCTGAATGCAGCAGCCAGGGTACTCACTGTTGCTGCAAGGTGGAATCATGTGTCACTGACCTTAAATATCTTCTTGCTCACTACCGGGCTCAATTTTAAGGAGCTAACTTTGATCTATAAAGCCCTACACAGCACAGGTCGACAAATATTTGAAGGAGTGCCTGTCCCATAACTTGCTGACTTGTGCAGGAGATGCCCTGCTCGTAGTTGTACTAACAGGGATAGTTCACCATGTAGCAGTGCTAAGGAGGCTTTCTCATTAAGGCACTCAGATGTGGAATTCCTTCCCCCTGGAAATATGGCTGTCCCTCACACTGTCTCCCTTATTTCAGCCTTATGGAGATGGCTGATAAAAGAACTGGTTTATTCTGCTGCTAGGTTGCCATTGTATCGTTACGAATCTGTGGGTGCAAAAAAAACCACCCCAAATTCTGGATCAGGTTAATGTTAGAATTTAATTAAGGTTGGGATGTTAGAACCAGGAAAAAGCAGGACCTGTGTGCATTTAAGGTGTGTGTTAGCCACTGTTAATCCCATGGAATTAGCATATATGAAGAGTTAATTAACCGAGACAAATTTCCTAAATTGTGTATCATCCACCCTTTTTGGTCTTAGGCAATCAACATATGTGAAAGCCATTTTCCTTTGGGGTAAAATCCCTGGGGGTAATGATCTGTTAGCACAACAAAGCATTAAAAAAAACAAACCAGATGTGAGAATGCAGATGTGTGGGGCCTTTTTCTTTGTTACAAAAGACCAGGGCTTAAGTTAGCAAAGTTAGAACAGGTAAGATCTGACTGTTCTCAGGGAAAGGCAAGCTGCAGGGCAGGGATGCTGTTGGGAGAAGTTGGCGCCACTTGGAATGTGATGTTCTGAATTCCTCTCCCATCTAGGCTTCAGGTTGTATATATGTGTAAATGAACCATATATCATAAAGGCACCACAGACTCCACTGTGCCTCATTCCCAAAGGAAACACAAACCCTGGGTAAGTGCCTGGAACCCCCAAAGTCTTGCGCACTGCTTGACAGAGATGGGGTGGTGTGTAGCAATATTATGTTTATTGGTTTTATGGTTTTTATGTGATAGCCATGTGTTCGCTTTAATGAATGGTTTATAAACAGTCAGCAAGCTTCAGGCTGAAGGACAGGTTTACATATCTAATGAAGATGGTTAGCCCTTTGGGGCAGAAATAGCACAGCATTTGAGATATTGTTGGCACACGTTAAAGTAGTAGTAACGGCAGTAGCAAACGTATGGAACTCATCAGCTGGAAAAATATATTTCATGGACTTCTTTATGACCAATAACAGATACTCAAATTAAGGAAAACTGTTTATTGGGGGAAATCCTGGGAAATAACAGTGCCTTGGACCACTAATTATTCATGCACAATGTTGCATCTAGATAGGAAATCCTGCTTTCTGTGCTATTGCTTTGAATAACAACATTCATAGAGTGTTGTCCTCCCACTCATCATCTTCCCCATTGTCTTCCAATGGAGTTTATTTGTTTCAATTCTTTTCCATTAGAAATGGAGTCTGACATTTTAAAAAATGTTCTAAATGCTATATTTTGTTATGCATTAGCTTTGCTTTTCAATCAGTGATAAAAGCAGTTTCATAGAAAGGATTTTTAGTAACTACTACTTACTGTATTAAATTACATTTGGTTTATATGTACTGGAAAAGTTTCAATAATACAAATGGCTCCAAACTTTAGCTTTTATATAACACTTCTGTAACAGCCTCTTGAATTGTTATCCATTAAACCCTTTTAAGCATAAGAAAATAAATCACACATCATTACTTAATCATACTGAAAATATTTTTTAAAGAGTGGCTTGTGTTTAGAGATGCACAGAATAGGCATTTTATACAAGCAAAAGATTTTGTCATGAAAATGTTCACAAACTTTTAAAAATATATGTGGTTTGAGCAGAGGTTTTACACACACACACACACACACACACACACACACACTGGTGTCCCCACCAAGCTCTGCTAAAATCTCATTTTAAAAAAGATTCTACATCAATCTGTTTAATGATCATGTATAATTTTTCTGTACTATATGTTAGTTTAGGCATTGGGATAGGATTTGGTGATTAGTTGGTGAGTATCAAAATAGGGAGGATGAAGCATGTATTTCAAGACAGGGCCATGGAGATGGAAGCTTGTTGTTGTTTAGTCGTTTAGTCGTGTCCAACTCTTCGTGACCCCATGGACCAGAGCACGCCAGGCACTTCTGTCCTCCACTGCCTCCCGCAGTTTGATCAAACTCATGCTAGTAGCTTCAAGAACACCATCCAACCATCTCATTCTCTGTCGTCCCCTTCTCCTTGTGCCCTCCATCTTTCCCAACATCAGGGTCTTTTCCAGGGAGTCTTCTCTTCTCATGAGGTGGCCAAAGTATTGGAGCCTCAGCTTCACGATCTGTCCTTCCAGTGAGCGCTCAGGGCTGATTTCCTTCAGAATGGAGAGGTTTGATCTTCTTGCAGTCCATGGGACTCTCAAGAGTCTCCTCCAGCACCATAATTCAAAAGCATCAATTCTTCGGCGATCAGCCTTCTTTATGGTCCAGCTCTCACTTCCATACATCACTACTGGGAAAACCATGGCTTTTATTATACGGACCTTTGTTGGCAAGGTGATGTCTCTGCTTTTTAAGATGTTGTCTAGGTTTGCCATCGCCTTTCTCCCAAGGAGCAGGCGTCTTTTAATTTCGTGACTGCTGTCACCATCTGCAGTGATCATGGAGCCCAAGAAAGTAAAATCTCTCACTACCTCCATTTCTTCCCCATCTATTTGCCAGGAGGTGATGGGCCCAGTGGCCATGATCTTCGTTTTTTTGATGTTGAGCTTCAGACCATATTTTGCGCTCTCCTCTTTCACCCTCATTAAAAGGTTCTTTAATTCCTCTTCACTTTCTGCCATCAAGGTTGTGTCATCTGCATATCTGAGGTTGTTGATGTTTCTTCCGGCAATCTTAATTCCGGCTTGGGATTCATCCAGCCCAGCCTTTCGCATGATGAATTCTGCATATAAGTTAAATAAGCAGGGAGACAATATACAGCCTTGCCGTACTCCTTTCCCAATTTGGAACCAATCAGTTGTTCCATATCCAGTTCTAACTGTAGCTTCTTGTCCCACATAGAGATTTCGCAGGAGGCAGATGAGGTGATCAGGCACTCCCATTTCTTTAAGAACTTGCCATAGTTTGCTGTGGTCAACACAGTCAAAGGCTTTTGCATAGTCAATGAAGCAGAAGTAGATGTCTTTCTGGAACTCTCTAGCTTTCTCCATAATCCAGCGCATGTTTGCAATTTGGTCTCTGGTTCCTCTGCCTCTTCTAAATCCAGCTTGCACTTCTGGGAGTTCTCGGTCCACATACTGCTTGAGCCTTCCTTGTAGAATTTTAAGCATAACCTTGCTAGCATGTGAAATTAGTGAAATTGTGCGGTAGTTGGAGCATTCTTTGGCACTGCCTTTCTTTGGGATTGGGATGTAGACTGATCTTCTCCAATCCTCTGGCCACTGCTGAGTTTTCCAAACTTGCTGGCATATTGAGTGTAGCACCTTAACAGCATCATCTTTTAAATTTTTAAACAGTTCAGCTGGAATACCATCACTTCCACTGGCCTTGTTATTTGCAGTGCTTTCTAAGGCCCATTTGACTTCACTCTCCAGGATGTCTGGCTCAAGGTCAGCAACCACACTACCTGGGGTGTACGAGACATCCATATCTTTCTGGTATAATTCCTCTGTGTATTCTTGCCACCTCTTCTTGATGTCTTCTGCTTCAGTTAGATCTTTACCACTTTTGTCCTTTATTATGGTAATCTTTGTACGAAATGTTCCTTTCATATTTCCGATTTTCTTGAACAGATCTCTGGTTCTTCCCATTCTGTTGCTTTCCTCTATTTCTTTGCATTGCTCGTTTAAGAAGGCCTTCTTGTCTCTCCTTGCTATTCTTTGGAAATCTGCATTCAATTTCCTGTATCTTTCACTATCTCCCTCGCATTTTGCTTGCCTTCTCTCCCCCGCTATTTGTAAGGCCTCGTTGGACAGCCACTTTGCTTTCTTGCATTTCTTTTTCATTGGGATGGTTTTAGTTGCTGCCTCCTGTATAATGTTGCGAGCCTCCACCCATAGTTCTTCAGGCACTCTGTCCAGCAAATTTAAATCCTTAAACCTGTTCCTCACTTCCACTGTGTATTCATAAGGGATTTGGTTTAGATTGTATCTTACCTGTCCAGTGGTTTTTCCTACTTTCTTCAGTTTAAGCTTGAATTTTGCTATAAGGAGCTGATGATCTGAGCCACAGTCAGCTCCAGGTCTTGTTTTTGCTGACTGTATAGAGCTTCTCCATCTTTGGCTGCAGAGAATATAATCAATCTGATTTCGATGTTGCCCATCTGGGGATGTCCATGTGTAGAGTCGTCTCTTGTGTTGTTGGAAAAGCGTGTTTGTGATGACCAGCTTGTTCTCTTGACAGAACTATATTAGCCTTTGCCCTGCTTCGTTTTGATCTCCAAGGCCAAACTTGCCAGTTGTTCCTTTTATCTCTTGATTCCCTACTTTAGCATTCCAATCCCCTATAATGAGCAGAACATCCTTCTTTGGTGTCACTTCTATAAGGTCTTGTAAGTCTTCATAGAATTGGTCAATTTCAGTTTCTTCATCACCAGTAGTTGGTGCATAAACTTGGATTACTGTGATGTTAAAAGGTCTGCCTTGGATTCGTATCGAGATCATTCTATCATTTTTGAGACTGCATCCCAGTACAGCTTTCACCACTCTTTTGTTGACTATGAGGGCCACTCCATTTCTCTTACGGGTTTCTTGCCCACAGTAGTAGATATGATAGTCATCCGAACTGAATTCGCCCATTCCCGTCCATTTTAGCTCACTGATGCCCAGGATGTCAATATTTATTCTTGCCATCTCATTTTTGACCACATCCAACTTACCCAGGTTCATGGTTCTTACATTCCAGGTTCCTATGCAATATTTTTCTTTACAGCATTGGACTTTCCTTTCGCTTCCATGCATATCCACAACTGAGCGTCCTTTCGGCTTTGGCCCAGCCGCTTCATCAGCTCTGGATCTACTTGTACTTGTCCTCCGCTCTTCCCCAGTAGCATGTTGGACACCTTCCGACCTGAGGGGCTCATCTTCCAGTGTCATAACTTTTATATGCCTGTTGTCTTTGTCCATGGAGTTTTCTTGGCAGGGATACTGGAGTGGCTTGCCGGTTCCTACTCCAGGTGGATCACGTTTGGTCAAAACTCTCCACTATGACCTGTTCATCTTGGGTGCCCTGCTCGGCGTAGTTCATAGCTTCTCTGAGTTCTTCAAGCCCCTTCGCCACGGCAAGGCAGTGATCCATGAAGGGTTTATATGTAAATGGAATGTAGATGGAAGCTACTTTCAGTATAAAATGCCGGACTTCCGGGTTGGCGCCATCGCCGAATGGCGGACTCCCTCCGAGCTCCGGAGGAAGTCTGCTCGGCAGGGGCTGGGTCCTACCGCGCCGGCGACGCGGGGACCCATAAAAACCACGGGCACGGAGCCCGTGGACATGGGTGACTCGGCTGGCACCATTAGCGCCCTCCCGACCCGTGAAGGAACCTTTTTAAAGGCTTTGGATCGGGTGCCGGGGAGTGGCGTGGTGCTTTGAGTCCTTTGCTTTCCCTGCCGAGCGCAGCCGCATGCCATTCGACGGAGAGCGCTGACTTCTTCCATTGGAAATTCGGATTATTAACAACAACCCGTGAGTAATTGGGAAACCGGGTTCAAAAGGAGAAAAAAAGGAATTTTTTCGGATTTGGCACGAGCGGGGGTGATCTAAAAAGGAAGTCGACCCCCCCTATTGTAAACATTCTAAAACAAGGACTGGGTAACCAAGGTCGAAAGAGAAGTATATTCTTGACAAGAATCATTAATTCCACGATGGGAAATCATAAGAACTGTGCTGGAGGAGAAGAGTGGAGGGTGAGAAGGAAAATGCAACCCCCCCTGGGAACCGGGGCGATTCGTAGAGCCTGGTGAAGAGAGACGGAGACTTTGACAGCTGTCAAAGTAGCTGTCAAAGCTGGAGAATATAAAGAGGACTTTGTTATGAGGACTTTGCTGGCTAATTTGGTTACAATTCGCTACAATATGGATATAAACTGTCGGAAAATAAGGAACAACAATTTGACTTTTGGACTAGAGGATACAAAGTTATTACAATCCCCCCAGAGGGGTTTCGGGACATTACAAGAACGGTCGTAAGTGGAAAAATACTCTTGGATTCGCGTTATCTTCTGGGAAAGCTGCAAAACTGAAATATTATTTTGTCTACAGAGGTGTTTACATTAAAGGAGACAATAGAATTTTCTATTGAAGAAAGGAAGGGACTGACGTAAGTTTTTGTTCCTGAACAACAAACCTCTGTAGAGATACCAGATTTCTGAATTAGAACGTTTTAGCAGCTGAACAGGACAAGAAACTTGAGAAAGTGAGGAATAAGAAGAACAAAGGACTGACTACGACACGGAAAGAACAATAGGAGGAGTGGTAAAGATCAAGGAACTTTAAGGCCTCTGTTAGATTGGACGTTTGAAGTTAAATATTATTAAAATTAATAAATTAGAAGAAAACCGGCAAGATGGAATTGGGGAGAAATTTGGCCATGACTTGAGACCTCCAGGCTGATAACATACAGATTGATGGACATGGGGAACTCAAACCGGGGAAGGGGGGGGAGATTTGGAATCCAAAGGCTGTGTAACTATCTTTTGAATCTTTTTATATCTTTTACTTTCTATTTCTTTATATAACTTATGTATGTCATTTTATTTTGAGTGGACGTGTTTTAAAAAAAAGGGAATTCGTGGAAGGAACTGGGGTGGATCTTGGGGAAAATCTTTTTTCTATTTGTTAATGATGTGGGATGGTGGTAAGATTTGTACATTTCAATTTGGATAGTGGGTTAAACAAATTAAGTTTCAAATTGGGAGTGAGAGCTTATAGAACCAAATTAATGAAAGGGGAATACAGTTGGGAGGGGGAGGGGGAGTCCCAGAAAGTAGGCAATGAAAGTAAGGTTCTAAGTATCTTTGTTTTCCTTTTCTTTTTTCTTTGTATTTTTATATTTCTGGAAACTTTAATAAATATGATGTTAAAAAAAAAATGCCACACATACACGTCTACAAAATCAGGCATATTTACCTTTTCCAGGAGCAACAGGGAAAGTATTTTTTAGCTTTCTTTCTTTCTTTCTTTCTTTCTTTCTTTCTTTCTTTCTTTCCACCAGTAGAATACCACTGGGCTTGGAATTCCAAGAGTCTTTAGATAATCATAAGCTTTGCATTCAGAATCTAGCAAGTGGAACATATATATAGGCTCTGTTCTAGTAACAAGAAGCCGAAAGCACCAGCCTGAAGATGACGAGTGAGACCTCGTCGAAACGTCGCCTAGACACCCCAACTCTTACACGGGAAGACACCCGAAGACACCAAAACCTATATATATATATATATATATATATATATATATATATATATATATACCCCTCACCTGATAAGAACTCTTCCAGTTCAAAGGGTATGTATGTGTAGTACAGAGTCCTCTCCCATTTAGAAGTTTGTTCCAGTGAAGGATTACACTATCTTCCTCTTGTTGGATGGAAAGGCTTTAGAGATGGGGTGCAGAGTGCTTTTTGTATCTGAGAACAGAAGCTTCCCAATGCAGTATTGAAAATATAAAAACACACCCATTGTTGGATCACAAAACCTTTGGGATATAAGGCGCATATGGTCTAGCACAGCCCAACAGATACAATGAGCTCTGGGATATGTAGTTTCCAGGGTTCCAGGCTTCTATGCTAAAGATTCAGGTACCTTGAAGAACTTCATTTCATTGAATCTCTGGTGATCGAGACACTGTCAGTGCAACATAGTGGATACAACATAGATAAGGATGGTGTCCAACAAAGTGGGAAGGAAAGGTGTAGCAACAGAGACCCGTGTTAGCACCAGTGAACTTCTTATGGGCTGGGCTTGAACTCTGATGGAGGTTGTGTTCAGTTCTTAATCAATTGTAGCGGGCAACCTTGTAAGTTCATTGTTATGAGCTCCCTATTTCTGGACATGGGCACCATCACTCTTCCTATAATGCCAAATTCCTTGTTGGAGAGTTTACACATTCACATTTTCATGACATCTTGACGATGGCCTTTTTCCTTTTCTGTCACTAAAAACTAAACTAAACTAAACTAAAAACACATAAACTGCTTTACTATTTTCTGTCACTAAAAACTAAACTAAACTAAACTAAAAACACATAAACTGCTTTACTATTTAAGATAGACCTGTACAACATGTGACCTCCGAAACTGAATTCAACACACCAGCCATGTATAGTGGCCTACAAACAACTTGATAACCACTTGTTTTTCTTATCAGCCAGGGCTGCAGTAGACAAGGGAACTGTCAAGTATTTGGTGGTTAGAATGTTGTTTAGTGGGGCATAGATTGTTAATACATTAAACTACAGAGACAGTGAAGAGGACATGGCTATAATAGTAGGCTTCATATAACCAGAAAATTCTGTCAGCTGGCCAGAGGCCACGTGGAAAGCATTTTGTGTGATTCAGCATGTAGAAATATATCTGGCATTAATTTGTGTCATATTTCCCTTTTGCCATGCAAGAATACATCTTGCATTCATCGCCTCCTCTTTAGTTTTTCAAGAACATTATCAAGGAGCACACAATCAAAGGCAAGGTTAAGAGGGAACTTGAACAGACAGAAAAGTCAAGGTTTTTTGAGTCACATAGGTATGACCTGAATTATAAGTTTTGAGTGAGAGTTACAATTTGACAATGAGTATTGTGTAAAACCTTCTGCTCCTTTTTAACAAGAAAAGAGGAGAGAGGAAACACTTAAGAAGATACCCTTTAATTTCCCTGATCTCCTATGAACTTGATATTATGCTCTTCTATAAACAAAAGAAATCCATAGCAATCTAGAAGAGGAGGAGAACAAATTTAATTCTGAGAAGCTTACAGTTTGATGCATTGGAACATTTATCTTTAAAATACACCTCACACCATTGTATTCATGTGCCTTGGGGGAGATAAAGTTGTCCAAAATGAAAGATGCATCCTGCAGTAAACAGGAAATACACTAGTTTCTAAGGTACTTACACATGTATTCTCAAGAAAACCTCAGATCGTTTTCTTCTTTAATGAAATGATAGGGTTTTGCCAGTCTCTGTAACACAAAAACACTTTTAATTATAGATGTATTCAAGCAGCTGCTCTAGTACAGCAGCTTTGCCAGTTTTCACGGCCACAGATGTCCTACAGAAGCAGCTGTGTTTGTTTAGTTTGAATTCAAGTTGTGTGTCATTACTTATAATTGTGGTTATTTTAGCCACCAACCTCTTTTGTTACTTAACATCAAGGGGTTTTTTTTTGCTTCTGTGGAGAGAGGTAAAAATATCTTTGTCACCCTTTCGACATATCTTTTTTGCTTTAAGCACTGTGGCAATATTAAGCAAGCAAATTAATTTTCCCATGTGAGTAAGATCTCAAATATTACACACAACTGATGGGGAAGAGTATGACTGAAGGCAAAAGCATGGGGCTTGTCCTCAATAGGATTTGTTTTATTTGCTTTTCCCCATTTTTGTGTATCATAGATCCGTCCTTTTGGGCAGTGGCCATAATTTCTTTCTTTTTGTTTTCAACTTTATTCCAATTTACATGAATTATCATTATTATTTACTAAATTTCTATGCTGTCTTTCATCCAAGGATTACAGGGCAGTTTACAATGTTTAAAACACAAAAACACATAACATAGTAACAAATGAAAACAATAAGCCCACCCTCTAGACTGCTCGTGTAGGAGGAACATGAAGAAGGGCCTTAGATGAACCTATATGAACCAGCCATCTGGGTTGGTTCATATAGGCAGAGGTGGTCCTTGGGGTATTGGTGGACAGGACAAAAATGGACCACTCTGATCCATTACTGTCACTTGAGGCAAGTGACCTCAGTGACCTTGAGTGCTTTCCATCAGCTTCATCTGGTGGCCCAGCTGTGCCCTTATCTGGACAGAGGAAGGCTAACTTCTCTCTTCTAGGTGCTGATAACCTCTAGGTTTGATTACTGCAAAATGTTATATGTGGGGCTTACTCTGAAGACGGTTTGGAAACTTCAGCTGGTGCAGAATTCAGTGGCCAGGTTGCTCACTGGGACAAGTGAATAGGTAACATCATGCATACAAAAGCTTATACCCAGAACAAACTTAGTTGGTCTCTAAGGTGCTACTGGACATTATTTTATTTTATTTTATTTATTTTGACTGTGTCAGACCAACACGGCTACCTACCTGAATCCAGGTAACACCAATCCTGGCTTGCTAGTCACTTTCCGAGCCCAATTCAAAGTGCTGGTTTTCACCTATAAAGAGGACTTCAATACCTCATGGATCCCTTCTCCCCATAAGAACCGACCCAGGCCCTGCAATCATCATCTGAGACCCTTCTTTGTGTGCCTCCTTGGCAAGAGGTCTGGGATGTGTGTCTTTTGCAAATAAATACTGTTTTGTATGAAGGCATTGGGAGCGGTCATTGGGAGGCATCAGGAGTGGCTTGGAGCAAGGCTTGGTCAGTACATTGATTATGACATGCAACTCTGTTTCTGAATCAGGAGTGGCTCATCAAGCTCTGAACCAGAGTCTGAATGCAGTGGTGGATTGGATGAAGGCCAGTAAACTGTTTGAATCCCTGGGGGCTGAGGCTCTTTGGGTGGGTGGTTCCCGTGTCTGAGAGACAGACAGTTTATCTGTTTTAGATGGAGTCAAGCTCTCTTTGAAAAAGCAGGTACATCGCTTGGGGGTGTTCTTGGGTACCTATGTTGCTTAGAGCACGAGTGTCCTCTTTGGCCAGGAGGACAAATTTGTTTGGTTTGCTACAGCCATTCCTGGGTAGCCTGGTCACTGTAGTCAATGCATTGGTAACCTCAAGGCTGAATTAAGGAAATGTGCTGTAAGTAGCTTTTACTATGTATGTATAATTGTAAACTGTGTTGATTTTTTTTGTTATGTGAGTATTTGTAAATTAATAATAATAATAATAATAATAATAATAATTTTTATTTATACCCCGCCCTCCCCAGCCAAGGCTGAGCTCATAGCGGCTGAGTTATAATAATAACTCATATAAATACCAATACAAATAAATACCAATACAAGCTCCCACTTGAAATTTACTGAGATGTACCAAATCCTCTTGCACTTGGACAGGACTTTTTCTTTTTCTCACTTATTACAGCAAAATTTTGAAGAATTTAATATGCCCCTATTGGGGGCATATTAAATCCAAGAGCTAGTATTGTGCACTCAGACATCAAATTAGGTATTTAATTGCCATCACAGCTCATGTTCTACTCTTGGCATACCAGTGTAAACATACCCCTTTGTTCTACAGTAAACTCGATGTCAAATTTATTATACAGCAAATGAAAAAGCGACAACGTACAGTTCAAATCAATTATTTCTGACTTCCCTCTCATAGTGTCGACAAGCAGCTACACATGTGGTTGGTGGGAGAAGAACAGGTGGTGGGTCACTGCAATTTGGCAATCTTTCAATGCTTCTATAACAGAATTGCTACACTTCTGCATTCTAAGGACAAACAGGTTTTCTAGTCTGAAACACTTATAAGTTTTGAAGAGCATAGCCTAGGATGGACTTACTGTATAATGAGGTATATTTCTATGGTTCAGGGTTTTCCTTAAATAAAACCTGTTTAATATTTAATCTACAGTTCAAAACAGGTACATACAGTGGCACCTCGGTTTAAGAACAGTCCTATTTATGAACTATTTGGTTTATGAACTCTGCAAAACTGGAAGTAGTGTCCTGGTTTGCGAACTTTACCTCAATCTAAGAACGGACGCCAAGTGGTGGAAGGGCACTGGCAGCAGGAGGCCTCATTAGGGAAAGTGCGCCTCGGTTTAAGAATGGCTTTGGTTTAAGAACGGACTTCCGGAACAGATTAAGTTCATAAACCAAGGTACTACTGTACTCCGGTGTTAGCCCTCCCATTAGGCAGACTGAGACAGCCAGCTTTGGGTATCATGAATAGGAATGAGTTACTTAATTCATTATAATTGTCATTTTACTTTCTCCAATGGGATCACTGGTGTTTCACACTACTGCTGGAGAACAGAGGCTAGGAACAGCGATATCATAGGAGCATCAAAGAAACATTTCACTGTAATGCCCCTAAATAGCATAGATTACACTATATATATTAGGTCTGCTCATCTTTTGACCATCATGAAACACATTCCACCACCTATATATGGTAGCCCACATGGAACCTGATAAGCCTGTTTTCAGGCAGGTCTACAAGCAGGTGGATGGGTGTGTTGCCAAACACTTCTGTGTGCCTGGCCCCAACATCCCCATCAACTCTACTCCCATCCTTTGTACATTAAGTGGGCAGGTCTGGAGGAAATTTATACAACAAATTGGGAACCCTGATTGTGCAGGGTTTCTGATCTCAGGGAGGATGCAGGGTATGAGATGAAGCCTTCTCCATAAAGGTTGGGAAGGAATTGACAGGTTTATTGAATTTTTGGATGGTTCATGTGTCTCTTGAACCCCCTTCCCCCTTTCCCCACGTGTTCCAAGCACACCTTCAAAACCACATCATAAGAGGTGTTCGTTAATTTATTTCATTGCAGTTTTCTTTGCCCCATAAAACTAGAATACACAGTAAATTACTTTTAAGTGTTTAGACCCTTCAGCGTAATATATGGCCAGAAAAATGCCGGTGATATATTGGTTGGAACCAAGGTGCCCGGTAAACTTAATCATTTCTTATAAAGAAATAAGCTTGTAACTTCTCTGTTCTCTATCAGCCTCAATGGTGAACCATGAATAAAGACATAAAGGAGGAGAGTTGCTCAGTATGCATGACTTGGTCTTAAGCAAATGTCTTTTATCTGTTAGAAAAGTAAGAAAAAAGGCAATTGGCTGGCAGTTTGAAAAGCTTCTTTGACACAACACTGTATCATGTTTGTGAAGTATTCAAGAAAGTGTCATTTTCTTTTGTATTTCGTTTTAGGACCTGTTTTTGAAGCATAGGCCATCTCTCCCCTCCCTTTTTGGGGGAAATCTGACTTTCATCTGCTTATGATATTGCTCTGCTGTCTTTCCCTCCCTGATCAGTTACATCCAAAAAAGTAAAAGGTCATAGCATCACAGAGTCATATAGTCAAAGAAATAATGAAGTGGAAAATTACAAAAATGCTTTTAATCTCCCTCTTTTAAGAGCAAGCTGGAAACATGTTATACAAGAAGAGCAATTCCAATGTAAACAGAACTGGATAGAAATACAAATGTTCCTATAAATACACAGCCAGAGCAGTTGTGACCAGTTTCTGTCCATTTGGAGCCAGCAGCCCTTCATTTTTGTGGTCAGGGTGCCCCACAAACTTTGTCCAGTCTCATCTAACTCAAAGTCAGTTGGGATGCTTATATTGTTGTTGTTTAGTCGTTTGGTTGTGTCCGACTCTTCGTGACCCCATGGACCAGAGCACGCCAGGCACTTCTGTCTTCAACTGCCTCCCGCAGTTTGGTCAAACTCATGTTGGTAGCTTCGAGAACATTATCCAACCATCTCGTCCTCTGTCGTCCGCTTCTCCTTTCCCAACATCGGGGTCTTTTCCAGGGAGTCTTCTCTTCTCATGAGGTGGCCAAAGTATTGGAGCCTCAGCTTCACAATCTGTCCTTCCAGTGAGCACTCAGGGCTGATTTCCTTAAGAATGGATAGGTCTGATCTTCTTGCAGTCCATGGGACTCTCAAGAGTCTCCTCCAGCACCATAATTCAAAAGCATCAATTCTTTGGCGATCAGCCATCTTTATGTTCCAGCTCTCACTTCCATACATTACTACTGGGAAAACCATAGCTTTTACTATATGGACCTTTGTTGGCAAGGTGATGTCTCTGCTTTTTAAGATGCTATCTAGGTTTGTCATTACTTTTCTCCCAGGGATGCTTATAGGGCAGTAAATTGTTAGTTATTTAATTAACTCGAGATTTTAATTAAAGTTTATACTTTTGCTAGATAGTGAGGGTTGCCATTTGGATATTCTATCAGATAGATAGCAGAATATCTTGGGCCATCACCCTTGTTGACTCTCAGCCAGGAAGTACTGCTATTTTCTACCATGGGTGTTGTAAGTGCACACTGATGGCACAAGATTCCTGGTGTTATTGAGCTCAACCACAACATTTGGCCTTATGGTCAACTGGGATAGTAATTTTTCAAGCAATGATGAAGAAAGCGCAGACTCAGGCTAAGTGATAATTTAGCAACACCACTTACTCTCTGAGTACCTGATGCTATTCCCCTCCCTCAACACCACTTTGTTATGAAATCGCCTTGTCTAAGCAATTTATCAGGAGTATCCTTCCACTTAATTTTGTTTTGACAACATAATGAACATCCTTAGACTTATTTTGATGTCATTTTGTTTACTGTTGATACTTTTATCTTGTCATCAACTGACATTGTTAATATAGTGAGATTTATATAAAAGCACTGGCTCCTGGTAGAGAGAGATAGATAGATAGATAGATAGATAGATAGATAGATAGATTTAATTTAAGGACATTTCTAAACCCCTTAATATTTTAAAATTTCTATGAGTAGATGAAGCTTATTATAAATAATGGCAAAATACTGATAGTTAGGATTACTGCTCCCTTTTTTCCTTGGCACAAATTCAACATGCTAGCATTTTCTCACTTAAAAATTCCTGCACAGAAGCAAATGGATATATCACGCACCTGCCAATAAATGCAGTGAAGATTAAGTGCTTGGATTTAAACAATAATAGCTATATTCATTTGCATCTCATTTCATTTTGAAGGCTTACATGTTAGTTACTTGTTTGTGATTTGTTTATGGGACTTGCTTCAGTCTTGGAGAAGGATGCTCTGTCCCAGTCTGAAGCTGCTGCACCGATGGCTGAGGACCTGGACTGATCTCCTTACACTGAATCTGATGATTAGAAGCTCCCTGGGTTTGAAGTTGATAGGCAGAAGGCCCAGAGCCAGTAGAACCAGAGTCAGAGCATCACAAGAGCTTTCTGCTGAGCCCAAGGAATTGAGTGCCTTCCATATTAACATGCCTGCCTGATAGAGCATGGCAGCCAAATTGTATAATAATAATAATAATAATAATAATAATAATAATAATAATAATAATAATAATATACATTTGTATATCACCATTCTTCTGAAGTTCACAGGGTGGTTAACAACATAAAAATGCAAAATGAGAATACAAAATAGAGAGAAAAAACCAACCAACCAATAACCCCCTCTGACAAACACATTTTAAAGGCCATATAGTGTTAATCAGCCAGAGGCCTGATTACAGAAAAAGGTTTTTGCTTGGCACTGAATATATGTAATGAAGGAGCCAGGTGAGCTTCCCTGGGGAGAGCTATCCACAAATGGGGAGCCGCTGCAGAAAAGGCTGGTTCTCATGTTGCCGCTCTCCAGACCTCTGGTAGAGGAGGCGCATGAAAAAGGGCCTCAGATGATGATTTTAGGGTCCAGACTGGTTCATATGGGGAAGGGTGGTCCTTGAGATATTGTGGTCCTGAGGCATTTAAGGCTTGATAGGTAAAAACCAGCACTTTGAATTGGATTATGGATGAGGGAGGTCTTCCTCAAAGCTGAGCTGGCATTCAGCAACAGCAGCTGCAGTTCCGAGGAGGGGCTAGCATACTGGGATCTGTCCATGGTGCTATAACCACCAGTTTGCCTTGTAGAGCAGGCTTCCTCAAGCTCGGCCCTTCAGATGTTTTGAGACTACAATTCCCATCATCCTTGACCACTGGTCCTGCTCGCTGGGGATCATGGGAGTTGTAGTCCAAAAAAATCTGGAGGGTTGAGTTTGAGGAAGCCTGTTGTAGGGTGTAGCTTACTGACAGAACAACTGTTTTGCACACTGAGGACCCCAGATTCAATCCCCAGAATTTCCTGGTAGGGCTGGGGAAGACTCCTGCCTGGAATCCTGTAGAGCCACTGCCATTATATACAGTACAGTGGTACCTCTGGTTACGTACTTAATTCATTCCGGAGGTCCGTTCTTAACCTGAAACTGTTCTTAACCTGAAGCACAACTTTAGCTAATGGGGCCTCCTGCTGCTGCCGTGCGGCCGCGCGATTTCTGTTCTGATCCTGAAGCAAATTTCTTAACCTGAGGTATTATTTCTGGGTTAGTGGAGTCTGTAACCTGAAGCGTATGTAACCGGAAGCATATGTAACCTGAAGCATATGTAACCCTAGGTACCACTGTACTGAGCAAAATGGACCAGTGGTCTCACATAGGCAGTTTCCTGTGCTACTAACTTTGCCTATGTAAAAATTAATAATTTTTAAAACCCTGCCAACTCTACTAATATAGAACTTTACTAATACATGTACCAGGAACAGTACACTCCTGCACCTTTCTCAAAAACAGGAGTAGGATTTATTTTATAGATAATGGGATGAGAATATTATATTCTTTATGAAAAATAATAGCAAAAGAGAGATAAATGACTCATATGATGAAAGTGATATGAACTGTAGAGCTTCCATTTCCCTAAACCTCATTTCTTCCCCTCCCTCCCTGCCAGCTGTCCATTCCAAATGACATAGCTCCCTCTCCTGGCATTCTCTCCCATCTCCCAGGTAACCAGCCACACTCATTCCCATTATGATTCTCTCAAGTGACCAGTCCCACATAAGGCTCACTTATGTGGGAGCATTTCTTTCTTACCTATAGCTTGCCTGCTCCCGTGCCTCTTGGGAATCAGCCAGAAGCAGATCAGAACAGGATTTGGCTGTTCATAGTGCTGGGAGCCAGTGTGGTACAACGTATAAGTGAGCTGCTTTTGGAGCTGAGAGGCATAGATTGAAATCCATGAACTCCACTGGGATAACTTTGGATCAGTCACACGCTCCCACCCTAATCTGTTTGAGGATGAAATGGGATAAACCTGTGTACTCTGCCTTGAGCCCCTTGGAAGAATGGATGGATATAAATATTCTATATAAGATGATGGACGTCCCAAGTAATGAATGTGGGAGGGAAAGAGAGATCTGTGAATGTACAATGCCTTTCTCTACTCAGCTCTTCACATGGCCTCTGGGCTTTAGAATGCCCTTCCTTCTGCCATCAGTGAAGCATCATCCATCAGTTGCTTCAGCTGGCTTATAAAGACATATCTTTTTGCCCAGGCTCTCCCTGACCTGTAAGATTGGACACTTAACTACTGAATTTCTTTTTATCTCTTTTCATAACATTGTTTTATTGTTCTGATATTTTCTTTTTTGTTTACTGCTTTGAGATTTTTAAATAAGCAGGATAGAAATGCTTTTAAATAAAAAAGTGTCTGACTATATGCTCCCGGCTGTAATCTGGGTTATGACGATAAAACAAAAAAGAAAAGGAAAAGTTTATGTTTGTGGGGTGTATGTGTGTGGAGTTTTAACATGTGGAGATCCAGAAAGCAACAAAACCTAAGATGAGTTTTCATGCTTCATCTGGGAACCACAAATAATCCATATTAATTTAAAGGCATCTTGTGCAGATGTCTGAATTATGTGTAGACACTGATAGGCAAAAAAGATTTTGCAAGCACAATATTTGCCACCTTTGCCCTCTGCAAGGAACTGAAGATTCCAAAGTGACCAGTTGCCAGGAAACAAACATACAAACATTGCACAATGCATGTTTATGGTATTGGTCAAAGCAGTAAGAGAATCTTAATGCTATATCTCTTATTGCTGTAAAATAAGACAGCTTTGTTCAACTATGCATGCAGCATGGTTTAACCCCTCAACCTGGCCACTTTGAACTAGACCTGCAATATAGGAAGCTGCATTATACTGAGTCAGACCATTGGTCCCTCTAGCTCAGTATTGTCTACCCAGTACTGCCCTACTCAGAGGGGTTGGGATTCGAACCCGGAACCTTCTGAAGGCAAGGCAGATGCACTACCACTGAGCTTCCCACGCCCTCACGCTAGTTGGCATCCTTAAGAGATGATGCACGTATGGGTTTGACCTTTTGCAACAGGGTTAAAAAGGAAGTGAATTAACTTCACTATGCATGTTCCAGAACTTCTTGCATCTAATATTTCTAAATTGACATCTAATATATTGAAATGCCACAAGCCTCTTGTCACAGAATAACTGGTAGTCGAAAACGAAAACACGGATGACACGCCTACTTTTCAGCCTCCCATTCTTTTGCATCCTGTGAACTCTGATAGTCAATCAGTGTACAGAAGCATGATAATGGGTGGAATAGTCCCCATCTGGGTTCCAGTGCTTTTGCAGTAACAAGGTTCCTCCCCAATCACCACGTCTCTGCTGGCTCCAGCTGGGTGTCTTTGGAATACCTGCTTCCCAGCACAATGATCAGCAGACTTCGAGAGGAATATATTCCTCAAACTGGCAAAGTGTGCAGAAACAGAATCAGTCACAGCTTGTCTTTGGCGACAGCTTCCGTCAAAGTGTCAGGTTTTGCATGCCAGGCAATGATTGCTTGAGACATTATCCACTGTGACTTTTGCTGCAACACAAATCGTGTATTGACCATCAATAATTTGCTTTGAAAAAGAAAGCATGTCATAATGGTCCCATATGCTTGTTATATCAGTGTTATCCTCATTGAAAACTGAAGCCCAGAAATAAAAATGCATCAAATATAAAAGCAACAACAATAATTATTATATAATGGTTTGTTCTGCTCCTTGCTCATTTCTTAAAGCTAACCTGTCAAAGGGGGAAAAAATTAAATTGTCAATAGTGGGAATTGTAATTCTAGCTTTTGAAATGTCCGGATTTTTGACAGTTGAATTAGGCACTTTTTCATAGTGTTTGGTGGGGGGCTTGGTACTAAATTTCACTACAATTTACTGTCTGCAGGCTTCTTTTTGCATGTAATAATGGAAAATGTCTATCTTGATACGTTTTGAGTTGGATGCACCCATCTCTTCTTTGTCTTTCATCCGTTCTGTCTATCTTTCCTATGTACTATTTCAAAATGCGCGAGAGCAAAGTCAAGGAATAAATATTCTACTTTTCTCACAGTACATAGTCTTGCACTGTCAGAAATGTCACAGGTTAATGGTACAACTGAGCTTCATTTATCTTACTCTGACAGCTCAGCCACCCTAACGCGATCCAACAGCAACATCCCTCCTCAGCCAGGTGACATTCCTAGCCTTTGTTCTCTTTAATTTGAAGCTTCTTAGAGCATTTGTAGAGGGAGTTTCTAGGGTGGTTTTTTTTTAATCCTTTCTTGTTATGTGTAATTATGCTCAGATAGGATGGAGGGAACAGGAATAGACCTGTGGGAGGGGAAGAATTTGCTCTCTGCTCAAAATAGTTCAGCATGAGCCACCATCATTTTTAAAACGGGAGGTTTGTTAACCAGAAATTACAGGGATACCATGAAAAATGACAGTTATGTATTTTTAATTTTCAGACCTTTCTATTATGCTTGTTTAATTATTCATTAAAGCTAAAAGGCTAATATGTGGTGGAGCTCAAGCCAATTTTATCTTGCAGACTGATAGGATTTCTAATCAGAACTGTCTCAGTCAGATGGTAAATGAGTTGCAAAGGACTGTGGTGCTGAATTTTTTGGGCATAATTTGACTGGGACCCTGAATAAGCAGTGGTATTTGCCGCATTCTAAGGCACCTGACGCTCAGTATCTCACTATCCTTTTCAGACCATTTATAACAGCAAGAGCCGTGTTCCTAGTCCAGAACTATTTCCCCAAAATATTTCAACTAGCAAGAATGGCCATGCTGTATTGTTTATTTTTTTTGTATTTAGATGCCGCTTTTCAGTGCAAATCCTCCCAAGGCAGCTCATAACAACTTATTAAAAATGCAAAATTCATTATAATCAGCTAAAAACTGAAATTTACTAAACTAAACACCTATAAATATTTTAACCAGCAACTTTAGATGATCCTAAGGGCTCTGGTATGCCCAGTGGCAGAACCCTAAGCACTTCTTCTTTCAAAGAGATTTGTGATATAGCCATTTGCCAAACATGGGCATATGAAACTAGCCACAGAAGTATGATTGCTGTAACCTTGCTATTCAGCCATCAGATCAAAGTTCCATATAGTTATACATCCTGCTTTCCAAGTAGAGCAACCCCCAAATGGTCCCCAGAGAGGCTGAGAATAGAAGTGGACAGAAAGCTAATTTTATGTGGTTGCTAGCTGGTTGCCTCAAGAACTAGTTCACTTTCATTTTCCATCCTCCATGAGCCATTATTTCTATTGGGCACAGTTTTTTTGTTTGTATACGTAACAGCTGTATTTCATGTTTGCCTTTCACTCCTTCATCTCACCTCTCAACAGGAAGTATTTATCCATGACAAGTCATGTGTCCATCTGTCCATCCCTTGCCCCACAACTTAAAGGTTCAGATTGATGTTGAAATTAGGAGGAGTGAGTAGACATGGTAGTGAGATAAATGTAAGCATAAATAAAACCAACACATATGGGTGAATTTTATCCCTTCTATAATTAATTATGAAGGATGGGAGGAATATAACACTAAGCTTCAAGGTGGTGTCATGTTTTCAATATATTTTAAAGTAATTTATGTTGTTTGCTAAAAACTGAACACATTTTCTCTGCTGAATTGTAGCTAATATAGTCCTAGCATAATGGACGTTTTACGACAATGGCTCAAGTAGCTTGGGGTATAATGCTTTAGCAGATTGACACACAGTAATAATAGCCGTAATCATTTTATTCCACCATTAATACCGGATCTAAAAGATTAATAAATCAGCCCAAACAGGCCCTTTATTTTCCATAAAGATACCCATTATAAAGTAGCCTAGTTGAGAAGTTAGTATAGGCAGAGATAAAGTTATGTATTTTTTTCCTGTTACATTTATTTGTTGATTTAATAGAGATTCTGTTGTCCAGAGGTAAGAAAAGAAAAATACCTGATTCGATCTTAAATTATTGACAGTGTGTGTGAGTAGTGGTGTTTTCTTTTTAAAAAATAATAATAATCTGGCAGCTATTTGAGGAGAATGCTTTACTTTGCTTTCTCCTTACATTTTAAAATTTAATTATTTGCCTTGCTATCCCATAGCCTCTCAGGCAAACAGAGCAAGCTGATCCCAGACAGAGGCACTCTGTATAGATCTATATATAGTTCAGTGTCCTCATTCCCTCTGCTACCTTACTGAAACTGCAGAGTTTCCCCTGTCTATCCTCTCTTGCATCTCTTAGTTTTTCAACTTGTCTTATGAGACCTTGTTTATTTCTTGACTGGTCTTTTGGGTCCTTGAAATGATCTGCTGTTTATGGATCTGCATTGGAGCGGCTTTTCAATGAGCAGCTCTTTCATGGCTAGAATAACTTTTAAATGACCCAAACATGTGGGTGGAGACAGTGGTTGATCACTTAGGCTTCATTCACAAAAGCCCCCACCCCTCCATGGTATATAGCCCACTGATCAACCTACCTATGTGGTTATGCCATTTGAACATTAACTTTAGCCTTGTGGAAACAAGACCAGATGGTCCTCAAGGGCCCTTGCAAATCTACAATTCTATGACTCTAAGTCAGAGTTGTCCAACTGGCCGACCGCGATCGACAGGTAGATTGCTGTGGTTCTCCTGGTGTGATTAAAAAAAGAGGTCGCCTGTATGCTTCTTATCATTTGCGCCGCACCCCGCTTTTGTCCTCCAAAAAAGCTCAACATCTCTGGGCACTCCTTCCCAAGAAAAGCTCAACAACTCTTGCAATGACAATGCCAGTTTTATTATACTTGGAGTAGATCACAGTCTCTATAGAGTTGGATGTGCCTGATCTAAGTCATGGCGAAATGTCTCCTATGAAGCTAGTAACCTTTAAAAGGTCTATATGACAAAATTCAGCTCCTATAGTACCTTTAATCTCTTCCTAGCCCATCAGCCCATCTTCATTGCCTCCAAAGCATTCTCTATTTCACATTTCTTCTCCGCTTCATACATGCATCATGTGTGGCACTTTTCCTTGAGAGACATACCTTCTGTGTAGGAAAGTGCATCTGCCACATGTATAAACTGCTGTTTGTGATATATGCGTGCATGTTTTGCCATTATGTACACGCAACAAGAAGCCACAAGTGCCTAAGTCACACCTGTGCATGAACTTCGTCGTTTGCAAAGTGGATCTCAAACCACAGTTCTGGAAGGTGCAACCTTTTTGCTGCATCTTCCCATGTTAAGACAAGGGAGATAACAGTAACTGTTGTGCTATGGTTGGTTTCTTTCTGTTGGACAGCAACTTTGGCACATAAAATCCTGCCTATGGCAGGGAGCATTTTCTTTTGGTTGACTGCCATACCTTTTAAAATGACTAATTATAAATAGGTACGGGAAGATGAAGCTTCTAGTCTGGTTAGTTACAAAGCACTATCCATTCTCTATGTGAATAGTATGCAGCAAATATATAGGGACTGCCATCATGATTTTGGCCTATTTCATATAAAACTGAAAAAATGCCTTTCCTAGAAATGTATATCTGAAATATTTTGCAGCAACCTAAATAGTAAAGGCCTGGAACAGAGAGGTGTATGACTAGTCTTTTATAACACGTTATCTAATGTACCAACAACATTTTTTTTAATGTGCTGGGCTGTGGTTACTCATGACTTTAGAAATAATCTTCACAAAACCTGAGATAAAATCTTTATTGAATGCTTTGAAAGTACATTATTGTTTGTTATGTGACTTTCTCCTATTCAACCATAAAATAAGAGAACCATATTGGTAGCTCCTTGCTTTTGCAGATTTGACCTGCATTCATGCTTCACTGGGCAGAATGAGGCCAGCACCACCATAAATATATTTACTTAACTCGCCCCCCTCAAAGAATACAGTCTTTTAAAAAATTGCTTGCATTAATTGTGGCTTCTTGACAAAATCCAGATATATCCTAGTTTAATCCACTTCTCCCTCTGATTGGCAAACCATTGGTTGGGAAGTAACCCTATGCTTGCATGCTTCCATTTCTCCCTATATTCTGGGTTTAATTACTAGCTTCTTGGTTATAATGAATAAGAAAACTGATTTGTGCAGTCCCTTCAAACCAGGACTGCAAACCTGTTTTGCCACCCTGGTTTTGAGGGCGCATGCAAATTGTAGTTTCACTATGTATCTTAAGCCAAGTGCAGGGTGAGGGGGAAGAAGGCGCATGCAAATACAGGCCTTGTTCCCAGTCTGATGGACTGCAGAATCAGTGACATTGTGACTGACCCAAGTTTGGAAACACTATGGAAAACGATTAACTTAAAGCATCCTTGGGATAATCAATTTACATAAAGGTGGGAATCTTCCTTGCTCTCTAGTGATTTAATGCTGAAGTGCTTTAAAAAGTGAGAGTCTTACAGTTAAGAGAATTTTCTTTAACCTAACTTCTGAAGCACATTAAAATATGATTGGCATAATTAACTTATTTAATTTACTGTACAATAATGCTGGCAGTTATTATTATGCATTTTATAAGTTTGTGTGGTTTTGCGGCCTTCATAATCTTTCACAACTGGATGAAATTAAAATATTAGCAAGTATAATTATAACTGTAATAAGTAAAGAGGATGCAATAGCTACAAGGTTCAAAAAAGTAAGAGCAGCAATTACAGTGAAGCTTTAGTTGTAATCATAGAATCATAATCATAGAATCATAGAATCATAGAGTTGGAAGAGACCACAAGGGCCATCGAGTCCAACCCCCTGCCAAGCAGGAGTAATGTAGTTTCTAGAGATAACACTTAGGGAACGAACATACTGGACTGCAATATTATTATCTTTTTAAATTTATATAACACCCTTCATCCAAAGATCATATATGTTCAATAAAGTTATAAAATTGACAGAGTGGGAAGCAGAGCATTCCATTAAGAACAGTTAAACTGGTAATGTTATATAGTTGACTAATGCATTAATATGTATTCAAAAAAGAATCATAGCCTCAAAACGTTCAACTTTTAATTTACAAAGGCTATGAACTGGATAAATCAGCTAATTATCAGACTTTGGCTATGGGATCCATGGGCAAAAGTGCCCAGCCTGTAATCAGGACAAGACAAGTAAATGGAAGTGTATTGCTTACTATGTTTTAATGCTTATAACTTAATGTTTTGTCACCAGAAATCCCACGTCTCTTCTCTTGTATTGCAAGACTGCTGAAGTGCAAAAGGCCGAGGGAGTTCCTGGCCATGCTGTTTTAAGAGTAGCTTTTGGAGCACAGCTTTACAGGAAGTACTGTGGCCATATTATTGTAAACTACATAGAAGCTGACATGTTGGGATTGCAGTGCTGTTTGCTTGGTTAAGCTTTTATGTAGTGTTTTCAATGAGAGTTATAACCTCAACAGCAAAAGGCATTTGGGCAAATTGTGCTTGGAGCATGCACAATTGTATTTTTTGCTTTCCTTACAGTGTTTTTATTTATTTAGATTTGTAGTTTCCCTTCTCCCAAAGGGCTCAAAGCAGGTAACAGTATTATACAGATATATAGAAAGGCAGTTCCCTGTTGAGTCACAATCTATAAAAGTGAGCTGAATGGAGAGAGAAGTAGAGGGGAATAAAATGAAACGCAGGTACATAGTTATGGAGGAAAAATACAGCAACTTCCATCTACAGCTATGTTTTTCAGTTCAGTTAAAAAAGGATAAGGGGCACTCAATTTCAAACAACCCATGCTATCATTATCAATATTATTAACATGATATAATCATTAAAGGATCTCGCTCTGTCTTCATTTTCAAACATAGCGCATCCAGTCTTGATTCTCTGTTACTTATTAAATCTGTTATCATCGTTGGGCTCAACATTTGTACTGGCCTTGTGTCCCAGTTATTTTGCAGACTACATCTAGCCCTGGATTCTGAATTCTCCATTTTTGATCTCAGGCTTCTGTTGAGGAACTTTCATCAGTTAATGATTCCAGGGTAGGTTACAGCATAAAAAGATAAAACAACACAGCCCCGGTCAAGTAAATAACAAAACCAGATAATTAAACCATTGTATACAACTCTTAAGCAGTTGCAAAACAACTACAGGTTAGACTCAGTTTAACAGTTAGACTCAGCTCCATCAAACTCTTACAAAGGAGGTACATTTTCAATTGGTGCCAAAAGATAAACAGGCCTACACCATCTGTACTCCATGTGTGGAATTTTGGCATGTGTTGAATTTTGAATTGTAGTCAAAGGACTCTTTATGCATCTTGGCTACCTGCTCAGTTTGCCAGTGTTTTTACTCAGTAAGCAGCTGAAACTGAGAATATTATTAATTAAATAAATTAACACACACACCCCTTTCTCTCCAAAGGATGCTCAGGGCAGTTAGCAACATAAATAAAATCAAATAAAACAATATCCAGTACACGATAATAGTCAGGAAACTCCAGCTGCTACCCAAAAGCCATTTGTAGCACCTAAGAACTAGAATGGCACCACTGCATTACCAGTTCTTTTTATCAGTGAATGGCTCTGGAAATGAAGTGGTGAATGTGAGCACTTTCTTCCTTAGAAATCTTCAACTTATCTCTATACAACCCTGAGCAAAATAAAGCATCCCCCCATTTCCCCATTCCTAGACACTCCCCAAAGATCCTTATGGAAAAACCTCTTGGCTATGCCAGTGCTATTTTTCTAGAAAAAGAGGTGCTGGAACTCACCATAAGCGCCTCCCTTGTTGTGTTATAGTGACAATGGTGCCCACCTAAGAGGTGCCAGAACTAAGTCCTGGTGAGTTTTGGCTGAAAAACAAGCCCTGGAAATATCCTTTAGTGGTTTTTTTCAGTGTTTGACACATGAATGTCCTGAAGAAGCAACAGTTGGAGAAACAATAAAGACAAAACCAGGGAGGGGAAATTGTTTTCATCTCATCAGGAGGCATTACTGTATTCATTGGAGATCTACATCATCAAAGAGGAATATTTAAATCCAACTGTTATAGCTGAAAGAGATGAGATCTAAATAATTTCTCAAGTGTACAAATCACTTTTAGACCCTGGAGACAATATGCCTACTGAGGTTTGTTTAAGTGTGTGTGTTTTACATGTCACCAGTGTTTGTAATTAGAAACCAAGAGCACTAGCTCTGGGAAGGACTTCAGGTCTTCTGGTAGCAGCAGCAGCAGCAAGATTTTGACTACCTTTCCATGTATTCCTTTTT
Source organism: Podarcis bocagei (assembly GCF_964188305.1). NCBI lineage: Eukaryota > Metazoa > Chordata > Lepidosauria > Squamata > Lacertidae > Podarcis > Podarcis bocagei. Next base: position 60,093,489 of record NC_138134.1, read on the forward strand.
CATGTTTGAGACAATTTCTATACTTATACTGTGAATTGCTGATCGCTGCATAATATTATGAAGGTGACTGGTAGCAAAATTGAGTATGGTATGCTTTGTTGTGTACAGTGGTACCTCAGGTTAAGAACTTAATTTGTTCTGGAGGTCTGTTCTTAACCTGAAACTGTTCTTAACCTGAAGCACCACTTTAGCTAATGGGGCCTTCCACTGCTGCCACGCTGCTGCAGCACAATTTTTGTTCTTATCCTGAAGCAAAGTTCTTAACCCGAGGTACTATTTCTGGGTTAGCAGAGTCTGTAACCTGAAGCGTCTGTAACCTGAAGCATCTGTAACCCGAGGTACCACTGTATACAGTTTTGAGGCAAGACAGAAATCTCGGTGCAAGTGAATTATGTGAAGAAACTGGAAGGAATTGTTTAAGTTTTGCAACAGAATCCTGTTTGAGTAGTTGGGCTTGCATAATCTGCTCAAGTGCATCCTAGATCCTACTTAGATAGACCAGGGTCAGTTATCAAGTTGCACTTCCTTCCTCAACTGGCAACCCACCGTTGAGGATTTTCTACCCTGGTTTTTCCAGTGAGTTATAATAATAAATAGTTACATCTTTGGAGAAAACACTGCTGTTTTCAACATGTACAATACTGTGGCACTGAGGATTACTTAACGTTGAAAGCTGCAGATGAGGTGACCATGGAGTTCCCATCCAGCATTTCACAAGATTTAGTAAGGCAATGGAAACCAGCTACATAATCTGCTATACTTTGACTGGCTTGCTGATCATGTACAAAGAAAAGTAAGCCTATGTAGCATAACAGAGGGCCTTGGACAGAAATTTGCCTTTAGGAGGAGTAAATAGTTTAGCATAGATATTAGTGCTTGATGAAACAGATGCTGCATTGGAGTGGACAATAGCAAATCCTTTTGTCTGTCAGACAGGATCACATGTTTCTGTTCTACACTTTCAATTTTCTTAGCTTCCAGGTAATAAGATTGTTTTTCTTCATAAGAGTTCTAAGTTCCTTTTTGACTTGCATCAGGTTCTTCAATATGTTCCAATTTAGCCATTTTAACCACAGCGGCACTATGGAGAGGAAGCTTGTTCTTTCAGTTTCAGAGTGCCTCAGGAACAGATGATTCTACCCTTGTTTCCACAATTTTATGTGTGAACCGCAGTAGGTACCATACCGCCAAAAACTCAACTATGAATGACTTTGGTGGTATTATTAGGGACCTTAATGCAATTGCCTGGAGACAAACTACATGAACCTGCCTGAACAGGTACCAGAGAATAAGTGGTTGTACTTGGGTTGAGGGCAACATGGGATTTCCAGTTGCCGGACCTGCAGTGTCCAGTTGCTGACTCCTACTTAACAGGTAGGTAGTATGTAGCTTATGAATTTTAGTTAAAAGTTAAACGTGATTTTCATTGCTGGAGTTGTCCTTCAAATTTTGGGGGAAATTATTTGTTGTTTCAATTTTCCACCAACATGAGGAAAAGCTGGGTTGCCTGCTTTGCTGTTTTCTTCTTCTTCTTCTTCCTTTACTTCTCAGATTTAACCAGAAAGCTTAAGGGAGGAAGGAATACAATCGTATATATTTACATTTGAAGGTTTTATAGCAGGTTGTTTGCTATAATTGCTATTGACATTATTAAGTGATAAAAGTTAGAGCATGTTTTATTGATTACCATGTTTCCTGAAATACCTATAAAAGATATCTAGTTAAGATTTATATGCTCTAACAGCCTGTTTCTTTTTGAATAATTATCACTGACTTTACACATGCCACTGCTCTACATCACTGAAATGGTGGTCCCATTTGTTATTTGTTCCTTTTATTTACACATACAAAGCCCAGTCGTCAAGTCTTTACATTCTAGAGTAAAGGCCTAGATCTCTCACTAAGATGGCAAACCTATGTCTGGGCTACCACACTTCTGACTGCACATTATCCACATGGATGAGCATTTCTCCATAAAAATAAAAATTGTTCTTACATAGATAAGTGGCATGTTGTTTAGAAGGCATAGGTTTATCACCTCTGTAAGAGCCACACTCAAGAAACAAAACCTAGGACAGGAATAGGCTAATTTCAAAGTGGTAAAGACTACAAAGGAAAGGGAGCAAGTACATCCTACATCCTACTGGTATTCCAGTGTACACCCCCTTGCTATATAAGTGAATTCACCCATTCACCCATATAGAGAAAAAACAATTGCTTGCTGTGGGGACCATCCACCCAGCAGTGAGGCACAGTTCACAGTGGTTCTTTCAGGATGGAAGTCAATTCTTCATAAATACAGTCCTCCTGTTACAATGGCCAGCAATTTGCTGATTAATATATGCAGAGGATCAGCAAATTCGTGAACCAGAACTAGTGGAAGACAAACACCTATTATAAATGTAAAGCAAGTTCTAGCTCAGATATTTTAATTGTAATTCAATGGTTGTATGTATGGAAGGCAAGACAATGAGCAAAGAAGAAGACTACAGTGTGTGTTAGGGATGCCAATGAAGTTTGAGAGGTGATATCCTCTTCTCAAGAAGAATTTCAGCTCATACAAATTTGAGTCTCAGTAGGGCCAATGGCTACAGCTCATGGTTATTGAGACGAGAGCTTAACCACAAGCTCAGGCAAAACCTTGACTTCACTCAGCATGGCACAGGTGTAAAAGAAAAGAGACTATTGAAAAGCAAAATGTGCAAGAGCTCCACTCTGGAAGCCTGCACATCTACGTGGTCCCAGTAACCATTGCTTGGCTTACTGTGTTGGGCAAACCAGGCCTGTGTGAGACAGGGTGGCGGTGGTGGGGGGCAAGCACGAGAGACTCCAGCTAGTGCATTATCTATTATCTAAATGCTTCTATAGTGCAAATGGGAAACGCTAGGGAATAACTTTGGGGAGCAGTGGTGTGTGGTTAGTTGCTGGGGTGGCCACGTGCCCTACTTTACAGGGATTAATCCTCTGTTTGAAGGGTTGTCAGAGGACTGCCCTGTATTTGAGTCCTCTGTCTGAAGGGTTGACTGGTCAAAATCTGGTTTAAAGATAAAGAAGGCAGAGCAGTGGCCTTGAATGTGCCAGTCAGCAGTTAGCACCTGGATGGCAGACTGAATAGACACACAGGTCACTTGGTCACAACCTTCCCCCCTACTGTGAGATTATTTTAATAATTTCTAAATTTGCATCTGTGTATATAAATGAGCACATGCAGATTGCATGCAAAACTCTGTCCTCTTTTTCGGCAATGTGTTTCCTATTTATTGGTGTTGTGTAAGTCACCACGCTATATGTCACCCAATGAAATGCTTCAGTCTATCTCATGTTGTTGTTGTTTTGTTGTTTAGTCGTGTCTGACTCTTCGTGACCCCATGGACCATAGCACGCCAGCCACTCCTGTCTTCCACTGCCTCCCACAGTTTGGTCAAACTTATGCTGGTAGCTTTGAGAACACTGTCCAACCATCTCGTCTTCTGTCGTCCCTTTCTCCTTGTGCCCTCCATCTTTCCCAACATCAGGGTCTTTTCCAGGGAGTCTTCTCTTCTCATGAGGTGGCCAAACTATTGGAGCCTCAGCTTCACGATCTGTCCTTCCAGTGAGCACTCAGGGCTGATTTCCTTCACAACGAATAGGTTTGATCTTCTTGCAGTCCATGGGACTCTCAAGAGTCTACTCCAGCACCATAATTCAAAAGCATCAATTCTTCGGCGATCAGCCTTCTTTATGGTCCAGCTCTCACTTCCATATGCCCATATCTTTGAAAAAGGAATGTATTTGAAAAAGGAAGACACAAAGTTAAGAGGCAGGATTCCGAGTTCCATTGAAAGTTGTTATTCACAAGTGGCCCCAATGGAGGAAATAAGACTATTTGCCATATGATACAAAAATGACAATATGAGATTATTCCCCAAATGATTTAAAGCAATTTAATTCCCCAAAGCAATTTAAAGGTACAGTACTTGAAACCTTATAGTTATAGTTGGTACCTTCCTCAGCTAATTTATGCACTCTCAGTTGGTCTTAATATAATAGTTTTAATATGCTTGTTATGTTTCCATTAGCATTACATTTAAAGCCCTCCAAGTACATAGCTTCCTGTGTATTGGTTGCACAACATTCTGTCATAAAAACAGAAAAATATGCAAAAGGAATGAAAAGTGTTAAATCAGAAAATAATAGTGTAATAAACTGAAAGCTGGTTAGCTTGAATATTATTATGCTCCTAAAGCATTTTGGAAGTCGGCATTCTGCTTCTTTTTGAATAATGCAGCAATTAAATAACCCTAAAATCTTTTCTGCCCTGAAGGAATGGAAAATTATGTTTCATAGGGCCATGTGAATTAGGGACTGTGACTCTTCGGCTCTCATGTCAAAAGACAAATTATATGCTTGCTGGCGTTGCCATTTGTTGACCTTAAATGGCAAAGGTTGACTGTTTTGCTTTTTCTAATATCTTAAAAATTGCTTAGTTAGTATAAAATATTGCAAGTTCGTTTTATACTACTATTAGTAATTTACTTTGGAATTAAACAAGCACCTGTCTAGAAAATTGTTACTGCTAGCTGCTTAGGTGACCCCTTACATCTTTAAAAGTGGCTTGTTGGCACAATTTTTTTTATTTTATTTTTTACAGCCTGTTCGTCAAGGAGGGATTAGCATTTGTAAATGCCACTGCAATTATTCTTTGCTGTGTAATTCTCAGCAAACTGATAGTGCTAAGCATTGTTTTTAACTGTTGTTGTACAATGAATCTCATACAATGGATGGGGGGGTATTCATCCATTTCCTCTTCTGCTGATCAGGGCTTTCCAACCTCTCCTTTCCTACACCCCCAATCTAGTCCTGAGATTCAGGGGACCTTCCTTCCTTCCTTCCTTCCTTCCTTCCTTCCTTCCTTCCTTCCTTCCTTCCTCTCTCTCTGTTTATTCATGTAGTTGCCTAAGGTCTTGTTTTTGCTGACTGTATAGAGCTTCTCCATCTTTGGCTGCAGAGAATATAATCAATCTTATTTCGATGCTACCCATCTGGTGATGTCCATGTGTAGAGTCGTCTCTTATGTTGTTGGAAAAGAGTGTTTGTGATGACCAGCTTGTTCTCTTGACAGAACTCTATTAGCCTTTGCCCTGCTTCGTTTTCATCTCCAAGGCCAAACTTGCCAGTTGTTCCTTTTATCTCTTGATTCCCTACTTTAGCATTCCAATCCCCTATAATGAGAAGAACATCCTTCTTAGGTGTCACTTCTATAAGGTCTTGCAAGTCTTCATAGAATTGGTCAATTTCAGTTTCTTCAGCACCAGTATTTGGTGCATATACTTGGATTACTGTGATGTTAAAAGGTCTGCCTTGGATTCGTATCGAGATCATTCTATCATTTTTGAGATTGCAGCCCAGTACAGCTTTCGCCACTCTTTTGTTGACTATGAGGGCCACTCCATTTCTTTTACGGGTTTCTTGCCCACAGTAGTAGATATGATAGTCATCCGAACTGAATTTGCCCATTCCCGTCCATTTTAGTTCACTGATGTCCAGGATGTCAATATTTATTCTTGCCATCTCATTTTTGACCACATCCAATTTACCCAGGTTCATGGTTCTTACATTCCAGGTTCCTATGCAATATTTTTCTTTGCAGCATTGGACTTTCCTTTTGCTTCCATGCATATCCGCAACTGAGTGTCTGCAAACATGCGCTGGATTATGGAGAAAGCTAGAGAGTTCCAGAAAGACATCTACTTCTGCTTCATTGACTATGCAAAAGCCTTTGACTGTGTCGACCACAGCAAACTATGGCAAGTTCTTAAAGAAATGGGAGTGCCTGATCATCTCATCTGTCTCCTGAGAAATCTCTATGTGGGACAAGAAGCTACAGTTAGAACTGGATATGGAACAACTGATTGGTTCAAAATTGGGAAAGGAGTACGGCAAGGCTGTATATTGTCTCCCTGCTTATTTAACTTATATGCAGAATTCATCATGCGAAAGGCTGGGCTGGATGAATCCCAAGCCGGAATTAAGATCGCCGGAAGAAATATCAACAACCTCAGATATGCAGATGACACAACCTTGATGGCGGAAAGTGAGGAGGAATTAAAGAACCTTTTAATGAGGGTGAAAGAGGAGAGCGCAAAATATGGTCTGAAGCTCAACATCAAAAAAACGAAGATCATGGCCACTGGTCCCATCACCTCCTGGCAAATAGAAGGGGAAGAATTGGAGGCAATGAGAGATTTTACTTTCTTGGGCTCCTTGATCTCTGCAGGTGGTGACAGCAGTCATGAAATTAAAAGACGCCTGCTCCTTGGGAGAAAGGCGATGGGAAACCTAGACAGCATCTTAAAAAGCAGAGACATCACCTTGCCAACAAAGGTCCGTATAGTAAAAGCCATGGTTTTCCCAGTAGTAATGTATGGAAGTGAGAGCTGGACCATAAAGAAGGCTGATCGCCGAAGAATTGATGCTTTTGAATTATGGTGCTGGAGGAGACTCTTGAGAGTCCCATGGACTGCAAGAAGATCAAACGCATCCATTCTTAAGGAAATTAGCCCTGGGTGCTCACTGGAAGGACAGATCCTGAAGCTGAGGCTCCAATACTTTGGCCACCTCATGAGAAGAGAAGACTCCTTGGAAAAGACCCTGATGTTGGGAAAGATGGAGGGCACAAGGAGAAGGGGACGACAGAGGACGAGATGGTTGGACAGTGTTCTTGAAGCGACAAACATGAGTCTGACCAAGCTGCGGGAGGCAGTGGAAGACAGGGGTGCCTGGCGTGCTCTGGTCCATGGGGTCACGAAGAGTCGGACACGACTAAACGACTAAACAACAAAGTATTCAATGATTTACAACAAAATATTTTAAAAATAATTACAACCAACAATAAGTGATGGAAGATTCCAGAACGGCAACACTAATCTTGCATCAAGCAACCTAAAACCTTGTGCAATGTGGAAAATGAAGCAGGAGACTAGGCAGAGTCCTCATGCTCATGGCAAATTGCTTGGACTGATAAGGTGATTTGGTTTGGAGAGTCAGCTGACAATAGTCGATTTGGCTCTTTAGAGTGGAACTACAACCTAGAGAACACCCGTTCCACATAAACCTAGTCTGCCTGGCCTCCTGGGGACCCAGTCTAGTGGCACAGGAAGTAAGGAATTGGACAGTGACTGCTCAAGCTTGATTCAAGGACCTGGCCCTAGTTTCTTACACACTGTTTTTGACTCTTTATGAAACATTTAATATCACACCTACAACCCAGTTATCACAACCAGTTGTGATGTCATTTCCTGAATGACATTTGAGTGCAGTTCCATGCACTTCATACTATACTAAAGTATATTCAAAAGAGCAGCTTCTGCAGTTGACATAGCAATGCAATTAATGATGTCAAGAGATTCCACTGAAACTCAGACTCATGCCTGCATTTCACATGAATTTTGGCTCTTTTGCTTACTGCTTGTTTGGCTACCATGTCAAGTTCTCATTTCCTTTTCTCCATATCTACCTGCATTGGGTTGATTTGGCAACTTGGGCTTTTCCTTGTGATGCCTGGGTACAGTTTATCACTCTGCTAGACTGAACTTTAAAAATATCTTTTTCCAGAGCTGAGCTGTTGAACTGTTGCAGCCTTGTGTGACACTACAGCTGCATGATCATGTAACAATCACCCAAAAGGCAAAAACATACAAACCAAACAAAAAAAGAAAAATGAGAACACATACAGACCACAATGGCAGACTCTAGTGCTGTAGCAAGATTTCTCCCATGTATATCCTTTTGCTTTGTGAATTGTGGTTTCATAACTTGAATCTCATTGCTTTCAAATTTTAAGCATGATATGAGCACTGCCTAGGTATGCAACAGAAATAGCTGCAAGTTAAATTCACACTGAATAGAATAAGTAACAGCTAAAGATGTAGGAAAGGATAGTTGAGTACCTCAGCAAGCATAACTGCTGTTATTGCCACTCTTTGAGTGTAGAATCATTCTTTTTTGCACTAATCAATTTTGGGGTGTATATAGCTACTTATGTAGCAAAAATGCTAATGAAGCCACATTTTACTGTCTATATATTGACTTTACTTCAACAGAGTCCTGCTATTTGGTTTTATTGATTCTGACCATTTAAAACAACATCAGAAATTGATCCTGTTTCTCAGCTATTTTCCCTTTCTCCAAAGGAAGTCACCTGAGGACAAGAAGAAACTTCATTTTAAAGCTGAGGCTAAACTGAAAAGTGATCATCATTATTTTTCTGCAATTATAATTTCTAAACAGTGCATGGAAGGGCAGAGGATGAAAGAAGAGGTGAAGAGACTGTTGACCCGCTGTGCTGATGCTAATGATCTAGATAGTTGTTTCTGTTGCTAACATATTCTCCTTTACTGTATTACTGGAAGAGCACAATGCATTGTGTGAGGTGAGTGGCTGCGTTCAGACAACACAGTAAGACATGGTTTACTGTGAACAAGCAGTAGACTAGTGCATCCTGCTGAACCACTCCTGTCCTGTCATGGTTTGTTTGAGAGAAACAAACTACAACCACTGACTGGATTATAAAAGTAAGCATGGGTTGCTCACGCTAGGATGGGAGTTCAGGAGGAACATTTTAGCTGTGTGTTTTAGCATGCTGCTCATTCACAGCCATGATTTATGGCATATTGTGTTGTCCAAAAATGACCACTGTTTTCAGACACTTACAGATCACAGAATGACCTCCCCTACTCCTCCTCTTGTACAGCTAAGTTCATGGTACATAATGGCTTACAGTTTTTACTGGGTGGTTTTCTCAAGAACTTTGATGTAAAGTTTCACCATTTGTTTAATCCACTCTTTGTTAGATAAAAGTCTGATGGAGTCTGAAGACATGCTGAAAATATATAGTGTCAGTGTGGATGGAAAGCCAAACTATAGTGTTACTGGAGCCAGCCAAAGGCTCGCAAGCTCCATCTTCCTCCCCATGCTGTCTTTTACTTTCTCTTTTGCGGCAAACCATTGTTTGCTAGTGCGGCTGAACCAAGAAAAAATAATGTGCGGACGTCATAATTAGCAAACCGCAACTGTGATGAAAACCTGGCTTCCAATTCTTGTTTGCGCGTTAGGCTAGAGTTTGTAGTGCTTGAATGTCATAGCAAACTCTGCCTTGTTGTGAAAGAGGAATGGAATTATAACATGCAGTGGAAGGAGGAACATAATCTTTAGGCAGTTTCACATATTACACAGAGGGAAACCTGGGTTGTTTAGCTGGCATACCCTTTAGAGGAGCTGCAGCCATCATGGCTCCCGGCCATGGATACCTGTCTATTTGTTGCATTAAAATAACCTAGGTACATGTCTAAGAAAGGTAATTCATAAAATTACCCCTTCACATATTACTAGTGTTCCCAATGCCTACTTTTGCCATTAAAACTACGAAATGTGTGCTTTTCTCTTGGGTGTATGGATCCCCGTTCACTAAAAAATAGTGCATGTGCAATAAGGGCATTTCCAGGAGCATGAATACATTAGCATTTGAACATTGCTAATGTCTGATGATGTGACATGATCTGAGCAATGTGGGGAATTCAGAAGGCAAATAAGGATTTCTTGTGAATGGCCCTGAGGCAATAATTGAAAAAAGGGCACTCTTCCTCCCCACCACTTTCAACACCTCTGTAATGGGTTCAGCCAGACTGTCAGTTTGTTCAATTACATACTGTGAAAATATTTTTAATAACTAGTCCAATCTTTGAAGTCAAAGCACTGGAACAATTTGAATGGAGCTTTCAGTACTCCAGTGTGTTTGACAGCCTTGAGCAAATGGCAAGTTGGGTCATACAGGTTTGATTCTTCAGGAACTTTTTCTGCATCTCATATATGGTTGTTGACGACAGGTTTCCAGCAGGAGATCAATTCAGCTGTCTGGGAGTGCAAACTTGCAATGTCAACTACAAATACAAATTTTCCCCTACACATTTTTAATGTACTCTCTGTCTTCTTCAGAGATGCACTTGGCACTATATCTATCAACATGTGCACTAATAAGTCTGCAAACATTCTTTTGCCTTTTTACATGGTTATTCTGAGAGATTTTGATATCAGTTCTACAATTATTTATCTCTTTTTTTTTTGCATAACCCTAGTTTGAAATTGAACACTAATGAAAATAGTCTGGTAGACTCATGAGTGTTTTGAAATCTCTAAAATGAAAATCTTGTTTAATACATGCAAATTATATTAAAATAGAAAATTATAATTTCTCAGGAACATGCTCAGAGTGCAGATATTTTTTCTCATCAGAAAACTTAAATCCATGCAATATTCTGCATGCAGCAGAATGGTACAGTCCAATTTTGGTACAGTCCATTTCCATCTGCCGTTTATGTACTCTAAGCTTAGACCCAAGAGTCCTATTTGATATTGCCTGTAGTGGCATAGCTGTGGTATTACTCATTCCCCCACAACTTAGTAAAATCCACTCATGTTGGAGGTGCCAATTCCACAACTTCTTCCCATGCCAATATTGCACAGCTGCTTGGGATGGGAAATGATCATGTCACCGCCTCCTCTTGCAGAACCAGAGGCATCTTATGTTATCAAGTGAAGGATCACACTGCAGATGCTCCCTTGCAGCTAAAAATAAAAAGGACCCTGTGTTAAGATCTGCGGGACTAGACTGCAATACATAATCAAATGTGCACACCAAAAACTGTCAGACCAATACAATATCAGAATTATTGCTTTACTGAAATCTATAGTTTTTTTTCTAACTGTATTTAGCGAGATGTAAGTCCCATTGCTTTCACTGTCACAGGACTGCATTCTTTTCAAATCTTTGACAAGAATTCAAGAATATGGAGGATTGTGTATATGCATGAAGGTTCTTAAACAGGTTAAAAGGCTACTAAGAAAGCAGTAACTGACACAGAATGGTTTAATAAAAAGCTACTCAAATACAAGCAATGTAGTTAGGTAACATTATTTGGAGTATAGTCATATCACTTGAAAATATGAATGGCTTCTGGAATGTGCCAGAATATTGACTCTGAAGCTCTATTTTTTATTTACTGTATAATGAACAATATGAAATGCAAATAGTCTTCATTTGAAATAATTTCTACCCTAGCACTTGCATAATCTTTGAAATTAAGTATGGCTGTAGAAGGCAGCTGAGCAAACTAAAGCATGTTACCAAAGCAGCGCCATGATAGCTAATCACAGTCCCAATAATGAATACTAAATGTCTTGTTTTTTCAGTCTCTAAGAAAAAAAGAAAGGAAGGGCAGCTTTCTGTAACTGGGCTGAAAAGAACCACTAAAGAAAGATGTAGGCAGACATTAGCAGTGACTGCAGTTTCATCTCTATAGGCCACTGTTTCAATAATTACTTCAGAAGTTGATTTTACACAAAAATAATTACAGATATGGAATTTATGGTTTATTATTTGAGAGAGAGACCAACCCCTTCCAGTCCACGTACCAACAAAAAAAATTTGATTTTTTGTTCTTAGATTTTGTCTTGTTCATCTGCATAAAACTAAGTTTTACATAAACCTTTAGAGCATTATTTATGCCACTGAATCTCAAATTATGGTGTTTTTCCATCTCTGAGCAAAGAGCTTTTAATGAATTGCTAAAATAAAATAGAGCACTTTGGCTTTAAAGATAAGTATAATATGCTTTCTTTATTGGTAAGAATAATGCTGACACTTGAAAACCTGTTAAAAACCCAAAGCCGTTTAGGACAAGAAGACAGACTTCTGCATGAACAGAACTCAACGTTTAAATTACTTGACTAAAACCCCTTTCCTGCTTCTTAATGAAGTTATTGCAAGCTGTGGCATAAACATCCTTTGAATCCCTCCCTGAGACTGCAGGGTTTGGTTCTGTTGAAGATAGAACCGCGGGTCAGACTATTTGTCCATTTAGCCTTGTGCCATCTGCCCTGATTGGAAGCAGGTATCCAGGAACTAAGGCAGAAATCTATTCCATCACCTACTATTTGATGCCAGAGACTGAACCTTGGGATCCTCCACTTGCACAACTTATGATCTACCACTGAGCTATGGCCTCTCTCCTTTTTGCTGGTTAAAGGACTAGAGTTGTGTGAGAAACAGGAACCATAAGCCCAGTCTTCTTAGGCACCTTTCATATATTCATTGATGGATACCCTACCACATAGCTACATGGGCCCTTAGGGCAGCTAAAAACCAAGGATTATAGGATCAGTCTTCATTAAAACAACTGCAGAAAAGCCTTTTCCAGAAGAAGTGGGGAGCAAGGCTGTGCTAAGCTCCCACCTTTGCATGTATGCCTGGATGTGCAAATGCTTCCACACCATCTAGAACTGCGCTCTTGTAGGGTTTCTGATCAGCCATGGGTTACTCAGTAGGCAGACTAAGCACTTGCCTTGGGCGCCAGCAAAGCAGGGACCATAGCTGTCAACCATCCCTTATTTGGCGGGAAACTCCCTTATCCCAGTGCCGTTTCCCGCTGCTGTCCCGGATTGGTGATATCCCGTAAATTTCCCGGGTTTCAAAGGAAGCAGCTCCTCTCCCTCCCTCTCGGCCGGCCAGGGAGGAGGGAGGCTCCAACTGTGTTGCTTGGCTGCGTTGCTCACCTAATAAGGGGTCTAAGGACGACTGGGGGGTGGAGCTTGCATGTCTTGTGCCGATCAAATCGGCCACGTTGCCTGGGGACTCGCCTTTGCTTAGCGCTTCCCAGCAGAGAGGTGACGGTGGTTTTCCTTGCTGCATCCCCTTTGCCAGGTTGCTGCGCTGTGGGAACCACCGCTTGAGGCTTCATTTGGCTGCTGGCTGGGCTTTCTGCCTTTGGCTTGGAGGGGCTCAGAAGTTAAACATACCCGTGCTCAGTATCGGATGGATACGTCATCGACGGACCATTCACCTTTGCCGGGGAAATGGTCTGTCTGGAGCGGGGGCACATGTTGGAGGTCTGTCTGGAGTGGGGGCACATGATGGATTCCTTATTTTGGCTGCTGATCCCTTATTTTTGAGGCTGCTGGTCCCTTATTTTCAAATCTGTAAGTTGACAGCTATGGCAGGGACAGGGGCTAGTGTGTGTGCACATGTGCATGTGCTAAGGATGCATAGTTAGAAAGACATAATTAAAACCAGTCCTCCTGCATAATTTGTTGCAAAATTAAGTATCCCAAAACCATAGGAGACATAACCTAGGTAGGAAAGGAAACAAATTTAGCCTGCTCAATTAGTAATCAGTTAGCTAACTGTTCATGAGGAAATCATGTTGCCTTTGATAGCTTCACCCCAGTGGATCAGGTAGTTACTGGTGCCTGGGTGGCTTGGAGGTAGATTAAGTAGTCTGAGATCAAGTGAGATTTAACCTGTATGCCCTCAATGGGTGCATTGCAGTCAAGTTTCTTAGCCACTTGGAGACAAATGTGTTTTGAAATGTTAGAACTCAGCAGGGCAGTTAGTGACTGCAGGATTCCTTTCTGTTCCTGGATTTGCTTTTAAGTTTGAAAATTTGAATTTTAAACTCTCTATAGCTTATGTTTTAAACACATCAAAGAGAGCGATGAGACATTTCCATTATTATTATTATTTTATCCTTGAATACAGGGGTGGCTAACCTTTTATGGTCAGAGGGCCACATTAACCCTTCTCTAACTTTCCAGGGGCTGCACGCAAGCAGTGCATGTGGCCACGCCACACCCTTCTACCTGATCCAGGGGGATTTAGTGCTTTCTTACCACTCACTGAATGGTCAATCTAATGAATGGGGAGAGAGCATTCTAGAGTGCTGGGCTGGGCAGAGAGCTTAAAAACCCAATGACCACCCTAGGACTGTGTCTTCCATATCATGATTTTTCTTCTTTCTGCCACACTCATGGTATATCATTCTAGTGTCTGGGGGAAAAGAAAAAGTTGCTTGAAGAATAACATCACCCCCCGACTTGCCCCCAGATTTGGGTTAGGCACCCATGCTTTACATAAAACAACTGCCCTGCCCCTGCAAGCTTAGGTAAAGGTAAAGGGACCCCTGACCATTCGGTCCAGTCATGACCAACTCTGGGGTTGCAGCGCTCATCTCGCTCTATAGGCCAAGGGAGCCGGCGTTTGGCTGCAGACAGCTTCCGGGTCATGTGGCCAGCATGACTAAGCCGCTTCTGGCGAACCAGAGCAGCTCACGGAAACGCCGTTTACCTTCCCGCCAGAGCGGTACCTATTTATCTACTTGCACTTTGACGTGCTTTCAAACTGCTAGGTTGGCAGGAGCAGGGACTGAGCAACGGGAGCTCACCCTGTCGGGGTGATTCGAACAGCTGACCTTTTGATTGGCAAGCCCTAGGCTCTGGTTTAACCCACAGTGCCACCCGCATCGCAATAGCCTTAAAGCAGAGATCTGTGCCTGTTCCCAGGTACTGTATGTAGGCTTAGTAGCCCAGGTTTGTGCTGAAGTGAAAGAATGGACAAGTGGCAAGCTTTTTTTGCTGGTGCAGTTGATGCTACACAAGAGGCTTTGGGGATGGAGGTGGTGGCAAGCCAACTTGTGGCTCCTGGTACAGTGTCCAGGTCTATACAGTGGTACCTTGGTTCTCAAACGCCTTGGTATTCAAACAAGTTGGAACCCAAACACTGCAAACTCAAAAGTAAGTGTTCTGGTTTGCAAACTTTTTTCGGAAGCTGAACGTGTTCCGTTTTGAGTGTTACGCTTCCGATTTGAGTGCCACACTTCCGTTTCGAGTGTTATGCTGAGGTCTGTCTGTTTTTGCTCTTTATTTTGCATTTTTGTTTTTGCGGCTCTTTTTGTGTGTGTGACTGTGTGGAACTTAGTCCAGCTACCGAATGATTGATTGTGTGACTGCAGTCCATTGTTTATTGCTTTCGTTTTATGGATCAATGGTCTTGTTAGATAATTTATGTTAAATTGCTGTTTTAGGGGTTGTTTTTAAAAGTCTGGGACGGATTAATCCATTTTGCATTACTTTCTATTGGAAAGTGCGCTTTGGTATTGGAACGCTTTGGTTTTGGGAATGGACTTCTGGAACGGATTAAGTTTGAGAACCAAGGTACCACTGTATTTTAAAGCTGTCCTATTCCCCACTCCAATACCAAGGTGCTGATCCAGACTTGGGGCCCACACCTTCAATTTGCAGAGCAATGTGGGGAAGAAGAGGGAGAGAAGTGAGTGTGGGCTAGATTGAAATGCTATGTGGGCCTCATATGGGCTATTGGTTTCTCATTCCTCTTGGTGGGAGCAGCTCTACCCTGTAGTGCCAGTAATGAACTATTGCAGCAAGTGAACTGAATGCTTTTGCACCTAGTTTGAGCACAGCTGCAGGGTTTTATCCCTTTATCTCTTGATGATGCTAATTTAGGACAAAGCTAGATGTGCAATATCTCTTGAAAATCTAGAGCAGGCATCCCCAAACTTGGCCCTCCAGATGTTTTGGGACTACAATTCCCATCATCCCTAGCTATCAGGACCAGTGGTCAGGGATGATGGGAATTGTAGTCCCAAAACATCTGGAGGGCCGAGTTTGGGGATGCCTGATCTTGAGTATTTAGTTGAATGCAGAACATGTCATGTTAACAAGTTGTGCTTTTAAAGATAGAATAGCTGTTTCAGCAAGCATTTTTCTTCTCCTATCTTATTGTAAAACATCCATTAAAACATTAATCACTTTTTTTGTAAAATAAAATAACTACCATTACATTAATAAGTTTTATTTTGAACTACAGAAGGACATTCAAGAAAGTGGATGGTTTTTATATTGTTGCTGGGAGTCTCCAAGTTTATTCTTTCTTTAATAAAGCTTGCTCCTTCCTGTGGGGTTTCAGTAATATAACACTAGTTCCACATTTTCTCATAAAGCAACAAGTTTATGTTTTGCTTTTTTTGAAATACCTAATTTTGCTTTGGATTATGCTTTCTGCCACCTCTTAAATAGTTTATTTTAAAATAGCATTTTAAAGATAAGATCATAGAATGCATTGCATCCCATTTCCGTGGCTTTTTATCAGATTTGATCTTACCATTGTAACACATAATACTGGTGGTGCTGATGTGATTAGCTCTTTACAAATAATATAGAAGACTCCTTTGATTTGTATAGATAGCCAACTAATAAAGTTTTTCAATATCTAGAAAATATGAAATAGCTTTATCCCATACAACACAGAGCATCTCATTCTATTTACAAAAGCGCCCAGAAAATACAGAAGGGAATGCTTACTTTTTAGGTGGCCTTTCCAGCCATTTGTAGAACTTGAGAGTAAACTTTATAGAGCTATCTTCTTCTTCTTCTTCTTCTTCTTCTTCTTCTTCTTCTTCTTCTTCTTCTTCTGCGATCACTCATAGCCGAATAAGATTGTCTTCCATAAACACAGTTTTAATAATGGGTCCGTAAGTGACTGTGGAGGCCAATTCTGGATCCACATGTCCTTCCACAGTGGGGACATTGGTTTCCTGGCGGGAGTTGATCACGGTGTGGATTTGCCAAGCATGCCTTCCTCTTAGCACATTTCTCCCTTGCGTCCTGAGTTTGAGTGTCTTCAAAGCCCATAACACCTTTGGTAAAGGCTGTTCTCCAACTGGAGTGCTCTCAGGCCAGTGTTTCCCAGTTGTCAGTGTTTATACTACATTTTTTTTAGATTTGCCTTGAGACAGTCTTTAAACCTCTTTTGTTGACCACCAGCATTACTCTTTCCATTTTTAAGTTCAGAATAGAGTGGTTGCATTGGGAGACGATCATCAGGCATCCGCACAACATGACCAGTCCAATGAAGTTGATGTTGAAGAATCGTTGCTTCAACACTGGTGATCTTTGCTTCTTCCAGTACACTGATATTAGTTTGCCTGTCTTCCCAAGTTATGTGTAATTTTTTTCGGAGACATCGTTGATGGAATCTTTTGAGGAGTTGGAGATGGCGTTTATAAGTGGTCCATGCTTCATAATCTACCCCATCCTTGGAATAACTGTTGAAATTATCTGTGGTAATGAATACTACTGGAACAAATTATGGGTATTCATTTCAGCTACAGCATCTATGTGGAATGGACAGTTCAAAAGGTATGAGCCACATGTGGTGCCCATACATTTCTTTTTTCTGTCTACCCCCCACTTCTTAAAAAAGTATAATGCAGGTACTATAAACCTTTTTGTACCTGTAGGCACATTTGGAATTTTTGAGAAAATGCCGTGGGTGCCCATCACAAAATGGCTGCCATGGGAGCATGGTGTCACACAAAATGGCTGCCACACCTGAAAGGGCATAAAAAGCGACAGGACCTCAAAATCATGTGTGCGTGCCCTCCCTATCAGTTGCCCCATCAATGCTGAAAAATGTATCTACATCAGCCAGTGCTTCATTTGCTCACAGAGAGCTCTTTGCACCTCTCTTCTGTTCAGAATGCATGATAGGATGGGACTCCAGTCCTGGTATCCAGAGACATGGGGTCATGTTTAATGGTATGCAGTGTAGGAAGGGCTGAGCAAACACGAACATAACAGAAACAGCAAATGCCTCTCGTGCATGTTGGACTTTCACAGCTGCCATAGGAAGAACTTGTGGGCATACTGGCACCTGTGTGTGCCACACTGGCAGACCCTGGTTAAAGGTTCTTGTGACAACCCTGAGGACATCTGACCCATATGTTTGGGAAGATGTATGTATTGGCAGACAGGTCAGAAAATTCAAGAGACATATAAACAATATTCAAAGGCACTTCTGAACTGTCAAGATTTCTAAATACACTGCATGAATTTGAGATTATGTCTATTGATTGGTTTATTGGGATGTAACAATGAAAGGACTCTGGATTTTCAGAGATGATAGGAAGAATGAACTGGTAGAGAAGGACTTGATTCACACAACTGCAGATCAGCATTCCACTCACACAATGAGATTAATTCCTCTCCTCTCACTGCCCCATCAAACCTGCTCCACAGAGTCCCCTAACCCCTTTGAGCAGATTTTCAGAGTGCATGGTGGTGGTGGTGGGGTTTGGTGGCTGCAGAAGAGAGGAGGGGAAAGTTGCACTGTGTGAGTCTGTTGTGTGAGTGCAATGGCAGCACTGGATGCAACGCACAGACCCAAGGGAAGCAGTTGTTTGTGCTCTGCAATTTCCATGATTGTGGGAGGACTTTTTTGTGTGATCATAAAAATTGCTGTCAGCAAGTATTTGCAATTGTGTACTGTTTTATTGGTGGGGGTCACTTTTGTCAGTACTTCATGGGATTTCTAAAAGCCAGGGCATCAACCGTGTTTTGGTCAACTGAGAACTTTAGATAGATAGATAAACTTTATTCACATTAGCCAGTGGTCATAGCAACATCTCAAATGAGAAGTTTACAATGTGTATAGAAAATATGAACATTGCTTGTAGTCTTCAGTCTTTACAGAAGTTGTACTTGATAATGAAGATGATGCTTGCTTCTGTTCTATACTATATCACACCATATTGATTGATAATGACTTAGCATTAATAGATCTTTCCCAAAAGTATAATTGCTGCTAAAAGGGACCGTGTGTCATTCTATAAACCAACTATCTGGGAAGGTTTTTGCTTGTCTTTTGTTGTTGGGTTTCTTTAAAACAACAACAACACACTATAGAATAATATACTAATAATCGTAATCATAATTCAACCAGTCAATTCATGCCACTATTACTCTGCTATGCATATTTGAGTGGGCATTATTAGATCAGCATGCTTTCCCTAAGAGACTTTTAAAAAAAGAAGTGATTCACAATATGCCCAATTCATAAATTATTCCCTTTTTATTCTATAAAATGAGTGGAGAGAGACAGAAACAAACAAAGATGGGGACACTCTGGATGTTGTATATATTTTCACAATATGTGGACAGCAGAAATTATCGTACTCACTCTTCCTAAATCTCCTAGTCTTTCATCAGTGCACTTACTATGCACAGTGAATGATACTTGTCAAATCTGACAGCAGATGGCAATGGCAAATGCTTTTCCTTATATCATCCACAACTTGCAGAAGAAAAATTAGCCAGTGCTGATGGGGAGTGACAACAGGGATAACCATCACCACTATGATCTGCTGGTGAATTTCAGCAGGCACAACTGCGATCCAGATTAGATCGAATTTCATGTGAGTCACATGGCACTGTTTATATTCTTAATGTTTACTACTACATGTAGTGATGCAGATTATGTTCAATGCAGTCCTAGACAAGTATATTCAGAAGTAATTTCTATTGAGTTCAATGGGACTTACTCCCAGATAGGGATGTAAGGAGAAGGCAGTTGATTTTCCAGCCTGTATTTTTCACAACCAATGCTGTATCTCTTCTTCTGCAATTTGGTTTCCACCAAATACTACATTATTCATTTCACTGCCTGCTATAGTTATGTAACCATTTGTATATGTTACATAGCTTACATTCATTGCAGTGTAAAAGAAAGGTCAAAACAATGTAAAAAACCCCTCATTAACTACATATCACTTGCAGCCTTGAAAAACAATGATGTGACTAAATAGCGATATTTGCCTTTCTTTTCTGTTTTTGTTGGAATTCACTGACATTCCTACTCACAGGTAAATAGTATTGTAGCTTTGGTATGTCTTAAAATAGTCCAAGCTATTTTATGCATTCTCTTTTATACCCTAAATCTTAGGCAAAGGAAGACAGATTTGGAGAAATGTAAACACAGCTATTAAGTAGAAGCAGGAATCTCCTTACTCAGTGTTGTTCTACCAATTTCTGTGCCTCCTACACTGTGCTAGCAGTGCACATGCATATACAAATACTTAGAATGCCAAATGGTCTTTTTGTTATATTTAACTTTTGATCTGGTTTGTCATAAAATCCTTTTGGTCATGAAAGCTGGCATGTCCTCCATTGCATTATGCATCAGACGTATTTCCTTATATACTAAAATATGATCATTAACTAATGGATATTCACCATCTGACATAGTTTCCATAATAACTGTCTGTGGCATTTTTGCCTCTGACATCTTTTCCCCTAAAATTCAAATCATGCCCCATCATCGTGTCAGGAAAGATAATGTAGTGAAAGACTTGATGAAATTTTAATTGTCAGTGCATCGACCTTAATTGAATTTTTAAATGTTTGGGATCATTTGTGTAAGTAATGATGTTCTCAGTTGTTGGTCTAGGATGCTTTTTCACATTCATCTGACTCTAGAAGCCTTAGGGTGCCACATTAAATCTAAAGCAGAACAATGAAGACAATACGGGATTGGCTTCCCTTTCTCCTTTATGTTTTATGACTGAACTATAATATACCATTCCAGATTAATTCTCTGATCCTGAAACTCAGTTTTGCATCTAAAAGAGCCATGGGGTCTCATGTAGCAGCTGTCATGAATAGTGGCATTGTACTGGGAGCACAACCGAGAGCCCATTCAGATATTCCAGTGTTAAACAGATGCAATTGCCAATATTGGTGATCTGCACTGTGCATCATATCTCTGGGGTGAGTGGACTAAAAAGAAAGTGTGTTAAAATCCACCCCAGATAAGTTTTCTGGCAATATAAGATTTCATTCCTATCAATACTAAACTACTTAAGCACAAAAAGGGACCAAGCTTTCACTGCAAATGGCCAAGGTTATTATTGTGCCATGGGCTGTCCCTGTGAGTAGGACTGGCTCTAGACATGTCAAGGAAGCACTTCAGAAAAATGTGTTGTAACCTTTATAATAGGAAACCATGTCGGCAAAAACACAACTCCACAACGCCATTTGGTGTCACAGTGTTATATCACATATAAAACACATATGAAACGCTTTTTCTAACTGAGTCAATGGAATTTTGGTGACTCAACCTCAGATACAAGGAAAGGATTAAAACCTAGAAATTGAAGATACTGAAGAAGTAAAGTCCTCCCTCCCCTTCCTTGATGCTCCAGTGGTGCTAATGGCCACTTACCTTCTCTCCTTGATGTGCAGCGGTTGTGGCATGACGTGGCACCTCCATCGCTGCCCGGAAGCGACATACCAGTTTGTACACAGTGCGTCCCTCTTGGCCGCCATGGAGGCTCACGGGTTCCTGCCAGATACCGATTCAAATTGGGCCAATCCACGGTGGACATAGGGGTGTGTGCCTTGGCAAGCGGACCTGGAAAAGGCAGGCTTCACTCAGGTCCACCTGCCAACTATATATCTCAGTCATCCCTGTGCTCCTCACCCAGTCAGCTGGGAGCGTCACCCACCTGTTCCCTCCCTACGTTATACTTGCTTGCTGCTTAGCCAATTCCTTTTCAGCTAGGAAGGCCTTGCTGTGGACTGTTGATGGTTGCTGTATTTGGGAATTTTCCCTGTGCTACAGGTTTCACCTTCCCCATAGCACTAGTCACAAATTTGGCAGTTTAGGCCTTGGGCGGAATCCTGTAGTCTTTCATCCGATTGGGGTGTGTGGTGAAGTGGTGACTCACCCACCGCCTGTTCTCTGCGGCGGCGATAACAGGGCACCCCATTAGAGGGGTCTGGAGGGAAGTCTCTGTCCAAGATGCCAGTTGTGTAGGGCTAGTGGGCCATAGGAGCTTCCCTCGGTGTTTGGGGCCATCTGTGTAAATGTGTGTTTTGCAATGGATCCATCCCTGAATTGACCCTGTCATGCCTCAGTTCTCCAGCAGGGGGCTGAAATCAATAAAGTTTTTGGCCATTTCAAATCCCAGACGGTTGTTTTGTCCTTTCATTTACCTCCTTTTATAGTCAGGCATGCTGGGGCAGGGAACTCTGCAGCTGGGCACACAAGCTGATGGAGGAAAAGTAGAGTGGGGAAAATATTGGGGGGTTTTCCCCTGGCAAAACTCTCTTGATGTTTCTTTCTTATGGCTTCTGAAACCTTTTGTTCTGCCTTGTTGGTCATTAAAGTCCTGCACACATATTAAAAAGGCACATCAAGAGATTGAGCCTGAGAAACTTTATGGCTTTTGCCCATAACAGTTAACTGCCAAGATCCTCTTTATTTATTAAGGTTGCTTCCTAAGATATGAGAATCAAGCAAGGTTCTTCTTCCCTTTCCAGTAGGATACCTTCATAACTGCCATGAAATATGATTTTGCTCTTTACAGGTGATTGACGCCAGAGTCCCATGAGACTTGGTTGTATGGCTTGATCAGAGGCCAGTCTATTAGGCCCTGTCACTCCCTCCCTTGCAGCTCTGCACTTGCAGTTAACACTGTTGGTTCCATAGAACTGGCTTTCTCCTAAGTAATTAAACATATTTAATATGATGCCTTTCACAAGAAATTCCTTATGTAGTTCTACCTGGCTGTTTTCTTTCTGCATCACAATTATATCTTCAATTTGTATCCTAAAACCACGCCAATCTGTGAATATAAAGTTTGGTTCCAAGTTGATGAAAGCTATGCTTGCAACAAATATTTCGCAAGAAAATCAGTAGGGAAAGGTATTTCTTCTTCAGTATATCCAAAAACAGTACACCTTTTGTTTGAGAGTTCTTGCAGTCAATTTTTGAAGCAGAAATTTAATTATTTGCTTCGCTAATTAAATACTTAATAAGTACAGTTTAGCACGGGTGTCCTGCTTGCAGAAGTAAGTGTAGACACTGATTTGTATCTGACTGTCATGTTCACATAGGACTCACTGATGGATATGGATGCGTACTTCCATTAAGGGATGCTACTTGTACACAGCTAGAACACTACTGATTTGCACATGGCATTATACAAAACTCTAGTGTAACCACACTTGGAACGCTATATATAGTTCTGTTTCTCTCACCTCGAAAAGCATTTTGTAGAATTGGAAAGGTTTCAGACAATAGCAACTAAAATCAAGGGGATGGAGCAACTCGCCTGTGAAGAAAGGTCACAACATAGATCAGTCAGTAGAGCCTGATCCTCTTAACCTCAGAATTGTGGGTTTGAACCCCACGCTGGAGGTCGTGCATTGCAGGGGGTTGGTCTAAATCAGTGTTTCCCAAACGTTTTTGGGCAACGGCACACCTGTTTACTGAAAAAAAATCTCGCGGCACACCACCATTAAAGCCCCGCCCCATGACGTCAGCGCGCAGCGTCACGCCGGGAGGGATGCACAAAAGTGAAAGTTTTTCCCCTCCCCCTTGCCGGGGAACCTCCAAGCTTTGGGCAGGCAGGCAGGCAGAGCTGGGAAGGGGGTTTCCAGGGGACACGGCAGCTCCTCGAAAGGCTTCTCTCAGCTGCGCTCAATCCTCCTCGGAGAGGATTTCCCCTCCGGTCCCATGCCTTCGTTTGGGGCATCGCTCCGGCTGCTCCCTCTCCCGCCGCGCAGGAGCGATGCCTCTCTCTGGCTCTCCCTCCGTGCAGGCTGAGGGAGGGAGGGAGGTGCCAAAGGAGACCAAACCCAGCGAGGCAGAGTCGCGCGGAGGCGCCCAGGCAGCGCTGCCGGCTGCGAGGAGGAGCGCCAGGCAGCAGCAGGAGGCGCGGCCTCTCCTCGCCGCCGCCGCCCCGCCTCTCGCCGCCCGACTCGCCCGCCTCCCTCCAGGCATCTCGCGGCACACCAGCCGATGTCTCACGGCACACTCGTGTGCCGCGGAACACCGGTTGGGAAACACTGGTCTAAATGACCCTCACAGTCCCTCCTAACTCTACGCTTCTATGATTCTAACATCTGGGGATTTTTAGTTTAGAGAAAATGTGAGTAAAAGGTGATGTGACATAAGTGTATAAAACTATGCATGGTTTGGAGAAAGTGGGTATAGAAAGGTTTTATTCTGACTCTCATAATACTAGCATTCAGGGACATCCAGTGGAGATAAAGGACAGACAAAATAAAGTCCCGAATTTTTCGCTCTATTAGACGCACCAGACCACAAGACGCACCTAGTTTTTGGAGGAGGAAAACAAGAAAAAAAATGTTCTGAATCTCAGAAGCCAGAACAGCAAGAGGGATCGCTGCGCAGTGAAAGCAGCAATCCCTCTTGCTGTTCTGGCTTCTGTGATAGCTGCGCAGCCTGCATTCGCTCCATAAGACGCAAACACATTTCCCCTTACCTTTTAGGAGGGAAAAAGTGAGTCTTATAGAGCAAAAAATATGTTAAACTGTGGAATTTTATCTCATAAGATAGCGATGGCTGTTAATTTGAATGGCTTTAAAGGAGGGTTGGAAAAATTCATGGAGAATAAGGCTGCCAATGGCTACTAGCCAGGATGACTCGTATTCTAACTCCACTGTTGGAAACAGTATGCCTACCAATTGCTGGGAGTAGCAGTCGGGTACAGTATGCTGCTTTCAGGTCCTTCTTGTTATCTTGCCATGAGCATTTGATTGGCCACAGTAAGAACAGAATGCTGAACTAAATGGGCCTTTGGCAGGTTCTTCTAATGTTCTTACATTTATGTATCAAACCCTGCGGTTAAATTAAGGAAATGTTTGGTTTAGGATTCTTTCAGCTATTCCATGAGCAGCTAAGTCTTAAGATACCGTGAAATATATTAACATAATGTACAAATAATAAGTTGTTGGAAAAAAGGTTCTGGATAATCTTTTATAGGTCCACAGTCAAACTTTTTCATGTGTGAAGCAATATGACTTAAATAATCTAAGTTCCAGAGGGATGCCTTATTCTACATGCATATTCAGGACGTGAATAAGAATTGTAATGCTACATTTCCTGTGGGATAGCAGCTGGAAACACAAACAGATCCTAGTCCCCGTGAAATGTGACTGAGTAATATTTAGAATAATTATCATTGCAGATCTTGCATATGGAAATACAAGCAAATTTGAAGATCAGCATTTTTATGAGCTCTTTTACTTCATAAAACCAGGTGGTGTACTTTACTTCATTTTTGTGTTAGATGCATTTATTTATTTATAAAAATATTTATATACCGCTTTGTAAGGGAAAAAATCAAAGTGGTTGACAGCAATAAAGCATAAAACTGGACAATAAAACCCTGTAAAAAAAGGTAAAGATGGACATCAGTTAACCATTGTGGAAAGATGTATTCTTAGTTGCCTGGAAAGACCTGGTGGAATAGAAAAGTTTTCATCAGGCATTTAAAAGCTGACACAGAAGGTGCCTACTGAATGCAGGCATATGCATTATGCTACACTGTATGCTACTTTTTTATTATAGACGATCTTCTGCAAGAACCCTGCCTCTACAAGCACCCCTCATTCATAAGCATCCCTTCCCTGCCTTCAGAAGTGAGATAGGTTGTGGCCAGGAACAGGGCCTTTTCATACATCTAAGAGGCTCATCAGACACCACAGCTTATTTCTTCTTTTAATTTGCCTGGGACTTTTGAGATGCTTAACTCAAAGAGCTAGGTTGCAGTGTTGGCATAGAAGAGAAGTTTGTCTCCATTGATGGGTACTGAGATCATGTGACAATCTTCTTGTTTGGCGATCACTCTTAGCCGAGTAAGATGGTCTTCCATGTGACAATAGACTTGTGTCAAGATTACGGTTTGGTGATATGCTTTCAATTTATCATATGGCAGTTGCCGTTATTATGTGATAAAGATGGCTGTGTAAATCAGCTACACATTACTTTACAGAGCTGTCTCTGGAACAGCATATTCCAAGAAGCCGAAAACAGCCGCTTCCTAGTAATATATCACAGTGTGGCTTTATTGATATGACCTCAGCTATATATTACTTTCTGAAAGAAACATTTTGAATTGAAGAGCCTTATTGTGATGTCAGAATACATTACACATTTTTTTAAATTAATATTGCTTTTCTGTATGTGGTTCATGTGTCATCTTCATTAAATAATGCTTAAAACTTTATGTGCGTTCTTCTAGGTACAGAAAATTATGATGCACTGCCATAAAGGGAGTGTGATGTATGATTTAAGTGGTAAAGCCCTTCAAACCAAGCTATGCAGAGGATATACAGTATGTAGAGGATGTAATTTGATTCCCTAAGGATTAGCAAAGCTTTGGCATGTTGTTCTTTTGTGTTTATCACGTTAGGACACTTTGAGTTGTTCTAATGAATCCTGAGGTTCAATGATACATTTACACTAGCGTAGACCCCCTGTTTTAACTGAGACTTGAGTGAAGAGGTGAGGTGAGTCATTTTAGCTCTTAAATGGCGAAATTCTTATTCTCTTCAATGGACACTTTGCTGTACAGCAATTCAAGAGAGCCAGTGTGGTGTAGTGGTTAAGAGTGATAGACTCGTAATCTGGTAAACGAGGTTCACGTCTCCACTGCGCCCCATTCAGCTGCTGGGTGACCTTGGGCTAGTCATACTTCTTTGAAGTCTCTCAGCCCCACTCACCTCACAGAGTGTTTGTTGTGGGGGAGGAAGGGAAAGGAGAACGTTAGCCGCTTTGAGACTCCTTCGGGTAGTGATAAAGCGGGATATCAAATCATACTTTTCTTCTTCTTCACAGTTGAACAGGCAGCCCCCCCCCCCGGCCATTTGCATGCATTCAATATGTGCATGACTGTTTATACATGCACTGTGTCAAACCCAGAAATGGCCCAGAAACGCCATAAAGACATTACGGAAACATCACTAAAAGGGCAAAATGGGGGCCAGGCAGGGTGGAGTGGTGGGTTTGCAGGCCTTTTCAATGGGTTTCAATTATACGTGATTTCACCAATGTGTGAAGTGACTGTCTGCAGGGCACCGTGTTGGCTGTCCCTGGATTTGGTGGCCATATCAGATATTTCTTACTGTTTAATGCAAGGAGGTGTACATAGTGTCACCCAAGCAGTCTTCCTACCAGACAGTTACCAGATTGAGAGCTGCTTAGCTTAAGCAAGGCAGTTGCATAAGTTTTCTTACGACCATGTTCTTGAAAATCACGTAAAGAGGAGAAACTCTACATAGGTAAAGCATATGCTTTGCATGGAGAAAGACTAGGACTTCAAAACTTACAATGAGAAGGATGCCATTAAGCAGGACTGGGAAAGACCTCTGGCTAAGACCTTGGAGAACTGCTGCCAATCAGGGAATACAGTACTGGGTAAGATGGGTCAGTAGGGGATGTACTCTTGATCATGAAATATTTCTAAATATATAAGGGTAGCAGTTCCATTGGAAATGGCAGCAAGTTGCCTAGTCTATTCTCCAGTGACTACAGAACTGAGTCACCTAGTTCTGTGACTAATTAATGCTATATTTGTATCAATTTGCTATGCAAATTTAGCTGCACCAGGGATTGGGAGCCTGTCGAAGTGGTTACAGTATGGGGAATTTGAGGACCTCCAGATGTTGCTGGACTCCAGTTCTAATTAACCCTGCCAGCATGGCCAGTGTTTTAGTCGCCTCAACTATATTAAGGGAAGCACTTCTAATTTTGGCTCAGCTGTTAGTTTCTTTTCCATACTGCCATATTCATTTTGTTATTAAAAACTGCCTGTACTAGCTTTCGGTTGTAATTTGATTTTACAAAATAGGTAAATGTCCTTATAATTTAATCATATATGCTCTTTAAGCCTCCTGCCCTGCATAAACTTGGGCTTACCTTTTTCTACTAAATGAGCTGAATTGGGAGCTTGGGAACAATTAAACTGGCTTTCTTCAACTGATTTCAACAGGATGATCACTGTGTGAGCCATCTGTGATTAAACCCCATTGTGTAACATTCAGAAATCTTCCCACTCAGGCTCTTAAAGAAAAGTAATTCCATTTTAGTGCTCCATATTGTAGGCTTATGTCATTCTCAAAAGACATTGCTTTGATCAAGGCAACAGCTCTGTTTTAAGGTCAGGCATGCTTCAGGCATCTCCATCTTTCCCAGCTGCTGAAAATTTGTTGTTGGGATAGTGGAACAAATTGAAAGGGAGTAATATTTCAATTCTTACACCAAAATACCATGGGTGGAACTCTGTTGCATTGTGTTCAATGGTAGCTTTGGCATATCTTTGTGACATATGAATTGCACTCGTTTTTATCCACATTCCATGGATGGTAATGTTGTTGTTGTTGTTGTTGTACCCTGCTCATCTGACTGGGTTTCCCCAGCCATTCTGGGTGGCCTCCAACATATATAAAAACATCATAGAACATTAAACATTAAAAAACAAATGATTACTACATTGTGTTTTCATTTGTGTAAAGAAATAGTATCTCTTCAGTTATTTTTTTATTTGATTCCATTTATGAGTCATTTCCAATAAAGTGATATTCGATTGAGAGTATGTACATCAGACAGAACATTTTCTTTCTTTCTTTCTTTCTTTCTTTCTTTCTTTCTTTCTTTCTTTCCTTCCTTCTACCTAAGTTTTATACAGGGTACATGGCAAATGATAATGATATTGCTTATTTTATTGGTCTTTCCCAAATTGTTGGCTTCCGAAGAAAGGTTTGTCAGGAAGGAAGGTTTACCAATCTGATAGCTATACATTTGTAACTATGCCAACAATGTTGTCTTTTGTTACTGGTTGCCATGGGTAAGAAAAAGCAACACATAATCACTGAACAAAAATAAGACTCTCTATGAGAGGGTCTTCAGAGTCAAAGGTTGGGACCAGTGCTTTAAACAGGCACAAGTGTATATTTCATTTTAACAAGTTGCTCTTCATTAATACTAAAGCAATATTTTTTCTTCCTTATCTTCTGTTATATCAGCTATCAGAATGTTAAAGAGAGTGACATAGTTTGAGAGTAAGCTAACAAGTAAGTATTATATCAAATTTGCTCTGTCCTTGTGGCAAAGGTGAGAGATATGAGAAGAAACATCTGTCAAGCTGCCAAGAGGGGCAAGCTGGAGTCTCTTAATAAAAGTGAGAGATGCAAAGAGCTCTAGTGTGTTTCAAAGCTAGACAGCTACCATTTGTATCATAAATCTTTATCATGACACTACCTACCCTTAATGCAAAATTACATTCTATACTGTTTTCTGAAGCATTTCAAAAATTGTAAGAACTGGGAATAGGCTGTAGGCTCCCTGTTTCCAAACAACCACTTCAAAAGAGCTATACTGATTTTTAAAGGCCCATTATGAATTTGCATTATTATTATTGTTATTATTATTACAATTTGTTACCCACCTTTCACCCTAAAGCTAGGCAACTAAAACACAAAATTAAAAACAGTTTAAAACAAAATTATAGAAGTAAGGTGGTTCTTGAAAATATACATTTTATACACATGCAGCATACATGTGTATCTTACAATAGAGCAAGGGTTTGTGTGTGTAAAGTTGGATATTGTTCAGGTATTTCCTATTCCAAAACATCACCACCAGCCATCTTATTCATCTGTTGATCATTCCCTAGTCTTCTGTATCAAACATTTATACCAGGTTAATTGAAATAATATTTATGTATTCCAAATTACTGTGAACACTTCTTTGATTAGCAGAGCATCCCCCCCCCCACTTTGCAGCTATGCATATTTTTTGAGAAAGTTACCAACTATTCCATGTTAGGCTTAATAATTAACCCTAACCCTAACCCAATAATAGAATTATGTGAACATGCAGTATTAAATACCCAGTCATTTCATTAATGACCGTAACTCCTTACAGACCAACTCAATTTTTTTCAAGAGTACTGAGCAATTGTTGAAACTATAAAACAGTATGGACAGGTTTCTTACATATATTGAGGGGATGCCCCCAAATTCAAACTGTTTATAATGTAATACAAACAATATGTTGGAAGAGTGATTACAGATTTTCGAGCCTACTTCAGAAACCACAACTCAGCAATTGTTGTAGGTAGGTAGATCTCATTAATGCGAATGACCATAGACATTTTCCTGCTTCTGAGAAACCATTCAGAGGTTATAAACAAAACAACTGGATATATAGGCTCTGATTTGAAGAATAGAGCCTACTCTGGTACATAGATTTTCAATTTTTGGGGGGCTCTGTAATATACCCCGTGGTGCAGTTGCCATATTATTGATAATTCTCTTTTCTATGGTGTTCTCAGAATTGTCCACTTTATTTTGACTTCCTTTAAAAATGTATTAGTTTCTTCTGGTGCTGAAAATAGAAGTCAGTATTTCCAACTACAACTATAGCTGACTTAAACTTATTTCAAACTACAACTTGCCCCTGTTTTAACAGTGACTTGTATCATCAACAACTTACCTGTGCTGCACTTGATATCATTCTGGTGAAAACTTAGCATTCATATGAGTGATTACTCTGGTCTTTGGTGCAGAAATGTGCAATGCATCTGCATTCACACTATGTTCAGTGGATTTGCATAATCCACACAGGTTTTTTGAGTATTTGCTGCCTCAAGCACCCACCTAACTAACAGAGTTGTGTTCACAGTATTGACTGGAGCAGGGACATAGAATGAGAACATCACTCAGACCCAGTAACTGAATATTTGCGCTCATGATAAATTGGGAACTGAGGAATAACACATTCAGTATCTGTTGCCATATGCCCTCTTTTTCCAGGACACATCCAGTCTCCATAGAGATCCAAAGTTAAAAGTGGAAGTCGGCAAATGTGTCCTCTTTTTTAGCTCTTCAAAATATGTAACTCCAATCAGTGGGTTGCACAGGAAGTTCAAGCGGTGTGTTGTGTCCTAGTTTTGGCTTAGCTGGAGGCAAGAAATATGGTTTCTATATGATTTCCCAGTCACTGACAAATCTTATTATTTCACTTACATTTGGCTATAATAATTCAAGATTAAATTCCACTGAATGGTTCTGTAGTGGCATGACAAATTATACAAAATATTCCACCCTCATTAGACATTGGCTTGAGTCCTATAACGTGTAATGGACATGTTAGAAATAGCTAATCAGGAATCTAACATTTTAACGGCAAAGGCACTTAATGGACCATAATGCCTGATATTCTTCACTATATTATGGCTTTTCAACTCTATTCTACTGAAACAAGATAACTAGTTGGGGACACATGTCATCATTTTCATCCAACTGCCTCCATGCTCCTTGATTACTTTCTTTGACAAGATTCGTAGCAGACAATTCTTATCTCAGTGTGCCCCTGCCCGCCCATTTCTTAATTATGTGCTGTCAAAGACAAATGGGTGCTTAAAGGATGTCTTAGTATTTACATACACTTTTGTCACCTTTCTTAACTTTGCTGTCCGGGTGGAAGACTTCTAATAATTACAATAATAGTACATCAGAGAAGTTATGTCAGCCTTGTGCATACTATTAATGCATTAATGTGTCAAAACAGCAGTGAATGACACAGCTCCAGGCAGTCTTAAAAGCTACTAATGGTAGTCCCACTCCAAGGCATTGATTTGTAAGCAACCCTAAAGCTATAAAACTTTCCTACTGATATATGGTTTCACAAGCTTTGTACTTACCATTCAACTCATTTTTAGTATACGGCCAACAGCTGTTTGAAGAAGAGAACCATATAGAAAGGCAACATGTGCCATATTTCTGTGTTAGAAAATTACTAATGAATAGTAATAAAGTACGGTAATCAGATAATGGAAACAACTCATTTGCCAAAGGTCCACATTCTGTTGTTAGCTACCCCAGGACAAAGTAAGGTTTGAGGTGGAATTAATCATGCAATTGGTTTCTGTTGTTCTTTTGGTTCAGATCAGTTTCTAGGTTAATCAAAAAGAGTTTATCCATTTAGAAAAACAGCAAGACCATATATTTTGTCTTGGAACTATGGCAATGTAGCAATTCTACACTGAAACCATTTTTGGGATATGGCTTGCATTTCAGAGACAGCTTCAAAGACAGATCCAGAATTGTTTTTTAGAGCATATGCCTGCTGTGTAACTCAAAGCTCAGTGTCAATCTGAGGTGCACATTTAATAAATCCCTTCTCTGAGTTGGCTTTATTTCCTTCACCTGCAGATACAATAGAATTATTGTTCAAATGCTATGCTTCATTTTCACTTTTTTGAGGGGGGAGGGGAATGCGTACTCAAAATGTGTGCACAAAACTTAATTGTTAAAACCAATTTTAAAATGCTAATTATTTTCCCACTATTCTCTTGGTGATAAATATGCTGATTGGAAAGATTACATCTTTGTAATTTTTTTAAGTGTCATTACCTGAATATATGTTCTGGAATCTGAAACTTGCAATAAAATGACAAGCTTAGAGCAAAGGTAAATGATGGAATTAATGTAGATGATGAGACTTCTTTTTTGTATTTCAGAAATTGCTGACAGCTTGTAGATTCTTATCAGCACAGTTCATTCAACCTTTAAATTGCTTCTCATATTGTACATAGCTCATATACTGTATGATCAGGAAAAATTATACTAGAGTTGTATGATAATGTTTTGGAGACAATATTATTTTATTCACTTCTGAATGCATTCATTGAGCCTATTGAAATGCATGTAATATAATAACATTATCCTATGATTCTCCTGGGGTTTGCCATAGACCATGGAAAGACTGTATAAGCACACAGGAAACTATTTAGGTGTGAGAAGCAACTGAGGATTATGAATTACATTTTGAGTTCTCACTAAGCTTATTGCTATATTGTATGCTACTGCAGAGGTATAAAGAAATCATCTCATCTTCTGTGAAAATTAATTCTACTCAGCGTGAAATAGGAGAAAATCTCTTAACCCCAGTTATTTTTTCGATTTATGCAGCCCCAGATTCAGTGGACCAGCTTTTGCACTAGCTTATAAAGCTGTTCATCGGAAAAGTCCTGTTATTATTACCATTCTCATTTACTACTGTTTATATAGCACCTCTCTGTTTATCGACAGTGAAAATTTCCTAGATACACATGAAACATAAGACAAGAAAAGAAATTAAGAGCAATTTCCATTTATGTGCATGTGTGCTTGAACATAGTGTGTGCAAGTGTGCATTGCTAATCAGTTATACTTCCGGAATCCTAACTGGTATCCTAGAAAGCCTTATTGAATCACAACTGCGCCCAGAGAAGAACCAGCATCGTTTTGACTGTTTTTATGCAGTGATCTGAATATGCTGACTTTTTCAAGCATCCTGCTGCAGCCTCATTCCAGGATGTGAGAATTCAAAATATTTTAAGCATTTAATTTTTTGGGTTTTTACTTTACTCAGGTAACAATCAGTATATTTAAATAAAATGAAAAACACCCAGTTGAATGGGGTTCCTCAACAGAAGTATCTTAGTCAACTTGCCTTGTAGCTCCTATATTGACGGATATCTGCTCTTGTCTCAGCTGTAACCAAAAACCTAATGTTTCTCTCCCCACTCCTTTCTATTTGGAATACTTGATTGCCTGCAATTTTAATCTACAGGTGCTTTCAGGTCATTTGAATTGTAAATGAGAAATTTCATCCATTGCCTTTGTGTCCCCATTCTTGGAAATAATATGCATTGAAATCGGAGCTATTAGGAGGATTAGGCGTACTTAGCCAAATTACTACATGAGGAACTCTAGTTTTTAGTATTTACAGATGAGAAAATTATTTACTAGATGTTTATTTTATGCAAATACTTTTGTCAAGCTGCCTAATGAGCTACAGCACAAAAATTAACCTAATTACATAATGTGGTATCCGCTGGAAATATAGTGGGTGTTTTTTTCAATATGCTGCAAGATCCTCTTCAATGGCTCGCTATTATGGCTTCTCACAACAGTGGGTAAGTGGAATCTATAAAGCTGGAGGAAGTATGAGGTAAATTAAAGCAGAAAATGCATTAATCAACGAATCACCACTATGTTTCCATTAATCCCTTGCAGGTCTGGTATTTTCATTTTTGGGCTGAAAATATTGTTACAAAAAACAACAACACTGAGTGATACGCAATGTCCTGCAAGTGAACATTCTTCTCCCTACAGCCTCCTGCACCAAACATTGGCAGACAAACATGGTTAGGTTGCACCAGTGTATGTTGGTTTATTGAGACAATTGACAATATTTGGGAGTTCAGTCTATGCATTTAACAGAAATTTTAATATTTCAGGGA
The DNA here is from genome assembly GCF_964188305.1 of Podarcis bocagei. Classification (NCBI taxonomy): domain Eukaryota; kingdom Metazoa; phylum Chordata; class Lepidosauria; order Squamata; family Lacertidae; genus Podarcis; species Podarcis bocagei. Next base: position 60,127,253 of record NC_138134.1, read on the forward strand.
AATATATTGTAACATAAATTTAAGTGTATATATTGAATCAACATACACTTTTTGGCATATCAGAGAATGAAATAGATTTATACCCATACAGTCTGTGGCACAGAAGCTCCACAGCCACCGGGGAGCTGCTTCTCTGTGTTTCTGTACGTTGTGAAGAAATAATTCCAGGGAACTCTGTATCATTGTGTGCTGAACTAAGTAAGAGAGTTGGGACCACAGACAGGGAGAGAAACTTAATGACTCAGGGAAGGCACAGATGAAGGGAACAGCCACCACGAAGTGCACCACTGCACAAGCAGTGCAGAGAAAGAGCAGGAGGGGCAGAGAAAATTAGGAGTTGAACGCAGCCTTGCTTAAATAAAGTTACCCTGCTGCTTGACTCTTAATGATAGCTAACACCACTTGAAGCACACTCAAGTGAGTAAGGGCCAATTCAGACACACGTTCAAGAGGACAGCTCCCCTTTCCCGCATTGCAGGAGGAGTTCCGGGACATCCCAGTGACCTAGCTCTGGGTGGAGGGATGCTGCCCACATCACTAGGACGGCCAGCTGCAGCACGCTCCCTGGCCGACCAATCGGGTTAGCTGGGGGGCGTGGCCACTTGCCGTTTAAACCACGGCGTGGCTGAGCTGAGGCCTCCATTCGTCCCTGTACCTTCTGCCTGTCATATACACGTGGTAGCATATGGCCTAGGGCATGCAAATGCACAATCAAATCCCACGATCAATCCTCTTCAAGAAGAGGGTGGAGGGATTTCGGAAATCCAGGGAATTGCCTATATGACTGTACACAGATAAGCCTGGTGCCATAAGTTTTTATTTATTCATTCATTTTAAAAATTGGAACTCGACTCTTTAATCACATTATCAGGTAAGTTTCTAATAAAATATTAACACACACAATAAATAAGCTAATACACACATTTTTATTTTTATCTTATGCATAGCAAGGCTGTGTGTTTGAGTCTGCCGCCTAAGCACATATAGATCTAAGAAGTCCCAGTGTGATGAGAAGCGCATACAGCAGAAATTCAACAAGTCAATACTTTCTTTAATATACACAGATAACTAATACAAAAAAATAATTGGAGAAAGAGAGAAATAAACTACTGGGTCAAATTCACCTGTTGTACAATTCCAGAGAGAGAGAGAGAAACGGAAGCCTGTGGAAATTTCATACATGCAATGGAAGTCTGGATTTCCCCCTTGTGACTAAAAGTACTACTGACCGAAAAATTAATATGTATGTGCTGCATTTTCCCCTTCCATTTTAAATAAAGCTCAATGAAAAAAAATATTTTAAAACAATTTTAAATTCAAATGCCAAGCCATGTTACCTTTTTGCATCCACTAGAATTGCATAGCCTAAGGCTGTAATCTCAGAGAGGTTACGTCTTGCATCCTTCTGAATTTTCATGAACTGTTTTTTGATTGGGTACTATTTAATAGGAATGAGGGATATTTTATTGACGAAAGGATCTTACTTTAGCTGCACAATTGTATGTATGTGCTACCATTAGGATCTTAGTAGGATTATATTTATCTAATAACTTTTATTTTAGGAAGGATGGATAAGGGAGAGAGATAAAATGCTTGTATATAAGAGAATTGTAATACAAACTTCAGTGGTCAGTTGTCTAGCAAGATGGTGTGTTGTGTGAATACATTAATTTGGTGGTCCTGGCTTTTAAATATATTGCATTTCAATCTCAGATTCCATATGTCTGCATTTCCCCCCACGTCTGTCTTCAAGCCTCCAGACATTAAATGAATAAATCATACAGCAAGAGACTCAAAACTTTGGGTTGTGGTGGCTGGCCTGGCTCACAGTATTGACGCTTGGTGAGCAATTTATTGTTTCAGCAGGGTTTCCATTTGCTTTATGTGTTTTCTGTGCAGGTAGAGGCAGGTTTTCAGTAGGGTCTCTGCTTCTGGGCTTTTAAAATATATTAGATGAAATTAACTGGAATTCCGTTGTACGTTTCATATATGGAAGGAACTGGCTGGCCAAGGCTAGATGTACTGTTATTAGGTTCCTGGTTTGTATTATTCAAAATCCATGGCTACCCTTGTTTTGGGCAGTGCTGCTGGGAGCTGGCACTGGGCCTAGGGGAAGATATGTGATCGGAGGTCCCTTCCTAAATCTTCCTACAAATCAAATTTTAGTACTTACCTTCAACAAGTTCATAAGTGACTTAGGTTTAACTTAGGGTAAGAGAAGCTAAACATAAATGAAAAGCATTTATCAGAATGGGATAGTTAATGTGATTATAAAAAATAACACCATTTATTCGTATGCTCCAATCAGAGGTCATAAATGTTGCTCTTCAGCTGATAGAAATGCAGCTTGGATCTGCCCTTCTTGTTTTGCTGCCTGCCTCATGGCATTAGTCCATGCCTGAGCTAATCTCTTCTTTTTGGACATGTAGCTACTGACCTCCGCCTCTGATCTATGTTGATCAGTACTTCCGAGAGCTTTTTGCTGGCGATTATTGATTTGTCTGATGTGTAGTCAAGTTGCTTGCTGCCTAGGTCAATATCTGTGCAGACTGATCAACAGTATTTTTACCCTTGGGTTGGTCTTATAATCAGATCCAGCTCCCCACCATGGCCTTTTGCTCAAATAACAAGGATTGTAGCTGTTAAGCAAAGTGTTTCCAAATCTACCTTTCAGCTTACATGACGCGTAAAGACAAACTTTCTGTGCTCTACAGCAACATTGATCTTTTCACCTCCTGAGGAATTCATGTGTGTCTTCTACAAAACCTCTGCATGGCAAATCTTTTAGAGTGTGCATTCAGTTCACATAGGCCTGTTGGACTTGTGTGAGGAGCATAGCATAAAACACACCCTAGACTCCTTCTTCACTGGAGGTCTAGCTGTTTTTTTGGAACACATGTTTGCTATTACTAATTAGTTCAGTGAGGAAGGCCTGATAATCTCCCAAGGAACCCTGCAATTCCTTGGCATATAGTTCAAAAACCACTGTCATAGAAGAATGGGTCCATTTGTTTCACATAGCCCATTGTTCCACAATACTTTATTCCAGACTCAGTTATTTTTTAGGTTTGAAATGCCAGATTCAGGATCTGATGGCCCAACACATTGTGAAAAACAGAGATGCATCTCAATAGAATTTGTGGCATTATAGGAAGGAAATTAAATCCTACATTTTCAGTAAATTCTAATGGGTTTGATTGATGACTGTGACGGTCTTGCTCTGCATACAAAAGGACTCCTTCCATTCAGAGATGGAGCTCTACGGTGAAACTCGGAAAATTAGAATATTGTGGAAAAGTTCATTTATTTCAGTAATTCAACTTAAAAGGTGAAACTAATATATGAGATAGACTCATGACATGCAAAGCGAGATATGTCAAGCCTTTATTTGTTATAATCGTGATGATCATGGCGTACAGCTGATGAAAACCCCAAATTAACAATCTCAGAAAATTAGAATATTAAATGAAATCAGCAAAACAAGGACTGCAAATAGAGCAATATTAGACCTCGGAGAAGTAGAAGCATGCATATGTACTCAGTACTTGGTTTGGGCCCCTTTTGCATCAATTACTGCCTCAGTGCAGCGTGGCATGGATGCTATCAGCCTGTGGCACTGCTGAGGTGTTATGGAAGACCAGGAAGCTTCAATAGCAGCCTTCAGCTCTTCTGCATTGCTCGGTCTCATGTCTCTCATCTGTCTCTTGGCAATGCCCCATAGATTCTCTATGGGGTTCAGGTCAGGCGAGTTTTCTGGCCAATCAAGTACAGTAATTCCAAGGGCATTGAACCAGGTTTTGGTACTTTTGGCAGTGTGGGCAGGTGCCAAAGTCCTGCTGGAAAAGTCAGCATCCCCATAAAGCTCATCTGCAGAAGGAAGCATGAAGTGCTCCAAAATCTCCTGGTAGACAGCTGTGTTGACCCTGGACTTAATGAAGCACAGTGGACCAACACCAGCTGATGACATGGCTCTCCCCAAATCTCTTTTCTGATGAGAGCAGCTTTTGCATCTCATTTGGAAACCAGGACCCAGAGTCTGGAGGAAGAATGGGGAGGCACACAATGCCAGATGCTTGAAGTCCAGTGTGAAGTTTCCACAGTCTGTGTTGATTTGGGGAGCCATATCATCAGCTGCCTAGAGCAGGCATAGGCAAACTCTGGCCCTCCAGATGTTTGGGACTACAATTCCCATCAACCCTAGCTAACCAAACCAGTGGTCAGGGATGATGGGAATTGTAGTCCCAAACATCTGGAGGGCCGGAGTTTGCCTATGCCTGGCCTAGAGATAATTCCTTCTCCTTCCTGTACCACTTTGCACACTGTTCCTGTGGGTTCCCCAACCCTCATGAGCAGATTTGTGGAGAGCACAGGGAGCAGCAGGGGGAAGAAGGAAAGGCTGTAAATAGCCTCCTCATCCTTCTGCCCATGGAGTGTCCAGTAAGTGAAGTTCCACCAAAGACATATCCGGAGTCAATCATTGTTTTTGAATAAAAATTTAGGCGCAGCATTCCTGCTTTGCGCAATGCAGATTTTGATGAAATCAAAGACAGGATTTAACATCACTTTTGATACAGAACCGCTCCTTTGATCTTTTAAGGAAGAGCAGCATTTCTCTGCTGCCAGTAGTTTGTGAAATCAAGCAGGAAAGCTGTAGTAAGCTGGTGTAATGTGTGTTGTAAGATTTATGTTTACTTTTTCTCAACATTTTATGTTTGCGTGTACCTGTTTTGACAAACTGAAAAGCAATAAGTAAAGAAGTGGCAGGAGAGGAAGGACAGTAGAGTGGGAAATCAAGTCAGGGGTTAACTGTTTAATACATTTCAGTCAGATAGTACCAGGAAGGTGTTTGATATCTCTCTCTCTCTCTCTCTCTCTCTCTCTCTCTCTCTCTCTCTCCCTCCCTCCCTCCCTCCCTCCCTCCCCCCCTCACTCTCTTCTACCTGATAGTTTCCCATGACACTCAAACCTGACATTATGATTTATCTCATCAGTGGGTGGATTGGGGTTGGGATTTTGAAGTTCATTTTGCACTTATTCTCAGTGTGCCTCAGTGAGTATTGAAAAATGTGTACTTATATTTAAATAAAAGATTTGCTCTGCCATCACACCTCAGAGGTACTTGGGTGCACAATCTCTCTAAAAGATTGTCTCCTTGTAGGATACATATAAAGTGTGAAGTGGCCCTTGGCCTCAACCATTCACTGAGATCATATTATTTCGCTGCTGCTTCATTGAGAAGAGGAAAGTTGAGTAGCAAAGGAATCCTCATATTATTCCCAGAGGTGAAGTGCAGAGGTGGCTAAGGAAACCTTCATAAACTTCATTTCCTAGCAGCTATATTTTCCTCAAAACCATTTCTCAAATCAGTTTCTGTTACCCCCTAATTGATCTGCAAGATAAAACCATAATATAATATTATATGTTTCTGTTTTCATAGCTGAGTCCACTTCTGAAAGATACAGTCCTGAAGAGAACATTCAATGCAACATTGAATAATCCGGTTGTGATTCAAGTGGGCAATTCCATTTACAGACCTATGACAGAGAAAGATATTTTCTGTGTGTCAAATGAACTAGTCTCAAAAAAGTGAGTATGATAACTTCACCCTTTCTGTCTTTGTATTTACTATTTACTAAGAAAAGCAGGCTGGTAAACAGCGAATTTACAGGCGTATTTTGCTAAGATTTTCTGCGCTTTGAATTAAAGCAAACAGTTTTCACCTGAAGAGTTTATGTCTGAAGATTTAAAAACTACTAATAAATTAGATGGCAACTGTTCTATAGCTCATCTTAAACTAAAGACCAATCTATGCAAGTCTTATAATGCAAAAGCTAGACTATATTTTATTTAGTCATGAATACAAGATTCTGGTACCATAGAAGAAGAAGAAGAAGAAGAAGAAGAAGAAGAAGAAGAAGAGGAGGAAGAAGAAGAAGAAGAAGAAGAAGAAGAAGAAGAAGAAGAAGAAGAAGAAGAGGAGTAGTAGTTTGGATTTGATATCCCGCTTTATCACTACCCTAAGGAGTCTCAAAGGGATGCGGGTGGCGCTGTGGGTTAAACCACAGAACCTAGGGCTCGCTGATCAGAAGGTCAGCAGTTCGAATCCCCACGATGGGGTGAGCTCCCGTTGCTCGGTCCCTGCTCCTGCCAACCTAGCAGTTTGAAAGCACGTCAAAGTGCAAGTAGATAAATAGATACCGCTCCAGCAGGAAGGTAAATGGTGTTTTCGTGTGCTGCTCTGGTTCGCCAGAAGCGGCTTAGTCATGCTGGCCACATGACCCGGAAGCTGTACATCGGCTCCCTTGGCCAATAAAGCGAGATGAGCTCTGCAACCCCAGAGTCGGCCACGACTGGACCTAATGGTCAGGGGTCCCTTTACCTTTAAGGAGTCTCAAAGCGGCTAGGAACCTCCTTTCCCCTCCTCCCCCACAGCAAACACTCTGTGAGGTGAGTGAGGCCATGAGACTTCAAAGAAGTATGACTAGCCCAAGGTCACCCAACAGCTACATGTGGAGGAGCAGAGACCTGGTTCACCTGGTTCACCGCTCTTAACCACTACACCACACTGGATGATGATGATGGTTTTATATCCCGCCCATCTGGTTGGGTTTCCCCAGCCACTCTGGGCTGCTTACAGCATATATAAAAACATAATAAAACATCAAACATTTTTAAAAAAGAATATACAGACTATAAATAAACCAATAAATCAATAGAAACTAACAACAACAACATCAACAACAACATTAATAATCACAGTTAACAGTTATACACAAATTAAAATAACTACCAACCCCAACTAAACATTTAACCAACTCCAACGCAACAAAAACAAAACAGAGGAACCAAAATTAAATCTGTTTAAAACATTTTAAAACATTTTAGCCAGTTGTTCCAACCCAGGAGTTGTTCCAACAAAGTCCCTTAGGCTGGGCCCTGCCCCCTAGGCCAGGTGGAAATGACCTTTGCAGCAGGGAGCAGTCTTCCATCTAGTGCTCCAGAAGCAGCAATGGATGGACAGAGTCAGGCAGAAATTATTATTCTGAGAATCAAAGTTAAAAGAGCCTATGCAAAGAGCTTTTCAGGAGGATTGGATGGACTAATTTTGGTGTCTGCTTTCCTCAGTTCAAATGTATCATGTATACAGGTCAGGTGGTCTCCTACCAGTCATTCACGTACAATAAGGAAGAGGATGAAGGGACGTGATGAATGGGACTGTTCACCCACACCTACATTAAGCAGGGACAATTGGGAAAACCTAATTAAATGCACCCCTCTCTTTTCATACAGACAAAATGAAACCACGGTAGCTGGGTCCCTTTGAAGGTTGTCCTGTGAAGAAATGTCAACAGTTTGACGACATCCTCATATCATTTGTTTGCTTTGTCTTCTGGGATATAAAAACTGCTCTTCCAATATATTGTCTTTATTTTTCTTCTTTGTGAAGTTCTCTTCCTTGTGCCTGGTCTTTTGCAATTTCTACATTTCTGCTTTTATATCATAACCATTAATAAAGTTATTTGGCAAATTAATATATTGTTCTTTGCAAGACAACACCTTGTTTAGCACACACAAGTCCAGATTTTTGGATGAATGTATGAAAGCCAGAATATGTTAATGACATATTTGAATGTAGTGTATGTTTTTAGGCCTGAGCTATCAGTCAGCAGGAGTGGCAAACATAATGGCTTTTGCAACATTATAGACATCCCTAAATTCATGTAGATTGCAGAAACAACCAGAAGAAATACAAGTATGTGCATGAGATTGTTTGCTATTAAAAAGTGAATTGTATTCCACTAAGTTACACTCAGAGAAGACTCATTAAACGTAATGAACCTAAGTTAGTCATGCCTATAATTTAAATAGGTCTATTCTGGGAAGGTATAATATTTTAGACAACCTTGTATTGAATCTTGGTTTTCAGCCATTCTGGTTGGAGGTCTGTAAACATATTTTTAAACATCTCAAATACTTCATAAGTTGCTGCAGGTTTCTTAAGACCCAGCTCTATGAGAATATACAAACAACATGCATGACAAGTGGGATCTGCGATAAATGATCAGGCTTCTCAATTATCATTGGATCTTACTGAAGTAGAAATGGTTCCTTGCAACAGAAGTTCAACCCCCAAGTGGCGACTGCAAGAGCAGAAAACAGTGATATGACAAAGGAATTGGGCAAAGAAGTGAGTCCCAGTGTTCCCCACTCATGCAACAGCAAATGCATGAATTTAAATGCCTGACCAGGGCTTTTGAGCAATATACCTCCATTCACTGCCCCTCCCCCAATGGTCAGAAAGAACACTTGGATGGGACTCAAATCAGCATGTACATTGATTCTCCACTTGGGAACAGTAGAGTAGCCAATCCAAATTCATCCAGTACGAAGGGAAACCCGTTTAGGGTTGTCTAAGAGAACCAACACGTCTGTTGAAGACATTGGTCCAAACATTAAGAGATAAGGCTTTGTTTAGCTAGCACACACAGTGCTAAAACCAACTGACCACTACATGACGCAACAAATTTGACACAAATTAAGTTTTAATCTCATATGCTTTCCAAATATATTTGCAGCCCTCCTCATATAATGTAGGATGTCATCCGTCTCAGCCCTGCTACGCAGTCTTATAGTCTATATAGTGCTTTTAGAATGTTTAAAGCTCTTTACTAATATTATTAAAACAACAAAGAGTCGGGTTTGTTGAGAACGAAAACCTTTTTTGCCACAATGTGGCCATAGAAATGTGTGATTCACGGGAGACTGCCCCACAATCTCTTAGAATTGGGTCTTCTTCTGGCTTAGCTTAATGATGACTAAAGCCTAATATTTAAGCAGGCTGTCAATGGCCACAGAAGCCAGAATCATTAAAGAATAACTTGAAACTGGAAAATGTGCATAATTTGTACTCTGGAGTGTAGGCTCAAATCTAATTTTATGTGGGTGGTATATGGATGCAAAGTGCTGGTCTTAGCAAAACACTGAAAGCTAACTACCAATTAAAAAGCATTCTGTAATATATCATTGCTATATTCAGCAATAAAGTCTCTTAAATTCACTGTAACCATTGATAACTTCTTTTATCACACCCTAATAAAGACTGCGCAGAGCTACTAGATCACATCCTATTATGGAGTCATTCACAGCAATATTAGCTGTGTGGTATACAGTGAGCGGCATGATTCATAGCCATCTTCATACAACTCACACTTTTAAAATGGTAACAGAAATTTGCAGCTGGTGAAAATGTCTTTAAGCCTGCTACTTTATCAAACATTTAAGAAAAGAGCACAAAGAGTGCAATTTTTATTTTATTTTTGGCAGCTGTGAACAGGATTATCTAAGGAAACGAACCAACATCCAGCAAAACAGAATGCTGTTTAATTGCTAAACATGCACAATATTTTCAAAAGAAAATTACCTGGTGCAGATGCCACAGAAATAAATGGGACTTGCATTTGAGTATATGTGTGCTCCACAGGAAAATGAGAAATAATGTTATGACCCTATCTCCCACGTCTGAATATCTTGCCCTTACTTTGTTGTCATTTTGATTTTACCTCCATGTGATACACATTAGTTGCCATAGGCTAAACCATTATGAAATTGATTGAATCAATTTATTTTCCAAAGAGCAACTCAAACTATGCAGTAGTAACTAACTGTGTAAACCTATGGATATTGACATAAAAGTAAGCCCCATTGGACTGGGACTTACTCCTTTGTAAGGACATTTAGGATTGCTGTCTAAGCCTCCCTAATCCAATCTCTCTTTCTCTCTCTCTCCAGCTGTGATCCCCACCACTAGTGTTTATATAACTGATCTGAAAATTTTATGCTTTCCCATAAGAAGGGGAGAGCCCTTAACTTATGTTTCGAAGCAAACAACCAAAAGCTTGGCAGCAGAGGACTCACCCTACCATTTTTATGTGTTTTCAAACAATGCTGTGGCATTTGAATGATGACCAGGGTTAAACAAGATGCCAACCTCAACTGGATTTAAATGGGCATTTTTATAGTTCCACGTTCAACCTTAAGTACAGTGGTACTTCGGGTTAAGAACTTAATTCGTTCTGAAGGTCCGTTCTTAACCTGAAACTGTTGTTAACTTGAGGTACCACTTTAGCTAATGGGGCCTCCCTCTGCCACTTCGCCACCGCCGCGCAATTTCTGTTCTCATCCTGAAGCAAAGTTCTTAGTCCGAGGTACTATTTCTGGGTTAGCGGAGTCTGTAACCTGAAGTGTCTGTAACCTGAAGCGTCTGTAACCCGAGGTACCACTGTAAATTATTGGATTACTATACGGGTAGACAGAAGATTCACCCAGAATTTTGTTGCCTCTCACTAACTATTAGTCAATATGATATGATTGGGTTAGGGCTAAGAGATTTGATGGCCACAACCCTATTGGATGAAATCCTACATCTACAGGTGTTTGGTTTTCCTTAGTTTCTTTCACATTAAAATGTTACTTGCACCACCTAGAGTATAAAACATGTAATCTTATGTATATCCTAGCTCAGTTGGTTTGGGAGTGGTGCTGATAACACCAAGGTTTGATTCCCGTGTGGATACATATTTCTGCATTGCAGGAGGTTGGACTTGATGATCTATGGGGTCCCTTGCAGAATAGGCTTTAGGATGGCGAATAGCTTGACTGTAATAGAATCTACACACACACACACACACACACACACACACACACACACACTTCATTCATTCTCTGCACCACCACCCTTTAAATAGGAGACACTCTATTCATAAAAACCATAGCAAGAAATATTGTGACATTACTAAGTGGAATGGCAGGGAATGATGCCAACGCGCTATTTATTTCAATAACAGTTGGTGTCATTGCAAAAATGGTGAGGAAGTACTGTGTTTAATTAGCAACTAATTTTAAACCTTCCACTACTCAATTATTTAACATTTTCCAAGCTAAGCACACATTCTGAAAAGTGACACAAAAGCTGCGTTCATCATGCTTGTTCTAGGGTTATAATTATGAATTACAACAGGTAAGCACATCATAGCATTTACTGCACCAAGAAGCATTTTTTTAAAGTCCAGACCTGCCCTTGCGTATAACAGTAAGCCAAACCATTTTATATCAGTCGTATATTTGAACAATGCAAGTGTCAGCCTTAAACTGTTTGCTGTACAAAGTTTAACTTGTAAAAAGCCTTGTGGATCACCTTATTTCAGCGATGGGTGATAACAATAATGTAACGCTTGCTTTTCTCCATCTCTAACATGTTCAGTTCTTGTGGAGAAATCACCTATTAAAATGTGTCTACTGAGACAGGGTTGCTTTATATACAGTGTATAAGAATTTATTGTGTATGTGGGGTTGCATGAATAGTTAAGTTTCCATTGGTGAATGGCAGGTGGCAGTTACTAAGGTGAATGAGGTTGGTGTGGCAAAGGCTGGGTTATTTTTATGCTGTGTGAGAGGATTGTAAAATTTCACTTCTTATTGGCTAGATGGACAGAGTGGTCTGACTGTGGTGAGATTGACTGGGGAGGAGAGTAATTGGCAGATAAGTAAGAAAAAGGAGGAACAACTGAACTTTGCAAGCCAGTCCTGTGTAAACTTCTGTATTTGTAAGCGACTGCAATTTAAAGTAATAGTAATTTTATAAGAGCAAAAATAAATCTTAAATAAATAGTAACCAATTTAAGTATTAGTATTATTCTACCTTTATAATAATTCATAACTTGTTAATTTTTAAAAACTTATATTGCAAGTCTGGCCTGTTTTATACCACACCTAAAGTATCAGAGCTACTGGGTTATATATGTAAGGCTTTAGTAAACAGCAGACATAGTAGAGATATGTGGTAGCAGTGGTTAGAAGGATTTTAAATATGAGCCCCTCCACACATTTTGTAAACCAGCAGTGATAAATAGAAGCTGATACTTCACATATGTTATGAATGCTTTCATTATATATCTTTAGGTACATTCCTCTATAACCAGGCCTTTAGCTGATTAAACATTCTATGGTCTTTTAAATGTGTTTGTGGGAAGGGTGTGTGTTTATTATTTGTTTTTGTTTATTATATGTTTTGCGTTCTCATTTTGTATTTTATGTTATGAACTGCCCTGTGATCCATGGATGAAGGCCAGTGTACTACTACTACTACTACTACTACCACCACTAATGATTGTTCCAGTGGCATCAGGAAGAACATTTCTGGTGAAAAGGATTTCTCTACAGTTCTCTAAGGAAGCAATCCGATTGCATTTAATTTGGGGCAAGACCTGTTGCCCTCAATTATTTTTACTAAGGACTGTGCTGCAAAACACTCAATTTGCAGGACACTTGCTAAAATTACTAATAAGCTGGAATCCGTGAAATAGTGTAAAACGTATCAGTATGTCATGAACATACTGTAGGTTATATATATATACGCCTCAAAGCTTTAGGTATTATCTTCATATATTACTTTAATTGTGTGTCCCTCTTTCCCCTTACATGCTTATTTTTCCTTTACAAGAAAGCAACCAGATAGGGGAGGATGATCTGTATCAGGATCCAAGGCTGAAATTTAATAAATAAAAAAAAGAGCCCACAATGGCTAATCACATGACTAACATCAATCTAGTTTGTCCCTGAATCTGAGGATATTTTCAGTTTACATGAATATCTGTGTCTAGGGAAGTCAAAATCAGCTGAATGCAATGATAGTAACACAACCGTCAACCTCGCAAAACTCCATCTCATCTTAATTGCATGACCAAAGGTGGGATGTATACTCAGCTTATGGAATTGATGCTGTGGTGCTTATGAGCATCAATGATAAATCTCTCCTCAGTGCTCCTAGTTATGGCAGCCAAAGGTGTAACCACCATGTTCAGTATACCTCTTATTATAGGAATAAACAGCAGAGGGTGGATATATTGCCATCATTGCCTTCTTGCAAATTTCCCTAAGGCATCTTTTCGGACACTATCTCTATAGTTAGAAAGCTGAACTAGATCAACCTTTGTTCTGACACAACATGACAGTTCTTTCTTTCTTACATAAAATGATCACTGCTGTGATCCCCCCTCTGGTCCCACTTCCAGGGTTGCAGGGTAGAAGTTCCCTTCACTTTCTTCCCCTTACCCTCCCAAATGTTATCTGGAGGCTTCAGGAGAGGAACCGAAAGCAGATTTGGGACAGTGCAGGGTGGGTGTTGAGAGGCAGAAGAAGTTCCAGTACCTGAGCAGTCCTGCTTGTGTATTGGCTCTGGGCTTTCCCCCACTCTTTCCAGGCACAGGTCTGTGTTTTAAAGCTCCGTGTCTGAGTGGATCATCATCACCCCACCCACCCAGCTTTACCCATGAAATCAGTTCTTTGGTGCTCAGTTGGAGCAAAAGTCAATTTGAGTTTTCCACAGATAGACGTTTGCTCCAATTGAGCACTAAATAACAAGTTTTCCCAGGGAGAGCTCTGGGTGGGGGGAGGGCGCTTGAACACAGAGCTTTAAAACATGGGCTGTGCCTGGAAAGAACGGGGGAAAGGTGTGTGTGGATAAACCCTTTGTTGGATATAATACACAGTGTGGTTGCTGCTGAATGAATTCAGTACCATGGATGAGATGGGGTAAAAAGGTCTGTTTAGGGATTGACTAATAAGTGTTAGATATAAGAAGGCTTCAGAACAGACATGCCAGTTGTGATGGGGATCAGTTGTTAACTCTGATTAGTTTGTGAAACAAATCTGTTTTGTTCGTAGGTATATCACCAGCTATAATAAAATGTGTCATATGCCTCAGAGGCTGGTCCATCAGGGCAAATGGGACACTGCCCCACCGCCTTCTTCTTGCATATAACCAGTCCAGAGAGTGGTCATGGCTGCCTGCTGTCTCCTCCTTAGCCTCACTTTTGCCCTAGTAGAACTCAGCAAGGAGGAGGATGTGGAATTAGTTGGCTCTGCCTTGCCAATGGCTTTGGCATCATCTACGGTTGTTCTTCCTGCCTTCCTCCTCAACAGTCCCAATGGGCACCATCCACCAACGGTCACATTCAAGTAAGAGTGTTGAAATGGAAAGAAAGGTGAATGAAAAGGAAGTGGGTTGCAATCCTTAAATATACCTTATCTTACTTTCATAGGACTTAAAGGTAAGGTAAAGGTACCCCTGCCCGTCAGGGCCAGTCGTGACCGACTCTAGGGTTGCGCGCTCATCTCGCTCAAGAGGCCGGGAGCCGGCGCTGTCCGAAGACACTTCCGGGTCACATGGCCAGCGTGACAAAGCTGCATAGGACTTAAGCACCTATAATTAGGTGCAGTTTTGAAGTCAGCAAATGGAGAATCCAAGGGCATCTTTCTGGGGAAAGAACCATTGCTCTGGCCTTGCTCTCCAGTTGCTTTCACCTTGTTTCAATTTTTAGGAGCTCTTTTCTGGTTTCCTGGTGCCTGAGATTTGGCCAGTCTACAGATGTAAGCTTGTTAGCATTTGTCCTGATTTTCTGCTCCCAGTGACAGAAAGGCTGAGTGGTTGTTTTAAAGGTAATCCCTAAGCACTTATCTTTGGCCTCCAGGTACTAGAGTGCTGCTGAGCAAGCATGCAGCTAGGATATGTAAAACATATTCATTATAAATACAAATTAATTCTGACCTTATGATTTACTGTGGAAGAGGGCTGAGTGGGAGGAGTAAATTTTCAATCAATCTTAAGGAGTTGCTTGCCGCAATCATTTCATAAATAACATGATTTAAGCTAATAAGTCCTACGCACACTTGGAAGTTGCCCCTATTTAATGTTTCACTCTAGCATCAGGCCAAAATGTGCCTCGGTATGAAAGAGAATGACATTTGTGTCACATTTCATTGCCTGAATGAATTGTGTCTGGAGATTAGAGCCTCTGCCCCTTTCATATTATTTCAGAAGTACTGTATATTAATTCCTGGAAAGGTAAGCTTCTATGTGAGTAGTGATAAATGTGTTTTTTTTTAATAAAAAGTGTATTGATTTATTAATATTATAGTTATCTTTAACATGTTTTACTGTTCTTGTTACTGTTTGTATTTTTATTAATTTTTATTGTCTTTTAGCTTGCCTGGGCATCTTTTGTGGAATATCAGGGTGTTGTTGTTTAGTTGTTTAGTCATTTAGTCGTGTCCGACTCTCTGTGACCCCATGGACCAGAGCACGCCAGGCACTCCTGTCTTCCACTGCCTCTCACAGTTTGGTCAAACTCATGCTGGTAGCTTTGAGAACATTGTCCAACCATCCCGTCCTCTGTCGTCCCCTTCACCTTGTGCCCTCCATCTTTCCCAACATCAGGGTCTTGGAATGGGAAATCAGTGCCAATTTTCATGGCCATATTTCTATAACGAAGTAAAAAATGTAGGGTTTTTTCCAGTGTAGAAGATTTCAGTGATTGTAAGCCTAATTACTTATTATTATATTATTATTATTACTTACAGCTTTCCGTAAGCCTTATAATTACTTATGATATAATGAAACACTACTTCAATGAATTATAATTTTTTTCTCCCTTTGTTGAATGGTCTATTTTATTTAAACTAATTTCACATGATTGAGGTACAGTTGATCCCAAGACATATATGAATTTTTGTGTTGCTTTGGATTTGAGAATGCAGAAGAAAGTGTCATACTTTATATTACTTAAATGTTTTGAATGTTAAATTATCGTGCAGCCACCCGCCTCGCCTAAGCAAGTATTTACTTAGGTCAGAGGAGACAACAACTAGCAGACAACTAGCAGGTAGGGAATCAGTCTAGCAATGCAGAAGGTTGGATTGCAGAACTCCCTCCATCACAAATCATTCAGAAAATAGGAGTGGAGCAAATCTTGGAGCTTCATAGCAAACTGTGGCATAGGACTCATTCAGATCACCTGACTTCTGACCCAGGAAGATTATGGCCTGTGATGTCAGTATCTTGGCTACAGTTGAACTGTGCACACATTTTCTGTTCAGTAGTTCTGGTGGTGTCGGGAGGAGGGACTCCCCAGCACCCATCAAACTACAGTTCCCAGGATTCCTTGAGGGCAGTCATGTGCTTTGAATGCATAGTGTGCATGCAGTGAAATTCACGGGGAGAAACTTGCACCTTTTTAATTTCTTTAGGGTAGACTGTTGTTAAAGGCACAGCAACTTTAGCAGAACAGGAGGAGCTCATCTAGGTAGTCAAGTTGAGGGGGATCACCGCTTTGTAACAACTGTCAAAGCGTTTAGTGAGGGCAGTTCACCCTGGCACTTGGTCCTTTCACCTTAGGGCCAGGAGATCTCTCCCTCTCTTGTGCTGAACTCCATGTGAAGAGGAAAGAGTTCTCTCTCCACACTGGGGGTGAGTTACTAGAAAAAGCCCATGAGTCCAAGTAGCATCTATCCATGTCACATTAATCTTCACCATCTCTGCTTCAGGTTGCCCCCTACCAGTCTCTGAATAGCATAAGGCAGTCTAATGGACACTTATGCTAATTGCAGGCTGTAATCGTTTCTCAAGTACCCGCTTTATCCACCCACTAGTTGATTAGCAAGGATTGATTTTGTTTTTTGAATGACACAAGGCACACGGCCCATTTTTAATTGGGGTGCTGGAAGCATAGAATATGGAAAATTCGAACAAATAATGTTTACATTGTGCTCAATGCGAAACCATGGTGTGAGTGTTGAGCTCCTGGAATGCAGCATCCAGCCAGTTGATGCATTTGCCTGGTCCCTGTGACAGGAGATCTGTTTGCAATGCGTATACATAATAATATGGGTGTGTTCAGAAGGTATTGTGTGTCCCTGTAAAGGTGATTTGTGCAGTACTTGCCCCCTTCTACCAACCTCATTCTTGAACCAAGTAACTGGAGGAAGAGGCTGCAGTTATGCGAGACCCTAAACATTCTTGAACAGTGAAAGAAGTTTGCATTGGGAAGTATGTGATATTGACAGCAAAGGAGGGATGAAAATATGTCTATGTGAAGGCTGTGGTGCATGGCTCTGAGAGCACGTGTACACAGAATAACTGCATTTGGCCTGATGTGTTACAGCAGAAAGATGAAACTGCAGGAGGGGAGAATGTAGTTACGCTTGCATCTTACTTGTAGGCTTCCCATAGGTATCTGATAGGTCATTGTGAGAACTGGATCTTGGACTAGGTGGGCCACTGGCTGTCCTTATGCGGCAGCAGGACTTGGCTGAGAGACTAGCTGCCATTTGGTTCTTCTTCTCTCTGAACAATTTCCATTGCAGATGAAAATTATAAGAACTTTGTAACTTCAAAAAGGCGCCAGTTTTCTTGTCAACCTCACCAACCTGTGTGCGTGTGTTTGGTTTCTGTTAGGTTGTAATCCTGCAGGCAGGCTGTTTTGTGTTTTTACCTGTCTGCAATGCTTTGTAAATTTCTTTATAAAAGGATAAACAACAGAATTGTTTTTTTGATTTTTAAAAAATCAGTTAAATTGTCATAGTTTCCCCCAAGGAGGCCGGGAATCATAGTTTGCTGGGAATGCTGACAATTCTCTCATTGCATGGCATTCAATAAAGGTTTCCTCAAAGTAGACCCATAAGGTTAATAGACCTAAATTAAACATGTTCGTTAAATTCAGTGAGTCTACTCTGAGTAAAACCCTCTAAGATTCCTAACTGAAGTGCTATTCAGATAGTTCCCTGAGGAGAAGGAATGACTGTTTAAGTCTGTGGTGTGAAGGCTGCCATTATACATTTTTGCCACTCCTGTTATGATCTCCACTTTGTTATGAAACTCCCTTCATAAATACAGGTTTTGTTTCTAGCCTTTTACTTTGGGTGTATGATTAATCTAATAACAACAATAATAATTAATACAAGATAGGATCAATATTGCACATTTTCTATTACGACCCTTATTTTTTAACAAAATTAAGTGTGAAAATTTTCAGCTATGCCTACTCCTTTGTTTCCCCTCTGCAGTGAAGTGCATTCATAATGAGTTTAATTAAGTGGAAATGGATGTTAGCCTATAATGTTACAAAAGGTTGCTATGCACCGATAAATCATAATTAAATGTATTTAGGGTAATAGTAGGAGTCGTTTACAGTGAGGTTGCTTCCAACAAACGTTAATTGTTGCCTTAAATGACAAGTACTCCCAATTAAAAGGCAAACAAATCTAAACCCCACTTTTGCTAACCACCAGGGTATTTACTTTTTGCAGGAACAGCATGTACTTTATTCACCAGGAGCTATTCAAAACAAGGGGAAATGCTAGATGGCAGCTTGCCCGGGGTTTAGTTTGAATAGGCTGAATTCTGATGTGACAAGATTGCTGGTTGCTTCGGTGAAAGGTATTTTATGAGAAGTTGTGATTAAGACACGGACATCTCCTGGATTGTTATGGAAAGATGCCCCCTGGAAAATGGAGCCAGCCCTATAGACGTACAAGTCAAGTAGGGTGGTTTAAATATAAATATAAATCAAGGTTCATGAAAAGGCAATGCAGTCCCCAGAGTCAGCTTGTTGGATATTAGATGGTGAGGAGTCACAGTGAATTGCTGTGCCTATAAAAATCTCCTTTTAATCTTTTTTTATTAATCAGTCATGTAGCTGTCCTTACTGTTTCTCTGGCTTGAAATGTTATAATCTTGAAACTTTTTGTGCTTCTTTGAAGTGCTGATACACAACAGTGAAATACACAAATAACACCAACAGTGAATAAAAAATTGCATGGCTGATGTCAGTGCCGCACATCTTTGGGTATCTGAGGTAAGACCCACTGCTGATACCTACCTTGAGCCCACCTTAAATTGTTTTTTCTGGTCTGGCACGCCAAGTAATTCCAAGTGGTGAATGTCACCACCCTATTAATATTCCAGAATACCCACTATCTAGCATTGTGGTGGGGCCTCATGAGGAATCAAACAGGGACTAGACCCAGCTACCAAGTGCTGTTTGGAGTACTGCTATCACAGGCAGGTTCTTAGAGGCTCATTAGAAGCTGCTTTTCATGTGCTTGAGAGAAGTTCAGATACAGGGAGGCTGTGAAGAAGAAATCTGGAATATATATTATTTACTGGCATGGTGCACCATAAGAAGTTACTGGTTTCGGCAAATGAATCATGCTATTCACTTCTAGTATCTATCACAATTCCCTCCTGAGATGCAATTGGCTTTTGGAGGGACATGCCATCCAGTTTTTTAGACAGTCTTTCCCAGCCCTACCTGGAGATACCAGGGATTGAACTCAGGACCTTCTGCATACAAACCACTAAGCTATGGCCAGCACTCCACTAACTGTCCTAACAACTCACCCCTTCTTATTCTGCATCCAAATTCTTTGTCCAGGTTATCACTGGTTCTGTTGGCAATCCGTATTTCTCAAGCTGGTTGGAAATCTGCTTTACCTTGTTACAGCTCCATGATGAGTTCAGGCACCAGCAGGTCCACATTCTGCAAGTATTGATAGTGGTCCACATCCTGTTAATGCTCTGTGGGAAATCCATCTTGGGTATTAGATATTGAAAAGCTGTTTGCTATCTCTCTCTTCATTTTAGCTCAATCCAATTGTTCCTATAAATTATTTCCTTCTTTGAATACTATGGGAATTGCAGTGTTGTTGTTTTCTTGCTTAGATCAATTTAAACTAGATCTGATGCTCTTGCAGCTTGTTTTGAAAAAAGAAGAAGTTGATTTTATTTCTTTTGTAGGCTGCTCAGAACTCTTGGGTTCTTAAATAATAAATTAGCATTGTAAGTAAATGGGAAGTTGACAAATCTCAAATTCTCCCCCTTCAGCTTTGTGAGTTGAAGTTTTAATGTAGAGCGCCCTAATTCCATTTGTTTTTCAGCATTTCCAGTTGTTTTTATCGGATTAAGGCTGTCACCCTAAACACACTAAGTGGGGAGTAAGCTCAGCTGAGTGCAGTAAGGGTTACTTCTAAGGAGACATTTATTTATTTATTTATTTATTTTATTTTATTTTATTTTATTTTATTTTATTTTATTTATTTATTTTATTTATTTAAGAAATGTTCATGCCAGTTTCCCCCCCCAAAAAAATCTTCCCAAAATCAATTTACAAGCCACATATCAAATACACAATACAATTTAAAACCATAAAATACCACCAAAATCTCAACGCAATATTTTGAAACATTACTGAAAACCAAGAGCACCATTCCTGCTCCAGCATATTCTCAAAATCAGTGCACTGTTAAGTGCTTGAAGAAAACGTGTACAAGTGTTATGCAAACTTTAATTAATTAAATTAATTATTAATTTTTGGCTGAATTTTGAACTGATGTGAAAATGTGTCTTTACTTTACTGAAATAAGACCACACTCTCTTGGTTTAGCTCTTGTCTGAATTTAAGCTACGTGCAAATGATCTCTGAGGGCAGAGCAATTAGAAAAACTGTTCCACAGATGTATTTATTTGAAAGCATTTATATACTGCTTAATTAAATAATAATAATCTCCAAGCAGTGTACAATCTGAAACATAAAGAATATATCATTAAAACAAAATCATTACCCAAGCCAGTAAAACAGCAATATAAAAAACACATAAAATTATAGAAAGATGAATAAAGCATCCTCAGTTCAGAAGCCAACTGTCTTCTTTTTCTTTTCTTTCATGAGTAGTATTACATTGGAAACTCTTCAGGGCTTGGTCCCAACGCCATTTCACTGGGAAACTATCTCTCTCTCTCTCGATTGCATTTTTAATATAGAAACAGAACACACACATCCCACATCCCATTCCCTCTATCCACCAATTGTACAACTTTCATACCAATCTCGACATACAACTAAATACCTAGTGACTCCCCTTCCACCCTTTTCCAGGAAACTTCTTGACATTCTGGAAATGGGTGGGGCAACCAGGGCACTCAAGCCACTGCAATGGCTTCGATTAATTAACTTTATAACTAACTAAACAGCATAGGAGAGTCAAGCCAGGAGGCTGGTAGTAATGTGTGGAAGCAGGAAATCCGTGGCACCAATGTGTAATGAAGGATCAAGTCAGGCTCTGTTTCCAGGGGAGATGGGCAGTGGGAGGGTGAGCATGGCGCTAGAAGCTCAAAGGGGCTCATAAGGTCAGAAGGTAGTAGCTTCCACAGTAGAACCATGTCATATGCCTTCTTAGCATTTTTTCTGACACTGGTTACATGGAGATCTACCCAACAAAAGCTTCAGACAAGGATGTTCTTGCCTGGAACACGCCATCATGGTGTGAGGTTAGTAGCAGGATCCAGGAAATTGACCCAAGGTGTGTCATCCTCTTATGTAGGTACTTGGTGAATTGTATGTGATCAAGGCCTTGTTCGTTTTGACTGAATGCCTCGTTAGCTGTAAACTTCTCTGAGTGGTGTGGACAATATTTGGCGGTGGGCAGCATGGATCAAAGGCAGAAAAACATGGGGCACACCACTGTTAATGAAGATTTATTCTCTAGTGACATTTGATCAGATCTGCTGGGTGAATGCTAAGATTTCATTACTTAAAGACAGAGAGGCGTCTTGTCTGATTAAAAAGTGGGAAAACAGTAGGGAGCTCCCATAAATTACTGCAGCTCAATTAGGTGCAGACAGTTTAGTGAGTGTTTATTACCGGCAGAAAGGAAGATTTTTCCAATTAGATTAAAAGGTTTGGAAAACAACAATTCTAGTGCTCAGTGATTTAGACCCTTTGCTAGAATAATGCATTGTGAGAAGCAGCATTGATTAAAAGCAAACTGATAGGTTATTTGCGGTGCCTCGTTGTTTAGCAATGGGCCCCCCCTCCCTGCTGCCGAGGTACAATTTACCTCACATGATCAATGTGTGGACTTGGCTAATTTTCTCCTTGGCCTGAAGATTTATATGAATGTAAAGGGCAGCTAAATCACTGTGGAAAATACCAACATGATTTATTTGGGGTAATCATCAAGGAAGCGGAGCTGCATAAATCATTGGCAATGTATCCCTGCCATGCTGAGCCCTTCAGGCTGGCATCTCTGCCCTGGAGCTGGGGGTGGGGGTGGAATTAATCAGAAACGGACTTCATTCCATGCACTCATACTGAGAAACCAAGAAAGGCATTCAAGCAAAAGTGGCTGTCTACTGGATACTTCAGAAGCAGGGAGTCACTGTTTCTAATAGGCAACTGAAGTCATTTAATGTACGATGGAAGTTGTTCTCTGATGATTAACTTAAGTCCCAGGGATTGCATTGACTCTACACTTTACTATACCCAATGTAATTAAATATGCTGATACCGCCCCCCCGCCCGCCCCAGTCTGACTTAGCCTGTTACATGCTTATCATACAGGGATACTGTATTTTAATGCCCATATTTTAAAAACCAAATGCCAAGGATTAGTAATGAGGCTATCTCCACAGAATACCCATGGAACACCCTCATATTTCTTGGGAGATTGAGTCATTGCACATTGACATTATCTGTATGAAATGTTTACACACAGGATAGTCACTCCTGCGTTGTAGAACTGCATCCAGGGAAATGATCCAGAATTATCAATGTGCCAAAACACTTCATGTTTCTGCCAGCTATTCTTATGGGCAATTCAAATGACTATTAGTCATAGACTGAAGTCAACTCGCACGTGGTTTTTGAGGAGATGTCGTAAAAAAAAAAAAAGGAACTGGCTTTGCAAATGTTCTGTGATCAGTTGAAATTGTAACTCATTATGTGGTGGTATTTGGAGACAAGGTGAACTGGGATCTAATAATGTGCTGCAGAATTTGCAAGAGCAAGGTGCCCATGACAAAAATCACTGGAAAAAGTCAGCATGGTTTTGTTTTGCAGTACATCAGCTTGTCTTAACTGACTCATTGGATATTGCTTCAGTGAGGCTGAAAAGTTTAATGGATGAATCATTTAGAAAACCTATTTGTAATTAGGCCTCGGTCTTGTATACCTGAAGGAGCATCTCCACCCCCATTGTTCAGCCCGGACACTGAGATCCAGCTCCGAGGGCCTTCTGGCGGTTCCCTCATTGCGAGAAGTGAGGCTACAGGGAACCAGACAGAGGGCCTTCTCGGTAGTGGCGCCCGCCCTGTGGAACGCCCTCCCATCAGATGTCAAAGAGATAAAGAATTACCTGACATTCAGAAGACATCTTAAGGCAGCCCTGTTCAGGGAAGTTTTTAATATGTAACGCTGTACTGTTTTTAACACTGATTGGGAGCCGCCCAGAGTGGCTGCGGAAACTCAGCCAGATGGGCGGGGTATAAATAATAAATTATTATTATTATTATTATTATTATTATTATTATTATTATTATTAGTTGATTACATTCATATGCCAGCTTTCCTCCAAGGAGCTCAAGATGACATACATGCCCCCCCCCCATTTTATCCTCTCAACAAACCTCAGGTAAGATTAAAGGACAGTAACTTAACCATGGTCACTCAATGAAGCTCATGGTTGAATAGGGATTTGAATCCTGGTCCCTCAGGTTGTAGCCCAACTCTCCAACCACTACACCAGAGTGGCATAAGATTGAGAACCTTTTGATTAATTAAGAAGGTTCCTTGTGTTTAACTTATGAAAGCACAGGTAGCTATCTTTAAGGTAATCTCCTACCCAGGCCCTGACCTGGCACCAAACTGCTTAGCTTCAGCAAGGCTGTTCCACCATGTGCCTTCAGAGATCATGCCTTGCTCTCATATGCAGATTTATGAAGAAGGGCAGAGCAATCCTATTGAGGTTAGGGCTGTAGTGGCAGAACCACCGCTTTCTAACCCCTGCCAGGCCATATGTGGCGCTGTCTGCTTTTTGCCTCTTTTTATTTCAGTTTTGTTAATCAGTTTTTACTTCCCCCTTTTGATTGATTCCAAATAGGAAGGGGGCTGTTAGAGTCTTTCCTGCTTCTGGGCTGTGTCCCAGAAAATGATGGGGCTTTGGATCTGGCAGATATGCCCTGAAAGTCTCCACCGCTTTCACTACTCGCAATGTGCCACAGTTGTGAAGAAGAAGGCTTGATCTTTAACAGAAGGTCAGGGATGCGGCCTTGTTGCTTGTTAGCTGGTTCCGGCAGTTCAGTTCCATTATGTGTGTGACTACGCCATGCACCACCTCAAGCCGTTCCTTTCACAGCCTGTTCTCTGCCGCGGGAACCTCTGGGTCAATGGCACTTTTAAATTTCTCTCTCCAGCATCAGGTTGGAGGCAAAGCCTTTTTTTATTTTTTATTTTGCTGATACAAAAGCATTCTTCCACTGCTGCTCCTTGATATACCTTTCTTGGTAATCTAAATGTGGTAATAAATCACATTTCCTTTTTGGTGCGTTTCTTGATGTCAGTGCACAGCATACTCCATGGCTCTGGAGCTTTATTATTTTATTTCAATAAAAAGGCCTGTGAATATGCCGCAGCCAGCTTATCTGATTGTTTGTTCTGCTCAGCTAAGCAAACTAAGCAAGGGTGGCTTCAGCTAGGCAATTTGCTGAAAAACCTGGTTCTGCTTTCCTTATCGGCAAGGCAGCTCTCTCGTCGTTTCCTTTTGTTCTCCTTGTGGCTCTTTCCCTTTTTGTTCTTTGCAGTCAACTGTCTCCCTAAAAGTTCCAGTAAACTTTGAGATCTGAGCCCTGCAATTTTGATTTTCTAGTGTAACTTCCACTTCTTATAGCCCCTAACAGCCCTGGCTTGAAGACATTTGTGCCTTCAGATTCACTCCCTGATAAATGTTCCTTATCCCTGATCCATATCATGGAATTGCCTGGTTGTAATATGCTGGAAATGAGAAGTTGCCAGTTAAGAGCTAGGGAACTGCAATTGAAAACTCTTTAAGTAGGGTGAAACTATTGAGATTGGGAGGGATTCCTCATAAAGAGTTAAGGCTTTGCTGCTAGCATGGGTGGACTGTGGTTTTTCAAACTTCAGCAGTGCTCTGTGTGAGGCCAAAATTTGGCACCCCCTGTCTTTCTCCTTCTGTTCTGCTCCATTCACTACGCATAGCTGCCAACTTACAGATTGAAAATAAGGGATCAGCAGCCAAAATAAGGGATTTCCTTTTTCCCCACCATGTGCCCCTGCTCCAGACAGACCTTTTCCCCAGCAAGGGTGAGTGCGCCGTCGATGATGTATCCATCCGATTCCGAGCATAGGTATGTTCAACTTCTGAGCCCCTCTGAGCCAAAGGCAGAAAGCCCAGCCAGCAGCCAAATGAAGCCTCAAGCGGTGGTTCCCACAGCGCAGCAACCCGGCAAAGGGGATGCAGCAAGGAAAACCACGTCACCTCTCCGCTGGGAAGCGCTGAGCAAAGGCGAGTCCCCAGGCAACGCGGCCGATTTGATCGGCACAAGACATGCAAGCTCCACCCCCCCAGTCATTCTTAGACTCCTTATTGGGTGAGCAATGCAGCCAAGCAACACAGTTGGAGCCTCTCTCCTCCCTGGCCGGCAGGGAGGGAGGGAGAGGAGCTGCTTCCTTTGAAACCCGGGAAATTTACGGGATATCATCAATCCGGGACAGCAGCGGGACACGGCTCTGGGATAAGGGAGTTTCCCGCCAAATAAGGGACGGTTGACAGCTATGTCACTACGTCACAGTTGTGGTGCTCTGCAGTGCTATCTAGGCTTAGCACCCAGTGCTGCAGAACTAGTCACACTGCCCTAAACCCACTTTTGCTAAAGAGCACCAGTGTGTCTACTCAGCAATGAATCACTGACCATAGAAGAATTTACGTCTAAACAACGGGGTAGTGTACAATAGAGGCTATGAGGATGAGCTGTGAGCCAGGAAATCGTCTTCTTAGCAAGAAATGTGAACTGGATAATCCCTATATAATGCACCCTAAGCCTAGGTTGCTGTGATTCACCAGCCAAATCTTCCGAATGTGTCAAATTTAAGTGATTTAACAGAGCTGTTAAAGGACACTCCAGAGATGAGCCAAGGATTCTGTTGATGCTTGAGACAGAAAATTCCCAATGGCACCTCAACGTCTCTCAGAAAAATACATTAATAAACTGAAATACAATACAGTATATTTGATGGCATCCCCAAAACGACCACCTCGGGTGTCACAGCTCACCCTGCTTAATGGACTAGTAAAGGTGGGCTCACTATTATAGCTCACTTCATTTTGATAACATAGCGGAGCCTCTGAGTTGTTCTTACCTCATTTTCTGACTGCTGTATATGGGAAGGTGACCTCAGCTGAAAGCTACGTGACAACATTCAGCCTTCTAGAGTTCCCCTTTTGAAGCCTGGGAGATTGCAGAGGTTGCAGCAGCGATTTCCCGGCTCATGTGTCATTGTTCACATTAACAGACAAGTCCCATAAGCGAGGGAAGCGGCTTCGAGTTAGCTCTGAACCACTCCTTGATCAAAGAGCTGATTCCACTGTTTCCCAGAGAGCTTGAGTGAAAGTCAAAACTGCTTAATTTCTCCTCAGACATCGACTCTGTACTAAGGAGAGTAGTCATTTTTACAATGAGACACTACAGCAGTGAGGGAATATGTCTCTTTGCTTTATGTTTACACCGTTATAATTCATATTACACCCTAAATAACCCCATTAAGTGGAAGTAGAAAAATGTGACAAGCCATTTATGGATCATGTGAATGTAATTGAAGAGGGCGATGGGACGGCTCCTTATATAATCTAGCTTTAATCAATACCAGGGGAAAATATTTCCCAGGCCATTTAAACTGTATGGCATAAATAGTGTTTGACATAGAAAATGAATTTTTGTTTCAGCCTATGCACTGATTTATTTGAGAGGAATATGCCTGCGTTTTTATTTCTTAGTTGTTCAAGGGTTTGACTCACCAGCAGGAGTTCAAATGTTCAGATAGGCACTATAATTCAGATTTCAAACGGGGCTTTCAGTGGGGATATAATCCTATCCTGGCAGGCTTTGTGAACCCCAAATTCACCCCAGAGTAGCTGGGGCAACTCAGTCAGATGGGCAGGGTATTATTATTATTATTATTATTATTATTATTATTATTATTATTATTATTTCATAACCAAACGTGGCCAAAGCAGTGCTCAGTAAGATGAAAGAAAAAGCATGACAGACTCAGTAAACTAAAAGCAATAGTACAATTAATATTCCATAAAACTACTGGGTCATACTTGGGGAAAAGCCTTGTCTAATTAGGCACTAGTCTAATTTCAGTTGCTAACTGACTCCAGAGGGCTGGAGCTGCAATCCTAAAAACCTGGTTTCTAGTACATACATACTAAGCACATCCCTGGGGCAAGTGGTGCTCCAAGCAATACCCAGCCGAGGAGAGTGGTACAACACAGTCCTTGGGTAACCTGTTCCCAAGTTGTTTAGGGCTTTAAATACTAAAGGAGAAAACTTGAACTGCATGTGGTAGCAGTTAAGGCGATGTGTATCATGAAAAGAAATGATAAATGAGACACACACCGTGGAGGAGCTTTTACTGGTCAGAGACACAAGCCAGGAACTCCATTTCCTGCTACCAGGGCTGAACTGTGGGCTGAGGAGAGCTAGGAGCTGGGACCCAGAAGTGATAGGGCAAACCAGTAGTCATGAACAAACAACAATTCTGGCCTTAAGACTAACTAGGAGGCAAGATTGAGGAACAAGCAGCACTCAGGAGCAAAGAATAGTGAAGGATTCAAACTCACCCTAGAGCTCAGCAAGGCTTTATTTCTCAAACTAAGGGCAGCTGGAACCAGCACATTGCTGCTGCTTACCAAGAGGGAGATTGGGAAGGACAAAGCAGTGGGGAGCGTAATGCACTGTGAATGCTGTGGCCGAGCCAGTACAATGCTCCCCAAGGAGGCTTAAGGGAACCTCCAGTTTTGCAGAACTGCAAAAAGTCAGGGATCGAGAGTGAACCAGAAACAGTTCAGCAGGCATAGAATGCTGATTGGGAGAACAGGTGGAAAACTGGGAAGTGGATGGAATGAGTATTTGGGGAAAGGGCATGGCCAGCTGCCTTGAAGCCAGAAGAGGAACATGCTACATTGCAGCATTTCCTTGCAGCTCCTACTTGCATTATGTGGTTCTCAAAACACTAGAACCAGTGCTTTTTTCTGGGGGTACTCAACAGCACACAGTTCTGGCACACACACACCCCGTGTTAAAAGTGTGGCGCTTACTGTAACAAATTCATGCTGAGTACAGGCACCTCTTTTTTTGCTTTAAAATAAGCATTGACTAGAACCCAGAATCATTCAGTAAATTGTTTGGCAGATGTTATGGGAGAAATGTTCTTGAACGGCTTAGTTGTTGAACAAATCGGCTCCCAAATGCCACAAACCTGGAAGTAAGTGTTCCAGTTTGCGAATGTTTTTCAGAAGCCAAACATCCGACGTGGCTTCCGCTTGAGTGCAGGAAGCTCCTGCAGCCAATCAGAAGCCGTACCATGGTTTCCAAATGGTTTTGGGAGTCGAAAGGACTCCCAGAACAGATTAAGTTCGAGAACCAAGGTACCACTGTATTTCTCCCCACACAACCTCGATCAACTAACAGAGTCCATCATAGCCGCTGAGTTGCGCCCAACAAGGGGGGTGGGGTGGTATCACATGTGCATGATGTCACATACATGAACCCCTCCCAACCCAGCCAGGCCGACTTGGTCTGCCATCCCCCACCCACCCACCCACTGCCAGCCACCTTATCTATGTGAAAGGGATGCATGGACCCTTCCCATCCCTGGTGGAGATCGCCAGTGCACCTTCCGTCCTTTTGAGGATCGCTGCAGAATTTAGGCAGAGCCCAAAATATTTAAAAGGTGAGCAATCAGGTCCCACCATTTGACTAAGGCCATGGCCATACTGATTTGCTTCTACATGTTGTGGTTCTGCATATCATGCCCCTTTAGTTCATATATTAGGTTGAGCCTTGTTCCTGCTCACAGACTACAGATACATAATTTTCGTTCCTGTATGAGCTTTAGTTCTTCCAGATTTACCATGTTTCTAGACGATGGTATCATCTGCATATAGATAAAATTTAGCCTGTGAGAAGATAGAAGCATTTTGATATATGATATAATAAATATAGAAGGGGACATAAATATAAAATGGAGAAAATTTACTAGGTAAGTATAAGGCTTCAATTTTTATGCTCTCACATTATGTCATTACAATTCAATCCAGCTGTTCATTCCTTTAAAGTTGGGCAAAGTCCTATATTTATGGACTCTCAGGCTGTTTTCGTTATTGGTGTGATCTGTTGATTATCTGTGATTTATCTATAGAAGACAGGAAAAGGAAACCACTCATTTATGCCTTGGAGAGAAAATGCATCCTCATTTATATTTGCTTGCAATTAGAACATCATGGGGAAATAAACTCTATGAAAAATGAGTACAAAAGCATCCAGCCACCTTTGCAGACCAATGCAACTCTTGATTTTTTGGCTTGGACCAGCAATCCAGGGGCTAAGGGAAAGGAGGATGCTTTAGTGCTAATTTGAGTGGCAGGGGGTTGAGGATATTGCATGTCCTCTGGTACACCTGAAGCTGAATCTCTGGATGACAGAGCAAGAGATGACCCTCTGTCAGCTGAGAAACTAGGGACCAGCCCAGCATAGCTGAGTGAGCAGTCCAAATTGAGGGGTAAGATTTTAAAAGAATCAGCAGATTGCCAAAAAAAGAAAGCAACATATTTTATTCAATTTGGTTTGGTTTTACTAAATTTATTAATGAAGAATCAGAAACACCAGCAGCCCCCATGAGATATGCAAGTATATGGAACAACAATCCATAGAGGACCAGATTCCTAGTACTCCTTGAAATTACCAGCCATTTCCGATTAACTCTGCAAACAGATCAGAAGAATTAGAATAGACTCTGAAACTGGTGCATGTTTATTTTCTTTTTCTTTCTGTCTTTCTGTCTTTGTTCTCCTTTCTTTGATTTTCTTAGACGCTTTAAGAATATGTATGCCCTTTGTCTCCTTGTAATTTAAACAGTAATTTATTACATATTTAGTAAAACCAATAACAGTGATGATGAGGATGGTGATGATGAAAAAGAACCAGTAATTGAACTTGAAAGCTAATAAGAAACCAGAGTGGATGCTTCAAAACGAGTATTACAGTTTTCTGCAGCAAAAGTTAAAGTAGATGGTTGTGTAAAAACCACTTCCAGAATCTAGTGGACTCTAGTGGACGTTTAGCACTCATATCCCGTGATAATTACTTCCAGAAAAAAATCTGTTTGTAAGCCAGAGACTCACAGGGGTAAAGTGGCAAAAACTGGAGCAGCATTATACCAGCATACAGTTATTTCCTGTTGTTTTCATGGGTGAATCATAGGGGAACAGAAGCACATAAGTGTAGAAAGGGAGGGGGTGTAGATAGGTTGTCCAAGGTCATTGGTTGTTGTATCACACAACGCCCACTGGAGTGAAGGAAATTTAGCGTGACATGCCAGTATATCTGGCCAAAAGCAAAATTTCATAACACAACAGGTACTTAAGTGTAAAAGGAATGCTAGAATACAGGACAGAAGCGCTAGCATTATAATCAGTAAAACTGATGCAATATTCCCCATGTTGGAATGCCTTCCAAATTCCCCCTCTTTGTTTCTGCACAATGTCTCACCGGCTTGGCTAACGGATGTTATATTCCATAGATTAACATGAAGCTCCCAACTTTTGTTTACTTGCCTCAGACAGATTTTCAATGGGCTATATAACCACCACCCCCTGCAAAAATAGCACCTGTTTGCTCAAATGCATACTCCCATCGCTCTTCTTGTCTGTCATCTTCAGGAACTCCAGGCTCTTGTGTCCTCTTTCTGGGCTTCTCACAGCACCAGGTTTCTCATTGTGAGAAACAGAATATTAGGCACTAGATAAGGACTTTGGGTCTGATCCAGCATGGCTCTTCTTATGTTCTTATGCCATCTGCGTTCAAAAACTTTTGAACTGTGTCCTTCAATTCCTATGGGAGTAGGTGGGGCGTGTCAGTTGCCGGTAGCTACCAGTGATCAAAGTTCATCAGTAATAACTATGCAAGCATCTCTTTGGCTACTAGCCCAGAAAGATGTCCATTTGCATGGCCACCACAATATATCTGGCCAATAAAAGCTTGACAATCTTGCCATTAAAAATCTGCATTGCACTCTCTCTCTCTCTTTCTCTTTCTTGTGCTCTCTTGATGGATTTGTGCTTTGAAATTCTTAGCTGGATTCCCAGATCTATTCAGCAGGTGTCCTAGAAAAAGTGTCTTTAATCCAGCGCCATTTCCCCCCGCCCTCTTCTTCCATCTGAACACAGCCTGAGGATAACTCCCCATTGGTTGTCAGTTTTGAGGCTTTCGCTGAAAACGTTCTGAAGAGGAAAGCTTTGCAAAAGACAGATGGCTCTTATTACACATCTTTGCATTACAAATAGAGGGGAAATGGGCTAATAACACGGCGAGGGAGCCATGTCTATGTTTTAGGAAAGAGCTTATTCAGTCTTTTCTGATTCGGGCAGGTGCTTTCTGCAAGGCAGTTGCCTCTCATGAACTTTCCATGTTCACTAGTCTTCAGAAGTTGGATTGACCCTGTGTTTGGAGCAATTCCCCTGTGAGGAAAGGTTGCAGCACTTGGGACTTCTTAGTTTAGAGAAAAGGTGAGTGAGAGATCAAATTTTATAAAATGATGGATGGCATGGAGAAAGTGACCAGAGAAAAGTTTTTTCCGTCTCTCATAACACTAAAATTTGTGGGCATCCCAGAGAAGCTGAATGTTGGGAGATTCAGGACCGATAAAAGAAAGTACAGTGGTACCTCGGGTTACAGACGCTTTAGGTTACAGACGCTTCAGGTTACAGACTCCACTAACCCAGAAATAGTACC
Source organism: Podarcis bocagei (assembly GCF_964188305.1). Taxonomy (NCBI): domain Eukaryota; kingdom Metazoa; phylum Chordata; class Lepidosauria; order Squamata; family Lacertidae; genus Podarcis; species Podarcis bocagei. The sequence continues at coordinate 60,158,955 of NC_138134.1, forward strand.
TTGGGTTAAGAACTTTGCTTCAGGATGAGAACAGAAATCATGCTCTGGCGGCGCAGCAGGAGGCCCTATTAGCTAAAGTGGTGCATCAGGTTAAGAACAGTTTCAGGTTAAGAACGGACCTCCAGAACGAATTAAGTACTTAACCCGAGGTACCATATGGCACTTAATTAAACTATGGTGCTTGTTCCCATAGAAGGCAGTAATAGCTACCCTTTTTTTGCAATTTTATCAAACCTTTTATTGGTATCACATACAAACATCCAAAACAAATCAATACAGAATTACCACTTCCCCAGTGGCATAATAGCTACCAACTTGGATGGCTGTAAAAATGGGTTTGGACAAATTCATAATAGATAGGTCTATTGATGGCTAGTAGCCATGATGGTTCTGTTCTGTCTCCATGGTCAAAGGCACCAATGCTTCTGAAACCAGAGCAGTGGAGGGCATGCTATTATGTTTGGGTCCTGCCTGTGAGTTTCCCATAGGCATCTGGTTGGCTACTGTGAGAAGAGGATGCTGGACTAGATGGGCCTGATCCTGCAGGTTGTTCTTATGTTTGTTTCCCCTTCTGATTCTTCCAGCCTCCATATTTCCCTGGGCCTCAGAAAGGACATGGAATAATAGCTGGTCTCCAATAAACTTAAAAATAAAGTGAGTGATAGGAATGGGGATAAATTCAATTCAGTTCACAATTAAATCAACCTAATTCACAGTTTCCAAAAGGGCACAAGAACTGAAACATAGCCATCTTTCAAAATCCACACTTCTCTGAATTGTTCAGGCAAGTATTCTGTACAAAATGCACAGACTGGGGTAAAGTGTGCATAAAATACATATATTAGTGAGAATAACGTGCATTATATTAAGGGAAAATCCTTGCAAAAATGTGTACATTAGGGAAAATTGCACCCAAACATGTATACTGTATATGAGAAATTCACACCAAAATGCTGATGGAATTTTCATGTGCCTTTTTAAGTTAAAAAAATCAAAAACTGCTGTGGGAATGTGGGGAACTAAGCTTAGGAATAGCAAAATGAGAAGGCGAGAGAGCTCCAAACGGACAAATTCACCCTTCTGTTGTGAGAGAAAGGGCAGCACAGTTATTAAATGAGAGGGGATTGGGCAATACATACTCCTTATGATTGGTTCTCAGCAATAAACGGACAAAGAGGAACTGCTCATCACACTTCCCCAGCTACTCCCACTTCAGCCACATTTTCACCATGTGCAGTTACTGTGTTTTATCCCAAATCTTTAATATACAAATGCACACAGGGACTCGAGGGTTTTTAGAATTTATTTTAAGGATGTTAAAGTGAAGCACTGCAAAGCACATATCATTTTTATGCAGCTGCAGAACTCATTAAGCAATTGATCATCTCTCTTGTGGCACACTTTTTCTTTCTCCTCCTTTCCCTTTTTGTTTCCACTTGATGTTCAATTAAAGCAAAGAGACCAACGGAAGGAGCGATGCAAGCACACCCTGCAATCATGTTGTTGCGATGGCTTTGCCATACAAAATGTCATCGGAAGCTTCCAAATCAATACATCACGTGCATAAAGACACTTCCTAGATCTTAATTTAGACAGTCAATCTTTCTAGTCTTTTTCTCTCACACATTTCTGGACAAGCTAGCCCTGGTTTTCCTCCTAGTGATGGGTGGCACATGCATTTGGGTTCCCCAAGAGCTGAAAATGTTGTCAGCCATTGGAGATTAGGGCTGGGTGGAGTTTGACAGAAATGAATGGAAAAGATGAGTTATGGACTGTATGCCACCCACAGGAAGGGCAAAGCACGCTGAGTGATTTATGAGGCAACTGTGATGTAGATAGGTGGCAGCTGGGATCTTTTCTCAGAGTCTCCCCCCCCCCATGGGATGCATGATGGCATTCAACAACCTATTGTGGCTTATATTTCTTGCCAAGGTCCTAAAGGAGCACTAAGGCAAGTCATTATGATTGTAGGATATCACTGCAATTTCATCAAGCTCTCACATCAGCTGGAATCTTTTGGGATTCTTCCTTGGCATTCATTGCAGATTTAAAATAACTGCAAGAGCAGGAACGTGGTTGGCATACCACTTCCCTTGATTCAACCCTATCAGCTGATAGCTCTCTCTTGATCTGATTGCACACAAGAGGGAAATATTACTATCTGGCCGGTCTTTGAGGGGTTCCCCCAAACTCATGGATTTTACTTCATTTCTAAAATAGGAGGTAGTAGAGCTCACACCTACCTGGGGTTTATCTGATCCCTGTCCAGGAAGCCCTGACCACTTATTTTGGGGTCTCATCACAGACAAGAGATGGGAACAAATTGAGGAAGTTCAGAATACGGCTCTTCCCCATTTGAAAACTGTACCCCATTATGAGCCAGACAAGTCCCTCCAAATTTGGGCCTGGGTCATAATGGGCTTTGTTCTGCCTCCACAGTTGGAAGCAGCCATGCTTCTGAATACTACTTGCTGGAAAATGCAGGAGGGGAGAGGGCTCTGGAGTGTGGGTCTTGCTTGTGGGTTTCCCACAGGAATCTGGTTGGCCTCTGAGAGAACAGGATGCTGGACTCGTTGAGCCATTGGCCTGATCAAGTGGGGGCTCTGCTTATGTTCTCATGACCTGTCATAAGCCCGTTCTTGCTGTCAGTCCCTGCAAGAAGCCAACCAGCCGTTAAAATGGCTGGGGAACTTGTAGACTTGCTGGTGCAGCCTCGCAGGCCTGCCTCATAAGTGAAAATGCTGCTTCTGAATGTGGTCAGGAATCCTTGCCAACATTTCCCTTTCAGTGTTGCAACAGCAGCACCATCCATCCCTTGGGCTGGGTTCCTTGCTGAACAGAGCTCCTCTCTCCCCAAATGCTGTCCCTAATACCGAGCCTGAACATGGCAGAGGCACAATGTGAAGTACATGTGTCATGTCATAGGAGCCGGGTTTGACCACATGTGCATGTGGTGTCAAAGCACACATTTGGCAGCAGGCTGGGCTTTGGGGGAGAACAAAGTTCAAATTCCTACTCAACTTTGAGACTGTCACGGATGCCGACTGCTACCTCTTATACTCACCTCACTGGGTTGTTGTGAGGGTAAGAGGCAGAGGGTGAAACTATCTTCCACCCTGAGCTCCATTGAGAAAGGGTGAGATAAAATTTAAATCCTTTTTTTAAAAGCAGGTGGGTGGGAGTTGGAAGACATAGGTCGCTCTCCAGAGTGCTGAAATGTCTTGGATCAATGCTGATTTTAGGTAACTGTTAAAATATCTGATATAATTTTGAATAGACCCCCAAGCCTGGTTCTTTTGTGCATCCACTTGTTACTGTCTTGTTTTCCTTGTGTCTTTATAAAGCCCACCTCTCATGTTTCACATCAGATGCACACAGCATCTTTTTTTCATTACAGTAACAAGCTGCTGTTGTTGTGGCTGGACGTGCTGGGGGATGCTCTGCGCAGCTGCCCAAACAGAGAGCCCTACAGTTTTGTTTGCTTTTTATGCTCTTTCCTTGATTATAAAGAAACAAATAAAAGGAGGACAAAGAATAAGTCTCCAAGTGGCTGCATCATTCATTTTCAGAAAGCAGCCAATATGATTAGCAAGCCATAACCTTTTATTTAATGGTGCTGGTTCATACTGTATTGCTGTACTAGGTAGCACTGCATCAGAAATTCATCGTTTTGTTTTTTTTAAAAAATCAGTCAGTGAATAATAAAAGAAATTGCTTTCAAGAATGACCAAAACGGAGAGAAAATTTTGGTGAAAGTGGCTGGGGTACAGGGTTTTTGCTGCACTTGCTGTATTTTCAAGATGACTAGGATGCATTTGTGAACGTTCTTTCTTTAATTTTACAAATCATCTCACCAGTGGCTTGCACTCCACAGCCTTGCTGGGCAAGATGTCACAAGCTAACACATCCTACAGGCTTTTTTGAGATTGGGAAGTGCAGGCAGCTGCGGAGGCTGCAGAGGGCTAGAGGAAGGTTTACTGGAAAAAAGAAAAACACACGCAGCATCCTAAGGCACCTTGCAAAGCACTGCAAAGTTCATTCAGCCCCAGACATGAGAGACTGTCTGCGGAAGTGGAACTGGAGGGCTAGGCATAGGAGGAAGACTGCTTTGTTTATTACCGATGCGCCGATAAAGACAATCGCTTTCTAATGTGAAAAGCTGCTGTGGATGCCCTGCCTTTGTAAATGGGCCTCGTGAGTCAATCTCCAGCGGTGATGTATCATCCTCATTTAGGGAAATGATGTGCTGTGAAAATGCATTCTTTTAAAGAGCACAAAGAGCGGCTTGAAACAAGCCTGGTACGTGGATGTGTGGCAGAAGGCAGCTCACGTCTTGCCTGATGTCTGGGTGTTCCCCGTTTGCTTGGCTGTTTAAGCAAGCATTCTAAATGGAAATGCACTTGACATTTTTGTGACTAGCTGTAATCAAACAGCATTAGGAGTCAGCCGCTCTCGTGGAGGATGATTAAACAAATTTCTCACTCAGTCAAATTTCTTCTTAATAGGAAAACAGAGGGAAAAGTCATGTTGATGAAAATGATCCCCAGATGGAAAACGATGTCTTGAAACAAGTATAGAAAAGTTGTCGTTTTTTTCTTTCTCTCCACCCCGGCTTATGAACTTTCTGCAAGCGTTTATGATGGATCCATTCCTTGATCATAGCCAGGATTTCAGAAAATCCCAGTTGCAGATTAAGCCACCCCATGCCTTCCTTTGGAGAAGCAAGGCAGAGGGGAACTGCAATTGAAAAGCCAGGAAGCAATAGTGCTGTGCAGAACTGGAGACTTTGAAAATGATACAGCGCTCATTGGTTGCTTAAAACTTCAAGATAGATAGATAGATAGATAGATAGATATCTTTATTGTCATTGTCCCGTACAGAACAATGAAATTGAAAAACTACATAACTTTCAAAACCCCCTAAAAACTCTGAAACCCCGTTTTAAAATGCACTATACTATACTATAAAAACCCCTTGAGATTTTCCCGCCTCTAGGTGTTAAAATTCCCATGTGACTCAAGACAGGGTGCACTGCGTAGCCCTGTCCCCAGGCATCCATGTGAACGGTGTGACCACCTATAGCAACAGAGCATTTTTCTACACTCAGCTGTATGAGCAAAGCTTTCCACATGACCCAGAACTCTGAATGTGAAGTGGAGAATTTAGTTTCCAAATCCCCTATTCCAGAACTTGGGCCCTTTTTATTTTATAAATAAAAGTGGATCACACTTGTATTTACAAATACAAATGGATCCCACACAGAGCCATTAGCTAATTTTATAAATTCTCCTGTTCTTGGAGAATTTGGCCTTTATTTTCATTCTGCTGTAACCTTCAGGGCTGTTGAAAGGTATGAGTTAAATTCTTCCTGCCTTGATACCTTGGCAGCTCCCAGTGAAACCGCCAAGGTGCAAACAGACCTGGGTTGTGGTTGAGTGGGTGTAAGTGAAGGTTGAATGTGGCCCTCAAGTGACTCTAGGTAAATGTGCTGCGTACCCAGAAGACCTGAATGAGTCCATCAGGTAATTACATGCTTGGGTAGTTTTTTGATTCTTGTATTACGTACCCACTAGACAGGAATTCCCCCACAGGAGCTGTTCCAGTCAAGGACGTGGTTACACGGTGTAGTCTCCGTGTATAATAAGGAAAACAGAGATGAAAAGCCACACTGTTTGTGTCACCAAACCAGAATATCACAATCCAGAAACATGTAAAGGAGACGGAGGGGACAGCCAGAACACATAAGAAAAAATTGCAAAAAAAGTCAACATAAGCCATCATTGCTAACGTCAATTGGAAATCAGCTATGTCCTGTGGTTGCTGATTGTGGAGATCACATCATCATCTCTCTCTCTCTCTCTCTCTCTCTCTCTCTCTCTCTCTCTCTCTCTCTCTCTCTCTCTCACACACACACACACACACACACACACACACACACACATGCTATTTCTGTAAAATAAAATCAGAGAACATTCCCCAGTGCCTGAAAAAAATATACAAGATGGCCACACTATACTTACTCTCGCATGCACAGACAGACACACAGAAATGTATCTCACACCCACCCATATTTCCTCCCTCTCTCTGCCCAAGTGCATCACTCCCTCTCTCTCACAGACCACATGACACACAGGCCACATATCCATGCCTATCTACCTATGTCTTTCCCTCACACCACTCCCTCCTTCCCACAGAGAAACCTGTGGCCCTCCAGATGTTTTCGGACTCCAACTCCCATTGGCTCCAGCTACCATGGACAGGGGTCAGAGATGGCAGGATTTGCAGTTCAGTGGGCCACAGCTTTCCGATTCCTGTTGTAAATGCTGCCGGAGCAAGACTGAGCAGAGATGATGTGTGTATGAGCTCCGATAAAGCAGTACTTTCTGATCCACAAGAATAATAGAGGCTACTTCAGCTTTGTGGTGGAAGTATTCTGCAGAACGGATGATTGCTCAGTTTCAACGTCTAGCGTGGTAGCTGCTTGCCACTTACACAGGGTGTACCACACGATAAGGAAAAGCAAATGCAATGGCACACATTTTATTTATTTATTTGTTGATTATCATGAATATATGGGGTGGGTATAAAGACAGTTTGGTGGAACCCATGCATCTCCCTGTCTGGCTGAGATGTTACTTTGGGACTGGGAAGGTTAGCGGAGATGCATGGGCAATTTTTCAAGCCATCGCATTGGAAAAACTACCCGAGCCAATCCAAGAAAATGCTCAGGTAATTTCTGAGTTAATCGGAGATGAGCTTTGGAAAAAGCTCCCGCCCTCCTTATCTTCTCCCTGCTGTGAACAGGCTGTAGTGGAAACAAAGACCAAAGGGATCCAGCCCTCTGCAGCACAGAGCAGCTAACAGTTTGTGTCACCTCAGTGTCTGTTTCATTTGCTTTGTGCAGAGAGAGGCTGGCACTGCTAATTACGTTCCTCCTGGTGGGGGAGATGGTGAGAGAACAGGATTGGATGTGCCAGCAATGCACCGAGCTCGCTGTCACCACCCGCTCTTGGCCCCAATCTCTTGCAGTCCGAGAGCCCACCCCAAATCCCCATTTACTTGCAGTGCTGAACTTCCTGGCAACTTAACTAGGACACTGGTGTTTGTTAACAAATCTGTCTTGTTTTTGCACTTGGGTATCAGCTGCTTGCTTCGTTCGTACTTCTCTTATTATAGTGTTCTGGCTGCTGCTGTTTCTTTTTTGAGAGTGGAACTGCTGAAAATAATATCTGTGTAAAAACAGAACGCTACGTAGCTTTGGAATATGTCTGTTTAAACACACAGAGAGAAAGGGAGCGCACACTTTAATTAAAACCAACTTCTGAAGACTGTCATGGTGTACATACCAAATGTATATACTAAAGGCATATTTCCCCAGTCAGGCTAAGCCATTTTATCCTTGCCAGTGTATGAAATATCCTGATAGAGGGTGCTGGTGCTTTATTTTAATGCTTCAAAAATGGGTCAACTTTCCCTTTTCTTTGTTTTTGGATCTCATTGGTTTGGGTTCCCCAGCCCCTGCTTGATGTTAAGCTATTTTCTTTAAAGAAAGAAAAATAAGAATGCTATACTCTAATGTGCTCTAATGAGAACCTTGTTCTCTAATGATGCTTGTGTTTAAGATAAAATCCCGTGATATTTTATAGCCGAAAGAGATAATGTTGCACGGCATATATGACGCCTTACATCTTGGCGTTTCTTCTGCGAAATGTGATAGTCTCTAAATGCCACAGTGAGGAGGGAAAATGCAAGAAGCTCTGAGTTGACCAAGGATAGCTGCAGAGTTATTTATATCCCACCTTTCCAGTTCAGGAGCAGAAATGCTCAGGTTGGCTTACATCATTATCATATAACAATAAAAAGACTTGTATCCAGTCAAGCCCTACGCAGAGCAGACCCTTTGGAATCAATGGGTTTACTCTTGAGTATAACTAAGTTGGATATAACTAAAGATGGGAGAGAAATTCTGTTTGATTTGGATTTTAACGTAAACCTAGCTGATTCATACTTTCTTAAACAAGAAACAAACTGAAAAACACAGCTAACCTTCAAAATCCACACTTTCCCAGATTTTATGATGTAGCTCCCCAGTCAAATAATGTGTAGAAAATCACCCTAGCTCAGCACCAGAGTGGCAGAGCACCACGTGCCTTGCATGCAGACGGTCCCTGGTTCAGTCCCCAGCATCTCCAGGTAAAGCTTGGAGAGAACTGCTGCCAGCCAGTGTAGACATTACTGAGGTCGTTGGCCCAAAGAAACAACCAGCCTCCTATGTTCCACTTATCAGGGGAAAGTGTGCAGCTGTTGTTTGCTGGCCTCCTTGAGAGAACGCGCTGTGCTGAAGAGTTGTGGAGGAGCAAGGGGGGTGAGCAAATGGAAGTACCTGGCTCTGCTCCCCAGGGATTGCCAGCAATCTAGGCTGGGGCAGATATATAAGGGGAGTCAGCAGTGGGCGGAAGGTTGCCATCCAATGGGTTGCTGGCCAATGGGGAGACACAAAAGAGATTTTTTTCCTTTGGTGAGGCACTTGAGGGGGGCGTGCAGGCAGGGGCGTAACCCCGGCATGTGTTTGCAGTAGACAAGTCAAGTCAGACTAACCTGATCTCGTTTTTTGACAGAATTACAAGCCTGGTAGATGAAGGGAACGCAGTGGATGTAGTCTACCTTGATTTCAGCAAGGCATTCGACAAGGTGCCCCATGATATTCTTGTAACGAAGCTGGTAAAATGCGGTCTTGACTATGCTACCACTCAGTGGATTTGTAACTGGCTGACTGACCGAACCCAAAGGGTGCTCATCAATGGTTCCTCTTCATCCTGGAGAAGAGTGACTAGTGGGGTGCCACAGGGTTCTGTCTTGGGCCCGGTCTTATTCAACATCTTTATCAACGACTTGGATGATGGACTCAAGGGCATCCTGATCAAATTTGCAGGTGACACCAAACTGGGAGGGGTGGCTAACACCCCAGAGGACAGGATCACACTTCAAAACGACCTTGACAGATTAGAGAACTGGGCCAAAACAAACAAGATGAACTTTAACATGGAGAAATGTAAAGTATTGCACTTGGGCAAAAAAAATGAGAGGCACAAATACAAGATGGGGGACACCTGGCTTGAGAGCAGTACACGTGAAAAGGATCTAAGAGTCTTGGTTGACCACAAACTTGACATGAACCAACAGTGTGAGGCGGCAGCTAAAAAAGCCAATGCAATTCTGGGCTGCATCAATAGGAGTATAGCATCTAGATCAAGGGAAGTAATAGTGCCACTGTATTCTGCTCTGAGCAGACCTCACCTGGAGTACTGTGTCCAGTTCTGGGCACCACAGTTCAAGAAGGACACTGACAAACTGGAACGTGTCCAGAGGAGGGCAACCAAAATGGTCAAAGGCCTGGAAACGATGCCTTATGAGGAATGGCTAAGGGAGCTGGGCATGTTTAGCCTGGAGAAGAGGAGGTTAAGGGGTGATATGATAGCCATGTTCAAATATATAAAAGGATATCATATAGAGGAGGGAGAAAGGTTGTTTTCTGCTGCTCCAGAGAAGCGGACACGGAGCAATGGATCCAAACTACAAGAAAGAAGATTCCACCTAAACATTAGGAAGAACTTCCTGACAGTAAGAGCTGTTCGACAGTGGAATTTGCTGCCAAGGAGTGTGGTGGAGTCTCCTACTTTGGAGGTCTTTAAGCAGAGGCTTGACAACCATATGTCAGGAGTGCTCTGATGGTGTTTCCTGCTTGGCAGGGGGTTGGACTCGATGGCCCTTGTGGTCTATTCCAACTCTATGATTCTATGATTCTAGACAACTTTAGCTAGAGAATGCAGAGGTGCAATAGAATGAGGGTTTCAAACTGTACTTAACATCTGAATGAGATGTGCACCCAACATGTGCTGCAGGTCATATCTTTGATCTCATCTTTGCTACAGTTTTCTGCTGATGACGAAGTGAGGGCAAAGTTAATGCATCCTGAGTGCTACAAGGGAGAAAAGCCCTCCCAGGTATTCCAGGCAGCTATATTAAAGGGTTTTGAATGCTAACAATAGAACCTCGGTAGATTACTTCAATATAAAGAGGCTGGCAGATTCACACTGTGGAGCCACGGGCAGGCAGAAAGCAAACATTTAGGTGTCTTGGTCTGCTTAGGGCAGCCTTAGCAAGCACGGGACTTGTAGCTCAGCAATAGCTGGAGGACCAGATATTCCCCATACCTGGTTTAGGGCTTTAAAAGTGGCAACCAGTCCTTGGGGCTTATTCACATTTCCACTACCACTCTTTGCATGGCGAGTTCCCAACCCCCCCCCCAGATGGAAATAATGACACATGATGCAGTTATTAAGGTTAATAATAATAATAACAATAAATTTTATTTATATCCCACCCTCCCCAGCCGAAGCCGGGCTCAGGGCGGCTAACAACAAGGGCGGCTAATGGGCTAAGAAAGGCCACAACTTTATTGGTTACAGGTGATGAGCGGTATTGGCTTAGGCATTGGTCCTAACCGACTATTTCTGACTCCAGCCCATTTGCATGGTGTCTGGGAAGGGTTAATCACCAGTAGGGGGAGTCCTGCTGATGCACATCACCTAGGAGCTCCCCCCGGGCCACCGATAGGGGGCGTGCCTTAGGCTCTAACCTCCTTAGGCTTCAGACAGGGCTACCCCCCCCCCCCCGGAATCCTTTAACGGACTACCCTTCAAAATGTGGGGCAGGTGTTGGCGCTACCTCTCCTTTTTCCAACTTCAGAACTATTCCAATGCCTAACCGCCAATACGAGGTTTGCTACGAGGTAGGCGAAAACCAAGTGGCTGGTGCCAATTTGCCAAGTGGAAAAATTCCTACCAGGCCCCTCAACGGTGACCAACCAAGGTCCATAGCAAGATCAAAGAATGAAAATCTATAGGGTCGGAGGGTGGGAAAATCAGGAACAGCTGGTGGGCGGCAAAGAGGGAGATCCCCGGCTGCGTCCTGCCTTTATAGGGCAGGCCACGCCCCCTGAATCAGCCAATTGACTGGCTAGGGGGTGACGCGGCCGGGAATCCCCCCAATCGTGCGTGGAGGGGTCGTGAAGCCCGCAACCCCACCTCCTCCTTAAGGCGAAAGTGGCTTTAGCGCTCAGTTGGAGCATATGAGTTTCCCCAGATTGCCATTTGTTCCAGTCTATAGCTAAAGAGTGGGTTTTCCCTTGGGGCAAGGGGAGAACCTCTCATACCTGAGCTTTCTAGGCACGGCACAAGTGGAAGTGTGGACGAGCCTTTAATTGCGCTGGGAAGCAAACTGGTAGCCAGGTCAGCTGGTAGAGGAATGCAGTAACCTGGTTTCAGCCATTGCTACAGCCAGTTGCAAAAAAAGAGGAAGTTTTGAACTCTGAAAAGCAAAGAGAATCTTGGGGATCCGTCTCTGGATTTTGTTGGAGTTTTTAATAGCTCAATCTGTATCTTTGTAAAACAAAAGCTCAGAGAACATTGCATATACTGTTGTTGTTTTTCAAGGTCCAAGAAGACCCACTCATTTCAGTTCAATCACCCTTCCCCACTTTGGTCATGTGTTGAGCTTTTGCCTGATGGTTCACTGGTGTCCAAAATCTGCTTTGTGTGACATTTGAACAAATGCTAACTTCTCCCATCTGCCAGTGAGACTGTCAGGAAGGGCAAAAATAGAGAGGGACCCTGTTTCCAATAGCTCATCTATGCGTGGCACAAGGAAGAGTGGGTGGGTATGGCTATGATAATTCATCACCTCAGGAGAATGCCAGCAAAATAATGGCCAATCGCTACCATTGGCATTACAACCAGAACCTGGGAAGGAGACAAAAACAGGGAAAACAAAGCTTTGGATTTGACATTCACCATGCGGAAAAGCATCAGAGACTAACATGCTCCAGCTGTATTTTTTTGAATAATTTTGGAGTGCAAATGGCTGTGTTGCCCTAGGAACAAAAGGCAGAATATGGAACCCTTCAAGAGAATTTGTGGCTCTTTAGTTAAGAGAAAGGCACAATAGTTAAGATAGACATATATAAAAGTATGCAGGGTATAGAGAAAGTGGATAGAGAAAATTTCTTCTCCCTAACACTAGAACTGAGGGACATCCAAAGAAATGGAATGTTGGAAGATTCAGGACAAAGTAAAGTTCTTCCACACACAGTATATTTTGTACACAGGATGCAGTGATGGTCACCAATTTGGCCACTGTGAGAACAGGATACTGGACTAGACATGCCAGGGGCCTGATCCAACAGCCTCTTCTTAGATTTTTATGCTTTTAACTTAAATGAGACCTGCAACAAAATATTGCAATGTGGAGTGGTCTTGTTCACTGTTCCTACTGGTTAGCCATGCCCTGATGTCTAGGGTCCAGCTTCCAGCTTTGAGGAATGAAGAAATAGTGGGACCACATCAGCAAAACAGTGAAACATCAAGCAAATCCCCATCTGAAAATAAAAAATTGCTTTGTAGCTGATAAATATATCAAATCTTTTTTCTGCACCATGGAACTTAATGGTGAAATACAGCATAGACTTTTATGGGTCTGCCTGGTCTTTGCTTTCTGCATTGTCTCCTGTGCCCCCGTTCAGCCTGTCATCGCCTCTCTCCCGTTTTCTCCTCTGGCTCAGAGTTCTCTTATTGCTGTCTCGCCTTGTCTGTCTCATTAAGTACATCTCACTCTTTGCACTTATTCAGCCCATCATTACTCATTTCCAAAGGCATTATTGAGCCATGGGAAATGAATGAACGAATGAATGAAAAAAAGAGAGGAGAAAGTTATGGGAGCCAGGGGAGGCAGGAAGACACTTTTGGCTGGCTCTCTGCTTTTTCATTAACAAATATCCTTTGGTAATGAAGACTTCAAGAAGGCTTCATTTGGGTTTTCAGAAGGAAACTGTGTGAAAGTTAATTACCTGGAGCCATGAAGCTGCATTCCCCCTTCAGCAGCCCAGGACTGTGCTCCAAAGGCAATCAATGCTTTGTCGTCTGGCACAGATTCTGCCTTCCTTTGCAGTGTTCCTTGGCAATTAGGGCCTCTCCAGTCTGTCATTAGAAGACAAATTGTTTGCAAACCCTTAGCCTTAGAGTACTGTACTCTGTCTTCAACCTTTTTATCATAATTGTAATTCCAAGATTCAAGGAAACATCCCAAACTGAGAAATGGGAGCTAATTACGCCGCTAATTGCTTGATAATGAATTGCTGCTGCTCATGAAGGAACACTCTATTTATTGTTTTCTCCTTCACTTTCTTTGGAGGACTCGGGTTTTTGCAATGCAAGGGGTTTAGGAGAAGCCTTCCTCTGAAAAGAAGCAGCCAGCCTGTGCTGCTAGTGAAATTTCTGATCTTCATTTGGGACTCGGAACTGCATCACGGATAAAAAGGGTAGTGTTGTTGTTGTTTATAAATGATGATGATGATGATGATGATGATGACAACATAGGCATGTCCCAGTTCAGCTGCATTGAAAGGTGGAAATAGAGGGCACTTGCCTGAGTGAATGCCCCATTGGCTGTTTCAAGGCTGCAGGGTGTTCTGCTGCTATTGATTGTGTGAATGCCCTTTTCATGACTCTCAGCTGACACAACTGTCTGACTGATAGAAGGTTGCTGCAATGGAGCGAGGTGAGGAGGGGACCCAAACAGGAGCTGCAGTAGCTAAATCCAGGACTATGTGAGGAGTTTACAGACTGGCCAACTTTCCTAGACCTGTTATACACAACACACTCTAGCCTTATTTCATACCCTCCAACATTTTCATCCCCAAAATCGGGGTGCACCTTCTGGTCCAGTGCTCTGCTGATCGTCAGCAGGGTCATGCCAGAGTTCTGACTCACTTTGGAGTGAGTAACTTGTGGTCTGGCACTCTGGACTTGTGCCAGAGTGCTGGACCAGGAAATGGCACATTCCAAGATGCACCCAGAAGCCAGGATGATTCTGGATGTCCTGCTTGAAATGGGACACTTGGGGGGGTATGCTTATTTTCATGTTCTGTCCATGCACTGACTGTACAGGTATAGGCACTCTGGGTTCACTGCATAAACATTCAGATCCTACACACATCACCTGTTGAATGCACAGAGGCTAGAATGAGGTCAAAAGCCATGCTCCTGCTCCTCCCCATGAGTAGTATTCAACTTAAGTTTTACTCAGAGCAGGTATATTGAATTTAATGGGTCTAAGTTAGTTGCGTTCATTAATTTCCATGGGTCTACTCTGAGGAAACCTAACTTGAATATATTTACTAAGTTCATGGATGGAACACGAAAAAGGGCTAGAGTGGGTGCTCCTAATTAGAGCACTCAGCAGGCTACATCAGATTCTAATTTAGCCTGGGTCTGCAATGGCTTCCTAACACCCAAATACCACCTGCCTTGAATCAGAGTTGATTTAGTATTTGTGAATGTTCTTGGAGAATTCTCAGGAATAGGGAACACAAGATGAAGGTGCCAAAGGTTGTGCCTTATTATATTGCTTCCTGGGAATTGCAATTCCCAGAACCAACCATGGTGGAGAGCCACATGGAAATTCAACTACATTCCTCCCAAAACAAATATACTGAGGACTAACTCTAACGTGTGTGCTTTGGGGGCACCACGTTTGCAAGGAACAATCAAGATACCTGACCCATATAAGAGAAGACAATTACTGCTGAAAGACGTATTATATGAATGGTCTGCTTATGAGGTTCATTGCAAACAAGGAGCATTTCATTTGGGGTAGGTTCCCCCCCCCCCTGTATTCCCCTACAAAGCAGACTGCATTAGTTGGTCTAATCTGCTGAATGCTGCCCATGTTGAAACTGTGTGTTGTTCCTTTAATGGGAATAGCTTGGGAGTAGTACAGGAAGAGGCCTAAGGTAAGGTGTGTATCTTTTGCTGTAACTCCAGTTGAATATTGTGAAAGTGAAAGCATCTAGGTTGGTTTTTCTTTACTCCTTTCTTCTCTTTACAGTTTGCAAATGTAAAGTTTACTTTATTGGTAAGCACAGATTGCCAGTTATTAAAAGCAATCTGTGTTGAAGAAGTCAAGGCTCCAAAAACCATCATTCCTGTTAAGGAGAACTTGGCCATTGCAATAGACCACATGTGTGCTGAATTGCCAACATCTAATTTTACTTCCTTAGTCCAAGCAATTTGGATGTACGTGAAATGATGCTCAATTCATAAGGCAGCTGAGCATGACAAACTGGACAAGTTTGTACTCTGGAACAGATCATTTAAAACTGACATCACTAGTTTGTGGTAGTAAAATAAATTATTTCTTCATTTTGCTTTGATTGTATAGTTTTGCAGTGTTTTTGCAGGACAAAATAAAAGTTCGATTAAAATTAAAGTTTGATTAAAATTAAAAGCACATTCATGTAACAATACTGGCTGTGGAAAATGTTTAGAGTGATAGCTCAATTCTCAATTTGCTGGCTCACATTTTAAAGCTATCTATTCTCACTGGTCATTGAGTCATTGTCTGTTGAGCAGTTGTGAGTGGAGGAGATTCATGATACTAAAACCTAGCTGGATGGATTACAGAAGTCTCTGCTTGCCGGGATGCTCTATAGGTTTGGAGACAAAGGAAATTACATGCCTGGGGCAACGTTACTTTCGAGTTTCTGGAGTGAATGCTGTACATGCTACTGGAGTATTTCTCAAACTCTTAACACTTGGGGTAACCCCTTCAGAACTTTCTCTGCCTTCTGCCCCCTCAACCAAACATCTGTTCCCCAGGTAAGCATGGAAACGTCTTGGTTGTTTTCATATCACCTGTTGCATTATGCAAAGATTGGGGTACTAATACCCATACTGGCATTATAAGAAGATTTATCTGATATCATCTTAAAACAATACACAGGAAGACACAAGAGTACAGTCTGAACTCAACTATCCAACATGTAAGGGGTGCTGGAACGTGTGGTTTCCATTTCCAAGGCACATGACCACCATACTAAATATTCAGGTGAGCTGGAAGAATTATGGCTATGTTCCACGTGACATTTTATTTTTCAAAATACTTCACCGGATTATATTTGAAATTTCACAAGATGCAAGCCACTTCCAAAAATCTAGCAGGATGTAGTGGAAGTTTAGTGTTCATTTTCATGTTAATTGCTTCCATGAAAAATCTGTTTGCAACCCACTAGCCCAGAAAATCATGGGAGTAAATTGATGGCATTTGGGGCAGTATCCCAGCGTACAGTTCATTCCTGCTGTTTTCATAGGTGAATCACTGGGGGACCAGAAGCATGCATGTGCGGAAAGCGGGAAGTTAGTGATGTTGCCTAATGGCATTCATAGCTGTGTGAAATTTAGTGTGACATGCCAATATATCAGTAAAAAAGGCCACAGTTCCGTAATGCAACAGGTCCTGCAGTGTGAAAGGAACATTACAAAACAGGGTGGAAGTACTAGCTCTATAATCAGGAAAGCTAGCACAGATTATGAAGATGATGAGTAATCACTACAACCACAACACTTTGCTGCAGGGAGCACTTTGCGTGGGCAGGCGGAGTCCCCAGATCCTGCACGGTCCCCCCGTCATGTGGAATAACGACTCAAGACAACGTGCTATGGGATTAAATTGGCCACAACTTTATTAAATTTCAAATGTGGGTAGACCTTGGCTCAGGCATTGGGCGTTCTCCCTCCCTGGTCCCCAGCCGGGGACCTAGGGAGCATCAGGGTTATCCAGTGTGTGTGGGGGGGATGGGCCAGCTCTGGAGAACATATGTTCAAGCAGAGATGGCCGCCCCCGTAACGCCGCCGCCGCAGGGGAGAGCAATGACGACCTTTCGGTGTACGGCCAAAGCCTCCCTTCAGAAAACCCCTTTAACGGGGAACCCTGGTATCGCCGCCGCAAGAGGAAGATGGACAAAAGGATTCCGCCCAAGGCCTGATACCGCCAAAGTTGTGACGTTTTGCTACGGGAAAGGCGAAACCTGCCAATGCAGGGAAATTCCTTTCCGGCCCTTTAACAGCGACCTTAACGTAGCAGCGCCCGCATACCTGTTAAGAAAAGTTAACCTGCAAAAACCTGTGAAGAAAAGTTAACCTGCAAAATAAGACATTAACTGAGGGTGGGTAGGGTGGGAGAAGCTCTGGAGCCAAGTGAGGATTCCTAGGTAAGATCCTCCCTCTATTGTGTGGGCAGGTAATCCCTCCCCTACCTGGCCTGGTCTCCTTGGCAACGCTTCCCCCAGGTGGGATTGGACAACTGACTGAGGTAGGCGGAGACCTCCAGGTATCACACCTGAGGGAAGGCAAAGCCAAGCCTATGCTGTTGGGGCCGCTCCAGGTCTAGGGGCTGCACGCGCCCACGCAAAGGGCGCCCCCCGTTTTAAGCGGGGAACGGTCATTGCGTGGGCAGGCGGAGTCCCCAGATCCTGCACGGTCCCCCCGTCATGTGGAATAACGACTCAAGACAACGTGCTATGGGATTAAATTGGCCACAACTTTATTAAATTTCAAATGTGGGTAGACCTTGGCTCAGGCATTGGGCGTTCTCCCTCCCTGGTCCCCAGCCGGGGACCTAGGGAGCATCAGGGTTATCCAGTGTGTGTGTGGGGGATGGGCCAGCTCTGGAGAACATATGTTCAAGCAGAGATGGCCGCCCCCGTAACGCCGCCGCCGCAGGGGAGAGCAATGACAACCTTTCGGTGTACGGCCAAAGCCTCCCTTCAGAAAACCCCTTTAACGGGGAACCCTGGTATCGCCGCCGCAAGAGGAAGATGGACAAAAGGATTCCGCCCAAGGCCTGATACCGCCACCCGAGACCGCAAAGATTGCGGTCTCGCCGCCAAGACTACCTACATCTGAAAAACGCCTTTGCCATCCTCCAACCAGTCCATCAGGCCATGCCTGATGTCGCTTAGCCAACGCTCGTTGCCAAGGTCCGATAGGTGCACGCCATCCGGCCGAAATAGCTCCTGCATGTAAACTTTAATGTTGGGGTGTTTCACGACCCGACCTCCCATGCGAGTGGTTGCAGAGCGCACTGCCCTATTGATTTTTTCCACAGTGTAATTGAGTCTAGTGGGTTTGATGTTGCCACGCCAATGCAAGCGTGGTAAAAGTTCGGACCAGAAAATCGTGATACTGGGGTGAGTGGCGTGTACGCTTTCCAGGTCTGCGATCGCTGTTTTGATCAAAACTATGCTTTTCCGCACAACCAAGTCATTTTCGCCGAGGTGGAGCACAACCGCGCTTGGCGGGTGGCGGAACGCAAGTTCGTGACGCAACCGAGGGAGCAGGGCATCCCACCGCATTCCACGTTGTCCGAACCAGGTAATGGAGATCTTCGGCTGCAGACCCAGATGTTCACCGCCTGGACCAGTAGTGGCATGGATGGCCGCCCAATGCACTATGCTGTGGCCGAAGATCCACACATGTTTGGGGGTTGAGTCTGAAAGAAAGGATTATATAGTATCTGTCAGTGCCTGCTGGTTGTGTCTAATGTAGCCTTTGAAGGCAGCTGAACGCCACCGCCCCATTGTTTTTATGTGTTCAGCCGGGAGGCCGCTCGCAGCTGCCGTGGTTGCTGCACCAATCCGGAAAGAATGCCCGGAGAATTGTGACGGGTCGCCTCCACAGGCATGTATGGCCTTACGCAATATTGAGACAAATTGGCAACGGGTCATGGGGCGGCCTGATGCATGAATGAGGAGGGGGCCTGGTCCTGGAGGGCGTACCTTCAGGAATTTTCGTGTGTCCGCGACAGGGCATGGTCCAGTGTGTGGGGAGGAGGCTAGACTTAGCGTGGAACCCCTACCCAGTTGATCGGTTTTGGAGGTTCGGATTTTGACTTGTATCATGCGCTTGTCCAGGTTGATATCAGCCACGGACAAGCCCCTGCGATGATGTGACAGTGTGCCCCCAACGCACTCTCCGATACGGAGCGCACCAAAGAAGGCCAGGGAGAAGGCCGCCCTGAAGAGCCTAACCTCATAGTTGGACCAGCAAATGCTGGGGAGCGCATCCCATATCGTCTGGAGGATCTCAATGGTTACTGGCCTCCTCTTATCTGGAATGGGCGGGTGGGAGCGACGCCACCCAGCCATAAGCTTCCTTACGTGGAAAGTGTTACAGGGGTCTGGGAACCAAAAACAGTTGCTGAAGTATGATATAGCGGCCTTGTGCAGGCTGATGGTCTTAAGGGCCATGCCTCTACGCTTTAGGTGAACCAAATATTTCAGCACATCATGCTCCTTAGCGGCACGTCTGGGTCGTAAACCGAACTTATCTCTGAACCCCTCGAATTGGGACCATGCTCTGGTGTAGGACTGCAATGTTGATGGTGCAAGGGCGCTCAGTACTCCTGCTGTCACTTCTCTCGTCCAAGTTCCCAGAGGTCCTCCGGAAAGGCTTCTGGGAGTTGATCGGCCTCGGGTGCTAGGTCGCGAAAACGCTCCATCTGAAAGCGAGACAGGGCATCTGCAATGTCGTTATTGAGGCCGGGGATGAACCGCGCGGAAAAGGAGATGTTACCTTTCAGGCATTCCAGCACGAAGAGGCGGAGCACGCGAATTACCCTGTTGGATTTTGCAGATTGCTTCGCGATGATTCTTACCACCGCCTGGTTGTCCGACCAGAAGCACACCCTGGTGTCCTTGAGGAGGTGCCCCCAAACCCGGAGAGCCACTAGGATTGGGAAGAACTCAAGAAAAGTTAAATCACGTGTAATGCCCTCTGCGTGCCAAGCTGTCGGCCACGGCTGCGCACACCAGTGACCCCTGAAGTAGACACCAAAGCCAAAACGACCAGAGGCATCAGAATGCACCTGTAGCTGTTCCTTAGGCAGCAGCCAATCTTGCCAAAAGGACACCCCATTGTAACTTTCCAGGAAGGTCAGCCATATTTTGAGGTCCTCCCTTATGGTGTGTGTGACCCTGATGTGGTGATGGGGGGCACCACCGCCAGCCGTGAGGCGGGCTAGGCGTGCGCAGAAGGCACGACCGGGCGAGATAACCCTGCATGCAAAATTGAGGTGTCCTAGAAGTGTCTGGACCTGACGCAATGTGGTCTTCTTCTGGGCCATCATGGTAGTTATCAATTCCCGCAGCGTGGCGAGTTTGGCTGGGGGCAGGCGAGAGGTTTGACTGACAGAATCCAGTTCAATACCCAGATATGAGATGGCAGTGGTTGGACCTTCGGTCTTGTCTGCTGCCAGTGGAATGCCTAGTTCAGCCGCCAGCTGAATGAAGCATGCCAGCGCCCTAGCGCATGCGTCTGAGCCCGCTGGCTGCACGAAAAAGTAGTCATCCAGGTAATGGGAAATGCGGTGGGACCCCGACCTGCGTTTCATGGCCCATTCCACGAATGTGCTGAAGGTTTCAAATGCAGCGCATGCGATGGAACAGCCCATGGGCATAGCTTTGTCAAAGTACCATTGGTCCTGGAATTTGAAACCTAGCAACCAGAAGTCCCTGGGGTGGACTGGTAACAGACGGAAGGCTGATTCGATGTCACATTTTGCCATGAGTGCGCCCGGGCCACACTCCCTAACCAGCCTGATTGCCTGATCAAGAGATGCATATTTGACTGAGCATTGTTCTTCGGGAATGGCATCATTTACTGACCCACCCTTTGGGTAAGAAAGGTTATGTATTAATCGAAACTCACCTGGTGCCTTCTTGGGTACAATACCCAGTGGGGACACTATGAGGTTAGGAAATGGAGGTTCTGTGAAGGGACCTGCCACTCGCCCCAGCAGGCGTTCTTTGGTGATTTTCTTCTCGGCAATGTGTGGCATATCTCGGACAGACTTTTGGTTGGGAGGATTGGTGCATGAGGGGGTGCCTACCACTGGGATGCGGAAACCTTCCTTAAAGCCCTCCTCAATGTATTTTGCTGCCTCTTTCTTGGGGTACTGGTGTAACAATGGCAGCATTGCTGATAGAGATATGGGTGAGGGGGCTAGGGAAAGGAGAGCACTATTTGCGGGCATTGTTTTTGCTTTGCTGAGCGCCAGAGGGGCCTGTAGAGGCTCCAGCCTCTCTTTTGTCTTGAGATGTGCCTGCGCCTGATCCGCGGGGGCCTCGAAAAAGCTTCTTCCCCCGAAAACATTTCATGGTGGGGTGAGATCCACTACAGCGCTCGCATTCATGAGCAAAGCGACATTTTTCTCTGAGGCAGGAGCCATTGTTATACTCCCAGCAAGATCTCTTGGGGGCTTTGGAATGGTATTTGGACTGTTTCACATTGTCAGGCCCTTTCTTGAAGAACGGGGCAACCAACTCAGACCACACGTCATCATCTTTGATATCCCATCTAACTGTGTCGTCCTCTGCCGCCCGTTCCCTGAATGCCTGGTCATAGGCGAGTGCCGCCTCCCCCCCAGACATGGCTTCAGCCTTGAGGATGATGAGTAGGTAGTTGGACAAGTGCCAACCCCTGTCAGGGTAACTAGCGACTATAATACCCATGTAAGTGGTGTATGCGGTGAGCCAATTACGAAAGGTACGCTCAACACTCACTTTTTTATCTTTTTTCCTCTGCTCGGCGGATTTGGATTTTAGGGCTGTCGAAGCGGCAGGGGATAGCAGATCAAACAGATCCACGAACTCTCCATTAAGGATGCGTTCCCGAAACTTCTCACGCAGGCGAATGCCTGGGGGCTGGTCGGTTCTTTTGTGGTTGGATTTCCTAACTCTACCTCTGGAGTCAATGCCCTCCTCCCCGCACGGCGCGATAGCACCATGTTCACGCCTGTGCCTCCGGTTGCGGCGCCTCCAGACCCAGTGTGGCAGCCCTGGGGCGTCGGGGCCTGTAACCCAATAGCCGTTGATGTTCCCCCCCTGTTCACTATCAGTGGAGCTGGACCTACCTGAGGAACTAGGTGATCCAGATGAGTCCCTCTTGGACTTGTGGCCCCTCCTCCTGGATTTGTGGTGTTTCCTCCCGCGATGACGCGATCTGCGCGACTCAGGGCTCTTGTCACTCTTGTACCTGTCAGAGGAACTAGGTGATCCAGATGAGTCCCTCTTGGACTTGTGGCCCCTCCTCCTGGATTTGTGGGGTTTCCTCCCGCGATGACGCGATCTGCGCGACTCAGGGCTCTCGTCACTCTTGTACCTGTCAGAGGAGCTGGAACGGGGGGACCTACCTCTGCGCCTGGTGGATGCGGATGATGAACGTGACCCACCTTCCTGAGCACGGTGGTCAGAGGGGCTGCTACTGCGCCCTCGCCTGCGGCCGTGAAGTGACCCGGAGCTCCCTCTGCGTGACTCCCACCGCTCCAGGCGGCGCCTCAGCCGGGCAATGGTCCTATCCCTACTGTCTCCGCGCGCCGAATGCGAGGGACTGCTACTAAGGGAGGAGCGGGTAGAGGAGGAGCTCTCTGTACATCTCGGCTTGACAGCCGACCCCTTGCCGGTGCGGCTTGCCGAGGCTAGTGGGCTTATGTACCCAGAAGACCCTTTAGGTGCCGCTGCCCTCTTGGGCGCGGTCTTCTTGGGCTGCTCCTCCCTGGTCGCACGCACCTTCCGCTGTCCAGAGGCCTGACCTTGGGCAGGCTTGGTGGGCGCACCCCTTACAGTGCCCCTTCTGGTGCGGGGAGGAGAAGCAGCCTGACGCTTTGGCGGCATGGTGTAGGCCTAATAGAGTAGGGTATGCTGGGGAATCCGTAAAACCAGGGGGTGGCAGTGATCGGTAGGAAATGCCCGCTATCAATTTGCAAACACACACTAGTGATAAAGGTAAGGGTACGAATAATGGGAGGGGAGGAGATAAGGCAAGAACTGAGTCGCAGCAGGAATCGCTACTGAAGGCTGCAAAATAAAACAAGCCATAGTTTAGAAAATCACTGCACAGATTTCAGATGAGGTCCCCTCGTCGATAATGAGCGCGATGCCTGCTGTCCGCTGCACCTGCTGGCAAGCCATGATGGTGAGATGTAAAACCAATACGTACCTAATGAGGCCATAGGTGTGCCTGAGGACCACCGAGGCATGACCGCCCATGCAGCCAGATCCAGGGTGGCTGCCGCCATGTGGCCACCGGTGCAATGGCTGCCGCCATGCGGTCGCCATTGAAATGGCTGCAGACATGGAGCCACCACCAAGCAGGCCCTGCACACCCCCAACAGGGACCAGTCCTACAGCAGCTTGGCAGGGCCCCGTGATGCGGCGCCACCCCCGCCACACTGTTCACGGGGGGCCGAGTATGCCCGCCGGCTGCAGGGGTCCCCCACCACCACCCAGGGAAGGGTACAGGGTCGCCAGAGGCCTGGTGTAGGACGTGCGAGGCGGCAGCGCCTCCCTGCGGCCTTAAAAGGCCGGCCAAAGCTGGGGGAGGCAGCGCGACGTGGCCCGCCCCCCCCACGGAACATGGAGGCGGTGGGAAGGCCTCCGCCACCCAGGGGAGGTCCCTGAGGCCTAGCTAGGCCTACGAAGCCAGGGGAGGCCGCATGGCGTGGCCCGCGGCCCCCCCGGCAATCGTGGGGGCGGGAGGAAGCCCCCCCCGCCACCCAGAGGAGGCTCCAGGGCCGCCGGAGGCCCGACTAGGCCGCTGAGCCTCCCGAGGCCCAGCCAGGCCCCTCCGAGGCCCAGCTAGGCCTACGAAGCCCGGGGAGGCCGCATGGCGCGGCCCGCGGCCCCCCCGTTGATCGCGGGGGCGGGAGGAAACCCCCCGCCACCCAGAGGAGGCTCCGGGGCCGCCGGAGGCCCGACCAGGCCGCTGAGCCTCCCGAGGCCCAGCCAGGCCTCTCCGAGGCCCGGCTAGGCCTACGAAGCCCGGGGAGGCCGCAAGGCGCGGCCCGCGGCCCCCCCCGTTGATTGCGGGGGCGGGAGGAAGCCCCCCGCCACCCAGAGGAGGCTCCGGGGCCGCCGGAGGCCCGACCAGGCCGCTGAGCCTACCGAGGCCCAGCCAGGCCTCTCCGAGGCCCAGCTAGGCCTACGACGCCCGGGGAGGCCGCATGGCGCGGCCCGCGGCCCCCCCGGCGATCGCGGGGGCGGCGGGAAGGCCCCCGCCACCCAGGGGAGGCTCCGGGGCCGCCGGAGGCCTGACTAGGCCGCTGAGCCTCCCGAGGCCCAGCCAGGCCTCTCCGAGGCCCAGCTAGGCCTACGAAGCCCGGGGAGGCCGCGTGGCGCGGCCCGCGGCCCCCCCGGCGATCGCGGGGGCGGCGGGAAGGCCCCCGCCACCCAGGGGAGGCTCCGGGGCCGACGGAGGCCCGATTAGGCCGCGGAACGCGGCGGAGGCCCCCCCGAGGCCCGGTAAGGCCTCCCCAAAACACCACAGGCCTCCCTGCGGCCCAGACAGGTCACCCGGAGGCCTTTGAGGCCCTGGGGGTGACCGGGGACCCCCCCGCCACCACCCACCACACCCCAGGGCCGCCAGGCCTGGCGGGGGGAGAGAAGGGGCGCGTGTGGCGTTGCCCTCCCCCCCCGCGGCCCACACGCCCCCAAAGGCATGGGGGGCAGCCAGAGGGGCCCCCGTGCCATCACCCAAAACCCTGGAGCATCAGGGCTCGCTTAGGGAAAAAAGGATCCCCTTTTAAGAGGGGATCCTGAAAACCATTACCCCCCCCCCACTATCCTTTGGAAAACCCTGTCGCGGGGGGGGGGGGGCAAAGGCCCCAGGCTTACCTTTAGGAGCGAGGAAGTCCAGCTACGTCCTTCCTCGAGAAGCTCTGGAGCCAAGTGAGGATTCCTAGGTAAGATCCTCCCTCTATTGTGTGGGCAGGTAATCCCTCCCCTACCTGGCCTGGTCTCCTTGGCAACGCTTCCCCCAGGTGGGATTGGACAACTGACTGAGGTAGGCGGAGACCTCCAGGTATCACACCTGAGGGAAGGCAAAGCCAAGCCTATGCTGTTGGGGCCGCTCCAGGTCTAGGGGCTGCACGCGCCCACGCAAAGGGCGCCCCCCGTTTTAAGCGGGGAACGGTCATTACAGTCCTTAAGTCAGTTATCTTCACAACAACTATGTGCGGGGGATCCATAATATTTTTGTTTTTCAATGGGACCGAGGCAGAGAAATGTGCTTGTGCAGGATTATGGGGAATCCCTTTTAACACGACTCTTCATGCTGCTCCTCTGTTCAGATCATTATGCCAGCCTAAAGATAGAAACCTTGCCAACAAAGGTCCGTATACTTAAAGCTATGGTTTCCCCAGGAGTGATGTACGGAAGTGAGAGCTGGACCATAAAGAAGGCTGATCGCCGAAGAATTGATGCTTTTGAATTATGGTGTTGGAGGAGGCTCTTGAGAGTCCCATGGACTGCAAGAAGATCAAACCTCTCCATTCTTAAGGAAATCAGCCCTGAGTGCTCACTGGAAGGACAGATCCTGCAGCTGAGGCTCCAATACTTTGGCCACCTCATGAGAAGAGAAGACTCCCTGGAAAAGCCCCTGATGTTGGGAAACATGGAGGGCACAAGGAGAAGGGGACGACAGAGGACGAGATGGTTGGACAGTGTTCTCGAAGCTACCAACATGAGTCTGACCAAACTGCGGGAGGCAGTGGAAGACAGAAGTGCCTGGTGTGCTCTGGTCCATGGGGTCACAATGTTAGAGACTTCAGAATACAGACCAGAATGGAAAAATCCAGGCAGCAATATTTTAATTACAAAAGTTTTATTGACTTTGGTTTATTTGTCAGACAAGTAAAACAAAGGGGTGCATTCAGCTGCCAAAATGAGAGAAAATGCCCCCGAACACCAGGGGCAAACAGTTTTTATCCCCTTAGGCAAAACAATGGTTCAACCCTTGACCCAGCCCTCAAACATTCCCCTTTATGCATATTCATTGAAGCCCAACCAATTAATAAATTTGGTGTGTCCTTTCGGTTCCAAGTTGCCTATTCCACTAGGTGGCGCTACTGGCTTATAATCTACTTAACCTCTTTATTAGTTCCAGGAAGTGCCCCTGAACCCCCCCGCTTCCAAGAAATGTCCTTGTGGTTTTAACAGGTTGCTCGGCTTAGAACCTTGTGGTGGGCTAGACATCCTGGGCAAACGAACAGTTTCTCAGAACAGCTCCAAAATCCCCTGACCGCATCCTCTTGCAAACTCGCTGTGTATTGTTTTTGCAAGCAGGGGCAAGCAGGGGAGAGAGAGAGAAATGTCTTTTTTAGCTTTTAGTTTGCTCTCTAAGATGGCTTTCAGCTTATCTCCAGCCTGGCTCTCCAAAGTGGACCCAGGTGGACCCCTGGTCCTCACTCCTTCATTCCCCCCTTTCCATCATGAAAATGCCGACCGATTATGGTTCTGCATTTTCATTTTGATGGACCTATAGATACCACATCATAGAGAGCCAGGATATGCGTACATGTAGCTGCATTGACCAATGCTCGGTTGTGAATGGCGGAACGGTTAAGTGGCAGTGGGAGGAGTGGTAGTCCACTCGTGGCATCTGTTGGGGTGACTTATTGGCAGAATGGGTTACCACTTCAGCCACTTGTAAACACCTAGTGTAGGGGTTATGGACGCCCCACTCAGTCATTAGACGGGAAAAGTTGGCAGGGGAGACCAGGGAACTCTTTCCCGCTTTGGCCAATGCCAGCAAAAATACAGGAGTATCCAAAGAAGTAGGGCAGTACATACCACGCCTACCCACCAACCCCAATATTTCCATAGTTCCTCCCACCAATACTTGGGGGCCATTCCTAATGTTCTTTTACTGCTGAAGGGCCCACTGATATTCGTATTCAATTATTCGCTGGGCCTCAGGGGTGACTCTCCACCTTTCTGCTGAGGCACCCACTATATGGAGCAATTTCCCTATAATCCCTTGTGGGTGGACTGGGCCCTCGTGTTGTCTCCTCAAGAGATTATACCCAAAAGGGGCTTCCCCCTCTTCATATATCACCATGCACCCACAAGAATATATCCACCCCTGCAACGGCCTGACACACGGGGTGACTATATCAAGGGGTTCTGGTCCCAATACCAAAAGTCCTAGTGGTGCCTCTAAATTTGCTGGAGAGCAAGTTTCTACATTGGGGACCCTGCCCGCGGGCACCCCTCCCATCCAATTCTTCCGGAACTAGGTGCCCTGTCTGTCTACTGGGCGGCAACTCTTATGCAGCCACAAGAATACCCTGCCACATTCAAGGGTATTAGGTGTGGAGTTACCAGGCCCAGTAGTTCAGGTAGTATTCTGGGATTTTGGGAGGCTTGAGCCACCACGACAACCACAGGTGGGGCTGCAGAACTTACAGGCACCTGTTCAGTAATTTTAATGTGCACCTGATTATCAAATGGGGTTGGTACAGTGCTCTACCCTGCAACCAGCAGGCTATTCTCCCACAACCACAAGAGCGGTCTAGAACTCGATAGATTTCGACCAATCCTGCAGCTCCCCGGAGGAGCCACATCCAAGTGCGCTGGGCAATGCAGTGAATAAAGAGCCACAGTGGGAGAGTGGGATGCTGTACTGCGGCCGCCCTATTGAACCCTCGTTCCCAAGGGCCTACGAGTATGCCGTCTCTTACCACCGGCAAGACAAACCAGTCATAGCAGAGGTCATAGCAATAGGGTTGGTATGGTTCGGTAGGGTCAGGGCAATAAGACATAGAGCAAGTCAATAAAGAAAATAAGAGAGAAAGAGAAAGTCTTTGTAACTGTCCTTGTGATGATTAGTCACAGGATCTCGTTGCCCGTGGCCTAACGCTTTTTCCCTGGTAGCGTCAGACACAAGGTGATGATCAACTTCAGAGGGTCAGCAGGATTTCTCTTGCAAGTCCAGACACCCTTCTTCAGATGCGTGTGATGTACCCAGGGGATCACCTCGACTACTTTCACTGCACTTGGGGATGAGGGGGTCGCCAGACGCTGTCACCCAGAGGAACTGGTGAACCGGCTCAGCGAGACTGCCGCGGGACTGCAGGTGTACGCTCGAGGGAATACCTGGAAAGGAAGCAAACACACACAACAAACACAGGGATTGCACTTGTTCTTGGGTGATGTGATCTCCCATCTGCCCCAAACTGGCGGGGATGTCTCGGACGAAAGGGGTTGGCCTGCCATATAGAAGTTCAAAGGGTGATAGTCTCAGTCTCTTGGTTGGCGCACAGGGCACATTTTGGGATATAGCAGCAGTTAGTTATAGCAGCAGTTAGTTGAGATAGAATATTCTCCCAAGGTGTGCTTTAGCAGCTGGGCCTCCCAAATGGGTGGACTCGTGGTAATTCTTTACAATTGTGCTGGCCAGATGTTGGGGCACAAAAACACGGCTGTCTGGTCCTTCCTGGAGCGTGGTACTTCTTGGCTGGTCTACTGCTGTTCATCAAGGGTGTAACGTGGTTCCACATCGTCTGGAGTGAGTTCTGGGATTATTCTTTTGGCATAGCAGGCATTTCCTGGAAATCTGGGCCACCAGTTGATAAAGGTTGGCTATATAGACATACTTCTCCAGCTGCTTGGTTGTGGCATCTGGCCTCATGTGGGTGGATACATAGTATCTGGTTTGTCAGCAGTGCTTAAGATCCCTTCTGGGACCACTGTTCCAATAACTGAGGCGGGGCCAGTTCCCGGGCTGCTTCCTTGGCCACTCTGTCTGCCAATCGATTTCCTCTGGCCACTTCTCCTGGTCCAGTCTTGTGTCCATAACCTCAATGCAATCGTGCGTCTGCTCCTCACCTTCTCCTACCGGCAACAGGGTAGCTGGGTTGAGGGCGGTGGTGACCACTGGTGGAGGTTTCAGAGCTGCCTCACAAGCTGCATTATCTGCTTTCCGGTTGCCTCTAGTGACCATGTCCCAACCTCTATCATGGCCTTTGCAGTGCATTACAGCAATCTCTTTGGGGGCCCATACAGTTTCTAGTAACGTCTCAACTTCTGGAACGTATTTCAGAGCTTTCCCGTGGGCTCCACTCAAGCCCCGCTCTTTCCATAGGGCGCCATGCGCATGCAGGGTTAAGAAGGCATATTTAGAATCAATATAGATGTTAGCCTTGCATCCAGCTGCCAATTGCATGGCAATGCCTTTCGCTGTTGGACTTCACCTCAGAGGACAAATAACTCTTGGAGACTTTGGCCTCCTCAGAACTCTTGGAATGGCTTGCCTGGCCTGCACCCCCACTTTTGGGTGCTCCATCGCCTGAGGAACAGCTTGCAACTGCCTTTTCAGCCTTTCTCCAACACACAGTGCATCACACAGATGCGTTGAACCGTAGAAACAACTTCCCAAAGCAGCCTCAGCCCCCTCTGGGCTTGGTACTCACTGCAGCCTGACATGCCGTCTTCAATCCCTGCCACGCAACCCAGGTCTTCTCTAGAGCATCAGCCACGTCTCCTTCACAAGCCTCCACTGCGCCTGTAAACTTCTTAATGGGCTGGGCAAAGCCTGTTTCAGCCTGTGTACTTTCCCATAGTTGCTTTTCTGCCAGCCAGTAATACATGCGTTTTGACCAGGCTTCCCAATTGGCTCCATGTAGCCTTTCACAGGGGTAATTCTTATGGCCTTGCCGTTGCTGAACAGGAATCTTCCTCCCCCTTGGCCGCGGGTCTCTGAATGGCTACGGCGGACCCCTCGGGTCCCTGGCCTGTGAGCCATTCCTGTGCCTAACACTGCTGCCT
This sequence comes from Podarcis bocagei, assembly GCF_964188305.1. Taxonomy (NCBI): domain Eukaryota; kingdom Metazoa; phylum Chordata; class Lepidosauria; order Squamata; family Lacertidae; genus Podarcis; species Podarcis bocagei. The sequence goes on from NC_138134.1 coordinate 60,188,449, forward strand.
TTTCTTTCCTCCACTGCTTTTTCTCCCTCTTCTCAGCCTCTCCTCTTTGTTCAAACACCTTCTGGGCGATGGCCATGATCTGAAATCTGGACATGCCCTGGAACCCAGGCTGTTTTTGGATTTTTGGTTCTAATGTCCTTTGCACATTGTCCTATGAGGGAGGCATTTACCATTAACTCATGTGCAGGGAGTTCAAAGTCAAAGGGGGTCCAAATTCTGTATGCCTCCATCAGGCGTTCCAAGAAATTCTAAAGCCTGTGTATTAATTCTCCTTAATTTTGAATTGATCAGTCTTATATTTCTTCAGCCAGGGGGGTGGGGGGGTTTCTCTATTATCACGTGAACCTCTAAAACTTCATCCATGTTCACAAACTCATGCAAGTTAAATGGAGAAAGTTCTTCTTCCTCTTTTAGTTTTATGCAGTTTTTTTGTGTTTTTTTTTTTTCTTTTCATCTGTTCCCTCATCCTTTTTCTGTGGCAACTAACTTGTCAACTGTGGTGGCCACAAAGATGCAGGTCTTCTCTTGAGGTTTCTCTGCCTGAGTCTCAAACCAGGGGTCTGCTGCAGTGTTCTCTGAGGCACACCTGAGCACTGAGCCATCCAGCTGGTGCCTGGTTAAGGACACCAATTAAATTGCCCTCCCTGTCTCAGCTATAACTGCTATGGGTCTAAAACCATTTCGTATTTCCTAGCCATAGACCACCTCTCACTGGTCATCAGAGAACCTAGGGCACTACTGGTGGTTTCCCTGATGTGTTCCAAACTGCCGCTGGTCACATAGATACCCAGCTCTTCCCTAACTAAGTTCTGGGATTTAGCTTGCCCTCCCTGGTCAAGCTGTACTTACTATAGGGATCAAAACTGTTGGAGGTCTGCAAGGCTCATGTACTTCCCAGTTCAGTGATGGGCTTTGGAGAAACTAGGAGGCTTGCCTTACTATCAAACTTACAGCTCAGCAGAGAACCCTCCAGCTCTGCCTGGCTGAACTCTTGCCTTCATTGAGGTCCAGAGATCTGAAAGCTTTGTATGCACTCTGGTTCTGTATACTAACTTGGATAACCTAAGGGATCTCTGGAGCGATCCCCTCCATCGCTCCCAAATCTGAATCTGAGTCTGAAACTCTTCTCTAAGTAACTACTCAGCCTCAAAAGATACTCCTTGTTGCCCTGTCCCAGCTAGGGCCCCTATGTTTCTTCCCAGTTCAATACTGTGTCCAGTCCAGTTCACACAGAGTGTGTAAGTGTTCTGGCGTCATCACAACGCCATAGTCTCCGCTGAATCCTTTCTTGAAATTGTTCAACATGCACTTTAGGGGAGTTATTAGACCTTTTGAGCCACTCCCTCCCATATTTAATATGGCCCTTGTGCAGCGTCCCCAAACACCAAACACACACACATGCACTTCCCAATTTTCCTCGCCCATTCGAACTCACGCTGCTAGGAAGCGGAGTATTTATTGGTTCTACCCCCCCCCACACACACGCACCAAGTGCCTCTTTCACTGGACGCTGTACCACACACACTAGCCTCCCGGTTCCCCCCCCCTTTTCCTTTTTGCCTTCCTTTAAATCCTTAAGCGTGGGTGGGTATCAGGGGCCAATCCTTCCCTTACTGCCACCAAACACGCTTGGGCATGTGATCAGGATGCCCCTTCCCCTTTTTAATTACAAGGGGGTCTCTGGCTTCCTCTGTCCCCAGGGCCCTTTGTCATGTACTCACCAGCCGGCTAGACTCTGCCCTGTCCTGTCAACCTCGGTCCTTCAATCCATTGCCTTCTCTTCCAGGATCCAGCAGAAGGGTCAAATTGGCTTCGCCCTCCTCCGAAGAAAAACCTCGGTGGCGCCAGGATAAGCGGCCTATTGGCCCTTCCCCTGTGTCCTGCCTAGAAAAGGACAAGGGAGCTGCCTTCTGGTCTTTTTGAGGACTTAAGGTCCCTATCCGAGTCACGCAAGCACCAGAAATGTTAGAGACTTCAGAATACAGACCAGAATGGAAAAATCCAGGCAGCAATATTTTAATTACAAAAGTTTTATTGACTTTGGTTTATTTGTCAGACAAGTAAAACAAAGGGGTGCATTCAGCTGCCAAAATGAGAGAAAATGCCCCCGAACACCAGGGGCAAACAGTTTTTATCCCCTTAGGCAAAACAATGGTTCAACCCTTGACCCAGCCCTCAAACATTCCCCTTTATGCATATTCATTGAAGCCCAACCAATTAATAAATTTGGTGTGTCCTTTCGGTTCCAAGTTGCCTATTCCACTAGGTGGCGCTACTGGCTTATAATCTACTTAACCTCTTTATTAGTTCCAGGAAGTGCCCCTGAACCCCCCCGCTTCCAAGAAATGTCCTTGTGGTTTTAACAGGTTGCTCGGCTTAGAACCTTGTGGTGGGCTAGACATCCTGGGCAAACGAACAGTTTCTCAGAACAGCTCCAAAATCCCCTGACCGCATCCTCTTGCAAACTCGCTGTGTATTGTTTTTGCAAGCAGGGGCAAGCAGGGGAGAGAGAGAGAAATGTCTTTTTTAGCTTTTAGTTTGCTCTCTAAGATGGCTTTCAGCTTATCTCCAGCCTGGCTCTCCAAAGTGGACCCAGGTGGACCCCTGGTCCTCACTCCTTCAACAAAGAGTCAGACACGACTAAATGACTAAACAACAACAACAAAGATAGAAAGGGGCTTATAGTCAGTGTGCTAATGTGATCATGCCCTGCTTAAGAGCTTCCCATTGGCATCTGGTTGGCCCCTGTGAGAATTCTGGACTAGATGGGCCTTTGGCCTTACCCAAAAGGGCTCTTATGTTCTTGTAGTATTTTTCTGCTTCTGAGTTGTTGAATTTTCCATTTTCTGTTTAGCAAAACTTTTGAGTTTGTACACAGAAGAGATGCACATAGCCTAAATCAGGCACCCCCAAACTCGGCCCTCCAGCTGTTTTGGGACTACAACTCCCAGCATCCCTAGCTAACAGGACCAGTGGTCAGGGATGATGGGAACTGTAGTCCCAAAACAGCTGGAGGGCAGAGTTTGGGGGTGCCTGGCCTAAATGCTAGGTGCTATGTGAGACATGACTCCTGTTGCCTTTAATTATTGCACAGGCAAGTATTTGACTAGTCCTGTGTTTAGAGAGGAAGGTGGGCGAAGCCATAAGAACATAAGCTGTGGGGATAGTCGAAGACAACGGCAGTGGATGAAGCTGCTCCAGACAGGGGTGGCCTTTTGTAATATGGCACCCTGAGCAAGGACAAAATCCCACCCCCTATATCTCTTATTGTCAAAATAATTCCTTTTTGGTACAGTTGAATGAAGCCATCCCAGATTATCTCTGAGCCTCTACTGGAGCACTCCTCACACCATTGACTTATGCAACTTGTACACTTCTCCCTTGGCTGGAAAGAAACTTTATCTTAAGCAGCATGTGTTGGTTTTTGTCTTGCCTCACTTAATGTTCAGTCATTTGCTAAATATGGAAGCACTGGCTTTTGTTTGATATTATGTTCAGAGACGTTGGAGTGGCATACCTAGGAGACATAATTAAAATGTTTAGCTACAGTACGTCTCCCTTCAGTTGAGCTGGACTTTTGCATGTTGTGCGCTACAGATAATGCTTGCTTTCTCCTTGTCTTGGGAAATGAAAAGTTTCCTGCTTGCACATCTTCAAGGTATCCCTAGTAGGGGATTCTAAGCAGCATCTTAAAGGTTACTCCTACTGTTTAGCTAAATGTTACCAACTCTCTCGGGAGCTCTGGCAATGATAGTGCCTGGTGAGGGGCTGGAATCCTTCAAATGAAGAAATGGTTCTCTTAATATATTACCAACTCTTTGCTGCTAATATTTCCTTTTATTTTTCCTTTTTCTTTTTAATATAATACAGCTATCTTGCCTGCACTCCTTAAGTAAAACCCATCAGCTGTAACTTGATATTTGTGCAAGGTTTTTATTTTTATTTTTTAAAAAAGAAGCATATACCTTTAAGGTAACTGATTTGAAGCATGTTGCGCTTGTCTGAGGTTAATCTCCAGTTTGTGTTCATAACTGGACCAGGAATTTGCATAACCAGAGGTGCACCCTGGGTAATCACTTCCTCTGCCCATTTCTTTTCTGAGCCTTGTTCTAGCAAGTTATTATATGACACTGGGTGGTAGTCAACCAAGTTTTATGCAGAGTAATCCCACTCAAATTAATAAACACGAGTAAGTTAGGTCCATTAATTTCAATGGAGCTGCTCTTAGTAAAGCTTAGTTGAATACTTCCCAGAAACTTTAATGAGGGAATTTCCAAAGATGCTGCCTTGTAATGATAATTGTGAAATACATTGGCAATGGAAATATAACTGGATTCAGATTTCAAAACTTGAGACCCTTGTCTAAATCTCTATAGACAGGCCGGTAGACAAATACAGGTTCCATAGTCACATGGGGTGATAGCCAGCAAAGTCATACCAGTTGAAATTAAGTGCAGCCCATGAAGTTGAATGTTGTAAGACAACCTCAGAAGGTGGTGGACTCTCCTTCATTGGAGCTTTTTAAACAGAAGTTGGATTGTCACCTGTCAGGGATTCTTTAGCTGTGATTCCTGCATTGCAGGGAGTTGGACTGGGTGGCCCTTGAGATCCCTTCCAACCCCATGATTCTATTATTTAGGCTAGACAAAAATGAAAGCACTACTTCACATAGTGTATATGTCATTTGCCCCTCAAAGAGGAGTGACGGCCACAAACTTGGATGACTTTAACAAACACAGTGTGGTACGCTGGTTTGACATCAACTGATAGGAAGTGCTTACAGAGGGTGGTGAATACAGCACAAGATATTATGGGCTGTCCCGTGAATCCGCTGGATGAAATAGCGGAAGAACGTTGCCTCAGGAGAGTGATGAAAATTCTCAGGGATGATTCACACCCTGGCCGGCACTTTCTTGATCACCTGCCTTCAGGCAGAAGATATAGAAGCATGATTAGTCACACCAACAGAGTAAAGAACAGCTTCTATCCATGGGCTGTTAGGCTGCTGGATGAAAAGATAACAACAGGGCAACTGACTTTTGGGTTTGGTGTGTGTGTCAGTAAACGAGGGGAATTAAGACTAAGAGAGCTGAGTGGGGGGTGCTCGTGTAATCTCACTGTATACAAGTTGCATAAAGACTCTCCTCCCTGGAAGAGAGGGGAGTGGTTGCGGGCGGGAGACCGAGCTCCGCCCCTGGTAGGGGGCATTAGCCCCCTCCCTACCTGGCTGGCACCCACGCCCACTGGAGGCAGCCAACCAGGTGCCTCCGGGGGGCGTGTGTAACAGCTTAATGCTGTGGCGCCAGCTCCACCTCCTCCTCATTCGTCGCCGTCCCTCAGCGAGTCACCCACCCTCCACTCCCATTTAGCTCAGGGTATAGGTTTTTGGCCTTGCTATGGACCTTAGGTTGGTCGCCCTGGTTGTCTGGGGGGCCTGGTAGGAATTTTTCCATTTGGGCATTAGGCCTTTTTGGTTTTTTCGCCTACCTCGTAGCAATCGTCACAACTTTCGTGGTATTGGTGGGTAGGTTAGGCATTGGATTCATGTGTTGTGCTGTGTCAAGGGCTAGGTGTGGCCATCGCCTATGCTATCTACCGTGGGTTATTCCGTTAAAGGAATCCGGCGGTCATGTATTCCGTCCGATGCCTGCTTGGCGGGAGGCCATGACACGACCCTCGGTGACATCAGGGGGTGAGCCTATAGTTGGATGAGCATCAACAGGCTCCACCCACTGTTGAATAAACCCACCTCCTATAGTCATCCAATGCCTAAGCCAATACCTTTTTCACTGCTGTAATCAATAATGTTGTGGCTTTTTCTTGCCCATTAACCTTATAGCACGTGTCCTTGTGTATTTATTTCACATCGCGGCGTCGGGCCCTCGATCCACAAGTGACAATAAAGTATTTCAATTTCAATACCAGTTGCTGGGAATCACAGGTGGGCAGAGTGCTATTGTCCTCAGGTCTTGCTTGCATAGGCATCTGATTGGTCACTGTGAGAATCGGATGCTGGACTAGATAGGCCACTGGCCTGATCCAGTAGGAATCTTCTTATGTTCTTACTCTGAGTATGACTAACATTGGGTATCGCCCACAGTTCATAGATTAATGGGTTAACATTAAATAACCGAGGCTCACTTGTGTACAGAGTATTTGGCTTTTTGAGCATGAGGCCTCCTGAACTCTTGACAGTTCATGCTCAGAATCTCATTTAGCATTCCAAGCCAGAGAGGTTCTTAGAGAAATTGCACTCTACTCTCTACTAGCAATTCCACCAAGCATTGCACAAATGGACAAATTAGTAAATCCAACCTGATGACAGTGAATATTGGCAACAGCACAACTAAGGACAGCTATTAATTAGGAATAATTCTCCACCCTTGCAAAAGGCATGGTCCTTTCAAGCAGGCCTGAGCCTCAAAAGCTCCTCCACTATTCAGCACCAGAAATCCCTCCTGGAGAGAGGTCAGAGCTCTTCAAGAATGAGAGGAGTGATTTTCAGAATGTTCCCTGCTAAGGAGTTTGACAACTGACCTCTGCCGTACATTCGTATATATTATTCAAATATAGATGAAAAAGGTTACAGGTTATTTCTGTGCTGCCTTGCAGTCAACTGTCTGTCAAACATTCACACCCCATCTCTTCCCCCGCACCAAAGATCACAGACCTTTCTTAAGTGGAGAACTTCCTCCATGGTTTGGAATGCTCTTCAGCATTTTGACACCAATATCCCGGGAAAAGTCTCTGAACTTCAAGTCCATAATTTGCTTCTTATGCTGTCAGGATGGAGAGCAAATTTCCCCATTGCATTACATAATAGCAGAGATGAGGAAACTTTTGTTTGTACAGGTTCCAGTTTGACCCACCTGCCCAACGCCTTAAACCTCACTTCATACATGATGTTGTGTAGCGAGCATATAAGGATGTGGTTTCCAAGGATCAATTGGGAGCTCAAAGTGAATTCATGATTTGCCAGCATTTGCAAAAAGGCCTGTGGAAAACCCCACAGGGATCAGCTGCGCTAGGGAAGTCCCCACCAGTGACTGACTGGCAGATTAGTCCATGGAGGTGGGGAAAATAAGGATCTCACAGGATCCAGGTCTCTGATAGGTTTGAAAGGACACCACACAGACACCAATCTACAAGAGCTGTTTTCTTGTAGAAAATATGTTGAAGCCACTCCTTCTGCACCCATTTCATAGCTGGTAAGACCAGACAAGCATTTGTAAATTCTACTGTTTCCTCACTTAGCTTTTTGGTGTCTACTTAAAGAATATATGAAGGACTGCTCTGATCACAGGTAACCAAGCTGTTTGTGTGAAGGAATGCACACTTGTTATCTGTGCAGCTTTACTATTTCTATATGTAGGTACAGAGTTAACAGACATGTCGGATGTAATGTGCGAACACCCCTGTAAACACTTGTTAGCTGTTACTGGTCTTTGGATCAATGTCTGGAAATAACAACAGCACTCTACTATCATAGAAGATCACCCACCACTGATGGTTATCAGAAAGAAATAATAATGAGATATTGCACAATGGAAATATTTAAGATAAACACAAAAGCACACACTCTTTCATCCTCAAGTCATACACCATTTAAAAAACCAGAGCGGGGAGATATTTGGTGCCAGATTGAACTGTGTATAAATATTTATAGGGAACTTTCGCGTAAAAGAGACAGGTAAAGAAGAGAAAAGAGGCACTTAAAGCAAGAGGCTTCACACTAAGAGATGCTCCCAGCTCGCATCTCTCTGGCACGAAGTGATTTTGAGGTAGCAGTGTAGCACCCTGCTTGTGGTTAACGCTTAGCTGGAATGAAATATTCAACGCAGCAATAGAGAAATTAAAATAATTATTTATTTGTCAGACAAATAAATGAGAGGCACAGTGGTATGTGGTTACCAAGCTCTGGCCTGGCTCCTGCCATTATGGCCAGCCCTTATATTCCCTTAATCCAGCCCCCTTTGCTCCTCCTTTGGCTGCCTCTGTCCAATCAGCCTGGTTGGATTTCCTATTGGCTGATTGCTATATCCAATCCTAAAAGATACACCCACATCCTCCTGTCCTTATATGGAACACAAACAGCTATATATTGTTACATCTATAAATGACAAATAAGTAGTAATATATCTTACATGTGTCTCAACAAGGAATCTTAATTACCAGCTCACCTCTTGCCCTCCCTGCCCTATTGCCTTCTAAAACAAATGGTTAATCTTAATTTTTATCTTAAACATATGTCAAGGATCTTGAGTTTCACATCAACATTGAAAGATATCCTTCATTTGAAGGTTTCTAAACAAATGTCTGACAGCTAATATATCTGGACAGCATTTGATGGCGTCTTCCTGTCTGGCAGGGGGGCTAAACTGCTGGCTGACTTAATTCCAGGATAAATACAACTCTTTACAACTATATGAAATCTAGCATTTCTTAAATCCTTTGCATAATTACATTTAAGCCAATATACTTAATACACAACACAAGTAGCCTCTTAAAAAGAATAAGGTCTTTGTAAAAAGGGAACTCAGTTTAAAACAGTTTCAGAAGAAACCTCTTCAGTTTACATCCCCCCCTTCTCCAGCCAGCTGCTTTTCCCATTAGCTCTTCCTCAAACTCTCTCAGTTTAAGAAAGAAACAGTTTTAAAAAGACTTCCCAAAAAAAGCCTCTCTTTCTCTGTCAGCTAGATGCTTCTCCCCATTTGCCTCTGGCCTTAGAAAATACAGCTCAAGGTTTAAGAGAGGCCCATGGTATCATTTTACTATTTGCCCATTCCTAATTATATTTATCTCTGCCTTTGTTATCTTCTGTAACATGTAGGGTCAGTGTCATTACTCAGTCTGTATTTTCAGCTTTTACGACTTTGAGAATTGTTTTCTGCTATCAATCAAAGGGGGGGCCCCTTGTCTTAGGAGAATGGCCAAGGTTTTCTCTGCCTGGCATGAAACATTTGAAAATCTTTTAGGCTCTCTCTAATATACAAGTCCTGATCAAACATTAATAAAATGCAGGCTTATGCCTGATGCCTCATTCCCCCCTTTCAAGCTCAAGGACCTTCATTCCAAGTGTCCTTGATAGCTTGACCTTCATCATATTCCTGAGGTAAAGCTCTGTATAGGGCCATGATATGAGGTAGAGTTTCATTCGAAACCATCTTGCTAATTGTACTTCTAAAACATGAAATGATACATGGCATCATACATAAAACCATTACCACTACTGTCAAGAAAAACAAGCAAGACAATAGTATCCCTTTGAGTCCTGTGACATTAGGTAACCAATTGGTGAGCCATCCCATATCCCATCCTTCCCATGTTTGTACTGGGACATGTGCTATATTCTCCATCTTTGTGGCCAACACACGGATTGCCTCACCATTATCTGAAATGTTAAAGCAACAGGCATTCCCTGTCAAGTTCAAGACTCCACATAGGCCTCCCTGCTTGGCAAGTACATAATCCATTCCCATTTTCAGCTGCAAAATGGCGGCTCTACTTTCATCCAACTGTTGTGCAATAAGTCTCAAACTCTTGGCCGTTGCATTGGTTACAAGTTCCACTACTGCTTGCAATCGAATTATTCTGTTTAGATTATAAATAGGATCCCGTGCCCCTTGTATGAGCTCACCAGGATTCCAGGAGGCAGGATCATAATAGGCTATAATGCGCTCTGGTGGCCAATCATCAGTACCGCTCCAACTTTGGGTACTTCCTCCTGCTATATGAGAAATATCAGCGTTTCTTCGTGTACGCTTGGCCAAATTAGTGGGCATAATCCACATTGGTGGTAATACCCATCCCAGGAAACAAGTCCCACTCCATTTGGAGGGGAGTTTCTTGTATGCCCATTCTCCACATATCCACCACAACCATCGTGTCTGAGGTCTTTGGTACGTGGAGTACAGAAGGCGAAATAGCAAAAGAGGTAGAGAGTTCACAGTGCAGTATGTTAGATTGCCTTTTTCTGTCACAGTTATGTTCCATACCACTTTCCATGCATGAATAAAAGGAGGTGCACAGGGCAAGGCATCCCGAGTTCGATAGGTAGTATCGTGTGCCCAGGTATTCTTAATATTATCCCAAGTATAGTGACAATGAGAAGAGCCTATCATGGTAGAATCAGCTGCATTTGATGATCTATGTACACAGAATTCCCCTTGTACAGGTATAACTCGTAATGGTTTAGTTGAGTTCCATCCGGGGAAATTCTGTACTTCTGTTTGGTGTGGTATTTCGCTTACCATACCAATGGCATCTAATGGTATCGGTAATAAGGGCATACCTCCCTCTGAATCATCTGGCCCGAGAGAGCAAACAAGGCAATTGGTCCTATTTGCAACATTGGCTACCATTTCAGCTAAACCTACCCACATATTGTGGTCATGGTGGAATCCATATTTAGTCAATTTGGCCAGATTCAAGGACCCTTCCCCTTCCCAAGGGATCAGGATTAATAGAATCATGTTGATGTCTAGCATATGCATTCCTTCCACAAAAGATTACCTTATTGTGATAGCAAATAAATATTAGTCCCAATATAATTCCCCCAGTGACAGAAATGGGGAACCACCAAGACCAAAACATATATCCCGAGGATCCCCAATGAGTAATATCTCTGATAATTGTTCCACAAGGGGGGGGGGCAGTCAATTAATTGTATAAGAGAATCTGTCCTTTCACAATCGCTGGTTCAGATGCTCCTCAAGCTTCAGGCGTGCGCAGGTCAGCCAGCTTCCAGGTTGTGGCTGCAGCAGGCCGGTCGTCTAATGTTGCCCGTGACCTAGCCCGTTCCCGGTAGGGCTAGATACAGGGGTTTTTGGAGAGAGTCAGTTTAAGAGGATTAGAGGGGTCACCTTTGCACGTCCAACTGCCTTCGGACTTAAACAAAAACACGGGAGAGAGATTGCACTTGTCCCTGTGTCACATGGTCTCCTATTTGTTTAAGATCAGCTGAAATATCCTGAACAAAGGAGGGCGGTCTCCCATACAGGAGCTCAAAAGGTGACAACTTAAGTCTTTTTGTGGGTGCACACCGAACACGAAACAGTGTTATGGGTAACACATCTACCCATCCCAATCCCGTTTCCTGGGTTAATTTTGCCAATTGGGTTTTCAGAGTCCGATTCATTCTTTCAGTTTTCCCTGAACTCTGAGGCCTATAGGCTGCATGCAGTCTCCATTTCACTTGTAGGACTCGACATACTTCTTGTACTACTTGATCAATGAACGCTGGCCCATTGTCACTTCCAATGCATCTAGGTAATCCAAACCTCGGGATCAATTCAGTGAGGAGTCTCTTAGTTACCTCTCGTGCCTTTTCAGTTCGGGTGGGAAAAGCTTCAACCCATCCGGTAAGAGTATCTACAAACACAAGGAGATACTTGAATCCCTTAGAAGGGACCAGCTCTGTGAAGTCCACAATTAGGCTTTCCATGGGGACATATCCCACATGTTGGATTCCAGGAGGTTGTACCGGTCCCTGCCTGGGATTGTTTTTAGCACAAAGAACACATTTCTGTGAAATGCAAGTTGCTAATTGTGATAGGTTAATAATATACAACTTCCGACTGAGACTCTCTCTGGTTGCAGTACCGCCAAGGTGAGTAGATTCATGATAATTTCTTACAATTGTGCCTGCTAGATGATGAGGTACATAAATCCTATTGTCTGGCAGGATCATCCAACCGTCCTTCACAACTGCTCCTTCCTTTTCAGCCCACTTCCTCTCTTCTGGGGTATAGTGAGGTTTAACTTCTTCTGGAACTACCTCTGGTATGAGGGCTGCTATAAATCCTCCCACAGGCTTTTGGGCTGCCTCTCGAGCTGCTTTGTCAGCAGCATGATTTCCTCTGGTTATTGGATCCCTTCCTCGTCCATGACCTTTGCAGTGCATTACAGCAATCTGTTCTGGAGCCCATACTGCTTCTAACAGGATTTCTACTTCAGGTCCATATTTCAAGGCCTTCCCGTGGGCTCCTATTAGACCTCTTTCTTTCCATAGAGCACCATGTGCATGCAGGGTTAAGAAGGCATATTTAGAATCAGTATAGATGTTTGCCTTACATCCGGCTGCCAATTGCAGAGCTCTAGTTAAACCTATAAGTTCAGCTTTTTGTGCCGAGGTGCCAGCAGGCAAAGCTTCAGCTTCCACAACTTCCTCATTGGTGACCACAGCATATCCTGCTCGTCTGGCACCTTCATGCAGGTAACTGCTACCATCAGTATAATATACAACATCTGGATTTTTCAATGGTTCATCTTTCAGATCGGGTCTACTGGAATAAACTTCATCCATTATTTGGAGACAATCATGTGATTCTTCATCATCTACCTCTGGTAGGGGCAGCAAAGTCGCTGGATTGAGCATATTCACTACTCGTAGATGAATCCTGGGATTTTCACACAATAGGCCTTGGTACCTAGCCATCCTTGGGTTCGTTAGCCAATAACTACCCTTATATTCCATGAGTGTCAGAACAGCATGAGGTACATTCACATACATCGTCTGGCCGAAGGTAAATTTATCAGCTTCTTTGACAAGGCTGGCAGTGGCCGCTACTGTCCTTAGGCATGGAGGCCATCCTTTTGCTACTGAGTCCAATTGTTTTGACAAATAAGCTACTGGACGGTTCCAACTTCCTAATCTCTGGGTCAGGACTGCCGCTGCAATCCCATTCTGTTCATGTACATACAGCTGAAAGGGTTTTTCCGAATTAGGCAGTCCAAGGGCTGGGGCCTCCATAAGTCGTTGTTTGATAACTAAAAAGGCTTGTTGCTGCTCAGGTCCCCATACGAATGGGTCCTTTTCTGCACCTCGAGTGCTTTCATGTAAGGGTTTGGCCAGACTGCTGAAATCAGGTATCCATAGTCTACAAAACCCTGCTGTTCCCAGGAATCCTCTGAGTTGTTTCCTTGTGGTAGGTTCCTTGATAAGGCAAATAGCTTCTTTCCTCTCTGGCCTCAATGCTCGTTGTTGGTGTGAGATGTCAAAGCCCAAATATTTGACCTTTTCTAAACATAACTGTGCCTTTTTCTGGGAAACTCGGTAGCCAGCTTCCCAGAGCAAGTGGAGCAGTTCCTCTGTACCTTCTTTACAGGTATCAAAATCCTTTGCTGCTAGTATAAGGTCATCTACATATTGCAGAACCACCTTTTCTCCAGGTATTGAGGGGTAACTTGTTAGATCCTTCGCCAAGGCAGTGCCAAATAAAGTTGGGGAATTTTTGAATCCCTGGGGCAATCTCGTCCAGGTTAGCTGGCCTTTTGTTCCTGTCAAAGGGTCTTCCCACTGGAAGGCAAATATAGGTTGGCTCTGTGGTGCCAGCCGGCAACAGAAGAATGCATCTTTCAAGTCCAATACAGTAAAAAATGTTGCTTCTGGTGGGATCAAACTCAGCAGGGTGTATGGGTTTGGTACATTTGGGTGCAAGGTCTCGATAGCCTGGTTTACGAGCCTCAAGTCCTGCACTGGCCTGTATTCATCTGTCCCAGGTTTTCGAACAGGCAAAAGGGGTGTGTTCCATTCTGATTGGCAGGGCTTAAGCAGACCATATTTTAATAGGCGGTCCAAATGTTTCTGGATGCCCTCTGCTGCTCGCCGGGGTAAAGGATATTGCTTTACAGATACAGGGGTAGCCATAGGTTTTAAGGTTACTACAATTGGAGCTATATTCTTAGCCATTCCTGGGGGGCTATTTTCGGCCCATACTCCTGGTGGCACCTGTAGAGTTCGGAGGAGCTTGTTTAACTCTGTATCCAATGTGGGTTGGACTTGCAGGGCTGACATTAGGCGCCATGATTGTTCCTTAGGTACTGAGAGGGAAATTATTCCTGCTGCCTTTGATGGCAGTTTCATTTCTGGACCTCGAGGAGTGAAGGTGATTTGGGCCTGCAATTTGGACAGCATATCTCTACCTAAGAGAGGTATTGGACACTCAGGTATATACAAAAACTGATGGGTTAAACGATGTCCCCCAATCTGGCATTCCAAAGGTTGGAGGAAAGACCTCTTAGCTGACTGACCAGTGGCACTTTTAATGACTACACTTTTGGATGCCTTTTTCTGCAATAGTTCTGGGAGTACTGAGTATTCAGCCCCAGTATCAATCATAAAGTCTATTAAATGGCTTCCTAATTGGATCGTGACCGTGGGCTCCTGGAAGCCTAACTTTATGGAGTCCGGTCTTTCCTAGTCTTGGGTAAAATCCTCCTCTGCCAGTCCAATGACATTGTCCCTACTCCGTCCTTGTCCAGGTCTCTGATATCTTCCATCTCGGATCATTCCCCGTCCCCGTCCCTGGTTTCTTGGGCCGGAGCCTGGGCCTGGGCCTGGGCCTGGGCGTACTTCTTCCAACCTCAGGGGTTCAGGACACTCCCGCTTCCAATGACCCTCCTTCTTGCAATTTGCACATTGATTCCTTCCCAGTGGTGGATTCCTTCCCCGCCCTCTTCCTCCATTTAAGGGGCGGTAGTCTTGCTTCACTGCTGTGGCTAGCATTACCATCTTTTCCTTCTGCCACTTCTTCTTCTCTTGTTTCTCAGCCTCATCCCTATTCCGATAAACTCGGCGTGCAATGGCCATAATTTGGCTCATCAGCATCCCTTCCCATCCTTCTGATTTCTGAATTTTCTTACGAATGTCAGAAGCGCACTGGGCCACAAATGTAGCAGTAATCATTCTGCTGTTTTCAGGGGCTTCAGGGTCAAAAGGAGTCCATATACGATAGGCTTCTTGCAGCCTCTCTAAAAAGTCTCCTGGACTCTCATTTGGTTTCTGTTCTACTTCTGAGACTTTAGACATATTAGTGGGCTTCTGGCATGCCCTGCGGATACCTTGCACAAGCGTCTGGCGGTAGGTGGTAAGTCTGGCCAGGTGAATTACATTGTTTGGATCCCAATTAGGATCTTCCAAGGGAAAGTTGTCTTGGAGATGACGGTCAATATTATAAATATTTCCCACTCTGGCCTGCTCACGCAAATATATCTGTGCCTTTTCAATTATGTCTCTCCTTTCCTCAGTGGTGAACAGAGTATTCAGGAGCTGGCGGCAATCTGTCCAAGTAGGACTATGAGTATTTATTATTGAAGTCACCAAGTCCATCATAGCCTGAGGTTTTTCTGCAAAAGATGGGGTGTGTGTTTTCCAATTCATCAGATCCGTAGTTGTGAATGGAATATATTGCAGGGTCGAAGTTCGAGGTGGCCGTGGTCCGAGTTGCCCGTTAACCAGCACAGGCTCCTCAAGTGCATCAAATACTCTTCTGAGAGGGGCTACTATGTGATCTTTCTCTTCGCCTTGCTCTAGGGGCCTCAAATCATAGGGGATGGTATTTGTCCCAAGGCGTTCTTTTAGCAGCTTTATACGCCTGGCTGTATTGCTTGCTGACCGATTAAGGTCTCCCTGTAACTTCTGTAATAATTCTCTAGGACTTGGATGTACAGGAGTTTGGGGTAGGCAATCAGTTGTTTCACTAAAAGAGACTGTAGATGGAGTTCTACTGGGACTCACAGATGGAATAACCACTTCTGCTTGGGCTTTATTATAGGCCTCCAATGCCTCCTGAAGATATTTATCATAATCTATCAAGGAATCAAGTTCTGTGACTCCAGCCCCATTATTCATTCCACTTTCTTGCCTTGGGGTTACAACTGGTGGAGTGTTTGGATTAGGCTCCCTTCGATGTGGAGCATAGGGTGGAGGTGGAAGCAGCTCTTCCTCTGGTCCCTCAAAAATGGGTTTGAGTTTATTTGGCAAGATTCCTTTCCTAGCTTCGGCTTTTACAGCCAATAATTTGCATCGTTGGACTTTGCATTCCCTTATCCATGGAGGATTTTTATTTAATGTGCTCAGCCAGGAATCTATATATGAAAATTGTTCTGGGCACCCTCCAATTTCTTTGGCGATGTTAGACCAAAGTTTGCTTACTAAATTTATATCAAAGGTTCCTTGAGATGGCCATTCAGTATTTTGCTTCGGCCACTCTAATTCACATAACGTTCTCAGGCGCTCTGGCGTCATTTTGACTCCATACGCCCCTGAGAAGGCTTTCTTAAAATTATTTAACATACATTCAAGAGGTGTATTTTCCCCTTTTGAACCCCCAACTCCCATTGTATGGCCCTGTGAAGTATCCACTCAGTCACTCACACACACGCTTCGTGGGTTTCCTTGCCCAGATGGAGTCGCCTCACTGGGAACCGAAGTACTACCCACTCCACACTCAGGTCAGCTACAGATTGCTCTGTACTTTCTCACACATACAATGCGTTAGATACTTCACCACACACTACCTCCCATTCTTCCCTTTTCCCCCACCAGATCACCATCTGATGTATCCAACCACCTAGCGTACTCAGTTCCCACTTACTGAGACGCAGAAGTTTGATCAAGACTTCTCTTCCTCCCAATTAATTGGAGGGCCAAAAATCCCTTTGTGCACTTACCCCTGGTTGGTTCCGTTTCCCCCCCCGGTCCGTCGCCGCCAGTGAGCAGGGTATCAGACAGACGAGACTTCTGCGTTCCCCCTGGAAAAATTTACCAGTGCGCGCTTGGGTAAGCAATCAGTTGTCTTCTCTCTTGTACCCTGCTCAGTAGAGCGAAGGGGCTGCGTTCCAGCAGACCACTTATCCGAGTCACGGCACCATAAAATGTAGCACCCTGCTTGTGGTTAACGCTTAGCTGGAATGAAATATTCAACGCAGCAATAGAGAAATTAAAATAATTATTTATTTGTCAGACAAATAAATGAGAGGCACAGTGGTATGTGGTTACCAAGCTCTGGCCTGGCTCCTGCCATTATGGCCAGCCCTTATATTCCCTTAATCCAGCCCCCTTTGCTCCTCCTTTGGCTGCCTCTGTCCAATCAGCCTGGTTGGATTTCCTATTGGCTGATTGCTATATCCAATCCTAAAAGATACACCCACATCCTCCTGTCCTTATATGGAACACAAACAGCTATATATTGTTACATCTATAAATGACAAATAAGTAGTAATATATCTTACATGTGTCTCAACAAGGAATCTTAATTACCAGCTCACCTCTTGCCCTCCCTGCCCTATTGCCTTCTAAAACAAATGGTTAATCTTAATTTTTATCTTAAACATATGTCAAGGATCTTGAGTTTCACATCAACATTGAAAGATATCCTTCATTTGAAGGTTTCTAAACAAATGTCTGACAGCTAATATATCTGGACAGCATTTGATGGCGTCTTCCTGTCTGGCAGGGGGGCTAAACTGCTGGCTGACTTAATTCCAGGATAAATACAACTCTTTACAACTATATGAAATCTAGCATTTCTTAAATCCTTTGCATAATTACATTTAAGCCAATATACTTAATACACAACACAAGTAGCCTCTTAAAAAGAATAAGGTCTTTGTAAAAAGGGAACTCAGTTTAAAACAGTTTCAGAAGAAACCTCTTCAGTTTACATCCCCCCCTTCTCCAGCCAGCTGCTTTTCCCATTAGCTCTTCCTCAAACTCTCTCAGTTTAAGAAAGAAACAGTTTTAAAAAGACTTCCCAAAAAAAGCCTCTCTTTCTCTGTCAGCTAGATGCTTCTCCCCATTTGCCTCTGGCCTTAGAAAATACAGCTCAAGGTTTAAGAGAGGCCCATGGTATCATTTTACTATTTGCCCATTCCTAATTATATTTATCTCTGCCTTTGTTATCTTCTGTAACATGTAGGGTCAGTGTCATTACTCAGTCTGTATTTTCAGCTTTTACGACTTTGAGAATTGTTTTCTGCTATCAATCAAAGGGGGGGCCCCTTGTCTTAGGAGAATGGCCAAGGTTTTCTCTGCCTGGCATGAAACATTTGAAAATCTTTTAGGCTCTCTCTAATATACAAGTCCTGATCAAACATTAATAAAATGCAGGCTTATGCCTGATGCCTCAGCAGCTCTTTCAATCACACACACAATATTATTATTAGATGGTTTACGCATAGCGGAGCAGGAAGAAGGGGGAAAGGCCCTTGGGTTATGCTGCACTGCATGGTGAGTCCCAGTTCATTTAAATTACCTTAATAAGTTTGGTGACTTCTGATCCACAGAAGAGGGGGTGAGAGGGAGAGCTTTCCACACGCCTCTCAAAAGGTCAAAGTAATCATCATCATCATAAAAGGGGGGGGGGAAACAACTCTGGAATGAAATATTTCCTCGCCAGAATATTTATGATACCTATTTAATAATATAAGAGCCTAATGGCTCTTATAACTTATTTCATTTATGTTTGTTAATTTTGCAACAAGCACATATTATTATTATTATTAATGTAGCTGTAACAATGAGCAATACCAAGCAAAGTCTCATAAGCCAAGAGGCTGGGGGGGGGGCGTGCCCCAGGAGTCTCACTCTCAATCTTGACACTTGAGGAAATGGTAATAATAATAATAATAATAATAATAATAATAATAATAATAATAATAATACATTTTTTATTTAAAGGGAGAGGCAAAGGTAGCTTTGAGCTAAAGTGAATGGCAAATGGCAAATTGGGTTTTTAAAACAGTAATAATAATAATAATAATAGTAATAATAATAATAATAATAATACCTTATTGCCATTTGAAGAGGAGTCAGATCATTTATCCATCTCGCTTAGTACTATGTCTGCTCTGGCCCTGGAATCTTAATCTCACACATGATGGCTGTGCTGGGGAACAAGTTGAGGGTCATGTTTTCTTGGTGGGGAGTCAGACTCTGTTGGGGAAGGGCAGCAGGGGGTGGGCTCAGAACCAAGTATGAGTGGGGACACCAATTTTCTCTCTTCCTGCCACCTCCCTCCCTCCCTCTTACTCAGTCTCCATCCCCTCTCTATTCCTCTTTCTGTGTTCCCATTGGGGTAACAGGGGAGCAGCAGATTGCTCTTGCCAGAGGCATGAACTGAATGCTTGAAGAGGGGTTTGGAAATTAGGCTAAGGGAAACAGATTGTCTAGCCCTCGCCTGTCGCCTCTCTCGACATTTTCTAAGGCACACACACTAAATACCAGCCCCACCCTTGCTAGCTGTATAGAAGAAACAAAGTGCTATGAGTTTGGGAGGTCAGTTTGGATTATATCCGTGGCTCCCATACAGGCCTGCGATTCTGTTACAAGGCAGCTTAGAAGAGGCAGCAGAAGAGGCTGCTGAACCCATCAGACAAGTTTCTTTGGCAGATAATCGCCTTTGGATGGCCAGTTAAGTACAGTGCCACCACTGTCATTAGAAACAGGTTGCCATAGAGACAAATGGGTGGGCCTTTTCCCACCTCACCTGCCTGTATGCCACACCATACTAGTGTGAAGGACAATAGGCCAAGGGCGCTGGGTGTGGGTGAGTGAGCTGGACTGATGCTGGAGAAACAGAGCTATGTCTTGTTCTGTGCTGAACCCAGCTGTGGCTCAGGCTTTCCCTGGAAACCAGTGGGGAAGCAAGATCTGTTGGGGTGTCAATGCTGTGATCCCCTCCATTCTAATCCAGAATGTGGCAGCTGGACTGGTGAGTGGGAGTGGTCGCCGAGACCATTATAACACCAATGCTGAAAAACCTACATTGGATCCCAGTACGTTTCCAAGCACAATTCAAAGTGTTGGTGCTGACCTTTAAATCCCTAAACAGCCTCTGCCCAGTATACCTGAAGGAGTGTCTCCACCCCCATCGTTCAGCCTGGACACTGAGGTCCAGCTCTGAGGGTCTTCTGGCAGTTCCCTCACTGTGAGATGTTAAAGGGAACCAGGCAAAGGGCCTTCTCAGTAGTGGCACCTGCCCTGTGGAACGCCCTCCCATAAGATGTCAAGGAAATAAACAACTGACATTAGAAGACATCTGAAGGCAGCCTTGTTTAGGGAAGTTTTTTTTAATGTTTGATGTTTTATCGTGTTTTTAATATTTTGTTGGGAGCCGCCCAGAGTGGCTGGGGAAACCCAGCCAGTTGGGCAGGGTATGTATGTACAGTATGTATCTATGTATGAATAAATAAATAAATAAATATTCACAGGTTGTACATATGTGCAGATGAAACCAAATAGCCTAAAGACTCCACAGTCTCCACTGATCTTCATTCGAAGGAAACCAAACCCTGACTAAAGCACAGGCATCTCTGGATTCTCTAGCTGCTCAGAGACTTGGGTACCATGTAACAATAAGAATAGGCAAAGGACTCCTGGACGGTCAAATTTGACTATGGGTGCAGCGCTCCTCTCCTCTCTGCTTTCAGGCCAAGGGAGTCGGCGTTTGTCCGCAGACAGCTTTTCCCGGTCATGTGGCCAGCATGACTAAAATGCTTCTGGTGCGGTGCACGGGTTACTGTGACAAGTGCCAGAACACACGGAATCACTGTTTACCTTCCCGCTGCAGCAGTACCTAATTATCTGCTCACATTGGTATGCTTTCGAAATGCTAGGTTGGCAGGAGCTGGGACAAAGCAATGGGAGCTCACCCCATTGGACAGAATCCAACTGCTGACTTTATGATTGGCAAACCCAAGAGGACTGGTGGTTTAGACCCCAGTGCCACCCGTGTCCCTAAGAAGAAAAATATCTGCTCTTTTGAGGAGGAAGAGAGCAAGAGGGCTTGTTTCATTTTGTGAGGAGCAAACATTCAGTGCTAGTTATCGCTTGCTAGTTATGGACCAAAGGGGAGGAGACCGCTGTGGAAAGTATTTCAATCTTGAGAACAGGTTGAGAAAGTTAAACTGCTTTGAATTGCTAGTAAGGTCTTACAACAAGGCTTTCATTAAGGGTTTTAACATCATACTGTATACAGGCACACATTTCACCAGATTCTCTGTACCAGGATAAAATTGAAAACAAGAGGTATAATTCAGTGGGGCGGGGGAACAGGAGGAAGCACAATGAAAATAATTTGATTCCAAAATAGTTGGTTTGAACCTTGCCTTTTTAAATGGAAAATTACATATTGAGTCCAGAAACACTGTCATTTCCTACTGTGCAAAGTATTAGCAGATTCATTGGTGATCCACACACCCTTCTCCAATTCAATTGTGTTGCAACTTGCAAAGTTAGCATAAGTGACAGTGGAGCTGAGTATTTTCAGTGCACAGAAAAACAGGGAAGTATCTGTACCGTCTTTCTCGGTACAATACATTTCTTTAGATTTAACTATTCCATTAGGGCACCCCTAGGAATGTCTGGAAAAAGGTCCCATATCCCCAAGTTTCATAAAAGCAAACCACAGTCCCATCACAACAGCACATCTGAAAAGCAAATTTAGAGACTAGTAAAGCAAGAGCTGAATTCACATCAAGGGATTCAGTCTTTCTTGCAAATAAATTGTGGATGTCAGTCTGAAAGTCAGTCCTGTTTTCATAAGAAATAAAACTGTTCATAATAGCGTAAAAGGAGCCTGTCGTTTCTTGATGTGTGATTTTTTCCATTCTAGCAATGTTCTACAAATAATTATACCACAATATAACAGACATGTCCTGAGCAGTTCTCCAATAATGGAAATAGTTAGTCTAGCAGCCACAATCATAGATAAATAGCCAACTCTTTACACTTAATGGTTTGAGTTTCTCCCTTAAATATGCTCAGCTGCATTAATGATGGGGGATTAGACTGTTACCATAAAGCACCAATGCTGCAGCAAGCAAAGGCTCCAGCAGCTCAGTCAGCTGCTTGTGGCTGGAAAGCCAGACAGGATGTTTGTGACTGTTGCCATGGAAACAAAGGGGCAGTCCAATCCGTACTGAGCACCGGATGTTAGCTCAGTGTGTGTGTCATATGACCTGTACTGGAAGTACATGGGTGGAGTTTCTTCTTGCTGTTGTCGAGTGCAGACGTGTTTCTCTGTACTGATATGAGAGACAGAAATAAAAGATGTAAATAGTTTTCTGTCTGCTTCTTTCCCCTCTCTGGGGGACACCAAAGGGGAGAGAGGGTGAACGGTGTGTTCCTCTCACACATCTGAGATGAATCGCCGGGACCTCGCCTGCTTATCAGCAGAGTGGAGACGCGGGGAGGTCGACAGGAATATCTGCCGGTGCCTACGCTGTGGCACATTCCTCTGACCCAAGCAGAATTCCAACAGTGGCAGCCTTCGGATGGTTGCTGTTTTCTTCGATCCATCGGACATCTGCATGAGAGGCTGGTGAATTGTCCTCCTCTGCTCCATGGAAGCCTGATTCAAGAGGCTGATTCTCTGCAGCCAGAAGCTGACCAGAAGAAGCTGACAGCCAAGCCGATGCTCAAGGTATGAGACTTTTAAGGGCTTAGAAGAGTGAATGCAGATTGATTCATTCTCTGCTTCACGGACAGCGAGTGTGGGAAAGCAGCTCCAACTTAGAAGAGGCCTGCATACCAGGCATTTTTGTGGTTTCCTGTCCGAGGAAAGGAATGCGCTGTTGCTAGGCAACGTCCTTCAGAAGGCTGTGCCTCAGAGAGGAGAAATGGAAAGCTACTCGAGAGGGCTGGACAGTCAGACTATGCCTCAGAGAGGCGTAAACAAAGTTTTGTTATGACTAGGTCCTCATGAACTGCTGAAAGGGACTTTCCAACGCAGCCAGTGTCAGAGTTGCCAGGTGTCAAGAGTGTAAACAAGCCAGCTATTGGATTTTAGAGGCTTGTCTTTTAGAGTCAATGCAAGGACTCAAAATGGATGCCAAGAAGGGGGGAGGCTTGCCTTCTCCACCCCTCCTGACCAATGACAATTATTCATCTTGGTCTGTAAAGATGAAGGCCCTGCTGCAGAATCAGAGACTGTTTGGGGTGATTGAGAATCCCATCCCAGCAGCACCAACGCGTGCTTGGGAGTCACAGAATGTGAAGGCTAGGACTGCTATAATTCTGTGTGTCTCAGATGAACAGCTTGTGCATATACAGCATTTGGAATTTGCGCAAGAGGTTTGGAACGCGCTGCGTACAACGCATCAGAGAGATGCTGGTTCTTCAGCGTTGCTGTATTTTGAGAAGTTGACCAATCTGAGATTAGCGCCTGATGGAGATGTTCAAGCGCACCTGACAGAAATGAAGTTTCTGCGTCAACAGATGGTGGAACGCAATTTCCGTCTACAGGAGGAAGTGTTTTGCTTCATGATGATAAACAGCCTTAGCCGGACCTACAAGGTTGTTGCCAGTCAGCTTGGTTCGCTACCTGCTCAGCTAACCGCGGAAAGAGTGTGTGCTGTGGTCCTGAACGAACACGACAGACTTGCTGCACTGGAAGTGAAAGACAGAGGGAGGCAAGAACAGAGTTCAAATCTTCCCACTGCTGAATCTACCTCAGAGCATGCCATAGCATTGAGTGCCGTCCGATGCTATAATTGTGGACAGACTGGGCATCTACAGCGAAACTGTAAGAAGCCGCGACAGTCAAAAGGAGCCAAGAACAGCTCTACGAAGCCTGAGGCGTCAAGCAAAAGCCGTACCAAGTGCCAGATGAAACCTGCAAAGGTGATGATGGCGAAAGGAACCACGCCAGATGTTGGGAACGCATTCATAATCGATACCGGCGCCACGAAGCATCTCTGCCCACACAGAGAACTGTTTTCGACGTTGAAGAAGCAAAGCTTCACTGTGAAACAAGCCAACGGTCAAGAACTGGAAGCGACCGGAATTGGAACTGTGTATCTTGAGAGTCTGAACTTGACTATAAACGATGTTTACCTGGTTCCAGAACTGAAATTTAGTCTGCTGAGTGCTTCGCAGATTGCAAAGAAGGGACTAAAACTGTACTATGATGCTAAAAGATGCAAGATCTATAAAGATGGAGAACTGTTTCTTACTGCCAAAGAGAAAGATGGACTGTATTTGTTGACTTTTGATCAAAGTGATTACATGAAATGTAATACTTCTGATTCTAACGAAATTTCTCTTGCAGGTGTGACCAGTGTGAGCACCAAGAAGGTGGCTAAGAAGGTCCACAGAGCTTTTCAGCGGGTGTATGCTGATGTGATTGGTCCTCTAGAACCATCTAGGGGCGGTGCAAAATATTACCTTGTGTGTGTTGATTGTTACACTAATTATTCTTGGGTTTACTTGATGAAGAAACCGCAGGAAACTTTAGAAAAGTTTCAGGAGTTTTGTGACAAGGTTAAAAGTATGCATGATGCTAACATTGATTGTCTTTTCACAGATGACAAGCCAGTTTTTCTTTTACAGGATTTCCAGAGGTTCCTGGATGGAAAAGGGATAAGACACAAACTTGCTAGTTCCGAAGAAGCATGGAAGAAATGTGTCTGTGTTAGGGTGAACAAAGAATTGCAAAAAGGGATGCATGCGCAATTGCTGAGTTCACATTTACCACATGATTATTGGGCCGAGTCACTAGCGTCCTATCTTCATGTGTGGTTGAGAAAAGTCTCAACAGAGTTGGGATGTTCTCCTTTTGAGAAGCTGTTTAATAGAAAACCTTCTGTTGCCTATTTTAAGGTTTTCGGATCTCATGTGAGAACAGAAGCTCCAAGTGGTGTAAAGAATGCCAGAGGCATCTTTGTGGGTTATGAAAAAGGTCTCTACAGAGTAATTTTGTCTGAATCTGGTCAGGTGATTCTCACAAAATTTCTAGAGAGTGCTCCTGAACGGGAAAGAGTGATTGTTCACACTTTTTCCACAGATGGTTCTGATGATGATGATGATGATTTTTCTGATGTCACAGATTACAGTGGTACTGATGATGATGACACTGATAGCTCAGACAGCTCAGTTGTCACAGTCATTGAGAGGAAATCTCAAATAATGACTAGACCCTCAGAAAAGGAGGATAAACCACTGATTAAGCTTAGTACTGGTTCTCCAGAGTGTTCAGAGGCTGAACCAGAAAGCAGAGAAGAGCAGCAGATCTTACGAAGATCTGAGAGAGCAACGAAGGGTGTACCACCCAAGAGGTATTCAAAGGATTTTGCTAACCTTGCATATGTTGCTGTTGTAAACGATCAAGGACAGATTGAAGCTGTGTCTGAGTCAGAGACAAAGGC
Organism: Podarcis bocagei; assembly: GCF_964188305.1. Taxonomy (NCBI): domain Eukaryota; kingdom Metazoa; phylum Chordata; class Lepidosauria; order Squamata; family Lacertidae; genus Podarcis; species Podarcis bocagei. Next base: position 60,213,376 of record NC_138134.1, read on the forward strand.
ACAACAGAGAGTTGTTAACCAAGGAAATGTGAAGTCACACAACCAGAGAGGTACATTGGTAAAACCAGTGGCGGGTAGTTCCAAGGGTGGAACTGAAACAACAGGGGAATGTTATAAGTATAACAACTGTTTGTTTTCTTCTCTGGATGACGCTTTGCTCGCAGCACGCATTGATACTTTAGGGGGAGTATGTTACCATAAAGCACCAATGCTGCAGCAAGCAAAGGCTCCAGCAGCTCAGTCAGCTGCTTGTGGCTGGAAAGCCAGACAGGATGTTTGTGACTGTTGCCATGGAAACAAAGGGGCAGTCCAATCCGTACTGAGCACCGGATGTTAGCTCAGTGTGTGTGTCATATGACCTGTACTGGAAGTACATGGGTGGAGTTTCTTCTTGCTGTTGTCGAGTGCAGACGTGTTTCTCTGTACTGATATGAGAGACAGAAATAAAAGATGTAAATAGTTTTCTGTCTGCTTCTTTCCCCTCTCTGGGGGACACCAAAGGGGAGAGAGGGTGAACGGTGTGTTCCTCTCACACATCTGAGATGAATCGCCGGGACCTCGCCTGCTTATCAGCAGAGTGGAGACGCGGGGAGGTCGACAGGAATATCTGCCGGTGCCTACGCTGTGGCACATTCCTCTGACCCAAGCAGAATTCCAACATAGACTACTGTTTTGTGTTGGTATATTCGACATTTCCAGGTGAACATTTTCCCTATAGAATGCCACTTTCTCAGACTGCTGCAAAAGGTGGAAATATCTCCCCATTTCACTTCATTCTTTCTTGTCCTCAGGTGCTGTACCACCAGTGTCCCACTTTTAGTGAATTTTCATGGATATGTGTCGATACTGACTGTAGAGGTTTAGAACCCCAATTATCAGTCCAACATTCCATTCCTAGATCATTTTCCTAGATAACTTATGTGCTGCCACTGGCAGATAAAGATAGTATATATTTCTGAACATCTATCATGTTGCCCTCCAGATCTTGCTGGCGACAGCTTTCAGATAAGAACTGGCCTTCTTGTCTGGTGCTCATGGGAACTGGAGTCCAACATCTGGAGAGCACACTTTGGCAACCCCCCTTTTAGAGACTGGCCATTTGTACTGCTTCCAGATTACTTTCTTAAGAAAAAGTAAGATAAAGGACCCCTGGACGGTTAAGTCTGGTCAAAGGTGAATATGGGGTGCGACACTCATTCGCTTTTCAGACTGAGGGAGCCAGTGTTTTTCTACAGACAGCTTTCCGGGTCATGTGGCCTGCATGACTAAACTGTTTCTGGTGCAATGGGACACTGTGACAGAAACCAGAGCGCACGGAAATGCCGTTTACCTTCCTGCCGCAACGGTACCTATTTATCTACTTTCACTGGTATGCTTTCAAACTGCTAGGTTGGCAGAAGCTGGGACAGAGCAACAGCTCACCCCATTGCATGGATTCAGGTTTCAATTTCCTCTCTTAAGTGCCCAGACTGAGTTAGTGCTTTGATGACTTGTTCTTTAATATAAAAAGTTGTTATGCATGTATAAGTTGGGTTACTTTGTAACCAGTTAGTCTTTATCATCATTAAGCCCAACCTCAGCTGCTCTTTAGTAATGGGATTGCCTATAAAAATCACATAACTGATATGAATACTAGCCCTCCCGCCGTTTAAGTGGCCCAAGTCTTTCTTATAACGGACCAGGCGGTGTGCTAGAGGTATTAGATGGGAGGTAATGGCTACCAACTTCCCTTGCTATGTTTTTCATAAATGCACACCTTGAAGGAGTTATTTGTTTTAAGATCATAGGAAGAGCTCTACTGGATCGGATTAAAGGCCTGCTACAGTTTGGTGTTCTCACAGTGACCAACTAGATACCTGTGGGAAGCCTGAGCACAACAGCAGTTTGCTCACTTGCAATACTGTTGGTAGAACATAGTCATCGTGGCTAGTAACTGTTGATCCCTTTGCCCTCCACAAATATTTTAATATGTGTTGATGAAGTTGTAGAAACATTAGGGCTCTCAGTTGGCATTATTTTAGGCCCCGCTAATTCCATATCCACCCACTGCTTGTGTTTCACCCCAGTTTTAATATACCATACTTTTCCTTGTATAAGACGAGGGTTTTTATGTCAGAAATTGGTCGTGCTATACATGTGTAGTGGATGAGGGGACGTGTGATTGGTTGGTGTCGCAACCCTGAGATTATCAGTGGCTGTTTGGTGCGTTATTGGTGGCTGCAGCAAGGGTTGTTGTTGATTGGCTGTCGCTGCGGCAAATGGGCGGGAGATTGTCTTCTGCCGGTGAGGGGACAGACAATAGGTTGCTTATGCTACGCATGTTAGAGCTGAAAAACTCTGGGCAATCCTTCCCCCCAAAAGCTCAACAACTCTTGGCAATCTCCCCCCCATTTTTAAAATTTGGAGTCCCCCCAAAATAGGGGGCGTGTTATACATGGAAGAATACGGTAAATTGTCCAAAGTCGATATTGTTCAACAAACTTGTCCCCAACTCCTATCTTTGACTTTCTGTGAAGCAAATTCTTGGTGATGCCTGTCTTCTTTCTTTTGAAAACCAACCAACCAACCAACCTACCTATAAACACTTATATGCCAGGACATTAGAACATTTTTTGGAGGAAATAGCGATTGGGAGGACTTGAAAGAGGGCGCGGGGGGGGGGAACTACATTTAAGGAGAAATGTCCTTTGCACTGTGGCTTTTCTGCCCATGATTAAAAGATTTTACTCACATTATTGCCTCAAGTCAGTCTGCAGCTTTCTAATGGCAGGGTTTTCATTTAGAGAATATAATTTCCTCAAGTTTTTGGAAGCTTGTGCCTTAAATATTAAAAAAATGTATAACAAATGGAAATCACAGTGACTTCTATCATTTCATTCTGTACAGGTTTTTTTGGGGAGGGGGGGGTACTTAAGCTCCCTTGATGCAATGGCACATGGCTGGTCTGTCTGGTTTGGTTTTAAGAAGGTAAAAACAGACTGCTGGATTGGACCAATGGTCCATCTTGTCCAACATCCATTTCACAGTGTCCAACCAGTTGCCTGTGGAAAACTAGCAAGCAGAACATGAGCACAAAAGCACTCTCCCCTCCTGTGGTTTTCTGTTTGTTTCTGCTAAACATCTAAACAGGTTGCATTTGGGGCAATTCTAAGCTACGCCCCTGCCCAGCACAGGTATTGGTCCTGAATCGGGCCCAGTGCTGCCACTAGGCACCATTGGAGCCAAATCTGGTACCAGTACAGATCCTAGGCCAGCTTAGACCCTGCTTTCCCTTGGAGCATCCTGTTTGGGGGCTTTCTACTGGCTGATGCTGGTGCAAATCCTGCCGGTGGCTTGTCTGCCCATTCAGGGGATTGAAGGGCAAGTTCTGTGCCATTGCAATGATGGTGGGAGGCCAGTCAAAGGGATATCTCTGGTTAATCCACCCCCACTGGTCCAAATGTGGTTTGGATTGCTCTGTAGGTCAATCAGTACCACCTTATAATTTCTGAGAGGCCAGCACAATCTTGGTTGCTGTAAGTCCATTCATTCATGACCATTATTGCTGGTAAAGATTTCCTTTGTTCTCATGCAAGCTTCTGTTCAATAGAAATAAAGAAGGGCACTATTTTGGAAGGAGAAGAATTGAGTCTCAGTCACAGACCTTCCTACTAAAAACTCATTCAGCAGAAGAGAAATGTAAAATACCTACATTGTATCTATTGATCTTTCGAAATGACTTCAGCAATTTCACTTTTAAGCCACTGGGCAAGTGGGCATCTTTCCCCCCCAGTAACCCCTTTGGCTCTTTCAAGTCAGGGGAATTGAGATCTTTTTTCCCTTTATAAAAAGAATTCTCATTAAAAGATGTGTCACGGTTCACATGCCAGACAGGTGTGGACAGGATCAATTTACAGCAGGGGTCCAAAGAGCAGAAATTGATGGAGGATATGGAAATGCAATACCTTTGAAAATATATGTGCTCTTTATGATGATTAGGTGATGCCAAAGAGGTGCGTGGATTAAAGAGGACCTCTCCCTCCTCAACCAGGAGAGAGATTCTATCTCGTATTTGGAATCTACAAATATAGATGATGTTTTAATCACTGCAGTGGAGATTAGACGCCCACCTGCCAAAAGGCAATAATCTGAAATCTGAAAACAAAATGGGAAAACTGCTCAGCTGAAATCAATCAGCTGTCCCATCTATATGTGAAGAATTAGATATGATGGGCTTTTGAATTGAGAGCTTAGAAATGCTGGAAGAAAAGAACTTTGTGCACACGCACACACACAAAGAGGTCTTTGTATGTTTTATTGAATAGCATTTGTCGCTAAAAGGGGTTTTGGTTAGAAGCTGTGCATATACTTTAGTCATCTCTCTTTTATAAGCAGCACTGTCCCAAAACACATTCCCGCCTGCGAGAGTGGATTTCCAATTCTGCTTTTGGAAGCTGGCAGCCCAAGAACTGGCTGGTTTGTTAAAGTCTGGAAATGAGATGGCTTCAGATCATGTTCTCCTCTCCCTTTTCTGAAGTCTCCTTCTAATTCACCACTGCTCTTTCCTCATGTTCCTGTTTCTCACCTTCTTGTTTATTTTACTCCCCTCCTTTTGCTGAACCCTGCCCAGATGATTCTTTTAAAATAATAAACCCTCATCCTGTCTTCTGGGATTTCTTCCCAGTTCTCATTCTGCAGATACTACAGTTTCTAAGGCTTATTTCCAGCCAAACTGCCCATTTTCTCTTTCCTCAGAGGATTTGGACAGCAAATGTCTTAGCAGCTTGCTACCCAAGCAGTTGCCCTGTTTGTGGACATCCTGTGCCATAGCACCAGTTCAGCCAATGTCAAGAGCTTCACAACCATTGCCTACACAGTTTAGAAGGACTTCGACTTCATCAAGAAATCCCCTGTATTTTATTTTAATCCATACAAGCAATCTTTGGTTCTTTTCCGTGAAGGCTTGTCCAAGGGTTACTTAGATGACACCGCTCAGAACAAGAGTAGCTCTGGAACACCACTGAAACAGATTTGGTGGCACATGTCCTCAGATTTTTGAGTAGTTTGTGAAGGACTGAAGCAACTTCTACAAGACTAAAGCAAACATCAGAAAATATTGTTTCTCCTCCCACTGTGTGAACTGAATACACCCCAGAATCCTGTGGGATGGCTAAAGGAGGTTGGCAGGGATATTTTTTTTTTTTTTTGCAGGAATGGCAGTCCTCTCTCAAAACGGCAAATGAGTCACTTGGTCAGAGTTTGTGTGTGTGTGTGTGTGTGTGTGTGTGTGTGCGCGTTTGCCACAAACATGGCTGGAAATAAAGCAAGTGGCTGAGGAGTCAAGGCGAAGCAGATTTCCATAAGGAGATTGGTTGGGTAAGCTAGTCCAAGGACTGCAGATTTGAACATACATGAATCCATACTTCAAACAAGGTTTCTTCAAAGGGACTCACCCACCAGCTGGTTGCCACTGAGAGGAGCCTCAACTGCACCAGTGGGGAACTCCATGGTAATTTCTTCACCTACCCTACACCAAAAATCATATGTCATCAAGTGTGGCATGGGAAGGTGTGGTTTGGGTAAAACAACCCCAAATCAGGTCTGTAGGCCAGGTGAGGAGTCTGTTTAGCACATAAGTTGCTCAAAGTGAAGACAAAACTTGAAGGAGTTATTATTTAAAGACAGAAGGGCCCCTATTGACTCACCAGACCTCCTGCTTGCCTGACCGGCTGCAGCTTGCATTCCTGCTGCCACCCAGGAGACACAATGGAGCAGCAAGACTCTGCCAATCTTTCCCTCCACCTGTCGACTGTCCCTGTGGCACAGAGAATAAAGCCACTTGGAAATTCTTGCTGTCGTTCGGCACCTCCCGCCTATCCTGGCATTGCAAACTAACTCGCCCTGTAATCAGAGTAGTGCAGTGGGTGGCCGTTCGCCATATCCCTGGGCTTTGCACGTGGTGTCACATGGATTTTTGTGCTAATGATTGAATGGCACTTGTACTGCTAAGAGAGAACAGTTGCTCGCAGCAGAAGCGGTGGTGACTAACAATGCCACCGCAGTCCATCACCCTTCAAAGGAAACACGTGCATTAGCTGTAAATGCCTCAGAGAGCCCCACTAACAGGCACTGAATCATAAAGGTTGTGACACTCAGATGATGTACTCACATTGATTGCTTGATGGTGGCTTAGGAAAAAGCATTTTCTCCCCTGCCTCCCTGTGCTGTTTCTTTTGCTGGCCATTGTCAAGAAAGAGCTATGAGGCATCAGAATTTGCATTGTTGTCCCGTTCCAGAGTCTTTCCTTTTCTAAATTGAAAGAAGCCAGAGCACACGCTAAGGAGAAGGACTGCAGCACGGTTGTTGTTTCCCCCCCTTACAAAACATTTCTCACCCATTGCTGCCCTGTGGCAAGGAGCAAAATAGCTTTTGCTTGTCTTGGGCATGTGTGCCACCTTTGCATCATTTGTGGCCAATGCAGATAACCTTCTCTGTTAGGCCTCTGACCTTGTGATTATTATGACATTTCATATCCTCCTAATGGGCTTCCCGAGAGCATTTTTGCAATGCAGCCGGTCGACATGACGGGCCCCAGACAGTTTCAGATATTGAATTTCGGCATATCGATGTCAACAGGTGTGATGAAACCCAAGAGAGATGTGTGATATGTCACAATGTGCCATATTAGTCACGCCGGGAAGCCTTCTCGAAGGAAACACACCTCTTTCAATAGCACCGGCTGCCCAACTGAACCCATCCATTCTGCGGCAAAGCTGATAGATGACCTTTCAGCATAGCTGTGGCCATCCATAATGCATGACTTGCAGAGGCCAACCAGCCATGGCTATGTAGTGATGTACTTTCCGTGTGGCTATGGAAGATTAGATTGTCAGCAAGAGGGGTCAATGGAATGCCACGCTTTGATCCCCTCTCTCTTGTTTTCTGGGTGCAGGTGGGTCACATGATATACTTTCAATAAACAAATAGAAGACATAGAACACATATCCATCAAGTGAGCTGCCATCGTTCATGTCTGAAAGCAGGAAGCACGTTCCATAAAAAATGTCTGGCCATTTGCCATTTAATCAAAGTAGGTTCTGAGAACTTGGTGCATTGACTTTACAAAGGCATTTCATATATTTCTTTCTTTCTTTCTTTCTTTCTTTCTTTCTTTCTTTCTTTTTAAAGATTTTTGCAATGACTAGTGAACTATGGTTCAATATCTATAAGGAACATACAGAGAAAAGAAAAAAATGAAGCTGCTTCACATTTTGGGTCTTTTTGTACCTAGGCCTTAAATGCTTGGCTAAGAAATCAACCCAAAAGGCAACTGACCTTCTGCCAGAGGAACCATGTCAGCCTTCTCTCTGTAGTTTCTGCTTTTCTGGGTGAATAATGCATTGGCACATGGTACAGATGTGGGTAGTTCATAAATGTTCCCTCTCCGTAGCAGAGACTTGAGCATAAACCATGTGGTCTGGGGCTGCCATAGCCATTATCATTTCTTATTGAAAGCTGCAGTAAGCTGATCCTTAGAGCTTCCACAAGACTGTAAGTTAATGACACAAGGATTACAACTGTCCCACTGCTTCGGTGAAGGTTTTTCCTTTAAAAAGAGCATTCACATGGCACTTATTTCACAGACTATAGGAAGAACGCAATGAAATATCAATAAACAAATTACGAAACTATTAAATAAATGCTATATTGCAATCAAAACCAGTTGAGCATTTAGAACGAGCTACAACATTCAGCAGCAGCATGGCAAAAATATTGCAGCCAAAGGAAGTAACAAGAAGTCATCCTAAGGACTGGAATCTTGCAAAACCAAGAAGCATTGTTTCCAGAAGCTCTTCGGGTTGCACTAGTGACTATCAGAATGGGGGAAGCTGCAGCCCTGCAACTCTCACTGTCAGGATTATATGCCTCCATTCTTGAGAGCAACTAGAATGCAAACTTATAATTCATTCTGAGTGAGGAAGCAATGTAGAATCCACTTTGTATAAAGTTGCAAAGAAATAGCTACTGGCAAATCCAGCTGTCAAAAGAGAACCATGGGGAACAAGGCTTTCAAAATAAGTATTAATGATGATTATGCTTGATGCAATAATAGCATAATTAAAATAATATTAATGAATAATTATCATCATTATTTTATTATTTATTATTTATTTCATTTCTATACTGCCCTATACCCGAAGGTGGTTCACATAAAATATAAAATACATACAAAATACCGTAGTTTTTGCTCTATAAGACTCACTTTTTCCCTCCTAAAAAGTAAGGGGAAATGTGTGTGCATCTTATGGAGTGAATGCAGGCTGCGCAGCTATCCCAGAAGCCAGAACAGCAAGAGGGATTGCTGCTTTCACTGCGCAGCGATCCTTCTTGCTGTTCTGGCTTCTGAGATTCAGAATATTTTTTTTTCTTGTTTTCCTCCTTCAAAAACTAGGTGCGTCTTGTAGTCTGGTGCGTCTTATAGAGCGAAAAATACGGTACATCAAAACAAAATCAGAACAAAACCAACAACACAATAAAAAACAAACAAACCCAAAGAGCCAGCATTTTTAAACAGGATATAGGACGTAGATCAAGGCAGGCAAAGGCCTGGTTGAAAAGGAACATTTTTGACTGGCCCCTAAAGGTGTATAATAAAGGCGCCAGGTGAACTTCCCTGGGGAGAGCACTCCACAGATGGGGAGCCACTGCAGAGAAGGCCCGTTCTCATTTTGCCACCCTCCTGACCTCTCTTGGAGGAGGCACACGAAGAAGGGTCTCAAAAGATGATCTCACGGTCCGGGCAATTAAGCGGGCACTCATTCAAGTGAGTTGGCTTTATAAGGCTTGTTTGTATGAGCACTGGCAACTCCATGCAGGTGGAGGTAGATTAACTGGCTCAGCATCAGTGGGGAGAGGACTGGAATGTCCATTGACCTAGTCTAGCAGACTCTTTATATGTTCTGTCCCATGCCTTTGCTGTCTCCTCCACCTCCTGAGCTCTTTTTGCACCATTATGTTTGGTCAAAGATAGCAGGTTGGGTTAGGGCAAACATCTCTTGCACCTTGCTGTATATACATACTACGAGTTTCTGTTCTGCCTACAATGTTATTTCTCTTTAACTTCTTATACATTCCATGAGCTACACCTGACTAGATTGAGAACCGCACACGTATATTTTTCCAAGTTCACATCTTAGGAGATAATATTGTTCTCAAAAGGTTGTCTTTACCAAGTGTGTGAGTCTGTATGACAAGTCTTTGAATCTGTCTTGGCTAAAGTTGATTTGCTAGGCAGGAGAATATAGTCCCCAAGGCCCTGTTGGGAAGTAGATTGGTACCCCAGAATTTGACAGTGGATATATCCTTGTAGATATGTCAAGAAGCACAGAAGAGTAATTGCCTGAGAAATAACATCCTCATCCCCATCTCCCATCCCTTGATAAAACAGGTGAAAGTGTTGTAAACACAAGAAAATCTGTGCTTAATGAAAAATCTGCGTATTTGCAATTTACAAAATGTCTCAGGTCTTTTATTTTAAATCAGTGCTTATGACATATTTTCATTTAATTTTGTTCTGTATTGCTAAGGGACCAAGATGAGGTAAAGTTCTGCAGCTTTCATAGGTACAACAGTTTCACCTGACAAAAGAGGCAGTCCTAATTTATTTTAATTTGTAAACTTTTGCTAGCGAGGTATCACTATGTCTGGTAGGCAGGTATACATACATTTTGTCCTTTTGAACTATTACTTTTCCAGGAATCCCTCCCCCATAAAGTTATCATACTCGAACCCTTGGGTCACTCAAGATGTGAGGTCATACATTTATTTCTCCCTTGTCTGAATTGGAGCAAATGTCAGTTCAGGTGTAGGGAGCAGTGGGAGGGGTGCTCTAGGAGTCTGAGGCTGGCAGGGGCCCACAGCCCAGCTCCCTCGCTGGCCTGGTGGGCCTTGCTAGCTCTGGGAGAAGGTGTATGATTCCTGAGCTGGAGGAGGCTTGGAACAGGTGAAGGTCACATGCCTTGTCAAGCCCAGATGCTGCAATCATCATGCAAAGTATAAAAGGGAAGCAGAGCTGAGGAGCTGTGTCAATCTCCAGGGCCCCCCAACATAAAAAAAACACTAAAATCATGGCCACTGGTCCCATCATCTCCTGACAAATAGAAGGGGAAGAAATGGAGGCAGTGAGAGATTTTACTTTCTCGGGCTCCATGATCACTGCAGATGGTGACAGCAGTCATGAAATTAAAAGATGCCTGCTTCTTGGGAGAAAAGCGATGACAAACCTAGACAGCACCTTAAAAAGCAGAGACATCACCTTGCCAACAAAGGTCCATATGGTTAAAGCTATGGCTTTCCCAGTAGTATAGAAGTGAGAACTGGACCATAAAGAAGGCTGATTGCCAAAGAATAGATGCTTTTGAATTATGGTGCAGGAGGAGACTCTTGAGAGTCCCACGGACTGCAAGAAGATCAAACCTATCCATTCTGAAGGAAATCAGCCCTGAGTGCTCACTGGAAGGACAGATCGTGAAGCTGAGGCTCTAATACTTTGGCCACCTCATGAGAAGAGAAGACTCCCTTGAAAAGACCCTGATGTTGGGAAAGATTGAGGGCACAAGGAGAAGGGGACGACAGAGGACAAGATGGTTGGACAGTGTCCCCGAAGCTACTAACATGAGTTTGACCAAACTGCAGGAGGCAATGGAAGACAGGAGTGCCTGGCGTGCTCTGGTCCATTGGGTCATGAAGAGTTGGACACAACTAAACGACTAAACAACAACAACAACTGGTGTAGATGTGGCCAGAGTTGCTCTGATGTAAATGAGTGTGAGGAAGGAACTTGGACTTCTGGAGGGAAGTCCTATCACACTTATTATGATGCAGAGGAGGAATTGAATACTATTTTCCCTACTGCCCTGGAATGTGTTCAGGACAAGCATTAGCTCGGTTTGGGAATCCAGTTAAATATATATGAAATATGTTGTCAAAGCACCCAAGACCAGGTTTTAGTCTCCAAAGTGTGTGCCTGTATATGTGTATAATATCTAAGTTCTTGGGACTTTCAGCTTTCCGTTTCACCACAAATTAACAATAGCAGCAGTAACTGCCTGGCATCATATTCTGCAGCTTCTATCTCCAGAAAATGATTTATTAACCAGAGTTCAGCTGCTTTGTGCTTTTGTTGCGCTTGACAAAAGGCATGTTTAAGCATGTTAAATTGGCTTAATGCGGTAGACAGAAATGATGGCCAAGAGGAGCAGAACTTGCTGCCAACACATACTACTTCTTTGTGCTGTGTGTAAGGAATAGTTAATCTGACCTAAAAGAAAAGAAACATATGCTCCAGAAGATAAGGTGCTCCAGATGAATGAATCTGTCTGCTGTGTAGTATTTGTTGGGGTGAGAAGGAAGGAAAAAAGAAAGAGGGGTGTTTTGTTTTGACAAAAAGTACTAGAATGGGGCTGCGTAGAAGAAAAACTTACAACCCATGTGGTTCCCAAAGGAAAAGAGAAGCAGACTTCGGAAACTGCACAATGAGAAACAAGTGAATGGGAGAATGATGGGTGGGGTGGGGTGGGAAGTAGAAGGGAGGAAGGGAAGCCATTGCTTGACATTTTCTCCAAAATAGCACTTGTCATTTGCTCTTTAGGGCAATGCTGACACCAGGAGATGTCGTTTCAAAAGTGCCAATGCACTGGACTGAAAAATTAGCAAGCCCAGACTTTTATACTGGGGTGGGTCACCTGTGGTGCTGCAGAGGTTGTTGGGCTCCAGCCTCCATCAGTCCCAGCCTGCTTGGCCAATAGTCAAGAATGATGGGAGCTGAAATCCAGCAGTAGCTAGAAGTCAGTAGCAGGGACTAGTGCTGCCAAACTGACAGACGGTCTTTGCAAGTTCAGTGAACACACGTATGTGTGTGTGGAGGGGGAGTTAATGTGTGCAGCATCAGAACACCTGTATATGTTAGAACTTCTATAGAGTTAGAACTTCTGCAAAAGGGCCTCTTATTTCACAATCCAGAAACAGGACCAGAGTGCATGAGAAGCATCCTCCATATATATGGGAGCTCCCTAGAGATGTTCTATGGCAGTGAGGGATGTATGAGTCTGTCAGTTTCAGTTACACTGTTTCTCATTTTTCCATTCTTACATTCAGTTCTCCACATTTACCTGCAATAGTTGCAATAATAATAATAATAAAGTCCTCATGTAAATTTCTAGGCATTTTAGTGGGCATTTCTCTGGACAGGCACATTTTTGCTAGTGACTTTTCCAAATATAGTGCATTTTTGTATGTTATTTTCAATAATATAGGCATTTTAATGCATCTTTCGCTCAATTTACACATTTTGTGCACTGGTGGGAGAATGCATTTCAAAATTCAAACTATTCAAACTATCCATAAACTATTATGGATTTTGCTGTGGTTTGGTTTGCATCCTGTTCTGGGAAGAGAGAATTAGGTAGTTCATGTGTGAACCAAAATAATTTTCTCCTCCATCCCCAATGACAATCCTATGCAGGCTTACTTAGAAGTAATTCCCACTGTGTTCAAGTGATGTTTATTGCCAGGTACACTGGTACCTCGAACTTAATTCGTTCTGGAGGTCCATTCTTAACTGAAACTGTTCTTAACTTTAGCTAATGGGGCCTCCCACTGCTGCGGCACCACCGCCGCACAATTTCTGTTCGCATCCTGAAGCAAAATTGTGTGTCAAGTCCCCCTCCCCCCTTGGGAAATAAAGACACAGGACATGGTATTTAAGGTTAATGGGCGAAAATGGCCACAACTTTATTGATTGCAGGAATCGAGCGGTATTGGCTTAGGCATTGGTCCTAATGGCTAACTGGCTTCAGCCCGATTGCATGAAGGGTTAACCACCAGTAGGGGGAGTCCTGCTGATGTACATCAACTAGGATCTCCCCCGGGGTCACCGCTCGGGGGCGTGCCTTAGGCCCACACCTCCATAGGCTTCGGACAGGGCAACCCCCCCCCCCGGAATCCTTTACCGGACTACCCTTTGCTTTGGGGGAAGGTGATGGCACTTCCTCCTCCCCCCTCACGTCTGTAACCTGAGGTACCATTGTAAATATGCACAGAACTGCAGTCTCAGTTCTCTAGCAACTTACAACTTTGATCTTCCAATTTTAAAAGCCCTGCTCACAACTTTCCAGAGCTTTCAGAGCTCTTGCACTAAGCATGCAAATACTCCTGTGCATATCCTCCCATATCTGATATATGTGCTTAATTTAAAACACACAAGAACTAAACAGAATAAGACCCTAAATTTATTTTAACAAGTTTTTTTTTATTAAAAAAAACCCCTATATTGTTTAGAATGAGAGCTGGCTATAGGGAATTGCTAAAAAGAGCCGAGCCCTGATTTTTCAAAATCCCGCTGTAAGTCCATTAGACAAGGCATTTGTGAATGCAGACAACGAAATGTGTATTGTCAAAAACTATTTGTATTTTGGTTCTCCATACCCCTCCCACCCCATGGCTACAGGTCACCAACAATTTACAGACTGATGTTAATGGGAACGACAACATCCATCAAAACAAAAAGAGAGCAGCCAGCCTCCCTCTACCCTGTGATCAACAGAATGAAATCTGTTGATATCAGCACCGAACCATCAGCTTGCCTCCATCCCTGAGCAGAAGGTAGCCCAAGGCAAAGTTAGCATGTAACAATAATTTGGATTTTTAAAAATTATTTTAAAAACCAGATCTTCCCCCATTCATTTATGCTCCATGGGAAATTCCACCTTGGCACAAACTTGGCAGTTGCAAAACAAAATAGCATATTGATTTTTTTATATATATAGGGAAAAAAACATGCCTTGGAGATAGACACATGTGGATAGATTCACTGACAGGCAGATGTCACCCAAAACACCTCTCATTTGCAGCCTGGCATCACCAGCTAAAATTGCCCAGAGCCAATTGATAAGTGGAAGGCTGGAGGAGAATTCCTGCTTATCAGTACAAAGCTGTACAGTATGGGCAGTTCAGGGCTGACTGTTCAGGAATAGAAGCGTTTACTGCATCATATTATTAAGTCCCTGTACTAGCATAAATAAAGTATAGCAAGGGGAAGTCAGCTGGTGACTTGCAACAGTGGCAAGGCAAAAAGAAAAAGAAATGAATATCCCGGCATTTATGTTATGGAATAAGAGTCTGCAAGCTACTAAATCATGAATTCCTATATATTAGCAGGATTAAAGGAAACCAAACCAAGAGTATATTATTTCTGGATATTCTTATCTTCTGTACGGGGCCCTCTCATTCTGCATTTGTAGCTGCTTCCAGTTGCATGACTAATCTTGATTTAGTAACCACTTGGGACTTGGTTTTAAGCTGCTTTTGTCTCATAGAAGTCAATACTGTGCTGTTGCAACGCTGCTGCCCTTTATCATTTTTATAGCGTGCAAAGCTTTGCATAGGACTGAGAATGTTTGCTAAATGGAAAGCTTGCAACCCAAAGCCTCATATACAAGAGCTAGCAGTTGTAACACTGATAAAAATAATACCATTCATGTTGCGCATTCTACTTGAGGTGCTCCATGGTTACTTGGGCACAGATTGAAGGGGCTGCAGGGGGGATGACTTGCGTCTACCTGCAGGAGTCGGAGATGGGATGGGTAAGGATATGAGCCAATGATGCCAGAATGGTGCAGAATCAGGAGCTGCCAGCTGTCTGGTAAGGGGAGCAGTGGGTGAGGGTAATTGCAACAGGATCACTGCACAAAGTGATCCTTCCCCCTTGCATGTGGTGAGCCTTTTGGTCTGATACGCTTCTGGCCTGTGACATTAGTGGAATGCCACAGGCCACATTCACACAATACATTTAAAGATCTGTGCTACTACTTTGAACACTCATGGATTTCCTCAAATAATTATGACAGCTGTCTTTTTATAAAGGTGTTGAGAGTTATTAGGAGACCCTGATATTCCCCTCACAGAGCTACTTTCCCCAGAGTTCCTTGTGAATAGGGATTGCTTGTTAAACCACACTGTGAATTGTAGCTCTAACAACTTTCAGCACCTGAAACAAACTACAGCCCCCAGAATTCTTTGGGGGAAGCCATGACTGTTGAAAGTGGTATCATAGAACTTTAAATGTAAGGTGTGAATGTGGTCACAGGCTCTTATGTCCAGCCTCACACCCTCTCAAGTGCCAATAATTTGATACCTGAGTGCTTAACTTACCCAGAATAGGGAAAGAAGGCTTTTCCCAAGGCCTGTTGACACCCACGGTTTTCATTGCATGAGTGGGAGAACAGGAACTGGCCCATTGGTCTCAACTGTTCTGTTGCATCATCACGCCCAATTCCACAGCCCTTTGCTTGTTGCCAGGTAGATTTCTGCAACAGGAAGCCTTTTCTTCCAATAGAGGCACCCTGTATGATTTAGATCCCTGATTATGGATAGCCAAGCTAGGCAGCAACTGACATAGCTGTTGAACATTCAGAAGGTGGTGAAAGGCCTTCCTAGATACCATGGTCACTTGGGCATCCAGTGGCAAAGATGAATCTATTTAGATGGATCCTTTAGAGGCAATGCAAGCATGTACAGATATGTACCTGGCTTTATCTCCCAGATATGGGGACCACTCACCCACAGAGCCAGATTTCAAGTTCAGCTGTGCACTCCAAGCTACCAGTGGCTAAGCAAATGCACTGTCTATATGCTTCCTCCTGAGCAGTGTTGAATGACTTTTCATCCAAGCCTGCAAAATTAAACCACTCTATCAGATGCATGTCTGGTGTTTCCTAAGCAGAATTAGCTTTTAAGTGAAGCATCATTAACTGAAGTGTATTTAATTTAGGAAGCCTTCGCAGAAACATACATAGAGGTGCAGTGGTGGGCCCCGTCCAGAGGCACAGTGGAGCATCTTTTTTTCAATGGGAACGGGCATACTTCAGGATCCCCAGAAGCCATTTCTGCAGGAGAGAAGGGTCCAGAGCATCATTTTCCTCCCACAGAGCCTTGGACTTGTAGCCTCAGTCCCTTTTGGGAAAAGATGCACCACCAGACCCAGAGAACCCATGTCTCCTCTGCCTCCAAGGTCCTCTGAGCCAGCGTGGTGTAGTGGTTAAGAGCGGTGGGCTCGTAATCTGGTGAACCGGGTTCGCATCCCTGCTCCTCCATATGCAGCTGCTGGGTAACCTTGGGCTAGTCACACTTCTCTGACGTCTCTCAGCCTCACTCACCTCACAGAGTGTTTGTTGTGGGGGAGGAAGGGAAAGGAGATTGTTACCCGCTTTGAGACTCCTTAGGGTAGTGATGGTTGGGATTTTTGACTACGTGCTATTTGATGCAGCTTCCCACAGAAGCAATTAAGGAGTTGGCTGAAGGACAAGAAGACTGAGCAGAGGGAGTTATTCTGCCTAGAGATATGGGACCTTGGATACAACTCTGCTATTGATCGAGGTCACCACATAGGCATGATGACTCATGACCTTCCTGGTTGGTTGGTTAGTTGGTTGTCTGAGCGTTCAGTTGGAGTTTGTCCTGTGAGAGAGTTAAGATCCGTGTCTGTATCCTGTATATAGTAACGTGATTCTGCTGTAAATAATAAACCTATAAGTAACCAAGTTACTGGTAGCAGCGTCTTGTTCCTGCTTCATCCTGCCTGCAACTGACTGCTTCTGGACAGTCTGCATATGCTCTGCTATATTCAACAGGTTCTGGCTAAGGTCATTCAACAGTGATAAAGCGGGATATCAACTCCAAACTCTTCTTCTTCTTCTTCTTCTCTGCTCCAAGGCAAGTTTCTGGACAGAGGTGGTTCCCCCGTACTGGGTGCTGAGCAGAGAAGGGTGCCCAGTAAGCACTTGCCAGGTTATGGGAAGGGGTACAATATAAGGGCTCAGACAGGGTCCTAGTCCTCCCTCCCCCTTCCCAGCCTAGTTAGCTCTGGAGGTTGGAGGGTTCTAGGACCCTGCTGGAACCCTTGCACCTCCTACCTAGCACAGCACTGCACTAGGGCTGCAAGGGAAGCCTAATTCTGGTCTAGTTAAGGGTGCCATAGTAACAAAGTTTCTGGGCCTAGGTCAGGGGTGGGGAGCATCAGGTGCAGTGCCCAGTTGTGGCCCTCTAGGCATCCCTATATGGTACTTGGGAAGAGGGATGTCAGAGAATTCTAATAAAACTGAAAAAGGGGAATGAAAATTGCCCATATTCATGTATTTGTCCCCTGTCCACAGCAGAAATCAATCCAGCAAATATGATTGGAATTGTTTAATGCTCTGTACAGTTTTATTTTTATTTATGCCACTTAGAAATGCTGATGATTAACCTCAATAGAAATGCCTCAAACCAATAAAATTATATATAATGTTTGCAGACCGAGCTGCTGTTAAAAACAGAAGAGCGGCGTCTGCTGAAAAAGTTGGCGATCTCCATTGCAACCCTTCCAAGGATCTCCATCTGTCTCTTTGCTCCCCCTGGGAACAAAGATACTTCTTGGGTAGGGGGAAGGAGGCCCCGGGAAAATAGTGATGTCACATTCTGTTGTGTCCTGACACTTACTGTAAATCTAAAAATGTTAATCAGAACTGGGGTCTTGGTAATCCTATAAGAGGAACATATGGTTATCTGAACGTCTTCATTAATCCTATACCCTTTCAATAAATGATCTTGTGGTGTCATTTAGATCTCCAGAGGCTTGAAATGGAAAAGGTACTGGCTGCCTTTATTTTGGAAATGATTGGCACGGGCTTAAGGGGTCAGTGCTTTGGTGTTCCTCCCTTTGTCTTGACACAGAAGAGTCTGCACGAATTGCCAATAACACAGAAGACGGCGTATTTGCTCTTTGTCCAGAGCTTTTGTGCGTCTCTCTCTCTGTGTTGTTGTTTTGGCCCTTTCCTTGCTTGCTTGTTTACATTTGTGAACGGCAGAGGGGTCTTTTTCTTGGGGGGTGGGGGTGGGGAAAGGAGTGGGCACAAGAATAAACATTTTCCCTCATCAAAACTGCCCTTTTCTTTGGCTTGTCCCCCCCCCCCAGCTTCCCAGCTGGCGCGCCTGGCACTGTAACATGCTATGTCACATTGCATCAGTCACATTGTTCTACATGACATCACAGATCAGGAGGGGATGTGACTGATGAAAGGTGATCATGTCACCTCACAATACAAGGCCTCAGCTGGGGAATTCGGAACAAATTCTCAGAGCCATTGCTAAAGAGGACACAGATTGGGGCAGGGAGGGGGGAGGGGGTGCTCTCTGCCCTCCTCTCCGCTGATGAGCCTTCCTCCCTTGTTTTTACATTTTTGAGAGTTTTGTCAGCTCTTCCTGCCCAGATTAGATTTGGTTCAAGTGTTTTCAATCTTCCGCCGAAAGATTGGATGGCTTGTAAGCGCTGCCCTCCACCACGGCATGGATTTTGTCCTGTGGGCAAATGGAGTCATTCTGATCTGATGCGCCTCAGCGTTGTGTTTCCAGCTCTGTCCTGGCTCATTATAGCTACTCGATCGTGTGCTTTCCCCTCATATAGCCAGGCAAAGAAGTGAAACAAAGCAAGCTGGTACCCAACAACTACCTGGAGCCCAGCAAGACCTTCCACTGCTGCTACTGCATCAACACGATTGCATGAATTTCAGAAATAAAATTGTTCATTGTAGCACAGCCCCGCCCTACTGCAGCCTGTCACTTTAATAATAATAATAATAAATAATAATAAATTTTATTTATATCCCGCCCTCCCCAGCCGAAGCCGGGCTCAGGGCGGCTAACAACAATCAAATAATCAAACAGTCAAATAGTCACACAATCTAAAAATATTTCATTATAAAAATTAATTAAATCAAATTGATGGCAACCAATTAAGCAAAATTCTGTGCAGGTTGCCAGAGGAGGGAGTCAGGCTGTGCCCTGACCAAAGGCCTGGCAGAACAACTCTGTCTTGCAAGACTTTAAGATTTACCCAGTTTCTCTGGTCCTCCATCATGCATAAGCAGCTGGAGGAGGACAGTAGGCAGAGAGGAAAGAACTGAGTGGAGGGTGGCCCTGTTTGCCATCCTTTGGATCCCATGGGAAGGTCACCAAACCAAACTTGCTGTAGCTTGGAACTGTGTGTGTGTGTGTGTGTGTGTGTGTGTGGAGGAGAGCAGCTGAGTAGGACACAGCAGGGGGCAGCTCCATCCTGCCCATAAAATTAAGCCTAGAAGGAGAGACTGGGGTGCTGTTAGCAAGTTCTAGGAATCCTTCGTTGTGATATTTTGAGGGTCAATCTGTGTGCTTGTTTCGGCACAGGGTGAGAGCCATGGTTGGTGGATGGAGCCCTGGGTGATGCTTCTGGTCCTTTTCATCCCCATCACAGCCCCATGCAGTAAGTTAGGCAGCAGGTTCAAGGTTGGAGAGGATCTGAGCCCATGCCTTCTAGGGCCAAGTTCAAGCTCTAGCCCATTATATTACATGGGTTCTCAGTGTTGCCCTAGAGTGGTTGTTCTGAAATTCCCCACCCACTCTACCACTTGAAAATTGCTGAGTGTTTTGATGGACTGTAGAATAATAGAATCACAGACTTGTAGAGTTGGAAGGAAGACTCAGAGAGCCAGTGTAGTGTAGTGGTTAAGAGTGGTGGACTTGTAATCTGGTGAACTGGGTTCGCATCTCCGCTCCTCCACATGCAGCTGCTGGGTGACCTTGGGCTAGCCACACTTCTCTGAAGTCTCTTAGCCCCACTCACCTAAAACAGAGTTTTTGTTGTGGGGGAGGAAGAGAAAGGAGAATATTAGCCGCTTTGAGACTCCTTAGGGTAGTGATAAAGCGGGATATCAAAGCCAAATCCAATCCAAACTCAAGGGTCATCTTGTCCAATCCCCTGCAATGGCAGGGCCACTTCCTGATTTTTTTGCTGGTTGCTTAGCAATTTTGAAGAGCCACGCTGTTTAAAAAGGAAAAGAAAAGAAGAAATCAAGATCTTAATACAATAAAACACAGCAAGAAAGAAAAAGAAACAACAAAATGCAATTAAAATCAATATGAACATTTTAATATGATGGATATGCCGGTTGTGTTTGATGCTTGGTGTAATATTTGTCAGCAGGAGTCTTAGGTCAGATTCAGCATTCATCTTGCTTCTATATTTGGATTGTGTATCAAGCAGAATCAAGGATAACTCCCACTTTGAGCAACTCTCTTTGTCTTGTATATATTCCTTCTTAGCTTGTCAGCTTCTTCTCACTCGCAACCTTCCTCCATCTTGCCACCAGCTTCAGTTTTGTTCCTCTTAGGAAGGCAGAGTGTCCTCCCTCTTGTCGTTTCATGTCTGTCCAACTCACCTTCTGGGTGGACTGTCCAGTTCTATGAATGACTGAGCAGCCACTGTGCCTGCTGTTCCTCACACATGCAGAAACAAGCTGTTTTACACACACACACACACACACACACACACACACACACACACACATGCTGCTCTGCAGTTGCTGCTGTGGATCACCTGAATGGAGCTCACAGACCATTGGTGGGCTACAGACCACACTTCATGAACTCCTGCCGTAAATCAGAAGTAGCCAATGCAGTGCCGTCCAGATGTTCTGGACGCCAATTCCTATCACCTTTGACCAGTGGCCACATTGGGTGGGGTTGGGTACCACATTGGTTCTCCCTGCCCTACTTATAGATAAACAGAACTCAGATAAAAGTCCTGCTGCCAGTGTTCTGGCATAGCATTCAGCATAGTTGCTTAACAGTCTTTTACAGTGCACAAGGAAAACCCCTTAGAACGTGTTTCCCGGTCACATCATTTCCGATCCATTATCTGCTTCCCTCTGTTGCGATGTCAGACTCTGCCTCTCAGCTGTACGCTTGCCAGGAATCTGCTAAACGCTTTTGCTTTTACCAAATCCCGGACTTAATGGAATGAGCCAGCAAACCATCTCTTTCCATCCTTTGCATTTCCTCCCGCCTCTGCCCTGCTGCTGTAATGATGTTTTATTATCACCGTGCCTGAGCCTGTGTGATGGAGAGTGACAATCTATGATCGCTTTCTCCTTGCAGCATCTTCCGCCGAGGATTCCCCGGAGAGCTGTAGAAAAAGCTGGGATTGCACTCCCGTCCTGCGCTTTCACTCCACTTGCGATTTGCTAAGGGTCAGCCGACATGTCGGGGAAGATGAATCCTTTAACCCCTTCCGACGTCCTTCCTGCGGACAGGAGGGCGAGAACGTGGGCGGGTTTCGAGGCTTTGCCCTCCAGCTCCCCCCCCTCCATCTCTTTCTTCCGCGGCTTCTGTTTTTCTGCTCGACTGCCTTTGCCGCCTTCCTACTGCCCCTGGGGGAATTGCCCTCTTATTACCACAATTACAATCTGTACACATTTCATTAAACTAATATTGCTTCGCACAGGCTTTCTCTGCTGAAGCACACAGCTGGAGGCCCATTCCTTTTCCTCAGCTTAAACACTTTGACAGGTTAAGAAAGCTATTATGGCTGAATAACAGGTGTTGCAAAACAATGTGCATTTGATGTTTAAATGAGAGAGCTTCTTTATTGACTGCCTTTATTGCAGCTAAGACTCTCCTTTTTCAAGATGACTGGATTTTTATTGGTTTTACTGCTTTTTAAAGTGTATTCTGTTGTTTCAGAATGGGTCCGGAGTGACTCTCCACTGTTATTTGTTATTCCGATGGCTCTTTTTTATTTTATATTTTTTGCTGTGCTAGCCAGGTGAGGTTTACCAGCATAGAGAGAAGGTTTTTTTTAGCCTCAGACTCGTGTTGGCTCAAAGCACTTCCTATTCAAGCACTGTTCCCCAATGGGTAATGAACGATGCCGGCCCCATTAGTTTTCTGCTGCTTATTATTTCTAACCAGATCTGATTCACTTCCAACCTCCCTAGAGTGACTTATGTCTATATATGTAGATTTATAGGCATGCCGTGCTAAAGATGTCGCGGGGCACGTGATCTGCGCCACCACAGGGCAAGGAGGAGGCTGATGACTCGGAAAGATCCAGGGGATAGCTGTGGCACTGATAAATAAATGGCGTAGCAGAGAAGTAAGTTTAGGAAGGGTGGTTTCTTTCTGTGAAAAGAAGAGGGAGGTGGAATATGTTGAGTATTTTTTTAAATATTCAGCTGGAATATTCAGTTCAAGATCTGAGCAGCATAGTTCCAGAAGAACACTGGGGGAAATGTTGATTTTCTTTTAAGTATGGTAATATTGCTAATGAACGACCCACCATCATTACAGCAGGACAGCATGTTTTCTGTTGCACCATCCTGGTACAGTACTGGTAATTTTCTCTTCTTTTCAATATTGGCATACCATCACTCATAACCAGGGGCAGAACTACCTTTCCTGTTTGGCAAAAAACCACACCCATACTTATGCCAAGATTTTCTCATTCAGAGTTGAAGTGAACTTAAGGGAGGTGAATTTGTGGTGGATAAGGCTGACAATGGGTATGTTCTATCTTCATTGGTAGGGACGCGGGTGGCGCTGTGGGTAAAACCTCAGCACCTAGCAGGGGCGCCGACTTATAAAAAATATTGGGGGAGCCCGCGAAAGCTCATGAATAATAAATAAGCTCATGAATATGCAGATAAAGTGGCATCGCCTCCTCGTGAGCGAATAGGGGAGAGCGTGCTGCGCCTATTAATCAGCTCCGAAGGAAATTGGGTGGAGCTTTTGCTCGGGAGGGAGGGCAGGAGGCATGCAGCCCGACCCTGTGCATTTTGGGCTGGGGTAGGGGCAGCGGTGGCGCTCTGCTGGAGGGGCGCCCGAGATTATTGGGGGGCGGAGCCCCCCAAATGAATTTTTGAGGGGGCTCGGGCCCCCTCAGGCCCCATGGAGTCGGCGCCTATGGCGCCTAGGACTTGCCGATCATCAGGTCGGTGGTTCGAATCCCTGCGGCGGGGTGCGCTCCCGTTGCTCGGTCCCAGCGCCTGCCAACCTAGCAGTTTGAAAGCACCCCCAGGTGCAAATAGATAAAAGGGACCGCTTACTAGCGGGAAGGTAAACGGTGTTTCCGTGTGCTGCGCTGGCTCGCCAGATGCAGCTTCGTCATGCTGGCCACGTGACCCGGAAGTGTCTTCGGACAGAGCTGGCCCCTGGCCTCTTAAGCGAGATGGGCGCGCAACCCTAGAGTCAGACACGACTGGCCCGCACGGCCAGGGGTACCTTTACCTTTACCTTATCTTCATTGGTATGTTGACCCTTGTGCTCCCAACTCTACAATTCTATGATTCTACCAGTTGTTGGGAATTGCAGATTCTGCTTATAGGCTTCCTGTGGGCGCCTGGTTGGCCACTGTGAGTGTTCAGCTAGGTGGGCCCTTGGCCTGATCCAGAAGGGCTCTTCTTACGTTCATAGTGAAGGAATATATGGAACTTGTATGCTTTGCATGCTGAGATATTACCCACATTTGGTTGAGCAGTTCCTTTTGGTGAATGCATTTATTAAGTTTCTCTTCATCTGCTCTTCATCTGCTCTTCGTCTGAGGCTCACTGGTCAGTTTACAATATAAAAACACAAAAACACAAACAAAAACAATAACAATAACCCACCAACACACTCAATTTAAAAGACCACAGATTGTTTAATTAGCCAAAGGCCTGGGAGAAGAGGAATGTATTTGCCTGGCACTTAAAGATATGGAGCGAAGGCGCAAGGCAAACCTCCCTGGGGCAAGTGTTCCACCAATGGGGAGCCACCACAGAACATGCCCATTCTTGTGTTGCCACTCTCCAGACTTCTTGCAAAGGAAGAACACAAAGAAGAACGTCAGGTGATGATCGCAGGGTCCTGGGCAGTTCATATGGGCAGAGGCAATCTTTGTGGTACAGCAGTCCTGAGCCATTTAGTCTCAGTCTCAGTCAGTTTTATTGCACATAGCCAAAGGCTGCCGCAACGTACACAGAATTATTTGACAATTAAAAGAAAATATACTGAATTGGTAAAAAAAGACTTAAAACATTTGTATTATTAAAACATTACATACTCTAAACAAAGCTATAAAAGTACCCCAATGTACAAATAAAAACATTAAACAATAAAATTCATAAGCTAAAATCATCACATGGCCACTAATGTTAAAAACAGTATCAATTAATACAGTGTGCAATTTATACTCAGAGTTTGGTGACAAAGATAGAGCATAGCCTGAGGTAGATAGATGGGATCAAATAAATTCATCTCCTTTACAGTTAATGGCTACCTTGGCTATATAATTTGCTCTAATTTTCCTAGCAGCAGTTGCAAAAAGTGCTACCCGCCAGGTCACATACTTATCTGTGTCTGCAAGGAGATATAACATCATGTCAAGGGGGTTCTGGTCAGGGGACCCTGTCATTATAGGTACCAAAAATCTTTTTCTTGCATCATTATATAACGGACAGTGCAAGATATAGTGCATAAGGTCCTCTACTTCAGAACATCCCCTAATGCAAACACGTTCGTTTTTTGGTATGCCTCTGTGCCTCCCATCTCTATAAGCAGAGCTTATTGTATTTAGTCGTAGCTCTGTAAAAGCTTTTCGAAGCCGTGCAAAAGTCAATTCATTAAAATAAGATATAATTTAAGGCTTTATAGGTCAAAGCCAGCACTTTGAAATGGGTCTGGAAACTAATTGGCAACCAGTGCAGTCAGACCAGGATCGGTGTAATATGCTCAAACCATCTTGCCCTGGTGAGCAAACTGGCCACTGAATTCTGCACCAGCAGAAGTTTCTGAACCGTGTCCAGGGGCAACCCCATGTAACCCCATGCATTGCAGTAATCTAACTCAGAGGTTACCTGAACACAGACCACAGAAGTTGGGCTATCCCTGCCCAGATAGGAGTGTAGCTGGGCCACCAGCCAAAGCTGATGGAAGGCACTCTGTGCCACCGAGGCCACCTGAGCCTCGAGCAGCAGCAAAGGGAGCCACATGTGTAGGCCAAATGTCTGTGGTGGGTGGGGCCAGAGGGAAAAGCAGGAAGGGCAATGAATGTGGATTTTACCTTTGTATAGCAGGATAGCTTCTACACACTCATAAACTCTTCTAGGGGAATGGTGTGAGGGCGTGTAGCCTGGGGAGTGTGCTGAGGGTCAGACAGAGAGACCAGGAGGGCAATATTCAGCCCCTGAGCTTGAGATCCCTGACCCTAGGGTGAGGGTGTGGTCTAGGAAGCACATTGATAGATGGGCCTGGTGAGTTGGATTTGAATCACAGTCTGGAAGTTCCCCATCCCCAGAGTAGACAATACCAGACAAGACAGCCAAATATTCTGACCTAGGAAAGTGCACTTTTCTGTTTGTGTGATCTTCCTGTCTCTCCCCCCACCCTTGCTATTTGAAAATTCAATTTCTTTTTCTTTTCTCAATGGGCTTTTCCTTCTGTCACCTTTCCCTCAGTCACTGTCTTCCTTGAGATCTGGAAATCTATCTTCTTGAAGGTACTCATGCTTTGCAGTGTAGCAAGGCCTGGTAATGGTGGTCATTACCGCTTCTTCGTTTACTTTTTTCCATCCATTTTCTGCCTGTCATTTCCTTCCTTGGCTCCTTGCCCCCCTCCTGCCACCGTGGCACATCTCATCAGAACCTGTCACACCCTAGCAGGAGGTCTTCTTCACTAAGATGATGGATAGGGCATAAGGCGAATGATACATTTCTCTATGCTTGCTGCCTTTGTGGGCTTTTGTTTCCAGGAAGTCAGAAGAAGTAGTCGTGGATGACCCTAATATAATTCCTTGGTCAGGAGGGATGACTTCTATAATGTCACTTGCAGAAGAAAATCAAGCAGCGATCTTTGCATGGGAGGATTTGTAGTGGAGGGAAGAGGGATTGTCTAAATTGTGCCATTTCAGCAAAGTGGATGCCATAAATTGGAAGAAGCAAGCTGGTTTCCCAGATGCTGAATGCCCGTAAAGTGGTCTGGGTATGAGGGCTGAATTCATTGTGTCCAAGACAACAGAAAGGAGGGCAATCTAGAAAAGCCTGAGGTCAATATTCCATATTATTGTATATTCTGCATAAAGGCAAAGGTAAAGGACCCCTGACAGATAGGTCCAGTCGCAAATGTCTCTGGGGTTGCTGCGCTCATCTTGCTTTACAGGCCAAAGGAGCCGACATTCATCCGCAGACAGTTTTTCCGGGTCATGTGGCCAGTGAAACCAGAGCAGTGCACGGAAACGCCGTTTACCTTCCCGCCGGAGCGGTACCTATTTTTCTACTTGCACTTTGATGTGCTTTCGAACTGCTAGGTTGGCAGGAGCTGGGAGCGAGCAACGGGAGCTCACCCCGTCGTGGGGATTCGAACCGCCGACCTTCCAATCGGCAAGCTCAGTGGTTTAGACCACAGCGCCACCCACCATTCCATATTATTGTATATTCTGCATACACCTTCCAATTCCACTTATTAGTTGAGGTCCAGGAGCTGGTGTTCAGCAGCGGAGGTGATTGGCAGTCTGACAGCAGACCATTTTGGGGAAGAGTGATGATTGCTGGATCCAGAATTCCAAAATACAGGAAACTTTCATATTATTGTTATGTTTTCTGCAATGTATGAAATGCCTCCACTGTGGCATTTACTATATTTTTCGCCCTATAGGACACACTTTCCCCCCTCCAAAAATGAAGGGGAAATGTGTGTGTGTCCTATGGGACGAATGCAGGGTTTCGCTCAAGCCTGGAGAGCGAGAGGGGTCGGTGCGCACCAACCCCTCTCGCTCTCCAGGCTTCGCGCAGCTCTCCGCAAGGCGCGGGAGCCCGGCGCTGGGCTCACATGGCTTGCGGAGAGTTGCCTGTTCTGGGGGGGAAATATTTTTTTCCCTTTATTCCCCCCCCAAAAAAACTAGGTGCCCCTTATGGGACGGTGCGTCCTATAGGGCGAAAAATACGGAATTTGTTCAAGTGTCCTTGCTCTCCAAAGAGTTTTCATATATCTAATCCCAATATGAGAAAAGACACAAGTTTGAAGAAATTGAACATTTTGATACAATGCAGAATAGTTGTTGACCATTTTCAAATTAGATGAAAGGGCAGAGTTTAAAACTGAAATCTCATATTGACAGTGTTGGCACTACAGCTAGGTCACTGTCCATATTTATTTTAAATTACAAACTGAATAGGGAAACAAAGCTGTAAGTCTTATTTCCCCCCCTGGAACAATGAAGGAAGGGATTTTATGTTTGTGTTAGCAAGAGAGGAACGGGGGGGGGGGGATAAAGGGCCTGTTTTACAGGAACCTTGACAGACACAAAATAACATAAATAAAGGTTAGGTTACTGCTTCAGGTATGCTTTCTCAGTCAATTATTAGCCAGACCAATCAGCATAAGCCAATTAAGTCTCCTTCCTAGAAATTAATAGATTGAACTTGGTAGGCTTTCTACAAGGTAGAGTTCCATAATGAGGTGGCAACAACTGAAAAGGCCCTGCCATCTCATCTCACTTCAGAAAATGAAAAAGGATCGCATTGAGTATGATGTCCTTGAAATACCTTAATGCAGGGGTGGAGAAACTGGCTCTTCAGATATTGCTGGACTCCAACTCCTGTCAGCCCCAGACAGCCAGGTTCCCCATCCCTGACTTAAAACATGCGGCAGATAGTGTATTCCTTAGGACAACCTGGTGCAAGTAAATTTGGCTTTCAAAACCTGAACTGATTCTTTGAATTGTGTCATGTTCTCTAACCTTGATCCCCTCTCAAATTCAGAGAAAAACATGGAAGGGGGCTGAGTGATACAGCATCTGCTTTGCAGGCAGATGTTCCCAGTTTCAATCCTAGGATTATCCAAATATGGCTGGGAGAGGTCTGTCTGAAATCAAGGAGAGACAGTACAAGTCTTCCTAGAGGCAGGATATCACTGAATACCAATTGTTGTAGGGTGGATGGAAGGAGACAATAGCAGGAGAGGACTATATCCTCCCTGCTATACAGTTTAGGGAATGTG
Organism: Podarcis bocagei; assembly: GCF_964188305.1. Classification (NCBI taxonomy): domain Eukaryota; kingdom Metazoa; phylum Chordata; class Lepidosauria; order Squamata; family Lacertidae; genus Podarcis; species Podarcis bocagei. The sequence continues at coordinate 60,241,234 of NC_138134.1, forward strand.
GGGCTACCTTTGAAGGTGACCTGGAAACTACAACTAATCCAGAATGCGGCAGCTAGACTGGTGACTGGGGGCGGATGCCGAGACCATTATAACACTGGTCTTGAAAGATCTACATTGGCTCCCAGTACGTTTCCGAGCACAATTCAAAGTGTTGGTATTGACCTTTAAAGCCCTAAACGGCCTCAGCCCAGTATAGCTGAAGGAGCATCTCCGTCCCCATCATTCTGCCCGGATGCTGAGGTCCAGAGCTGAGGGTCTTCTGGCGGTTCCCTCACTGTGAGAAGTAAAGCTACAGGAAACCAGGCATAAGGCCTTCTCGGTAGTGGCACCTGCCCTGTGGAACGCCCTCCCATCAGATGTCAAAGAGATAAACAGCTACCTGACATTTAGAAGACATCTGAAGGCTGTTTTTAATGTGTGACATTTTAATGTATTTTTAATCTTTGTTGTAAGCCCAAAGTGGCTGGGGAGACCCAGCTAGATGGGTGGGGTACAAATAAATTATTATTATTATTATTATTATTATTATTATTATTATTATTATTATGTTTTTAATGTTTAATGTTTTATTGTATTTTGTTGGAAGCCGCCCAGAGTGGCTGGGGAAACCCAACCAGATGGGTGGGGTATGAATGAATGAATGAATGAATGAATAAATAAATAAATAAATAAATATTATTGGCTACCTAGACTAATCCTGCAAGGCTCTTTTTATACTCTGAAAAAGTGATAGTGTTGCTAACGGTCATTCTTGAGCCTGGGCACACAGCAAACCATATGGCTAACCAGCATAAAAAATGTTGCCCTGATAGAAAAGAAAACCCACTGAGCAAGATTGCATGTACCATTATGAAGAGTGGTGAAGAAGAGAATGTCAAAGGAAGCCCTTGCAGATAAGAGCTAGTGATACAGAAGTACGTTTGTGAAAAACCATCTCTGTGTCAAAGTGCAAGAGAAAAGCCCCAGGCCCTGTGCTTCTTTACGGTCGCTGTGAGACAGATTGCCCCAGTGACAAATTACATATGATAGATTTGTCAGGAAATTAAAATGCCAAGTAGTGGACATCAAAGTTGCTATCAAAGGGATCTCCCGTCCGGCGGGAATATTACCGCGAGTGAAGGGGGGCGGGGAAGAGAAAACTTGCAATGATATATAATTTTAATTGGACTCTGTCATGACAGGTTGACCAGATGCCAATAATCATCCAGGGGGGAGAAATAATATGAAGAGAAAGTGAGATAATGACTGTATATCTTGCCGTTTCTCTTAGACTGACTGTGACAGGTTTTAATCTTTTTTAGAATGTCTTTTTTGCCCTCAACTTTCATTTATTTTTTGAAAGGAGATGGCAGCACCGTGGCCTTGTATAGAAATGTCTCTGGTGCTGTAATGAGGACTGGCTATCATGAGGTCAGAGGGGAAGGCATTCCTCTTGTTCACCTGAAAGAAATATGCCCCACTCTGCTCAAAGCCTTCACTACAGTAAGCAGATGGAGAAAATGTTGAGGACTGGAGGAGAAGGTATGTCCTTTAAAAACCAAAGTGTTACACAGCTTGCTGGGTTATTTATATACTGCTTTGTGGCCCAATCTTTTTGATATTCTGGTTCTAAGCTGTATCTCTCATCTGGCCCTCTTTCCTCTACTGAGGAGGTGGAGCAAACCCATGCCAGGTACAAGCTTAAGGAGTTCCCTTCCCAATACTTGACCTTATTGAATCCCCACATCTCTAGTTGTGTCCCAATGTGTTATTGATGTGCTCTAGTTATGTGCTAATGTGTATGGATCATAGAAACTGTTATGTGGATGCACTTTCTCCTGTGATCACTTGTAAATACTGTACAGACCTTTATTCTTCAGTGTTGCCCTTTTTTCAATCCCTTGGCTATGATCCTTTTCTTTTCTTTCAGAAGAGAGTGCTAAATGCCAGTGTCTCACAAGACAATAACTGTCGGAGCACACATGTGACTGACGTCCTGCTTTCTCATGCATAATTACACAGACTTTAATTGGAGTTTGTTAAGCTCCTTGATCAGCTATGAGATTCCCCAAGAACGATTAAGAGCCGGATCCTCAGCAGATGAAAAAGTTGACTGGAACAGAGAAATATGCAGGCTCTGTGATACTTTACACCCAGCTGCCCCACCCCTGCCCACTTGCATTTGACTTAAATTAACTTCAAATTATTTCTGTTTAGATAATTTCTGCAGGCTTCCCTCCTCACTTTTAACTGAGCTTGTTTCCATAAGGTGCAAAGTACACACACCGAATGGAAAGGAGTCACAATAACTGCTTGGTGCTATTGAAATGATAGGTTTGCAAAAATAAATATAAAACCTCTGTCTTTAGCATGGTGCGTTTTTTTGTCAGACGAGAAGCAGAATAAAGAAACCGAATATAAGCAATTACCATAAGCATGTTCTCTCTTCCACTCAGTAGTAAATGTGTGTAGGTTATCCTCAATAGCTGCCAGCCCTCTTGTCAGCCCAATTATTTTAAAACAATTGTTTCATTTGGAATAGATGCCGCCGCGCAAATGATTGTCCCTTGTCAGTGACACATTCAATTAAAGCAACACAGAATAGGAGTTCTGGGGCCTACTGTGCCTTGTCCAATCATATCAGTCAACAAAGAACAACCTTGGAGACTCGAGTATGTCTTGGAACGACTGTCAGGTGGTTTGAACATGTTGCACCTTCCCAGGGTTCCGCTGCGTCTTCATTTCCTGTGTCTTTTCCAGCCAATGACAGGCAGCGTCTCCACAGTGCTCAAGTTTGCTCTTGCCAAGAAGGCTTATGGCTGTGGAATAAGATGGCAGCTGTCACAGAGTACTGACAGTTGGTTGGAGCTCAGGGTGGCAAGCTGAACTGGACTTGTAGCAGTTGGGTTAGCGGTGAGGTATGGCCGCCATTACTGGCCGGCAGATGTCACTTTCCACGCTGGCAGTTCCTGCATTTGACAGACATCTAGTACTACTGCATAGCCAGCTGGATCTTTAAACATACTCTTTGCATCCCCTCTGAAAGGCTTATGTGCCCTGTACCCTCACGAAGGGAATAGGTAGCAGCTAGTTCAGCTGAAATAAGAGAGGAGGGAAGAGATAGAGGGAGGGGGGGGAATCCCTGGACGAATGTTACTTCTTACTGCCCTTATTTTCTGTTGGTTCTATAAGAAATGGTAGTAGTTGCAGGAAGCTCTTGAAAGTAAAAGTTTACTAGCACGAAAAATGTGGGAGGGAGAGAGAGATGGAACATTGGCCCCTGTTCAGCTTTACGGAGAACCAAAGGATGGGTGAGAGATTTGTTCACTTTGCATCTTATTACATCTTATTACATCTATATACCACTTAATTATTTGCATCTCTACACGGTGCGCATAGAAAACAATCTACAGAGAATGGGACAATAAAACAATAAACGGTTATCATAAAACAAAATACTACCTTAAAATGCCTGCTGGAGCAAAAAAGACTTAGTCATGTGTCTGACGTTCAGCCAGGAAGATGCCTGTCTAATCTCAGCTGGTTTGCTTTCTGCTTGAAGACTTCTCATTTTAACATTCCCTCCCCTTAAAGATTTCACACCATTCCAATCTGGAAGTCATGGCAATCAAGCTGATAGGTATGATCAATGCTGACTTTTTTTTTTAAACTCACCCAAAGATTTTAGGATAGAAACAGCAGCAACAACAAGAAGAACAACAACATTATTTATACCCCACCCATCTGGCTGAGTTTCCCCAGCCATTCTGGGCAGCTTACAACATTTTTAGGTAACAGAATAAAAACATCAATCCTTAAAAGCTTCCCTAAACAGGGCTGCCTTCAGAAATTACATGAAAGGTTGTTTTGCAAGAGAGGAGTTGAAAAAGTAGTCAGTGCCCAATTGAGACTATTCATTTACTACTTCTTATTTTACATGTTTCAATTAATAAACAAAATAAACCTAAAGAAATACTGTTGCAGCAGGTTGGAAACAACAAAAGGTTGGACATTCTTGTTAAACTTGTTCCAAAACGTTACAAAGAACATCAATTTTTCCAGCAACCTGTTGGGCTAGTTCATATGTATTCTTTTGTAATAAGTCAGCTTAATCATAGTTACTATGGGCCAACTTTTCTCAGTCCATTCAGATATAGTACTTCTCTCCCCCCCCTCCATTTTTTAGCTATTATAACCTTAGCAGCAGTTATAAAGCTAAACTTCATTTCTAGACCATTTTCCAGAATCACACACACACACTTTAATACTGTTTCATCTTGACTATGTAGTGAGAGAGGGAAAAAGGGGTGGAGGCCTATAAATCCCAATGAAGTTCTTGCTCCTCCACCTCTCCGGAAAGATTTCAGATCCAGCTTCCCTGAAATATGCATTGGCATCCCAAACAAGTCAACTATTACCCCACCAGGCCCAAAATGTTGCCATGATTAACGTACTTTTAGCCATTCTGTTGTTTCCCATTTCCCCCTCTGAGCAGTCACTTTCATGTCTGGACTCTGGCTTCACATTTTCTTTTAATGTGAACAGCCCTGAGACCTTTGGGTATAGGGCGGTATAGAAATAAAATAAATAATAAATAATAATAAAATAAATTCTTCAGTCCCTGCCAGTGTGGCTGCTACTTCACAGGTGCCTGTAAAGTAGCAGCTACACTGGCAGGGACTGAAGAATAATTCTCCCAACATTGGACAAAGCATCATTTTGAATCGAAAGCAAAAAAGCTTTTCAGGTGTTTGCTGTTTCACCATACACATATATGTTTTTTTCTTTCCTTTTGGCACTGCAAGGAACAAATTGCAATGGGGAAATGCTTGATATTATTTAATGGCATTAAAGGACATTGGGACAAGCATCTGTTGTGTACCAAGGGTTGTCCAAGTCCACTTTTATCTCCCTCTTTTCTTCCACCTGCTCTTCTCTTTGTCTCTGTGCATCCTATTGCCATGTCTCTGTCTACAATAGTATGCCCCTTTCTGCCTCTTCCGTGTAAATAGGACTTCGAAGTAAATGATAGATATTCAGAATGTGACACTTTGGGGAATAATTTTCACACTCATTTCCTATGGTCTTGGTTTGCTGAATGAGTGCTGCACAGGTCATAATGGAAAGATAATGATAAATGCACTTATCTGGAAAGGTGCTAGAAGACCCCTGGTCATTTTTGCTGCAACAGACTAACGTGTTGACACCTTTCAGAAAAGCAAACCCAAGCATTTTAAGGGAATCTCCATGTCAGAGCGAGGATTTGTCTCCTCCTTCTCTGCAGGGAGTAGAAGCGAGACAACAGCTGCATTATGGCTGCATTCATAAGGCAGTTTATTCCATTTCCCCAATGTTCTCCTAACTGTGAGTTTCCATATTATATCTGAGCTTTCGCTTGATGTAGAAGCCACTTCTGGAAATCTAGCAGAATCTAATAGAAGTTTAATACTCCTTTCCATGTTAATTGGTTCAAGAAATAATCTGCTTGCAATCCTATCAATTCAGAAAACCGCGGCAGTAAAGTATGAAATTTAGGGTGGTATACTGGCATACAGTTCTTTCTTGCCACTTTCCTGGGGGGAATCATGGGGGAACACAGATGCGTAGATAGGGTGAATAGGTTGGTGACATTCATTGCTGTGTCACACCATGTCCACTGGTATGAATGAAATTAAACCCACAGGTCCACAATGCAACTGGTATTGCAGTGTGAAAGTAGAAAATGGGAGAAAAGTGCTAGCTTTATAATCAGGAAAACTAATGCAATATTAAAATATGAAATTAAAAGACGCCTGCTCCTTGGGAGAAAGGCAATGGCAAACCTAGACAGCATCTTAAAAAGCAGAGACATCACCTTACCAACAAAGGTCCATATAGTTAAAGCCATGGTTTTCCCAGTAGTGATGTATGGAAATGAAAGCTGGACCATAAAGAAGGCTGATCGCCGAAGAATTGATGCTTTTGAATTATGGTGCTGGAGGAGACTCTTGAGAGTCCCATGGACTGCAAAAAGATCAAATGTATCCATTCTTAAGGAAATCAGCCCTGAGTTCTCACTGGAAGGACAGATCGTGAAGCTGAGGCTCCAATACTTTGGCCACCTCATGAGAAGAGAAGACTCCCTGGAAAAGACCCTGATGCTGGGAAAGATGGAGGGCACAAGGAGAAGGGGACGACAGAGGACGAGATGGTTGGACAGTGTTCTCGAAGCTACCAAAATGAGTCTGACCAAACTGTGGGAGGCAGTGGAAGACAGGAGTGCCTGGCGTGCTCTGGTCCATGGGGTCACGAAGAGTCGGACATGACTAAATGACTAAACAACAACAACAATGCAATATTCCCCACATCTGAATGTACCCCATGTAAAGTGTGTGTATCAATATTTTGTTGTTGCTGTTGTTGCCTGAAGCAGCACCCAATGGAAAGGCCAACATTTAAGGTCATACTGCATCATCAGATGCTAGTTTCTGCTTTCATCTATTCATGCCCCCTCCATAGTACTGCCTGAAGGATATCACTTCAGCCTACTGCAGGGATGGGGAAACAGTGGTCCTCCAGCTGTTACTGGGCTACAACTCTCATCATCCCTGACCATTGGCCATGTTGGATAGCACTGATGGAAGTTGGAGTCCAACAACATCTGGAGGACCACAGATTTCCCATCCTTGTTGTCAACTGAATCCTGCTCATATTAGAAAGTAATATAACTAAACCTGTGGTATCTATGGATTTCAATGGATCTACTCTGAGTAAGGCTAGCATTGGATTCCGTTTGTGCATGTGTTACAGGGCTTGGATGCATTGAATTAACTTACCTACTCCCTCATCCAAATGTACCATTAACAAATTCCATGGAGGCAAATCCAAACTCTTCTTCTTCTTCTTCGTCTTTGGAAAGAGAATTGTTTTAAAGTTTGAATGTTCCCCTATCACAATTCTTGATCCTGTCTGGCTTGAGAGGTTCTGGTGGAATGGTGGTATTTCATGGAATTTGGTTCGAAAGTAGAACATACCCTCTTGAGAACAAGATGATGGAGGCTGTGAAAGAAGAAGGTGGCTAGATTAAATAGGTTCCCTGCTATAATTGAGTGCAAGGTAAAAGAATCATCAAGTACTATTACTTTTCAAGATTTATGATGTGCCAGAAGCATATTAGGTGCTCTACAGACCCAGGAGTAACACATTCCATGCAGAGAGGGCTTACGGTCTAGGTGATTCATGGCTGTCCATTATTATTTGTTGTGCAAGCACGTCAGAGCCAGGCTGTGGGCAGTCAAAGCAGAGACAAGCTTGCTTATTTGCAGATTTAGGGAGCTGATGGGATTCTGCATTGCTAGTGAGCTCCTGTAGCCCCTAACCCAAGATTCAAGACATTACTCAGAAAGCAGCTGTCCCAAAACCTAACTAAGCACTAGCTCATTGCAAAGGGAGCCAAAAGAAAGGAAGGAGAACAAGCGGGCAGTGTGCAAGAAAGTAGCAAGCTGGATAGGTAAGGCCTAATCCAGACTGCTGCTCAAGCAGAAAGCTGTGAACAATATGAAAGCATTTCTAAGCAAGGAAGTTCTGAGACCCAAGTCATAACAAGCTAGACTCCTTTGCCATCACATCCCCACTGCCCTTCCCTGTTGGGGGAAGGTCTGAAGCAGGGAGCCAGCTGTAGACACATGTAAGCTCCCCATGTGATTCAGAACCCTGATCAAGAAGGGTTCCAGATCAAGCATGGGAGCCAATAGGACTACAGCAGGCTCTCTGCTTCAGACTTTCTTCCCATATGTCAGGGAACAGGACTAGCAAGTATAGCCCCTCTCTCTTCCAGATGTGCTTCTTAATTGCATGAGCAGAATGAATGAATTGAGAGAGAAGCAACACTTCAGTCTTAATGGGACTTGACTGAAGGTCAAATTGCATGTTGTACTTCAGAAAACCCACAGTGGAGAAATGGTGCTTAGAGCAATTTGGACTGGGAAAATGGCAGGCAGGGGAAGTCTATGGCTACTTGCTATAATGACTATGCTTTGCTTCCACGACTTGAGGCTGTAATGTTTCTGAACACCAGTTGCTGGAAGTCACAGGAGGGGAGAGTGCTCTTGTGTTCAAATCCTGTTTGTGGGTTTCCCACAGGCATCTGGTTGGCCACTGTGAGAACATCATACTGGACTATATGGGCCATTGGCTTGACCCAGCAGGCTCTTCTTATGTCCCTGCTCCTTTCTTCCTATGTCCTCTGACAGCCCTGTAAATAAAGGGCTTTCCACTGTAAAGTCACCCTATGAGAAACTAATAAACAGAAATAGAACAAAAAGGTTTTGAAAAAACAGGAAAAACCGGGTGGGTGCTGAAATAGAGACTGAGAAAAAAGAAGGCATCTATAATGCGTGCAGCATACATTTATTTATTTAAAAATATCTCCCCGCTTCTGCTTGGAGAAGTCAGCCGAGAGCTAATGTCTTATTCCCAAGGTGTCCCCTGGGATGAATTGGGAGGGTTAAAGCTGCTGGTGAAGTTTTAGAAGATGAAAGGGAAATACAAGAAGGGAGGCAAGGAAATGATCAAGAAAACCAAGATTGAAAATGAAAGGGAAATGTACGCAAGCGATGAAGATGAATAACAAATGCTTTTACAAAGGTAACGCGTAAGGAGCAAGGAGCTGATGAAAAAGATGGCAGGCCCTTTGGGAAAACAGTGATTGGGAAGGAAATTGATGACAGAAGAGTTGAACGGCTGCTGCAAAAGGGAACGGTTTCTTTACAGATGACTTCAAGTGGTTCAAGCGGGCAGGTCAAATTGGTGGAATTGAAAAATGAGGAAGAGGGTCCCAAAGTCTAGGGGCTTGGTGGGCACCAGGGCTGTGGGGAACACTTTGTGATTTATTCATTTGTTTCAGAAATGTCTAAAATAATGGAGATCAAACAAGTTCCCAGAGTGGTTCCCATAGAATCAAAATACAACTAACCCCCCCCCCCAAAAAAAATTTAAAAATGGAGTCATAGGTGCTTCCTGAGAGGTGGGGCTTATCAGGAAGGCCATCTCTGGATACAGAAGAGAGCAACAACAACAGCACCAGCAGCAGAGACATCTGCTCCTGTGTGGAGGTATTGCCATTTAGCTCCCTTATCAGCGTAAACACCACTGAGACACAGACAGAAGAAGCATCAGCAGCAGAGGTCTAGAGGATCTGCCCTGTCCTGTAAGTAAACCACCTCTTTTTTGTTGAGTCATGGATACTTCTCTCAGAGAGATGGAATAATAATAATTTATTACTTGTAACCCACCCACCTGGCATCTGGCTGGGCCTCCCTAGCCACTCTGCACAGCCTCCAACAGAATATTAAAAACCTTATCTGCATTGTTGATGGTGGGTCACCATTGAAGGGGTGACACCAAAGCTTTACCCTTTGGGAGAGTGGCTCTGGGATGATACAAGGAAGTGCATCACGAGGAGCAGCCATTCCCTCAGACTGCCAAGCCATCGAAGCAAAGAAGGGCTATTCTATTGGCTCTTTTGAGAGGCCAGCTACCCTTGGCTCTTCCGCAACTCTCTCCCAGTTGGGGTACCTGAACTGCTTTCATCCCAGCTGGTCATTATAAGAACTGCAACTTTAAGAGCAGGTTTTTGAGTTTGAGTTTCCTTTTTCCCACTCTCTCCCTGTCCAGCACAGAGCAAGTCCAACCTTGGGTTTCCTGCTTCCAGCATCAGCCAAAACTCTCACATAGCCCCCCCCCAGTCTATTGTTCTTCATCCTAGGATGATGTTGCATGCAGCCAGGTGAGGTGGTAAAAGTCCCACCCATTTGTCTCTATGGCAATAGAGCTCACTCATTAAGATGCTGATGATGGGTACTTGGCTGAGCAGCTAAGGCCATTGCCTCAACAAAGAAGTTAGTTTACTGGTTTAGCAGGTTTCCCCTGATAAGAGTCTAACCTTACAGATACAAGATCACTGGCCTGGGACGAACTCATGGGTATCATCTAGATCAGGGGTCTGCAACCTTTAAGACAAAAAGAGCCACTTGGACCGAAGAAAAAAACAAACTGGGAGCCGCAAAACCATTGCGACATTAAAAACAGTGGGGAGTGTCGGGGCACACGATACGCCTCCTCCCCTCGCTAGTATCCGCCCCGGAGCCGCAGCAAAGGTGTAAAAGAGCCACATGCGGCTCCGGAGCCGCGGGTTGCTGACCCCTGATCTAGATGGAAGCCCCAAACCTATAAACTTTTATCTCATTCTAATTTCCATAAACATCTCTGGACTTAGAGAAGGGAGAATTCCCTGCTTCCTTGAACCTCTCTATCTCCTGGCCACCTTTATTCGCATGTAAGGAGTTGCTGGTGCTGCCACTGCTCCATCCAAAAGCTTATGCTCCAGGGTGAGGCAGGCAAGTGATGAGGCACCGGGCAGTCTGTGGCACTGAGGCTCACAGCCTGCCCTCTGCCCACCTATGAGTCCAAAGCCCCTTTTTTGAGAAACACTGCAACAATGGTAGGAACTGGTGAATACATGGAGCACAGAGCACATGTAGGTAACATGCCCTTTCAGACCTGTTTGGTCTTTATGGACCTTCTTCATCACTGATGGAACCTTCTTGCAGCATCACTGAGTCAGCTGTGTGGACTAGCCCTTTGAGTGCCTCTTATGATGGACACTTTTACATTTAACAGCCCAAGCCACGCACTGAGCAGGTGTCAATCAGGATAACCTTTTTGTTTGATCAGCTGAGTGCTGGGGTCTTCAGCTAACTTTGCACTGTGAGAGAACAGTTGGAAGATATCACGGAGAGAGAGAGAGAGAGAGAAAGAAAGAAAGAAAGAAAGAAAGAAAGAAAGAAAGAAAGAAAGAAAGAAAGAAAGATCAGAACCTGCATAATGGCAAATTGGATGCTGGATTTCAAGAAGCAGCAAAGAACTTATTACTGATGGATGTCTCACACTGTCAGAAAAGCAAACACTGAAGCATTTTAATTGAATCCTACAGAGACCAGAATGCCTTTGTTTCTCAGTTCACTGAAGACATCTTGCTCCAGAAGAGAGATTTCCCTTTCTGCATTCAAGTCATTATTAGGCTGACTTCTTCTCTCTAACTGTTACCAAGTGGCCTAGTTTCCTTGTTCAGATCAGCATCTGCCAGTTTGTGTAGTGATGATGACTGTTCCATACCAGGCCTGAATGCCTTCTGGCTTTGCTCTCCTTGTTTCATACTGTGTTGGCAATTTCTCCCATCTGTGCCCTCTCTCCACGATGAGCCTGTTGTCTACAGAGCACTAAAATGTTACACGTTTTAAGGAAATAAAAAAGACATAATATTTCCCCCCTGAAGGGCCTTTCCATTTCTGGTACAATTTTTGAACCAAAAGCGATTGTGGCCTAGTTCTCACCGAGATGGTAAATCTGTGTCTGGAGGGGATCACTTCAGATCAAAGGGTGACACACATGGCAGACTACTCCTTTGTTCAAAAACAAAATCACCTCTCTACACAGAAAATGGTGAGGGAGAAAATTGGCTAGAACCTTTGTCCCTGATACCTAATTTTCTATGGGGATGAGTGACAAGCTTATTTATTTATTAATCTGGAGAAGCATTCCATCATTGCAATCAGCAGTGCTACAGACCAGACAAAACTTACAATCTCATTGTGAAGTGCAAGTTTAACAGTAAGTGATTAGATGCTCATCCCCACCACTTTAGTGTTCTTAAGAACATAAGAGCACAAGTCCGCTCACCTTCAGTTCAGTTCCGTTCCGTTCAGTTTGTTATGTCTTAGCAAAGAGCCATTACACATCTTCATGGTGTGGTAGAATTGCGACCTAGTGACACCATCTCACATCACGATCTGGAAGAGCCCTGGAGCTTCCTGGCTGGTGGGGTCACTTAGGTGCTTGCCTTGCTGGCTGGGGCTTTAAATCCAGGCCTGCCTGCAAATTGACCACTGGATAAGATTTTTTTTAAAAAATCTAATATATAGCATTTTATTGGAATGGGAAACAGGACGAGTTTGTGAAGGTGGCAACTATTCACTGGGTGTCAGATTTTGGATACAATATACAGTGGTACCTCGGGTTACAGACACTTCAGGTTACAGACTCCGCTAACCCAGAAATAGTACCTCGGGTTAAGAACTTTGCTTCAGGATGAGAACAGAAATCGCGCGGTGGCGGCATGGCGGCAGCAGGAGGCCCTATTAGCTATAGTGGTACCTCAGGTTAAGAACAGTTTCAGGTTAAGAACGGACCTCCAGAACGAATTAAATTCTTAACCTGAGGTACCGCTATAGAGCTTTCAGCATGGGAAAAACTGTGGAATAACACACTAAACTTTGCTTTTTGGCATGTTATACAATCAAGGTAAACATTCAAAAAATGATGTACAGGTGGTATCTGATGCTCAGCAAACTAGCCAAAATATACAAAAGAGGATCAAATTTATGCTGAAAGTATTCAGATATAGAAGGCATGCTAACCCACATGTGGTGGCAATGCAAATTTGTGATAAAATTCTGGGAAAGGATATACGAGGAATTAAAAAAATGTTTAAGTGTACTTGCCCCCTAAGAAACCACAAGTGTTCCTGTTAGCAATAATAGGACAAGAAATACCAGGCAAAGTTAAAAACCTTTTTCTATACACAACAGCAGCCACGACAATATTGAACGCTAAAATGTGGAAAGAGAAGGCCATCTCGATAAAGGACCAATGACTCCTTGAACTAATAGAATGTATAGAACTAGCAAGCATGATGGCCAAGATAATAAATATAGATGGAATGATAGTAACAAGCAAGTGGGAACAATTTGGAGAGTATTTTAAATGATGTGATATTAAGATAAATCTACAAGCAGGGATTAATCTGCGAGCAGCAGCAAACAAAAGTAAGGGTCATTAACAGAAGGAGAAAAGAGTAGATAATAAATGGAGATGTAGCAAACTTAAGAATGTGTAATAGGACATCGAGGACAGATAGGATGGGAAGTCCATATAAGACTTGATAGGATCTATATATGAATGTATAAAGTTCATTGGAAATGAATGAATGAATGAATAACAAATTGACCACTGGCGGGCGAGCATAGAGGCAGGCACTTATCTGGGGGCAGGCCCAATGGAGCATGAAGGCTTCCCTTGGATCCACTCCCAGAAAAGGAAACCTTCCTGCCCCTGCCCCAGTTCTTTGGCAGATCTCCCTCTCTCCCTCCTGTTGTACTCTATGACCTGACCTTGCAGTGGACATAGTTGGCTGCTGTATTTGGGACCGGGCAGGGATTTCTCCACCACGCCAATTGGCGTGGTGGTTTTTCCTACCTCATAGCAATCATCACAACTTTGGCTGATGAGGCATTGGTTAAGCCTTAGTCTTGGCTGGAGGGAAGGATACAGCTTCTGCCTCCCCCTCTGAATAAATGGTATCCTGCTAAAGGGAACCTGGTGGAGTTGCTTCTGTCCAAATGCCCAGGTAGGGCTTAGGGCCACAACACTCCTCAAAAAATCAATCCTGCAGGGGGACTCCTATCCAATGTACGTCATAGGAATGCCCCCAGCCATGCTGTGGGGTTGACCCAGGGTATACTTCCCGCAGGCGGGCTGGAAGTCGATAGCTGTACCCAATGCCTATGCCAAACCTCTGACATCAGTAATCAATAAAGGTGTGACCTGATTTGATCCCTAAACATTGTGTTATGTCTGGCACACAAGAAGAAACCTGCTTTCTGCCAGAGGCTGGTGCCTCCTTCCCCAAGCCTGGGAAGCTTCTGCCTGGTTTAGGGAGGGAGGCACAATATAAATACAGTACATGCAATGTCAGGTTGCCATGACATCACATGTTTGGATTTGATATCCCACTTTATCACTACCCTAAGGAGTCTCAAAGCGGCTAACATTCTCCTTTCCCTTCCTCCCCCACAACAAACACTCTGTGAGGTGAGTGAGGCTGAGAGACTTCAGAGAAGTGTGACTAGCCCAAGGTCACCCAGCAGCTGCATGTGGAGGAGCGGAGACGCGAACCCGGTTCACCAGATTATGAGTCTACCGCTCTTAACCACTACACCACACTGGCTCTCTGGGGGATGTGCAACGTCTCCCTCCCCTCCCATTGCCCTTGCCAGCTGATAACTCTAACCATAACTGCTCCCTAGGAAGAATTTCACCTCATGCCACTGATGATGGATCAGGTCAAAGGCCCATCTAGTCCAGCATCTTGTTCTCATAGAGGGCAACCTGGTGCCTATTGAAAGAATGAAAGCAGGACCCAGGGGTACCAGCATTCTGCCCACTTGTGATTGCCAGCAACTCGGAAATTCAGGGATTCAAAGTGAATGCTGTCTTAAGATGTTGTCATACAAATGTAAACATATTGCTATCTACTCCCTTGCTTTAGAAATAGGCTTATGAACATGGGGGGAAATGGTCCAGATAATACCTTCAACTTTTTTTTTACCAGTGACCATGCCAATTAAATCCCAACATTTTACCCTGAATTTAATGAGTTAATCATCTGAATTGTAGCAATTAATCAATTAAGGATTTCAGTCGTGGTGTTGTATGACCACATTAATTTTCTTGCACAGAATGCCTTTAGATCTCCCATCAGAAGTTGTGCTCAAAAAGGCAGTCATTATAATTACTTTTGTATCTCGCCAATATTTACTCTGCAATTCTTAAGGGCATTCTGGTAATTCCCAGAGTCTCCTGGGCGAACTGAAGGAAGACAGAAAAAAGAGAGCTGGGAAGAAAGTACAGCTGATAGCATGATGCCACTTTTTCATTTTAAGTTAATTATTAGAATTAATGAGCACATGAAAATAATTAAGATTTTCCAGTTTTGCTGACTGCTCTGTGTGTCATGAGGGATTTGGGTGGCCTCGGCAATGGAAACTGCCAATTATAACTTTATTTATTTTCACAAGTTATGGATCGGCTTTTCCCATTATTGCAAGTGTGCCTGCCCTGTGCGGCCTGATCCGGTCCATGTTTACTCAGAAGGATCAATGGGACCAAGGAACCTGATAGAAGTCCTCCCGACCCTGATAATACTAGAACCAAAGTTTATGCAATGAATCTGAATGCTGGGAGATTCAGAACAGGCAAAACGAAGTTATTCTTGACATAGTGCGTCATTAAACTATGTCATTTGCTACCACCGAAAGCAGTGAAAGCCTGCAACTTAGATTATACAAATTAAAGAAGGATAAGGCTATGAATGGCTACTATCTTTCCCCTCCAGTACCAGAAGCCGTCTAATTTTGAATTTAGTGCCAGAGATCATCAGCAGGGGAGTGCTATTGTATCCTATTTGCATCTTGTTGGTCACTATGAGGATAGACTGTCAGTCTAGATCAGGGTTTCCCAATCTTGGGTCTCCAGCTGTTTTTGGACTACAACTCCCACCATCCCTAGCTAACAGGACCACTGGTCAGGGGTGATGGGAATTGTAGTCCAAAAAAACAGCTGGAGACCCAAGTTTGGGAAACCCTGGTCTTGATGGACTTTTGGTATGATCCAGCAGGCCTCTGCTTATGTTATTGTCTGATGGAAAACATTACCCTGCTCTCTCCAGAATGCCCACAAACATGGCTTGAAGGCAATAATTCCATGGTGGCTCCCCAGCAGCTAATATAAGTACTGAACACTTCTTATATTACATTGGGTAAAATCAATTTGCAAAATTGCATTCAGTAGTGCATCCTATATAAAGCTCAACCCTACATAATGTTATTCACAACTAAGGCCCACGGATGTTTCTTTCTCCTATGCAGCAGGATTGAGGGATGGAAGCTGGTAGCTCTCCAGCAAACCGGTATTGCAGATATTAATATTGAGCAGCATGAAGCAATAGAGTTCTCTTATAATAAAAATTGTCCAGACCCATAAATATGATTCGAAAGCTTTACTAATCAGTACTTTCTTCATTACAGGTACAAAAACAAATAATGATACACCCAAATGGTTCTGTAAGACATATGCTTGTCAAAGCATAGGTTCATCAACTTCTTAGTAATATTAGATTATTCCAAATAGACCTGAAATCAAAGGTCTTTCCCTCATTACAGCCTCCATTAGCCTGGAGCTGTCTTCTCTCCTGGAGAGACTCATTTGCACATCTTTCTCCCACCGTAGCTGGGAACAACAACAAAAATAACCCCAAATAAAACTCCCTTCAAAATAGCAATTTACAGTTAAAATATCTTACTCACATGATCTAAAGTTAAACACCACGTGAAAAAGCAGAGAACATCAACAGCTAATCACCAAACCATTTAGAAGCTCAGAGAGCTCTACTTTGTTTTAGTATACCCAATGGAATTTTCCAGTGTTAAACCCCTAGCAATACACATACATGTATGTAGTGGTTTGGAGTTACTCGTGCGTAAACTGTCCCCTTTTTGGAGCTTGGCTGCCTGGGTTAAACCGTCCTGACTGCACAGCCCATCTCAGCGTGGCTGCCTCAGTCGCTCGCAGAGTCTGTCTGTGGGCGTTTCTTAAACCGTTGCCAGCATAAGAGTTGTTTGACTCCCAATCATCTCCGCCTCTCATTGCACGGGAGTCTCCTGCGCAAGGAGGGTGTGGGTAGTGGAGGACCAGGGCTCTCCTCACTGACTTCCAAGGAAGAATCCCGGAGCCCTTCCACCTCTTCTCCCATTTGCTCTCCTGGATCCTTGGTGTTACGCTGATTTCCTTCCCCCTCCATCAAGCTGCGTCTCCCCCTAGTGCTTGTACCTTCCCCTGCAGAATCGGAGAGCCTCTCCTTCGCCTGTTGCTCTGATGTCAGTTTCCTGACATCCACCTCCCCTCCAGGACCCCCCCAACCCCCGTTCGACCTGTGGAATCGATTTCTCTCTCTTCCTTGGCCGACGAGACGGGGAAACCCCTGAAGGAACCGTCACCCTCCTCAGTGGATTCGAAACCTCTGTCCACCTGCTTTGGTTCCCACCCACGGGGTGACCCTCCCAGTCTGATTCTTCCTCGGATTCTGAAAACCCCTCGAAACTCTCTTCGTCATCTGTGGTTCCAAATTGTTCCTCCCAGAACCTCTCTAAGGGTTTGGGCTTGTCTGGGAACCGGCGATGGAATACTTCCACCATATACCTGTCATCGATGGCTTCCGCGGGAACCCACGTGTTTTCTGACCTGGGCTCCCCTTCCCAAGCCACCAAGTACTCCACCTGACGACCTCGCCACCTCGAATCAATTATTTCCGTGGCCGAGCTCTGGTGTTCCCTTTCTTCTACCTGCGGTTGTGGGATGACTCCTACCTCCCGCCCCGGGAATTCCCGCCCCTCCCTGTGTGGTGAGAGCAAGGACCTGTGGAACACAGGGTGTATTTTCATACTGTCGGGCAACTTGAGCTTGAATGCTACGGGGTTTACCTGTTGTGTTACCTCAAATGGCCCCAGCCGTCGGGGCTGCAACTTCTTACACCCTCCCTTAAAGGGTAACCCTTGAGTGGACAGCCACACCCGGTCCCCCACCCGTATGGTTTCCCCTTCCCTGCGGTGCTTGTCTGCTTGCTTCTTGTAAAGCGCCTTGGCCCTCTCTAAGTTCATCTTAAGTTGCTGGTGTAGGGCCTCCATTTCTTCCACGAACTGCTCCGCCACGGGTACACTCCAGCTTTGCTCCTCACTCCCCGGGAAGGCTCTGGGATGGCACCCATAATTGGCCATAAACGGACTCATTCCCGTTGACACGTGTTCAGCGTTATTGTACGCAAATTCCGCCAGCGCTAGTTTCTCTACCCAATCATTCTGCCTCTCGCTGACGTAGCAGCGTAAGTATTGTTGGAGTATACTGTTTGCCCTTTCCGCTTGCCCATTGGTCTCTGGGTGCCTTGCTGTCGAGAACCCCACCTCTACTTGTAGCAAGCTCATGAGCTTCCTCCAGAACCGGGAAGTAAATTGTTTTCCACGGTCGGAGATAACCTTCAAGGGGGCGCCAGGCAACCTGAAAATGTGCTCTACGAACAATCGTGCCGTCTCTTCGGCCGTCACCGCATGTGAGCAGGCTATAAAATGGCACATTTTGGTCAGTAAGTCGACTACTACCATGACCACGGTTTCCCCCCGTGATTTGGGCAAATCAGTCATAAAATCAATGGACACCACCTCCCAGGGTTTGCTCGGTGTGGGTAAGGGTTCCAATAAACCTGCTGGTACCGTTCGCTCCCCCTTAGCCCTTTGGCAGCGGTCGCACCCTCGTACATATTCCCGTACATCCTCCCTCACTCGTGGCCACCAGAACTGTCTGGTGACCAACATCATCGTTTTGTGCTGTCCTAAGTGCCCCGCTTGTTACGGAAAAGCAGCAATGCAAGAGCGAGCTGCAGCTGGCTGGAATGCAAAACAGGATGTTGATGTTTGGGACTGTACCATGGGAACAAAGGGGCAGTCTATTCACTGTACTGAGCACCGGATGTTAGCTCAGAGTGTCATCTGACCTGTACTGGAAGTACAGGGGTGGAGTTTATCTCTCTCTACTGTTGGAGTCTGGAGACTGCAGATGTGTTTCTCTGTACTGCTGCAATGACAGAAATAAAGACATGTAAATAGATTTCTGTCTGTCTCTTTCCCCTCCCTGAGGGAAGCAGGGAGGAGGGAGGAATGGTGTGTCCCTCTCACGCTGAGTGGGATCGCCGATAGTGACCTAGCCTGTATCCTGCCGGGAGATGCCGACGGGGAGGTCAACAAGGATCTCAAGCCGAGTGCCTGGAGAGTGGCAAGTTACCTCTGACTGAGGCCTGAGAATCCGACACCGCTGTGGGGTTGTCGTGGAGTTGTTTGAGTACCCTTTCTCTTAGAGCTCCCCCCGGTACATACATGGCCCCTCTATAGTACAACACCCCTTCCTTTTCCTCAAACCCTTCTGGTGCCTCTCTCCCATCTCAGAGCTCCCTGATTTTAGTTTGTGCGAATTCATCGTTCCTAGTAAGCCCTGCCAGTTCTCTTTTGCCCACTAGAGTTCCCCCACACACCCATCCGGTGGCCCCTCTCCTTTGAAGTACTCTGGCTTCCGCGAGAGAGCGTCCGCTCTCACGTTTTCCTCTCCGGGCACATACTGGATTTCAAAAGAAAACTTGGAGAATTCCTGCGCCCAGCGAATCTGTCTCTGGTTGAGCACTCGTGCAGTCCTCCAGTATTCCAAGTTCTTGTGATCTGTACAAACCTGGATCTTGTGCTGCGCCCCTATCAGTAGATGACGCCAACGACGAAAGGCAGCGTAGATCGCGAGCAGTTCTCGGTCATACACGGTATAGTTTTGCTCCGACTTGCTCAGCTTCCTCGAGAAAAAGGCACACAGTTTCCATTCCTGTTTGCTCCGCCCAGGCTGCAAAAGGACTGCCCCTATGGCTCTGTCAGACGCGTCGGTCTCTAGCCTCAGGGGTTTCTCCAAGTCTATGTGTAATAGTTGCTCTTCCGACGCGAACGCCTTCTTCAATCTTTCAAAGGACTGCTAAGCTTCCTAGCAAACTTCTTTTTGCTACTGAGACAGTCCGTGATGGGTGCGGTCAAGTGAACAAAGTTCTTTATGAACTTCCTATAGAAGTTGCTGAAACCTAGGAACCTTTGTTCGTCCTTCCGTGTCCTTGGGGGCTTCCATTCCCAAACTGCCTGCACCTTGCTTGGGTCCATCGCTAAGCCCTTGTCAGACAACTTATACCCCAGAAACTCCACTTCTCTGGCATGAAACTGACATTTCTCTAGCTTGACCCACAACTGGTGTTTCTGCAATCGTTGTAGCACTTCCCTGACATCTCGTACATGTTGCTCCTCGCTTTCTGAATAAATCAAGACGTCGTCCAGGAAGGCCACACAGTTCTTGTAAAGCAGAGACCCCAACACATGCTGCATGAAACCTTGAAAACAGGCGGAGCCTGATTGTAATCCAAAAGGCATAACTAAATATTCAAAGGCCCCTAGGGGGGTGAACATGGTGGTCTTCCATTCATCCCCCTCCCTCATCCTGATCAGGTTGTAAGCCCCCCTGAGGTCTAGTTTGGTAAAAATCTTTCCCTTCCTCACCCTCGTCAAAATGTCGTCAATTCTGGGCATTGGGAAAGTCACTGGTTCCGACACCGAATTTACGGCCCTAAAGTCCATTACAAGCCTGGGTTTGTCCGTGTCTTTTTTGTCCACAAAAAACACTGGACTGCCCCCCCACTGCTTTCGACTCTCTTATGAATCCTCTCTTTAGGTTCTTGTCAATAAACTCCCGTAACTCCCTCATCTCCCTGTCCGACATGGCATACAGCTTACCCACCGGCAGCTGCGCACCCGGGAGCAAATTGATTTGGCAGTCAAAGGGCCTGTGGGGTGGTAGCCTATCTGCCTCCTTCTCACTGAAGACCTCCTTCAGATCAGCATATTGTGGCGGCACCTCCCCCTTCCATCCCACTGCCATTCCTGCCACTCGGGCGACACTCATCCTGGGTGTTTCCCCTCCTAGGCAGTGCTCCAGGCAGTAGGCTCACCCAAAGCTGACTGTCCTATGATACCACGCCACCACGGGATCATGTTGTGCTAGCCAGCTCATTCCTAATATTATTGGGTGTTACGCTGTTTCCTGACAATGTATTTTCCATTTCCATGTCAATTAAACCATTATAATTAACTGGCACACAAGCTGCCACAACTGTCTGGATGTGCATTCAATCTACACCTATGGCCCTCATTCTGTAGGACAGGGTGATGATGTAAAATGTAAAATGAGTGGTTATTATGTTATTAAATGTAGCTATAGTCTGCCACACTTTGTTGTATAAAACCTTTGCCTGATGGGAATCAACATCTTGCCCATGGTTCCCACAAACCAGATGCTGGCCTTGGGGGGTGCTTATCTACAGGTAGCAAGAAAGGCAACAGAAAGGTCCCACATTTCTGGATTTTGAGTGGTGCAAGGAGATGGCATTCAACATTATTTCACAGGAAATCTAGACCTTTTCTTTTGATTGATTGCTATTGGCAACTATTCAAAGTCTCTTAAAAAATCACACAGTGCTTTTGAAAAGTTGCCTGTGCTTGATTGCGAAGGAAATAAATGCCCACACCTTCTGCTGATGTCTAACATCACATCCACTCTTGGCAAAAAATACAAAAAAACCCCACCCTGTATTATTCTAGCCCACATTATTGGCTTCCTTTTTTGCCTACAGTAATCTTCTGCTCTGAAACACAAGATGACAGAGTGGCTAGTAAGACCACTGTGATGTATAATAAATAAAGACTTAAATGATCAGCCTCAGAAGCCTGACAGAGTCAGCTGATGAAATGCATTAATAGAGAGAGTGAATGTGAAACTGCTACGATCCATAAATACCTGCTCCTCTGATCAGAAGGCATAGTCTTCATATGGGAGCTTCTGCAGCAAGAGCCATGCAAGCTGATATCTCCAATAAGGGGAAATATTCAACTTTTTCTCAAGACACTGGACAATTGCAAGCTGTCTATGAAAAGAATTTTCTGAAATGAATTGTCCCAATTTGTTTCCTTTTACATAATTAAAAAAGAAAAAAACAGCTTCTGTTCAGTGGTCAGTTGCAGTGACTATGAAATTGCCTATAACATTCCTGTTTGTTCTCTTAATTTTCTTTCCTTTGATTTCATCAAGCTCCCAAACAAGGGCAAAACTGCTTTCTCTCCGCACCTCTCACACAGAGATCCCAAGGCCAAGTAGCTCAAGTGATGGGGGAGACAGGGCTGAGGAATCTGTAGCCCTCCAGATGCTGTTGGACTTTAACTCCCATCTGCTTTTGCCAGCAAAATGGTCAGCAATGAAGGGAGATGGAGTCCTACAGCATCAGGGGGAGCACAGGTTCTCCACGATTAGCTTCATGCTACTGACAATTTAATTTGTTTTTACTCCGTTCCTAATAATCTCTAGAATGGAATTTGCATTTTTCACATTAGAATCATAGAATTCTGGAGCTGGAAGGTCTACCTCCTGCAATGCAGAAATCTTAGCCAACATTGAGACGATGTTTTGATGGGAAAAGGTTCCGGCATTTGACCTCCACAATGTCTAATTTCAGCTCAAGAGGACCTCATCACATGAGTGCTTTCATATGGCTCGTCAGCTCTCAGCTGACTATATACACACCATAGGTAAAAGTAAAGGGACCCCTGACCATTAGATCCAGTCGTGGCCGACTCTGGGGTTGTGGCGCTCATCTCACTTTATTGGCCGAGGGAGTCGACGTAAAGCTTCCAGGTCATGTGGCCAGCATGACTAAGCCACTTCTGGCAAACCAGAGCAGCGCACGGAAACGCTGTTTACCTTCCCACCGGAGTGGTACCTATTTATCTATTTGCACTTTGAGGTGCTTTCGAACTGCTAGGTTGGCAGGAGCAGGGACTGAGCAACGGGAGCTCACCCCATTTCGGGGATTTGAACCGGTGACCTTCTGATCGGCAAGTCCTAGGCTCTGTGGTTTAACCCACAGCGCCACCCGCATCCCTTACCTATAACCAAGCTAACACTTCCATTTGTCTGTGGACTTTCTGTGTGGTGGCCCAGGAGCTTCAGCAGCAATACCCAGCACATACATCTGGGGACATTTTCAGCTGACTTTAATAAGACTATTTTGCCAACGATGGCTTTGGGGTGATATTTGTGGTTGATGTCCAAGTGTGTTTGCAGCAGGCCTTAGGTATAAAATGTTGGAATCTGTGTAACTGCTGAATGGAATACACTGGGAAAGAAAAGGAGTCATGTGATTGTGTCACGTGTTTTGAAGGAAACAAACAGCCCTATTGGGGGGGGGGGGCGGAATGGCTATAGCTTAGTCTTAAAGTAATTGCTTTGCATGCAGAATGGTCCAGCCCCCAGAATCTCCATGTAGGGCTGGCAAAGATAGCTGTTGCCAGTCAGTGTAGACAGTATTGGGCTAGATGGACCAATGGTCTGACTCAGTGTAAGGCAACTTCCTGTGTGCTTTTCCTATTTTTATACTCACACACATTAGGTATGTGTCCCCTCAGTAGTATCTTTAGGAGAGTGGTGATGAGAGCACTTACATATAATTTTGTGGGAGGTTGGGTTTTTTCCGCATGCAGACATTTTACATTAATAACATTTCCTCACTTTTAATTATGTCAGCTAACCACACAAAGGAATTTCCATTATTTCAAAATACTTAACACTTTTTTATTATTATCAGCTGTCTTAATACAAAACGCTCTTTAAAAGTTGTTAGGAAATGTGTTGGTGAAAGCTGTTCGGCAGGGAGACCGAGTGGAACAAAGCGTCATATTGCTTTTATAAAATGATAATGCACTGGCTTCCTTTTCTCCATTAATTCTATGAAGTGTGTTCATTGCATGAAAAGAAAAGGACAATTCAGCCAGCTTCTTTGCAGTTCTTTTTGAAGTGGTGCTTTACCTTTGCACAAGTGGAGTGGAAGGTCCCCACACATAAACAATGACAAATCTGCCCAGATTTCTCATTCAAACAAGAATAGAAGGGGGACCAGGAAGATTTTATTGTGTGTGTTGGATAGGTAAAGGTAAAGGGACCCCTGACCATTAGGTCCAGTCGTGACCGACTCTGGGGTTGCGACGCTCATCTCGCTTTATTGGCCGAGGGAGCCGGCATACAGCTTCCGGGTCATGTGGCAAGCATGACTAAGCCACTTCTGGTGAACCAGAGCAGCGCACGGAAACACCGTTTACCTTCCCGCCGGAGCAGTACCTATTTATCTACTTGCACTTTGACATGCTTTCGAACTGCTAGGTTGGCAGGAGCAGGGACCGAGCAACGGGAGCTCACCCCATCGCGGGGATTCGAACCGCCGACCTTCTGAGCGGCAAGTCCTAGGCTCTGTGGTTTAACCCACAGCGCCACCCGCGTCCCGTTGGATAGGTAGATCAAGAAAATGCTACAATGGAACAGGTTCATCACTCATCCTTAGTAATGATAACCTGATTTGACACCCCACCCATGTTTTGAACAAAACATGTGAAAACTTACCATGACTTGTCCTCTAGCTTTCACTAGGAGTTTGGAAACATTCTAGATGATAATTTAAAGCAGCCTTCTCCAAGCTGGAGCCTCCAGGTGTTGTTATGCTACAGCTCATGCCACTTGAGGCCAAGTTCAACAATATCTGGAGGCTGAGGAAGACTGTTTCAAAACATTGCAGTGCTTTTATTTTCTACTGGAATAAATCATTCTTTTGCCCTGAAATATCAGCAAGCAGTTAAATAAGGCAAATCCATTTGTATGTTTGTTTTCCATTAGGAGGTTAAGAAAATGCATTTTGGGTATTCTAGTAGGAGGCTCGAACTCTATCAAGATTGGCATGCACCATTAACATTGACACTCAAGTCTATGACACTTGCTGTTACTGGATCAGAACAGGCCATTAGCCCTCTTAATTAAGCCACCTCTTCTTCTGTTTTTCTGAAGAACTCTCAACTTCAGACTGGATACTGTCATTTATATAGCACAGAGAGAAACTGCAAATCTGGTCTAACAGTCATTTCATCTTCCCAGGGAACCTTTCAAATTCTAGGTCTGTAAATGGACACTACAGTTCTCTAACAGAAAAGTCATAGCACCCTTATCTAATTCCATGTGCCATGGTTCTTAAGGAAGGTTGTGGCAGTTCTGAATTGCTATAAAACCAATAGAAGTTAAGGAGGTAGATAACGTCCATGGTTTCAGTCATGCTTTAATGGTCTTGGCAGCCACAACTTCTTCTATTAAATGGAATTAAAACAATGGTTACGTGATGAAGTTTAAACTAGTCTGTACTAGTTTAAAATCTGCTCAGTAATGGCCAGAATTTGAGCACTGGGAGGCAGGGACTGTATCTTGTCCAAGGGGTCTTTCCCAGGTAATGTTGGTACATGAACACCGATGGCATTTCAAGCAGACAGTTTAGTACAGGAGTCAGCAAACTTTTTCAGCAGGGGGCCGGTCCACTGTCCCTCAGACGTTGTGTGGGGCCAGACTATATTTTGAAGGGAAAAAACCAACAAATTCCTATACCCCACAAATAACCCAGAGATGCATTTTAAATAAAAGCACACATTCTACTCATGTAAAAACACACTGATTCTCGGACTGCCCACGGGCCGGATTTAGAAGGCGATTGGGCTGGATCCGGCCCCCAGGCCTTAGTTTGCCTACCCATGTGTAATAGGTATGAGTTACTCGTGCGTAAGCTGGTGCCTTTCTCGGTTAATTTGCCTTGTTAAACCTTTCTGACTGCACAGCCCCTTCTCATCGTGGCTGCCTCAGTCACTGGCAGAATCCGTCAGTGGGCATTTCTTGAACCTCTTCCAACATAAAAGTTGTTTGACACCCAGTCTCCTCCTCCTCTCACTGCGCGGGAGTCTTCTGCGCAGGGAAGGCGTGGGTAGCGGAGGACCTGGGCTCTCCTCACTGATGTCCAGTGAAGAGTCCTGGAGCCCTCTCTCCAATTCCCCCGTCTGCCCCCCTTTATCCCTGGTGTTGCGCTGATTGGCTTCCCCCTCTACTGAGCTGTTTCTCCCCCTGCTGCTGGGTCCTTCGCCAGCATCATCTGAGAGCCTCCCCTTCGCCTCTCGCTCTGATGTCAGTTCCCTGACACCATGGTTTAGTAGATTGATAAATGGAAATTGTAGGTTTCAGCACCAGCTTGGAAATTCAACCACCTTCCCAAAACACACACATTTGGCAAGAATAGGTTTTAAATCTGGATGGGGAAGAACAATCATGTAACTTGTTTTCAAGGAAAAAAATAAGGGAAATGGACTGTATCAGGGAAAATATACACCAGATAAAAGGTTGCGTGGATGGGCAGTCTGTTCATGGAGTCATGGTCATAGTCAGTTTATTTATATGCTGTGTTTTACACAGATGCACAATCAAAGAGATTTGCAAAAAAGCCCAGCATTAATATATTTATAGACCACATTTGCATTAAAAATAAGGCAAGGCAGCATTCAACATACAAAATTACAATGATGTCGATAAAACAACAACAACAGAAACTGGTTGGGGAAAACTAAACAATGTTTCAAAAGCCTGTCTGAATAACACAGTTTTTGTTAAATGCAATATTTTTGCCCTAGGGAGGCATCAGAACTACTGCTCCAAGATCTGACCTTGGGGAGGGAGATCTAATGTTGGATGCTCCTTCCAGTCAGTGCAGAAACTTCAATAGCTTTGCCCAACTGCTGTGAGATTTCTGATGTTGGTCGGGGTCACGAAGTGTACCAGAGTGGATCAAGGGTGTGCTGAGGTAGGAAGCTTGGGTCTGAAGAGCACAAACTCATTCCCTAGCTCAGGAGGTAATTCCAGCTGGCGTGGTTTGCTTCCCAATCAAGAAAAATGAGAGAAAGAAAAGGAAAGAGGAGTTCAAGAGCATTGTTTTGCCCTTATTTCCACTCTACCTGCTGCAAGGCCCAGCAGGGAAACAGATAAGGTAGTTCATGATCATGCTCAGAGCATACGCTCCAACATCCCTCAGATGAACGTAGGGACATTTTCATCTGAGGAATGCTGGCGGGTATGCTGCCCCTTCAGCACCTGTGTTTCTGCCACCCCCTGGAATTCTCCCTCCCCCAACTGATCCTCATTGACCCCCTTTTTTTGGCCCCTTAGCTCCCATGCAGAGCATTTCCTACCAGAGGAAGGCCAAATGTTACCATCACTAGCCAACAGGACCCAACAAACATGCCCTCCACTGCCCTGAGAAGACCCCTTAATCCCTTTTATTCTTTGGTAGATTTACAAAAAGAAAAACCACACACCAATAAATACATAAATTTTACAATGAGGCAAGATTAGACATAGACCCACAAAGCATTTTTGCGGATCAACACTCCTTGGGCTCTGCTCAGCTCCAGCTTTCTTCCCTTCCAGAGCGGCCCTGCCCTGTGCCTGCCCCTCAGAGCCAGTGTGTCATACGTGGCTAGGCCTTTTCTCCTCACTGCTATGACCTGCCCAAGGGAAGAGGCCAGCAGTGGTGGCCACATTGAGGAAATGGGATGCTCCCTCACTGCTGTTGCCCCCATTGTTGTCACCATTTGGGAGAAGCACCACTTCATTTTCCTCTCCGAGATTCGCAGCAGCGAAGCTGGCAGGGAAAATTGTAACCTTCTGAGATCAAATCAGAAGCTGGGATGGCCTTCATAGTTCCAGGGCTGTCCCTGGAAAATAGGTACACTTGGAGGGTATGTCAGAGTTCAAGGCCAAATTCTGGCCAGGCAAGAACATTAGTGGTGAAGCAAGGCCACTGAGAAGTATGACCTAACAAGAGAATTTGGTTCCTGGGTCTCAGGTTCCTCACCCTGAGAGTCCTCAGCTTAGACTATTGTACTCTCTTTGCGAAGATGATTGAGATGCAAACTACATAACAACAATGACAACAAATGCAGTGAAATGACAAATAATTCCTGCTGAAAAGTGATATGAATGTGATTTAGGGATACGTCTTCACCTCCCATTGCTTAACTCACTGGATAAAGATTTACCGATTCAAGACCAACTTGAAGTTGCAATTCAATCCACCATCGCTATTGATTGAATCTAAAGTTCCTTCTCACAAATAGGAGCATGTCTTTCGTTCCCAACAATTTACAACACTTTATGATCTATTTCATTGCATCGTAAATGTCGTAATGACCGAATGTTCCATGAAGCGTCATAAAATGGCATGAATTAAAGCGTGAGTTCTCTCGGTCTTTGACTGACAAACTGGCTTCAGCTCAAGTAGCGGCAATGCAATGCCTGCCAACTGTTCAGTGTTTCAGGAGCTGTGAGGAAACGCATGCCATTCTCCCCTCTGCTCCAAATAACTCATAGCTCTTGCTTGGGAATGGATGCTTGGAAACTGATGCTTGTCCAGCCTTTGCTGTACGACTCATAAACGTACATTTTCATGCACAGGCTGCCGATACCCCTAGCTTTTTGAACATATCGCCTGTTCTAACTAAGAATTAAAGTGCTTTTGTGACACACAGCAATGCTTTACTGCTGGGACTTTTCACATATAAATTATAATAATCCATATCATTGCAGGAGAGTTAGAACTTGGTGTAGTTTCATGGTAATGTGGTTAAATGAATCCTATAATGAGTGTAAGGTTCTGGTAGTCATTTCTTTGTTTCATGATCTGGAAGTCAAACAGACCTCTTCCGAAGAAGGAAAAGAATGCTGGAGAAATGGGAATATGGCATGAATGCAAACATTTGCCATATCTGTTGTCAGTTAATGCATGTTGATTGGAGGGGTGTTACCAGTGTTGTATTTGCTGCCCCAACTACTGAGTAGGGATGCTTGAGGAATTTGATCTTTGCAAATATCGCTATGAACTGATCTGATGCACATCTACCTCACAGGAACTGCTGGCTCTCTGTGTATGGTGCAAACCGCTGGCCATGACCTTATACCCCTTGATTAATCTGCAGATCTGAACATAGGGCACCATTCAAACCCCTGATCCACCAAGCTAAGAGGGGTATCCCTCTGTCTAGCCCAGAATAGCTCAGTCAGCCTCCACACATAGACTGACATTAACATCACTCTGTCAGTGTAAAGAGCTTTGTTCCATCCATAGGTTTCCCACTGTCAACAGCCTGTGGAAATCCCTGGATACCAGGCATATCTCAAGAAAATTTGCCTTCCCCAAGAGGCATGAGCAATAGGGCTATGGATACAGTTGTGGCTCCATCGGTCCATCACACTTTGCTGCTACCTGGCCATGACTTGCTCTTCTGAACAAGTTTACAGTCCTCCCACGCTGCATAGAGCCCCTTGCATGAACTGCTGTGAACATGCCTCACATGAACTTGATTATGCCTGTGTAAGCAGGTTCCGCTCTTCAGTGTGCTACTTTCCATGCTCAGTGGAAGAAATGTATGAAATGGTCCTCTTTCTCTGTGGTTCAAAGAATTGCATCTCATGCAGTGCATCTCTGCCCCACTTGTCTTTAATTTATGTGCACAGTGCACAGAGAAGCGCAACACTGGTATTTTAACCACCTCTTGCTGCTCTGATACCCATTAGTTTGAGGCACTGGTACTTGGAGGCTTTGAGAGCTCAGTGCCTGACCCTGCTCTCTGCTGCTTCTGCTGCTGCACAGCAGGGCTTTGAGGCAAATTTAAGATGACTCGGTTGGGAGCTTTTGCTGTCATCCAGGGCATAGTTCTGTGGTATACACTTGTCCACCCAAATCAATATCATGAACTGCCAAATAATATATTATACAGGATTCTGTATTCTAAAGATATGAAATGGCAGTTCATGATATTGATTTGGGTGGACGTGTATACCACTTCATTTTGGAGTCCATCCTACCCTCTGCTTTTCTATTTTCAGGCTAGGGCATGCAGGTCCACAGACTGAGAGTTCCAGAGCAGTAAAATGAAGTTGGGCTCTTAGAGCTATTGGTAAAATCTATTTGGTGTTTCACACCTTTCTGACTAGTTGCAGGACCTTAGCCAGACCTAGCAGAGTACACGCAGAATCCACAAAAGCAATTGGCAACTTGGCTGCAGACAGGATAGACGAAGCAGGAACCAGGAACTTGTAGTTAGGTGTTTATTATATACAGTGGACTATTTACAGGAACAGAACACGGATCTTTTGCTAGCTCTCCCTGACATGACTCACAACTCCTACACTGACACAGAACTCTGAACTCACGAACTCTGAACACTGAACTACCAGTTAGTAGGCCATTAATTATCACTCCCTTGAGAGAGCTTGACCAATCAGGGAGCGGTCTCCATGCCTCTGTTATCACCAGGCAGACTTACTTCTTCAGATTGCCTTCTGGCTGTCTGCCAAACTTTAAATGACTCTGTGTGAGTAGCTGCATGTACACAGATTCCCAACAAAAGCTACCTTGTTTGATATCCTTTAATAGTTTTGCCATCACCTTTTTAAAGAAACCTCTCATGGCATTCTGACCAGATCCATTTTCTCACTTCCCTTACTCATAAGCAGGCCTCTTACTATCAAGGGAAGAAGTGGCTGTGAGCTATCTGCACAGCAAGCCTTCCCCTTCCCCTGTGACTCCTTGTCCCTTGGGCATGGATCCTTTTCCAGCATTTGGAAGCAGCTCTGCAACTGTGAACTTCCACGACTTGTATTCACAAAGCACTGATTCTAGTTGGGACAGCAGCCTGTTAACTGTGGCAACTTTTTTTTTTTTAAAAAATAAAAGCAACAACATTTTGCTCAGCTGCTATTTAAACAGCAGATAAAAATTATGCTTTCTTCTAAAGTTAAAATCCACCATGCTTTACCACTCAACAAAGCACATTTGTTCCATGCCTAGTTCCATTTCCTTGGGCACATCTTTTCATCTTCAAGGGATAATGCCATTTCTGATGTCACAGTTCCAACATGATGGAAGGATGAAAAGGAATGGAGATTTGGGCATGTGTGTCTTTGTGCAGCCCTGCTCCTGGGAAGTGTGTTCAGAACACAATTGCTGCTGTTTCCCCCTCAGTGCAGAGAAAATTGGGCATGGAGTGCATTTACTCTAGTTTCTGAATATTGCATCTGGAAAAAGAAACAGTGATTGTGTGGTGTCACTATGGGAATGTTAGTGTGTTTGGTGGGGCCAGCTCTACCATTTAGCAGAGTGAGGTGGCAATATGTTGGAAGACCAAGCTGTGAACATCGCACACAACATACTCTGCTTCTCCTAAGCTAGCCTGCTGCCACCAGATGTGGTAGAGGATACTGTACTGTTGTCAGCATTAAACTAAGATTCAGTTTCCAGCCCAGCTGGCTTCCATCGTAGAATTAGGAGCAGGCACCATATTGTGATGAATCACCTAGGCAGCAACATTGGCCTGGCTCTGCTGCCTGCTCAGCAATAGCAGCTCATTTGTCAGTCCCATCAAAATCAAGATCTTCATTGGGTTGACCCCAGGAAAAGGGATATGGCAACCCCTAGGCTATTGATCTCCTTGCTTAGGGAGGCCTTCTTTTCCCTTCTCTGGTGGCCTTCTGTCATGTAAAGACTAGGGCTGTACTAAATTGACACACACCAATTCTCAGACATTTCACCCACCTTGAAATTGGCTGTTTTGTGTTGTTCATATTTTAGAGGGAAAATTCTTTTGAGGTGGAGGAGAATAGGTGCAGTAACCATTTTGTTTTCCTCAGAAAGCTTTGTTTTAAGCTCTCTGAAGGCATCCCATCACTGGACAAAGACCTTCTTTTTGGAAAGGATTTTTGTTCTATAGGTATTTAATCTTGTTCTATAGTTATTTTAATTGGTCTTTTGACTGACTTTCCTGATATTTTTAGCACTAAAGCTTCTTATGCTGTTTGTTATTGAACTGTTATCTGTTGCATTTTCTTTCACTATTGTTGTCAATGGTGTCAGCTCCAGGTTTGGGGGAGGCCCTTGGGCAAGATGCTTTTGGTGCCCCCCTTCCCTGTGGGGACATAAAATAATTTTGTGGTAACCAACATGGTGCCTACTTGGTGTTGGGCACTTCAGTTCTCATCATCCCTGATCATTGGCTGCATTGGTTGGGGCTGATGGGACTTGTAGGCTAAAATATCTGGATGGCACCCAGTTGGATGCCCATGACCTAATGGGTGCATATAAGATTGGCGCAAGCTGAAATTCATATATTAGGAGTGGATTATGTATGTATGTATGTTTCATGTGCAATTGGCATGCCATTATATACAGTTTGAATGCTGATGCTGGTGTTTGATTAGATTTTGGTGGTGAATCCTGATGGAAAACATCCTAAAATACTGATAGGGCAGTTCACAAACTAAGGAAGGTTAGACAAAGTGTTGATTAAGCAGTTAAACAAAATAATTCCAGCTAAATACATTTTCATATTACAGAAATATTGCCTAATGTAAATCAGTGTGAATAAAATGTGTGTGTGTGCTTGCTTGCTGGGGGGGGGGAGGGGGCTATGTATGCTACCTTGAGTACCTCGAATAAAAAGTAGCATGTCAGTATTATTTACTTATAGTTTGCCTTTACTCTAAGGAACTAAAGTTGGCATACATACAGTAGATGGTCTCTATGACGTGGGCTAAACTTTGAATGGAATATGCAGTCCTGCATGTACCTGAGAGTAATACCCATTGACTCCTGAGTAGACTTAAATAAGATTGTTTTGTTAGTTACTATATGGTTCAGAATATTCCATGTTTGCTTGGGAGGTTTGATAGAGCTTCTTCCGGTCAACATTTTTGCAGGTTACATTCATTTCAGCTTGTCAAATTTCTCCTGCTCTATATGTAACTTGAAACATATTGGTAGCATCTGCCATTTACCAAAATGTCAGACTCAACATTCTCACGTTACAGCCAAATCACAAGCATTTATGGGAAAATTACATGGAAATCAAATCTGAGACACGCGCGGCAGACTGCACAATATGAGCCCCAAAGTGTAACATTGCTACTAATGGGGTCCATTATGGAGTGTTTATTGTTAAATCTGGGGCATGAAATAAGATATTATGGTCTCCCCACATTCTTCATTCCTTTCCCAGTAGGTCAGAAGTTCCATTTACTGTGCTGTTGTGGTGCAAGGATTAAGTGAGGCCTGCTGTGAGGTGTCAGTTGGCCCAGTTATGTAGTTGATATAAATATGGATTATTACTTTTTTCCTGATTAAATTACAGTTTGTGCATGAGATTTGTTGCTAGGACAGAGGACAACTGTAATACATTTTCATAAGTAAGTCATGATGTCAGCACGAAAGGCAACGTAGAAATACCCGTGGCGCCTTATTCTCAATTTTAATCTGAACATCCTGAGATTGGGGCCTCAGGGAAGGTGAATCCTGTTGGGAGGTTGGGTCCTGGCAGCTGCTTGAAGGTGCTGGGAGCTGAAGGTGCACTGGACAACATAGAAGCAATCTATCCGTGAATTTTGGGATGGCCATTAAAAAAGAGCAAAGTGAGACAGAAAACAATTCTCAGCTTTTGGCACAATGCTTTAGCCTCATATCTTGATGAAATAGCTGAAATTCACAGAGCTGACCTCAGTACATCTTCTGTTCACCTTTGCCTCAGTGTTATATAATATAATAATAATAATTTATTATTTATACCTCGCCCATCTGGCTGAGTTTCCCCAGCCACTCTGGGCGACTCCCAATCAAGTGTTAAAAACAATACAGCATTAAATATTAAAAACTTCCCTAAACAGGGCTGCCTTCAGATGTCTTTTAAAAATAGGATAGCTGGTTATTTCCTTGACATCTGATGGGAGGGCGTTCCACAGGGTGGGAGCCACTACTGAGAAGGCCCTCTGTCTGGTTCCCTGTAACCTCACTTCTTGCAATGAGGGAACCACCAGAAGGCCCTCAGCGCTGGATCTCAGTGTCCGGGCTGAATGATAGGGGTGGAGACGCTGGGCTGAGGCCGTTTAGGGCTTTAAAGGTCAGCACTAACACTTTGAATTGTGCTCGGAATTGTGCTCGGAAAAGTACTGGGAGCCAATGCAGATCTCTCAGGACCGGTGGCCACTCCCATCTAGTGCTTTGTAAAATCTTGTTGCTTTATAACATGAAGGATACATGAGGTCATCACCTGGCTGAAGTTAAGTAGGCCTGTGACTGCTTGGTCTGCCTGGATGACCTTCTACGTTCATGTCCTGCTTGGTTGGCTACAGTGAGATCCTAGCTTGATCCAACATGCTCTTCTTATGCTCTTATGGGTTCCATGATAGAAAAAAGGTAAGAAATCAATGTAAGGAAATAAAAATAAGGAAACCAAAACCAGCATCACTAAAAAAAAGAAGAAGGACTGAGCTCTTTACTGTATTGCTTTCTGGGTTACTATTTGAAGAGAGAACTATTTCTTTCACTCGCTTCAATACCAACTCCTTTGGTGCCGCTGTTGCAAAAGAATCTATATTTTTCATTTATTGACATTAGTGCTTTGGGTGCTATGATGTCTGCTCAAGAAATGCTGTTATGTATTTTTGGGGGAAACTTTCCGTTGTGAAACTTTCTGTAAGTTATTGGCCATACTTTCAGAGACTCAGCAGGCAGTCTACAGGATTATTCCCAGCACAGCTGGCGAATTCTTGGTTATGTATTTTTAATTGTACTTGTTTGTCTCACCAAGTTAAAAAACAATCACACCTATTCTCCTTTCAAGTGGGACAACACATGAAACAGGAGCTGACAGTTCAAAATTAGATTTCTTTCCATTAGCATTGCTTTAATCAGAAATACCAGCTAATATTAGGATCAAAGGTATTGTTTCTCCAGCACTTGAAAGGATAAAGTTCTCCTTCAGGATCCTAGATATTCAGCCCTACCTTTTAAAACTGTGAGTATTTGTAAGCTTGATGAAGAACAAACCTAGGTCTGGGAATATGAGTTACTGTTGAAGAGCCGTGAAGTAGTGAAGCAGATTTCTGGGCTGTGGTTTGTATCTAACAAAGCTGTCCCATGCACGCAATATTTTTTTTTGCAGTAGAATTCACCCTCCTTCTTTTCTCCCCATACCCCAAATGTTCTTCCAGAAGGTTGAGAGAAATCTCAGAACAGATCGAGGGTGGGAGTACGGGGTGGAATTAGGGTTGGGAAACTCCATTCCATAAGTGTAAGTCATTGTGCAAGCAGGACAACTTTGTCGGATAGCACCAGTAGTTCCAGGTAAAACTGGAGAATTTTTTCCAGCTGAACTGCTGTCAACCAATCTAAAGGGGGAGGGACAAAAAGAATCCCCTCTCAAATTGGGATGGGTGGAAGAAACCTCAGAGAATGTTAGGACACGGTGTTGGCTAAGTATTTTGCAGATGACATTAAGGCGGCCATGTGTCTTACTTTATAGAGAACAGTTCTGTGTTTGGAAGGGGTGCCATTTTCAAGTCGAAGTTTTCTTCTGTCTGAGGGCTGCTCAGTGCAACTCTGGTTTATATAGAAGGAACCATGACAACAGAGATTAGGAATTTTGAAGTTGTCTGTCAACAGTTAGCAGCACCTGGTCAGCAGACTGAGCAGGGACACAAGACCTTGTATTGTATTTATATTTAAAGTATTGTAATTACCTCTAAATTTGAATCTATACATTTAAAATTACCTTAGGCAAATGCTATGCAAATTGGTGTCACCTTTTGACCTCTCCTTTTTTTTTAGTGTTGCAAATCCTTTTTGGGGGGCAGTACATAGCTGGTTATCCTAGATTAGGTCAAGGGAAGTTTGGGAAGTTTGGGGAAGAGTATGGATTCAGTGTAAGATTACTCTTGTCATCCTGGACTTTCCTAGACAATACACAGTGCAGCAAAAACTAGAGAACGAAAGGAGAAGCAATTTCATCACACAACACTGCCTGCCTGCCTGGTTGTTTGTTTAAGAACATCTCTAAACCACTTAATATTTAAATATCTCTAAGTGGTAGACAAAAATCATAAAACAATAAAATGATATCCTAAAGAGCAGTGATAAAAAAACAGGAAGACAGTATTATAAAAACAGTAATTCAGCAATAGTAGGATCCAATCATATGGGTCAGGGAAAGCCAGGGCGAAAAGATATGTCTTTATAAGACCTCTGAAGTAACTGATGGATGATCCTGTATAGCAAAAGGAAGGGCATCCCATAATACAGGGGCAATGGCAGAAAATGGCTGTTTTTGGGTCAGCAACCTACAATATTATTTTGCGGGGTGCAGTGCAATGAGTAGAACTTGCAAGATGAAGTAAGAGGTCTTGCAGGTTTTAACAGCATTCTGACTTGTTCAAGGCTATCTATCTATCATCTATCATCTATCTATCATCTATCTATCTATCTATCTATCTATCATCTATCTATCTATCTATCTATCATCTATCTATCTATCATAGATAGATAGATGATAGATAGATGATAGATAGATGATAGATAGATTATCTATCATCTATCTATCATCTATCTATCATCTATCTATCTATCTATGATTTTTTTTAGGGGGTGTGCACTAATGAATAGAGCCATCAAACATGGTCCAGTAGCTGATCATGGTTCAATCCATCATGAACATGCAGAAGAAGTGGTCCACTGAAGCCACATTTATGAATGGTGTGCGTGGTCAGTATTTAGACAGGGCAATGATGAAAAATTTAGTTAACATTGCTGATTAAGGATTTAGGGACTTTGCTGCACCATGTTTGATAAAATTACTCTTCGAGTCTTTATATCCTCAAATTAATTTCTTAATGTCTTCCTCCTCAGAGGAGGGGGGGCTTCTTTTTATAGATCATTTATTTTAACGCCTCGTTCGGTGTCATACCCTTTTCCTATTAACAAAGAGTTCATTTCTATTTTATATGGTTTTAAAACCCAGCAAGCTTCTCTGTTAATCAGTCTTATTTAAGGCTGAAGTGACATGTGACATGCAGTTGCAACTATAATTTGCTCCAGATTGGGGGTGTGTGTGTGTGTGTGTGTGTGTGTATATATATATATATATATATATATATATATATATATATATATGAATGAACGAACCTTGCTGGAAGAGAACAATGATCATTCTAGTTCCGACATCCTGTTTCCTGCAGTGGCCAACCAGATGCTTATGGGAAATCCCAGAACATGAGATGTTTTTAATGGTAAAGATATGTGGAAATCATTTTTAAAATGTTGCGTGGGTGGGTAGATTTGGCTTTCCTCAAAATATTTCTCATGAGGACAAGTATCTTTCACAGAGAGCACATTGCAAGCAAAAAATCCATTACTGTGGTACTTGCAAGATTGCAAATGGTCCACAGAGACTGGATTAGAAGGAACAAACTTTACTTAGAAGAGTGCTGTTGCCAAACTCAAACCAGCCAAATCTTCTTAGCTTTCTTTCCATGCTGGTCTCACCCAGCACTGCACTCTTCACATACTAACATTTCTAAATCACTTTAGTCCCTGCTCACATTACAGTGACTTCAAAATGCCGCAGAGAAAAAGAATTAAAAGGGGGAAATGAAGACTCTTAATGTGATGTTTTGACATGACATTTCACGTGACGTTGTCAAAATATACATGACATTTGTTTAATCTCAGAGGTGGAACTCTGACAAGAATGTAAAGAAAGGGGGAAAGGATGTAATAACGACCAGCAAGGTTTTCTTAAGCAGCTGTTGTTGTTGAGAGGCAGTGTGGTGTAGTGGTTCGAGTGTTGAATTAGGGCTGGCACAGTCAACACTCCCCCCCCCCCTGATATTTGCATGCAGTTATATTGAATGTAGGGACGCGGGTGGCGCTGTGGGTAAAACCTCAGCGCCTAGGACTTGCCGATCGCATGATCGGCGGTTTGAATCCCCGCGGCGGGGTGCGCTCCCGTCGTTCGGTCCCAGCGCCTGCCAACCTAGCCGTTCGAAAGCACCCCCGGGTGCAAGTAGATAAATAGGTACCGCTTACCAGCGGGAAGGTAAACGGCGTTCCGTGTGCTGCGCTGGCTTGCCAGATGCAGCTTGTCACTCTGGCCACGTGACCCGGAAGTGTCTGCGGACAGCGCTGGCCCCCGGCCTATAGAGTGAGATGGGCGCACAAACCCCAGAGTCTGTCAAGACTGGCCCGTACGGGCAGGGGTACCTTTACCTTTACCTATGTTGAATGTACAAATTTCCCCACTGTTTCTCATATTTGCATGCATTTCACGTGCTGTTTTTCACTAATATATTCATTTCCATGAACACTTCCCCCGATTATATATATCTTTGTACATTTTTTTTTGGGGGGGGGGCTGTAGAAAATTGCATTGTAACATTCAGAGAAGTGTAAATTTTGAAGAATAGCTGTGCTTTGTTTCATATATTGTTTCAGGAATTGCGAACTGAGTAGGTGTGCATTAAAATGCAAGCTGAGACCAGTTTCCTCCCCCACCTCTAGTCTAGGCAAGCATATGTGAAAAGAACCATAGCTGTCAACGTTTCCCCTTTTTAAAGGGAAATTCCCTTATTCCGAATAGGATTCCTCGCAAGAAAAGGGAAAAGTTGACAGCTATGATTCTTTCATGTAACCGAACCCCAAGTCTTTTAGGACCTTAAAAATAACACCAGAATTTTGAATTGGGCCCTTAATCATTTGTTTAAATGGTTAAACAAATTTAAAGGGGAAATGCTGAATAATGATGCAAAGTTTCTCAACTCCATTTCCCCTTCTGGATTGTTGTGTCTTCGCCATCTTTTCTCGCTTTCTTTTTCTTTCACATTCAAGAGAAACACTGAGTTAAAAAGAGTATTGAACTTCAAGTGTAAACCATCGAGTGGGACTTCAAATGATGATGAATGAAAACTTTAATGACTTACAGGAAAATGAATGTTTGGTCAAGCTGGAATCCCTACTGCCTTCACTGTAGCAAGCTATTAAAAATATTGCTTCATAAATGGAGCTCTTGGAAGCAGGAACGGATTCTTCGGATCAATGATAAATCACAAACAGCTGCGTTTTCAGGAATACTTTCTTTTTTAAAAAATGTAGACTTATAATCATTGTGTATAGAGGGTTGTGCTGATTTTTTTTAAAAAGGAAACTTTTTTTGGTGCTAGAAAGGGGCAGGAGGTTGGAAGGAAGGGAAGGCATGGAGGGAGGTTTACCAGAAGCCTAAACCTTGGCAAAAACATTTCAAGCCAGTTCACCTCATGAATTCAAAGCTGGGGAAGTGCTTCTTGACTAGACATAGCCCTTCCTCTGAACTTTCTTTATTGGTCCCCACATAGTCAAATCTGATGCATGCATTATGATTATGTGATTACTAGGATGGAGAAGGAACATTTGTCACACTAAATTGGATTAAAGCTAAGAACATAAGAAGGGTCTGCTGGATCCGGCCAGTGGTCTAACTAGTCCAGCAAGTTGTATTTCCAGTGGCCAAACAAATGCTTATGGGAAGTCTAAAGCGCTGTGGTCTAAACCACTGAACCTCTTGGGCTTGCTGATCGGAAGGTCGGCGGTTCGAATCCCCGTGATGGGGTGAGCTCTCATTGCTCTGCCCCAGCTCCTGCCAACCTAGCAGTCTGAAAGCACGCCAGTGCAAGTAGACAAATAGATACTGCTGTGGCAAGAAGGTAAACGGCATTTCCGTGCATTCTGGCTTCCGTCACGGTGTTCCCTTGTGCCAGAAGCAATTTAGTCATGCTGGCCACATGACCTGGAAAGCTGTTGGTGGACAAACACTGGCTCCCTTGGCCTGAAAGTGAGACGAGCACCACAACCCCATAGTCACCTTTGACTGGACTTAACTGTCCAGGGGTCCTTATGGGAAGCCGGATCTGAGTGCAACAGTGCTCTCCCCTTGTATTAGAGTTAGTAGCCGTTGCCATGAGGAAGGGAGAAAAACTTTTCTCTATCAATTTTCTCCTTGCCATGCATTATTTTATACCCTTTTATTCACTGTTTCACTAATCTAAAAAGGAGTAAAACAATTTCAGAAAGCTAACAAATGCATAAGAGTAGCCTCCCCCCCCCACCTTTTTTACACAGATAGGCTATTCTTATGGTTACAAATACAGAGCATGACCTAACATAAGGATAGCCAATGTGGTGCTCTCCACGGTTGTTGGACTACAATTCCCATCAGCCCCAGCAAGTAAGTCCAATGGACAATGGCGATGGGAATTGTGGTCAAACAACATCTCCCACCTGTGACTTAGGGAGAATATTGTTGATGGACTACAATTCTCATCAGCTCAAGCCAGCATAGCCTGTAAGGGTAAAGAGAGTTGTAGTCCAGAAACACCTGGAGGGCAGCATATTGCCCACCCCTGATATAACCAAAGTCAAGTCCCATTTTTTTTAATGGGAGGAAGCCCAGCACATATAAGCAATGTGACTTAAAAGTTCCTAATATTGTATCCAAGGTTTATGGCTCCATTTCCAGTAGTCTGAGGTCCATTATGTGGCCTCATTGGTAAAAACCTCCTCCCAAGCAAGGGCTATCAAGCAAAATCATTGTGGTGTGCTTTTAAAGAAAGATAACAAAAAAATAATATGAAAAATTGCAGGGACTTTGTGGGGTAGCAGTGATGTTATTCTCTGCTAGTGATCATTTTCATTATTGCTCTTTTATGGTGATTTTATCATTCATTTCTCATGTCTTCTGTTTATATTTTAGCAATTCCCCATTGGGAAGAGAAAGAGGATCTCCATTTTAAAACAAACAAAAAAGATTCTGGGCAAAATGGCAGGGTGCCCATCCGTCGTAATGGCACTTAAAAATAACTGGTGGATACTGGGGATGACCCTGTGTTCTTTATACCTTGATCGTGAAAAGGTAATTAAGTCTGAAGCAACAGGGAAGCTGGAAAGTGCGATACTTGCAACAATGGCTAATTAACATAAAGCAAGAAGGATTGGTAGGGACATAAAAGAGGCTGGCTGGGATGAGCTTTTAGCTCTTACATTAGTGCCCCTTAAATCATGCAACCATTTACCTCCAGTGGCCCAGTTTAAACATCACCCTTCCCCTGAAGCATTAAAGCAGATGGATGTGCATTAGTAAGGGCTGCCGTGGAAGGGTGATGATGGTAAATTCTGGGTTGACTGGGAATCAAATGTGGGGTTCAGGCACAGGCTGTCTTTTGCTGAATTTGCTGTAAGTAGGTGCAGGCCAGTTCCACAATAGTCTCCACATGCCATTTCACTTAAATAGCGTTGAAAAGATGGCTTGCTTCAGATGGTCTTCTTAGGTGATCTTCGTACACGGTGGGGAAACCCATCTCACATTGGATATATGTTGTCCCTGTATCATAGGAACAACTTCTGGGGGCCAAGGTCACTTTGCCCCTACGATAGAATATTTGAGGGGGCCAGACCA
Organism: Podarcis bocagei; assembly: GCF_964188305.1. NCBI lineage: Eukaryota > Metazoa > Chordata > Lepidosauria > Squamata > Lacertidae > Podarcis > Podarcis bocagei. The sequence continues at coordinate 60,281,916 of NC_138134.1, forward strand.
CTCCATAGTTGCCAGCCGTTGCCAGTCAAATGCTGTTTGTGGGCCGCGTCTTGTGATGCAGAGCAGGGTTTGCCTGGCTCCCCCAATATTTATTTTTCAAGTTGGCACCTCTGCCCTGTATGATGTTCACTCCACCTCCAGACAGCTGATAATTAACATTTCATAGCACCAGTCAACGCTGGCAATCTTTCAGTGAATGCATGGTTGTAGGCAAGATTTAGGCCTTAATTTTCAAATACCATATTCAGAGTAAATAATGGAAGATGTGCGGATTTCGGTAACACTGCTGCGGAATGGGGACTTTGAGCCCAGCCTGACTCTAGCTATGCTTATAAATGACATTTAAGGCTGCAAACGTATATACCCTTACCCGGGAGTAAGTCGCATTCAAAGCTGAACCAGAGGTAGACATAGGTCACATCTGCACCAGGCACTTAAATCACTCTTATAGCACTTTAACAGCCATGGCTTCCCTCAAATATTGCTGAGTGTGGTTGTGAACATGGGATGGTGCAATGTGCTTTCCAATGCGCGCCCAATTTGTTCCTGATCCAGCAAGTGACGTGCATGCATAAACCAGCTTTGATATGTGGATGTGAATTGCATTAGTAGGATGATAATATATTATATATGATTTGTTTATCATTTATATATAACATTTCAGTGCTCAAAGTGCTTTTAAACTGTTAATAAAAAAAACCATGTTAATAGGGCACATCTCCTGGAACATCCCACCACATTTCTATGCTGGGCACAGAGGAGGGAGCCTACATGCTGGGAGATTGCTGAAAAAAAAGAAACACTTCATTTGGAAGGCCGGCCCAACTATTAGGCAGAGTGAGATGGTTGCCCAGGTGATAGATGCTGGGGACAGGGTGCTGCAGGACAATCTTGTGTATGCCCTGTCCAGCACCCAGTAAGCTAATCTGCTGCCCTTCAGTGGCTGGAGGTGGCTGTCCTGTCACCAATGTTGAAGTAAGATTCAACTGCCAGGCCAGTTGGCTTTTGTACACAATATGGGAAGGAGCACCAACTTGTCCTTCACCTCAGGCGGCAAAATGACTTGAGCCAGCACTATTCCTCTGCCAGCCTGCTCACTCACCTGCATGCAATTCATCGCCACCTCGGGTTACCAAGCTAGTACTTAAACGCAAGGCTGCAATAGACACATTATGCATCTATCCTCTGTTCTGAAAAATGAAAGGGGGAGGCAGATAAAACCCTGAAGAACTGACAGCTCAAGCAACTCACACTTCAACACAGCATTCCTAAAAAGACAGAATTTGGCATTAAATAGTGACAATGATTTACCAGGGACAGGTACTCTGCAAAAAATGCAGTGCCCCTGGAAAACAGGGACTGTTGTAAATGATTAAGAACTGTTCATTAATCCACTAAACACACACACACATGTGCATGTGCGCACTCACGCGTGTGCGCACGCACACACGGATTTGACAACCTGAGTACTAAGAACCATACAGCAAGAATTCAGCTGTCTTTCTCCCTCTTCCCCCGGGTTGAAAATATTTAAAATAACACTGAGAACTTAAAAAATCCAAGCTGGCAGAAAGTTGAGATCCAGCAGTAGGGATTTTAAAACGAGACAATGAGCTGCACTTTAAAAGTGATTGGTGTTTAATTGGTAGTCTCTGTCAGTCTGTCCTATTGTGAAGTGAAGATAATTATGATATCTTGCAGGAGATTTCATCCATTGCAATGCCTTGTCAGGCGAGTGCAGGCTGGTAAGAACCGAGAAAACAGCTGTAATTTGGAACAGGATTAAATGAGGCGCTCTGGGCTTCTGCTTTAGGGCAAAAAACAACAACAACACCCTGCAAAAATATCCCCTAAAATAAACAAGCAAAACTCAAAGATTAACTCTATGTAGTGTGTTAATTGTAGCATGGCCAGAAGCAAAGGAAAGCTGGGCTCTTGTACCTTTAAGAAAGAATCTTGAAACGTGCACCATTGCCCTACATTTTGAGGGGGGAGTTTTAACCAGGATGTGATGAAATCCTTGCTTCTGCACAGCCTTCAGAGATTTAGATTTATTGAACTTATGAATCACCTTCCACAACAGCACAATATTGAAACGATTGACAGCAAGAGCAAGATTCAGTAATAGAAATGCATAAACATTTTCAGAGGAAAACATCCAGTCACTGGCGCTTCTCAAATGCCTGGGAAAAGGACACTATATTTGCCTGGTGCCTACAAAGTGGATGCCAGATGGCCACCCCTAGGGAGATGACTCCAATAGATGGGAAGGTACTACAGAAAAGGCCCACGCTCTCATCTCTTGGAGGTGGCACAAAGAGAAGGGCCTCAGATGATGATCACAGGGTCTGGGCAGGTTCATGGTAAGCGCCATAGCTCAGTGGTAGAGCATCTGCTTTGCGTGCTGAAGGTCCCAGGTTCAATCCCTGGCAATCCCCAGTCTGAAATGTTCCTATATGGGGAAAGCTGATTCTTTGGGTATAGGTGCAGTTGTTCAGTCTGATAAATAAACCCACATCAGATTTTAACCTACAAGTTTTTATTTGTTTACCTAGCCTGATAATGTCCTATGTTTCTGTTCTGACCAGGGAGAATGAGCCAAATAGGAGCACAGGGACATAGAAATATGCCTTACATTGAGTCAGACCATTGGATAACTAGCATAGTATTGTCTGCTGCAAGTGGCAGTGGCTGCCCAGTGGCTTCAAGCAGGTGACATTCTCAGCCCTACTGGTAGATGCTGGGGATTGAAACTGGGACCTTTTGCATGCATACCAGGATCTTTGTGAGGAGCTTCTATGGAAGCTCAGAGTGCTACAAAGCTGACAAAGTGACAAAGATGGTTCCAGGAGTAGCCCAGAACTACCTACATGCTCCTTCAGGAGGGAGGGCAACCCCATCCGGGTCAGGCAACTGTCGTATCTCCAAGGCTGCATTAGACCTGTCCTCTTTTCCTAACCCATTCAACACAAAAGGCCTCAGCATCTCTCCACTGATAAAGGACTTGCTTTTGCTCTGCAGAATTTTTGGCGATATATAGCTTTGCATAAGACATTCTTCACTAGAGAGAAGGGCAAGGAACTAAAGAAATGAACCCAGAAGTGCAATATTTTTAACAAGTTTTATATATTCATTAAACTGATGTAAGAGCAAGAAAGGCTAGTTAAGAGCACAAAAGAAAATAAAGCTGGCATTTAAGAATTATTCCAAATATGATGCTGAATGAAGCTGTAGAATCCTGGATTGGGTCTTTCCATATTGTAAGTGGGGACATTATTTTGATGCCTTGCACACACAAAAATCCCTGAATATAATAAACTAGTGCCTTGTATGTTTCCTTCCAGTAATTCCTGCAGCCAAGCTGGTGCCAAACGTATTGCTCTGTTTTCCTTTGGACCACATCACCGAGAATAAGAGGCAGGGGGTGAGGTCTTGTCATTTGGCCAGCCCAGGACCTCCATAACACACTGCCCTTGGGGAGGTCACTTCTGTGCCGTTTGACTTTACCGCTGGAGGCATACTCCATTGTCTCTCAAGGCAGATTGATTCCAACAATTAACATGGGCAAATTATTTAGAGTGCTCTAATTTCTTATTTCCAAGTGCCTTGAGTTGTGTTTTCCATGAAGTTCCATTGTATGTAACAAAATTTGCTCTTGGAAGCTGAAGTACCTTGTGTTTTCACTGTCCCTAAATGCTTAGCTCTGGAGCATACAGTGGCTAAAAAGCTCTCCTTCCATGTTGATTAGATGGCTTTAGGACATTGGAAGCAGGGACCCTGAAGGGACTCTGCTTCACTAATGGTTCTACTACCCCCTGAGACCCCAGGCCATCACACCACTGGTGCCGAGAATTGTTGACAGACCCCTATTCCCTTCACAGAGTTACAGTTCTCAGAGTGGTTTAATGGTCAGTCCATCTTCCCAGTGAACTCTTTATTAGCTTTGACTAGCAAGGTAGCTGTGGCCATCCTTGGACTGTGGCAGTGTAACCACTTTGGCCCAGGCATTGGCAACCTCAGTGCTGGATTTCTGCCAGGGCTGGATTAGCCATTAAGCAAAATAAACACATGCTTAGGGCATCAACGGAAGGGTAGCACCACAGAAATTTTCCATTGGACCATATGGTGCAGCTGAAACAGGTTCCACACACACACACACAAAAAGATTCCCACAATAAATGAAAACAACAACAACACATGGCTTAATACTGTTTATGGTTTATTGTTGTTTCTATTTTGAATAAGATATATACGGGGGAACCAAAATCTTGTAAGTGCTTAGGGTCTCTAAAGGTCTTAATCCAGGCCTGATTTCTGCTGTAGGTTCACCCTATGCCAATTGTCTCTCCCAGAAACAGGAGCAATAATGAGAAAGAGTTGTGCAGTGCACCCTTCCTATATGATCTCAGACCTCTGATGTAGCAAGAGAAACTGCAGCAGATTAGCCCTCTCACAAAGGCAATTTCAGCTCACCCAAACAATTAAGTTGCATCTTTCTCACTGGCACCAGTAAATAAAGTGTGTTTCAAAAACAGCAACAGGAATCACAGATAACAAATAAGCCTACTTGCCTACATTCTTCCAAGGAGAGATGAATTAATTATAGGAGCCTGAAATAACAGTAGTTAAGTATGAACTTGTATGCAAATATACATTTGCAACAATGCAGTTTTGCAGAGAAACAAAGTAATGGCAGAAGTGAAAATGTAAGATTGCGGATTATATTTGCGATATTAGGCTTTCAAGGTGAGAGAGTGGCATGAAGGCAACCTTTGTGTCGAGATGATGACAAATGACTAGAGGACGATGGACAGAGCTGCTTAGAGGCAGCCAACCAACCACCTCAGTAGTTCATCTTCATGAAGACAGAGTGCCAGCAACACAGCATGGCCTGAGGGAATACAGTCTGGAAATAAATTAATTAACCTCTTCCGTACGGATCCTCAGCTTTCCTCCTCAAAGTTCAGTGGGACCTCTGGAAGATTCTATTTTCTTCTTCTAAAGATTCTAAAGATTGGTCAACCATAAGCCTTGTCATTCCCAAACCCACAGACTGGCTAAGCCATGAGTGGTAAAATAAAATAATAAAAAAATCTATTTGTAACTGTACTTACACCTAAATTCTAAGAAAATCTTCATGTCAAATTATACAACCTCTGGAACATCAGAATACCAAATGTTTCACTCTGTCCCATTAAAATCAGTACTACCACCAGTACTTAATTTGGGCTGGTTATACTATGTTATTGATTTGTTTTCCATATTTGTATATCTCCCAGTGACAAAGATTCTCTGAGCAGAATGCATGTAACTGGTGACAGATGTGGGGAAGAAATTTGGTTTGGTTCACATTTTAACAAGAGCCTTCCTAATTTGAACTTCCTGACACAATGCACAAACTGGAAGACAGTTCTGCTTCAAGATGAACTCCCCCAATTTTGTGCTGCAGTCCTCCAAGTAAAAACTACTCGCTCTGTGTGTGTTATTATGTAGGATATACAGCATTTTATGACAGTGGTACCTAAATCTTGATCAGTTTGATTTTTGTTAATCACAAGCATTGGGAAATAACTTCAAAGCAGATATTTAAGTTAATACTTCTGAAACTCTTGAATTGGATGTGCTGACAGTAGAGCCTTTATGGAAGCATCATACTCATATTGTGTATGATCTATGGCACAATTATGCATTTCTCTTACATTTTTCTTTCCCCAAATGTTTCTATGTGGAAATAAGTCCTATTGATTGCAATAAAAATTACTCTCAGATAAGCAAAACAATCACATGAAGCATGGAGCCACTCAGGATGTACTGGTAGTCTGAGTTGTCAGATCAGCTTCTGTGTATGAATTAATGGAGACCATGATGAATATATTTTTCAAGCAGCTGTCTTAGAATGTTGTAGTAGAAAAAGGATGGTGAGGGCATCTTTGTAAGTTGATGGATATACTGGAAGTCAAGTTCCAGAATTCATGGCATAGTAACAGAACACATTGCCAGGATCTTGGGTCAGTTGTTATTGATCAGGCTAACTTACCTTATAGCGCTGATGGGGAGACAAAATAGGGGTGGGGAGGGAACTGCATTGCTCAGAGGTCCTTAGAAGAAGGGGGAGATATAAATGCAGTGGCTAAAATAATTAAATAAAGCCCTTGGAAGACTTTCAAAACTTGTGCTCAGTCCTTACTGGCCAAGCGTTAAGGACCCTTTTGAATGTTTGGTTATAAAGTTGCAGAGAAATGGTTTCGGAGGGTGAAGTTAGGTTGAAAACACAGTTATTGGGGACACAGTCATTTATAGCTGAAAGATGTCAAAATTATGTTCAAGACCAGCCTTATTAAATAGTAACAAAATGTATACAATTTAGAATGCAAAGAAAAAAAATATCAGCAAGGTGATGCCTGAGTGAGAGAAATGAGACAGGATGGCAAATTTCTACAAAACTATGAAATTATGATAGGCTACAGCCCTAGTCCTACCTACCTGGAAGTAAGCCCCATTGGATCCAGGGGAACTCGCTTATGAGTAAATATGATTAGAATATCCATGGTTAGAATATTCTTGAATACAAAACAAAGCACGATTTTAGTAATGAATGCAGGAGGCTTTAAAAGGTAAAGGTAAAGGTACCCCTGCCCGTTACGGGCCAGTCTTGACAGACTCTGGGGTTTGTGCGCCCATCTCACTCTATAGGCCATGGGCCAGCGCTGTCCGGAGACACTTCCGGGTCACGTGGCCAGCGTGACAAAGCTGCATCTGGCGAGCCAGCGCAGCACACGGAACGCCGTTTACCTTCCCGCTGGTAAGCGGTACCTATTTATCTACTTGCACCCAGGGGTGCTTTCGAACTGCTAGGTTGGCAGGCGCTGGGAACGAGCAACGGGAGTGCACCCCGCTGCGGGGATTCGAACCGCCGACCTTTCGATCGGCAAGCCCTAGGCGCTGAGGCTTTTTACCCACAGCACCACCCGCGTCCTGCAGGAGGCTTTAAGGGGGCTCTTTTGGTTCCTTCCATGTATTTGGTTCAGCAGCGGTTCAAGGGCACAAGAGTTGCAAAGGCAAATAGGAGTAGTGTAAGCTGAGAGAAGAAGCAAGGAGAGAATGCTAAGAGCCCCAAAGGGATGTATTCATATACATAGCAAGCATAAAGGTAAAGGTAAAGGGACCCCTGACCATTAGGTCCAGTCGTGACCGACTCTGGGGTTGCGGCACTCATCTCGCTTTATTGGCCGAGGGAGCCGGCGTACAGCTTCCGGGTCATGTGGCCAGCATGACCAAGCCGCTTCTGGCGAACCAGAGCAGCACATGGAAACACCGTTTACCTTCCCGTCGGAGCGGTACCTATTTATCTATTTGCACTTTGACGTGCTTTCGAACTGCTAGGTTGGCAGGAGCAGGGACCGAGCAACGGGAGCTCACCCCGTCGCCTGGATTCGAACCACCGGCCTTCTGATCGGCAAGTCCTAGGCTCTGTGGTTTAACCCACAGTGCCACCCACATCCCTAAATAGCAAGCATAGGAAACAAGAAAATATTTATTAGCTATGCCTGTGGAAAAGAAAAGGAAGTACTCCAGATCCACCCCCCCAAGCTCTCTGTGCTGGAAAACAGGACTACAGTTCTTCTGTGCATTGGTTTGGCAATGACAAGGAAAGTAGCAACATGTGCCAGCTGGAAAACCTGACCCTGACTCGCAAGGAGGTTATTACACTTCATTGGGGCTTAGAGGTATTTCCCCTTCTGGAATCCAGTGAGCTGAGAAAAAGGCAGATGAAAGAAACGAGTAGTCTCTGATAGTTCTGCAATTAATCTCAGGTGCATCAATTAATCTGGGTGTGCCTGTGTTTGCAGAGATCACTTTTGCTTACTATCAATTATCAAACTTTTCTTTCCTCCTGCCTCTCTCATCTATTTCTCTGCTTTTCGTTTTGGGTCACACATATAGGAAGGAAATGGCTCAGGGGGTCAGCAGGAATTTCCCCTTTAAAGGATCTGAGTAACTGAGGGTGGCTGTTAAGAACATAGAATACTGTCCACCTCACACCACCTTGTCAGGACACGTACATGCTGAAAAGCTTCCCCAGTACCACATGGCAGGTTTTAGAAATCAGATGCTGGCGTCAGACCAAATGATGTGAGTATTGCAGATTTTAATATTGCACAGCTTGAAGCAATTGGATGCATAACCAGTGACTCCTTTTGAAATAATAATTGTCCAGATCCATAAATATTATTCAAGCTTTACGAGCCAGAGCTTCTTCAAAACAGGTACCAAAACTAATCAAAGATACATCCAAATAGTTCCATGAGACATATGCTTACCAAAGCATAGGCTGAGCATCTTCTTAGAAATATTACATAATTCTTAACAGACCTAGAATCAAAGGTCTCTCTCTTCCTATAGTCTTCATTGGCCTGGAGCTGTTTTCTCTCCTGGACAGACTCATTTGCACACCTTTCTCTCGCTGCAACTGGGAACAAAGGACCCAAAGGCAACTCCCTTTAAAATTGAGATTTGCAGTTGAATACCTTAATCATGTGATCTAAGGTTAAACACTCATATGAAAGAGCAGAAAACATCAACAGTTAATTATTAACCCAGCTGGAAGTTCAGAGAGCTCTCTCTCGCTTTAGTATACTCCAATGGAATTTTCCAACTTTAAACCATTCAGCAATACAGTGGTACCTTGGGTTAAGTACTTAATTCATTCTGGAGGTCTGTTCTTAACCTGAAACTGTTCTTAACCTGAAGCACCACTTTAGGGGCCTCCTGCTGCCGCCGCAGCACGATTTCTGTTCTCATCCTGAAGCAAAGTTCTTAACCTGAGGTACTATTTCTGGGTTAGTGGAGTCTGTAACCTGAAGCGTCTGTAACATGAAGCGTATGTAACCCGAGGTACCACTGTATACATACAGGCATTCTCCATTTCAGTGTGCAGTTAAAGAATTATTCTTAATTGTGAGGCCAAGATAATCACAAAATGAAGTGTATTTAATTCTCTCCTATGCAAATGGGATAACAGTTCTTAGTTTAGGCTGGATTGCGTCCCTGGTGTTTCATGCACATCCATGCACACTGTCAGAGCACTCATGAGATTGCCCCAATACTTGTTTAAAGCTCCTTTGCCCGCAAGCTTTTGCATTCCTTTGAAAGAATGAAGAAAATGTGTATGTGCAAAGTGATGTGGACATGGATGTGTTTTGCCTATTGCAATAAATGGGGCAATCCTTCTGGATGTGACCAGTGTTTGTATACTGAAGCTTATGAATCTGACCTCCTGGCTTCTGTTATCTGAGCACAGATGAGAAGAATTTCTGATCCAGCAACCAGACCTTTTTGTAACCCTTCCTATTAGCTCTCAAAATGAATTTCTCAAACCAAGGCCCACATCATTATAAAGTCGTCAGACAGATTGCCCATTAACTATATATTCCACTTAAAATGATAGAATCTCCATACCATGCCTGCGTGTGAATGGTGGGAGATAGGGATGGCACTGAATCCTGCAGCAGACGGGAAGAGCACAGGAGATTACTCTCCAGTTCACTTGATTTTTACCTGATGATTTACAAGGTATGTAAATTAAGAGACAACCACAGAAGGTACATTTAATGACATCTTAATGCATCACAGGATTTACGATGAGGCATGAATAGCTTGTGCACTCAACCGATGGTAGCAGATGCTGCAATAATTCTACTTAATACTTAGAAGCAAAGTAAAGCATATTGTTTTTCGTACAAATGTTTATGAAACATTAATAAGAATAATATGCACCATTCAGCGCCGAACATGCCATGTGAAATCTTCTCCTATAAATATTTATAAGGCAGACATTTTGGTCTTCTGTAGAAACTGATCTCCGGCTGCAGTTTCCAAGCTGTCCCCATCATTGCTCGGCCCTCCACCAACCCATTTTCTATGTATTACTTTTCCTTTAAAAAAAGAAGCACGGAAGTAGGGCAATTACAGCTTATATCATACACAAACATGTCTGGGGAAGAATTTCTCTTTTTTTGAACAGTAAAAGGAGCTGCTGTTTGCATAGCCAGCATTAGGGTATGATGTATGAGGAAGTTTTCTTTTTCTTCGTTTTCTTTTTGGTTATGGTTGTGTAAGTTTGCTACTGTGGAGATAGACAGAATTAATGGGCTTCATTAAATTCAAGAGAGTACGTGGGCTTCCGACTTTTTACAGTACTCTTTGGTTTTCACGAAACAAACTACAGAAATTCTGCAGTTTCCCCCACAGATAATTGAAATGTTTGAATTAGCTGCTTGCTGCAGCCAACTGTGGACCTTTGGGGAAATGCTGGTGCGTTTGCAACAAAAAATAAAATAAAAAAATCTACGCTCTAATTTTACTGTACATTTGATCTACCACTCAGGAACACTTACAGTCTTATTTTACTTGCTAAACAGAGTAGCAATGCTTTTCCATCATGTGATTTTCATTAAGGAAGTTTCATTTCCATTGACGCTTGTATAGTGTTTCTCTTAACGATTCTTACCAACCACTAAGTGGTCTTTTCACAGGAGACTGGAGGTATATAGCCTTCTCCCTTGGCATTTTTTTTAAACTATGCTTTTTCTTCCTCGCTCTAATTGCTCTTTGTTATTAAAGTTTTGTCTCCAGCATTCTGAGTTATGTGGGAAGTGTCAAATTAATAATGCTGGCATGTTTACATTAGACAAAGTACTAATTCCTTGGAGAAACCCGACTCTGATGTTCCCATGAATGACTCAATAGATTCAGCAAATGCAACCCAATAGTAGATGTGACCTGTAAGTGCCTGCAATAACAAAAAATATCTTTTTATCTCATGGGAGACAGTGAGTTTTATACTACCAACTTTTTAAAAAAAATGCTAAAAGGAATTCCTAAATCTGATAGTTTGAGTGAATGAACGACTGGTGCACATAAGACTCCTGACTTAAGGGAAGTGAATTTGCTGTCTACAAGGACCTGTCCACAGAGAAACACTCTTCTGTCCGCTATTCCTGTTCCTGCCACAGCTCCCACTGAAACAGAACCCAATCTATGGGGCACATGATATATAAATTCTTAGAAGGAAGGCCAGAGCTTAGTGGCAGATCCCATGTTGTGCAGGTATGAATTCACAGGTTTAGTAATTTCCAGTGATTTTAGGCATTTGTTTGTTTGATTGATTGATTTCTTACTTGCCCTTCACCATAAAGTCCCAGGGTGGGTTACAACAATATAATCAATCACGCAGTTATAAAAAACAAGTAAAAGAGTTACAAACAAACAAACAACAACAACAACACAAGTAAGGACTCCTCCAGATTACCTGATTATTGAGCATTCATTCTGGTTTGTTAGCACAAAGCTTATGTAGAAGTTAGGCTATATCTGGTCTAAGGTCACATTCACACCATACATTTAAGGCATTATACCAGTTTAAACAGTCAAGGGCTTCCCCCAGAGAATTATGGGAGCTGCAGTTAAGGGTGCTGAGAGTTGTTAGTAGACACCTATTCCTCTTACAGAGCTACAATTCTCAGAGGTCCCTGGCAAGAGGGGTTGACTGTTATACTACTGTGGGGTTGTAGCTCTGGGAATTGCATTCTTTAAGAATGAAAATAAAAGGAGTTTCTGACTTACTGAATAATTAGTGGGAAGGGCCATAACTTAGATCAGGGGTCGCCAACCCTGAACCTGCAGGCACCCTGAGCAGGTGCCCCAGACTCTGAACTTCCTTCCTTTCTGCCTACCAGCCTGACTAGGTACTGTATATATTGTTGGCCACACTCTATTTTTTGGCCATCCACAACGTTGGCACACATCCTCTTGAGGGGTTGTAATGGGACAATGGGGTCCTTGGGTCCAAAAATTTTAGTCACTCCTGCAGTAAAGATAAAATGGGAAAAGGCAGCTCTTTAAACAATCATTTGTCTCCAGACCTGGTTCTTTCCCTCTTTTTATTCCCATGGATAGTTGACATATTGTTTCTCTCAATTCCATCGAACAGTTTATGTACATTCCAGTGCCTCCCATACATAACCCCAAACCCTGTTTTCTGAAAGCTTTATCTGGCTCTCCTTCAGCCTACCTTATCCAGAAAATATGATATTTAAGATAATCATCCATTTTATAACTTGAAATAAACTTAAAGCTTCAGAAAATAGATTGGAAGTAGCTGAGTTGAAGGGTTAAGCAAGGTAAATTAATTGATATTTCCTCTCTCTGATTGGGACGATTTAGCCAGTGATTTCATTAGCCCCAACGCTGATCTAAGCATGCCTCTTAAAAACCTTTGCCTCACACTGAATGAAGATCTCTATCCTCTGGTGGCAGTAGAAGGAGATGATCAGGTCAGGGAGACACAACAATCTGTGGTTATTTAGCTTCTCAGTAGCCATAGTAATGGAAGAGTGTAATTAAATTTAATTAAACAGGTTTAATGAACAAAATGTTAATATAGTACCAGTTTATTATTACGATCAGGCCTTAATGTGAATTTGGTCTAATTGATTCAAGGATGTTGTAAACCTTCATTCCTCCTGGATATGTAGTGTGTGGGCTGGATTCTGATGGCCTCTGCCTTGCCATTCCTGACTGCAAAATGTAGAGTAGCTCTCTTGATGCCCCTTGGGCTTGTTCCACATTTACACCAGTTCAACTCTCATCTCACTCTTAGATCCAGCTGCAGAAAGCCGGCTGAACTATTCATCCGGACAATAAGATGTAGCACCAGGGCCTGCACACATAGCATGCTCTTTATGACATCTTGGAAAGTAATCAGCATAATTCAATTACTGAGCCGTAGCCTTTATTTTGCTATTCTAAAGTGTCTAAAACAAAGGAAGAACAAAATATCAAAGAGGAGCCCAAAGCAACTTTTGCTGAAATAATAATTGTCCTCATTTATTTTTACAGAGTTCTGCAAATCGCTGATGAGTCTAGTCTCATGCTAAAAGCCTGCATATTTTCTATTACTTACTAATAAAGTGGTGGTGATGGGAATCTCTTCCAAGTGGAATTGCTTCTTAGCAGCTATTATTTCACAACACATACCTAAATGGTCTTTACTGTATAGTGTTTATTAGTAGCTTCACCATAAATTAGAAATGTTTTAAAGGCGATGGATAATTTTGTGTTCCACTTAAACAGGAATGTGCTTGTGTAGCTAGTCTTAGTTCTATATACATTAAGAGGGCCAACCCTTTGATCTCCAATGCATTACGCAGAATATAATACCTGATGTCCACATGGATTTACTATTTAGCATTAGCATATAGACGTTTACTTATACCCATTCAGTATGGTTGTCTCGCATCCCTAACCACCTCAGTTCCAGTAACCAAGAGACCCCCTATTTTTTATATTTTCTGAATGGGAGAAATGCTTCTAAGCTTATGTAGTTTCATGAGACATCTTTTTGCAGCAATACAGGTAACATTCAGGAGTTAGTCTCTGCTGGTATTTACTTCAAGTTGTGCCAGACAAATCTGTTTATTTTAGTTTTTTCAAGTTTCTAATTTTTGCAGTATTAAGTTCAGTTTACCCCGTTTCCACTGTGGTTTGCTTTAAAAAGAAATTCAGCACAAAAATTCATACATATTCTTGTGTACATATTTCACAAGATCTGTACCTGTGCAAGCAAGTTCCCCTAACATGATGCATTTTTGTAATATATGCATGTTTGTACACACTTTCTTCCGATGCATACGTTTTAAAATCAGAGAACTGTGTTGCAAATTTCAGAGAAGCACACATTTTGAAGCGTAGCTGGGCTCTGCTCTGCTCATTGGTTTGAAAAATGGGAATGAATTCTACCCAACCCTCAATGCAGGAAACTAGGCTTGGATGCTGCATGTGACCAGTGAGATACGTCCTTCCTCTAGGCAGGGAGAGGACCACATTTGGAACTAAGGAAGGCAGCATCATGAGTAAACCCGGGCTCACGAGCGCTACCTGCTACATCAATAAAATACAACAATGCATCATAGGCTGGCTGTACTAATGAAGTCACATACAAAGATAGGCTAACACCAGCTTTGACTCAAAAGAGATTTTTTTACAACTCCCTTGCAGGCAAGTCTGTTTATGTATAATTCGCATTTGCACTAAAATTCATCGCCCTTGGAAATGTTTGGATTAACTGAATGCTCCAGGCAGTTGGATTTGATTCTAAATAATTGAAAGGTGACATATTGGCTCTCAGTGCTTGATGCTGCAAATGAAAAATCAAGAAGTAGGGGGAGCCTTTTGACCGTCATTTTGTTTGTACCGACACCACCTGTTATAATTACTTAGATCCTGTCAGAACCCGGTCCTGCCAAACTGAATCCTGCTGGAAAAATGTAATGAATTGCTACGACTGAGTGCTAATAGGCTGGAGAAGATTGTGACCCAAAACACATAACAGCCTGCAGAAAATTAAAAGGGAAATTCATTTGCTTGAATTATTTGCCTTTGAAGCCTTAGGATATGATGGCAAAAATGTTCAGCAGTCTAATCCTATGCATGTCTGCTCTGGACTCAATGAGTTCTGTGGGGATTACAGTGGTACTTTGAGTTACAAATGCCTCAGGTTACAAACACTTCAGGTTACAAACTCCGCTAACCTAGAAGAGTTACCTCGAGTTGAGAACTTTGCCGCAGGAGGAGAACGGAAATCATGTGCTGGCGCCGCAGTGGCAGCAAGAGGCCCCATTAGCGAAAGCACGTCTCTAGTTAAGAACAGTTTCGGGTTAAGAACGGACCTCCAGGATGAATTACTGTATTTTTCGTCCCATAGGAGGCTCCGTCCCATAGGACGCACCTCGTTTTTTTGGGGGGGGAAATAAAGGAAAAATTTTTTCCCTTTATTTCCCCCCCAAAACCAGGTTGGGGAAACCGAAACAGGTTGAGGAACAGCGGGATGGCTGCGCTGCGCCTCCCTGCTGTCCCCCAAGCTTGTGGGGCTGGCCGATGTCTGCCCGGCACGCGGGGCGCTCTGCGCCTCGCGCACCGGGTGGCAGGCTGCTATCCACACCGTGGGGAGCCCTGCGGGGAACTCCTGCAGGGCTCCCCACGCTGCGGATGTCTGCCCGGCGTGAGGGGCGCTCTGCTTCAGGGCACCTCTCGCGCCGGGCGGCAGGCTGCTATCCGCAGCGTGGGGAGCCCTGCGGGGAAGTCCTGCAGGGCTCCCCACGCTGCGGATGTCTGCCCGGCGCGAGGGGCGCTCTGCTTCAGGATGCCCCTCACGCCGGGCGGCAGGCTGCTATCTGCAGCCTAGACAGCCCTGCGGGACCTCCCGCAGGGCTGCCTAGGCTGCGGATGTCTTCCTGAAGCCTGGAGAGCAAGAAGGGTCGGTGCGCAAAGACCCCTCTCGCTCTCCAAGCTTCAGCGAAAGCCTGCATTCGCCCCATAGGACGCACCTAGATTTCCCCTTCATTTTTGGCGGGGAAAAAGTGCGTCCTTTAGGGTGAAAAATACGGTAAGTTCGTAACTAGAGGTACCACTGTACTCCCAAGCAAACGAGTATAGGATTGAAGTCTTAGTTTTATTCTCTAGCTGTTGATGGAATGTGTTAACTATTGTTTGTTGTTTTTATTCTTCACAAAAGCCAATAATAATAATAATAATAATAATAATAATAATAATAATAATAATAATAATAATAATAATAATAATAATAGAATTTCTATGTCACCCTTCTTCCAAAGATCACAGTGTGGTTTACAATATAAAAAGACAAAAATACATAGCATAATATCAAACAAAAATAACAACCCCCACAGGTTAAAAGGCCATAGATTGTTTAATTGGCCAAAGGCCTAAGGAAAGAGGAATGTTTTTGTCTGGCACCTAAAGATATGGAAGGAAGGTATCAAAAGAGCCTCTCTGGGGAAAGCATTCCACAAGCAGGGAGGCACTGCAGAAAAGACCCATTCTTGTGTTGCTGCCCCTGGATGTTATGTACTGAGGTTCTCACCCTGGGCCAGCAGGGGGATACTGTAGATAGTTCAGGTCCACATATGCAAATAAGGGATCGAAATTGATGTACAGTGATTGGATAGTTACAGAAAATGGTTACTGTTGCGTTCTAGTGGAGCTCTATATAATAAGCAGGCTGACTGAGCCCTTCAGTTCAGTTCTGTTCTGGCCTGTAAATAAACAAGAGCTGTTTGAAGAATCGCTGTGTCGTCTGATATGTTCACCCACAACTTAACACTGGACATCTCATGATGAAGGAAGCACATGAGGAAGAGCCTCAGGTGATGATTGCAGGGTCCAGGTTGATTCCTTTGGGAGAGGCGAGCCTTGAGGTTTTGCATTCCTGGGCTACTTAAGGCTTATGGGTCAAAAGCAGCACTTTTATTTTTTTTGTTGCATACAGAAATGGAATTATGGATGAAAGCATGTGAACGTGATTTTGCCCAGGAATAGACAGATCCTTCCACCCCCTGCCTCTGATATTTTGGAAATAAATAACTTAGTCCATTTCTGTGGCAATCGGAGTTAAGAAGGAACAAGGTCACTGTTGCAGTGGAATCAAATGGGTAGTTTCAAGTCCTCTTTTTATGACTTCAGGTCTGGTAAGAAAGCACCTAGTATCAAGCACAACACAGTTCTCAGGGTTTTTTTTGGGTAATAATAGCTCAGCGGCAAAATGAGCAAGCACGAGTCTTTTGGCAGTTCTGAACCTGTTGGAAATGTTAAGCACATGTCTCCTGCTTCAGTTCTCAATTTCCTCATCTCCTAAGATGCAGAGAGAGCAATTCCACTGTGCAATTTCTTTAAGACTTATAAATTTCTGTGCCCCTGCATGCTGGGTAAACTGTGTCACACTGACAGTGGAAATGGGGAGGAGCAAACACTGCATTTGAAATTACACACTCTATTATGCAAATTGCAGGTGGTGGGTGGCAAAACCCAGACAAAATAGATGGGTTAGCCACCATCTCACTATTATCTCTTTAAAATGCATGCTAGGGAGAAGGAAGCATAAGAACCAGAGATTTCAGCTTTTGCCTCTGCATAAAATAGTCAAATTTGATTAGGAACGTGTGAGATTAAAAAACCCTCTCCTACCTTCAATCTAACACATGAGGGGAGACATACAGAGGATTCAGAATGATTTTTTTTTAAAAGAAAGATATTTCTTTAATCCACAGCCCACTGAAAATGGGGGTGATGTGTTAGGAACCCTGTGCAAATTGATTTCATAGAGAGAAGGCTTCTGGCTATGAAGAAGGTCTTAAAAATTGTGTGCAGCAGCTAATGGACAGAATCCAGTGAAGTGATGCCATACACGAAGGAAAAACTGCACAGAGACACAGCTTTGTTTGTTGGTTTTGGTGCATCTGTTTATCTTGTTAAGGAGACAAGCTATTTTTCAGTTTAGAGTGGGACTTGTATATTTGGCAGTGAAAACTGCTATACCAAGCCTAGCAACGCAAGAATTATCTGTGATTTTCTGTTTATATCCAATAATAATAATCCTTTGTTTAGTCATGTCCGACTCTTCATGACCCCATGGACCAGAGCACGCCAGGCACTCCTGCCTCCCACTGCCTCCCACTGTTTGGTCAAACTCATGTTGGTAGCTTCGAGAACACTGTCCAACCATCTCGCCCTCTGTCGTCCCCTTCTCCTTGTGCCCTCTATCTTTCCCAACATTAGGGTCTTTTCCAGGGAGTCTTCTCTTCTCATTAGGTGGCCGAAGTACTGGAGCCTCAGCTTCACAATCTGTCCTTCCAGTGAGCACTCAGATCTGATTTCCTTAAGAATGCATAGGTTTGATCTTCTTGCAGTCCATGGGACTCTCAAGAGTCTCCTCCAGCACCATAATTCAAAAGCATCAATTCTTCGGCGATCAGCCTTCTTTATGGTCCAGCTCTCACTTCCATACATCACTACTGGGAAAAATCATAGCTTTAACTATACGTACCTTTGTCGGCAAGGTCATGTCTCTGCTTTTTAAGATGCTGCCTAGGTTTGTCATTGCTCTTTTCCCAAGAAGCAGGTGTCTTTTAATTTTGTGAGTGCTGTCACCATCTGCAGTGATCACGGAGCCCAAGAAAGTAAAATCTCTCACTGCCTCCATTTCTTCTCCTTCTATTTGCCAGGAGGTGATGGGACCAGTGGCCATGATCTTAGCTTTTAATAATCCTACTGTGTGCAATTATGGATAAGGGTCCCATCATTAAGTAGCAGGTTTCAAGATAGCTATGGTCTATCTGCTGTCAGGTTTGGTATCCAATGCTTTGTTCAAAGGCTGCAATAATGGATGTTTTTAGCTTGGTCCAGTGTTCCTCGATGTTTTCAGGAAACTCTGAAAGCAGATGGTCCTTAAGAGTCGTTTGGAAGCAATTCTGCTTAATAGGAACTTTAGGGCCTTGAGTGTTCGTTTTGCGCCTTGGTTTCCTTCCTTGAAGCCTGCGTTGAGGTATAATCTTGATAGCCGTTATGGAATGTATTAATCAGTGATCTGTCCAACAGTCGTCGGCACTTGTCATAGCTCTGGTAAGCAGAACATCATGGCAGTCTTCAGCTCGGACAATTACATAGTCTAAGAGGTGCCCGTGGTTCTACTGAGGGTGTCTCCAAAGGTGTCATGGACTTTGAAGTCGCTTGAATTCAGGATGAAAGGGAGAAATGTGTTAAGAGAAAGACACATTTGGCAAACCCTCACTATGAACAACTCCTGTCCAGAAACCTATGTCCCCACTGTGGAAGGACGTGTGGATCCAGAGTTCGCCTCCACAGTCACTTACAGACTCACTGTTAAGAACGTGTTCATGGAAGACAATCTTACTTGGCTACGAGCGATCGCCAAAGAAGCAACAGCAGTCAGGTTAGGTTTACTGGGAACTAGTAAATCCTCCCCTCTCCAAACTCAGAATAGTCCTTTAAAAAAAATAAAAAATAAAATAATTTTTATTAATTCTCCATTTAAACACATAATCACATTGTTATTATCCACTTTACTTCTTTGGCTCTTTAGAGCCTGTCAACTTCCTTCCCTCCCACCTCTTGGCTTTCAAAACTAACCTTTGTATCACAGCATTTTATATATTTCCCAATTCTAATATAACTCATTACGAAATACCTCACAGTTTAAATAAATATAGAAAGGTAAAAAATTCTCATTACAAGTCTTCAGATAACCCTACTAGTGTTGTTAATTGCTTACAATGTTCTTTCAAATATTGTATAAATTTACTCCAGTCTTTTTGGAATACTTGATCATGCTGGTTTTGGATTTTTCCCGTCAGCTTCGCCAGTTCCGCAAAGTCCATCATTTTCATCTGCCACTCTTCTTTCGTTGGTACTTCTTGTTGTTTCCATTTTTGGGCTAAAAGGGTTCTTGCTGCTGTCAAACTCAGAATAGTCTTTCAAGTGGGGAAAGTTCTGAAGAAGGTCACTTCTTTCCCACCCACCCCCACTGTAAAGCTTCTCATTGGAGACCACCTAGTGTTGGGTACCACAGTGCCTACTGCTACGTGGGACACTCTTTCCCCATCACTCTGGTAGACTGATGTTAATTTCTTTTTGCATCATTTATGTTACTGGCTGCATATTACCCTGCCATTTTTTTCATTGTGGTGCTCAGGTTTCAAATCATTTCCCCCTATGTTTGTATCAATTTTAATATTTGCATTGCTCATGGGTTTTTTTCCTCTTAGCTTGCAGGGTGTTATTCAGATTTTCAATTAATTTTGGTTTTTTTAATCCTTTGGGCTTCAATCATGGATGTGGTTTCCTTTCCCTTTCCCTTTTTTTAAAAAATGGGTTGCAGTGTAATTAATTTGAGAAATGAATCAGCAATTCCATTTCACTTATTTGGTATTTCTGAGATCCATGTGGTTAGACTTCATAGCAGAGATTTTGGTGATTTTACCTGGATGGAAATGCCTATTCAGGCATTTTACCTGAAAGATCATTTAGGGAGGAGTGGGACCTGCATGCCAGTCCCGTCCGCAACATCCTCCTCTCCAAATACTATTTTTTATATTAGGTATAATATGAGACAAACTCTCTTCACACCAGGACAAAGAACCCTTTCTCTTTCCCGATCTTTCATGTTTGTCAGAGTGGAAAATCCTTGTTCACAACAATATGTCATGGAGAACTGTAGCAAAATAGCCAATGCTTTTGAAGAGAGGTGTGGATACTGTTTCTGGTTGTATATCTCAGTAGAGCTCGGTGGCATATGCCCGTGTTCCACGTTCAAGGTGCGATCACTCAAAATGCAGGCCATTTCCTCCTCCTCATTCAATGTCAGTCCTGAACAGCTGCAATTTGCAATGGGGTCTCTAACCCAGTTGGAAATTTCTGTACACTACAATGGGAGGCAATCACCTGATGTACCCATTTTGAAAAGGTATTTATCCACATCCACAAAAAGAAAAGAAAAGATACGATACTACACTGAAATGTTTAAATATTTCTTTATTTGTCCTTAGATCTTCCCGGCACATTTGCCATCCTCTCCTGCCACACCCTTTGGGAACTACAGCTATGGAAACTTACTTGGGAGTAAGCCCCATAGAAAACTAGGGATGGGCAAATATGTCAATTTTGGTTCTCCTCGGTTTCTCATTTTTCCAATTTTCAGTTCAGCTCCCCATAGTTGTACAACATTTTGCTTAAAAAAAGTCCTCGTGAAATTTCACCAGCATTTTAGTACAAATTTCTCCTAATGTACATATCTTTGTGCACTGTTTTGACTAAAATACACATTTGGGAAACAATTTCCCCGTAATGCATTTGGGGTGTGGGGGTGTTATTTCCACCAATATATGCATCTTTATGGCTACTTTACCTTAATATATGCATTTTTTCGTACAAAGAACTGCACTGCAAAATTCAGAGTAATGTGCAATTCGAAGGATGGCTGTATTCTGGTCTGTGCATTCCCCCCCCCCCGAATTAGTGAAAATTTGGTAGGATATCCTTTAAATGCAAACTGAATCAAATTCCTTCCCCATCCTTACTGAAAATATAGTGTTTACTTCTGAGTCAGCTTGTATAGGATTGCGCTGTTAGTGATGCATGCTCCCCCCTTACTTTTATCCAGGAGGTTATATTTTGAATTGCTCTATCTTGGGGGGAAATGGGGACCAGAGACCGTCATGTGGGCTGTGAAATGCTCCCCCTCACATTTGCTCTGAGTGTAATTGTTTTGTAATTTGTATTTATATTTTTCTCCTCACCAGTAATTAAATTTCAGAGACTATATGCATAAAGCTAATAAAATTATCACACCGAGCATATTTAAAGGCCTTTCTAACTACCCATTATCATACTGAATAAACTTCTGTCAGAATAAATGGGCAGTGATGATGAACTGTGACTACCCTGTGGCTCTGGAAGGGGGGTGGGTGGGTGGGAAGCAGACTCTCATTTATACCAAAGGCATAGCTGATGAAGTGTCTGTACCTGTCCATGAACGGCTTTTCCTTTATGGTCTACTCCAAATATCATTCCATTCATTTTCATTACGGAGATGGCTAGGCCATCAAAACCAATTGTCCCAATTGAAATGCAGCAGTAAATCCAATTAGACAAGAGAGCTAGATTCTGCTTTCACTCTGCTGGGGTATATTAAGGGTAGCCTAACAGAACTCTTAGCGGTTATTCCAGATTTACAGCAGAGCTAACTGAGATCAGCATTTTGCAGAGTGGAGGCAGCACAGGATGTTTTATGAGCAAGGATGTGGAGGAAACACACAAAACTATTACTGCTGGACTGACATGGAGAAATGTAGAGGAGATTCCCCCTGTAGGTGAAATGTCTCCCATTGTGTGGATCCCAGGAACACGCTATAGGACATGTTCTACCCAGAAAGGCTACTTCATCTGAAGCAGCAACAGTTTTGGTCTTTGCTATCCATGCTCTGGGAACTTCTGGGTTAGACTACCAGGGTCTGCATCTGAAGACTGCTTGAAACTGAAGTTGGTGCAGAATGTTGTGGCTAGATTACTAACTGGGACTGGGTGTTGGCACAACATGGGTATGATATGATAACAACTGCATTGGCTCCCTATCATGGAACCTGTTCATCTTGACCTTTAAACCCTTCATTGCTTAGGAACAGGGTACTTGAAGAACCACAAGTTTCATTATACACTGAACTATGCAGTAAAATCTCAATCTGATGTGAGGTGGGTGGCTAGCAAAGAGAGGGACCTTATTGGTGATGGTGACCTAGTTGTGAAATTCTTTCTCAAGAAACGTTCACCTGCCACCTACCTTATTGTCTTTTCAGTGTCTGGCAAAAAAACCATTTTATTTCCCCAGGTTTTCTGGATGCACTTTTAATCTTGCCATTTTATGCTGCTTTGTGGACTTTTAGTTTTGTTCTTTCTAGTAAACCACCCTGAATATATGATTGAAGGGTGGCATAAAAATACCTCTAATAAATAGGTATTTCAATTGCCCTTGATGCTGCCCTGGCCTAAGACATTTTGCTGCCTGAGACAAAGGGCAAGATGCCCCTGGCCATTCCGGGTCTAGAAGCCAACTGGACAGCAGTTGAATGTACTTCAACTCTAGCAACAGGAGAGGATCTTCTAACACAACTGAGGGCATCAGATTAATTTAGCAGGTGTAAGGCAGGATATGTGGCATACACTGTTTTCCTTTAACAGGTTTGTGCTGCTGCCTATCCCCTATCCCCTGCTGTCTGAGGCAGCGGTTTAACTGTGCCTCATGGTAGGGCTGGTCCCACCTGGATGAGTTTCTACAAAAATGCCTTGATTATGCCTTCCTTTGTGTGAAACCACTATCAATGTAAATGCAGAGAAACTCGGCTGTTTTCAGTAGAACAGCCTCTTTCTATCAGATTAGTGTCTTGAAGTATTTCCACCATTTCATATAACTTATCCCCACTCTGCCCCCTCCACCTCTTTGCCCAATCACGTCACTAACCATCTCCCACCACTCACTGTATCAGAAGAGTATTCCTAGAAGTGCCCTACATATTAGACAATTAAAAACACACACCCATTGAGAGTCAGCCCAGCGGTAGCAGGGCACATTCAAGTTAGACAGGGCAATACATGAGAAGATGCTCCTTCACTTGTGGACATGCTTCACAAGTCCGAATTTATCCACATTTCATGACTGATCTTTGCAGAAAACCAAGACGTAGCCACCTACTATGACCACTTGTCTGGCTCAAGGGGGAAGGACAAGGTCGCACTCACCCACTCCATGTACAGAAGCCAACAGGACTGGCACTTGTTTCAACATGAGTTATGGGAAAGCATCCTTTGCTGCACCTGAGGAGAGCAGGCTAGCATATGGGGTGCTCCTGAGGGCTCCTAAGAGGACACAGGACAATCTTGGGGGCTCGGGGGGGGGTGATGGGGTGGGGCCTGCTGCCACTCCCTACACCAGCCACCCGAAGCAGTTGCTTCACCCTGCTGAAAGCACATTCTCAATGCCAAACAAACAAACTCTTTGGTGAAGATCAAGCTTAAACAAGAGAAACGCCAAATAATCTGGAGGATTTAAGTTGAAAACAAAGCAGAACAGCCAGCCGAGCCATTGCTAGCTTTTGCTGCATTATTAATATGCCCACTGTATATTACTGAGTTCTGAATACAATGTGCCAAATTTGAAACAGTTGTTTAAGGATAACCAGCTGGTGTGTTGGCCCACAATGTACTAGATGACTCTGCTTACATATAATAAGCTTATAGCAGGAGACGGAAAAATGAAGGGATTTGCATGATATGTACACGGAGGTTGCTGGATGGAGAGATTAACCTGAAGAATGGAATCTCACTAATACAATAAAATAATTGTTTTGGGGTTTCTTTCCTCCAGAAACACACACACAAACACACAGAGAGAGGGGGGGGGAGAGATTTATCTAGGGAAAGTAAATCTCATACTAATCTGTTCTTTATTTTTTTCAATAATTTGCAAGGTGAAGATTTATGTTAGCTTATTGTGTTCCTATGTTCCATGACCATATCTCAGAATTATGTGTTGTGGGCTTTTTGGATATATTTTTTTAAAGAAGGCTGCCTGTTACAACCAAAAAGATGTGAGTTCAGAACTGGTTATCTCTGTTTGCTTCATTTGTTCCTTTTGTTTTTAATATGTCTGTTGTACACCCTTTCCTTTCATGTATTGAATGGTGTATTAAGGGTAGGTACTAGCCATAAGATTCAATTTAGAGTCTGGTTTGGCACTTCAGAAAAGAAGCCTCCTTGATCTGATGGACTTCTCAGGCTGCCTAATGCCCTAATCCATCTCAGGGTCTCTCTAAATCTGCTTTGTCCATCTCCACGATTGGGAAATTCAAAAATGACAATAGCATTTCCCCCTTTGTCAGAAATGGATGAAATTTGCAGGCATAGTTGCCTCTCCAGAGTGAATAAAGCCTGCCAGCTAAAGTACAGATAATTAGATACAGGGACTTTGGTGCTGAGCGGTCCACTGACTGTGTCGACTTTCTGCACAAACGTATGCATGTTTACTCCAAAGTAAACCCCAATAAGTTAAATTGGGATTGATCCTAGGTAGGTGCATTTAGGACTCCAATCTAGACCCCTTTCTTCCTTCAATGGAGGGTTACATGCATTGTGCAGATGTCTCCCTTGAAGTGAATGGATGATGTCTATCTGGAATTGGATTACCCATATGCTCATTAGACACCCTGTAATTGCAGCAAATGGCTGAATTAATGAGCATGTACTGAGTATAATACAGCCACAGATCCTATTTGGCCCTTAACCCCAGACCTATCTCTATCTCTCATTCCTCCACCAGGCTCAGGATTCAGCTCTTGGGGAGAAACCATAGTTCACATGTCTCAGGTTCAATCCCAGAAATTCTCAGTTAAAAGAATCAGGCAGCAGTTGCTGGGTACAGTAATTCCTTGGTGACCATGGAAAGGCTACTGCTAGTCAGTGTAGACAATACTGACTTTGATGATCAAATAATTTGACCTGGTATAAAACAGGTTCCTAAATGCTTGAAAAGTCACATTTGCGGTGGTGTGTCTGCAGCTGAAGCTTCTGTATAATGGCAGGTGCACACAGGTTTGCCACAGTGTGGGAGGACATGCATGCAAGCTTTCTGTTCTCCCAAATGATTGTGTGAAGAGGGCCTGAAAAAAGGAAGATGAGAAAAATGACAGCATGGAGGGATAAGAGTGTATGAGTAGCGGTTGATGATTCAGGGTACCAAGATCAGCAGTCTGAGCGAGCTAGTGGGACTGTATTAAAGATGGATGAGAAATAGCAAGCCAAGTGGTGTTGGCTCATTATGTGTTCAGGCAGTGAAACAAAAGGTGCTTTTGGAAAGGTGCATGGTGTCCTTTATTTGACCTCGCTTGGTTGTAGCACAACTTGGCTGTTTTCCACATGCCACTCGTAACTGCTTGTGATGGCAGTCACAGCTAGAGACTCATGAAAATGCTGCATTTGGAGGTATCCAGTACAATGTGCCTCTTAAATGCTCGAGAAGGATGTGACAGGTCTCTTGCCAAAACCAGACCTATAGGGTTAGAATCCTTTCTTTAGAGAAAGTAAACCCCTCCCTCCCCTTTACTTGTTTCCCCAGAGCTCAGTCCTGTTTCCTGCAAATAATTATTTCATGGAATGCAACTTCATAGATTATTGCTGATATGAAAAATATATTTTGGAAAAACAGGGAGGAATGTAAGAATCACCATTGCGAGAAATGTATGAGGCTGTAGTTTTGACTGGCATGACTGTTTAAATTTCTATTTTAATGGATTTCAGTTGTCCCTGTAGATTTTTGCAGAATGATCACTCTCACCTGTCCACCAAACCATTGCCATTTTTCAGTGTAGTTGAAGAACAGACAGGTGGTAGCCAAGAGCAAATTTCAGCTATATGAATGTGTTCTTTGAGTCTGTGAACTATAAATGAGCTCAACAGTTCAAGTAAAATGGATTTTGTAGTTAAAGGAGCAGTGAGAAACTACTGGAGTCAAGAAGTACCAGCCATCACCATGCTTACAAACCACAAGATAACAGTCAGGTTCCACTTTAGCTCAAGTCCATTTATTTGAATCATTTATTAACTTGCTCTTCAACATATTTTCCTGTTCAATTTAGAGATCTGTTGCAGGTACTAGGACTTCAGTGCATGTGAAGGATGCAGATCACCTATGAACTGGGCTTATTATTTGCTCTTAGTAAATCCTACTGACATCATTGGAGGTTACTGGTTGAAAATCCCTAGTAGTGAGTGGGTGGCTTCCATTGTTGATTAGGCAGATGGAGCTTATTGGAAGTGTAGCCCTTGTCTTGAAGATCAGAAGGATTCTAGCCCAAAGGTCTGTCTTGTCCAGCAACCCATTTTCCACAGTCGCCAACCAGTTGCCATTTGGAATCCCACCAACAGGACATGAGGGCACTCATCACCTCTTGTTATCGCCTCTCTCCTCTCCTATCCCAGCTCAGCAACTGGTCTTCTGAAGCAGATTGCCTTGCAGCCTTGAATCTAGCCATCATGACTAGTAGCTATTGATTGATCTGGCTTCTCTAGTAGAGGTCTCCCTGTGTCCACTGGGTATTTCAGAATGCTGCAGTAGCTTTTGCTGTTTTCCTTTCTCCAAACAGGACTTTCAGAATCATCCAGGAGTGTGCCAATTTATTTATTTTTAACTGCCATGTGTTTGATCTGTTTTAACCTTTGGCTGTGACAATGTATTTTTCACAGAACCATAGAATTGTAGAGTTGGAAGAGAACCTGAGGGTCATCTAGTCCAACCACCTGCAATGAAGAATTCTCAACTAAACAGACAGATAGCCAGCCAACATCTGTTTAAAAACCTCCAAGGAAGGAGAGTCCACCACCTTCCAATGGAGTACGTTCCATTGTCAAACAGCTCTCACCATCAGAAAGTTCTTCCTGATGTTTAGTTGCAATCTCCTTTCTTGTAACTTGAAGCCATTGGTTCGGGTCCTGTCCTCCACAGCAGGAGAAAACAAGCTTGCACCATCTTCCATGTGAACTATCCTTCAGATAGTTGAAGATGGCTATCATAACCCCTCTTTGTCCCCTACTTTTCCAGGATAAACATGCATACCCAGATCCCTCAACTGTTCCTCATCAGGCTTGGTTCCCATACCTTTGATCATTATAGTCAACCTGCTTTGCACATATTCCGGCTTGTCAATATCCTTCTTAAATTATGGCACCCAGAATTGGACACAGTACTCCATCTGGCTGGGTTGTGTAGGTTATGGCAAGTCACCACTGTAATGTACATATCAGATGTGATTAGTCCTCCAAATGTTATAACTACAACTCCCATCATTCCGGGTGGCTTAACCATCAATTGCTCTTCCCAGGGAACTCTTGGGATTGTAGCTCTGTGAAGGGAATAGGGGTCCCCTAACAACTCTTGGCACCCATAACAAACTACAGTTCTCAGAATACTTTAAGGGAAGGCACAAATGTTTGAAGTAGAATGATCCTACTTTAAATGCATAGTGCAGATGGGGCCTAGATATTTGCAGAGGTGAGAGACCATTTCCTGACCAGAAACAGCCCACAGGGCAGTCTTATAGCTCTAACCAGGCAGGTGGACAAAAGGAAACTTTGATGCCATCCACCCAGAAAGAATTCTCTACTTGGAAGTGGCAATTGATACTCGGGGGACAAAATGCATTATAGAAGATACAGGGAGTAGAGGGGAGCTGGAAGCCTTTTGGGCACTGTGGCAAGTTTCCTTGAGTGCATTGGCTCCAGTGGGCGACATGTTGGGAAACAATCATCTAACCCCTAAACCACACCAGCTCTTTCCCTCTCTCTATTGCACAATACATACAAACTCTCACAGATTTGAACTCTACCGCTTTTGGAAAATGCATAGCCACTTGCTCTCACCCTAGCATAGCTTGCCAAGCTTGGCTTTCTCTCTCTCTAAGAAAATGAGGAAAAAATGTTTGCCAAGCATATATCAATTAGCATGTGTTGCTCTGGCAAGTGGCTGGTATGCAAATGGATATGAGCTCATGGATCATTTTTGTAACTCTCTGAAATGTCAAATGGGGGAATGTAGTTTATATTCACAAAGTGGACCGGGGGGGCATATTGTATGTGCGTAGAGAGGGGGCTGCAGGATATCCAGAGTGCTGTCGCTGGGGTCTTTTCACCCTCCCCTTTTTTGCAGTCCGGAGCTCTTTTTTTATTTAAAAAAATCAATAATGATTTGGATATGGATATGTGCCTGTGAAGAGAAGACCCTGGCATAATTAAATACGAAGTCAGCCTTTCTGGCTAGTTCTCTATTCACAGAGGAAGCCACTGACTTTCGTATCGGAACAGATCTGGGCATTTTAAAAATCTCAATTTGGTTCCGCTATGGAAGGACCTATGGCCCAGTTGTCAATTACATGCTGTGCCAGCATAAATTTACAGGTTTTATGTCCAGTTAAAGGATCTGAGTAGCAAGAATGAAGGGGGGGGGTATCTTTTCTGAAAGCCTTAAAAAGCAGCTACATTCCTGGTTAGATGCCATTTGCCTGGCTCAGAATCAGGCAGTGTATGTTTATTTATGTTGATTCCACATGGCAGCTAGTCAGATATACAACCAAATTCACTAAGCCATTTGTTATGGGTTAGTCAGCAAGGACAACAGCCAGAGTTACACTGGCTTCAATTCAAGGACAGGTACCACCATTACCTGCATCTGGAACAGACAAAAGGTAGCCATCATCACCCTGACTCAGGAATGAGTATCAGGTCTCCAATGTGCGCTAGGAAATTTCTGTTCAACCCACTGGTCCAAAAGGAGAAGCTAATGTGTGTGTTAGTGACTTTGCTGAATCTCATATTTTCTAGCTTAGAAATACGAATCATGGTAGCTCAGAATTCTGGCCTCAAATTGAAAACCCTGGTTCATACATTACACTCAAGGCAGCTACAAGCAGTCTTTACACATGTACAAGTGTTGGCATGAAAGAGAATAAGCTTGTTGATTTGTACAGCTCAACTATTTGGGCTTGAAGGTGCACGGACTGCACATTTGTTGAGTGTAATGTGAAAACCCCCTGGCGTTTTCAGATCAGTAGGTGGTTGAAAAGCAGCAGCTTTGGGAGCTCACCAGGGTTGGGTACAGAGTAGGACTGGACTCCTAATAACATCAGCATTACACTCCTGGAGGTATCACTGAGGTGTGTGATGGGGGTCCAAATTTGGCTCAGAATAAACCAAACTAATCCTTAGTTTGGAGGGCAGTATTGCAGGCTTCTGGGCCTGACTAGGAAAGTTCCCCCATCACTAATAACCATGAAGCCCCTTGCATGTAATGGAATATACTTAGGAATTTCCTTCAGGGGATGTATTTTCAATGATCTCAGCAAAAGTGGTGTCATGTACCATGCAGTGCTGGGGCTTCATGAGAGCAGAGCTCAGAAGTGGCTTCAGCAGAGTTCATCCTCAGACTGAGCCTTAAACAGGAGCTGCAACTCTGTCTCAGCAGCTAGCTTGGCCTTCATTGAGAAGAGCTTCCTTATTCAAAGGGGATCAGTTTGTGTGATGCCCTTGGTCAGGACAGGTGCTGATTCTTTTCTTGTAGAAGTGCCTCCAGTTAGCTTGGGACTTCTGGGGCTGGCCTTGAGGGAAATTCTCTCTCTCATGGTGACTCCCCAGCTTCATCCTCTGAAGAAGGGGAGTCTGAGCCCAGGGTCATGACAATATATGCCACACCATAGCTCACACACTGTTTGCATAAACCCACAATTCCACCCACTGGGGCGCTGCTGCCTATTATCTCATCTGGCCTCAAATTTAGCCTTATCTGAATTTCTCTAATGGCCCCTCTTCCTTTTTTTAAAAAAAAAATGGATCTTAAAGGGAAAGAAATCTGACACATGACATTTTATTTCTGCATCATTTTCTTCCATTGTTGATTAAAGCCTGTTGCTTTTGCAGCCGCGTGGAACATTAATTCTGATCAAAAGGCTTCATAAAGCGCTTGAGACTGAGCACACATTTCCAGTAAGGATTAAGGTGTTTCTTTTGTCTAAACTCATATGCATATTTTTAATGATCTGGAAGATAAACTGCTGTTTGGTGGATCTAGAAGCAGTCAGAGAAGGTTGAAAAGAAAATGTTGTTTATTTCCTCTTCTCCTTTACATTTGTATTTGCAGTCAAGTACCAGAAGTTTATTCTAACTGAAGTTCCTGGGAATTTTGCCAAACAGCCGGGGAGTAAAGAATCAAATTAAGGACATCAGAGCTTGGGGTGTCAGAAATCCATTGTTATTAAGGTAGAGGTATGCATTGTTGCTGCAGATGAGTTTCTTTTCAGTTTCAGTTTCTTTGCTCATAGGATCCCACAATGGGAATCACAATGCTGGCTTTGAATGGTTGGGGGAAAGTCAAAATGATACTCTTATGCTTGGAACATGTGCTACTTTCAGCATGGTTTAACAATTAATCCCTCTTTCCAGGAACTCTGTAAACTGTAACTCTGTAAGGGGAATAGGGGTCTCCTAGCAACTCACAGCAGTCTTGACAAACTACAGCTCCCATAATTCTTTGGGGGAAGCCATAACTGTTTAAAGTGGTACGATGCTGCTTTAAATGAATAAAGCAGATGGGGCCAAAGTCATATCAATAGGCAAAAGTCTGCATGTATAGATGTGTTTTCAGCTTCTGACAAGCAATAGGCAAAGCCGTGCCAGCCACAACTCGGGAAGATCAGATTTGCACAACTGAGGGGCCACTAATGAAATGGCCCTTTCCCTGCTCCCTGCCCAGCAAGGACCAGGTAGTGGTGGTATCAGAAGCTTGTCTTCTACAAACCTATACATAATCAGGCTGATATGGGAGGAGACACTTCTTCTGGAATCTTTGTACATTAATATTAACACCTAGAATTGGTCCTGGCAATGCTTTAGCCCATTCCTGTATCCTTAAAAAAAGGCCAACATGCCTGTGTATTTTTCTTGATCAGGGCTACTCGTGGCTTAGCCTCAGCACCTGTTTGAAAGCTCATCTTCCCCACTCATCCCTGGAAGACACAAAACATCTGCAAACTTTCCTTCACTAGCAGATGATTACAAAGAGCACCATATGTCTAGGATTAGGAGGCAGATGACTGATTTTGTCGGAGCCCTGGGCACTAATGCCACCCATTTTGCAAAGTAAACTCTCCATCCACATCTTTCATTAAATTATTCAATCCTTTCATTCTTTCGTCTATTTCTGTTTAACTTTAGGTACTGAATCAATTATATGAAAAACACAGCATTTGAATACTTTTGACAGGATTGTGTTCAAAGCTTTAAATTCTAATTTCTGTTATTTCCCCCCCGCCCCCAGAAAATGAAGATTACCAAGTCTTGAGAGTTTGAGAAACAATCCAGCCAAAGCTAAGCACTTAAAAAACACCCCCCCAACAATATTCATTATCAGATTTATTTTTTAAAGAAGAAAATTACAGTAAAATCCAGGGGAAATAGGTTATTGGAAAGAAATTCTTGAAAGTGCTAATGGATTAAGAGGAAACACAGAAATGCTTGGAAAGTCCGCTTACTTTATTTTGTGGGTGATGTTGTGGCCGGGCCCCAGGCCCTGTGTAACCTGGCCGAGGGTTGAAGACTGGCGCCCTCCCTGCCACTGCCTCCCCATGCCTTGCCAACCAATCAGTGCCGACGGGGATGTGTCCGTGGGGAATTTAAACTCCAGTGCAGTGGGGAGGCCATCCTCTCGTGCCCTTCAACGGATATCCCATCTACTGGCCCTGTTTTTCTGCTTTGATGCATTACAACCTTGATATGGTCTAATCGTCAGTTGCCATATTGTTGGGACTGGTAGTATGACTCATGCAACACGTTGGCGACTAATATACACACAGTAATTACCAAAATAATTATACATTCTTTATCAATCTTCTGAGAAAAATACAAAACCTTGTACAAAGCCACAGAGACTTACGAACAACTTATTGTGTGTATATTAGTCACCAATGTGTTGTGTGAGTCATACTATCAGCAGCACAGGTTGCATTTCTCTAGCAATATTGTTGGAACTGGGCAGGAATTTTTCCCCACTTGGCAAATTGGCTCTGCCATTTGGTTTTCACCTACCTCTTAGCAATCATCACAACTTTGTAAGGTTAGGTGTTGGGTAAGCCTTTGTTTGGATGGAGTTGTAGCCTTTGCCTGCCCCTCCTCATTAAGGGTATCTTGTTAAAGGGATCAGGGGGTATGGATTCTGCCCGATGCCTGGACATGGGCTAGGGCCATACCACTACCCCAATGGGGACCCGTCAGAGTGCCCCTATTTGATGTAAGTCTTAGGGCTTGCCTTGGTGGTGGTTTACCCTTAGTTGGGACTCATAAAGCCTTGTTGGACAGGATCCTGTCAAAAGTATTTTACTGAAGGATTTAAGCATATGCTTGCTCAGAAGTAACCCGCACTGAGTTCACTCAGAGTTACTTTGGGTTTAGCATGTATAGAACAGCAGCCTTACAGTACAAACCTATGTGTGTCTGCTCAGAAGAAAGTCCTACTGAGGTCAATGGAACTTAATTCCATGTAAGCAAGCATGAAATCAGTGTGATTAAAAGTGCTTATCACTGATTTAAAAGTCCTTTGCCTTGCAGGGGGTTGGACTAAATGAACCTTGGGATCCCTACTGACTACAATTCTATGACCAGACAATGTCCTTTCTTTGTTTTAGCTCTGCAGCTTGTCTTTGGTTAACAATTAGGTCATTTATTTATTTTCCCCCAGAAAGCTGAAACAATTCGGCTCTCACAGCCTGAAACCAAATATTGTCACATAATTCAAAATGTTTGCTTTGCCTCTTGTCTTCCAGGCATGCTCATGTAGTTCAAGGTGATTCCATCTGGAACAATAAAACACACATACAACACACATACATATGCACAAGAGTGAGAAAAGCCTTGCTGAAAACTGTGAACCATTAACCATGAATTTGACTTTTAAGAAGCCTAAGCAATACAAGAATCTCATTAACATCTAAAGCAAAAAATGTCTATCAGCCAAAGTCACAGAACCTTGCACAGAACCTTATTACCCAGGGAGCTAGCATAAATAGTGAGTTTTGTGACCTTTTCGTGTGCAAATTTCCATCATCTTGTGAGCCTCTGATTTCATCTGCTTCCCAAAAGTTGATGTCTTATGAAATGTTCAGGCTGGGAAGGAGGCTTATGGGTGGAGAGGGCATGGCTGACAATTCATTGCTTTGATAAATGTGATAATTAAGGAAAGTGAAGTTAGCTGTGCTCTAATGTTGAGCTTCATCACACTGACATGAACCCAGAGTAACTCTGATAATGACTACACTGGAATCATTCAAGATTTATAAGGAGTGTGAGCATCCAATCACTTCTTTAATGCCACACAGCAAGCAAGTACAATCAAAAACCATTATCATGACGTCATCTAGCTTCCTCAGCCAATCGCCTGCTCTCCCATCCTCTTCAGTCACTGGGAGAAAGCCAGGGAAAACTAGGCATGCATAGACCTGTCTCTCTCCCTCAGTGGGAATTAAGGCACCAAGAATTCCTATGTGCAGTTACTGATGTTAAAATCCATTAATCTCAGTGATGCTTGCTTCTGAGTAAACATGTACAAGCTCAGGCTGTGCTCATTTAATTTTGAGCCTAACAAGCAATTCTAAGCACAATTCTAAGTACATCAAATGCCTTGTTTAAGTCAGGCTTTAAGGCCAGTTGATTTCAATGGAAACCAAACCTCCTTGGATTTTAGTATCTGACTTAACACATGGCTATTTGCATAATAAGAACTCTGCCATGTATGTACAACAATATACCTTTGGATTGGTACAGTAAAAACCTAAAGACCCATGTTCCTATTTGCACAGGGGCCAGCCAGACGCCCATGGGAAGTCCACAAGCAGGACCCAAGTGCAAAAGCACTTGTGAATTCCAGGAACTTGTATCAAGAGGCATACTGCCCCCAACAGTTGGGTAGAACATAACCTTCATGACTAGGTCCAGCTCCAAGGGTCTTCTGGTGGTTCCCTCACTGCAAAAAGTGAGGTTAAAGGGAACCAGGCAGAGAGCCTTCCCAGTAGCGGCACCCACCCTGTGGAATGCCCCCCCCCCAGATGTCAAGGAAACTACCTGACTTTTAGAAGGCATCTGAAGGCAGCCCTGCTTAGGGAAGTTTTTAATGTTT
Organism: Podarcis bocagei; assembly: GCF_964188305.1. Classification (NCBI taxonomy): domain Eukaryota; kingdom Metazoa; phylum Chordata; class Lepidosauria; order Squamata; family Lacertidae; genus Podarcis; species Podarcis bocagei. The sequence goes on from NC_138134.1 coordinate 60,316,048, forward strand.
GATGTTTTATCGTGATTTTAATATTCTGTTTGGAGCTGCCCAGAGTGGCTGGAGAAACCCAACCAGATGGCCGGGGTATGTATGTATGTATGTATGTATGTATGTATAAATAAATAAATAAAACAATTAAGCTGCAATCTGAAGACTTGACATAACTCTTTTTTTAAAAAAATATCATATTTATTAAAATTTTCCAATAATAACAAAGTAAGAAAGATAGAAAAGATAGAGAAAGAAAGAAAAAAAGAGAGAAGCTTAAATCCTTACTTTCATAACCTTCTTTCTGGGACTCCCTCCTCCCCCTCCCGACTGTATTCCCCTTTCCTTAAGTTGGTTCCACAAGCTCTCATTCCCAATTTAAAACCAATATGTTTAACCCATTAGCCAAAGTTTATACAATCTTACCATCACTCCTCATCTTTAACAGAAAGAATAAAAGGATTTCCCCCCCAAGATCTGTCCCAATTTCCTTCCACGAGCTCCCCCTTTTTTTAAAAACATGTTAAAGTAAAATATCAAAGTTATATGAACAAATAAAAGACAAAAGATATAAGAAATCAAAAAGTTGGTTACATAGCCTTTGGATTCCAAAACTCCCCCTCCCTTCCCCAGTTTGAATTCCCCATGTCCATCAGTCTATATGTTATCAGCCTGGAGATCTCAAGTCCAAAGCCAAATTTTTCCCCGTTTCGCCTTGCCGGTTTTCTTTTAATTTGTTTATTTTAATGATGTTTAACTTCAAAAATCCAGTCAAATTGAGGCCTTTAGTTTCCTTAGTCTTTGTTGCTCCTCCCATTGTTCTTTCTGTGTCGTAATTAGTCCTTTGATCTTTTTATTCCTTACTTTCTCAGGTTTCTTATCTTGTTCAGCTGCTAAAACGTTCTTTTTCCGAATTCTGGTATCTCTACAGAGGTTTGTTATTCAGGAACAAAAACTTACGTCCAGTCCCTTCCTTTCTTCAATAGAAAATTCTATTGTCTCCTTTTAGTGTAAACACCTCTGTAGACAAAATATTGTTTCCGTTTTGCCGCTTTCCCAGAGAATAAGTCCTGTGTTCAGCCCAGAGTAATTTTCCACATACGACCACTTGTAATGTCCCGAAACCCCTCTAGGGGGATTGCAGTAACTTTGTATCCTCTAATCCAAAAGTCAAGTTGTTGTTTCTTTTCTTCCCGACAATTTATGTCCAAATAATGTCAATTTGTAACAGAGTTAGCCAACAAAATACTTGTAACAAAGTCCTCTTTATATTCTCAAGCTTTGACAGCTACTTTGACAGCTGTCAAAGTCTCCGTCTCTCTTCGCCAGGCTTTGCGAATCGCCCCGGTTCCCAGGGGGGGGGGTTGCCTTTTCCCTCTCACCCTCCACTCTTCTCCTCCAGCACAATTCTTGTAATTTCGCATCGTGGAATTAATGATTTTTATCAGCGGTAAACTTCTGAATCGATCTTGGTTACCCAGTCCTTGTTTTAGAATGTTTACAGTCAGGGGGGGATTGACTTCCTTTTAAGATCGTCCCCGCTCGTGCCGAATCCGAAAAAAATTTCTTTTTTTCTCCTTTTGTACCCGGTTTCCCAATTACTCACGGGTTGTTGTTGATAGTCCGAATTTCAAATGGAAGAAGCCAGCGCTCTCCGTCGAATGGCATGCGGCTGCGCTCGGCAGGGGAAGTGATAGACCCAAAGCACCACGCCACTCCCCGGCACCCGATCCGAAGCCTTTAAAAAGGCTCTTTCACGAGTCGGGAGGGCGCTAGCGGTGCCAGCCGGGTCCGTGCCCGTGGTTTTTGAGGGTTCCCGCGTCGCCGGCGCAGTAGGACCCAGCCCCTGCCGAGCAGACTCCCTCCGGAGCTCGGAGGGAGTCCGCCATTCGGCGATGGCGCCAACCCAGAAGTCAAGACTTGACATAACTCTTTAATATATATATTAGTGATGGATATCATTGCTTAATAACATGCCCATAGGCATAGGTGGTGTGGGGATTTCAAATTGTTCTCAGATTTCATCAAAGACCTGCCGGAGTTTTTTTCTCCTAAGCATTGCCCACCTTATTTTGAAGGTGTATTTGAAAGCAAATATCAATTATTACACAAAGGTTTGGTTATCACCACTAAAAAAAACAACAACACAATACAACCCGCTGCCCGTTACTTGCTCACTTAATCAGAAATGTCTTAGAATGCTTTCGAAAATTTAAGAACAGAAGAATTGCTTGTCTCAGATTATTCAAGGAATGATGAACCGCCAGTTGCTTCTGGACTAGCAGTACCCCATTGGCAATGTTGGCTGAGGTTATGGGCTCTGGGTTCTCCAATCCTGTATTATATCAAACGTCTGTCTAGTTCAGTGACCACTCTCCAGGAGTGGGCAGCCTCTTACTCCTGGGAGACTATCAGCAAAGTGGATGGAGCTATCTCCAATTGCTATTCGTTACTTCATTTTGACGGGAGGTAGCATTTAACTCTTGGGGCTTGCAGTCTTTGATGAGCAAGACTGCAGCTCAGTGGCAGAGCATCCACTTTGCATGCAAAAAGTCCAAGGTTCAATCCTTGGTGTCTCCAGGTAGGGCTGGAACCTGAAACTGTGGGGAGATGCTCCCAGTCAGTACTGCACATTCTAGGCTTGAAAGACTAGTAATGTGACTTGGCCTAACGCGGCTGCCTATGGACTGATCCTCCATTCCCTTGCCTGTGAAGAAGTCATAGCAGTGTCACAATCTCTTGCTCATGATCTGTTTCCAGGAGGTGTGTCCCATTGCAGAAGTCGACAAGCAGAAGTTCAGCAATGAAGAGTACCGGTAAATGTTATTCTCAGGCACTCCATGTTATTGTTGTTTTTAAGAGCCGCATATATTTGGAAACCTATATTAGGAGGGATATGCTTCCTAGATACTTCACTGAGCTAATTAAGTATTTCTCAAGAACTGCACACCAGCTTGGCGAACACTTCTTTCCACCCACAGAGAGCTCTGTTTCATTTAATAGGTTGTGTCATCAATACTTTTTCATAATTCATTTCAGTTCTCCAATGTGTGGTTTTAACAAACAGATGACACTGTGGGAAATATCTCTCTGCTCTTCATAACTAAAATGAACAAAAAAATTGCTCCATCTCCCAATGCCCATAAATTCTTCTGTTCTCATTTCTGATTTTGTCATGGGAATAGGAGGGGGGAGAAATAACTTTTGGGGAAGAAAAAGAAGGAGGGGAGACCCACAATCCGTTTAGAAACAGCTTGCATCTGAAGGGTTATGGAGAGCTTTTCAAACAGGAACACCCAAATGACCTTATTTTCCTGCTGGTGACTGTATTCGCTCTCCAGATTAAAAGCTGTATTCTTTTATTGAAATAAAAAAGGACCAAACACGGAACCTCCTTTGTTCCAGATATATCAAGAGCAAAAATATTTCACCATAATGACACAACCTGATATGTGGAAGCAGATAACAGATGACATCTTGTCAGTGTCCCCAATTTATTATTCCCTCTCTTGTACCCTCCTTTTTTCCCACAGCAGGGTACTACATTCCTTTTAATCACTGGCCTGTGTTAAACAAATTTTTTTACCAGCCAAGAATATAAAACGCCCTCACTTGTCCCTCTCTTCCCTCCGACCTCTCTGCTGCCCCCCTTTGCGACACAGAAAGACAAAGACCGTGTTAAATTTTTCATTATTTTATTCCATTTCTGATCCAATTACGTGAGGGTACTCCATCACTTTCATGAGTGTATGTGCTATAACATCAGCTGCCGCACATTAATCAGGTTTTCTTCCCCTCCTCTTTTTGCTCAGCAGACACTGGTGCTAAATCATATTGCTCCAAAAAAAGGGGAGGGGAGCGGAACAAAAAATAGATGCAAATGAACACCGAGGAAGCTCCCTTTTGTGCAATTACAGCAGGAAATGATTAGAGTGGGTGGCCTTCCAATCTATCCCTCTTCCCCCTCCCCAAAAGGCCTGGAAGTGCATCAAGTGGCTGTCACACATCTCTCTTGGTTGCCTAACAAAAGGAGACGAGACTATATACCTCACGCTGCTTTAATGTTCCATTCCCACTTTACATCACTGAATCAGCACCTTTGAACATTGCCCTGGGCACTGGCCTCCCCTTGTTGAACTATTGTAACTAATAGGCTAGTAAGTTGAGAAATGACTGTCTTGGCATTTCCAATTGCCTCGACAGAACTAAATGCCGGTGTCTCATTTCTCTATATCCTTCCCCCTTCTTCTTTTTTGAAAAGGCTAAACAAAACAAGACCATGAATAGTGGGTGCTTTCTACCTAATAGCATTTGATTTGTGAGGGCTGCCTGTGAAAATGCTTTGATTTTTATTGCTGGGAAAGCTTGGTATGCAGTTCGAAGAACATCCTCACGCTGTTTACTTCACCCTTGTCCGTTGCCGTCATACAGGACCATGCTGTTCCAATTGCCTCATTCTCCTGATGCCCTTGTCATATTGTCATATTCAATTATTGCTTCTAATGAACGAAATATATCCATGCAAATTAGCAGGAATGTAGAAGTGTGCTGGTCTCTGGAGAGGAGATCACGGACACTTTGCCTTTTCTCCAGTCCTGCTGCTGCTAAATAAGCTAAGCCATTGTTTGGCTTTGTATTATCTGAAACTGGCCTTGTGGTTGGTCTCATTCCAGGCAAACTATGGTTTATTCTTGACATGCTCTGCCAAACCATGGCTCAGTCCTGAGTGGCATGGGATCAGCAGGATCTGGGGAGGAACGAAACAGCAGCCACTGTCTCTTCATATTGCTTACTCACATTCGCAATGTGGTTTGGAATTACCGGTATGTTGAAATGAGCCATTTTGATTTTGACACTGACAAACTATATATCAGCTAGATCAAGAGTTCCTGTGAGCAGAACTCTGCTCATAGTGTGTTTCTGCTGGAGGAATTTTTTCTTAGGTTTATACTTCTCTCTGTAGCTCCTGCGTTCCCTGAAAAGTTCTTCTAGAAGACCCTTTGGAGCAGACTGCAGAAGGTGAAATAGGGAGGGAGCTGTTTAAAATTGCCTCCCCTTTCCCCAGGTGGGACCTCATCCCTTCTGCAGATGGAAAGAGCCTTTTAATATGTGGCAGAAGAGACACTCTAGATCCAATCCATTGTAAATTATACTTCCAATAAATTCAATGTCCGGCAACTCTGAAAGAGAATATGTAAGTGAAAATGGGTAGTTACGTCTGAAATGAGTGGTTAATGAAATGTTGGATAATGTTAGGTTATTCACTGACCTTTTATCAGCTCTGGGGTCCCACTCTAGGACCTCTGGTTTGGGCAGATTCATCCCATCAATTCAGGGGGCAGGTTAGTAAAGGTATATTACTCTTGGATTTTGTGAGCATTCTTAAGAATGCAATGAGCAGCTCACCTGATCAGTCCTAGGGTGGCTATATGTCCTGTTTCCCTGGACATGGCCGGGATTCCAAAGGCGAAATCCCCATCGGGGGTGGGCGAGTGGGGTGGGGGTTAAAATTGGCACAATGTCCTGGTTTTTGCAGACAGAACCAGGAGGTGTGCGCATGAGTATCACTTTTTAGTTTTTCCTATCAATATGGACACACCTGCACTCTGTACAAAGACTTGCTTTGCAAGCAGAGCCAGGAAGTGTGCTTGTGAGGATCACTCTTAACCCTTTCTCCCTATCTCTATGGTGTGCCCACATGGTGCATGCTGGGGCACATCATTGAACGGCATGATGGGATGGAGCAGATGTAAGGCAGGGGAAAGCCCACAGGCTGTTATTTCACGGGTTGTGTGTGTGTGTGTGTGTGTGTGTGTGTGTGTGCATGAGCTGTCCTCTTTCTTGCTCTTCAAAATATGGCAACCCTAATCAGTCCTATTTAACAAGAAAACATCCCCTTAATTTATTTTGCCATCACTTTCATTTTGTGACCTCGTCTTCTAGCTAAATCTGATTGGCCATAGGACATTAGGATGACATCCTTGATTGGGTGGGATTGCCCATGTGACTAATCCAGGAAGTAGCAAATCAGAAGGGAAAGATAGCAGTGAAGAACAAGCAAAAACAAAAATTTTGTGTTAAACAACTTACAACTTATCACAACATTGTTGATAATAGTTAAATTGTGGATTGCCCCCAAATGGAGGAATAAGGAACCTGCATCTATAATGGAGCGGCTGAGGAAAACCTGGCAAGTTATGTCAGAGATAAAATTAGCACACAAGAGGAACACGATATGCAATAAACATGAAAATAAATTTATACAGAGATTTAGCCAATCCTGGAATGCTATTGTAAATGATGGTGTTTCAATTTGTATCTTTGCACATCAATTTAATACTTTGTTTTATAGATTTCCCCCTTGTTATCAGCCCCACTCTTTTTTATAAGCATTGTTTTAGGATGTGTGTGTAGCTTTTCTTCTTCTATTTGCTTGTATTAATTATTGATTATTAAATTGTAAAAGTGAAGGATTTGCAATTCTTTTAAGAACAAATGAAAACAAAAATAGTGCTTTTGTTCATGTGGGATTTCCACTTCACCGAAATGCTTAATTTATGCAAAAAGCAAAGCTGTAGACTGTTTTACCCAGCTCTGATATCAAGGTCTGCTGGCCCTTTACAATAACGCTGGATCCTTCTTTTCCACAGGGGGGGGGGGCGTTATATAGAACTGAAATCACTGAATGGCAAAATAACGTCCCCCCAACCACGGTGGGATATAGGCATGGGACTTCTGCTGGTGCAGATTGGTGCTGTTCTTTAGACAACAATGGAGTTACTTCAGTTTACATGGGCTCATGATGCCTCCCTGTTGTCTGAGAAATAATTCAAGCAGACGGAGAGGGGAAAGAAATACTCTATGTAAACTCTGAGGGAAAGGATAACATAGCGCTTCTCATTCTTCCTTTACCTCCTTAAATCGTATATGACAGAAGCAAATAAGCCACGCTCCAGCAAGTGTCTTAAATACTGTTGTTTCCCTAAAAGGATTATTACACAGTGTGAATTCCTATTTCCAGAGAGGTAAGTGCTTTCACGGTGACTGCAGCTTAATGTTCTACACTACAAAAAATCAGATATTAAAAATGCAAATACCTCCGTAAATAAGCAGGCTTGTGATAAACAAATACCTGTCTCCGCTGAACTGATTAACTGAGTTGAATGATAAACCCTCGTCTACTAATGTGGTGTAACATGGTGTGAAAAAGCAGATAAGTGGTGGGTGATGCTATGGCGTTTTTGTTTTTTAAAAAAGAAGAAGCCCAGAGGCTGTCAGATGAATGGTGAAGATGTAGCCAGGTGTCATGGCCAATGTAGCCATGTCTTATCATGGGGGAGCTTATGCAGGAACAGATTCATAAGCCGCTATTGGCAGCTTATCTGGAAACTCAACAACTTGCACAAATTCAACAGTGCTGAATATGTGGATGGAACTAGCACAGTACTGCTGTAGTGTTTTCTGATTTTCCAGGTACAGGGGACCATTTGTATCACACACCTTGTTCCAAAGCTTTGCAGTTGTGCCCTATTAAGGTATACAGTGGTGGCATAGTGCAGGATGCAGCATTAGTTATGGGATCATTCCACAAATCCTCCCCCCAGTTCAAATATGAACACTCAGCAGGGCTCCTGGCCTGCTTAGACTCATGTGGAAGCCATGTATGATGCTTCCAGATGAGGGCAATATAGGTGGATACTGTGAGGAAATCATAGCTATGGATGCACTGGTTCATACAATAAGCTTCCCACGTGATCTTGACTGGTTTATGTATCTGGGTGGCAGTTCCTCATGTTCTTGGAGGTGATTGTGTAGAATCAGGGTTCCCCCTCCTGCAGCTGGAGCTTGCCAGAAATCAGTTCCGGCACCTCTCACGTGGGTGCCATTGCCATTGTAAGAGAAGCATCCATAGTGACTTCCAGTACTGTACCTCATTTTCTAGAAAAATTGCACTGTGTAGAATCATACAATTATAAGAACGGACGTTGGAGGTCATCTAGGGGACCTAGGTCACTCAGTGAGACCACAGAGGACACCCACTGCTCAGTGCTGTATAAATTAGGCCTATGAAACCATACATAAAAGATGAACATGTATTCTGGCTGTTTAGAAATTTTGCCCTCCATCCCTCCCACAAACTCTTACATGCTCCTCACTGCCTTTAAAAATCCCCTTCTTTCATCACCACTTGGCCTCTGCTCCAGGCTGAAACTGTTTTGAACTGAAACTCTGCCTCTTCCTTTATGTTTTCCCCCTTCTTTCTAATATGGACTCTCATTGTACGATAGTCTACTGATACTATGGTATGAATTTAAAGTGGCAGGCACCGAACAGAACTTGTTTCATTCAGTACTGGGCCCAGTTTGGGACCCACTGAAGCCAAAGGTAATTTAGATTCTTGCTTTAATGGAGTAATGGAGCTTAACTATTTGAAATTTTATGATAAAATAATCATTTGAAATATGTGGATCTCATTTTATGGCTGTGGCTGTCATGTAATGTGATGTAATTTAACTGTTGCTTCTGTTCAAAGAACATTCCATATTTAAATGTACCAGAGCTTTTATAATGTAATTTATCATTTGCTGTTCCAGGATGGAGTATACAATTATATGTTTTGCATAATGCAAAACCTTTAACTCCCAGAGTAAACTTCAATAGTGTAGATTTATGGTGTGTTGGAATTTCAGTCATCTTTTCTGTACATTTCACTGCAGCCTGCATGCTACATTTGATTCTTCAAGTTCAAGGTCACAAGTTATGTAAAATATTCACTCTATGGAAAACCAGAAGTGAAATCTGTATTGGGCAAATGTGAATGGCATACAAGAAGAGAAGACCTGCTAGGCTTGAGGGAAACAAAAGAGACCCATTATGAATTTCTTTAGAAACTTGAGAACATTGTGTCTATCAAAACACTCTAGCTTTTATTGAACTTCACAAGTCTTTTTCTTTAAAACCTTCCCACTTACCAAGTTCCATCGGATTTACAAATGAAAAGTTTGTCAGAACTTGATGGAAGGACTTCACTAAAGGGTTGCCTGAAAGAATGGTGTAAGGGAGGAATCAAAGAACAGTGTCTATGCTTTCCCTGGATTATTTAAGGGAGGAATCAAAGAATAGAGCCTCTTTTTCTCCATTAGTTGTCAGGAGAGCTGCCCTTTCAGGTAGAAGACTTAGGGCAAGTAGATTTCCATGGTTATATATACATGTGCTACCATGCCAGCTACACTGCTGGACAGGATGAGGTAGCCTACCACAAGTAACAAATTTAGGGGCACCATTTAGTGACTACAAATAGTCACTAATTTAGTTCATGGTATTTTTATCCTCATAGGGGACTCCATTTTGATTTTTGGCATCAGGCCCCAATATGTCACCATCTGCCTTTGATGAATGGCTGTATATTTAAGACCAGCCTTTCTCAACCTGTGGATCCCCAGATGTTGTTGAACTACAACTCCCATCACCCCTAGCTAGCAAGGCCAGAGCACAGGGATGATGGGAGTTGTAGTCCAACAACATCTGGGGACCCACAGTTGAGAACCACTGATCTAGACCCATTCGGGGAAAGCCTGGGCAAAAGTTAAGTCTTTACAAGTTGACTGAAACAACTGATTGAGCTATTCCATAGCTATATGGCAGCGAAAGGTTGTTCCATAGTACATGGCAGAAACAGAAAGTACCTGTTTTCAGGTCACCTCTCTATTCTGTGAGTTGTGGTACTATGAGTAGACTTCTAGGGGAATCTTACATATCTTTAGAGGTGGAGGTTGTCTTCCAGGTGAAAACATGCAAAAGTGATATGGAAGCAGATAAGCTTTCCATCGCTTTTTGTAATTAGTGTTTCTGACGAGGTTGTTGCAGAATTCACTGCAGTGCAGCTTGCACAGGTTCTCTGCACACCCATGATCCCAAAGTTCTGCTGTGCTCCATATTTTACTGCGGCCTGTTTGCTACATGTGGTTGTTGGAACTCAGCAACATGCGTTATATAAGACATTCACTCTGCAGAAAAACAGTACTATAGAAAGGCGACGTTGAAGAGGAGGGTTATAAAACTTGTTAGGTTTGAGCGAGAGTTAACTTGTGACACCAGGAAGAATTCCTGCAAAAACGTTACACCTCTGTTACTATATCAAAAACACTCTGGATTTTCACTGCACTTCACAAGCCTTTTCTTTAAATATTTAATCCTACAAGTTCCCTCTGATTTACAAATACATCACAGAGCTTTGCATCCTGTCAGAACCTGGAACCTTCACTGAAAGGTTGCCTGCCAAAATGGTTTAAGGGAGGAATCAAAGGATAGTGCTTTGGGTAACTTGGGAGCCCCTCCTAAGCAGGATCAGCTCCCATTTGCTTCCCAAAGCAAAGATAAAGCTTCACTGTGGACATAGTATTTATTCCTCAACACTGATAAAAAGTGAATGGGGGCAGCTCCTTCTTGCACAGAACTCCATGGGAACATCACCATCCTGGGTAAGTGCCAGAGCTACTGAATTAAGATTAAGACTGAGAGGTACCATTTCCCTCCCTAAATATAATTCTTTAATAATAATAATAATAATAATAATAATAATAATAATAATAATAATAATAATAATAATTTATTATTTATACCCCGCCCATCTGGCTGGGTTTCCCCAGCCACTCTGGGCGGCTTCCAAAAGAATATTAAAATACTGTGATACATCAAACATTAAAATCTTCCCTAAACAGGGCTGCCTTCAGATGTCTTCTAAAAGTCTGGTAGTTGTTGTTCTCTTTGACATCTGGTGGGAGGGCGTTCCACAGGGAGGGCGCCACTACCGAGAAGGCCCTCTGCCTGGTTCCCTGTAACTTGGCTTCTCGCAGTGAGGGAACCGCCAGAAGGCCCTCGGTGCTGGACCTCAGTGTCCGGGTAGAACGATGGAGTTTTTTAACATATCATTTTCAATTAGTAATTAAACATACTTTTGCATCTTATTCAAATTTTTGACTTCCATCAATCCTGTCTGAAAATTTTCCAATCTAATCTCTCAGTATGCATTTCTTATCTTCCCTATTACATTTCAAACTCATAACCAATATCTCTATCTTTTTCTACTTTGTAAGACTTTGTATATTTCTCCTTACAAAACTTCTTGTAGTCCTACTAGTGTAATCTGTTGATTACAGTTGCTCTTCAGATAATTCATATACTTCTTCCAATCTTCTGAAATCTCTGGTCCTGCAGGTTTCAAATCCTTCCTGTCATGTTGTCCAATTCTGCATAGTCCATTAATTTCGTTTGCCATTCTTCTTTTGTTGGAATTTCTTCTTGTTTCCATTTCTGGGCTAACAATACTCTTGCTGCAGTTGTTGCATATAAAAACAATTTAACATCTTGCCTATTAATGCCCTGACCTATAATACCAAGAAAAAATGCTTCTGTTTTTTTTTAAAATGTATATTTCAACATCTTTTTCATCTCATTATATATCATTTCCCAGAAGTTCTTTACTTTTTTACAGAGAGGTACCATTTTTTATTCCTTTCTTCTTCCTCTGCTTTGCCCATTCCATTCCCCCTGAATTCTTGTTAAGAGGTTTGTATTTTGGACTTGAGGATGTGCAGTTTCCCTAAGCAATATTTTGTTCATGTTGGCCATTGGTCTACCTATCCTCCATATTGTCTTGCTCTGCGGTTACTAAGAGAGATTTCTGGAGGGGGTATTTTCTGTCTCTGTTCCCTGAGATCCTTTAAGGAAGTGTGCTGAAGGTGCAACCTGGGACCTTTTTCATGCAAAGCACTACACCCAGTGATGTAGTGGTAAGGTTTGAGTGCAAGTGTGTCTCATGACAGCCCCCAAGGAAAACCCCAAAATGCAGGCAGCTGGGTAGATCATTATTACTTGCATGCATGCATGCACACACATGCACACACAGCAGTACAGAGCATAATACCCAACTGATTAGGATCAATGTGACTGAAATTGCATTCACACCCATAAGGAAGTTCCTACCTGACTGCATAGACTCTATTTGGAAAGTGCATTATGCTTTAGCAAAAGATCTTCAGCTAGCTGAAATGCAAACTTTAGCTTTCAATTAGAAACGCAAACACTCCTTGCAAAGGAGTGCCAGCATTCTTGCTTGATTATTTTCCTCATTCTCTGACTTCCTCCCTGCCAACTCCCATGTTGGCAATGGCCAGGGATGTTGCGAACTGTAATGCAGCAACATCTGTAATGCTGGCTACCCCTGTTCTCTGCTAATTTATCACAAACAACTTGAAAGCCTCCTAATCAACATATCATTGGCAGACCTTGGGGTCTAAAATTTCAGAGGTGCGCTGTGGAACACCAAAATTCAGTGCCCCCCCACCTCTCTATCTTTGGGCCAGTCCCGTATAACACTCTGACCCACATCCTTAGATGTGAGCACACATTAGCAGAATTCAGCGAAAGCAAGATTGTGTCAGATATGTAGCACGAGTCTTTATTTACAGCAAAGAAAACAAAAGCATCATGACGACCGGTGAGCTGCGTCTTCTCACACAGACAGTTCCCTCAGAACTGAGAGACAGAGAACAAAGAACGGAAGTATCTCAGACTGACTTATGTTCCCATACACAACAGTACAGAAAAGTAAACACAGGATCATATGATCCAGAAATGGAGAATGAAAATACCAACACTCTCATTCTCCATTCTAAATAATAGTTGTGGTGTCCCTAACGGCACTCCTGAGGCTCTGTGCCCAGCGTGACCGAACTGGTCATGCTTCCCTAAATCCGCCTCTGACCTCATTCGACTCCCAAAACAAGGAATATCTGCTGTGGTTGCACTGGTAGACAATGTCTTCACTCCTGCTCTGGAAAGAATCCACAATCTGTTCTCCCCTGCATTTCCTCTCCGCTGCATCTGTGATGCCACTAAGATATATGTTTTTACTCATGTAGATGCCAAAGTAGTGGTCCTACTCGTGCCGGCACAGATAGAAAATGAATCAGTTGCTCCTTCTGGGGAAGGAGCTCAGTTCGGTGGCTACATGCTCTGCATCTTTCCCAAGCTCAGTTGTTGGTATCTCCAGCTCACGATCTTAGGCAATAAGGTTTGGAAAGACCTCTGTCCAAGACTCTGGAGGCTAGATTTGGGCTAGGCAGCAGCAACTTGCACTAGTCTAATCACGATAAGCACTTGAAGGTGGGGTGTGTGTGTGGCAGGCTTGTGTTTAAACTTTGTAGCAATTTGTGGCTATTCACTTGAGGATGTGCTATTATCTACTGAAGTCACAACGAAGAATGAAGCACACAATAAGAAATGATTTCTTGAAGTTGGTAAAGTACCAAACAAGCACGCAATCACTTGAGTGCGAGGCAGCCCAGCCAGGCAACACACACTCAATTGCGCAGAAACCAAGACCCCGGTGTTTATTGGACAAAACTTCCGCTGGATTTGATGCAACATTTGCATGAGTGATTAAGCGCCATGAGTGCATATTTAGACTAAATATCTTTCTTATATTTCCCAACAGAAAATGGCTTGCCTGTTTACTGCATGTTTTCCGTCACCCCCTACTTATGCCATTGATTTCAGAGGGTCACTATGAGATGATGGCCTAGCAGGAGGCATGGAAAGCCGCCGGTTTAAAAGCCTCTTGAGGGTGAAATGTAGCAAAAGTAAACACGACACTGATTGAAAACTGTGGGGGTGGGTTGCGAGGGTGGATGGCATGGGGACTAACTGTACAGCAGTCATAATTTGGCTGTACAGAATGCTGTTCAATGCTGTTCCTGGCATCCACCTAGTGACTTTTCCTGAATTAGTGTATTAGTGCATTTCTACTTTATTGTTGCATGGGTTTACTCTGCCCTGCGTTCGACTCTTCCCGGCTCATAGGTTCCTTAAGAAAATGTCTCAGATTAATTACAGAATTCAGTTGTACACAATTTGCCATACCTTCCCCCCCCAGCTTGTTTACATCCCTTTCCCTGTGTATCAGTGCAATACACTCACCCATAAAATTCTGTGTTAAATTCTCATGTGATTTTATTCAAACCCACTCACCTGAGATTGTCAGGATAGTCTTACATCCAAGCATATATGGTGGGTCACTTGCTACAAGAGGCCAGGAGCCATTTTCGCCATCAGATTCCTCAGCCAGGCTTGCCCTTATCTTAACACCACTCTCTTGTTTTAGACACACTGTGGCTGGATCTAGAGACGTCAAAGAAGCGATTCAGTTAAATGAGTTGTAAACTCATACAGGGAAATCCGGTAGGGAAAGATGGGACTCCACAGCGCCATCTGGTGTCACAGTGTTATATCACATGTACAACTTATGTAAAACACTTTTTCTTTACCAATCTAGCTGAGTTCTATGGGTTTTACAGTCCCAGATTCATTAACCCCCAGTTTCTGAACCCTAGTTGTTTTCGGTAATCCTGAAGCCATCAACCTCTTGGTCTTATGGCCAATTTGTTGCTGCACTCCTAGGAATGAGGGCCCCACACACCTATTACCATCTGTCCTCTCACTGCTTTTGACTACTGCAAAAGAAGGATCTCCCTGCCTTTCTTTTCTAAGAAAATTAACAGAATTCAAAAAGTTCTCCCTTCCCTCCTTTCTCCCATGCTCCTTTGTCTGTCTCCTGGTTAAACCTCTGCCTGTCTCCTGGTGCCTCTGCTTTACCTATGGATATCAGGAGGGAAGGCATGACCTTTGCTTCTAGCCCATTGCCATACTGACCTGCCCACAACTTGGCTGTGTTTACTTCCAGTTGGGCTGTTGGCGGAGAAATGCAGATGTGGGACAGGATCCAAACACCCTGCAAAAAAGGCTACTGTATGACTGAATCTAGATGTTTTTTGTACAGTGCTCCACCTACACATTGGTAAAACATGATACAGAGAATTTCTTGAAATAGACAGGCATATTCGCACACCAATGTCACTTTTTTTGCAGTGCTTTTGGGCACAAGTTGGAGTTTGGTGAAGTTCTCTTGCAGAGTTGTGCAGGAAATTTGTGTCAGAAATTTGTGAGCAAATGGTTTTACAGCAGCCTGGTGTGAGTCTATTTCATCTAGTTGCAGCAGAGTTGTTGCTTTTGTGCTGCTGTTATTATTATTATTATTATTATTATTATTATTATTATTATTATTATATTTAAACAATTTATCTCTTGCTGGTCATTCAGAAATTCAAAGCACTTAACAGCAAGGTAGTCAAAGACAAATGGAAAAATACCATGGTGTGTGTGTGTGTGAGAGAGAGAGAGAGAGAGAGAGAGAGAGAGAGAGAGAGATCCAGTGGTGTCTGTCTTGCAGTAGAATGGGGTTCCACTTATGAAGTGGGACTCCCCATCCTCTCCTCCTCCTGCAGCCCCCCAAATATGCTACAGAATATTGGGGGAACTTTGAGCAGATTTGGGGAGAGGCAGAGGGAATTGCAGAAGAGAGGGGAAAATCCAGAGTCTAGCTGGGTGAACATAATTCCACTTGCACGACAAGAGATATCACACAGGATCTTTAAAAAACACAAAAAAGACAAAATATAACATTAGACTTTGATATTCTCCCGAGGGTGCTCAGGGTTACCCTGAAACCAACCTTTGCCTTCTCTGCCCATATTACTTCCCTGGGGATCTTATCCATCTAGCCACCATTGGCATCTCAGCAGCAGATGTACAAAGTTTCCTCATCACATTGTGATAAAGTAATTCACTCTTGTATCCTGATCATAGACTTGCAAATGATAATGGTCCCCTTGTCTCCAGTGGGGTTTTGATATGTTCTTATATAGCACTTTGCTTCTGGAGTAGGCATATACTATAACCACTTAAAATAATAAGACATTTTATTACTTGCGTGAAGTGGCCAACTGCCCTGATTAACTGCGGCGATGAAGCAGTAGATCAATGGCGAAGCCAGACACAGAGTCTCTTAATGGAGAAAGAGGTGATCAGAAGCAAGGACATTGGTTGGATTGTACTCAAGCAGGTTTCTGACCCCCTTAAGTCACTTTATCTATCCTTCTGGAGCTTGAAAAAAAGAATCTGAAGTTCTATGGGAGGTATCTGTTACTGGACTGTACTTTGTCAGCAGGCAGATCAACAAAGGCAGCCCTGTGACGGACACAACATGCAAGAGGACTGTAGAATTCTAGTCATACAGGTCTGAAATGGGTAAGGAGATGACTTTAACCAATGGAATCTAGCAAAACAGAATGTATTTATTTATGCAGTTTTATATACTGCTACATATACATGGGTGGCACTGTGGGTAAAACCTCAGCGCCTAGGACTTGCCGATCGCATGGCCGGCAGTTCGAATCCCCGCGGTGGGGTGAGCTCCCATCGTTCGGTCCCAGCTCCTGCCCACCTAGCAGTTCGAAAGCACTCTTAAGTGCAAGTAGATAAATAGGTACCGCTTTATAGCGGGAAGGTAAACAGCATTTCTGTGTGCTGCGCTGGTGCTGGCTCACCAGTGCAGCCTCGTCACGCTGGCCACGTGACCCAGAAGTGTCTCTGGACAGCGCTGGCCCCCGGCCTCTTAAGCGAGATGGGCGCGCAACCCTAGAGTCGGACACGACTGGCCCGTACGGGCAGGGGTACCTTTACCTTTACCTTTACATATACCACCAGTCTGCAGCTTCCCCTTCTGCCTGCCACATGTGAGGTGGGTGGAGTGCTGCTGGCAGAAAACTCTGAGCAGGGGAGGAGGAAGGGGGTGCGGTGGGTGTGGGCTGCTCCGGGTGTCACCATGGAGGGGGGTGACAAAATGCCAGGCGGCATTCACCGCGGGCCCTGCAGCCTGCCCAAACCACACGTCTCACCTGGGAGAGACGCAGTGGCTTGGGTGCATGCAGGCTCTGTGCTGCCTAAACGGTCCACCCGCTGCCTCCCCACCAGCTGTAGGGCAGCTGAGTGGGAAGAGGCAGGCAGACTCCAGAGGCCCTGTGGTGTGCCCCGGCCCTATGGGTGGCTCGCCCCGCCCCTGGGCGCGCCACCCCAGGCACCCAAGCAGCTTCCTCCGCAGCTGACTCTGAGGTGGGGTTTTCCTGAGGTGGGGAAGGGCTGAGTGAGCCTAGGACCCATTGGATCCTGAACTTGTTCCCCTGACATTACCAGGGGAATTGCCAGGGCAGTGAATGGCACTGCCGCTCTGGAAAGCCCCACTGCTCAGTGCCCCCCAATTATATACAAAAAGCACACACACATATACACAAAGTCAAGCCCCATACAGTACAGGGGAATCACCACTTATGCAAGGGTTCTGTTCCCAGCTGCATGGTGTGTGTCCCACTGACATGTGTGAGTAGGAATTCCCTCGTTACACACTGCCCCACCCCTGCTCTCATCCTGCCCCCTTTCGGCACCTAAAATGGTGTCTGTGTTAGTAGGAGCGTGTATGCTGATGGTGCCCAAGTGGTGAGATAACTGTACTAAATCACTGCAGCATGATTTGATAAGTATTAACATAAATATTTCATACGGTTTCATGCATGGTTGTATGTATTTGTTTGTGTGCTGGTTACTTTAGGAAATCTGGAATGTCTGCATGACATGCATATAGCTTACATGTCATAATACACATAATATACAATAATTGTATTTTTAATGTAACTGGTTTGTTGTTGTTGTTTTTAAAAAAACTTCACTTTGAGATCAAGGGGCTAGATGGGAATTATAAAAAGTATGGGTTGATAAGCTCAAGATTTTCAGAAAATCTTTATGAGATACATTAGGCTGAGAGAGTCGGGATGAATGAAGGTGAGCTCAGTGAGGTCCATGGCTAAGCAAAGATTTGACCCCAGGACTCCTTGGTCGACGTCCAACAGTCTCTTTATTACACCAGTGGAGAGTTATAGTTGCACATAATCACTCCACGAGAAATCATAACTCAGCGTGTAGAGAATAAGGTCATCTCACCTTCAGATGTCTTCAGCTTTGGTATGCAGAAATGTAGATCGTGGCAAGTCACACTTCTCTTGTCACTAGAATGTACCTAGTTAATCTTGATTGCCTGGTTCAAATTAATTAGGTTGGAGGTGGGCACTGGGAAGAGGCAAATAGAGGCTCTGTCCTTGAGAAGTCTGGAGGGATGTTGCAATCAGGATATTTGTATAAATGCTCAGCTGAAGAATGCTGAGAGGTGGGGAAAGCCACAGTAGCCTCTCTCAAATTTGCTTTATGGTTTCATATGCAGCGGAGCTGTGAAAATGTAAAGGAATACTGGGAAAAGCATGTCTGTGAAGAATGATCGGAGCAGCAGCTGTGAATGGCAAGTGCAGAGGCTGCTCCATCATCCTTAGAACCTGGCAGTCTACCTTCCAGGTGAGCAGGATAGATCAGAAGTGATGGGTGAGGATTAGCAGCAGAGCTAATGGGAGGCTTGAATTAAGAATCTTGATCCTGAGTCAATTAAAAATCATACTGCTTCTTGCAAAGTGCATTACAATTGCTAGAACAATCATTAAGTGGTCTCCCAAGACCCTGAGCAGTTTTCAAATGGTCTCTGTGAAAAGGTTTTGGGAGGCACTGGGCTTTGTGAACTAACTCAGGGAACTTGAACCCAGTCCGATAGCAAATCAGCAACTAGTGCAGATTTCTCAGCAAAGGAAAAACCTGCTGCCTATAACCTGCTGCTGTGAGCAGCCTGACAGCTGCACTCTGCACTAGCTATGGCTTCCAGACCAAAGTAGCATCATCACTCATTGCTGGGAGTCTACTAAAAGATCATGCAAGTTGCTGCTTCTGTTCAGTGGCTCATATTTTCAGTGGGATGAATTGTTTTACTGATCAGAGTTTTATTATATTGTGGTTTAATGTTTTATGTTGTTTTAATATTGTATTGTAGATCGTAAAGTCTTACACTGCCCTGAAATGCATTTTTGGTTGAAAGCACAAGATGTAAAACACACATACATAAATAGAAATGGCAATGTGCAAAGTATTGGTGACTGATTGCATGTTATTTTTTAAGTGGTGATTTTCAAAAAACACATTTGCCAGCAGTTCAGAAATTAAAACTTGTGTGCATGCTGAATTATTCAATGAAAATAAACAGAGCTATATATATTTTGTGTGCGTGTTTCTGCGTGTTAAATTTCCACCACATTCTTCCATAGGCGACAACGTAACTTGCTGTGTTTAGAATTTACAATGGGGAGTACATCAGCAAGAAGTGCTGAGCACACATGGCTGCAGCAGGAGCACAGAGAATATGTTCTAGGGATGCTGTGGAAATTGAGAATGTTCGAGTTTTGCAGCAATCAAAACCTGCTGTGAAATGTGGACCTACAGATTGAAAATCGGCGGCACGCTGGCAAGTCCTGCTGAAATTGGCTGAGCAAGCAGCAGGGAAATAGAAGGCCTTCTTTATCTGAAGTGCCTCCACCACAGCCCTACCCACTGTCAGTGCAGCTGACTGATACCAGGCATGGGGGCAAACCATTAGCTGTGTTCCAATCACATCACACATGTCACTGGGCATGAGCAGGGAATTAGAATGGACCCTTATCTCATCTTAGCCATTCGAGTTTGAGCAAGACAGATTGGAATTCTGCCGTTCTCTCTACCACAACTGCCTGGACACCATGAGCAAAATTAGTTTCTTGTGGCATCTGGCAAATCTACCAGCCTAGAAAGGCTGTGTTAGGACCAGATGGTGGACAGCAGGAATGGGACCTCTTCAGACTTTTGAAATAGGTAGGCAAACAATTTCTAGTTAGTAGTATCAGCCTCAGGCTGCAATCATATGCATACTTGTGTTGGAACAAGCACCACTGAACTCAGGGGAATTACTTCTAGTCGGTCAACATACATTGGATTGGGCTGCATGTGCTAGCATTGAAAGCAGTTGCAAGAGAATCCATGACCCATAATCAGACTTGGTTAGCTACATCTCTGGTTTTTTTTTAAATTTGGTTAATTACAGGTGCAAAGGGTGAGTGTTATTGGGACTGCAGTGTGCAAGGAGGTTTAGCCTTCACCTCTCCAGATCTGATCAGGATGAAAATCCATCCCCTGCATAGCTATGAGATTTAGAAAAAGATCCCATTGGTTTTCCCTGATCTTTGTGGCTGAGTAGGAAAGGCATAAACCTTCCATTGCTGCATACTGTACTCCTGATTTCAAGCTCTCTTTGTGTCTTTGATTTAAAAAATGGAGTTCTAATTGCTTCCTACCTGTTATTTTTTTTATCCCCTGCAATTAGAAATCGCTTCCTATTTTTGTCCTTATAAAGACATCACACCATGGGTATTTAGAGCAACTGAATACAACCTGCACATCTGCTTTCATACAAAACTGTGTCAGAAAATAAGCCCCTTTGGCAAAGGACTGCAGAAAGGTGGGGTGATGAACTTTGGAACCAAGGCAATTTTTCAGCTGGGAACTTCCTCAACAGTTAAACACATCAACGGAAAAGAAGTAAGAGTCCGGCTTTGTGAAAAGTGAGGAATATCGCAAAAATGTAAATAAGGATATAAAGAAATTACTTAAAGGTGATACAATATATTAAGAAATGTGTAAATAGGAGAATTATTATGGATGACTGTCAGAGGAGTGGAGGGAGGTTCAACAAACTAAAATACGTGATGTGGAAAATGGAAAGATGGAAGTTTTTTATAGAAAATGTAATAAAAAATATTTGCAAAAAAAAAAAAAAAAGGAAAAGAAGTAAGAGTCCAGCCAGAAATGTATTTGAGCATTCTTCACCAACCTGGTACCCTCCAGATGTTTTGGACTACAACTCTAATCTAGTAAACTTAACATAGCCAATGTTGAGGAATGATGAGAGAGTTGTAATCAAAAACCTTCAGTATGTCTCTAGAGGATACTGGGTTAGTGAAGGCTGTCTTGGAGCATCACTTTGTGAGAGTTGTCCCAAGTGAGGGTGTCAAGTTAGGTTTATAACATGCACAAGACTATTGCCATATGGGAGAGGAATATGATGTATTAATGAAAGGTCTCATTTTGTTTGGTTTTACCAGATTTTGTGGGTTTGTTTCTAAAACTGGAATCTATCCAGGTCCTAAGAATGGAGTGGATAAGGAATTGCAAGATTTGGTTGTCAGCCACTAAGGGTGAAGTATTTATACAATTTTTACTTAAGGCTTTAAAGATGTATTTTGGAATGTTGGAATTAAATATGATATTGTACCATCTTCTAAAACTAACTATTTTGTAAACTAATTAGTTTAAATTTAGGTATAACTCCCTTGTGCTGAACTGAGTAGGTTAGAGTTAAATTTGAATCCATCAATTAACTGAAGGCGCAAACTAAATACCAATAATTCTTTATGCAAATTTGCGAATGGCGACAATTATCTAAATAACTGAGCTGCATTGATTACACACTGATTTGTGTCTCTGCTCTTTTAATTCTACTCCATTCTTTTACGCTCAAAGAATTCTAGAGCTGGAACCCATGGATACTTCTTAAAGTATTGCATCTTGGCAATCACAATTCTGTCACTTTAGTGTCTGAGGTTGTTATTTTAATTAGATTACAAGGAACTCTCTAATGATGAAGGTATCACTAACAATTAACTGCCCTTGCGATCACAGGTACCAGTCCAATACATCAAAATTTTGTGTTTAAACACTAGATTTTAAGATGGGAGAGCATTCAAACATGCAATCCATCACTTGCATTCTGAAGCAGGATTGCCCCAAGGTAGCTATACCATATGCTTATGTGCAGAACCAACCCTTAGGCAAATCTTTATGAAGAATCTGAACCTATTGTACCAAAAGTTTTATCCATTGCTAGCACTTGGGGGACAGGGAACAACCATAGCTCAGTGATATGCAGGTCATCACCTGCTAGCTGGCATCCATCTGTCTTGGGAGACAATGGTGGAGTGCACGTTTGGGGGCGAATTCAAGCTATTAGAAGGTTGCAGCACCTGCTGTGGCTGTACAGACTGATGTGGGAGATACATGTTTTGTTGCAGCTGGGGCAGATGAAGGCATCCAGATGTGCTGCTGCAGATGCACCCTGGCGTCTCTTCTCTCTGCACTTCTCCCAGAAGCCACTTCTCTTCTGGTCACTGCTATGGATACATGACCTCTGCCTGACACCCTGGAGAGAAGAGTAAACAACACCAGTCTAGATGGACTACTGGCCTGATCTGTTATAAAGCATTCTCACTTTTGACTTTCAGGTGTCTCTTCAAGAATTGGTCCAGTTGAGGGTCCAGTTGCAAGTAAATATTGGCAAACACACAAAGCTGAATATAGAACAAACATGGATCACTGTTAATAGATTAAGATGAGCCCTGGCAGTAGACTCTTGGCTACTCCAAGAACATTTTAGATAGCTGCATAGGCCTGTTAGGAGAGAAAAATTATATTATGTGCAAAGCTACTCCAGACCATTCCCCTATCCCAGGCATAGGCAAACTCGGCCCTCCAGATGTTTTGAGACTACAGTCCCCATCATCCCCAACCACTGGTCCTGTTAGCTAGGGATGATGGGAGTTGCAGTCCCAAGACATCCGGAAGGCTGAGTTTGCCTATGCCTGCCCTATCCCATGAGATCATTTTAGAAAAACCCAGCTTGTTCCTTTACAAGTTAATGGACTTCAATGTCTGTACACTAATGCGCAAAGCATGGGAAATAAACAAGATGAGCTTGAGCTCTTGGTACAGCAAACTAAATATGACATAATAGGCATCACTGAAACCTGGTGGGATACGTCCCACGATTGGAATGTAATAATGGAGGGATACAATCTATTTCAGAGAAACAGACCAGACAAGAAAGGAGGAAGAGTGGCGTTATATGTAAGGGATGTGTATACCTGTGAAGAGATCCAAGATTTAGAACCTCAAAGCCAAAGTGAGAGCATTTGGGTCAAAATTAAGGGAGAGAAGAATAACAGAGACCTCATTGTGGGAGTTTACTATAGATCCCCAAGCCAAATGGAGGACATAGATGATGCCTTCCTGGAACAGATGGCCAAGCATGCAAAAGGAAGGGAGATAGTAGTAATGGGGGACTTCAATTACCCGAATATTTGTTGGATGTCAAACTCAGCCAAGAGCATAAGGTCAAACAGATTCCTCACTGGCCTTGCAGACAACTTCATTGTCCAGAAAGTGGGAGAAGCAACAAGAGGAACAGCCATTTTAGATCTGGTCCTAACCAATGTTGATGACCTGGTTAGTGGGGTAGAAGTGGAAGGATCATTAGGTGCGAGTGACCATGCTCTTCTGAAGTTTACTATACAGCGGAAAGGAGCAGCCAAGCATACTAGGACTCAATTTCTTGACTTTAAGAAAGCCGACTTCATAAAACTTAGGGAAGTGCTGGGTGAGATCCCATGGACAGTAATACTAAAAGGAAAGGGAGTTCATGATGGCTGAGAGTTTGTTAAGAGGGAGATAGTAAAAGCACAACGTAAGGCAATACCAATGAGACGGAAACATGGAAGGTGCCTAAAGAAGCCAGGGTGGCTATCTAAAGAACTTTTAACTGAGTTAAGATTTAAAAAGGATGTGTACAAAAAATGGAAAAGGGGGGAAACCACCAAAGAGGAATTCAAACAAATAGCCATCACATGTAGACACAAAGTCAGAAAAGCTAAAGCACAGAATGAACTCAGGCTTGCTAGAGAGG
This sequence comes from Podarcis bocagei, assembly GCF_964188305.1. Lineage (NCBI taxonomy): Eukaryota > Metazoa > Chordata > Lepidosauria > Squamata > Lacertidae > Podarcis > Podarcis bocagei. The sequence goes on from NC_138134.1 coordinate 60,339,617, forward strand.
TTAAAAGGAACAAAAAAGGCTTTTATGGGTATGTCCGTAGCAAAAGGAAGAACAAAGAAACAGTGGGGTCACTCAGAGGAGAAGATGGTGAAATGCAAACAGGGGACACAGAAAGGGCTGAACTCCTCAATGCCTTCTTTGCCTCAGTCTTCTCCGATAAAGAAAACAATGCCCGACCTGAAGAATTTGGAGCAAATGATTCAGCAGAGGAAACACAGCCCAGAATAACTAAGGAGATAGTACAAGAATACTTGGCTAGTTTAGATGTATTCAAGTCTCCAGGGCCAGATGAGAGGCACAAATACAAGATGGGTGACACCTGGCTTGAGAGCAGTACATGTGAAAAGGATCTAGGAGTCTTCGTTGACCACAAACTTGACATGAGCCAACAGTGTGATGCGGCAGCTAAAAAAGCCAATGCAATTCTGGGCTGCATCAATAGGAGTATAGCATCTAGATCAAGGGAAGTAATAGTGCCACTGTATTCTGCTCTGGTCAGACCTCACCTGGAGTACTGTGTCCAGTTCTGGGCACCACAGTTCAAGAAGGACACTGACAAACTGGAATGTGTCCAGAGGAGGGCAACCAAAATGGTCAAAGGCCTGGAAACGATGCCTTATGAGGAACGGCTAAGGGAGCTGGGCATGTTTAGCCTGGAGAAGAGGAGGTTAAGGGGTGATATGATAGCCATGTTCAAATATATAAAAGGATGCCATATAGAGGAGGGAGAAAGGTTGTTTTCTGCTGCTCCAGAGAAGCGGACACGGAGCAATGGATCCAAACTACAAGAAAGAAGATTCCACCTAAACATTAGGAAGAACTTCCTGACAGTAAGAGCTGTTCGTCAGTGGAATTTGCTGCCAAGGAGTGTGGTGGAGTCTCCTTCTTTGGAGGTCTTTAAGCAGAGGCTTGACAACCATATGTCAGGAGTGCTCTGATGGTGTTTCCTGCTTGGCAGGGGGTTGGACTCAATGGCCCTTGTGGTCTATTCCAACTCTATGTTTCTATGATTCTACGATTCTAAGTTCCTGCAATCACATGAAGTCTGAACCTAGCTCTTCCTGCACTTGAAATTGTCCTCGACCAACCAGTTATGCTCCATTTGCTCAAGGTAATGCACTATTCATTCCCAAGGTGACAGAGTCTTGATTTGAAACTGGTAGATTGTCTAGCTGCTTGGACGGTCCGTGGATTCTTTAATTTCTTTAAGAGATGGTTCTAGGAAATGTTTGGATAGCAACTAGAGGTCGGGTGTTTTTTGGTTTTTTTTAAAATGTCACTCAGAGGAAAAGTCTATATTTATAGCTAGTGATAAATATGTGTAATTTTTATGTGGTGCTTTTCAAAAAAGATTTTTCATGACTTGTTTTATTGGAAGCTATTCTTTGAAAACTTCAATTCCTCATGAAAACAAGTTGTAGAGCTTATGGTATTGCTTTGGCAAAATGATTTCCATAAATAAAGCAAGATGCAATGGAAGGGAACATATATAAAGATTAATGCCTCCGACTTTTAGGTGTACAGTGACTAACTGCAATTCTTGAGACTTAAGTTATTGGAAAGAAAATCTCTGTTAAGGAAAACAGGCAACAAATCCAAAGCTACCTGAGCAGCATGGGCAATTTACTTTCCCTTGATTTTAAAAAATGTAGCTTTATAGCCATTTCCCTCGGCTTATTGATTTCACGTGTCATTTTGTACAATGACATAATGCGGCTGAGTACATGCGCCCACACACATACATGCACAGAGGGTAGCAAAGGCTGGTGTCATTTGTCATCCTGAGCTCCAGCCACTGCTCTTAATGTGCAAAATTTCAAGGGGAGTGATCTTTTCGATCTAAATGCCAGGAGTGAAGAAAACAGGGGCAGGCAGAAAGGGGAGAAGAAGAAGGTGCCTATTGATCCCAGTGCTTATTGTTAAGCTACCAATGTGGGGTGGATGCCTTATGCATTCTTCTGGCATCACCCATTCCGTTTTTCAACAGATGTGCGTTCCATACAAATAACAATGGTGCAACAAGGGCTTAATTGGTTCAATGGGCATATTAGTAATGTATATGTATGTGCTCAGATCCACAAGAGCATGTAAAGAGTGGAAAAAGCTGTGTGCATGGGGGGGGGGCAACACCTGAAAAGAAACTGCCCAGGTAGTGTCTCTTTCATCCACTGATAAAATGTGCTTTAGCATTGCACCTTCTATGTAATACAATTTCATGGTTGGACATGATGCAGTTGAGAAACTCTTTGCCCTGCCTGCTCATTAGCAGGGCCAGCACAAAACACTTTCCTGCTTGAGGTACAGCAGCAAATGGTTTTCCCCAAGTCAGGGTGCATAATGCAAGATGTAGCAATGGCCACCAATGTCAGGGCAGAGTCAGAATGCTCAGAGTTCCCTGACATGGAAGAGAGCGTTGGGCAAGGGCCAGAAACGGCAGAGGAATGTGTGTCTGGAGAAGAAGAAGAAGAAGAAGAAGAAGAAGAAGAAGAAGAAGAAGAAGAGTAGTAGTAGTAGTAGTAGTAGTAGTAGTAGTAGTTTGGATTTGATATCCAGCTTTATCACTGCCTGAAGGAGTCTCAAAGCGGCTAACATTCTCCTTTCCCTTCCTCCCCCACAACAAACACTCTGTGAGGTGAGTGAGGCTGAGAGACTTCAGAGAAGTGTGACGAGCCCAAGGTCACCCAGCAGCTGCATGTTGAGGAGCGGAGACGTGAACCCGGTTCACCAGATTACGAGTCTATTGCTCTTAACCACTACACCAAACACAGGAGGAGGGAGCAGGGCCCAGCAGTGAAGTGTTAGAGTCTGTAAATGCAGGGAACCAGGAAGAAGTGGCATGTGAGCCTGCAGCCTCCCAGGAACCACTCTGAATCGAGGGAGGAGGGAGATTTACGTCAGCTCATGGACGAGAGGGGAAAAGGCAGGGCCAAAGAAGAGTCATAAAGTTTCCCCACTTTAGGTGCTGGAGGAGGGGGCAGAAGTCATTGGCGGTATCTGAATCAACGGACTCGGACTAATGGTGATTAGCCTGTGATGCCTTTTGTAAATACTTGTAAATAAAGACCATAAAAACGTCAACGGGGTGTGAAGTGTTGATCACAGTGAAGAGAGAAACGTATCACCCTGACAACCAACTTGGAAGGCTTTAAAATGTGTTCAGACAAATTTGTGGTGGAGACAACTATCAACTTCTAGTCATATTGGCTATGTACCTCCTGTGTCAGAAGCAGTACGCCTTTGAATACCTGTTACAGAAGAGTGCTCTTGTGTTCAAATTCTGCTCGTGGGCTTGCCACAGGCATCTCATTGGCTCCTGTGAGAGCAGGATGCTGCAATAGAAGGGTCTTTCATCAGATCCAGCAGGGCTCTTTTGATGTTGTTATGTTCTTAAGCTTCCCCCCCTTCCTCCTTCTTGCCTCCTCCTCCTCCACATCCCCTCTGCAGCCACTGCAACTACCAGCACAACCTGAGAAGACTGGAGGTGGCCTGGGGAAGCTGCGGCATGCTGAAGGCAGCAAATGAGGGAAAGGAGACCAGATAGATGAAGAGGGTGGTGGGACATGGGTTGCAGACAGAGGAGGTGTCAAGCGGCACAATCAGTGGAGGCTGAACCTACCGCTCCTCCCAGCTGCTGCCCTAAAACAATGACCTCACCCAGCCTCATGGTCCTGGCTTTGCCCAAGGTAGTCCAATGAGCTTTGTAGTTGCATCTGGATGGCAAATGAGATCTCCCCCATCATAGTCCAATAATGATACCACATTTACTCCATGTTATGCCATGTAACATTAAAATGTGGGACACCCCGAGTGATTCTGAAAGGGATTTCAGAATGCGGCTATCAAGTAGTGCTGTTAATGACAGCATAACCTAGTATTATCAGTTGGGGTAAACAGAACCCTTAAAAATAAATACATAATGATCAATCAATTGATTTTATACAATCAATTCCTGGCTCCCTTTTTGAGTGGATAACAGAACCAAAATAACCTCTAACTTACCTTTGCCTAATTGTAATGTGGATCCTTTTTTTTTTTTTACAGCAAACTCCCCCCCCCCTTTAAAAATGTATCTGAAATATTTTCAAGCCTCTGCTAGTGTTTAGTTCACATCAATAGTTATGATGTCATTTTTCATGTTAAGGACAATTGCTTGTTGGTATAATAATTCACTGCCTAATTTCATACCAACTTCTCCACATGATAAATGTTGTGTATGCAAAACCTGTCACTAAATAACAACAAAGCTATTGAGAGCAACTCAAGACACCCAAAAATGTTATTTAATTTCAATAGGAATCGACTATATAATTCCTTTATGCCTGCTGACAGAACCAGGCTCTCTTTGCTGCTAGTAAATCTTATCTGGATTTGCAAATTCACCATTGTATGGTAGCATTAGTATCTGCTTGTTTTTTGTTTTGTCTTCCTTTCCCCATGATTCTAAATTTAATTGTGCTGCATCTGTAAAGAGATAGGCTTCCAGCATTTTCAAAGTCAGCATAAACAAAATGTTTGAGATGGGCCTTTGACAGGATGAATGTATTTCTAGGTTGGTGGGGTAGATTCTAACAGGCTTCCATCAGTTTGATTAAATTCTTTTCAGAGTAGTTTTCTGATTTCACCGGGACAAGGTGACACCTTACAAATTTCCAATGGCAAAGAGTTGGCAGCAACAAAAGAGGTTTTCTTCTGGCTCAGTGGGGCTTTAAGGTGAGAGGGGAAGAGTTACTCAGGATGTTACAAATGTTGCTGATCTCTCTTCATCAAGGTTTGGGTGGTGCTGAAAGTCTAGCACACATTTTGTTAGGAAGTTTGACATAACTAGAGAGCATTGTCGTCATTCTGGGTTAGGGATGGAGGAGCAATTTGCTTTGATTAGCATTTTAATGCAAAACTCTCCTATTTGCAAGTCCTGAAACAATATAGAAACCCAAATGAAGCTATCGTTGGAAATTCATACTTCTTTGAATTTTGCAATGAAGTTCTCCATACCAATACAGTGGTGCCTCGCAAGACGAAATTAATTCGTTCCGCAAGTTTTTTCTTCTTGCGAGTTTTTCGTCTTGTGAAGCACGGTTTCCCATAGGAATGCATTGAAAATCAATCAATGCGTTCCTATGGAGACCGTCTGGGGACAGAGGGGAAGTGCCGCGCGCCTTCCCCTCTGTCCCTGGACCTGTTTAAAGCAAGGGGCGGTGGGGAGAAGATTGCTTCTCCCCGTTGCCGCCCCTTGGTTCAAAAGGGGTCCGGGGAGAGAGGGGAAGGCACGCGCGCCTTCCCCTCTGTCCCCGGAGATTGCGGGGATGGCAACGGGGAGAAGCGATCTTCTCCCCACCGCCCCTTGCTTCAAAAGAGGTCCGGGGACAGCGGGGAAGACAAATGCATCTGTTGGGGGAAAATGTGCATTAAGGAGCATATATTAGTGAACATTACATGCATTATTTTAGGGAAAGTTGTTTGCAAAAATATGTATATCAGAAAAGCTTCACCCTAAAATGGTGAAAGTTGCAAAGTGATATGGCAATGTGGAGAACTGGAACTAAGGCAGGAAAAAGGAGAAAATAAGAAACCAAAATTGACAGATTTGCCCATCCCTATTCTGGATTTACTTTATTTTAGCAAGGCATAGGATCAAGAAAGGCATGATAAAACTAGCTCTGGGTTCCAGTAATGTATAGGAAGATCTGCAAAGAAAGACAGGGTAGGAGTTAAGAATTCAGATAGTACCATGGACAGTTCCGGATGTTCTAAAGAATCATAGACTCCAGGGTCAAATGTTGCTTCAGCAACAGATAATAACAGACTGAGTCTTAAACAATTTAAGGCAGGTAATCTAGTGGGGACACAGGTGGTGCTGTGGTCTAAACCACAGAGCCTAGGGCTTGCCAATCAGAAGGTCGGCAGTTCGAATCCCCACAACGGGGTGAGCTCCCATTGCTCGGTCCCAGCTCCTGCCAACCTAGCAATTTGAAAGCACCCCCCAAAGTGCAAGTAGATAAATAGGTACCACTCTGGCGGGAAGGTAAACAGTGTTTCTGTGCACTGCTCTGGTTCACCAGAAGCAGCTTATTCATGCTGGCCACAGGACCCGGAAGCTGTACGCTGGCTCCCTCGGCCAGTAAAGCGAGATGAGTGCTGCAACCCCAGAGTCATCCATGACTGGACCTAATGGTCAGTGGTCCCTTTACCGTTACCTTAATCTAGCCAGATCCCTTTAATTGGGTGACAGCCCTGATAACATTGCTTCATATATCTTTCTTTAACGGTATGTCTTGGCCAAAGATGCAAAGGGTGGCATTGCTCAGGAATGGTAAAGGAAGATCATCTGATTAATCCCTCGAAAATTAAATAGTGCTTTCCTGAATGGGCATCTGCCAGTGGTGGTATTCCTGTGTTTGGGCATGGCAGAAGAGAAAGAAGCAGCAGTTTGAACTGGGTCAGAGAGAAAGGAATACTTAAATTGAGAGCTGGGAGTTTAGCTGGAATTAGCTAAGTAGGCTGTTGCAGCTGTGGATCTTCTGGAATCAGGTGCAGGGACTAAGAGGTTACACTGCTTGCTTTAGAAGTCTACCTGCTGCCTTTGTATGCTCTGCTTGTATGAAAAGGTCTTGCAAAGACCTTCTTTTCCAGCACAGGGAAATAGCCCGGCAAAGTTATCAGTCCCAGAACTTTCCGGTTTAGTCTCTGCCACTTTCAGATTCCTCTGTGTGAGAGTCTCAAATTGTGCAATGCATTCTGGGTGGGGTTCACAGAGCAGAAGGCAGTGTAGCTTGATCACAGGGTTCTGTCAAGTGGCTTCCAATGCTGGAATGAAGCCAGAGAACATATACTGTGCCTGAACCTAAAGGTAAGAAAGGAAATCCTTTGAAAAAGCACATCGACAGTGAACCACCATGGAAATTCAGAGTGAAGTTTAAGCATACAATAAACCCAGACATTTGAAATGCACTCTTAGGGTTGTTAGATTGCCTTAACTCTGCCCCCTCAGCAATCCAACCTCCCATCTTCCTTCCTTCCTTCCTTCTTTGATCTAAAAATAGCACTTCTTACTAAGTAGGTATAAAAGGAACAAATGGTTTTTAAAAAATATTATTTCCAAGGGCTCTAAGAAGCTCTCACTCTGTGGCTTAAATCTGAAAATGTACTTACTTATACTGCTTTCTGAAAAAATATTGGAAAATTTGCACCTTGCAACCTTGCTTTGCACTGGACTCTAATGGGGGGCATCAAAGGGCTGGGGAACACTGGGAATTAAATGGAGCTCTGGGAGCACCCTTGGCCACACCATAAACTGTGCACACCCTGTGTCATGAACTTTTAGTGAGTGGGTGAGAACCCAGAGCCCTCCAAAGGAGCAAGAAAAGCTTTTAATACTCCATTTCAGAGACAAGGGTGAAATCTTTTGAGCGTGATCCAAGTTTTTTTAAATTCAAATTTCCTACAGATCCCACCTTATCCCCCGCACCCATTATAAATATCACACACAGAGAGACAGACACATACCCACAAAATTAGAATCAATTAAGGCAAGTTTGACAATTAAACCAATTGTGGTGCCTTGAAACACCAGACCCCCACAGCTTAAGTCTAAGTAATAATGCCTTATACGGCATCAAATGGAGGTTCTGGCTTGGGCTTTGATAAGTCTCAAGGGAGAGGGAATTACACAATCTGCTGAAAGTGCCTCTCTGTGGGTGCATTCAGATGATTGGGAGCTGCAGACGGGTGATAAAGTTTGATGCATGGCAGTAACTCATCATTACAATGCCCCTGAGTAGGTTTTTACTTCGCCCTGTGGCTAGGTGAACCAGCTGTGGGGGCAAGCTATCGATTTGTGCGCACCCTTAAATTGTTGAAATCCCAAGTCCTTTCACTGCTCAGATCCTCCTTTTGTAGGAAATGTGCATCATGCAACTTCCATTGCTCAAAGGTTGCTGTGCAAAAGCCCTGCTGGCTGGAGCTGGCAAAGGTCACATGTATCTCTGGTTTTCATTTTGTCCCCACTGGTGGGGATCAATGTATCTCAATGGACTTTGCTGTGTTAGGCTGCTCTCTTGCATGTTCGTAGGTTATCAGTGTTTCCCCCACTTTTTCTGGTTTACAACTGGAAGTATAAGTCATTTTTCAGACAATAAAACCTCCCACATGTTTAGTAGGGCAGATACTGTAGCCTAATCCCATTCCATTGCAGTTCTGCTGGTACTGAATTGTAGATCCTTTCCATCCCATTTTGGTCAGTTTTCTTTTTTTAAAAAAACAGTGCATGAAAAGTCCACATATAAAGTACAGTGGTACCTCGGGTCAAGTACTTAATTTGTTCTGGAGGTCTGTTCTTAACCTGAAACTGTTCTTAACCTGAAGCACCACTTTAGCTAATGGGGCCTCCCGCTGCCACCGCGCCACCGGATCACGATTTCTGTTCTCATCCTGAAGCAAAGTTCTTAACCTGAAGCACTATTTCTGGGTTAGCGGAGTCTGTAACCTGAAGCGTATGTAACCTGAAGCGTATGTAACCTGAAGCGTATGTAACCTGAGGTACCACCGTATATGCAATCCATTTGGTATGAACTTTTTACATTAAACATGATTCCCCCCCGTACATTTCAATGTTTTTCATTGCCTTTCCCCTTAAAAATACGCAGTTTGTACGCTTATATTTTGTGAGCAATTTTTTTTCACACCAAAACTGCATTGCAAAATACGCAAAAGTGAATATTCTGACTTGGCGTTGTCTTCTCAACCACAAGCAACTTTGAGAACACAAGTTTGGGTTGCTCTTCAGTGAAAAGCTGACTAAATGAATACCTCATTCTCTCCTGATTATTAGAAAGCATGGGGGGGGGGTGAGTAAACCCCAGCATGCACTTTAGGAATTATTGTGTTCAATGGACCCTGTGCTATCTTTCTAGTGCTTCCATCCTCTAGTGCACCCTTTCCCAACCTGGTGCCCTCAATATGTTTTGAACTACAGCGCCCATCATCCCATTCACCATTCTAGCTGAGGCTGATGGGAGTTCAAAATACCTCGAGGCCACCAAGTTGTGGAACGATGCTGTAGTAATACCCAACTAGAGTAGGTATTTAATTCTGATCAAGCCCATCAATCATACTTGTCTCTGCATCCCAGTATGCTTTTTTTTTTTTAAAAAAAAAGGCATGTAATTTTAGTGAGTGACTTTGCTCCTTTGGGTCTTTGATGCTTTGTATGCACCACTTTGCTCCATGAAAAGATTGATGTGTCCCTCCGCCCACCACAATAGGATAATGGGTAGTTTAAATGTAATTATGTAAAGCAAACTTTAGAAGCCACTGCTGCCATTTATTGATTAGGACATTGCTAGTATGATAGGCTACAAATTATATGACAAAAAAATCCATCTGTCTATTTGTCTGTCACCTTAGAAAATCACCATGCTTCATGTTGGCTCATCTTCCTTGATAGGGAAATTGCCTTACCAATAAAGGGAAGATAGTTGATGTATTGACATCCTGAATGAGTGTTGTGCTACAGGATTGGGACATTACCCCCCATCTTGTACTGAAGTAGTAGTTACAACTTTGTATCCTGACCTGTTAAACCACTCACTGGGAAGGTTTGAGAGGAGTCTGTGTACCTTCTAGGAAGGTGCATCTCATAGTTTAAGAATTCAGGCTCTGATCCTATCTGCAAGAGCCAATCAGTCCAAACCCTGCTTGTTCCACTTGTATTTTGGCAGTTGTTGTGGAAATCATACCCAAGAAGCCAAACGACTGTAGGAGGCAACTGTATGCAGGCTGGTCAATTATGCTGCATTCCTGGCTTCCTCGACTTGTTCATCCAAAATTGTTGCTCCAGGATTTTGCCTTCTTTCTAACTCTGCTATTGGGTTTTAATTTGCTCCTTGGTTAGACATTCCCTATTGGACTGATCCACTGACTTGACTTATGGCCTACTTAGATATATAGTGTCTGATCTGCTCTATATTCTGTAGGGACATGTCAATTTTTCTGAGTTACAGTCATACAAGAAACACTGTTTATTGAAGACACTCAACACTCAGTGCCTATAAATATGCAAAAATTATATTTTCTGATGCATAGTTGTGCATGGTTGACTGCAGAGAAATTACAAGCCACAAGTACTTGCTAGCGTGCAGGGGCTCCACATGACTGGAATGTTGGCTAGTGTGATCCATAAAATCTGTGTTAGGCTCCACAGAATCAAGATGTCCCACTAAAGTGATCCATAGATTCTATGCTGCACTCAGGAACCATGAATAAGTACTCTACAGCAAAGTTTCTTCTAGTCTAAGGGAAAAGAGGGAGAGAACAATATAGAGACTGGACTATTTGTAAAGGAACAGAGTGCAGTTATTCATCATGCTTTTGCAGCTGCTTGTCTGAAGATGATAGCATTAGATTGCATTTATCCCCACACTGCGAAAAGCTTCACTGGCTGGTTTCTGCAGATCAAGCTGCTATTAAAATCACATGAAGGATGCTTGGATATCATTTGGCAATGCTAGCCTCTTCAGTCAGACCTTACAACATTTGTGGGTGATACTCAGCAAATGAATGGCAAAGAATGCCAGTGTTTTGCACTTCCAAATAATCTCTTTATGTTGATTTAGGGGGAATGTGAGCAGTGGCTTCAGAGCTGTCAGGAAATGAAAGGTCTGTCCTTGGGAAGGCCTGTCAGTGAAACAGAGAGCTCCCAAAAGGAAATCTGGATAAGTCCTGCCATATTGTCTCTCTCCTGCTTCTCTTCATTGTGCAGGAGGTCCGATGTCCTCTTCATTGTGCCAAACCTGTGACCTTACTCAGTAAAAGTGATCATCTCAGTTATCACTGGAGAAGAAATATCTTGTCAAAATCACAGACCTGACTTTCCAGTAATGTTGGGCTTTTGAAGAAGAACAAGATGTGTTCTTGTTTCTCAAGTCCCATGAGGAAAGGCAACTGGATGTAATTAAGGAGCTGGCAGAGCTATTTTTAATTCCTCCTTGGGTAGGATGCTCCTCTCAGAAAAAAGGACAATGGGTCTAATCCTTTCTAGGACTTCCTCTGAATGTTAATGTACTGTGCATTAGCTGCTGTGATTATTACCCATGGAGCAGAACCTCTCTCTAATATCTCACAAAAGGAAAAAGCATTGCCTGTTTTACAGTAATTGAGCCAGAGTTTATAGTATAGGAGTGAACAGCCAATATGAACAAGCACATCTACAAGGTCTGGATTTCTGAGATTCAACTTCTCGACCCTTACTTCATGATAAGCTTTACAGTCCAATCCTAGCTGTGTCTACTTGAAATTTTGCTGATTTCAGAGAAACTTACTTTTAAGTGAACAGGCTTAGAATTGCAGGACCTCAGAGTGATATTTGTGTACATTTTAATAGTCAACCTATTGAAATTCATTTCATTAGTTTTGGCCCAGTCCTCCAATTTGTTAAGGTCATCTTGAATCCCAATTCTGTCTTCTTTCCGCAGAAGAAAAGCTGTAGTGGAACTGAAACAATACTACATGTGATGAATACAGGGCATAATGGAAAGCCTTCTTACATCCATACCTCCTGTATAGTTTTGGGAGAGGAGCTACCAGTGCATTATTTTAAACCATTATTGCACCACAACATGACAAAAGTCATCCTATTCCAATGCATGCCATTATATGTCAAAACATACTTTTATGAAAGCAGGCACACTTCCCTCTCTCCCCCCAAATGTATCTTACAAGCCCACCCATTTGTCTTCCGCTTATGTCTCAAAAATAGCTCAGGGAGTTAATGTGTTGACCAAAGCTGTGATTGACATATTTAGTGTTAAACAGTGAATGCGAGAAATGATATGATTGCATTCTGCAAGTACATCTGAGGGGCTGACAGCAAAGCAGGTGAACTTATTTAAATTCAAGAAGCCTGGGGAGAAAAGAATGCCTGAATATAAACTTGAGTTTATTCTGGAAATCTAAAACTCTTGTTTAGGCTATTATATGTGTAAAACTTTGGGACAGGCTCCCTGGAGCACTTTGGAGGAGGAAAGAACTTTGCGGGGTTCAAGACATAGATTAACATGTGATAGATGACTTCTGATGTGTCCCGTTCCCAGAGCCTCAGTTGGTATTACTGGTATGAGAAAAGATGTGATGCTCCTTTACTCTTTTGTTTTTCTCCTCACCCCCCAATCACCTTCCAACTGTGGTACTGTCATGATACTGTCAGCAGCTCCAGGCTGGTTGCCCAGGAAAGCATAATGGCAAGGAAAGGTTTCTTACAGTCCTTTTTTATTTCAATCTTTACAGAGAGAGGCAATAGAACCTAGCCTCTTGGACAATGGTGTTGTCCCGAGTGAATCTCCACCCTCTGTCTCTCCCACTTCCTCATTCGTCATTCTCATCAGCTCCTCTACAGGTACTGCTACATGTCCGTCTTTGAGCTCTTTGCTCTCCTACTTTTAAGGCTCACCGGGTTCTGGGAGATGGAGGGTCTGGAATGCTTTCTAATGACAACGTGTCAGGCTGGGTGTTTTTCTAGCTCTTCCATGATTTCCTAGCTTTCCCCCTCATCTGCCTCTGAGCTGCAACCTCCCTCGAACCCCTGTTGTAAAGCTATACTGTCTTCCTCTTCCTCCTTCCTGAAAGAGTCAGGATGGGGAGGAGGTCTCCATCATTCCTCTTCTGCCCAGTCACTGACAGGTACATAGCAACGTGAGTTACATACCCAAGCTGAGCAGGCTCTGATATTAAGCTTTCCCACTCACAAAACGGGTCACACTGAACTCTGTTGCTATGAAAATTTTTTTATTAGGATTGTTTTATAAAATTGGTGAACGTTGGAAAAATGTTGGAACGAAATTATTTGGCTTTAGCAAAAATGTTTAAAGAATTATGTAAGAATATTATGGTTATGAGAAATTGGTATAAATAAGATCTAAGTTTTAAATTTTAAGGTTTTTTATAGTAAGATAAGATAAGATTAAAATAGATTAAGGTAATGAAATGATAGAATATTATGAAATATGGAAAGGATTTGCTGCGACAATTAATAACTAGGATACAAAAAAGGGAGGGGTGAGGAGGTCAAAGAAAGAAGGTAATGACAATTAAGGATTTGAGAATATTGGATTTGTTTTTAAATGTTTGTGGCATATTTTTGTTCTTTTGATCGTGATGTGCTATTTTTTATTTTGATTTTTATTAATTTGTATTGTTTGATTGTGGCTTGTTTTTCTTTCGTTTTTTTTTCTTTTTCCTTGTTTTTTTTTGTAACTCTAAAAACTCTTAATAAATATCATTTTTTAAAAAATGAACTCTGTTGCTATGTAGTGTAGAACATTCAGTTTGTTTATAGAGAGGCAATGAAGTCACTTCAATGAAGCCACTGGACATGGATAACACTACATGATGCTTTGATGTCATCCTGAGATAGGCAGAGGCGAGACAATGCAAATATCATTGGACCCCAACTCCTCCCATCATCCCCAGCCAGCACTGCCACTGGTCAGAGATAATGACAGCAGTAGTCTAGCAACATTTGGAGAGCCTGTTCTACCTGCTTGGGTGGGGGAGCTACTGACTATTGGAATGCTATGTAGTGCCATAGTTGAGAATGTTGTTGCCTCCATGTTTGAAAATTGCTGAAATGAAACTCTCCTCCCCAATTTGTGGTGGTAACCTTTGGAGGTGGGAAGAGCCATTCCAGCAAAATCTCTGCTTCCAAGTGTTGGGATGTGAATAGATGCTAGGAGAGGATATATTTATTAGATATTATCCTTCCTTCCTCACGTAGGTGAGTTCAGCAGAGTGTCATCCCTTTGCAGCTTAAAAGGGAAGCTTACATAGGCTAAGTAATCCAGGATGCTTTAAGGCAGAATGGATTTTCCTGCTATTTCTCCCTAAAACAATAACCATGCAAACAGTCTTGTAAAAGATAAAAAATAGCATTCACTCACTCGTAATACTTGTTGAAGAGTAACAGATACAGCAGCTTTGTTCAGGCAGGCTTAAAATGGTATTTCAATTACAAAGACATACTTAAGTCTAGCTTAAACTGGTGTCTGAGCTTGGAGCTCAGACATACATATGTTCTCACATTTCTGGCAGAGCGGAAAGAGGCAGAGTAAGAGTAAGAGAATGTGCCCAGACAGGCAGAAAATATAGCTACACCCTTTCTCTGTCAGGGCACAGTGGGAGTGTCTCTCACAGAGTCCTCTCTAGCAAACCTTAAGGAAAACTCTGTGAGCTTCAGCTCCTATTATGTGCCTGTCTATCAAAACATGAATTGTTGGTTTGACTGCATTTAATATCTCACAGCAGGATGCTTTCCTCTTGCAAAGGGGAGTGCAACCACTTACATTACTATTATTATTGTTAATACTATTACAATTTATTACCCGTCCTTCACCCTGAGGTCCCAGGGTGGTGTGCAAGTTACATGCACATGTGCCTTTCTCAAGCTGATGTAGCGTGCATGTATTTGAACTTGAATAGCCACCCAAATGCACTTTCCTGTTATTAAGAGCCCAACGAGTTTTGGAATAATTCATGATTGTAACAAGCCTGAGAAAAATATTAACATTCACCCAGTCAGCTCAGGCTTATGTTATAGTGGAAATTAAAAGAAATCCAAATGACATCCACTGTGCTAAGGAGACCAAATGATACAATTGAAGAAGGGAAGATGGGTTGCTTGGAGAATGGTGTGTTTGCAAGAGAACGATGACTGAACTGGAGCTCAAGTGGCTGCAAATAGATTTCTTATCATCCCTTGGAACTTTCTTTGTTTAATCTTCCTAATATGTGCATGAATATTTAGTTTCCAAGAGAATGGGAGAGAAGGGCGGGGGAGAATTGACTGGAGAAATTGTGACAGGTTTAATTACATTTAAGAGAATATCAGGGAGATCAAAGCTGAAGAGATAAAAGCGGCAGCTACTGTACGGGCTCAAAATATCTTCTGAATCATAAACACGATTAAGTACAGTTCTTCAGACTCAGCCACCCTGAAGCTGGGAGAGCGTCACTGTTGAAATCAAGTCCTCTAGTTACAGTATTTTATGACTCACGTTGACTGCCATTGGCTAGCTTGGTACTTAGGCAGGCACCAAAATGTCTGGGAGCGTTTGGAAGAAAACAGTAAACCAAACATTTCCGCCAAGGTCAGTGGCTCTAAAACAGCCTCCTGATGGGCTGAATGGTCTGTGGGCTGTTCGGTAGAGATGGCTGTTGACTGTAGGCCAACAAAAACCATTCTTGTGTCAACAGACGTAATCAGAACCCCTGCGGTGGTAATGACTCTGTCACACTTTTCATTAGCTGGGAACTGTTTACTTTTTTGAGGGCAAGTAGCATTTCTTTTCCTCCCAGATTTTAAGGGCGTTATGCGATCTGTTACTAACAATGAGCACCACTCAATCTCTGCCTCTCTCACACAGTCACACATACCGGTACCTGCTGCCTTGTTTGCACTGATGCAAATGGAGGAATCCAGTCTAAGTGGAATTCAGTGGTTTCAGGCAGGATTTCTGAAGTGCTGGAGTTTGGTAAGAATTTGGCCGTTTCACAGACTTTGCATTAGCCAGCTTGTCTTAAGGCAACCTCATTTCATTTCAGGTTCTGCAAAGGTTGAAGGAGTTGGAGGAGAAGAGGCCCAAGACAGGGCAACTGTCACCATAGCAAAAATAGGAACCTCTAACCCAGTCATACATTCACATTCCCTTCCCTTCTATCCCTGTTTCCAGCTTGAGCCTAACCTCCTAAACTAGATATGGGAGGTGTGCATGTATTCTCACATTAATCCTTACATGGCATGGAGCTAAAAGCACAGCATTGCTCCCTGGTGAACGTGGTATTGCCTTTTATACCAGTAATGTCTAGAGCATAGAAACATATGAAGCCACCTTATACTAGGTCAGACCATTGATTCAGTATTTTCTACATGGATTGGTAGTGGCTCTGCAGGGTTGCAGGCAGGGGTCTTCATGAGCCCTACCTGGTGATGTTGGGGAGTGAACCTAGGACCTTCTGCATGCAAAGGAGATGCTCTACCACCAACGTATGGCCCTTCCCCATATGAGAAATGAACAGGGCAATTTTCACTGACAACAGAGATGCAGTGAAACTTCAGAGGCATAGACCACTTACCAGGAGACCTTTCTTGCAATGCTTCCTCTTGTTCATCACCCCATTGAGCCTTCCCCACTTGGTGCCCTCCAGATGTTTAAGACTACAACTCCATTCAGCATGCTCAATGGACATGGCTTATCTGCAATGTAGTCCAAAGTATCTGGAGGACATCAAGTTGAGGCAGTTGCCTAATGGATTCCAATTAAATTACCTTAAAGAGAACCGATAACACACATGCTGTAGGTAGCTTTTGGTGGTTAGTGGCATAGCAACATAAGATGCTATATTGTACTAAGCACAAAATGAATATCCCTATTCATTGTGAGAGCTGGTGGTCTGTTGAACAAAACATTCTATAGAAATTCTGCTTTTCCAGTATCCCCATAGTTACGTCTTTTTTTTTAAAAAAAATGACAGTCTATTTCAATCATGAGAAACTTATCTGGTGTAAAAGAAATAATCTTCAACAATAGAAATCTAATACCTTTTCAGTGTTCAGAAGACTCAAACTTCACAGCCCTTTAAAGAAAGGTTTTGTGTTTTGTACCTTTGCAAAACAACAGCCCTTCCCTCCTGCAGCCAATTCAGTTACCGGCAACAGCAGGATCGCATAGCTTTGGACTGAAATTTTGGGGAGGCTTATCAGTTCTACAAAGGGTGTCCAAGGGGCTGGAAATTACATTTCAAGTCCACACCAATGCAAGAGATCCACTTTCACCAATAAACCTGGCGCTTTGTTAGGCTTGGAAGAGAGATAAGAGAATGCCTGGAGCTTCAAGCCTTTAGAGGTGGTGCCAAATTAAAACTCTGAAGGGCTGGATAAGCTCCATATTTGCAGTTCCCAAAATCCACTGGGGCAGAGTGTCCAGTTTTAAGTCCAAAGCCCTTAAACCTCTTTGTGGCTCCCCAGCTGTTTTGCAGGGACTGGTTGAAAGACTTAAAAGTCCTGGTTAACAAAAGAGTTTTCAAAGCCAGGCTAGATCTGAGCAAAGCCTCCCTTAGTGTATCTAGGCATTCAAGCAACCAGAGATTCCCAAGGAGTTGTGCAAACTGCAGGGGATTTGTTGTAAAGGCATAACACTATGTAACAGCAGAATGTAATTTACCATGTACAGTGCTCCCAAGCTTTTCACCTCATCTCTGAGATCAGTTACCCTAAGTCTCAAAGAATAGAAATGCTTATTTTATTTGGATGTCAGCAGAATTTGGGGAATTCCTAAAGGGGCTGCTATGGCGACCATCCATCTGCTACGGGCAACCTTGTAATTATTATATTGCTTGTGAGAAAAACAATATTTATTCATTCTCAAATTCCTTGAAATTGGGCCTTGACCTGTAGGAAAATCTGTCTGGGTTTCCTTGTGTCTCCAAGAGGTGCCATTATATCCTGCACTACTTCTATCATACAAAACCAAAAGCCCTGGCTTATGGATTGATTGATTTACTCAGATAACGGTTTAGTATCCCATTACTCAGCTTTCAACAGTTAAAATATTGCAATCACATGATAAAACAACAGCATAAACACAAAGCCATGCAATCTGGAAACATATTAAGCAGGGGAAAGCCCTAACAGGGTTCATATACAAAACATTGGATTGGATCCAGACTGTTAGTTGAACTTGGTTTCCATTGAAATCAATAGGACTCCGTGTAAATCAGAGCTTTCCAAACTTTTCATGTTGGTGACACACTTTTTAAGACATGCATCATTTTGCGACACGGTAATTCAGTTTTACTAGCAAACTGGACATTAAACTAACCCCTTTCCAGCCCCAGGAGGATCATGGGAAGCACCCACACACTGCAGCTGACACACTAATGTGTCGCGACACAGTTTAGAAAGGGTGTAAATGATTATTAACTTTGCCTTGACATTCATTTCAGTAGGAACTGAATTTAGTTCATGTTGTTTGGATCAAACCTATTATCTCCCCAGGAAGGCAAAAGCTTGGCAGAGCAGGAAAGTTTCCAACAACCTGGCAGAGTTGGCACCAAGGTAATCTGCCCTGCAGAGAGAATTCCAAAAGTGGTGCCACGGCAGAAAAGGTCCTGTCATGGATGACTTCCTGCCTCAAATCAGATGGCAGGGAACCTCCAATGGTACTTGGATGAGGATATTATTTTCTGGACAAGCTTGTGACAGTTAGCTGATTGTCATGCTTGCAAAAGGCTTATGCCTTGTGAAGCCCCTTCCATAGCACCATGCATATGGACTATGCTTTAGTCTGCATGGTTTGCAAAAACGGGTCACCTGATGTCAAACTTGGCCCATGGAGAGTGGGGAAGATAGCAGTCTGGCCCTCTGGCCACAGCCAGTTGCCCTGGTGTAGGAAGAGACATCCACTATTACTTAGAACACAAATGTTTCCCAGATATATAATGAAAGTTCATTAAATGCCAATCAGTAGGTTCCAATAATGCATCAATCATTGGACTTAGTTAACACAGAGATGCAATTTAATACTATTTGTGCTGCGTTATCATGCACAATGTGCTTTACAATAGCCCTCCCCCCCGCCAATGTGTTTTAGAAACAGTTTACTGAGATTCGGAACAGGAAAAACAGTCCAACAATATCGGGGAAGTTCAGCCACAAATTGGCACATTCTATTAAAACAAAAGCAGGCTAGAAATGAACTTCCAACCTTGCCAAAATCCACACCTCCAGAGCATGCTCATTAATTCAGGTAGTGTTTTCCAGTGCTATAGCAGCAATCAGTCTACATTCTTCTGGTAGGTTTATTTTTTATACTTTCAGATATCCTTTTTACAGGACAAGGAATAAAATCCATGCTTTTGTAAGAGATAGAAAACTGCTGAAATAGAATGATGAGAGTACTGCAAAACTCAAGCGCTTGCGGGAGCATAAATAATGTGTAAAGCTAACTTCAAGTATTGAATATAATAATTCAGTAAATTAAATTTATATTTTCCCTGTGAACTCTTTTGCACTCTTTTTTGGGTGCTTTTTGTATTTATTTTGTACACAACAGTGATTGTGTGCAATTTTTTTAGTACACAGTGACCTTTCCTGTCCTAAAGACCCATTTAAAATCGTGTACACATGTGGTAATGTCATTCACACCCCCAGTGAGCTACCATGGACTGTACATGGTTGCACACATCCCAGACTTAACTCCAATTTCCTTGGAATTAAGGTCAATGGAAACTGCGGTGTATTTGGGATATATAGTTTTATTTCTACACACATAAATAACCTGAGTATAGGATGCATGGTAATGGGGGGGGGGGACAGCACTAACACTCCTCAGGTATTGCCCCTCCATTAGATTCTGTGGGAGATACTCAAGCCACAGCTTTCAGTCCAGCACAGACCAAGACCCACCTCTGTGTCTTCAGCTTCCAGCACCAGCCAAAACTCACCACAACACAGCCACCCTGTAGTTCTCCATTCTAGGATGATGTGGCTTCCAGGCTGGTGAGGTGGGAAAAGGCCCACCTATTTATCTCCATGGCAACAGAGCTCACTCTTTGGACATGTAAATGGCAGTACCTAACTGGCCAGCTAAGGCCATTATCTTATAAAGAAACTAATTTGACTGATTCAGCAGGTTTCCACTTATGGATTCTAACCTCTCAGATGCAGATACACAGCTTTGGAAGAGACTCACATGTATCATCCAGACCAGGCATAGGCAAACTCGGCCCTCCAGATGTTTGGGGACTACAACTCCCATCATCCCTGACCTCTGGTCCTGTTAGCTAGGGATGATGGGAGTTGTAGTCCCGAAACATCTGGAGGGCCATGTTTGTCTATGACTGGTCCAGACTGACCCCACCCCTATTGCCATGTTCAAGTCTCCCTTGCTTGAGGCACCAAAGGTAATAGAGGTGTACCCATGTGAGTTCCATGAAGTATGAAAGTTTCTTGAATTTCAAGCTCCAAGCATCCAGTGCAAAGCCTGTTAAGCTTAAATTCAGATACAGACACCCATGGCCTAGTCCGCCCCTATTGCAGCTGTGCATTGCCACAAAGCTGATGCACATCTGATCTGAGCAGAACCACCAGTGAAAGCTGCTGGTTGAAGAATGTATGTGGCAGGTGTTTGTGATTAAATACACTCACAAATACACCAACCCTATTACAGCCCACCTTCCAGCAATTGTAGGGAACTATCACTGTAGTAAACACAGAGACAAATATTGCAATTTACCCCCCCTTAGCTTGGCAGGCCAGGGTGATTGTGGCAGTCTCTGTGGTTTAACTTTCAGGAAATTCTTCCTCTAGTTTTCCTCCAGGAGCCATAAGAATTCAGAGAAGTGATTAAACAAGATGTCTCATGCTGGTTAAGGCTCCTCTGTGATCTGTTTGGAGACCAAATTCCATTCTGTTTTTATATCTTAGGCAATTACATGGCAATACATTAAAACCCAAGGAATGTCGTAACATGGAAATAAGGAAATGTAGCATTCCATCTGAAATAGAATAGGCTGAAGCCCCAATGGCTTCCGTCCCGCAAGGCCTTTTTGGTGACAGTAGAAAATGATTAATTATATTTAATATGAGAGAACTGACACACAGCCCTTCAAGTAGACGACAAGGATTTCCACAAGGGCAGGTTGTGGTGGACAGCGAAAAAGACGTATTAAAGTTGCTTCATAATTCCAGAAGTTAGAGCAAGGATCACATTCTCTCACACAAAATCATTGAGAGCACAACTATTTAATAGTTTCCCATTTTCACCTTCTTTCCTAGTTCCACTCTGGTATCTAAAATGCATTTTAGTTCCTCGTTTTAGGTAGTAGGTTACCTGCAGCATCAACTGTGGTGATGTTTTGGAACCAATAAGTCTTTTTTTCCTGAATAGATATAAAAGGGAACACTTCGAGCTCCTTCCCCACAACTGAAGCACATAATAGTTTATGCAAATTTCATTCAATTTTGCTTCAATAGTGCTTATTTCCCTGGGAATTATATTAATGCATTGCCATGAAAATACATAACAATATATGGCATTTTTCATCTTCACGAATACTTGGCAGACAATTACAGAGGAAGAATAAGTGGGGGAAGTGTTGCCTAAGAAATAATTTTTAATTTTATTTTCTTTATATGCTGGTGTTGACTGATTTTCAACAAAGGGAAAATCTAAGACGACCTTTGATTTTCATTACTGGAAGTGAGTTCAGTTTTGTATTGGCCCATTTTATTTTGATTGAACTATCAGATTCATACCTTTTAAATGAAACCCCCCCACCACACCCCAAAGTTTTTCAAGAGAAAATTTCTGGTTTATCTTCTATAAAATTTATTATCCTAAATTTTAAATTTGGGAGAACCAGCTCTGTATATTCACCCCACCCAAGATCGCTACCACATGGGGTGGGTGGGTTAGTGGGGCCTATGAATTGCCCCCTCCCCAACCCTCTAACTACTTTGGCAGCCCCATATATGCTGAGTGCTGAATGTGTCTGACTTAGGTGAGAACAAAATGCTGGACTAGATGGGCCTTTGGCCTGATCCAGCCAGTGGTGAAGGAAGGAGAACTGGCACCCGGGGCGGGGTGTTGGGGGGTGGGGCAAACCACCTGCCGGCGCGTGCACCACCAATAATAATAATAATAATAATAATAATAATAATAATAATAATAATAATAACAACTTTATTGTCATTGCTCCCTTCGGGGACAACGAAATTACTTGACTGCTCCATAAAAACACTAATTAAACAATGCAGTATAATACAGCAAGGGAGATTAGATGACTTTCAAAGTCCGGGCCGAGATCGCTCTGGAGAAGAAGCTGTTCTTAAGACGGCTCGTTCTTGTCTTCATCGACCTGTATCTCCATCCCGACGGCAAGAGCTCGAAGAGACAGTGACCAGGATGTGATGGATCTTTTACTATGTCCAGTGCCTTCCTATGGCACCTTGTGGAATAAATCTGCTCTAAGGTGGAGAGTGGGCAGCCAACAATGCTCTCTGCTGCCTTAACAACCCTGCACAACCCCATCGTGTCCTGGGTAGTACAGCTTCCGTACCACACACATAAGCCATAAGTGAGCACGCTCTCAATGGCACAGTGATAGAAGGCAAGCAGCAGTTTCTGCGGAAGATGGTTTTTCCTTAGTATTCTCAAAAAGTACAGTCTCTACTGCACATGCCCATGCACCGCTATGTATCACCCATGCGAGTGCACAGCTACGTACCACGCATGCATACTCATGGCTGCAGCAGCGTCGGAGGGATCCTTCACTCATGGCTGCAGTGGCATCAAAGGGATCCTCTGCTCATGGCGGCAGTGGTGGTGGAGGGTTAGGGTATGCCGTATGGTGCTTGAGAGGTGGTGCGCATGTGCCATTGGGTGGTTTGCTGATGGCGCTGCTTGAGTGCTGTATGGATGACAGAGGAGGGTGCAGCCACTAGCAGAGGATCCTCCACACGCGGCTGCAGCGGCGCAATGGTGGCAGCTTGTGCCGCCATGCCTGGGGGCTGTGGGGAGAACCCTCTGTGGGGTGCCTTCTTGTCACCCCTCCTCAGAGATGGCACCTGGGTTGACCCGCCCCCCTCACCCCCCTTCCTCCGCCACTGGATCCAGCTAGGATCTTATGTACTGAATGCCTGGAACAGGGAGCTTGCTTGACTCAAATAGGATCTCAGCATGATTAGGGAGCCTGTGAGCTCAGGGTTCTAAGTTGGGCGGGGACAAAAAAGTCAAAGGAGGAATCAAAGGAAGCAGAGGGGAGAAATGGGGAAAGTAGAACTATATTCCAGAAGACAAATTAATTCTTCAGGAACCATATTTCAAATACTTGGGAGACAACAACTGCCTCACACCTGCTGTCTCATTTGCATAATGGCAATGGAGAGGATGAATGAATAAGGCTGACATCTTCTGAACATCTATTTCGATAACAAATATCTCCCCAGCCACCCTCTGAGTCCCCGTGTCATCTGAGGGAAGGGAATTGGTGGCTAACGCAGGGTGCACCCCTCTCCTCAGCCAGAGGTGGTTTTAGGGTGGCATGACCAGTGAAATTACACTGGGTGCTGCTCTGCACAAGACAATGCTTTAGAGTGGAGCACAAGAGGCAGGAGGGAGTTTTAGCGTTGTACAGGATGCCACTAAAATTTGAGAGCCCAAAGTTTGCCACAGACACAGCCCTCTCTTCCCCTTCAAAGGAGTTCCTGCCACCAGATAAAGGGGGGATTTATGCCTGCTAGGCTGCCCTCTATCAATCAGTCTAAGTGTTTCCCTGGGGCTTCCTTGCAGCATCTCAAGGTAGCATAGTTAATGGCTTCCAGGTGGGAGGGTGTTCAAAAAAAGCTGAGACCACAAAGGTTTATGAAACGATTGGAAAATTTGCTGAAATGAGGTGGGTGAGTGGAATTTTAAGAAAAATAAATTTTATGTAAAAGTCACAGAAAACTAGTATATCCCCGCCCCATGCCGCAAAACAAGGATTAAATGCAATCCTTTGACCCTATATTGAAGCACATTCCCTAAAGAGAGAATCTTATGCAAGCTCCTTTCTCTCCTGAAAGCCTTTCATTATTATGATGAGATCTAACACTTCCAGTCCGACTACCTGTTGATATAGCCTTTGTTTACCTGCCCCTTTTACATCACAGGCTCTTCCTTTCAGGGTACACAAATTAACCTTATTATTCCCCAAACAAATACACAAGAAAGTTCAGCAATGGGCAAGGCAGGTATTCACTTGCATGCAGTCCATAAACAGTCCAGGGGAGAAGAGTCCTATTCTTTCACCAATGGGGAAATTAGATAATTTTCAAAATTATTTGGGTGTCTAAAAGACTGACTTTAAAATACCTTACAAATGATGGACCAACATGGGCAGGACTTGTCTCATGTTTACTTCCTACTAAGTCATTCCATTGACAGGAGGAAGGGCAATAATAGGTGGGAAGGACTTGGGTAAGTGGCTATAGCCCCGAGGTTCAAGCTTCCAAATATTGCAAGGCATCATGGGATGGTCATAGGGAAGTGACTCCAATGTCCCTGTGGTAACATGGTGCTGGACAACCATTCCTTTTTAGGATAAGTTGCTTTATTTGTGGTCCAGAATGGTAGTCTTATGGAAGCTGATTGTTACGAGATAACTTGCTAATACCCTGAGAACTGTTTTAAATGTTTTGAGGAAGATAGCTATCACAAATCCTCCAACTTTTCTCCACTGAAGACAGGGACATCTTATTCCTTAGTAGAAGTAGTAGTAATTTTACACGTTATACCCCGCTCAATCTGACTGGGTTGCTGCATCCACTCTGAGCGGCTTCCAACATATATAAAAACATAATAAAAAAATTAAACATTAAAAAACTTTCCCTATACAGAGATGCCTCCAGATGTCTTCTAAAGGTTGTATAGTTACTTATCTCCTTGGTTCTGGGATCACATAACCCCTCCAACACTATTTCCAATGAAAATACAGTGGTACCTCGTGTTATGTACCATCCCCCTTACGAATGCTGCGGGTTACGGGGTCCACCAACCCGGAAGTAGATGCCCCTTGTTGTGACCTTTACCCCGGGATGCAAGCGGAAGTTGTGCTCCAGTGGCGCGGCAGCAGCGGGAGGTGCCATTAGGGAACGCATGCCTCATATTATGAGTGGTTTCGGGTTACAAACGGACCTCCGGAATGGATTAAGTACATAACACGAGGTACCACTGTAGTGACGTCTTATTATACTTTCCAACATTTCTCTGGTGAAAATAGGGACATCCTAAGTAAAAGCGGGACATTCTGGGATAAAATCAGAAACTGGGACAAGAGCTTGGGAAACATAGAGGACTCCACCCTAGCTATTGAGGGGGCAAGTGTATGTGTGTGCATGCACATCCAAATTTAGAGAAATTGCAGTTTTGCTGTTTGAGGGAGGAAGAGGTTGAGAGAGATAGCAATTTGAAGGTTTGTTGAAGGTGCAGATCTTTCTCTGAGGATTTGATGCAGACAGCATATCTGTTGCTGTGTATAAACATTTGCTGTTTTCTTCCATTCTGCTTGTTAGGGTGGCCACTTATGCATCTCCAAAATTAGAAAAGGAAATGCAACGTCACCAAAAAAGAGAGAGGACTAAAATGGACACAGATTTGCATAAAATTAACATCATTTATATGCTTAGATGCAAATTTAGACATAATTGCTATAATCTAAATAAGAAATACAATGCATCTCTCCAGAATTGGCCTGGTGACCTCAGAAACCACTACACTGCTACTGACACTTAACAGACACCCGTAGCATATGAAAGAGGTTGTAGCTTAATAGTTTGTTTTCTTCTCTCACTTCTCCCTCACTCATGATTTCACTCATACTTTCCTCAGGGGTTGTACAGCAACATGATGATAAATGTGGACTGTGTTGGCTTCCAAATGTGCTAATGTGTCAAAATATGTTTTCCTTGCACATTTCCATATTAGCATCTTATTCACATAATGAAAGTGATTTGGTGAAAGACTTGCAAATACACTGAGGTAGTTTTCAAACAATAATCTTTTCTAAGACCGAGGAAGTCACTTGGAATGGCTGGGAAAGGGCCACCAACCACCTGCCAAAAGAGCAGGAGGAAAATGTTTGGGAGTGTTGTAATTTTTCAGCATGAAAACTTGCAAGCTTCCTGGCAAGGATGCTGCATATGACTTGGCAGTGCCCCCACTGCTTCGGAAAATGAAGCCAATGGCGCTTTTGTCAAATCTGCTGCATGGTTGGCCATTCTTCAGGATTGATCTACAAGGACATTTTGATTTGCCTCTAATACATAACTTTGAGTTGGGTGCAGCATGGCTTGAATCACAAGCTGTTGTGGGTCAAGCACTCATTCCCCCTGCCTCTGTCAGGAGAATCAATGACTGGAAGATCGAACTGCATTAGGTGTTCCTAATTCAAACAGGGCTTGCTTGCATATGACAGCATTTGGATTTTAGCAAGTAGCATTGAGATTGGCATAGCTTTGCTGCTTCTCCTCTGCCATCTCCCTTGCCAGAAACACCATGCCTGGTGGCAGGTGGCAGCAGTGGGCAATTGTTGTAACATTTCTTCTCACTGAAACTGGAATTACAAGTCCCAGAATACCTGGTGGAATTGGACCTTGAGTTTTGGTCCCTTGATGGGCATTCTGGGACTTACTTATTTATAAGAGTTCTTACCCAGCCATTACCATAAGGTTGCAACAATATGATCGTACAATCATAAAGTTGGAAGGGACCCTGAGGATTGTCTAGTAATAAAATAATAATAATAATAATAATAATAATAATAATAATAATAATAATACCTTTATTGTCAATGTACAACCTGTGTACAATGAAATTAACTGAGCCTCCCTTCCCCCCTACAAACAATCAATCTCATTGCACTCTGTGTGCTTGTCGTACAACACACCAACCCAGAAAGTCAATTGCACTATATTATTTTCTGTTCAGGAAATATGCAGCTGTCCCTTACAGGGATTCAACCTGCAACCTTGGTGTTATAAGCACCATGCTCTAACCAACTGAACATAGAATGTACCATTACAAAAACAAGATCATCGCAATTATAAAACACATAATTGACTTGCCTCTCAAAGGCCAATGTAAAGAGGTGTGTTTTCAGCATATCACACCGGCTGTTCCATGTAGATGTTAGGCACACCTCTGTCTGATAGGAGTTCCACTATCTAGGAGCCACCACAGATAAAACTTTCTCC
Organism: Podarcis bocagei; assembly: GCF_964188305.1. Classification (NCBI taxonomy): domain Eukaryota; kingdom Metazoa; phylum Chordata; class Lepidosauria; order Squamata; family Lacertidae; genus Podarcis; species Podarcis bocagei. Next base: position 60,366,393 of record NC_138134.1, read on the forward strand.
TAGGATCCTATTCCTCACACTTCTGAGGGTGACAGAACTACTAGAAAACAGCCCTCTGTAGATCTCAACACCTGAGGAGGTTGGTAGAGCTTGAGACAGTTGGTTAGAGTTTTAAACGCTAATGATTGGGCCCAGAAATGAGCTGGCAACCACTGCAGCTGTTTTAAAACAGGGGTTACTTGAGTTCTTCAAGCACCTGTAGATCTAATCCCTGCTGCAAATGTTCCTGCTGCCTGTCCGAGGTAAGTTTGCAAGCCTGGAGGCAGGATATTTGGAATGGCAGCTGTGCTTTTTTATAGTGTTTTTGACAACTGTCATGCCTCTTTCAGGGGTGAATGGGTGGACAGTGTAGCAGTTTAAACCTTGAAAGGTTGTCAATCATGGGAATTCTAGCCTGAACTTCAGCAGAAGTCACCACAGTTATTACTATTATGTTCTTCTCCAGGGCATGAGCATATGTTTGGTAGCAAGACAGGGTAACTTCTTCTCACCAGGAGATAACTGGTGGGGAGGAGGAGAGCTGAACAGAATACAAAATCTTTTTTCTCTTTGAGCACACCAACTGGCAGGGCTGACCTGGAATCAGCAGGGGAAGAAACTGACCTCCAGTTTATAAAAGGCTGCAGAAGAACACCCACCTACATCCATCAGGGCAGGAGTTGCAATTTTCTGAGTGATATGGGTAAGGACAGATGGGGCATTGCACAATGTAGGCTTGCTATAGGAAGATTTGTAGTCATTTGCCTTCTGTGTCACTGGCAACTTGTATGACCTTTGACTGGAAAGGGAGTTTCTCACCTGTCCAAACAAGGATACTGTTTCTCTGCTCCACAGGGTTGTTGTGAGAATAACTCATTTGCAAGTGTGAGACGATCACTGACCATGGCTGTTGGAGCCCCATAAATATCTGAGCCAGACATGGGATTTCTATTTGGATATAATAAATGTTAGCACTGGAGTCATCTTGCAAATCACATCTCTGCTTTTGCACTAGCTGCTCCAGAGGAGATGTTAATAATACGCTGTAAAGAGACCTTTACGTTTTTAATTAATGAAGCCGAGTCTCCTCTGTCTTCTATTCCTCTCCCAGTTATATTTATGTGACTCCTTTGACTCACAAAGTGACTTATGCACAGTCAGATCCAGAAGGAACTCAAAGAAATTGTAATTCGCCTCCATCCTGCACACGTAACCCTGCTGCGTTTATGTATAACAGAGGGGGCTTTGATCTTTCTATAATAACAAGCAATTGTAGGTCTTCTGCATTGCCATATCTTGAAAATCTCAGGTTCACAGAGCCTGATATAATGCTCACTGCTGCTTCTGTGGCAGATTTGCCAGCAAGAGACCAAAACTGTGGAGCGGGGGGAACCTATTCCCAAGAAATAATGCTCCTAGATGATGTGGTAGTTTAGGATGGGGGGGGGGGGAGATTAGAAAGCTGAAATGAATGAAATTTGATAAAACTGCCAGAAACATGAACCCTGCTGGTTTTCTTGCAGAGGTCCAAAGGAAGGCTGAAGGTGCTTTCATAAGATTCTGGGGGTGGTGTGGGGGTTTATCAGATTTCATTAAGGGAGAGGGGAGAGAGATTTGGGTGGGCTTTGGGCAGGACTTCACAGCAAGACTTGAAAGCAGGGGGTGGTATCTGGCCAAATGCAACTGCTGTGCCATAACTCGCTCAGCTATGTCATTTCTGGTACTATCCAGAGATTCACCTCAGCTCCCCAATACCGCACTCCCTGTGAGCTGTACAACCATGAGCTGAATTTCTGATGGGTATTTTAAAACTCCCATTGTTTCTGCTCCCACCACAGATACCAAGTACCTGACTATCAACCACTTCTAGCTTAGTCAGTCAATAGGCATATGTGTATGATGCAATAATTTATTAAAACAGAAATAATGAAAGGTTTTATGATAACTTACTATAAAGAAGCATATGGCTTCAGTTTTATATTTTCGTATTGGATACTGGTTCGTACTGGATAATTGAATAATCACTTACAACAATGCTGACTCTAATGTGTTAGGTCAACGCTGCTGTCATCAAAATACTCCCTGTCCACATTTGTTTGTTTGTTTGTTTGTTGAATTTCGATATTGCATTTCATCTGAGGATCATGGGGTGAATTACACAATATAAAAACACAAAAATGTATAACATTGTTGTTGTTGTTTAGTTGTTTAGTCGTGTCCGACTCTTCATGACCCCATGGACCAGAGCACGCCAGGCACTCTTGTGTTCCACTGCCTCCCACAGTTTGGTCAAATTCATGTTAGTAGCTTCAAGAACACTGTCCAAACATCTCATTCTCTGTCGTCCCCTTCTACTTGTGCCCTCAATCTTTCCCAACATCAGGCTCTTTTCCAGGAAGTCTTCTCTTCTGATGAGGTGGCCAAAGTATTGGAGCCTCAGCTTCACGATCTGTCCTTCTAGTGAGCACTCAGGGCTGATTTCCTTCAGAATGGATAGGTTTGATCTTCTTGCAGTCCATGGGACTCTCAAGAGTCTTCTCCAGCACCATAACATAACATAACAACATAACATAAAACATAACATAACATAACATAACATAACATAACATAACATAACATAACATAACATAACATAACATAACATAAACAAAAGCAATAATCCCCCCTCCAACAGTTTTAAAAGCCTTACATTGTTTGATTAGCCAAAGGCCTGGGAGAACATAAATGTGGGGTCTAAAGATATGTAACGAAGACACCAGATAGATAAGGTTCCCAGAGGAGAGCATTCCACAAGTGGGGAACTACTGCAGAAAAGGCCCATTCTCATGTTGGTGCCCTCCAGACCTCTTGAAGAAGGGCTTCAGGCGATTGTTGCCGGCTCTGGGTTGTTTCATATGGGGAGAGGTTGTCCTTCAGGTATTGCAGTCCTGAGCTGTTTCTAGGTCAAAACCAACACTTTGAACTGGACCTGGAAACTAGCTGGCAGCCAGTGCAGTCGGGCCAGGATTGGTGTTATATGCTCAAACCGTCTTGCCCCAGTGAGCAACCTGGCCAGTGAATTCTGAACCAGCTGAACTTTAAAAAAACCACCTTCAGTGGCAGCTCCACATCTAATGTGTTGCACTAATCTAACCTAGATCACGTGAATTTCCAACTACCACTCGACTCCCAACTCACACTCCAACTGACTCTCTAAGCTGTCTCCCACCAGCATTCAGGCTCCCTTTCAAACTCTTACCAGATCTCCTGGCAGATGAGATGCTGCTGCTTTCCGGGTGGGATAGAGGAGGTGGCAGAAAGGTCAGTGTGGTGCAAATGCACCAGTGAAACCAGTCTGGTGCTCCTGCCAGTGTCTTTGCACTGCACTGCACTGCACTGCACTGCCCTACACACAGCCTCACCTTCCTCTCCTCCTGTCCAGAACAAACAGTGACTCACCTGTCTGGAGGTTAGGTAAACACCTTCTCCCAAGTCCAACATCTGCTACTGTCCACCCAACTAGCTAAGTATTGTCTACAATGGTTGGTGGAAACTCTTACAAGGTCTCTGATGTGCAGCTTTCCAGTCCTACGTGCCTGGTGATGCCTGGGGTTGAATCAGGGAACTTTTGCATACAAACTGTGTTCTCCTCACTGAGCTGTGATCTCACATCACTTGTTGTGATCACTTTTGCATAGAATTACAGCCCTCTTCACATGCTATTCTGTATGAAATATCTCCACATGGTTAAAGGGTCGTGGGGTTGCATCACTGTCTCTGTCTCTGATGTCGCTCCAGGTTTCTCATTTTTCATGTCTCAGGTTTTCTCGGGTTCTCATTTCTCCCGTGTTAAGTTCAGTGCTTCACATTTACACATCAGTTTGTGATCCCCCCCCAAAAAAAATTCCAAACCTCATCAGCATTTTAGCAAGAATTTATCCCAATATATTTGTATACAATTTTGCCTGACAGACACAATTTTGCAAAGCAGTTCCTTCTAATATATTGCATTTTGTATTTTCACAGATATATGCACTTTTAGGCACATTTTACCCTACTATATGCATTTTCATGCATATTACTTGGCAGGACTGGTTGCAAATTTCATTTAAATGTGAATTTCAAAGAAAGACTGTGTTTTAGTCTGCATATTGTTTCAGAAAATGCAGATTAGGTCTTCTTTTAACTGTGAGCTGAATCAACTTTCTCCCCCAACCCTATTGCCAACCCAAGATGCAATTTTGTGAGATTGGTAGTCAGTTCTGAAGCTCGAGAAAAGCATTGCTGATCATCCTTTCTTGAGCACACATTTGCACCATTATGCCTGCATCTGTTCAACTCTATGAAGGTAAAACAAGTCTGAAAATATCCATTTGGCTGCTGTAGTTTAGTCCTCAAGTGCCCCCAAGGTGCAGAAAAGGTGTTGAAAATTTGCCCCATGGATAAAGATGATTCTTTTTTCTTTCTTTTTTTCGTATTGCTTTAATTGCTGTGTGGAAACTCAGGAGACTCATACCCAAATGCAGCTAAATAAAATTTTCCACTTCAACAAATCATTCAACCACAAGAGATTGTTGCCTACTGCACAACTGAATGTATTCTTGCTCAGAAAATAGAAAGTGTTTGTCATAGTGCACAAAAACGAAGGAGTTTTCCTTTCCTCAGCCTGTTGGCCTGTGATTTAAGCAAAACTTCCTGGTTGCTGGTGCTAACAAGAACTTAGCCAGAGACCAGACGATAATATATAATTAAATGTTTGTATTTGGTAGTCAGATCTGCAGACCCTTATTATAGACTGAAGTTCCAATGAGTGAGACATCATGGAAACACTTGAGGAAATCCAAAATGCCATTTGGCACTGGAAGGGAGGAAGCGTTCCAGAAAGTAGACATATAAGATTTAAAGCAAGTTGCTCACACAGTTTTCACAGCTGCCCAGACTTTCATGGTATCTCAAACTGGGCTTCTGTGCCTGATTTGTTAGGCTGGGTTGTCATATTTGCTTTTGACATCACATAAAGTCACCAGAAGTCCTATCCCATCCCCAGTCTGCAATCTTAGACATGCTTAATAGAGAGTAAGCCCCACTGACATAACTTACATCCATAAAATATAACTATTTAAACATTCTTAGTTTGACTTTGACAGGAGGTACTTATTGCTTATTGGCATTTTGTGGTATCCACATTTATTTACAAATATACAATTGAACTGAGGTGAAGGCACAGCTAGACCAGCTTTCCTCACTCTGGTTACTTCCAGATGTTTTGGACTACAATTATCCCCAACAATTGGCCGTGCTGGTTGGGGCTGATGGGAGTCCAGAATATCTGAAGGACACCAAGGTGGGGAAGCCTTGTCCTCCCGAAGTTTTAGACTATAAATTCCATCACCCCAGACAGAATGGCCAATGGTCAGGGATGACTAAAGTAGTCCAAAATATATGAGGATGGGGAAGGTTGCTGCATTAAAAAGGACTGCACCATCTTCAAAGTCTCAGATACCTAGACATTAAAGGCATGAAAAGGGATAGTTGTTTAGAAGGCTTCTGAAACAGAAGTCATTGACAACCAACAAATAAATAGTTGAAAAAAACAAAAAGGGGATCTAGAGGAAACAAATAACCCAATGTACTAGGATCCAGTTACATCATGGCAGTGTTCTCTGTAGTTTCACCCAATTCTTGCTTGCCAAAGTTTTAAATAAATGGCTGGCGTGAGTTGAGGGCTGGGGTGGGGGAGAAGCCAAGCTATTTCCACTGAAGACAATGCCATTTCTTGCCTTTCAGTATCTTCTGTAGCATTACTGCCCACAGCCCTTGCCTGGTGGCTCAAACCGGATTATTTTGCTCAGAAATGATGCTTGTCATACATTGTCAGCAGAGGGTGCCCAAAATATGATGACAGCACTTAAATATTTTATGAGTCTTCCAATGCACTGTAAGTGATGGAACTCTGCAATGAGTGCTAAGTGTGAACAGCTTATTAGATGAAGGGCATAATGAATGCCTTTCATAAAAATGAATATTTAATCAGTGTCATTAGCCATATTAGAATTGTTCAGCCATGTGTGATGCCAGGCTATTTTGCTATTTCTTCTTTAGTCTTTAGTCCAATAAGAACAACCTTGTGCTTTTTAGAGTGTGAGTTTATCAGCTGCAGACAGACCCCTTAGATTAGGGGTGGATAACCTGCTGTCCTCAAGAAGTTGTTGAACTGCAACTTGCATCATCCCAGTCCACTGGCTGTGATGGTTAGAGCTGCAGGGAGTTGGAGTCCAGCAACATCTGGAGGGCTAAAGGTCTTACACAGAAAATATACACAACACAGTCTTGCCTTTATTGTGCCCATTTAGCACAGAGCTAAGGGATTACATCTATTAGGAGCTTGGCTAAAACTGAACCTGAAACCAACAAGCTCTCTTCAAAGGAACAGGAGATGGAGAGAATTTCTGAATTCCACTCTGAAAATGTTTGGGTGGGTCCAAATTTCTTCGTCTAGAAAGAATCCTTGTTACCATTAAATGTGGAAGGTGTTCTGCTGGCAATAGAGCATGGATGGTACTCTGTTATGATTATAGAGGAAGATCCAGAAAGACTTTTAATCTGGCCATTGTTTATCCATATATTGACTGAGCCATTTGTTGGTCACCATCAGTACACTGTGTTTCTATCAATGGTTACAATTTGTGGCTTACATTACAGCAGCATCATATCAAGTCCAGCCCATAGAATGCCAAGTATATGGAAGGTTGAAATTTGTTGGGGAAATTGCTTTGAAAAATGTGTAAATCAGGGAGAATTGCATACAAAGTATCTATGTTAGGTAAAAGGGGCACGGGTGGCACTGTGGGTAAAACCCCAGTGCCTAGGACTTGCCAGTCGTATGGTCAGCGGTTCGAATGCCCGTGGCGGGGTGAGCTCCCGTCATTCGGTCCCAGCTCCTGCCCACCTAGCAGTTCGAAAGCACCCCTAAGTGCAAGTAGATAAATAGGCACCGCTTTATAGCGGGAAGGTAAACGGCATTTCCGTGTGCTGCGCTGGTGCTGGCTCGCCAGAGTAGCTTCGTCACGCTGGCCACGTGACCCGGAAGTGTCTCCGGACAACGCTGGCTCCCGGCCTCTTAAGCGAGATGAGCACGCAACCCCAGAGTCGGTCATGACTGGCCCGTACGGGCAGGGGTACCTTTACCTTTATCTTATGTTAGGTAAAATTCGAATTAAAGATTAAAAAGAATTATTATTATTTATTATTTATTAAATTGTTATACCACCCTTCATCATAATATCTCAGGGTGGTTCACAGAATAAAATACAATAGAAAAACACAAGTAAATAATTAAAAGAGCAAAACCATAGTTCTCCCTTCCCACAGACACATTTAAAAGGCTGTAGTATATTTATCAGCCGAAGGGCTGGTTGAAGAGGAAAGTTTTTGCCTGGCACTTAAAAATATATAGTGAAGGTGCCAGATGAACCTCCCTGGGAAGAATATTTCACAGATGGGAAACCACTACGAAGAAGACCCGTTCTCATGTTGCCAGCCTCCAGACCTCACATGGAGGAAGCACATGAAGAAGGCAAACTGATGCGTCAATATGGAGAACCAAACTTTAGACTGGAAAAAAGAGAAAAGAAGAGAAATTCAAATTGACAGAGTCTCCCATCCCTTGCCGAGAGTGACTAAGAGCCATGCAATGAGGATCAGGAATTGACTGTTGTTCAGAGAAAGGCCTGGATTTGTTGATAGCTAGGCCTCCTCATGAGTGCCTCATCACAAAATACATTATTGTACTGACTAGAGTGGTGGAGTGCATGTCATGCATGAAAAAGGTCTCAGACTCAATCGCCATCATCTTTAGATAGGGCTGTCTGATGCCCTAGACAGCCACTGCCAATCAGAGAAGACATTGCTGAGGTAGATGGACCAATGGTCTGATTTGGTATAAGTCAACCCTCTTATGTTCCTCGGTTCCGAGTCTGAGTCCAGGCTGATCTGGACACTTTAGCATCAAACTCCATTGATTTAGGGTTAGTGTGTTTCAATTACTGTACATTGGAAACAACGTTTTCTCTGCATTTCAGGATCCAACAACCCACTCCTGGTGGGTGGCTGAGCATCTTGGAAACAGCTTGCAATAAAATAAAGCAACAAAAGAAATGATTATTGACCACAAGGAGACATTGAATGGGATGACGTTTTGCTGACTAATTTGCCGCTTGCATGAGGGTCATTTTTCATCTGTTTCTTTCAGAACGGCTCAAATCATTTTATTTCTTCTGCAGTGTGCTTGCCTGGAGTATTTCAGCTTTTTCCGCTACCGAAGATTTTGTTGTTCTTACCATTCTTACAGCCTAGGAACACTAATAAACCCTTTTTCAGGGAAGTGGTCAATAGCAAAAGGTACAGAAAATCTTTTCAATGTCCCCAATTCATCCCAGTAATGTCTTTTGGACACATTTCGATGGTTCATGGAAAACCTTTTCCCTCTCACCAGATGTGTCTCTGTGGAGAAGAATAAAAGAATTGTTTTAATAAATCAAAGTTCAACTTCGCTACCATCTCCAGAGTTCCCAAAATAACTAGAGTGTGATTTCGTCTTTCTCCCCACCTCGTTCTTCTACTTTGTCTTCTTACCTAAAGCAAAATGATTGCAGGAGGGGCGATTCCAGCAGGGAGCAATCATGCCTTGCATTGCACGCAGGAGTAGGTACAGGCTGTTGTGTGACACATTTGGCCAATCTGTAGTTAGGAGGGCTTATTGCAATGTCCCGCAGCAATGCAAGGATGCTTTATGTTGATGAGATGTAATTGAAGGGCATGTCAAACAAAGCTGGGGTCAGAAGGACAAAGCAGGAATAATAATAATAATAAAACCCAAGCAGGATAAGGCATTAAACTCGCCAGTCAGACTGAAATGCTTTTTGTCTAATAAGAAAGTGTGACTTGCTCTGGGGATCTGTCCAAGTGTTAGAGGAGCACTGGGAAAATATAGCCTCTCAGCACAGGAAACTAAAGGAGCCATTCGTACATCTTATTTTTCCTATAAAGGGATTTATTTTTATTTTTGCTATAAGTTGGTGCAAGTATAGAAACTGCATGCCAAGAGTTCTGGAAAGAAACTGATCAGTTAATTGCTGAAAAGTAACAGGCTTTTCAGGGGAGGGGGAGGGAGAAATGTTTCCCCAAAACACGCAGAATGTGCAGATATTCTCCTCTTCATTTCACTTTATTTAGCAAGGTTTCTAATCAGAGAAACATCTAAGGAGCTTACATAAAACAATATAAACCATTCATAAAAAAATGATGCAACCAAACTTTACAGACAAGTAGGCATAATAAAATCTGTTGGATATTGATAAAATCAACTGCAACACACATAATAAAATTACATGTCCTGGTAGGCTTGCCTAAAGAAATAAGTTTTTAGTAGGTGTTGAAAACCTTACAGTGAAGACCTAATAGAATTAGGCAGGTAGAGCCAGAAGAATAGGTGTTGCCACCCTAGAGGATTGATTCCTTGCAAATGCAGAATGTACGTTATGTGGCACTTGTAAAAGTGCCGGTTGTGCAGACTTTTAATGTCCTGTACATAGTTTCTCTAGCCTGCTTTAGTGTCATTTCCCTGTGGCTGCTTTTCCTTCCTTCCTTCCTTCCTTCCTTCCTTCCTTCCTTCCTTCCTTCCTTCCTTCTGGATTAGCCATAGGGATGATATCTCCCAACATCCCAATGGCACATAGTCAATAGCTTTTGATGAAACAAGAGTTGAGGGTTTTGCTGGTTAGTCCTATCTCTTGCTGCCAACCTCCTGCCCCAATGCCATCCTCTGCAGCAGCCATCCATGGAGTCAGTCAGCTTGGGCAGGGTCTCTATAAAAGTATGGCTAAATGTGCAAAGAGCTCCTCAACATAATGTGTGACGCTGATTTGACCAGACTTACTGATAGGATGTGATAGTGAGGGCAAGGGAATGCAGTGTAAAGGAATAAGCATAAGGAGATCACCATAAACGGAGAGAGGAATTTTCCAGAACCAACTGACTAAATGCTGTAGTTAGCTCCAGCTGATTTCTAGCAAAGAAACATTGTTTTCTGAGAAATTTAATTCCTGAGAATATCAGCACACAGTTCCTGTACCCTTCATCCAATCTAATACCTTTAGGATGGAGAGTATGTCCTCTGGTTGCCAGGCAACTGAAACCGGTTTCTTTTAGGGGACCCAGTAAAATGCATTTCCATCTGGACCTCTATCACCATGGCAACATCACCAGGGGGCAATAGTTTGGACTATAAATAGGTGGTGATATGGTACCCATGGTAGGCTAAGCATCCTGGGCAGTTCTCCCATCTGTTGTTTCCTGACAATATGAAGAAATATGTTGATGTACGCTGTCCTTGGAGTACTGATCCAAAAAGCACATCCTAAAATGGAAGAAATAATAAACCCCTTGAAGTGGTCATAACATCTTGCGAGTTTCAAATCTCCAACTTGCTGCTTTTCCTTCTAGGCCACATCACTGTCACCTCTGCTCCCAATTCTGGCCTTTTCTGTTTAGGGAATCCCCCCCCCCCCCAATTCACCAAGTCCTTTAATCCCCAGTCACCTCACCAGCAAACTAGTTTCCTGGAATTAGAAGGCTTGATTAGATTTCTTACACTTGCTGGATCCGGGGATTAGAGGGGTCTGGCACCCCCCCCAATAAACTCATAACAATAATTTTGCAGTGTTGCAATGTTGTATTGTAATTAAAATGTGCTGTTCAGCCCCATTTCCTCAGAGGACATCGGTGGGAGCTGTTGCCTGGCAACTACCAGGCAAGAAAGACATGTCTTCTCCATTATGGGCTGTGAGTTCCAGCTGCTTGACTCCACTCCTTTCCTGCACAGGATAGCAGTAAGAGCTGCCTAATAGCTGAAGACTAAAGGGAACCACCAGCGAAGAGAATCAAGGATGAAGGCAGGAAATGCCACCTAGATAACCCTGCCACCATAAGAACACCATGTTATTTCTGCTAACCATAGCAGAATTTGATTGTATGCTGCTATGAGAGCCTCTTAGGGTTATAAAGCAGGATATTGGCATTGTAAATCATCATCATCAACAATAACATATTCTGAAAAGGTATTTTTCTCTTTGTCTATTTTCTGTGCGTTTCAGCGCATTCTGATATTGTACCAAAATTTTGCATGATGATTCCTGAGATCAAGGAGTGATTCCCCCCCCCCCTCTGTGTTTGGATACAGTTGGATGCCGTTGTGAATCAAGTGGCAGTCTGAACCTTTCAAATCTGCACTGATTTTAACCACTGATTTCAAAACTGTGCCAATCATTTTGCTTTCTTAGAATTCCTGAGCAATGCACAACATTTTCTACTAGTGTTGGAAAGTGTTAGAAAGCCTGTTGCTTTTTTGGGACATGTACATGAAGTAGCAAATATGACCTTCTGCTTTTGGGTGTTGAAAACCATGAATATTCTCAGCATGTCTAATTTTGAACCTTTAGTATCAATCTTTGATTACATCACAGTCAATAGGTACTTTTAGTGGAAAGTCAAGCAAAAACAAACAGAAAAACCCACCCCTGTGTTTTCTAGCACCCAGGAAGCAAAACACACACTCTTTTCCTCTCTTCTTCATGTTGATAGACTGTGAAGTGTTCCTCACACACTTTTTGTATTACATATATTTTTCATCTCTCTCGAATGTATCTGACATTGTTTTACTGTCCCAACAATAACACTAGGCACTCTCATTTATGTCGATGAAATAAAAGGATGCTTTTATTTATTTAGTCGTTTAGTCGTGTCTGACTCTTCGTGACCCCATGGACCAGAGCACGCCAGGCACTCCTGTCTTCCATTGCCTCCCGCAGTTTAGTCAAACTCATGCTGGTAGCTTTGAGAACACTGTCCAACCATCTCGTCCTCTGCCGTCCCCTTCTCCTTGTGCCCTCCATCTTTCCCAACATCAGGGTCTTTTCCAGGGAGTCTTCTCTTCTCATGAGGTGGTCAAAGTATTGGAGTCTCAGCTTCAGGATCTGTCCTTCCAGTGAGCACTCAGGGCTGATTTCCTTAAGAATGGATAGGTTATCAGAGTGAAATTTCATGCCTGGGTGGTAATCTGCAGCTAGGAGATTCTGTATCACCAAAACGTTTCATTGGCTTCTAAAGTAACTGTGGCCTTTTAAAAAGACACATGGCAGTGGGCAGTGTAGCTGCATTTTGTTCCCCATCAGAGTTAGAACTGCTTAAGCAGAAGAGTACAGCAGAAACATTTGTGCAAAGAGAATGGGGGGAAATAGTGAGAGGGGTGTCTTTGAATGCAGAAGGTCTCAGGTTCAATCTCTCGTATATCCAGGTAGGACTGGGGAACGACTTCTGTCTGAGATCCCGAAGAGCTGCTGTCGTCGGTGTAGAAAATACTGAACTAAATGAACTAATGGTGCTATTATAAGGCGACTTCCTATGTTCACATCAACTGGAAACCAATTGATACTGGAGAATGATTTTTAGAACAGATGGTGGGAAGTTAAGATCCAGATCAAGCAAAGCTAGGAGTTGAGGAAACAGCAAGGTAATGGTATATAAAAGTGATTGATTGGAGCAACATTCTCTGCTCACTTTAAGTGATTGAAAGATTTGAAGCTATAGTCGAGAAAATACTGAGAGGCGACAGAAGGATTATTTAGGTAAATGTAGCAAAGATGAAATAGCATCCTAGAAATATCAAGGATATATTTTTTGTTCTACTTGGAGATACTGGGGATTGGACCCGAGACTTTTTGCATGCCAAGCAGATGCTCTTCCACCCAGAGTAGCTTCCCAGTGTTGCTCCAAAAGCACCACACACCTGCAGAAATGCTATTTTTGTTGTTGATTTACTCAGTTTGTCCACAGTACTCCTCTTTGTGCTATTTTGGAACACAGAGCCTTTCTCCTATTTCTATAAAGGCCCTATTTATTTGCAATGGCAACAGCTTATTTTCCAGTTTCTGTTATTTATTAATCACATAGAATATTAAAAATGCACCTAATCAAATGTTTAGATAAATGGGAGTGCTCCATCGCTGCATGATGCGAGCATTCACAGAAATAGTGTGGTACTGAGATAATGAGGGCCTGTTAACATAGTCAGTTATCCGATGAAAGCAACCCAGTAATTCACTCCAACTTCAGGCTTGTTTTCATACTACTATAATGAGTGGGTTGCCTACCGTGTGTGGAGTTCACAGTTCCATAGATGAAAACAATGGCCCGAGAGTGACTTTGCAAAGAGGTGTGGCTAAAGCACACTAGAGTTCTGTGCTTGTTTAGGCAGCCCTGCTGACAACCTTGAGTTTACAGTGGCAGCAATTTCTTTGGACGTAAGAGTCCAGCATCTTGTTTCCAAGCATGACCAACCAGCTGCTTACAGGAAGCCCACAAACAGGGTTTAAAGGAAGGAGTGCTCTCCTGCTGCCCCTCACCAACAGCAAATGGTTTTCAAAGGCATTCTGGTCCATTTATGACAGGTGTGTACAGTGGTACCTCTGGTTATGTACTTAATTCGTTCTGGAGGTCCGTTCTTGACCTGAAACCATTCTTAACCTGAGGTACCACTTTAGCTAATGAGGCCTCCCGCTGCCACCGCCCAATTTCTGTTCTCATCCTGAGGTAAAGTTATTAACCCAAGGTACTACTTCTGGGTTAGTGGAGTCTGTAACCCAAAGTTTTGTAACCTGAGGTGTTTGTAACCTGAGGTACCCCTGTATAGACATTGTAAGTCTTATTCATTGATAGTCTTATACTTCATGGATTCATCTAGGCGTGTCATGAGCCATATGTCTCTGTCAGGATTGGGCATGGATTTGCCAGCTCGGTCAAGACAGGGCATGGATTGGCTGAGAAGGATGTGGAGGAAGAAGAATAGGGAATTGTGGGAACTGGGGGTGCAGGATGTAGGCTTTCCTCCCTTCACTGCTCCTGTGGAATAGCGAGTCTCACTGGGGGCTGAATAAGGCATTATCACCTGCGGGGGATGGGTGAGCTGGAGGTGTCAAAGGCTGAGCAAAAGTCATAAGGGGAGGGTGAACAGGGATGGTGAACCTGTGGACTCCAACTTCCATCAGCCCCAGCCAGTGGCGGAGCTTCATGCTCCAGCACTGGGGGGGGGGGTAGAGAGCAGGCGGGAGTGGGGCTGGTGCGTGTCTCGAGGGCATGGCATGCCGCTCGCAGGAGTGTGGCCTGTGTAGCATGCCACCTGCGGGGGCATGGTGCCCAGTGCAGGCAGGGGGGGCAGCCGTGATGGCACCCCACCGGGATCGTGCTCCTGGGGGCTGTGCACTCCCCACACACTCCTCTTCCTCCGCCAGTGGCCTCAGCTAGCATGGCCAAGGGATGGTGCAAGTTGAAGGTTCCCCACTCCATCATAGAGGATTGATCCATCAACAGTTGTAAGCCAGCTGGATGAATGAAACATTCATATTCTGATGAGCATACCTCAATATATCAGCGGAAGCAGATAAAAAATAGTGGAGGGGGTATTCACTTTGTGTTTTGGATTATTGCTTAACTGTTCAAAAAGAATACTAAAGTCAACTAGATGCTTTGTTGTTGTTGTTCAATCCAGTAGGGTTATTCTGGTGTTTATATGCATTTATTTCCGTAGGAGCCAACTCCTATGGGGCATGGGGGATTCACTCCCCAAAAAAATGTTTGAGGGGGCCAGGGCCCCCAAAGTTTATGAGCACTGCCATGCAAATGGTGCATGTGCACGACATCATTGATTATGCAGGGCAGGGCTTACCTAGGCCCCCATAATATTTTATTCAAGTTGGCGCCCCTGTTTCTATCTGAAGCTAAATGCTGGAAACATAATAACTTGAGAGTCAGCATTACCAATCTCTAGTTATGGTTAGCTATGACTATTTTCAGTCGGAGCCAATGATAAAATTGGACACTACAATAAAGCAAAAATCATCCTTGCTCTCCTGGGGGTGGTGGAAAAGTGACTAAAGCTATGCAATAAATACCTATCATAGAGTGATTCATTGCAAACAGAGCTATAGGGTACAAATAACCTTCAAACGTTATCAGAGAAGGAGATACTGGAGAAAAATATATCTAGGAGTCATGGATGCCTCCCCAGACCATCAGAAACAGATTTCCCCAGCAGCCCCCAAGGCACACAATACAGCTCAATGTCAGGCAGAAACATCCTGTTTTGAAGAATGTCTTTGTACGGTAGTTGTAAGGATGTTTGTATCTGCAGCATAGTTAACACTGCTTTTGAGCCCTTGCCATATCTTCCTCACCTCTGTACTCATGCCAGACCCTTGAAAAAGATCACCCACCAGGGCCTTGATACCTTCATAGGAAATTATGCTGATGCCACCACTATCTATTTGTTTTAATTTACACCCTAGTCAGAAGGTGTGGAGGCTACAGAAGCATGGCCTCCTGTTTGTGATCCAGCTTAAGTCATGTTACCTGCATATTTTATCATTCGGTCTCAAAAAGGCATGTCAGAGAGGCACATTAACTACAGAACCAATAGGGAACCCATTCAAACATCTCCCAGTCAGAGGTGGAGCTTCATGCTCCAGCACCGGGGTGGGGGCATGGCTGGCACATGTCCTGGGGGCGTGGCATGTGTCCTGGGGGCATGGTGCCCAGTGCGGGCAGCCATGATGGCACCCCACCAGGATTTTGCTGCCTGGGGCGGTGAGCTCCCCCCGCTCCCTTCTTCCTCCGCCAGTGCTCCCAGTATGAGGAAGATACAACCTATCATTCCTAGTGGGGTAGGAGAGCTGAAAATAATGGCAATATATTTCACATTTGGCAACCAATGCCCCCCCTTTGGTTTCAGATAGTACACGGGTAGACGAGTCTAGAAAGCCAGGGGCACAAATTTTCACCACCCTCTAGCATAGCCTTTCTCAACCTGTGGATCCCCAGATGTTGTTGGACTACAACTCCCATCACCCCTAGCTAGCAAGGCCAGAGCTCAGGGATGATGGGAGTTGTAGTCTAACAACATCTGGGGACCCATGGGTTGAGAACCACTGCTCTAGCAGCTATGGTGGCTCATTTACCAGAAGTAATATATTGTAGCAAAATATATATCAGGGGGCTTAGTTTGGTTAGCATCGAGTACACACTTTGAGAGTTAATGCTAAATCAGCCACCACAGCAGCTAGACAGCTGTGGAAATTTGTGCCCCAGGCTTTTTAGACTTGTCTACCCATGTACTACATGAAACCAAAGGTGTCCATTTGTTGACAGATGTGGTGTCCCCCGTCCCCCCAGTTCTCCCACCCCACTATCTCCTTCTTTGTCCTCTTCCAAGAGTAGCAGAAATGTTTGGAATAATTTGTAATAACAGTTATGATGTTTCCTGACTCTTTCCCAGTGGAGGCTGGTCCATTAAAGCACATGGTTGTGTGGCTGTGAAGCTGTCTCTGTCTTTTAGCCTCACCTATTCTCATTTTTCCTCTTGGGAGGACAACGTCAAGCACCATACATGTGGAAGGGCCTTGGTGTCTGAATGTTGCAGTAAGTGATAACCCTAGTAGAGGCAGAGGCGGAGCTAGCTGCTCTGGCACCAGGAGTGGCACACATGCTGTGCACCCGGGGGTGGGGCCATGGGGGCTGGGCAAGCGTCCCAAGGGGACGTTGCTCATGGAAAGCATCCCGGGGGCGAGACACCCAGGGGGGCAGAGTGAGATGCCCATGGGGGGGGGTGGAGCGAGATGTCCATGGCTGGTGGCTTCCGGGAGGGCAGGGGAAGCAGCCTGAGAGTGGGGGGCAATGGCACACTGCCCAGCCGTGACTCCCAAATCTCCCCCGAGCTGTCAAAATGAAGGGGGAAAGGGGGAAGGCCACCAGCAAGGCTGCACAGCTGTGCTGCTTGCCCCGATGCCTCGGGGTAGGCTTGAGAGTTGCAGATGGGCAGCATGCCAAATGTCACCCCTCTCAGTGATGACACTGCTGATTTGTTTCGTTGAAAAGGCAGTCCATAAACATTTCTGATAAATGCATGGCGGTTTGAACAATGAAACAGTGCTTTCTTGGGAAGATGCTTGCAGGTCAAAGCACTTATCTCCTCACTGTGAATAGGTTCAACTGATGGTTGTTGTTGTTGTTTGCAGATTTGGCCATTACTAAAGGCACAGGAGCAGCTGTGGTTGGTTGCTAATGTAGCACCCTGCTTGTGGTTAACGCTTAGCTGGAATGAAATATTCAACGCAGCAACAGAGAAATTAAAATAATAATTTATTTGTCAGACAAATAAATGAGAGGCACAGTGGTATATGGTTACCAAGCTCTGGCCTGGCCTCCTGCCATTATGGCCAGCACTTATATTCCCTTAATCCAGCCCCCTTTGCTCCTCCTGTGGCTGCCTCTGTTCAATCAGCCTGGTTGAAATTTCTATTGGTTGTTTGCTATAACCAATCTTAAAAGATACACCCATATCCTCCTGTCCTTATATGGAACACAAAGAGCTATATATTGTTACATCTATAAATGACAAATAAGTAGTAATATATCTTACATGTGTCTCAACAAGGAATCTTAATTACCAGCTCACCTCTTGCCTTCCTTGCCCTCCAAAACAGATGGTTAATAATTTTAAATTTTTATCTTGAACAGATGTCAGAGACCTTGGGTTCATATTCTCATGCATCATCAATGAAATATCTCCTTTTGGAGGTCTTTAAACAAAGGCCTGACACCCATTTGTCATGAGTGCTCGATTGGCGTCTCCTGTCTGGCAGGGGGCTAGGCTCATCTGCCCCCCTGGTCTCCTACAGCAATATGACTCTATGAAATAAGAATTTAACATTTCTTTCTTTCTAGATCCTTTGCATAATTATATTTAAGCTAGTATATTTCATACATTATCATAGATAGCTTTTTAGAAGGATAAACTTCCTCAAAGTAAAAAGGAAGGAACAGTTTACAGCCTCAAAATAAAATAGGAAAAAAGCCTCTTCCCCTGTTTACACTCCCCCCCCTTCTCCAGCCAGTTGCTTTGTTTCCATGTGCTCTTGGCCTTTTGTCCTGTGGCTCAAGTTTAACGGTTTTATTTTACTATTTACCAACTCTTAATTATGTTTATCTCTGCCTTTTTTTATCTTCTGTAACATGTAGGGTCAGTGTCCTCACTCTTAGTCTGTAATTCCAGCTTTTACGACTTTGAGAATTGTTTTCTGCTATAAATCAAGGGGCCCCTTGTCTAGGAGGGCTCTCTTTCTGCCAGCTAGTCTTCTTGCCTGGCATGAAACATTTGAAAATCTTTAAGCTCATTTTTAGAATTTTAGGAACCTGATCAAGATATAAGCCAATATAAGCCTTGATTAAAAATGCAGTCTATATTCAGATGCCTCATTCCCCCCTTTCAAGCTCAAGGACCTTGCTACCAAGTGTCCTTGATAGCTTGATCTTCATCATATTCCTGAGGTAAAGCTCTGTATAGGGCCATGATATGAGGTAGAGTTTCATTCGAAATCATCTTGCTAATTGTACTTCTAAAACATGAAATGATACATGGCATCATACATAAAACCATCACTACTACCGTCAAGAAAAACAAGCAAGACAATAATATCCCTTTGAGTCCTGTGACATTAGGTAACCAGTTAGTGAGCCATCCCATATCCCATCCTTCCCATGTTTGTACTGGGACATGTGCTATACTCTCCATCTTTGTGGCCAACACACGGATTGCCTCACCATTATCTGAAATGTTAAAGCAACAGGCATTCCCTGTCAAGTTCAAGACTCCACATAGGCCTCCCTGCCTGGCAAGTACATAATCCATTCCCATTTTCAGCTGCAAAATGGCGGCTCTACTTTCATCCAGCTGTTGTGCAATAAGTCTCAAACTCCGGGCCGTTGCATTGGTTACAAGTTCCACTACTGCTTGTAATCGAATTATTCTGTTTAGATTATAAATAGGATCCCGTGCCCCTTGTATGAGCTCACCAGGATTCCAGGAGGCAGGATCATAATAGGCTATAATGCGCTCTGGTGGCCAATCATCAGTATCGCTCCAACTTTGGGTACTTCCTCCTACTATACGAGAAATATCAGCGTTTCTTCGTGTACGCTTGGCCAAATTAGTGGGCATAATCCACATTGGTGGTAATACCCATCCCAGGAAACAAGTCCCACTCCATTTGGAGGGGAGTTTCTTGTATGCCCATTCTCCACATATCCACCACAACCATCGGGTCTGAGGTTTTTGGTACGTGGAGTACAGAAGGCGAAATATCAAAAGAGGTAGAGAGTTCACAGTGCAGTATGTTAGATTGCCTTTTTCTGTCACAGTTATGTTCCATACCACTTTCCATGCATGAATAAAAGGAGGTGCACAGGGCAAGGTATTCCGAGTTCGATAGGTAGTACCGTGTGCCCAGGTTTAACTATTCTTAATATAATCCCAAGTATAGTGACAATGAGAAGAGCCTACCATGGGAGAATCAGCTGCATCTGATGATTTATGTACACAGAATTCCCCTTGTACAGGTATAACTCGTAATGGTTTAGTTGAGTTCCACCCGGGGAAATTCTGTATTTCTGTTTGGTGTGGCATTTCGCTTACCATACCAATGGCATTTAATGGTATTGGTAATAAGGGCATACCTCCCTCTGAATCATCTGGCCCAAGAGAGCAAACAAGGCAATTGGTCCTATTTGCAACATTGGCTACCATCTCAGCTAAGCCTACCCACATATTGTGGTCATAGCGGAATCCATATTTAGCAAATTTGGTCAGATTCAAGGACCCTTCCCCTTCCCAAGGGATCAGGATTAATAATAAAATCATGTTGATGTCTAGCATATGCATTCCTTCCACAAAAGATTACCTTATTGTGATAGCAAATAAATATTAGTCCCAATATAATTCCCCCAGTGACAGAAATGGGGAACCACCAAGACCAAAACATATATCCCGAGGATCCCCAATGAGTAATATCTCTGATAATTGTTCCACAAGGGGGCAGTCAATCAATTGTATAAGAGAATCTTCCCGCTCACAGTCGCTGGTTCAGACGCTCCTCAAGCTTCAGGCGTGCGCAGGTCAGCCAGCTTCCAGGTTGTGGCTGCAGCAGGCCGGTCGTCTAATGTTGCCCGTGACCTAGCCCATTCCCCGTAGGGCTAGATACAGGGGTTTTTGGAGAGAGTCAGTTTTAAAGGATTAGAGGGGTCACCTTTGCATGTCCAACTGCCTTTGGACTTCTTCAAATGGGAGTGATGAATCCAGGGGGTCACCTCAGCTACCTTCACCGCTGTTGGAGTAGAGAGCAAGACGGTGTAAGGTCCACGCCACTTAGGTGCAAGTGGATCACGTTTCCACTCTTTCACCCATATGCTATGCCAGCCTGGAGCTGATGAATCGGCTTGGCAATGCTGCACGGCGTGCGCTCGAGGGCCCACCTGTTAAGATAAAAAAAACAAACAAACACGGGAGAGAGACAAAAACACGGGAGAGAGATTGCACTTGTCCCTGTGTCACATGGTCTCCTATTTGTTTGAGGTCAGTTGGACTATCCTGAACAAAGGAGGGCGGCCTCCCATACAGGAGCTCAAAAGGTGACAACTTAAGTCTTTTTGTGGGTGCACACCGAACACGAAACAGTGTTATGGGTAACACGTCTACCCTCCTGAGACTTTAGACATATTAGTGGGCTTCTGGCATGCCCTGCAGATACCTTGCACAAGCGTCTGGCGGTAGGTGGTAAGCCTGGCCAGGTGAATTGCATTGTTTGGATCCCAATTAGGATCTTCCAAGGGAAAGTTGTCCTGGAGATGACGGTCAATATTATAAATATTTCCCACTCTGGCCTGCTCACGCAAATATATCTGTGCCTTTTCAATTATGTCTCTCCTTTCCTCAGTGGTGAAGAGAGTATTCAGGAGCTGGCGACAATCTGTCCAAGTAGGACTATGAGTATTTACTATTGAAGTCACCAAGTCCATCATAGCCTGAGGTTTTTCTGCAAAAGATGGGGTGTTTTCCAATTCATCAGATCCGTAGTTGTGAATGGAATGTACTGGAGGATCGAAGTTCGAGGTGGCCGTGGTCCGGGTTGCCCATTAACCAGCACAGGCTCCTCAAGTGCATCAAATACTCTTCTGAGAGGGGCTACTACGTGATCTTTCTCTTCGCTTTGCTCTAGGGGCCTCAAATCATAGGGGATGTTATCTGTCCCAAGGCGTTCTTTTAGCAGCCTTATACGCCTGGCTGTATTGCTTGCTGACCGATTAAGGTCTCCCTGTAACTTCTGTAATAATTCTCTAGGACTTGGATGTACAGGAGTTTGGGGTAGGCAATTAGTTGTTCCACTAAAAGAGACTGTAGATGGAGTTCTACTGGGACTCACAGGTGGAATAACCACTTCTGCTTGGGCTTTATTATAGGCCTCCAATGCCTCCTGAAGATATTTATCATAATCTATCAAGGAATCAAGTTCTGTGACTCCAGCCCCATTATTCATTCCACTTTCTTGCCTTGGGGTTACAACTGGTGGAGGGTTTGAATTAGGCTCCCTTCGATGTGGAGCATAGGGTGGAGGTGGAAGCACCTCTTCCTCTGGTCCCTCAAAAATGGGTTTGAGTTTATTTGGCAAGATTCCTTTCCTAGCTTTGGCTTTTACAGCCAATAATTTGCATCATTGGACTTTGCATTCCCTTATCCATGGAGGATTTTTTATTTAATGTGCTCAGCCAGGAATCTATATATGAAAATTGTTCTGGGCACCCTCCAGTTTCTTTGGTGATGTTAGACCAAAGTTTGCTTACTAAATTTATATCAAAGGTTCCCTGAGATGGCCATTCAGTATTTTGCTTCGGCCACTCTAATTCACATAACGTTCTCAGGCGCTCTGGCGTCATTTTGACTCCATACGCCCCTGAGAAGGCTTTCTTAAAATTATTTAACATACATTCAAGAGGTGTATTTTCCCCCCTTTGAACCCCCAACTCCCATTGTATGGCCCTGTGAAGTATACACTCAGTCACTCACACACACACCTTACTGGGAAACGAAGTAGTACTCACTCCACACTTAGGTCAGCTACACATTGTACTTTCTCACACATGCAATGCGCTAGATACTTCAACCACACTCTACCTCCCTATTTCCCCTTTTCCCTACACCAGATCACCATCTGATGTACCCAGCCACCTAGCGTACTCAGTTCCCCTTTACTGAGACGCAGAAGTTTGATCAGGACTTCTCTTCCTCCCAATTAATTGGAGGGCCAAAACCCCTTAGTGCACTTACCCTTAGCTGGTTGCCTGTTTATTTCTCTGGTCCCCCCCGGTCCGTCGCCGTCAGTGGGCAGGGTATCAGACAGACGAGACTGCTGCGTTCCCCTGGAAAAATTTTTCCCAGTGCGCGCTGGGTAGGCAATCAGTTGTCTTCTCTCTTGTACCCTGTCCAGTAAGGCGAAGGGGCTGCGTTCCAGCAGACCACTTATCCGAGTCGCAGGCACCATAAAATGTAGCACCCTGCTTGTGGTTAACGCTTAGCTGGAATGAAATATTCAACGCAGCAACAGAGAAATTAAAATAATAATTTATTTGTCAGACAAATAAATGAGAGGCACAGTGGTATATGGTTACCAAGCTCTGGCCTGGCCTCCTGCCATTATGGCCAGCACTTATATTCCCTTAATCCAGCCCCCTTTGCTCCTCCTGTGGCTGCCTCTGTTCAATCAGCCTGGTTGAAATTTCTATTGGTTGTTTGCTATAACCAATCTTAAAAGATACACCCATATCCTCCTGTCCTTATATGGAACACAAAGAGCTATATATTGTTACATCTATAAATGACAAATAAGTAGTAATATATCTTACATGTGTCTCAACAAGGAATCTTAATTACCAGCTCACCTCTTGCCTTCCTTGCCCTCCAAAACAGATGGTTAATAATTTTAAATTTTTATCTTGAACAGATGTCAGAGACCTTGGGTTCATATTCTCATGCATCATCAATGAAATATCTCCTTTTGGAGGTCTTTAAACAAAGGCCTGACACCCATTTGTCATGAGTGCTCGATTGGCGTCTCCTGTCTGGCAGGGGGCTAGGCTCATCTGCCCCCCTGGTCTCCTACAGCAATATGACTCTATGAAATAAGAATTTAACATTTCTTTCTTTCTAGATCCTTTGCATAATTATATTTAAGCTAGTATATTTCATACATTATCATAGATAGCTTTTTAGAAGGATAAACTTCCTCAAAGTAAAAAGGAAGGAACAGTTTACAGCCTCAAAATAAAATAGGAAAAAAGCCTCTTCCCCTGTTTACACTCCCCCCCTTCTCCAGCCAGTTGCTTTGTTTCCATGTGCTCTTGGCCTTTTGTCCTGTGGCTCAAGTTTAACGGTTTTATTTTACTATTTACCAACTCTTAATTATGTTTATCTCTGCCTTTTTTATCTTCTGTAACATGTAGGGTCAGTGTCCTCACTCTTAGTCTGTAATTCCAGCGTTTACGACTTTGAGAATTGTTTTCTGCTATAAATCAAGGGGCCCCTTGTCTAGGAGGGCTCTCTTTCTGCCAGCTAGTCTTCTTGCCTGGCATGAAACATTTGAAAATCTTTAAGCTCATTTTTAGAATTTTAGGAACCTGATCAAGATATAAGCCAATATAAGCCTTGATTAAAAATGCAGTCTATATTCAGATGCCTCACTGTGGTCAGCTGGTGACCTCAATTGAAAGCCCATGGCTCCTTCTTAGCCCACAATCCCTTGAATTGCTCTCTTTTTCTGCTGTCAAAACTGGCTACTCTGCAGTGTCATCGCTGTGCAAATCAACAGCATGAGAGAGCTAGACACCCCAGACTATGATATGTTCTTTTTTAAAAATAGGACTTGCCATCCCAGCCCCACAAAATCCATTCTACAGGGAACATCATATTGCCATCAGATGGCTAACACGCTTCAAACATCTGGTGACTACTTCTCTACCACTTGAATATGAATGGTGACATTTTTATCCCATTAGGAATCCCTGGGGCAATCCCATTTTTTGGTGTGATATTACCAGCAGAAGAATTAATAAGGCAGGTTAATATGTCTGCATGTATTAATAAACCAATGCTAGCATAAAAAAACAGCTGGTCCTTGTTTGCTATCAGCTTTCTGATTTCCCTGATGTTACCTCAGCTATGCACTATGAAGTTATAAGCCAGCTTCTTCCACAGTTTCAGTTCGCCTGCTTGGGTTGGGGAAAAACAAATCAAAAACAAAACAAATCCCTCTTTCATAAATGAAGATTGTCAATCAGACATAAATTAAACTTGCTGTAAATGT
This sequence comes from Podarcis bocagei, assembly GCF_964188305.1. Taxonomy (NCBI): domain Eukaryota; kingdom Metazoa; phylum Chordata; class Lepidosauria; order Squamata; family Lacertidae; genus Podarcis; species Podarcis bocagei. The sequence goes on from NC_138134.1 coordinate 60,390,647, forward strand.
CATTTCATCGCTTACAGTTGATGCTTTACATTTAGCCCTTAAACATGGCTGTCTGCTCACATTATTACGATCTATGCTCTTCTGACAGCCCTGGTATTAATTGCACCAAATTGCTTGCCTTTCAGTCCATTTCATCTTTTTCAGAAAGATGCCTTAAGAAGATCTGGAAGAAAATGACTCACTTGTAACATGTGAAGGAGACAGTATTCTGGGCTGCATTTAGGGTCAGCACACAAAATCATAGTTTGGACTCAATTTTTAATTCTTGGCATGGTGTGTGTGTTTGTGCCAGTCACATTTGTGACAAAATGGGCTTAATATTAGACCCAGATGTAGATAAAGCATGCTACCACAACATCTGGTATGTTCCCCCTGGGCCAGGAAAAAACAAATTAGCCAATGGATAGGAAATGAACGTGGGAAGTGATTGTGTGAATCTGCCAAACCTTGTCTAAACTTTTCCCAGGAATGCTAATGCTGAATACAAATTTCACAATGGCATGCAAAGTAGAGATTTTTAAACAGCAGCCACCATACACATGATAGTTGTGTGAACAGGAACAAAAATGGCTTTTATGCTTCCTTTTCCAAGCTTTTCCAAGCTGGTAAGTGGGAGCTAAAGGTGTGCCAAGTTTCTAAAAACACCGCCACCACCAAAACCCAAAGAGCACACTTGATTAGAAGCAAGCACAGCAATGCAATGGTAAAAGCAGCCTCTGTTTTGCCCTAGTTAGACCTCACAAGCAGATTCCTGTTCTTGCCTTGCCTTCATTGATCACATAGATCAATGGTGTTGGTTTGAAGGGTATCTAAGTCATACTGTCTAAATAGAGTTTTCTACTTGGCTGGCTTTGTGGTTTGGCTGAACTTCAGTTTGAACTTTTCTGCTCCCTAGTTGCTACTGATCTAATTAGACTTGGATACCAAAGCTATTTAAAGCCTTGGAGACAAACATAGCCCTACAATGGAGAGTTCTCACTGCTATCGAGAGCCTTGCCAGTCACAGCAGGAAGGGCCTAATCCAAAACTTATTGATGTTACTGGTGGCCAGGCAATGGATTTGCACAGAGTTTGATTAGACCTTTAGTGCCATAAACATGTAGAAACACACACACCTCTTTTGTAAGTGAATGGGCATCAGCTAAATTGCATACTTCAGTGTCTTTATAAAAACAAAACCAAAGGTCTTCAGTCTATATGCAATGATTCAGCTGGAGAAAACCTGTTTAAATTCAAGACCCTTTTCATAGGCTCCTTTCATGCTGGGAAAATCTTCATTTCAGCTCCTTCCTGGGCTGTGATGATAATATCAGGAGTCCCAGATGTGTAGGACACATATTTTCAAGCTTGGGGGGGGGTGTTCTTAACTTAAAAGCTACATCTCTCTTTCTTGTGTGGGATGATTAAATGGGCACCTGCAATATTGCACTTGAGCACATGTGCACCATTAACTTTTCATAAAAATCCTTTTCATAAAAACAGCTGTATTATGGAAGCTGACCAACAAATGGGGCCTCACTGCTTAACCAACCTCACTCTGTTGCCATCCAGCCTTCCAGCCTTTCTGCTTACAACAAGATGGTGGCTGTTGTTGCCGGCCAGCTTCCCCTTCTTTAACCTCGATGTTGCCCTTGTAAAACTCAGCAGGGAGGAGGATGAGGACAAGACGAGAGTTAGCTGTCTGTGCTTGCCATTGGCTCTGGCTCCACCAACTCTTGGGTCTCCCTAACTTCCACCTTAGCAGTTCCAAAGGACACTGCCCAAAACTGCTGGCCACTGAAGAGGGCATCAGTTTCCAGCCCTCAGATTAGAAACTTGAGACTAAAGCCACTAGGAAGAAAAATGGAGTCAGTCATCCGTGGCCTGGTGTATTATCCCTCAGCATTTTTCTTCCAGAAACATATTCTTGTCAAACACACAGTCACTGAACACAAACAATTTTGCTGTTACATAAGAACACAATAAGAGTGCCGCTGGATCAGACCAGCAGTCCATGTAGTGTAGCATCTTCTGCAGAGTGAGCAAACAGATGCCTCTGGGAAGCTCATCAGTTGGACACAAGAGTAGTTGGGGAAGGACAGTAGTTCAGTGGTGCAGCACATACACTGCACGCCAAAGGTTCAGTGTCCAATCCCAGCAGCTGGTACCAAGAGGCACAGTGCTTCTGAAATCTGGAGGCTGCATATAGCCATCATGATGAGTAGCCATTGATAGTTGCTTAATCTTTTATAAAGCCCTTTAAGAAAATGGCCACCACACCTCTTGTGGCAATGAATTCCACACTTGTGTGAAAAGTCCCCCCATTTGTCTGCCCTGAATCTGTCCTGCCATTTAGTTTCATCAAATGACCCTGGGTATCATGAGAGAAAGAAACTCTTCACTAGCCACTTTTCCCCACTCATCCTGAGTTGTGACTGTGTAGATTAGGATGTCATCTCAGCTTGTAACAACCAGTGCTGTTTAAAGGGTAAAGATGGATGTGTGCTGCAACATTATAGGTGAAAGGTGAAAGGTCAAGTTGATCGCCTTCCACAGGGCCTGTAAAACAGAGCTATTCCACCTGGCCTTCAATTTGAATTAGCCTGATCCACTATTCCCTTTCCCCCTTTCCTCTTCTATGAAGAAACCCTTTCTGGGACCCCACATTTAAATTCTTCCCTGGTCTCCTTGCTGGCCCTAGTAGGACCAACTTAGCCAGTTAGCCCTGGTGATCATTCGATGTCTACTGACTGGGTTTTTTCTTCCTGCCCAAAATGACCCCTGAATTTTAGAATTTTATTGATATTGATGCTGCATTTTATGTTGTATTCTATGCTGTTTTATGCTGTTTTTAAGTTGCATTTTAATCAATGTTTTATATTTGCTGTTAGCTGCCCTGAGCCCGGTTTTTAAACCAGGAAGGGTGGAGTATAAATAAAAAAATATTATTTTATTATTTATTATTATTATAAGTTGGTCCAGGATGCTACATTAAGCTTCCAAACTTTTATTGACCATTTTTTGCCCAAAGCAGGTGACACAGAAATACCCTTTTAGTTTTACTTAGCCATAAAGGTGGCAACAGGGTAAGAGAAGAGATGTGCTAGGTCAGGGGTCAGCAACCTTTTTCAGCAGGGGGCTGGTCCACCGTCCCTCAGACCATGTGGTGGGCCGGACTATATTTTTGGGGGGAAATGAACATGCTGATCCCCGGACCGTCTGTGGGCCGGATTGAGAAGGCGATTGGGCTGCATCTGGCCCCCGGGCCTTAGATTGCCTACCCCTGTGCTAGACTGTTGTCTTGCCTTGGCAATGGTCTGGACGAGAGCCAATAAACTGGACCAGTTAGTGGGTGGTTTAGGCATGGTTGGCAAATCCTCACTGTGTCCAGAAACGTATGTCCCCACTTGTGAAAGGATGTGTGGATCCAAAATCAGCCTCCACAGTCACTTACAGATAATAATAATAATAATAATAATAATAATAATAATAATAATAATAATAATAATAATAATAATAATAATAATTTATTATTTATACCCCGCTCATCTGGCTGGGCTTCCCCAGCCACTCTGGGCGGCTTCAAAAAAAAATTAAAATTAAAATACTGTAATACATCAAACATTAAAAGCTTCCCTAAACAGGGCTGCCTTCAGATGTCTTCTAAAGGTCTGGTAGTTGTTATTCTCTTTGACATCTGGTGGGAGGGCGTTCCACAGGGAGGGCGCCACTACTGAGAAGGCCCTCTGCCTGGTTCCCTGTAACTTGGCTTCTTGCAGTGAGGGAACCACCAGAAGGCCCTCGGTGCTGGATCTCAGCGTCCGGGCAGAACGATGGGGGTGGAGACGCTCCTTCAGATATACTGGACTGAGGCCGTTTAGGGCTTTAAAGGTCAGCACCAACACTTTTAATTGTGCTCAGAAACAGACACACTGTTAAGACCATATTCATGGAAGACAATCTTACTAAGCTATGAGTGATTGCCAAAGAAGAAGAGAAGAAGTCAGTGTGTTGTTCCCTAGACTGGATGGACGGGTTGTTGCCTGTTCTTGATGGGGTTACATTCCCTCTGAAGTACAGCTTGGGGGTACAACTTGCTGTCACTTGAGGCTTCAGCGGCATGGAGTGCCACTGCTTTGGCCCAGTTGCAACCCTATCTAGACAGGGATAGTCTAACTTTTCTCATCTACATTCTGGTAAACTCTAGGTTAGATTACTGCAGTGCCTTATATGTGAGGCTGCCTTAGAAACTTTATCTGGTTTAGTTAGCCAGTTAGTTTCTGGGCCCAATTGAAAGTGCTAGTTTTGACCTATGAAACCTGAAATAGTTCAGGACTGCAATACCTCAAGGGCCACCTCTCCTCTTATGACCCAACCTGGACCCTGCAATCATCACCTGAGGCCCTTCGTTGTGCACCTCCTCCATGAAAGGTTCAAAGGTTGGCAACACGAGAACTGGCCTTTTCTGTGGTGGCTCCCTGCTTGTGGAATGCTCTCCCTAGGGAGACTCACCTTATTATATATATATTTAGGCACCAGGCAGAAAACTTCCTCTGTCATGGATGCTTTAGTTGAGATTTCTGCGTTGGTTGGAGTAGATGGCTCTTAGGATCTCTTCTGGCTCTACAATTCTATTGTACTATTGCATTCTCTCGACTCCTTTCTGCAATACAATTCCTGTAGAAAATGTGATACCTGTACATACGTTTATGTTTTTCTCCCAAAACCAAGTTCACATAATGGAGGACAGGGGAAAAGTAACCACCCTCCATTTGTGAAATCGTGAAACTGTCTGAAATCCACAACGTGGTCAAAACAACTGCAGAATGAAGTGGTTTGATGTTGAACTGAAAGAGTCTAAAATGATGGGAGACGTAAATGACTCCCCCCTGCAAGGTCACATGACTGTTCCATGTCAGATTATGACCTCTCAAGCCTCTGTTTCCTCCTCCTGCCTCCCTGCAGCACAGCTGTTTTGGACAGGAATGGCAAGTTGAGAGCAGGGAAGAGATGATGATGGAGCAGCAGCTGGAAGGGGGAAATAATTAAATCTTATAGAGAACCACTTAATATTTTCCCTAGTTACTCTGACTTTGAGTCACCAGGAGCACATTAAGGGTAATTGAGTTAGGTCAATTTGTTGTCCAAATGGTATTAAGGTAGCTGTGTACCAAAAAAATAAAAATAATGAGATTGCACTGTGTCTCTTTAGCTCAGCCCTGGCAACTAAATATGAGTTGCTCTTCTCTCTTGCACCTTTCCTTTCAGCAGGAGGGGGGAGAATGAACATTTTGCAAAGCCATTTGCTTGCTTTTCTCAGGTCACATCCATCACCCTGGTAACAAAAAGTAAAGAAAAAAGAGCATCCTAGTTGCTCAATGTCTGAATAATAATAATAATAATGATGATGATGATGATGATGATTTATTTGTACCCCGCCCATCTGGCTGGGTTTCCCCAGCCACTCTTCCACAAAGACCAAAAATACACTAAGATGTCACACATTAAAAACTTCCCTGAACAGCCTTAAGATGTCTTCTGAATGTCAGGTAGTTGTTTATCTCTTTGACATCTGATGGGAGGGCGTTCCACAGGGTGGGCACCACTACCAAGAAGGCCCTCTGCCTGGTTCCCTGTAGCTTTGCTTCTCACAATGAAGGAACCGCCAGAAGGCCCTCGGCGCTGGACCTCAGCGTCCGGGCAGAACGATGGGGGTGGAGATGCTCCTTCAGGTACTCCTTCAGAAGGAGTATTTGGGACGCTACCTGACAACCTCCTTATTGAGCATTCATCCTGATTTGCTTGCACAAAACCTATGCGGAAATTAGATTATATCCAGTCTTTATTGTTTTTTTTGTTCTGTTTGTGTGTTGGGACATCTTCCTGTTAATAACTAATTCACCCAACACTTTTAAGTACATTTCACTTTTCCACAAAAAGTCTGGTTTTTATTTGTTGTGGATTTGTGGTGCTAGGGTTACAGAGAGCTTTAATCCACTTTAACTGTGCAAACCTAAATTTATGGCATGCATTTGAATCCCCCTACAAAATAGTGTGAGACTGAATGTATCCTTGGAACACTGGGATTGCCAGTCCATGCCAGCCTGTTTGTGCTAACCATGTTGAAGAAGGGTGAATTGGAGTATAGGTCTATCTAGGACTGGGAAGACCCAGGTTCAAATTCCCTGGGCAATGTTGGGCCAGTCACTATTTCTCAATACAGGGTGGTTGTGAAAGGGGTGAATGGGGAGATTATGTGCCTCTTGAAGGAAATACGTATAAATACATATTTTTTCTATGGGCTTATATTATTAAGATTGGACACCGGGATCACATAACAAGGTACCTTAAGCAATGTGCAACTCTTAAATCAGTAAAAATATGGTTGCTGTGAATTCCACTTCAATATTGGTTGGTGGAGGGGGGCACTTGCATCTCCCATCCTGCCTCACATGCTTTTATTCAAGACATGTTCATCCAATGGATGGATGGTCCACAGCAAGAATCCTCAACAGGCACTATTTGGAAGCAGGATCCTTGCAGGTTTAGCTCAGCAGGGTTATCTGCTGTTGGCACTGAGCCAGCCGCTTGCAATTCTGGCACACGAGTTCATGTCACTCAATTGGCTTCCTTTTATTTAAATCAAAAGTTTTTGCTATTGATGCAAAGACAAAAACAGACAAGGGGGAGGTTCAAGTTCATCCCCATGGTAACCTCATTCATGTGAGGGGCTCGACTACAAGAGTCCAACCTGCCCTCCAAGGCCTTCCTGTTTTGACCAACAAAATCCAAGGTTTTAAAACCTTGCCTGTTTTTCATGGCTCTCTTGTGACGGTTGTAAATGTCTGATCACCTAGTAAAAGCAGCGGAGGAGACATAAATCACGCTGGTCCTGGAGACGAAGAATGTCAGTGCAATTCTAGATTTACTTTTGTGCAACAAGGAAGGAAATAATTATGTTAATGAAGGGCTAAATCACATCCTGTACTGACCTGTTTGCGATCTCACTGGCTTTCCCCAGAAAGAGAAACACAGAGCTGATTATTTTCTGAGTTCCTAACAAACACTTATTCAAGTAAGGTGGAATTTCTTAACTCGCTGTCAGTTAGATACACCAGTCAGGTTAGAACCAAACATTTGGAAGAAAAGAAGGGGGCACCTCTATTATGTTTTTGTCATTGATATTCTACTCAATATTGATCCAGAGCAGAACTCCACCGTATAGTTAGCAGAGTAAAAACTTAAACACGTTGCAGGATTCCCAAAAAATAGACCAGAGGCAATTAATACTTCATCCAGCAGAGCTTTCCTGCAACAGAAGGCAAATGAGCATAATGATTAGAAATCCAATACATTCAAGTTTGGCACTCTCCATAAGAAATCCATTTGCAGCAGACTTAACTTAAACTTACAATAATTTATTTGACCAAACTGTAGGAGGCAGTGGAAGACAGGAGTGCCTGGCATGCTCTGGTCCATGGGGTCATGAAGAGTCGGACATGACTAAACGACAACAACAAAATTGATAATAAGTCTTAAACTTAATGCTATATACAGAGCGCCACACCAGAAGGAAAAGAGAAAGAGAAAAGGAAAATCCAGGCTCCTTCTGGCCCTACTTTGATAGTCAGCATGACCTTGACAGAAGAGATAACAGAACCAGTTTAAGCCAGCTGTACTCAGCTTCTCTGAAGGAATAACCCAAACATCATGAACCTTCTGCTTGTTTACTTCACACTTCCAGAACACTCTTGAATGAATTAGAATAGGAAAGATCTCTACACATCAGATCCATACCTTCTGCACTAAGAAATGCAAACTGACAGTTTTCTTCCTTCATCCCCCCACCAATTAGCCTCCTTCACCAGCCAGTGGTGGACAAATGCTATTTGATACTTCCCACATCCTATCAGTGCAGGCCATTTTCTTCCCTGTCCAGGCCCTGTGGCTGACACTGGACTTATTGCTGTGAGCAGAGTTCCTTCCATACTCAGAAAGAGTGCTGTGTGATTTGTTCAATGCATAGTTTTTCCTCATAAGAAGACACAAAGGCTAAGGCATTTATTATTTGCATAGAGGTGGGGGGAGAAACCCAAACCAGTTCAGATTTAAAGGCAAACCTGCCGAATTCTCATTTTCCAAAACAGCTCGCAATACAAAATGCAGCCATTCTTCAAGATTTGCAATTCACTGAATTTGGCAGGGAGGTAATCTGCACAAAAGTGCCCCCACAGGGGTAAAGTATGCATAAAGTTGCATATGGATAGACAGATAAACTTTATTCGCTTTAGCCAACGGCCATGGCAACATAAAGTTGCATATAGTTAAAATAACATGCAAAAATGCATATTGTTACAGGGGAAATTGTTTTACAAAAAATGTGTATATTAGACAAAACTGGTTACAAATATGCCAGCAGCGTTATAGTTTAGGCAGTGGCAAAGCTGCATGCTCTGCTATCGGGGGCGGAGAGTAGGCGGGGGCATGGCTGGCACCCCCGGGGGCATGGTATGCCGTCCACGAGGGTGTGGCACACCACCCGTAGGGGTGTGACGCGCTGCCTGTGGGGGCGTGGTGGCGTGTGTGTGTGGGGTGGCGGCGCTTGTCCGGGGGCACCACGATGGCACCCTACTGGAATAGTGGTGCTGGGGGCGGTCTGCTCCCTCCGCACTCCTGTTCCTCTGCCAGTGAGTGTAAAGGGGCAAAGGGGCAGTTGCCCTGGGCACAAAATTGTTAGGGGTGCAAAATTTCAGCATCCGGTGCTGCCTCAATACAGCTGTGTGCTTCTGTCTCTGGGCTCTGTTGAAAACGGCTTCTCCATGTGAACCAGGAAGTGAGCTCTCCAGACTCTTCTTTTCTTATCTCTGCAGCTGTGATCCCCTTGGTGACATGGATGCAATTAGGCATACTCTGTCCATTTCCCTCTCTCCCACACATCCCATGTGGCCCCAGGCACTGGCAACCCATGCTATGCCATTGTATGCCACTGCCATAGTTTAAGGCCTAGGAGGAATGTAGCGGGGAGTTGGGAAGGGGAGATCAAAGATTTCCTACGCCTTTTCAGATCAAACTACTGTGCTACAGCCTCTCCCTATAACTTTCTTCACGCTAGGTCCCATTTTTTTTTAGACTGTCTGTTTCAAAATGGCGAGGAGCTTGAGCAGAAGTGTATCTGAGGTCTTCCATTATTCAGACAGAGTGAATTAAAGTTACATGAAAATAGACGGATCACTGATGGTAGAGATGAAGGACTGCAGTGTTCTTGAATGTAAGCGGCCTCAGCATGGCACAGCCCTCGGCATATGTGCATATGACTCAAACCGAAACAAATCAGCCATCACAGGAGAGATAATGTCTATCTGTGAAAGTTTTAAGAAAGCAGTAGATGATTTCCTTTAGCTGATAATTGACTACATAGATCTACATCCCCTCTCCCCCGCTCCCGAGATCAACATTTCATTTTTATTTTCTCTACACTACTGGGATTAAGTGAAAACAACATGTGTTAAAACTTCATAAATTCGGGCAAAATGGAATTATTTGTCAGCCAATGGTATGATTTTTAGACTCTTCAGAAGAAGTAGAGACTACTGTACAGAGTTACGGCCATTCAATGTATTCATGTTCTATAACTTCAAATTATGCATTCAGACTTGGAACAGAGAATATAAAGCATACAAATCATCCTATATATGTATGAGCAGTGGGGAGTGTCAATGGGATCACCTATGATACTGCACCAGATTTCTTAACATTGTGACTGCTGGTGCAAGAGCAAGCAGAAAAGCTAATAGAACAACAAATGACCCCAAGAAATGATCCATTGAAAAGCCAAATGAAATTTGCAGGTTTTTGCAATAATAATAATAATAATAATAATAATAATAATAATAATAATAATAATAATAATAGTTGTTTATTATTTATACCCCGCCCATCTGGCTGAGTTTCCCCAGCCACTCTGGGCAGCTCCCAATCAAGTGTTAAAAACAATACAGCATTAAATATTAAAAACTTCCCTAAACAGGGCTGCCTTCAGATGTCTTTTAAAGAGAAGATAGCTGCTTATTTCCTTCACATCTGAAGGGAGGGTGTTTCACAGGGCAGGCACCACTACCAAGAAGGCCATCTGTCTGGTTCCCTGTAACCTTGCAGTGAGGGAACTGCCAGAAAGCCCTTGGTGCTGGATCTCAGTGTCTGGGCTGGATGATGGGGTGGAGACGCTCCTTTATGTATACTGGACCGAGGCTGTTTAGGGCTTTAAAGGTCAGCACCAACACTTTGAATTGTGCTCAGAAACATACTAGGATCCAATGCAGATCTCTCAGGACCGGTGTTATATGATCTCGGCGACCACTCCCAGTCACCAGTCCAGCTGCCACATTTTGGATTAGTTGCAGTTTCTGGGTCACCTTCAAAGGTAGCCCCACGTAGAGCGCATTGCAGTAGTCCAAGCGGGAGATAACTAGAGCAGTAATGTTGGCAGTGGAATTGAGTGATGCAAATGTGTGTAAAACTAAAAGGATGTGGCTATTGCAATGAAAGGCTCATGTCCACTAGTCACAATGGCTATGTTCTACCTCCAAGGTCCCTGAATCCCAGTTTCTGGGATTCACGTGCAAATACTGCTGTTGTGCTCAGTTCCTGTTTTGGGGCTTCCTACAGGAATCTGGTTAGACAATCTGATAACAGGATGCTGGACTAAATGGGCCATTGGCCAGATCCTGCAGGGTGTTTCTTATGCTCTTGCGCTTTTGTCATTTAATGAATACCAAATAAATAATGCTCAAAATGGCCATACTTACCTAGGAAAATTACCTGTTGCTCATCTCTGCCATTCAATATACAGAAGTTACTAGCTTTCCTCTGAAATTGTGCTAGGGCATGGCTGATCTTGCCATTGGCCAGGATGAAGCAGCTAGCTCAGGCAGCAGGTTTTAGAGGCAAGGGTGTTGGAGGGGAGAGCTGTGCAGGCTATGCAGTCTGATCTGCACCTGCCAACGTAGCACGCGGTGGAGGATTTGATCTTCAGTGGTGTCTGGTGCCCATTGGGACTAGGTGGGTGAGAGGCCAATGGTTGGTGGAACCACAACCAATGACAGGCTCAACAAACCAATTCTAGTTTTGCCCCCATCCTCCTCCTGGCTGAGTTCTACAATGCCAACTGTTGACGCCTCCCCTCCACCCCACAGCATCATTCTGGAGTTGTCCCACCACTTTCCCCATCCTGGTATGAAATGCTATGGAATCAGAGAACATTTTGAGGATTTGCCCTCAAAACCAGCCAGTGACATCACTGCCACCTCAGGAGTCCCAGTGCCAGAAGGATTTGTGATGTCAGTGCCTCTCCAGCCTGAAGAGATCACATCACCTTCCTCAGACTCCATGGATTCCAGCTTGGAAGCCATAATAATCTCCTCTTCCTCCCCCAGTCAGGGGTGGGTCTTGCTGCTCAAAGGAAGCTGCTGTCCTATTTAAGGTTGGTTTTGCTGGTTGTTAGAGCAACATTCAAGCCCACCTCCTAGACTAGCTTCCACTTGGAACTATCAAGGGTGCTACTGACCATCCTGGTGTGACTTTTCGGACCTTGATTTGCCAGGCCTCGCTTACCTGGACCTATCCTTTGCTTTGCCTAACCTTGCCTTAGTGGAACCTAGCCTTTACTTGACTTGATCTTGCTTACTGGATCCTGAACTAGTGAGTTGTGACCTGGTGTTTTCACACATGCTAGAAACCTCTCCCTTGTCTGGGACCACTGCCTGGAACAGAACATACAGGTGGAACTAACATAGAATGAAAATGAAAAAGTAATGTAAAAAAAGAAAAAGAAAAATGGACCACTGCAATGCCAATGTTAAGTGCCCCCCAATTTTTTTCAGCCCCCACTGAAATTATCCCCAGATATGGAGTGGTAGAGGAATTTCTCAGCCCCTCTCTTTAAAGCTATGTTACTATAGTGTGATGAGACTGTGACATTATTCTTGTAGGCATCCGATCACCCTGTAGCAATACATGTCGTTCATGCTCTGTCAAAGAGCCTGAAAAATCCTCCAGCTATTAGTAATGTGACCCAAATTTCTTTGTTACGTTCATCCAGTGAAGGTGAGCAACAATTAAAAAAAATGAAGAGCAACTTCAGGGGTGTTGGGAAGGAAATCTTTATACGTTAGAAATAGATCTTCTCTCTTTCAATTATTTTCTTCCTATGCTCACATTCCCGTGTGTGGGCACTAAAGGAAATGCTCATTTCACCTACCAGGGGAAGAAAGTTTGTAATTTGAAAACCATAATAACTTCCTTTTACAATATTATGTGTCTGAGAGAGACTAGCTAAAATCTATGCAGTGGTTCCCCTTGAATGTTTCTGATTTCAATCTATGAAGGGTCAGTGCAAGCAAGAAATTGTTATATGGAGAGACAAATGCCTGCCAGCAGCCATATAAAAGAGGAGTTTTCAACATTGATTCCGAAAAGTTGTCACTGTAATTATAACTGAGTAATAAAAACTATGCACAACTTGAATATGGATTTTATATCTGAAGAGAACAATACAGTTATGATCTGCTTTAGATTCTTCGCTTGACCAGCATAAGGCCTATAAAATAGTTGCTAGCTTCTAAATATGGCCCTCCAGCCCTTTCTGCCTGACCCTTCGGGATCTCCCCAGGTCACATACCCTTCCCAGTCACATCTTCTCTCACCAGGCCACATCTCTCACTGGCCTTGCTTCATAACCTCCTTGAGTGTTTTTGTGTGCCTGGAATGTGTGCTTGAATTATGATAATGACTCCTGCTTGGATGGAGGATAGAAAGCTGGAATGTGTGCAGAGGAGGGCAAACAAAGCGGTCAAGGGTCTGGAATCCAAGCCTTATGAGGAATGGTTGAAAGAGCTAGGTATGTTCAGCCTGGAAAAGAGGAGATATGATAGCCATCTTCGAATATCTCAAGAGCTGTCACATGGAAGAGGAAGCAAGCTTGTCTCCTTCTGCTCTGGAGGGTAGGACTTGAACCAATGGCTTCAAGTTACAAGAAAGGAGATTCTGGCTAAACACCAGGAAGTAATTTCTAACAGTTAGAGCTGTTTGACAGTGGAACAGTCTCCTTCGGGAGGTTATGGACTCTCCTTCCTTGGGGGTTTTAAGCAGAGGTTGGATGGCCATCTGTCATGGACGCTTTAGGTGAGATTCGTACATTGCAGAGTGTTGAACTTGATGACCCTTGGGGTTCCTTCCAACTCTACAACTCTATGATTCTATGAAAGGTGCATGTGAGTGTTTAGAAACTAACCTGCTGTACCAAGGTAAAATTTACATGAATCACACTGTCCACTTTTGCCTGTCACCCTGCCCACCACTTGCACGTGGGCTTCAAAATGCTGCTCGGAAGGTTGCTTCAAAAGTATAACAATGCTTTTGAAAGATTAGCATTCTAGGTCCAGTGCTATTTTTATATTGGAGTTTCAAACTCCAGTGGAAAACAGAGGTCAAAAGACTGTACAGTTATGATGATGGCGACTTCTTCGCATTCATCACCACACTGACGAAAATCAAACATGGATACCTTCCTCCATCTGAGATGGAGAGGGAGAAAGATGGCATCCAATGAAGTAGCTGACATTAAGTTATTATTATTATTGCTGATAGTTATTAAATGAATTGATCCAAGGGATCTAAGCCAGTGGCAGAGCAAGCCGATCAGCCGCCCACGGGGGTGGGGCCATCCGGGGCAGGGCGCTCCACAGGGCCTCTGAGGAGTCTGCCTGCCTCCTCCCCCTCAGCTGTCCTGGGGCAGCGCGGAGCCTGTGGGTGCACTGCAGGCCCTGCAGTGAGTGCTGCCCAGCAGTTTGTCACCCCCCTCAGTGGTGACACCCAGGGTGACCCACCCCCACCACACACCCCTTCCTCTGCCCCTGATCCAAGCTCACCTAAACTATTGACTGCCCAAGACCACATCAATTCTGCTTATTATAGCAAACCACTGCTCTTGGGATAAATTTAATTCATTTGTGCAATGTTGTAGGGTAATGATTCCCAAACTGTGAATGAACTGCTAAGTATATTACCTGCATGCGGCAAGATGAAGCTAATATACTCATCCTCTGTGAAGACTGTCTGCTACATTTCTATGTGAATCATTGGTCTCAAGTTGCCTTGTCTGGGCAAACACTTCTAATCCTGCCTTCAGCTAATCCCAAAACAGAGAGAGTCTGGAGAATTACTGAGGAGGCTTCTTGCTGCGCTCTGCATGAATTCCTACTCTAAGCTTGTCTCACAGGCATATTAGAAGATGCCTTGTATCAGGTCAAACTATTTGTCCTTGTGACCTAGTATTGCCTAGTCTGATTGGCAGTGACTCATCAGGATCTGTCACCAGGATTCAATGATCCGTTTACCTGCTGCTGTTCCTTTGACTGGAAAGGCCGGATATTGAACCTGGGGCCTTCTCCATACATACCATGTGCTCGACCACTGTGGTATCATCCATCTGCTTTGACAGAGGTCCCACACAGGGGTCCTTCCCATAACCTGCTACCTGGTTCTTTAAATAGAGATGCCAAGGAACCTCCTGGATAACAAAGAACTACTTGCACAAATAACATTGGCTCTAACACTGAGCTATGGAGTCACCACCACCACCAAAAATAAATAAATGTATGGTTGAGATGGGGTGGACTTCTTTTCTGGACTAAGAGTGAAGTTTGCCTCCATTCTGAATTCAGTGAAGGAGAAGGAGAAGACTATCAAAAGTTTGATACAAGGAGACTGTTCCCATAAAATGAGAAAAAGGTTACACACTATGAGGCTATGAAGCAACATTTTTTTGACCAGTCAGTGTGGTTCCATGCGAATTTGCTGCTGAAATGTGTTCAAAATGTAAGCTGAGCTGATGAAGATAAGAGCCTTAAATTTACACAAAAGACCGATCCCCTGCTAACCTTCCTGATCCGACGGCTTTGAAGGCTACTGTCCAACACCCTTTGAAGTTAATGGGAAATGAGGAAGCCCAGCATCATCCAGGATAGGGCCATGAGAGATTGGTATAGTCTTGCTGGGCATGCCAAAGGTTGTACAGCCAAAGCCTGCTGTGCAACATGACAGAACTTTCATCCCCTTTGATCCTGCAGTCAAAGAGAGGTTTAACATTTTTTCAAAGGTGCTATCAAATCTTGTATTTTATTGCAAAGGATCCACGGTATAAAGGAAGAACTGCTTGCAGGAGACTGGACTGCCAGGCACCTTAATACCCTGGGCAGACTCACACAATGGATATGTTCTAAAGTTTCCCTCATTTTAAGTGACATTGCTTCTGGGGTGGGACTGGGAGGATAAGAACTCTCCCTTGCCAGCCCCTCTTTGTATGGCTGGGTTTGAAGTTTTACATGCTACAGAAATCACATAAAAGCAGGCTACCCTTATGGGTAGAGAGAGCAGGAAGGACACCCTCACTTGCAGCAAGAGGAAAAGGAAGCCTGTTCAAGGGTCCTGACTGAACACATTTCTTCCATCCCATAATAGGTGACTTAAATATACTTGTTTGTGCAACCCACTTGTGCTTGTGCTGAATTTGAAAACATCACAGGGCATTGCATTCCAGCCATGGCTGCTTAAATTTCTGAAAAGTTTCTGGTCCATCTCTCTAACACGGCTATGCACAGTGACCCGCCATATCACACAGCAATGCAGTTCATCAGTGATGAATTGTTGGTTGCTAACAGTTCAAAGGACTTCTCTGTGTGTGTGCTTGGAGTTTGATGGATCATGACAGCCTAGAGCTGACGACGTATCTCTGTGTGATCAATACATGGTCAGCACTGGTTACTGCTGACCATTAGAGTTAGCAGGGCAAAGGGCAGGTCAGCTAACAGCTAGAGGTAGGCAGAGCCAGAGGTCACAATAGGTAGATCACCCCGACACACAGTTTCTAAATGGAGTGGGGGTGAGGAAAGCAAGGCTTGGGACTGGGAGGCGGCAAAAGTAGGCTAAGAGGTGGAAGGAGGAAAGAAGACAAGGCTAGGGGAGACTAATGTGGAAACATGCTGGAGCAAACTTATGAATGACATGGGCTGATTCATCTCAATGAAGGTTGAGAGTTTTCTGGCCCTGATCACAATTGTGGCTTTTTCAGGAACCCGATACTCAGTAATTTGACAGACAAGGCTTATGCTGCATTAGTCGTAACATGTTTATATGCTATATTTCCAGGTTGCTGGAGCAAAGCTAGCCAAAAAGAAACAGTGCACCTTTTTTCCCCATTTGGCATTGCAGCACAGCCAGATTTGAGAGACAGAAGGATGGGCTTCAAGCTCACTTTTAGCCTCCTGAACGCACAGTGTAATTTTTTAAATAGACAGAAGATCTATCCGTTCTCATTAATGTGAGTGGGTGTTAATCAGCAGTTCTGAAAGTCAGGTCTAAAAATTCCCCAACAGTATGTCATTAGAACATTTTTCTATATTAATACTTATTTAAATGTTGATCATCAGTCATCTTAACAACAATAGGCATCTTTCAGAGTTATATGGGGGAATTTCTTTTTTCTTTTTGTTTTGTGGTGTTAATTAGGACTTTAACCAGCAATATGTCTGTTTATCAATCTGTTTTTATTGAAATGTGTACCGTTAGCTGTTAACTGTTAGCCTTTTCTTATTCAACCCGAAGAGGTTTATGCTGTGTCCTTTTTTTCTCCTGAAGAACAGGAGATTAAACCATCCTTCTTTCTCATCTATACTCTCTGCAAAAGCGTAGGCATGTCAACTCAAAGGCAAGCCTTGCTGAGTTCAATGGTACTTACTCCCAGGTAAGTGGGTTTAGCAGGGGTGTGGAATCTCAGAGCCAAGAGCTGAATGAAGTCCTGCAAGCCTGTCTGCTTGGCCTTCAATACTCTGTTCAGGCCATGCCCCTTTCTCTGGTCATACCCCTGATGCAATTGCTGGACTCTGTCCTTGAATTGAACTGTGATAACACTGTTTGCATGCCTGAGTGGAGAATGGTGTATATCTGGCCTCACCCACTTTTGCTACACATGCCACTGCTATAGAATCATAGAGTCATAGAATGGTAAAGTTGGAAGGGACCACGAGGGTAATCTGGTCCACCGCCTGCAATGCACAAATCTTCCACCCAATGTAGAGTTTGAACCCACGACCTTGAGATTGAGAGTCTTATGCTCTACTGACTGAGCTACCAACAGGGTCTCCAAGGCTGCCCGTACTGTTGCTGTTGGCATTGAGAGACAATGGAGTGCACGTTCCAACAAAAACTAAAGACATGGAAGGCAGCTTAGACAGGCAGCAATGATGAAATTCAATATAACTGGGCACTCAGGCAGCAAAGAGGAGCGAATAGCATATTCTACCATTCGCCTATCTGCATTGCTATCCCCATAAACAGGAGTGGCCTATCTCGTTTGGTTGCCTTAGGTGGCACAGGAAGTTGCTGCCTCCCATCCCTGCCAAAGCCTCGCTTACTGGGACTGTGTGACTGTGGCAGCAGCGGATTCTGGTGAGATCTCATGTGTCACGGTCTAGTCTACGGGCGATCGAAGTCCTAGCTGAGGATGTCGGGACCGGGGGCAAGGTGGCGGGGTGGGAGCAGGAACAAGAGTCCAGAAGCCAGGGGTCTGAGGATCAGGAAGCAAAGAGTCATGAAGTCAAGGGCCTGAGGATCAAGAAGCGGGGAGTCAGGAAGCTGAGGTCCAAGGATCAGGAAGCAAGAAGCCAAATGCAGCAAGGCAGGAAACGTGTTGCTGTGGGGGGGGGCCACCAGGTGGCGCACTGGAAGATGGCCGACAATAACATCTCTCCGACCCACACGAGGTAATTAAGAGGCTGCTATGGGAAGTATGCAGTCTTCCCGACCCCCCAAGGAGATGGGGGGACTGCCTTGCCAGCGGTGTCCATAATGCACCCCCGGATTCAAAAGAAGGGGGTGCCGGTCACTTGGCAGCAGCCCTCGGTGAAGTCGGCTCTTCCTGACGCTGTCTCCAATCAGCGCGTGCTGGTTCGCTTTAGCTCGAAAATATAATTGGAAATATATAATTGGAAAGAAGCTAAAGCACATACATCAAGCAAAGTTCGGGAGATAAGACTGCTGATTAATGGATCTCTGGGATCGGAGCGGCGGGCGGAACAAATAAATCAAGTGAAGAAGCGCCATTAAGAGACTGGTATGTCTGGAGTGAAGAAGGGGGGTGGAGGAAAAAACTTTTCTTTTCTTTGCCTTATGTGAGTATTAATAACCCTCCACCCCAAAGAAAGAAGAATCGTCGTATTTTATTAATCACAAGCAGGAATTTAAGAGCTGTGTGGGGTGAATTAATGATCAAAGAGAGGATTGGTAAATATTGGAGAACGGAAAAATTCCATGACGCAGTTTTAAATGGCGTCTCGCAAGACAGGCTTGTCTAAGAAAGACGGGGGGAGGAGGACCAGGATCATTGGAATGTGAATGATGATTGGAATGCGATCTTAACCTGGCAGAGCCCTCTATGAGATATCTGGCAAGCCTGGGAAAACTAAAGGGCAGACCGAGGATAAATTTTTGAAGGAGGTGTCGAATGGCGGCTGTCCCTATGAGATATGACTTTTGGAGTGTGTAAAATCCACACAGACGATGTTTGCTTCCAACCTGCTTGTGAAGATTATCAGAGATCGCAAAGAAAGGAATATATGACAACAACAAGAAGATGAAGAAAGTAATAAAGAGACTACAGTGGTGCCTCGCAAGATGAAATTAATTCGTTCCGCAAGTTTTTTCTTCTTGCGAGTTTTTCGTCTTGCGAAGCACGGTTTCCCATAGGAATGCATTGAAAATCAATCAATGTGTTCCTATGGAGACCGTCCAGGGACAGAGGGGAAGCGCCGCGGGCCTTCCCCTCTGTCCCCGGACCTATTTTAAAGCAAGGGAAGGGGTGGAGGGGAGAAGATCGCTTCTCTCCGTTGCCGCACCTTGGTTCAAAAGGGGTCCGGGGACAGAGGGGAAGCCACGCGCGCGCCTTCCCCTCTGTCCCCGGAGATTACGGGGCTGGCAACGGGGAGAAGCAATCTTCTCCCCGCCGCCCCTTGCTTCAAAAGAGGTCCCGGGTGCGGGGGCAAGCTTCGTTTTGCGAAGCAAGCCCATAGGGAAATTCGTCTTGCGAAGCAACTCGAAAATGAAAAAACCTTTCGCCTTGCGAGTTTTTCGTCTCGCGAGGCGTTCGTCTTGCGGGGCACCACTGTATATGGACAGAACTGGATAGAACTGTTTAATTAAAGCAGTAATAGAAGTGATGTTTGGACCCTCGTTCGGAGCTTGATGTATGGGTACCCCCAACAAAATTTAAAAATCTGGCTGTATAATTTGGAACTAATGTGATTTGAAATAATGTGATTTGATTGGCCTGTTAATAAAAATTATGTTAAAAAAAAAGGGAAACATGTTGCTGTGGTAAAGAGCCAAAGGGAAATGCTGACCTTATATCCCTTCCCAGCTCTTGCCACCAGGTGCAGTGAGTTAGCAAGTGGCCTCACCTGTGCAGCCATGCCTTGCCTCTCCAGAACAAACCTAGAAAGGCCCCAGTCCTGCAAACCCTACTGGTCACAGGGCCTGGCTCCTACACGCACTCCTGACATCATGAGAGTTCCATTGAATCTTGCCAGAAGCCGCCACATGACTCTGGTGGTGGCAGCACCAGGGGTGCCACCCCCATGGGATTCCACTGCCTGAGATGTCTGTTCTGGTTCACCTCATGGCAGGCTGGCTCTGCCCATAAATCTCCATGGGTTGGAGGGTGGAGTCTGAAATGGTTTTGAAACCCTGCATAATTGGGGATCTAGAGCACTTCAGATTTCATCCTCCAGATGAGATGGGGATAGCAAAGCAGGGGTGGAGCTAGTGAGCTTGCCCTGCTTCCTTGTAGGATTTACATGCAACTGGCATGCCAAGTGGACTTCCCCTAGTATATGTGAAGACGGGCTCCTGTAGTTTGAGTAGGTGAGACCAACAGTGGGGCCAATGGTCAAGAAGGCGGTTTCTGCACGTGCTGTAGAGGGAAGTGAAGGGCCCAGTGATTTACATTTTTGATTTTTCAAAATTAAAGTGCATTTTTACAGCCCCCCCTTTTTACTTTTATTTTCTGGATAGTTGCACATTTCATACCTTTTGTTTTAAAGGGGACCCAGGGCAGGCATAAACTGTCGTCTCTGCTGTGGCCTTAGCAACCACCCAGAGGTGTCAAGAGCTGGTTCTTGCTATGAAGGAGTCATGCGACAGGGCGAGTCCAATCAACACATCATTCCATAGTTCAGAATCCACTATGGGCCATTTTGGTCCCTACTCTAACCTCCCACAACCACCATCCCAACAATGGCAGGGCCTACCATTAGAATGCTGATAAATCCCATGGGAATTCTGAAAATGAATTTTAGTTTGGATCGTAGCAACCTAAGGTGCATCTAATTCCTCCTCGCAAAATGGGTAGCTTTTTCATCCTTCTTTTTTTAAAAGGAAAATCACAAGAGAATCATATTCCTGGAGGTTCTTCAGAGTCCAGTTTGTTAGCTCATTTCTCAGGATTGTTGGATTTTTCTTCTTTTTCAGAAATGTTATACTATTTCCCGCTAGGTTATTTCATAAGATGTAAAGTTTCTCTCCCCCTCTCTAGTGCTATTACATCTTTCAGGTTTGTTTTGCTACCACCACACACACTTTTCACACTCTACTTGAACTAATGTATAATGTATAGTACAGCTCCTCGTAGCAAGAATGCAGCTCCCCAAGATCACCAGATTGCCTTATTTTTCAGCTGCAATGGCGTTATATCTGAAAACTACTTCAGTAAGGCAACCGAAGCACAAATATTTGTTGTTAATGCAGATGGAATGTGGATCTCGATAGGAGAAATGTGCTCAACATTTACAAAATGGACTTAAAGGTTTTATTTTATTTTTTATTTTTCAAGCCTACTGGTTCAGGGCTTGCTACATTCAAATTGCTACCCAAAAGCAGCCTCAGATAAAGGGTTTACTTAAGTGCCAAAGCAGCAGCAACTGATGACATTGTGCCCACGACGCATTTATTTTCTCTTTTTCTGATGTGTGTGTGTGTGTGTGTGTGTGTGTGTGTTTGTTTGTTGTATGTATGGAGCGGCTGAATGAAGTAAGCAAAGAACAAAATGTTGAAACTGAAGGACATTAATCATAGGAGAGCTACAGAAAATAGGGTGTTTGGCTTCAGTGAGGCGAGAACAGCACAGAACAAAAGATTGTTCCAGGCATGAAGGTCAGTGCTGTACATCCAGTGGCAGACGGGGAGAACTCTGCTAGGAGAAAATGCCACTCTTCTGTCATCGGCAAATGAGGTTGCCCTAGGATGTGTGTGTGTGTGTGTGTGTGTGTGTGTGTGTGTGTGTGTGCAGAGGAGGGAAGGAGGAGAGGACTCTCAAGAACACCAGCTGGAAACATTCAGGAACACAGGTGGATGCAAAATATGTCAGACCTTGAGGGCATGGTTCTCAAAATGTTTCCCTAGCAGTGGCAAAGCAATCTTGTTAACTACTACAGAAAGAGAAGGATGGTGCAGGAAAGGGGAATACTTCAGCTATTCCCAGTTACAGGAGACATAAAGAGGGGAAGGGAAGGGAAAGTCTGTAGATATCTTGGCCCTCTGAATGGTTTCATTTATTTAAAACGTTTGGAACAGCACTCGTGGTCCATCCAGGGCACTGAAACCACGTATAAAAATCATCTTAATCACAAACAGGGAAAAACGGATCAGCCTAGTTCCATTCTATGTTGGTTTTGTGCGCATTCAGTCAAATGCCTGTTCCGTTTATTGCGGACTCTTTCTCTAACAGATATGGACAATATACATTTACATTGTACACATTTTTGGTGCTCGTTTCTCTGAGATCAGAGGCAAAGGTGGGGAGGGCCAGGGGGCGCGTGTCCCTGAGCACACATTTTTGAGGGGCTGCAATCAGGTGCCCCCATGACAGGCACGGAGCCCTAGCAGCTGAGGTGCGGCAGCAGACAGGTTGGTCTAGTGGGCAGGTGGATGGAGGCAGCGGGCGAGGTGCTTGTTGGAGGCAGGCTCCGTTAACATGCATGGGCTCTGTGCACGCGCCCCTGGAATGTCCGCCTATCCCAGCTGCCCAGTCCACCAGCGGGGTGCAACACTTGCCAAGCCCTGGATGCCAGCAACCCATGCTACGCCACACATTTTTGTATGCTTTTCTATGCATTTCTCCCCTAAAATATGTATTGTTATGTGCATTTTTTGAACTGAAACACCCTTCTTTCTGTCCATATGATTACCTAGAAAGGGATTCTTTGCCACCCAGCTTTTATTGACATGCCTGACATTTTATTTTATTGCTGTATTGTGCTTTTAAGTTATATACCGTCCTGAAGTATTTTATATGAACATGCAGTTTAGAAATATTGAAATGCAAAATAGCTTATAGTATCATATGCCATTTATAACACACAGTTTATAAATATTGCAATTGTTTATAGTATTATTTTTCTTCATCGACATCAAGTCTATCATCCAGATTCCACTTGTGATACCTGCTTTGTATTCCTAATTCTTTGGCATTTATTGCCGCCCTGTTATTTCCAAACATATAGTCCTGTTAAGTGTGAGATAATCGTACAAAGCATGGCAGGTGGCAAGGGAGCTTTCCCTGGGGCAGTGAGCTGGGCTCAGTGGCTGCTTTTCCCGAACCAGCATTGTATGTCATAATAATGTGTGAGGCCCCAGGATATGCTGCTACCTGTACAAAGAGCAGGCCAGAATCCCATGAGAGAAATTTGTCACTGAACATAGCCCCCAGCAAAGTAATACTGCTCACCCTCAAATGATGTATACTACTCCAATTAGAAGGGCTTGTCTCATTCAACTGACCAAAGAAATAGATCACATTTGGAAGAGACAACATTATTCTTGTTGGGGCATTGTTTAAATCCAAGGTCGTTGTTATTCAAGTGCGTGCATAGCATTCCAAGTGAGTATTCCATAATGTTAAAAACTCTCCAATTACCTTTGAAGCTGTCATACATTATATGATTGTCCAATTACTATGTTGCTCCTCTGGCCTAGACCAGGGCATGGGTTTGTTCACCTCTACCTCCA
Organism: Podarcis bocagei; assembly: GCF_964188305.1. Lineage (NCBI taxonomy): Eukaryota > Metazoa > Chordata > Lepidosauria > Squamata > Lacertidae > Podarcis > Podarcis bocagei. The sequence goes on from NC_138134.1 coordinate 60,413,738, forward strand.
GATGGAATGAGACATGGATGGGGAGTGTATATGCTGTGGCCGCATGCCTAAATCTATGACTTGGGGTGGGGCCTTGCCTTCCATTATTTATTAAAAGTATATACCACACCATGTAGGTCTCAAAGCGGCTTGCATCAATAAGATAGGCAATGGACAAAACTGAAAGTGTAAATTAAACCTCCAAAATGTAAAAACCTCAAGAATGTATAGTAGCAGTTGCGTAGCGTGGGGGTGCAGGGGGGCCCGGCCGCACCGGGCGCAAAATCTGGGGGTTAGTATTAAGGGGCTGAAATCTACGGGTTTGGGGGCGCAAATTACTTGCCTTGCCCCGGGTGCTGACAACCCACGCTACGCCACTGTATAGTAGTGTCGAACAAAAATGCCATGCACCCGAGAAGCAATCACGGTGCAAAAACCTTCTGAAGTAAAACAGTTTTGATCAGGTGTCTGAAACTCAATATGGATGGTGCTTGTGGGAGGGAGTTTTACAGAGATGAGCCCACAGCACTAAAGGCAGGACTCAGAATTGACGTGAGTCATGCTTCTGGCCCGTAGAGAACCACCATTTGTAACCAAAATGATCATGGGGTTGGAAGTGACTCCTTTGTGAAGAAAGATTGCAGAGTTTGGGACTTTTAAGTTTAGCGAAAAGGAGAGTGACATGGTAGAAGTTTATAGAATTACACATGGCATGGAGAAAATGGATAGAGGCAGGATTTTCTCCTCCTCTGAGAGCCAGTGTGGTGTAGTGGTTAAGAGCGGTGGACTTGTAATCCTGTGAACTGCGTTCAATTCCCCGCTCCTACACATGCAGCTGCTGGGTGACCTTGGGCTAGTCACACTTCTTTGAAGTCTCTCAGCCCCACCTCACAGAGTGTTTGTTGTGGGGGAGGAAGGGAAAGGAGATTGTTAGCCGCTTTGAGACTCCTTAGGGTAGTGATAAAGCGGGATATCAAATTCATACTCTTCTTCTCTGCTAATACTAGAACCTGTGGACATTCAATGAAGTAGAATGTTGGAAGATTCAGGACAGACAGGGAAGGTGGGTGTGGCTTCCCCAAAATGACCAAATGAAACAAATGGGGAAGTCTGGTGGCCCTAATTAGACCCATGGAGCAGATGTTCCCCACCGGTATCTTAAGGGCATGGATCTAGGGTGCCGCAACAGATCATTTTTCAAAACCCTTCCAGCATTTCAAGATCCTGCCAGCTTTATATTTCTTATCTTACAGGAGTCAATATTCATTTCTTTGGCTGAAACATGACAAAGCCCTCACACTTGCTCTTGGTCTTCTACAGGACAGCAAGATCCATGTGAGTGAAGATTTCTATTGATTTGAAGTGAATTTATCATCGCTACAGGTCTGAAAAATTATGGGTCTTACCAGCAGATAAAGGTGAAGGCTGGGGTAAACAAATGGCCCAAATGTGTATTTCTTTTTTTTCCTTTTTATTTTGGCTCAGCTGCTGAATACAGATCAGCTTTTGTTCCCAGCTGGCTACACCCTCGACGTTCTAAAAAGCAAACCTGTAGATTTTCTCAATTATGCTGCTGGGTGTTGCCGTCTTTCAGGCTTGTCAAAGGCAAGAGACAGGAAGCAAAGTGAAACTGACAAGACAGGGAAAGTCTTTATTTTTACAGCCCGTGTGTGGAGATAAGATTGAGCTCAGTTGGTAAAGCTACCCAAGAAGTGAGATGAAAATGGTCAACCAGATGTGAGGATGTGTCGATAACGAACAACAGAGCAGGGTAGATTGATCAACAATCGCACCGGAAAGCAACTGGGAACCACAGTACACATGCTGGAGGATTTTGGAAATTTCTTTTTTTTTTTACTAGTCAAGCAAACAAAGCCAGGGAACGATCAGCAAGTGGGTGGTGGATGTAATTTGCCATCTGTAAAATGGGAGCAATAATACTTAATTACTTGCCTTACAGGGTTGTTGTAAGCGTTAATTACTTAATGCCCCCCCCCGCACTATGATCTGAAGAAATAAAGCCCTATAGAAGTGCTACTACATATGATTGCTACCAGGTTCTGTTAAGCCTCATCTCAAATAGTTTCAAATGTTTTATGTTCCTCTATATAATCCACAATCATGTTCTGACATTTACTGCTATTCTGGGGCCAGCTGCTGCTTAGCTGGGATAAATCAGCCAGATTCTATTGAAATTAAGAGAGCTGTGCCAGCTAGGCGAAAAGAGTGTGTGGCTGTTTATAGATACTTTATTGGACCACTGTAATAAGTTCTATGTGAGGCTGGAAGATCATTCAGAGGCTCCAGCTGGCTGGCTCCTGGTTTGATTATGGACGCAAATCAAGGTGTTGAGTTTAATCTGCATAGGCTATGGCTGAAGTCCCAAGGTAGGTCATAATCACTTCTCTGGTTTCCTTTGCAATTCGGCACACATGGAATATTTTGTTGAAATGCGGAATGGAGTGGATGTTTTACATGTGAAGTGAACTTCATGTTGTGGGGCAGAGTGGGGAGAGGTAGCACCACTTTTAAATTGAAGGGCATGAGTTTAACTTGCTCCTAGAAGATAGGGGAGCTAATGTAGAAATTCCACATTTTTTTGCTTACTGGTTTTCAGTAGTTCTCTCTCTCTCTCTAAAACCTATTTGGTGTTTCGCAACTTTCTGACTAGTTGCAGGACCTTAGCCAGACCTAGCAGAGTACACACAGAATCCACAGAAGCAATTGGCGACTTGGCTGTAGACAGGATAGATGAAGCAGGAACCAGGAACTTGTAGTTAGGTGTTTATTATATACAGTGGACTATTTACAGGAACAGAATATGGATCTTATGCTAGCGCTCTCTGACTCACAACTACACTGACACAGAACTCTGAACTTCACGAACTAACAGTTAGTAGGCCATTAATTATCACTCTCTTGAGAGAGCTTGACCAATCAGGGAGCGGTCTCCATGCCTCTGTTATCACCAGGCAGACTTACTCCTTCAGATTGCCTTCTGCCAAACCTTAATTGACTCTGTGTGAGTAGCTGCACGTACACCGTTTCCCAACAGTTCTCTCTCTCTCTCTCTCTCTCTCTCTCACACACACACACACACACACACACACGAGGCTGCTGCCACTTACCAATCCAACCCACCAGTGAACCTCCCCACCTGGCCAACCCCGCCTCCCATTACACCTCACCCATCCTCTCACATATCCACTCACCACACTTAATGAAGCTCCAGGAAGCTCCTCCTTGCTCCATTAAACAGCTCAGCTGGGCCACCTGCCTGGGTTCTCCTACCTTCCTGCTAGTCTGTCACCAGGCCCTTTGCCTCCCCCTCCTGCCTGCCTGCCTCACCCCGCTTGGTCCTTCCTTCAGAGCAAGGCTTTCTCCGTGACTATGAAAGTGCCTGAGTTTGGGTTGTGGTGTGCTGCAGCAGCTACTTATTCCTAAAAATTGGGGAGCGGTTAATAACTTTAAATATTTTCCCCCGGATTTCAGGAATCAATAACTGCTGAAAATTATGTCAGTGGATCAGGCATTTTCATGGTCACTTCATTCTCTGCCATTTTGAAACATTTGTTAAACCCACAGGCAACCCAATCATTACAATGGCTATAAAGATTTGCGGCCCTCAGCTACTGACTTCCAGTTAGCAAGAATTTGAATAATATACAGTGGTGCCCCGCAAGACGAAATTAATTCGTTCCGCAATTTTTGTCGTCTAGCGAATTTTTCGTCTTGCGAAGCACGAAATCCCATAGGAATGCATTGAAAATCAATTAATGCGTTCCTATGGTCAAAAAAAGTCCAAACAAAGCCAAATTTGGTACAACAACAGTTTATTAGCTGCTCTTTAAAGTCACACATACTGTAAAGAGCAGTTCAAAAATTTAAGGGAAAATAAATTAACTTTATAAACAAAACATGTCTTTGTTTTTAGACAAAGGAAACAAAGCCGCGAGACGTTTTCGTCTTGCGAAGCAAGCCCATAGGGAAATTTCGTCTTGCGAGGCAAATCGTGAACGGAAAAACCTTTCGTCTAGCGAGTTTTTTTGTCTTGCGAGGCATTCGTCTTGCGGGGCACTACTGTATAGTGGTACCACGGGTTAAGAACTTAATTTATTCCGAAGGTCTGCTCTTAACCTGAAACTGTTCTTAACCTGAGAACCACTTTAGCTAATGGTGCCTCCTGCTGCCGCCGCACCGCCAGACCACAATTTCTGTTCTCATCCTGAAGCAAAGTTCTTAACCCGAGGTACTATTTCTGGGTTAGCAGAGTCTGTAACCTGAAGCGTCTGTAACCTGAAGCGTTTGTAACCCGAGGTACCACTGTACTGCTTATTTGATGGGCTCTGGCTATGTAGGAAATGTTTTCTGTACACAGCTTTTGTGCAGTTAGGAAAAAGTTAAATGACACAGTCACATTTGTGGGGGCCAATTGCATGGGAAAGACCACATGCTCAGTCCCTGCACTCATGGATGAGTCATTTAAATGTTTTGGAGGGGGGAAAGGTCATAACTCAAGGATAGAACATCTGTTTTGCATGCAGAAGGTCTCAGGTCCAATCTCCAGCATCTCTAGATAGGATTGGGAATGTTCCCTGCTTGAAACCTTGGGGTGATGCTACCAGTCAATGCAGACAATAGTGAGTTAGGTAGGCCATTGGACTGACTCATCATAAGGCAGCTTCCTTTGTGCCCCTGTTTTGTGGGAACTGAAAACGCAGTTCCCATATGCCCAGGGTAACATTTAAAGGATCCTGAGTCACACCTCCTGGTGTGGTTTATTCAGATACACCTCTGTAATTTAAGTTAATTGGTTCAAATTATATACTATCAAAGGACTTGGATATAGAAGATTCCTAACTCTAAATTCAGTTATCTTCAATTATCAACTCACACTAATCATTATTGCTGTCAACACTGATACTCTGGTTTTTAACAATTGTGCTTGGGGTTTTCTTGAGTGAGAATATTTCCTTTTAGCTTAATGGTTTTTGGGAGGTGGCTTTATGCAGTATATGTACTGTTACGGTAGAAATACTTAAAACCAACCCTTTATTTCCCCAGAGGTTTCTTTTTAATGCGTCTGCTCAGTGTTCCTGGATATCCATGGAAAGCTGCAAAAAAAATCTTGGATCACTGAATTGTAGAGTTGCAAAGGAACCATAAGGCCCATCTAGTCCACCCCTGCAGTGCAGGAATTTGCTGCCCAATGTGGGGCTCAAACCCACAACCCTGATATTAACATGCTCTGTTGACTGAGCTATCCCAGGAAGGCTTTTCTGAACAATATCTGTGCTTTTCATTTTTCCAGAACCTGAAAGAGCAGTTGTACGAACACATCTATGATACAATGGAAGGGCAATGTGTTCTTTACATGTGCAATTTTCTTGTGCAATTTTCATTGTTAATTAAGCACTATCAAGGCTGAGAGTAGGGCCAGGAAAATAATTAAGTTTGTGGTTCACATTTTAATGGGAAACTACCTAATTCACATTTCCCTAAACAATAACCGAGGCTAAATGCAGCAATCGTTTAAAATTCCCTTAATACTTGTACACTTTTTAATATAAAAAATGAAGAACTGTATTGTGAAATTCAGATAAAATTTTGTGCAAATATTAAGGGAAAGTGTGCATTAAAATGTGTTTATTATTGAAGATAACATACCAAAATACATTACGGTATATTAGGGGCAACGGCTTACAAAAAAATGTGTATATTATATACTGTATTGTGTACTTTGCAATGTTAAGTAATTGTGTCAGTGACAGCATTACACAGTTTCATGTGACAATGCCATAAACAAAAGACATACGGGTTGCCAACTGGATGAAAGGGCATAAAGGGTAAATTAGGCAAAGGAAACTAATGGCAAAGAGGGGGGGGGGGAATTAGCCAGGAAACCAAAGGGAAATCAGAGAGCACTAAAACAATATAAATGCTCAGGAAGATGAGGTTTGGTTTGGTTTGTAAATGGTTGAACTGAATATGGTGATTTTCAAAGCAAATATTGAAATTAACAAATATTTTATGGAACTTAAAATTCATTTTTGAAGCTTTGTGGATATTAGCTTCTTTATTTCTCCTGCTGACCCTATTACATTGAGGTTACTTTTCAATTTCCCAATCCCATATTTTCTAATTTTATGGAAAGTTAACTTGCAATTTCTGTATAATATAATGTTTCTGCAGGAACTTGAATTTTATTTTATATGTGCTTGAAAGAGGCCTGGGTTTTGTTGTTGCAGTAGTATGTTTTGGTAAATTAATCTTATTTCCAATTGTTATTCCTGTCACCCCATCTACATGTTTTATCCATTTTCTACCTTAATGTCTTATTTTCAGCATTCTGTCCCAATTAACTACAGTCCCCCAAGCTTGTACTTATCATCTTTTGCTATTGTTATTACATTTCTTGCCTTGATCTCTGGTACTGTTTCATATTGTTTTCAATGTCGCTGCCAAGGGTTTAGCTTCTGTGTTTATTTTCTTTATTTTCTTTTCACATTTCCCCTTTCTAATGACTCATTATCATAACTTGTTTCTTCCCACTGACTCCTTGAATGACTTCTCTGCACATGTATCTAATGAAGGATGCTGAAAACATTTGAAGCCTCTCAGCAAGAACTCACCAAACTGCCAAGACCCAAATCATCCCAGCCTTCTGTGGCTTCTGGCAGAGAACAGGAACAAACTGTGGCTTCACTTGCTTTCATCTGCAGGCAAAGGCAGTGTTCAGATTTACAGAGAGATGATGGTGATAATGCAGTACTAGAGAACATATTTTAGTAGTCCAGAGTCTAAATTCAGGGCAAAGGAGCTATAGGAGTGGCCACACCTGTCTTATTTCTGGGCTGTGTCACTTTCCCATAGTTCTGTTCTGCACTCTGGGGTGGGGGTGGGGAAATCAAACTATGCATTTAAACATCATCATCATCATCATCATCATCATCATCATCATCATCCATCATTAAAATGTATTAGCTGCTTGCTACATAAGGACTTAATTAAAGAGCATAAAGCAAAGCACAACATCAGAAAAAGAACAAAGCATTAGTAGAAGATAATCTCAGTAAATAGCAAAATCATTGTAATTGGGTATTTATGTATGTATTCCCCCCCCCCAAAAAAAAATACCATTTCACAATGCATTTTCATACATTTCACCTACTGAAAATGGATTTTTGCAACATTCAGATAAATGCCGAATAACTATGTTCTGACTACCCAAGTATGTGGGATTAAATGCAATTTTTATAGGACTTCAGAAGGAAGGAGTGCCTGAAACATCCCTAGAATCCTGTTCCCTTGGTGGAAGATAAGGGGAATATTTGCCTTTACAAAAGTGGTAGGGAAACTACATTCCAGAAAAAGGATGGAACCCCCAATCAAATATTATGCAATGAATGGCGGTGGTAGAATGAGAGATGACAGGGTTCAATGGGGAATATATCTGCAGTCCTGCCCACTTTGATTGTGTCCCACTCTTTTGACTCCAGCCCTGGACATCACCAGCAGCCCCTGAGACATTACCCTAGAGAAAACCACATGTGGTTTCATGTGGAGAAAGAACTGGAAAATGATGCTGCCTTAATGGATTTATTAAAAATGTACAGGTTGAGCAGGTATTTTGCAGGTGCAAATCAAACTTGAAAGCAGTTCTGGATAAGGGCAGGCCAACTAGCCTTATAATTTGCAAACTTTGGTGAGACAACCTGTTCTGGGTCTTCCCACAACACCTTGAGATGCAGGCAACTTTTTTTGTGGTATAGCCCTGCTTGGAAGCTTTAGTGATAGTCTGCCTGGAAAAAAAAACCTCTTTTAAGAAACAAATACAATAAAACCAGCTATTATCACTACAACATGTAGACTGCCTTTTCTTAAAACCCCCTTCGCCCTTACTCACACCAGGAAAAATGAGTTGAACTCTTAGTCATTTCAAATAGATATGTCTCCCTTGTGCATTCTAGATAGCTTTGTGCTGAGAGATCTAACCTGAATTTAGTGGCAAGGCAACTGCTGCCATACATCAGGCATAACCTGGGGCTCTGACACCACTGATTATTCCAGCAACTGGCCCAACACTACTGATGGCCGTCTAGAGGAAAGAGTGTAATGACACTTGGCCAAATCTGCCAAGGGTCCAACACCTGGCTAGAAGATCAAATCCACCTGAAAACTGTGTTACTGCTGACAGCTGATCAATGAGTGGTTTGTGGGTTGCTTAATAAAAACCTTTGTCTTTATTCTTTGACAGCCTCCCCCACTTCATAAAATGTAAAATTTGAAATATTTGTTCAATATGCTTACAACCCTCTGGATAAACTTTCTGTTGATAGGCAGTGAGAGTGCGCTTTGCTCCAACAGCACAAAATGGGTTGCATTGAAACTGCTGCTAAAATAGAGCTTCATTTAAGCTGTGCTTTCGATGCAAACTGCTTTGTGCTATTGCAAAAGGGGTGGTGCAAGTACACCTTGCTTCAGAACTAGAAGTGGTTTGCACTGAAATTACTGTAAAACCAAGAAGTAAAGCTCCCTTTTAGCAGCCGCTTCAATCAAAGCTTTGATAAGTGGGTGGGACAACCCACTGTGAATCATTTGAGGTCCTAATGACTTCAGGTGATAGATGTGGATTGTCCCACTCAGCTTGTCAAAGTTGGTCCACAGATGGCAGATGGTAGTGGCAGATAAAGATCTGCCTCCCTGGGTTTAAGGATTCTCCAGCAGGGGATCAAAGTCTCTGGATAAAGTAAGACCAAAGTAATGAGGTCACTTTCTAGTTGTGCATACCAGTGGTGGAAGGAGGACCATGTAACTTGAACTCCATGCAAGGTATACAGGTAATAACAACAACATGAAGGAAATACAAGTATAAAGAATGAATGATCTGCACAAACATATTCTTCATCACTGTGCAATTCCTAGATCTCACTCTCCCTTTGTCCAGTTGATAGTATGAGCCTTCAAGACAGGGAATTGTGACTTACCATTGTCAGAAAGCTTGAGGTCATTTGCATTTGAATGTAGTTCCTGGGCATCACATTAGTTCCTAGAGAATAAGCCCTAGAGTTTCAGTTTGTATGGAAACTCTGGATTTATTATTGTTGACTTTCCCTCCTCATCTTTACTCTGTTACAAATAGCTTTAGATCAGTAGGTAGTTAGTGCTAGACTGACTATCCTCCTTAACAATAATGAGCAGCAAATGCATTAGCGAGGGCTTCTGTGCTACTGTTAAGAAGGAAAACAATTTGCTAGTTGAGACTGACGTATGTGTAGACCAAATATTTAGCAAACCCCAAATCATTATCTCTGCTAGTGGAGGTCCAGAGGGCAAGGTTATTATCTGCAGCTTGCTCCACGCTTTTATATATTTCCTGGATTTTGACAAGTAGAAGAACCGAAGAAAGTCAATGTCATACAATTAGCTTGCAGGGGTGACATGTAGCAAAAAGGTTACAGAAGTATCAAAGGTTCAGCTATTTCCTTGGACAGGTGAGTTTCCCATAAGAAGATTAGCAAGTGCATAAAATGCCTCAATGACTCCTTCCCCCCTCCACAAGCTTATTCAGATGTGTTACATGCAGATTGAAATTTTCACATGGCTTTGGATAATATAGCACTGTCATCAAGAGAATGAGTGAGGTTCTGTCTTGATCATCTTCTTCTCTTTTCTTCTTTGGCAATCACTTGTAGCCGAGTAAGATTGTCTTCCATAAACACGGTTTTAACAACGAATCCATAAGTGACTGTGGAGGCCAATTCTGGACCCACACATCCTTCAACAGTGGGGATATTGGTTCCCGGATGGGAGTTGATCATGGTGTGGAATTGCCAAGCATGCCTTCCTCTTAGCACGTTTCTCCCTTGCGTTCTGAGTTTCAGTGTCTTCAAAGTCCATGACACCTTTGGTAAAGGCTGTTCTCCAACTGGAGCACTCACAGGCCAGTGTTTCCAAGTTGTCGGTATTTATACTACATTTTTAAAGATTTGCTTTGAGACAGTCTTTAAACCTCTTTTGTTGACCACCAGCATTATGCTTTCCATTTTTAAGTTTGGAATAGAGTAGTTGCTTTGGAAGACAATCATCAGGCATCCGCACAACATGACCAGTCCAACGAAGCTGATGTTGAAGAATAATTGCTTCAACACTGGTGATCTTTGCTTCATCCAGTACACTGATATTAGTTCACCTGTCTTCCCAAGTGATGTGTAAGATTTTTCGGAGACACCATTGATGGAATCTTTCAAGAAGTTGGAGATGGTGTTTGTAAGTGGCCTATGTTTCACAAGCATACAGTAAGGTTGGTAGTACAATAGCTTTGTAAACAAGCATTTTGGTTTCCCTGCAAATGTCCCGGTCCTCAAACACTCTGCACTTCAATCAGGAGAAAGCCGCACTTCACAGAGCTTAGGCGATGCTGGATTTCGGCATCACCAAATTCCATGCAGACAATGGATTTACTCTCTATCATTCATTCTAGGTTTAGTTCTAGCCATGACTATGTTCTCCCTCCACTTTGGAGGCAATATGCCTTTGATTACTAGTTCCTTGGAATCACAGGAGGGGAGAGTCCTGTTGTGCTCAGGTTCTGCTTCCAAAATTCCCATGGGCATGCGGTTGGCAACCATGACAAAAGAGTGCAGGACTAGGCCTGATCCAGAAAGGTGCTTCTTATTTTGTTACATTTTTAAGCCACAGCAAACAAGTACATTTTCCACATGCACCAAAACAGCATCACCTTTGGCTCATTCCTTACTTCTGGGAGGAGGCTATTTCCAAGATTGGGCATCACAACTGAAAAGGCCTTCATCCTGCTCACTGTATGATGAGTTTCTTCAGGCTGCACCAGAACCAGGAGAGCCTCAATAGTTGCTCAAGGTTCTAGACACTGCAGAAATGGATAGATAGAGAGATTAAGTATGTCAACATGCTTGCATTTTTCTGGTGGTACTTGGATAAAGATGCGTATCAGAGGAATACTCATTGTAAAATATTAGACTGGGGAGACATATTTCCTGTAAAATCCCATTGCGAAATAATTCAATGTCATGCTGCTCAAAATTCAAGCAAACATGGATTAGATGGTTGACCACCAAACATGTCCTGAAAAGAGGTCAGCTTTTAACAAAATCTCTATTTTGATTCTAGCTGCGTTGTAAATAGGGCAACATTATAACTCACTGACAGAGCCACTGTTCTGATTCTGTGTAAGGACCAAAGCTATTCTGTCACATGAATTTTTGTAGCACATATGTGTCAGCTATGGGGAGAAAAAGCGATTGCTTGTCAAAAGTGCTATCAATGTGATTTTTCCCAGGGTGACCCTTGCAGTACTGACAGTCTCTTCTTGGTCTTGAAAACCCCTAGCTTTGTTACAAAGACCTGTATATATTTAAATGCCACACCACCAAAGGAAAGTAATTTATAAGTGCATAATACAAGCGACCATTATAGATCACTGTGCTTCCACAGGAAATTCATTGATGTACTTTCCTTACATATCAATTTGGAGCAAATGCCTCTGGATGCTTTTTGCCCCCCTCCTCACCTTCTCGGTAAGCCTGGCTTTCCTTTAAGGGAAAGCCATAATAAAACTAATTTCCATCATCACCAAGGGCACTGCGGATGAAAAATGAGCCCATGAGTTGAAATGGACATAAATATTAGATGCCAAAATAGATCACTTTTCAAAATGCAATGGGGACTGCATGTTGTGTGGTCCTGTATATGATCTCCATCTTATGACAGAGTCATTTCTGCTTCCTTCAGGATGATAAATAGGTGAGACAGTTCAACTATATAACTGGTTTACATGTATAGGATACAAATCTCTACCAAAAGGTGTTGCATTATCTTCCCCTTAAATCGATGGCTGTTGTTCCAATGATGAGCTTAAAGATGTACTAAATTATCAGCCACAAAATGTACCATAAAGACTTGAATGTCATCTTGCTATATAGGCATGAGAACATAAGCTATGCCTTGCTGAATTACAGGAGAAGTTCATTTTCCCCAAGAAACATCAAACCAGAACTACAAGCGGGGCTGTGAGGGCAACAGCCTTCACTTTCTTATTTAAAAGCCTATTTCATCTCATCCTAGCACAGTTTTAAGGATAGGAGAATCTGTCATTGTCGGTTTCTCTTCTTCTTTTTTCTTCTACTTTCCAGGTCTCCAGATTCCCATACCAATTTGTGATTTATTTATTTTTTGAAAAAGATAATCAACACGTTAATTCAATTATCTCATAAATTGCATGTTTGTATGTCATTTTGCCTAATCTGCATGTTTGCAAAGCAGTTTTCCCTAATAAGGTGTATTTTTGGGTGTTATTTCTGTTAATACGTGCACTTCTATGCATACTTTAGTATGTACAGTGTTGTACACATTACTTGGCTGCAGAGACGCACTGCAAAAATTGGGTAAGTGCAGATTTTGAAAGATGACTGCATTCTGGATGACATATTTTGGAAAGGCAGGTACATCTTTTTTAATGTCCCACGGAGGACCTTACAGTCTTCAAACAAAAACATCTTGGAGGTCCCAGGCCACAGAGAGGTTAGGCTGGCCTCAACCAGAGCCAGGGCTTTTTCGGCTGTGGATCCAATCTGGTGGAACGCTCTGTCACAAGAGACTAGGGCCCTGCGGGACTTGACATCTTTCCACAGGGCCTGCAAGACAGAGCTGTTCCACCAGGCCTTTAGCCAGGGCACAGCCTGACCCCCTCCTTTGGCAATCCTCACAGAACTCTAGCCCAATGGTTGCCATTAATCTGATTTGAACTGATTTTATAATGAACTGATTTTATAATGTTTTATCATTTTACTGTTGTTAGCCGCTCTGAGTCTGGCTTCGGCTGGGGAGGGTGGGATATAAATAAATTATTATTATTATTATTATTATTATTATTATTATTATTATTATTAAATATTTTCTTAGTTTACAAAAGTATGTGCAATGTCTCTCTCTCTCTCTCCTTCCCCCCCTCCAAGTACTGTAACTTTTTTTTACAGATCAATTTCATTTGTTGAGACATTAGGAAGAAGAAGAGGAAGGGGGGGGAGATGGGTAGGGGTGGGGTCGGGTGGCGATGTTTCTATTATACTTAATATATGTGGGGTTTTGTGTCAGCATCGCTTGTGCAGGTTCTGTGCTATTCATTTGTCTTCCTTTGGTGGTGAGAGAGGTTGGGGTTGGCCTAGGGTGTGGTTGTTTGTTTGTGATTGGCTGTGGTCATCACTGTTTTCATGTGAGTGGGGTGGGTGGGTGTTTTGGATCAGGTTAGCTATATTGATTTGTATGCTGTTGGTGGATTTTTGTCATTGTCTTGTTGGGCTGTGAGGCACGTACATCTTTAAATGCAAACTGGATCACATTTATTCCTCATCTCTATAAAGGCATCACTGCAAGCAGATCAAAATTGTGCCTAGAGTAAAATCTGAAGTGAATTGGCAGTGGTGGCTTTAGTAAGCTCAGGTGAAACAGCCAAATAATTAACTTCCACAAGATGTGATGATGTCCACCAACTTAGATGGATTTTTTAAAAGTGTGTTGGGCAGATTCCAGGCTTTAAGTAGCTTTGGATGCTAGGCTATAGACAAAAGGAGGATTAGCGTGTCCATGGCTATTAGTCATGGAGCCTCTGGGTTCAGGGGTACCATGCCTCTGAATACAAGTTGCTGGGGAACAACAGCAAGAGAGATCAATTGCCTTCCTGCCTTGGTTGTGGGCTTCTCAGAGAGGTAGCTGGCCAGCCACTGTGGGAAAAAGAATAGGCCTTTGACCTGATTCAGCAGGTCTCTTCATGTCCTGAACACTAGTGACATTTCTCAGGGTGTAATGGTGGTGGTTCACAGATACCTCAAAGGGAGTGAAACCCATTTTGTACCACGGAGAAAAGCCAAGTATTCCCTATAAAATCATTAATTATCTGGAACTAATACAAGATGCTGAGCCTCTATGAATGTCAGGATTTGAATATGTTACAGTGAGTGCACAACAAAATATATTTTGAAATCCCTTACACATCTGCTGAATTCCTGAACATACGGAGAGTTTCTGGGTTAGACAGTCTATTGCCATATGTTTAGGCATTATCAAGATGCATAAGACACTGTCAACAGTCCCTCATGATTGTGTAGTCCCCACACCTTGAACATTTGATATAACATGCGATCCGGCTTAGCAACAATTTCATTACACTTGGGAGATTGCAGATAAAGTATATGTTTTTTAAAAAGAGAGATCAGTATTTTTTCCCTTTGCAGCAGGAGGTAGATGAAACTTTCCTTTCCAATTGCCACATAGGTTTTCTTGGATGTTCAAAACAGCTAAGTGACAATCTCTGTCAGGAGCCAACCTGACCTGAGAACCTGGCAGTGCCTCATCCAAGGAAGAGGATTGCTCTGGTCTAGGGCTGTGCATAAATGTGTGAGAGAAGAGATAAAGGCTGTTCTAGATGTTGTGCCCTATACTGTCCCCTCAAAGCTGTCCATGTGCTGGGGAAACTGACTGGTTCAGCCAATGTGTGTATGGCAGACTTTCCTGCTGCAGATGTGCCTCTGGTGTGTGAATAGTTTTGTGGAGGGGCTGGCATAGGAAATGATGGTGGGGTGACCATATATGACCCCATTCTCCTCTCTTATGTGATTATTTTTGTGTGGTTCTGATTGCTGGAGTAGAGCTCTTGGAATTTGCGTTTTGGCTTTAAGCACTGCAAGTGATAAAAGTAGACTGGAAGTCCCTTCAGCACTGAGCAAAGTGAGCAAAGAGTTCCATGATCCCCAGGCAGACCTAGATGAGTGATCAGGAGCAGCTTCAGGATTGAACCTTCAAGAGGAGAAGAGGTCAGGCAGAAGCACAGAGAAGAAGAACAGAGAACTGTGATGGGTGCCCTGAAGGTTAGGAACTGCCTTATACAGGTTACAATTCTTGGTCCATCTAAATCAGTATTGTCTATGCTACCTGGTGGTGGCTTTCCAGGATTTCAGACAATGAGTTTCTCCAAGCTCTACCAGAAGAAGCTAGGGATAGAACCACACAAAACACGTGCTCTACAACAGAGCTACAGCCCTTCCCCTACTCCTTTATTGGAACTCAAAATAGTATAGGTCTATATGAGATGGATAAAGTGTAGGTCTTGATGGACTAGATAAATTGAGAGCCACTAGACTTTTGAATCCTTATGATGGAATAAGAATTTATTTATAAATATTTATTTTTATTTATTACATTTATATATTTTCCCTTCATCCAAGGAGTCCTCCTCATGACCATTGGTGTTGACTTAAATAGGGGGAGGTTGAAAGCACTTTTGAAGACAGAATTTGAATTGAAGATCTTGGTTAATGGCAAGCTCTCTAGCTGCAACTGAAAGTCTTAATTGAACTTCATTGCAAAGTTATCATGCTGTAGCAGAGCAGGCTCATGTCTGTGAGGGCAATTTGAGTATGTGGGAAAGAATCGTTACTAAAAAAAAACCCAAGATCCACACTGGCAATCTTGAACTGTAGCTCAATCAAATAGTTAACTGAACAGCATGGAATATCAACTGGAAATTTGGCTTCTGGGTTGAATTTCAAAGCTGCTCTTTGTATGTGAATGGGCTTGCAGTACTCACCTACTCAGAGGAATACATAATGTTTAAGTAGTCTAGTAACTGACAATAATTTATCTACCCTCAAGAGCAAAAGAGATAACACCTTGGCCTGGAAAACTCTCTCTGGCTCACAACGTACTTGCTCTGTGAATTATTCTACTGACATACTCTGACATTGTTTTCATTTATTCCCTGAGTGAGGATGAAAAAAGGTTGAGAAAATCCAAAAGAGAAGCTGAAGGCATTGTTTGCCCTTTCACTGAACTATATTTGCTTTCTGTGGTCTGAGTTTACTTCAGTTATTTTCACAGAATGTCGACCAAGGACAGACACTAGAACAAAGGGAAGTCTCCTTTGAAATCATTGGACCCTAGTGTCTTTCATTGTTCCTGGGGCCTACTCATATTGTCCACATGCCAACATTCATCAAAATGTCATTCATTCTTCTGTAAATAGTTTACAATTTCAACACTGTATGTGTGCTTATGTGTGCATACAGGGCCAGCCCTATCATTAGGCAGAGTGAGGTGGTTACCTCATGGGTCAAATGTTGGGTGCATGAAGCAAATGGCAAAGGGTTGGAGGACAGAGCTCAGTGTTGTCACATACCTTTCCCTGTACCCTCCCCATTACCCTGTTGCCCCCCCTTTTATAGCAAAGATATTTTTTTAATTGATCTTCATTTTTTAACTATTGAACATGGTTGCATTGAGATACATCTTTGTTTACATTAGAGGATATGACATCCAAAAATTACATAAAATTTAAAATAAAATAACAATATTAAAAATGTTTCTGGATATATTGACAAAATTATATCAAAATATGTATGCCAAAGTTATTACAGATGTGAGATGGTGTATAGTAATATATGCTGCTTAGATTCGTGACCACAAGTAAAGTATGTTTTGTATTGAAAGAAGGAAGAAAAGGAAAGAAGTACAATATACATTTGCTACACACCAGACTGTGCTGTAATCTGTGAGTACTACTCTACCATATGCATCATTATTTGTATAATCAATAAAATCATACTAGGCTGTGTAAAAAATGTTCTGTTTCTTTTGGACTCTTGCTACTTCTAATTTTTGTGTCAACTTTTCCAATAACACAATTTGCCAAATGGCATTCTTCCATTTGCCCATATTTAGTAATTGTAAAGATTTCCATGTCCTGGCAATAACAGTTCTTGCAGCAGTTAACAGATGGTTTATGAGTTATTTTTTCCTAAGTTGCAACATAGATTGACTATACAAGTTAAGTGGAGCCATTCCTGAAGACATGGGGAGTGTCTTGTGATCAGAGATATTTTTGTAAATACATATTTCCAGAACTTTTCTAGTTTTGGACACTCACACCACATGTGCTGATATGTCCCTATGGTGGGACATTCTCTCCAACATATGGGGTAACTGTTTGGTTTTATATAGGCTAGGTATCTAAATGTTAAGTACCTGCCATGCACAATTTTAAGGGTTCTTTTTCTGGTTGTTGCCGATGAGGATTTTCATGGCACTATTGTCAATGGTCTGTTGCATGCCTCTTCTTCAATTTCTAACTCCCAATTCAATTCCCACCACCTAATCTAATTTTGCTGGGAGCAGAATTGAAACTCTATAATAGAATTATACAAAGGTGATATTAGTCCTTTTGTTATTATATTTTCTCCTGCTATTATTTTTTCATATGTCATTAGTTGTATTGTGGCTTCATTTTTAACCTGGGAGTTTGTTAAAAAAGGATCTAATAGCCATGATATTTGAACATTTCCCAATTGTTTAGGCACATTATATGAAAGCCAGGTTACTGTTTTTGACAATATGAGGTTAAAAGTACAGATACTAATGACAAGTAAGATGGCTTTCCTGTTGTGTGACCTGCCTACTACTCTTACCTTGCTCTGAGAATACACAGTGTACCACTATCTCTTGTCAAAAGCTTCAGTTTCAAAATGTACACAAAAGCTGTCTGTGCATATTATTTTGAAACCTTCTCCTAAAGATAGCCGCAGAGTGAGAGGATATAGGTGCAAACAGTTGCTTCCAAACAGCTATATTGCTTTCTTGCAGAAACTAAAATATTGGTATGGAGTCCACTTGTCAGTTCTACAGCAGGCTATAAAGACCTTTAACTTCAAAAGATGCCTGCTAGCAAACTGCATCACTTTTGTAAGTGTACTGAATTTCCAAATTTCATACTAAAGTTTGAGAAACAAAGAAAGCAAAAGGAGCCCCAAGTCCTAACTCATTATGAGTGTTCTTTCCAAATCTCATGAGAACTCCCCCCCCCGAAGTGTAATAACTGCAGAATTTGAATAACTTGTTCATTGCAGAGTAATATTGAGCCATATCTGTAAAGAGCTGTGTTTGGCATCCCCCACAGCCAAGAAAATAAGTTTAATTAGCAAAGGGTTGTATTCAGTGCTGCTTGTGTGTGAGTAGGACAGACTTCTGATTCCTCAGCAGACTTCTGCTCATGCACCGGGACTTAACACCCCCCACAGCTCTTCATGTCAGGAGCTCAGCCTACACACGAGTAGGACCCTGGTAGAGACACATGCCCGACTGGCATGTTCCCTCCCTCCTGGTTGATCGTTCGGGAGCTTCAAAAGCTTTCTTCAGCCTGAACATCACAGCGACTGATGGCAACCGACACCGGCACACTTAGGGATCCGCAGAGTTTGCTCATCATGCGTAACAGACCTCAGCAACTCAGCATTTTGGCTAATCTACTTTATTTACATATAAACACACATGGAGCACTGCAACATGGCTCTCTCTCTCTGTAGCATCAGACAGCAAAAGGGGAAAAGAACAAAGGACAATAGTCCCACTTCACGGAACACAGTAACACAAACATCCTGTCTCCATCACTTCCCCCTCTGTGGAGTCAAAACATATACGGTCATGTGATAGACAAAAATCCCATGACTTCAATCATGGAGCAGGAATTCTAACACTTCATGTGTTCCCTACATAGCCACATCAGTTTGCCATTCTTTTTTTAAAAAAGAGTCCTTATGAAACTTCACCAGTACTTTAGTGAGAATTCCTCCTGCATAGACATGTTCGTTCATAATTTTGCCTAATGTAATTCACTTTCATATTATTTTCACTAATATATGCACGGCACTAGAATACTAAAACTCATAGACATCCAATGAAGCTGGCTGTTGGAAGATTTAGGAGAGATAAAAGGAAGGACTTCTTCAAGCAGCACACAGTTAAGCTATGGCACTTCGTCGCAAAGGAGGCGGTGATGGCCACCAACATGGATAGCTTGAAAAGAGGATTGGATAAAATCATGGAGGGTAAGACTATCAAAAGCTACTAGCCATGATGGCTATGCTCTGCCTCCACAGTCAGAGACAGCAATGCTTCTGAATTGCTGGAGACATCAGGAAGGGAGACTGCTGTTGTGCTCAGGTTCCGCTTGTGGGTTTCTCACAGGCATCTAGTTGGTCACTGTACAAACAGGATGTTGCACTTCATTGGTCACTGACCTGATCCAGCCGGCTTTCCTAATACAGTGGTACCTTGGTAGTTGAACAGCTTAGTTGTCGAACAAATCAGCTCCCGAACATCGCAAACCCAGAAGTGAGTGTTCCGGTTTGCGAACGTTTTTGGGAAGCCAAACGTCCAATGTGGCTTACGTGGCTTCCACTTGAGTGCAGGAAGCTCCTGCAGCCAATCGGAAGCCATGCCTTGGTTTTCAAACAGTTTCGGGAGTCAAATGGACTCCCAGAATGGATTAAATATGAGAACCAAGGTACCACTGTATTCTTATGTATATATGCACATTTTACCCTATATCTGCATTTTTGTACACATTTCTTGACTGGAGAAATGGATTTCAAAATTTGAAGAAGTGTGAATTTTGAGGAGTGGCTCTGTTTCAGTTTGTGTATTGTTTCAGTAAGCGCAAATTATGTAGGTTGACCTTTACGTGCAAATTGAATCCAATTCCTCTGACGTCCCCAGCTGGGGGACCAAATGTAGCAGAATTTGAGAGTGTGGAGGGCTTGAGGGGGGAGGAAAAGAAAGGAAAGTCTTCTCATCCAATTTTGAGTCCTTATTCAATGAAATAAGCAAAAGCTATGTAGCGGGTGGCGCTGTGGGTAAAACCTCAGTGCCTAGGACTTGCCGATCAGAAGGTCAGCGGTTCGAATCCCTGCGGCAGGGTGTGCTCCCATTGCTCGGTCCCAGCGCCTGCCAACCTAGCAGTTCGAAAGCACCCCCGGGTGCAAGTAGATAAATAGGGACCGCTTACTAGTGGGAAGGTAAACGGTGTTTCCGTGTGCTGCGCTGGCTTGCCAGATGCAGCTTGTCACGCTGGCCACGTGACCTGGAAGTGTCTGCGGACAGCACTGGCCCCCGGCCTCTTAAGTGAGATGGGCGCACAACCCTAGAGTCAGACACGACTGGCCCGTACGGGCAGGGGTACCTTTACCTTTACCATGTAGCTCACAATGCTGATGAAGGCTGCAATTCTAAAGGAAGTGAATCTCACAGACTGGGGCTAATGTCTGAGTAAAGATGCTTAGGATTGCACTTCAAGTTGCACGGCCCTGATGAAGATAGTTGTATAATGGAGGCAACACTTCCCTGGGGTCAGGGTCGGGGGTAATTTCTGTGTCCCATAAGGGCTAAGGGGCATCAATGGGTTCTAAAACCCAGAGGGAGCTAGGTAAAGAAGATTCAGTGTCAATGGTAGACATATATAAGAATGGAAATGGAAAAAGAGGCATGAACAAACACTGAGTGAGTGAGTGAGTGAGTGAGTGAGTGAGTGAGTAAATGATGGGAGTTGAGGTGGAGAGATAGAAATTCAGTTAGGATGGGTAGTATGAAGAAAGTGTTTTCCTGTTGTTACATTAGGAATATGGCATGGGAAAGTATATTAAAAAGTACAATATACCAGCCTCATCCAACACTGTTTACCTGATTAACCTGTTCTTTTACCATGTACCTTTCCTCCTCCCAGGTTGATCAGCCTTGGATACAATACACCTTGATTTGTTTGCATATCTGTATGGGTTACCATTTGCTTTTCTGCTTCAGGCACCAAAATGTATTGGGCTGCATCTTGCCTAATCCAAAGTTTCATAAGAGCTCCAATGTTGCCAGAGTGCAATATTCCCAATCCATATCAGCAGAGGACATCTGTATAGGAAAATCAGAGACACCAGGGAGGTGCTCAAGTACCTTACAGCTCTTTGCTCACACTGCTACACCTGCATACCCATGTGTATGGTGTGCTATTATGATGGCATCCGGCACATTTCTGCTGCGCCACTGCGCTCCTGTGCCTAGCTCTCTCTTAGCTTAGTCTCAGCAGAGAAACTGTTGCCGTGTGTGGTTAATAAATCAGACTGTACGCAGGCTTCTTGCTTATCTCCAACAGTCTTTAATCGCGTAGAAAAACATCATAAATTAGCCCGGCGAAAGAGCAGACATCCTCTCGCCTCTCAGTCAAAACCGAAAGAGAACTCACACACAGAGAAACACTCCCGTATGTGAAACATAGCCACGCCTCAGAATGTGAGACGTCACTCAGAACGTCTGGCATCAGGTGATGGCTGGCTCCTGAGTCGATGACCCAACGCAGCATTCTGCCCTCACTGGAGTTGTCCCGCAGCGTTGCCATGGAGGCAGCTAGGTGATAAGAACCGTCCTCACTTCCTGTGTCACGTCCTCCCTTCACATTCCCACGCTGGCCTCCTCTCCTGGACTGGCTGCCATGGAAACCTGGCTGACTGCCATGGGAAGCGACCTTGGAGACATCCTGCCCGGCCTCTCTGGCTCTCCGCGGGCAGGAACGACGCAGATGGTCAACCGACCCACAGACAAAACAACGACGAATGGAAAAAGCCTGAACTGTGTCTTCTGCTGGCCTGACCCCCCCTCTCCTGCAACCGGCAGGGCTCTCTGTGCCAGCTCGGCCCTCTCTGAGATGGCGTTCCTGTTCGTCACACAAGCGTCCAGTCACATACTGGAGCGTAAGATCTGCAGGATTCATTGATTCCAAAGTTAGACACAAATTGTCATAACTTTTGTCCAAAGAGCTGAGCAAAATATAAACTTTCAGTTCCTCAGAAAAGTTAACTTGCAACAGTCTCAGCTGGTTGAAAACAGAGAGCATCTCAGTCACATGCTGTCTGATGCTGTCACCTGGACGCAGCTTCATCTCAAACAAGCGTCTAGTGGTGTGGATTTTTGCCCCAGCTGTGGTCCTGTGGTGCACTCTCTCTAGTGCCTGGTAGGCCTCATGAGCAGTCTCCAGCCCCTCTACCAAAGGCAACTGTGAGCCCTCCAAACTGAGCACTATAGCTCCCAGGGCTTTCTGGTTTCGCCTCTGTGAGGCATGGGCAGCTGCTATATCTGCTGCTGCTGCACTGGCTGCAGCTTGCTGTGGGAGCTCTTAGACTGCCCCCCACAGACCCTTGGCTAGCAGCCAGGCCTTCAGCTTCCTGCTCCACTCCTCCCAATTTTTGCCATTTAATTTTTCGAAAGGGACGGAGTATGATTCCTGGCCGTCTGCCATCTTCTCCCTCCTCCTGGCACCCGGTCCTGAAGATGAGATCCTCCCCAGCAAGCCTCACTGCCTTAAACATTCGGCAGGGCTCTAGCTGGCTCTAGCAGGCTTCTCCCACACACAGAATTGATAGCTGAGCTGAAAACTGGTAAGGCCCCTGGGCCAGATCTGGTCCCTGTTGAGGCTATAAAGCTACATTCTGCATGGTGGGCAGGGATTTTAGCTAAAACGTTCGACGCAATAAATGCCACGGGCTTAATACCAGGAACGTGGAAGGAGGCCATTATAATTCCTATCTACAAAAAAGGCCCTCCCGGTGACCCAGGGAATTACCGGAATATCAGTCTGCTATCGTCCATTGGGGAAATATATGCCCGTTTTTTGCTGGCAAGGTTGATGAAGTGGTCAGTTGAGGCGGACCTGATTGGGCATGAGCAAGCTGGATTTAGATTAAACCGATCCACAACAGACCAGGCAATTATTCTTTATCACTTAGCCCGGAAATACTCGACACCTCGACGGGGCCAACTTTGCGCAGCTTTCATAGATTTGAAAGCTGCGTTTGATAGTATTCCGAGGCAATTACCATGGGATAAACTTGCCTGTTGGGGAATAGATAGAAGGCTCCTGTGGCTTATCTCCCAACTTCATGCCGGGTCCGTGGCCAGGGTAAGAATATCCCCTGCTGGAGACCTAACTAACCCAGTGCCAGTAAATAAGGGTGTACGCCAGGGTTGTATTTTAGCGCCACTTCTTTTTAACTTATTTATCAGTGATATGAGGAACCCATTAACCGACTCACAAAAATTTATCCACACCCCCCGTATAGCAGATTATCGTTGTCCTTTACTTCTCTACGCAGATGATGCGGTACTACTCTCTTACTCCAGAGTGGGTTTAAGGAGGGCACTAAAGATTTTTGCGTCATATTGCCATTCTAATCATCTGTCTATCAACCACACCAAGTCCAAAGTACTGATATTTTCAAGGAGTCGAAAATTATATTCATGGAAATTGGAGGGCACGAAAATCGAACAAGTACATAAATTTAAATATTTAGGAATTTATTTTCAATATAATTTAGGGTGGAAAGCGCACGTTGAATATCTTCAAAACAAGACAAAAGCCCTATCACACTCCCTCCTCCGTTTTTTCTACTCTGAGGGGGCCTTATTCATCCCTGCGGCCTTGAAAGTGTATAGCATCAAAGTGATGGTGTGATGGCCTGGGATTCCGATTCGGAGGATGAAACAGAGGAATCCCAGCCTGCACAGGAGTCCCCGCCTCCAGGGCCGGCTGAACTGGGGCAAGGCCTAGAGGCTGAAGAGCCTGCACCTGTGGCAGTGCAGCAGGAGCTGGCCCCAGGTGAAGTCCTCCTGGCCCCAGAGGAGCCTGATGACTCAGTGGCCACAGGTGAGCCTCCTCCAGGGCCCAGTAACCCTTCGGCCTCTCCTGATCTGCAGAGGCTTAGGGCAGAGAGGCGAAGGGAACTAGTTGCCCCCAGGAGGAGTGCTCGCCTTAAGGCCAGAGTAGGCGGGGCTCCTGGGGGTCGGGACCGCCCCTGACCTTAGAAGAGGATAAAAGCCCACTCATCCCGGCCCCAGGTTGCGGGAGCAACGTCGTTGTTGGCTTCGGACCTTCCTGTGATCCTGATCCTTGCTCGGCCTCCTGTTCCTGACTAACCGGTACTCCTGTTCCCTGCTCGGCTTCCTGTTCCTGGCTATCCAGTACTCCTGTTCCCTGCTCGGCCTCCTGTTCCCGACCATCCGGTGTTCCTGTTACCTGCTCAGCCTTCTGTTCCAGCGTTCCTGTTCCCCGCCCGTCTCTCTGCATCGGACCTCGCCCCGCTTCGTGTGGACTCTGCTACACTCACGGTACCTTACCCCCGGGACCAGCACAGTTTGCTCCCGCCACACCCGCACTCCCCCTTTGTAGGGGTGCGTTCGGGAAGAGCCAGAGGCCATGGAGGACCAGGCGGCTGCACTGGTGACTTTGGCCCAGGAGAACCAGGCCTTAACTCACACCGTGCAGCAGCTCAGTGACGCGGTCGTGGCACTTCAGCAACGCTTAGAAGCCCTACCGGCTCCTGGGGCCGACGCCCCGACTCCTGGCAAGTACCCAGTGGCTTTGCCTGAGAAATTTGATGGAGCCCCGGCCAGCTTTCCTATGTTCCTGGCCCAGGCCAAGTTATATATTCAGGGGCGAGCCCGGAACTTTCCTGACGACCGCACCAAAGTGCACTTTTTGATTAGTTTGTTAAAGGACCAGGCGGCCAAGTGGGCGTTGCCGCTACTCAGGCAAGACTCCCCCTTGCTGGCAGACTATACGGGGTTTTGCAATCGTTTGGAGGCCGCGTTCGGCAACCCCCAGAAAGGGAGTCAAGCCAACCGGGCGATTCGGCAGTTGAGACAGGGCAAGTCCACGGTGGCCGCATACACCACAGAATTCCGGCTGCTGGCACAGGACTTGACCTGGAACGACTCGGCTCTCCGGGACCAGTATCTCGAGGGGCTTTCAGATGAGATACTGGACCAGCTGGCCACGATGGAACGCCCCACCACGCTAGACACCCTTATCCAATGGAGTCTACAGATTGACGATCGGCTAGAGGACCGGCGTCAGGCTCGGGACCGCCGGCACCTCCAGTTCTTGGCCCCAGTGTCGACCAGCAGCCCCACGGGCCCAGCTAAGTCATTGGAGGAACCTATGCAGCTTGGGGCAGTGCGGCCACGCCTCTCCCCCGCAGAGAAGTCGCGGCGTCGGGAGGGGAATCTTTGTCTCTATTGTGGCGGAAGCGGACACTATGCAAGGTCCTGTCCTGAGAAACGCCAGCCACAGGGAAACCACCAAACCCCAGTAGCTGATGGCCCTGGCTACCGGGGGTCCCAAACAGCACAGAATGGGGCCGCACCAATTGAATTACAACACCTTATGGTTCCGGTACATCTATACCCTCCAGGGGGGCCATGGATTCTTACCCATGCGCTGGTGGATTCGGGCGCAACCCGCTCTTATATGGACGCTGCTTTTGCTGCCCAGCATCGGGTGCCACTGCGGAACAAGCCAGAACCGGTGCAGGTGGAGGCAATCGACGGACGGCCCCTGCGTTCGGGTGCCGTCACTCAGGAGACCCAGCCCCTGGTCCTGTGCCTCCAGCAGCACCGTGAGATGCGAACTCTGGATATTGCCTCCATGCCCCGGTTCCCCCTGGTGCTTGGGATGGACTGGCTGGAGGCTCACAATGTGCGGATTGACTGGGTCAAACAGACTGTACACTTCCCAGACCCCAGTTCTCCGGCTGAGACTGAGATGCTAGCAGCTGCGCCCACTGAGGAGGCTGCTGCAACGCTCCCCGCTGAATACCGGGACTATCACGACGTGTTTGAGGAACGGGGGGCAGACCAGCTACCGCCGCATCGGTCCTTTGCCTGTGGCATTCCGTCTCGGGTTACCCGCAACCCTGAAGGTTCACCCGGTCTTCCACAGGTCCCTTTTGAGTCCTGTGGCCCCACCCGACGAGTTCCACCCGAACCGTCCCCAACCGCAGCCAGTGTTGGTTCGGGGAGAGCCTGAGTACGAGGTGGAACGCATCCTAGACTCCCGATACCGCAGGGGAAAGCTACAGTATCTCATTGACTGGAAGGGGTACGGACCGGAGGACCGTTCCTGGGAACCAGCGGCCAACGTCCACGCACCTGCCTGCCTCCGAGAGTTCCATGCGACGTACCCCGGCAAGCCGGGTCCGGACCCTCGGTTGAGGGGGGGGCCTGGGAGGGGGGATGGTGTGATGGCCTGGGATTCCGATTCGGAGGATGAAACAGAGGAATCCCAGCCTGCACAGGAGTCCCCGCCTCCAGGGCCGGCTGAACTGGGGCAAGGCCTAGAGGCTGAAGAGCCTGCACCTGTGGCAGTGCAGCAGGAGCTGGCCCCAGGTGAAGTCCTCCTGGCCCCAGAGGAGCCTGATGACTCAGTGGCCACAGGTGAGCCTCCTCCAGGGCCCAGTAACCCTTCGGCCTCTCCTGATCTGCAGAGGCTTAGGGCAGAGAGGCGAAGGGAACTAGTTGCCCCCAGGAGGAGTGCTCGCCTTAAGGCCAGAGTAGGCGGGGCTCCTGGGGGTCGGGACCGCCCCTGACCTTAGAAGAGGATAAAAGCCCACTCATCCCGGCCCCAGGTTGCGGGAGCAACGTCGTTGTTGGCTTCGGACCTTCCTGTGATCCTGATCCTTGCTCGGCCTCCTGTTCCTGACTAACCGGTACTCCTGTTCCCTGCTCGGCTTCCTGTTCCTGGCTATCCAGTACTCCTGTTCCCTGCTCGGCCTCCTGTTCCCGACCATCCGGTGTTCCTGTTACCTGCTCAGCCTTCTGTTCCAGCGTTCCTGTTCCCCGCCCGTCTCTCTGCATCGGACCTCGCCCCGCTTCGTGTGGACTCTGCTACACTCACGGTACCTTACCCCCGGGACCAGCACAGATGGCCACAATGGCTTATGCTGCACCTTTATGGGCTGCCTTTGCAAACATCTCACCTTTAGAGTCGCTTCAAAGCCAATTCTTACGCCGACTTTTAAAACTACCAACATGCGTAAGTAATGCGGCTATTCGCTTAGAAATGAAGATCCCCTCAGTGGAGTTAGTTTTATGGAGGAGAGTTTTGATTTATTGGATATCCCTATGGCATAAACTCCTGAACCACTATCTCATTCAATGCATGTGGCGGGATGACTTCACAAATTTGTGGTCAGGAAAAATCCATGCCAAATTGCTGTCCTATGAGATCTCGCCCACTGAATTGCTCAAACTGGATCTAAATGTGGCAAAAAGGTGTATAAATCAAAGGCTGGATGATGCGGAGCTATACCAAAATTTCTTAGCTGGTGGTGGAGCCTGCTCGCTGTTAAATCTCGGCATAACACCTATCTACCGTGCCCCGTCCTACTTAACATCGCTTATGGCCGCATCTCACCGATATGCCTTCATTAGAGCTAGGTTCAATGTTTTTCCAACAAACGTGCTGAGATATAGATTCACTAAGGGCCAAGTCCCTTCATTGTGTGCTTGTGAAATGAAAACATCTGAATCTCTACATCATGTTATGCTTATCTGCCCTATGTACAGTTCAGCTCGTGCTAATATACTAAAC
The DNA here is from genome assembly GCF_964188305.1 of Podarcis bocagei. NCBI lineage: Eukaryota > Metazoa > Chordata > Lepidosauria > Squamata > Lacertidae > Podarcis > Podarcis bocagei. Next base: position 60,440,988 of record NC_138134.1, read on the forward strand.
TCCATAATCCAGCCTATGGCTGACAAACCAGTAGACCTACAGCTTGCCTGGGTTCTTCAAGATGTGGATCCTTATATTACCCTACAGGTTGCTAAATTCCTAACAGCCGTCCTCTCATACAAGAGACGGAATGGAATGTTAGCTGATTATTGATAGTTATAAGAATTTTCGATAATGACATCAGATATTGATTTTAGCGTAGTGCCTAAATTTTTAATCTTAATCTTAAATGTTTCTTTTGAATTGCCAATATTTGTCCTTGTGAGCTGTGAATTGTGTTATATTACTTGTGGCTTGTACGAGACCGCTGTTTTATTTGATTTGTTTTGTGTGTTGTGCTTTATGATGGGCGTAAAGCCGAATAAACATTTTGATGATAGCCACGCCTCAGAATGTGAGACGTCACTCAGAACTGTTTAACCCTGTAAGTTCTGATTCTCCTCACATATGGAACTACAGGGCATGACACACGAGAAAATGCTAGAATGTTGTAGTGAATTATGCATTTCTATTGGGAGGGAGAGAAACCCTATTGTGATATATTTTTCCTGTAATCTGAAATGATTTTGTCTAGCATATTCCCCTTTCACCCAATGTGTAGTATAGGTTATATACATATATAAAAATTGGCAGGCACAACATCTAATACCAGAAGTTTTCCTATTTCCTTTATCCACCTCTGCCCTGCCATTCATTGTTTCAGTTTTAATTTCAGCCCAGGGCTGGATCTAGTCAAAGAAGTGATTCAGTTAAATGCATTGTAAACTCATACAGGGAAATCTGGTGGGGAAAGACAGGACTCCACAGAGCCATCTGGTGTCACAGTGTTATATAGCATATACAAGGCATATAAAATGCTTTTTCTTTGCCAATCTAGCTGAGTCCCAGGAGTCTAGTGTGCTTATCCTTCTTAATAAAATCAACCGAATTGCCTATAGCCACCTTAATTTAGTTGAAATTGCATTGATTTTTTTTTAAAAAGAAAGAATAGTGGTATACAGATATTTTATAGAAGAAGAGATAGTAATATAGAGCATCTAAAATGGGGTTGGGGATTTGGGGTTCTCCATATGTTATTGGACTCCAACTCCCATCCGTCCCAGCCAGCTTGGCCAATTTTCAAGAATGATGGGAGTTGGAGTCCAACAGTATTTGGAGGGCAATGTGTTCTACATTCATGAACTATAAGAAGTCCATGCTCAGAACTGTTGATTTTTCAGTGCAGTAAAGTTGTATACTTTTGTGGTAGCCCCAGGAAAAAGTGCTATCTGCAGTTTTTAATTTGGTACACGGATCATATTGTCATCAGACTTGAGTTTAAAGGTTACTGTGGAACATCAAATATAAGAGAGATCCTGCTGATAAGGAGCCACATGGTTTCAGCTTTTAAGCATCAGATATAATCTGCAAATAGGCAGATGCCCGAGACAAGCATGGGGCATGCATTCAATTTGTATGTCTCTGTTAAATCTCACCTCTCACCTGTCAAGGTTAATTCTGATGACACAAGTCTAAGCAAACCCAGACATGTGTCAATGATGACTCATAATAGTAGATTAGAATAGGAAATTAAGAAGCAAGTTTTCATAGCTTCTGTACAATTACTAATGCCCTTTGGAGTGGCCAGCTCTGGTTGTACTGTCAAACATGATTGATCACCACAAATTATGTATTAATAATGATTAATTGTGAGTATTTAACCACTGGCTATTAAGTCAGTGACAACTCTAGTTGTCATTGTTATGTTAATTTGCAACTTTGTAAAAATGATGATTAACTAAACTGACTTCATTTACTTTACCATAATCTGTACTCTGTTTTCATTATTGTAAGTGTATTTGAACAGTTCTATAAATATCAGAGATGCGAAATAACTTTCTTTTATTATACATTGTTAATAAAAAACTACTTTAATCAAACTGTAAGGAATCTGGAGGCTAAATATTTATAATGAGTAATATACTGGGGTTTTTGTTATTTGGTAGTTGGTGGGACATTACCTGTCCTGTGACATAGACGTACTCAGTGCTTTTTTTCTAGGGGGACGCATAATCCTAAACATTTTGTGAATCTAAGTTTGGCCTCATTGAGGGGCAGTATTTCAATCTGAGTAGGAAAATGAGAATACTCCTAAACATTTTTTTAAAGAAAAAAAGCACTGGACGTACTAAAGTTCTTGGGAGCTATTACCACTGTGTTCCACAAAAGGGGTGGGTGTAATCCTCAGATAAATGAATAACAACAACAACAACAACATTTTTTATTTATACCCCGCCCTCCCCAGCCAAGACCGGGCTCAGAGCGGCTTACAAGCAATAATAAAAACAAGTTGAATGATTACAACTTAAATACAACATTAAAATACAACATTAAAATATTGAAACATTAAAATATTAAAATGTAGCCTCATCGCAGGAGGAGAAGGAAAAGAAAAAAGAAAGAGAGGGAGGGAATCAAATTGGCTCCAAGCCAAAGGCCAGGCGGAAGAACTCTGTCTTACAGGCCCTGCGGAAAGAAATCAGATCCTGCAGGTCCCTGGTCTCATGAGGCAGAGCGTTCCACCAGGGCGGAGCCAGAGTTGAAAAGGCCCTGGCTCTGGTTGAAGCCAATCTAACTTCCTTAGGGCCCGGGACCACTAGGGTGTTGTTATTTATGGACCTTGAGGCTCTCCGTGGGGCATACCGGGAGAGGCGGTCCCGTAGGTACAAGGGTCCTAGACCGTGAAGGGCTTTAAAGGTCAAAACCAGCACCTTAAATCTGACCCTGTACTCCACCAGGAGCAGTGCAGCTGGAAAAGCACTGGGTGAATATGGCCCCATGGCAGAGACCCCGTGAGGAGCCTCGCTGCTGCATTCTGCACCCGCTGGAGTTTCTGGGACAGCTTCAAGGGCAGCCCCACATAGAGCAAATTACAGTAGTGGGACTGGAGTTTGGTATTTGGGATTGCTTCAAATACCACCTTTTTCTCTGTGGATTGCACTTGCAGATTTGGAAGGACCGTAGCTAAGTGGTACAGCTTCTGCTTTGCATGCAAAAGGTCCCAGGTTCTATCCCTTGCATCTCCAAGTGGGGCTGGGAGAGACCCTGATCTGAAATTCTGGAAAGATACCGCCAATCAGTGTAGACAAAACTGAGATAGATGGTCTAACCTGATATAAAGCAGCTTCCTATGTTCTATGCAAAACAGGTTGTGAAAATACACCTAGATCTTTAATTTACAGTATATATATCTGGGGAAATGGTCTGTCTGTTTTCCAATATGATATAAGAAAGATAGAAGCTTAACCCTTTTTTCATCTTCCTTTCTCAAATCCTCTCATAGATCTTCCTTAGAATCAGATCTCTGTTGAATAAACACCTTGCCCCATTCTTGGTTTGTGTGTGTGTGTGTGTGTGTGTTTTCTAGCTTTACCTGAAACTTTTGCAAATTTTTTTTAATAAAAACATTATTGATTCACTGTATTGTTTTCTCAGTGCTCTGGCATGTGAGTTGTATTTCTGTTTAAAGCCCAGTGATTATTTCTAAATGTGCATTTTCTTATACATGTAAATGATGCAAATTTGTATTACCTTGTCCTCCTTTTGGGGTGGTGGTAGCTAAGTGGCCAGTCTACTCAACAGCTACCATACTATCTTTGCCAAGTGTGGGGAACCTTCAAACCTTCTGATGCTGCTGAATTACAACTTCCATAAGTCCTAGCAAGCATGGGGAATGGCCTGGGATGATGGGAGATGCAGCTCAGCAACATCTGCAGGACCAAAGCTTCCCCAAACCTGACCAATGCAAACATCTGTTTCTTTTATATAATCTGAACATTTACTTGGTTCTTTTCAAGGTTTTCTGGTTCACTAACAAGCACTGGTGCTATGTTTTTATTCTATTCACTAAAGAACTAAAAATGGAACACACATCTGTTGTATACACACACTTAATCCAGTTCATCACTTGCCCCAAATAAACCTTTATAAACTTCACCCCATCTCTAGCTGAGAAGGCTCATATATACACAGAAAATAGAGCAGTTTGTTTACAACAATTCCCTGCAATAGTCAGGCTTCCTAGTGTGTTGAACAATATATGATCTTTCACTAAAGCAATTTATTGCTCCTTTGGAAGGGAGAGGCTTGTTTGTATGTTGATTTGGGAATTGATGATAAACTGATGGAAATCTGACAGTTTCCTTAGGCAGCAGTTCTTGCTGCCCTTCACTCAATAGCTACACTTCCAAGGAAGGAAGCATAAAAAAGGACAAGTAAATAGGAGAACTGGTTAAATGGCAGCCTTCAAAGATGCTATGTGTCACATAAGCAGATAGAAATGTTGGATTTTGTTCTTTTTTTGTTTTGGATACAAGAAGGACTTGTATATAACTAGGGTTAGAGGAGAATTTTGATTTTGTTTTCATTTTAATGAGAAAATATCTAATTCACACTTCTTAAATCAACATGTGAACCAAAGTACAGCTTTCCTTCGAAATGTGCACTTCTTCAAATTTTATGATGCAGTTCTCCTGGCAAACACTATGTGCAAAAATGCCTGTATCGCATGAAGTGTGGGCATAAGGGTGCTTATACGAGTGACAACAACACACAAACATAAATGATACTAGGGGAAATTGGTTGCAAAATGGCAGCTGCTATGCCGGGCAGCTGGGACACAGAGTCTTGGTCAGCTGTTGGGAATCTCCCTGGCTGGCCATGCTGCAGTGCAGGACTGCCTGCCCAATTCCTAAATTCAAACAGGTCAGTCAGGGGTCCACTAGACACCCCATGACTGAGCCAAAACCCACCTACATCTGGAATCCATCAAGTTGTGGACATTTCTAGCCCAGACTGTTGTCTGCTTGAATTTGTTCATTATACTTTAGTGTGGCGTTTGCCCATTCTTTGGGGATATGTTTGTATTGGGGGAGAGAAAGGGTTAATAGGCTGACCAATAAGAAAGCCCGGAGGTGGAGCCTACCTGATTTTGAGGCACAGCCCAGAGGTTTTGACTGTTAGTTCGGTTGGTACTTTGGAGGGGGGGGGGAGATAGAGGAGTCAGAGTGAGTTAGAGACAGGGACAAGACTGAGAGGGAATAGAGTGTCAGCGTTTCAAATATATTTTAAAATTTGTTTGTGTTTGAAATAAACTTTAATCTTCATTGTTAACTCTACCTGACTGAGACTCAATACTTCACCGGGGAACCCTGGTTTTTTCCCACAAAATCAGTGGCAGCGGAAGAATAAAGTAGTGGTGTACAGGTCAATAAACTGTGAAACGACCGGGGGCTCTGTACGAATGCCACACTTAGCTATAGCCACTGCACGGGGAGGGTGGCACTGCAACTGGGACCACAAATAGGTATATTATGATAAATGTTCACTCAAATGCACACATTTTTGTTAGGTTTCTTTCTTTTCTTTTTAAAGTCACAAACTGTTGTGGAATGGTGGTGAACTGAGCTTCAGTCAGAAAAAATGGAAACTGAAATGGACAGATTTATTCATCCCTTCCCTGTGCCACTGTTTTGAGGAACCCATATAACTAAGTCATTACTTTGAGTAGATTTGGAAGACAAAAAAGGATGTCTAGATGTAACTAGTAAAAAAAGATATCCAACCTGCTGTAACTGTACTTACTACCAAACAGAATCTCATCTATAGATCTGTTCCTGGTCTAACACAGGCCTGTACCTGGGCTGTGCCACTTCAGACTGCAAATGGGGGATGTTATGATTAAATACTCCTCCATACAAAAATATTACTTCCTTGGGGAGAAGGCTATATAAAAGGAAGAAGGGTTCTAGCATGTCTTTGTTGTGACTGGGAAAACCCAGCCAAATGGGTGGGGTATAAATTATTGTTGTTGTTGTTGTTGTTAACATGCTACAGGTTTCTTTTTCACATGGGTATTCCATCATGAGCCTCCATTTGCAATCTGAAGTGGTACAGGCTAGCACCAGTTTGACAGAAGTGGTACAGCCTAGTGCTAGGAAAGACAGAGGTCTTTTCTATCCCTATAAAATCCAGTTCACTGAGTTGTTATTGAAGAAGCTGCGAAGAGGCAATATTTTTATTTTCAGGTGTATACATCCATGGTAATGCCATAGCTGAAAACCTATTTGTTTGAGAACTTATGTGAGATTCAGGCTTAATGCATCTCTGGCCCTTGTCAGCCTGAATTTAATTGATTGCTGGCATAAGTATATTTGACAGAAGGAAGTGAAATGATGGAGAAAATGTTTGTTGAAAACAGTTGAAGGAAACATGGTTTTAGGCCAAAAGGACATGCCATCCACAGATTATTTATCAGGAAATAACAGCAAGGCAAAGAGAAAACTTAAACCCAGAAAATTGTATCTGACTAAATTATACTCAGAGTACTCCCATTGAAATTAAAAGGCATAAATTAGTAATTTCCATTGTGTTCAATGGATCTATTCTGAACGGGACTAACATTGGATACAATTGAGAATACAGATGGGTATGTGATACATAATGTTGGAGGAGGACTACAGCTTCTTCTAGAGATGTATGAATTCTGCAGAAATTATTCTCATCCTATTAACATCTGGGATTTCTTAATAAGTTTTCCTTCTTCCCCTTAGTTCAAATTCCTCTTAAATTTCATTTTTAGAATTGGAGGCAACTGGAAATACATGAAATACCCCTGCAAAAGGAATCAAGATGGCTTACAGATGAAATAGGAACAGCTAAAAACAGCCAGTACTATATATAAATATAAAGCATCTATTAAAAGCACCCATCTTCAAGGATACCTCAAGGCCTATTTGATTCACCTCTCCCCCTTTTCCAATGAACTCTTCCTTCCTTGGCCATGGAACAAGAGAAGTAGCATGCCTTCTCACCCCTCCATCCTGTTCTCTTCCTCTTCCTGGTACACAGAATGCTACAAGGACATTGCCCTGAGCACAAAGGTAACTGAGAACCATAGTTCTCCATTGCTGCTATGATTCCTATGGCTCCTTTTGTCTAAGCATTCTAGGCCTGCACAGAAGAGGCCAAGTAGAAGCCTCTAGAGAGGTGAGGGAGGAGGAAAGATACCTTGCTGTCCCTGTTCCTGCGGCCTACTGCACTGGCCAGATACATTTGGAAAATGGGGAAATGGAGCCAGGGAATGAAGGCTTGCTGGCAATAGTGGTGGTGATAGGTAGGGAATCCCAGAACCAAGTCAGATTTGGAAGGGCCTGACATTGTTTCATATTAGGGGAAGTGTTTCAAACTGAGGGAGTTCTTGTCCCAAACTCCCTCAATTCAAACATCACCACCATAAAGATTTAGAGCAGGGGTTGGCAACCTAAGGCCCATGGGCCACAAGTGGCCCATGGGGGTCATTTAACCAGCCCCTGGACCCCTCCCGCCCACACGGGGACCCCCGCCACCCGCTCGGTTGTCTGTCGTGCACCGCGCTAAACCGGCGCAGAGCACCGGTGACCGCCTTCTGCAACACTGGCTGGCTTCCCATTGGCTGCAGGAAGCTCCAATGGGAAGCTGTGCACACCTCCTCTGTGTCGGAAGGAGCGTCTGTGGGACTGTGAAGTGGCCCAAGCCACAAAAACTTTGCCGACCCCTGATTTAAAGGAAACATGAGTACACCGGCGTCATAGAACTATCTCAATGTGAATAATGTTGGTTCTGTTGCAGATCCTGGACGTACCTACAGTAATGCCATTCATAGTTCATGGCGCTCCTCCTGCTTTTCATGAGAAGAAGATAAAGATTATTAGCTTCTCAAGAAAGTAGCTAGCAATTGCTTCATCTTTCTTCAATTTATTTCATCTTTTTATGAGCGCTCTGTTATGAGTTCCCATTCCTTACATGCGCAATCTTTTTTCATGGCTCTGAAACAATAAAATATACACTGTCCAGTATGTGTTTAATGGCTAGAAAACCTTTTAACCCTCTATCCACAAGACTAGACATCAATAATAAAAATAAATCATGATTATTATTTTTAAAAAGGAACAGGAAACCTTGTGACGGGAACTTTTGACCAAATGCTAACTTTGTTCAGTAAATGTGGCAATAATTCCATTAGGATGGCATGAATAACAAATAACAAACCACAGAGCCTAGGGCTTGCCGATCAGAAGGTTGACAGTTCGAATCCCCATGACGGGGTGAGCTCCTATTGTTCGGTCCCAGCTTCTGCCCACCTAGCAGTTTGAAGGTATGTCAAGTGCAAGTAGATAAATAGGTACCGCTCCTGTGGGAAGGTAAACAGCGTTTGTGTGTGCTGCTCTGGTTCACCAGAAGCAGCTTAGTCATGCCACACAGCTGTCTGCAGACAAACGCTGGCTCCCTCTGCCTATAGAGCGAGATGAGCGCTGCAACCCTAGAGTCATCAGCGACTGGACCTTTACCTTTACCTTCTTAAGACTACCATTATGTAAACTCTATACCTAGACACAATAATCTTATATTGGACTTTTTCATATCTCCCTTACTGTGCTGCATTAACATAAGGTTGTTCATAAAACTACATTTGATGACGCTATATAAAAACGTGTTATTTTTATTTAAAATACTTATATCCTACTTTAGAGTTCTGAAGGTCACACAATATGCTTTACAAGCAATTATCGCAAAAAAGTGATAGTCGGTGAAAAGGCTGGTACATTTCTTGTTGCTCCCACTCTCCCATGTAAAGCTGGCTGCCTTATACAGTGGAACCACTGGCAGAGGAAGAGGAGTGTGGGCAGCGCCCCCTGCCACAGGACATGCGCCAGCCCTGCCCCTACCTGCTCTCTGCCCCCCAGTGCCGGACCATGAAGCTCCACCACTGAGTGGAACCTCAGTTTTTGAACGTAATCCGTTCCGGAAGTCCGTTCGACTTTTGAAACATTTGAAAGTCAAGGATCAAAGGGCTGCCAGCAAGTTCAATGGGGAAAATTGAGAAACGTGCCTCAGAAGCTGTTTTACTTCTGAGGCACATTTGAAAATGGAAGCATTCACTTCTGGGTTTTTGGCGTTTGGCTTCTGAAACATTCAGCAGCTGAGACATTCGAAAACCAAGATTCCACTGTACCAAGTCAGACCACTGGTCCACCTAGGTGAGTATTGCTTACATAGACTGGCAGAAATCCTCCAGGATTTCATCCCAGGATTCTCTTTCTGGGCTCTACCTGGGACCTTCTGCTTGCAAAGCATGATCCTGAGCTATGGCCGTGCCCTCAGCTTTGGCATTCATTGCTATTGTCCTCAGAAGCAACAGAGGAAAGGCTGAGTAGCAGGATCTTACTCAGCCCATGATGGAAGCAAGGTTTACCCTGCTGCTGCCAGGCAACAGCACCCACTGCGGTTCTCAAACACATAACGCACAAACACACCCCAGCATACCACTTCACACACATTTGCTCTGGATCCTGGCACGATGCAGTTAATCACTAAAAACATCTGCTTATTACAGTGACTAACAAAGCAGAAATGTTAAATTCTTACAGCAAACATTCCAGCTTCTGCCTTCATCAGTTGCTCTGATAAAAATGATGCTTTGAGGATGCTCAGAAGGCCTTCGTTTGCTGAAGCTAAGTGATGCTGGTACTGTCCTCTAGGTTGAGGGCATACAATGTTAATGTGTCCGACGTGTGCATCCAGAAGCGCACACACGCACACATGGATCCCTAAGGTATATAATGTAATATGCTGATTAAAGTCCTCTTTATAAAGTCAGGGGAGGGGTATAATAATGGAATTTGGATAGAAAAGAAACTGAATCCTACATTTAGATTCTTAGGAGACACCTGCTTTATTCACATGTGCTTTGTGTTGATGCATACTGTTAATTGTAGTACATATATATATGAGAAAAAATACCCAACTAGCAGATAAGTTATTTTGTGTACTGAAATAAAGGCTAAGAATTAGGATAAAATGTCCTACTCATGACATTAAGAATAAAAGCATGGAGAATGTGAAAGGGTTATGACAGGCAAAGAGTTTATAATGCTCTTTTCAAAGTGATGATATGTGATAATTAACATCTTGTAGTTGAGCAGCAAGCTATTGTCGTCATTCAGACCCAAGCAGATAAGCCTGAACATTTGTTCAAGGATGGCTACCTTAAGAAAAGTAGCAAAATAAATTTATTCATAAGGTGCCATAAGACTTTTTTTTTAAAGGATATGGTTGTTTAGATAATGGATGGGATGACAAGCAAACAATGAAAAGCTACCTCTCTGTCAGGAAAGGAAGTGGTTGCAATTCTATACGCTCACCGAAAGAAATCCAGTTCTATTTAATTTTTGCTAATAATGTCACCTTTTATTTCCATGCATACTTCCACCACATGTTCATTGCTTATGCCAAAAGAGTGGAAATAAAACAGCAGTAAAAAGCAAATATTCAGAGATACCTCATCGGCATTCAGGAAAAGGCTTCTGTTGTTTTCAAGAGCACCTAAGAACCTTGTGCACACACAAAATGCAGCAGCAATCAGAGTTTGAGCAGGCAAATGCATCTTTGTAGCTCAAGAGGGAGGTGGAAACAACACAGTCTGGACCTCAGAGGTGGGTAAAAGCAGGCCACAGCTTTTATTGGTTAAACAGCGGGCAAGCAGGGTTGGCATGGCAGCAGGCGGAAGGACCATTCCTTGTTCCACTCAGGTTCTTGCTGATAGAATGGCATTCTGCTTAGGGTTGAGAAGCACCCACACCACCACCATGAGAATTGCCCAGTGCTGAATCCTGGTGTGGTACAAGTTAAGCATACAGAATCTCACTGGGCAACTGGAGGGGGGGGGTCAGATTCCAGATAGACAGTGGCCCTACTTAAGCCTAAGGCATGCCCTGAGCCAATTTCCCCACATGTCCCCTGTGCACCCCTCATTGCTACGTTGATTCTGCACAATGCCATTTCTGCCCCTAGCTGTGACAAAATTATGCAATGGTGTTCAAAAAGCATTTTATTGAGGAGAGAACGCCACTGCCACCAAGGGCCAATTGCAGTTAGGAGGAAGAAAATCATTCCCAGCCCTGTCAGCCAGCGACCCAAGTAGCCCAGTAAGGTAAAGGTAAAGGGACCCCTGACCATTAGGTCCAGTAGTGACTGACTCTGGGGTTGCAGCGCTCATCTCGCTTTATTGGCCGAGGGAGCTGGCGTACAGCTTCTGGGTCATGTGGCCAGCATGACTAAGCCGCTTCTGGCGAACCAGAGCAGCGCACGGAAACGACGTTTACCTTCCCGCCGGAACCGTACCTATTTATCTATTTGCACTTTGACGTGCTTTCGAACTGCTAGGTTGGCAGGAGCTGGGACCAAGCAACGGGAGCTTACCCCGTCGCGGGGATTCGAACCGTGACCTTCTGGTCAGCAAGTCCTAGGCTCTGTGGTTTAACCCACAGCGCCACCCACGTCCCAAGTAGCCCAGTAGATGCTCTAATAAAGATGATGGGAAACTGGCACTGAACCCTCATAGCCAAGGTACTTTAAAAGTCTCAGTCCCTCCCCGCTCTCATGATACGATCCCAGTCCTGTCTGAGCTCCACCTCTGCACTACTCCCTGAGCCTCCATGGAGGCATGCATGGAGTAAGGCATGACCCACCTGCAAAAATCTGTTGGACACATCAGATACAACACAGACTTCATGCAACAGCTTAAAACACAGCTGCACAATACTTTTTGCCTTTTTGTTTGTTTCTCTCCCACTTCCCTGGACTCACTGCCTTCTGGATCAAACCCAAAGTACTAAGGATTAAGTGTAGAGAGCTATTCATTTTATGATAGTCAAAGGACATTCGAGATCTGAAGGTGTGCATGCTAAATCCATATTTTGGAAACTTCACCTAAAGGCAACCATGAGGGGACAGAATAAGATAACAAAAAATGCTGGGTGTTTCATTTATTCAGCTTCTTATGAAACAAAAGCTCTATAAAACAAACTCTGCCTAGAGAGACTGCTGTTTAGACCCAAGCATCACCCAAGCATCACCCAAGCTTCCATGGGTCCACCACTTTGTTTATTCAATTTTTCAAGTGTTTTATCTCCATACATTTTTCAAGTTAGAAGTGGTCCTTGATCATTCATTTGCATTGACATGGTGATGTCAGAGTGGGCTGTTTGCCAAAGTAGAAACAAAATACTGTTCCCACTTGAAACACCAAAGCGAGGCTGTTAATGGACAGGCTCCTGGGTTGCTGTTTTTTAATTAAGCAAGAAACAAAGCAACAAATAATAAGAATGTTTTCTACCTGAAACGCTAGACCATCAAAGCAGAGGAAGCTGAACAAAACCTCTTTCTCCTGGGAAAAAGGCAATCAAGTTAATAAATTTGTGTTGTGCAGGGGAAGTCAATGCAACGTCCTAGATGTTGCTGGACTCCAAGTCCTATCAGTCCCACCCAACATTGCCATTGGTCAGGAATGGTGGGAGCTGTAGGACATGGTGTTGGTTACCCCTGGTGCAGCATATGGCCAGCAGAAATAATTGTTTGTTCCCATTTTTTGGGTGCGGGAACTGTTATGGAGAAGTCAGGATATGTGCCTTGGTCAGTTGTAGAGAATATATTTCTAATATTTATGCTGCATTTGTGGAAATTACTAATGTTAGCTATGATCCATGGGAAGCTGCCTTATACCACATCAGTCAGCAAGAGGGCCAATGTGCCGTATCGACAGTAAACTAGAGCATAGGTGCTCCCACACTAAAATATTGATTTCTTACAAATGCAAAGCAGGTATTATGTGGCATCTGGGTTTCATGGGACTTATGCCTTACAAAATGTGTTCAGGATTGAAGACTTATTCACACTTGAATGTGAATTACTTCAAGTATTGATTTTCATGTGTGCATAGACAACATCACCAGTGGAGCTTCCACATCACCTAGCATCATTTCAATGTTTTCTTTCCCCAGAAGGCAGATTAATGTAAACAGGAAAATGTGTAGATAATATAGGCATCCCAGTAGATTTTGGAACAGTGCTGACTTAATTAATTATAGGCAAAATGTATCATTCTTCAATGTCTGAGACAGAAGAAGCATTCCTGATTTATCTGTTGCTGCCCCACAATTCTAACTTCTAAGGATAGTCAGATCAATGTGATCAATGATAAAGTATTTCCAATGAGTAACTAAAAGAAAATCATGGGTGTTGTATATAAGCAAATGTGTTTGACTATAATCGCCCTTCCATTTTCATGAGTTGGTAAACAAATGACAAACAGGTTCTTAATGAAAAATTTAGAATATTATTCATGATAAGTGAATATGGTATGTGATGTTGAAATAATACTTTTAAGCAGGTGCTTGTCACCCACAATAACTCAAAGTATTCAAACAAATGGAAGTTCGATCACCTAAGGGCACATTTCATTCTTTGAAAAAGTATTTAATCAATACAATTGATTAACTAACTGGATGTAACAGCCCTACTTAAAATACTTCATACGGGGGCATCCACCCAATCCTAGTCACCAGATCCTTGAATTTGTTTTTGCTGCTGTAATACAAGCCAGTTTGCACTGCTTCTCATCTTCAGTATGGTGTGCCTGTCTGAGTGCCAACCCACGAAGCCAACAGAACCAAATAGAAGTGGGGGTGGACAAGATGAGATGGACCACCCACTAAAAGAGTCACCGCCAACAGCATGGGGAGCATCAGAAGTCTCCATGGATTGGATAAGCTTCTGCTCATTTGGGTAAGTGGAGCCCTGGACTTCTCCCTCAAAGCCCTACCCACTGATGCTACCGTAGTTGAACAGCTCATGGAAGGGTTGACCAAAATAGTGCCCTCCAGATGTTGCTGGACTTCAATTCCATCATTCGTGATCATTGGCCATGCTGGCTGGTTGCAATTCAACAACATCTAGAGTGTGTTGCATTGGCTGTCCCTAGCTTACAGCTTCCTAATGTACTTTTCTATGTTACTTCTCTGAGCAAGTATTGGATCAGTGCCCTTCGATAACAATCTTCTTGCAAGATATTAAGGGACAGGAAGCAACTTCAGCAGCTTCAGCATGAAATGTTATTCATAGCCATTTCTCTTTTCTTCGTACTTGCTAGTGCTGTCAAAGGGTTGTTTTGTCACAACATGCTTTGGCCTGACCCATAAAATCCCCAAGGGGTCTAGAAGGCCCTCAGATTACCGAGCTAAAAGAAACTGTGAGTTTCTGTAACCATCATAATTCAGCGCAAGACCTGGAATATCTGGAGGCGGGAGCACAATTTTATATCAAACCTGATAGAGAAAAGACATGGCATGAATTCAGCTACAATCCAGGGGAAAGAGTGGAGCACTCACAACATCTGGTATTCTGTTGAAGCTAAGCATGGGAAACTTAGCTGAAATCAACGTCTTCTTGCTATTAATGAGACTATTACTGAGAACATACAAAGGAACAAGAAAGGGGTACCATGGTTCAAGGAAAGGGTCAGGAGAGAGTGGTAGAGCACTTGCTTTGAATGTAGAAGGTCCCAGGTTCAATTCCTGGCATCTCCAGGTAGGGCTGGATATGTTCCCTCTATGAAACCCTGGAGAGATACTGCCAGTCAATGCAGACAATAAATACTGAGTTAGATAGGCCAAAGGTCTGGCTCAGGTAAACCCCTTCCACTGCCCTGAAAACCCAGGCTTGACTATGGATATTCTTCCTGATCCATCTTGTTAGACTGACAGCAATGTTAGTACTCAGATCATCACTTGCTCTGGAAGCCTTGGGGATTTAGGGACGATTTATTTGGAAGCCTTTGAGATTTAGAGATGACTGATGGATTACTGGGTTTATCAACAGTGTTTCAACAATGCTGATTTTGTTAATTGTTGTTTCTTTAAATAAAAAGTCAGGAAAGATGGATTGCTTATTTATGCAAACATTTATATGCTGTCATATTGTGAACTATATCAAGGTAGTGTACACCGTAAAACAGAAAACTTCATTTATTCCTTTTAAATAGATAAATAAATCAGATAATCATTGAGGTGACTGACTGGCTGACTGAACAAAAATTAAACAATTGCAAAGGCCTGTTGACATAAAAAAAGGTCTCTAAGAGGTACCAGGTACCATAAGCGAGGCTGTCAACAGATTCTGTGTTGGAAGAGTGTTTCGCTGCATGGGCCAATTGAGCTTCTGTAACACAGGGAACATGTAAGTAGTGTCACTATATCATTTAGTTACTAGAGCCCTCTTCAGGAGTAACTGATTTCTAAAATACACAGGGAGTTTCCACTTTACACAGTCACCCTTCAGTTTGTGGGGGGAAATAAGAGCAACAATGGGTGAGGGCAGAGCTATTGCATGTCCCCTTTACAGAAATCTGAAGAGGGTTTTGATGGAACTGGACTTCCTAATATTTGAGTAGGACAGTTGTGTTTGTGATGTTGTTATTGTTGTTTTTGTTGCCAATAAATTTTCTATTCCACTCTTCCTCCCCAAATGAGGCTAAGTTGTCGAACAACCACATAGTAATTTAAAATAAAACATATTCAATACATTTTAAAACATCAAAAAGCCTTTACAAACAATAAGATTTAAGACCAATTTTGGAAATGGTCTCCTACTCTCACAGCTAATAATTTCAAGGTGGCCAAGAGCAAGAAAAGAGACACTATAAAATTTCTGGGTTAGCTTTTAAACTACTGTGTCCTCTAAGCGTTCCATGCTGCTGTGTGAGTGAATGTCCCAACTGACCACATCCCAGTGAACACTAGTAAATGGCTGCAGACCAGTTTTGCCATTGTAAACAACACAATTGACATTAATAAAGACAGCACAGAATGGATTTAAAATTTAATTGTCTGTCCTTTTAGCACCATAGATCCAGTAATGAGAGCTGTTACTATTCCATGAATACTCAGAACATCATCTGATAAGAAAGTAAGAGAATGAGAGGAAGGGAATCAGAAAAGAGTAGCTTCTTCAGGAATGGGATCAGCACAGCAATCAGTAACTTCTAGACTGATTGGAAATGACTTTGGAATATCCCATTTTAAGGGTCTGCCTTGCCCATAGTTCTGTGGAGTGTAAAAGTGGAAGACAATTGGACTTTGAACACATTTGAAAATGGGTTTCAGCAGGAGTCCAATGGGCAGCCATTTTGTGCCATCCACAGTTTCATTTCTCATTGCTCTTTCCCACCCGCTCTCCTGCAAAATAATAATGAAAATAAGTCATGAAGCTCTGCCTCATAGACTCCAGCCAAGGAACTTTGCTCTCCATTCATATTTTAATTTAATGGAAGGCCCCTTTTTGACTTTGATGGATATTAGATCAGCTCCTAATGGAAACACTGCAGACTTGCTTATGCTAACTGCACTCCTTTTCTCCAGACCTGATAGATGCAGTTTGGTGCAATCAGCATAAACTTAAAGGTTTCTTCTTCATCTTCATCTTTGTCTTCATCTTTGTCTTCCTCTTCTTCATCTTCTTCTTCAAGCACCATGTCTGATGTGACAATATTATTTCTACACTCATCACTCTGAAGTGGTACTGGTAATGAAGGGTGGGTGAATATGTCAATCTTACTTTTCTCTCAATATTTAAGGCTTAGATTTGGTCCTCTACGTTTCCACACCAGTTTGCTTTGTGTGGAGGAGGGAGGGGGAGGAGATAAAGTCCTTGTGGAAATTCATCAGCATTTTATTGCTAATCCCCCCCCCCCCATAGAAACATATTTGCAGGCATTTTCTCTCTCTAACACACTACATTTTTGTATATTACTTTCACCAATGCATGCATTTTTACATACAAATTATCTAAATATTTTCATTTTTTATAGATATTACTTGGCTGGAGAATTGCATTGCAAAATTCAGAGAAATGTGTGTTTTGAAGCATGGCTGTGTTTCAGTTCACCTGTTGTTTCAGAAATTGTAGATAAAGATAAGATAAAGATAAGGTAGGTTGCCAACTGAATTGAATTTATCTCCATCCCTAGTGGTGGTTTTGTGATGGAACGCTCATGTAGCCTCCCAAGGTGGTGGTGACAACAGTGTCACAGCACAGGTGCATCTTCTTGCCCTCCTTTTTCCTCCCTCACCTTGCATTCCTTAAGTGGGGTGTGAGGGATACTTGGGAAGCCAGGACTGCATCCCAGGAGCAATTCAGATTTATTAGTTATCTTTTAAAATCAAGGGCTACCAACATAG
Source organism: Podarcis bocagei (assembly GCF_964188305.1). Taxonomy (NCBI): domain Eukaryota; kingdom Metazoa; phylum Chordata; class Lepidosauria; order Squamata; family Lacertidae; genus Podarcis; species Podarcis bocagei. Next base: position 60,458,078 of record NC_138134.1, read on the forward strand.
CACCATGTATCTCCTATGGTGCCCATGAAAAATCTCAGTAAATATCCCCTCAAAAATCCAAAATGCACAAGAGAGTGTTTGCTGTTCCTGATAGCACTTGTTCAGCCACTCCATGACAGCAGTCCTTATGCCATGCCTCCCCAGCCAACATTTTTGGTTATTCCATGCCTCCAACCCATGGATTTTCAGTGGCAGAATGAGAGCAATATGCATATTCAAGCCCTAGCCCAGAACAGTTTGGAGAGAGCTCTTGGAGACCTTGTGGTAAAACAGAACTTCTGCTTCACAGCTATTTTTCAGCAAGACTGGAGAGTATCTGCTATCACCAACTTCACATCCTGCAAAGTGTAGGAACTTAGTCTTAGCAAAACAAGGAGTGATCTTGCAGTGTCATTTGAAGAAATTCCTGCTGGGATGATGGGCAGTTGTTTAGGACAGCTTGCTCACCACCCACATCCCAATCCCCTCTTGCACCTATAATCCTGATAGACCTTTTACCTAGTATATAAGGAATGGTGACCCCTCCTACAAGGTCAAGACGTTGTATCACCGCTGCATGGCCCAGGAGCATGATGACTTTGTCATCTCAGTTGTGGCCCAAACAATCTTGTTCACTTTCAAGTTCATGAAAAGAAAAGCACAATGTTTTTCATTAGGAAACAGCTAGTTAAAATGGCACCTACAGTGGGTGCCATTAAAGTCTCGACATTTACCACTCCACAGTATTTACCTTTATCACCTTATTTGCAGAATTCTTGGTACTTCAGGTTGGAGCACGCCATGATAAATTAAGTAGCTAGGTGTGGAGAATGTCAAAATTTTAATGGCGCTTTCTGTATTCTAACACAGAAGGAATGTAGCTGTCAGCTCTAGGGGTGTTCAGCCCCCTCATCTGAAAGAAAAACACGGCTGTTCTGGAGACATTATTCACATGAAACAACATTAAACTAACAACAAGGGAGTCTCTTGGCAGTATTGCTACATACTTAACAAATGCTGATGTGTCTACACTCTGTAGATCTTGCTGAAAGCTGTGTGTGACACATGGTGTAAAAAAAAGCTTGTGAAAGTCTTCCTGGAAGACGACTGAGTGAAAGAAACAATGCAGGTTAGCAATAAACAAAGTTAACAGAAGCAAACTAATGAAGAGTACACAAAACCAGCAGGAAGATGGACAAATCCCTGCCTATCCTCTCTGTTTAATGTCCCCAGTTAGGTGATCGCAGATGCTCTACATCCTCCCTCTCTCAGTCTTAATACTGCTTGCTCAAATGCACACACAATCAGCTAGACCTAGTTGTCTTGTCTAGGAGCACTACCACCATCTCCAATCATCCAGTTTCTTCCTTCTCAGCTACCTCTCAGATACTCCATCTCCTTTCCTCCAATTAGCAGTCCATGGATTTCATATTCTGAACATATACAAAATGTGATCTCTCTCACTGGTGAAGGAAGGGGGTGTAGTGGGTGCGGCCAGCCCCGGGTGTCATCGCTGAGGGGGGTTGACATCGCCACACCGCCATGCCCCCCTGGGACACTCGCAGTGCATGGCACCCCCTAGGATGCTTGCTGCATGCGGCTGTTAGGATTTTACGTAGCCGATGCCAGCTAGTGTGTTTATGTGATGTGATTATGTGATTATGGATTCTCTGTATATATTGTGAATAAAGCATAGTTTAGATCTACGGATGTTTCTATCTTCTTGCTGTGTGATGGCAGAAGACTTTTGTGCACCTTTCATATGAGAAGTGTCGCAGAGGGGCACTCTGGAGTGAAGGGACATGTCATTCCAGAGACATGCCTACTGGGAGATGCTCAGAGGTACTAGGGGTCTGCCCCCCCCAGGAGTGTTTGCCAACAGCGGCACCCCATGGGCGGCTAGCCCTGCCCCCAGGTGCACAACATGTGCACTGCTCCGGGTGGTGGAACAGCTAGCTCCGCCTCTGATCTCTGCAATATGAATGCACATATAGAAAACAAAAACAAAATAACCCAGATTCCCGGCCAGACTTTCCACTTTATCAGCGGGTTAGTGCTTTTCCAGATAAACTGCTTTCTGAGTATTCATTTCCATTAGCTTGCTTAAAACGTATGTGGAGTTCAAACTATGCAGTCTTGGTGAACATTAATTCTGATTTGTTTATGGTGTGGTTATACACCAATGAGCATTCATCCTGATTTGCTTGTGCTGTGTTTAGATGACTTCCTGTGCATCATTTGTACATCCCACAATCCTCACTGTAGCTCCCCATCACTTTCCTAGCTACAGATTTTTTCAAAAAGTGGATTTGTAACAATGGAGTGTCAGAGCCCTTTGATCCCCTTTAATTTCACAGACCTAAATTTCCCGTACGCATGTGAATCCCTCCTGCAAATATCACGACAGTCTGGAGGTGAGAAGCAACAACTTTTACATGGATTTTCTCACCAATATATCAATTATACATTCAGTTGACACCTTTCTGTGATGACATAAGCAAGATCTGAGATGTGTTACCCACCAAAATCCAAACTTTAATTTAGAACTGTTAAGGTCATCCTATGATTATCAAGAAAAGGCAGCTGTCAGTCTTCCACCAATCCAATGAGGTATGATTAAGATGTCTTTTATGATTTTACAGGTATTGAGCTGCAAATACGTACCTGCATTAATTCACTCCAATTGTTCATCGATCTCCCCTGGAAGTAGTCAAAGACAAATTATGTGCCACAGCTGAGAGAGGGATAGAAGTAGAAATTCTTACTGTGTAATTACTGTACACACATTTGTTTTCATATAGGGTGTAGTTTTATTTACTGAGCAATCTTTCTATCATCTTCTCTAGGCGAAGAATGCTGGATTGTCATATCAGGGCTTGTGTACAGATTTGTCATGAATTCACAGAAATAAAACGGGGGTCTATGGAATATTTTACATTAGCGTTACCTTGGTTTGTTACCACCAGGTCTTTCTTTTCAGCCGGAACTCACTGGAACTCAGTTCTGGCACCTCTAAGGTGGGCACCATTGTCATTATAAGAGAACAAGGAAGGCGTTTATGGTGAGTTCTGGCACCTCTTTTTCTAGAAAAATAACACTGATACCACCCACTCTTATGCTTTGTTACTGATTATCCTTAGGAAGTAACTTGAACTTCACTTCCCAGACTCATATGCAGATCAGGATTTCATTATACACATGTTTTGCACTTCCCAAATACTCTGAAATGTGTATTGGCTCTAAAATATATCAAAATACATTTAAAAAGGTGGCTTTGGAGATAAAAACTGCCCCGAGACAAGCTGGTATACGGCATCATAAAAATTGTATAATTATAATTATAAATTATAATAAGTTTGGCTAGAAATGTATATTTTGAGAAAATGCATATAAGGCACATAAAAGATCCAAATGAATTCTTTTTTTTAAAGATAAAACTATTATTATACATACACATCTGAAGAAAAATAAATTCAGAAATATGTATATTGCAATGCACACTTGGTGCAATTAAAAACAAAATAAATTTGTAATTTAATATGGAAATACAACAAAATGGATTTATGGATCAATATATGTGAAAGTGACATAAACTGTAAATAGATTGACTCACCTATCTGTAAACCAGCCTTGTCCTTTAGCAATCACATATTTCTCACACTGCTTAATGGTGGTGAAATTATATCTGAGAGTTGTATCCAACTAAGGTCTACTTAGAGTAAACCCAGTGAAATTAATGGAATTAAATTTGCCATTAATTCAGTTGGATCTGCCCCGAGTACGATTAACATTGGACACAACCCTGAATCTTTGAGAGGCCAGATATTTTGGCTTCCTGGATAAATGCAGTTGTACTTTGCCTAGTTACTCATAATTGCAGTGTAACTGCAGGCATTGTAATTACAATATAACTACACTAGGTTATGCTCTTTTTATTGTAATTAAAATTAGTTCATACAATTGGAAGCCTAATTTCATTATTAAATAGCTTGCGTCTGGCTTCATAATGGAAGACATTACTATGTACTTTGTGTGTTTTTTTCAAAAATAGAACTTTTGTAAATGTGTTCATAAGTCTCTAACGGGAGGGTTAACTACACGGGTTAAATACACTTCATAGTCCAGTGAATGTAATTACATTGCAATTGTGTAGAAGTTACAATAAAAATATAAAGTGAAATTTTACCACAAGCTATCACTTTGCCCATAAAAACCCCTCTCAGATATACACACACAACCCTTCCCTTTGATGATTTTTTTTTTATCATGGCTTACTCTATTTCATCATTTCTTACAACTTGAATTCTGTCATTTAGGTTTATTTATTTGAAAGCATTTCTAGACTACATAATATTTAAGCATCTCTAAGTTGTGCTGGAGGAGACTCTTGAGAGTCCCATGGACTGCAAGAAGATCAAACCTCCCCATTCTTAAGGAAATCAGCCCTGAGTGCTCACTGGAAGGACAGATCCTGAAGCTGAGACTCCAATACTTTGGCCACCTCATGAGAAGAGAAGACTCCCTGGAAAAGACCCTGATGTTGAGAAAGATGGAGGGCACAAGGAGAAGGGGACGACAGAGGACGAGATGGTTGGACAGTGTTCTTGAAACTACCAGCATGAGTTTGACCAAACTGCGGGAGGCAGTGGAAGACAGGAGTGCCTGGCGTGCTCTAGTCCATGGGGTCATGAAGAGTCGGACACGACTAAACGACTAAACAACAAACGGTATACAATTGCAGAACGTAAAAACAACAAAACAGTATCATAAAAACAGAGATACAACATAAAACAGAGAGAGAGAGAGGGAGAGAGAGGGAGAGAGAGATCCAGTATCAACAGGGCTCCAATCTTATGAGTCAGAGGTAGCATGAGCAAAGAAGATGTCTCTTTACAAGATGCTTGAAGCAAAGGATGGATGATGCTTCATGTATGTCAGAGGGAAGGGCACTTCACAGTGCACAGGATATAGTGGGAAATGCCCATTTTGGGTCACAACTCTGGGGCATTCTGTAGGGGGCGGTGCTGCAAGTTAAATTTCTCCTGATGATCAAAGTGACCTTACAGGCCTATACAAGGATGATTGGTCTTCAGGTAAAACAATACAGGTTCCTTGGCAGGTGTGAAACAGGCAGTTTTTACCATTAAGAAAGCTGGAGGTTAATTTTAGGTTGTTTATTAGGGATGGACAGTTGATGGTTTCAAACAGTCCCTGCACTGAGAGCTGGCTCTTGTGCCCTTGTTTTACAACAGAAAATACATCCATGCGCCTTTCATCTGGTATTGCTCTTTTAGATCAGCGACTGTGAGACTGTAGTAGTTTGACAGTGTCCCTTTAAATCCAGCTGAGACACTTGGCCCTGTACTGACTGCACCCCTGTGGTTTGCATTACTTTTTTATGGGATTCTGTTTTATGGGGTGCTAAATGGCTTAATTACATTTTACTGGTTTATTCTGCTTGCTTGCTCATATCCTATTTAAACTGACACAGAAAATTTCCTTTCCCCAGATGAGGAAATGAAATCCTTGCATATATTTTGGGGGCTGAGGGGTAGAGGGGTCTAGAGGGATTAGGAAAAGGTATTATTTGGTTTAATGCATTATTTGCTGAGAGGTTACTTTTATGTGAGTTTCCAAACCATAGACAAACAAACAAAGATCCCAAAGGATTATGCTATTGGTTCTGGTAGCAGAATAGAAACGGTGTATTCCCTTGGCTAGTTCTAAAACTTCAGCTCCGTTTTGCACATACAAAATATCAATTTGCATTCCGGTTTGCATGTCAAGAAATCATTGGACAAAACTTTAAATATATGGCTTACTGAATAATGCTCTCTGGTTTCAAATATAGCTGGTGGGTTTCTTTTTTTTTTTTTTTGCTGACAAAAGAGTGCTGATCTCTGCTATGTGAAGGAATATTGAGAGACTCCAGGCATGAGACACACTTACTTAAAAGTGAGTTATATCAAACAGTGAGGATTACTAGTGAGCAAACCTGCATAACTGGTCTGTTCAGCTATCTAAATTTTGAAGGTTCAGGACAGCTCCTTGAAAAGCTAGGAAAATTACGTTGGAAATTCTGAAATTTCCCATCTGAGTACCAAAGGCTAAGCCCAAGTTTTAAAGGTTAAAAAAAGAAACTTGTAAAACAGTCGTAGATAACCAGTGGCTTTCCAGCTGGGCTAAAAGTCCATCATACCTGTGCACTGGCGATGTTGGCTAGTTCTGATTGGTGGTGGAGCCAACAACGTATGGTAGACCACACAAATTCCTCCTCCTTCCAAATGCTACCTAAACTTAGATTTTGGGTAGTCTGCAGCTGCATTCACACAGTGGTTTATTCCATTTCCACAATGTTTCCTTCACTGTTAATTTCTGCATTATATTTGAGCTTTTGCATGTCATAAAAGCCACATCCAGAAAACTAATGGATTATATTGCATTTGTAGTGTTGATTTCTGTGTTACTTGGCCCAGAATAAAATCTGTTTGCAGTCCCCTTAACCTGGCAAATCATGGCAAAGTAAAATGACAAAATTTGGGACAGTATAAAATTCTTTCCTGCTGTTTTTATGTCCAGTGACATTTCTTAGTGTGAACAGAATTCAGCATGGTGTGGCAGCATAAGAAAAAAATCAAACCCACAGTTGCAAAACACAACAGATACTGCAATGTAAAAGGAACGTTGGAAAATGGGAAAGAAGCACCAGCATTATAATCAGGGAGGTGAATGCAGGGTGGTGATGAAGTTTGTTCTGTGTGAGCACACCAGAAGAGCCAATTGAGTGTTCCCTCCAATACTCTGCTCTGCCCCTAGACAATCCAGATTTGCCATAATGACAACAGTATTGGGAGGTTAGTTCTGTGGCCCAGACCCACTGTGCCAGCTGCCCTTAAACTCTAGGATCATAGGTTTCCATTGGATCAAGAACCTAGGTCCTATGAAAGCCTACAAACAGAGGCTTCCATGGCTCCTATGTTTAAAGCATTGACATTGGGGGTGAGATCCAGGAAGCTTTGCATGACTGCAGTGACATCAGATCCCACCGCACCTTTTCACTGTATCTACTCCTTCTTGGACATAACATGTGAAGTGTGCTTGGACTCGTTCACACATGTGAGAAGCCTCCTCCCAACCCACATAGGTTTATGTACATGATGCAGAGGAGAAACATGAAGAAGCACATGATTTAGCAGAGACACATGCAATGCTTTATTTCTGAAACTGGGACCACACTTTTCCTTTTCTACAGTAAGGTAAAAGGTAAAGGACCCTTGGACAGTTAAGACCAGTTGAATTTGACTATGGGGTGTGATGCTCATCTTCACTTTCAGGCTGAGGGAGCTGGCGTTTGTCCACAGGCAGCTTTCCGGGTCACTTGGCCAGCGTGACTAAACCACTTTTGGTGTGACAGGACACTGTGATGGAAGCCAAAGCGCACAAAAATGCAGCTTACCTTCTTTGCTGCAGCAGTACCTATTTATCTACTTACATTGGTATTATTATTATTTTATTATTTAATGAATTTATATACCTCCCTATACCCAGGGGTCTCAGGACAGTTCACAGAATAAAATCAAGGTATAAAACCACAAAATACATAATAAAAATGACAACCCAATTTGTTTAGTCGTTTAGCTGTGTCCGACTCTTCGTGACCCCATGGACCAGAGCACACCAGGCACTCCTGTCTTCCACTGCCTCCCGCAGTTTGGTCAAACTCATGTTTGTAGCTTCGAGAACACTGTCCAACCATCTCGTCCTCTGTCATCCCCTTCTCCTTGTGCCCTCCATCTTTCCCAGCATCAGGGTCTTTTCCAGGGAGTCTTCTCTTCTCATGAGGTGGCCAAAGTATTGGAGCCTCAGCTTCGGGATCTGTCCTTCCAGTGAGCACTCAGGGCTGATTTCCTTCAGAATGGATACGTTTGATCTTCTTGCAGTCCATGGGACTCTCAAGAGTCTCCTCCAGTACCATAATTCAAAAGCATCAATTCTTCGGTGATCAGCCTTCTTTATGGTCCAGCTTTCATTTCCATACATCACTACTGGGGAAACCATGGCTTTAACTATACAGACCTTTGTTGGTAAGGTGATGTCTCTGCTTTTTAAGATGCTGTCTAGGTTTGCCATCACCTTTCTCCCAAGGAGCAGGCATCTTTTAATTTCGCAACTGCTGTCACCATCTGCAGTGATCATGGAGACCAAGAAAGTAAAATCTCTCACTGCCTCCATTTCTTCCCCTTCTATTTGCCAGGAGGTGATGGGACCAGTGGCCATGATTTTCATTTTTGATGTTGAGCTTCAGACCATATTTTGCGCTCTCCTCTTTCACCCTCATTAAAAGGTTCTTTAATTCCTCCTCACTTTCTGCCATCAAGGTTGTGTCATCTGCATATCTGAGGTTGTTGATATTTCTTCCGGCGATCTTAATTCCGGCTTGGGATTCGTCCAGCCCAGCCTTTTGCATGATGAATTCTGCATATAAGTTAAATAAGCAGGGAGACAATATACAGCCTTGCCGTACTCCTTTCCCAATTTTGAACCAATCAGTTGTTCCATATCCAGTTCTAACTGTAGCTTCTTGTCCCACATAGATTTCTCAGGAGACAGATGAGGTGATCAGGCACTCCCATTTCTTTAAGAGCTTGCCATAGTTTGCTGTGGTTGACACAGTCAAAGGCTTTTGCATAGTCAATGAAGCAGAAGTAGATGTCTTTCTGGAACTCTCTAGCTTTCTCCATAATCCAGCGCATGTTTGCAATTTGGTCTCTGGTTCCTCTGCCTCTTCTAAATCCACCTTGCACTTCTGGGAGTTCTCGGTCCACATACTGCGTAAGCCTGCCTTGCAGAATTTTAAGCATAACCTTGCTAGCGTGTGAAATGAGTGCAATTGTGCGGTAGTTGGAACATTCTTTGGCACTTCCCTTCTTTGGGATTGGGATGTAGACTGATCTTCTCCAATCCTCTGGCCACTGCTAGACAACCCAATACCCACCCCAAAACACACACACACATTTTAAAAGGGCATAGGATGTAAATCAAATCAACCAAAGTCCTGGTTAAAAAGGAGCATTTTTTCCTGGTGCCTAAAGGTGTATAATGAAGGTGCCAGGTGTATTCCACAGGTGTATTCCTGCAGAGAGTATTTCACAGATGCGGAGCCATTGCAGAGAAGACCCGTTCACGTGTTGTCACTCTCCGGACCTCTTGAGGAGGAGGCACACAAAGAAGGGCCAAAGAAGATGACCTCAGGGTCTGGGTAGGTTCAAATGGAAAGAGGTGGTCCTTGAGGTATTGCAGTCCTGAGGCGTTTAAGGTTTTATAGATCAAAACCCGCACTTTGAATTGGGCATGGAAGCTAATTGGTAGCCAGTGCAGTTAGACCAGGATTGGTGCAATATGCTCAAATCATCTTGCTTCGGTGAGCAACCTGGCCACTGAATTCTGCACCAGCTGAAGTTTCCAAACCGTCTTCAGAGGCATCCCTACATATAATGCATTGCAGTAAACACACTGCCTTTGAACTGCTAGGTTGGCAGGAGCTGGGACAAAGCAACAGGAGTTCACCCCGTTGCATGGATTCGAACTGCCAACCTTATGATTGGCAAGCCCAAGAGGCTTGGTGGTTTAGATCACAGCGCCACCCGCGTCCCCTTTTTCTATAGTCTTCATATACAATTCCCCCTGATCCAAGAGCACATTAAAATTTCTGCCCATATCGTTGTGTGTGGTACTCATATGTGTAAACTGACCCATGCAAGCCTAGGAAATATTGCCACAAGTTTGTTTTGGATGCAAAAAGAAAGATATTGTAACATAATGGCCATCTGTCCTGGAGGTTGTCCTAGGTGACTCTCAGGGTCCCTTCCAACTCTACAGTTCTATGATTCTATTGAAACTGAATCAGGATTCCATAGCAAAGAAGAAAAATATCATTTTTTATAAAATATTTATTAAGGTTTTCAAAATATTACAAAAGAAAAATAGAAAAAAGAAAAATACAAAATAAAAATAATTAAAAACAACTCGATCTTTCCATTACTTATTTTTCATTAGCTTGTTTCCCGGACCTCCTCATGCCTCCCTTTTTTGTATTCCAATTCAGTTTGTTGGTTCAGCAAATCCTTCCCCTTTGTTTATCCAAATCTTTAATCTTAAAATATTATAACATTAAATCTTTACCTATTGATAATCCATTTTTCATATTCCCTTATAGTATTGCAGCTAAAAACCCCTTAGTTTCTATCCAACATCATTCTAACATTCATTAATTTTACAATATTTCTGTAAATAGTCTTTAAATTTCTTCCAATCTTCTTCCACCGACTCTTCTCCCTGGTCTCCGATTCTGCCAGTCATTTCCGCCAGTTCCATATAGTCAATCACCTTCATCTGCCATTCTTCCAGAGTGGGTAGATCTTGTGTCTTCCAATACTTTGCGATAAGTATTCTTGCTGCTGTTGTGGCATACATAAAAAAAGTTCTATCCTTCTTTGGCACCAATTGGCCAACTATGCCCAGGAGAAAGGCCTCTGGTTTCTTCAAAAAGGTATGTTTAAATACTTTTTTCAATTCATTATAGATCATCTCCCAGAAAGCCTTAATCCTTGGGCACGTCCACCAAAGGTGAAAGAATGTACCTTCAGTTTCTTTACATTCCCAACATTTGTTATCGGGCAAATGATAGATTTTTGCAAGCCTGACTGGGGTCATGTACCACCTGTATACCATTTTCATAATATTCTCTCTTAAGGCATTACATGCCATAAACTTCATACCTGTGGTCCATAACTGTTCCCAGTCAGCCATCATTATATTATGTCCAACATCTTGTGCCCATTTAATCATAACAGATTTCACCGTTTCATCCTGAGTATTCCATTTCAACAGCAGGTTGTACATCCTTGACAAAATCTTAGTTTTGGGTTCCAACAGGTCTGTTTCTAATTTTGATTTTTCCACCTGGAAACCAGTTTTCTTGTCCGAATTATATGCCTCCATTATCTGATAATAATGAAGCCAATCTCGCACTTTATTTTTTAGTTTCTCAAAACTCTGCAATTTCAGTCTATCTCCCTCAAAAGAAGAAAAATATCCTAACAGTCACACAACATCACTGTGTCTACTGTTGTTATGAATTCATTGCTTGGTGTTTGAGGTGAGGAGAATGACTTTTAAAAAACAGGATGTTTTCTTTAGTGGCATTAATAATCTACACAGAGTTGTCCTAGTTGATGTTAGAGTTGCTTTAAGCTGTACCACAAAGAAGCATCAATGAATAAATAATTCAGAAACGGAAAGGAAATAAAAAATAATGATCACGCATCTAGACCCTGGGAGTGGGTAGGTGGTCTTAATTTTCAATTAATTATTGACCCTAGTCCTATTTTTCTTCATGGAAACATTCATTCTTCATGGACTCAAATTCACTACATGAGGTCAATTAAGAAAGAAATGTAACTTTCAACCCATATTTACTGGCAAAGGATTTATTATGAATCAAAGGGATTGTAGAATTTTGTATTGATTTATCATTTAAACTCCCAAACGTGTCCAATTTACAGGAACAGCTTTTCACCATATTAGAAGATGAAGCTAAGGAACAATGTTGTTGTTGTTTAGCCATTTAGTCATGTCCGACTCTTCGTGACCCCATGGACCAGAGCATGCCAGGCACTCCTGTCTTCCACTGCCTCCCACAGTTTGGTCCAACTCATTCTGAACACTGTCCAACCAAGGAGCAATACACCTGTTCAATTACCTACCCCCCTTATATTTACTAGGGCTATGCATTCACCCCCAAGATTCACCTGGTCCTGCCCTCCACTGACATGTGGTTCCCAGAACATTGCCCAGAAGATAATGTGTCCCTCAAACTGAAAAAGCCCTATACACTCTTGTTATCTTTTAAGCACCGAGTAAAGTCAATCCCATTCTCTTGTACTTTTGGTGGTATGCATTTGTTCCTAAATTCATCATACTTTATCTGTTGCTCTTACCTTTTTCATATTTATCTTCTTTTTCATCTGCTTGCCTGCTTTTTTATCATGGTGGTTCCGTCTTATAACATTTTACTGGTTGTTGTTGTAATCTACCTAGAGGCTATTTCCAGTATAAGGTAAGGTATAAATTCTCTGAATGAATGAATGAATGAGTGAGATCAATTTTTCAACCAGGCCAAATAAAAGAAGAACATGCTACTCCTCAAAGATGCATGGGCTTAAACTTCAGCACATTTCTTGGGGTGGAGTTCTACAAAGAAAATGCCTCTCTCTGCCTGCCTTATCTGTTCTGTCTTGGGACCAAGATAGTATCTTCCAAACAGAACTGCTGCTTGAGCTTAGAGATCATGATAGAATGGGGTGGGGGTGGTTATCCCAAGTCATTAAAGATTTGGGTTAAAATCAGTGAGTTGGATGATGCATTGCACAAAATAGTGCCCATTGCTGAAGCACTAATGAAATTCACTCTGTGCAAGATGCCTTTCTTGAGTCCCAGGCCTGCTAGTTGCATTCTCTGCCTGCTGAAATTCCCAGGCAGTTATGAACAACAGTATCTGGACAAGTTTTAATTATTTTTATTTAAAACATTTATTGTTTGCCTTGGTGAATAGAACATCTTTAAGAAGGCTTGCACAATAGTAAATAAAAAGGTAGATACCGTAACTATCAACTAAATAAGATAAAGTACAATGCAACTAGTACTGTTCATTGCAATCATTTCCAGTGAGCAGTCAATGCTAATTCACTGCCGCGAAAACAACAGAGACTTGTGGCACCATGAAGACTAACAAGTTTTATGAAGGCATAAGTTTTCATGGACCAGAGCTCAGTTCATCAGATACATATTATTTTTATTTATTTAGCAACATGTATTTTTATTTATTTAGCAAGTATTGGAAATATGAAACACACCATTCATTTGAAATTCACATGTCTCTGAATATTGCAGTGTAGTTCTCCAGCTGAATAATGTGTAGAAATATGTTGAGGTAAAGTGTACATAAGATGCATATATTCTTGAAAATTACAGATAAACATACATTGTATTGGAGAAAACTTGCTTTGCAAAAATTTGCATATTCTGAAAAATTGCATACAAACATGTGTATCTTAGGAGAAATACCCATTCAAATGCTGATGAAATTCCATTAGGAATTTACAAATGCAAATTGACGTGGAAATGCAGAGTGCACAACTTGAGAATGGAAAAAAATTGGACCTGAGAAGAAACTGAAATTGACAAATTCATCCAGTCCTTTCTGGAAGTATATGTCATTACACCCAGTATTGTGAACTTCTGAATATATACAGATAGACAGACAGACCTCTTTCCTCCCCTGTTATATAATATCTGTTTAAGGAACGTTTTATTATATGAGGACATATTTAAGCATGTAGTCCCCACCTGCTGTCGGAAGCAGCAGCACCTCATCACACATGTCAGGAAAGGACATTATACAAGTTGTTGGTTCATTCCAGCAAGAATCCTCTTACGTTGCTTTTAATGAAGCTGTTTTATAAGGTAAGCATCCTCTTGTACTGTCTCCAAACCTCCTTGTGGTGAATCAATTGATTTTTGATGTTAACACCATGGCGGGGGGTAAACCAGAGATGAATTTAGCTCATGCTGGGTCCCCCCCCTTTCCTTTCATTCGATTTTCACATTTGTGCTAAGAATGCCATGATCATTACACACAACAGTTCTCAACTCCCATCCTCTTTTGCTCCGATCCAAGTCATGGAGCCACTCTGTGTGAATGAGTGATGATGATGGTTATTATTGGGTACATGCTCCGATACTTTAGGATTAGTACTTAATTAACTGGGAAGAAATGGAGAAAACAATTGGGCTAAATCCCACTGGTGGGAAAACATGCCCACGTGATTGTATGAGCAATCTCTTTTCATTTTCTTCTCCCGCTCCCTGAAATGCCAGAAACTGCAGAGGGTGACAGGAGGGCCACCTGCTTTGAATCTTGGCATATGTGGCTAATCAGGGGCTTTCTGTCTCTTGTATGATGCTCCTCTACACAGCAGGACATTAGCCACAGCAGATGTGGTGTCAACAGGACTCTTTGGAGTCCGTTCAATGTTTCCTCCACACACACCCATTTGTCTGAATTACAACATTTCAAGAGGAATGTTTTACTTCTTGAATGGGATCCAGACACCATTTTCTTCATCTCATTCTTTTCAAGTGCAATATAAAAATTGGGGGGGGGTGTCAATCAGTGTTTTTCTCCTGCCTAATAGCATTTCCCTCCCTGTCCTGTAGTAAGTAATGAGGTCACAGCTGACTGTCCTTCTTGACTTGTCTAAAAAGCCATCTGGGTTTCACAAGCATTCTTGATTGTGAGTACTTGAAAAACCAGGAGAGTCCCTCACGCCCGTTGTAAGTAGAAAAAGAAAACCTTATTTTTGCAAGTTGGCTGAGAGGAGGTCAATGGGAGTCTCTCTCTCTCCCCACCCCCATATTAGTACAGTGGTACCTCGGGTTAAGTACTTAATTCGTTCCGGAGGTCCGTTCTTAACCTGAAACTGTTCTTAACCTGAAGCACCACTTTAGTTAATGGGGCCTCCTGCTGCTGCCGCGCCGCTGGAGCACGATTTCTGTTCTCATCCTGAAGCAAAGTTCTTAACCTGAAGCACTATTTCTGGGTTAGCGGAGTCTGTAACCTGAAGCGTATGTAACCTGAAGCGTATGTAACCTGAGGTACCACTGTAATGGCAGTGTGTGTACATATGTATGTGAGATTGGGATTACAGGTTGGAAAGTAAATTCTTTGAGGATAGGCCCATGGCTCCAGGTTCAATCTCCAGGCAGGACTGGGAGACACCTCAGTCTAAAATCCTGGAGAGCCACTGCCAGTGTGTGTCGACAATACAAAAGTAGATGGGCCAATGGTCTGATCTGGTATAAGGTGGCTTCCTATTATGTGAATGAAAAATCCTGATTTAATTCAAGCAACAGCTTGGGTGTCACATATATTTGGGTTCTTCCTCTGCCCAATGGTAAGGATGGCCCTTCCAGCACTGGCTTACCTGAATGACTTGAAATGAAACCCAGTTTTAGCATTTGGATTTACCATTAACACTGCCTCACCAGGAGGCCAAGTCCAAAAAGGTAATAGACTGCAAGTGAATACTGGGTGGGAGGCAATGCACCCCCAATTTTTCACATCACTATGCCCCATGTGTATGATGCAGGGGACCTATTTAACTGCAGAGTTACTAGGGAGCAGGGGCTGGGATTGTCCCATAGTATAGGTAAAGGTAAAGGGACCCCTGACCATTAGGTCCAGTCATGACCGACTCTGGAGTTTCAGTGCTCATCTCACTTTATTGGCTGAGGGAGCCGGTGTACAGCTTCCGGGTCATGTGGCCAGCATGACTAAGCCGCTTCTGGCGAACTAGAGCAGCGCACGGAAACACCATTTACCTTCCTGCCAGAGCGGTACCTATTTATCTACTTGCACTTTGATGTGCTTTCGAACTGCTAGGTTGGCAGGAGCAGGGACCGAGCAATGGGAGCTCACCCCGTCATGGGGATTCTAACCGCCGACCTTCTGATCGGCAAGTCCTAGGCTCTGTAGTTTAACCCACAGCGCTACCCATGTCCCTGTCCCATAGTATAGTTGTATAAAATAGGAAAGAAAAGGCTACAGGTCTTTGCCATATTTTTTCTTTCTTTCAGGAATAATTACTTGACGTGAAATATATTTCTAAAATTTTATTCTATCTAATTTATTAAACTCCATTAGTTTTTGCTTCCTAAAAGGTATCCAAGCAATTTGCATTTTAAAATATACATACAAAAAATATACATACAGTAAATAGGTCATACCATGTGCAGGGTGGGGATTGCTAGAATATGTTAACATTTGATACACTATGTAACACCACCAGAAAACCAGAGAAACAAGAAATAAATAAAAAAGGGAGTCTCCTTTCACTCCTATGTTACACCTGATGGAGGAAAAGTTTAAACCGTTGATTTATACTTCCTCTCTCTTCATGATGCCAATGTGTGTCATAAAGGAGTTATTAATAAAAAAATACTGCACATTCATCAAGCAAGTACAGTAGCTAGGTGTTGTATATAAAATAAATCATTAGTTGCTTAATTTGCGAAAGAGGAAAGACTGAACTCATTGTATTCAAGGAACATGCAATTATACAAGCCACTCAGTGTGTTTAAGATGCACATGAATGGACAGAGCCAGCCAAAGTCCTTCTAAGTTCCTGCTACTTCTCTTGACCTTGGCATGTTTGACAAGCATCTCTTCAAGCATCACTTTGCCAGCTGGTGGGGTGAAGGGGGGGCAGGAAATACAAAGAACACAGAGAAAGAAAGATTGGTTCAAATCTCTCCCCCCACCCTCCCCAGCAAGAAACTTGTCATTTTGCTGGTGTTCCACTTCAATGACCTGTTGGGCCGGCCGGCCAGGAGCCAACACATATCCCCAAGGGGAATGTCTGGTTGCTTCTTCCTGCTCCAGCGCTCTGGAAACTTGTTTAGATTTAGCAAAACTTACCATTCTAAATGGCCTGTTTTGGAAAGCCAGACGGAACAAAGAGGAAAGGCATAAACGTTTCTCCGCCATGATCAGAGCCCTTGCCAGCCATCAGATAAGGGCTGGGAAGGGGTTTCTCATCTTGTCTTTCAGCTGAGTTTGACATTACTGCGGGGAATAAGTTTGCCCGGCCTCAGTTATTATTGCTAAAATTCTGAATAATGATCTGGAAGAAGAAAGCCGGCTTAAGATGGTAGCAAATATGTGGTGCTGTAATAAGAATATCACTCCTCGATACACTTTGCCCCTCCAACTTGGAGCCCTGAGAATAAATTTCAAAAAGACGAGAGAGAGAGGATCAATTAATCTGGTGAGTGAATTTTCAAATCCATTCTTAATGCTATTGATAGTGGGAGACCACCTCCCTGTGTTTGGTAATTACCCCAATATTTCCTGCAGTATAAGTATAAACGGCTTATACATGAGCTTCCTGTGAAGAAATGCTCTCCCTCTGCTGATCTGAAGCATGAGAGAAAGGCTGCTTGCCTTATCGCTCTGCCTCATTCCATCTGCAGCCAGCAGGCGGTCTGGCTAATCATTGTCATTGGGACAGCGGACGAGCAATCTGGGGGACACAGATAGATGTGACACCAGAGGAGATTGGCTCCTTCCAACAGTGTGAGCATTGCAGAAAGCTCATCACACTCTCCAGGTTTCAAAGGCGAAAGTGTTGCCCCTTTAAACCAGAGGCCTGTCCCTTAATTACACAAATGCAGTGATCAAAGTTATTATCCATCTTTACAAAGGCAAGGGCTTTAATTGAACAATGCGTTGCTACCTTTGAAAGAAAAAAGTGTTTGGTTTTCATGGAGAGCGCCGTGACAGCGAGGAAGAAGGGAGTGCGGGAGGGGAAGAGTGAGAAAATGGAGAGATGGTATTTAACAAGCAAGCTGCTTTATATGGAAATGTAATGAATACAGCTGATAAAAAAAGGAAGAGACAAAAGTTGTGAAGTTTCAAGCTGCGAAAGAACTTCAAAGTGTATTCAAATGTCACATTGATTTTTCTTCAAATCTCTAAGTAGTAAGTTTTTCAAAAGAAGAATATGATCCTCTATTTTATCCACTAATGTTTTATCTACAAACAGGGGAGAAAAAGCACAGTGTTTTCTTTTCACATGAAATAATCCCTGTATTGGAAGTCTTTATCTCCACCCCCTTTTATAACCAAAGATTTCTCCAGCGCCTTTGAAAATGCCTATGTTTCTGCCATATTTGTCTGTTGTCGGAAGTTAAGGTCCAATTATGAATGTGAAAGATGAGTCTCTCTCTCTCTCTGTGTGTGTGTCCATGTCCCAGATCTGTGGCTTTCTTCCAGCAATTGGTTCAATGCCAATAGCTGTCCAGTTCTGGTAGTATAGAAAAGTTCACAGAGCATGGCAGCATCAAGAAGTGAGAATGATCTGAGGACACCATGCTAGAAGATCTTCACTGGGAGCTAGATAGCTGGACTGTGTCCTTGTTGCTTCTACTGGCTTATGCTACTATTGACCTGGGTAATCCTTCTGAGTCGCCTTGCTGCGATGTGGCTGGGCATACCGTTTTGTGATAGCCTTATGTGAGGATAGTTTTCATAAGGTGGAGCTGGGAGACTGGTGGATTTTGGGTTTGGATTCCTCCCTAAGCTCCTGAAAGCAAAAAACAAAACAAACAAAAAACAATTTTTAATGTGGATCTTTAAAATATTTATCAGCACCTTTAGCAATGTGACACTACCAATATATATTAGGCAATGGCTGTCACAGCTTCTAAAGCTTGTTAGGAGGGAAATGATGACAAATAATCTCAGAAGTCAGCGTTCTTTTTCCAAATCCTGCTGGATTCATCACAAACATCCCATTACATCAGATAAACAGAATGAACAAGAAATGACTTAGATCCTCCCACACTTTACCTTTAAAGTACAATGCCCAGAAGGACAGAAATGAACATCGACTCAGGTTTTTGCCTGCGTGCACATTGTAATTCTTTTGTTCATAGGATTGCTTTTGTGGATGAATGGTTTATTTTATTTTTCTGGTAGACTGTTTCTCCACTGTCATTTACATACAATTCTCAGCTGTTGTCACCTGGAGTACCTTCCCCTCAGTATTGCAACACATGGCCCCTGCTTGCTTTCAGCTTTTATCCCCAGCCCATCCATCACTCATCTTGGAGGGGAGGCTTAAAACAGGTGCATCAAGCCCCAGGATCATCACAGGAATTTCAAAGTCAATTTCAAATGCGATCAGAAGAAGAAGAGGGGAGGGGAAATATTGTGTTTCCCCATCCATATGGGAGAAAGCCTCCATTTCCTGTATTGTTATGTAAACATGGCTTTTTAGGAGCGTGGAACTGCTGTTCTTTCCCTCTACTTGACAGAGTTACGCCTGTCAACTTTGGCATCACTCATCAGTGATCTGGGAGACAGTTCATGATGACTACACAGAGATGAGGTTTGCTTTTAAACTTCATTTGTCCTCAGAAAGTCATTGGAACATAAGATGTGTTGGATGCTACAAGTGAGAGGAAATCAATTGCGTGTGGCGGGAAGATAGCTGAAATTCTGTGATCACAGCTGTTTCAACCCACCTGGAGCTTGCATTGTAGTCTCCTCTCCAGTTTTATGGAGGTAAATAAACAAAGTCCCCCTTCAGCATTCAGACATATGGCTGAGGGCTCAAACTGGGTGTGGAATGTAGTGGTTAGTGTTGAATTATGACTGGGGATACATGGGTCCGAAACCCTACTCGGAAATGAAACTCACTGAATGGGCTGGCCAATATATCTCATACCTCCAGATATCTCATTGGAGGCTCTTTTGAGACCCAAGAAACAGTCCAGCATTGTATAGGCTGACTAGCAGTATCTCTCCAGAGTCCCAGATGCAAATCTGCCTCAGTCCTGCTCGGAAATGCCAAAGATTGAATCTGAGACCTTCTGCATACAAGTCAGATGCTCCACCACTGAGCTATGGACCTTCCCTGAAAAGTGGAATAGGAAACAAATAGGAAAAAACAAACACTTTCCAGATGCTGAGCTCTGCAGAAAAGAACATATCTCGGCAGGAAAAAGGGCCGTTGTGTCAGTAATCTTCATCTCTGACCAGCACATGTTTCAGAAAATTTGGAAACTGCCTTATATTGGCTATTGGTCCATATAGATTAGTATCGCAAGCACTGGCTGGCAGTGGCTACCCAGGATTTCAGACAGGGGTCTCGCCATCTCTCCCAGTCCTACCCGGGGCTTGAACCAGGACCTTCTGCATGGAAAGCAGATATTCTGCCACAAACCGATGGCTCTTTCCCCTAAACAAATAAGATCATAGAACTGTAGAGATGGAAGGGACCCTGAGGATCATCTGATCCAGCCCCCTGAAATGTAGGAATACGCAGCTATCCCATATGGAGATTGAACCTGCAACTTTGGTGTTATCAGCATCACACTCTAACCAACTGGGCTATCGCCTTGTTTGATAAAAAATAAATGTGTGTGAGTTGGGAGTGGAGCATGACTTCACAATGCCAACCCTGACTTTGTAACTTCATTTCTGAGAAAGGTGAATTCCTAACCTGCTTTACAGTGTTATTAAGAGAAAATGGGCCAACAAGCCCAGTGTTTGCTGCCATGCTTTGCTCCATGGAGAAAGGGTGGGATACAAATGTAGAAAAAGGAAAAGTGCAGACGGCCAGTTTGAAGTTTTCTTTCATGTTGCTAGCCAAGCCCAGTGGCGTAGCGTGGGGGGTGCAGGGGGGGGCCGGTCACACCGGCCGCAACATCTGGGGGGGGGCGCTCGCACTTGCAGCTCTCTGCCCCTACTAAAATCCACGGGTTAGGGGGCGCAAATTACTTGCCTTGCCCCAGGTGCTGCCAACCCACGCTACGCCACTGGCCACGCCTGCCGCTTTTTGATCTTTTCCATCACACTTTTGAAAGTGGGTGATCTGTTCAGCATCGTTTCTGCATTTTAGCTCTCTTTTATTAATAATTATTATGATCATGATGATTACCTTAAAGGAGGAGATGGTCTTTCCTTTCTTGTAAGGAAAGGGTTATGATGACCCAGTTCTCTGCTGATAAACTGGCAAGTTTGATTTGGAGCTGTGGGATATCTTGTAGGAGGTTTGTTCACCAATGTATGGACTTGTCCTTTAGGACAAGTAAGAAGGCACCATTTTTTATTCCTAACTGTAGCACTTTGGTGGCTCACACACATGAGATTGTGATTGTATCAGATCTTCACAGGTTGCATAGCAGCGATGACTTCCACTTTTCCTCTTCCAGAGATATGCCTCTCACAAAAAAAGAACCCCATTGATGAAAGGACCAGTTGAGCAATGTCTTATGATCACAGCTGTCTGCATGTCGCAGTTCCACCAGAACACAAAGAAAGGACAGAAGCTGGCTTCCTGAGAATACTTTTGTCAAAGTAAGTTTCTAGTCCGTATGACTGCAAAGTTATACTAGAACCTTGGTGAAAATTCCAAAGCCAGAAGAATTGCGGGGAAGAGCTTTTAGTTGTTCAGGTGACAATTTTACAATACGCTTCTGTGTGCGTTTTGAGGTGGAGACATGTACATCAAGTGCCTATTTGAGAAATGCATAGGCATTGAACTTCACCGAAAACTCACTAAAATCAAAGGGCTCGTTCTCTTAAGAGTTATGCAGTATTAACTCCTTTGATTTCAACTTGAGAGAGCTAAGCACAGGTATATCTCTTCCAGTAAGATCAACGGGATGTGTGCCCAGTCCTATGCATCTGGACTGGATCAGGGTTTTCTGGGCCCATGACACCATGATTTCAATTTGACATTACAAGTTTCAATCACAGCAGTCTCCACACAGCCTGCCCCTCACCCCCACCAACTATAAGAAGGATAGTGCCAGGAGACAAAAAGAAACCTTCTCAAACTCCATGCACTAGGATGAGAAGATAATCCTGGTGAGCTGTATAGATAGAATCTCACCATCTAGGAAAAGGTTAGCTGGCTTGGCAAATTATACTTTTGATCCCAGAACTGCAGAGCATAGTAGCCTTCATTAATGCAGAGAATGTTAGAGAAGAATGTGCTGTCATGAGCACACATAAATCCCTTGATGTGAAGCATCATGGAGGGAGATTTTTAAAAATTTATTATTATTATTTTTAAAAATATGACCTCTTCGGTCCAACCTAAGTGATTTTGATTCCTTGCAAGTTTACCGGGAGCAGATATGAGGCTCGTAAAGCAGTCATTTCTGAAATTGCTCTTTCCCTCAATGCTTTCTTCTTCTTTGAAACAGGAACCAGGTTAGATGTTCCACTTTTAAAGAAACAGCTGCTATTTTTGATTATTTATTACTGTCACTACCCTTACTGTTTTGTACTCTATTTCTTTCCAAACCCCCTATGAATACCATCTGGCCAAAGTGATTTACTGCGCTTGGATTTCGATGAGTTGCTTCATGAAACTCCAAATTAAGACAATGAAAATATAAGATGAAAATCTTAATGATGGCTCTATTAGGCTGAGGACTAATCTTTCAAGGGAAGTTGCATCACTTAAGACATTTATATAGCGAGACTGAGCTGAGCACTGGAACACTACCCTGCAGGGAACAATTCTGCTCCTGAGTCTAGGACAGAACATGTGAAAAATGTTCACATTGTGAGCATTTCCCTGAATTTAGTCCATTTTGTGGGCTGTATCACATACCCATCAGGGAATCATCTACCGTCATTTATCTAAGATTGCTGTTAGGTCTGAATTTGGGAGAAGACACCAGTGGCCATTTCACATTTTTAAGGTGGAATGCCGTACCAGGGAGTACAAGATATGAACAATCTTCAGGAAAACATGACATGCACCTGCACTCTACAATTAAAGCATCACCATTCCACTTTAAGGGATGCAGGTGGCGCTGTGGTCTAAACCACAGAGCCTAGGGCTTGCAGATCGGAAGGTCGGCGGTCCAAATCCTGCCCACCTAGCAGTTTGAAAGCACGTCAAAGTGCAAGTGGATAAATAGGTACCGTTGTGGCGGGAAGGTAAATGGCGTTTCCGTGCGCTGCTCTGGTTCGCCTTAGTCATGCTGGCCACATGACCTGGAAGCTGTACGCCAGCTCCCTCAGCCTACAGAGCGAGATGAGCGCCGCAACACCAGAGTCGTCCATGACACTAACGGTCATGGGTACCTTTACCTTTTATTCCACTTTAAAGAGTCATGGCTTCCCACAATGAATCCTGGGAACGGTAGTTTGTAAAGGGTGCTGAGAGCCCCTTACAGAGATACAGTTCCCAGAGCAGTTTAACAATCGTTCCCTCTTCCCAGGAACTCTGGGAATTGGAGCTCTGGTAAGGGAGTAGGGGTCTTCTAACAACTCTCAGCACTGTCAACAAACCACAGTTCCCTGGGTTCTTGCTGGGATTTCATGTGCTTTAAATATATGGTGTGCACACAGCTTGATTATTTGGTGCTCACTCCAACAAGTGCATACAGGCATGTGTAATAGGTGGTAGCCACTAGTAAAAGCCATTGGACACTTCCAGAAAGCAAACTCTAGATATCCTTGAAGATTGAATGTCTATTATATTGGCTGTTTTGCACATCCAAATAGTACAACTTGAAACACTCACATTGTGAATACCATACTTTGCAGTGGGTTTTTCATTAAAGCCAGATTGACAAGAACTAAATGAGAAATAAGCTTGAAACAAGAACATAACACATTTCTACTAACAAAGCAGAAATGCTCACCTCAAAAAACTAACAGGTGGAAACCTAATTTTCTATAAATCCAGATCTAATATTTGGAGAGCAACTTTATCCATTTTTAATTTTTGCTTCTGTAATTGTAATTCTAAGAGGCACCCATTTAAGATTTTGTCAGAGCCTTGATTAATCCCTATTCACCCCAATGTTAAATTGCTTTTGGGAGTTCTTATGCACAGTGTTATATGCTGACTCACTTTCTGGTGCATGTTAGATTCCACACCTTCAAAATAAGATAATCTTAATGATGAACGTGGCTGTTGCTATATTCTTTCCACTGGTAAAAAAATGCACAAAGAGAAATTAAGTAGATTTCCAGGAAGTGTCACATGTACTTGATGGTCATAGGATATGAAGAAATGAAGGTGTTATATAGTGAGTCCAGAACTATCTACACCAACCTTCCCTTTAGACAATAACTCTCATCATCCCCAACCATTGGCCATGCTGGTTGGAGTTGATGGGCCTTGTAATACAAAACAACCAGGCTGAGGAAGGCTGATCTCCTGCAACTGGCAGTGGCTCACCAACATCTCCAGCTGATGACAGAAACAGGATGCTAGGAGGACAGGAATTGGAGCTTTTCTCCTAGCAGACTGGTTCCTTGAGATAAGGGCTCATTGGCTCTAGAAGAGGCACTCACTACCCCAACGTTGCTCATATTTCCATTTTACACACAGTTTATGAGAACAGATACAGTCTAACAGCATTCACCTTGCCTGTCCCATACCTTCCATATTAAAGGGGCCCACTGTTGCTTCTGTCTAAGGGTTCCCAAAATCCTAAAGCCAGGACTGCATGAAACCTGGTTATGATCCTGTTTAGGGGAAAAGCTCAGTGGTGGAGGCAGAAGGTCCTAGGTTTAATCCCTAGCATCTCCAGGTGGAGCTGAGGGGGACATCAGTCTAAATCCTCAGAGAGATACTTAAAGTTAGTGCAGATGCTGCTGCACTAGATGGACTCAGTATAAGGCAGCTTGCAATGTACACTTTGCACTCTGATTACTTTGACAAATATACTTCTGGCTTGCCCTGCAAAGGTAACTCAGAAATCACTTCTGACATGCATTTAACATAGCTAATGTAGGCTGGCAACACACAAATAATACCATTTGTTTTGTTTATGAGTCCTCTGTGCCAGGTTTCACATCCTAAACTTGAGCTCAAGATTGTGTTTCTAAATATCTGGTGTGCAATGTTTGAATTGTAGTGCTCCTGAGAGAGCTTGCACGCAATGTGATTTCTGATGTGAGAGCACAGTGTTACCTTGTAAGTTTCTATTTTCTCATCTTTGCCAGGCCAGTGGGTCACAGGGGCCCCTGTGAGATAGATTAAACTGGTCCCAAGACGGAGAGTGCACTATCCAGCATGGTTGGAGTTGCGTGAGAATGAAAGGTGGTGTTAAAAGCCTAGGCGGGAGCGAAACAACTCTCAGAGGGCAAGGCAAACGGCTTAATTTATTGAAGTGCTAATAGGCACATTTTCATTATCATAAATCAGGATGGCGTGCACGCACACACGCGCGCACACACACACCTCTTCCTCCACTCCCCACCCCCACTCCAGAGCTCCCTGCCTACTAGAAAATGTCCTAGCCATATCCAAACCCATTAGGCCATTTAAAAAGCAAGGTTAAAGAAGATGCATTAGCAGAGGTCATACGTTATGGTGTGTTTCTATCAAGCCATTTTGGTGACCATCCTAATTACAGTTGTGATATTAAAAACAATAAAACTCCTGATATAGAGGATGATGGCCATAAAAACAAAACATGCATGGAATATTGGCTAAAACAGCAGCTGTTGAGCAGGAATCCACATTTTATAAAGTGGCTTCACAATCACGTGTCAATGCACACCAATGCTGGAGACCCTTATGCAGCCTTTCTTTGAAAGGCCAAGAACCTTTATGGTCTGTAAGTCTAACAGGATCTAAAATTTGAGACACTTTACAAATCACCACCACCACCACTTATTTATTAGTAAGCCTTAAGATAAAGGTAAAGGTACCCCTGACCATTAGGTCCAGTTGCAGACGACTGGGGTTGCACACTCATCTCACTCTATAGGCTGAGGGAGCAGGCTTTGTCCACAGGCAACTTCTGGGTCATGTGGCCAGCATGACTAAGCGGAAATGCCGTTTACCTTCCTACCGGAGCGGTACCTGTTTATCTACTTGCACTTTGACGTGCTTTAGAACTGCTAAGGGCAGGAGCAGGGACCGAACAATGGGAGCTCACCCCGTCACGGGGATTCAAACCATCAATCTTCTGATTGGCAAGCCCTAGGCTCTATGGTTTAGACCACAGTGCCACCCACGTCCCAACATTTAATGGAGATACCTTAATTTATGCATTATACAGTATGCTTGGGAAAGTGCATAGCTTATCTTCTGTACTTTATAAACGATGCATTGGGAATGAATTTGAGTTCAGTTGTGGGAACCTCTGAGCACAAAGAAGCTGTAGAATAACATGAAACAGGACCACAGAAGTAGCTGTAGCCAGCTCCTGTGTTTCTCAGCCTGCATGTGTAGACATCTTGTTTCCTCTGAGCAAGTTCCTTGAGTGGAGAGGACTCTGTCTCCAGTAGGGTAGCCACTTCTGCATTGCTAAATAGAGAAAACTCATTACCCCAAAATTACATTGATTTGCATAAAACTTACCTATGCTAATTTACCGTATTTTTCGCTCTATAGGACGCACTTTTCCCCCTTCAAAAATGAAGGGGAAATGTGTGTGCGTCCTATGGAGCGAAGACGCCATAGCCCCGCGACCCTCTCCCGACTGGAGAGGTGACACGCGGCTATGGCAGGAACCTCTACAGCCCTGTGTCACCTCTCCAGCCGGGAGAGCACGCGCACGGGGCTAAAGCAGCCCCCCGCAACCCTCTCCCGGCTGGAGAGGTGACGCGCGGCTATGGCAGGAGCCTCTATAGCCGCGCGTCACCTCCCCAGCCGGAAGAGCGCGTGCGGGGAGTGTCTGCAAGCCTCGCGCACCCGGCAGGAGGTCCCACCGGGTGCGCGAGGCTTGGGGCGGCAGCCTGTCGCCCGAAGCACGGGGAGCCCTCGGGAGGGCTCCCCCTGCTTCGGGCGAGTGTCTGCAAGCCTCGCGCACCCGGCAGGAGGTCCCACCGGGTGCGCGAGGCTTGGGGCGGCAGCGGACTGCTTGCCCGCACCTAGAAGCTTGGGGCGCGCTGAGCTCAGCACGCCCCAAGCTCCTGGTGTAGCGCAGCGATCTGCTAGCCCTGGGAGAGCCCTGCGGCTCTCCCAAGACTAGCGGACTGCTTGCACGCACCTAGAAGCTTGGGGCGCGCTGAGCTCAGCACGCCCCAAGCTCCTGGTGTAGCGCAGCGATCCGCTAGCCCTGGGAGAGCCCCGCGGCTCTCCCAAGACTAGCGGACTGCTTGCGCGCACCTAGAAGCTTGGGGCGCGCTGCTTCTAGGTGCGGGCAAGCAGTCCGCTGCCGCCCCAAGCCTCGCGCACCCGGTGGGACCTCCTGCCGGGTGCGCGAGGCTTGGGGCGGCAGCGGACTGCTTGCGCGCACCTAGAAGCTTGGGGCGCACTGCTTCTAGGTGCGCGCAAGCAGTCCGCTGCCGCCCCAAGCCTCGCGCACCCGGTGGGACCTCCTGCCGGGTGCGCGAGGCTTGGGGCGGCAGCGGACTGCTTGCGCGCACCTAGAAGCTTGGGGCGCGCTGCTTCTAGGTGCGTGCAAGCAGTCCGCTGCCGCCCCAAGCCTCGCGCACCCGGTGGGACCTCCTGCCGGGTGCGCGAGGCTTGGGGCGGCAGCGGACTGCTTGCGCGCACCTAGAAGCTTGGGGCGCGCTGCTTCTAGGTGCGGGCAAGCAGTCCGCTGCCGCCCCAAGCCTCGCGCACCCGGTGGGACCTCCTGCCGGGTGCGCGAGGCTTGGGGCGGCAGTGGACTGCTTGCGCGCACCTAGAAGCTTGGGGCGCGCTGAGCTCAGCACGCCCCAAGCTCCTGGTATAGCGCAGCGATCCGCTAGCCCTGGGAGAGCCCCGTGGCTCTCCCAGGGCTAGCGGACTGCTTGCCGGCACGCAGAAGCTTGGGGCGCGCTGACCTCAGCCTGCCCCAAGCTTCTGGATTAGCGCAGGGGTCCGCTAGCCCTGGGAGAGGCGCCCGGCTCTCCCACGCTAGCGGAGACCTTGCCGGCACGCAGAAGCTTGGGGCGCGCTGAGCTCCGCACGCCCCAAGCTCCTGGTGTAGCGCAGCGCACCTGGGGGGGAAATAAATTTTTTTCCCTTTATTTCCCCCCAAAAAATCTAGGTGCGTCTTATGGGCCGGTGCGTCTTATGGTGCGAAAAATACGGTATACGTGCAGATGCAAATTTAGACATAATTAGTAGTAGCTGCTGTGGTGGGTGGGGTAGTGCTATGGAGCCACTGCAACATATTTGGATGGAACTGGGGTGGAGCAGCGCAGCCGCAAGGTTGGGGTTGTGTGGACGCATGGGCGGAGCCAATCTAGCTGCCCAAACAGTGCATCTGCACAGCCACAACCTGTTCTGCACCATCCAGGTAAGTTGCAGAATCACCAGTGCTAGGAAGGCAGCTCCATGGCTCTGCTCCACCACACCAGTTACTAATGGACAATAACTTAAACTGCAGTACAATAAATCTCACCACAGTAGAGAAGGCTGTGACCAAATGAACAGGCTTATGACCAAGTGAGCATTCTGTCCAGGTGCTAAATATTGATGGACAACTTCAAGGCTGTCCTTACATCTATAAGCTGGACTTAACTCAGAGAGCCCTTCGAATACAGAACTGTCCTCTGATAGTCTTTCAGTTAGAGGACTCCACTCTGTAATGTAGGACACATAGGTACCTTAGTCTCCAGGAAGACAAAAGCACAAGTCCCTGGGAAAAGAGAATGGTGTTTTTTCTTTCTAATAATAATTTTCTCTTGATGATAACCCCAAACACCCCAGCACTCTAACTTCATTATTTCATAATTTCTTGCAATATAAACTTCTGGGCTGATGGAAAACATCCCAGCTTATTTTATGCCAGCTCCTTGAAAGATGGTGGGGATTAGATATCAAAGCCTCAGGAGGTTAAAATATACCATAAAGCTGTCTGATTTCCAACTGCTTCTGATATATTCTTGTTTCAGAGCCCCATTGAAGTTCATTATGATATCAGATCTGAAAATTAAATGATCTGATTGGCAGTTACGGCTTGATAGCTGTGCAGTTATGGAACAGTGATCATGTGGGTAGGACATAATTAGTCTCATCTTCTTAATGTTAGACAGAAAATCATTTAATCATCAAGCTCCTTCTTTTTCTTTTCTTTATAAAGCCTCTGCAGGAATGAAAAGGAGTCACAAACATAAAAGAGAGAATTGAAGTGACTCACCCATTTTTAAATGTAACATTTTGTCCATGAGGCGACATTGAAACAGAACAGGAACAAAATTGTAGCCAGCCTTATGAAAGAGATAATGAAATTGTAACTGTATGACTCCTAACTTCCCAGAAGTATACATATTAACTTTTGCTCTTCTGGTTTTCTTTTGAGCAAGTTATATCTGGAGAATAAAGATATCTGATTTAAGTCTTAATAATAATAATTTTATTATTTATACACCGCGCATCTGGCTGGGTTTCCCCAGCCACTCTGGGCGGCTCACAGCATATATCGAAACAATAAAATGTTAAAAACTTCCTTAAACAGGGCTGCCTTCAGATGTCTTCTAAAAGTCAGTTGTTTCTTTACTTGACAACTGATGTGATGGCATTCCACAGGGAGGGCACCACTACACCACTACCGAAAACCACTAGCCTGGTTCCCTGTAACTTCACTTCTTGCAGTGAGGGAACCAGCAGAAGACCCTCAGAGGAGGACCTCAGTGTCCGTGCTAAACGATGATGGTGGAGACTCTCCTTCAGGTATACTGGGCCGAGGCTGTTTAGGGCCTTAAAAGTCAGCACTAACACTGTGAATTGTGCTTGGAAACACACTGGGAGCCAGTGAAGATCCTTTAGGACCAGTGTTATATGACCCCAGCGGCAACTCACAGTCACCAATTTATCTGCCTCATTCTGGATTAGTTGCAGTTTCTGAGTCACTTTCAAAGGTAGCCCCATGTAGAGCGCATCAAAGCAGTCCAAGTGGGAGATAACCAGAGCACGCACCACTCTGGTGAGACACTCTGCAGGCAGGTAGGGTCTGAGCTGGTAGACAGCTGCCCTGGACACAGAATTTACCTGAGTCTCCATGGACAGCTGTGAGGCCAAAATGACTCCCAAGCTGTGCACCTGCTCCTTCAGGGGCACAGTTACCCCATTAAACATTAAAGGCACTACAGACTTGAATAAAATGGAATGAGCTCCATTATTTTAGAGCATAATTCATAGCAATGGGTACTGCAGTGTTTCCAAGGATATTACATTGTATTTGTTTAAAGAAACTACCTAGAATGCAAATAAGGACCACAATCCAGCACGAAGAATGGTTGGGAAGTAGCCTCGAAAGTTCATTCTCCAAGGCTGGGGTCAAGATGAGAGTGACTGGGTTAACAGCAGGTTTACTGTGGACATGGTAAGCCCAAGCTTCCCCCGACCCCAGCCCCCAGAACAGCCTGCTATCCGCAAGCCTAGGGAGCCGTGCCGGTCTCCCCAGGCTTGCAGAGAGCTGCACGAAGCCCGGGCACACTCGTCAGCGCGCCCGAGGGTTCTGAATGCAGGGCTCCGCTCCCGGGCTCCACGCAGCTCTGCACAACATTTGGGATCCCGGTGCGACTTCACGCCGGGCTCCGGAGGGTTGCGCAGAGCTGCGCAGAGCCCGGGAGCGCAGGCAGCTCTGTGCAACCCTCCGGAGCCCGGCGCCAAGCCGCGCCGGGCTCCGGACGGTTGCACAGAGCTGCGGGAAGCCCGGGAGCACAGGCAGCTCTGCACAACCCTCCGGAGCCCGGCGCCAAGCCGCACCTGGCTCCTGAGGGTTGCACAGAGCTTCCTGAAGCCTGGAGAGCGAGAGGGGTCGGTGCGCACCGATCCCTCTCGCTCTCCAGGCTTCAGCGAAAGCCTGTATTCGCCCCATAGGACGCACACACATTTCCCCTTCATTTTTGGAGGGGAAAAAGTGCGTCCTATAGGGCGAAAAATACGGTACTTCTCTCTCACTGGCTGACTGGAGTGTTACTGCTTGCATTCATTTATGCCCATATCTGCATATATTAATAAACTGCTGTAAATCTCCAGTGATCTCTCCTCCAAAAGTAAGCTAAACCAGTAGCTCTTCTTCTGGACTTTCTAACTGGCCAGGGAGGTGGCAAGCAGGTAACAATATTTACTAGGGGTGTGCAGTGACCACAAGACTCACATTGAATCTGTAGTGATTAGAAGCAGTTCTGCCTCAGATCTGCCCTTTGTCATTCCAATTTAATGGGTTATTCTGGGGATCTTGTATGGGATTCACAAGCTCTGCCCCTTGATCTAATTTAGGAGTGGATCCAGGGCAGGGCAGATGGTCCCTAGGTTGTCCCAGGTTGGCTTGTCTGATTGGGGACCCCCAGATCAGGGCTACAGGGAAGATAGCCCTAGCTTTCTGTTGCTGTAGCTTCCATGAAGAAAAAAGAGAGAATGAGCTGTGATTTATAATATAGCAATTTTTTGGTTCACTGTAAGATCTTAAAAATGCTTATTTGAGATCTTACAGTGCTTTTTTCTGGGGAGACACAGGGGTGCACATACCCCTAAACATTTTGTAAATCTAACAGGTGAAGAAACTAAACTAAACTAAAATTTTAGTTTTTTCTCTAGCACAGTGAATCATCAGCTCCGTTGAATAGCAGGGCGAATCGTCTGTTCCGTTGCTACCTCCAATGGCGGCCTCATTTCCTGTCAAGGTGTTTCCTGAGTCTCAGACGAAAGTGAGCGTTTAATGTGTGGAGTAGGAGTTGGAATCTAGCATGGTGATTGGTCAGTTTCATTATTACCACCTCCGACGGACACCAACAGCAAGCAGAGGAATTGGGAAGATGTTAGTGCACATAGCCTCATACCAATGTGGAAATTATTGTGAGCTGTCAGCTATGTAATATGAGGTAATGCATGTTCTTTGTACTTTTGTCCATTTACTGTATTTATTTTGCCGTGATTTGAACTATAAAATGGTGATTTTCTTGAGTCAAAATGAGAGTATCCCTAAACATTCCCCCCCCTAAAAAAGCACTGATTGTTACAAATAATGTTTGAGAAAGAAGCAGGCCACCCCAGTAATCTTAAGTCCACTGCTTATTCCCTGCTCTCATGGTGAAAAGTTGGAGAACAATGTCGAGTGTGAGGAAGAGCGCTATTTATTTACGTCAGCATTCCTCTTCCAAATCATGGCAGCTGGAATGGCCTTGTAAAACAATTCACTGTGATTAAAAGTTAGGCTTGTCCATCAAAATGAAAGCTTCCATGGCCTCTTCTCCCTCTACTTAGCAGAGGGTTAGCAAGTCTCAGATCCACCTTGATGTACCTTGCTAATGGTGCAATGTGCTTTTGGGACATAATATCATGACCTGAATTAGCTTGATTTCATCTCATTATTTGGGTGCACATGCCCCCCCATACATGCAGAGGAAGGATGCAGCTTTAGAACCGTTTTGTTACTGTGTGCACATTGTGCTTGTTAGATTATTTGTTGTTGTTGTTTGGTTGTTTAGTCGTGTCCGACTCCTCATGACCCCATGGACCAGAGCACACCAGGCACTCCTGTCTTCCACTGCCTCCCGCAGTTTGGTCAGACTCATGTTGGTAGCTTCGAGAACACTATCCAACCATCTCATCCTCTGTCGTCCCCTTCTCCTCGTGCCCTCCATCTTTCCCAACATCAGGGTCTTTTCCAGGGAGTCTTCTTTTCTCATGAGGTGGCCAAAGTATTGGAGTCTCAGCTTCAGGATCTGTCCTTCCAGTGAGCACTCAGGGCTGATTTCCTTAAGAATGGATAGGTTTGATCTTCTTGCAGTCCATGGGACTCTCAAGAGTCTCCTCCAGCACCATTATTCAAAAGCATCAATTCTTCGGCAATCAGCCTTCTTTATAGTCCAGCTCTCACTTCTATACATCAGTACTGGAAAACCATAGCTTTAACAATACGGACCTTTGTCAGCAAGGTGATGTCTCTGCTTTTTAAGATGCTGTCTAGGTTTGTCATTTCTTTTCTCCCAAGAAGCAGGCGTCCTTTAATTTCGTGGCTGCTGTCACCATCTGCAGTGATCATGGAGCCCAAGAAAGTAAATTAGTATAGAAAGTAGATTAGTATACCTGTTAAAGTAAATTAGTATACACAAGAAAGTAGATTAGTATACCTGTTTGCAAATCTGGACATAACTTGGGACTCCCAAGATAATACTGTCACCAGAAACATCTGGCTCAGTATATATTGAGATACTGTATGCAGCAGAATTAATTTTTCAGGTTATTTGGTACTAATGTCCACATTTTCTGGAGCTGACAGCTTTTTGTCTTGCTGCCTAAATCATGCATAGTATTTACAACTGGTGCTTGACATTATCGTCGCATGAGTTTACCTGACATGCCAGCTGATGACCTTCAGAATCAACAGCATAATAAAATGCTGTTAATTGGTTGAACTGGAAAGGTGACAGACCTCTTCCCTGCCCTCTCTCTTTTGTGGCCTCAGGCTTGCATTGATGGCCATCATTGTCCATAGATTCTGAATGCTAATAGATTTGTTCTGAGGTTGGGTGATTCACACTGGCAAGATTATCTTCCTCCCTACTCTTTTCTTTTCTTTTTTCTTTTTTGGTAAGAATTGTAGGAATGCTAGAGGCTATAAGGCACATATCCAATGCAATTTCACCTCCCCTGCCTGCCTGTTTGGTACCTCTCCCTCTAAATGCATGTGGTGCTTTTACTCTAAATATGCTAGTAATGCCTACATTGGGTTAGCAAAGTCATTGGCCAGAATACCTCCCTCTGGATGGAATTGCTTTCATCCATGATTTCCTAAACCAAGTACAGCTGGTACTTTGGGTTAAGTACTTAATTCGTTCCGGAGTTCCATTCTTAACCTGAAACTGTTCTTAACCTGAAGCACCACTTTAGCTAATGGGGCCTCCTGCTGCTGCCACACCGCCAGAGCATGATTTCTGCTCTCATCCTGAAGCAAAGTTCTTAACCCAAGGTATTATTTCTGGGTTAGCGGAGTCTGTAACCTGAAGCGTATGTAACCCGAGGTACCACTGTAGTAAAGTTCACTGTGATAGGTCACCTCCTCAGCCTGGACTCTTCCCCTTTCAGAGGGGCTTGGTTTGACATCTGTTTCTTTGGTGAATGACCATCCCTTTGTTAGGCAGCTTAAAGGTGAACAGTCCCTAATGTGTCACTGATTATATTTCCTCAGTGGAAGCTAATGATCAGAAGACATTTGTGAATCTCTCTGAATGAAACACCAACTTAAATATGGAGATGGTGAAAACATTAGTTTGAACTAAGGAATACCAGAAGCTGCCACTGGTCCATCTAGCTCCGTATTTGCTACACTGACAATAACTTTCCAGGGTTTCAGACAGGGGCCTTATTTGCTTTATTTCTTTTAAAGCACCCAATAAGCAAATAAACAAATAAATAAACAAAACAAAACAAAACAAAACAAAATAATAAAATTAGTATATTGTACCTAGAGATGAGAACAAACACAATTTTTGCTTCAGCTTTGTTTCTGATTCTCTTTATCTCAAAGTAATGTGTCAAGGTCTAATTAGCATATCCATCTTATGGCATGGAAACAGATTCATGTATTAGAAACTACAGATGATTCTGTTAGTGTAAAGACATTAGACACCTACCAGGGGAGCTATGAATATTCATTGCCTTGATTACATAACCATGCTTTAATCAAATATTTTTGTTTACTTACTATATTGTGTCAATATTATTGTCAGTTATAGCACAGTCATTCTCAGGAAATGATTTTCCCTTAATAAAGCTTTAAACGAATAATTAAGGCAATTTAGCCAATTATGGGACATATGGTGGCATTGTGGTCAGAATTCTAATAGCTCCCTTTGAACCCATTGCATATTTCACAAATGCAGGTACTGTGGTTACACAAACCAAATATTAGGGTGTCAAAGAGAAGTGAGGTGTAGCACAGAAAAGTTTTTCAAGTCTTATTTATATGTACCTGCATGCATATAGAATTACGTGTGAGGGCTTTTTAACAACATGGGAGAAGTATGAGAAAATACACGGGGCAGTTGTTTTATGATGGGCACAAATAACAAGGTGAATTGGGGTGCTTTTAACCCTCTCTGAATCAAACCACAATGTCAACAAAGTGTCCTGAGTTAGATCAGGGTCCAGGTATACTGGACCATTTAGGGCTTTAAAGATCAGCACCAACACAGTGGGAAATTCAGTGGGAGCCAGTGAAGATCCTTTAGGACTGGTGTTATATGGTCCTGGCAGCCACTCCCAGCTGCCATCTGCCCATACCAGGTTTCTGCAACTGTGTGGTAAGATACATAAGGCATTTGAAAGACTTGTAGGATCTTCAACTCTCATTGGAAGATGTAGGCACAAGCCAAACCTCAGGAGCAGTGTGTTTTGAGGTCCTCTTGCCAAATCATATCACATTCATCACAGATCTTGCTGCTTTAACTTTGTGCAAAAGGAATATAACTTTTTCTTTAGGTGGCTGTGCATTGTGGGCTAAGTATCCCACATGTCAGGAAGGCTTCATAGTGCCCACACAATGTTGTTGGCATCAAAATGCCAGCCTGGCTGCATTTACAAAGCAGTTTATTCTGTTTTCCTGACGTTTCCCTAACTGCTAATTTCCACATTATATTTGAGCTGTCACACGGCATAAAAGCCACTTCCAGCAATATAGCAGAATATAGTGCACGCTTAGTGCTCGTTTTCATGTTATTTGCTTCCATTTGCAAATAACACAGAAATGAGTGCTAAACTTGTGCTATATTCCACTATAATTTTGGATGTGCCTTTTACAGTCTGAAAGCTGACCTCTCCCTCCCTCCCTCCCTCCCTCCCTGCCTGCCTCTGTCCCTGGAAGCACAAGAGGGAAGGAGTGCAATGGTACCTCTCCCTGCAAGCCATCCCTGTTGTACCTCTCACAATTATCTGCACCTTCATCCAGTGCATTTGAATTAGTTGAGCAATTCAGAAATATATATTGATATACACACTTTTGGGATGGGGAGATATTGCTCTATCCAGTTGTGCTGCAATTAAGGCTCTGGCTGAAGAAAGGGCAACGGCTTTGCTCTCTAGCAGATTTCTTGAGATGGCTAGAAAAACTGGGAGAGCCATAGCTGTCAACGTTCCCCTTTCTTAAAGGGAAATTCCCTTATTCCAAATAGGATTCCTTGCAAGAAAAGGGAAACGTTGACAGCTATGGGCAGAGTGGGAAGGAGGACAGATCTATCACACGATGTCTGCAGCAGATAAATCAGTCCTTGGCTGACGAGAATGCCAAAAGTAGTACCTCAATGCTGCATGTTATCCATTTTGGTTTTATCAGCATGTAACTGAAGAAAACTTCCAGTGTGCTCTGAAACAATTCTAGTTATTTTTCTTTCACTGGGATGTTACCAAAAGGAGTAAATAGGCCTGAAGTCATGCAGAGTCAGGTGCAATTAAACCCATTGATTTCAACAGGCTTTGGCTTCCTTCATTATGCAGAGGAGCAGACTATAAGCGTTGCAGATGAAACCCTTTGCTCCTTTGGGATACAGTTACAATCATTCCTGCTATTTCTAATGCCAGGTGGTCAGTGCCATCACTTATGTGGCCAAAACAGAGCCATCTGTGCATGAGAGGAAAGTACCAGCATGCCTGGGGGACACTCCCCCCCCCGCAAACTTTGCAGAAGTGCAAAAAGCTAAGTGGAGGACCCCCAAACAGCCCAGTGCAAACTGAGCTTGCTCCGTGGGAGAGGAATGCTGAATGACTGCTGGAGGTGAGGAAGAAAGAAAGCTTTGGGACGAGGATAGAATGGAGGGGCTAGAATCCTGAACAGAAGCATGCCAGGCTGCAACATTTTGTCATAGGAATCTCTTGTATTCCTGAATAATAGTGTTGCAAAACTGCTATAAAACTGCATTAACTCAAGAGTCCTTGCTTGGCGCTTTCTTTCTTAAAGCACCCACTGCTGCTGAAAAATGCAGTGAGACACAACATCATTTCCAGCATTTAGAAATTTGCCATCTGAATTCCAAAATCTAATGACTCATTTGAAGTCTAATTACCAGTTACCATCAGTAATTTGAACACAACTAAATGCCACTCGTACTGTTGCCATGAAGTTGTAGCTATGTCTGTTTTACTTAGCTGTTAAAATTTTAATTGTGTCATCTATCAGTTTCGGTTAAGGGATGGGGCAGGAAGGAAAATAAATAAAATGGATATTTCCCCCTAAAGTAGGTAGTATAGTTTGACCTAGTCTTGAGAACAGAAGTGTCAAGCAATGTAATTAGACTTCCACTGCCATTAAAAGCGAGAGAGACAGAGAGTGAGAAGCCACAGCCAAACAGATTGAGAGGAAGAAAAGATTCTAAATATAAAAATGGAAAATTGTATTTCCTAATCCATTATACTCTGACTTTCTCATTTAAACAGGGACAGGAAGCTTTAATAATTAATTTCTTATTTTTAGGACCTTTGCAACCCATTTTATTAGTACAGTAAGAAACTCCCAAATGTGAGTGGGTTCATAGATTATCAGAGGGGAAATGGACTCCTAATGCTTTAGCAGTTGCAAATTACCTACTCAGTAAGTTTGGAGGTTTAAGGTTATCTGGCTTTATCACACCCATCACATTGAGGAAGGAGAAGTATGAAGACATGGGCCTGAGACCCCTTTCAACATGCTTGCCAAGAAGTTGACATGATCGCTCCTGAGCAAAGACTAGGGCATAAGTGGCACAAATTCTCACTCCAAAAGCAACCAAACACTAGCTAGTGCATATAATCATGCCTACCATGTGGCAGTGCAGGCTGTGAAGAAGGCTCATTTTGCAGTTTCCTTTGCATCATCTAACTAAGCAGCTGGTGGAAGTATTTCAGGTAGTCTTGACTCCCACTGTGGATGAGGGATCTCTGCATTCAGGGACCTGTTGCAAGCATGCTTTGAGCAAAAGGTCGCTCAACTTGCAAGCATGCTTTGAGCAAAAAGTCGCTCAGCTACCTGCCAACCACATGGCCTCTTGAACCCTGTGCCTCCTGGCTTATTCAATTAGCAGAGAGGGGGTGACTGGTTGGGTCCAGAGCATGGTTAATGCTTCATTGTATGAGGGGCTAGAGAAATATTTAATGGAAAGCACAATGCACACACACAATGCTTGGCTACATTCCAATTGCAGTTGTACCTCTGTTTACGTAGCCCTTTGGTTATGTAAACTTTGGGATGCACGCACAGCAAACCTGGAAGTATTTTACTGGGTTTCGCCATGCGCACATGTGCAGAAGCAGTCTGTGCATGCGCAGAAGGTTGCGGAAACCTCAGGATCGGACCGGACCTCCAGAACGGACCCCTTCCGCAACCAGAGGTACCACTGTATAAGATAGCCCTAACCCCCCACCCCCACCCACTGAATATATATATATATATATATATATATATATATATATATATATATATATAATATGCTTTCGTAGATTTTCACGGGTACAGGAATGCAGGTTTTGGTGTCTTCGTGTGTCTTCCCGTGTAAGAGTTGGGGTGTCTAGGCGACGTTTCGACGAGGTCTCACTCGTCATCTTCAGGCTGGTGCTTTCGGCTTCTTGTTACTGGAACAGAGCAGGATCTCAGTGTTTGAGTTCCTATAAATACTGTTGAGGGGGTGTGGTGTATAGCCTCCAACGTTCTGGGCAGAGAGGAAGTTCCCAGGTTAGTGTGTCTTTTCTTCTTTTGTTCATTAATTACTTGAGGGATATCTTGAGTGATTTCTTGAGTGATATTCTGAGTACCACTTAGGAGGATCATTAGGTGTGGATTAGTTGCTAAAGCTTTCGTGTCTTGACCTCTTGAGCTTGTGAAGAGTTTTTTCTGAGAAGATGGCTGTACTGCACTTAGTTGTGCTCTGGCTTGGCTTCGTGTATAGGGGCGAGCTGTGGTTTTGTGCCCTGTGCCAGCCAGATCTGTGTAGGGATTGCAGGGGGGTGCAGCATCCGGAGGTGCCACTATGGTTTGGCTACTGGATGGTGTCTGTAATTTATCTGTGGAGAGGGTCTGGGTTTGGGTCTGGTGTGGTTGATTGGAGATGGCGTTCTGTGTGCCTCTGGTTCTGGTGTCGGTTTTTGTGGGGAGGGCTATTTTCCAGATGTCTGGCAGGCGGGACGTATCGTCACGCTTGTTCATGTTGTGAGGGTGTTTCTCTATCTCGATGGCTTCCATGATTATTCTCTTGTGGTGGTGTTCCATGTTAAAGAGCAATTTGGAATCTGAAAAATTAATTTCGTGTCCTGTTTCTTTCATGTGTTGGTAAAGAGAGGAAGTTTTTTCTTTTTTTTTGACGGCATTCTTGTGTTCTGCGATACGTGCATTTATTCGTCTGTTTGTTTGTCCAATGTACGTGGCTGGGCAGACTTTGCAGGGTATTTCATAGACCCCTTGGTTTTCTAACTGGATTTTATCTTTGGGGTTTCTGAGGATATTGGCTATTTTTTGGTTGGTGCAAAAGGCTGTTTTGATATTGTGTTTATGGAGGATTTTGCTAATTTTATCTGTAGTGCCCTTGATATAAGGAAGGAGGGCCATGCCATTGTTTTCTTCTGTGTCTTGGTTTTTGGGGGGTGTTTCTTTTTGGATTAGCTTCGTAACCCTGTTTTGCTGGTATCCGTTGGCGATTAACACATTTGAAAGATTCTGTAACTCAGTTGTCAAGTGGTCTTTGTCAGCCAGGCGTTTGGTTCTGGAGATGAGAGTCTTGGCTACGGAGTTTATTTGTGCAGGGTGGTGGTGTGATTGTGCATGTAAGTAGCGGTTGGTGTGTGTTTTTTTCCGGTAGATAGTGTGTCCTAGGGAGCCATCAGGTTTTTTGTAGATTAGGACGTCAAGGAAGGGAAGTTGGTTGCCCATTAATGAAGCCTTGACAGCCATTCAAAACAAATACAATCCCCCCGAATACATCCTGGACCTGACCAACCACTGCCTAACCAACACGTACTTCATCCACAATGGACAAAGATACAAACAGATAGAAGGAGCACCTATGGGATCACCCCTCTCACCGGTCATCGCAAATCTGTACATGGAACACTTTGAAACCAATGCTTTAGACAAGTCAGAACACAAACCCAAACTTTGGCTCAGGTATGTTGACGACACCTTTGTAATTTGGCCACACGGGAAGAAAAAACTAGATAGCTTCCTCACACATCTCAACAGCCTACACCCCAAAATACAATTCACTATGGAAATAGAAGCCAACAACCAACTTCCCTTCCTTGACGTCCTAATCTACAAAAAACCTGATGGCTCCCTAGGACACACTATCTACCGGAAAAAAACACACACCAACCGCTACTTACATGCACAATCACACCACCACCCTGCACAAATAAACTCCGTAGCCAAGACTCTCATCTCCAGAACCAAACGCCTGGCTGACAAAGACCACTTGACAACTGAGTTACAGAATCTTTCAAATGTGTTAATCGCCAACGGATACCAGCAAAACAGGGTTACGAAGCTAATCCAAAAAGAAACACCCCCCAAAAACCAAGACACAGAAGAAAACAATGGCATGGCCCTCCTTCCTTATATCAAGGGCACTACAGATAAAATTAGCAAAATCCTCCATAAACACAATATCAAAACAGCCTTTTGCACCAACCAAAAAATAGCCAATATCCTCAGAAACCCCAAAGATAAAATCCAGTTAGAAAACCAAGGGGTCTATGAAATACCCTGCAAAGTCTGCCCAGCCACGTACATTGGACAAACAAACAGACGAATAAATGCACGTATCGCAGAACACAAGAATGCCGTCAAAAAAAAAGAAAAAACTTCCTCTCTTTACCAACACATGAAAGAAACAGGACACGAAATTAATTTTTCAGATTCCAAATTGCTCTTTAACATGGAACACCACCACAAGAGAATAATCATGGAAGCCATCGAGATAGAGAAACACCCTCACAACATGAACAAGCGTGACGATACGTCCCGCCTGCCAGACATCTGGAAAATAGCCCTCCCCACAAAAACCGACACCAGAACCAGAGGCACACAGAACGCCATCTCCAATCAACCACACCAGACCCAAACCCAGACCCTCTCCACAGATAAATTACAGACACCATCCAGTAGCCAAACCATAGTGGCACCTCCGGATGCTGCACCCCCCTGCAATCCCTACACAGATCTGGCTGGCACAGGGCACAAAACCACAGCTCGCCCCTATACACGAAGCCAAGCCAGAGCACAACTAAGTGCAGTACAGCCATCTTCTCAGAAAAAACTCTTCACAAGCTCAAGAGGTCAAGACACGAAAGCTTTAGCAACTAATCCACACCTAATGACCCTCCTAAGTGGTACTCAGAATATCACTCAAGAAATCACTCAAGATATCCCTCAAGTAATTAATGAACAAAAGAAGAAAAGACACACTAACCTGGGAACTTCCTCTCTGCCCAGAACGTTGGAGGCTATACACCACACCCCCTCAACAGTATTTATAGGAACTCAAACACTGAGATCCTGCTCTGTTCCAGTAACAAGAAGCCGAAAGCACCAGCCTGAAGATGACGAGTGAGACCTCGTCGAAACGTCGCCTAGACACCCCAACTCTTACACGGGAAGACACCCGAAGACACCAAAACCTGCATATATAATATATATATATATATATATATATATATATATATATATATATATATATATATATATATATATATATATTCAAGCTCCCCTTGAATGATGGAGAAAAGCAGAAAGCTCTTTACGAAAGAAAACT
Source organism: Podarcis bocagei (assembly GCF_964188305.1). Taxonomy (NCBI): domain Eukaryota; kingdom Metazoa; phylum Chordata; class Lepidosauria; order Squamata; family Lacertidae; genus Podarcis; species Podarcis bocagei. The sequence continues at coordinate 60,499,317 of NC_138134.1, forward strand.
TTGGAGAGAGAGATCAGTAGATAGGTTTTGGCACTGTGCTAGTTAAGCAGCCGGTATAAATAAGGTCCCTTTCGTTGGCTACCTAGCCTTGTATTGCCTGTTGAGAGACAGATGGTTCCACCCATTAAGTAGAACATGGGTTTGAACTTTCTCAGATTCTGCTCTGCTGAACTGCTGGAAACCATGGAGTAGACCTCTATTTTGTTTCACAACATTTACGTACAGCTTGATTGTAATAACATGAAGCTACACCATCTTCTGCAACACTTCGGCTTCCATCCATCATGCACTTTCTGGTGCGCATGGAAAGAGCCATGTGACCTCTGCCCAATGGAATTCTTTGATTCACACATACCCCACAATGTGAGATTGCACTATGATGAAGCAGCTCATGCTGTACTCTGGGTGTGTATGTGTCTAGGAGCTTTAAGTGTGTATATGGAGTTCCCTGTGTGCTCTTGATTGCATCCATCCATCATGTTGAAATAAGTTCTATGGACCCCCATGCCCTGATTTCCCCAGCCTTCCTGGAACATTCATTATACTTGTTCTGACATGCCTTTATAGAGTGGGTAGTGAGGAAGGAACCTCAGAAACAGCAATTCAGAGAACACTTTTTGAAGATATTTTAACACTGATACCGTGCCAATGTAATACTTGCAACCCTGCACAAATGAGAGCAGGAAGAGGGATTTAAATTCAATGAGAAATAACACTAATGGGGAGGAACACACTATCTCAGAGTTAAAAGTGGACTCTAACTGTCTAATTACAGAATATCAGAGGTGTGCTGAAATGAATCCCAAGTAATGTATCCCTTTGTGAATATTACAGTCATTTAATTCACTCACTCTGTTAAGCCTTTTACTCCTATTAGAGCATTATTAATGGCTTTCATTTCATTTCAATCTAGTTACCTTTCTTTACAGGCTTGGGTGATTTGCGTTCAACCTTCTTACCCAAAGATCTGACTCGATGGGGAGAAAACAATAAAAGAAGTATTGGCTCAAGTGTTCACCAAACTCACATTTTAGTTATGATTCATGATAAGTTTACAACAAAAGTATGAGGGATGGCTCACACAATTTAAACTGGGCAAGTTTTTTTCATGGATGGGGGTGTCAATAGGGATCACATAATAAGGAGAAGAGGGGTTCTAACATTTTCCCAGTTTCCACTTCCCAGGAGTCAGATGTATTCTTTTTAGCTTAGAAACATCAGGGGGAAAGCACATGTAGGGCCTACTCATACAACCATATTAGGGCTTCCCCCCCGTCCTACTAATCTGTTGTGATAACATAATATATTGGAAAATAGAGTCACATCCACATGATGCTTGTAAAGCACATTTAAAGCACATGAGTTTCCCCAGTGAATATTGGAAACTGTAGTTTACTCCTCACAGAGCTACAATTCCCAGCAGCTTTGGCCAATGACAGTTCTCAGGATTCTTTGGGGGAAGCTGTGCACTTTAAAAGTGTGTTAAATGTGCTATAAATGTACAGTGTGGATGTGGGTGTTTTTCCTTTGTGGGATGGCAACCACTTCACCACCTTATTCTCCTGAAGGCAAAAAGGATATTCAGACTTGCCACACAACACATGCACACACATTGCTATGTAATTTTTAATTTATGTTCTCTGATTCTATATGAATGTCATATTTTTTGTTCACTGTGAAGGCTTTTGGCTATATACAATAAAACACACACACACACACACGAATCCCAAGATCAACCAACCAGAGAACGAGATGTTCCAACTGACTTTTGGGAACTGAGTGTTTTTGATGAGGGGGCTAGTGACATGCTGCTTTTGTTGGCATTGTCTCTGTGTTGCGAACATATCTTTTTATATAGATAAAGATAAGTTTAAACTATAGTAAAGTTTAATGGGGGGGTTGATGATTCTCCCCCCCCCCATGTTTTTAGCTGTTCTTATTTTATCTATAAGATGCCTTGAGTTCCTACCGGGGGGAAAGGCAGGGTACACAGCGGTATCTCGGGTTAAGAACTTAATTCGTTCTGGAGGTCCATTCTTAACTTGAAACTGTTCTTAATCTGAGGTACCACTTTAGTTAATGGGGCCTCCCGCTGCCACCGCACAATTTCTGTTCTCATCCTGAGGTAAAGTTATTAACCCAAGGTACTATTTCTGGGTTAGCGGAGTCTGTAACCTGAAGCGTCTGTAAACCGAGGTACCACTGTAAATTAAATAAATAAAAGAAATGCACTCACATATTTTTTGTTTGTTTGTTTAAGGATGCCTCTGAGCTCATTTTGAGTCTAGGAATTTGTTTTCAGAACCAAAACTCCATTTCAGCAGCCTAATTTAGGTGGAGAGAATAGTTTTGCTATTGTTAGACAATGAGTTTTGTTGTTGTTGTTGTTTTCTTTTTATATCTGAAACCACCCTGTGATCTTTGGATAAAGTGAGGTATATAAATTTAATAAGTAATAATGATTTTAAAAAATGATAGGGAAAGATTTGCAATCATCCTCAAAGCAAGAACTTTTTTGCCTGTCGCGTGGGCACTGCATGCTGCACAGCCCTTGTCCAAAAGACTAATTTTACTTCTCCTTGCTAAGGAGATGAACTGTAAAGAATTATTTGTCCCCCAGCACTGTGAATAGCAATTTAGGCACCATTACATTTAATGGGATCTGGATTGTGAAATTTGCTCGTATTCCTAAATCTTTGTTTTCCCTTCATTGCTACAAACCATCAGGCGATCTTATATAACAGAAAATTGTTCGGAAAGGAGATTTCCTGGGTAGTTTGACTGTACAGTACATGGGGAAATAATGGTTTCGATTTTATCCCTGGACTAATTTGGATTAAAAGTGATCTCCAGTGGGTCATTTAATCCATTCCTCTGCATCATGTAAAAAGCAAATTTCATTATCTATAAATGATCCCTGATAGCTGGCTTTAACTTTCATCTTTCTGTTGAAAATGATTTTGCCAGTAGCTCTATGTATTTTTATTCCAGAGCACTAATGTATTAACAGTTATACACATTATCAGATACTGGAGCTAAATATGCTATCTTGGTCATCATAATCCCCTGTCTCCTTCTTTGGGCTCTGTATATTAATGATAATTGCAAGGATAACTTCACTCTTCTTTCTTTTTGTTTTAATGAGATGCCTCCATCTCAGTGGTCAGTGTGCACTGTGAGGACACACAAGCCTTCTCCCTCTGCATCTTTCAAGTTTTCTTCTCCTCCTTCTCCTTTTCCTGAAAACATTCTAAATGGCACATTGAGGTGTGACTCAAGTCATGGAACCCATACATAAACTCAAGAATGCACAATGAATGCATTATGAGAAAATGTTACAAAGGGGGCTATTTGGTTTGGGGGAAAAGTGCAAGGGGGGTGAGGAATTGATAGGATGCTCAGTGATCTATTTCACACTGCATTCACATGACACCCTTCACTAGGGATGGAGAAGAAATTTGATTTTGTTTACATTTTAATGAGAATCTGCCTCATTTGCACTTCTTGAACTAAAAGGCAAGCTGAAACACAGCTGTTCTTCAAAATTCACACTTCTCCAAATTTTGTGATGGGAGTTCTCCAACAAAACAATATGTAGGGAGAAATGTGCATAAGAATTCATATATTTGTGAAAACAACTTGCTTCTGAAGCTCTTCATATTCTGAGCTGAATCTTGCTCTTATAAATACTTCTGATGTAATCTGAAACCTACCTTGGCCATGTTCCTATTTACAGTCACATGAATAAGTCAAAAGGAACTTGACTGAATTCTATGCTATGATACAAGATGCACGTAAGTTCCCCAAAATAACATTTATGTGACAATAAAGAAATGTTTGGATGAAGAAAGACAAGTATTGCTTTCCGTCGATTTGGATCACCTTCAGATGACTGTCGATTTTATTTTTTTTATTAGCACCCTCTACTAACACAATAATGTTTGTGCTCTCCTGCCTATGACTTTAATACACAGAGACATTTTAATTGCACTACATTCCTGAGTAATCATTTTATGATGGGTTTATTGCCACCTCTCCCTTATCAGGGCATGGCACTGTTACAGGCCCTGGTGATAAATTACCCTTTAGAGAGAGAGAAGACAGTACCACTTTAACAAGTGCAATAAAGCCCTTTTTAGACCAGGAGAGTTCAGTGCATTTCCCATTCATCATATACCCTCTGTGATTTTACACAGATTTTACACTGTTGATTAGCTCATTAGTGGGGTTAATTGGATACATTAACTGGCAGAATTACAGCTTGACAATGAACCAGGGGCTGCAGTATTATAAATGACAGACAAACCACAGACTACATGGCCAGCCTGAAGGAAGTTCTTTTCTTTGATTAGCTTTGATTAGCTTTTAATTCTTTCCCTGCTTATTTTTATAACTGTCCCTGCATGAATATTTACCATGGCATTGAGCAGTTAAGAGAATAAGATATGGCCCTACATGTAATTTTCCATACGTGGCTGTCTTGAAGTTGATGGAGACTTATTAGTTCCATCTGCATGCAAAACTTACATGGGGCATACATGTAATTAAGAGGTTACAAACTAGACATATCTGTAAGGTTTGACATTGAACAAAGGTCCACCACCAACCTTAGAAACAAGCCAATTTGTGTTTGTTTGGTTTTTTTAAAAAATCTTTGGAAATGTAGCAGGCACTCATTACAGACACTCACCATGCGTGTCCATGCCTCTGACATATTTAGACTGCATTAGCATGGACTGTGGCTTGGGATAATTGAGAAGATATTCAAAGCTTCAGTTCTTGCATGATCTAAACTTCCAAACTGAAGGATACCATCTTTTGGAGCCTTTTGCACAAGTTCTTCTTAGCATCTAAAAAATCCAATGGAGTGGGTTTTCATCTTTCTGGTGGGGCGAGGGATTTCCAAGACAGCATTCAGTTACTCAAATCAAAACTCTCAGCGAATGTCTGATGAAAGAGACATCACAGCCTGCCCTCCAGAATGCTATAGATTAGATTATTGGTGTGGATGGACCAGAAACCTGGATGGGAGAGAATGTTTGTTTAAAGATAAACAAGGGACCGAGCTTTTGCACAAGGATTAGTTTCTGACCTTTGCTTTCACGTCTCCCTTTCCATTTGGAAGTGAATATTTTCCTTCTCCTTGTTCAGATAATCACAGTGATACTTCCATCATTGTGAATTATCTTTTTCTCTCTCATGGGAAAATCATGAAGCTGGATTCACCTTCTGTTGGGCCTTCTTTATCTGGATATTTCCAGGGTCCATTTAAGTTGCTTCGAAAACAACCCCCTTTACATATTGGTGAAGCCTATGGGCTGATTTTACAACTAATTCTTTTCAGATAGAGTATTGATTTGTTAATGGCGAGTGATTATGACTTAAAAGCAACCCTGTCCCATACCCTTCTAACTACTTGCGAGTCATTAATTTTTCAGCAATGTTGGTGTCAGGAACTGAAATAACTAGAAGCAATTTGAAAACGGAGATGGAAATACACAGGTTGTAAATGCCCTGCCTGGATCAGCATGAAGAAAATTAACTTAGCTACCATTTGAGTTCTGGCAGCACTTTAAAAAACAACAACTAAAAAACCAGGGACAGACTTTTTTTTGTGTGAGAATATATTGCAAATCCCGAATAAAGAGGGTACTTCACTTCCCAGGTAAGCAATTTATTAAACAAATCACATTTGTTTGAAGCATAAAATGGTTCCTTGACTTTGAGGGCCCCAGTAGCGAACAGCAAATTGACAGCCAAAAACGAACATTTCCACCGTACCTCTTCTTAATGGGCAGGATGTGCTTTTTAAAATGCCAAGGGGATCGTTTCCAAAAACATTTCTGTTCATTATTTCTCTGTGTAAAAGTGAGAACACTACCCTCTTAGTTTTCCTTATCAATAAATTCATTCTCTTTTGGCCTCAGAAGTTTATCCCTTTGGGAGTGGGATTATTGTCTCATAAACCAGTGAGCAGCTACTTATCCCTTAATTACTAATAATGGTGTGAAACTGAAAAGTAATATGGTGTGGCATGTACTATCAATGCTATTATACACAGCATTTTCTGACAGGGAGATTGATTCAGATTTAATTTTTCAGCTCTGCTAGAGCTAAACAGCTCACTCTGAAATGTACATTATTTTACAAATATCAGGAACTTAATGGTCTGACAAACCTCTGCACTAATGCAACAGGCAAATAGGATTGGATATCAGAGTCCCTGATGGTTGTAAGTAATTCCAGATCAGGTCTCGGTTGTTACCTGGGCAACAGCTCTTCGGGCCTTTCCTTATAGGCTGCATTCACATGGCAGTTTATTCCGTTTCTCTGACGTTTCCCTAACTGTTAATTTCCACATTATATTTGAGCTTTCACATGATGCAAAAGCCACTTTTGGAAATCTAGCGGAATGTCGTGAAAGTGTAGTGCTCATTTCTGTGCTAATTGCTTTTGTTATTAAATTTATATACCTCCCTTGTTCCAAGGATTACAGAGCAGTTTAAAGTACAAAAACACAAAAATGCATAACATAATAACAAACCAAACAATACCATCACCACCCAGTTTAAAAGATTATAGATTGTTTAATTAGACAAAAGCCTGGGAGAACAGGAATGTTTTTGCCTGGCACCTTAAGATATGCAACAAATGTGCCAGGTGAACCTCCCTGAGAAGAGCATTCCACAAAGGGGGTGCCACCACAGAAAAGGCCCAGTCTCAGGTTGCCACCCTCCAGGCTTGTCTGGAAGAGGCACACATATAAAGGCCCCAGATTGCAGGGTCTGGGTCAGTTATTATGGGGAGAGGCAGTTCTCGAGGCATTACAAAAGATGAAAATGGGGGGAAAAAATCAATTTGCGACCACACGAACCCAGAAAATTGTGGGAATAAGGTGATGAAATTTGGGGTGGTATACTGGCATAATAGTTATTTCTGGTCATTTTCATGAGTGAATCATGAGGAAACCCACATGTGCAGAAAAGGTGGGAGAGTAGTGACATTTTCCCAAGACATTCTTTATTGTGTCACACAATACTCACTGGTTAGAATGAAATTTAGCACAAACTACCAGCTGAACAGTAAAAAAAAGCCACATTTCCTTAGTGTAAGTGTGAAAGGAATGCCAGGAAGTGGAAAAGAAGCACTAGCATTATAATCAAGAAAATTAATGCAATATTCCCTATGTCTGAATGCAGCCCTTAATCTCCTTGGGAGAATAAGTGGGTTGCAATGTCATCCGTGGAATTTCGGGTGATCACATGCTCCGCTTTATAGAGGACACTATTTGAACGGCTGTCAGGTCCACATCCAACTTGAATATGCAAATGTAAAGAAAGGAGAGCAAAGGAAACAGGCTTGAAGTTGCAGCCATCAACAGGTAGCCCCTGGGACAGGAAACTGAGACACACAAGACACCTGTTTATGATTATACCAATTATTTCTTACTTTGGAGATATATCAATTCCCATACAATTCTGAGTGGCTGAACAATTCACAGGGATCTTTGGGAATTGTAGCTCTAGTAGGGGAATAGGGGGTCTCCTATCAACTCTCAGCACCCTAAACAAACTAGAGTCCCCAAGTTTATTTGGCAGAAGCCAGGGCTGTTTAAAGTGGTATCATAGTGCTTTAAATGCATGGTATGACGTCTTTAGTGACTCACCATAAATGTCACCAGTAGTTAGGGATAGGAGAGACATGTTTCTCCATTTGCATTTAAAGGCAAACCTACCTTGTTCACACTTTCAGAAATAATGCGAGAACTGAAACATAGCCACCTTCAAAATTCATGATTTTCTGAATTTTGCAATGCAGTTCTGCAGCCTAGTAATGTGTCCAAAAACATATATACACTGGGGTAAAAAAATGAGATACTGAGAAAACTCCAGAGTTGACAGATTATCACATCCCTACTGATAGGTAGCTGGTTCAAATCTTGGTCAAACCTGATGAGCACTTGGGAGTTCTTGAAAGACATATGATCTCACCATAATCAGTACAAAAACCCGATGGGCTACTATTATTGCTTCTTGTGGCCAGAGATGGGGCTGAGATAAGACTGAATTTAAGATGGAGGCGAGATTTGAAACAGTAATTTCTCACCTAACCACTACAGTTTTCAAGGGTACACAAAAAGTTAGTTTGTGGTAACTTCTGCAGATGGTGTTCGTATTCACATGAAAAGTTGGGAAACTGATTAAAAATCACACCAGCCATGTGCCGAAAGGGTCATAAGAGTCAACTTTCATCCCTGGCATTTTCTGTGTGGTTCTTGCCAAGTTCTATCAAGTGATTATCTGAATGTGTGAAACGGCAGTAGCAGATTTGCTGTCACAGATTGTTCTGGCTCATAGCATTGGCTTGCTGTCTAGGAGAAACCAGGGACAAGACTATAAGGTTTGCACATGTCATTATGCACAGAAATGAGTTGCTAAATCTGCCTCTATCTATCTATCTATCTATCTATCTATCTATCTATCTATCATCTATCTATCTATCTATCTATCTATCTATCTATCATCTATCATCTATCTCTACCTCCACTGAATTTTGTAAGTCTCCATCCCTTTCACAATATAGTCTTCTGCTGCTAGAGATATGACCGATATTAGTTGCAAAGGGTGAGGGACGCACACCAGGAAGTGTCTGCCTTTCCTATGGAAGATCCTTTTCTAAGTCTTCACTCCTGCAAGCTATACTGTGATTCATAATGTGTAATGTGATTTTGGCTGCTTCCCCTCTCTCAGAATTGATGTTTCTTTCCATAGCTGTTAGCGAACATGTTATTCAAATTCAAAACATTATTATATTTCTCTTCCCACACTCTCTCCCTGCACACCCCCCTTGCTCCAAATCAAACCTTATTAACAACTTGATTCAAGCTCTTATCTCTTTAAAGTGCCCTTGGGTGTGTACCCAGATACCTACAAGCTTTAAGGGAGAAAATAATCTAAGACAATGCATTTTTAAACAAAGACATCTTACAGTTAAATAGCCCCAATCCCATTTCAGATCCCCGGGGGACTCCACTGCTTACTTCCCTCTGCTGTGAAAACATGCATTTATGCTCTGCTTTCTGCTCTTTAACCACTCGCTGAGCTGTACTATTGTCGCATGATCGCTACGTTTACCTAGGAGGCTTTGATAAGGGTTAAATGTTATCCTCCTTCACCAAGTATATTACTTTCATTCACTGAAGACCGCTTTGCATATTATTAAGAAGCAGAGAGGAGATGTGAAAATAACTCATTCAACTCCTTTCGATGCATCCAGTTATCAAGCAATGGAGGGTGTTCCAAGGCTGGGAAGGGTCAGGTCTGTCAATTTTGGTTTCAAATTTTTCCTCTCTGAAGTTCAATTCTGCCTCAGTCCCCCCCCCCAAAAAAACCCTCAGGAAAATTGATCAATCATTTTAATGAGCATTTAATAACATAAGGAGGGATGCGGGTGGCGCTGTGGGTTAAACCACAGAGCCTAGGACTTGCCGATCAGAAGGTCGGCGGTTCGAGTCCCCGCAACAGGGTGAGCTTCCTTCTTGTTCCCTGCTCCTGCCAACCTAGCAGTTCGAAAGCACGTCAAAGTGCAAGTAGATAAATAGGTACCGCTCCAGCCTGAAGGTAAACGGCGTTTCCGTGCGCTGCTCTGGTTCTCCAGAAGCGGCTTAGTCATGCTGGCCACATGACCCGGAAGCTGTACGCCAGCTCCCTCAGCCAATAAAGCGAGATGAGCGCCGCAACCCCAGAGTCGGTCACGACGGGACCTAATGGTCAGGGGTCCCTTTACCTTAATAACATAAGGAGAGGCTGCTGAATCAGTCCAATGGTCTCTCTAGCCCAGCATTGTGTTCTAACAATGGCCAACCACATGCCCATGGAAAGCATGAAAGTGGAGCCTGAGCACAATAATATTCTCCCCTCCTGCAGATCCCAGCAGCTGGATTTAGAAGCAACATCACTTCCAGATGTTGAGGCACAGGACAGTCTTCATGGCTAGTAGCACAGAGAGCATAATTGAACTGAATTTTCTTAAATTCTTTATTGTCACTTGTACAACTTGTATACAAAATAAAAAAAATTCCTTCCAGTAGCACCTTAAAGACCAACTAAGTTAGTTCTTGGTATGAGCTTTCGTGTGCATGCACACTTCTTCAGATACACTGAAACAGAAGTTGCCAGATCCTTCTATATAGTGAGAAGGTGGGGAGGGGTATTACTCAGAAGGGTGGTGGGAATGGGAGATTGGCAGATAGCTGAGATGAGCCTGTTGACGACTCTTAATGACTGTAATAGGTCTTACAGGAAAAGGCAAGGGGTGAGAAGGTGAGAAATGGCTTAGTCATGTATAATGGGATAAGAATCCAATGTCTTTGTTCAAACCAGGTCTCTCCATGGTTTTAAGTTTGGTAATGAGTTTACCATTACCAAACTCATGAGTAACTCATTACCAAACTTAAAACCATGGAGAGACCTGGTATGAACAAAGACATTGGATTCTTATCCCATTATACATGACTAAGCCATTTCTCACCTTCTCACCCCTTGCCTTTTCCTGTAAGACCTATTGCAGTCGTTAAGAGTCGTCAACAGGCTCATCTCAGCTATCTGCCAATCTCCCATTCCCACCACCCTTCTGAGTAATACCCCTCCCCACCTTCTCACTATATAGAAGGATCTGGCAACTTCTGTTTCAGTGTATCTGAAGAAGTGTGCATGCACACGAAAGCTCATACCAAGAACTAACTTAGTTGGTCTTTAAGGTGCTACTGGAAGGAATTTTTTATTTTGACTATGGCAGACCAACACGGCTACCTATCTGTAACTTGTATACAGTGAGATTACACGAGCACCCTCCACTCAGCTCTCTTAGTCTTAATTCCCCGCGTTTAGTGACGCACACCCACCATACCCAAAAGTCAGTTGCCCTGTTGTTATCTTTTCATCCAGTAGCCTAACAGCCCACGGATAGAAGCTGTTCTTTACTCTGTTGGTGTGACTAATCATGCTTCTGTATCTTCTGCCTGAGGGCAGGAGATCAAGAAAGTGCCGGCCAGGGTGTGAATCACCCCTGAGAATTTTCCTTACTCTCCTGAGGCAACGTTCTTCCGCTATTTCATCCAGCGGATTCACGGGACAACCCAGAATATCTTGTGCTGTATTCACCACCCTCTGTAGGCCCTTCCTATCAGTTGATGTCAACCAGCGTAGCACACCGTGATGCATAATCCTCTTTTAAAGTTATCCAAATTGGTGGTCACCACTGGCTCATGTGGGAGTGAGATCCATATTTTAACTGTGCCCTACATGAAGAAATACTTGTTTTGTATCTATCCAGAATCTATTTGACTGGTTATACCTCAAGGAAAGCCTTCTCAAACAAAATCAACTTCAGTATCATTACATTGGGTGCATTCTTGTGTGTTGTTTTCACTGACTTTTGCATTTTTGTCACAGTTTATGATATGCATTTTTATTTTTGACAAATTAACTTGGCTGGTGAACCGCACTGCGAAATTTGGAAAAGTTTGAATTTTGAAGGGATCACATATTTTTTCGAAAGTGTGGATTTAAATGCATTTAAATGCAAAGTGTGTTGAAATACTTTCCCACTCCTACTTACATCTCCCCTACCCACAGCTCTTTATGTGCCCCCCCAGACCCCTGAAAAGTGGCAGTTCCTTTGGCATACAGTGGTACCTCAGGTTACATATGCTTCAGGTTAAATACACTTCAGGTTACAGACTCCGCTAACCCAGAAATAGTGCTTCAGGTTAAGAACTTTGCTTAAGGGTGAGAACAGAAATCGTGCTCTGGCGGTGCGGTGGCAGCAGGAGGCCCATTAGCTAAAGTGGTGCTTCAGGTTAAGAACAGTTTCATGTTAAGAACGGACCTCCGGAACGAATTAAGTACTTAACCTGAGGTACCACTGTGTGTGTGTGTGTAAAATTTTATTTATTTTTTAAAAGTAACTCTTATTAACCTGTCTGGGCCCAACGAATGCCTGCAGAAGCTGTTGCAGATCCATTATTAAGCTCAATCAGATGGCCAGGGACTTTTCAGTGGTGGCCCCTGTCTTTGTGGAGTTTCCTCCTATAGGATATATATTTAGTCTCCTCTTTAGCTGAGTGTTCCAGCTTGCTTTCCATTAATGACTGAGACTGAATGTTTTATATATATTCTAGGTAAGGGTTTGAATTTATTGATGCTGTTGTTGCTTTAGTGTTAATATTGAATATGTGCATTTTGCATATTTTAAAAATCATTTGTTTATTTCTCTTGAGGGTTTTTTTTTGTCCTGAAAGGCGGAATAAAAATATCTAACTAAATACCTAAATGAATAACTCTTTATATCAGTCAAAAAATATAAAATAAAATAAAAAATGAAGCCAAAACAATTTTATGGAGTGTCAGTCTGAGTGAGATTTATTTCCATATGTTTAAGGGAGACAATTCTGGTGAGATCTCAGCTGCATTTCTATATAAATGAACAGACAAATCTTATTTCTCTTCACTCTCAACAGAACTGTTGAAAAAATGGGTCAGCTTTTTGACTATAAAGCCAGCAATTTAAGGTAAAGGTGGGGTGGGGGCAGGAATACACTCTGCATACAAAACCTAAGAATATTGCATACATACAGAGGATGGCTTCTTTAAAAACAAGACAACCCCCCCCCCAACATTTCAACAGCATTTCCAAAACCATAGCTCACATTACGAAGCTCATATTTCATGGAAGTTACTTACGCATAGATTTCAATTTTGCATCAAAGGAGATGAATTGCAAAAGGCATTGGTAAAGTGTATCATAAACAAAAGCAGAGGCTGGCTGGTTTTCTTGCCATTTTTTATGTAGAAGCCCCACTTGATACAGCAGCTATGTGCCAAAAAACAAAAGAACAAGAACACTCACCAGCTCATTAAGATTCTATTTTGATAGGGGCTTATTGTTTACATTGTATGAGGTATAATGTAGCTGTGATGTACAATATGGCAATTTTGCTGCTATCCAAGTCTGTATTTTATAGTTAGATAACACATAGATATATTCTGGGTCTAGTCACAAATGTTATCCTATTAATCAGAAAGCAATGATTAATTTGAAGACTATGCAATGAACCTATTTTGGGATGCATGGATAGTAACAGGGAATTTATGCTGAAGGTGAGTAAGTACTACGACTACTACTACTAAATTTAATCACATAGAATCATAGAATCATAGAATCATAGAATCATACAGTTGGAAGAGACCACAAGGGCCATCGAGTCCAACCCCCTGCCAAGCAGGAAACACCATCAGAGCACTCCTGACATATGGTTGTCAAGCCTCTGCTTAAAGACCTCCAAAGTAGGAGACTCCACCACACTCCTTGGAAGCAAATTCCACTGTCGAACAGCTCTTACTGTCAGGAAGTTCTTCCTAATGTTTAGGTGGAATCTTCTTTCTTGTAGTTTGGATCCATTGCTCCGTGTCCGCTTCTCTGGAGCAGCAGAAAACAACCTTTCTCCCTCCTCTATGTGACATCCTTTTATATATTTGAACATGGCTATCATATCACCCCTTAACCTCCTCTTCTCCAGGCTAAACATGCCCAGCTCCCTTAGCTGTTCCTCATAAGGCATCGTTTCCAGGCCTTTGACCATTTTGGTTGCCCTCCTCTGGACACATTCCAGTTTGTCAGTGTCCTTCTTGAATTGTGGTGCCCAGAACTGGACACAGTACTCCAGGTGAGGTCTGACCAGAGCAGAATACAGTGGCACTATTACTTCCCTTGATCTAGATGCTATACTCCTATTGATGCAGCCCAGAATTGCATTGGCTTTTTTAGCTGCCGCGTCACACTGTTGGCTCATGTCAAGTTTGTGGTCAACCAAGACTCCTAGATCCTTTTCACATGTACTGCTCTCAAGCCAGGTGTCACCCATCTTGTATTTGCGCCTCTCATTTTTTTTGCCCAAGTGCAATACTTTACATTTCTCCCTGTTAAAGTTCATCTTGTTTGTTTTTGCCCAGTTCTCTAATCTGTCAAGGTCGTTTTGAAGTGTGATCCTGTCCTCTGGGGTGTTAGCCACCCCTCCCAGTTTGGCGTCATCTGCAGATTTGATCAGGATGCCTTGAGTCCATCATCCAAGTCGTTGATAAAGATGTTGAATAAGACCGGGCCCAAGACAGAACCCTGTGGCACCCCACTAATCACTCTTCTCCAGGATGAAGAGGAACCATTGATGAGCACCCTTTGGGTTCGGTCAGTCAGCCAGTTACAAATCCACTGAGTGGTAGCATAGTCAAGACCGCATTTTACCAGCTTCTTTACAAGAATATCATGGGGCACCTTGTTGAATGCCTTGCTGAAATCAAGGTAGGCTACATCCACTGCGTTCCCTTCATCTACCAGGCTTGTAATTCTGTCAAAAAACGAGATCAGCTTAGTCCGACATGACTTATTTTTCAGAAATCCATGCTGACTATTGGTGATCACAGTATTCCTTTCTAGGTGCTCACAAACTGTTTGCTTAATGATCTGCTCCAGAATCTTCCCTGGTATTGATGTCAGACTGACTGGGCGGTAATTATTTGGGTCCTCTTTTTTCCCCTTTTTGGGAGGAGTGGTGAATATCTCTCTAACACTCCTTCAAAACTGGATACAATCAGGACACAAGCAGCTTGCTTCAAAATGTTTCTGACAATTTCCTCTAAAACCAGGGGCCATAGCCCCAGGCACACGATTTTTAGGGGGTGTGAGCCAGGCACCCCCATGCAGAGATCCCTGTCCCACCCTGCCTGCCATTGGGGTGTGTGTGTCCTCTGGGCCCTGGAGCCCAGCCTGGCCTTACTGCTACATCACTGCCCCTTCTCTGATTGGGTGCCTGGCCAGCATCAGTGGGCGGGATTTGCCTGACAAGAGCCACATCGGCCAGCCAGGCTCCTCCATCCATAGGTGGGCAGGGCTACAGCGCAGCTCTACTTGGCTCTGTTGACCAGGGCTGAGCTGGTGTATGAGCTTCATGAACCCTCCATGTCCCATGCAGGTGTGCCCGGTGGCGTTGGTGGCAAGTTGGCCAGGTGTGGTGGGTTTTGTTGACCCTCTGCGTCCCGCCCCTGCCCTGAGGGTGCGTACCTCAGGTTCCAGAAAAGTACACAACGCCACTAGCAACTCTTGGTGGGGCGGCATTCTGCATGTGAGAAACAGGACTCTTATGCCATTAAGATAGTATCTACACAAAGAACAAAATATCAACAAATTTATTAAATCGCTCTCTTCGCATGGTGAATAACAGAATGAAAAAGAGGAAATTCTTTGTGTATATTTTGTTTTGAATCACCCGTCACACATAGAAACTGCCAGTGTATTCAGTGCACAAAATTAATATTTTGATTGGCTATTTTTGTTTCTGGCAACTTGGTTTAGCGTGAGGGGTTTGTGTTTGTATGAACCGATACTTGTTAAAAGACACATTAAAAACAAGTACTTATTTGTGTGAGAAACCCAAGAAGAAATGAGATTAGCATCCTAAGAAGTAGACAGCTTGCCTCAGAACCAAGACTATGGCAGTGCAACAAGAAACGTTGTAGTGCAGCATGTTTCACAAGCAAACAAATGATGATTCACCCCTCCAACATAAACCAATGCATCACAGAATAAATGTTTTATTTGGCAATGGTTCACAATTTGCCATTCTGCACATGTCTTCTCATCATGAAATAGGACATAAAGGTTGTTCTTTTTCAAAGTACTGTGATGGTATCCAAGGCGCTAATGAAATTCCCAGGAAATTTATTTATACTCTTCACTAGATGCAAGCATTCTGTTCCATTCCACATAGACATGGTTTTAAACATCTTGTCTATGCAGGTCCTTTTCCAGGTATCTCTGTGTCCCTTAGATGTTCCGAGTAGGACCTATACTGTGATCCTGGACTGGCCAGAACTCTCTGTTGGATTCAGTCTCTGTTGGATACCATTCATTTCTGTGCTCAGTTTCAGGTGCCGGTTCTTATTTTTTAAAGCCTTAAATGGTTGGGACTCTTGCTTACTTAATGATGGTCTTCTTCCATGCAGTCTAAGCCATGCACTCCAGCCAAGATCACATGTTCTGCAATGCGTCTTGCTGTCAACTGAAGTATGTCAGAAGGGGTCTTTCTCTGCGATGCCCCTGGAATACCCATGAGAGAAAGAGAGAATTCGATCATAAAATGCCTGCTCTGCTTTTGGGAGTCTTATGGAGGAAACTGACTGTCAATTATTGTTGCTTTTTGATGTCCCATTCTGCTGTTTTGATTGCTCCATGCAGGTGTCTTATTTATTATTCCCTTTTATAATCTAGGTGGCTTTTAATTGTTGTGTGTGTGTGTGTGTGTGTGTGTGTGTGTGTGTGTGTGTGTGTAAGTGTTGTTTAGCAGTCAGGCAGAGTGGCATAATGTTTGCTGAGGCCTGATTGGCCGTATGGTTTTGAGGGAGATTTTCTTCAGTATGTTTGTGCTGAATGCACAAAGCCTCAAGTAAGAAAGACAGAAACTCTCCATTTATGCCTCCGCCGATTACATACTGGTTTTGTTCAAGATTTTGTTTCCCTCTGGACTCCACCTGCGTTAAGTTGTTTTGCTAACATGCAATACCATGTATGACACCAACAAAGATCTTTCCATATCATGGCATTTATGAAATGTCTCTCATGCCTCTAATTTTAGCACTGAAGCAAGAATATTTCCACTGCAATATTTATTATTCCATTTATTATTGGCCACTTATTTTTCCATTTAATAAATATAAAGGTAAAAAGAAACATAAGTGAACCCCCTCCATTTGATTCTCACAGACTGTGAGGCAGTTTATGCTGAAAGAGAATGTGATTTGCTTAAGGTCAGCCAGTGAGTGAGAATTCAGATTTGGGCCTGCCAACCTCAAATCATTTGCAGAAACCTCCTGAGAAATGTTCTGAATCTCATGACAAATAAATAAATAACTGCTTCCAGTTCTTCCTATGGATGATTTGCCTGGGCAGCACCCTCCAAACTCACTTTGCTTTAGGTGAAATTTGATTACAGAATTTGATTACTCCTGAGAAATAATGCTTATCTTATAATAATTTTGATAAGTTTCTTTGATATTCCTACAGTTTATTTCCATAGTAGTGTATTATTTCTAATCAATGTGCTCTGAGGGGGCCAGGGGAAATCAACAAAGAGACAAACACCCCATGGTTGGAGGGGACACTCTCAAAGTGGATACATTGGAGAGGATATTATTACACTGGATGACCTGCTGCAACTGCAAATTAAATAATGGAAAATTTGGAAGGTCACGGAGGAGGGGCAAAAAGTATTTTTTGCATTATAGCGCCACAGACCCACAGGAGAAGGAAATTGTTATTGTTATATTTTTAATTTTATTAGCCATCATTGGACTATACAATTAGTAAGTGACAAGATAATCTGTCCAGCAACCAGGAACAGAATCCATGGGAAACTCTTTTGCACAGTCATTAATGGACAGAGTAGAGGAAACGAATGAGTAATGTTAAAAAAATCCCACTGTATTGGGATTCTACAGAGTCACACTATATAGCACTAAACCAATATGAAAATGGAGGCAAGTGCAAGATTTATTTTATGAAGGTCTTGGGGAAATGTGATTAAAACAGTGGAAACATTTCCTATTAACTATGCAGGATGGTCAAATGATAGGAATGAGTATAATAGGAGCTAATTTATAAATCCCTGGCTCATCTTTAATTGTAGTGACCTAAGATTAGTCACATTATTTGCTACGACTGAACGGTGAGTGCATTGCCCTCTAAGAAGCTTTTATTTTATTCAACTGTATCAACTAGGGTTATATTTTGGGGAAATGCCCATTTGAGGGTTCACATAAGCATACTGAAGCTGAGGTGAGGTTTACAGTCTGAGTGAGTTTAGGAAAGCTATTTTAATATACAGGTATTTGCACAGGAGCTGAAATGTCTTTCAAAATACACTGTTTTGACATAAAACATCTCATATCGTGGCAAGATCATTTTAATTGCCAAAGCATAATTTTGGGGATTATCAGTGAAGTTGAAACCTAGTGAAACAAGCCAAACTCAGAAGAACAGATTTTCCCAGGCAGAATGAAGGTCATTGTTAAAATTCGATATTTCCATGTGGACAATGGAAGAACTTCCTGGCAACCTCCACAACATAGTGGGTCCCTTTGATGTCAGTCCTATTCATATCATGAGGCATGCACAGTGAACATATTAGGGGAAGTGGAATCACATCTGCCAGCAGTGGAACAGCTGGTTTTGGACTTTTGGGGTGAAGTCCAGGAGAGGGATGAAGAAGAATCCATTTTAAATGCATATATACACATAATTTGAAATTCTTATCAGGTCGTCTTTTGCACTGTTCATTTCCCCTTGTCTTAGGCCCTTGTGCATTTTTTTTAAAAAAATCTGACTAATTATATGAATCAGTCAATTATACAATCAATGCAAGGGTGCTAACCGTGTTCAGCAAGGTCCCATCAGCAGACATGGGGAACATTGGGCTTTCAATCAGTGAATGCAGTCTTGTAATTGAAGAGGGCTATGAGGCACTAAGTGCAATACCTAAATGAGACGTTTGTGTGAATCAGAATGCCTCTTAGATTATCCATTACTAGAGTTGGACATATAATGGGGACAGCTGTTGCCTTCACCTCAGCTTGTGAACTTTGTTGAAGCCTCTGCTTGAACATTGGATGAAACCTTGAACGAGATGGACACTCCATCTTCAATCTCCGTGACCTAAGATTATTCTGGCTTCCATCTGATTGAGCAGGATGTCATATTAGGGTTTGGTGACTCTCAATTTTAGTTTCTCTCAATTTCCTTTCAAACTTCAGTTTCCATTCTTCACATTTCCGTATCAGTTTGTGAGATATATATATATACCGTATTTTTTGCACTATAACACTCACTTTTTTCCTCCTAGAAAGTAAGGGGAAATGTCTGTGCGTGTTATGGAGGGAATGCCTACGGGTGGCATGCCTACGGATTTTCCTCCTCTAAAAACTACGTGCGTGTTATGGTCGGGTGCGTGTTATAGAGCGAAAAATACGGTATGTCTTCCTGAAAATGCATCAGCACTCTAGTGGGAATTTTCCTAACGTGCACATGTTTCTATGCCATTTTGTCTGGTATACATATTTTTTACAATGCTGTTTCCCCTAATGCAATGCATTTTTGTATGATTCTTTTCAGTAATATATGCCTTTATACAGTGCTTTTTTCTGGGGGGATGCAGGGGTATGCATACCCCTAAACATTTTGTGAATCTAATGGGAGAAGAAACTATAAAATGTTGATTTCTTGAGTTAAAATGAGAGTACCCCAAACATTTTTTTTTTAAAGAAACAAGCACTGCCTTTATATACATACATTAGCCTAGTATTTGAATTTTTGTACACACTACTTGGCCGGGGAACTTCATTGCAAAATTTAGAAAAGTTCACATTTTGAAGGATATTTTGGTTGCCGTATTGTTTTGGGAAATCACAATTGGTTTACCTATAAATGTAAACCGAAGTGAATCTCTCTCCCATCCCTTCTTCTCCCATCCTTAACCCCAGTTATCAAACCACATCTTAACATATTGTTAGATAATTATTATTTTCAACAAGGGGGGACTCCAGGTGTGAGATCTATTAGCTTGGCTTGCTATGCCTGCCTTGATGTGCACGCTGTATGATACACAGGACTGATGCTCCATATCTTGAGAGAAGTCTTGACTAATTATGTTTCCAAAGTGCACTTAAGAATGTGTTGCAGCTGACTGTAAGGCATTGCTTAATTAAAAAGTGCCAGAGAGAACACTCAGCAGGTGGGGAAACTGAGAAAAGGAATAATGGGCACTTAAGCCTCTCACAAGCAGAGCTCTGCTCAACAACACCAAAGATTAAAGCATTTCTCTCCCCCCCCCCCCCCGTTAAACACACGCTTTACTTTTTCATCTTCTTCAAAACTTAGCAGATGAGACCATACGTCTGTATTGACTGCAAACAAGAAGATGTTATTCTGTCCTTCCCCAAAGCGGCAAACAAGAGCACAGGAAAAAGTACATCCTGCTCCGAATATTTGCTGAAATCTACAAGCCAAAATTGGACCGACAACACATTTTTCGGAGATTTGAGCATATCTGCGTTACAGACTTTAGCTGGTTCATTGATCAATTCAGGGGAACTCAGGGGATCTCTACTGCGGCATCCCTCCCAAACCACATTTCCCAGCATTCACCGGGGGAAGCTGTAGCATTCCATAGATATAAAAGCAACAGAAATGTGTAGAATATACGTACCCTTAGATGGCAGTGCTACCATTACCTGCAGCTCAACCCTGCAGCATCAAAACGACGGAAGAAATTCCGTGGCATGCTGTGAATGAGGCAGACATACAGAAGCCTCTTTTATGGAAGTGAGGGGGGGGGGTGAAAACACTTTTGGGTGGAACAGCACTAAACACGATTACTGTGTGGATCTTTCAGAGGGAGGAAGTAAATGAATTTCAGCACCAACTCATGCTCTATGCTGTAATCCTACACATACACATTTGGGAGTAAGTCCTTCTAAAACTCACTGGAGTAAAAATGTATAGGGATACACTGCAATCCTTAATGTACTTACTAGAGAGGAAACCTCACTATATCTCTTAAATCTGAGTTAATCTGCACAGGTTTACATTGTTAATAATCAGAGGGGGGGGGGAGCTTTCTGGGCAAGGGGCAGAAAGTACACAGACAAAGCCCAGAAGAAGAGACAGAAAGTGCCAATGGTGAATAGTAGTAGTAGTAGTAGTAATAATAATAATAATAATAATAATAATAATAATAATAATAATAATAATTTATTTATACCCCACCCATCGGGCTGGGTTTTCCCAGCCACCCTGGAAGATTCGAGTTAGGGAAGGACTTTCTATTTCAATTTCTTTCATTTTCCCCCACTTACTTTTATTCTATTCTTTGCAAAATATGTGTTTAAATGTGAAAATTGATGCATCTAAATAGCAGTGATCAGTGCCCTGGGGTGGCTGCCCTCTCAATGTGGGCATTGCTGCAAATTACCTGGATGGGTCTGGGCTAGAGCAGGACAGCAGTGAGGTCACATACCTCTCAATCAACCCAATTTAAGTAGGACATCCCTGAATTACAGAACCCATAGCAGCTTCTATGGAATATTCCGTTTTTTGGTCTGTCGCTCTCACACAAATCAGCTAACTCACCTGAGAGCTCACAACCAAATAATGAACATCCCATTTTGATTAGCAGGATGTAGGAGGGTATGGGTCAGGGCTGTGCAGATGTACCAGTGGAGACAATCTGGTGCTGCTTCTGGTGCATGCCCACAGACCTGACTTTGCCAACACCCTGCCTGACCCCAGCCCCCTCCCCCTCCAATTCCAGATAAGCTGCAGCAACACCAGCATCAGTAGGGTGGCTCTGCCCCACCACACCAGGAGCTATTGCATAGAAACTGTTGCAATTCACTGTACAACATTCATAGAAGTGCAAAGTTGTATGGGTAGCCCATTTCCAATCTGCATATCAGCCTGAGAGGTGCAGATGAATATATTTGCAAAGACTCAATTCCACCAGGATCCCTAACTTTTGAGCCACAGCTACCCACTCATGCTATGTAGTTGAGTATTTCAGCACCCTATGCTATATGGCAAAAGACTTTGACTTCCAAACAATTGATGAAATGACATAATGCAAATTTGTATGTGAGTCTGTTATCCACAAATTCACTTAACCTACCCATGCCTAGAGCTCATCTAAGTTATGTCTTGGAATCCTAGCCATAGCCCAGGGAAGGCTGAATCTGAGCAGACATGGTCAACACCCTTGTGACCTATTTTAAATACCAGGCTTTGGCTCTTGGAAAGAGAATAACCCATAAAAGAGTGCATCTGAGAATGTGCAAAGTGCACATCACTTACCACCGTGCAACTATAATCACCCCTCAGATCTGGGAGTATAGATAGAGTTTCTGATGCCTGGGTCATTCATTAAGCAGCCCTTTTAAGATCCCTTCTAACATTGTAGATGCATTTCTTTTCTTTTTCTTTTTTAATTATGTTGAAAAATAAATGACTCCTACTTGCAATTAAAAAGAGCATTTATTCTGATTTATGATTATGTTGTAAAAACCTGTAAAACAAACAGACATCTCTAACCAAATGAGGAGTTTTTAACCACATATCTGTGACGACAGTTTGAACAATTCCACATTGAAGAACTCTCATTGCGTGATTTACATCCTTGCATTTCCATCTGAGTACAATATGACTGCAGATATCTAATTAACTAGGAATCATTTTAATCCACTGTGATGATGTATAAGTAGGCATTATCCTACCATTTTTGAGTTAATAGCATATTATGAACCCAATATGTATATCATTTCCTATCAAACACAGCATTTGGCGAATGGAGTCTTGCATTAATTCCGCTCTCCCCTTTTCTCTTTCTCTAAAAGGATGATAGACTAAAGCTACACCTGTAAGGAGAGCACGGCTAGGGTCAAATGCACGTAAGCGTGTTACAGCAAACACAGCCATCAGAGAGCCCTGCTGGGATTAACTCCAAGACCTTGGGGTGAGGTGCAAAATCTTCTTCCCATTTTTCCTCCCCACTGATGAGGATGCTGTGGAATTTTAAATACATCAATTTGAAATGATAAAGAGAAGAAAAACACTACCTCCATGGGGAATCGCTGTAATTGCACTGACCCCAAAGGGTAACACACACAGAGCAGCAGGAGAGTCATATTCAGAGCACAGAATCCTGCCCGCAAGCATGAGCTACCCTTTTCTCTGCACAGATACAAATAGAATCATAGAATCATAGAATCATAGAATCATAGAATCATAGAGTTGGAAGAGACCACAAGGGCCATCGAGTCCAACCCCCTGCCAAGCAGGAAACACCATCAGAGCACTCCTGACATATGGTTGTCAAGCCTCTGCTTAAAGACCTCCAAGAAAGGAGACTCCACCACACTCCTTGGCAGCAAATTCCACTGTCAAACAGCTCTTACTGTCAGGAAGTTCTTCCTAATGTTTAGGTGGAATCTTCTTTCTTGTAGTTTGGATTCATTGCTCCGTGTCCGCTTCTCTGGAGCAGCAGAAAACAACCTTTCTCCCTGGCCCTGGCTTACGTACCATGTACAGCTTGTTCTAACCACATAACAACTGTGCCTTAAAACCCAACAAATTAACTGTGGCACAAACTTTTGTGAACTAGAATCAAACCTCATCAGATGCGTGTATGCATGCACACCTGCCAGAACGCATACAAGCAGAGGATATATTGTTAGGATATTGATGTTCCGTTCCACCTTAACAGACTTGTGGGATTGTTGTCTGTCACATGTCTGTTTACACTCCAGCACAGCTTGCTGTGAACTTCCATTTCTGTGTATAACTACTGCTTATGCTGCTTGCTTGGAGGGAGAAGACATGTTTTCCCTCTTGTCCTGATGTATGCTGAATAAACTGCTTGTAAATATGCTTTACACAGCCTCTCCCTGCCACTTCTGTTGTGCGTTTACTCCGCTGAGTTGCGTGCCCAGCTTCTGAAGCTTCTGAAGCTCTGGGTCACAGATTCATGCTGCAGCAAGGACTGGAGTTCGACTGGCACGTCGGCCGGTGGTCTGGAGCCAGCTGGGGGCTTGCCAATTGCCCCCCGATTCCTTAGCAGCATCCCAACAGCATCCTATACTATTTTTGCCTCTGTTTCAGGTTGGCAGAAACAACAACAAAAGGCCTTGGGCTGATGAAGTGTGAAAGTAGAACCAATCATTTAAAAATGTAAAAAGAGCTTGCTGGATCAGGCCGATAACAATAATAATTTATTATTTATACCCCACCCATCTGGCTGGGTTTCCACATCTAGCCCTGTATCGTGTTCTCACAGTGACCAACCAGATGCCTGCGGGAAACTTGCAAGTAGGAGATGAGCACAAAAACACTCTCCTTTCCTGTACAGTGGTACCTCAGGTTACATACGCTTCAGGTTACATACGCTTCAGGTTACAGACTCCACTAACCCAGAAATAGTATCTCGGGTTAAGAACTTTGCTTCAGGATGAGAACAGAAATCGTGCTCTGGCGGTGCGGCAGCAGCAGGAGGCCCCCTTAGCTAAAGTGGTGCTTCAGGTTAAGAACAGTTTCAGGTTAAGTACGGACCTCCGGAACAAATTAAGTACTTAACCTGAGGTACCACTGTAGTTTCCAGCAACTGGAATTCATGAACAATGCTGCTTCCAACTGTAGAGGCAGAGCATAGCAATCATAGGTAATAACTCTCCATAGCCCCCTCCTCCATGGATCTGTCTAATCCTCTTCTAAAGCCATCTAGATTGGTAGCTATCACTGCCCCCTGTGGGAGCAAGGACCATAGATTTAACAGTGCACTGCATGAAGAAGTACCTTCTTTTATCTGTCCTGAATCTGTCAATATTCAGCCTCATTGGATGCCAATGGGTTCTAGTGTTATCAGTGTGGGTGGGTGGGCGCTTGGCTGTATGCACTTTCTCCAGCTCATAATTTTATAAACTTCTGCCATGTTCCAAATGCTGCAACCAGGGCCAGAATAAGGTTTGATGAGGCCCTGGGTGGCGCTGTGGGTTAAACCACTGAGCCTAGGACTTGCTGATCAGAAGGTCCGCGGTTCAAATCCCCGCAACGGGGTGAGCTCCCGTTGCTTGGTCCCTGCTCCTGCCCACCTAGCAGTTTGAAAGCACGTCAAAGTGCAAGTAGATAAATAGGTAAACGGCGTTTCCGTGCACTGCTCTGGTTCGCCAGAAGTGGCTTAGTCATGCTGGCCACATGACCCGGAAGCTGTATGCCGGCTCACTCGGCCAATAAAGGGAGATGAACGCTGCAACCCCAGAGTCGGCCATGACTGGACCTAATGGTCAGGGGTCCTTTTACCTTTAAGCTAAAGAAGGTAATGGGATCCTTTATATGTCCAGCTGTCAACAACAAATTGTCACTTTTTTTGTGTTGAATATATGCTATATGGTAATTTATGGACCTAACAGGTATCTAAAGCCATTTGCACATAACAAAATATGTATTTTATCAAATAATTGTTGAACTGAAATACAATCAAGAAGAAGTATATTGACAGTGAAATTGTTTTTTGGTTTTTTTTGGAGGGGGGGGCCAAGAGAGTGGGGCCCTAAGCTATATCTTGTTTAGCTTATATGTAAATCCGGCACTGGCTGCAACTTTTATTCATGGAGCCTCCATCAAATATGCCTTTGATATGAATCCATAGATAATAATAACATAGATAATAATCCATAGATACAGCAGAAAGTAACAATCAAGGTCTCCCACCCCCAATATAAGACAGACTAAAGTAATCTTACATGTTACCAAATGGAAGCCATTGGCAAATGCTGACATTTTTATTCATTTGGGGGAAGGGAAGAGGGGAAAACATGCACACATATTTCCTTATTTTAAGTAAAATTCTAACGTAGGTATACTTCTTATTATGTACATTTATATAGCAATGACCTTTTACTATAACATTTGCTACATCTCATAGCATAAAAATCAGCCTGACCTTTCAAATAAATTTTCACTTCCCACAACCTCAATGTTTTAGACAAGAAAAAAAATCTAAACACCAGCTGCCTTTGGGACTTGTGGTCAGAGGGGGCTGATGGCGTTTGGGCAGATTTATAATAAGATTGTGGTTTTTTCCTCTTTTCATTCATTTGTTCTTTTCTTTTGTGCTATATGAACAGGTCCAGTGTTCTTACAGTTTAAGTCTTTATTCCTTTTTCAGTCCAAAGTGATCATTCCTTCCTAGAACTGAACTCAAAACTTGCAGTCATCAAATAAATAAATAAGACATCACTTGGAACAGACTCCAGATATCTGCAGTGGTTGCAGAAAGTTGTAATGATCCAAGAACTTCAGAGCTCTATTCAAGCCATCGTCCTTTGAATGAATCGAGGTTATGGCTCTTAATTTCCAGACATGTCCTTTAAAGGTGTCACCATCCAGCTTCCTTTGAAGAGAATAAATGAAAGGGTGAGAGTGAGAAAGAGTGGACAGAGGTGTGAAAGGCTAAGTTTGGGTCTTATTGTCACACAGTGACATTTTAAGCCAAACATGTAGTTGAGAAAACCAAGCATTAAAAATGAATCAAAACCAGGCATACTAAAAATAGGTGACCTGCTCTAAAAAGTTACCATGAATGAGCAATGCTCAAGGTCGCTTTGGGGTGTTGTAGGCTGCAGACCCTGGAATCAGGAAGATGTGGATTCAAATTCCCACTTAGTCCTGCAGCTGCTCTTGGACAAATCAGTCTAATCTACCTTGCAGAAGAATAATTTGAATAATTCCATTGATTAGTTATGACAATTCCACTTGTTTTCAATAAATTCTTTTAAATCATCGGATTGTTTTCACAACAGTGGAAAGTGTGCCCAGCTCTGACACATCTTGGCATGGTGAAGACATGATTTTCCTAATCTCCAGTAATAGTAACAAATCTGTGCAGCTTTGCCTGAAGATGTTAGTGGCTAAAAGGATCGAGAAAACCAGGTTAGAGTCTGCTTCCATGATATAAACAGTCCAGAGGGTGATGTAGACAGAAGAGGAGACCGCTCTCAGCTTGAAGGGCTAGAAGCATCAGGGAACCAACTTGTTGTACACCATATTTGGGGCCTGGGGGGAAAGGGGTGTTTGAGATTCTGCAGGAAGCTGGTAGGCTTGTTCTTCTGCACTCTCCGCCAGGCTGAGCAGGGGCTCTTGTATCTTGAGGAAGGATGGCGATGGAATTCTAGGAAGGGATTGGAACTTGGCTCTGAGTGATAGAAAAGCAGTTCCATGACAATATAACTGCCCTGGTTAGAAGATCATGACTGCTCATTCTAAGGAGAGGACAGGCTACAGCTCTGTGGTAGAGAATCTGCTTTGCATGCAAAAGGTGGCAGCTTTGATCCCTGGCATCCCCAGGTATGTAGATATTTCAATTTCGTTGTTCTGTATGGAACAATGACAATAAAGATTATCGTATCGTATCGTAAGGTTGTGAAAGAATTCTGCCTGAAACCTAGTCAGCCAGTCAGCATAGACTACACTGAGCCACTGGCAGAGGAACGGGGGTGGGGGGTGGGGGGAGCGCACCGCCCCTGTCACCATCGGGGAGGGGGTACCATCGTGGCTGCCCCCTGGACCTGTGCTGCGCACCCCGACTGTGCTGGGCATCACGCCTCCGTGGGTGGCGCACTATGCCCCTGGGACACACGCCGCCACCCCACGGGCGGTGTGCCATGCCCCTGGGACGCACGCCAGCCCCCCCCGCTCTCTGCCCCCGGTGCTGGAGCATGCAGCTTCGCCACTGCACTGAGCCAATGTAGCAGATGGGCCAATGGTCTGAATCAGTATTAGGCAGCTAATTATGTTTCTATGTTCGTCTACTTTGCCACACAATTCCAGTTCTTTAACCACAGTGTAGTGTTACATCTGCTACACACCTGGCTTGCTTTAACCATGGTGAGCTGTTACATCAGTGTCAGCAGCACTAATCAGAATTTGAAATCAGGATTTTAAGTAAAGCATAAATAATAATGTTAGTGAATTTCATATTATCACGTAATTCCAAAGAGGCATATGTAACGGGAGCAGCGCAAGAAGTTTTGCTGCCTAAGGTGGAACAGTGCCTACAGCCAGGAAACTGAAGCCAAAAACCCAATCTCACCTCCACCCCAGCTATAAAATTACAGTAATAATAATAATAATAATAATAATAATAATAATAATAATTTATTATTTATACCCCGCCCATCTGGCTGGGCCTCCCCAGCCACTCTGGGCGGCTTCCATAAAAACCAAAAATACAATAAAATATCACACGTTAAAAACTTCCCTGAAAAGGGCTGCCTTAAGATGTCTCCTGAATGTCAGGTAGTTGTTTATCGCTTTGACATCTGCTGGAAGGGCGTTCCACAGGGCGGGCGCCACTACCGAGAAGGCCCTCTGCCTGGTTCCCTGTAGCTTTGCTTCTCGCAATGAGGGAACCGCCAGAAGGCCCTCGGCGCTGGACCTCAGCGTCCGGGCAGAATGATGGGGGTGGAGACGCTCCTTCAGGTATACTGGACCGAGGCCGTTTAGGGCTTTAAAGGTCAGCACCAACACTTTGAATTGTGCTCGGAAACGTACTGGGAGCCAATGCAGGTCTTTCAAGACCGGTGTTATATGGTCTCGGCGACCGCTCCCAGTCACCAGTCTAGCTGCCGCATTCTGGATTAGTTGTAGTTTCCGAGTCACCTTCAAAGGTAGCCCCACGTAGAGTGCATTGCAGTAGTCCAAGCAGGAGATAACCAGAGCATGCACCACTCTGGCGAGACAGTCCGCGGGCAGATAGGGTCTCAGCCTACGTACCAGATGGAGCTGGTAAACAGCTGCCCTGGACACAGATTTGACCTGCGCCTCCATGGACAGCTGTGAGTCCAAAATGACTCCCAGGCTGCGCACCTGGTCCTTCAGGGGCACAGTTACCCCATTCAGGACCAGGGAATCCTCCACACCTGCCCGCCTCCTGTCCCCCAAAAACAGTACTTCTGTCTTGTCAGGATTCAACCTCAATCTGTTAGCCGCCATCCATCCTCCAACCGCCTCCAGACACTCACACAGGACCTTCACCGCCTTCACTGGTTCTGATTTAAAAGAGAGGTAGAGCTGGGTATCATCCGCATACTGATGAACACCCAGCCCAAACCTCCTGATGATCTCTCCCAGCGGCCGCATGTAGATGTTGAAAAGCATGGGGGAGAGGACAGAACCCTGAGGCACCCCACAAGTGAGAGCCCAGGGGTCTGAACACTCATCCCCCACCACCACTTTCTGAACACGGCCCAGGAGGAAGGAGCGGAACCACTGTATAACAGTGCCCCCAGCTCCCAGCCCCTCAAGACGGTCCAGAAGGATGCTATGGTCGATGGTATCGAACGCCACTGAGAGATCCAGCAGAACTAGGAAACAGCTCTCACCTTTGTCCCTAGCCCGCCGGAGATCATCAACCAGTGCGACCAAGGCAGTTTCAGTCCCATGATGAGGCCTGAATCCCGACTGGAAGGGATCCAAATGGTCCGCTTCTTCCAGGCGTGCCTGGAGTTGTTCGGCAACCGCTCGCTCAATCACCTTGCCCAGGAATGGAAGATTTGAGACTGGGCGATAGTTGGCCATCGTGGCCGCATCTAAAGATGGTTTTTTAAGAAGCGGTTTAATAACCGCCTCTTTCAGCGGGTCTGGGAAGGCTCCCTCACGGAGGGAAGCATTCACCACCCCACGAAGCCCATCGCCCAGTCCTTCCCGGCTAGCTTTTATAAGCCAGGATGGGCAAGGATCCAGGAGACAGGTGGTTGGTTTCACTCGTCCAAGCAGCCTGTCCACATCCTCGGAGGTAACAGATTGGAATTGATCCCACTCAACTTGACTAGACAGAACTCTAGCACTCTCCCGCCCCGGCCCTGCTCCCACGGTGGAGTCTACTTCTTCCCGAATCTGAGTGATTTTATCTGCAAAAAACTTTGCAAAATCATTGCAGGAGAACATGTGGCCCGTACTGGGCCCCGATGTTGCAGGTGGTTCCGCTAAATTGTGAACCACCTGAAAAAGTCTCCTGCTGCTGTTTTCTGCAGATGCAATAGAGGCGGTGAAGAAATTCTTCTTCGCCGTCGCTATCGCCACTTGGTAGGCTCGACGTTGAGCTCTAACCTGTGTCCGGTCAGATTCGGAATGAGTTATCCGCCACCGGCGCTCTAGCCATCTCAACGATTGTTTCATTGCCCTCAGATCCGTGGAAAACCACGGGGCTGTCCGGGCTCCATGCAATCGGAGAGGGCGCTTCGGAGCCAAACAGTCAATAGCCCTGGTTAACTCCACATTCCAGCGGGCCACCAGGGAATCAGCTGAAAGGCCATCAACATGGGATAAAGCATCCCCTACCACTCTCTGGAAACCATTTGGATCCATTAAGTGGCGGGGGCGGACCATCCGAATTGGTCCCACCTCCCTGCAGAGGGGATGGGTCACAGAGAAGTCCAGTTGCACCAGGAAGTGATCTGACCATGGCACTTCTTTCGTTTCGCTTTTACTTAGTGTCAGATCACCAACATCCATAGAGGTAAACACCAGGTCCAAGGCATGTCCACGGCTGTGGGTTGGGCCAGACTTATTCAGGGACAGCCCCATGGAGGCCATGGTTTCCACGAAGTCCCGAGCGGCCCCTTGAAGGGCCGTGTCGGCATGGATGTTAAAATCCCCTAGGACGACCAAGCTAGGTGTCTCCAGGAGAACATCCGCCATGACCTGAAGCAGCTCGGGCAGGGAATCCTTGGTGCAGCGGGGAGGTCGGTACACCAAAAGGAATCCTGTACTGCCCCTATTGCCCAACTTCCAGAACATGCACTCAGAAAACTGGGTCTTCCCAATAGGATGCCTGGTGCAAACTAATGACTTCCTAAAAATCACTGCAACCCCCCCTCCCCGCCCATGTGACCTGGGTTGCTGTGCGTAAGAGAAACCTGGTGGACAAGCAGCGGCAAGGACAGGCCCATCTGCTTCATCCAACCAAGTCTCTGTTACACATGTCAGGTCAAATCCTCCATCCACGATCAAGTCATGGATGGCAGTGGTCTTATGAATCATTGACCTGGCATTGCACAGCAGCACCTTCAGGTCAATAACCATACATAACCATACATTAAATAACTACAAGTTTGCTGTCCTCTCACGGCACTCAAAATTAGCCACCTGAGGCAGCGGTCTCACTCTGCCTAAGGGTAGGGCTGGCACTGCATGCCAAAGTGATCCTGTAGGCACCTCGCCAGGGCTCTCCAAAGTTTTCCAGGTTGTCTCAACTCATCTTTTGGGATCATAAGGAAGGGAGAGGCTCTGAATTGTGGGAGTAGAAGCAGAAATGCTTGTGCATGCAGGGTAGCTTTGCCATCAACTCTGTGGATCCAACCCATATACACAATTACATATTAAATATCATAAAATATTGTCAGATCCCCAATCCTTGTTATTTTATTTATTTACTGACTGTAAACCCCATATGTTCCCCCAAAGGAGCCCAGGCGGCAAACATGTCAATACTACAGCAATACAATTAAAGTGTCTAACAACAATTAAATCAATCTTTTAAAAGCAGTTAAAACTCATAAAAGCAACCACCTGCTCTCAAGTTAATAATGTCAGGGTTGCCAGGACAAGACTTTCAGATATCTAAAGGTTAAGGGACCCCTAACCATTAGGTCCAGTTGTGGCCGACTCTGGGGTTGCGGCGCTCATCTCGCTTTATTGGCCAAGGGAGCTGGCATACAGCTTCTGGGTCATGTGGCCAGCATGACAAAGCCGCTTGTAGCGAACCAGAGCAGCACACGGAAACGCTGTTTACCTTCCCGCCGGAGCGGTACCTATTTATCTACTTGTAATTTGATGTGCTTTCGAACTGCTAGGTTGGCAGGAGCAGGGACCGAGCAAAGGGAGCTCACCCTATTGCGGGGATTCGAACCACCGACCTTCGGATCAGCAAGTCCTGGGCTCTGTGGTTTAACCCACAGTGCCACCTCTGTCCCACAATGTCAGATGTCAGACATCTAGTCCCCGGGTAAAAAGGCATGTTAAAATTATTGAATATTTGGCATCAAAATCCACAAGGAAGGCTCATACCTTTACTTTACAGCTTTAAGGTTGCAACTGTATACACACTTCAAGAGAGAGAATCTGATTGAACTCAGTGGATTGTCAGATATCAAGCTTTACCTAGATACCCATTCTGTGTGATGAAGAGTTTGTGTTACTTAAAAGAGTGCATGCCTTTTTCTCACCAACATATCTTTGTTCAGTTGCAAGTGAAATCCTAGACAAGCTTACTGTATCTGAAAAATCCTCATGGGTGCAGAATATCACATTCAACCTTAGGGATTTCTACTATTGATCAGGTGTTTCAGATATTCGCCCTCCCTCCCTGCACCCAACAGGACAAAACACTTGAAAATGTAAGTATAGCCTAAATCTATATTGCAAACCGTACTGAATCCCTGCTGTTTGGATACTAGGAACGACGTTGGGGCTTGAAAGCTGTTATTAATTTCTAGAGTATTATCCTCATGAATAAATGCATTAATTTGCTGCTCCCTGTGGTATATTTCTAAACTATATTTCTATTAGCAGAGTTGCATCAAGCTAGGATTGCATTTGGTATCTTAGCAGAATCTCTCGCTTGATATTGTTTTATTACATCCATAATTATCCGCACAACACAGGCTGTACCATCTTCATAATGCATTCTGAACACTTGAAAACTGTGGAAGTCCCCTTGAACGATCTTCCCGGGAAATTATACATGGAGAGCGTTTCTGCCATGCACCAACAAACACACAAATACGGAGTGCAGATTCCGAAGAATAAGTATCGGGGACCTCAGTTGTAGAATAATGGTACTTCTATAGGTTTCGTGATGAGAATAACTTCTCCAAGCTGAAGGTTGGTCAGGGCAGCTCTTCATTTTACAGCATTGCCAGCAGAGTTCTAATAGTCAGCTTGTGTCTATTAATAGGAGCACATCTGCTCCACAGACCTGCATAATGTTGGTGCCTCGTTTTTTGGTGCATCGATGTGCCTCAAGTTTTAATTCTGTAGTGGGTATTTAGACAGATAAAGTACTTCTGAAGCCATTCAATGCCCAAAGCTGTATGTGTGCTAGTGTACTCAGAGGCCACATTCATCCCATACGTTTAAAGCACTATGATACTTCATGGCTTCCCCTAAAGACTTTTGGGAGCTATAGTTTGCTAAGATGGCTGAGACTTGCTAAGGGACCCCTATTCCCTTCCCAGATCTACAATTTCCAGAGTGGTTTAACAATCAACCCCTCTTCCTGGGGAGCTCTTTGAAACTATAGCTCTGAGAGGGGAACAAGAGTTTCCTAACAACTCTCAGACTCTTTAACAAACTACAGCTCCCAGAATTATTTTGGAGAAGGCATGACTGTTTAAAGTGGTATCACAGTGCTTTAAATGTTTGGTGTGACTGTTGCCAAAGTCCTCTCTCTCTCCCTTCCTTGTGTCCTATATTACTAGAATAACGATATTTTGTCTACCAGTTGTGGAGAAGGGAATTTGTTTTGGCAACCGCAGTACATGGGTTTAATTTTTATTTTTGAAAAAGAAAGCACCGTGTTGCACTAGCAGGTTATATCATACTATTTTCATGACAGAATTTGTATTTCTGTTCTGCAGAAGAGTCTTCTTCTTCATCTTCTTACCCCTTAAAATAATGGCTAAACATTTGTCTATTATTATTATTATTATTATTATTATTATTATTATTAGGTTCATTGCCATGAGGGCTTTTTAAAAATGAAAATGCATGGAAAAATATGTGGTTTCTTCAGTTTCATGCATGATTTCATTGGGTCTGGGCCAAAGGGATTCCTTTAGGCCTCTGGAAAACCTTCAGGCCACCCTGAAGCTACTGAATAAATTAAGAACTACCCCTTAACCAAAATAGAAATGTGATGGTATCATTACTTTGTGAGATACAGAAGAGGCATCACATCCATTTAACCTCTACTGCTGAGGAGTCATCCCTGCTATCTATATTCCCGGTGAAGCTTCAGTAGCACAAACAAGTGGTCCCAGATGGGACTGAGCATGAGCATCTAAAATATGCATTTCACCCGTTCAATGGGCTTTGACGGGCATGTATCCCTAAACAGGCTTCATGTACAGAGTCTCGTTTTACATGTGTCCCTTGAGCTGAATATTTGCTGTAATTATGAACAAGCAATAAATTAAGAGGGAAATAAAGACCTAGCAAAATGACTGCTGTACCAGTGAAATGTCATAACCTGGAGTGGTGTCCTGGCATCCAGGACTGACACTGGATGGCTTGTTGATTCACTAGCATGGGTGATGTGAGCAGTATTTCATCAGCAGGAGCCAATGTGGCATATAGTGCAGAAGTGGGCAAAAGCTAGGCCACGATCTTCTGGCAGATGTCTTGTTGGTTTGGAATTGATCACCAAGGATTTTTGACACCCAGTTGTTTAATGATAGCAACAACATAGATCACCAAGGATTTCTGACACCCAATTGTTTAATGATAG
Source organism: Podarcis bocagei (assembly GCF_964188305.1). Lineage (NCBI taxonomy): Eukaryota > Metazoa > Chordata > Lepidosauria > Squamata > Lacertidae > Podarcis > Podarcis bocagei. Next base: position 60,533,473 of record NC_138134.1, read on the forward strand.
CAACAACATTTTTTTCTAAAATGAAGGAAACTTGGACGAAGGCCTGGATGTTTTTTGTGTGTGAAAGGACTGTGAGTTCTGTTATGGTACTGAAAATAATAATAATTCTGGACTGAGATGCACTCAGACATACCCTCATCTTCTATTCTCATCTCCCCCTCTTTCCAAGCCACTTGGTTCCAGCTGGTAGACCTCAGAGGCTGGGGACAAACAAAGTGGACCTCCCAAGCATAAGGTCTGCTCACTCAACACAATGCTTAAAATACAGCGCAACTGGGTTCAGATTTATGCTTGGCAACCTAACCTGTCTCACAAGTGTCACATCCACATCATACATTTAAAGCACTCTTTGTGCAAGGAGTCTTGCTTTCTTCTTTCTCTTTTTGAAAAATGCTTTGGGCCCCCTTCTGAAATTTATTTATAGGTGTATGTTTTTCTTTTTGTAAATCTACAAAAGAATAAAATAAAATAAAACAGGGGTTAGAGGGTTTTCTCAGGATGATGGAGGGTGTGTGTCCCACTGGTGTAGTTGTAGTAGAAATGCTTTGTGAGGGAGGGGATGACAAAAATTGGGGGGGGGATGAGGAGGGTCAGTTGCAGGGAGAGGGGGAGTGAGAAATGTCCCTATATTCATCTGGGGAATGTGGGAGGGGATTATCTACCTGTACAGTCTCCTAAAGGAACTCTGGGACCATCTACCCAGGAATAGTACAGTGGTGCCTCGCAAGACGAAATTAATTCATTCCGCAAGTTTTTTCGTCTTGCGGTTTTTTTCGTCTTGCGAAGCACGGTGTCGGAAAAGTTTTGGAAAAGCTTCCAAAATCACCAAAGTCTTCAAAAACCTCAAAAAAGGCTACCACACTGCGTGCTATGAGTTGCTCCTCGAAGTCAAGTCGCAACTGTATTAACGGTTTTAAGAAAAAGGAAACAAACTTGCAAGACGTTTCCGTCTTGTGAAGCAAGCCCATAGGGAAAATCGTCTTGCGAAGCAACTCAAAAAACCAAAAACCCTTTCGTTTTGCGAGTTTTCCGTCTTGCGAGGCATTCGTCTCGCGAGGTACCACTGTAAAACAATCCTAATGATAAGCTAAGTAAATTAAAGCTATAAGGATATTGCCACCTTCTGTATTTAATTTAGGAGGTTTGGCGCACTCAGGAGAGAAAGCTAGAGAAGAGAAAACCTGTTGTGTTTATTTCATAAAATTATTTATTGCTCAGCTGCTCTGATCTGCTCATCATTTAGCAGAGAAGATTACAAGAAGTCTAATTGTATATTAACTTCTACCCCCAAACTAGGCTGATCCAGACTCATGCCCATATATTTATGCCATTCAAACTTAACAGTGTGCCACAAGCAACCTGCTGCAGGAAAGGCAAGTGTGTGTTTCAATGCACTTAGAACTGGTGTACTTCCTAGTAGGACAAAGCTATTGCTTTGGCAAGGTTAGGAAGTCAACAGATCTACATCTGCACAAAATCTTCGCAGCTATTAAAACTAGGGCAGCAGGAAACATTTGCCTATTTCTTTAATGATAAAAACCCCCACACAGATTGGAACAGATGGGGCTATTTGATTAATAGCTATACCTCAGTAGATGATGGGCATAACGTCCTGAAAAATTAAGCAACAATAGAAAGGCAAAGTGACAAGAATGAAATTGATAAGGTGGCAGCGCCGGCAGGCAGAAGGAACTCCGCGTTTTATGTACACCCTCTTTCCTTTCTCACATTTCTTTCTTTCCTTTGGTAAAAGTCCCAGGTTCCTTTCCTAGATCTTTAGCAATAAATTATTATTGTTATACTGCCAGAGACAATTCCCTCCCGTGCCACTCAAGACAGTTTGTTCAATTAAAATGACAAGAGTGGCACGCATGGATAACTTTGGGGCGAAAGGGAAATGAGGGAGGGCTCGTCAATGAAATCCAAGCCTTATACCTTTAGGTGTGGAAAGGTGTTCCCATAAGCAGAGGAGGGAGGGTGGGGGAGGATTTCCTAAGTTTCCTTCCCCGGAGATGATAACCAACAAAAGCTGTAGCCGGACTTGATTAAGTCTGCATGTTTTTTCTTGACCTCATTAAGAGAGTCAGCTGATGGATTTCCAGATCAATTTGTATGCAAATGCAACAGAAACGGAGTTTCAGTGTAACAACCAAGCTGTCCAACTTCCCCCAAAACCCCTCTCAAGATCATCTCCGCGCATGCAAAAGGGAGCAATAAAGGAGAATCCAGGCATTGAAAGTCTCGTCAGCCTCTGCTCGGCCCACAAAACACCCACTCGCTTTACACCCTGTATTGTTCAGAGTTGGGGGGGGGTAGTCTGTCTAAAGATGCCCTGAGCCCCTTCCAATGGTCCTTTTTCCAGTGTGGGTTAGAATCTAGTACGGGAGAACACTGAACCAGTCAGACAAGTTTGATAGTGCTTTTGGTAGCATTTAAAAGAATGAACTAGATTGCAAAAGCTACAGCTAAGTGATGAATAAGCCAAAGGGGGGCTAGGCTAGAGGGTTTTTGTGTGAGAGAGTGTTTTTTGCTCAAAGCAGACACTGGAGACACAGAGACATGTTTGCTCTCTGCTGGGCTAGAAATCTAAGGGGGAAACAAGATCTGTTGGGGTGTTAATGCTGTGAGTCCCTCCACTCAGTGCTCAGGTTCTATATATAGGTAACTAAAACCATATACAGTGGTACCTTGGGTTAAGTACTTAATTCGTTCCAGAGGTCCGTTCTTAACCTGAAACTGTTCTTAACCTGAAGCACCACTTTAGCTAATGGGGGCATCCTGCTGCTGCTGCGCCGCCGGAGCACGATTTCGGTTCTCATCCTGAAGCAAAGTTCTTAACCTGAGGTACTATTTCTGGGTTAGCAGAGTCTGTAACCTGCAGCGTATGTAACCTGAGGCGTATGTAACCCGATGTACCGCATTACAGTCTCCGCTGCAATGAAAGTTTCCTTTCATTCCAAGGAAATAGAACCCCGAGTAAGCACTGGAACCTCTGGAGTATCTCACCAGCTGGAGATTGGGGTGGTGTGTAACAATATTTCCTGGTGCTGCACCAGATCCTGGCTGGATCTAGAGACATCAAAGAAGTGTTTCAGTTTAAAGAGTTGTAAATTTAAACAGGGAAAACAGGTAGAGAAAAACGGGACTCTACATCGCCATCTGGTGACACAATGTTATATCGCATATACAACGCATATAAATCGCTTTTTCTTTACCAGCATAGCTGAGTCCCCTGTCCTCCAATTTCTCAAAAGTTTTCTTCTGTGAAAGATGCTTCTGGGTTTTGTTTTGTTGCCTCTTTCTCATCTCACTTTAGAATTTCTTTGGAATTTGGTTGGAAGCAGGGTTGAGGGTACGTTATCGCCAATGGTTGCAGACTTTCCAAGTGTCCCTATTTTCTAGGGATAGTCCTGGATTTACAGAAGCCGTCCTGGTTTCTGATTTGGTCCTGGAATGTTCCACTTTTCCTTAAGATGTCCCTATTTTCATCAGAGAAATGTTGGAGGGTATGTGGCTGGTGTGTGTGTGTGTTCCCCTCCCCACCAACATAAAATATCTCTAACACTCTGTAGCCTTTCCCAGCTCCAGGTATTTTCTGATCTGAATAAGCCTCACAGGGAATAGGGTTGGAGGCATCATGTGACATTGCTTACCTGGTTTCCCAATGCAGTGCATGTGTTCCTGAGAGGGAGTGGCAAGGCACTGCACAGCTTGGTGCGGTGTTGGTGAAACCAAACTGATGCTCCCAAGGCTACACTTGCATTTCCAAATTCTCTGCCCCCTTGCATATGTACCCTCTCATTAACCAGCAGTGACACATAGCATTGGGAAGTCAGGTGAGCAGCACTGCTTCACCCATAGGTAAAAGGTAAAGGTAAAGGACCCCTGGACAGTTAAGTCCAGTCGAAAGCAACTATGGGGTTGTGGCGCTCATCTCGCTTTCAGGCCAAGGGAGTCAGTGTTTGTCTGTAGACAGCTTTCCGGGTCATGTGGCCAGCATGAATAAACTGCTTCTGGTGCAACAGAACACCACGGCAGAAAGCAGAGCGCACAGAAACACTGTTTACCTTCCTGCTGCAGTGGTACTTATTTATCTACTTGCGCTGGGGTGCTAGGTTGGCAGGAGCTGGGACAGAGCTTAATGGTAATATGGGACATAGCCCTCATTTAACCCCCACTTATGTATACCACATTAGGAAGGCAAATGGGTGAAGATATGATAGACTTTCTTTAGTCTCGGTCTCTAAAGGGAAAGTGCATAAATGACATGACTCGAAGAATGGGCACAAGGGTACAAGGAAGAGAGAAGAGATTCAGAAGAGCCCATTGAGTTGGGCCATTGGTCTATCTAGTCTTACATTCTGTTCTCATATTAATCAAACAGATGCTGATGGGAAGTTCCAAAAAGGAATGTGGATAAATCTGAATGTTCAAATATCATGCCAAATTGTTTAGAGCTGTAGAGGATCACCTCCAGATTGTCAGTATTTTGCAAGAGGAAGTGATTGCAGTGGATACCATAAATTTGGTTTTGCACAATTAAACTGAATTAAAGTGTTCTGCTGACCAAGCACAATAAGTCCTTTTAACACACACACACACACAGAGAGAGAGAGAGAGAGAGAGAGAGAGAGAGAGAGAGAGAGAGAGATTTGTTGCAATTAGGAAAGTGAGTGGGAAATGCCCTGAAATGTGTGAGATGCAAAGAAATCAGAATGAATAATCAGTAAAAACTGGGCACAGTCTTTCCTCTGCATACACTATGTCCAGGCAAATTAGGATGAATGCTCAATAAACAGGTGGTCTGGTGGAGCCCTAGGAGAAAGAAGAATCACTGGAAGAGAGGAATGCCTAGGATGCTCTCCAATGAGCTGCTCTGTGTCAGCTTCTTCCTTGCACCCCAGTGCCTGAATGCCCATCTCTGCAAATTGAGTTTTCTTTGAGAAAACCAAGCTGTATGAAGCTCCACCAGCAGATGAATGAACAGCATCAAAGTTAATACCCTGCTTAATGGATGCTACAACTTTACCAGCACTCATTTATTTTGTCTGTGAATGAACCATAAGTGTAGGTGGGCTTCTAGTCAATTATACTTCAGCTAAGCATGACATAGAGAACAGGCAGCACAGTAGCCTCTTCAAAGATGCAGTAATGGAGAACAACAGAACAGATAATCATGAGGGATTACTATACTAGGTCATAAATCCACACCAGGGCTGACAATTTCAGATCCCAGGGTGACAAACCTCTCTGTTCCCTTACGATGCTGACTTTTGAGATCTGACATAGACTCCCCACCCCCTCTGAAAAGCACACAGGAAAATAATTGATACCACTTCATGTGGATTAGTTACCTGTCAATACTCTTTAATCAACCTGCCACTACTCACAGGATACTGAAGGCTTGATTCACATATAAACTGAGTCAGAGTTAGCATATTTATAACATACTTCACAGTGTCTTGTGTGCATTATCTCAATAATTCCCTAAGTGTTAGGCCAGCGATATTATCCCCATATTGCAATTGTGAATTGCCACCATGGAAGATTATTGTGTTTGTGGGGACGTTTGGTGATGTTGAAATTCTGCCTATGGTGATTCCACTCAGGTTTCCACCCCCTCTTTTGATAAATTAAGGAGACGAGTCAAAGGTGAGAGGTAGAGTACATGTGTTGCATGCAAAAAGTTCCTGGTTCAATCAGATGAATTTCAACAGTCCTAGGAGAGACCATTGCCTGAAACAATTTTTCACTGCCATCATGCATGCCTGTTGCCTTCAACAACCCACATAACCTACAATACACACCAGGTACTGTTTACGATGAACTGAAGTACCAACTAGCTGCAAGGCTAAGTTCATCTTGCTGGTACTGGTGTAGAAGTATACAGTTTAGAACCAGGATCATCTCATCCCTGCTTCTATACCCAACTGAACACTGCGTTCTGCAGGAGAGGGCCTCCTACAGATAGCATCTCATCAGGAGGTCTGCTGCTATGGCGCAGGAATTGGGCCTAGCGTGTAGTGGGACCGACCCTCTCATTACAGATCAGACAGACACTGTCTATTATCTTTTGGACATATTTTGAAGTCCTTCCTTTTTCAACAAGCCTGAGACTTTTATCTCAGCGCACATCTCTGCCAGTTTTGAAATCGTTTTTATATATGACATTGGTTTGATTCTTTTGCACATATACATTTTAATTTTGGTGTTTTTGTTCTGTGATTTTAATATTCTGCTGGGGCTCTTTCTTGCTGGGGAGTGTGATTAGCCCCGCACTCTGGATCTGGCTGTTTTATTCATTATTTCACTATATAAAGATCAAATGGGGAAATGAGGACATACATAGGAAGCTCCCTTCTACCAAGTCAGACCATTGGTCAGTCTAGTTCAGCGCTGTCTACAGTAACTAACTAGCAGTGCCTCTCTAGTGATTCTCCCCAGTCAGGCATTGAACCTGGGACCTTCTACATGCAAAGCTCAATGCTCTACCACTGAGCTATGTCCCTTCCTCAGTATTTTGCTGAATACATCATCGTGTGGATGCTGCACAAAGTCACATGCATCACCAGCACCGAGTTCACAATAAACTGCTGTGTGGAATATACCGCAAAGTGCAAATGGGGAGACCTCTGAAAGCATCATACTTCCATAACCTTCAGGTGAAGGTTAAAGAGTCTTGGCTTGCATGGAGAAAGTGTCATGACTGCAATGAAAAACAAGGGTTTTCCTTAACATCTGAGGATCATTTCTCTTACCCTTCTGCTTTTTTCTGTTGTCATCAGATTATATAAACACAATGACAGTTCTTGGTAGCAGGAACTGCTCCTCTCAAACATTGCAAAATATTGATGAAGATGTTTAAAAAAAGGAAAAGCCATCCAATGCCAATAGTCATTACATATTTATTTCACTGCTTTGTTCATTTCTCCCCTACTACAAATGAACTAAATGATGATATAATTATATCCTGAAGCTGTTGGTAATTGTATGTGATGCACTAATAGCAATGAAAAACTAATGTCAGGAAAGAGAGGGAAGCCAGATTAAAAATTACTATCAGCCGTGTACTCCTGCATCCCCCATAAAAAGACATGATTCTGATGAGTTACCTGACCTGCAAATTACCCACACAAAATCCAAATCGAATGTATGGAACACAAATTAATTACCTGGAAATTATTTGCTGATTGTGTGCCAAATACAGCCTCGTTGACATTCAGCACCACTGGAACACGATGAAGGATAACAATATTGAATCCTTGGGGGGAGGGAGGCAAAAAAAGAGCGGGGGGAGGACCCAGAACAGTCAAAGGAAAGTGGTTACTTATGCTATTTTGTCTCAGATTCTTTTTCAAGTGCCAGAGGAAGAGCAGTGCAATTCAATCTTCTGTTAAGTACTCTTGGGGAAGGAAAGCCACTCCAACGTTATTAAAATAAGGGGGAAAAATAATGTTAATAAAAAAGTTTTGGCAGTTTTTCTTTACATAAAATAGATAATTTTTTCAAAAAAAATTCAAAAACAGTGCAGTCCTATGCATGTTTACTCAGAAGTAGGTCATACTAGATTCACTGGACCTTACTCCTAGGTATGTGTGCATAGAATAGGCAGCTGTAATGCATATTGAGTCTATTCCAGAGAGGATTTCTCCCCATTTTCTGGGGACTTGCCTGGTCTGTACAGGATGCGGATCACAAGGAAAGCCTATACCTGTGTAAGCTTTCTATGGATGCCCAGTTGCATTTAAATGCATTTACCATATATACTGGCCCATTCACTTGTAACATTAGTGTGCTAGACATGCATTCAGCCAGGCCATCCATTGCTGGCATGGATGTAAACATGATCAACAAACATGGTGAGCATATTAAGTTTTGAATGGGTGAGTTTGGGAAGCTTTGAAAGCTTTTGTGGTGGAAATATGCTCTTGCTGATGAAGCATTTTCAATGCTGATCAAAATAAGATCAAATTTGGTCTTCTCTGATCATGACAGCCATTTTTCAAGCAGGCCACTTAGGTTTCTGAATATAGGGATATTGAACTTTCTTTTATGGGGGGAATGAAATGAGTAAAATGCAATTTATCTTAAAATCATCTCAATGTGTTTTTATTGTTATTTTGAATTATCAGTGGCCTGCTTGATTTTATTGTATATTTATGTGAGGTGTGTTTTTTGGTTTATTGTTTCTAACTATATAAATTATGCTGTGTCTTATAGGTGTTAGTTAATTGTGTAAACTTTTCTTTTTTTTTTGCATACGTAATTTTTATTAATTTGTAAAGGTCACAGTACATAACAAACTTTATCAAAGCTCATATCTGTTCACTTAAAGAAAAGGAGTTGACTTCCTTCAGTCGTTCCACGAATCGTCCAAAATAACATTTAAACAATAAATCCGCATTTCCATATTTGTAAAGCCATAAATCGTTCTCATCCATCCGTTTTTATTTAGCCTTACCCTTTACCTCTTACAGAACTCCTTGGAAACCTACTAGTGTTGTCTGTTCATCAATTAAGCTTTCCAGATATTTCGTAAGACTTTCCCAATTTTCAACAAACCTCTGATCTTTTGTATATCTGATTTTACATGTCATCCTGTCCATCTCCACATAATCTAATAATTTGCTTCTCCATTCCTCCGTTGTTGGGATACCCTCCTGCTTCCAATTTTTTGCTATTAGGACCCTTGCTGCCGTTGTTGCGTATTGGAACAATTTATAGTCTTTCTTCTTAATTTCCTTTCCTACCAAACCTAGCAGGAACGCCTCTGGTCTTTTATTAAAGGTATATCTTAGCATTTTTTTCATTTCATCATATATACTTTCCCAAAACCCTGTAACCTTTGGGCATTCCCACCACATGTGGTAGAAGGTACCCTCCTTTACCTTACATTTCCAGCATTTATTGCAGGATCCGTACATTTTGGCTAGCTTAACCGGGGTCAGGTACCAGCGATAAAACATTTTCATTAGGTTTTCCTTGAGTGACACACAGGCCGTAAATTTTAGGTGTTGTTTCCAGAGTTTTTCCCACTCTTCAAGATAGATATTGCGGCCAAGATCTCTGGCCCAATGGGTCATTACCACCTTAACCTCTTCATCAGCCAAGTTCCAATCCAATAAGTACTTGTACATTTTTGATAATATTTTTATGTTACTTCCCAGAATCTCAGTTTGGAACCTAGAGTTTTTATCGGCGTAGCCTTTATCTTTTACATCTTTCCTAAACATATCATTTATTTGGTGATAGTTTAGCCAATCATATACTTGAGATTTCACCTGATCATAAGGCCTCATTTTCCACTTTCCTTCCTCCTTCATGAGCAGTTGTTCGTAAGTTGCCCAGTTGGTTCCCATATTGACCTTTTTGATGGCCATTACCTCTAATGGGGATAACCATTGGGGTGTTCTGGGTTCAAGCACCTCTTTATATCTTTCCCAGACCTCTAATAGAGGGCCCCTGAATATATGATTCCCAAATCCTTTGTGGCCCTTCTTCCGCCCATGCCATAGGTAAGCGTGCCACCCATATCTGTTGTCATGACCCTCTAAGTCTAGCACTTCCCCGTCTTCTAATTTTATCCATGTCTTTATCCAGCATAGACAAGATGCCTCGTAATATATCTTCAGGTCAGGAAGGGCAAAGCCTCCCCTTTCTTTCGTATCCGTCAAAATTTTGAACTTTACTCTCGGCTTCTTCCCTTGCCAGATGAATCTGGAAATATCTCTGTGCCAGGCTTTAAATGTCTTGCTACCCTTAATGATCGGAATATTTTGGAAGAGGAACAGAACTCTTGGAAAAACCGACATTTTGATTGTGGCTATTCTGCCCCAAAATGACAATCTTAGCCTACCCCACGTTTCTATGTCCTTCTTGACTCCTTTCCATACCGTTTCGTAATTGTTTTTAAACAAATCTATATTTTTTGGCGTTACCCATATCCCTAGGTATTTCACCTTCTTTGTTACCTCTATTCCTGTTTCTCTTTGTAATTCCTCAATTTCAGCTGCCCGCATGTTTTTGGCTATTATTTTTGTTTTTCTTTTGTTTAATTTAAAGCCTGCTACCTCCCCAAATTGGTCAAATTCTCTAAGTACCTTTTTTATTGAGTCTAGTGGTTCTTCCAATGTTACGACCAAGTCATCCGCGAAAGCTTTGGTTTTATGTTCATGTTTGCCGACCCTAATGCCTTTAATTTCTTTATTGTCTCTGATAGTTTTTAATAGAACCTCTAATACTGTTATAAATAACAGTGGGGACAATGGGCATCCCTGCCTTGTTCCCTTAGTTACTATTATTTCTTCCGTCTCTACGTTGTTTATTATTAATCTTGCTTTTTGTTCCGTGTATATTGCTTTTATGCCGTTAGAAAATTCAGTGCCCACTTCCATATGTTCCAATTGTTTCAATAGAAATTCCCAATTTACGTTGTCAAACGCTTTTTCAGCGTCCACGAATAGCAGTAAACCTTGTTTGTCACACCTTTCTGTTAAATATTCTATAATGTTTATGATATTTCTTAAGTTATCCTTCATTTGCCTACCCGGCAAGAAACCGGCTTGGTCTCTGTGGATACTGTTTATCAAAGTGGCTTTAAATCTTCTTGCCATGACTCCCGCGAAAATCTTGTAGTCTACGTTTAATAAGGAAATCGGCCTGTAATTTTTAATTTGTTCAAGTTCTGAATCTTGCTTTGGGATCAATGTGATCAGTGCCTCCTTCCACGTCTCCGGAATTTCTCTTTCCTTCAAAATATTGTTCATTACTTCTTGTAGAGGATATACCAGAGCCGATTCCATCTCTTTGTAATATCTGCTAGTGAACCCATCTGGGCCCGGGGCTTTCCCATTTTTTAAATCTTTTATTATTGCTTTTATTTCCTCTACCTCGATCGGAGCATTTAATTTCTCTTTATCTGCCGTGGGGATCTTGTTTATATTCTTAGATGTTAAATATCTCTCTATTTCCCTCATCTTATTCTTTTCTGTATTTCTAAAGAGTTCCCCGTAAAAATCCAAAAAGGCTTTCCTTATTTCTTTGGGTTTGTTTATCTCTTCTCCTTCCACCACTATCCTATTTATCGTATTCTGTTCCTTTCTTTTTTTCAATTGCCAAGCTAGTATTTTCCCCGTTTTATTAGCATGTTCGAAATTCCTCTGTCTCAGTCTTTTAATTTTCCATTCTATCTCTCTGTTTATCAGCATTGTGTATTGAGACTGTAAAACTTTTATGTTCTCTTTTATTTTCTTATTTTTTGGGTTTTTGATTAGTTTTCCGGTGGTGCGCGTCTCCGAGGCGAGAAGGGATTCGGCCAGGAGCACGAACCCAGTCCGGTAAACGGGGGGCAAGGGGGGTGCTAGAGGGCGAGAGCACCCCAGAAACACGTCCGGAGGGTGTCCGGAGTTACAGGGAGCCAGCAGAGACCGGTTCGCATCGCTGCAAGGTAACCCTGAGAGGTGAGGAAACAGCGGTGTTGAGCAGCAGGTCCTAGGCAGCCATTTCCTCCCACCCAAACAGCGGACAGCCCAGCCCTCGCTGGAGATTAGCGCTCCGCTCCAAGAGTAAGAAACCCGGGAACGGATTCAAGAGTTGGTTCAACAAGTTTAAAAGCAGGGAAAAAACTGTAAGCTGGAAAATAAAACCCGGGGAGAGAAATAGCGAAGCCTCTGAGGTTCAGCCGTTACCAGGGGTCGGCAAAACCGCAAATAAACTGCAGAGCAAAGATAAATATACGGAGCTACCACCAGTGTTTATTTTGTTTCCCTGAAAGACTTCCAAAAATAAACAGCTGACCCTCCCCAAAGGAGGTGTTTTAACAGGGAACAGAGGACGCAGCTATTACTTTAAAACCCATTTGTTGAAACAGAGGGACGCCGAAACGCCGAAACGCCATTTTTGCCGCAGGACGCTTAGCGGAAAGCGGAAAAACGGAAGGGAAGCGCCAGAAGCGCCATTAGAGAGAATAGAACATACGGAACATACAACTTATAATTTAACAAAACGGACGTACTTGTTCTACGAATATATCTGATCTGAGAACTTTGTGGAGGTGTTCCTGTCCATCTACCCAATAATCGGAAACGATCAGGCAAAAATCTCCCTCTTCGGATTGCTGGACTGCCCGAATTGCCTGTGCAGCGTGCTTGCCTTCATAGTCAGACAGCAGCAGAGAGAGCCATCTAGTGGTCAGAGTGTTTATTGCGATCAGGTTTTTTTTTTTTATTTCGACATCCCCTTCTCTATCTGTCTTTTTTGCCCTTGCGGTCCTTCCCCCCCCCGGTCTCCCTTGGTTTCTCCGTCCCCTTCGTGTCCCCTTTTCCCCCTTTTTCCCCTCCCTCCCATCCCCTATCACCTTTCCTCTAAATGGTTTCTTGCAGGTAAAAGGTATAAGGACTCTTGACGGGGAATTTCCCCATATGATAACTGCCACTTGTTAATTACAAAATTGATCCCCCTGACAAAATTTCCAAGAACTCACTGTACAGATAGGAGAATTTATACCTCACCCCATCGCAAACATAAGATCTCCAACTTCTCGAACTTTTTGAACTTTCTGGAGTCTAACTTCTTGAACTACCCTAAATTTTGAAACTCAGGATAATTATTGATACCCCCGAGGCTGCAACACGGTGGAATGGAATAAGACGACCTTCTTGGAATTTAAAGACTGCTAAGGGAATGTTAACCGAGTTGAACTCTGTGTAATCCAAAGACTGTTAATTAAGGGTTGGGACTAACAAAGCATACAGGTAATTGTTTTAGGAGCGCTACAAGTATATTGTTTTCTAAGTTTGGGCTATCCTCCAATTTAAGAATGTCAAACACTGGGAAAAGACCTGAAGGGGGAACGCCAGCGGATAGGAAGGGATCAAAGCAAGAAGGGGACTTCAGAGCAGAGATATTGAGAATGTTTGCGGAGATAAAAGAGAGTGAAAAAAATGTGGAGCGCAAACTAGAACAAGTAGAACATAGAATTGGGGAAGTGGACAAGAAGTTAGATGAAACAGTCAGTGAATTGAAAAGTCAAATGAAAGAGGTATTTAGGAGGACACAGACAGTGGAGGAAGGTCTGAAAAAGACAAAAGTAGAATTGAAGGAAGTAAGACGTGAGGAAGAAAGAATTAAAGCTGAGATACTGGGTCTAAACAAAAATCAAGAGGATTTAAAAGACTGGATTGCGATGAATGAACTAAGACAGAGGGAGGCTAATCTAAGGATGAGAGGCATACCGGAAGCCCAAGGGGAAAATATAAAGGAGAAAATAACAGTAGAATTAGCCCTCTGGTTGGAATTACCAAGAGAAGATGTAGAAAAGGCAATACAATCAGCTTTCAGGCTAAAAGCCAAACTCCCAAAGAATAAAAAATTCACAGGGGACTGCTTAATTATATTCAAAGATAAAGAAATAAAAGATAAGATCTTACACAAGAGCAGAGAGAAAAGGTTAAATATTGGAGGAAATAATATAATAATTTTCAAAGACATTCCAGTTAGGCTCTTAAAGCGCAGAGACTCCTACAAAGAATTAGTACAGATACTCAGGAGGAATAATATCGAGTTTAAGTGGGAGTTTCCGGAAGGTGTCTCCTTCACATATAGGAGTAAAAGGCAAAAACTGACAAACCCAGGAGAAACAGACAAATTCTTAAGGAAATACAAAGAGTTGAAACCGCAAAGAGAGGTGGGGGAGGGGGGGCGGGACCGGGGGGGGATTCGGGGGGGGAGGCGGAGGGGGAGGGGGGGGAAGGAGGAGGGTCTGAAGAGGAAGTTTAAAAAGAACCAACAGTCGTTTCCTTTTTCTCTTTTTCTTCTTTTTTTTCTTTCTTTTTGTTTTCTTTTGCTCTCCCTCAATTAAATCGTAATGGTGTTAAAGATATATAGTTGGAATGTAAATGGGATGAATGATAAAGGGAAAAGGAATCGAATTGAGCACATTTTGAAGAAGGAAGGATTAGATATTATATGTATACAAGAGACTCACATTGCGAGGAAACACAAAAGAACTCTGATAAACCCAAGATTGGGGAATGAGTTTATATCCTCAGACCAGAATAAAAAGAGAGGAGTGGTTATTTATATAAAGAAACAAATTGAAGCGAAACTCCTCTCCAAAGACGAAGAAGGAAGGATAGTAGTAGTACAAATAAATTGGCAAGGAGAAAAGATTATAATAGTCGGAATATATGCACCCAATATAAATAAGGCAGAATTCTACGGAAGGTTGGAAGAAAGGTTATCTGACTACGCCGACGAAAAAATCATACTATTAGGTGATATGAACGGCGTGGTGTCGCTAGAATCGGATAGATTGAGGGATACAAAAGGCAAGGAGGGGAAGCTTCCAAGAACTTTCTTCTCTTTGGTCCAGAATTGTAACTTAATAGATATCTGGAGGTTTAAATACCCTTTAGAAAAGCAATATACCTTCTATTCTGAACCTAATGATTCATCATCAAGACTAGACCAGATATGGGTCTCGAAAGAGTTAGCCCTAAGATCGCTACAGGTGGAGATTCAGGCCAGAACTATTTCAGACCATAACCCAATAAAAATGGAATTAAAAGAGCAGGAAAGCAGACTATTTAGATGGAAATTGAAGGACTATCTGCTAGATGACCAAGAGGTAGTAGAAAAGGCTCAAAATAGATTAAAAGAATACTTCGAAGATAATTTGGGTAACAACATAAAGCCTAAGGTGGTATGGGACGCAGGAAAGGCGGTGATGCGGGGTTTTTTCATCCAACAGAGTGTAATCAAGAACAAAAAAAGGGAAAAAGGGAAAAAAGAAATCATGCAACAATTAGCAGAGAATGAGCAAAAACTAATTGTGTAAACTTTTCCATGTTGTGAGCTGCATGGTTTATTATGGAAAGGCAACATAGCAAATAAATGATAATGATGATGAGTGGAATTTGTGTTCACCATATTGCTAACCCATCCTTAGCAAATACTGACACACACCATATCCTAGGAAGCGGATTGTAGAGATTGTTATCTACAACAGTAGTCATGTCTCTCCTATACATTCTCAATATTGCATGAGTGCTGCCAAACTCACAGACTTACTGAGAGCTACACAAAATCCTTCCAGTTTCCTCTATCAAAGAGGCTGAATTGGCAGAGTGCTTTAAGTGGCTGCTGAGCATGGCCTACATCTCTTGCCTTATCGAACATAAAGATAGTACAGCATGTAGAGCAGGTGTGAAGGTTTTAAGAGAGGGCTTTTCAGTTGCCAGCCGGAGAGAAAAACCAGAGTAGTGGAAGAACCGACAGCAGAGTAGAAAAGTCTCATTAGAGTCAAATCAGACTCGAAAAGTTCTTCACAATGTAGAATTGTGAAGTGTGAAAAGATGAGTCTGTAACACACTTGACCTGTAACACATTTGCAAGTAGCATCTGCTTTTCAGTTTCATGCCTAAATATTGTCTTGGCTGCTACTAAGCTCACTGTGATATGGAAGATATCCAAAACCACTGGATAAAACAAGAACACTGTTACAGAGCCATAGTGTTCAATAAAAGAGACAAAAAATGCAGTCATAATTTACATGCAACCCTAACCATGTCTACTCATCCATAAATTCCATTGGATTCAATGGGACTTACTCCCAAGTAGGGATGTAAAAATGAATCAGTTTTTAGTCTGCCCTGTATTCCTCACACACAGTGCTGTTTCTGTTCCAATGCACTGTGCCTTCCACCAAAGGTTACATTATTCATCTTGCATCATAACTAAGTTATTTGTTATATAAATTAAGTAAGTTCCATTGCTATTCCACAACACTCACTGAAATGCAAAGCAAACATAGTGTAAATGTGTGGGTTGGGGTGGGGATAACATAGTCCGTTATGTATTGTTTGTGGACTGAAAGAAACAGTAAATACGTATCATATTCACTGGGTTGATTTTTGTCCTGTACATAGAACAGTACAGTTAGAACGAACGACAGGGATCATCTAGTCCAGCCGCATGCAATGCAGGAATCTTTTTGACCACCGTGTGGCTTGAACCCGTGACCTTGAGATCAAGAGTCTCATGCTCTACCAACTGAGCTATGAAATGAATAAGCGAATATCGGCAATTTATGCTCGTGTTTTCGGTGGAAATCTCTGATATTCCTGCTTGCAGATTAGTGGAGTTTGAACTGCAGAAAGACAGAAGGAACAGGGGGGAGATCATACATTTTGACAGCCATGGTGGTCAATATGAGGGTAATCTATCTATACATCTGCAGGGTCACTGAAACATGAAACTAAACAAGTACTTTTGCGACATACACGTCTGGTTCAGACGACATGGCGAGCCAAACATTTTGCACTCCCTCACTGAAATGAGCTAAGCCAAAGTTAGGCTTTGCTTGTCATCCAAACTGGGACTTGAGCTGTAGCCGAGAACAAACCTTGGCTGGAGCTTGTGACTATTGAGGAGAGACAGCTTAACTATGAGTCCTTGGCTTAGCTCAGTGCAGTGGCGTAGCGTGGGGGGTGCAGAGGGGGCTGGCCGCACCGGGCGCAACATCTGGGGGGGCGCTCACTCTCTCTCACTGCAGTGCTGGCTGTGCGAATCCGATCCGAGCCGCTGGGTCGCCGCCCACTGTGGAGGGGGTGGGTGCCAGCCGTGCGGTGCGGAGAGAGCGCGAGGGACTATCTGGGGGAGGGACAGTGCAGCGGCCGCCCAGCGCAGCGCTGAGCGCGGGAGAGAACCACACCAGACCAGACCAGGCAGCAGCAAGAAGAAGCTGGCAGCGGCGGCAGGTTAGGGGTTAGGGGGCGCAAATTACTTGCCTTGCCCCGGGTTAGGGGGCGCAAATTACTTGCCTTGCCCCGGGTGCTGACAACCCACGCTACGCCGCTGGCTCAGTGAGATGCAGAAGTAAAATGGAGGAGCAAAGTGGCTGTGAGGAACTATCCCAGAGCCTTCACATTTGCATGGTCTCATGGCTTGGTTTTCTATAGGCCAGTGAAGGCTGGCAACTACCTTTATTTGGAAGGTATTAGGAATCAATTCTGGCTTCTTCTTTTTAGGGCTGAGCTGATTGCATTTTGAGTGGATTTCACTCTAAGTGTTTAGGTTTCGAAAAAAGCACCCATCGGATAATAGGGTATGATATACTTTCTCTTAATAATATAGTGCCACGTTATTTGCAATTGGTTTATTAAAAAGCATGGATTTTATCTACTCACTGAAAGCTGCTTTTCAAGTGGACTTTAAAAAATAAAATAAAACCCAGTGCCTTCTTTCATCTTTTTCCCATCCACTGTTGTGACACCTGACATCCCTTCTTTGCTAAAGCCTAAGGTAAAGTAGTAGGGAGCGCTGCATTTAGGAAAGCTATTTTTACTCACTATTGCTACAAAATCCCTGTGGACCTTAAGCAAGCAGTCTCCCTGCTGTGCTGTTTGGAGCTCACTCACCAGTTCTTGTCTGTCACACAATGGCAGGAGAAAAGAGACGGCAGGATGCTGAGTCAGCAGAAGGCGGAGAAATGGGCTGTAGCAGCATGACAGTATCAGAATGGGGATAATGATAATATTTTAAATATATATATATATTAACAGTATTAATCTGAATACTGCCTAATTGTAAATGAAAGCTCTATGAAGTATAGAAATCACATACCCTCTGATGAAAAAACATTTATCCGATGAAAATAGGGACGTCCCATTCCATAATGATGATTTGACTATTTATACCCCACACATCTTACTGGTTTGCCCCAGTGACTCTGGGCAGTTTCCAATATATGTAAAAAAAATAAAACATTAAACATTTTTTTTAAAAAAACTTCCCTATACAGGATTGCCTTCAGACAGCTTGGGAATCAGATAACTCCTTGTAGGCTGCACTGCCTTATTGCTTCTGCTCTTAAGAACCTTTGTCTCATGACAGAAACACCCACAAATATAATGATACTGGGGACAGGGTTTTGTTTTTATTTGTTATTATTGTAGTCTTTTTGTGTCCTTATATTGTAAACTGCCTTGTTTAAAGACTGTCTCAAGGCAAATCTAAAAAAATGTAGTATAAACACCAACAACTGGGAAACACTGGCCTGCGGGCGCTCCAGCTGGAGAACAGCCTTTACCAAAGGTGTCATGGGCTTTGAAGACGCTCGAACACAAGGGAGCAACGTGCTAAGAGGAAGGCACGCTTGGCAAATCTACACCGTGATCAACTCCTGCCTGGGAACCAATGTCCCCACTGTGGATGGACGTGTAGATCCAGAATTGGCCTCCACAGTCACTTACGGACTCGTTGTTAAAACCGTGTTTATGGAAGACAATCTTACTCGGCTACGAGTGATCGCCAAAGAGGAAGAAGAAGAAACTGCCTTATGATCCTCAGATGAAGGGTGGTATAGAAATGTAATTATTATTATTAATAAAATTGTTGGTATCTTTATACAAATGCCATGCAGAGCTTAGGTACTATTCCATCCTCTTCCTCTGAGAAATCATGTATTTTCAGGTGACTGGGTGCTTCAGTAAAGTGCAAATGCAGATTCATGCTGCTGAATTGGTCTCTTTTTATGCTACCCTAATGAAGCTTTGGATTGTAGCCTATCTCCCAAATTAGGAATCAATTACATTTTACACAAAAAACACTGAGTACCCAGCAACCTTTATGTAATTGGGCAGAAGCTATATTGCCATTTCTATGCAGTTACACCAAATTACACAATCGCGTCAACAGAGTTACATTGGCAAATTACGCATACATTTGTTCATATTAGGCCTTGCAAGACAAGGGCTCAACAGCAAAAAGCTGGTCACTTGGAACAAGCTCTGTGAGATAATGTATAAATCCAGGCAACTGTGCAAAGATAGCAAGGGGCCCCTCAATTAATTTGTCATCATGGTGTAATTAGTGCCACTTAATGTAAAGTGGTAGCAAGTGAATTATCTTAACTATTTAATTATGTTATTGACTTGAAGGGAAAGGGAATAATTGGTAAAATAGGGCTTAGATGTTATGATATTTAGAAGGGAAGAAGGTGTCCTTGAAGATATTCACATTAATTAACATGTATTCACCCCAAAATAATGCTTATAGCACACTTTTACATATTACAAAGCCATTTGTTGATTAACTGAACCCAGGAGTTTGCGGTATTGATTTCATGAACTGAAGACATAAGCAGACCTATATTAAATCATTATCTGGTGAACAGAATTCCTTTCTGGTTTATCTTTAATGTACAAAATTTAACTGAGCTACTTCTCTGTTTGAACATTGCCCCTTACTTGCTAATTCTATGTCACAATACTCTTGTGAATATGGAATACAGGAAACTAACTGAACAATATGCCCTAAGCTGAGTCAGGGTTCAACATTAAAGGCAAAGGCTTTTCAAAACAATAATACTCAATACCAGATCTTGCAAAAAAAACCCAACCCTATTTATACCTACACACACACTTTTCTGTGGTTGAAAAAATGCACAGAATAATTGACATTCATTAGTACAAAGCCAGCGTCTTACACTACTTAGTAGTAAATTCAGTCTTGGATCCTGAGTCTTAAGCATTAAGCTTTTGAATTAAAACAGCCTAAACAAAATTTGAACTTTTCAGATTAATGCAACCCCTATATTTGCTGACAAACTCCCAAAGGTAGTTCCATAAATCCTGAGCTCATGCGCTCTCTTATAAATCCCAATGAAAATCAAAGGAATTCATTTAAGTATTCATTTAGGTCCAGTATTGTGGTATTCCTAATTGTGGTAACTTTGGTTGTACTTACACTGAGTATACTCTATTCCAAAGTACTGTAGCAAGAAACAGCAATTCTAAAGAGTTTTCTTTCCACACCCATAAAGATTGCAAAAGTTACCCTATACTTATCCCTGGAAACTAAAAGCTCGCAATCCCTTCAAAGTCTACTTTGCTATGATTCTATGAAATAGAAAGTTCTTAATCATTGTCTGAAAGTAGGAAATGCGTGAACCTTGCAGGCCTTTTATGCGGTTGACAATGTAGTGAAAACACTATCTTATCCATTGTTGTTGTTTAGTCATTTAGTCATGTCCGACTCTTCGTGACCCCATGGACCAGAACACGCCAGGCACTCCTGTCTTCCACTGCCTCCCACAGTTTGATCAAACTCATGCTGGTAGCTTCGATAACACTATCCAACCATCTTGTCCTCTGTCATCCCCTTCTCCTTGTGCCCTCCATCTTTCCCAACATCAGGGTCTTTTCCAGGGAGTCTTCTCTTCTCATGAGGTGGCCAAAGTATTGGAGTCTCAGCTTCAGGATCTGTCCTTCCAGTGAGCACTCAGATCTGATTTCCTTAAGAATGCATAGGTTTGATCTTCTTGCAGTCCATGGGACTCTCAAGAGTCTCCTCCAGCACCATAATTCAAAAGCATCAATTCTTCGGCGATCAGCCTTCTTTAGGGTCCAGCTCTCACTTCCATACATCACTACTGGGAAAATCTTAGCCATATGTTGTCTTAAATGTATATGTCAACGTTTCCCTCAGGACATCTGCACCTTAAGCCATAAGTGTTTTCATCAGAAAACAGCCCTAATTGTAACTGAAATATGTAGTCCCCAGAAAAATGAAAACATGGAGACATTCTGTTTTAATGAACTTTTAACTTCATAGAATCATAGAGCTGGAAGGGACCATACGTATCATCTAGTCCAACCCCCTGCAATGCAAGAATCTTTTTTCCAACATGGGGCTCAAACCCACAACCCTGAGGTTAAGAGCTTCATGCTCTACCAACTGAGCTAGCTTTGGACTGTAGCTAATTGTAGGTCTACCAGCCCTCAGACCGCAACCTAAAAGTGAGTAATTCCTTTGGAGGAAGATGAGAATGTTGCATGCATTTCTGCAGAAACGGGACAGATAGAACAGACTTTGAAAGAAAATTTACTGAAACAGAACAAGCTGGAATTGGTCTGATCCCAATCTCCCTAAATAGCTTCTGTAGTCTAGCAACATCTGGAGGTCCATACGTTCTTCATCCCTGGTTTATCAATAGGTATGGTCTGTTTAGAAAAATGCTTGTGGCTCATAGGATTCAATAGCTCTTTATACCCACATTAGACTCCTACCTTTCTCTGCCTACATTGCTCTCTTTAGTTACAATGTTCTTGACTTCACTCCTGCATTAATTTAAGGAAGATAATATCTCCTCCCACTCTCATGAAACCCTTCACCAAAAAAACGTGTTCCCCTAAGGAAAAGATAATTGACATTCAAAAGGTGACATTTGCTATTCTAAGCATTTTATTTCTGACCGAAGTCAGACTGAGACTGTGCCTTAAAAAAAAAAAAAAAAGCAGTCACCCTCGAGTCGAGCACTGAGTGAGTGAGTTCCTTGCAGGATTGCCCATCTAAGGTCTGCTGGGACTTCACTGTAATGGTAACTGTTCTTGTTTTTTGACACCCTTTTGATATGTTAACAGCTTGTTGTCAAGACGATACCTGAAGTGCTGAAATATTTTGCACTGTTAGTAAGTTTAGCTGACATTTAACCACCTGTTTCAGCTGTTTTCATCCTCTGCACCTTTTTGCCACTGCATTTCTTTGCTCAAAAAAGAATGCTCCGGCGACTTAAAAGTATATGTTTGGTCATAAAAGGCTACAATAAAAAACCAACTACAAAGTTGTACAGGCAGGTGCCCTACCAATAGGCAGAGTGAGATTTTGGGTGTCATGAAAGGGCAACAAATGGTTGGTTATTCAGTTGTCTTTTTACTGCCAGGAAGGAAAAGAGACAAGCTGTGGGATTTTCCACCTCAAGTAAAGTACAAAAATGTGGGAGATTTTGCAGTCAAACCAAACAATGCATATCTATGCTAGTATGGTAAATTAAGAGGTGAAGAACCATAGAGTGGTAAATTTCTGGAGAGTGCTTAGCTAGGTCACGCCCCCTAACCTTCAAGAAGGGAGGAAGTCAGGGTTGTTTCCTCTTCCTCCCCCCCACCTCTTCAAACCATGTAACTGAAGAGAGGCTGGGGCTCCAAACTCAGGCTGTGTGTTTGAGACCAGCTTCTTTATTTGGAACCAAGAGCACTTTACCTGTGATGTTTCTGCTGTAGGATTGAATAATGCATGAGCATCTGATTACTGTAAGTAAAGCATTTAAACTTACCTAAGTTTGTAGTCTATTCACTCCAAGAGGAGTAGTGGTGGGGGAGCACAATTGTGAGTGTTTACTACTGGGACATTTAAAGGTCTAAAAACCTATATGCCCCACACTTTGCAAACACTGCATATATTTCTGTTTTAAACTCTTTTGCATAGCTAGTGTGACAAGCTCTGTATGCTTTTTGAATTCAGGCAGTCAGCAGTTTCTTTCTTTCTTTTGTAGTTTCCCATAAATGTGGGACTTTAGGATTAAATGATATTCCCCATCCCAACACAAAATACCTTCACAGGTAGTGAGTACTATGCTTATTCAAGGGTGAGGAAACTTTTTTCAACCTGAGGACCACATTCCATTCTTGGCAACCTTTTGGGGTGGTCAGAGCAATAAATGTGTATTTTATCTGTGCAGAGTGTGTTCATTACAATTGACTAGTTTGTTCAGGCTCACCCATCTCTTTATCCTCAATCACAGAAAGCATGAACTATAACCAGAATCCAAGGGCTCATTCCAGCCAAGCAAAAACACACATGTATAGTATAAAGCAAGGCCCATACCTCTGTCTCAGAAGGTTATGCGGCCTGGGAAGAGTTCCAAGGGCTAGACAGAGGATCACATTTTTTCCACCAGCCTGAGGTTCTCCATCTCTGATGTAATTTTCAAATAATGTTGTTAGTAACAGTGACTACATAATCACATGAGCACTGTTCCAGAGTATTTTTCATTCTCATGTACATTATATCAATTCGAAAAAAAATATTGGGTATGTAACCTTTGTATGTTACAGTTTATAATTTCCATGCTATTTGAAGTTGTTCTTATGTATGTGCAGGTCATCGTTTGAATATTTTATTTTCAGTTAATGAAGAAATTGCACATCTTTCTACTTACGAGTGTTTGTTGAACTAATTGGCTGATGAAGAACTGAATGAAACAGTAGTTGCTATCCGGAAATACTGTTCAGCAGAGTTCAGAGTTGGACATCAGAATTGGACATTTGCTGATTAAACAAAGTTTTACAAGCTTGATCTCCGCTGGGTAAAGTCTGGCACCATGACTTATTCAAGGACTTTTAGAGACTTCAGTTTGATAGTTTTGATGTTTTGCATTATTTCATAAAGTTTTCTATACTGTAATTGTTTCTGGCCATCGTGCTGCTTTCGATATTGCTGAGTCATATTTTGCAACACAGGGGTTTGTTTGTTTGATTACCCAGTGCCAATGTGGGCAGATCTTCTGGAAATGGCCTATGACTACAGTTGGGCTGCTTGAGGCAGTGAAACTTTGGAGAGTAGCAGAGGCACGGGCTGGAATGTCCTCAGACTTTTGATCATCAGGTGTTCAGTGATGCTCCAGACACTACATGAGAGTCTGTAAGTGAGACTGAATAATGGCTGGTGAGTGTGCCCCTGGCAAAGAAGAAGAAGAATTTACTATTTATATGTGGACATATGAGCCCTTCCAAGTTATTTGGGATTCATATATAGTCAATTCATGGAGGCATGAGCACAATGTATTTATATTTTATTATCCTAGACTCTTCCAATAGTTATGTCATTGCAGCTTACTGGGATGGTGCAGTGTAGTGCAGAGCTGACTCATGCCCCTGGGGTCAGTAGGTAGGAAGATCAACAGCCAATGGAACAAAAGCCAATAAGAGGCAGAACTCACTAATTCTACTTTTGTCCCTGTCCTCCTCCCTGCTGGGCCACACTGAGACTATGGAGGAGGAAACTAACAGGCAAAGTCATGCCCTGGACTGGTTATAAGTAAAAAGGGGGGCAGTTGGTGGGGCAGTACCCCATTTAACAAACTAGCCTCTGTTAGTGCAGAAGTGTTGTGGAGAAGTTGTGGCTCTGCAAGCACATGATAGGATGGTGGCTTGAGAAGAGATGCTGAGAAAACTATGGATGGTGGGCATGGTGCCATATCCTGCTTATAGACCTTTGGGCAGACTCAACAAGGAACTTAAATGCAACATTGCATAATAATAGCAGTGGTTTTAGGTCCAGTGAGGAAGAGCGGCATGAGTGCTGCCCACTTCATTCTTTAGCTGTTAGTCTTTCCTTGTCCTGCAGTTGAAGCAGTGTCACGGCATCATACTATAAATCACATAAATTACTGAGGGGGGGGGGGTCTTTTCAAAAGCCTAGGTTAAAAAGTTTTCCCTAAGAATGATTATGTTGTTATTGTTCTTATTACCGACACAAGAAAGCACATAAAAAAGAGGCTTGTAATAAATGTGACTGACAGGCCCTTAAATATAAAGGCACTGGGAAGCATGAATCTAATAGTGAAAGTCCCTTGTCTCTCTCGTTCTCTTTTCATCCTGGCTAATTCATTGCTCCATTTTATATTCAGTTACACACAGTGTGTCCTCTCTTGATATCTCATCAGCATTGGAAATTCAGGGTGGGCAAATGCATCAAGCACCATCCAGGGATTGACAGCCTCAGCCTTCACACTTGTCATTAGAACTGGCCCATTAATCATCTGACTCAAGTGCCCCTCTTCATATTCAGGATCAAAAATATATAATAACAAATGAGATTGATCATGCAATGACTACACCGCCCCCTCTACTTATGGACATGTGTGCTTCAGTTCATCAGGAAAAGGCTTGCTTAACAGCTGAAATCATTTCCTAACAACCAAGGGAACATTATCTTTCTGCTGCTTTCAACTGAGGTATATCTGGTTTTTGGTTTTTTTTACTATACAGCTTTCAGCAAATGCTGAAGATGCACCTCCTTACCCTGGTCTTTGACATGTGATGTGTGTTTTCAGGGATCACCCTGTTCCTGTGAGTGCAATCCTCTGGGACAGCTCAGTCAGTAGAGCCTGAGACACTTAATCTCAGGGTCATGGGTTTGAGCCCCACATTGGGCAAAATATTCCTGCAGTGCAGGGGGGTGAACTAGATGTCCCTTGTGGCCCCTTCCAACTTTACAATTCTATGAATCTGTTTTAGCTGTTTTTAATTCTGAATTTTAAATTGTTGTAACCTGTCCTGGGACCTGTTGGTGAAGCATGAGTAATAAATTTAGTATTAATAAGAAACACTAGAATATATGAATTTTGTTATTGTGCAAAAATATTTTTATACTAGCTACCTATAAAGCTCGCTCTCTCTCTCTCTCTCTCCCTTCCTTCCTTCCTTCTCTTTCTCTTTCTCTTTCTCTTTCTCTTTCTCTCTCACTCTCCTTCTCTCTCTCTCTCTCTCTCTCTCTCTCTCTCTCTCTCTCTCTCTCTCTCTCTCTCCCCCTTCCTTCCTTCTCTCTTTCTCTCTCCCCCCTCCCACAGAGAGCTATTCCCAACACCCCAATATAGTCTTACTTGAGTTTTCTTTGATTACAACTATCATAAAAAACAATTGTAGATTTTTCAAATATTGCCCATGCTGTTTATTTTTATCTATTTAACAATGCAGGATATGAAGGCAAATCTCTTCTGGTGACCTTCTGATGTTGGTGAACTCCAGCTACCATCAACTGCAGCCAGCATGGTCAATGGTGAGGAATGATGGGAGTTGAAGCCCAACAACACCTTGAGGGCCACAGCTCCCCCACTAGATCAACAAATGCACACTGAAAGTTTTCAAGACTTTCAGTTTGTAGTCTTTATCATAGGATACTCCAGAAGAAAAAAGATAGCCATTCTTCCTCCTACTCAGCATCATATTAGCAGTAAACAAGCCCCAACCTCTGGGAGTGGGAGAAGAAAGCAACATTATTGAAATTTATTCACGTGGTGGGACTTCACCTCATCACAGTAGATTAAAAGGAAATCTTTAATTCCATTTTATGGGTGAGTTATTGCCCAGTATTTTTCTTTTTGATTTTGTTTTGAGATAACCTTAGGGATACTTAATAACAAGCACCCTATATAATGTCTTACTTCAGTGTAGTATATTTCCATGTATTATTAACACCAAAGGCCAAATGAATAATGAAAACACAACCTGGGAAAACCCATTTTCTTCCCTATTCACTCTGTTATTTTGATCTAAGCAGCATAATAATTGCTTTCTTTTCTGTGGCATGGACTAATAATTAGCCAGAGAGAGAAAGAGAGTGAGATCGCAATTGCCTCGTTGGGTGTTTTTTTTTTAATTACTTGTTTATGCAGCCACTTCCATTAGGCTGGATTATTTGCTAAAGTTGGCGGATGTATGACTTCTTCCACAAAACATTAAGACTCCTAATAAACACTCTGAAAGACATTCAGATAAACATGTAAGGTGCAAACTTGAAATTTTACTGTAATTGTGGAGTTTAGGGTGAGTAATATTAGCAGGACAATTTCCCTTTCCTTTTAATATTGAAATGGGATATTTGGTAGGCACATTCAAAATAAATTTGCATATGATGATGTTTCTTTGTCCTCTTTTTGAGAACAAATTTCTACTTTTTTTGGAAGTGTTTAAGAGGACACCTTACAATTTCCTCAAAATAGTTCCACCCACAACCCTGGAGAGGATTGAATTAACCTCTAGAAGCATTTTTGCCCATCTTGGATTATCATAAATAAGTGGAAATCCAAAGGTATAATTGATATTGGCATAAAGAAAATAATGATACCGACTGTGCAGTTCCACTAACGTCGACTCAGAAGTAAGTCTCATTCGAGTTCAGAAGGGCTTACTTCCAGGTCATAGAATTGCAGCCCTAATTATCTAACCCTAAACAGATGATACTTGCAGAAAGGGTTGTTGAAAACCCTGTAATCATATGGCAAAATACAGAACCCCTTTTCTTGAAAGGGACTTTGCACATAGTCCATGAATACTGTTATTTTTCAATCTTCACCATCCAGTATGTTTCCAGTTAATTCATGGAAATGGAAAAATGGAGCATAAAATAAAATGTGTGTGAGTGAGGGGGGATTTCTTCTTAATTTTGCATATTATGTGGAGTACATTCTAGTCCATGATTTCATTATAACAAGCAATATTTCTGCTAATTCCCAAATCCCTCCTGCAGAGAGTCCTGGACTGATGTGGAGCTCAAAAGTGCTAAAGTCTTATAGCTGTACTTGTAGCGTCAATATCTGGCTTGTTTGTAGGGCTGGACCAAGAAGTTTGACTGCCTGAGGCAAAGTCCAAGGTAGCACATATTCCATTCCATACCCTATTCCATTTACAGAAGCCTGCCAGTCTGGAAATTGAATCTTACATTTTCACCAATGATGGAACAGGCAGCAGACTAGTTCAGGGAGTGCTGGGCAGGCTGCATGGCACACATAGCTATGTCACCCAACAGTACAGAGCAATCAGCAGAGCTCAGGAGAAGCAGCTGGGGTGGCTGACTTCACTGCCTCTCTAAGATTCCAGTGTCTATTGAATGAGTTAGTCACTTCTCACTGCCTAACGAAAGGGGCAGCCCTGCTTAGAATGAAAGATAATTTTACATTACGTTACATAAAGCTAGGGTTAAGGTCTATTTGGTCAACCCTGAGCAAGGGCACAATGCATTTGAATTTCCCTGTTTTAAACCTCTCTCATTATCTCATTGCATTTAATTAAAATCACCATAATATCATAATGCAGTAACAAAATAGGAAACCACGGGCTTCCTTGACTAAAAGTACGTTAAGAACTTAAGTGCTGCATTTATGTGTTCTAAGAAGAACAGGAGGATCAATCAACATAAATCTAAACTAGTAGCAAGTCTCCGTACAATTTGGGACTTTGTTTACACCACTGTAAATCTGTACTAGGAGAACAGAAGGTAATGGGCTTATTCTGAACCCTTCCTTGTGTAAGGGAAAGCAGAATTGGGAATTTTTATAGCCACTCTATTGAGTTTATCATTGATTAAGCAAAAGTTATATTAACTTTATACAATAAATGTTACCTCTATTGATTCCTTGAGCCCAGTAATTGTGTCTGGAAAGTGGCCCACATGAACCATTCACTCTGGTTTCCTTATTGATCTGCCATATTAAAAAGCACCCTACAACAGTATAAACTACTATACACAGGGGTCAATAAAAATTTATGCAGTAAGAGGCAACTACCGGCTCTGGAGTATATTTGAGAAATGCTCAATACCATAATTGAATAGTTAAACTCTTTACAAGGATCCTTTGTACTGCACAGCAGCTACACAATAAAGTTGGCCAGATCACAAGTGGAGGCTACTGAACAAAATTCTCAAATATGAGAGTCACATAAAATAGTTTAATGGACTTAGGAACATGTGAAGCTGCCTTATACTGAGTCAGATCAATGGTTCATCTAGTTTGGTATTGTTTGCATTGATTGGCAGCAGCTCTCCAGGATTTCGGGCAGGGAAAAGATCCTAGCCCTATTTGGAGATGCTGGGGATTGAATCTAGGACCTTCTGCTATGACCATTCAGCTAACAGCTCATAAGGGCTTCTAAGGTTGCCCTTTCGGCTTAACCAGGGTACCAGAGACATGTGGCCACTTCCTGGGGCTGTGCAGAAAGTAATAGAAAGTTGTGGCCCACAGATTCCCAGGCATGGCATTAATGGGGAAAGAATAAGAGAGTGTGCTTCAGTAGTGGGATCATCCCACAAGGGGCCAACAGCCACAACAGGTTGCAACTTCTATGCAATGGTCTTGTCAGGGTAGAACCTTAGGACCCCAAGTCAGTAGAAAGAGCAGGACGTGTCGACACAGCAGAGCTGGCTTACTACATTTTGACATAAGCGAGGTAATATCTATTATTCACTAAAGAGTCACCCCCTCAAATAAGCCCATTGTGTCTTCTTCTGGTAGGAAAAAAACCTGTGAGTACGGAGAGAGTCTCTTTGAGGAAATTGCCTTTGTAGAGTGTTTGATTACATCTGTTCAGCAAAACAGATAAAGTCATCTTGATCTGTAAATAGCAATCTCAGTACAAAAAGATGCCATGTTATTTTTCTCTCTCTTTCCGTAGGAGGGTTCTGAAACCTACTAGATTTGATTAAGTGCCTATGGTGGTGCTGGAGAAACTCTGGCTCTCTAGCTGTTGTCCAAGTTCCATCATCCCTGACCATTGGCTTGGTGGCTGGGATTGAAGGGTTTGGAGTCCAGCAACACCTGGAGGGTCACAGGTTCTCAGTAGTGGCCTCCAGTATCAAGGCCACTATGACTAAGGCTGCTCTATTTCAGAAAGTAAAAAACCAGGACACCCCCCAAAATCACCAAAATAATGCAATTTTTTGATTAACTTGCCTAAGATCCAGGACAAAGCACCCCAGATGTCATTTCTGCCTTTGAAATCCCTGCAATGTCTGGGAAAATGGACATATGGCAGCCCAGTTTTTAAACACTGCTGTGTACCAATACTCCCAGAGGCAAAAAAGGACAGTTAACAGTTCCAAAGCTAGATATCTGCTGCCCAAATCATGGTTGGTTTAAAAGAAGGCAGCAATTTCCATCCCATCTTGGTTTTGCCATAGTCAGTGATGTTTCTGTTCCGCTGCAGCTCAACTTCCACCATAGCTTATTTTATTCATCTCACTGTTAGCTATTAATTTCACTGGAATGTTTAAAACAATGAAGAAATTAATTTATGTAACATTTGTGAACTGGGGGAATAGAACGATGATAGTATATGCCACTTATATGCTCTTCTTTATTTCCATCCCTGACCTTAGACAAACGTGCACAAGGTGGGAATTTCTGCTCCAGTTTCCATTTCTGACAGAATTACCTGTCTATTTTGCAGCCATTTAATTATTTTATTGCGTTTATAGTCACAATTGAACTCGAGGTATCACAAGCAGGGTTTCCACATGATTTCTCATCCTGGCACTGATGAGAGACCAGTTTAGCTTCAGCAATGTTGGGGCACCAAGAACCTTCCGATCGTTCCTTATCCGCTTTCTAACAGTCCACAGTGCAACAGGACATCGTGACATGCAATGTGGTTAGCAGCATATACAACCTCCTTACCAAAACTTTGCTAGCATGTCAAAAATATCAATGTCAAAAAATTCCCCTGGTGATGGAATTGTAGATAAAATTTGTTGGAATTCTGCTTGGGTCAGAGGAATGTGCCACAGCGTAGGCACCGGCAGATATTCCTGTCGACCTCCCCGCGTCTCCACTCTGCTGATAAGCAGGCGAGGTCCCGGCGATTCATCTCAGATGTGTGAGAGGAACACACCGTTCTTCGTCTCTCCCCTTTGGTGTCCCCCAGAGAGGGGAAAGAAGCAGACAGAAAACTATTTACATCTTTTATTTCTGTCTCTCATATCAGTACAGAGAAACATGTCTGCACTCGACAACAGCAAGAAGAAACTCCACCCATGTACTTCCAGTACAGGTCATATGACACACACACTGAGCTAACATCCGGTGCTCAGTACGGATTGGACTGCCCCTTTGTTTCCATGGCAACAGTCACAAACATCCTGTCTGGCTTTCCAGCCACAAGCAGCTGACTGAGCTGCTGGAGCCTTTGCTTGCTGCCGCATTGGTGCTTTATGGTAACATACTCCCCCTAAAGTATCAATGCGTGCTGCGAGCAAAGCATCATCCAGAGAAGAAAACAAACAGTTGTTATACTTATAACATTCCCCTGTTGTTTCAGTTCCTCCCTTGGAACTACCCGCCACTGGTTTTACCAATGTACCTCTCTGGTTGTGTGACTTCACATTTCCTTGGTTAACAACTCTCTGTTGTGCCTTTGTCTCTGACTCAGACACAGCTTCAATCTGTCCTTGATCGTTTACAACAGCAACATATGCTAGGTTAGCAAACTCCTTTGAATACCTCTTGGGTGGTACACCCTTCGTTGCTCTCTCAGACCTTCGTAAGAGCTGCTGCTCTTCTCTGCTTTCTGGTTCAGCCTCTGAACTCTCTGGAGAACCAGTACTAAGCTTAATCAGTGGTTTATCCTCCTTTTCTGAGGGTCTAGTCATTATTTGAGATTTCCTCTCAATGACTGTGACAACTGAGCTGTCTGAGCTATCAGTGTCATCATCATCAGTACCACTGAACTCAATAAGATCAAACTCATCATCATCATCATCAGAATCCTCTGTGGAAAAAGTGTGAACAATCACTCTCTCCCGTTCAGGAGCACTCTCTAGAAACTTTGTGAGAATCACCTGACCAGATTCAGACAAAATTACTCTGTAGAGACCTTTTTCATAACCTACAAAGATGCCTCTGGCATTCTTTACCCTACTTGGAGCTTCTGTTCTCACATGAGACCCGAAAACCTTAAAATAGGCAATAGAAGGTTTTCTATTAAACAGCTTCTCAAAAGGAGAACATCCCAACTCTGTTGAGACTTTTCTCAACCACACATGAAGATAGGACGCTAGCGATTCGGCCCAATATTCATGTGGCAAATGTGAACTCAGCAATTGCGCATTCATCCCCTTTTGCAATTCTTTGTTCACCCTAACACAGACACATTTCTTCCATGCTTCTTCGGAACTAGCAAGTTTGTGTCTTATCCCTTTTCCATCCAGGAACCTCTGGAAATCCTGTAAAAGAAAAACTGGCTTGTCATCTGTGAAAAGACAATCAATGTTAGCATCATGCATACTTTTAACCTTGTCACAAAACTCCTGAAACTTTTCTAAAGTTTCCTGCGGTTTCTTCATCATATAAACCCAAGAATAATTAGTGTAACAATCAACACACACAAGGTAATATTTTGCACCGCCCCTAGATGGTTCTAGAGGACCAATCACATCAGCATACACCCGCTGAAAAGCTCTGTGGACCTTCTTGGATACCTTCCTGGTGCTCACACTGGTCAGACCTGCAAGAGAAATTGCGTTAGAATCAGAAGTATTGCATTTCATGTAATCACTTTGATCAAAAGTCAACAAATACAGTCCATCTTTCTCTTTGGCAGTAAGAAACAGTTCTCCATCTTTGTAGATCTTGCATCGTTTAGCATCATAGTACAGTTTTAGTCCCTTCTTTGCAATCTGCGAAGCACTCAGCAGACTAAATTTCAGTTCTGGAACCAGGTAAACATCGCTTATAGTCAAGTTCAGACTCTCAAGATACACAGTTCCAATTCCGGTCGCTTCCAGTTCTTGACCGTTGGCTTGTTTCACAGTGAAGCTTTGCTTCTTCAACGTCGAAAACAGTTCTCTGTGTGGGCAGAGATGCTTCGTGGCGCCCGTATCGATTATGAATGCGTTCCCAACATCTGGCGTGGTTCCTTTCGCCATCATCACCTTTGCAGGTTTCACCTGGCAGTTGGTACGGCTTTTGCTTGACGCCTCAGGCTTCGTAGAGCTGTTCTTGGCTTCTTTTGACTGTCGCGGCTTCTTACAATTTCGCTGTAGATGCCCAGTCTGTCCACAATTGTAGCATCGGACGGCACTCAATGCTACGGCATCACCAGCAGTGGGAAGATTCGAACTCTGTTCTTGCCTCCCTCTGTCTTTCACTTCCAGTGCAGCAAGTCTGTCGTGTTCGTTCAGGACGACGGCACACACTCTTTCCGCGGTTAGCTGAGCGGCAGGTAGGGAACCAAGCTGACTGGCAACAACCTTGTAGGTGCGGTTCAGGCTGTTTATCATCATGAAGCAAAACACTTCCTCCTGTAGACGGAAATTGCGTTCCACCATCTGTTGACGTAGAAACTTCATCTCTGTCAGGTGCGCTTGAACATCTCCATCAGGCGCTAATCTCAGATTGGTCAACTTCTCAAAATACAGCAACGCTGAAGAACCAGCATCTCTCTGATGCGTTGTATGCAGCGCGTTCCAAACCTCTTGCGCAAATTCCAAATGCTGTATATGCACAAGCTGCTCATCTGACACACACAGAATTATGGCAGTCCTAGCCTTCACATTCTGTGACTCCCAAGCACGCGTTGGTGCTGCTGGGATGGGATTCTCAATCACCCCAAACAGTCTCTGATTCTGCAGCAGGGCCTTCATCTTTACAGACCAAGATGAATAATTGTCATTGGTCAGGAGGGGTGGAGAAGGCAAGCCTCCCCCCTTCTTAGCATCCATTTTGAGTCCTTGCCTTGACTCTAAAACACAAGCCTCTAAAATCCAATAGCTGGCTTGTTTACACTCTTGACACCTGGCAACTCTGACACTGGCTGCGTTGGAAAGTCCCTTCCACCAGTTCGTGAGGACCTAGTCATAACAAACTTTGTTTTCGCCTCTCTGAGGCATAGACTGACTGTCCAGCCCTCTCTAGTAACTTTCCATTTCTCCTCTCTGAGGCACAGCCTTCTGAAGGACGTTGCCTAGCAACAGCGCATTCCTTTCCTCGGACAGGAAACCACAAAAATGCCTGGTATGCAGGCCTCTTCTAAGTTGGAGCTGCTTTCCCACACACGCTCTCCATGAAGCAGAGAATGAATCATTCTGCATTCACACTTTTAAGCCCTTTTCAGTCTCATACCTTGAGCATCGGCTTGGCTGTCAGCTTTCTTCTTGTCAGCTTCTGGCTGCAGAGAATCAGCCTCTCAAATCAGGCTTCCAGAGGAGGACAATTCACCAGCCTCTCATCCAGATGTCCGATGGATCGAAGAAAACAGCAACCATCCTCTGCTACCACTGTTGGAATTCTGCTTGGGTCAGAGGAATGTGCCACAGCGTAGGCACCGGCAGATATTCCTGTCGACCTCCCCGCGTCTCCACTCTGCTGATAAGCAGGCGAGGTCCCGGCGATTCATCTCAGATGTGTGAGAGGAACACACCATTCTTCGTCCCTCCCCTTTGGTGTCCCCCAGAGAGGGGAAAGAAGCAGACAGAAAACTATTTACATCTTTTATTTCTGTCTCTCATATCAGTACAGAGAAACATGTCTGCACTCGACAACAGCAAGAAGAAACTCCACCCATGTACTTCCAGTACAGGTCATATGACACACACACTGAGCTAACATCCGGTGCTCAGTACGGATTGGACTGCCCCTTTGTTTCCATGGCAACAGTCACAAACATCCTGTCTGGCTTTCCAGCCACAAGCAGCTGACTGAGCTGCTGGAGCCTTTGCTTGCTGCCGCATTGGTGCTTTATGGTAACAAAATTAGGTAAAATATTGGTGACATCTCTAGACCACCATGGTAGAAAAGGGATTCTGAAATATGTGTGCATGCTTTTGAAATACTTAACTGATGAAGGAAGAGTTGATTAAATGCAGTCTCAGAGGCCAGTAATGACTGTTACCCACATTAAATGGGGAGCGCCCTTTGTGTGGTCGCACGCAGCCCTCTGGACCCTATGCAGCACCATTAGCACAGGCTTGGCTTCGCCTTCCCCAGGTGGGATACCTGGAGATCTCCGCCTACCTCAGCCAGTTGCCTGATCCTGCCTGGGGAGGCGTTCCCAGGGTGATCAGGCCAGGTAGAGGGAGGGACCACCTTGCCCACACAATAGGGAGAGGCTCTTACCTGAGAATCATCAGTTGTCTCTAGAGTTTCTCCCACCCTACCTACCCTCAGTTAAGACTTCTTTTGCAGGTTAACCTTTTCTCCACAGGTACACAGGTGCTGCTAAATTAAGGTTGCTGTTGAAGGACCAGAAAGGAATTATCCTGTATTGGCAGGTTTGCCTTTCCCGTAGCAAAATGTCACAACTTTGGTGGTATCAGCCCTTGGGTGGAATCCTTTAGTCTATCTTCCCTAAAAGGGAGTGGGCATGTAGCAGTGACCCACACCCTCCTTCTCTTTCCAGCAGCGATACCAGGGTTCCCCGTCAAAGGGGTTTTGAGGGGAGGCTTTGGCCATACACCTAGAGGTTGTCATTGCTCTGCCATGCAACGGTGGCGTAACGGGGGCGGGCTCTCTCTGCTTGAACATATGTTCTCCAGAGCCAGCTCATCCCCCCCCCCACTGGATAATCCTGATGTTCCTCAGATCCCTGGCGGGGGACTGGGAGGGATAAACGCCCAGTGCTTGAGCCAAGGTCTACCCACATCTGAAACATAATAAAGTTGTGGCCAATTTTAATCCCATAGCACATTGTCTTGAGTCGTTATTCCACATGGGGGCCGCCCAGGGTTTGGGGGACTCCACCTGTCCACACAAACTAGGATGATGAAGAAAAACAGCCCCCCCTTTTATTTCAGAGCTACCTATTGCATTTTTGTAAGTTGTTACCTTTACATGATGGAAATCTCACCCTTGTCACCTCCTCAGATAAACTTTATTATATACTGGTGTTCTCTCTCTCTCACTCTCTCTGTTTTTTTTACAATTTGGATTCTTTAAAAACAGCACTGTCCTTGTTTTTAGCTTCTTTTATTAGACAAGATGTCATGAAAGATCGATCTTTGTTGATCAGGGACGATGTCATGCTTTGCAATGGCTTTGACGACATGTTTTTGTAGCAGATGAAACGATATCACAAAATCTGCTATTATCTTGATAACTTTGAACATTGCAAGACCAAGATATTTCTAATGAGATATTTTTTTTAAAAAAAAGCTTCATAGATCAGATGGAAAAGCAAGATAGTTATATAAATAGTTTCCTATGATTTCCTTTGTGGTTAAAAGGGCCAGTACAGTTATCAGGGGAAGCTAGCTCACTGAAATCTCAAAGAAGCTATAAAGAGCATAGATTTGGCTCATGCTAACAAGAAGAAAGGTTAAACGAAGATCTGATTTATAATTTGTTGCTTGTTTTTGAGTTGTTATTGGAGGAAAGATGTGGGATGCCGTGTCTGATTTCAGTAGGGGGGCAAACATATTTCAGTGGGGGCAAGACAGCAAGGTTTAAAGGCCAATTCTTGGTTATAGTAAATATTAAATTCCATTAAAGCAATGAACTTCAAGTAGTGTTGCTAATGAAATTCACAAATAAGGAACTGTAAATATGAATTTCCACTATGTGCAGCACTAATTTTTAATACGACTTGGGCCTTCTTAGCCTGAATCTCTTATTCGTTTTATAATTAATCAGACATATTTTGAGCTAATATCCCAGCATTAATGAGATCAGGCTGTTGAGGTTGGTTTGTGCTTAGAAGTCAGAACTATATATTTAAAGAACAACAACACTTGGATTAAGTAATTTGCGGTCAGGGGGCCTCAGGTGGACAGGTGGCTCTTGACCTAATTGTGCTTAATCTTCATTGAGATCCTGGTTTCTTTATGTGACAACTCTACTCTCACCTTCCAGAACACCCTTCTGGGAATCACAGAAGTAGAGAAGGCATGGAGTACCTCAAAGAGAGAGAGAGAGAGAAAGCTGTGCAAACCTACAATACTGCATACACGGCTCATGTTTGTCCCTGGCTACATTCACACAATACATTTAAATCAGTATGATACCACTTTAAATTGTCATGGCTTTGCCCCCAAAATTCTCCAAGCCGTAGTTAGTTAAGGTTCATGAGAGTTTTAAGTAGCCTCTGCTATCCCTCTCACAGAGTACATTTCACAGTGGGTTAACAGTCAATCCCTGTCCACAAGGAACTCTGGGAACTATCTGGGAATGCACTCCTAATACTTCTTCATTTTAACTGCAGCTTGAAGCTTCCCATACTTGACAAGCCAACATTTGAAGACTGACAGGCATAATCAGGCTTGTGAACTGGAGGTCCCCAACCCTGGGCTATGGTCTCAGTGAGAAACTGTCCTTATTTCCTGATAGCTGCCTTTTATGGTAGCCCAAGTATTTTCACTGGTGCGTGTGTAGTTTTCCAGTCTCATTCGAAGTTCTGCCTTTGTTTTCAAGACAGTGTACTGATAACAGTGTGAGGCTAGCTTATTGCAAATATTAATATTGTGCAGCCTGAAGCAACAAGATGCATAACAACTGACTCATTTGGGAACAAAAATTGTCTAGACCCATTTGTTAGATTCAGAACTTTACTTGCAGAACGTTCTTCAAAAATGGTTACGAAACAATCTGAGATACATTCAAAGAATTCCATAAGACATATGCTTATCCAAGCATAGGCTCAGCATAAGAAATAAAATAGTTTATAATCAGAGCTGACAAATGTAGCTCTCTCTCTCATACACAGGTCCCATTAGCCTCTACTCCAGCCCCAAGGCTTTGCATCTTACTCCCAGAGAGCCCAGGAACAAAGATTTCAGCTACCACCTTTCCAAGATGGCAAATTTGCAATTCAATAGACTCCCATGTGATCTAAGGATAATCACTCATGTGTTAGTTGGAAGAGAATAGCAACAGTTAATTTTCACCCTATCCAGGAGCTCAGAGAGCTCTTAGTATATTTCAGTGGAATTTCCCCAAATTAAACTTTTTCGGCAATACACATGGGCACCCTCCATTTCAGTGTGAATTTAATAATTCTGCTTAGCACAGCTGTGGTTCCTTATCACTACTCTCTCCCCTCTTAAAAACCACTGGAATTCTTGGTGCATTTTCTTGCCAAGAGTACTTTGCCAAAGAGGAGCAGCTTAATGCAAAGAAAAGCACTATACTCTGAGATCAGAGTGCATTGATGTTTACCTGCAATTGACCCTGGAGTGGATAACATATGAAGTTTTTAGTGTGTGTGTGTGTGTGTTTTTTTTTTTTTAAAAAAAAGATACTGGAGAGTAACATTGGACTGGACCAGCAAATTACCACTGTAAAGTTTACTGACCTGCTCCCAGAAGATATAAGTTGTGATGATTTCTCTTGAGATGAAAATAATGCTTGCAGTGGGGAGAGAAAGAGAGAAGTTGTCAACAACAGCATAGTGTGCTTTTCTAGAAGGAATGACAGGCGGTGGTTTGTAGAATGAATTGTCTGTTGATTTCTATTTACCTTTCTATCTAATATTGAATGAAACCTCATCAGCAATGTTTAAAGCCACCGAGTTTCCATTGTGTTTTTCAGCTATATTCTTTCTGCCAGCATCCCAGTTTGCCTGTAACAGTTTGTTAAGCTGCGGACAAAGGATACCTGCTGATCTACTGTTTTATTGAACCATTCAGTTCAGAGATTCACAGGCCACTGGTAGAAAGCAGAAATAGCAATGCAGCTGGGAAAAAGAACAGGGCAACAGCATCCAGCAGCTCTTTGAGAAAGCACCATTATCGGATTTTCAAGACCTGTGTGAAGTGAAATATGACCACTGTTTAACCATTTTCCAGTATCACATTCTTAATGCAAAAGCTAGACACTGTCTTTCTTAGTGCTACAAGCAGAAGCTTTTATTTAAGCTGTTCACAAAGGAAACAGTTACTTTGTTTTATTTTACATGTATTTTACAAATCTGGGTGACTGCTACGTTTTGCATGAAGTGCAGCTCCCCAGAGACCCAAATTCCTATAGTCTGCAAATTATGCTAAACAGTCTTTTATTAATGATGAACAGTTGGATAGATAAATTATTTGGGCCAGGCCATCATCATCTTTCATCTCCTCAATGTGGCTGGCAAATTTGCCTTAGCAGGTCTCCAAGGGTCTTCAGATGTACTTGCTTTGTGGCCTTGCACAACTCTGAAAACCTCTTGTTTAAGGCTGCTCAAGCAAGCAATGGTGGTACAGATGAAAGCTTTCTCCACTGCCAACATTGCCCTCTCAAATTTCCTTCCCAACCTCAAGAGTTGGCACAGGCTATACTAAGCAATAGATATCTCCCCCAGAAATGTGAAAGAATGAGCTTGGAGTCTGTTGCCAGAAACCATATTATTTTTGGAATTTTGCAGAAACCAGAACTCCAGGGTAGAATCTACACACATATTAAAAAACACTGTGAAAAAGTTTTTTTAAAAAAGAATGTTTTGATAAATATGTTGAATTTGTCATAGCTCACCATCACCATCTGGTGTTGCATTTGTATATTACACTTTACAACACACTTAAAATGTTTTATTTGCAGCTATATTGCTTAGTCCCCAGGCTCTCATAATAACCTGTTCTGGCTGCTGGTTCATTGAAGGTATTAGTGTTCACCTTTAAAGCCCCCAAAGGCTTGGTACCTAGCTACCTTAAGAGCCACCTTCTTCCATATGTTCATCCTCACATTCTCAGATCATCATCTGAGGCCATGCATCAAATTCTTTGACCATGGTTGATGTGTCCCGTTAGATGCCCTGAAAAGAGGGCAGGGTACGAGTTTTTGAAAATTAATAAAAATAAACTAAATAAGAACAAACTATGCTACTTCCCAATTGGAGCAGAGGTGGAAATCCCATCAGCCCCAGGTAACATGGCCAATGGTTATGGATGATGGTAGTTGTAGTCCAGCAAGAGCAGGAAGGTTTCTCAGACCTGCGTTGTTGTCTTAATTCTCAAGCAGTAACAGGGGCTTTTCTACATACAGGACATAGGTTGGTATGGAGGCAGACACATGTTCCTTCATGCGTCCTGAAGAACAGGTAGTTTTCACTTTATTACTGTACTTTTGTAATCATGGCCTATATTTACCTCTATTATTAGTGTTCATTATGACTTCTCAGCAAAAATAACACCTCCTCAGAAATATTGTCAGTTTCTTAGTAGCTCGCTAGCACCCTGATTCTAAGAATATGCATAGCTGAGATTGTTATATAAGGGACACGTGTGACCCAAATAACTACAGAATCCATTTTCTGCTTGTGCCTTGAGATACCATGTTTTCAAGGGTGCTTTGCAGAAGCAGGAGAGGGGAAGAAGCAGGGAAAGAATAGGGTAGGATGAAAAAAGAAAAGTGAGAAATTGTGGACATTCTTCTAAAGCTTCCCTGCTGCAAGGGAAAAGGAGGGTCTTGGGGCAGGAGAAAATCAATCTGAGGAAGAGAGAAACTTTCTCATAGGTAGGGCTGATTCTTTGGGGAATGAACAGGTATCCTCTCATGCTGAGGATAGTTCTCCAGTGGGTGGAGGGATCCTGGTCATGAGTGATTTGATGATTAAGAACACAGATAGCTGGGTGTGTTGTGGGCATACAGACTGCATGCAAGATGAATTGCCAACCTGGCATTTGGTTGCAGATTTTGCCCATTGCCTCGGTAACCTAGATAGGAGCTATATAATATCCCTCTTTAATTCTATCTGCGGGGTGGTGGTGGTGGTGGTACTGTTTTAGCTAATGAATTTCCTTGAGATATAAGCAAAGCATGATTCATAAATTACTAAAATTTATTTCATTTATGAAATTATTATTATTTTAATAAGCACCGAGGAAAGCAAACTGAACTGAATGGCACTTAGCTTCCACTGGTCATGGAAGTTTTGTTTTTTCTCAACACAAGAAAGGAGAACAGCATGATTTTATTCAGCCGTGCGCTTATTTGCTGAGAAAGCAAATACTTGGAAGTCACAGAGAAGCTTGAAAGGACTGTTCCCTTGGAGCCCAGCACCAGATCCTGTAGGAGGGATGTCCTTGGGTGGGTTATGCATGATGTTGTCAGGCAACGCACAGAGTTAAAACAAGGCACTTACAATGTTAACAAAAGTAGGACATCTCTTCTCACAGTAAGGGATTCTCTTGTAATTTTTTTGTCCTTTGTTATTGATGCTGAAAGTTGAATAAAATCTATACAAGCAAATCCATGGCCCAGAGAAAGGGTCAAGGCATCTTAGGATCTTTCATTACAGATATCAACAGCAGAATTCTAAATGTCAAGGAGTGGATTGTTTCTTTCTTTTTAACAGTGAAAGATATCCTGGTAATTATCCTATGAAGAACTTATGCTACATTTGGGAGAAGCATAACAGGAAAAGGTTAACGAGGAGACGGGTGTGTCTCTGTGTGTACATTTAGATGCTATCTATAATGCCCAAGTAATTTATATGAGACTTCTGAGAAGGAAAGCACAAGCAAATGGGGTGTTGTAGTAGTCATGTGGACAGCTGAGCTGGAGGAGTCTCAGCTGTCTCAATCAGCTGATCTACAGAAGTATTTTATAGATAGGCTTTGGCACAGTCAGCAGCAACAATTCTTCTGAGAAAACTCCCTTGGGTAGTATGATATTACAATCCAGATAGATGGGCTTAAAATTTATCTAAGGGACAGAGGACAATGAGGTAATTGGTGTTCCATTCTGAGACCTCTTGCTGACACAGCAACCTCAGAAAGCGACAAGTGCTGCAGGCAAGGCAATGTACAGACGAAAAGCTCTCAGACCATCCAGATGTTGGAATACAAAGACTAGCATCCATAGCTTGCATGACCAATGGTCAGGAACGACATAAGAACATAAGAAGAGCCTACTGAGTCAGGCCAATGGGCCATCTAGATCAGCATCCTATTGTCACAGTTGCCAACCAGATGCCTGTAGGAACCCCACAAGAAGGACTCAACATCAAGAGCACTCTCTCCTCATTGGTTTCTAGCAACTGGTATTCAGAAGCATATTGTCTCTGACTCTGGTGACAGAGCAAAGCCATTAATAGCCTCTGAAGAAGCGTCTCCACCCCCATCATTCTACCCGGACACTGAGGTCCAGCACCGAGGGCCTTCTGGCGGTTCCCTCACTGCGAGAAGCCAAGTTACAGGGAACCAGGCAGAGGGCCTTCTCGGTAGTGGCGCCTTCCCTGTGGAACACCCTCCCACCAGATGTCAAAGAGAACAACAACTACCAGGCTTTTAGAAGA
Source organism: Podarcis bocagei (assembly GCF_964188305.1). Classification (NCBI taxonomy): domain Eukaryota; kingdom Metazoa; phylum Chordata; class Lepidosauria; order Squamata; family Lacertidae; genus Podarcis; species Podarcis bocagei. The sequence goes on from NC_138134.1 coordinate 60,575,007, forward strand.
CATCTGAAGGCAGCCCTGTTTCGGGAAGCTTTTAATGTTTGATGTATTATAGTATTTTAATATTCTTTTGGAAGCCGCCCAGAGTGGCTGGGGAAGCCCAGCCAGATGGGCGGGGTATAAATAAATTATTATTATTATTATTATTATTATTATTATTATTATTATTATTATTATTATTATTATTATTATCCTACATGAATTAGTCAATTCTTCTTTCAAAGTTGTCCAAATTGTTGTTAACCACCGCCTCTTGTGGGAGTAAGTTCCAGAGAACCTATTTTTGCAGCTTTTAACTATGTATTCCTTTTGTCCACTGGCAGGTATGTTTTTTTTAAATGGTATTTTATCTTCATTTGCTTTTTCACTTTGCACAGACACACCTGCTGTGCATTATTTTCCTTCTGGGTTCATAAAACGTTATGTTTGCAACTCTGATCTCCCACAGGCAATTCAGGCAACTATTTAAATCAACATTTGGTGGCTTCTTTTTGCCCCTCTACCATTTGAAGATTTCACAGTGGAGGTGTTCTTCTTAATCTTTCCCTTCAAATTCAGTTTATATCATTCAGATCAGTATAATGATTTCCTTCCTTTGCTACACAATCTGTTCTGGTTTTGAAACAAATAGCACAGATGCAGAAGCTGCTTGTGAGTAAGACACCCCATTTGCTTCCATCTGCCTGAAACATTTAAATGATATCTGGAGAGAGAAAGCAGCCCCAAGTTTGTTTCTAACAGTACAGCCTTATGCATGTATACTTAGAACTGAAGTAAGTCCCATTGGCTCACAATAGGTCTCCCTAAGGGTCTGACTCCTCCGTAATTGTGAGAGAATATCAAGCCTTGGATTGCTTTGAGTGAACACCAAGCATGATGACTAAAAAAAAAATCAGTGACTTTACAGGAAACTACTTGAAGAGAAAGGTCTACAAAATATAATTAAATAAAGAATTCCATGATATTTTGTCTGCTTCTACACTGGGCATTTAGTGTGGAATAGCCACGCTTTGCCACATCTTTCTGTGGTGCATTTCCCCCCCTTTTAAGCTTCCTCCCTGCCCCACTCAAGCTCAAAAAATCAAATTATCTGAAACTGGATGGAAGAGCTACACAATATTATTCTGGACAATTGTGACATATATGGACTTTTCTAGTCTTATGTTAGATTGCTGTGGCTATTTCCTGCTGTTTAACCTCTACCTTTCCAAATAGTGTTTCCTTTATATCAGTTTTTCTTCTCCCTTTTACCCACAAGCAGTCTCTCTCTCTCTCCCCCTCTCCCTCTCCGTGTGTGTGTGTGTGCAGTGGCGTAGCGTGGGTTGTCAGCACCCGGGGCAAGGCAAGTAATTTGCGCCCCATAACGCATGGATTTGCGCCCCCTAACCCATGGATTTGCGCCCCCTAACCCTAACCCCCAGATGTTGCACCTGGTGCGGCCGGCCCCCCTGTGCACCCCCCACGCTACGCCACTGTGTGTGTGTGTGTGTGTGTGTGTGTGTGTGTGTATCATAACCATGAGCACAAGGAAGGTGCAGGGAGTATTTAACCCAGGCATCCCCAAGCTTCAGCCCTTCAGATGTTTTGGACTACAATTCCCATCATCCCTGACCACTGGTCCTGTTAGCTAGGGATCATGGGAGTTGTAGGCCAAAACATCTGGAGGGCCGAAGCTTGGGGATGCCTGATATAACCCTTTCCTTCACACCATGGTCACAAAAAGGTGCCCTTCACAGCAGTTGGGTTTGGGGTACTTTCTGCAGAGTGCTAGATGTTTGGAAGAAGATTTGCTATTCCACTTTTAGCTTAAACAGAACAACAATGACTGGGAACTGCCAAATCATCCAAATCTGGAAATGGCCTAGGAATATTATTTACAGGCGTATTTCATCCCTAAACTAATTCTTTAAAAAGTAGTCTCCTTGGCGACAACTAACAGGTTTGAGGGCTAGGCAGGTGTGGCCTTACAAATAGAAACAGGTTTCTAAAAGTTAAGCTTCATCAAGGGTCTGCTTAGCATCGTTTGTTGAAACCTGCAGTTAATTTGCAACAAAACTGGCCAACTTCATTTTGAAAACATTGTGGACTTAATGAGCGTAGAGTGCTTTAAAAGCCCACTATAAAAGAACATGAGACATTATCTTTCTTCCATTGAACTCAATGGGAAAACTTGGCACTGAATTTCCATAGAGTGGAGTTGCAGGTACATGCATTTTAGCAAGATGCTCATACTGCATAGAAACGAAAAGCAACATCTGCTGTTTCGTATTTGGGGACAGGTGCATGTAGCATAAACAGAAGCATGTGTTGATGTCCCGGCCTTGCTATGCAATATGCCAGTTTTGTTAAAAAGCTATTAGAGTAATCAAACTTCAGTCTGAGGCATCAATTATATATATCAAATAACCCTATATGAAATCCAAGCGCGCTGCAAGCTGCAGAGTGGGGGAAACAGATCAAGAAAGATGTTTAAAAGCAGGCATTTATTTTAGTGAGTGACTCTGAAACAATATGGTAATTCCATTAGACATTTACTATCTGGGTTCTTGACTTTGGCATTTGGTTCAGTTAGTTGTTATATTAAATTAGTGTGATTATTCAAAATATTAAATGCTACCAGAGCTTCTGTTGAACTGATTAGGTAGCTTATGCTAAAATTAAGAGAGCTGCTACTGAGCTCACTGGTATCCTGTCTTTGGATTAATGTAGTTGACTTACTATCCTTCACTCTTTGCAAAGAAGCCGACTCTTCTTCAGTACTAGTGATGTGGACCAGTTTTGCCATAACCTTATTTTTAACCCATAGCTCACCATTGGCTAATTTATTTTGGACCGAGCCCCAGGCTGTCTAGGGCTTAGATCAGGTTTGAATCATTTAAAGCCTCCAGGCACTGGTGGGATGATGCATCATTGACACACACCTGGGCTCTGAAGCGGCCGTGACTTCCATACCTTCCACTTTCAGAGAATTGTCTTTATCAAAATGCTTGCTAACACATCCCTGAATGTCTGTGATGAAACTCCTTTGATCCTTGCAATGGATTCTTGAATGCAGTTTCAATTCATGTAGGGTACATGCCAGGCATATTGGGTATCTCAGTTGATATATTTACTGTGATTTTTTTAAGGAGGAGCAGATCCCACATAGTTTTTGGAAAGTTCTCAGGGCACCAGGACATTTCTGGGTTCTGAAACTCTTCTCATTCATATGGCCGTATCCATCCCTTCATCCTATTTCCCTGATCATTAAGATTTCCATACGATTTCAGAGACATCACCTTGCCAACAAAGGTCTGTATAGTTAAAGCTATGGTTTTCCCAGTAGTGATGTATGGAAGTGGGAGCTGGACCATAAAGAAGGCTGATCACCAAAGAATTGATGCTTTTGAATTATGGTGCTGGAGGAGACTCTTGAGAGTCCCATGGACTGCAAGAAGATCAAACATGTCCATTCTGAAGGAAATCAGCCCTGAGTGCTCACTGGAAGGACAGATCCTGAAGCTGAGACTCCAATACTTTGGCCACCTCATGAGAAGAGAAGACTCCCTGAAAAAGACCCTGATGTTGGGAAAGATGGAGGGCACAAGGAGAAGGGGACGACAGCGGACGAGATGGTTGGATAGTGTTCTCGAAGCTACCAGCATGAGTTTGACTAAACTGCGGGAGGCAGGGGAAGACAGAAGTGCCTGGCGTGCTCTGGTCCATGGGGTCACGAAGAGTCGGACATGACTAAATGACTAAACAACAACAACAACACTTTTCTCCTGTTTTGTAGCTGGCTCATCACTCGGTGTAAGACACCTAGTTCCCCATTAAATTTTGCCCAGTGTCCTTGCCACTGTCTCTGCTGGGGGAGGGCACCAAGCCCCAGGTCTCCTGCCCCTTTCCCCCACTTCCCATTTTTAAAGCAAAACAAAACATTGCTTACAGGGCAGGTGGTCATCCTGCAATGGACAATAAGATTTCCACACACTTTTATATGCACACAAATTGGCATTTGCACATGGTAAGCAAATTTGCAGCAGAGTCCTTTAAGTACCTAGCAGTGCTTTTCTTTGTCCTATGGAGGGCGAAACTCACGCCCCCCCCCCACCTTTGATTTAGAGAGTACTGATACAAGTATGGCAATGTTTGATAACACCTGATGGGTATCTGGAGTGTCCTGTATATGTAGTATTTTCTGGCAGAATCAGTGGGCTTTTAGACAAAAAATAAATGAAAAGCGTCTGGAATACTGTCAGCGACAGGGTTTTCTGTACAATGAGGATGGCCTGGAATGTTCTGAGAAATGGATAAGGAAGTGAATGGAACGCTGATTGTTATTATTTTTTACTGTGCCAAGTGCCAGAGATAAAAGGATATCTGATATAAAGACCAGCTGTAAATCGGTCAGACCTGGGGCTGTTGTTTTGCCTTATCTTAATGTAAGGGAGTAGGGAGAGGATGCAAAGTGAAAGAGAAAGGGGAAGAGTGATTGGGGGAAAGGGAGAAAAGGACAGAGAATGATGAGAGGCTGGGGAGACATACCATCTGTTCTAGGAGCTGCAACTCTTGCAAGGTATGTGCACTGTTCTTTTGGTGGCCAAATCTCTTAGCTTTCTGATAGGCTGCCTCCTGAGGACTGTTTAAAAGAGAGTGGCACTTTTTCAGCCAATGCCAACAGCCTACATGCCTGATCCTAGAAAAGTCTCTGGGCTTTATTTTTTTTCTTAAAAAAACAACAAACGGAAACAATAACAAATACAACCCCAGCAACTAAAAGCCGATATGTCTCTATTTTCTTCTCGACTTGTATCACACAATTTGTAATTGAGAAAGCATTTACGTTGCTGAATAATGCAAACAGATGGAGGGAGAAATTAAGAGGAATTGGCAAAGTAGAAAAGATGAATGTTCAGTTGAGATTTGAAATGAGATGGAGAGTCAATGAGGCACAGCTATGGGAAAGATGTTCCAGATGGCCGGACCTGCACAGGAGAAGGCTCACGCCGGAACAGTGATGAGACGAGACTGGCGAGCGTGAGGCGAAGGAGAGAAATATGGGAGGAGAGCAGGAGTTAGGAGAGCAAAGCAGAGGGAAGGGGAGCCTTGCAGACAGGGCAAGGAGGCTAGCAGTGCAATTCTAAATCCAGAGTTTGGTTGCCAAATGGTGGGATTGGGTTTTTTCCTTGTAGGTTCAAGTGGCTTCCTGATTTTTTAAGTGCAGTCGTATGATGTATAGTAAGTCTCTATTTTACACAACCCACTTGGATTTCTGTACTGTACCTAAGGATGAGGGAGAAATTGTCTTTCAGTTCACATTTAAAGCAAACCTACTTAATTATCACTTTCCAAATCCAAATCACAACCATCCTTCAAAATCTGCACTTGTCTGAATTTTGCATTGCAGTTCTCCAGCCAAGTAATGTGTACAAAAATGCATGTGCTCAGGCAGTGTGTGTATCAGAATGCATGCATTAGTAAAAGTAACACAGAAAGATGCCTTTTGTTAAGAAAAGGGAGCTGCAAAAAATATGTATATTGGGCAAAACTGCACACAAACTGAGTGCATTAGGAGAAATTTGCAGTAAGCTGCTGAATACTTTTCCGTAAGGACTTATTTAAAAAACCTATAAATAAATCTCAAACTGGTGTGCAGTCTTTTTCTAAGACTAGAAAAATGAGAAAAACAGAGATTGACCAGTTCTATGCAGGTACTCTTTGGTTCCAAGCCCCATCTTTGCTATTAACCTGTTGGCTTACATATTCTGTTCTTCATCGCCAATGAAATGAAACTCAAAGGATGGGATTCTAACTCAAGAAGAAGGTAAATCCCTCCCTTCCACTACAAGGCTGTGGTCAAGCTGTGACTCCTTGTAGGTACTAAGCACCCAGGCCATGAAGTGAACCAAAATATACATCAAATAAAAATCTGAACCTTATGTAGGTGTATACATGATGTGTATGTATACATTTATAGCCCACCTTTTCTCTGAGGAGCTCAAGGTGGTATAAATGTTTATTCCCCATCTCCATGTTATCCCCAAAACAATTAGGTGAGTTGTAAAGGTAATCACCTGCCTTTCGCTGATGCCACTTTATATAATGCCACCTACAGTAGAAGTAGTACTAATGGAAATAGGAGTACAGAAAAGATAGCTATGCATTTACACAGGGGGGAAGGTGGCATATGACTGAAGAGTAGTAAGAAATAGTATCACTTTCTTCCTTTATGTGAACAATTGAAAAAGGCCTAAGCGTGTATTTCGGTTTTTGTTCCAAATGAGCTCAGCTGGGTCTCCTTTTAACTGATGTGGCCTTTCCGGATAATTATAGGAGCGACAGGTCGGAGTCTAAAATCCCGAAGTGTACAAGGCTTAAAGTCAAGATACTGGTGATTGGTCCTGTGCTAGAGCCAGGATACTCATTAGCAGAACATCTGGAGACAGTTTCTAATCTGACAGTTAAACATGATTGAAGTTTTCAGCAGATTGTAGGAATTTGGGAGTGCTGTACTCCATTACTGCTAGAGAAACAGTGAAATTGCATGAAGGGAACATCCTGAAAAGTAACCTTGATGTGGTAATTAAATGCAAGTTCACTCACCACGGGAATGTGCATTGAGATGGATGAGAATATCTTGTGTAACATGATGTGCTTAAACCTAATCTATTTTTAAGTACCATACAGAAGATGTAGGGAAGGACCGGGGAAGCCAACACAGATCACCACCAACTCCAGGATTAGAATAATAGAACTGTAGAATTGGAAGGGTCCACAAGGACCATCTAGTCCAACTTTCTGCAATGCAGGAATCTCTTGCCCAGTCTGGGGCTCGAACCCACAGCCCTGAGATTAGGAGTCTCATGACTTCCCACTGAGCTATCCCTCAGGATTAGATAGAGATGGAAGAAGCTGGTTTCCATCTAGCATAGCACTATCTACTGTGACTGGCAATGGTTCTGCAGGGCTTCAATGCCTACTACCAGATACCACTACCCAGTCCTACCTGAAGACACCAGGGACTAAATCTGGGACCTTTTGTATGCAGAGCATGTGCTCTACCATTTGGGATTGGGGATAAACTTGCTTTAGTTTAGAGGGGAGAAAGAATAGCTGGAAATTGCCTCTGTCAACATTCCCTCTGAGCAGTGCCGGATTTACGTATAAGCTAAACAAGCTATAGCTTGGGGTCCCACTCTCTTGGGGGGCCCAAAAAAATGTAAAGGAAAAAAACCTGGATACTTCTTCTTAATTGTATTCAGTTCAACAATTACTTTGATAAAATACATATTTTGTTATGTGCAAATGGCTTTAGATACCAATTAGGTCCATAAATTACCATAAACACACACACCATTCAACACAAAAAACAGTGACCATTTGTTGTTGACAAAGGACAGCAGGACATATAAAGGGCTCCATTGCCTTCAGTAGCTTAGGGCCTCATCAAACCTAAATCCGGCCCTGCCTCTGAGAGATGCCTTCAGACAATGTTGTATTTTCTGAAGGAAATGCTTGCAGATTTAACAGATTAACAACACAACTCTCTCTATATATCTCTCTGCTAAGAAGTAAATTCCATTGAGTTGAATAAAGCTTACTCTTAGGTAAGTGAGCATTGGATTTCAGTCTGAGAATCCCATACATTTTAGGGGAAGTAAGCCTGACTGATCTCTCGACGCCCAAAACTTTTCCAAAATGAAAAGTTTGTAACACGATCCGTGGAAGATGGCTAGGCTCAGATTTGGGCCATCCTCTATGGAAAGCCTAGCAATGCAACCTAATGCACAGAGTTGGGATTTTGCTCTATTGGGAAGTACACGGTGCTATACCAGCTGCACTGGCTCCCAGTGGAGTACAGGATCAGGTTTAAGGTGCTGGTTTTAACCTTTAAAGCCCTATACGGCCTAGGACCCTCGTACCTACGGGTCCGCCTCTCCTGGTATGCCCCACAGAGAAACTTACGGTCTTCAAATAAAAACATCTTGAAGGTCCCAGGCCACAGAGAAGTTAGGCTGGCCTCAACTAGAGCCAGGGCTTTTCGGCTCTGTCACAAGAGACTAGGGCCCTGCGGGACTTGACATCTTTCCACAGGGCCTGCAAGACAGAGCTGTTCCACCAGGCCTTTGGCCAGGGCACAGCCTGACTCCCTCCCTCGCAATCTTCGCAGAGCTCTGGCCCAATGGTTGCCAGTGGCTTGATTTGAATTAATTTTATAATGAATGATTTTAGAGTGTTTGTGCTGTACTTTTGTACTGTTTTATTGTTGTTAGCTGCCCTGAGCCCGGCTTCGGCTGGGGAGGGCGGGATATAAATAAAATTTATTATTATTATTATTATTATTATTATTATTATTATTATTACACCTGAGTAAGTAAAGGGAAAGAATTTGACTGTAGAATGCATATGATTGTTTAGTTTTCCAGCCACGCGCTATCAGCATAATCAGCCCACTCCATGTATTTAGAGGCATTTTAAAAATGGAAGGGCAAAGCATCCTTATAGATAAAAATGTAAACTTCTACAGTCTATTACAATCTACCAATTTATGTCTAAAAGCCCTTAAACGGTATTGCATTTCGAGGAAGAAGATCCACTCTGCCAACAAGCCTTTACTTATTAAAGTTTTTTTTTTAAAAAAATACCCCAGTAAGATGCTTTATTTTTAGTACTAGTGATAAGAAGGTTAAGGGTTATTACTCCCGAAGCTATTGCATACACTGCCCAATTTTATAGCCACACTTTTTGCGATAAGATCTCTCATGTAACTGAACCTTCAACATCAATTTCCTTGATTATAAGCCTGTGTCACTGAACAAATGGCCATCAAATGCCTCTCCACCTACCTCTGATTTCCTGAACTTCAAAATGGAACATTAAGTGCCATTTAGTCACTGACAGCAGCAATACGCCATTTATCAGCCTATTAGGTACACCTAGTAACGCTAATGGGGGCGAATGTAAAATAACAAAAGCCTCGCACTGAGGCTTCACTTTCCTTGCTGGAAAGGGATAATTCAGTAATTACAGAGCATGCCTCATTTAGTAGCCTGGCCAGAGGACAGGAAATGGGTTACTCATAAGATTTCAGGGATCTGACTTAAACACCTGCTCTTAACAGGGTTCTCAAAATCTTATTACACTATATATGCTGCATTTTCCATCTGCATACTGAATAGCAGCTTCCATTGTTAGAACCTCCTCTCTGGCACACACATTTTTAAGAGGATTCAGTGGAGAGTTTCAATTATCTTTTAAAAATCAGATTTTCCAACAGCCATCCCACTCACAAGAGCCACCAGGTACTGCAAGACCGTTCTTTTCCTGTTCTGAAGAGTTTGCTATAAACGTATAAGAGATGATAATGAGTGATAAGAACATAAGAAGCCATGTCTGTTTTAAGTGGTATTGTATGGTCTGAATGTAACCTCTGTGTTGTGTGAAGGTGTACCTCCTCTTGTCTGCCCTGAATCTTCGGCATCCTTGGGATCTCAAATTTCAGTGGCGCCATGTATAACACCAAAATCTGGTGCACCCACCTCTCGTCTTCCCTTCTATATGATAGGTGCAGTGCCCCCAAGACTCTGGGCTCAGTTCAACTGAACCGGTCACACTCCCCTAAATCTGCTGCTGCAACATTATTGGAGAACCTTGGGGTACTCTTCCCATCAGAATGTATTCCTAGATTTTGGAGTTGCGGATTATACGAGTTGTGAATTATGTGGTGCCATTTCGAAAGTGGAACTGATCCATAAGGAATCCACCATGATTCTGGGCATATGAGTGTATGTATTAAATGTACATGCGCACACTGATAAAACACTGGAAAAAAGGGAAGAAACCAAAAACCATCTCCACACAATCATAGCGATAAAATGAATGGGCACTTGGACATAAAAATATTCAGTGACTATCTAAAAACAAACTTAAAACGAACCAGTTATTATCATCTGAACAAAATCAAATAAAGGTATTGTGTCATTCATTTTTGTATTTATCTTATCGCAACATCATACGATCTTATTGTGAGATATATCTAAAGATAGTAGGAAGCAAATTTTGAAAAAAACCAAACAGTTCAACTTTATTCACTGCACAGAACTACAGATCAGGTGCATATTATGGGGAAGTATAATTCTGAAAATGCTTAGAATTTCTGCTTAGAACTGGGGGTCACTCCATGTCAATGATGAATCATATCATGGTTTTGAAATTAGTGAGGTTGTTTAGTTCAGCCACAGGCAAAGCTACCAGGCTCCGAGAAATGTCCACACAGCCCTCTTGGCTAAACTGTGCTTGGAAAACCCTGGTGTGGTCAGCAGAACAGGATGTTTAAAGGCAATGCAAGATAGATTTGATTATAGCCCATAAATTGCAGGTGTTTGCTTTGCTAATATTCCACAAGCTTTTATGGCTTACAAAAGAAAGCAGTAGTAATATTTCTTCAAATAGTAACTGACCTCCTAACAAACAGAAAGATTTTAAATTATACATTTTACTAGTAACCATTCTCCTCACTAAACAACTGATTAAAAGCAAAAAAGAAGTACCAACCAAATCTCTTTAAGTCTGAATCATCCTCATCCAGTGTTTCAAAGTACATAGATTCAGGGGGGAGCAACTTTATTTATCTTCATAAGATGTTGGAGAAATGCAGCCATCATTTCCCTCTCAAATGTCCTTCCCAACTGAGCAATTTCTAGAAACATAGGAAGGATTATATTTCTCAAATAGCCTCCTCAACCTTATCCAGTCCTGGGGCTCAGGAACATTAGCTTCCCTGCCACTCTTGGGGTCTATGGTAGGTGAAGAATATCACTAACCTACAGTAGCATGTTAATCCTCATGTTTATTTAGGCTCAATATGGGTGTGGGACAGATTTTTTTGGAGCTGACACAGACCTTAGATATCTTCCCCACCAATATGAAAGGCTGGGTTTTGAAGTCTGCTGCCAGTTTGTGGAATTTTGCAGAAACCCAAACTCCAGGGCTCTCATAATAACCTGCTTTGGCTGCCAGTTCATTTAAGGTGTTTACCTTTAAAGTCCCCAAAGGCTTGGCATCTGTCTACCTTAAGGGTAACCTTCTTCCATACAGTACATTCATCCTCAAATTCTCAGATCATCATCTGAGGCCATGCTTTGGATTCAAGGAGCAGATGAATCATAGCCTGGTTTTGAAATCTTGTTGGATCCACCATGAGAACCAGTCTATTGTCTCGAGAAGGTACATCGACTGCAGAGAAAGAAATTACACGTGGTTCTATTTGCTGTGCTTTCACTACTTAAAATGTTTAAGACAGTTTCATAAAATGGCTGAGATGTTTTGTCTTTGAATATATGAAAGGGTTGAACATTCCCTCCAGGAATCATTATGAAAGCATTTCATTTTTATTTCATTCCAAGATATGAATTTCAAACACCCCATGGCCAAGGGTACTATAATGGTCTGTTCCAAATCATCTTTTAAAAATGCTGAAAGGTATTTCTCCGAATCAGCCAGTGAACTAGATGTGCTCAGGCTGTCTCCTAATAGGCACAGTTTTGATTCTTTCCAATGCAGTTTAATAGCAGTGACAAGCACTTCTTGTAACTTTAGAGGTGTTTTTTTTTAAAACCCACTTTCTGTTTTTCAGCTTCTTTATACCATATTCCCCCAGGGTTACTTGGGAGCAGCTGAGTACCACATCTCTCAGTTATCAGGTTAGACTGTATCTCTTTGTGCCTCTGCTTCTTAAAAAAAGTACAGCCCTGAGCCTACACATATAAACTTTGTTCAGAAGTAATTTCCACTGAGTTTAGTGGAGTTTACTCTCAAGTAAACATGTACTGGGGTGCATCCTGCCAGTGCAATCCTATAACTATATATTCAGAAGTCGTCGTCTTCTTCTTCTTTGGCGATCACTCGTAGCCAAGTAAGATTGTCTTCCATAAACATGGTTTTAACAATGAGTCTGTAAGTGATTATGGAGGCCAATTCTGGATCCACACGTCCTTCCATAGTGGGGCATTGGTTTCTGGGCAGGAGTTGATCACGGTGTGGATTTGCCAAGCGTGCCTTCCTCTTAGCATGTTTCTCCCTTGCGTCCTGAGTTCAGGGAGTATGCCTCATTGAGTTCAGTGGGGCTTAATTCCAGGTGGGTGGAATTAATTCCAGGTAGGTGTAGGATTGCTGAAAGGTATTCAGCAGCCTAACTGAATGCAAAACTATTAGTTTTGATGCAGTAAAAATAATACCACCATGAGTTTATTTAAAACTCTTTTTTATACTAGTAGTACAATAATAAAGAAACCAGTGAACAATATTTGGTTAACTCTGGACATTGAGGGTAATATTAAACCAAGCTGTTCCATCAGAGCAAATATTTCCACTTGTGCAACAGAACCTCCCCACATGCACCCTGTAAATCTGTTTTGGGTTTCCCCACAACCTTCTGGAACAGATTTAGGGAGAATGTGAGGCATGCGCAGGAAGAAGAGAGTGGGAAAGTTACGTTGTGGATGTGGAAATCCATGTGCTGATGCAATGAGTTTGCTGGATGCCACCCTCTGTTTCTACCCAACTCACAATGATAGAAAATGGAGTTGTGAAAGACTTTGGAAGCAGAACTGGTAATATCTACCAGCTTTTTAAAGTAACATTATACTGCTGGCAGTAATTCTAAGAGGACTTAGATTAATTGCCAGAGCTAGCAGGGGAATGGCAAGGGGTCCTTCCTCAGAGCAAAGTATTCTGGGTGATGCAGCCAGAGAGAGAGAAAGACTGTACCACCACTGCTTTTCCAGAACAGCCAGAACTTCTCTTTTAAAATAAACGTTTTTGAAAATAAGCCCTAGTCACAGTGGTGGTGCGGGGACTTCGGCCACATCATCCAGAATGCCTCACTCTGAGGAAGGATCCTATTTCTTTCTGCTTCCTCAGAATGAGAAGCCAGAATGAGATGGCTATTTTGGAAAATCTTACAAGAGAGAAGTAGGGAAGCAGTGGCTAGTGGGCAGGTGAGGCAAGTGAAGAGTGACAATGTGTGTGTCGTAATTCCCCCTCCCACCAGCACCTCTACACACCAGAAGGAATTGCCTCCTTTTGCCTAATAGGTCAGAAGGTCCTGCAAATTACACTTACTTTAAAAAACAACAACAACCCAGATACTTCAGTGTGGTGTAGTGAATAATATAACACTTGGGCCAGATAGACCTGGGTTCAGTTCCCCACTCACCCATGAAGTTCAAAGAAAGATCTGCTGCTCTATATGAAGTCAAGAAATGACTCTCCTATCGGCCATAGCTCAACAGTGCAGCACATGTTCCAATCTGAAACCCTGGAAATTTGAAGCTGATCTGTGTTGACAATAACAAGCTAAATGGACCAATGATTTGACTTGCTGTAAGGCAGGCTCCACATAAATATGGCTCCCCTGACGCTTGCTTCCCCATTTCTATACTGTGGGCATGGCTTTTTAATTTGGTAGCCATACAGACGTAAGAAGAGCTGGCTGAATCAGGCCAATGGTCATCTAGTCCAGCATTCTGTTTTCACAGTGACCAACCCACATGCCTGCAAGCAGGCAATAGCACTCAGCCTTGTCCTTCATGAATTTGTCTAATCCTCTTTTAAAGCCATCCTAGTTGCTGGCCATCAATGCCTCCTGTGGGAGCAGCTCTTGACTCCAGGGTCAGGAGTTTTATACATTAAATTGCTGCACAGTTTTTGCATAAATTTGAAAGCATGATGTAAACATGCTTTCCTGCTCAGGGAAAACATTCAGATGTCAAGGAAGCAAAACCGGGACACACACACACACACACACACACACACACAGGCAAGCAACATTTCCTACAATATTGATACTACTTTGCCCTTTTCACCTCAATCTTGCATGCAAAAGATAGGCAGAAACTTGGAAGCCCACCCAATCTGCTACAAAATTCATGTGCAGAAATAAATTTGTCCTGAAAATTTCAAATTCAACCTATTTAGCCAAGCACAAATAAAAAAAGAGATATACGTAATAGTAGGTTACAAGTGTGAGAAATGAATTTGTGTTAATTTGGCTACAACATTGTTGTCCTCTTCCAATATGGAGCTATTTGATTTATGGGAAGTCAATTCCATTTTAGGATTAACTTTGGAATTGTATTCCTCTCTAGGGAGAAGGAAGTTGGGGCATGTATATGTGTGACTTAACAGAAAGACCTCTATTATCTGAAATGTCAAACTGTCAGAAATATGCCTGCTTCACTCCTTCCACCAGTAACTGTTGCTATTTATGACAACCCCATGCTACTAGGTGTTTCCAGGCAACCCCATGCTACTAGGTGTTTCCAGGTTTTTAAAATGGTTCTTGAAAAGCATGAAAAATCTAGTGATCAGGTTGTGGGTAATAGGAATTTATCATGGTTAGGGTGGCTTTCAAATGATCCTTGGAAATCATGATAGGCAGTTATTGTTCAGCATATTTTTCCTTGTCAAGTTAGGTTGATCTAAAGACTGTAGATCCAATTGTTTCTTTTGCTGAAGGTGATAAGCAATTGAGGTTCCTTCTTGACATAACCTTTACCCCGAAGGAATATCTGCTGCCCCTCAGCTGTTGTCCCAGGATCAAGAGAGTTGGTGGTTCTGAGGGCTGATGGTTGTGTAAACAGGATTTGTCTGTCTACTTTGGGGATGTTGGACCCTGATGTTCCCATCAACATCCTCTTATAATAGTACTTGCTACTATTCACTTCTATACACCCATAAAGTAGAATCCAGAAAACGCCAAGCACATGGTCACACCAAAACCTTCATTTCTTTGCATGACATCCATATTTAGAATGCTGATGATACTCTTGGAAGTATCCAGGTCTCAGCTATGTCATTGCATGGATTGAAGACTTTTGAAAGATCCATCTAAAAAATATCTTCCTGTATATTCATTTTAAAACAAATAACTGAAAATTGATTATTTTTACAGCTGAAAAATAAAACCTATGACTCTTCAGATGTTGTTTCACCAACTGTCATCAGTTACAGCCAGCATAACTATTGGATGGTCATTTGACCAATGGTCAGCATCATAGATGATCTGATTTGTAGTCCATCAACATTTAAAGGGCCCAAATTTCCCCATTCCTGGATTACAAGGTGTTATATGGTACATGAGAAGTCCACACTGTTTGGGAATACTGCCAATTATTGTTCTTAACATGAAATCACAGATATACCTTATTTCTGTATAACAACATAGTATTCTAGATAGAGTTTAGTACGTTGGTTGTGGGAAATCTCAGTTCCCTGCTTAACCATGAAGCTCAGTAAGAGACCTCTTGCCCGGTTACTGTCTCTCAACCTAACATTCCTCACAGGGCTGTCCTGAGGCAAAAGAACATAATCTCCAAGTATCTTTCCTTGAGCTTCATAGGGGGAAAGTGGGATACAAATGCAGTTAATAATAATAAACAATACAAACAAACTGATGCATGAATTATTTTGGTCTCACTCTGGTTTGAAATTGCTCTCTATTTTAGTTTTACCTGGAATTATTAAGCCCTTCTATTCCAGTTGCTCAGAGGTACAGATGCAATCATATATATTGAACATAGAAGCACTGTTGGTCTTTTATGAATCTTACATCTTGTGATCACAAAGGCACAAACTACAGTACATCATTAGGGAACATTGTGAAAGAGCACAGAAAAGGTTAAAATAAGTTAGACATGCTTCTATTGATCAGGATACTATAGAGTGTGCGAAGAGCTAGATAAAAGCCAGGGAGCCTGAAATTGAGACTGAAATTGCCTCTCTAAGGACAAGGTCCTATTGAAATAGGCACTGTGTTTATCATCTCAGGCTGAACTATGCTAACCCCCAAGTGCAAGATGAGGCTTTTCTTTAAACCATGCATATTTCTGAGGTAAATGTCACTAGTCATTTGATTTCCCCCCACACTACCTTAAAATACAATATTGCCATCTGAGTGACTACGTAATCTATTAAGCTCCATGAAGCCCATTTTCTGTAACTATTACATGGTGATGTGCGAATCGAGCCCCCTCATAATTTGCAATTTTTCTTACCAAACTATGACTCCAACATTATATATTCAACCAGAAGTTCTCTGTTATTACGAGATTTTGAAGTATTTGATCTTATAGTAATATGGGTTGGTCTGAGGGCTTTTAAAGCCATTTGCTTCTTTATCTTCTTTAGAGAAGTTAAAGAAGCCTCTTGTAGAAGCATTAAAGCATGATTCGTGCCACACGCTTTCAAAGTGGAGCCAGAAATGTCCCTAGAATTAATGCTAAAATTGTGTGCAATGTTGCTTCCAGGGGGTGTATGACAGGGTGTGTGTGTGTGTGGATATGGCTGCCTCCATGTCTTATTTGAAAGTGGTCCACAGAAGTTGTGATCTAAAGCCTCTACAAAGGGGTGGGGGTTGGGGTTGGTTGGTTACGACGACGACAACTACAACTACTATTACTAATTAAATTTATATTCTGCCCTTCATCCAAAGATCGCAGGGTGGTTCACAACATAAAAATACAAAATGAGAACATAAAAAACAAAATGCTGAACACAAAATACATATTAAAACAAATACAAACACAAACCAACCAACCAATAACTCCACTCCCACCAACGCACACAAGTCAGAACTGTCATATTCTTCTAACAAAAACAAAAGCAGAGGACTGATAGCATATTAAGGTCACCCCTCTGTTGAACACAGTGCCACAATACAAGTTGCAAAAGCCCCCTCTGACTCGAATTAGGGCTCACAGTTCTCTTCACCCTGCCCCCAGCTGTTACCCTTCCTCCTTCCCACAAACAAAAATACCGTATGTTGTAGAAAGAGGAAAGCAGGGAGTTTCATCAGCCTCCTGGAGAGTCAGTTGCATCTGGGACTCTTGGGACCTTCACAACGGAATCTCACATATTTCATGTTAATGCAAGCCTTGATCTATCATACCATCATATTAAGACAGGCATTAAGATGAGCAGCCTCTGCATGCGGAAAAGAGACTTCTCATGCAACACTCACCACTTCGCTTCAGGCGGAAGTGTTGTTTACAAAGCCTTTGTTCAACGCTGTTGATATTCTGATGTGAGATCCATATTCCACAATCCAACCTGTAAACTTTACTGTTGTTTTGTTGACATGCTAAAGAGAGTCAAGTTGCTTAACAGCATTTTTGTAGAGATTGAATGAATGGTTAAGAGAACAGAAGTGTCCCTTGACTTAATGGACCGTTTTATCTGCTAAGTTGCCACATAGATTTTGGTTGCTTCTGGTAGATGTAAAGGCTTGGATGTGTGGGTCTGTGCCAGCTGCACTTCATAAACAAGCAGGAGTTTGAAATGTTGCTCACTTTTATAACTTCTTGAATAATATTTTTTTTAAAAGAAAAGCACAGTGACTTCCAAGCAGGCATTTTAAAAGATAAGCATGGTATTTATTCCCAGTTGCTTCAGGTAATGAATAATAATATCTCTATTTTTAGATCTCACAATAAGAAAATTGCAGGGCCATAGAGCTTCTCATCAAAGTGCACATAAATGTTTTCCATAAAAATGCAGAAATATATTTGGGGACAAGACATTCCATTTGATCTGATGTTTAAAGATCTTGCTGATTCATATAGAATAAGAAAATACATTGTAGGAAGGTACATATATTTTATTTATTTAAATAATTTATAAGCTGCTGCTACAAAAACACACACGTGTTAGTGCACAAAAATAAGAATATATTAGATACTTCTGTAAAACCAGCATGAACAGTATTCAACAATGCTACCCTGTAAAAGCCTGGTTGAATAGAAAAAGTCTGAGGGAGTTCCCTGAAAAAACAAGCTGTTGGCACCCTCCTAATTTCTGGGGGATGTGTATTCCAAAATTTGGGTGCCATCATACTGAAAGCTCTGTAGTAGATCTTTATTAAAAGGACACCCATAAGAGGGCTTCACTTGATGATCTAAAACAGGTATGGGGAACCTTTGAATCTCCAGAGATTTGCTGAACTACAGCTCCCATCATCACTGCCTATTAGGCATGCTTGCTGGGATTGATGGATGCTATAGTTCAGCAACATCTGGAGGACTAAAGGCCCTCTTCATCCGATTTAAGGGTTCAAACAGGCTATGGAGAAAGGTGGCCTCTCAGGTAAGCAGTCCCTAGGCTGTTTAGGGCTTCATACACCAACAGTAAAACTTTTATTTTGGCCTGGTAGCTAATTGGCAGTCATTGCAAATACTTTAATAGCAGCAATGTTACATGCTGGCATTAGGTCACTCCTAACAGCATATTAGCTATGGCATTCTGAACTAGCTGCTGCTTCTTGACCAACCTTAAAGGCAGCCCAACATAGAGCACCTTGTTGTAGCCCAAGCTCAAGGTTACCAATGCATGGATCATCATGGTCAGGTTCTTCCTCTCCATGAACAGTCATAGCTTGTCAAATTCACTTTAGGAAACCAGAGGAGCCATGCTCTCTTCACAACTTGCTCTCCATGTATAAGGCTAAATGCCTCCTGGCCCCACCCCAAATACTATCATGAGCTCTGCTCTACCCCCAATGCTTCCATGCTGAGCACAGAGTGTGAAGTCAGGGTTTCAAATAGCATAATTTGCCTTTGCAAATAATGGTCAATTAATGAACACTGGGGCTGGTGACGGCAGGGCATATGACATTGGGCATGGTCAGGAAGCAGGGTCCTGCTCCTCTTCATGGAGGGCAACTTGTGATGAGGTCAAGTAGAGTAACGTTAAGGAGATGCTTTCCTTAGGAGAGATGCTGGCTCTAGCTGTAAGTTCCACTGCATCCAATCATGATGTCATCTGAAACTTTCTGGAATAGAACAAGAAGAAGAAGAAGAAGAAGAGGAGAAGAAGAGTTTGGACTTGATATCCTGCCTTTCACTCCCCTTCAGGAGTCTCAAAGCGGCTAACATTCTCCTTTCTCTTCCTCCCCCACAACAAACACTCTGTGAGGTGAGTGGGGCTGAGAGACTTCAAAGAAGTGTGACTGGCCCAAGGTCACCCAGCAGCTGCATGTGGAGGAGCGGAGAAGCGAACCTGGTTCCCCAGATTACGAGACTACCACTCTTAACCACTACACCACACTGGCAAGGCAATCATCAGACAGCCATCCCACATTCCTAGCTGTTAAGGTCTCACTTTTTTTGATGATGGGACATTGCTCTGTGGCTACAGCCAAGAAAAGGAACTTGAATTGTATTTTTGTTCCATTGATGTAAAAAAGATCAGACCAGAACTTTTCTCTTCAAATAAAGAACAGGCTCTTATTTAACATCCAGTGTAGTTAGGGGGCAAATATATGTGGGGTGTTGTTTTTTCTTCTTCTAAGACCACATCAGTGAAGTGCATTCAACTGTAACAAACAACTGAGCCTTGAAGGTGCAAATGAGAGGCATTGCAGAGATGCCTATTAAATCCATATTCTCTGTTTGATGTTGCTTTATCTTTTGTGGAACAAAGATTGAATGCTCATTATTTATGAGTAAATGGTAATGCCTATCACTTGAAAAGCAGGGTCAGGCACAGGGGCAGTGTGAAAATTAGAGTTATGGATTCACAAACTGACAAGTCCCTACTCTGAGGGATGTGGATTTCTGTCATGAAGGAAAATGTGATAGTGAGCTGCTATGGAGCAATAACCACCTATGGCTATGAAGAGACAATTTCAGCTAACCAGGTTTCCTTCAGATGTTTTGAACCAAAACTCCCATCATCCTTTGACCATTGGCCATTATGGTTGAGGAAGGCTGGTCTGTTTAGTTCAGCATTTTGACTCCCAACACTGACCAGTTAGATGTCGTATTTCTTCCCTAAAATGGTTTCTTAAAAATCATTTAAAATAATAACTTTCTTGTTTTTCTTCATGGAGGGCACTTCATGGAGGAGTACACCTTTGGAGGTGAAGTCAAAGAGACCAATGTGGGAGAAACGTGTTTATTGTAGGTGGGGCAGATGAAGGTGTCCAGTTGCCAGGTAACTCACAGCTTTCCTTCTGCATTTATGGAAACTAAAATTTCCTAGGATAGGCATAGAAAAGCTGTACTGCAGGATGGTATTTTGAACAAGTTTAATGTGCTACAGGTATTATTTTCTCAAGGACATTTTCAATGCATTTATAGTTAGCAACTTTGGACTTCCGGTTTGGATCGCCTGCAGTATGGGTGCGCGGAGAAGTTGCTGAACAGCTTTTCCGGACTGCATAGGGGGTTCTGAGGGGGCAACGCAAAGGCACTGCGACCCCCGAAACCTCAAGGGGGGCCCCCTTGAGGGAAGCGCAACCGGCAGCGTCGGAGGGACCCGAAACCCCTTTGAGCTTTCTCTATTTTGGGATGACTCAGGAGTGACGGATCGAGAGACGCACTATGGTAAGCCCTGCGAACCCCATGCAGTAATGCTTCGAGCCCCAGCTGAAAGTGGCGACAAATCTCCGTAACTTTAAGAACAACCGCCTTTGGGGCTGTCTAACAAATGTCAGAATTGAAAATTTGAAGAATGGAGCCCAAGGCGTGTTGGATATAACCTGATTAAACTAAGGAGCCCGATCTGCATTTCGGAGCTAAGATGGCGCTGGGACGCTAATCGGGAGAGTGAAACAAAGAAACTCTTACTTACCCGCTGTAGAAACAAAGAAGAGAAAGTCCCCGCTGGGAGTTTCAGGGGGCAAAAGTATCCAAGACAGATAGTGTTTACTTGGAAAGGAGACCTTAGAGACTTTGTATTAAATAGATCGCTAGAGGCAAGTTTGGAGAGAGACTAAAAGGAGTATTTAGAAGATTGAAAGGAGACGATAACCAGAGACGGAGACGGAGGGGGTAGGAGGGGGAGAGGTGAAGAGCCCTGATTGAAACACGGAGGAGACAAGCCCTGCCCCCCTCCTCAATACTTCCAACAGCCCCACTGGTTTTCGACAGCGGTGTTAAACAAAACAACTTTTGTAGACTTTGAGCCTCCGTCCCCCCCTCCCTTTTTCTTTCTTCATACTTTTCGGTTCTTGCCGGCTTCTGCAGCTCTCGCAGCTTGTCGGATGCGGGAGGAAAACTCTGTGTGAGCTTGAGCACGTACGCCAGTCTCTATCTCCATTGGGCTGCTACTAAGCTGATACTGAGAAACCTGGCTTGGAAACCTGGCGCGACTTTGATACTTGGCTGGACTTCGACGGACTTAATCATTGTTAAGACTTAACCTCAACTAGAACTACGAAAGTTGTGCCTTCCCTCAGTTCTGTTTAAGCTGAAGAACACCTTCTTTCTGGGGGCGGTGGAAGCTTTGTCCTTCACCTCACTCCAGTTGGATACTAGGAGTGAAACCTAGCCACCTTTCCTTTCTCTTGCAGACTATTTAAACCCCGTAGAAAGACTCGGAAACCTATAGGACCCCCAGCACTGCGCTACCCTTTGCTCCCCTTCTTTCCCCCTGCGTCTACCCCCCCTCCCTCCCGCCTCCCCTGCCCCCCCATCCCTGGCTTGTAGTTCTGGCTGTCCCCACGGAGACATTAATCTATACAAGGTTTGAACACTGGACTGCTGTCAAAGCTAGAACTTTGGATTAGGTCAAACAAGAAGTCAGACTAGAAGAAAGAATCTTAAACCCTTCCTTACTGTTTTTGGATTTCTTGTACCCCTTTCTTGCTCCCCTCCCTTTTCCGGTCTCCTCCTCGCTCCATTCCCTCCCCTCTTCTTTGAGCCTCCGTCCCCCCTCCCTTTTTCTCTCTTCATACTTTTCGGTTCTTGCCGGCTTCTGCAGCTCTAGCAGCTTGCCGGATGCGGGAGGAAAACTTTGTGTGAGCTTGAGCAAGCACGCCAGTCTCTATCTCCATTGGGCTGCAACTAAGCTGATACTGTGAAACCTGGCTTGGAAACCTGGCGCGACTTTGATACTTGGCTGGACTTCGACGGACTTAATCATTGTTTAGACTTAATCTCAACTAGAACTACGAAAGTCGTGACTCCCCTCAGTTCTGTTTAAGCTGAAGAACACCTTCTTTCTGGGGGCGGTGGAAGCTTTGTCCTTCACCTCACTCCAGTTGGATACTAGGAGTGAAACCTAGCCACCTTCCCTTCTCTTGCAGACTATTTAAACCCCGTAGAAAGACTCGGAAACCTATAAGACCCCCAGCACTGCTCTACCCTTTGCTCCCCTTCTCTCCTCCTACGTCTACCCCCCTTCCGCCCCGCCTCCTCCGCACCCCTCATCCCTGGCTTGTAGTTCTGGCTGTCCCCACGGAGACATTAATCTATACAAGGTTTGAACACTGGACTGCTGTCAAAGTTAGAACTTTGGATTAGGTCAAACAAGTAGCTGAAGTCAGACTAATTGAATATTTGGAGATTAACAATAATCTAATTGAATATTTGGAGATTAACAATAACATACCGGCGTCCCTGATTTTTATAGACGCAGAAAAGGCGTTCGATAACGTCTCCTGGGGGTTTCTACTAAAATCGATGGAAAAGGCAGGGATTGAGGGTGAATTCTTGAAAGGAATACAAGCAATATATTCTAACCAACATGCCAAATTGATAATAAACAACAACCTTACGAATAGATTCAAAATAGAGAAAGGAACAAGGCAGGGATGCCCCCTCTCCCCGCTCTTGTTCATTTTAGCTTTGGAAGTCCTGGCGAACAAAATAAGGTCAAAAACAGAGATAAAAGGGATTAAAATAGGATTTAAAGAGTATAAATTAAAAGCTTATGCGGACGACCTGATGTTATCCCTAGAAGAGCCGCAAGAAAGCGTGGGCAAAGTATTGGAGATTATGGAGGAGTACGGCAAAATATCGGGCTTCAAGCTGAACAAAACCAAAACAAAAATGTTGACGAAGAACCTGAGAAATGATGTGAAGGAAAGATTAGAGAGACAATATGGAATCAAAGTGGCTAAAAAAATAAAATATTTAGGAATCTGGCTTACACCCAAAAACATAAATTTAATTGAAGACAACTATACGCCAACATGGAACAAAGTGAAAAAGGACTTGGATGTTTGGAACAGGGTAAATCTTTCGTGGCTGGGCAGGATGGAAGCAATAAAAATGAAATCAGTGACTGATTCACAGCCTAGCTAGTAGGGGAAATGATCAACAGAAAGGGCAATCCTTAAACCAGTTTAAAAACCCAGGTTCGCACTAAGTTGGTGTGATATTATTGAAGAAAGAGTGAAGTGAACTACAAAGGTCAATGTGCACTAATGCTGGCTTAAATACTTTCCTAATTGTCAACACTTTGTATGTGTACCAGTTCCCCTTTCAGCTCCACAAAAGATGATCAAACGTATTCATACTGCTTCTGAAGAATGGCCAAGAATCATTGTAAGAAGTAGAAACAGATTTGCCCAGGGGAAGAAATTTGCATAGGTTCTACGTACAGCATGGAACAGGCATAGGCAAACTCGGCCCTCCAGATGTTTTGGTACTACAACTCCCATCATCCCTAGCTAACAGGACCAGTGGTCAGGGATGATGAGAGTTGTAGTCCCAAGACCAAGTTTGCCTATGCCTGGCATGGAAGATAGGGGGCTGAGAGAGCAATGGTGACAAGGATTGGAGAAATGAAAGGGTACTTGAGTTGAGAAGGTAGGGTGCTCATTGGGGAATTTCCCATATAGGACCTAGGGCACAGTTAGGGAACCTGTGGCTCTCCAGATGTTGATGGATTACAAGTTTCATTCCAGCTGCAATCAACCACAGTGGCTGTGGTTGATTGCAGCTGGAGTCCCCAAGCATCTGGAGGGCCATGGGTTCCCTACCCCAGACCCAGGGAGAGCAGAGGCAGCATGAAAACAGAATGGCCTTCAAAAGGAGGGCGAGAGGAAGGTGGGACTAAATTTGACACAGACTATGCAGTTTTACAGAGCCATGGGTGGCGCTGTGGGTTAAACCACAGAGCCTAGGACCTGCTGATCAGAAGGTTGGCGGTTCGAATTCCTGCGATGGGGTGAGCTCCTGTTGCTCGGTCCCTGCTCCTGCCAACCTAGCAGTTTGAAAGCATGTCAAAGTGCAAGTAGATAAATAGGTACCACTCCTGCGGTAAAAACAGCATTTCCTTGTGCTGCTCTGGTTCGCCAGAAGCGGCTTAGTCATGCTAGCCACATGACCCAGAAGCTGTACGCCGGCTCCCTCGGCCAGTAAAGCGAGATGAGCGCCGCAACCCCAGAGTCGGTCACGACTGTACCTAATGGTCACAGGTCCCTTTACCTTTACCTTTATGCAGTTTTAGTAAACCTATTTTCCCCGATATAATGCATGTTTGTTTATTATTTTTCACCAATATATGCATTTCTAAGCACACTTTGCTCTAGTGTATGCATTTCTATACAAAGGTAAAATGCCAATGATGCCAATGTGAGAGAATTAAAAAAGATGGAGGTGCAGTGGGGGGGGGGGATCAACCCTGTCTCTACTTCCTGCATCAAACTGGCAAGACTTTGATTGTGGCATATCCACTACCAGAGACTCTGCCCCATTCTACCACAGGACCTCAGCCTGTATAACTGAGGTGGGGGTAAGGCACTTTTAACAGTACACATGCACATGTAAAATTTATTTTTTTAGAAACTTGGAATGGCCTCACACAGGAAGCAATCATCCCCGGCTATTTACAGCTAATGGATTTCATCTGGGTAAGCAATAGCAGCAGAACTGGCCAATTAGGGGAAAGGTTTGCATTCTTGCAAACAAACAAACAAACAAACAAACAAACAAACAAACAAACGAAAAATGTGTTTTTTCTTCTTCACAAGTGCCCATTGTCTGATGTTTTGCCAGACACCTGTACTTGGCAATGAATGAAAGAGCTCATGGAAAAGGCTTGAGAATTGGAGGCTTTTAAGTGAGACTGTGAAAGTGGCTCCTCTCAAAAAAAGCAATGCCTATCCTGGCTTTCAAAGCGTCCCTCAGCCAGCTCAGCAGGAAAGCTTGAGGACGTCAGGTAACCATAAGCAGGCTATTTGTGGGAAATGGGAGATGAGAAAGAAGCAAGGTAATGAAGCATGGCTTCAGCATGGCCGTTTCCCAGCCTATTTAGGTAGATTGTCTTTCTCTAATTGTTTTTTCCCCTGGAGACAGAGAGTGTGGGAGGGAAGCAAAAAACAGAAATTTCGATACCATAGAGCCAGACTTTATTACTGTATTTCCAGTCTTTCACAAAGAAATATGCACAGTTTCAGAATTGTGGCTAGTAGTGATGCTATAGTTAAAGATTTGTCAGTACTTCTGTTGTCAGACCTTGATATGGAAGGGCTTAGTTGCACTAAGAGCAAACCTGAACATTTTGCAAGCATATTATCCACTTGAAGAATCTCCCATATTTCCCTAGTTTCTTGGTCAGGCACACACACACAAAGGGGGCAGAAGGATTCCATACCTTCTCCCCAGCCACTGGCTGCATTATCTTCTTCAGAACTCCTTTCCTCAAACCCTTTTTAGTCTGTTTTCAAACATGACAACATCACAAGGGCAGATGAAATATAGGGGCAGCACCCTCACTCTGAAAAGCTTTGTTTTTCTTCAACCCAGCCCATTCCCTAGGGCTCTATCTGTATTATACACTTATAGTAGTTTCATACCATTTTAAATAATCATGGCTTCCCCCAAAGAATCCTGGGGACTGTAGTTGGTTAAGGGTGCTGAGCGAAATTAAGAGATGCCTTTGCCCCTCACAGAGCTACAATTCCCAGTGTAGGTTAACAAACAATCTCTCTTCCCAGGGAACTTTGTGAACACTCACTATTGCCCTTGCACACCCTCCAAAATTTCTCCGATGAAAATTAGGATGTCTTGTGGGTTAAACCACAGAGCCTAGGACTTGCCGATCAGAAGGTCGGCGGTTTGAATCCCCACGATGGGGTGAGCTCCCATTGCTCGGTCTCAGCTCCTGCCAACCTAGCAGTTCGAAAGCACATCAAACTGCAAGTAGATAAATAGGTACCACTCCGGCGGGAAGGTAAACGGTGTTTCCATGCGTTGCTCTGGTTCGCCAGAAGCGACTTAGTCATGCTGGCCACATGACCCGAAAGCTGTACGCCGGCTCCCTCGGCCAATAAAGCAAGATGAGTGCTGCAACCACAGAGTCAGTCACGACTAGACCTAATGGTCAGGGGTCCCTTTACCTTCACTTATTCAACAACAACAACAGTTTTTATTATTTATACCCCTCCCATCTGACTGGTTTGCCCCAGCAACTCTGGGCAGCTTCTAACATATATAAAAACATAATTAAACATTAAACATTTTTTAAAACTTCCCTATAAAGGGCTGTTGTCAGATGGTTCGGGGGTCAGATAACTCCATACCCTCCAATATTTCTCTGACTAAAATAGGGATGTCCTAAGGAAAAGTGGGGTGTTCTGGGATCAAATCAGAAACTGGGATGGCTTCTGTAAATCTGGGACTATCCATGGAAAACAGGGACCCTTGGAGGACCCTTGTAGAACTGAGCAGGGAGGAGGATGGGGACAAAATGAGAATTAGTTGGCTCTGCCTATGATTGGCTGTCTGCCTTCTACCCTACCAGTCAAAATGGGTACCAGTGATGAGGTGTGAATAGAGGTTGACCCTGGGGAGGGAAGGGCCAGGGGAGAGGCCTGTAGGCCCTCATTTTGCCCCTGGGCGTGATATTCCCCTACACCATATGACCTGGGATGGGATTACCTCTCATAGTTCAGTGTATTGGCTAGGCTCAGGGAATGGATCCATCATAACCACAGACGCCGCTGCAGCCTTGTCATGTGACTGCTTGATAATCATGGCCTTTCACATCTTGGCAAGCAAATGGACTTCATTAATGAGAAGGATATTTCAACTAAGAGAAGAGGCAGCTTATTCTCTTCTTATTTAGTCCATTTATTGCCTAATTAGGACCAGTAATTAATGTGTGACCTCTGAGCCATAGTAAAATGGAAACTTCTTGATGCTGTTAATCATGTTAAAACAGTAAAATCAGCAATGTTCGCTGACTGGCAAAATCAATGCTTCTCTCTTCCTTACGCTCACTAGCGCAATGCCAACAGAAGGAAAACCTGAAAGTGCAAGACAGATCAAGGAATGAAGAACTAAAAAGTGAACTTAGACTGCGATCTTATACATGCTTGCCTGGGAGGAAGCCGCAGCAAAAAGATTGCCACTTCCTTCTGAGCAGATATGTACAGGATTGCACTTAGACACATTCATGCTTATGAAACAATGACAGAGAGAAGGAAAGAAAACAATTTTAATCTACTCCCTTGGATATTTATATAGGTGGGTGGGTTAGCACTATCAAGTCATCGTACATCAGAGCGTGGTGGCTGAAGAGATAGAACACATTTGCCATGATCTAGCACCATCCGAGTGTGAAAATGGTATTTACATGTGACCAGTTCTGCCAGAATGGGGATGGGGAAATCCATTTAAATGTGCATTCAAGCATCCTTTGAAATCAGTGAAATGGGATAGACGTCTGTGCTCAGATGTGTCATCAGATGTGTAATCTGATTCACATCCAGTTTGCACCAAGTTTCAAATTCTGATTAGTGTGGCCGGTTGGAAAACAATGCAGGGAATCTGCCCCTTTAATAGTCATGTAGGAGATGGAATCTCAGCAGGTATAATCTGACATGGAAGTTAGCCTTGCTGAAATCCCTTCTTCTAGACAACTATTAAAGGGGCAGGAGTCCTGTATTCTCTTGCACCTGGAGATACTAATTCCGATCCAAATAACATGCACCCAAAAACTTGTTTTCTTGCAGAGTTCTTCTTCTCTGGCGTTTTGATAGACCTGAGGCCCACTTTCATCCATATGAAAGATTGAACTCTGGAAGTTATGGGAAATGTTTGCACAGTTACCATGGTAGTAATATGCCACATATGAAACTATCACACATACTGCAGCAAAGCAACTCTGAACAAGTCTAATGTATCCAAACATTCATATTAGGGATATGTCCAGTGGTGTCAGAAATGTCCATCTCAAATAAAGCTATGCAATTCTATCTCGGCTGGCCTATGAGAAAAGTTGCTTAAATATTCTTTTATGCTCCCTACCAACTTCTTCATACAGTATGTTTCACTTGTTAAGAGAATTTTCTTCACACACTTTGAGTGCTCTATACAGAAAAGTAGGGTAAAATATACAGAAATGAAATAACAAATTATCTCGGAACAGCTCTTCAGGCAAAATCTTGAAACAATCTTGGGTAATTTGTTTGTGAGGGCCTCCCCTTGAGAAATTTTGCCCGTCTTATTGATGTGCTTTGGGCTTCCTTCAAAATTCCTCAGATGTTTTGCCTGAGGAGAAACCCAACCCCAATTAATTCTAAATTTTGCTTTAGGCAGAATGTTAGTGTTAACTAAATTTAAAATATTCCCGGGAGCTGTAGCTGGTGCAAAATGCAGCAGTTTGACTGCTTATTGGGCAGTGGCAGACTCTGGGCTTTCACATTTCAGTAATGCCCTGTGTCACCCAGCGCAACTGCACCCAGTGCAACTGCACCCATTGGACTACCCTAAAATCACCTCTGCACTGGGGTATTGTATCACCAGCACGTCTTCCCACCGTTGAATGAATTACACTTGCTGCCAATTAGCCACCAGGCTAAATTGAAGCCTACTTATGAAGCTTGGGAAAGATTGTCTCACCCCTTATAAACCCAATCAATCACGTGCAGGAGGTGAGGGCCTCCTTCAAGTACCATCTTATCAGGAGATTCATTCTGCACAAAATAAAAAAAATAGGCCTTTGGTGTTATGGCACTCATATTTTCAAATTCCCTCCCATTAAATATTAGACAAGTGCCATCTCTACAGTCATACCTCATCCTGTGTTCTGCTCTTCTTATGGACTTTCAGCTTACGAACGCGGCAAACCCGGAAGTGTTGACTTCTGGGTTCTCCGCTCGCACATGTGCAGAAGCAATCTGTGTGCTTTGCACACACGCAGAAGCGCTTGATCGCTCCGTGCTTCAGGATGAGAACAGAAATCGTGTGGCAGCGGTGCGGCAGCAGCGGGAGGTGCCATTAGCTAAAGTAGTGCTTCAGGTTAAGAACAGTTTCAGGTTAAGAATGGACCTCTGGAACAAATTAAGTATGTAACCAGAGGTACAACTGTACCACTGTATTGTCTTGTTGGTGCTTGCCAAAGACCTTCCTCTTCCAACATGCCTATTAAGAAGAGATTTTTCTCAGTCTGCATCTGTGCTGGAATTGTCCAAACAGCTATTCATGTCAAAAACTTCGCTGCGCCTCATTTGACTTCTCCTTTTTGTCATTCGATAGAATTTTTGCTCTCAAGTAGCTCCTATGCAATAAGGCTATTACTAATAATGAGCCTGGGGAGGCCATTGAATGGTCATAAATAAGGGATAGCCAATGTGGTGCCCTCCAGGTGTTGCTGGACTCCAAGTCTCATCAGCACCTGTCATCATGGCCAATGTTCAAAGATGATGGGAGCTATAGTCTAACATCACCTGGAGGACATGTTTTGTTATCCCTGCCAATTATGAATTTAGATCCATGTGTCTCCAGTTTCATTTTGTACATTAAAACACCAAACTGTTTGAGAATGAACTAAAAAAGAAGAAAAGATAAGGAAGATAACCCAGAAAAAAACTTTAAAAAAAATAGTCAACTTCCAACTGATCTCAGTGGAAGCCAAGTTAATTTTTAATGATAAAGATTAAAAACAATGAATATCAACCTCATATAAAATGCACTGAGTGGGTTACAACATCCACAGTGTATCCATATAGCATTCTGGAGAAGGGATAGGAACAAACCTACTAGAGGAATGCATTAAAGATTTCCATCGCAGCAACATCAAGATATCATTTTTAACAAATGCCCCATTGACACCTATTTTCCAAACCACTTGACTAAGCACAGTTTAAAAGAATAGATCAAGAGCAGCAAACTACATTTTGGCTCTGCCAAGTGTCAGAATATTATTTAACATAGATGTAAAATCTACAGCAAGGGACTGTTTATAGGGCTAGCACAGGACAAGATATCAATTTGATGTCTCTCCCTCACTTGCTCTCAGAAGCAAAGAGCTGGAGCTTTTCTTGCAACTGCCCTATAATTTTCACAGACCTCCGGCATTCATGTTGTCTTCTTATTGAACACGGCAGAGTTATCCTTACAGCTACCACAAATGACATAGCAGGGAGAATGTTCTATTCAACAAAGGAGTCACTGATTTGAATCCCACAATGATTAGTATTGATTTCGAATTAGCAGTGGTGAATAAAACAACTGCAGCATTTCCACACACCAGCCTACTCCATCCTTTGCTTTCAGGTATTACACTGAACCTTCACTTTATAACAGAAAGGCACTGGTATTGTACAGAACAAACTGGAGGTCACCTGAGTCTTTGAACTTTGGTGTCTATATTTTATGGCATAGCTGATGCCTAGAACTGCTGGCCTTCCAAGTGTCTCTATTTTCCAGGGACAGACCTGGATTTACAGAAGCAGTCCTGGTTTCTGATTAGACATGAATGTCTTACTTTTCCTTAGGATGTCCCAATTTATATGGAAGAAATGTTGGAGGGTATGGTAGGATGTCCCTATTTTCATTGGAGAAATGTTAGAGGGTATGGAGTTATGTGACCCCCAAGCCAAGTAACTAGGTTGGAAGCCACCCAGAGTGTCTAGAGCAACTTAGTCAGATGGGTGGAGTATAATAATAATAATAATAATAATAATAATAATAATAATAGAATAGAAAGTGCCTATTTTCATCAGAGAAATGTTGGAAGGTATGGGACTGGCCATATAAAACAGTGACAGTAGTTGTTAATTACAGTGGTGCCACTAGTAATGCCAGTAACTTCCAGATTGGATTACTGCAAGGCACTCTACATGGGACTGAGAAACTTCAGCTGGTCTGAAATGCAGTGGCAGATTATGGACTGCGGTTGACTTTAGAATTCATGTAACCTGGCTTTCATTGGCTGCTAGTTCATTTCCAGGCACAATTCAAGGTACTCATGTTAGTGTTCAAAGCCCTAAATGACTTGAGGAGGGGGAGAAAAATGCCCACCACCTTGAGCTCCTTGGAAGAAAAGTTGATTTTAAAGAATGCAATAAATAAATAAAATGATTAAGATTGCATTGCTGTCAGGATAGCATCACTGAATATGAACCAATAGAAGAAAAAACCGTACTCCAAAACCCATCAGTAGATTCAGTACCATAAGTAGCAATTTTTCTGTCCCATAGAAATCTCCCAATTATACAGACATGCGGACAAATGAAAGAAAAGCCACCTTGGAGTTTATATATAATATATAAGTTA
Organism: Podarcis bocagei; assembly: GCF_964188305.1. Classification (NCBI taxonomy): domain Eukaryota; kingdom Metazoa; phylum Chordata; class Lepidosauria; order Squamata; family Lacertidae; genus Podarcis; species Podarcis bocagei. The sequence continues at coordinate 60,606,275 of NC_138134.1, forward strand.
AATATGTAAAACAGAAGCTACTCTTGGACAGACTCAGCTGGGAGTGGGAGGTAAAACTGCAGGGAAATTAAGAATGGTTAATTATACTTCTTCTGAAATTAAACTTTCTCACTGCTCAGTATTGCTTCTTCTGTACCGCAATACACTAGATCAAGAGGTATTGCAACCAGATCAAGGGATAAAGAGACTAGATGCAAGTAGTGGGTTGAAGTAGGGTCACATCTTCCTCTGGGCTGGACACAACCAATGTTTCCAATTTCTGCTTCCATTTTGAGCATTAATTGTGGTTGACATTTGTACCATGTCTGGTTAATGCACAGAGCCAGTAAGAAGCTTCAAGGTGCCACTCTGCTTTACCAGTGAGATCAGGATGTGTCGGGTAGCCAAGCCAAGTGGGGAAAAGGCTGTAGTTCAGAGTACATGCTCTGCATGCATAAGGTCCTAAATTCAATCTTTGGCATCTCTAGTTAGAGCTGGAAAAAGGCTCTTGTCTGAAACTCTGGAGACTTGCTGTCAGTTATTCTAGACCAGGCATAGGCAAACTCTGGCCCTCTAAATGTTTTGGAACTACAATTCCCATCATCCCTAGCTAACAGGACCAGTGGTCAGGGATGATGGGAATCATAGTCTCAAAACATCTGGAGGGCCAGAGTTTGCCTATGCCTGCTCTAGACCGAGTGTGAAGAACCTTTGGCCCGTCAGACATTGCTGAACTACAATGCCCCCCTTTCCCTGGTTATTGGCCATACTTTCTCAGGTTAATGGAAGTTGCAGTTCAGCAACGTCTGGAGGTCCAAAGGTTCCTCACGCCAGCTCGAGACAATACTGAACTAGATGGATCAATGGTCTGGATTGGTATGATACAGCATTCTATAGGGAAGAACAACTCCTCCCACTTTATCAAATGGGTTTGGGCAAGAGACAATGTTAGTGATACATATAACAGATGTGGCAATGAATGGCCAAAAATGAATGCAGGCAGCTGAGCAGAAATTAGCACATCTTCTTCCTTGGGGACATAGCTGACTGATTGTTGAGGATCTGTAGAAGCAGAGATGCATTTTCCAGGAATTTGGCCAAACAATTGGGGGGGGGGGATGTCAACGTGTGCCCATTTTAAATGTATTTTGCAGATGTGGCCCTAAACTAAACATTAGGAAGAACTTACTGATGGTCCAAGCTCTTCAACAATGGAAGATACTACATTGGAAGATGGTGGACTCATTGAGATTTGAAAGCAGCGGCTGGATGGCCACCTATCCGAAATGCTGTCATAGTTGATCTCTTGCATCCAAAGGGATGACCAGGGTAGGCAACCTAAGGCCCGGGGGGCCGGATGCAACCCAATCGCCTTCTCAATCCAGCCTGCGGACGGTCCAGGAATCAGCGTGTTTTTACATGAGTAGAATGTGTCATTTTATTTAAAATGCATCTTTGGTTATTTGTGCGGCCTGCCTGGTGTTTTTACAAGAGTAGAGTGTGTGCTTTTATTTAAAACACATTTCTGGGTTATTTGTGGGGCATAGGAAATTTGTTCATTCCATCCCCCTCCCCCCAAAAAATATAGTCCGGCCCACCACATGGTCTGAGGGACAGTGGACTGGCCCACGGCTGAAAAAGGTTGTTGACCCCTGCTAGATGACCTTTGAGGTTCCTTCCAGATCTATGTTTCTATGAAATGAAGCACAAATGCTGGGAAGGTGCCATGCCATAGGGCTGGAAAACTAAAGAGGAACTGGGTCTGGGAAGTAAGGAGTCTAAGGTTGGCAACACAATATGTAAGTTGATTAAGGAAGGGTATGGTGCTGAACAGAAGGAGCCTGAGGGAGCAAAGCTGGAGAAGACAAGAATTTAAGGAAAGAGAGACAGGAGAGGCACAGGTGAAGTAGGCCTGGAAGCCTTGGGGAAGTGTGGTCAGGACATTTGGTTGTAGGCCTTTAATGTACATAGGGAGTGCCAAAAGTGTATAAAGAACAGAACATGCTAACCCACAGATTTCCTGCTTAGCATAAAACTAGGAAAATATCTGAGAAATATTAAAAGAACCCTTGGAAGTTTCAACTTTTGACCTACTTTATTATTCCTTATATCTGTTTTTAAAATGTTTTTTTCTTATGCCTTCGCTAGACATTTCCCTCAGTGTAAAGTCTTCAATACCCTTCTTCGCTTTCATAAAAATATCCCGACAAGGCATCCCTCTTGGGCATCCCTACAATAGCTAACTAATACAGTGTGTTTGTTTATGGATGAAAAAAGTAATAAAACATAAGGAAGCAGGAGATACTTCCTTCTGAGGTCAAAGAAGAAATTTATAAAATGAATGTGAGCTGAAATCCAATGTATTTAAAATCAGGGAAGCTACTCCAGCAGGCAACCGCCTGTGCAGATCCTAACTGTAATTGATTTTGTTATTATTTCAAGGCTACACTAACTTGCAATTTATTGCATGTGTTTTAGTCTGTTGCTCGTGTAAGGCTCCAGAAATAAATTTTGCCATATATTGTCTTTCCTTACCTCTCAGAACTGGGGAGACCATAGATTTTGAGGTCATTGACGCCAGGTCAGCTGATCCTCTATACATAAACAAGAACTATAGAATTTCACCCAGTAACTCCAATATTAGGGCATTCAGTAAATGTCTTGGACAAATATTTAGGACAATATCTGGCTTTAACCGAGAGACCTCCAGGAGAATCCCTTCCTTAATACATGGTTTATAATTTTGCAAAGGAGTCTGACAATGCTGCCACTGATGATATTATTTAACACCAGCTTTACATAATGAGATGAGAGAAGGCCAAACGAGATGTGACATGAAGCATGTGATTATTCTTTACATCTGTTTTTTTTTGTTTTTTTGGTATTCCTAATTAGCAGTCACGAGAGACGTGATATTCCATCTCTTCGCATCCATACACAGAGATGTGGGAGATGATTTCCTATGGTGAAATCCCACATAGCCTTTACATGAGTACATAAATACCCATAAATACCCATCACTACCACCTGTTCTCACTAAATGGCTATGGGTTTTCTCTGCAGATTTTGAAAACATGAGTCTAGAATTATAGTATATAGGATAGAACCAATAATGAGACTTGCCACACACACACACACGCATCTGAACATCTTCCATCGTTTCCCTTTTGCAAATAGACCCAATTGACTTAAATTAATATTTAGTATAATTAGCACTCAAACAAGAAACTGCTTAATGACATCTTAATGAATTGTAATGATTTGATGCATTAAATCCTCTAGCTAGTACTTATTATCACAAAAATGAAACAATGGGGACACACATTCTGCAATTTGGAAATGTGGATTTGATATAAACATTAGCTAAGGGCCTGTCTAACAAGCAGAACTAAATATATATGGAGATAGTGAACATATTTTTACGGTTAACATGAACTGCTTTGCAGGATTGCCAAGAAGAAGTAGGTAGTTTTTCATTTTAAGGACTCTTTTTCGGGAAGCTTTTCAGGGAACAGTCTCTTGGACTCTGCTACACTATAGTACGTATATGAAATGTTATTTTGATGATGTATTTCATGCCTCTCTCTTAAAACTGCTATTTTTCGGCTGCTGTATTGTAACAATGGTTGACAGTAGCCCATTAAAGACTCCTTTTAACAGTGGACTCTGACATTTTATGACAAACGTATCATTTAAAGGATGAGTGGCTCTCCCCTGTAGAACAATGCCCCCTCTTATTGTTCTGTGGGAGCACTCTACCTCATGTTCCATGCTGCCTGCCTTCTAGTTGAACATGGTGCACATTAGCCTTCATTTTCCATTCATATATTGTCTTACAAGTTCCCGATGCATTTCAGCTTACATGTCCATTGATTCAATCACAATGCAAAACCAAAACAAAACACAAGCTTTCTTGTGCAATTGTATAATCATATCCAAATACTTTTGTGTGCAAGTTCAGCCCTCTGTCTCTAGGTACTTCCAGGAATTTTAGCACTTCCCAGTCATTGTTCTCCCAATGTAGGCCACATAACATTCCATACTTCAGCAGGTACATCTACTATCTCCCATCATGTCAATTTTCACTATTTATGGAGAAAAGAGTAGGGACTTAATATCACAACACTTAGTGTGGAAGTACCCTCTGTGTTTCTCTTGGGCTGTTTAATGTACAGTGGTACCTCGGGTTAAGAACTTAATTCGTTCTGGAGGTCCGTTCTTAACCTGAAACTATTCTTAACCTGAGGTTCCACTTTAGCTAATGGGGCCTCCCTCTGCTGCCACCGCACGATTTCTGTTCTCATCCTGAAGCAAATTTCTCAACCCAAGGTACTATTTCTGGGTTAGCAGAGTCTGTAACCTGAAGCGTCTGTAACCCAAGGTACCACTGTAATTGGACTTACTTTTCAGTAACCATGCATAAGATTGTACAGTCAGTCTCACACAAGGCCATCTAGATTACATCACCCTTAGCTTGGAGCAGGGATGATCTGCTGCTTCCTCTAGCCACTTTGCTAATCACACCTCAGACCACACCAACTTCTTCTCCCTCCATGAACCGTTCCACACATAAGACACAGAGAAAAGATTACTTGCATCTATTGCTGTATGATGCTTTTGACTGTTAGTAGTTGGTCACATTGTTTTCTTTTGTTTGTTCATGTATCTCAATAATTCAAAAACCACAATAAATAAATAATTCTCAAAATGGTCCTTTATCAAGAAGCAATTGCCTAACCTTTAGATCTTATGGAAATAGACCACCTTGTTTACCTAATAAAAGGATATGCCTGGACAGACCCTGGCCAACAGATTCAGCCAATTTAAGCAGTCCTTCTTGCCATGTTAACTGTGTCTTGTCCAAACTCCCAAACCTACAACAAGTTTACGAGTGAGTGTTTGGAAATATCTCTCTTTTGAAGAGGTCTGATTGGCTGCCCTACCCAACAACTAAGTACCGTATTTTTCACTCTATAAAATTCACCAGACCATAAGACGCACCTAGTTTTTGGAGGAGGAAAACAAGAAAAAAAATATTCTTAATCCCAGAAGCCAGAACAGCAAGAGGGATTGCTGCACAACGATCCCTCTTGCTGTTCTGGCTTCAGTGATAGCTGCGTAGCCTGCATTCGCTCCATAAGACGCGCACACATTTCCCCTTACTTTTTAGGAGGGGGAAAGTGCATCTTATAGAGCGAAAAATACGGTAATTAATATCCATACAAACATTATTTGGGAGGGGCAGCTGGAGAGCTCTTTTTGAGAACCCTTTACTCTTTGTGTCCTTCTACAAAATGAAAATATGCTAGAAGGTGTCAGAAAGCATCGGAGGAGACTGTGAATGACAGGCAGAGCTAGTGCTGCTGCTGATTCATACTGGGAAGGAAACCTGACAGATCTCTTAGCTGGTTTAGATGAGCTCATAATAGTCAACTGTTTATAACAGAGAAAAAAGCAAACACTCTCTGTACTAGACATATGTAATACATATGTTACTTAAGCAGTGCTGAAGAAGTGGTGCTTCCTAGATAAGGTGCTTTTAATTAAGAGACTTGCATTTGTTTTGATCTCCAATTCCTATGAAATGCTTTTAAATGTTGCAAAATTTGGAACAGTGTGAATTTCAAAGGATGGTTCTGTTTTGGTTCACTCTGGTGCTGCAGAGGATTTTGGAAGACCTTCTATGATGCACTCTTAATTTGTGTAGGGTAACAGCCAGGATTGTTTTTTGGACCTTAGCATTGCTATGCACAAACTGAGAACGTGCCATAGGAAATGCCCAATACTTCTCTGAAGCTATGGATTGTGAGGGAAGCTCAATGATGGTGGAAATGTTGGTTTTCTGAAAGGCTTGGTTGCAGTCACCGATCTTCTCATCAAGGAACCCTTGTTAAGCTTCTGAGGATCCTCAGAAGGCCAGCATTGCACATGTATACAAGTTTGCAACTGCCCATATACCTCCAGCAGAAAGAGTTTGACTGGTACATATAATCTGCAGGAGGTACATGGAAAGACTGCTGCAATGCATGATGTTGGCCACACTTTGAAATGAATGGGCAATTGCAGGATGGTTTTGCACTCAGTTTCTTAACATTGGGGTTCCTCTTTTACAGTAATTTGCTGGTTTCAGTGTTAAGAATTCAAGTGTGGAAATGTTATGCTTTCTAGCTAGCTCTCATGGCCTTGAGTTTGCAGATAATTTAGTTTATTTTTGTGGGGTTTATTTCTCCTTTCTTTACCAGCATGTGTTCCACAGTGGTAATATATTCGACAGGCTGTGCTGTGCTGCTGCCCTTTTGTAGCTGAAGTGTTTAACTGCCAGTGATGTGGTTGAAGAGATGGGATTGTAAATCTCCAGTTCTCTTAAATGTCCAGCAAAATGATTCACAAAAGCCTCGTTTCTTTGGTACAGAGCAGTGTCACACATTTTGGTGCGGAAAAAGCCGCAAGTTGTTCTTTTGAAGCTACGCAGTGAAAACATCTCTCAGTGTTCAAAGAAGGCATGAGGAAAGAGATTTCTATTAAGCATAAAATGTCTTCTGCTTAAATTAGGTTCATATATTAGAGCTGCCGCTGGATCTTGCCTGAAGTGAAACTGAAAATGGATTTGGAGGGTCCTTCTGAGGTGAAACATCTGTAGAATTTGGGTGTGATTTGCAAGAAATTCCTCGGGGAGGCTTCATACAACTCGAAGACCTGATTTAAGTGAGCCGCTGAGTGTATTTAAATGTGCAAGTCTCAGGGAGTTCTCCATGTTTAGGGGTCTCTTGGTGGATTCCCTCACTTAGCACACCACTCCTCATTTCCTTCCCCTTTCCATCAACGCTCAATCTGTATAAACCTCCCTGTCAAAGCGACTGGTGCAGAAGCTCCCAGCTCATGCTGTCAGCTTCATGGTCAGCTGCAGAAGTGAGTCAAGAAGACCAGAAGATGGTGGACAGGGCATCCCCATGAGAAAAGGAGAGAAGTTCACCCAGCCAACAGATAAAGGTATGGTGGTAGCACATTTACAGGGGGTTCCAAGCAGGCAGGGAGAAAGAATGGGGAAGAAGTAATAGAAAATGGAAATACAAAAGAGCTAGTCCAGGCATTGGCAAACTTGGCCCTCCAGATGTTTTGAGACTACAATTCCCACCATCCCTGACCACTGATCCTGTTAGCTAGGGATGATGGGAGTTGTAGTCCCAGAACATCTGGAGAGCCGAGTTTGCCTATGCCTGAGCTAGTCTATGGGCAAGCGTTGCCACAGTGACTTATGGCACAGCATGAGAAAAGGCTGAAATGTTCGAGCTAACCACCCCAGTGGCAAGTCAAGGAGGGAAAGGGTTGACTGAAGGAAGAGAGAGGTTACTTACTGACATCATGATAGAGGGATCCATCTTATTCCTTAGTATCTTGCTCCTTGCCATCCAAACCATCTTTTCTTTTGCTCTTCCATGATCCTCTTCTGTCGCCCCTGTCCTCTTCCTCCTCCTGCTTTCTGCTGAGATGTTTTCATATGATGGCCTTTTAACAGATGCTGGATGTTCTTTGCATTGTCCTGTTGTGAGGCATCATCGCAGAGCTCTCCTTCTGACCCCAACATCTGTGGGTTGCATTGTATTCTCTAAGGAGTTACAAGGACATCTGCCCCACCTGCTGGAACACCCTCATAATAAGGTTAAATCCCCTCCCAATAAAAAACCCCTCCAAAACACTGAGCTAAGCTCAGGAGTCCCTTCAACTATGCATCTCCAGTATATTACCACCTTGCCCATCTCAAAGGCAACCCTGCCTACAAGCACACTGGTTGGTGAACCACACTTATTGAGTCACTGCTCTATACCCTAAGTCCCAATGGTCCCTAAGTCCTACTATGTTAAGAATCAGTGATCTACATCCTAAGCCAGTGATGTACAGTCGTACCTCGGGTTAAGAACTCAATTCATTCTGGACGTCCGTTCTTAACCTGAAACTGTTCTTAACCTGAGGTACCACTTTAGCTAATGGGGCCTCCCACTGCCGCCACGCTGTTCTCATCCTGAAGCAAAATTCTTAACCTGAGGTATCACTGTATAGACTTCAGGTTTGCCATGTGTTCTTCATTCTTTGCTATAACTCCAAGAACCAGAGAAAAAGACAGATAGAATTAAAGAACTGGGTGCCTCTGAGAACATTCTGTGTTTAGGGATTTATTTTTGGGACAGCACCAGAACTGCACTGAGCTCACAACTCCTTCACACAAAATCTCATTCTTGGTAAGCTTTCTTCATTTCAGCAGTCTAATTTAGGTGGGGAAATGCCATTTTGTTGCTATTTTAAAAAACAAACAAACCTGAGAGTCGGAAACTGCAAATCACACAAAGATCTATTAGTAATTCTCATATACCTCCTGCCCACTCTTACCCTAAGTAGAACAACTGGAAATAAGTTTCTGTATGTCTTTAAATCTTTGACAATATGTGAAAAGTAAAGTTGTGATGGAATATTTGTAGTTGAACTCTCTTTTGTTGCAGTTTTAGATGCCACGTTTTAGTTTGTCAATATTAATCTGCAGGATGCCAAGTAACTTAATACCAAATGAACTGCAGACCTCGTTAACTTTCCCCCCATCGTGTACAAAGCCTTATTACAACTGATTACTGGAACTTGCCCAGAAGCACCAAATAACCTTTCTCCTGCGAAACAGCTTCTCCAATAATATTTTAAAGATTGGTTTGTAAAATTCCAACCATCATGTGAAGTTGCCAATGGAAAATCAGAAGTGGGAAATCTGCAGGGCAAGCACAGTCAGTCTTTGAGTTGGAGGAAGAAAGCCACAGCTCTGCAAACTATTAGGCTGCTAGAACCCTGTGGGTTCTAATAGGACTGAATCAAGTTGTGTGCAAGATTCCAGCCAATTTTGCTTCCTTTGTCTTATCCATTATTATATAGGAGCCATTACCATGGGGATTGGGGATGTGAAGATGTGGCCCTCCAGATGTTGTTGCACTGCAACTCCCACCATCCCTGACCATTGTCCATGCTTGCTGGGGTTGATAGGAGCTGGAGTCCACTAACATCTGGAGAGCCACAGGTGTAAATGGGTGGGATTCTTCCAAAATTAAGCATAGCATAATTTTCACCCATTGGTGTTGCAGTCCAATGAATGTGGAGGGCACTAGCTTGGGGAAAGCTGTGGCACAAGGAACTTCTGAATGGGTGCAGCTTCCTGCAGTAGGTGGCTGTGTGGCAAAACACCAGTGTCATTCTCAATGCAGCCATAGCCTTATATGGGAGCTCTAATCTGTGTTCCAAGGACTATATCCATTCATAGTTCGTGTATCTTGCATTGCTCACGTTTGAGCTCTATGTCAGAATAAGCAGTCGGTCATAATCAGATTTTCTTGGGCTAACACTTCTCACTTACGGCATTTGACCTTCATCCAAAAATGTTTTTCCATCAGGGCAAGTTAATTCTCTGGACGAAAAGGCAGCTGGGTCACATTTCTTGCTTTAACAGAATGAAGAACAAGGGAAGTAGGATCTACACCGTCTACTCAATGACACTTACGCCACAGAAGCTCCACAAAGAATAATAACATCACGGAAGCATTTAAACATAATTGGATTGTGCTCGCTACAATTACCTCTGCAAATGCACTTTGAGTCTTCCTATGACCTCCTAGATCTAATTGGTAAGATTTTAAAATGATAGTGTAGCAATAAATACAGGATGTACACTTGAGTGTTCTGTGGCCTAATGGCTGCTTATTAATAATAACTTTGTACTTTTCTTGCTTTCTTTCCCATTTGTGCACTGCTGGCGGATTTTAGGAAGAGAAGACTTGAGCTGCTTACACTGCATGCAATGTGTGTATATAAAGGAGCAATTCAACCTTCTGCAGCAGAATCACAAATTGAGCTAATTAGGGTTGGCCGAATTAGAACATTCATCCTCAACCAGTAGCCTGTCTCTGGAAATTTCAGTGTTTTCCATTAAAACTAAGTGAAACCATTTGTGTAGTTTACTGTTGTGCTCTCTCTTCCATTAGGAGGCTAAATAAGTACATGCTTTAAGAAGTCAAGAGAAATCCTCAAAGATGGAACTGTGGCTGCATTTTGCAAACCATTTATCCTGAGCAGCTCCACTATAGACAACGCCACTCCTCCACACTGAGGTGGGGGTGCCTTTGTCCAGACTACCTGGACAAAGTGAAACCAAGGAGTTCTCACATAAGTATGTTGCTGTGACAATGTGGTGACCACAAGGCAGCCTCATAAGGTGTCTCTGCTGAGCACCTGGGGCCCTATGAGATTCATCCCTCTGGATTCTAGGCATGCACCTCTCAGGAGTTTTCTCTCACTTCACCTTTAATGAGAATGGATGAGGAAAGGCCCAAATCAGTCGATCAGCATGGAGCAGGAGTGATGTCATCTACGACAAAAGGGAAGGAGCCCCTTGTAGTTAGGGATGCATGCAGGTCTCAATTTAGTTAATGTTGCAGGTCCTTGATTTTCAGGAAAGTGGTGACCTTATCTCCAAGTGTATTTCATATCTTCATTCTGGAGGTTGTTGGTAATGGGGTTTTCCAAGGACAAGTAGCATAGAATATGGGTTGGATCGAACTGTCTTCTTCCTTTCACAGTGGGGGCTTGGTCTGGTGAAGGTCTTGAGGGCTGGATAGAGGAGGGACTCATTCAGCCCCTTGGCATGAATGTCTTTAGTAAAGGTAAAGGGACCCCTGACCATTAGGTCCAGTCATGGCTGACTCTGGGGTTGCGGCACTCATCTCGCTTTATTGGCTGAGGAAGCCGGTGTACAGCTCATGTGGCCAGGATGACTAAGCCGTTTCTGGCGAACCAGAGCAGCGCACGGAAATGCCATTTACCTTCCTGCCGGAGCGTTACCTCTTTATCTACTTGCACTTTGACGTGCTTACGAACTGCTAGGTTGGCAGGAGCAGGGACCGAGCAACGGGAGCTCACCCCGTCGCGGGGATTTGAACCGCTGACCTTCTGATCAGCAAGTCCTGGGCTCTGTGGTTTAACCCACAGCGCCACCCATGTCCCTATGAATGTCTTTATCCCTGCTCTAATGCCTGGGACAACTTCCTTGACTAGTCAGTGTATGCCTTCTAGGAGCATAAGAAACCGGTTTATACCAAATCAGATTATTTGTCCATCTAACCCCATATTCTCTACTGGCAGCAGCTTGTCCTGGTTAAGAATAGCTCTGCTGGGTTTGCTTAATAGCCGATCTAGTCCAGCATCCTGCTCTCACATTGGTCAACCACATGCGCAAGGGAAGTTTGCAAGCAGGGCTTGAGCACAGCAACACTCTCATTTCCTGTAGTTTCCAGCAGCTGGTATTCAGAAGGATATTGCCTCTGATAATTGAGGTAGGACATTGTCATCATGGTTAGTAGCATCTGATAACCATATCATCCATAGTTCTCAGACAGAGGTCTTTACTGAACCTAGGACCTTTTTTTAAATATTATATCATTGTCTTCCTTTTCTTTTCACTCCCTATCACTCCCAGCCTTCATTTATTTTCTTTTTCAAACATGCAGGACACTAAATTCCTAAACTGGAAGTTAAAACTGCAAGTGATTTTAAGCATGAGTCAAACACCTATTTAGGCTGGCCGTTTCTCTCTGTTTATACAAGTCACCTATGAGAGTCCCAATCCAGAATGTCTCCACAGCAGTGGGTTAACTTTTTCCTCTGGCACCGTTCTCCTGCTGGAAAAATCACCTCCTCTAAAGAAGCCATTTCTCTTGATTTTGAAAAGAGGCTAGACCGGAACCAAACCAAACATTATTTTAAATGCACCAGGTAATAATATTTTGCTCTTATAGAAAGGGGAGAGCTCAACAGATCACTGTAATAGGTTTGGATGTATCATCTGTCACAGAGTTATGGAAGGCTGGGCAAAAATGACATATTCCAGGTAAATCTCTTGAAACAGATTGTGTTATGCAGAAATGTGTTTTAGAAAATGCATGTAACCTGAAAAATGTATTGCTTTACCCACCCCCATATGGAAATTTCTAGTAAAAACAATTTTATCTGGAAAAAAATAGTCATAATTTTATGCATCAATTATTCATATTTTTAGAGAGCTCTGAAAACTCTATAAACTTTGAAACAAACCATTAATCACTCTGAACAAAGCTATAAAAGGGGGACTATTTTCTGTTCTTTAAATTATGTAAGGGATCGGTTAAGCTATCTGCTCTTAATTTACAGCCAATTATTCAGAAGAACATAAACGCAAAGATTCCTCATTAATGCACACAGTTCACAATGTTTAGCTTCTAAAAGGCATTGTGAGGAAAGTGGTTTCATCTCTGATCACCGTGAGCCTCCAAGGCAGGGGGTGAGTAGATTAGGTAGTTGACTTCAGTGCAAAGGAGGACTGATCATAGAACGGTAGAGCTAGGGCCCGCAAGAGTCATCTAGTCCAACCCCCAGCAATGCATAAATATTTTGCCCAGCAGCAGACTTTGGTCTTTCAAATTTCAGCAACACCCTATGATACTTGATGAGTTTTGATAAGATACTTGAAGGTCTGCCTCTTCCCCTGTGAATCTGCTCCTCCTTTAAGAACTCCTGCTGCAGCCCTTTTGCATGTGCCATTAAGTTGCATGCCTCTGATTATACTGCTGCTTAATTTATTTCTCATCACCTCTGTCTCTTGTGCTTTTTGTCAATTGATGCTGCTTTTTGCCCTTGTTATTAATAATCTGTCTTAATGATGAATTATGCTTTTTATTTTTCTGTGTGTTTTGATGCTTTGCTAACAGGTCTGAAGTGAATGTTTTTTGAAGGGGAAAGTGGGATATAAATTTTTGTATGAAGAAAAATAAATGAACAAATTTCTGGGTATGAAAACCTTCTGGTTTATCAGTTTCTTCATTTTTTCCCCATCTGGGCCTTTCAGAGAAGAAGAATTGATCATGACTAGAGATGGATGAATCTTTCCATTTCTGTTTCTCCTTTTTCACTTGTTAAGTTTCAATTTGCCACATTTCTGCATCATTTTGCTACTTAAAAAAAAGGCCTACAAATTATCACTATTTGAGTGTGGATTTCATCTTCCCTGATATAATGCACTTTTGTATGCTATTTCCCCAATATATGTATTTTTATAAATATGTTCCCTTAGCATTTGCATTTTGTACCCATTCTTTGGGAGGGGAAAGAAGTGTCTTGTAAAATTCAGAGAAATGCACATTTTGAAGGATGTCTGAGTTTTGATCCACATATTGTTTGGGGAAGTGCAAATTAGGTTCACACTGAAATGTGAACAGAACCAAATTTCTTCAACATCTGTAATGGAGATAGAATGACTATCAATGGACTCAACTTAATAGCTAGAAAAATGTTGAACGCATTTGGTTCTTGATAAGAAATCACATAAAAGATGACACAAGAGAAGACTTGGGAGAAATATGCCCCAAAGGCAACAAAAGAAAATTGAAATGTTTAGTGTGTACAACACAGACTTTATGGACAACTCTTAAGAAATATGAAGCGGTTATGAGTGGCATGTAGACCAGTTCTGATAAATAACTGAATGATTCCTTTTGAACTTTTTATTAAAGAAACAATTCCAGCCAAAGGAGAACTCTGTGGTACAGGTACCATCCAATATAGGTTTCCAAAGGTGTGGGGAGGTAGGAGTTTAAAATTGTTTGTATGCTTTTAATTGTGAATTGTTTCAGCAAGACCTGTGGGCCAGAAAGGCAATATTAAAAAACCCTAAATGAATAAATAAATATTTGTTCTTCTTGCCTGCCTTCATATATATGAATTAAGATTACCCAATTATTTTTAGTGGTAATATCCTGAAAACCCATCTCTTAAATGAAGCAGGCTGCCTATGTTCCAGTTTTGGCTTACTATGTAATCTTTGCGGATGTTAGTAAATAGGTCTCTACTTTTACATTGACATATTCGATAAGATGGAGTAAAGTGCTGAGTAGAAACACCAACAGATAGAAATGGATGAATCTCTGAAGTTCCGACCTTCATCACTTTCACATATTTTTACCCATCCTTCTCTTCCATTCCATTTCTGCCCTCATCTTAAATTTCTGTATCTTTCTGTTTGTTTTTAAAATCATGTTCTCCCCTTGTTCTTCCAGCAACCAGAACAAGAACCATCAAATGCATTCTGAAATTTTGCTTTATGTGAATAAAAAAGATTTTTGCAGGTCCAAGGAGAGACTTTTGTCTTTAACTTTAGTGATGTGTATATATTTCACTAAAGAGTTCAGGCATTTTCTGTGCCGCATCTGCATTCCTGTAGAGATCCAGCTTGGGCAAATTTCAGCTGGATGCATTTGGTTTCCCAACCTTGCTACGCAGAAATTGGAGCATAAATTTATGCTTAATCAGTGGCGCAATGGGAAATGTAACACAGTTTCAAAACAGATAAAGGTCAACCCATTCAAGAAATTTATGGGACAATTTGGTAACAGTGAACTACCTCCCTCTTTTCCAATCACTCTGATTCAGGTCAAGTTTCAATTACAGGGAGACTTTTCTGTCAGGAGACAATGATTTCTATTGTCAGCAGTGCATTCTTTATCATCTCATACATCAAAAAGAATTAAGGCATCATGGGCCACCTGATTTTCTCTTCAGATCAGCACATAGGATGTCTCCTAAACTTGTTAATTTAACCAACAAGAATGCAGGGAGGGAGAAATGAAAACTCTCTGGTTCTTGGAGCGTCTATATAAATTTCAGAATAGGCATGAACACAAAATAAAGAACTATTAACAGTTCTATAACGAAACCTCTTTATTTATTGTTCAAGTTTTATCTTAATACTTTGTGGGGAGCAGAGAGCAGGAATGATTGCTGTTTTGATTCCACCACGTACTCTTGAGCAAGAATGTTAAAATTTCAAACATCAGATTAGACCATCTTAACAGAATTTTTCAGAGATTCCCATTAAACAGTATGCTAGCAGCACTGAAGCTGTTCTGGATGCCTCTGAGGTAATGAAACAACAACAACCCTAACCATGTGTGGGGGCTGACTGAATTGGCTTCAACCATGAAACTGGCACTTCATAGAGGGAAAAGTGTCAATACAATTAACCCACATCCATATGGTTGGGTCATCTAAATGTAATCTGAGCGATGTGGAAGCTGTTCCCATAAAGATAGGATAACACTGAAAGGGTCTTAGGAGTTGAATGCTAAATTGGAGCTGATTTTCATATTACTTTTTGAGGAGTGTGTGAAACCATAACACCATGATGCCAAAGTTACATAAGTGGATGTTGTTCTGTTATGAAAACTGCTTGGTTTCGAATTAGCCAATGATATGAGGCGGGGGAGATAGGAGATTTACTCCTGAGGCCTAAGAAACACATTACGGTAGATAGGTGTTCTTCAGTTGGCGATCTGCTAAGAAAAAGAGTGGAGCAGTTACTAAGTGGTTGACTATGGGTCTTGTGAGGTACTGTGATATGTGTCAGTTGGCATCAGAGACCAGCTTTTATAGAGAACAGTAGAATTAAAAAGGTGAGGTTGTGATAAGTCCTTTACTAGACATTCCATTTGAACCCATTGGTCCATAGTTAAAGACCAATGGAATGTTGGGTTGTCAGAGATACTATTTGTACTGGGTAAAGGGTTTGGACTGAAGTGTATAAGAAAGCAGAAAAATAAAGAGAAGAGGAAGTAGAAAAGGAAGAGGAAGAGGAAGAGGAAGAGGAAACCAGGCACACAACAGTTGAGGGGCAGTCTGTAGGAAAAGGCTAAGTGAGACTTAAGAAGAACAAAAAAGAGGCTTAATGGTGCCTGAAGAGAAATAAAGTGGCAGCAGCAGCAGCAGCAAAAGTGATTGTGAGGAGTCCACAAGGATCTTCCCAAACTGGATAACAAATGCAATGTAAGCAAGTAGAAAGTAATATACATTGAAGCAAGAATTCCTAATTTCACATGCATGTCAATAGGGCCTGAACTGGTGCACACTGACCAGGAACAAGATTTTGGCATCATAGTGGATAGCTTAAAAAAAAAAAGTCAACTCATTGTGTGGCAGTTGTGAAAAAAAGTGAATTCTATTTTAGGGTTGATTAGGCAAAGGATTGAAAATGAAACTGCTAATATCAAAATACCATTATATAAATCTATGGAATATCACACTTGGAATATTGTGTCCAGGTGTGGTTGCCTCACCTCAAAAGGGATATTGTAGACTTTTTCCAAAAAGGAAGCTTCTGTTGCAGCCAAAATGATCAAGGTTGGCTTGGAAAGTTACAACATCTGGGCCTTTTTTAGTTTAGAGAAGAGGTGATTAAGGTGGAAAATATAAAATTGTATAAAATAATGCAAGACATGGAGAAAGTGGATAGAGAAAAGATTTGCTTCTCTCACATAATGCTAGAACCCAGGTTCATCTAATGAAGCTGACTGTCAGAAAAGATAAAAGGGTGTGCTTCTTCAAACAGTACATATTTAAAGTATGGAATTAGCACCCAGAAAATGGAGAGATGACCATCAATTTGAATGGATTTGAAAGGGGATCAGACAAATTCATAAACAATAAGGCCATGAATAGCTACTTGCCATGATGTCTGTGTTTCTACCTCCAGTGTTGAAGGCAGTATGCTCTGAATGACAGTTCCTGGGAATCACAAGTGGACCTTTGGTCTGATCCTGCGGGATGCTCTTTAGATTCTTAGTTGCGAGTCCTCTTGTAAAAAGTAAAAGAAAGATCCTGAGAATCCAGGAGTCAATCCAGAAGAGTGTCTTAGAAGCAGTTAGGCCTAGGCCTTTCTCCCCTTCCACCTCAAGCATGTGCAGCTTGTTGTTGTTGTTGTTTAGTTGTTTAGTCGTGTCCGACTCTTCGTGACCCCATGGACCAGAGCACGCCAGGCACTTCTCTCTTCCACTGCCTCCCGCAGTTTGGTCAAACTCATGCTGGTAGCTTCGAGAACATTATCCAACCATCTCGTCCTCTGTTGTCCCCTTCTTCTTGTGCCCTCCATCTTTCCCAACATCAGGGTCTTTTCCAGGGAGTCTTCTCTTCTCATGAGGTAGCCAAAGTATTAGAGCCTCAGTTCAGGATGTGTCCTTCCAGTGAGCACTCAGGGCTGATTTCCTTAAGAATGGATAGGTTTGATCTTCTTGCAGTCCATGGGACTCTCAAGAGTCTCCTCCAGCACCATAATTCAAAAGCATCAATTTTTTGGCGATCAGCCTTCTTTATGGTCCAGCTTTCACTTCCATACATCACTACTGGGAAAACCATAGCTTTTACTATACGGACCTTTGTTGGCAAGGTGAAGTTTCTACTTTTTAAGAAATGTGCAGCTTACAGAACACTAATGTACAAATGGTAAAGCATTCAGAATGAATAAATGAGAAATGATTCCAAATCATTATTAGCAGGTCAAATTTGGCTTCAATAATACATGTTAAGGAAAATTCACACACTCACAGTAACCGTTGAACTATGGCATATAACTTTCCTAAAAAGTTTTAGCACTTTAAAGAAAGCATTCCATGACATTTCAATACCCATTTAATTTGTCTAAATAAATTTGTCTAAAGCAATTTGTATATAAGTACGGCTAACAGCTTTTTATTTCTTCAGAAATTACTTGGAAGAATGGCAAATTTGTTCCCTTTGATCAATGCAAGACATAACCTTTGATGTGTTAATATTGCTATTCGGACTATTCAGCCATCTCTTTCAGGTGATAGTTATGAATGAATTAAGATGGTGCAATTTCACGTCAATCACAGGGACAGCAGTTGAATAAAATCGCCTTGTGGCAATGAATCACACACATACACACACGCACATCTATACAGAAGAAAATGAAAGACTGACTGTCATGTCATATTAAGGGGAGATCATTTGCTTTTATTTAACGTTTGCAGTATATCACATAACAATGTACACTCAACATGGTCTATAATTTTCAAAGGCACGATTGACACCATAATGACCAATATAGTCATTATATGCTAATCAGTAAAGGAGTGCTATATGATAAAACACGTATATTACTTGTCCATGGTCCTATTTTAACTGCTCTTTGGTGGACAATCACCTCTCTCCCTGGATTTGGAGATAGGGCTTGCCAAAAAGTTGCGGTATTTGGAAGGGGAACTTCTCTATTGGTTCAGATAACAACCTGGACTAAGGATCTGATGGAGAGGGGGAATGGGCTAGTACAACACTCAGACAGTGTGCCAGTTTTGTATTCTGAACTGGGTAATGAAATTCAATAACAAAGCTAATGGTTATAGCTAAACTGAAAATTGTGGCATACCTCCACTTTCAGAGGCAGCAAGGCTCTGACCACCAGTTGTTGGTGGGGAAACCGCTATTGCATTCAAGTCCTGCTTGCTGATTTCTCACAGGGTTCTGGGTGACCACCATGAGAACAGGATACAGTGGTACCTCGGTTTAAGTACTTAATTCTTTCCAGAGGTCCGTTCTTAACCTGAAACTGTTCTTAACCTGAAGCACCACTTTAGCTAATGGGGCCTCCTGCTGCTGCCACGCCGCTAGAGCACGATTTCTGTTCTCACCCTGAAGCAAAGTTCTTAACCCGAGGTACTATTTCTGGGTTAGCGGAGTCTGTAATCTGAAGCATATGTAACCTGAAGCGTATGTAACCTGAGATACCACTGTACTGCACTTGATCAGCCATTGTCCTGATCCAGTAAGCTTGCATTATGCTCTCATGTCCCTGCTAACAGGTAAAAATTGTAACTTTGCATATTAACCTCCATCTTTTCCCTTGGGATGCTGAGAAACCTTATACAAGATTTATTGTATTTAAAGGAAACAAACCTCACTGATTAAATGATTGAGTGCATTTGTACCCCACTTTTCCTCTGAGGAGCTCAAGGTGGCATACATGATTCTCCCCCTCATGGTGACCTTGTGAGTTAGGCTAGGCTGAGAGACCTTGAGGTCACCTGCTGAGCTTCACGACTGAGCGGGGATTTTAACTATTACCTACCACTATTCTAGCTCTTGTGAGCCAGTGTGGTGTAGTGGTTAAGAGCGGTAGACTCTTAATCTGCTGAACCGGGTTCACGTCCCTGCTCCTCCACATGCAGCTGCTGAGTGACCTTGGGCTGGTCACACTTCTTTGAAGTCTCTCAGCCCCACTCACCTCACAGAGTGTTTGTTGTGGGGGAGGAAGGGAAACGAGATTGTTAGCCGCTTTGAGACTCCTTAGGGTAGTGATAAAGCAGGATATCAAATCCAAACTCTTCTTCTTCTTGCCCAGTATTCTAACCATTGCACCACACTAGCACTTGAGTAGATTGTTAAAGCTGTGTGTGCAACTTTACGGGCGCCTAGGTTTAAGGTTGCAGGTTTGCAATCTTCACATGTGAATTGTGTAAAATTAGATAAGCATACTCGCAGAAGCTGCACAGTGAGCACCCTCACAGGAGGAGAATTTTTGCATCCCTAACATGCCTTGTTTGCAAAGAAGCTGCTGTGACTTCTGTAAATATTCTTATCTCACATTATGCGGCTTGTGCAACAAAACACCAAAAATAACAAGCAGTTAAGCTGGCAGGGAGATGCATTAACTGGTTCTGTGATACTGTCAGCTAGTTATAAAGAGAGAATATAAAGAGAGGTCTCTCGTCCTCACTCTTGGCGCCAAATGCTGTGTGTGGGCTCTTTTGGATTTGGAATTGCTACAGATTTTAAGTAGATTCCACAGAATTATAGGCACTTACAAACACCCTGCTTTATTGAGCATTCATCCTGATTTGTTTGTAGGGAGATTAAACAATATTGGCTATTTAATGAGCACTCATTCTGATATGTTTGTGGGGAAGATGTTGTATCAAAGCAAGCTCTATCCCACACTTTCCAGCGTATTTTTCTGTCATTTTCCTTGTCGCAAAAGTCCAATTTTGGGGGAGACAGACTTTTTGCAGAAGACCTTCCAATCAACTACAATGTGGAGCCCAAATTTGCCAGTATGTGATTGAATGCTGGCCCAAAATAGTGACATGAATTTGATGGAATCCCACCCTAGATTAGTTGGGAAGCACCCTAAGAACCAGAGAGTGAATCAATGTTGTTGTTGTTATTTAGTTGTTTAGTTGTGTCTGACTCTTTGTGACCCCATGGACCAGAGCACGCCAGGCACTTCTGTCTTCCACTGCCTCCCGCAGTTTGGTCAAACTCATGCTGGTAGCTTCAAGAACACTATCCAACCATCTTGTCCTCTGTCGTTCCCTTTTCCTTGTGCCCTCCATCTTTCCCAACATCAGGGTCTTTTCCAGGGAGTCTTCTCTTCTCATGAGGTGGCCAAAGTATTGGAGCCTCAGCTTCAGGATCTGTCCTTCCAGTGAGCACTCAGGGCTGATTTCCTTAAGAATGGAGAGGTTTGATCTTCTTGCAGTCCATGGGACTCTCAAGAGTCTCCTCCATACCAAAACCACAGAGTATTAATCATCAAACCCCAGATCCCAAATGTTGACTGTTGATCCATCTAGTTCAGTACTGTCTACACTGAGCAGCAGTGTTTCTCCACAGTTTCAGGAAGGGTGCATTCCCAGCTCTGTCTGGAGATTCCAAAGTGTCTGCATGCACAGCAGATGGTCTACCACTGAGCTACAGAGCCAGTTCCCAGGCTTAGGTGTTGGCAAAACGAGGGTGAAAATACTCTTTGGCATAGATGGTACATGGAAAGTAGCCTCTATCTCCACTGACATGGTGGTCAAAGCAAAAGCGGTACTGAATGAATCTCTTTAAAAGAGCTAGAGAGGAATGCAGGGCCAATCCTCAATTCCAGGTGTTGGCGGGAACACAGTGAAAACACTTTCTGGCCTAGATGAGTAATGGAAGTCAGCAAAGCCTCTCCTCTGGGATGGTGGTCAAAGTAGAAACAGCACAATGAGCCCTTTTAAGGAGCTATAGAGAGAGGCAGGGACACAACTGAGTCCCAAATGTTGATAGGAGCAAGGGGAAGCTTCCACTAGTCTCAATGCCATATGGCATCTAGCACAGCCTCCAGCAGGGTGTTTTAGTTGTAGGGCTGCTAGATTTCCAGGTCTGACCTGAAGTCTCCAGGTTTACCTGCCCCCCTCCAGGTGGCAGGTGGGGGGCTTGAATCTCCAGGTGAGCAGCAGCTAGCAAGCTTCAGACCAGCAGGAGCTGGCTACAAATCAAAGGATTAGACACTCTGGGGGATCTGCCCTTCTCCACTCTGCTCTCCCAATTAACCTCCATCACCAGGGCCCATGACATCACCAGGGGCCACCCCTAGGTCTCATATTTAGGTCCTGAAATCTCTTGGTTTGGAATGCTCCTCATTTGGCAACCTTATTTATCTGGCTTTGTGGGGCTTGTGTGGTAAATATATGGGGTAGATTGTTCGGCCCTGAGGCCACATTCCCTCATGTTCACTCACCAGTGGCGGGCAGAGCAGGAGGCAACAAGTGGGTGAAGCCACAGCTGTGACTCCTTAGTTTTGGTCCAGCCATACAGATGCAGAGGTTTTCTTCTATGCATACAAGTCCCACATCTATCCATCCTCCTTCTAGCGTTCAAGGATACTTTCCATCCAGGCAAAAGCACTTGAGGAAGGACTTCCGGTCGGCGCCGACTTCCGGTCGGCGCCAGCGCTAATGGCGGTCCTTTTTCCGAGCTCCGGAAAAGGACTGCCCTGCGAGTTCGGGTCTGTCCCGCTACGGCAAGCGGGGGACCCCTAAAATCACAGGCGCGGAAGCCTGTGAACAAGGAGATTCGGTGGGCACCAGGAGCGCCCCCCCTTTACCGCAGAAAGAGCCTTTTTAAAGGCTCTGGAACGACATCGGGGAGCGCGGTGCTGAGAATCGCTACCCAGCCCGCAGGGTGAAGCCGCGTCGCTATTAGTGGAGAGCGCCGATTCCTTCCTGTAAATTTTGGACAGAAAAAACCCGTGAGTAAAACGGAATCTTTATTGGGAATTAAAACCTGGAAATTTGGCTGAAAACGGGGAGGTGAAAATTAAGGAAGTCTGCCTTCCCCCGACTGCATGAAAGTGAAAGCAACGGAACTTAAAAGCTGCATCCGTTAAAGATCTTGCTTTTGTTTAATTAAACCCGACATTTGGACTTTAAATCTCCCCTCTAGCTAGCAGGGCAGAGGGGAGGCAAGAGAGACTTTAGCAACTGCATGATTTATTTAAAAGAAAAATCCTCTGCTGCCTCTGCTGTCTCAAGAACCTGAAACGGTCTGCCCAATAAGGCAATAGGACACTGAACTGAATTCTCCCTGTGAAAGTTACATTGTGACATAAAGTTTCTTGCATTGCTTGGCTACAGTATACCAGAGCAGGCAGAGACAATATTTACTGGGAAACTGTGGCAACTTGCAGTTACAAGCCTCCTGCTATACTTGTTTTAATTTTTTCTCTTTCTCCTTTTCCTACGTATTTGGATATTCTCTTTGCCTTTGTATTTGGACATTTTGATTTGCTCCCCCTAGAGGGTAAAGTAAAGGCCGGCACAGCTTGAGACACTGGAACTTTCCATCGGGAAACAGCTCCCGTGAGAAACGACCTTGACATGAGTGGTTCACAAGAAGAGATAGTCACAAGAGCCAAGACCAAACAACAACAACAGCACCAGCAGCAGCAACAGCAACTAAAGAAAAGAGGCTCGATCACAGGCGTAACTTCTGCAGGACCTACAGGAACAACAGGACAAGAAAAAGTGACAGCTGTCTCCATGGATGCTGTGACACAAGCCTTACTTAAGATAAACCAATCCCTGGAGTCTCTGACAAAACAGACTTCAGAAAATACACAAAAATTAACAGAAATATCAGCAAGATTAGATCAGAACACAGAATCTATAAACAAATTGGTCGAGGAAAATTTTGCTACACGTAAAATTGCTGAAGAAGCTAGAGCTATTGCTGGAGAGACCCAAGAGAATTTAGAACCGATTGCCAAAAAGGTCTATGAACATGACGCAACTCTGGCTCTGTGGGAATTACAGAGAAAAGAGAGAAATCTGAAATTGAGATTGATTCCAGAGAACGAAAGTGACAACCTCGAGGAGTTTTTAACACAAGAGTTTGCTGATTGTTGGGAAGAACTGGAGGAAGACGAATTTAAAATCACAACAGCGTTTAGACTGGGTAAAAAACAGAACAGAAAGACCCCGAGAGATTGTCTGATTACACTTAGATCCAAGGAAGAAAGAGACAAAATACTAAGACTACACTTTGAAAAGGCCTTGCAAATTGGAAACTCAGTTGTACAGATTTTTAAAGACATCCCAAAATATATCTTGGACTTGAGAAACTTCTATAAGGACTTGACTCTTCTGTTAAAGAAAAACTCCATCCGCTTCAGGTGGGAATTCCCACAGGGACTGTCCTTTGATTACAAGGGAAAGAAGGTGAAAATAAAGACTATTCAAGATAAAGAGAAATTCTTGGAAAGAAATCAAGAGGATCTACAGAAGGGAACTGTGGACCCAATTGCAGAACAGAGGAGAGCAATAGATATTCTGAATCTATCGTATGGACATATCCCACCACCATCAGAGGAAGAGCAACAACTTGGAGCTGTTGGAGGAGTGTTAGAAAAATAACAAGATGGCTCTGCAATTCCTTAGTTGGAATTGCAATGGGCTCAATGGGCCTTTGAAGAGACGACAAGTTTTTCACATCTTGAACAGAGAACAATTGGATTTGATATGTCTACAAGAAACCCATATAACCAGAGCTCACAGGAGATTACTTATAAACAAAAGATTAGGACAAGAATTTATCTCATCAGACAAAGTTAAAAAAAGAGGAGTTGTGATATATGTAAAAGAAAAATGGGCCCCAAAAATGATGTTTAAAGATGAACAAGGGAGATATTTGGCAGTGGAGATACAAGTACAAGGAGAAAAATTTTTGATTGTTGGAATCTACGCACCAAATGAAGGCAAATCTGACTTTTTCAAGAGACTTCATGAAACTCTGACGGACTACTTGGATTACAATATGATAATTATGGGAGACATGAACGGTGTGGTCTCCACTAACATGGACAAGGCACAAAGACTAACAGTTACCAAGGAAGGGAGACTCCCTAAGACCTTTTTTGAAATGACGGAAAACATGGACTTGATAGATATATGGAGAACAAGGAACCCTCTGGAGAATTCTGGGGGCCATATAGAGAGACCTGGAGGGCCACAATTAGGCCCCAGGTATGACGTATCTCATTCTTGGTGTAGGATATGAATTCGACAGACAAACGACTTTTTGCCCAATTATTTCTTGGCAATACATCATTCTAAACACTTTCCTAATTCTGGTTACTATTTTAGTTCCCTCTTTTTCTAAATGTAGATCTTCTCCCCCCCCCATTCCAGCTGGGAAATGGTTTTATTATTCAAGTCTAATGCTTTACTCAAGTTTCCCAAAACAGCTCAGCTTGAAACAAACATTTCTTTTGTTGCTGGACTACAGAATCTCCACATCAGATTTCCAGAAGGGATGAAGATAGCAATTTTGTACAAACACCATGCAGCCTCTTTGGCCAGGGTGGGGACTGGAGCCAGCTGGTGGTCCAGATCTTCATCTCCCCTATCCCCCATGGGACAAATATGGCAAGTGGGTGCAACCACATATTTTTCCTCTCTGTTGTTTGAAACCATGTGCTCTGTTGCGGTTCTTGTACCAGTGCTTGTCCACTGCTGCCTTAGGATGAGAATTTATAGGAGGGGACAGAGGAAAAGTATGCATTCTTCTTCTGCCACCAGAAAATATTACTGTCCTCCAATTTGCATAAATTATTCCAACATCAGTTTTAATGGAAGAGTTGGCCTGCTTCCCTTAATTTCTCTGTACATTTTTACCATATACTTGATGTCTGGCAATGAAATATGTGAACCACTAAGCATTATATATGAGCTGATGTGAACTGATATGAAAATTCAGTCCATATTGATATAGGCACACTTGATATTTATGCACTGACTGTGCTTTTGCAAACCTGTTGAGTGTGACCAAGTTTCACCTGAACCACTGGGCAGCTTTAGGCAAGACACTCATTGTTTTTTTCATACCTGTGTCTGTAAAACGGCCATAACACTAGACCCCTTTGAAGGATAGTAAGAATGAGACCATAAGAGCATAGGAAGTGTCCTGCTAGATTGGAATAAATATCTATCGAGTTATTGTTAGTTTATTTACGTGGCACATTTTTCATTTGTGCTCAAAGCATTTCCAAAAATATTGCTGCTTAAATACATTATAATCTTTAGCATGTATTTGTTATTGCAGTATTGCAGCATAATGGCCAACAGTTTAATGGTTCACTTAAAATATATCAAGAGGATATTAAGTGTGCATGAACTTTGCCTAACAATATCCCAAAGGAAACACAAAACTGATGGCATCAGGACCTATCTTCCGGCATCCTCTTTCACAAGTGGCTAACCAGATGCTTATGAAAGCCTATAGGCAGGGCATGAGTACTTAACACCACGACCTTCTCCTGCTATTATTCCCCAGCCACTGGTATTCAGGAGCATGCTGACTCTGATCTTGGAGGTAATACAGTATAAAGCCATCATGACTAGTAGCTATAGATAGCCTTATCCTCCAAGAATTTGTCTAATCCAATGCCACTTTTCCCCTCAGAGAGCTACAATTCCCAGAGTTTCCTGGGAAGAGGGACTGAATGTTAAGCCACTCTGTGAATTGTAGCTGTGTGAGGGAAGCAGGGGCCTCTGAACAGCACCCTTAACAAACTACAGTTTCCAGGGTATCCCTGATCATTTTGGATGCCCTCCTCCTGTTTGCATCATTAGAGGGGGAAAGAATGATGCACTTCCATACATGATCAAAAATCATTTTAAAGAATCAAAAATAATTAATATGAAAGAACTGGCTTCCATTTAATGGAAGCAGTTTACATAAATTGCCCATTGAAAACAGATGGGCACTCTCAACATCTATAAATTAAGTGGTATGCGTTATACCTGACAAAGTTAAACATCACTGCTACATGTAGGAAAATGGCTCTCCGAGAGTGAAGCATGTTAAAAATGCATTGATTTTATATAGGAATTAAGATGCCCTACATTAAGGATGAAATATGAGGTGAAATGGAACAAAATGTTGTAGGCATAGCTTGGGAGACTAAGATGCTGAGAAAATGCTACTGCTTGATCTAGCTAATTGCGGCTCAAATGCTTTCATCCATATACTAAATCTCACTCTCCAAGTCCTATGCCTGCAGCAGCCGCTATTTAAATGTTTCCTCCTGCAAATGCAAGCAGAACCTAATCGGGATTGAAAAATAAACAGCCTGGTCCCACTAGGATCTTTCAATAAATTTGGAGTGGGTGCACAATGTGAGACATGTCACTTATGCTTAGTAGGAAGTCTTAGGCTGGTTGGCTAGGGGATTTGCTTCCCATGATATAGACACACATATTTCTTTGATCATACCATCATTTTTTTGCTGTTTCCACCTAGGGTTGTAGGATGAATCCAGTCTTTGCCTATTCTTGTAAGAAATGTCTCTTGTCCTATGGTCCTTGAACTATGGTGTACCACAGTTGTACAATCTTGTCCGCGGGGCCGTGTGATATCTATATGAAGCCGCTGGGATAAATCAGTAGGAGATGGGGGACAAAGTGTCATCAGCATGCTGGTGATAGACAGATCCACTTCTCCATAACATCTGAGTCGGGGCAGGCTGTGCATGATATGGACTAGGTACAATGCTGGAGTGGGTGATGGCCAATAAACTGAGCTTGAACCCAGGGAAGATGAGGGCACTGTGGGTTGGCAGTTCCTGTATTCAGGAGGTTGGCCCATTGCTTCTTCTGAATGGGGTTGCACTAACTCTGAAAGAATGGGCTTGGAGTCTAGGGGTGCTCCTGGACCCATCTTTGTTGCTGAAAGCTCAGAAAGCTTCGGTGGCAAAGAATGTATTTTGCAAGTCTAAGCTGGTGGGCCTAGACTGACCATAGTGATTCATGTGTTGGTAACCTCTAGACTCAATTATTGCAATACATTCTATGTGGAGTAATGCTTGTGCTTGGTCCAGATGCTCCAGCTGATGTAAAACACTGTTGATGGGGTCTGACTGCCTCCAGCAGATAACCCTAACACCAGCAGATAACCCTAACACCAGCTTTTACAGTGCTTGGAATTTTGCAATGCAGTTCTCCACTGTTTTGAATATATTGGAAATGGTTTACTTTAGATCATGTTTTGAGAAAGAATATATAGCACATGTAAAAATGTATTTTCAGAGAAAATACCTGTTTAAACAGTGCCTATGTGGCAGTAAAACCAGCTACATTTTGTTTCATTTGCTCTCATTTTCATCCTTAATGTAGTGTATCTTAATTCCTATTAAAATGGTTGGGAGACCATTTAAACTTACTAAAATACATATTTAAATATGTATTTTGAGACTATTTTGTTAAATTGCATATTGATGTGTAAATGGAAAGCAACAGGAATATAAAAATTGGAACATGGAGTGGATATAGACGGCTTTGTCCAACCCTAAAGCCCCCCCCCCCATTTTTTGGATTTTTTTTTTTAAAGCTGATGTTTTATTCGTTCATACATTGTGTTTGTGAATAATAAAAAGATATAAGACACTTGTGGCCAAAAATAGTATCAAAATGCATTTAGAATTTTTTTTTCTTCGGAAAACCATCTTAGAAATGTATATTATGGGGAGAAAACATGTTTAAAAGCACATAGCTAAATGTGAGTCTAAATCTAAATGCAGGGTTATTATTACTATTATTGTTTTACTATTAAGATTTCACAGAATAATTTGAACTTGGGACAGACTAGAAACAGTTGCTATCCCCCCGCAAACAACACTATGCCTGAATTTCCATATGTGGTTATCCATTCACTGCTCAACCTATCTCATATTGCAGACTTTTATGAGGATTCTGGGGCTGCCTAATAGAAGGAAATGCACATTGGGTTATTGATTATGAGAAAACATTGAATTTTATGTGCAGCATATTTTACAAAGTGGACATTTATACTGCTTGCGCTCAAGGATACGGATCAACAGTTCTTAAGAGGCCTGTGCTGTCTTCATTGAGGATTTGCTACTTGGTGCTTTGTTAATTAGTGTTACATGACAGAGCCTGGAATGCTCATTAGTAGCCCTTATCGAAAGTAAAGGGAAAATCTCCTTCATATTGGCATGGGGGAAGAATTATTTCAGGCCTGTTTTGTTTTTTTCCTGCTGCAGTGATCTGGCTGCTATAGGTGTTAGCCACACGCCTTAAATGCGACTGACACTTCTGTGAATTTAATGTGTCACACGCTGGGTTCAGGATCTGTTGTCTATCTTGGAATGACTTAGAAAATGAATTGCTTCAAGTTGATTTATTGCAAGAAGGATAAATGAGGAAAATGATAACAAAAACAACACAGTGAAAAGTGCCTTAAATGTAATAGCACTGTTTGATGTGTACATGATTTTGCAAATATAATCAAACATTCACACTATGTGTCTATCAATTACAGTGAGGCTACCACTTCGAAGTGCATTTGCTGCTCTCTGATTCATTAACATCTACTATCATTAAACAACTGCATAAATCCCTTTGTCTTTGTTCGCAATGTTCTGTTTCAACCTGTAACTCATCTTAGGGAGGGAATGAAAGTTTATGAAGGTCCATTCCAACCTGCAGAATTCATCACTGTGTTTTATCTTCTCTTGCACTTAATTTCTCTCGTTTCTGACAAGGAATATTCTTTTTCTTAATGCATTTGCAACATTAATTAATTTTTTAAAAACTAATTCTTTCTCTCAGCAAACAAACAAAAACAGAGCAAGAGAGAATCTTTCTCTGGCATTATGAAAGGCCCTGCATATGTTTTCTAGGATGGTCTTAATATTTTAAGAAAATTTATTATATTAAAATGTATTATATTCTAAGGGAAGCCGGCTAGACTAGATAGTGCAGAAGAGGCCACATAGCTCTGTCCACCAGCACCTCACCATCCCACCACCTGTAACCTGAGGAAGCTACCTTGCTCTGAGTAATGGTGGGGCTAGCCCTAATTAACTGGAAAAAGTAATCATGCTGTTCACTAGGACTGAACACTCATCTTTTGGGTAAGCCTAGAAGTAGTTTGACTTGGGAGCTCTGAGTCCTGAACACGAACTCACAAACCTTCCAGTGTAAGTTCCCTTCTCTATACATTGTTCTTGTTGACATCCATCCATCTCAAGAGACAATGGAGTGTACCTCTGGGGGTCAAGTCAAACCACTGTGTTAGTAGCACCGAAGTGACCTCCCCAGGGTGCTAGCCTGGGCAGTGTGTATGAAGGTCCTGGGCTGCCCAAACATTACTCCCACTCTTGGCTTCACTGATACGGTACAAAGGAAATCAGAGCAACACATTTGGCACCAGCCTGGCTGCAGGAGTTGCCAGAAGGATGTGTACAAGGTGTCGTTCAACCATCTTAGGGACTACACTCCGTATTTCTGTAGGGTTTATGCCTTAGCCTTTTCTTCTCCTGTAGATATCCTGCAAGGCAGGAGAAATTTAGACTCAGAGTTTTCTTCTCCTAGAGAGGCTACTTTCCCAGGTTGATCAGCCCTATCTGCCCCTCACTTCCCTCTACAGCATGTGCGGAAACCATTGACCATTGGAACCACTATTGGTGTCATATGCTCAATCTGCTGGAGCCTGTCTTTGCATGTGGGAGAAGCTGGCTGGAGCTGATGGGTTGAACAGGTTCTTCATGGGCAGAAGGTCTATGAGGGATTGACAAGAATGACTACCAAAGGGAGGCTTGGTTCAAGACTGGAGACAGGGCTGAGTTTCACATACTGATTTTCAAACTTTTGCCTGCAGATTTTCAGTGATTTGACTAAGAATTCTGTAAACACAGCTAGAAATACAATGATGCCTCCTAAGAACAGCCACATTATTCTAGTGCTGCAGAACAACACCCACATGAAGGGCTTCTTGACAAAGAGATGTGTCAGAAATGATATTCACAAAGTGGGAACAGCTTGCACATCTCTTGAGCATGTGAAGTACCATTCTGAGTGCCTTGGAAGCCCTTTTCCAGTGTTCAAGAAACTGTGCAGAATCAACACATAGAAGCCAGATTAGAATCATGTGGTGGACCCCGATGTCAAATTTCATGTGCTGATTGTCCCTTTGTGCATTGAGTAGAGATGTAAGCCCCACCCCCATGGGAGAAAACTGCTTCTCCAATGACTTATTAACTCTTTTTCCAATTTAAAAATAGAAATCTGGGGGAAATACTGAAAAATAGCCCTACTGTGAAACATATCCCCTTTCAGTACAAATGAAATACTTTAAGAACCTGTTTTGAAAGATAATATAAAACATTTTAGAAGATGATAATTCTGAAGCTTTTCTGCACCTAGAGGGCCGTACTGTTTAGGGAAGTTTTTAATGTTTGATGTTTTATCATGGTTTTAATATTCTGTTGGGAGCCACCGAGAGTGGCTGGGGAAACCCAGCCAAATGGGCGGGGTATAAATTTGTTGTTGTTGTTGTTGTTGTTGTTGTTGTTGTTGTTGTTGTTGTTGTTGTTGTTGTTGTTGTTGTTGTTGTTGTTGTTGTGTTTTCATGAGAGGAGCATACATGGATACATGGCCTCCGGTGCTTGCTGCTCACCTTTTTCTGGTGGCCTTTGGTCTAGTCTGGAGATACTAGCAGCAAGTATCAAGCTCCTGCTGTCCTTTTGACCTGGCTCTTCCATTTGGTACCTCTCATCTGTTAAACAGTTGTGATATGGTCTCATTGTGGGTACAAAAGACTTGAAAGAGAAATATGAAAGTTTGGGTGACAACTGAGTTCTAACAAAGACCCATAGAAGGAATAGGACTACAGTTGGGTATACCTGCAACTTTGTTTATACAGTGGTATCTCGGGTTACAGACGCTTCAGGTTACAGTACCTTGGGTTAAGAACTTTGCTTCAGGATAAGAACAGAAATTGCGCAGCGGCGGTGGTGCAGCAGCAGCAGCAGCAGGAGGAGGCCCCATTAGCTAAAGAGGTACCTCAGGTTAAGAACAGTTTCAGGTTAAGAACGGACCTCGAGAACGAATTAAGTTCTTAACCCGAGGTACCACTGTACAAAAGTGATTCATTTATTAGAGCTGTGTACAGCCTTGACACCTGTCCCTTGGCCCAAATCTGGGGGGCTTCCAACCCAGTCAATTTGCCCTGGGTCGACCCGCGGACCACCTGCCTTGCCCTCGATCCAATCCTGAATTAGCTTCGGGTGGGCTCAGGAATAATAATTGCTCTTCTGCTAGAAAAAAGGATGCTGATACTGTCTACCCTTGAGTACCTCCAGGAAAAAAGCACTACAGAGCAGCTGTTGCATGGAGGAATTTCTCCTGTGTGGTGGTCCATTGGAAGCAGTTTCTCTACAGCCTCTGCTGTTGGAGCCATCAGTTCTGCGCAGTGCTGCTTCAGGGATGGGTGTCAGGCAGGATGAATGATTGAGGACAGTTGTCTAGTAAATCAAGGTGTCAACTGAATGATGCAGCCTTACTAGTTGCTACTGATTTCCCTTCCCTTCTCTCCTCTCCTCTCTGTTAACAGCTTGTTTCAAAGTGCATTGCAAAATACTTACATTGATGGCAAAGTATACGTTACATTATCATCAGCATAACAGTCATAATAAATAGGCAACAATGGTTCCCTGTTGGAACCAATAAAAGGCTATTTGCCCAGCCTAATTGTGCCATGGAGTGTTTGTGTTTACAGTGGATCAAAGTGCACAGGGAAGGAAATAAAAAAAATTCCTTCCAGTAGCACCTTAAAGACCAACTAAGTTAGTTCTTGGTATGAGCTTTTGTGTGCATGCACACTTCTTCAGATACACTGAAACAGAAGTTGCCAGATCCTTCTATATAGTGAGAAGGTGGGGAGGGGTATTACTCAGAAGGGTGGTGGGAATGGGAGATTGGCAGGTAGCTGAGATGAGCCTGTTGACGACTCTTAACGACTGCAATAGGTCTTACAGGAAAAGGCAAGGGGTGAGAAGGTGAAAAATGGCTTAGTCATGTATAATTAGATAAGAATCCAATGTCTTTGTTCAGACCAGGTCTCTCCATGGTTTTAACCCTTCCCTCTCTATCTATGCCCCCCTCCCCAAAAACAAAAAAGGCCAACCTTTCACAATAAGGCATGGTGGGGAAGACTTATACTGGCTGCAACTGCAGACCTTTTTCAAGCTTGATTTTAACAAAGAAGGGTCAGAGTGAGGAGGAGATGCTGCAGGCTGGATATAGATGCCTCAGAGTTGGTATCAATTCCAAGAATGTCCGTTCTCCACCTCTGATCTATGAGGTACATCAGAGATGGGGAGCCTGCAGCCCTCCAGATATTGTTCAGCTCCCATCGGCTCCTGCAAGCACAGCCAATTGTAAGGGCTAGTGGGAGTTTCAGTTTAACAACATCTGGAAGGCTTCAGCTTCCCCATGTGTTCAATACATCATTGAGACCCCACCAAAGTCAACGGGATTCAAGAGTGCACAGAATTTCATCCTTTGTATTTATTGTTATCTGGAGGGCATTCCTGCGTGGGTTGATGTTCTCTCATGGCTGGCATGGCCTCATCCTTATTCTCTACCTTGAAGCAGAATCTTCGGAATGTTCCAGAGGCAGGTTGGGCTTATTTGTGTGTCATGACACCTGCAGCTGGGCATACAGCATGGCTTGCTGAAACAATTCGTGTCAACTATAATCCCTCTTCAAAACTGCAGCAGGAAGCTTTAGAAATATTGCCTGAGGTACGCAGTAGGCATTTGGTGCTTAGAAAAATCCAACGAAAGAACAAGTCACATCCAAACAGGTCTCTCCACATTGCTATTTCTTGCAGCTCACGAGTTGGGTATGCAGTAAGATGGAGGATTTCCTCAGCAAGGCAGTCCATGTGCCGTTATGACAACCACAGAATTTTAGAAACCTCAAAATGCCATCTAATCCAACCTCCAGCAGAGTTGCACACACACCAACTCCACCCTCCACTGCATAATCTCACCCCATCTACAGCTCAGCAAGTCATCTCAGCTGGCTGGGGCTGATGGGAGTTGTGATCCAAAAATTCTGGAGGGGGGCTGGTAGGCAAAGGCTGCCCTGTAGTCTCTTCTACAGGATTCTGCCACTGTTGCCCATGCAGGTCTTGAACAAGAGACGCCGTAAGGGACCACTTAACCAGTTAGCTGACAGACAATGCCCAATGGATAAAGGATTAAGAGAGACAGAGAACACTTTCTGAGATGTTACAAAACATTAGTCAGGTGCAACATTTTTCTATTTCTATCCTGTTATCACCATGACCACGACCTGTTCGTGGGATGCATTATGCAGCTGGTAAGAAAGAAGACAGCTATGAACACTTAAATTCTAGAACTTTCATGGCACAAGATTTTTTTAAAACCCTCCTAGCGGCAACTAAATACCTATGGAAGGAAAACTGCACACTTCCTAGTACCGAATAGAATGCTCCATCTGTGGGAGAGTTTCTCCTACAAGTTCCAAAGATCTCAGAAGCCTCCTCTGCACTAACTCGGAGCAGGTTTTTCAGGAGATTGCCCTGTTCTGTGGAATAACATTCTTGTTGAGATATGACAGGAGCTCACTATCTGTACTTGCTGGAAATAGTTGAAGACATATTTGTTCCAACAGACTTTTCCCAGCTGGATCAAACAGCCTTTACCACAGGTGTCCACTTGTATTTGCTGTACTTGTGTTTTTGGGCTGCTTTTTGATTATCCTACATGCAAATCAACTTGAGACGCTGGTTTAGAAGGTGATTCATAAAATAATATTAGACCATTTAGTTCAATATTGTCCACTCTGACTAGCAGTAGCTCTCTAGTAATTCATATAGGGAATCTCTCTCTCTCAGCCCTACCCAGAAATGTCATGGTTCAACCTAGGTCCTTCTGTAGTCAAAGCATATACTTACTACTGACCTACAGCCCTTCCCACATACATGTGTAGTTCTGGATTCAGCTTCTGTTCACCATTTCACAACTGCTTCATGAGAAAATTAGGAATCCAGCTGGGATTCCTCTGTGGCCAGCCTGAGCAGCCCTGTGAGGAAAAACCAGGAAGGATGAATGGACACTAATACTCAGTGGGGTGAGATATCACTCCCCTTCTTCTCAATGAACATAACTGAGTCAATCCTCATCTCAAATGCAGCTGTCTCTCTTCTTTTTTATTGTCCTGGTTATGAGCACTTGTCGTGGCAGAGCCGTGTGGCAGTGGCAGCTGTGGGGCTTGATCTCACAGCGGGGTCAAGTATTCCCACACACAGTTTCATGAGGCCATTCATCCCCATCAAAACTGAAAGGGGGGCCTTTTCAGTGACTTTCAGGGAATAGGGCAAATTCTTGTAATTTCAGGGGCTGGAGGCTTCCCATTAGACGATGAAGTGGCAGAAGCATTTCAGCTTTAACAACCAAGGCTTTTTGTTGCTGTTTGAGTGGCAACAGTGAACTGGTGACATGCCTAATTTGTCACAGAAAAGCCCAATGGGAATGTGGCTGCATCATGTTTTCCAAATGCAACATAGTTGTTTTAAAGTGGTTGAAGAGACTTGCCTGTCATCTTCTGAAAATCCCACTTTCAATTTTTGTTAGCCAGCTATGGAAATCCAAGAAATGGAAAAACAACAACAACACTAATGACCAATTTAACTCTAGTAACATGTGAACAACCAAAAGAATTATTTACATGTGACTAATTGTACCAGAACATGAAAGGGAATGTGCATTCAAATGCACATTAAAAAAACCCAAAACAGACATCAATTAACCATTGTGGAAAGATGCATTCTTAATTGCCTGTAGCGCTGGTAGAATAGTAAAGTTTTCAGAGTGTTCCACAGGACTGGGCTGAAGACACTAAAAGCTCAGTTTCTTGTTGTCAAATGAGCCTTACCGACTTGTAGAATGAACAGCACAGCTCCTGCAGATGATCTCAGTGACTTAGCTAGGATATAAGGGCTCAGGTTATCCCTGAGGTACCCTGGACCTAAGTTGTTCAAGGCATGGTAAATTATTACAAGGACCTTAACTGGGCTTGGTAGTGGAGGGGAAAATAGTGCAGCTGTTTTAACAATGGTATCACATGTTCTCAACCAGTGGCTCCCATCAGCAGTGTGGCCACTGCATTCTCCACCAGCTGGAGCTTCCAAACCAGACCCAAGGGCAGCCCCACATGGAGTGCATTACAACAAACTATCCTTGAGGTTACCAACACACGGACTACAGTGGCAAACTAGATGAAGCTGGTAAAAGGCACTCCTAGCCACACAGGACATATGGACCTCTAGTGACAAAGATATGTCCAGAAGTACCCAAGTTACAGATCTGCTCCTTCAGAAAGCATGTTGCCTTAGAAGTTATAAAGCACATACTGAGAATACTGACATTTGGATGAAAATCAGAATGCACATCCCATATAATGCCCATAGATTGTTTTATGCCTGCGGATCTCCTTATCAGGATCACGGGACAAATCTGTCTGTTTGGTTTACTTCAGAAATCACTGAACGTGTCAAGCTCCAAAATTTATATGAGTTAAACAAATCCTTGCTAAATATATCTTTGCATGGTCTTGCCACTGTCATTGCAATTAGAAGGTACCATAATGTCTGAGGGAGGCACAGCTTTGTTTTGTAACTTGCGTGCTTTCAGTGTTCCTAAGAAAGCAACAGAGTTTGCTGGAGTTGGCAAACTTGGAAATTATTTTCAGCCACTCTAATTCTGTGGAAGACAAAACCCTTACTTGAATAATCTCCATGAATAAGTAGATTTGCTACATCAAAGCCTGCCATTCCTCATTTGCATTTGCTAATTTATTTAAGTGGGTCCATACTTTACAACTGCCCTTTGACTAAAATTGAAGCTGAATAAGTAAAAAAAAGAAGAAAGCAAATTACAATAAAACTTCAAACACCTGAAGCAAATAAGTCAATTGAACTAGTTTTAACTGGGGGTGGGGGGGGGAGGTATGAGCCATTACTTAATTCTGTAGGTATTGCAACAGATAATTGACTTGTGGTAGCCAAGAATGTGGTTTGAACAGTGACAACCAAGGAGAACAGAAGCCATCTTTCTGCCACACAGAGGTCGACAAAATCTGACTTGGCTCAGTAGACACCCATCATTTGGTTTTGCCACCAATTGTTACCTGACACTAATATAAGGGTATTTGGATTTTGTGCTGGCCTTGGGATTTGTCATGTGTTCTTTGTATTCTGTTGAAAGCCACCCAGAGTGGCTGGGGCAACGCAGTCAGATGGACAGGGTACAAGTAATAAAAAGAAGAAGAAGAAGAAGAAGAAGAAGAGGTCATCAACATGACGTCTTACGCAACTGCATTCTATAGCCTTTCTGAACAATACATGATGTCCTCAGCTAGGATTTCCAGCAAGAACAGGGGTGTGACCTACCATGCAGCTGACAACTGCTTGTTGTTTCGTTGAAATCTTTTTACTTTTAAATGCAACAGTGCGGAGAAATGCATTTTAAAGGTAAAAGAAAGGACTCTCTTTAAATCCTCTTCCTCTTCAGCTGAATCAATCTCAGGTGCTTCACGGCTAGCCTCCAGGCTGAAGGTGCCAAGAGGTAACTACTCTTATGGGACTGTTTAAGATTGCAGAGTGGTGGACAAATGTTTAGTGGAAAGAAAAACACAAACACCACCCAATGACATATTACAACAGTAAAGTAAGTTAATTCTTGCACCCACCAAAGTTCTAAAGAAATGTGGAAGCATCCGGGAAGTGAGGCAGTAAAGGGAAGTGTTTTTCACAGGGAAAGAAAATGTTTAGAAATTTGGAGGTCAGGTTTCAACATGGCACTAGACAGAACTTGTGATGGGAGAGAAATTCATTCAGTCTGTGTTTTAATGAGAATCGGCCCAATTTGTAATTTAATTTTGAACCCTTCACAGGTTTGTCTTTTATCAGAATCTGGGTATCCTTTCTCTTGTTCAAACCACATGGTTAGGAATAGCTGTGGGCTGTTGCAGCTGACTTGATTGACAGCCCTGGATGAGGGCAAAAATTTCCCTCCCTGGTGTTGCAATCCTTTACTTGAAAGACCACTGTAGACACACTGAGCCCCATTTGACATAGCTGAGTACACTTCCTCAGAGTCTGAGAACCTCTGTCTTGGAGACATCTCTTTTTCCAGAACCAAGTAGAACAGACACATGCCTCTTTATTTTTCTTGCACTGTAGAAATGAGCTCTGTGTGATTAATTGGAGGCTGCAGCTGACTGTAGAAAATAACATTTTCTCCCCTTTCCTTAGCAAGGCACAAAGAAATGCAATTCTGTTACAAAGTGCAGTAAAGGAGCAGAAAGGCACCAAGAATCACAGCAAAGAAACAGAAGGAGGCATTGGGTCATTAAGTCAGTCCCCAGTCAAAGGGAGGTGGAGATGGGAAGACTTTCAGAAAATGGCAGAACGTTTTCATTTCAACAAAACAAAATAAAAATATTTCCACCATTTCCCAAGAATAAGGAGAATCAAAGATTCCCAACTCAGGTTCAGAATATTTTGTTTTAACCTAGAAAAAAAGGTTGGGATTTTATTTTCTGAAGTTGAGGGCCTCATTCCCTCAAGGGGAGATGGTTGTGGACCACAAGTTGATAGTAAACGGGGCAAAAAGTGTGTAGGAAAACCTCATTTGTACAGTAGCTGTCCATCTATCCACATCCATTCACATTAATCCATCCAACTTCCATTCCACTCATTCTGTTACTTACACCCTTCCTTCACTCAACCAAGCATCCCATTTACAATCTTCCACCCATGTATCAACACACATACACTCTCTCCATTCATTTCAATCCATATGCCTTTTTTTCAGTCATACACTCTCTCCATTCATTTCAATCCATATGCCTTTTTTTCAGTCATTTAAATCTTTTATATATCTTTCCTCTATCATCCATCCATCTGTCTGTCTGTCTGTCTGTCTGTCTGTCTGTCTATGAGATAGACAGAGTGGATGCAGGCTAGACACCTCCAGCACATGCATTTCTGATCCCCTCCCTGGCATAGACCTTTAAGTCTTTGAACACATGACTCGGGCTAATGATCCAAAGAACAGTGTCATTGATTTCCTCTCTTGGAAACATGTGTTCCTATCTCTGTATGTCCATTGGCAAGCTACAGACTCATAATCTCATCTTCTGGTCTATAAAATAGGAATAACAGAATTCTAATTTACTTGTTGGTAGTGTGAGGTGTGGTTTAAATGCGAACAGGAAAAATGTGTGATAAACAGGGATGGGGAACCTATGACCCTCCAGATGTTGATAGACTCCATTAGCCTTAGCCAGCATGGTCACTGATCAGGAATGATGGAGAATGTAGTCCACAAACATCAGGAGAGCCACAGACTCCCAATTCCTTTGCTCAAATAATCCCAGCACTTTATAATGTTGTCATCCATACACACAGTACTATACAGAATTGACCCCCCCCCATTTTAGATAGTCTCCCAAACAAATCTACAATGTGTTCAAATCATTGCAAAAACATGCAATTTTCAGGCACTAGAAAGTTAAGTAAATCTTAATGAGATGAGTTGAGATGTATTGAAAAAACTGCAGTATTTCCAGAAGGCCTGCTACTGTATAGAGTGTAATATATGGACAATTTCCAAGAAATGTTGTGAAGTCTAGTAATTATTGCCATGCCAGATGCTGGATTCTATACAGACACAGAGTAGGTTGAATGTGCTGTCACATTAGACATACTTGCCAAAAACAGACTGTGCCTACGATCTGTACATCTCTTTCTCGCTTCCTCTCTGGGGCATTTTTAAGCATTGCTTAATTAGCTTTTGTTTACTCAGTGTAATGTTTAATATCTCTTGGAGGCTTGAGTTGGGAGAGGAGGATGTATGATGAAAAAATAGTTTAGCTGTAAAGCATTACACATGACCAGGGAATTAGTTTACAGCATAGCCACAATTGGCAATGCTAATCAAGCAATGTAGTCTCATCTAGTACATGGTAACCAAAGCAGTTATTCTATTTGTGTGATAATCATGGCAGCCATTCTCAACATACAAAATACATGAACCTGGGTACATTGCACATGAGCATATACACTACTAGTTCAGAGTCCGTAGAAGGCGCACCAACTCTAGGGAGCCAAGGTGTCTTCAGCCCCCTCGAGATTTTTTGGAAGGGTCCCCAACTCTCTAGGTATAATGCTTGTTTATAATGAGCAATGAAGATCGGGAGGACAACTTCTTCCTGTTGTTTCAAAATAAATTCAACAAACAGTTACCAAGTAACTGAGAATGATGTCTTAGATTTAACCCCTCTAAGTTGTCTGTTGGGACGCAGGTGGCGCTGTGGGTTAAACCACAGAGCCTAGGACTTGCTGATCAGAAGGTTGGCGGTTCGAATCCCCGCAATGGGGTGAGCTCCCATTGCTCGGACCCTGCTCCTGCCAACCTAGCAGTTTGAAAGCACATCAAAGTGCAAGTAGATAAATAGGTACAGCTCCGGCGGGAAGGTAAACGGCGTTTCCGTGCGCTGCTCTGGTTTGCCAGAAGTGGCTTAGTCATGCTGGCCATATGACCCAGAAGCTGTACTCTGGCTCCCTCGGCCAATAAAGTGAGATGAGCACCGCAACCCCAGAGTCGGCCATGACTGGACCTAATGGTCTGGGGTCCCTTTACATTTAAGTTGTTTGTTACACTCCCTAACTTTTTCTACAACTGCTAATGCCATACCTGATTCACCATTCCTTTAAGGTGAAGTGGGAAAATGCCGAGCTGGTGTTGAATAATCTGGCCACTGTGAATATATCTGTCAACTGAGGTGGGGGAGGAGAAAAATCAGGAGGAGCAGAGTAATCCTAACCACCAGATTTATGGGCCCAGGTGGTTGAGAACTGGGCAGAGGCCCCCAGAGAGGAAGCTCCTTCCACCAGTGGGGAGCCCACATCTATGATTGACTTTCCTGTGCCTGTGGAAAGCTATTGCTGGCTATGTTCCCTAGTAGCTAGCTCCCAAATGGATGTTGGTTGTGCAGTCTTGGTTTGCTGAATAGGTTGTAGGATTGGACTCTCCATCCCGGGCAACTGAGAACTGGCATAAAAAATCCCTCCTATTGAAACCAGTTGTGGAGGGAATGTAGAAACGATTTGTGCACATACAAAAAAAGGTCAACCCATTACACCAAATCTTGCCCCAGCCCATAAAAGCCAGCAGAAATGGTGGTCAACCCATCTTTTTTACAAACCCACAGGATAGTTCTCTCTCTGTGTGTGCGCGCGTGCACATACATGCACACGTGCACTGCAAGTGTACAGATGATGTGTTGTGCAATTTCTCTTATGGTGTCACAGCAGACATTTATTCTATTTTGAAAGGGCTAGAACTAATTTTATTAATTAATCTGAACTCCCCCATGCCCCAGTCTCATCATTTCCCAACCAATTTCCATTTATCTAGGGTGGTTTTTTTAATATATATAACAGTATTGACATCTTGGCTGCAAGATAACTTGACCCACATTTCTTGCAAATTAAAGCGACCAAGAAGAGGCCCTTTTACCTTTAGAGATATGAGCAGAATTCTTAATCAGTAACAATATCCACCCCCCCCTTTTCTTGGTTCCCCCCCTCCTTCCCCCCCTTTTAAAGGAGAGATGATGTTTACTAATCGTGTCTCATTGCCTTACACAGCAGGGCTCCTCATCCTATTTTGGCATAATGACGGAGCTGGCTTCGGTTTTTAAGAATGTATGTTATCATTATTCATTACAGTACTGCACCGAAGCTTCACTCGGAAGCAATAAAGAAGAAAATGTATATTTTAAAGACTCTCATTTTCCCCTAAATGCTTGAATTAAGCTGCAGTCGGTGGTGTTGAGAGAATTGAGTTATGTCCTGAAGCAATGATTCTGCGGGAGTACATCATGCCTGGAGATTGGGCTCTGATTAGCTTTTGAGTTTTCTAATACAGCCTATTGATTTTGTGCTACCGTAGCTGCCATTGGATTTTGTATTCTGGCATCCCGGGCTGGGTGTGTGTGAAGCTTCTATCTTTTGCATGAGGGAATGATGAATGGTTGTCTGAGTGGTTCCCAGCACATATTTATTTCCTCTTCAATAAGAACAACAGTCAATATCATTTAGGCACAGAAGAAGCATTTCGGCAGCTCGACAAAGCTGGGAAAAGGTTTTCTACTTACGTTTGCTTGTTGTTAAGCTCTCGGGCTGAATTGCAGACCTTTGGCTCGAAACCTAACATTTTTTATTTATTCCGCATTCTTGTGGTTCAAGGGATGTATCAAATAGCGGAACAAAAGTGCTGGGGAGAGAAATCAAGTATCTTCTATAAACACCCCCATACCTGTATGTCTTGGTGCCCCCCAGATTTTGGGGTTCTGATTTAGCTGGTCTTTGGGTGGGTGTGTTGGCAGTGCTGAATTAACAGTCTACCATTCTCATGTTTTTCTTTTTATTTCCAGGCTTTCTACATGCCACTGGAAAAGTGTGTTTTGTTGCCACTCCCTATTTCTTTTGTTCATTTCCTCCCCTGCCTCAAAACAAGTTACTGATGCACACAACTCTTTGTGTGCATTGTCAGAACTGCATTGATACTCTTTCTTGCCCTGTGTTTCACAAACGTGTGCAGGTGATTGCATGCACTAACCACCTGGATGGATAAAAAGGAGATTTAAATAAACAGAAGGAACTGAAAGCTATGACCAATAATGGCTCAGGTGCCAGTTCCGGAATTCACTTTGTGAGTTCTCCATGTTAAGCTGGAGGAAGCCTAAGTGTAACTTGAGGGTAAGAAACCCACAGGATAAAGGAATGAAATGGGCTGGTGTGGAATCCAGTTATACCTAATCAGTCTGTCTGTCTTCCTGGATGATTCTGCTGCTGGCAAAGATATGAAAGCTGATTTCCTTGGGGAGCAATTCAGTGGGGGAGAATTTCATTAGCATCCCCAAGAATGAGAAGAAGACAGTAGTTTGGGCTTGAGGAAACAGTCAGCTTCTTCCCTGGTGAAAAATCTCCACTATTCCCCCCATGAATTGCTTCAGAGAATGACAAAGTTTTCCAAGCCGACATTTGCCGACTTCTGCTTTTAACTATGGTTTGCTATGACGGCTCTACCCATGAAAAAGAAGACTTGTCCTGTGCCATCAGCAGGCATTATTCCAATCCTCAGTTTCATCTCATACCTATTTGCTTAATTAGCACAGAATGCAGTCAATGTTAGGCAAAAAGGTAAAAGATTACCAGGCAAAAAAAGATCAGAAGCAAAGGGGAAACATGTACATACAGAGACGAACAATAGCTGCTATCAGTGTGAACAGTGGCACACATCAACCAACTTAAAATAACTGGACTGGTAAAATTATAAACACAGCTTCACACAGTCTCTCATTGCTGGTTCCTCTGAGCCTAAGATTGTTAGGCCTTTGAGATCCACTCAAACCATAACCACTCACACAGACTGTTCCACCCAGTTCTCTTCCCAGGCGTGTTTCATGCTGGGACTTTCTGGGATTGGCAAAACAACAACAACAACAACAACAACCAGTACAAGAGCTGCCTGGAAATACCATTGAATAATAAAGGAGGCTGAAACACATTACTCAAGGTTTGGGACCAACCCAACCATGCTCGTTTTGCAAGATCTCATCCATGGCTAAGCCACATTTCTATAGAGCAGAGGTGGGGAACCTCAATCCCATGAGGCAAAATTGGCCCTCTATGCTTCTCATTGTGGCTGTTGGGACTTTCTCTTGCTTGTCTAGATGGCAAATGGACTGCAAAAAGCACTACTGTGCTAACTGACAGAAAGATCTGGGTCTCAACATTACAGAAAGAACGCTAAAAATAGCATCCCACAGATTCAATCTCACTGAAAAGATAACATTGATACTCCATTTGACAAGGATTTATGGTTACAATTTTCCTCAGAATGATAAA
The DNA here is from genome assembly GCF_964188305.1 of Podarcis bocagei. NCBI lineage: Eukaryota > Metazoa > Chordata > Lepidosauria > Squamata > Lacertidae > Podarcis > Podarcis bocagei. The sequence continues at coordinate 60,649,218 of NC_138134.1, forward strand.
GCTTCAAATACACTCCTTCAAACTGAACACATTAAAAAAAATTCCCAGTCAAAAGGATATGAACCACAGATTTAAAAGAGCATCTTTACCAATCCAGTATTGCCTATCCTTTTAATTTATTGCCTATCTTGCACCCTCTACAGCACAAACAGTGTCTTCCGAAAATGAGGTTATGGGCTTTTATGAATGTTAGTAAACACTCACTGGAGTGAGAAGTCTCAGAGCACGACCCGAGGTTTATTGAGGAAGTTTGCCCTGGGTTCGCAGGCCAACACTGCAGAAATAAAAATGATTAGGACAGTTGATAGCTGCAGTCACTACTTACGCAGTGCAAGAATCACGGATAGGACAAAGTCGAATGGGAGAATAGCATCTTGCAGAGGAGCAGCAATGAAAGAATTTGGACTTCAAGACCAGGAAGAAAACATACATGCATACATTATTTTATTTGTATGTTGTCTTTCCATAGCCAAAATCATGCCCAAGGCAGCTTACAACATGAATTATTTTTTTACACAATCACAAACATAACAAAAGTAGTTATAAACAATAAAAAACACATCAAAAAGTACACAACCAAACCAAACCATTTCCAAATTAAGATCTAAAATAAATAAGATCTAAAAACAGTCATAAAAAATCAACAGCAGCAACTTCCTCCCCAGAAACAATACCCATGAATCTTCAGCAGCCTCAGCTTTTGTAGCTGGAGTCAGTTCGAGCCCCACCTTCCGAAGGCTAGGTAGAAAAGGCCTGCAAGGCAGGGAGCAGGTCTTCCAAGACTCACAGCCAGAAAGAAAAAGCTCTGGTGCCTGATTTTCAGCTAAAGGAAGGACAATTTAAAAGTGAGGTACTTGAATGAATGGGACGCGGGTGGCGCTGTGAGTAAAACCTCAGCGCCTAGGACTTGCCGATCGCATGGTCGGCAGTTCGAATCCCTGTGGCGGGGTGAGCTCCCGTCGTTCGGTCCCAGCTCCTGCCCACCTAGCAGTTCGAAAGCACTCTTAAGTGCAAGTAGATAAATAGGTACCGCTTTATAGCGGGAAGGTAAACGGCATTTCCATGTGCTGCGCTGGTCCAGACTCGCCAGAGCAGCTTCGTCACGCTGGCCACGTGACCCGGAAGTGTCTCCGGATAGCACTGGCCCCCGGCCTCTTAAGTGAGATGGGCGCGCAACCCTAGAGTCGGACACGACTGGCCCGTACGGGTAGGGGTACCTTTACCTTTACCTTTACCTTTACCTTTACCTTTACCTTTACTTGAATGAATGAACCAACCAACCAACCTATTAAGGCTCAGAAGCTTGTTGTTGTCATTGTTTTTCATATAAGACCTCAGCTGGTTCTGTGGGATATGTGGAGAACTCAACTCGGAGAAATTAACATTGTGTGGCTTACCTGGTATCAGATGTGCCATTTCTTAAGACAGCCACATATAAGAGAGCAAGCTAACAGAAACCAAACAGTGTTTGGATCTATACTGGTGGAGTCGGAAGACAATGATAAAGGATTAGTATCAAGGCTTTATAATCACCTTATACAAATGGATATGGATCCAGCAGATAGCCTTAGAAGGTTATTGGAGAGGGAGTGGAATTTAACCATGGTTGATACTCAATAGGCTTCCCCCGGGATAAATAAATCAACTACCACTCACACCAAGGAAATAATGTGTTGGGGTTTTTTTTTGGGGGGGGGAGGAAAAATGGTATCTTATACCTCTCAAACTGACATATAAACACTATAAAGCTTTTCATTATGCTGAAGGGGATGTAAGGGGATGTAAAGGTTCATTTAGCCATATGTGGTTGGATTTCTGGTAGAAATCCTCCAAAACCCATGTCACATATGCAGGATTGCACCCTGACCATGGACTTCATAAGAAGCAGTTTAGGAGGAACCTAACAATGACTATTGTGGGAATGTTAAGGATAGCAGGAAAGGATCTATTGAATAAATGTTATCCTTTCTTCACTCATGCTAGTGAGTGATGTAGCAGAGCAAATTCCCCTCAATATAGCTGGAGTTTGCAGATTCATTTGAATCTTTTAGTTAAGATTATTTCCTGTTGTTCCCTTTTGATTCCTCTTAAAAGAATAAAGACAAAAGAGTTTTATGAGTAAAGCAAAAAAAGTTTACTCACATTTCAGTTCATGATTTGATCCCTGAAAGGCAGGCTTTTCTTAATAGTCCCACAAAGAAACTGTGAGTTTATCTCATATGGAGACTGAACTCATGTGCTGCTGGCTGAGAGCCAGCAGACAGCAAAATTACATTAAGACAACAAAATGTCTGTTGGAGGGGAGCATGGCAGCAAAAGAACAGCAACAAGAGATCAGCAAGTGAAGACTGAGAAGATGGCTGCATGACTCGGCTCTTTTATGGAGTCGGCTAGAGCCACACCCATCTCCCAGGTCACATGCAGGGGGAGGAAGCTCCAGACCAGTGGAACAGGAAGTTACATTGACTGGCCCACTCTAGGGAAATAAGGAATGTTGCATTTGACTGCACCAATGGATTACATCCCACAACTGTTAGAGTGGAAAACTCCAGGTAAGATGCAGTGTGGGTTCTGCACATATCCAAGCAAAAATCTTGGATTGAATAAGTGTTTTCAAGGACTGTGGTTGGATGAGAGATGGCAAGATGATGAGTTGACAGAAGCTGGTTGGCTAGAGCAGGCTTCCTCAATCTCGGCCCTCCAGATGTTTTGACACTAGAATTCCCATGATCCCTGACCACTGGTCCTGCTAGCTAGGGATCATGGGAGTTGTAGGCCAAAAACATCTGGAGGGCCAAGGTTGAGGAAGCTTGGGCTAGAGGATGCAGCAGGTAAGATGGCATATCATTCCCATAAAGGGTGTGTGTTAATGGGAATGCCTTTACAGATTCTTCTGGACTCTGCCCGGTAATGCATAATGAATAAATTCTGACTAATTGGGAATTTGATGTGGACCTCCACATTGGATCCCTAAAGAGAATTTTATCACATTAATTGCAGCAAGACTTCTAAAATTGGGGACCAAAATATCTAACATAACAAGGCAACTACTCAAGAAAACCCCAGATTTGGCATTAGTAAATTTAATCATGGGAGAAAACATGGAGCTGCAAAATAAGAATTTAATTGGATATTTACTTGCAGTGGCAAGAGCTATAATTGCCAGGTTCTGGAAGGCTCCAAAGGGTCCTAGCCTGGCTAGCTGTATAACAAGGTTTGGAAAATTGCCATTATTGAAAAACTTACACAAAAGTTATGTATGGCCAAAGGGAAGAAACGGAGAGACACATTTGCTGCTGACAGGTGGAGTTTTATTGCTTTTACAAATAGACCCGAAAATAACAGATCAGTCCCAAAAGTATTTTCAAATCCGTAGATTGTGTAGGGATGGCTGTTCTTTTTTCTTTTTTTTGTAAATTTCCTTTCTTGGACATTCTTCGACTGGAGCTTCACCGATATGTTGTAAAGGTTGTTTTTGCATGGACAGGCAGAGTCCCCCAAACCCTGGGTGGCCCCGTGTGGAATAACGACTCAAGACAACGTGCTATGGGATTAAACTTGGCCACAACTTTATTATATTTCAGATGTTGATGGACCTTGCCTCAGGCATTGGGCGTTTATCCCTCCCAGTCACCCACCAGAGATCTGGGGGAACATCAGGGTTATCCAGAATGTGTGTGGGAGATTGGCTGGCTCTGGAGAACATAAGTTCAAGCAGAGAGAGCCTGCCCCTGTTACGCCGCCATTGCAGGGGAGAGCAATGACAACCTCTAGGTGTCATTGCTGCACGCCCTCCCCCTTTTAGGGAAGATACACTAAAGGATTCTGCCCAAGGCCTGATATCGCCAAAGTTGTGATGTTTTGCTACGGGAAAGGCAAACCTGCCAATGCAGGAGAATTCCTTTCCGACCCTTCAACAGCAACCTTGACATAGCAGCGCCTGTGGAGAAAAGGTTAACCTGCAAAAAAGGTCTTAACTGAGGGTGGGTAGGTTGGGAGAAGCTCTGGAGCCAACTGACGATTCCCAGGTAAGATCCCTCCTCCTACCTGGTGGTCCCTCCCCCTACCTGGCCTGGTCACCTTGGCAACACCTCCCCAGGCGGGATCGTGCAACTGGCTGAGGTAGGCGGGGACCTCCAGGTATCAAACCTGGGGAAGGCGAAGCCAAGCTTGTGCTAATGGTGCCGCATAGGGTCCAGGGGGCTGCACGCGACCACTCAAAGGGCATCCCCCATTTAATGTGGGGAGTGGTCATTGTTGTGTTTTTGTTTTCTGAATGAATTTTAAAAGTACTTTGGTTGTTAGGTGATATTCTTTAATTAAAACATTTATTATACTGGCCTCCATCCACTCTGGATTTCAGAGTGGCATATAAGAAAAGGAGGAATGGACAAATCTGTCAGAGTGTAAGATGAACCCTGCTGAATCAATCTAGTAACTCGTTGAGTCCAGCATCCTTTTTGTCACAGTGGGGAACCTGATATGCACAGGAAACTCTCAAGCAGAGCGCAACCACATCCTCCCGATTGCAATTCCCAGCAACTAGTGGGAGCCAGTTGGACAGCCAGTGCGGCGTAACACCATTTATCAGAGGAGCAGCACTGCTTCCACATGGCCAACAGATTGCAAATGTACTGCAGCAATTGTTCAGGTGTACAGATGGATTGAGAAATAGACAGGTGTTGATGGAAGCGGAGGATTTTTGTGAAGTGATTGTCCAGAGCAGAACAGGGTTTGCCAGCTGGTTATCCTCATTTGGATTTGGCCTTGAAGCAACTTTCTCTCCCCACGCCATGAACCTGATTCAAATAGAAAGATGTGCTTAAAGAAACAGCAACAACATTCTACTTGTACGGAATAGAAGAAACTTTATTATGGAGTCTTGCCGTTCATGATGAGGTCAGATTATTCCAGCCTCCAGAGAAAAGTCTTGAAAATACAATGAATATATAAGTGCACTGTCTCTGGCCTATAAGATTCAATAGCAATTTGGTGTTTTCAGGGTCATGCATACTCTGTGATAAAATAAAATAGAATTCTGCAGCAAGAAAAAAACACCAGGACCTGAATTCTGCAACCTGGAGAATTGCTTAATTTATGCCACAGAATGTATTTTTCTGGCCAGGCCGAGCCCATTACATTTTGTTCCCTGTGGCATCATCTCCAATTCAATGTACAGAAACTGATCAGTTGAATCACAACTTAAAACAATAAAAACTATATAATTAAAAACATCACTACAAACAGTGCAACATCATTTTTTTAAAGTCAGCTATGTGGACACACTGATTGCTCTCCAGGTGGTTCTGGTAAACACCATCCCACTGAGTTCTACTTCTGGGCTGCCCCATTGAATTCAAACCACTGTGCTTATTTTCAGTCTCTTGGATGTTACATTAACAGGTGCAGAAGCGATGCATAAGGACTCGGTGATTCACACACCCGCACAAACCTGTGTTTAGGGCTCTCCATGTGCAAAACTGGATAGAAACTGGAGCTGAGTGAATAACTCAAACCTTTCCCTCTACATATTCATTTGTATTTTGAGTGAATTGGCTCCAAAGCTTTGCCAGCTTTGCCAGGTGTAAAAGATGAAATTGCATTAGATTAGTTACACTAAAAAACAATAACATTATTCATATTTGCCTTCTGATTGTTTTCGTTTCTTAGATCCACATCTCCAAGCAATCAATAAAATACAGTTTGGAGTGTGATCCACATGCAGGCAAAGAAACAGGCCTTTGAGGTAAACCATCTGCCAGGGCTTGAATCAAGCATAGGTCAGCGACAAGCAGTGATAAATCACCCAAGGCCAGTGAAGTTAAATCTTTATTCAAGTGAAGTTGGGGGGGGGGGGCTCTGAGGTGGCACACTGGTGTTGCCACAGAGGCATGCACACCAAGCTAGAGCTACCTTGATTTTGCTACTGCAATCTCACCCCATGCCTGCCCTGATGAACACAGTGCCATCTCAGCCAGGGGACGGAGGATGCCACAGCCTTCCCTGATTATGAGCATCTCCTGGAGCAGAGGTGGGGAACCTGGTGCCCTGGTGCTAAATGATCTTGGAATAAAGTAGTCCCTAAAGTTTCCTGCATTGCAAGGGTTGAACTAGATGACCCTTGGGGTCCATTTCAACTCTACAGTTCTATGATTCTATAACCAGCAAAACGACAGATACATACAGCAATGCACTTACATTTATAAACATACGTATGCATTAATACTTCTACAATTATGTCGCAGAAATCTAGTCCCGCATGGAACATGACTTTTTAATGCATATTGTTTTTTGCATATACAGTGGTACCTCGCAAGACGAATGCCTCGCAAGACAAAAAACTCGCTAGACGAAAGGTTTTTCCGTTTTCAATTTGCCTCGCAAGACAAAATTTCCCTATGGGCTTGCTTCGCAAGACGAAAACGTCTCGCGGCTTTGTTTCCTTTGTCTAAAAACAAAGACATGTTTTGTTTATAAAGTTAATTTATTTTCCCTTCAATTTTTGAACTGCTCTTTACAGTATGTGTGACTTTAAAGAGCAGTTAATAAACTGTTGTTGTACCAAATTTGGCTTTGTTTCGACTTTTTTTGACCATAGGAACGCATTAATTGATTTTCAATGCATTCCTATGGGATTTCGTGCTTCGCAAGACGAAAAATTCGCTAGACGACAAAAATTGCGGAACGAATTAATTTCGTCTTGCGGGGCACCACTGTAATTTTAGATATACAGTCATACCTCATGTTACGCCCACTTCAGGTTGCGTGTTTTCGTCTTGCGTCCCGTGGCAAACCTAGAAGTACAGGAATGGGTTACTTATGGGTTTCACTGCTCACGCATGCGCTAAATTGTGCTTCACGCATGTGCAGAAGAGTCGAATCGCGCCACTCGCCTGCGCAGATGCGGCATTTTGAGTTGTGGGCTTTTCACATTACGGACGGGCCTCCGGAATGGATCCCGTCCGTAACACGAGGTACCACTGTAATTAATCAGGCTTTTTTTTTTTTTAAGACAGTTCGTGAGCAGCTCAGGCAAACACTTGATGCAAGAAGCAGCCCAATGTGGGCAAAGCTCAGTTGGGTCAGAACCACCAAATTTCATGTCAAATTTAAAACCCATTCCTCATTCATGCCTATACTTCGAATCCCAAGCAGTCAGTGTGTTCCCCTCCAGATGTTGTTGGGCCATTGGACATGTTGGCAAGGCTTGATGGCATTGCCTCTCTGGTATTAGTCAAACATGCTTTCCTGTAGCACATCTGTGCTTTTCACTCTAGCTACTTAGGACGCAGCAGCAGGCCAAAGAAGACTTTGGGGAGCATTCCTGCTATACTATTCCCTGTCCTTTTAACCTGGAGTGTCTTCTAAACAGTGCAGAATGGTTACACCACCGTGAGGTGATTTGGGCGCATGGATAAACAGCTCCGAGTTAGTATTTTGTAGCCTTGTGTGAATAAAAGAGTGCCTGGGGCATGCTAAGGATGATCTAAAGCATTTGTAAGTAAGTCTCACAAAGGACTCCCTCGGGAACTAGAACAGTAGGGCTGCTGCTTCAAATGGAAGTTGATGTGAGTGAAATGTTACCGGAGGTACTTTATAACCATGAGACCTAGGAACATTGTTTAAAATAAAAGTTGAGATTCTCAAAATTCTATCAAGACTCTTCCTTCTCTGACTGCACTCCAGAGCCTAGGAACACATCACTTGTGTGGTATACAATACGTTCATGGAAGGCTGCTTCCTCAGGCCACAGGAGAACCTTCTTCACAATGCCTTTTTCTTTGGGTTGGTTACTTTTTAAATACACACTTCTATTGCAATCTTTCAAAAACCAGTCTTCTGAAGGAAAACATATTCGGCATGAAACAAACCTTTTAATATGTCAGATTACATCAGCAAGCTTCAATGGCATTTCCAGAAATGCAGTGTCTGTTTTATAATAATCAAAAATAAGAATCCAGCTGCAGATGCATCAAACGTGCCAGGAGCAACCTGCATTTTCAAAGAAAAGGGAAAAAGGGAAATGATGGCAGAAGGGAGGTTATCAAGCTAGGTTCAATGACAGCAAGATTATTTTTCAGATGGTTGCTGAAACAATCATTTTCTTTCAGGAGCAAGCAGAGGCAAAGATGCAAAAGAAAAGAAAAGTTGCCGTGGGTCCTGTAGATGAAAATCAGCTGCCCCAGTATGCTGGTAACACGTGTGGTACATGATGTCAGCAGTGCGCAGGAAGTAAAGCACAGTCCACCAACAAATACCTGCTGAATTTAACATACTTGGGTTTTCCTGGACCTAAGAATGTTCAAGAAGATCAATGTTAGCTTGATTCAGTAAGGGGTTCCCTTTTGAAAAGCAAAGAGAAGCAAGAAGAAGAAGAAGAAAAAGAAGAAGGAGGAGGAGGAGGAGGAGGAGGAGGAGGAGGAGGAAGTACTCAATGCAACAGATTACTTTGAGATGCTGAATATAGATATTCCCATTTTGTAAAACTGTGGACTACAGAAATTCTAGGGCAGGCAGGCAGGCAAGCATCTGGGGCAAGGATGAATCCAGAATCTCAGTTCACAGTGCTAATATGGTGCAATGGTCAGAGCATCCAACCAGGATGCTCTCCCTAAGATATTTTCCACCGGATATTGAACCTGGGACCACATACGTGCCAATGTGTGCTTTGTGATTATGGCTCCATGGTCCATGCCAATGATGCCTAAGAGATCAGGCCACAAACCAAAAAGATGGCAATCAAAAGTAAAAGTTGAAGCGAGTAGTAGAAATGCTTTAAAAGAACTGAGCAAAGTTGGCATATTTTGATGGATTTAGTAGTAAAAAAGGGGGAAAGAACTCCTTTCTAGGAATTACGTTGTTGTGGCATCCACCAATCACCTTTAATACTTGTGTTAACATTTATTTGCTCTTGATCTCAGTCTAGAAAATCACTTGGAGCATTTATCACTCTGACATTCCTTCAGATTGCCATTTGGGACGCCGCCAGTCAACTCTTCAGTTCACAGTGTGTTGCCTTTTATATAATGACTGTCAACATACAAATGAGGAGAATGCTACCCTCATTCCTTTATTTCTGCCTTAAAAAATAGTCAGTATAGCAAAATTTGATAACGGGGGGTCAAACTACTCTGAAAGTGTATGACTAATAGGTATCATTCAGATACATCAATTGCTTTTCTTTCATTAATGTGAGCCAGTGATGTGTTGTGATGCGCTCTGCTCCATTGGGCTCTACCCCAGCATGGCAGGCTGGAACAGATAGAAACCACATCCACCCTGTTCCTATCTGGACGTGCAGACGCGGGTTGCGTTCGCTTCAGGATGCGAACGGGGCTCCGGAACGGATCCCATTCACATCCAGAGGTACCACTGTATATAAGTCCCTCGATCCATTTGGACTGTGCCCCATTGGTCAGATTGAACCCAACACTGAGGGACCCACCAATCAAGTGTTGTGGCTAATGAATCAAACCCACCTACAACACAGGGGGTCAGTTTCCAGGTCTCACTGTAACACGTGCCCTCTTTTAGGGGGGACACAATTAAGCTAATGTACAACTCTGAAGCCTATCATGTTTCATTTGTGCAATATTTGCAAAAAATATAAGCAAGATCAGAAAAATACCCATTCAATGGGGAGGAAGAGCTAATTTGCAAGCATCCAAATTCAATGATGCTGTTCCTTACCCCCCCCCCCCCACAAGGTATATGTATAAAAAGTGTATGGTAGGGGCAAGTGTGTACAGTGCAAGTGGACACTCGGGTTGCGAACATGATTCATGTGGGATGCACGTTCGCAACCCGCAGCATCTGCAACCCACAGTGGCGCGTCTGCACACGCGCGGGTTGCGATTCGGTGCTTCTGCACATGCATGACCGCCGAAACCTGGAAATAACCCTTTCCAGTACTTCTGGGTTTTGGCGGCCTGTAACCCGAAGAAACGCAACCTGAAGCGTCTGTAACCCGAGGTATGACTGTATAAGAATCCATATACTGGTGAAAATAACATAAAACATTTTTTCAAGTTGTTTTCCCTAATAAATGGCTATTAGGGAAAGCAACTTGAAAAAATGTCCACATCATGCAAAATTACATAGGAAAAAAATGCTGAAATCTTTTCATGATGACCTTTAAAAAATTGCAGACTGATGCCTGAAAGCAAGTGGAGAACTGAACTTAAAGCAGGAAAAAGTAGCACATATTTATTTTCAAAACAGAAAAACTATATTTACAATGGAGGCAAGATGCAAATAAAAAATTATCATGCCGTCAACATATCAGTGTTCAGTTACTCTTCCCCCTCCACCTGTTATTACAATAAATTCAACAAAGGACCTCCGCCCACAGAAGACTGTGTGTGTTGGAGGTTGGTTAATTTCTTGCAGTCAACTAGTGTTCTTAATTCATGAAAATGCTCCAATTAAGGGAACTTAATTTAGATTTCAGTGGGATTCTTGCTTGGGCAAGGTCTGAAGGATTGGTGTGATCTTTAATTGTCTTGTAGCAATAGAGAATTTTTATTTCGACAGTTACATGAGTATAGCAGGAGCAGCTCAGCTCCTGAATTCCAACCCTGTGGTTCCTTTAACACCAGCTTCTTTATTTCCTTAAAAGTGCTGGGACAGAAGGTGGATTGCGTGCGTGTGTTTGTCATTGTATCCCTCAGCAGGCAAATAAAATAATGATGTTTACACACACTGTTGGCCTTTCTCTATTGCCACTGACTGCGAATTCAGGTTCAGTGAGGTACAAATTAGTCAGCTGGCGTCAAAGCAAGCTGTTGTCCAACAGTGAACTTGTATGGAATGTTCAATGTATTGCTGCTTCTTTACCTTTCCTAAAAAGCCCACATAAAATTAGCCTGAAACCAAACTCTCTGAATCAAGAGAGGAAAACAAACATACTTATTAAAGCCATTCCTGTTATCTGCTGCTATAACAAGCTTCTTAGCATCTGTAATGTGGAACAAAACAAAACAAAATCAACAGAAGAAATGGTTGCTAATGCAAAATAATTTGACAAAGAAGTTGGTTGAAAAGCTGCGAACTGGAGGTCTAGTTTGGGCGATAGTCTGACTCACCTTGTTCTTATCTACAGTGATAGCTTTGCACATAGATGCATCTCCTTTGAATTTAGAAGCCCCCAGGTGCAACCCAAGTAGAGCCAGGAGAGAGCCCTGTCTGAAATCCTGGAGAACCATTGTCAGTCAATCAAAGCATTGTAGAACTAGATGGACCAATGGTCAGACTTAGTATAAGACATCATCATACATTCTGTATCACTTACTGGCATTCCTGGCCCATTCCTGACAGTTCCTAAGAACCAAAGCTGAGCTCTGCTGGATTACACCAAAGGCCCATTCTGTTTCCTATCCAGATGACTACAGGAAGACCACAAGCACAACGGCAATCTCATACAGTTGTTTCCTAGCCATTGTTATCATGAGACTTCTGATACTCTAAGGAGACTTCTGATACTCTAGTAGCTGCTGGTAGCCCTTTTTCTTCATAATTTTCTTGAATCCCCTTCAGAGCCAACTAAGCTATGTTTATTTATTTGTTGTTTATTTATTTTGTCATTCAGCCAAAAAAGGCTCCCAAATGGCTTATGAACATCAAGAATAATATGGTATACAATCTAAAATACAAAATAAAAAGGGATTGGGAAGAAGGGGGAAGATGGAAGACTTGGCCAGTAGTTTTCGGTTACACGGTTCGTAGAATGAACACCGGGCATGAAAAATAGTTCAAGGAGATGAGAAACCAAAAGTAGGGTGCATGCCCATAAAAATCCATATGCACATGTTTAAATCACACTGAATATCTAGTTTGTGAGTGGTAAAAAAAGTTAACAAGCTAAAGGCTTCTACCAAAATCTCCACCCCTCAATTCTGACCAGAAAACCAAACACTGGAGCAGATGAAATAAAAGAAATTCCACCTGTTAGATATTGAAAGCCATGAAAAATATATGTGATCTAGAATGGATGAGTTTGCTTGCAACAGGTGAGATTTTTAATCTTCTTAAAGGAGCCAATTTACACTGTGGATTGTGGAAGTGCTTTTTGGATGCAGCCTGTTGGGGTCAGGGTGGGATCATGGGCAGAACTAGCCCTACCATGAGGCAGATTGTGGCAGTAGCCTCAGATGGCAGGTGCTGATGGGCAGTGAGTGGACAGATCTATGGGTGGGGGGTGTTCCATGTATCTCCTGCAACTCCTAAGGCAGACCGAGACACTAGAACTTAGCTACAAAATTATTAAAATGAGCAATTGGAATGGTTTGGTTACTTACTCTCAGCTGAGCTGGCAGAGTGGCCATCCTTTCTCCTTCTTCCTGCAGCCTGACAGAACTGTGGTCTCTAGCCCCAAAAAGAGTTGACTAAGGTGTCGATCAAGGTAGTGATCACAGAGGGTTTAGCAAGGGTTTGGAGGTAGGGAAATGACTCTGGCAGGTCTCAAATACAGCAAATGTACATCTAAGGACTTGAGCAGAACAAAAGAGCTTGCGCAAGATAAACACTTAATCTCTGGGACAGACACACACACAAGTATTTTGCGATGAAGGCCAGAGCGATCCATTAGGCCCCACATAACACAATGTGACAATTAGCAGGTTTAGAAATATTTTCTTAATGCATCTCCCTTTTGTGTTTTTCATTAAAGGACCTTGGCAGTGTGGAGTGTGTCTTGTTTCATCTAAATAAAATCCATTAGGTTTAATAAAATGCAATCATAAGGGAACGAGGGAGGCTGTGGAAGTGCTTGTGCCGAAATCCAGAATTTGAAATAAGGCCTCCATTAACAGCCCTAGTTAACAATGATAAAGCATTTCGTGGTTACCATTTAATACTTGAAAAGGTCAAAAATCCCCTTTGTATTAAGCCTGTTATAGGCTCACATTAAAGTTGAGCAAGAAAGATCAAAAGGCTTGATAAAAGCCTCAAAAGCCATCTGCAAAGAGTTTAATAAAGATCTGCCTCCATTTCCCAGAGCCCAGCAAATAATGCACATCACCACATGGCCTTTGATTTGGCAGGATAAGAAATGGATTTCAGCATTCCCCACAAGGACTCTTTACTTCTAGAACACTCACCATTCCAAAGCCATCATGAATTTATGCTATATGCTGAGGGTTTGGTCAGATGATCCCAGTAGTGATGGGTCCCTGTTGGGGCTGGTAGAGAGACCAACAGCAGATGGAGCCAGACACAATAAGAGGAAGAACCAACCAATTCTAGTTCTGTCCCCTTCCCTGCTGAGTTGTATGAGGGACAACACTGAGACTAAGTAGTAGTAAGCTGCAGGCAGTACCCCCTGAACTGGTTGTAAAAAAGAAGGCAGATGTGGGATTTGTTGAGGGACCAGCCTCCACTAGATGATACAGTCTTCAACCTCCCAATTTCCCCTCACAAATGTTTGTGTGCAAATAAATATAGCAAGTCAGCTGGGAGAGACAATTCATTGCCAATGAATGGGAAATGTGTATTTGAAGGTGGGCAAATATGACCCTAGGAACACACAGTTCACAGCTAGAACAAACTGGTGGGGATCATGAGAAGGAATGTTCTTGCTTCTAGAGTTTTATGAGGTCAAAATGGAGTAATTTGGTCTTTGGTGTGACTTAGTAAAAAGGTAAAGGTAAAGGGGGGACGTGGGTGGCGCTGTGGGTAAAACCTCAGTGCCTAAGACTTGCTGATCATAAGGTTGGCGGTTCGAATCCCCGCGGCGGGGTGAGCTCCCGTCGTTTGGTCCCAGCTCCTGCCCACCTAGCAGTTTGAAAGCACCCCTAAGTGCAAGTAGATAAATAGGTACCGCTTTATAGCGGGAAACGGCGTTTCTGTGTGCGGCACTGGTGCTGGCTCGCCAGTTGCAGCTTCGTCACGCTGGCCACATGACCCGGAAGTGTCTTGGGACGGCGCTGGCTCCCGGCCTCTTGAGCGAGATGAGCACGCAACCCTAGACTCGGTCACGACTGGCCCTTACGGGCAGGGGTATCTTTACCTTTAAAGGGCCAGATGAACTGCATCCAAGAGTATTAAAAGAACTGGCAGATGTGATCTCAGAACCACTGGCAGTCATCTTTGAGAATTCCTGGAGAACAAACGAAGTCCCGGCAGACTGCAGGAGGGCAAATGTTGTCCCTATTTTCAAAAAGGGGAAAAGAGAGGACCCAAATAATTATCGCCCAGTCAGTCTGACATCAATACCAGGGAAGATTCTGGAGCAGATCATTAAGCAAACAGTCTGTGAACACCTAGAAAGGAATGCTGTGATCACCAATAGTCAGCATGGATTTCTGAAAAATAAGTCATGTCAGACTAACCTGATCTTGTTTTTTGACAGAATTACAAGCCTGGTAGATGAAGGGAACGCAGTGGATGTAGCCTACCTTGAATTCAGCAAGGCATTTGACAAGGTGCCCCATGATATTCTTGTAAAGAAGCTGGTAAAATGCGGTCTTGACTATGCTACCACTCAGTGGATTTGTAACTGGCTGACTGACCGAACCCAAAGGGTGCTCATCAATGGTTCCTCTTCATCCTGGAGAAGAGTGACTAGTGGGGTGCCACAGGGTTCTGTCTTGGGCCCGGTCTTATTCAACATCTTTATCAACGACTTGGATGATGGACTCAAGGGCATCCTGATCAAATTTGCAGATGACACCAAACTGGGGGGGGGGTGTGGCTAACACCCCAGAGGACAGGATCACACTTCAAAATGACCTTGACAGATTAGAGAACTGGGACAAAACAAACAAGATGAACTTTAACAGGGAGAAATGTAAAGTATTGCACTTGGGCAAAAAAAAAATGAGAGGCACAAATACAAGATGGGGGGCACCTGGCTTGAGAGCAGTACATGTGAAAAGGATCTAGGAGTCTTGGTTGACCACAAACTTGACATGAGCCAACAGTGTGACGCGGCAGCTAAAAAAGCCAATGCAATTCTGGGCTGCATCAATAGGAGTATAGCATCTAGATCAAGGGAAGTAATAGTGCCACTGTATTCTGCTCTGGTCAGACCTCACCTGGAGTACTGTGTCCAGTTCTGGGCACCACAGTTCGGGAAGGACACTGACAAACTGGAACGTGTCCAGAGGAGGGCAACCAAAATGGTCAAAGGCCTGGAAACGATGCCTTATGAGGAACGGCTAAGGGAGCTGGGCATGTTTAGCCTGGAGAAGAGGAGGTTAAGGGGTGATATGATAGCCATGTTCAAATATATAAAAGGATGTCACATAGAGGAGAGAGAAAGGTTGTTTTCTGCTGCTCCAGAGAAGCGGACACGGAGCAATGGATCCAAACTACAAGAAGAAGATTCCACCTAAACATTAGGAAGAACTTCCTGACAGTAAGAGCTGTTCAACAGTGGAATTTGCTGCCAAGGAGTGTGGTGGAGTCTCCTACTTTGGAGGTCTTTAAGCAGAGGCTTGACAACCATATGTCAGGAGTGCTCTGATGGTGTTTCCTGCTTGGCAGGGGGTTGGACTCGATGGCCCTTGTGGTCTCTTCCAACTCTATGATTCTTTGATTCTAAGTCATGAAGTTGTGGCTGAGTGCCATACGCATGTGCAACTCACCCATCATTTCCTTCAATTGTGTGCTGCCTTCAGCAGAAGATCCTGGCTTGAATTTAAAATTATGTCCAAATCAAGAACTCTGGCATGATGTCGGTTAACAAACCAGGATAATAACCTGGAATTTGTTCAAAAGATGATAGGCAGGCTCATTAACCCACTAAACTTTTTATTCAGG
The DNA here is from genome assembly GCF_964188305.1 of Podarcis bocagei. Taxonomy (NCBI): domain Eukaryota; kingdom Metazoa; phylum Chordata; class Lepidosauria; order Squamata; family Lacertidae; genus Podarcis; species Podarcis bocagei. The sequence goes on from NC_138134.1 coordinate 60,664,977, forward strand.
ATTTCAAGTTCAGAGAAATTTTTAAATCATTATTATTTCATTTGTCTGTGACATGGGAGCCCTTTGCCTGATCTTTCCGAAACTTGGCAGTGATACCCTTGTGGAATACAAGTATTATAAAATAATGGTGTTTTTTAAAGGGGGGGGGGGAAATGAATGTACTAGTTTGAAATGTACTAGATGTGAATGGAAGTTTCATGAGAGGAGTAAATTATGAAAATACTGGTTTTTATAAAAAATGAAGACTCCCCCCACTCCAACAATTTTTCAAGCTCATCTCTAACAATTACCAATCCTCCTTTCAATGGCTGCAAGAGTATCATTGCCAAGTTCTAGAAAGATCAGGGTTGTCCTCTATAATATGTCCCATAAGTGCTTCCAAATACAACACAGGTTGTTTTTTTTAGCTGATGCACAGGATTCTTTGCCAAATAAGTGAATATGATAGAGATTCCCTGAGGGAATAATGGAATAATTGTGAGGAACATGAGGGAGATATAAACAGCATATTGCAATCCAAGGGAAGGAGCTTTGAGTTCCTACTGATGGATTCAGCTGCCTTGGCTAAAAGGAAGAAGACAAAGTATTCCACCAAATTATTGTTTCCATTCTAAATTCTCCAGAATATAGGGCTGCACAATGGACACAATTGCCCTGTGAAGGCAAAGAATACATCCAATCCTCATATAACTGAAAAGGGAATATTTTTGTTTTTCTAAGAGTGGGTTAATACAGTAATGCCTGTCTGTTTCTCTCATAACTACCTTGAAAAAACGTGAACAGCTGCCATGCTGTCCCTGTAGTGAAGGGATTTCAGCTGTCAAACATTTATCTCAAAATCTTGCTACAGAGATCCCACAGAAGGTACACCACAAGTCTCAAACACTACTGGCATTTTCATCTTTTGATCTATGAGGTAGATGAACCTGATAGGCGATAGGGACTTACTATAGCATCTTCATGTGTAATTACAGTTTTCAAATATTGTTGTTTGTTTGTTTGTAAATCTCCAGAATATTTTACAAGGACTGTAAAATACATGGGAGAAAAAGCAGATTTGATGTCCATTTTAGCTCTCTTCACGTGACCTATGTTTAGCTATGAATGCATGGAGGGGGCAGGGGAATTATATCTATTGCCTCTACCCTCATTTTCTGTACACTCACATTAAGGTCTGAAGCATTTCCCCCCACCCCCTCTTATAACACTAGGGAAAGCTTCATTAGAAGCTGAATGTTGGAAGATTCAAGACAGACAAAATAAAGGACTTCTTCACACAGTGCATAGCTAAACTATGGAATTCACTTCCACAAGAGGTGATGATGGCCACTAACTTGGGTGGCTCTTAAAGAGAATTAAACAAATTCATGAATTGATAAAGGCTGTCCATGGCCACTAGCCGTGATGGCTAAGTTCTCCCTCCACTGTTGGAGTCAGTGTGCTGCTGAACGTCAGTTGCTGTGAGTCCCAGGTGGGGAGATGATTATTGTGGTTGGCCTACAGGAGCAGCCCGGAATTAGCCAATCACGTGGGGCCCATTGTGTAAATAATGTATATATAGCCAGTGTTTTGGGGAAAGTTTCATTCATTGCTACTATGAGCTGAATAAAGAGCATGAAATTCACACTCAACTCTGTGTATATTTCAGATACCTTATTTATATAGCACATATATGAATACAATCACACAGGAGCATACCCAATTTGTATTTCACATTATTGCGGAGTTGACATGTTGACTTTCAAATTCACACAAACATCTGTATATGTGTGCAGACTCTTTGTACATGTGTACACATGCGTCAATAGGATGAGCCATATCAATCCCTTCTTTCCCTAGCCTTCATCTGGCAGTGACTCCAGCCATTACATAAGATGATCTCATCATTGCTTCCATTATGAGATGCCAGTAGCTTTGCTGCTCCTAGGAGCTGAATGGGTGAGCTATTGAATGGGAGCACCAACAGGCCTTCTCTTGTGGTGGCTGGTTATGTTGTGTGCTCTAGTTTTGCTTTGTTTGTATGACACATTTTTACTCCACGTTTCAGCTGAAAAGACCCCCAGAGCGGCTTATATGAGATCAATAAGTACAGTCCTTGCCCACAGGCTTAGCAGATAAAAGACATGACCCCAAAGCAAGAAGAGCTCAAGAAATACAGAAAAACAAGTACCAGTTCTAAAAGTTACAACATTATAATAATACCACTCTGGCTCTTTTGCAGGGGCAAATTTGCCCCAACACCTCCTCCTTGGGAGAAAACTAGAGTTGATCTCCCCCAGGAGAAGGGGTTCTGCAGACCATGTGGGCAGGAGTACCCAGTTGGTGGGGGATATCAGACTGGTACATAGCTGTCAAGTGTCCCTTATCTGAAGGGACAGTCCCTTATTCCAGCGCCATGTCCCGCTGCTGTCCCTTATTGATGGATGTCCCTTAAATGTCCCTTACATGATGCCCCTTAAATTTCAAAGGAAGCAGCTTCTCTCCTTCCGGCCAGGGAGGAGGGAGGCTCTAACTGTGTTGCTTGGCTGTGTTGCTCACCCAATAAGAAGTCTAAGAACGACTTGGGTGGAGCTTGCATGCCTTGTGTGTGGCTAGTTAATGCAAGCTGATGGGTTTTTTGAATGCTGGATGCCATTTTGTTGCACGTGCTGCTGCAAACTTTGCAGTGCAAAGCCAGGCCGGGGAGCCATCTTAAGTTGAGGCTGCATAGGCCTTGTGGTGCATGTGATTCAGATTCTATTCAGTTGAACCTCTGGTTACAAAGTTGGTTGGACAGTATTCTCGAAGCTACCAGCACGAGTTTGACCAGACTGCAGGAGGACAGGAAGACTGGAGTGCCTGGAACAGGTGAGGCTGCAGGTCCCTTATTTTGGCTGCTGGTCCCTTATTTTCAAATCTGTAAGTTGACAGCTATGGACTGGTATTTAGGCATGCTGTACCCCTTCCACTCCACTATTCACAGTCTCCACCTTCACTCCCTATGCAGTGTGGGCTTGGCTAGTTGTCCTTTCCAGGGGCTGGAATTTTATTTTATTTTTGCGGTGCCCCTGATTGAAGCTTTGGGATTCCTCTTTCTCACTTACTTCACACTGCAGGGTTACCAGTTTTATAATGCATATTAATTTGGTTTGTCTGACCAATAGTAGCCAATAGAACAGGTTGCAATGTGTGTTTGGTTGCTGCCTCTATATGATTCCCATGACCATTTCTTCAGCTTGCACATGCTTCACAAATAAACTTCAACTGCTTTTGAAATGCATAAGGATGCTTCCTATTTCAGAAAACGATGGTCTATTCTCTAAGTTTTTTAAAACACACACACACATATATATATGTTGTTGTTGTTTAGTCGTTCAGTCGTGTCTGACTCTTCATGACCCCATGGACCAGAGCATGCCAGGCACGCCTGTCTTCCACTGCCTCCCGCAGTTTGGTCAAACTCATGTTAGTAGCTTCGAGAACACTGTCCAACCATCTCGTCCTCTGTCGTCCCCTTCTTCATGTGGCCGCCATCTTTCCCAACATCAGGGTCTTTTCCAAGGAGTCTTCTCTTCTCATGAGGTGGCCAAAGTATTGGAGCCTCAGCTTCAGGATCTGTCCTTCCAGTGAGCACTCAGGGCTGATTTCCTTAAGAATGGAGAGGTTTGATCTTCTTGCAGTCCATGGGACTCTCAAAAGTCTCCTCCAGCACCATAATTCAAAAGCATCAATTCTTCGGCGATCAGCCTTCTTTATGGTCCAGCTCTTTTTATTTTATATATATATATATATATATATATATATATATATATATATATATATATACACACACACACACACACACACACACACACACACACACACATATATATATATATATATTTGCTTTCGTAGATTTTCACGGGTACAGGAATGCAGGTTTTGGTGTTTTCGGGTATCTTCCCGTGTAAGAGTTGGGGTGTCTAGGCGACGTTTCGACGAGGTCTCACTCGTCATCTTCAGGCTGGTGCTTTCGGCTTCTTGTTACTAGAACAGAGCAGGATCTCAGTGTTTGAGTTCCTATAAATACTGTTGAGGGGGTGTGGTGTATAGCCTCCAACGTTCTGGGCAGAGAGGAAGTTCCCAGGTTATTGTGCCTTTTCTTCTTTTGTTCATTAATTACTTGAGGGATATCTTGAGTGATTTCTTGAGTGATATTCTGAGTACCACTTAGGAGGGTCATTAGGTGTGGATTAGTTGCTAAAGCTTTCGTGTCTTGACCTCTTGAGCTTGTGAAGAGTTTTTCTGAGTTTTTCTGAGAAGAGTTTTTCTGAGAAGATGGCTGTACTGCACTTAGTTGTGCTCTGGCTTGGCTTCGTGTATAGGGGCGAGCTGTGGTTTTGTGCCCTGTGCCAGCCAGATCTGTGTAGGGATTGCAGGGGGGTGCAGCATCCGGAGGTGCCACTATGGTTTGGCTACTGGATGGTATCTGTAATTTATCTGTGGAGAGGGTCTGGGTTTGGGTCTGGTGTGGTTGATTGGAGATGGCGTTCTGTGTGCCTCTGGTTCTGGTGTCGGTTTTTGTGGGGAGGGCTAATTTCCAGATGTCTGGCAGGCGGGACGTGTCGTCACGCTTGTTCATGTTGTGAGGGTGTTTCTCTATCTCGATGGCTTCCATGATTATTCTCTTGTGGTGATGTTCCATGTTAAAGAGCAATTTGGAATCTGCAAAATTAATTAATTTTGCAGATTCCAAATTGCTCTTTAACATGGAACATCACCACAAGAGAATAATCATGGAAGCCATCGAGATAGAGAAACACCCTCACAACATGAACAAGCGTGACGACACGTCCCGCCTGCCAGACATCTGGAAATTAGCCCTCCCCACAAAAACCGACACCAGAACCAGAGGCACACAGAACGCCATCTCCAATCAACCACACCAGACCCAAACCCAGACCCTCTCCACAGATAAATTACAGATACCATCCAGTAGCCAAACCATAGTGGCACCTCCGGATGCTGCACCCCCCTGCAATCCCTACACAGATCTGGCTGGCACAGGGCACAAAACCACAGCTCGCCCCTATACACGAAGCCAAGCCAGAGCACAACTAAGTGCAGTACAGCCATCTTCTCAGAAAAACTCTTCTCAGAAAAACTCAGAAAAACTCTTCACAAGCTCAAGAGGTCAAGACACGAAAGCTTTAGCAACTAATCCACACCTAATGACCCTCCTAAGTGGTACTCAGAATATCACTCAAGAAATCACTCAAGATATCCCTCAAGTAATTAATGAACAAAAGAAGAAAAGGCACAATAACCTGGGAACTTCCTCTCTGCCCAGAACGTTGGAGGCTATACACCACACCCCCTCAACAGTATTTATAGGAACTCAAACACTGAGATCCTGCTCTGTTCTAGTAACAAGAAGCCGAAAGCACCAGCCTGAAGATGACGAGTGAGACCTCGTCGAAACGTCGCCTAGACACCCCAACTCTTACACGGGAAGATACCCGAAAACACCAAAACCTGCATATATATATATATATATATATATATATATATATATATATATATATAAAACATGTTTAAGATATTACATTCTGAGACAGTTCAAAATGGAGATTAAAAAGCCAACCTATTTACGAGCAAGAAAACAGCTGTAGCATTACTGACTCCAGGCCATTAAACACACATACACACACACACACACAAACACACACACAAACAAATATTGTTGCATAAATGCTAAGGCAAAAAGGAGCACCTCATTTCATGTAATTTTAAAGTTACAGATGGGTTTTTTTGTAATTTGTAATCTGTAATCTGTAATTTATTAAATTTATTTGAAGAGGCCATCTAAAGCTGCATCTTCTGATAAGGAAAAGCAGCCAGTGATCTCAATCAAGAAAGAATTTATCTAGAATGCATTTCATTGCATAACCCCCCCCCCCGCCCCAATGTATTCTAACAGAATGATCTACAGTTGCTTTTGCTGCTGAGGCAGAAAAATTATTGTGCAGGGATGGGGAACTTGTGGCCCTCCAGATGTTGTTGCTCTCATCACCCTTGTCCATTGGCGAGGCTGGCTTTAACTGATGAAAGCTGGAATTCAACAACATGCAAAGGGCCACAGGTTAGCTGTCCCTGCTATTATGGGTTGCATAGATGTAAGGTTGCCTTTAGTTAGTCCATGAAGGCTGAAGCTATGCGTCTTAATACCCAAAGCTCTGAGCTTGGTGGCTCTTTCTTAATTTCCTCCCTCCTTTTCACTCCAGTCCCAAAACTTTGTTATTTGCCAACTCGTGTCACTCTGAGGATGCAGTTTGCAATCTGAGAAAGAGGTGAGCGAACCACCTAATTTAGCCCCCTTACTTGCCCTCCACTTTCTGTGTCCTCAGCACTGCCAATGAGTGAAGCAGGTGGAGAATCAGGTGGACCAGGTGCTGAACACATGGGGACCCCCATGAGTTCAGGAGGCTCCTCACTTCAGAAGATTAGCCTCCAATTTGACGAGGGCAAGTGAAAAATACATTGGTGGGTGGAGTTAGTATGCCCATTCCCATACCCTTCCTCGTAGGTTTACTTAACACAAGGGCTAGCCCAAGACATTTTGGAACCTGAGAAGAACTACAAACAGCATCCCCTGCTCCACCAGGGAGAAAGCCCTTTCCCCATCTATAGATGTCTGCTAACCGCTCAATGAATCTCTTCGTTTTGCTACCTACCTGGGACTGCTAAAAGAGGGAGGCATATCCCAACCACTTGGTGGACTGAGTTAAGCTATGAGTTTAACCGAGTTTGGAAAAAATGGGAAGTATAGTTCCTTTGGTTTATATATACATGTATGAGGTTGTTGTTTTTTAAAGAAATCATTGGTTCAATGTCCCAAGGTGCACTAAACTTGGGAACACAGTTTACATGATGGATAATAAGGGGGAAAGAAGCAAAGGACAACTAATGGTGATTTATGCTCTCCACCTTTTTAATTACATACTCTTGAACAACTGTAAATTCCTCAGAAAGATTTAGTTCTCAGAAGTGATCTTATGCAACAGAAACCAAGGAAGCTTGGGCTGAAACTGTTAACAGTATGACAAATCACTTCTTAATCTCTCATCTATGAAATCCATTCCTCCTTCAACAGATAAAGGGGTTGGATAATTTTATTTTGAAGGCAAGTGACTTATCTGTGAATAAATCTTTCATCCTCTTTTTATTGGTTTCAATCACAGTCCCTGCCACAGCTGACCCCTGGTAGCCATTCTGCACCTACTGCAGGATGTTATCTTAAATTGGATATCAGGAGATTATAGAATTATGACTTCAATGATTCAAATGTAAATTGTTTCTTTGAGCTGATCTGTTACAAGGGAGCTTGTGTGTGTGTGTGTGTGTGTGTGTGTGTGTGTGTGTGTTGGGAGGGGAGGGCAGGGAGGGAAAAGCTCTCAAACGTCCAAGAAACAACAGTCCTCTTGACACAAGAATGAGTCACTGAGTTAAGACAATATTATTGCTCTCACATTCTGTAATGTTAGCCTTACATTTTGCCCTTAAAGTGAATTTGAGATGGGAGTTAAGACAATACAATCTTGTGCAGATGATAGAACCTGAGGGATTTGGTAAACACGGAGGAGGCTAGTCAAGGTAAATGTTCAAAATGATGCCAAAACTAACAAGTATTAAAAGAAGTATCCCTAAAATTATGGGAGTTTTTTGTTTTGTTTTGTTTTGAAAACAATATTCTCATGATTCTTGCAATAGATAAAAATATTCTCATGATTCTTGCAATAGATAAGCAGCAGAAAGCAAAATTCTATGGTGTAATGTTGAAATCTTCTCCTACCTGGGCAGCTATCTTTCCGCAAGGGCTGACATTGATGCCGAAATCCAGCATCGCCTAAGCTCTGCGAGTGCAGCTTTCTCCCGATTGAAGGGCAGAGTGTTTGAGGACCAGGACATTCACAGGGAAACCAAAATGCTTGTTTACAAAGCTATTCTCTTACCAACCTTACTGTATGCTTGTGAAACATGGACCACTTATAAATGCCATCTCAAACTCCAAATTTCATCAACAGTGTCTCCAAAATTTTTTACACATCACTTGGGAAGACAGGTGAACTAATGCCAGTGTACTGGAAGAAGCAAAGATCACCAGTGATTTTTCAACATCAGCTTCGTTTGACTGGTCATGTTGTGCAGATGCCTGATTATCTTATTCCAAAGCAACTACTCTATTCCAAACTTAAAAATGGAAAGCGTAATGCTGGTGGTCAACAAAAGAAGTTTAAAGACTTTCTCAAGGAAAATCTTTAAAAATGTAGTATAAACACAGACAACTGGGAAATACTGGCCTGAGAGCACTTCAGTTGGAGAACAGCAGTTACCAAAGATGTTGTGGGCTTTGAAGATGCTGAAACTCAGGACGAAAGGGAGAAACGTGCTAAGAGGAAGGCATGCTTGGCAAACCCTCACCATGATCAACTCCTGCCCAGAAACCTACGTCCCCACTGTGGAAGGACGTGTGGATCCAGAAATGGCCTCCACAGTCACTTACAGACTCATTGTTAAAACTGTGTTTATAGAAGACAATCTTACTGGCTACGAGCGATTGCCAAAGAAGAAGAAGGTACAGCAAAACCAAGCTTTTTAAAAATCACATGGATTCCAATGGAAGAGTTAACGACAGATATGTTCATGTACTGCATTCCGTGAGTGTACAGTCTGTGTACCTATGAATAAAATAATGGAGCTGTACACTCATACATTCACAGAGATTTGTTACACTGAACATTTCTGTTACTTCATCTATGGAATCCTCATTTTCTCTTGATAGTTCCTGATCTGTATTGATAACACCTCCATCATCCAAATAATCAGAAGTTACATCCATATATTTTTATTTCCTCTTGAAGATTACTAACAAAATATGCAATAAAATGCATCTCTCATTTGATTGACTAATAAAAAAACAGCATTTCATACTACAAGCACTGCCCTTCAGGTTTATATCCAAGTACAATCTCCATCTCCATTTTGCCATGACTGGACTTTGGTAGATCTCATTGAACCATCTGAAATGCATCTGATGCTAACTTTTATTGAAACCTGAAAATATATGCACATGATTAAGCACTTCCAATACTTTTTTTGGAGCACCCACCCAGCCACCCACCCAGCCACCATGGTTTCCCTTTACCGAATTTAAAAGATTATATTTTGAAATAATAGGTTATGTTTTCTATCCCATTGATTATTTTTTCATCCTGCTCTCTTTTTCCTCTAAAAAACTTCAAATTCATAATAAGACTGATTTCAGTAATAATAATAATAATAATAATAATAATAATAATAATAATAATAACAACAACAACAACAACAACAACAACTCCAAGGCTACATTCACATTTAAAACTGTATGATACCAAACAGACATGGTGTCCCCAAATAATCCTGGGAACTGTAGTTTGTTAAGGGTTTTGAGAGTTGTTAGGAAAGCCCTATTCCCTTCCAAGAACTACAGTTCCCAGATTGGTTTGACAATCCACCTCTTTTTCAAGGGAAGTCTAGGAATTGTAGCTCTGGGAAGTGAATAGGGATCTTCTAACAACACTCAGCACCTTTAAAAAACTACAACTCCCAGAATTCTGTGGGGGAGGTTATGGCTCCATAGTGCTTTAAATTTACAGTGTGAATATGGCCTGAGTTACCTGAATTTGTATGGATGCCCCGGAACAAAAGACATGCACTCCCATCAAGCTTTCAAAAATCAAAGGCATGGATTTTTCTTTCTCTTCACATTCAAAATATATGTGAGCAGGCGTTGTTCTGGGACTGTCTTCAACTGTACTTTAAAAGGGAAGAAACTGAAAAATGCATGTATAAGCCTTTCATTTATGATGGGCAACATATGCCTGGGTATCCATCCCCAAATACAAGCAATCCAGTGAGATGTGACCTTTGGAGAATAAAAGCAAGCCAAACAGAAATTGAATTATATATTCAGACAAAGCAGTCAAACCACATCTGCTTGAACTCTCTGGGCCTGTTGATAGAAGTCAGTTCATTTATCCCCAGTAGGCATTGCTATTAGCCTACGAACTTGCATAATCAGCACAGTTATCAGCTGACGTTTGAAGGTTCCCAGAGGGAGGGGATCTCCTTCAAATGCAACTAAATAAATAAATAAAACCAATAGCCTGAAATGCAACCATGTTTAAATAAACCAAGCATGGCTGATCTCTTACTTAAAAAATAGATCAGGCACATTCCAAGCAGATTTCCATAACCTGAAACTCAGAGAAATGTGAGAAACATCAAATGGAAAATTGCCAGATGTAAAATCCCAGTAAGTGTTTGTCTCTGTTTCAAAGTTGTTCAAACAGCATTAGCTTTGTATAATCAATGAATATATTTGTGGACTGGAAAGGTCTCCCTGAAGGACCTGTGTTGCCTACAAAAGTCCATGGGACTATAATACAGGGGTACCTTGGTTTACAACCATAATCCGTTCCGGAGGTCCAGTTTTAAACCAAAACAGGTTGTAACCCGAGGCACGCTTTCACCAATGGGGCCTCCCCCCCAAAAGGGGAGGTTATAATCTAAAAAAATAATAATAATGGGTGGTAATCCAAGAAAAGGGACATGCACTTCAGGGTTTGAGATGGTTGTAATCCAAAACGGTTGTAATCCAAAACAGTTACAAACCAAGGTGCTCACAAGTCTAACACTGGGAAAGTGCTTCCTGAAGAAATTGCATGGGCAAAGTTCTTCAGACTGAGAATATGTTTGTAGTTTGTGCATACAGTCATAGAAGAAGAAGAAGAAGAGTTTGGATTTGATATCCCGCCTTTCACTCCCCTTCAGGAGTCTCAAAGCGGCTAACATTCTCCTTTCCCTTCCTCCCCCACAACAAACACTCTGTGAGGTGAGTGGGGCTGAGAGACTTCAAAGAAGTGTGACTGGCCCAAGGTCACCCAGCAGCTGCATGTGGAGGAGCGGAGACACGAACCCGGTTTCCCAGATTACGTGACTACCGCTCTTAACCACTACACCACACTGGCTCACCACACTGGGTGGCCAAATGACCCTAACAGAAAGCCAGTGTAACCACTTTGAACCCAGAGTAGTAGTAGTAGTAGTAGTAGTAGTAGTAGTAGTAGTAGTAAGAATAAGAATAATAATTTCTTATTTATTCCACAGCTACTCTGGGCAGCTCCCAACATGATATTATTATTATTAATAATAAAGTGATAAAACATCAAACATTAAAAACTTCCCTAAACAGATGTCTTCTAAAAGTCATATAGTTGTTTTGCTTCTCACAGTGAGCGAACCAGCAGAAGACCCTCAGAGGAGGACCTCAGTTTCTGGGCTGAATGATGGGGGTAGAGATGCTCCTTCAGGTATACTGGGCGAAGCCATTTAGGGCTTTAAAGGTCAGCACCAACACTTTGAATTGTGCTCGGAAATGTACTGGGAGCCAGTAAAGACCGTCCATGGGCAGGTAGGGTCTTATGTATAGTTATTCCACAGCAACCACTTCATACAACATGAATTTGTAAGCAGGACTACATGAAAACACAGAGTTTTGGTAGGATACTGCCAAGCTTCCTTTCACATTATAAGGGCATTTTTAAGGGACTTGGTGGTGGTGGCGTTTCTTTAAGCCAAGTATTCCTTAGATCAGGGATGGGGACTCCAGTTCCCATGATCCACAGCCACCATGGCCAATGGGCAGGGGTGGTGGTATGAAGAAGTCCAACAAGATCTAGAGGAGCCCAGGTTTCACATCCCTTCCTTGTTACTGATCACTCTATTAAAATTGTATCTTTTTGGCTCTTATGAATATGTACAAAAATTTTCTTAGCCCAATCTTTTCTTTAAAAAAAGTATTCATGAAAGTCTGGAGTAGCATATTAGATGAAAGAATATTTGATTTCAAGAAATGGTGTTTAGTTTTGCATACCTGTTGGTGGACATGATTGTGGTTTTGATTTGCAGGAGAACAAAATGATTTAAATATATAGATATATTTGGTATGGATCAGGGGTAGATTATCGTGTTTTACTATTGGCTTTGCTGGCCAGCTTTGATGGAATTTATACTCCAAGTTGGGAAAAGGTACCCTATGCCTAGAAACCTTCAAAGATTAACTCAAGCCCCGAGCAAATTAAGGATTACTCTGCCAGATGCCACAAAAAAGTATAGTTTATGTAATTTGCAAAAATAAAAATAAAGAAGCCCTGCTATATTTATCCCAAGTGTTTCTCTTGGTAGAGCTAAAAACAGCCACTATGTTGGCTTTCCTTTGCACTGCTGAGAGAGCGGATGAAAAGGCGTTCTTTTATCTTGATATTAGGTTATGAAGAACTGTAACTTGAATTTTATAGTGCTTCTAACAATATTGCAGGAACATCAACTTTAAGCAGTGAGAAAAATAATTTAAAACTTTCTCAAAGATACACACACAAATATATATCGATAAGAAATAGGCTACAGACAGCCAAAGTAATTTCATTAGTCATAGTATATATGTGTAAACACTAATTGTTCCATGACAATCTACAGTGGTACCTTGCTTTACGAACTTAATCCGTTCCGGAAGTCCGTTCTTAAACCAAAGCGTTCTTAAACCAAGGCTTGCTTTCCCATAGCAGCAGGGGACTCAATTTACAAATGGAACACACTCAACAGGAAGCGAAACATGTTCTTATTCCAAGGCAAAGTTCACAAACCAAAACACCTGCTTCCGGATTTGCAGCATTCTTAATCCAAGTTTTTCATCAACTAAGCTGTTCTTAAACCAAGGTACCACTCTATAGGTAACCCATAAAGAATACCATCAATATTCCCAAATCACATATGTGTGGTTATCACAGAACAGGGGTGCCAACTTGAATAAAATATTATGGAGGCCCAGGGAAGCCACACCCTACATAACAGATCACATGTCGCAGTGCGCACACACCACTTGAATGGGAATGCCCACCAACTTTATGGGGGCCAGGCCCCCTCAAATATTTTATTGTTGGTGCCAAAGCTCCCACAGCCCCTAGGAGTCAGCTCCTATGTCACAGAGCTGTGTTTATGTGTGTAAAAGTGGATAGAGTAAGGTTTTTCTTCCTTTCTCTTAACACTAGCACTTTCAGACATCCATTGAAGATGAATATTGAAAGATTCAGGTTGGACAAAAGAAATTACCTTTTCACTTTTCACTTGGCACAGGAACAATGGAATTCACTCCCACACGAAGCAGTGATAGCCATCAACAGTGATGGCTTTAGAAGAGGTTTAGCAAAATCAATGGTGGGAAATAATAGCAGATAATGTCTGCTAACTCTGATGGCTATGATATACTTCCAGTCTGTTTCTGAATACCAGCTCCTGGAAACTGCAGGAGAGGAGAGCTTGTGCAGCAAGATCCTGCTTCCCATAGGCATCTGCTTGGCCATTGTGAGAACATGATGCTGGACAAGATAGGTCACTAGCCTGATTCAGATGTTCTTACTTCTCCTCACCTCTTCCCTCTACAAATGGCTGTCCCATGTTGTAATTTCATCTTAATCTTGATATGCCGGGCATATTTTTTTTAATCTATTCATTTATTTGATAATTTACTCTCCTACCCATTTCTTCATTTTTCAAGACACACACACACACACACACAGGGGTGGGGGCTGGCTTTTTAGTTTTATGGTTTCGTCCCTTTCCAGCTTTGTTTTGTCTTATTTCGCTCTCGGATTTGCAAAGTTTCATACAAGGTAGAATTTCATTCTTGTGAGGTTTTGTATATATTCACCTAGTAACGTTTGGCATGTCTGGTTCTAATATATTTTGTAGGAGGAAATAGAGCACCTTTCTCCCCACTCCCCTTGAGGCAGAAGCCTGGAATACTAGTTAACAGTTATAGAGAAGGTATATGGGTTAGTATGCCCGAAGGTGGTTTTAGGGGAGTTTCTCAAATGTCATCTAGATTAGCACAGAGCTGAGTTTTTGCAGAGTAGGAAAGAGAAAACTGCCTTGGTAACTGTTCAGTGAGGAGCATTTTTAACTGAGTATAATGAAAGCAGCAACAAAGTTTGGCAGAAGCATGGAGAGCAATTCTTTCAGGATTTGCTAGGAAAGTAATGGAAAATATTTTCTTTTCTTTTCTCAGATTATAGAGCTAAAGTGTCAGTGAACTCAAGATTAATATCAGAATATCTACCCAAAAATTCTGCCCCCAAACAGCATTGAAGTAGATTAAATAAAACAAATGCAGTTAAAGTCACGGAAAATCCACATGATCTAGTGGAGAAGAGTTTGCCTACAATGGGTGAGATTGTACTCTTTTCTAAAGATGCCAGTTCACAGCCTGGAGGTGATTTTGGGATGTTCTGTTCGTGTTAGCTGAGGTCCATGGGCAGGGTTGGCTGTGTGAGCCACTGAGTGATACTGGGACACTGTAGCTGAGCAGGATGCATGCCTATAAAATTCCAGGTAAAGGTAAAGGTAAAGGGACCCCTGACCATTAGGTCCAGTTGCGGATGACTCTGGGGTTGCGGTGGTCATCTCACTTTACTAGCCAAGGGAGCCAGTGTACAGCTTCCGGGTCATGTGGCCAGCATGACTAAGCCATTTTCTGGTGAACCAGAGCAGCACACAGAAATGCCGTTTACCTTTCTGCCGGAGTGGTACCTATTTATCTACATGCACTGTGGCGTGCTTTCGAACTGCTAGGTTGGCAGGAGCAGGGACCGAGCAACGGAAGCTCACCCCGTCGCAGGGATTTGAACTGCCAACCTTCTGATCAGCAAGCCCTAGGCTCTGTGGTTTAACCCACAGCGCCACCCACATCCCATCAAAATTCCAAGTATCTATGTCCAAATGACAGTCACTATCTAGATTGTAAGCGAAGTATTCATAATGCTGCTTATGGGTTTTATGCATGTGCAAACTTTTCACATATTATTTGCACATGCAACTTTCCAATTATATATATATCCTTAACTCAATATCACTCCCCAACCCCCAAAATGAGAAGCATATTATCTTATCCAGGCCAAAGTAGAGGTTCTTACCAGTTGCTCCTAAAGGCATAGCTCAAGGATGGGGCAATTTGTGGCCCTCCATGGGATGTTGAACTCTAATTCACATCATCCCTGACCCCTGGCCATGCTGGCTGAGGTTGATCAGAGCTGCAGTCGAAAAATATTTGGATGGCCGGTTTCCTCATCTCTGGCATACGTAATGGCTGCCACATCCAAACATGGCAGAAAGAGCTTGTTGTTGGTGTTGTTTAGTCGTTTAGTCATGTCTGACTCTTCGTGACCCCATGGACCAGAGCACGCCAGGCACTCCTGTCTTCCACTGCCTCCCACAGTTTGGTCAGACTCATGCTGGTAGCTTCGAGAACACTGTCCAACCATCTCGTCCTCTATCAACCGCTTCTCCTTGTGCCCTCCATCTTTCCCAACATCAGGGTCTTTTCCAGGGAGTCTTCTCTTCTCATGAAGTGGCCAAAGTATTGGAGCCTCAGCTTCAGGATCTGTCCTTCCAGTGAGCACTCAGGGCTGATTTCCTTAAGAATGGATAGGTTTGATCTTCTTGCAGTCCATGGGACTCTCAAGAGTCTCCTCCAACACCATAATTCAAAAGCATCAATTCAGTTTAGAAATTGCAAAAATAAAATAAAATGTGGGCTCCATCATAGATAAGTGGTGTCAGTTGAGGTGGTGATCAATGAGGGGTTAGTAAGGGCCAGGATGACTCCAGGCAGGTGTCAGATATAGCAAATGTACATCTAAGGATTGTGATCTTAGCTGGGTTGATGGAGTGGTCCCGCATCCATTATCTCTCTTGCTGCAGCCCAATGGAATGGTTGCCCCTCTCCCAGGCTCAGATATCCCTGAGTGTTTCTGATGTCCTTGCTTTTAGAAACTGTAAGTATAAATAGGATGTGATTTGGGGTGTGTGTGCAAATGTGGACACTGCCCTTTGCCTTCAGTTGGATGATAACAGGAATGTACATTTCTCCACTTAGTGTCCACACTTTGATCTGATGCCAATCTTCCTCCAGAGTCCAGAATACAGTAGATCAGGTAGAATTGGACTGATAGTTGGTTCAGGATTTATTTTTTTATACAAGAAACTACAATATGTGTGTTGGAAATTGAAACTGCTGGATTGCTGTAGTATCCCTTCTTCACAGCAGTGGGATTCCCCTCTAATCTGGCAGATTACCAGACAGACCAAAGTAATCCACGTTTTAAAAAGAGGAAAAAGAATGAAGCAGCATTTACCTACAACCTGAGCAACAGCATTATGAGAGATGTTATGTAAAGCAGTTTATGCATTTCTTAGGTTTATCTGTATACTGAAGCGAATTCTTGTTTATTTTCCTTTCAGTGGAGATGAGGCTAATGAATAACTGGTTTTTCCACTTTTTGGATTTCATATAGCATTTTTTTAGAAAAGCAAAGCAAAACAAAACAAAACAGAAAAGTGCTGCAATTTAAAACCTTGTTCTAAAACACAGTCATGAAATGCAGTGAAGCAACTAAAGCCCTGTTTGACAAGAAGATCGATAGAGAGATGGGCTTTCCAAGCACCTCAATACCTTTCAGGTGAGGCAGAGGCAATCACAGGAAGGAAAATTAAAGGGGAAAACCGAGGGCATTTTGCATAAATATTATATTTTCAGTGTTTGTGTTCATTTTGCTCATAGGTGCTCACACTTTAGAGGAAGCAGGGAGAATGTTCAGGTTAACTGTACCAATAGTTGTGTAGCAGCCAGGGGAAGATATGGAAGTCAGGACAGTATCTGGCAAGCTCTGCATTTCTAGAGCTGCATGTTTTGCATAGAGCAGGGGTGCCTGACTTCAGCTCGGTGGCAGGTCCACCCCATGCCCCAAGCAAATTCTTCTGGCATGCCCATTTTGGCAGCAGTGTCAAAATGGAAATAAAACATAATGTAGACACCGTGCCTGGGTGGAGGGAGCACAGCACCGAGAGGGATGCGAATCGTCCCCCTTCCAGTCATTTGATCAATCATCTTACAAATGGAAAGGGTACAATAAGCTACACGGCTCAGCTGAGGAAGGGAAGCCATCTGCTTGTTTTTGTGTCTGCCTGTGCATGTTTGTGTGTGTGTGTGTGTGCGTGTGCGCGCACACAAGAGTGTGTATGAGACAGTGGGGTGGCCACACCCACCACTGCATGTGGTCCCAGACACTTGTCTGTCACAAGAGACTAGGGCCCTGTGGGGCACAGCCTGACTCCCTCCTTTGGCAATCTTCGCAGAGCTCTGGCCCAATGGCTGCCATTGGTTTGATTTGAATTAATTTTATAATGAATGATTTTAGAGTGTTGTGTTGTGTTGTACTGTTGTACTGTTTTATTGTTGTTAGCCGCCCTGAGCCCGGCTTCGGCTGGGGAGGGCGGGATATAAATAAAATTTATTATTATTATTATTATTATTATTATTATTATTATTATGGAGGAACATGGGCCTCAGGGTAAAAAAACAAGTTTGCCGCCACTGACATACAGTTTCTGTAAATGGTAGAGAAAGCTATACAAATTTAAGACTGAGATACAACATTCTGAACAGTGCAGGGGCTGAACTTGTTGTTGTTGTTGTTGTTGTTGTTGTTGTTGTCTGTAAATTTACATAATGCTTCTGGTACTTTTTAAACCCGTCTCTCTAGTACACAAAAGCCAGCTCCTAGCTTCTGTCTCTTTGCCCCCACACCTAAAAAGGACGTGATGATGTTCCCCAGGGGGCAGTTGTAGAGCTATGTGGATGGAATGCTCACAAGATTTCATTCACTGAAGCTAAGCAATACTGGTAGCATCCTCTAGGTTGAAGCCATGCAATGGTAATGTGTCCAGCATGTACATCCAGATGTTCTCCCTTTTTGCTGGCATTGTTGGACCTGCTGGTATCTCAATAGCAATTATTGATAAGTGCGACAGACTGTGACTCTCAGAATTAAAGTGCATAGCATCAGGTTGCTCCAATTCTTTTGTGAAGAAGAAGAAGAAGAAGAAGAAGAAGAAGAAGAAGAAGAAGACAATGAAGTGATTCCTGCTTTGTTGATCACTGTAATAAATATATGGTTTTAGTGATTAACTGCATCCTACCAGAAAACTTGTTGGATGTGCTGTTTGATGTTTTCATTGCAATCATCTATCTATCTGTCATCTATCTATCATCTATTCATCTATCTATCTATCTATCTATCTATCTATCATCTATCTATATCATCTATCTATCTATCGATCTATCTATCATCTATCCATTTATCCATCTATCATCTATCTATCTCACAAATCTACCCCAATCACTAGAGAGAATTAGTAGTGCTTAGAAGTCAGGTTTATATGCCAGAGAACCTGCAGAGCATTGGAGAAATGCTCATAGAAGCATGTACACAACCCAAAGCAACCTCACAATGAAAAGGTAAGTTTCTCCCTGCATCCACTGGATTCTTAAGAAATTCTTAAGCATTGTGCAAATGAGGCAATAAACAGAAGCCTACTTTGCAAAGGAAGAAAAACTTAAAAGAAATTGGGGAGAAGTTTTTGGTACAGCACTAGCATGACTGTGATTTGGTAGCAGAAAAGACAACACTGACAGTTCTTGAATCCTGCCCCTATCATTATCTTTTATTTTTATGGCACCTATTGTATACTATATCCTGATCTAAATCATAGTCATTTTCCAGGTGGTGCCCAATTATTTTTTACCTGTTTCCTTCCTAGAAAATGAGTTTTGCTTTTATGCCTCAAAAGAATGCGCAGTGAACATGTTTATTTAGTCCTTTGACAAACAGTATAAAATTCTAAGGTGCTGCCAAGTGTTATCATTAGAGATTCCTTTATCTATTTTATTTTGGAAGCTGATGCAAGTATCTGAGATAAAGCTTTTGTGTTTATTTAATTTGTTTGACACCTTTGATTTTAGGAATTCAGCGAGGAGGAGGAGGAGAAATAAAAATATTGATTTTTCTAGGTGGAATTGGATTCCCAAACTTAGTCCAGCCCCATCCTTAGCCTGTTTCTCATGACAAAATGGCAGGCTGATTCCATTGCTCAAGCCAGGTGAAAAGAACCAAGACTCTTAGAGATGCTTCTTGAGCAGAGAGAACTGGCAAAGGCCCCGCATGAAAGTGAACTCAGGAAATGAAAAGAAAATGGTGAGAGGAATGCTAATGTTGAAAGATTTTGGCTGAACATGGGGGAAAAGAATATGAAAATATCAACCTTCCTCAATCTGGTGCCCTCTAGGAGCTTTAGATACCAGTTCCCATGAGCCCCATCCAGCATAGCCAATACTCTTGGGAAGAAGGGAGTTGTAATTCAACAACAACTGTTTGCACTGGGTTGGTGCAATAAGGCAGTGGGACATTGTGGTTCAACAAGAAATAACTGAGTCCACAAACTGTGGAAGCCAATCATGGGAAAGCAGGAATAGGTTGACCCAGCTGGATCTATACACATAAAAAAGTTACAGAAAAACACGTTATAAAAGCTCTTAATGGAAAATCCCATTGGCGATGGATTGCAGCTCTACTGCGCCATCTGGTGCCACATATTTATAATGCAGCTATAACAATAAAATTGACAAGCATAGCTGAGCCCCCAGTTACAGTGTAAATTGGCTCCTGGGCCTAATTGATACATTACTGATGTAACTGCCATAAAATTGGCCCACCTTGCCTGGGCTTCACACTGCACTAGTTACATGTGGAAGCATCAATCACTAGTTATCTAGCTCACTGATTCCTTTCTTAGGACTCTATGACAGTCCTGGCACTGGCGTAAGAAGTAACCAAGTGGACATGGGTAATCCGTTCCCGAGCACAATTCAAAGTGCTGGTGTTGATCTTTAAAGCCCTAAACAGCCTTAAACCAGTATACCTGAAGGAGCGTCTCCACCCCCATCGTTCTGCCCGGACGCTGAGGTCCAGCTCCGAGGGCCTTCTGGCGGTTCCCTCACTGCGAGAAGCAAAGCTACAGGGAAGCAGGCAGAGGGCCTTCTCAGTAGTGGCACCCGCCCTGTGGAATGCCCTCCCATCAGATGTCAAAGCGACAAACAACTACCTGACATTCAGAAGACATCTTAAGGCAGCCCTGTTCAGGGAAGCTTTTAATGTGTGGTATTTTAGTGTTTTTTGGTTTCTATGGAAGCCGCCCAGAGTGGCTGGGGAAACCCAGCCAGATGGGCGGGGTACAAATAATAAATTATTATTATTATTATTATTATTATTATTATTATTATTATTATCCATGAGATTTGAGCAGGGTGACTTAACTGATGGCCTTCCCCTTGGACGTCAACTCCTATCAGTCATAGCCAGCATACTCAATGGCTAGGGATGATAGGAATTGTTGTCCAACCAACATCTGATTAGAGCTTGGATCAGGGTGTTATCCAGATGCAAATTGTTGCTCAGCAGTTAGCATAGCAGACTATGGTATGAGTTGGGCCTTTGCTTCTTACTCTTAGGTATTGAATAGAGTCTATTCAATAGACTGTGTTGATCATGTTCATTTGAAATCTGATGTTAATAAAGAGAGAAAGATCTTCTTGAAACAGCATTATTACTGTGACGTTTGTAACAGATACATGTGCTGGGAGCTAGGAATCCATGACTGATCCAGTTAAAATGAAGACTTCTAAAAGTTTTTGGTGTTTTAATTGAGGAAGAAGCAAGAAGAAGAAAGCAAGGTCTTGGGTCCTTTTTCTTCTGCTGCCAATGAGGGTGTAAGTGATACAGGAGAAGCCACTGAAACATTCATGCCTTCATTTTCCACTTTGTTCAGAATGAGAGGCTTCATTACCTTAAAGCGATATTTGAGAGAAAATTAAATCATGAATGCATGTGAAATGCTTGAGCTGCTACAAATATGAATGCAACATAAGTCGCAGTATCCATTAATAACTTAACAGTATTGTGGAGCCTGTGATAGCCATGACTAAGACAGGATATTGCTGAGAACCATAGGAAAAGACATTTGCAATAAAATAAAGCAGAAATTGGATTCAGTGTTGCAATTTCTCTCTCTCTCTCTGATGTTGCTAATATCACCTAGCAGAAAAGGTGAGGACATGTCATTGTGATTTGCATTTTATGTAAAATGTTGTGCTTCCCTCTCCAAAAAATGCAACCAGAAATTAATCAAATTCAAAGAAAAAATATTAATATTTATGCTTTTTTCTGATCTAAATATTTCTAGAAATGAAAGCATTGTAGTGAGGGTATGCATGTCGATGATATGCAGACACATATATGTGGTGTTCCTACATTAAGGTGTTCGTGCATTTTCTATTTGTGTAGAGCCCAGAATTTTATCTCACAAGGCTATTTGACCTGATCTGTAAATGTGTGTGTGTGTGTGTGTGTGTGTGTGTGTGTGTGTGTGTGTGTGTGTACACACTGTGTGTATACATTTGGAATGTTAGTTGAATAGTTAATGTGTACAACAACTGGGCATTGTACACATTCACCAGTGTGCTTGGTGAATCCTTCCATGAATTGGAAATTGTGCACATCTTCCAGTCAATGTACATAATCTTCAACAGGTCTTGGGGCATGTACACATATCAACTGAGCTTTGTACATTCTGTCTCCATTATGTATAATTTTCAACAAGCTTTGGGGAATGTGCAGATCTTGGCTGGATTTTTTACATTTTCTGGCTAATATGCGTGCTCAGTAGATATGGGAATCACAGGGTGGGTGTCAGATGGAGAAGACCAGTTAACTACTAAGTTGTCTTCAGGCTGCTTTCTTATGTGATAAGAGTGGGTGTGAGTCAAGCCTCCTCTGCTGCATAATTTCCCCCTTTTTTCAAATCTCTCTGTTAGTTGGAAGGTGGTTCTGAATGAGCGGGACTCCTACCCACATGATTTCAAACCCTGATTATGCTGTAGAACCCTGATTATGCAGTACTTCATGAGTAGAAGAAGCCCAGAACTTCATTCTTCAACTCATAGAGAGCCAGAAAAGGCAGGGGGAATAGGGACAATAAACAGGGGAATATGGGAGGTTTGTATACAGACCTGCCATTTCTTCTAACAGTCTGTACATGGAGTTGTTGTTGTTTGTTGTTTACTCATTTAGTCATGTCCGACTCTTTGTGACCCCATGGACCAGAACACGCCAGGCACTCCTGTCTTCCACTGCCTCCCACAGTTTGGTCAAACTCATATTCATAGCTTCGAGAACACTATCCAACCATCTCATCCTCTGTCGTTCCCTTCTCCTTGCGCCCTCAGTCTTTCCCAACATCAAGGTCTTTTCCAGGGAGTCTTCTCTTCTCATGAGGTGGCCAAAGTATTGGCGCCTCAGCTTCACAATCTGTCCTTCCAGTGAGCATTCAGGGCTGATTTCCTTCAGAATGGATAGGATTGCTCTTCTTGCAGTCCATGGGACTCTCAAGAGTCTCCTCCAGCACCATAATTCAAAAGCATCAATTCTTCGGCAATCAGCCTTCTGTATGGTCCAGCTCTCACTTCCATACATCACTTCCATATATTTCATACATGGAGTACCCATGCATATATGCCAAGGTTGGGGGTCTGTTATGCCCTGTTGAGATCTTGCTGTGCTTGGTTGCTGCACCCACATGGCAAAGGACCATGCCCTTTGCTTCAGAGTGAGCAGCTGGCATAGTTAAATTAGACTCAACTATGCCACCCATTGAGGAACCACATCAGAGAGTAGCTTGCATGAGAAACAACATTCACAAGTTCCCAGTTGTCACCAGCTACTGTATTATTGAAACCACTAAAACTCATCTAAAGAGATGAATTTAGCTTCATTGGGTCAAGATTCAAAACTGATCTAATCAGAAGGGGAGTAGTATTGTGTTGGTGAATAAATGCCTATATATAAATAAATACCTAAATAATAATGGAGTAAAATGGATTGTTTCTGGTTCAAGAAACAAGCAGCTGCCTTTTACTTTGGTCTGCTTAACAAAAAACTTGTCTGCTTTGACTGGCAGCAGCTCTCAAAGGTCTTAGGCTGTGGTTTAGCTCTGCACCGCTACATGGGATAGCTCAGTCAATAGAGCATGAGACTCTTAATCTCAGGGTTGTGGGTTCACGTCCCACATTGGGCCAAAAATTCCTTCATTGCTGGGGGTTGGACTAGATTATCCTCATAGTCCCTTCCAACTCTATGATTCTATGTGATACTTTTTGAAACAGAGATGCCAAGAATGGGATCGTCTATAACCTTAGGAGGTACTGCGCTCTAATACTGAGCTACAGTCCCTCGCTTATATAACAGAAGCCATTTATACCACACATTAAATTGCAGTGACCTCCATAGAAGTAAAGCACATGTCACCATTCACACAGCAGATCTTGGACCACGTCCTTGCATGGAGATATGTGCAGACTGGAGCTTCAACAAGAAGTAAAGCACTTATTAAAAAAAGAGATCTGAAGTCATCATATGTTATTAGCAATATATCTTTTGAACCACCCCCTTTATCTGCTTGTGCTAGCACCTTTCATTAAATAGGGAAGTTGTTTTTTTAAAACACACACACACACACACACACACACACACACACACACACACACACCATAAAATATTATGTCTAAACAAAAAGCTTGGTCAAGGCAATTGCTGACTACATGTTTTTATGTTTCTCTGCTTTGGAAGGGAGACGAAAAGGAGATATTAATGCTATTGATGCCATTAAATCAAAACTCGGCTAATGATACCCAGGGGATCAAGGTGAGGTCGGCTTCTTCTCTAATTGGATCCACCATTCAAAATACCTGGGCCAGCTATTTGTTGGCAGCTGTGTAGAAGTTACAAAGGCTTTGTGAGTTTGGTTTACGGGAAGATTCAAGAATGCAAAGCTGCAAGGCTAGGTGGTGCTTAAAGAGCAACCAACAACATTGGCCTTGAGAGACTCCGCTATTGATTATTTCTTTTTATGAAGCTTTGGGCTGATTGAATTTCTCCATGATTAGTAACATTGTTTATTTTATTTTATTGCCCTGAAGCTGGAAATTCACTGCCTTCAGGTGATCACCTGAAATGCTCACAAGGGCATTGTGGGATAGAATCATAAGGTGTGTGTGTGGGGGGGAATCTAAAGGCATCCTGCACTCACCATCAAGGCTTTTGGCAGTGTAGATCGCTGGGATTTCTTGATGATTGGAGAGTTCAGGGATGGGAAACCTTTTTTGTAGCTGGGGCAGTGTTTCCCAACCACTGTTCCGCGGCACACTAGTGTGCCGCGAGATGTTGCCTGGTGTGCCGCGGGAAAAATTAAAAAATTCAAAAGATTTTTTTTTTAAAGTCAAATTTTCGATTGGGGCGCCGTCACTAGATGACCCCTGGGGTTCCCTCCCTCCCTCCCGCTCTGCGCCTCCCTCCTCCTCCTCCGGGGAGGCCCTTCCTGGCTCTCGGCCAAGGCTTGGCGGCTGCCACTCACTCACTCGCTCACCCACCCGTCCCTCCATCCCTGCACCCGGCCTCTCCCCCTCCGTCCCCGGCACGGGGGCTGCCGGGATCCGTAGTCCCCTCGACCTTGGGCTCCGCGCCCACGCGGGGTGCGCGAACTACGTTTCCCAGCGTGGCCTGGCGGGCCGGGCATTTTGTTTGAAGCGCTCTTCTCCCGGCCATGGAATGAGCGCGGCGGCGGCGGCCGGGCGGGCAGGGACTCTTCCGCGCAGACCCCGCGCAGCCTGCCTGCGCCCCCGCGGAGATCGGGCGGCAGGATGGAGCCCGGGGATCCCCGCGGAGGCGGAGCGGCGGAGGCGGAGGCTGCCCCCCAGGTAGGGCTGCATCGGGGGGGGGGTTATTTTTGCAATGCTGCATCCGCGCCGGAGGGGACGCATCGGACCGCGGGGAGACCCCTTGGCGGGCGTGCAAGGCAATGCATGCGTGCAGGCGTTGCATGGAGTGCAGTGCAATGCAATGGCAACGCGGCGCCCTGCATGCATGCATGCAACTTCCACCGGCGCTCCGGACTTGGCAGGTGAGGGGGGTCCCCAGTGGGCGGCAGAGAGAGCCGGGAGGGCGAAGGGGAGCTGGGGGGAGCAGCGCTGCTCCCCGAGCCGAGCCCGGGGGGAAACTTCGGCGTCGTTGCGCCGGGTGTTGGAAGCGGAGGCTGGCGGGGGCCCCTCACCTGCAAAACCTGGTCGCCTCTCATATATTTCGTGCATTGCATTCATCGCCCGCTTTCTCCTCCAAGGAGCTCCCAGGGGCACGCGTGGTTCTCCCCGTGTTATCCTCGCAACAACAGCCCTGCGAGGTGGGTCAGGCGAGTGGCCCAAGGGAGCACCCAGGGATTGTCCTGGCCAGGTGGGGTGATTTGAACCCTGCTCTCTGCCCGTTCTTCGTCCTCATTTAGCCCCCACATGTGCATGACTGTGCATGACTGAGGTTTCCCCCCCTCGTCTTGGCTATGGTGTGAGTCTGTGCTGTTAATTAATGGGGTTCTGCCTTTGGAGAAGATGAGCCAGCCCTCAAGGAGGTGATTATGTAATTTGCTAGCAATTCATGTCCCTCCCGGCGTGACGCTGCGCGCTGACGTCACAGGGCTGTAATGGTGGTGTGCCTCGAGATTTTTTTCATGAAACAAGTGTGCCTTTGCCCAAAAAAGGTTGGGAAACACTGAGCTGGGGTGCTGCACTCCCTTTGAGGGGTGTGCGTGTGATGTACTAGTTATGGGTGGGGCCAGAGAAAAACTAAGCAATGAATACCAAGTGGCTGGGTTTGAGAGCTGCAATTTCCTTTTTTTTATTTTTTTTTAAATTTTATTGCATTTTTTCCAGATAGAGATACACAGTCAGATATACAGAGAAACAAAAACAGCAAGAAAAGAAAAGAAAAAAAGATGCATCATTTCAAAGCTTTTTTTCAGTCTTCTACTGGACTTCCCCACATCTCCCTCACCGTGCATTCTTGACAATAAAAATATCAGCAAATTATAACCTTGTTTCATGCGTTTCTTTTGTACTTTCAGATAATTGCATTTTAAGTTTAAATTACTTAATATTAATTTACTCTAAAGACAAATATAATGTTATTTTGAACATTTAAACGTAAATCCTTTCATTGATATTACTTAGTTTCATATATCATCCACTCTCATTGCTGGAGCTAACTTTTCCAAATCATGCGAGTTTCTTATAATTCATATAACTTATAAAATTTTTGCAAATAGTCCTTGAATTTTTTCCAGTCCTCCTCCATTGCTTCTTCTCCCAAATCTCGGATCCTGGCAGTCATCTCGGCCAATTCCATATAGTCCATCAATTGCGTTTGCCACTCTTCCAGTGTGGGTAAATCTTGAGTCTTCCAATGTTTTGCGATAAGAATTCTTGCTGCTGTAGTTGCATACATAAAAAACGTTCTATCCTTCTTTAACACCTTTTGGCCGACAATGCCCAAGAGAAAGGCCTCTGGTTTCTTAGGGAAGGTGTACTTAAACACCTTTTTAAACTCATTGTAAATCATTTCCCAGAAGGCCTTCACTCTTGGACAAGTCCACCATAGGTGAAAGAATGTCCCTTCAGCCTCCTTGCATTTCCAACATTTATTATCAGACAAATGGTATATCTTAGCAAGCTTGACTGGGGTCATGTACCACCTGTATATCATTTTCATAATGTTTTCTTTCAAGGCATTACATGCCGTAAATTTCATACCGGTGGTCCATAACCTTTCCCAGTCTTCAAACATAATATTGTACCCAATGTCTTGAGCCCATTTTATCATGGCTGATTTAACTGTCTCATCCTGAGTGTTCCATTTAAGCAGCAAGCTATACATTCTTGATAATAACTTAGTCTTTGGTTCTAACAGTTCAGTCTCTAGTTTCGATTTTTCCACCTGGAATCCTGTTTTTTTATCCAACTTAAACACCTCTTGAATTTGAGCATAATGGAACCAATCTTGCACCTTATTCTTTAGTTTTTCATAGCTCTGCAACCTCCAATTATCTCCAATTTTTTCTACTATTTCCCCATATTTCAGCCAGCCGGCCTCCATATTGGGTTTTTCGAGCCTTAGCCTCCACTGGTGATAACCACCTCGGGGTCTTACTTTCTAATAAGTCTTTATATTTTATCCAGACCATAAATATTGCTTTTCTGACAATATGGTTTTTAAACATTTTGTGAGTCTTTACCTTGTCGTACCACAAATATGCATGCCATCCTAACGAATTATTGAACCCTTCCAGATCTAGGACATCCGTGTTCTCTAAAAGCAACCAATCTTTCATCCAGCAGAAGGCTGCAGCTTCATAATATAACCTTAAGTCTGGCAGGGCAAACCCCCCTCTTTCTTTTGCATCAGTTAATATTTTAAACTTTATTCGGGGCTTTTTGCCCTGCCAAACAAACCTTGAAATATCCTTCTGCCACTTTCCAAAACATTCCACTCTGTCCACGATCTGTAGGGTTTGAAACAAAAACAACATCTTTGGCAAAACATTCATTTTTATAGCTGCTATTCGACCCAACAAGGAAAGTTTCAGTCTTGACCAAATTTCTAGATCCTTTTTAACTTCTGTCCAACATTTTTCATAGTTATCTTTAAATAAGTTCAAATTTTTGGAAGACAAGTTGACCCCCAGGTATTTCACTTTTTTAACCACATTTAACTCTGTTTCCTTCTGAAACCCATCTGTTTCTGAAGGTGTCAAGTTTTTCCCCAAGACTTTAGTTTTTTGTTTATTCAACTTAAATCCCGCCACCCGACCAAAATCATAAATCAGTTCTAAAACTCTTTTTGTACTAGATTCTGGCTCCTGTGGTGTTAAAACCAAGTCATCTGCAAAAGCTTTCAGTTTATATTGTTTCACTCCGACCCGTACTCCTTGAACCAGCCGGTCCTCCCTAATCATATTCAAAAGCACCTCCAGGACTGAGATAAATAATAAAGGGGAAAGAGGGCACCCCTGTCGTGTTCCTTTTTCAATTTTAAACTCTTCTGTCACCACATTATTCACTATCAACTTAGCTTTTTGTTCTGAATAAATTGCTTCTAAACCATTTTCAAACCCCCGTCCCACTCCCATCCCTTCCAAGTTTTTCTTCATAAACTTCCAGGAGATATTGTCAAAGGCCTTCTCCGCATCAATAAAAATTAACACTGCTTTAGTGTTAATATTGGTTTGCAACAGTTCCAGAATGTCAATAATGTTCCTGGTATTGTCAAACAAGTGTCTGCCTGGGAGAAAGCCTGCCTGGTCCTTATGAATTACTTCATTTAATACCCTTTTAAGTCTATTTGCCAGAATGTCCGCAAAAATTTTATAATCCACATTTAGGAGTGAGATGGGATGGTAGTTCTTAAGCTGGGTCTTTTCAGTTTCCGATTTAGGTATCAATGTGATGAAAGCTTCTTTCCACGTTTCCGGTGCCCTCCCTCCCTCCATAATCTGATTGCAAACCTCCATTAGTGGTTGTGTCAAATAGTCTTTCAATATCTTATAGTACTTGGAGGTAAGTCCATCTGGGCCTGGAGATTTGCCTAGTTGCATATTCTGAATGGCACCCTCAATTTCCTGTTGTGTTATTCTGTAGTTCAAGATTGATCTCTTCTCCTGAGGTAATTTTGGTAAGCCATTAACTTTCAAGAATTGATCTATTTCTGATACTTCCTCGGGCCCTTGCGTATACAATTTTTTAAAATATTTCTGGAAACACTTTCTAATTTCATCTGGTTTCTGAATATTTCTCCCTTCAACCTCTAAGTTAGTAACAAAGTTCAATTTTTGTCTCTTTTTCAACTGCCATGCTAGCAGTTTTCCACATTTGTTTGCCAATTCAAATGATCTTTGTTTCATTTGTTTAATTTTCCATTCCACTTCTTGGTTTATCAGTTTCGTATATTGTGTTTGGTGAAATTTGATTTCTCTTAAAATCTCTTTTGATTTTGGTTTAAGTCTCAATTTTTTCTCACCATCTCTTATCTTCTCTAATATCTTATCCTTTTTTCCATTCCAGAGTTTTTTCTTAATCGTATTCTGTTGTATCAGAAACCCTCTCATTACAGCTTTACTTGCGTCCCAGATTATTCTCTTTTCCACCGAGGTGTTCAAATTAATTTCAAAGTAGTCCTTTAAAGTTTTTTGGGCCTTCTTTACAATCTCTTGATCTCTTAGTAGGGTGTCATTCATTTTCCATCTGAAGGAACCGGCTGGAGTAAGTCTCAGTTCCATTTTCAACGCGTTATGGTCGGAGCAAGTCTTTGGGCAGATTTCCACTCTTCTGGTCTTAGGTGCCAGCCCTCTAGTTGTCCATATTTGGTCGATTCTTGTCCATGACAGGTGGGCCTCAAAAAAGAATGTTCCTTCTTTACCTAGGGGGTTTCTTGTCCTCCAAATGTCAATCAAATCCATACTGTCGATTAGTTCAAAAAAAGTTTTTGGTAGTCTGCCATCTTTAGTTAAATTTTGATTTTGTGACTTATCCATATAAGTAGAGACCACCCCATTCATATCTCCCATCATAATGATGTTAGAATAATCCAGATAGTCCAGCAATGTCTCATGTAGCTTCTTATAAAATTCCGATTTCCCCTCATTTGGTGCATAAATTCCTAATATCAAAAATTTTTCTCCTTGGGTTTGTATTTCAATTGCCAAAATTCTTCCTTGCTCATCTTTAAACAGAAATTTCGGTGACAAGTTCTCCTTTGCATAGATCACCACGCCTCTCTTTTTAACTCTATCTGATGAAATAAATTCTTGGCCAATCAAATCTTCTTTCTCAAGCTCTGGGATAGATCTTAATCTCAAATTATTTTCCCGATTTCTCAATTCCACCATAGACAGGTAGGCCTGCTGGTCACTGATGTGCTTGTGAAGCGGCCTTACCTCCCCTTTTATGGCCTCAACTTTCTGATTTGCTTGATCTGCCTTTAAATTGGCTGCCTCAGCCAATTTCCGATTCTCAGCAGTTGCTTCTTTAAGATTCCCAATTGCTTGTGTATGTTGTACAACTTGTTCAGACAGTTTTGTAATAGAGGATGTGGCTAGGTCAATTTTTGCCGTTTGGTCATCCACCTTCTTGTTTAAGATTGCAAATTGTTCTAACATTTCTTTTAAGAAGGTATCAGATCCTCCTGTAGCCATATCCTCTGTTGTTGTCTGTACAACTTCCTTTTCTTGTACTCCCAATACAGCTGGGATAGATGATCTACGTGGCTGAGTAGTCAAAGTTGTTTGCACAAGTTGAGCTTGCCTTGCTTTCGTTTTTGCAGATCTTGTTTTCGGTGGGCCACTCATTCCACACCTGTCTATGAGTCAAGGTCAAATTGTATATTATCCCATGGGAAAGACAGTTTCCAAATATAAATAACAGAACAGCAGAGAGTCAAAATAAAGTTTGTTCCCAGGCACTTGTAAATCCAAAGTTCCACTAGGGGGAGTATTATTACAGGTCCGAAAAGAAAGAAAGAAGTTTGTCCACCATTAAAGTCCCTGCAGTCCCGAACAGTTTAACAATAGTCCTTCAAACTTTTTTAACTTACAGAGCACTTCCCAAATTGCCACAAAGTCTCATTTAAAAGGTGCAAGTTACAGTTCCTTAATTGTATCTCCCAATAACACTCAACTGTAGCAGTTTCTATTTTAGATACAGTTTCCGCAATGACAGTTCTCTTTTCTCTTGTCAGTCCGATATTTGGTGTCTTAAATTTTTATAATCCATAGAGGGGAGGAGAGTCCAATTAAAATCCAATACAGTAAAAAAAAAGAAACTTGCCTTTCCCCTTTTGTATGCCAGTTCCACCAACGCACGATGTTTCCAAATTTATAATCCCTTTAAATTGCTTCCCGCTTGTCAATTTCTTTGCCTTTGATCTTTAAGCACAGCCGGGAGACGGACTTCCTGTTTTTCGTCCCCCGCTTTCAGCCGAATTTAAAATTTATAATCCCAAAAAGAATAGTCCTTACTCACGAGTAAGTAATTTGGAGTCTGATATTTCAGGAAGAAAGGTCAGCGCTCATCAGCAGCAGCCGCGCGGCTTCACTCCCGCAGAAAGAGCGATGAACTCACAGCACCGCTTGCCCTCCACGCTTCCGGAGCCCCTTACGGGGTCCCTTCTTCGTTTTAGGGGTCGCTCCAGGTGCCCGCCGAGTCCCACGGCCACGGGCTCACTCTGCCTGTGGTTTTTCTTGGTGGGTCGTCGCTGTGCCGCAGCAGACGACCCTTTTCTGCGGAGCCCCTCTTCAGAGACTGAAGAGGACCGCCATTGCTGTTTCGCGCCGCCTCCGGAAGTCTGAGAGCTGCAATTTCCAACAAAGATAATCAGTTCTGAAAAATTAAAATAGCATCCTCCAGAGCTAGATGCCCTAGATCAGCGGTTCTCAACCTGTGGGTCCCCAGATGTTGTTGGACTACAACTCCCATCATCCCTAGCTAGCAAGGTCAGAGCTCAGGGATGATGGGAGTTGTAGTCCAACAACATCTGGGGACCTACAGGTTGAAAACCGTTGCCCTAGATGAATGCTATGTTGGGAGCATTGTAGGATATTAAGTGGTGGCTCTCACATCTTTTCAGTGGAGGCCACCTGTTGCTCACCACAACACACTTTGACTACCCACCACTCCTGCCACCAGATAAACCCACCAAGAGAGCCCACCAACATAGGAGAGACCCCACCAGAAGTCACCTTGACATGAGACCCCCTTAAAGCTAGAACTAGCTGTGTTAAAATGGGCGTTCATTTTGCTACTATTCCCCTACTATGTCCAACTAATAGTTAAGCACTATTTCACAATCCTAACTTTGTAATTACTTAATTGCAGGCTGCAATTCTAACCCTACTTTCCTGGGAGTAAGGCCCATTAAATGTAATAGGGCTTACTTTTGAATAAACATAGATGGATTCCACTCTTAGTCTTTGGGGAGAGGATACAAAGAACCAATGGAGTCTGGGGAGGGACTGCTGTAGGAAAGTTGCATAAGGATTAAGAGATTACTGAGGAACATCATTCTACACAACCACTTCCATTTCTGAGAAGGTACTAGAATGCCCATATTGAATGACATATGGAATGCTATTGTCTCTCAAAAGCAGGAGCCTCCCTTTCTCATGCCTGAAAGAGTCCTCACAGCTTATCCTATTAATGCCCTCATTTTTTTCCCTTTGACATTAAAAGCTAGTTGGATATCAACTGTGACATCCAATTGCCTCATTTCTGATAGGAGTGGTATTTAATCAGACAAGTGGAGATGTACTGGTTTAGGCAACTAAAGACTTTCATGTGAAACAAAGATAGTGGAGAACGACAGAGGTGCTGCTCCATAGAAATTGGAGTTTTGTTCACAGAGAGTTTATATAAATTGGACATGTCCTCTGATTTCAGACATGAATAATTAAGCAAGGCCACGGGAGGAAAAATAAGAAAATGAAAAGATGGGCTTTCTGGAAGAAGACAAGAACGTGGAAGGATTCTGATCTCTGCTCCGTATGAACTCAGCATTTAATTATGAATAACAATTTTAGGTAAATGGATTGAGATTCAATGGATAGGACCACTACTGTTTGGCTCTCCAGGGTCTCAGACAGGTTTCACATTACTTACTTTAATTTTTACATTATATAACACTTTTCCTCCAGTGAGCTCAGGGTGGTGTACATGGTCCCAGCACCTCACCCTATCATCACAACAAACCTGTGTGGTGGGTTAAGCTAAGAATCTGACTCAAGCTGAGCTTCAGTAAGCTTCATGACTGAGTAGGGATTCACTGCTTCCCCACATCCTAGTCCAACACTGCAATCATTACACAACACTGCCTCTCTAACCTGTTAAGTGATCCTTTAAAAAACAAAACTTCATGGCAAAAAAAGATCAAGGATAATAATTTGAAACCTAACTAAAAGATGCTGTGCAGTGATGTGCCATATTGATTTAGCGCGTGCTTGAGGTGAAAAAGAAACAGTGCTTATGTCAAACCATGGCCCCTAACTTGGGTCAGAAATAACTCAAGCAGTCAATTGTTTCCTTAATGACAAATGGTTGTTAGTGGATAAGAATTTCAAATATCACCTCAGCCATGAAGGTGGCCTTAAGAACCCACTGTCTGTCAACTTCATCCTCTTATGGGGACAAAAACATTGACCTTCCATGCTGTAAGACAGGAGTGGCAAAAATGTGGTGTCCTCCAGGGGTTGTGGGACCATAGTTTTCATCATCCCTGTCTGTTGGCCATGTTGGCTGCCGCTGATGACCACTGGAGTCCACAACATTTGGAGGACGACTGGTTAGCCTTCTGAGGGCCACGTGCCGGTGGTGAATGGGGCCAGAGGCAAACATGGGTGGAGCAATTAATGTAAATTTTACTTTGGTACAGTAGGCTAGATTCTACACATGCTTGCACACCTCTTTGTCTATCCTCCATCCAGACAAACCAGAAGTTAGGGTTCAGAGTGTGAAGCAGGGCTGTTGAGGAGTATGGTTCTGGGGGAGAGAGAATGTTCCAAAGGGCCATATAAAGAGGCCTGGCTGGACACATTTGGTACCCCAAACCTTAGGTTTCATAACACTGTGTCAGATTATCTCTTGCTTTAGCTCGTGTTGAATCTAATCAGAGTAGGAAGTGAATTCATAGCCTTTAAAATTAAAAGAGATCCTTGCCATCATGAACTGCTGTCTTTGCACATAATCAGAGTGATCATCTACCCAGCAGATGGGTACTTAGCCAGTTGGCTAAGGGTTACAGTACATTTGCATTTCCAAAAAAAGAAGAGTGGGCTTGTTCAACCTTTTTAAAGCTACTGATTTCCCATGATATACTCTCACAATAAAATATCTTTATAAATGGTTTATTGGCTCAAATGCAAAGGTCAAAAATAGATATCCAACTAACTAATTAAGGGACCATTTTAAATAACATATTTTAATCTTACCCCACTTATTACTTCTTGATTTTACAATCCTGGGAAAAAAATAATGACACTTGAGTGAGCATAAAGCTTATACTGCACGGCTGCTCTGGATAATCTTTCAAACATTTAACAGCTTTTTGGCCATATGGATACCATGCATCCCATTAAAAAAAATGGGAAATTTCATCCACAGCCATACGAATCTGCTGGTAAATTTCAAGAAAATGTGCATGTAGAGGCAAAGGTAAATACCTAATTAAAAAGCCAAAGAGTGACGGCAGGATGAGTTTTGAGTAGTATGGATGTTTGTTGAGTATGACGAAATAACAGAATACATTGCCTATGCACAGGGATGTAGGAAGGTGCTTGTGTTCCATCTTACTCAGTATTTTCTACACTGACTGTAAGTAGTTGTCCAATGTTTCAGGCAGTAGTCTCTCCCAGCCCCACCTGGAGACACCAGGGACTGAACCTGCGACTTTCGTCATGCAAAGCAGATGCTCTGTCACTGAGCTATGGCCCTTCCCCTATAGCACGGACGTCCAACTCCCAAGAAACTGTGATCTACTCACAGAATAAAAAACTGGGAGTAATCTATCCATGGGGGGGGGGGATGCAGGTCAAGGTTGTTGAGCTTCTTTAGGGAGCCAAGTCTGAATTGTTGACCTTTGATTAGGGTTGTAGCTCCCGCCAGCAGAAACTCTGGTTACCATTCTTGAAATCATGTGTGGATAAATGAAAGAGGGAGAGGCCGGGCCAAATGCTCCTTCCTCCCCCATGGACAAATAACAGTCCACGATCGGCCGTGATCAACTTCTGTTCTACCTGTTGTACATCCCTGCCCTATAGGAGGAACAGAATCAACGGAGTCTTTGGAGAAAAGACTAGCGACCTATTCACAAGCTCAAAATCTTCCTCTATCCAAGGTGCCACAGTTGTCTTTTGGGATAGCATTATATGATGAACTCTTCCACCATCACTAGCCATCTTATGTCATGCTACCCACTCTCTATTGCACCTTTCTCACACTTTGACAAACTTTGCTCTCGCAGAAAGTTGTGTCCAACTAATGAGTCGGAGCAGACTCACTGAAACTAATGGATCTAAGTTAGTCATGTAGATTAATTCTAATGGGGCTACTCAGAGAATTGCTAACCCTGGATACAGCAACATGTGCCCAGTGGAAGGGAAGAGGAGTGTGGGGGGAGCACACCACTCCCAGCAGCGCGATCCCGGGACCAGCGCCAGCCCTGCCCCTGCCTGCTCTCTGCCCCCCCCCCGGTGCCAGAGCATGAAGCTCTGCCACTGCATGTGTCCAGGTCTATTTCCACCAACCAAAGCTTCCATCAACAAGAATGCAATTATTATTATTATACAACCCCTCCTTTGTCAATAGGAACTCTGGAAAGCAATGGGGTTTTTAAAAACTTCTCCTAGCTAATGAACAAGGAGGTATTATAAACAACGTTACAAGAATGTTGTCATTCTACACTGGCAGGTACAGTGATGCAGCAACTTCGATGATAATTATTATTTCCTCCTTCCAAGCTGAAGAAAAGGAAAGGTGCTGTGCTACTTGAAGCTGAAGTGAAATTCAAAAATGGTTTGGGCTCAGGACATAAAGACCCGGATACAGTCGTACCTCGGATCCTGAACACCTTGCAAGTCGAACATTTGGGTTCCCAAACGGCATGAACCTGGAAGTTCCTGCAGCCAATCGAAAGCTGCGCCTTGGTTTCCGAACATTTTAGAAGTTGAACGGACATCTGAAGGAAGGCCTGTTTAGGGAAGCTTTTAATATTTGATGAATCATTGTATTTTAATATTCTTCTGGAAGCTGCCCAGAATGGCTGGGGAAACCCAGCCAGATGGGTGGGATATAAATATATTATTATTATTATTATTATTATTATTATTATTATTATTATTATTATTATTATTATTATTATTATTATTATTATTATGTTCAGCTTCCGAAGTATGACTGTATTTCCAAATGGAAAGAACAGGGGACTCAGCTACATTAATCAAAGTACAGTGTTATAAATGCGTTATAACACTGTGACGCCAAGAGGCACTGTAGAGCTGAAATTGCAACTCAGTGATGTTTTCAATTGTGAGCTGTACAACGCTCTTTTGCAGAGCAATTTTTGAGCGTTTTTTTATAGCTGTGTAGATCTTGCCAGGGTTTTGTTTTTGTCTTCTAATGCACACACATAAAACACCTAAACCCAGAGTTGAATCCAATGAAGGTGCTCTGTTCACATAATGAGTTATGCTTGCATAACATCAATTGCCCTCCCTCGCTTCTGCCTCATAGACCGCCCCCCACTCCCCCAAAATCTGCTCTGGAGAGTTTAGAAACCCAAAGAGATTTGACGTACATGGGGAAGGAGAGGCAGGGGACATTCCATTGTGCAAAAGGAAATCCTTATACAAATGTAATGACATTGCTGGATAAACTCTCCACTCACCCACCCACCCACATATAGACATTTCTGTTTTATTTCTCACAAGAATGCAATTATTATACAACTTAAATTCAGAGAAGAGGCCTTTTCCTGTGGTGTTTGTTTTTTGAAGGGCTCCTTTGGGAGGATGAACAGGATGATGATGATGATGATGATGATGATAATAATAATAATAATAATAATAATAATAATAATAATAATAATATCAACAACAACTACAACAACAGGGATATACTAGCATATTAAGAATACATGCTTCATACAATACATACAAAGATGTTAATATAAATAACATTACAATCCTATTAATCTTCTAAACAGCCTATAAATATAACAGTATATTGTTGCTCTTCAGATACTTAAGTACACTTACAATATAGTAAATAAAATGTACTTAAAAATACTTAAATACTGAGTAGTCACTTAATAACGTTAGCTTCTTCAGTTATAATTAAAGAGCAGAGACACTTAAACATTGATTATGTACATTAGTCACTGCGTGGAAAAGCTTCTATGCTGATCAGTATCCATGTTCAAATTTTAAAAATTGCCTGTCACCCTTTAAACATATAAATTCCACTGAGTTTACTCATCTTGCAGTCCTCCATATCTTTGCAGAACACTCTTTTTATTGCAGGTGAAACACTGTTTCTCTATTTTTGCGCTACTGACATTCACACTGCTATTAGCAGGTTCCATAGTAGCTCTAATATCCACATTTTTAAACAAAGCTGTCATGGGATCACAGTGATGAATCACTCTCCTTTGGGGAGGGGTTGAGGTTTGCAGAGCACCCTAAACTAGGCTGAAGCACTATGCAGGATACTCCATGTTCACCATCTGTTTCACACAGAAGACAGCCAGTCACCTGCAGCCTCCATCTAGTCCCAATTCTGCAGCAGTTACACTTATACAGTTCCCAAAGTCTTATTCAAATTAATGTCAACATCGCATGAGCAATTACAGTGCTGCGTGCTAGATTAATCAAATCTTGTGTGAGTATCTATACTATCCCCCCACTCCAGAATAAGCGACGGTATTACAAGAAAATAATGCATTCAGTTGACTTATACTCAAAATATTTTTAGATTAATATGCCTGTCATCACTCTCTACTGTAGCTGGTAAAATACAATAATTAATGAATAAGTTAGTTGCTTTTAATGTTCCATGGTTTGGTGATATACAACTTGCAGCTTCTCAGAATCTTTTAGAGTTATGCTTAGATGAGCAAGCCCCTGATATATTGCTTCTTTGGTAAGAGTATAATAGCCAAAGAACAATTACTTGCTATGTGAGGATGGCATTTTATCAATGGAATTTCCATTAAGTTAGCCTTCCATCTTGTTAATGTCATGGTCTTTTTCTCTAGACCTTGACATCATTATACTATGTCACTGGAGGAGGAAAATCTGTGAACTTTTGAGGTACCTTTGGTATAAACATATATCTCTGCACCCTGTTCCCTTAGTGCAGAAAGCTAATTTTTCTTTCCCATTCTAGCAGCACCAGTATGCCACACACAGCTATAACAGCATTTGTGGCACAGCTTAATCAGGGGTGAGGGTACAAAATAGTTTTGGAGCAGATCTCTTAACCTTGCTCATGCATCAGATTTCAACAAGGGCTTGCCATTATTAAGCCTCCCAACCTGTTTCAGATGTCAGGGGATTCTGAACCTAGACAGACATGGGTAGGACATCATTATGGAATTGCCTGTGGTTACAAGCTCAAGAAGGTCACCAGAGAATTCATGTGGCCATGTGATTACAGATCTGTGGGTGCATCATAGCATTATAGAGTTTGGACCCAAGGGTCATCTAAACCAATCTCCTGCAATGCAGGAATCTCAACAAATGGCCATCCAGCCTGTACTTAAAAACCTCCAATGAAAGAGACTCCACCACCTTCTGAGGGAGTTCATTCCACTGTTGAACAGCTCTGGTTGTCAGAAAATTCCTCCTGATGTTTAGACAGAATCTCCTTTCTTGTACTGTAACTTGAAACCATTGGTTCAGGTCCTACTCTCCAGAACAGGAGAGAAAAAGCTTTCTCCAACTTCCATGGGGCAGTCCTTTAGATATTTGAAGAAGGCTATCATGTCACCTCTTAGTCTCCTCTTTTCCAGGCTAAACATACCCAACTCTCTTAACTCTTTCCCATAAGGCTTGATTTCCAGACTCTTTATCACCTTGGTTGCCCGCCTTTGCATATGTTCCAGCTTGTCATGTTCATGTCCAGCTGCACATGTTCCTTCTTAAATTGTAGTGCCCCTACCTGGGCATAGTACTTCAGCTGGAGTCTGACCAAAGCAGAACAGAGTGGTACTGTTTCTTCCCTTGATCTGGACACTACACTTCTGCTGATGCAGCCTAGAATAATATTAGCTTTCTTTGGTACTTTATCACACTGTTGACTTATGTTAAACTTGTGGTCTACCAAGATCCCTTGATCCATTTCATATGTACTACCAGTAAGCCAGATGTCCTCCATATTATATTTGTGCATCTGGTTATTTCCTGCCTAAGTGTAGAACCTTGCATTTGTCCCTACTGAAATTTTGTTAGTTTTTACCCAGTTCTCCATTCTTGACTCCTGATTCTTTCTTTTGCAGTATTACCTATCTGTCCCAGTTTGGTTTAATCTGCAAGTTTGATGAGTGTCTCCTCAATTCTTCATCCAAGTCATTTATATAGATGTTGAACAACACCAAGCCCAGGACAGAACAATCCTTAGGTCAATTCAGTGAGTCTGCTCAGAATATAACAGCATACAACCCATTATGTCAGATTGCAGATTTTAAAATCAGTGAATGGTATCCTAACAATACGATCTGTGTATCTCATTAGATCGTATATGACTTTTTCATCCACTTTATTTAGACTAGTTGTGAAGGAGGAGTATTAAGCTAGCAGGGGCTAACTTGTCCTGTTTTAGTGAGTAATAAGAAATAAGGGTGGCTGTCTCCCCTTCCCATGATTTCTCCCTTTAAGAAAGACTCTTCCTCTATTGCCATGAATGTTAATGGGGTAATAGTTACTGGCAAAGATATAAGCAAAGGACAAGCCTATGTGTTGATATGCACATATTCCTAATGAATGTGCCATGTGCATTCCTCCAGGATGTAACTTTGTGCATAGGCTTCACATACTGCCTGCCTTGGATAGTGTGCAGGTGAAAAATGGACGCAATTTTAAGGCTGCAACAATTTCCAGAACTCTGTTATCATCTGACACAGCTGTACACCAACAAATTGCTATTGTGTCTTATCTAGGCCATTGGGGGGAAATGGTCAACATAGGCTATGCCATCGGAATGACCTCTCTTTTATATATTGCCTTCCAGTGCCCATCAGTATACTGTTGCTCATGAAAAACTGCTCAGCCACCTTTACTCACTTGAAACACTAACATAACTTTATTGCACAAACTGCACATATCCTCACTTGGGTCTCCCTGATCTTTTCTCTTCTGGTCATCACTTTTTGAGCATCAGATTCCTTCTCTTAAAAACAGCAATACTTGTTTTCTGGGCTCTACTCTATGGAGGAAAGTATAAGCACCCTGGCTAGAGGCAGAACAGCGTTTGGTTTTTAAGAAGCATGGAAGGATTCGAGGAATAAAAAGGAGACCACTTATTCCATAAGTAAGCAAAGATAACCAACTAAGAACCAAATTACATGCAATGTGAAACATCCATAATCAGATCTCCCAGCATCTTTTTATTGTCCTTAAAACAGTATTTGGGCTCACTGGGAAGGTTAACTATTTCTGCCTCTGCCTATTTCCAATGCAAATCCCCCACCTCAATCTGCTATTAGTTGTGGAAGGAAAAACCAGGGCCGGCTCTACCATTAGGCAGACCAAGATAATTACCTCAGGCAGCAGATGCTGAGGGAAATTGATGCCAGCCTCCTGAGCCTCCTGGCAATTTCCCTCTGTTGCAGATCAGAACCATGGTGCCATACTTTACATTTCCTCAACTAGCCTGCACTGGAGGACATCATCCCATTGCCAGGGTCGAAGTATGACCCAAATCCTGATCAACCTCCTGTCCTTTGCCACAGACAGCAAAATGTATTGGGCCAGCTTTTGAATACTTGTATGTTTTCCTCTTAACAGTTAAGAATAGCCTTGGGAAAGGTGCAATTTTCATTGGAGGATCAGCATGAGTCAATCCCTCTCTCTTTCCATGCTATATCCCCAATCCAAAAAGCAAACACACACACACACACACACACACACACACACACACACACACGTGAGTCTGCTTCGAACTCTGTAATTATCATTTGCATCAGTCGTTGCTAAAAACCCTGAATCTGTTATCTGCCATCTTACTCCTTCTATTCAGGCACGTTCTCACTTGTGCTTCTGGTGCAGAAGCATCATTCATCCTGTACCTCTTGCTCCTAGGCTTGGAATGTATAGTAGTTGTTGGTGGTGGGGTTTTGTCCCCAAGTTTAGATGAGTCCTCCTGAAAAATGCTGTCATGGGACTTTCCCTTTCCAGTTTCCAGCAAGTGAGTTTTCTCTGCCTTCCCTGTTTCCTGTGTGTTCCCTTTCCATAGGCTACTCAGAGGAGGGTGATGATCTTCCATGTCTCTCTCTTCCTCATCCTTAGGGACTGTAAATTGGAGGTGACCATAAGCTGGCTTGTGGATAGACTCTGCTACACCCTGATGAAGTTTTGATCTGGGTTTGCCACTCAGAGCATTTCGGTGTATGCTGCTATCTCAGATATCTTCATTCATGTCCTTCCACTAGCTTACATCATGACATATTTTGGATTTGGCAAACAAGTTCACTTCTCAACCCAGCTGCCTCCCCATGTGCTTTCCAGGCTCTCTTACAACCTGGCAGGACCACTGAATATCTACCAAAGTTATCTTCTGCCTTACAGGCACACCTAGTTGTGGAGCCTTTCCCAAGGTTCCACTACAAAGGAAAATCCCAGCAGCAGCAGGAAAACCACAAACCAGGAGGCTGCCTGAGGGAGGGCTTTGATGTTATTGGATGGCTACAAAGAAGTGGTGCTCCTGGATGACTGCAAAGCTTTGGTGTGAGTGGATTACATCATACTCACAAGAAAATATGCAGCTGGGTGGCAGG
Organism: Podarcis bocagei; assembly: GCF_964188305.1. Lineage (NCBI taxonomy): Eukaryota > Metazoa > Chordata > Lepidosauria > Squamata > Lacertidae > Podarcis > Podarcis bocagei. Next base: position 60,706,391 of record NC_138134.1, read on the forward strand.
GGTGGAGAGTTGTCTCCCTTTAGAAGTTGCCGCATGCCTTAAGCACATGGTACAGAATTTCATTGCTTTACAGTGGTGCCTCGCAAGACGAAATTAATTCGTTCCGTGAGTTTTGTCATCTTGCGATTTTTTTCGTCTTGCGAAGCACGGTGTCAGGAAAGTTTTGGAAAAGCTTCAAAAATCACCAAAGTCTTTAAAAACCTCAAAAAAGGCTACCACACCGCGTTCTATGAGTTGCTCCTCGAAGTCAAGTCGCAACTGTATTAATGGTGTTAAGAAAAAGGAAACAAACTTGCAAGACGTTTCCGTCTTGCGAAGCAAGCCCATAGGGAAAATCGTCTTGCAAAGCAGCTCAAAAAACAAAAAACCCTTTCGTCTAGCGAGTTTTTTGTCTTGCGAGGCATTCGTCTTGCAAGGTACCACTGTATTTTTGCCCTTGCAAATTCTAAAAAAACAACAATACCCAAATATTCTGATGATTGTGTTATTCCAAGAAATATTGATTGCGCTTCACATGTAACCTTGTGGGAAGCCCAATGAATCAATTTCTCGCTACCAGTTACAAATTTACCTGTCTTTTCACTCCGTTACTCAGGAGTCCCAGAGGATCCTCGCAGCTCCAGGAGTACACTTGCATCTGATGGGCCCTATGCTCTCAGAGCTCAAGAGCTCCTTCTCTTTCTGCTTCTGTGCTACCACTTCCATCTGCCTACCCAAAGAGCCACTCTCCCTCTTCTGCTAGAAGACCTTTTATGTTGCTGCAGCAAGAGGCTGGCTGCCCTGCACCATTCCATCCCTGCCCACCTGGGTTTACTTCTGGTTGGGTCAATAGTGGAATGAAGCAGAGGTGTGCTGTGCTCACGTCCACCTCCTCACACCACCTTTTATCACAACCATTTGTGTCACCCACTATTTATTTTCCTTTCCATACTTGCTCTTCACACTGAACTTTCAGATGGCATAAAACTGAAGGTAAGAACACATTAAACTGGGGAGATGAGATGGACTTTAATTATTAGAGGTATTAAAAATGCTTCAGATATTCCCCCCTCCCTGCTGTCCCATTAGCCAGACCTGCAAACATTGTCAACCTTGTCTCAGCTAAGGTGATTAATCACCAGAGGTTAGCAGGCAACTCTCGGGCACCCTCTTTCTCACCTTCCTTTTGCAATGAAAGATGATTTATGTAATCCAATGAGACTTAACAAACTTATCACAACTATTCATACTATTTTATATGGAGACCACCCTTGTGGCACTTCTGCCAATAATACAGATCTTACATAATACAGAATCATGCCCAGCTACCCACCATTCTTATGAACTTCTTGATATTAAACAGCTAATCAAGGTATCTTTTCACTCACTTTCACCTTAATCGCTGTAAAGGAAAATGAGATACACATGTCCCAAATGTAGGAATAAAGACTGAAATTCCCTTTAAAGGACCCCTGACCATTAGGTCCAGTTGCGGACGACTCTGGGATTGTGGAGCTCATCTCGCTTTACTGGCCAAGGGAGCCAGCTTACAGCTTCCGGGTCATGTGGCCAGCATGACTAAGCCACTTCTGTCAAACCAGAGCAGCACACGGAAACGTCGTTTACCTTCCCTCCAGAGTGGTACCTATTTATCTACTTGCACTTTGATGTGCTTTCGAACTGCTAGGTTGGCAGGAGCAGGGACCAAGTGACGGGAGCTCATCCCGTTGCAGGAATTTGAACCGTCAACCTTCTGATTGGCAAGCCCTAGGCTCTGTGGTTTTGACCACAGTGCCACCCACACCCCGTAATTCCCTTACCACCACCAAAATTTTAAACCATCACAAAATAATGAATATCAAGGGCCTAGATTTTATTCATATTTGAACCAGAACACACAGTACCAGTATCACAGGGTTTTGTCATATGTTGTGGGACTGGGGGGTGGGGTATGCACAGCAGAAGAAGCGGAGTTCTAGCTCAGCCCTTAGAAAACCCCGAAGCTTCAAGTGTACCCTCCATTGCCAGTTCTGAGCATGTTGCCACCAAACACGCCAAAGTGATGGCAAGTTCTTAGACCATGCACTTTAAAGAAGAACCTTCCCTTAAGATATTTCCCTTTGCTGTTTCACAACCTTGAACCAATGCTTCAGTTCACCTCCCTAATTGCTGAAAAAGAATGCAGTATTTTCATTGTGCAGAATATTTCATGGTAAAACTAGCCTTTGAGCAAAGAAGTCACACAGCATTAGCAAAATAATTAGTCCTTGTCAGTCCCCAAGGACAGGGCTCAGTGACTTATTTCAATACGTGTATCTGTCTTTTGTAATGTATAATATATAATATAATATAATATAATATAATATAATATAATATAATATAATATAATATAATATAATATAATAATATAAGTTTTGGGCACATACACCCTGCCTTTATATGAAGTACAGTATTCAAGGCAGCATAAGACAACATCCTGAACAATCATATGCATGTTAATTTGGAAGTTGGGATTCACTAAACACCTCTAATCAGTGGAAGCCCTGTGCAAGGACTTCTGTCTTTACAACAGGGCTTCCCCTCTCCTCCTGTTGCATACCTCCTGATATTGGTCCTGCAGGGGTCAGAATAATCCCCAGAATAGATCACAGGGGAAGGAGAAGGGAGATCACTTCATCTGTCAATTTATTTCCTCCCCACCCCGTGATATTCATTAGCCAATTAGTATTATTAATATTATTTATTAAATCTGTATATCACCTTTCATCCGTAGATCTCAGGGCCATGGAATGAATGTTCAGGAAAGTGTTTTGTTTTTGGAATTTCAGCACAATAGTACTAAATATTACCATGTAAAAAGTGAAGCCATTACCCTCATTTCCTCCAAAGAATAGCAGCAATAGTTTTGTAGGATTTGGGTTCATCACTAGGTGGCCTTCAGCAAAGACACTCCAACTAAGCTCCTATTAGCAACAAGACCATAACAGTGATCATTCTGAAGATAACCAAGAAGGAAAAGCAATGTGATATGCTCAGCATTTTAATCAGGGGTGGGAAACCTCAGGCCCAGAGCCCAAATCCCACCTCCCAACCCCTCTCTGTGACCTTCAGGACTGTTCCCATGGCACACCTCCACCTGCTGTCCCCAGACCATGCCAGCTCTGCTTCATATCCTCTTTCAGTGTTTTTTTCATGGCTGGAATGAGCCCTTGAACTCTGATAATGCATCTTGCCTGAGGGAGGATAGAGAGGGGTGTTTGAGCGTGTGTAGAAACTAGCTGTCTATGGCAAAATTCATTGCTCTGTCCACTTTTGTCTGTGGCCCCAGCCATGGGTGGTATGTGGGCCCTTTGAAAGTTACCCAGTAAGGATTGCATATGGAAATAGGGATGTCCTAAAGGAAAAGTAGGACATTCCAGGATCACATCAGAAACCAGGACGGCTTCTGTAAATCTGGGACTGTCCCTGGAAAATAGGGACGTGGGTGGTGCTGTGGGTTAAACCACAGAACCTAGGACTTGCCGATCAGAAGGTCGGCGGTTCGAATCCCCGCGACGGGGTGAGCTCCCTTTGCTTGGTCCCTGCTCCTGCCAACCTAGCAGTTCGAAAGTACGTCAAAAGTGCAAGTACGGCGTTTCCATGCGCTGCTCTGGTTTGCCAGAAGCGGCTTAAGTCATGCTGGCCACATGACCCAGAAGCTGTACACCGGCTCCCTCGGCCAATAAAGTGAGATGAGCGCCACAGCCCCAGAGTCGGTCACGACTAGACCTAATGGTCAGGGGTCCCTTTACCTTTAAGGAAAAGTAGGACTTTCCAGGATCACATCAGAAACCAGGACGGCTTCTGTAAATCTGGGACTGTCCCTGGAAAATAGGGACACTTGGAGGGTCTGGAAAGGCAGTCTTTGATAGGAAAAAGTTTCCAAGCACCTGGGCTATACACTGGACTATGCATCAAAATCACAGGATACAAGCAGTATAACACAATATCACAGCCTTCTTGAATCAGGCATGAAATGTATACGAAAAGGATATTACTTCAAGCAAGGCCAATTCAAGGGGAATAGAGAGAAAGAAGGAGAGAGATTCAATTTTTCTCTTGCCCTTTTCCAGCTATAAAAGTTGACAGCCCTAGACCCACCGCAGCCATTGATGTTTCTTAACATTTCCCCAACCCCAAGAAACAATAATGTATTTCCCAGATATCTTTATCAGCCCTAAGGTGTTATGTATGGCCAGAGCATTTACTTTTTTATTTCCACTGACTGTATCTTCGCAAAGAGCTTTTCTTAAGCCAAGCAGATACAGAGCCAATAAAAATCTCTCTCTTGTGCTCTTGGGCCATTTCGGCAACATAAGTTTTTGATGAAAGAGCATTGACCTTCATTATTGTCCTTCCTCTTCGCAGGGATTTTTAAAATTAGGAATCAGATACTGAAATATCTTATTACTTGCTTTGTTTGTCTATACTTTTTCCTCCCACTTACATCACTGGAAACATATTATTATTGGTTATGAGTCTATAAAGTCTACTTCCCCCCCCCTTAAAGGTAAAGGTACCCCTGCCCGTACGGGCCGGTCGTAACCGACTCTAGGGTTGTGCACTCATCTCACTTAAGAGGCCGGGAGCCGGCGCTGTCCGAAGACACTTCCGGGTCACGTGGCCAGCGTGACGAGGCTGCACTGGTGAGCCAGCACCAGTGCTGCACACGGAAACGCCGTTTACCTTCCCACTATAAAGCGGTACCTATTTATCTACTTGCACTTAGGGGTCCTTTCGAACTGCTAGGTGGGCAGGAGCTGGGACCGAACGACGGGAGCTCACCCCGCCGCGGGAATTCGAACCGCCGACCTTACGATCAGCAAGTCCTAGGCACTGAGGTTTTACCCACAGCGCCACCCACGTCCCTACTTCACCCCCCTTACATTGGTGTAAGTGCAAGGACTTCAGTGCACTTCATGTGATTTGTATAGGGCAGGACTGGGGATTCTCAGGCCCCTAGCCTGGACCCCACCTGGAGACTGGCAATGAGGAAGGATGGACCATCAATGCGCTGAATCAATAGATAATAAAATGCTTTGGGGAAAAAGTAGGTGTGGGCATCACACTTATTGATTCCACCCCCTTGGTTCATCTGGCCTTCTTTACAGAAAAGTGTTTTATGTTTGTATTTGTTTATTATAAGCATTCAATTACTGCCTTTCAACTGAATGTTCCCAGGGCAACCCATAAAAGAGCAACCAAAATGGTCAATGGGGCTAAAGCAGCCAAGCAATGAACCGCTTTTTGAACAAAATAAAATACAAAATAAATTATATGCATTTTTGTATTAAGTATGGGGTGGAGGAAGCTGACAGAGAGACTTTTTTCTCCCTTTATTATAATATTGTGAGATGGCCTGGGGTCTTCTAATTGAGAAGAGGAAAAAAGGAAGTGCCTTTTCATATAGTGTATGGAATTTGCTGCTACAAGATTTGGTGATGACCACCAGCTTCATGGAGGATATGTCTGTCAATAGCTTCTAGCCATCATGGCTATGTTCTGCTTCTACCATGGAAGGCAGTAATGCTTCTCAAAAGCAGTTGCTGGAAACTGCAGGAGGGGGGGAATGCTCAGGCCATGCTTGCCAGTTTCTCACAGGCATCTGGTTGGCCACTGTGAGAAGAGGATTCTGGAATAGATAGGCCATTGGCCTGATCCAGCAAGCTGTTCTCATGACACTGACCTCATGGTCTGCTTCTGGACTTCCTAAGGTTGGCCATTATGAGATGCAAGATATTGGACTAGATAAGCTTTTGGTCTGATCTAACAGGGCTCTGATCTTCTCACTGGAAGGACAGATCCTGAAGCTGAGGCTCCAATATTTTGGCCACCTCATGAGAAGAGAAGACTCCCTGTAAAAGACCCTGATGTTGGGAAAGATTGAGGGCACAAGGAGAAGGGGACAACAGAGGACGAGATGGTGGGACAGTGTTCTCGAAGCTACCAGCATGAGTTTGACCAAACTGCAGGAGGCAGTGGAAGACAGGAGGGCCTGGCGTGCTCTGATCCATGGAGTCACGAAGAGTCGGACACGACTAAACGACTAAACAACAACAACAGGGCTCTTATTTTTATACAAATAAAATCCATACACACTGAGACAAAACCAAAACCACCGTTCGAATGTAAACATCAGGCTTTGAATGGGTAACTGTTTGTACAGTATGTGTACATGCATTCACATTAATCTTACAAATGAGAATACTGTGCTCTTGTATGCATGCCCTGTCACGTATTCCACGCGGCGTTTTCAGCGAAACACTAAGAGTTCCAGGTTTTTCAGTGCAGTCCATTTTTAATGTGAGCTATATACAGGCATTTACAAAAGAAACAGTCCATACAGAGTACTTACAAACGAATACTCTCCACCACAGCACCACCACACTACAGCACAACCACCACACCCCTGTTAAACAAGCTTTCCTTTTTAAAACAGGTGATAGCTAATTACACTAATCACACTCTTGCTGAGTCACTCTGACCCAGCAGAATATTGCATCATCCTGTTGAAGCCTGCAGACTTATCCAGTATCCTGCGAATCCCAACATGCCCAACATGTGTCACATAACACATGTGTATCATGACCGCATCCCATTCCATACGGTACATTTTCAGAGCAGGGCCCTTGTAAAGTACATGCAAATTTCTGAGTATAACTTGCATATCACAAATATGCACATGCAGACTTCACAGACCTGGTACAGCATACATCAATTTATTACCCAAAATTCATACTTGAGAATGATAAGCAAGGTGCAACTCAGCCCCATGACTTCTAGAGTTTCTCAGTCTATTCAAATCGAGACTTCTCAGGGAAATTGAATTTGGCTCACATATTAATAATCATTGTGACTGTCAACTCTCATATTTAAGTTAAGTGACTTTATGCAGCACAAATTAGTTACAGATTGAAAAGATAATGAACCAGTGTTTCTTGAGAAGTTGCTTTTGTAGGGGTTTTTTGTTGCTGTTGTTTCTCTGAAGCTGGTGGTACTGGCTTTCAGAGGCCTAGTATGTTTGTTAAATCACATTCTAGCATGGCTAGCAGCCCTCATTCAATTTCCAGTGTCAAAATGTTTGCATACGTCTACTGATGTGAAGGATTAAACCGCTTCATAAAGTATAATGGAAAGCATGTGATTAAATGTCTTGACGGGGAAAATAATTGCCAGCAGTTATGAAAAACAATGTGATTGTTTTAATAGAATGAATTTTAACATATTAACGAGCAGCACAGGGAAGCATAGCTATATGGAGAAGCTTCATCAGCCTGACCCTAAATAGGTGGTATTACTAGCTGCCACTGCAATTTCTGGTCAGAGGCACCTCAGTCAGCACACACAGTTCTTGATCACTGATGTCATAGCCCCATTCAGGGCACGAGCCTATTAGCAGCCAGTTAACCCATCTGCTTAGCATGCTGAGGTTCCTTATAATATGCAAAGAGTTATAGGTCTGAGGAAGAAGCTGGAAAATAACCAGTTAAACATCCTACTACTCCCACAAGCTCATTAGGTAGCCGTAGGCAAGCTGCTATATCTCTCCTCTTAACACCCCCCCCCCAAATTTGCAAAACAGGGATAATACTTACAGGGATAATACTTTCAGGTCCCACTTTCAGGAATGTTGCAAACCATAAAGCAATAGAAAATATGGTTACCAGACGTCCCCATTTCCGGGGGACAGTCCCCGGATTTACAAATTTGTCCCTGGACAAAATCTGTCCCCGGAATGTCCCCGGATTTCATTTAATGTCCCTGGATTAAGTGTTGTAGATTTATTAGTAGGGAATGAATGTAGCGTGATTGGTTCAACGGCACAAGACACATCATATGGGGACTTCCGGCGAGGCAAAATGGCGGGCGCCACAGCAACGAGCAGCTCCTGAAGCCAGCCAGAGCCAACTGTGCTACCAGGCTGGCTCCGGGCTGCTGAGACTGCTGCTGCAGCCACCACTGCTGAGGGGGAACCGGGGATGCCTGGCGCATCGACTGGGGGAACCGCTGACCCCCCCCCCATGTGACCCAAATCGAGCTGGGAGTGAGAGCACCTGGCCACCCGGCTGACTGCCCAGTGGCACTCCAGGGCCAGGAAAACCCCAGAGCAAACGCAGGAAGAAGGAGGAGAGGAGAAGGGAGAGAGAGAAAAATGAGAGGAGCCCTGACCTTGTCACACCGCTGCCACCGCTGCCGCTGAGGAGAAGAGGTAGGAGAGCACCAGGAGGGCAAGAACACATGGCCAAGCCCAGGCCCGACCTGAGCCTACTCCAAGACGGCTAGTGCTCCAAGAGAGCAGGCTGGGGCCCAGAGGAAGGCCACGCAACAGAGGAGACCACAGAAGATAAGATATTACATATATATATATATATATATATATATATATATATATATATACACACAGTGGTGCCCCGCAAGACGAATGCCTCGCAAGACGGAAAACCCACTAGACGAAAGGTTTTTCCGTTTTTGAGCTGCTTCGCAAGACGATTTTCCCTATGGGCTTGCTTTGCAAGACGAAAACGTCTTGCGAGTGTTCCGATTTTTTTCGCTCCCCCCCTTTTTCTAAGCCGCTAAGCCGCTAATAGCCTTTTAGCCGCTAAGCCGCTAATCCTTTAATAGCCGCCAAGCCTTTAATAGCTGCTAAGCCGCTAATAGCGCTAATCCGCTAAGCCGCTAATAGGGTTGCTTCGCAAGACGAAAAAACCGCTAGACGAAGAGACTCGAGGAACGGATTAATTTCGTCTTGCGAGGCACCACTGTATATATAACTTTTTTAAAAATAACTTTTTTTCTGTTTTCAAAAAATAAAATAACACTGTCCCCCGATTCTTTGGAAAAACAACTGAAACACACCGAACAACCAAAGGAGTATAAGAATTTGAAATATGTTCTTAACATAGGAGCCAACTCCTAGGGGCCGAGGTCCCTTCACCCCCACCCCAATAAAATATTGGAGGGAGCCCCCCCAGTAGATGGGCATTGCCATTCAAATAATGCATGTGTGTGCGCTGTGTCATGCAATCGATTATGCAGAGAGGGGCTTACCTGGACCCCCCAAATTTCATTCACGTTGGCACCCTTGGTTCTTAATGAATATTAATATTATCATAAGAAGAATCCTGATGGATCTATCCAAAGATCCACCTAGACCAATGTCATGTTGTCAAAGTGACCAAGCAGACGACTATGGGAAGCCTGCATGCTACAAGCACTCTCACCACCTATGATTACTAGCAGCTGGTATCTATTAAAAGGTATGGATTTTATATAGCATGCATTCATATCCCCCCAAAGTCTCTTTTCTTATGGCTGAAGGTAACATGGCTAGTCTGCCTGATGGCAAAGAAAATCAATACGAACTACTGTGTTTTTAAAGCTTAGTTGCTTAGGAAATGCGTAGCATTCACAATCAAAAAGAGTACACACAGTATGTCTTTAAGAGAGAAAAGATAACATATACAGAATAGCCTGGTTGTACTGTGTGCAGTCAAAAACACATACTGGGAAACACTAACCTTTCCCCACTTTCTTTTAAAAAATTTTTTGTTAAAGTTATAGGGGTGAAATGATAGCTGATAGCCTTTTTCTCTCTGTGAAACTGTGAAACCACATGCTATTTACTAACTGATATCTGATCATGTTTGAACAGACCTAATATTCTGTTCTTCAACCTTGGGCCTCCAGACGTTGTTGGACTACAACTCCCATCATCCCCAGACAGCTTACCAATAGTCAGGAATGATGGGAATCATAGTCTAACAACATCAAGGCTTTAAGTCGGGGATGGGAAAGTTGTGACCCTCCAAATATTGCTGGATTCCAACTTCCATCAGCTCCAGCTAGCAGTTTCAATGGTCAGGGGTGATAGAATCATAGCTGTCAACTTTTCCCTTTTCTTGCTAGGAGTCCTATTCGGAATAAGGGAATTTCCCTAAAAAAAAGGGAAACGTTAACAGCTATGGATAGAATCCATTGTCTATGCTCTGGAAGGCCACAAGTTCTCCATCCATAAACTAAGTTGGGGAGCCATGGAAGGGAAGTGAGAGGAGGTTTAGCTGCTCATGGAAGTGAAGCTGGAAGAGAACAGACCTTGAAGTGCACCCAAATATATTTCACATGGTGAGCTTGGAATAATCAAAGTTATTTCCTGTTTCACATTCCACCACAAAGGAATGTGCCAATCGGGTGAGCAAAAGCTACATGACTGGAGTGTCCCTTCGATTTCTTTGGCATGTCCATGCATGCTTTCCACTGACAAAGGGAAGACATTCTCATGTACGGTAGTTCCTTATACAGTGGTACCTCTGGTTACGTGCTTAATTCGTTCTGGAGGTCTGTCCTTAACCTGAAACTGTTCTTAACCTGAAGCACTACTTTAGCTAATGTGGCCTCCCACTGCCGTGCGATTTCTGTTCTCATCCTGAAGCAAAGTTCTTAACCCGAGGTACTATTTCTGGGTTAGCGGAGTCTGTAACCTGAAGTGTATGTAACCCAAGGTACCACTGTATTTTTGCACGTGTCTTTTGTACCCCTGATACCCCTGAAAATTTGAAACACTCCACAAGTTAAAGTGATTGAGTTTCTCTTCTGACAATTCTTGAAGGAAAGAAGCATAGCAGAAGCATCACTAAATAAAACAGTAAGCCTGAGTTGAAACACACACACACACACACATACACACACACCGGTTTTGAAGAACCCCCACTTCTCATCACATACAGTACTTGGAACTGGTACAGAATAAAAGTGTCTTAAAGTACATCTGGAGTTCCTAATCCTCGCCTCCAAAGTTATCGCAGATGTTGTCACAGTTTTAAAAGAGAAATCACTTTAAAAGGATGCACCACTGTGAAATAACTGTATTTGGTATTTAATTGACCCGTGAAACTGATGCTTTGTTAAAAAGCTGATTCTGCAAGAAAAGCTGATTTTGAAAGCACTGTGGAAAGCAGATGCATTCTGGGAAGGAATTAAGTGCCTGCTGGTAGGGGGGTGATGGGTTGCTTCATTAATAAAATGTGAACAGCAGATAATGAACAGATACCATGGAATGCACATACAAAATTTATATAATCAAGGCATCTACCCAAAAGATCCAGCTTTAATTTATTGACAATACATGGGCTTCTACAAAGCAAAACTTTCCTATGCAAAATAGAGGGTGAATAAATAGTAATAGTATAATAATAATAGTCATGCCAAACAACTTGCAATGAAAGCAATCTAATATTGCTTTCCCAAAACATATGGCTAGACTTAAAGGCACATCAGACTTTATCTTTTTCCTACTCAGAAAGCATTTAAGTGTAGGAAAAAGGAGGAAATTCCTGGAGAGCACCATATATGGTCATTGTACATATATGCATATTTGCTGTGGCTACATGAGCTAAGGCTAATTGCAGCTTCCCAGTCATGCAGTCTAAGAAATGGGCTCTAATAGGGAAGATCCACTACAGAGTTTTTTCTCTGTAGTGGATGAAGGTTTTCACCCACCATTTTCAGTTCCTTTACTAGCCCCCTTAACTCACATGATAGAGCAAAGTGCAGCCATTACTCTGGCTTTTCTACTGACAATGTGAGGCTCCCCTTGCTCTGTCCCTGCTGCCCATGCCTTAGCATGAATGTTTGAGGTGGTGAAGTATTTGCATGTAGCCTTCCAAAGGCGTAGGCTATCCTAGAACATTGATCATTCAGGTTTCCAGGACCTTCATGAAGGTTTCCAGGTCTCTGCATGCAGGCTGGACCAGAGAGACCAGTGGAATCACACGTAGTTGAGTATTGAATCAAAGATGTGGACCCACACAGTTGCTCTCACCCTCTCTGTACTTTGGCCCTTGATCGAAGTAGCAGATGAAAGGAGCTGCTCTCTCCCATAGACGTGAATTGCAACCATTTAATTATGTCGGAAAAAGTTAGCTGAAGTTAGAGCAAAATTTCACCCCTGACCTGCCAGAATGTGTGTGGCCATGGTAATATCATTAAGAGCAACCCCTGACTTTCTCTCACAGAAATCTGCAGGAGCCAATTAATATTATAGAAGAAAATTAAATAACTGGATAGAAATTTTAGGTGGAAGTTAATTGATTTGGGGCAGGAAAACAGAACTGGAAATAGAATTCCATCTGCAGACAGCAGACTTATCAGGAGAGCATACCGAGTCTGGTGTAAAAAAAGACAAGTCTGCTCATAAGTAATTTTAAAAATAAACAAAGCTGCACCAAATGTTCAGGCACTTACAAATTAAAAGGGATCCTGGATCATAACAAAACAATACCAAACACTTTAAAGAATGGTTTGCCTCAGATACATGCTATGAGTAGCTAATGGGCAGTGAAAGAGATGGAGAAGTGATTTTACATAGCACATGCAACCAGTTCTTCAAGAGCAGCTGCATACTTTTGTGAACTTCACTCATATACTTCTGCATGCTTTAATGCACCTTGTGACAAAATTGGTTCTGAAGTAACTGTATGCTGAGGACAATGTACCATAATTTAAGCCACCAACTGAGGTTTCTTCTATATAGTGGTACCTCGGGTTACATACGCTTCAGGTTACATACGCTTCAGGTTACAGACTCCACTAACCCAGAAATAGTGCTTCAGGTTAAGAACTTTGCTTTAGGATGAGAACAGAAATCAGGCTCCGGCGGTGCAGCGGGAGGCCCCCATTAGCTAAAGTGGTGCTTCAGGTTAAGAACAGTTTCAGGTTAAGTATGGACCTCCGGAACGAATTAAGTACTTAACCTGAGGTACCACTGTACAGGCAACTTCCAGTTTACATGGGGGTTACGTTCCAAGGCACCGCACACATCAGTGAAATCACAGATATTTGAAACACCATTGGAGAAGCCTGCAAATACCCTCTAAACATCTTTTGTAGATAATCAACCAAGGTTTATATCCTCTCTCTACTTAAACATAGTCAGGGACATTAATTGAATCAAAACTACTAGTGCAATGGGTTGTTGTGGTTGTTGGGTGGGTTACAGCACATAAAAATATAACACAATGATTACAATTTCGAAAAACCCAGTCCTAACCCAAAACAATGATTCCACACAACACATTAGTCATGATGATTAATATTAGTTGGATTGATAAATTGATCCATCAGTGTGACTATGGCAAATTTTAATTGCAGACAAGTTTTAATGTCAATCGGCTAGTTAAATATAGACTTGGTTAGGGTATTAACAGTAAGAAGGTATGAAAAATGAAGCATAAAAATGGCATTTGTCATTTTTGTTTATTAAATTTTAAGCTCTTCAGTTTCTCAGAAAGTCACTAGGATTGAGGTTTGGGTAATATGTTTGTAAGCATATTTAAATTTAATCAATTAAGCAACTGATTAATGGGTTAAAAGGCAACTGTAATACAACTAAAGGTGTTCTAGTTGTTTGACAGCCTGAAAGGGGGGGGGGGGGGAATTGCAAAACATACCCTTCCAAATATTTTTCATTCCTTTAATGATTGGGAGTGAGGTTTTAATAATCCTTTTATACAAAAAATGTTTCAGTTTAATATATATTATAAATACCCCGTAGTAGATGGAAATTATTATAGCTATTAAGGCCTTCTAAGGCATTATGCAAATTCTCCTTTAACTGTAATACTATTTCATACAACCAGGAGCAATGAAATATGAGATTAGTTTAATTGTAAGGAAACAAAGCACGACAACTTTGCTTAATAAAAAGGCAGGCAAGTATGGTGAGACCAACTCCCTATTCAGTGTGGTAGATAGAAAGGCACTGATATTCATTCAAAGCAATACATTTTTACTAAACTGTGGTGGGAAAGACCTCAGGTCCAGGGTCTTAAGTACAATAGTAGGGAACATTCAGTGTGTGGCTTAAGGAGTTAATTTTGTTACTGGTCTTGGGGCTAGCAGACTGGTTTGCTGGAGGTCCTAACTAGTTTAGCTGTCAGTGACAAAGACAACTGGGATTTGACAGCTGTAGTAGTTGTGGGGAGCAGTAGTTCTGAAGATGTTTACCCCCCCGTTGTAGATCTGTCTTAAATAAGACAAACCATCCTGCTTATTTCTCCTCAAATTGTGTCCTCTTTTGTTTGGTAAATTATCAGTTCCCCCCACCTCTGGATTCCAAGATGCCAGGATCCCCAAGGTCATGCTCTACAGGGAGCTGGCTTCAAGCACCAGGCCTATTGGCAGACCAACTATGGGTTACAAAGATGCCTGAAAATGTGACATGAAGGCTGCCAACATCAACCCCACTGTGTGGGAATCCCCACAGACACTCAGCTTGCGTATCCACAGCAGTGACCAGAGAAGAAATGACCGCTGGGAGGAGCACAGAGAGAGAAAACTCCGTGGAGCATCTGCAGAGGCACAACCAGGCGCCTTCATGTGCCCCAGATGCAACAAAACACACCTTTCTCTTATCAGACTCTACAGCCACAATAAGTGCTGTCACTCTCCAATGGTTTGTCTTCACCCCCAAAGCAGCACTCCTCCATTGTCTCCTGAGTCAGATGGATGCCAACAACATTCCAGTCACTCTGCTAACACAGACTTCTCTATGCAACCCCCAGGACTCTGCCCAGGCCACCTCTCCTCAGGCCACCCTTCTTACCAGCTCTCTTCCACACCCTTGTTAGGTGCTTTTACCTGAAATGTATTCTTGAGCTGTGATGATGCCTTTTGTTTGCCTGCAAGGAGAGAAAAGCTGGCTTTCGTGTGGCTGTGTAGTCTACTGGACAAATGTAAAGCCATATCTGTTGCTCTGCCCATTTTCATTTCTGGCCCTGGGCATAAGACTAAAAGCATTCCTCACCACTTACTAAATAGATTCATCCAAAGCAATTCTAAAATAAGAGTAGGAAACAGACCTCCAAATCTAGAATATTCTTAATTAATGATCTCTAAATAATAAACACAGCATTGTCCTGTTAACTATAGAAGTGGTTTGGTTCTCTCTTTTGTCATAATACAAACATGAGGAGTACAGTGGTACCTCGGGTTAAGAACTTAATTCATTCTGGAGGTCCGTTCTTAACCTGAAACTATTCTTAACCTGAGGTACCACTTTAGCTAATGGGGCCTCCCGCTGCTGCTGTGCAATTTCTGTTCTCATCCTGAAGCAAAGTTCTTAACCCGAGTCTGTAACCTGAAGCGTCTGTAACCTGAGGTACCGCTGTAGTTCTATGTGTGCAAGAGTAGTTCTGTGTGTTTACATGACTTGTTAAATGTGCAGCCAGTGGGGATGGTGCTATGTGCCACACCCTCATGGTCCTCTTTCAATGTGTTCTCCTCATGCGAATCAATTTTCAGCCACAGATCAGGATGCAAAACATAGTCACGTTCTTCCCTCATTAAAAATATTAAAGACTGAAAGATGAAATTGCTATGTTGTAATCCAGATATTTTCTTTTCTTTTCTTTAAAATGGGAGTGGGATCCCTGTGGCCTTCCATTTTCCATCACATTGGCCAGCATTGGTTGACGGAAGTCCCAACTTACAGCTTACAGCTTCCCCACCCTGCTCCAAATCGGCTGCTTAATTTGTAGCAGACTTAAGAAACACAAGGAGGATCATCAAGGTTGGGTCTTGACAGCAACACAGTTTAAGGACTATGAAGTTGCATTCTTAGATACATGCATACATTGTGTGCCTACTAGATAGATGTTAACCACATGAGATAAATGTATTTAGAAAGGTTTCCATAAAGAACTAAGTGGGTCACTGGTTAGTCTCAGCTGTGAAATGTTGGAGGGTATTCAGTATGTTCAATTAATCTCAGCCAAATAATTTTTAAAAGCAAATTTCTGGAGGAAAGTAGGGCATCTACTGATTCACCTATGCAATGTCAAGATGAAAAAGATTATTACTGTAGTGTACCACTTCCCTCACACTACAAATAAAGCAAAACATTGTTTTCTTTCATTAAAAACAACCAAAGCTAAATCTAACATGCGTTTGCAGCAAATTCTCCCTTAAAATTGATATTGGCCCAAGGATGATCAATGGCTTCAGAGTTAATGCTTTATTTTCTGGTGTTACTTAAACTAGTAACACACAGAGAGAGAAGTTTCTAGTGAACATCTTCTCAAATAGACTCTTAAAAACTGGCATGCTGTAAGCTATAAGCCAAAGGTTAGATGCTGGAGAATTCCTAGATTGACTCTGGCTTTGATTCTGAAAGTTTTATTTCTGGCATAAGCCCCAGCCACTACAATGGAGCCTTTTTCAACAAATGGCTCTGAGAGGCAGCTGTCAAAGTGGGATGCCATTTATCTATTTAGATACATGACCCAGGTTCTTTCTAACAAGACTTGCTTCAAATAGTTAAAGATTTTTTTCTAGCCAATTAACTGCACAGCTTTGCAGATTAATCAATGTTTTACCTGATTAAAAAATAAAAACTCATTTCTGATTTTTTTTTTTTGCTTAAAAACCCTCTCTCATTTTGTCCCACATGAACTACTTTCCCCTTTCTTTCGCTTTTCCAGAACTAGAATTGTAAATAATGTACCTTATTTTTTTGCACACAGATCAGAAGAGAGCTTGGCAGAGCTTCTGCAGTACCCCAATTGGGAACATATCTTAAATTAAAGACCTTCTGCCTATATACTGGCTATGTTCTGCCTCCACTGTTGAAAGCAGAATGTTTCTGAAAACCAGTTACTGAAAATCCCCAGAGGGGGAGAGTGCTTTTGTGCTATGGTCCTACTTGTGTGCTTCCCAGCATGGTGTAGTGGTTAAGAGCGGTGGACTCATGGGTCTCCGCTCCACCTGCAGCTGCTGGGTGACCTTGGGCCAGTCACACTTCTCTGAAGTCTCTCAGCCTCACTCACCTCACAGAGTGTTTGTTGTGGGGGAGGAAGGGAAAGGAGAATGTTAGCCGCTTTGAGACTCCTGAAGGGGAGTGATAAAGCTGGATTTGTTGTTGTTTAGTCATTTAGTCGTGTCCGACTCTTCGTGACCCCATGGACCAGAGCACGCCAGGCACTCCTGTCTTCCACTGCCTCCCACAGTTTAGTCAAACTCATGTTTGTAGCTTTGAGAACCCTGTCCAACCATCTCGGCCTCTGTCGTCCCCTTCTCCTTGTGCCCTCAATCTTTCCCAACATCAGGGTCTTTTCCAGGGAGTCTTCTCTTCTCATGAGGTGGCCAAAGTACTGGAGCCTCAGCTTCACGATCTGTCCTTCCAGTGAGCACTCAGGGCTGATTTCCTTCAGAATGGATAGGTTTGATCTTCTTGCAGTCCATGGGACTCTCTCTTTTTTTATAATCATATTTATTAAAATTTCCAATAATAACAGAATAAGAAAGATAGAAAAGATAGAGAAAGAAAGAAAAAGAAAGAGAAGTTTAAATCCTTACTTTCATAACCTTCTTTCTAGGACTCCCTCCTTCCCCTCCTGACTGTATTCCCCTTTCCTTAAGTTGGTTCCACAAGCTCTCGTTCCCAATTTAAAACCAATATGCTTAACCCATTAACCAAAATTTATACAATCTTACCATCACTCCTCATCTTTAACAGAGAAAGTAAAAAGATTTTTCCCCCAAGATCTGCCCCAGTTTCCTTCCACGAGTTCCCCCCTTTTTTTAAAAAACATGTTAAATCAAAATACAAAAGTTATATAAAGAAATAGAAGACAAAAGATATAAGAAGATTCAAAAAGTTGGTTACATAGCCTTTGGATTCCAAGATTCCCCCTCCCTTCCCCGGTTTGAATTCCCCATGTCCATCAGTCTGTATGTTGTTAGCCTGGAGGTCTCAAGTCCATAGCCAAATTTTTCCCATTCCACCTTGCCGGTTTTCTTTTAATTTGTTTGTTTTAATGATGTTTAACTTCAAAAATTCAGTCTAATAGAGGCCTTTAGTTTCCTTGGTCTTTGTTGCTCCTCCCATTGTTCTTTCAGTGTCATAGTTGGTCCTTTGTTCTTTTTATTCCTTACTTTCTCAGGTTTCTTGTCTTGTTCAGCTGCTAAAACGTTCTTATTCCGAGATCTGGTATCTCTACAGAGGTTTGTTATTCAGGAACAAAAACTTGCGTCCAGTCCCTTCCTTTCTTCAATAGAAAATTCTATTGTCTCCTTTTAATGTAAACACCTCTGTAGACAAAATACTGTTTCAGTTTTGCAGCTTTCCCAGAGGATAAGACCTGTACACATCCCAGAGTAATTTTCCACATACGACCACTTGTAATGTCCCGAAACCCCTCTAGGGGGATTGCAGTAACTTTGTATCCTCTAATCCAAAAGTCAAATAGTTGTTTCTTTTTTCCCCCGACAGTTTGTATCCATATTATATCAAATTGTAACAGAATTAACCAGCAAAATACTTATAACAAAGTCCTCTTTATATTCTCAAGATTTGACAGCTACTTTGACAGCTGTCAAATTCTCCGTCTCTCTTCGCCAGGTTCTACGAATCGCCCCGGTTCCCAGGGGGGGTTGCCTTTTCCCTCTCACCCTCCACTCTTCTCTTCCAGCACAATTCTTGTAGTTTCCCATCGTGGAATTTATAATTTTTGTCAGCAGTAAACTTCTGGGTCGATCTTGGTTACCCAGTCCTTGTTTTAGCATGTTTACAATCAGGGGGGGACTGACTTCCTTTTTAGATCGCCCCCGCTCGTGCCGAATCCGAAAAAAAATTCTTTTTTTCTCCTTTTGTACCCGGTTTCCCAATTACTCACGGGTTGTTGTTAAAAGTCCGAATTTCCAATGGAAGAAGCCAGCGCTCTCCGTCGAATGGCATGCAGCTGCGCTCGGCAGGGGAAGCGGAGGACTCACAGCACCACGCCACTCCCCGGCACCCGATCGGAAGCCTTTAAAAAGGCTCCTTCACGGGTCGGGAGGGCCCTATCGGTGCCAGCCGAGTCACCATGTCCACGGGCTCCGTGCCCGTGGTTTTTGAGGGTCCCCGCGTCGCCGGCGCGGTAGGACCCAGCCCCTGCCGAGCAGACTCCCTCCGGAGCTCGGAGGGAGTCCGCCATTCGACGATGGCGCCAACCCGGAAGTCCAGTCCATGGGACTCTCAAGAGTCTCTTCCAGCACCATAATTATAAACCATCAATTCTTCGGTGATCAGCCTTTATGGTCCAGCCATAAAGCAGGATATCAAATCCAAACTCTTCTTCTTCTTCCCATAGACAACTGGTTGGTCACTGTGAGAACAGAGTCCTGGACTAGTTGGGCCACCGACCTGATCTAGCAGGGATTTGTTCTGTTCTTATCCTGTTAGTTGACTAAGAATACAGGGACTGAGCAATGGGCCAATGATTCCCAGACCCCCCCCCAAAGAAAATCAACAAGATTAACCTAACTGACCAACAGCTTTATCGTAACCATGAATATTTGTTTTCAATGGGGCTTCATTCCTCTTTCACATATTTATAATTGCCTTGTTCCATCAATAACTTTATATGACTTCACAAAAGAAATCTCAATGGACTTCAAACAACCTTTGGGATTTAGATACCACTCCCTAATTAGAACTGATTCCCCTACTTGTACATTCCATTTGAAATGCCTGTCTTTGTTGCTGACATTATAGGATCCTGATTTAGCGTTTGAAGGCAAAAACCATTTGGCTCTCGATTATATGTGACTCCACAGCTGCTGTGTTTGTTTGTTCTCCCAGTTTCTCTATTATCAATGCTCTTATTTTATTAAGAAATATAGATCTAATATTCTTTTCGATGCTCTGTTTTTATGAATTTCTATTACTTCTCTAATAAAATGCCAGGCAAATGAATTTATGTGAAAACATAAAGAAAAACTAGAAAATGAATCCATAGGCAAGACAAAGAAAAAGGCACCACAGTATGAGTTCAGTTATTATCCACTAAAAAAAAGTTTATTGTTGCATTTTGTTTACTCAACAGCATATGTCTGCAAAAATTAACTTTTTATAAAGCCAAATATTCTTCCCCAGGCTACCCAGTACTATAACTTCTGCTGTATCCTTTAGATGCTTCTTAATACTCTAGCCAGAATAGACAGCCAATCTGTTACTTAAGTTACAAACTACTATTTCAGATGTGGAAAACTGGGACAAAAATGATAAATGTCCACTATGGATTGTGCTAGCATTCTCTGTTTGCTAGTGTAAGGGCAGTTGTGCTATCAAGGAAGTGAGATTTTATGCTGCACAACAGAGGAATGCAGTGTAACAGTTGCACTAGCAGAAACTCATTGTGCAACTGATTGCACAATCTATTGTGCATAAAAGTTACCAGCAACCAGCTTATGCATTCTCTTATGCAGCTATGTTCTGCTGGTGAGTGTACCAACCACTAAGTGACTTGAACTTAGCTTTACATTAGATACAACCCTTGGTGTTTTAAGAAATAAAATCACACAGCTTTTGGGAACACTAATAGAAAGAATGGCAAGTGTAGTAGCAGAGCTTGTTGTTGTTGTTTAGTCGTGTCCGACTCTTCATGACCCCATGGACCAGAGCACACCAAGCACTCCTGTTTTCCACTGCCTCCCGCAGTTTGGTCAAACTCATGCTGGTAGCTTTGAGAACACTATCTAATCATCTCGTCCTCTGTCATCCCCTTCTCCTTGTGCCCTCCATCTTTCCCAACATCAGGGTCTTTTCCAGGGAGTCTTCTCTTCTCATGAGGTGGCCAAAGTATTGGAGCCTCAGCTTCACGATCTGTCCTTCCAGTGAGCACTCGGGGCTGATTTCCTTCAGAATGGATAGGTTTGATCTTACCTGGGTAAAAAGGTTTAATCTTACCTGGATAGAAATGGAACAGAACAATAGTGAGATTGGAGATGCATTGGTGAAGCACCACCACCATTCAGCACAGCTGCCAATGCACCAAACTGTCCCAACCTCACTGCTACCTTATCACCCCCAAGATAAGCAGCAGCAACATTGGTGTTGGGAGAGTGCCTTCATCCCAATATGTGTGCCACTACTACAGTGCTTTCCCAAACTTGGGTCTTCAGCTTATTTAATACTAAAATTCCCATAATCTCTGAACCAGGAGGCGAGCAGGTGGGGGGACGGGACTCCCTGGTCCTGAATGGGGTAACTGTGCCCATGAAGGTGCACAGCCTGGGAGTCATTTTGGACTCACAGCTGTCCATGGAGGCGCAGGTCAATACTGTGTCCAGGGCAGTTGATTACCAGCTCCAATGGTACCCATGCTGAAACCCTACCTGCCTGTGGACTGTCTCGCCAGAGTGGTGCATGCTCTGGTTATCTCTCGCTTGGACTACTGCAATGCGTTCTATGTGGGGCTACCTCTGAAGGTGACCCGGAAACTACAACTAATCCAGAATGCAGCAGCTAGACTGGTGACTGGGAGCAGCCACCGAGACCACATAACACCGGTCTTGAGAGACCTACATTGGCTCCCAGTACATTTCCAAGCATAATTCAAAGTGTTGGTGCTGACCTTTAAAGCCCTAAAGGCCTCAGTCCCTGAAGGAGCATCTCTACCCCCATCGTTTTGCCTGAACACTGAGATCCAGAGCTGAGGGCCTTCTGGTGGTTCCCTTGCTCCGAGAAACCAAGTTACAGGGAACCAGGCAGAGGGCCTTCTTGGTAGTGGCACCTGCCCTGTGGAATGCCCTCTGACCAGAAGTCAAAGAAAAAAACAACTACCAGACTTTTAGAAGACTTCTGAAGGCAGCCCTGTTTACGGAAGCTTTTAATTTTTAACAGACTATTGTATTTTAATATTTTGTTGGAAGCTGCCAGGGTGGCTGGGGAAACCCAGCCAGATAGGCGGGGTATAAATAATGAATTATTATTATTATTATTAACCACTGGTCTTGCTAGCTATGGATGATGGGAACGGTAGTCCAAAAACAGATGGAGTCCCAAGTTTGGGAAACACTCCACTACTAAATGTGGGTGTGATGTTCTGAATGCAACTTCTCACCAGCTTCACTGATTTCAATCTTGACATATTTTAGCTAATTAGCCAGCTGGGAAGAACTATAAGTACTTGCATAGTGTTAGTTATGTGGTGGTGACTTTACACATGGAACAGTAAAGGTGAAAAGAGGTGAACCTCAAAGCAGTGGCATATGGAGAGTATATCCAGAAAGTGCAACTGTCTGATGTGTTTTGACAAAATATATTCTACAACAGTCATAGTTTGGTTCTCATAGTTCTCCTGTGAGAAACATCCTGTAAGTACAAAAACACTGAGGCAACACCTTTTTGACAGATTGCTATAGTCAGGCAACAATGAATATGCATTTGTAAACTAGCCTTTAGTTTACAATCTCTTAATCTTCCTAAACCAGGTATCTGTGTTTTGTATCTATCAGTGTAGCCTTGTATGGTTGTCTCTCACACAATGAAAGCCTTCTGTAGTCGATGTTGGAATGATGTTTTTTCAAATGTCTGAACGTGTCCCTTACCCTAAAGGAATTTGCAGTTCATTAATTCTTTATACCTGCTGTTGTATAAGCTACTCTCTTTTTTCTTAACGTGAAAGAAGTCTACTTATTCTCATCCCAAATGTGTTAGTGGATTTGTCAATGATTTAGCTTCGGTGTTGTCAGGGGTTTAGGTGCAGAGGCACGGGCAAGGGAGGAAACAGAGAGCGAAGGGGAGGAGACAGAGGAAAGGATGAGTGATGACGACGACCCGAGATCTCCCAGTCTTTCCAGTGAATCAGAGGATTCACAGAAAGGAGCACCAGTGGCCAGGGCAAGGGGAGAGTCTAGGGAGGCACCCCAGGAAGATAGAGCCAGAGGAGACTCAGGAGGGAGCAGCTGGAAATCGGGACCAGCGTCACCGCCAGGAAGCAGGGAAGAGGAAAGGAGCCAGGAGGGAAGCGCTGGCAGCTCACCACAGGAGGGAGGGCAGGAGTCAGGAGTGGCCACACCTCCATCGGGGAGCGAGGAAACGGTTAAGAGGAAAGTGGAAGGTTGGGCGCGCGCGCCAAGTTCAAATGCAGAGGAAGGCGGCGCAGTGAGCAGCCCCGAAAGGGAACCGGGTCCTAAAGCCCGGCGCAAGGAGGCAGAAGGGTCCGGGTCAGCGTCAGAAGAATCCCGGAAGGAAGAAGCCCCGGGGGGTAGAGGGACCCAGAGGAGGACAGTCAGGAGGAAAAGGTGGAGCAAGGCTAGGATATTAAGTTGGTGCGCACGGGGCGGAGACTCAGACGGAGCCTCGCCGATCTAGCTAGTAGACGTAGAGTTGCAGACAGCAGCGTGAGAATGGAAACTGTAATTCAATAAAGACTTTTACTTAATGACCGCTGGCTAGCGTGATCCTCTGTGAGCTAGGATCTTGAAGCAGCTCTGACAGTAGGCTCCGTCCCCACATTGTGGGCATCTGCAGCCTCGAGGAGAGGAGAGAAACAGGCGCCCACTAGCGAGCTCACGAACGGCAGGAGACATGACGGCTGAGCAGCAGATAGAGGACCTCAGAAAAGCAGTGGCACAACTGAACGCCGAGGTTCTCGCATCCAGGAAGAGAGAGGACGAGGCAGCTGCCGCCTGCAGGGATCTCCAGGTCAGGTTAGACGTACTGGCAAAGCAACCACCCCGGCAGGAGGGAATTGCGTTGGCGAGACGGACAGGCGGGCTGCTCTCTCACTTCGATGGGAACCTGCAACAGTATCCCAACTTTAGAGCCGACGTACTGTGCGCACTGCAACTGTTGCATAAAGACTTTAGAGATGAACAGGAGAGAGTGGGGTTCATCATGTCCCATCTGCATGGGGAGGCGAAAGCATGGTTGCGCAATTTATGGAGAGATAACGATCCGGCGCTCCAGAATGCGGATGCCTTTATTAAAGCGATGGATGGGTGTTTCTTATCAAGTATTGACATTGATCTTGCACGGAAGGAGGTGCATGGGCTGAGACAAGGGAGGGCCAGCGTCAGACAGTATCATGCACGCTTTTTCGCCTTGGTCAGCGCCCTGGAATGGGACAGAGATTCGGCTCCTGTAAGAGACCTCTTTTGGGAGGGACTGCACAACTCGATTAAAGATGAGATAGCGAGGGGGGAGAGACCCCGAACCACCCAGGAGGTCGTTCAGAGGGCACTGGCCGTGGGGGTGAGGCTGGAAGGACGTCCGTGGAGCAAGGACGAAGGACGTGGAGGGCGCGAACCAGCCGGGGGCCCCTCCTTCTTTCCCAGAGAAGCAGCGCGAACGCAATCCACGTCTCCGCCAGGAGGAGGAGCCGAACCTATGGAGGTTGGAGGTGCAAGGGCTCAGTCAGCAACCAGAGCCCTAGCACCGGCAGCAGTGAAGGCGAAGCCTCCTAGAGGGACCAGGAAGTGTTACGTCTGTGAGCAGCCAGGGCATATGGCGAAAGAGTGTCCCCAGAGGCCCCACAAGCTTACTGCAGCCCCAGCAATGGTGACTGCAGCAACGCAGCAGGGAGGACCACAGCAGGGAAACGACAATGTCTGGCTGGAGGAAGAGGCACTGGGGCCCAGCCAGACGTGTTAGTGACGCAGTCCCCAGAAATTTTACAGCCAGTGAACCCCCTACCGCCCAAACCAGTAGTGAGGCTCACAGCATCTCTCCAGCTGCCCAATGGAATCACCATGGACGTGCCAATCACCATCGACTCCGGCAGCAACGCGGACTTTATAGGGCAGGAATTTGTCGACAGGCACGCTGTGCAGTTGCTGCCGGCCACACTGCCCCTGCAGGTTGTCACGGTGGATGGCAGGGAGCTGCTAGGGGGGCAAGTGGTGAAGCAGACGCCACCAATGGTGATGCGACTTGGGAATCACAGGGAAGTCATCAGCTTCAACGTCACTCAACTGTCTGACACGCCCATTGTATTGGGTATGAGTTGGCTGGACAAGCACAGCCCAACGATGGCTTGGTTCCAGAGGCAGCTGGTCTTCGGCTGTTCCTTTTGTGCTGAACACTGCATCGTACCCAGGCAGGAAGGAGAGGAAGAGGAGTCACAGCTGCTGCTAGGCACACTGCAAGCGATTCCCCACAAGTACGCAGAATTTCTGGAAGTTTTCTGCGAGAAGGAGGCGGACAGGCTACCCCCTCACAGACCATATGACTGCAAAATTGACCTGCTGCCGGGGGCGGCGCTGCCTAAAGGGAAGCTGTATTCCATGTCTGAGGACGAACTGCAGGAACTCAAAGACTTCATCGATCATAATTTGGAGCGCGGTTTCATCCGGGAGTCTAAGGCAGTGGGGGGCAGTCCTGTATTCTTTGTTAAGAAGCGAGACACGCCCCAAAAAAGACTCGTAGTGGATTACAGGATTTTGAACAGTGTGACCAAGCCGTCGGACTTCCCCATGCCCCGCATCGACGACCTCCTGGCGAAGGTACGGAAGGGAAAGGTGTTCACCAAGTTGGACCTGCGGGGGGCGTACAACCTCATTCGCATGCGGGAAGGTGATGAGTGGAAGACAGCCATGTTCACGCCACTGGGTACCTACGAATACAGAGTTATGCCTTTTGGACTGCAAAATGGCGCTCACGTTTTTCAAGCATTTATGCATCACGTGTTGGCGGGACTTCTCTACAAGACGTGCGTCTGTTTCTTGGATGACATCCTGATCTTTTCGGAGTCGCAGCAAGAACATGACAAGCACGTCAAGGAAGTGCTGGGCAGGCTAAAGCAACACAGGCTCTACGCCAAGCTGGAGAAGTGCCAATTTGACGTGCCGGAGGTGGATTTTCTGGGCTACAAGCTGTCTGCCAAGGGGCTCGCCATGGACAGCGCCAAGGTTCGAGCGGTGTTGGATTGGAAGAGCCCACGCAACCGGAAGGAGGTCCAACGGTTTGTCGGCTTTGCGAACTTCTATCGCAAGTTTATCAAGGGCTTCGCGATGCAGACGGCGGCCATCACTGACACCCTTAGCTCCAAGAAGAAGAAGTTCATCTGGACAGAGCAGGCGGAGCAGTCCTTTCAGGCCCTCAAGAGTCTCTTCGCGTCGGAAGAGCAGCTGCTTCATGTCAACCCCAGCATGCCGATGAGGGTGGAGACAGACGCTTCGGACAGAGCAGTGGGGGCGGTCCTGCTGCAGAAGGACCCGCAGGGCGTGTGGCGGCCGGGAGCGTTTTACTCCAGGAAGCTCAGCAAGTCCGAGCAGAACTACACCATATGGGACAGGGAGTTGCTGGCCATTCATGCAGCGTTCAAGGCGTGGAGGCACTTTCTGATCGGCGCCAAGCACACGGTGCAGGTTTGCACGGACCACAAGAATCTGGAACACTGGCGCACGGCACAGTTCCTGAACCAGAGGCAGATACGTTGGGCTGAGTTCTTTGCGGACTTCGACTTCCGAATAGAGTATGTCCCGGGGGACACCAACATCATGGCAGACGCTCTCTCCCGCAAGCCACAGTATCTGGAGGACGCAACACCAGCGGCCGCCATGCACATCTTTGCACCGACAGTGTGGGCGTGCGCCGCGGCGACCGTGGACCTAGAGGCGGTGCGGCGAGCGTTGCAGGGGGACTCCTTCGCACGAACGAAGATGGCAGAGGTGCGAGGGGGCAAGGCAGCGGCCGACGGTTTCCAGCTACGAGATGGCTTGCTCATCCGTAAAGGGGCCATCTACGTGCCGGGTGACGAACTTCGAGCCAAGGTGCTACAGCAGCTGCACGACGCACCCACGGCCGGGCACTTTGGCAAGGAGAAGACGGTGGAATTAGTAGCCAGGGATTTCTGGTGGCCTGGAATGAGAGGGGAGGTCGCAGACTACGTAGCGAGGTGTGACACCTGCCAGAGGGCAAAGCCGGTGCACAAACCGCCGGCTGGACTGTTGGAGCCGCTGCAAACTCCGGTCGAACCTTGGGAAAGGGTGGCTCTGGACTTTGTCACGGATCTGCCCAGCTCAAGGGGCAAGACGGCAGTGTTGGTGGTGGTGGACCTGTTCTCCAAGATGGCGCATTTCATTCCGTGTGCTAAGGTGGCCACGGCGGAGCAAACCGCCAAACTGTTCATAGACCACGTGTTCAAGGTTCACGGTCTGCCACGGTCTATTCTGTCCGACCGCGGGCGGCAGTTCATCTCGAACTTCTGGCAGAAACTGATGGGCTTCCTAAACGTCAAGATCAATCTGGCGTCGGCGAGACACCCGCAGACCAACGGGCAAGCGGAGCGAGCCAATGCCATCATGCAGCAGTACCTGAGATGTTATGCAAACCAACAGCCTGCGACGTGGGTAGATTACCTGCCGCTTGCAGAGTTTGCCTACAACAACACGAAGCACGTATCCACGGGCGTCACGCCGTTCTTCGCCAACAACGGGCGGCACCCTAGAACCTTTCCGGGACTGGAATGCAGGGGAGAAGGGGAGCCGCAGTCAGCAGATGCGTTCGCGTCGGAGCTGCAGGAAGTCCACGATCAGCTGTGGCGCCACCTGGAGCTGGCTAAACACGCATACAAGGTACAAGCGGACAAACACAGAAGGGTTGGTGAAGAGCTCCACGTGGGAGACTGGGTCTGGTTAGCAGCCCACGCAGTGCCGGCCAGGTCGTTGGCCAAGAAGAAACTAGGGCATAAACAACTGGGGCCCTACCAAGTCGAAGAGCAGGTCAACCCGGTGGCTTTCAAGCTGGCGCTTCCGGAGGGTTCCAGAATGCATCCGGTGTTCCACAGATCGGTGCTCACTCCCTACAAGGCACCGCACAGGTTCCAGGAACCCGGAACGGCGCCGAGTCCGCTCAGAGAAGGAACGGGGCACGCGGGAGTGGCACAGGAGGAGCGCATCAACGAAGTCACGGAGATTTTGGACTCCAGATGGGGGGAAGAGGGAGTAGAATACTTTCTCGCCAGGGAGGGCACCCCGGCCAGTGCGAACAGCTGGGTGCCGGGCTACGCTCTAGACGAACCTCTGCTCAAAGACGAGTTTCATGCCCTCTTCCCACATAGACCTATGCCAGCAGACTTTTTCGACGACTGGCTTTTCACGCCCACGCTTTCGGACAGCACGTTCAGGGGGTTCGACTCGGACGAGGAACCAACACGAGACGTCCGTTCCCCGGAGGGGTCACCCTCGGGATCGGTCTCAGAACCCTCGTATTGGTGGGACGATAGGCCGGAGGAGCAGTTCCGCAGGAAGTGGCTGGACTGTTCCGGCAGAGCAACGCCGCCTGGAGGAAGTGCGGGAGAGACGGACATGGACATTTTCGGGGACGACCCTGGTTTCGAGCACGGCGGCACAGAGATGGAAGAGGAGGTGACTGTCGTCAACGAGAGCAGAGAGGAAGACCTGGAAGAGTTCCGCTGGAGGCCTGCCACGGGAAGCGACCGATATCCGACGTTCGTCCCTTTGCAACAGCAGCCCCCAGCTCCAGCACCGGAAGGAGGGGAGGGGGGACTGGGGGGCTTCGAGGGGGGGATGGATGTCAGGGGTTTAGGTGCAGAGGCACGGGCAAGGGAGGAAACAGAGAGCGAAGGGGAGGAGACAGAGGAAAGGATGAGTGATGACGACGACCCGAGATCTCCCAGTCTTTCCAGTGAATCAGAGGATTCACAGAAAGGAGCACCAGTGGCCAGGGCAAGGGGAGAGTCTAGGGAGGCACCCCAGGAAGATAGAGCCAGAGGAGACTCAGGAGGGAGCAGCTGGAAATCGGGACCAGCGTCACCGCCAGGAAGCAGGGAAGAGGAAAGGAGCCAGGAGGGAAGCGCTGGCAGCTCACCACAGGAGGGAGGGCAGGAGTCAGGAGTGGCCACACCTCCATCGGGGAGCGAGGAAACGGTTAAGAGGAAAGTGGAAGGTTGGGCGCGCGCGCCAAGTTCAAATGCAGAGGAAGGCGGCGCAGTGAGCAGCCCCGAAAGGGAACCGGGTCCTAAAGCCCGGCGCAAGGAGGCAGAAGGGTCCGGGTCAGCGTCAGAAGAATCCCGGAAGGAAGAAGCCCCGGGGGGTAGAGGGACCCAGAGGAGGACAGTCAGGAGGAAAAGGTGGAGCAAGGCTAGGATATTAAGTTGGTGCGCACGGGGCGGAGACTCAGACGGAGCCTCGCCGATCTAGCTAGTAGACGTAGAGTTGCAGACAGCAGCGTGAGAATGGAAACTGTAATTCAATAAAGACTTTTACTTAATGACCGCTGGCTAGCGTGATCCTCTGTGAGCTAGGATCTTGAAGCAGCTCTGACAGGTGTGCTCCACTGCAAGTTAATTTTTCAAAAGCCAGTTTCTGTGCTATGTACAAGATGGGATGGGGCACATAGAGAACGGCCTCAGATGACAAATGAAGGGTCTGGGTTTGGTTCATATGAGGAGAGGCAGGCCTTGGAGTACTGGCATCTTGAGCCTCATGAGCCTTTATAGGTTAGAACCAGAACTTGGGATTGGGCTCAGAAACTCATTGGGGGCCAATGCAGCTGTGCAATTTGAAGAGCTAAGAAGGCTATACCCCAGATTTTTTAACATCTTTGCTCTTTATCAGATTCATGCTATGTTCTCTGGCCCTGGCACCCCTCAAACTCAGAAGTCCTGGGCAGGGAAGGGGGACACCTCTTGAAGAGTCATCATCATCTTCTCCAAGACACATCATGGAAGAGGACATGCTCCCTGCCATGTCAACAGCATAGGAACCAATGACTGCACAATAAGACAACTGTATTTCAAGGTCTTAGGCAGGTTCACAGAAGGGAGTGGGGCTAAAGGCAGAGGAAGGCTGGCTGCTACGCCTTGTTGGAACAGAAGCTCTTCTTACTATAGATCAGAGATCAGGAACCTGTGGCCCTCTGAAAGTTACTGGACTATGAGTCCCCTCATCAGTGACAATTGTCCATGTTTGCTGAGACTGATGGGAGCCCAAGAACATGTGGAGGGATGCAGGTTGTCCATCCCCGCTATAAGCGAAAGCCTTTTCAGCCAGTGCTCTGTCCAAGGTTCTGATTGGGTCTGCTTAGTCTATCTTGCCTTACCTACTGGGACCTTATCTTGCTGGATGTAACTTGACCAGGTTCTTGTTATTATGATGTCCTTAGTGGGTGCGCTATTGCCTTGTCCAAGCCTTACTTTGCCTTACCCACCTCCATATCTTCCTGCTAGCTGGTACCTGTACTGCAGCATGCTTTCCTGGGACCCTCGATCCTAGCAGGGATGGGCCAGGTCATTCTAACATTCCAATGTTCTGTTTGCTCAAAAATCTGCCGGCAGTGTTCCTCATATGCTGCATTCTTAGATGGCACTTTAATAAAGAAAATCTCCAGGGTTATAACAATTCTCAGCTGACAGTGTGAAAAGAAAGGAGAATTATTCACACTAGAGGAGTTTCTAAATTAGACCCCTAGTGTGACTGTAACATGATAAGAAAGCACATTAAGTAAGCAGCAGCCTGCTACCAGATTAGCACTTCTTTGGAGAAGTGCATGAGAGCCTCTATGATAACTCAGTGGTTCCATATCATATAAATGATGCAGATGCACAACAAAAGGGATAGCATTTATAAAACTGGAAGAGATATCAGGGGGTCCTTGGCTAAATTTCATATGACCCTAGGCCTTATTTCAAAAGCCTTATGCAAGCAGTAAGTTCAGACCTCAGGAAAGAGCCACCTCTCTCTTTCCCAGCAGCCTCTGGGTAGACTAATGGAGGAGAGAGAAGAGGTGGCTCTGGTTTTAGCTCCACCCACTACAAGCATATGGTTTAAGAAGTCTGAAGCCAGCTGGTTCTCATCAGTGCCACCTGGTTCTCATCATCGCCTCTTCCTCCATGTCCTTGAAGGCTGAACAGCTGAAGGGGGAGTCACTCTGCCTTCTCTCCTTTCAGGCTGCTGTTCAGCAGGCAAACTGACTCCTGGCCCATTACAATAGTCAGAGAAAGGGCAGGAGGTTGTTGTTGTTGTTGTTGTTGTTGTTGTTGTTGTTGTTGTTATTTCAATAGACCTTCCACTCCAAACTCTAAATCAGGGGTGGGGGAACTTGTGGCCCTCCAGTTATTGCTCGGCTACAATTCCTATCCTCCCGACCATTGAGCATGTTGTTTGGGTTCAATGGAAGTTGGAGTCCTAGAACATCTGGAAACCATCTGAGCAGTCATAGGTTCCACACGCCTGCTGTCAATAATTTGAAAACTGATGCACACAGAAGGGTTTTGGATCAAACCAAAGGCCCATCTATCCAGTATTCCCTTTTCACACCACTACCAGGTTTCATCTGTCATCACTCAGATGCAATGCATGTTGGACATGAACACATTATCCCTATTCTGTTTCTCTTGATTGTCCTATATTATTTGCAGAGATACCCTGTCTCTGAACAATGGAGGCTCCACTTAGCTCTTATGGTGTATATGCTGTAGTCAACATAGCACTTGAAAATGGAAGCAAAAACCTAATACAAGGCAAAAGGGACATTTCCCCATATCCCCATGATACTTCCCTAGGAATCATCTGTGCAACTTGAAAGAAAATTGAGAATGTACTCTCCTCTATATTCTTATCTGTTCTGCGAATGCTGAGTACAGAGGGCACTAGTTTTTATTTGCACTGTGGCATCATGAGACTGTATTACAGAGCAGAGAAACCCATAATCTGGGCACCAAAGGAATGCTTAGAAATACAATGTGGTGTCATCTTGAATCTTGAATGAAAATAAAGCAAATATTTGTAGTGCCTTGCACATAACCCCATTAGAATCTGTGTCATTCATGCCCTGCTCGCTGTACTTCCTTAAGCACAATTTGTGACTTTTGGACTGCTGGAGACTGGCAATTGTTACCAAAGGCAACTGCTGAAGGATGACAATATTTACCCAAGGTAAATGAGAGTGAAAATACATGGCTGTGCTCCTCCCCCCTCCAATGTGTTCGCTGAAAAGTTGCAGCTTACAACGAAGAGCCCATTTTGCTGACTCAGCCATTTGAGTTTAAGCAACCTGTATTACTGAAGAAGTACGATAAGGGGCAAGTCAACCTTCTGGGAGCTGCATGCCAGTGTTGGTTGGGTCCAGAGGCAAAAGTGAGCAGTGTAATTAATTTAAATTTCCCCTTTGGTCCAGTCAACTAGTTCCTACACAAACATACATACATATAAGCATGGGTTTTTAAAAACATACAGTGAAGAATGATGTTATAAATGGACACCAATGTTTAGGGCACCTCAGAGGCTAAATGTGGACCCCCAGGCCTCCCCATCAGGTCCCCAGGAATCTCCCCAAGCCACACCCCTCCAAAGCCACACCCTTTCTCCCCAGACCACACCCATCATCAACTCTATACCCTCCTTGGGTGTTTTTGCCTAGCAAGAGCATGGTCTTGAACCTTTATGTTTCTTGGTTTCCTAGAGGAAGGCTAGAGAGGGATGTGTGTAGAAACTAGCCTACCATACAATGCTAACTTTTGCATTTGTTACTTCAGTTATTTCTGCCTCTGGCTGCACCCACCATTGGCATGCGGCCCCTGGAAAGTTGTACAGCTGAGAATGTGGCCCTTGGTCTGAAAAAGGTTCGCCACCCCTGTTGTATAGCATTATTGGGGGGAAAGGAGGCGGGGAAATTATAAGTCAGGCTTTTGTGCATATAGACATTCATGAACTCCTGCATGACACCCGCTATATATTTTGGAAAGAAGTTTGTTTGTTTGCTGTGTATCAGGACACCTCTGAAGATATCAAGACCAAATTCTGCATGGTGGTTCCTGAGATCAAGTGTTTGTTTATTTTTGGATACAGTTGGAAATCATTTTGAATCAAGATGGCAGAGTGAACCCTTCCAAACTGCACCCATTTTAATCACAGATTTCAAAACTGCACTTTTTTTTTGGGGGGGGGGGTCCTTTCAATTCACAAGCAACCACAGGCATGAAGCTTGTAGTGTTATATAATATGAAGAAAAGGATACACCAACTTTCTACTGCAATGGCTTTCACATTTGTGGTAAGTCTCTGAACCAGGATATGAGTGGCATAAAGGGTTATGCTGTCAGAAACAGTGAATATGGCTTCTCCACCAGTACAGTTTACAATTCCTTGCTGCTTTAGTATTTATGCTGTGCACTTTGAATGACAGGGAGGATACTTGTGGTGGCCACATAAATCATTGCTACATTCTGCTGACTTTTCAGCTGGATCCTGCAGGTGTGACATGCTCGACTGGAGAGTCTAAGACCCATAAGCTACTCTCCTGTTCCGTATCCCTTTATACCCTCCCCATGGACTACAGCAGTTTAACCAGGTGGCTGCCACACAGGGAAATCATACTGCCTTGTAATTTTAAAAGCTATTGTTTGTGTTTATGGCAAGAGCAGAAAGTGGTGCTATCCAATTTCCTGAGTCACTGGCAAAATAGCTGGAGGCTAGGTAGGTTATTACTCTTTTTAAAGCAGATGGCAATTCACAAAGGCCATCTGAGAAGCACCCAGGTCCCCAGCACAGCACATGATTCCTTGAAAACAAGCCATCCAATTTATTGCAGATTACATGAAATCTCTGCTATAAGCCTCTATTATCATTCTATTAAATATTCACCATGCAGCAATGCTTGTCAACACAATGAGCTTTGTTATTCAGGGTTTGGTGTTAAACACAAAAAGACTCGTGATATCTTGATTTTACAAGTATGCATTTTGGCATAGAAGCCAGTTTACAAAGTGAGTACCAATGGCTTGCCTTAGCTAAGGAAAGTTGGGTCACCAGATCTAAAGACAAAGCAACAGGGTGGTATTATCTGATAAATTTCTTTTAATGCAACCTCTAGATACAGCAATGACAAAATTATTGCTTCCCTGGTTTCATAGGACATCTCACTATTGAATCATTTCAGCAATCCATCTAGACTTCTTAATGATGATTTGTGAAAACAGGTGATGTGTTAGTGATCCATCAATATCACTTGTCCACTTATCTTATTTAAAAACAAATTAGTGAATAAATTATTTCAGTATTGATGGCACAGCAGTTTTGAAGCCAGCTCATCCGTGGATGAACAGTGACTTTTCCAATGCTAACTCTGCATTATCATACCATGGTGAAACCAGCTCCATAAAGTCTTCACAAATCAAAAGGTGGTTAGGCATGGAGCACAGAACATAAGTTAGAAAAGAAAAAGTCCAGAAAAGGATATATCATACCTGAATTGATGAATTTGAAGAGGAGATGATTGGTTAAGTGAGTTTTCAGTTTTCAGTAAAAGTCATACAGACTTGTTACTTGGGATAAAAGGCACACACAAGTATTACCTGTGACCATGTCTAAGGTCAAAGTTGAACATATGTATTACTTGAAGCCACAAGTAAGCATGTTGGGAGTATATTATGGCCTACCTGACCTTCTCCCTGCAACTGTGTATACTCTGCCTTCATGATTCCCCCTTTCTTATACATGTCCTTCTTAAATCTCAGCTCATTTGTAAACTCCTTATGCAGCTACACCGGTTCCTATAAATGCCTCCAAATTTTCTTTCTTGGTGTATTTGTTTGCATTTCTGCCTTCAATATTTCACCTTTAAGAAATTCCCATCCCTCTTGGACTCTCTTCTCTTTGACTATTTCTTGTGGGGATGTTAAGGAAGATAGGAGACGATATATTGTTTTGATACCATCTCTCCTCACTCACACTAGCGAGTAAACAGCAGAGTACATTCCCTTTGCAACTTGTTGGAAGCAAGTTGATGATTCATTAGAATCCTTTAATTAAGCAATCCAGTCTGGCTTGTCCAGTCTGGATTGTTCCTGGTAAGTTTCCCCTTTATTTCCCTCTAACAGCAACAACAACACACAACAGTCTTCTTTAAAAGTAAGAATAAGGTTTTACTTACATTTAGTTCAAAGCAGTAATCTGAAGGCTGGATTTATCTTGTGGTTACAGTAAAAAGAAGTCTGAGCTACATCTCAGACTTTCTACTTGTGGGCTCCATCCTATGTGACGGTTGAGCCATGTTTTGGCTAAGAGCCAGGAGACCAAGAGACCAAGAGTAAGAGTCCAAGAGAGAGATGGTTGAATGGCTAGCCCATTTATCTGGTCAGCTACAGTCACATCCATCTACCTGGTCACACACAGGGGGAGGAAGCTTCAAAGTAGGTATGATAGGAAGTCCTCCCTGTCTGGAGCCACATTCCCCTGTGTGTCTTTTCTAGGCAACAGGAAAATGTCGTAATTAACTAGTAATAATGCATCCCACATTTCTGACCATTTCATCCAGTAGTTCCTCAAAATCAACCTTCTTAAAGTCCAGAGTTCATGTCCATCTCCTGTAGTGGACGTGAATGATATGGATTCCCCAGTTCTTGGTTTTTCTCTCGGCAGCCTGAGGCTAAACTGGCTGCTATAGCAACTGAGATTTGCCACAGTTCTGACAGCTACGGCCAGATACTAAACCAACACAGCCTTTGAGACCCCACAGAAAGTCTCAGAATGGGCAGATGATGATGATTTATTGAATTTATATACCGCCCTATACCCATGGGTCTCAGGGCAGATATCTCTCCTGGTCCTGCAAAGCATTTGTCAGCCAAGGAAGCCATAATTCTTTTCCATCTTACATTTCAATCTGAGCTGGAGAATTCATAGAAATTGCTTAGAATGTACCTGCAATTTTGCCCCATAACTTTATTTCTAGGAGGGCTAGAAATATACTTAAAAAGAAAGAAACTCAGAGTCTGGGGCAGGCATAAGCAAACTTGGCCCTCCAGATGTTTTGGGACTACAATTCCCACCATCCCTGACCACTGGTCCTGCTAGCTAGGGGTGATGGGAGTTGTAGTCCCCAAACATCTGGAGGGCCGAGTTTGCCTATGCCTAGTCTGGGGCATCTGTCCAGGGGTACCACTGGAAGTATTTATCACCGCCGTGGCATCTGAAAACACGGGGGTGGCAACCCCTGAGTCGAATTCAAGAATTGATCCAGTCTTAATCTTAATCACCATTACAAGGGTTTTGCGTCCTATTGAACACAGTGGCAATTACTTTTAAATAAACAAGCTTCAGAGTCATGTTCACAGAGGGTAAAATTATCCATCAAAGCTGTGTGTGTATGGATGTATAAACACACACATACAGCTGAATCAGGGTTCTTTTGGCATTCCAAAAAGGAGCAGAGTGTACACCACTTGCATATTATACAGGAAGCTGCTAAAAAGCAATTTTCAGCATTATAGTGAAGCATATATTTAGTCATCATTATTTTACTTTTCAGACTCTAGATGATATCATCCTCTCAGCTGCTCAGTGAAGGAGAAATCATAGAGATAATTTCTGCTGAGAGGAAGCAACTGTGAGGCTGGAGTGTCTTTTTGGACTCACATTGAGACTGCATGGCGTCATTACTCAAAACAGATCCCCAACAGTTTATTTTTAAAAAAACTGCCCCCCCTTACTCTTCATGCTACTAAGATGTAAAACCAATAACTACAAAACCAATAAATACCCCTCCAAAAATAAATGATTTTGTTAGTTAAACTCCCTGGAATGTTGAAAGGCAGTAAATACAGGACATATTCATTTATGCAGATATGATTCCTAGTAAAACCTATTTCCTGATTTCACCAAAAGGCCAAAATTCAGGTTCAGTTTACTCAAGCAGCAAAATGTAGTGGCAAAGTTCTGGTGTGGTTGAAAAACTACTTACAAGTGTGTGTGGTGACATCAGTTTGAAGGCACACTCTGTAAAACCCAAAAATCGGGGTGTTGTTGTTTTTTAATTTAGCACATAAGAGAGAAAGGTTCTAGCACTCCTTGTTGTGCTAGCTTTATACCTGCAGGGATCTTTTTCACACAGAGTACCATTTCCCACCTGTTTGGTTGTTGCACTAGACCTTGTACAAAGAAGATGCTTCTGTTGGGAGCTCAGTCTTCTGCATAAAGAAGTGAACTCATGAGAAATCAGTTTCTTTCTCTTGCTAATGCTTTCTTGGCTTGCACATGTGTTATCTTACCTGTAACAGGGTTTCAAGACCAAAGATGGCAGAGTTCGTTAATTGGACAAATTCCTCAGCTGTGAAGTGACACTGTACACTCTCAGTTCTGGAAAATCACAGTATTCTGATTGGCTGTGAGGACTCAGGCCAGTTGCTAACCTGAAAAGTATAAATTGCCCATTTTCCCTTTGGGTAATGCCTCACCTTTTCTTCCTTACCTTCCTGACACCTTTGTCCAGGTGGGGTCCTTGATTGTAGCAATATATTAGACTAGGCTAGTTTAGCCTTATCTTTTTTCATGTTTCCCAAATGCTATTGTATTCTTAACAGTATTTTCCTGTTCCATTTACCTCTTGGTAAATTGGTTCTATTTTATGCTCCTATTTTAATTATTATTAATAAAATCTATCTTTTCATTTTGGTGTGTTTTTTTAGAATCTAACCTTGGTACTAAATCCAGTAAATTGACTGTTTAGTCAAGTTGCGGCTGTATGATTTGGTTTTTGCTTAAGGCTCCATAAGGAGAAAGTGGGGAGCCATTCTATAACCTTACAACCTCATCCTGTCACTTGCTTAAATCAAACTGAAGTAAGAAAATAAAAATTAACGGAAGTTCAGAACAATTCCTTGCCAAATCTGAGGCAGATTTTCAGGCTCAGTGTTGCAATGTCAGGCCTAGGTTTCCAGCTAATTCAAGTGGCCTGCTGTTTGGAATACTGCAACTTGTATGAGGTGAGAGCTAATGGAATGAAGCAGCTGCAAATTCCATGGTTAGGGAATAAGCAAAAAGTCTGCCAAAATAGATCACAGGTTTAGCTTGCATGCTCACCCAGGCTGCAATGGTGGGAGAGGACTTGTGCCATTGGTTCTGCAGAGATACCAAGTCCAATGCACTCCCTCCTGTCCCAAAACAGATTCCATTACAGCTCGTCACTTAAGAGAACTACCATTTAACTTGAAAAATTGACACTTGAGTTTGTTTCCCCCCTCTTCCCTTCTCATCCTTTTTTCCTTTTGTGTTATTTGCAAAAGTCTGTGGGTAGGAGATTTGCTTTCATTAATTATATGTAAGCTACTCTGTGAGTTATTTCAGTTGAAGAGCAGGTTAAAACTCTAAATAAACAATAAACTTGGAGCACTGCCTGTTTTTATCTATGCAATATTTTCCTTCATTTTTCAAGGCAAAGAGTATCAGTGTAAAGAGTTGGACAAATGAAAGTCTTACGGGTTGGAACAAGTCGTGGTGTAGCTATCACGATCTGACAAAAATAACTAGTAACTTTATAATCTCTATGAAGGTATCGAAATGAATTTCTACAAAATAGGGGACAATCAAAAAGTTTTACAATAGCATGTCTCCTTGCTTAAATGGCACCATAATTGCTGGGTTGGCAGTTACACTGTAATTATCATTTAGCTGTGAGATAATTGTGCACCGGACCCTCTTATCATGACTGGGAAAATGCATGATGATTTCTCTTTTTAAGTATACAGAATACATTGCATGCCTTTTTGTCATTAAAGAATCTGAGGAGGAAGAAGAAGGGAACATATAATGACTGCTCTGTTCAAGCTGATGTTCCACCAAACTTAGGTGAATGTGAGTTTAAATGCATGGGGTGCGGGTGGGCCGAGAAGTAAAAAAATTAGATGTGGGGCCTGCATAGAACTTCAAGGAAATGCTACAATAAATACAACAAGGAATCTGTTTCTGTATGAGGACAACAAACCAGATGCATTCTATTCAAGGCCAATGGCTAGTTTGCACTTTTCATTTTTTATTCAGACAGAGAACCCCTGACATTAAAAGGACCCTGTCAGGCCTTAAGAATGCATCTTGTCATGTGTATAATGTTCCATTTTCAACTCCCCCTTTCCAGACTAAGGCAGTGGGGCTTGGTGGTGCAAAAGAAGTTGCCTATTTGAATTTCAAACATTTCTGCTTTTGCTGCCATTCCTTCAGTATCATCAACTATTCCAGTGTCCCAGATGCTTTCAGGTGTATGTTCACCATTGCACTACCTTGTGAGTGATTTAGTCTTCAAGCAGCACCAACAAGTAATTGTGTATGCAATTTTATGCATGCATACAATTTGAAAATTTCTAAAATGTGACTTCATTTAAAGCATGGATTCCAGGGTGGTTTATTTTACTATATAATAAACTTGTAAGGCTGTCATCACATTGAACATGTCAAAATTGGCCAACCAAGTCAATCCTCATATGGATATGGCCTGTGGAGCCTAAAAGGTTCCCCATCTCTGCTTTATTGGTGGCAGTCAACACTGTGAAGTAGGTGGAGAAATGTATGTTACCACTAGCATGAATCAAGTTTATGGATGTTTAAGAAACAGCAGCAGCTCTCCAGTCTTCTTTAATCCTTGGAAAAAAACTGTAGCAGAAAGTTTCTTGAACACTGTGAGCTATTCAAAGGACTTAACCAGACTCACTTTTGTGCCTGTGTAGTTGTATAGAAGTTTTTCCCTCTGAGACTGAAACTCTTAAGCAAGATCCCACAGTGGAAGACTCTTTAACCCTACATTTCTCCATCTTTAGAACATCTCTATGGTAAATCCTGTCTTTTAGTTAAGTTCCCACTGTGTTATAGATTTTTTTCCTGAGGTCAAGAGATAGAAGAGAGATGGTTCTTTTCTTTTCTGGTGCATCTTGGATGAAGTGATACAATCTTTTCTTAATGCAGGCTTCATTTTCTCTCCCTTTCCCCTGGCAATATACACAAGGTTATCAAACCCACTTCAGATACCACATAATAAAAAGGATTTACTGGATGTTGCCATGCTAAGATCCAGAAAGGTTGAGGAGGGCTATGTACTCAAAAGAGCCTGCCATGTTGTGGTAGAGAAATAATGTAGCTGACATTGCGCCACTAGGACTTTATACCACTGTTGAAGCACAACAGTGACTTCCAAAGAGGGAGTGTGCACCCTGCGGCCCCACTGAACACTTGCTGTGCAGCAAATATCCACCATGATTCTGCTACATGTGTGGATCAGAGTTCAGGTGTAGCTCTTGCCCTCACAACACAAATGAGCATGTGAAACATGTTTTGGAGTCCAGGTCACAACTTTATTAAAATCAAGGACCGGCAAGGGCAAGGACTGGAATATACTGCTTTAGATATGACAGGAGACTTTTTGTTTTTGCAGGAGGAACAGCAGATGATTTTGAAAATGAATTAAATTTTCTCTCTCTCTCTCTTTCTCTCTCTCTCTCTCTCTCTCTCTCTCTCTCACACACACACACACAGCTTAGCTTTAA
This sequence comes from Podarcis bocagei, assembly GCF_964188305.1. Classification (NCBI taxonomy): domain Eukaryota; kingdom Metazoa; phylum Chordata; class Lepidosauria; order Squamata; family Lacertidae; genus Podarcis; species Podarcis bocagei. The sequence continues at coordinate 60,746,439 of NC_138134.1, forward strand.
CTACAAAAATCAAACAGAGCAGCATTAGACAGTCTCACATCTTGCAAAGTCCAGGAACCTAGATTAAAAAAAACATAGGCCCCCATCGTCACTTTGCATTTAAAGCAGTAGCATACCTCTTTAGTCATAGTTTATCCAAAGAATCCTGGTGACTGCAGCTTGTTAAAGGTGCTGAGAGTTTTTAGGATACCCTTATTCTCCACATGGAGCTACATTTCTCAGAGTTCCCTGGGAAAGGGGATTGAACATTAAACTACTCTAGGAATGATACTGCTTGAAATGTATTGTGCAGATGGGGACACAGTGATACCGTGAACAGCAAAGTAGTGATATATTTTACAGCAAAGTCGAGGTGACAGAAAAAGAGAGCAGCATGAGACTTCGTGGGGATCCTGATTTAATTCAGCAGGGGCAGCATTCTTGAAATTATAGTTCAGCTTTAATTAGGAGAGGTAAAATCACCCTGATTCATCTCATCATTTGGCCTGTCCCCCAGCCCTTGTGGCCTCAGCTTAAGCAGGACTTTGGAAAGGAGGCACAAGGCTCTGGCAGTGTCCTAGAGCCCCACTCCACCTCTTTCCCAAAGCCCAGTACGTGCTTGCTCAGTTTTTGGGAAGGAGGCAAGAGAGATCTACGACCCTGTCAGTATGCTCACACTTCCCTTCTGAAGCTGGGCAAACACTTATCAGACTTTAAGAAGGTGTACTCCTAAATTGCATGCCCAGTGTAACTGCACTACTTGCACTGCCCCAAATCTGCCTCTGCTGCCTGCCTCTCTCCATGTGACCTGGATTGGAAATCTATTTTGAAACAGCAATTTTGGAGGAAAATGCATCTCTGAACAGTAAATATTTTCAGTATATGGGGAATGGTGGATCAGGAATTCAGGATTTGGTTATATAACATAAAAACACCTATGCTGGGTAAGACTAAGGATAGGTAATTCTGTAAATTTTTCTTTCTCTCATTTTCTTATCTTAAATTCACTACATTTCCACTTCAGGTTGTGATCTTTTTTTTTTTTTTTTTTTTAAAAAGGCTTCATGAAAATTCGTCAGAGTTTCAGTGCTAATTTATTCCAATATGCATGTTTTGGAATGCAATTTCCCCTAATACACATTTCACAAAGCATATTCTCCTAATTGAATCCATTTTATATGTTATTTTTACTATTATATGGATTCTATGCACTTTTAATAGCCGTGTATGCATTTTGGTACACATTAGTCAGCTGAAAAACTACATTGCAAAATTCAAAGAAGTGCAGATTTCAACATATGGCTTTGTTTTAGTTGCTTTATTGTTTTTGGAAAGTGTGAATCAGGTAGGTTCATCTTTAAGTGTGAGTTGACTCTCATTTTCCCCTATATCAGATGAAGTTAATTAAGGCTTTAGTCCTATGCACCATTACCTTAAAGTGAGCTCCACTGAACTCTGAGTAAATATGCATAGCATTGTGCTGCTCATGCAGAATTCTGATTCCAGCACTGGCTACCAGCAATGCCCAGAAGCTCACAGACAGGGCAGTAAGCTGATTCTTTTCTCCTGCTTTCAGAATCATCTGATTTTAGCTGTATGCTACCTGTGAACTTGCCATAGCTTTTGGTAGCACTCTCTTCTACCAATTTCTCTATTCATTATTTTTTTAATAGTCTAAGATACCCAGCACCATATTACCTCATATCTCCTTCTGTATCTTAACAAACCTCAGCCTGGTGACTGAGTAATCCACTGAAAGACAGATGGCTGATGAAATAAAAGTTATCTAATCAGCAGATTAAGCCTGCAACTCCTTGCAAACTTACACTGGAGTAAGCATCATTGAACATAATAGGATGAGTAAGCATTGCACAGCACAGCACTATTAGAAAATATATTGTGGCACCTTCTGATAAATATCTGCAACTACATTGCTAAAGTTTGGAAGCTCCAGTACTGTGTCAATCAACATCCTCTTTATTAGCATTACAGGAATAGAGGGGTGAAAATTCACACCCAGCAGGAACTGGCAGGAGCATCTTACCCTAAACTCATAATTTGCTTTTATTTTTCTGCTTTTTTTAATCTTTTGCCCACTTAAAACATAATATTGACTTTTTCTTTTCTTTTTTGAAGCAGACCCTTTGACATTAGAAAGCAATTCCAGTTACCAATTGCTCAGATTCAAACAATAAGAAAATTCCTTTAAATTCTATCAAAGTCTATTAAAGTCTATTCCTTGTGATTTCAGGGTACTTGGTTGTCAAGGTTGCTGTTGTCTTGAGACTTGTTCTCTTTCTTCCCATTTTGTTGGAGAACAAACATAAATGAAGATTTGCACTGCAGATCTTAAAATTGTGCATTTGCATGTGTGTTTATTATACAGCCCATGGATTTTGTGCACAGGAACACAACATTACTCTAAATCAACCCGCCCTGACCCTGGTAGTGATCCTCACCATTGGATCTTCTTGCCTTCATTTTGTAAAATGGATTATTAATATGCATTCATATTTTTGATGCATTTATTTTAGTTTGCTGCTGCTGCTGCTTTCTTCATTCTTCTGTAACAGACCGTTATGTTTCTGCTACACTGCTGAAAAAACATGGGGTAAACAGAATGTGGCACCCCTAACTAGCGTGGGATTCCCATGATATTCCCCTTGCAAAACTACAATTCCTAGAGTTTCCCAAGAAAGGAGTTTGATGGTTAAACCTCGCCAGAAATGTTACTATACCACTTTCCCATTAGGTTCCAACCCTTAATATCAATGAGCAATTTGTGATTGGCTGAAATAGTTTGTTGGGGCATAGTTTTTAAAGTACTGCAACTGTTTTCTGGGAGCCTAGTAAGCTGTATCAAGCAGCAGAACAACAAACAGAAAATCCTCAAAAGGGGGAAAGAAACAAGAGAAATTAGATAGGCCAATACTTTCCCCCAAAATAGGATGAGGAAACCAAAATAAATATACTCCAGCCTGGCTTCTGGGACACAAGGAAACTCCTCAGCAATTCCACTGGTTTAGATTTGTTCTCTGTTAGATGTCAAATCCTCTGATTCTACTCTACAATTTGGCCCTGTGTTCAGGCAATCCTATAGATGGAAGTAACACCCCAGAAAGCTTTTCTCCATCTTCTCTTGCTTCCTTTCCCATTCAATTCTTGTCCTTTGATTGCCAGAGTTTATTACCACAGTATGCTATAATTCCTTCAGATAATGTCTTTGAGATTATGAAGAGGAGTTAAATTACTACCAATGCTGCCAATCCTCCGTACATCTTGCATACTGCGAAATCAATACTTCAAGGATTGCATTCACTGCTGTGAAAGAACATTCAGTGATTAAACATTTGTGGGTATCATCAGAAAGCATCTCTTACCACTTGAACAGAATGCATTATGTCGTAGTGGCCCAACAGAAATACTGAAGGGCAAAAGAACATAAAACAAGCCCTGTTAGATTAGATCAAGTGTGTGTGTGTGTGTGTGTGTGTGTGTGTGTGTGTGTTTAAAAAAACATTTATGAAACTACTGGAGGAAGTCATCCAGAGGTTGTGGGTGCAATGTCACCAATACATGAATGATATTCAGCTCTGCCTCTTGTTTCAACCTGAAAACTTCAAGGAGGGTGCAGAACTCCTGAAACAATGTCCTGGGTTGTTGTTTTGGGGTAGATAAGGGGAATAAGCTGAAGCTTAATCCAAATAAGGCAGAGGAACTGTGGGTATGAGGGTTGCTGTCTCTGGATAGAAGTAAGCAACAATGTATTTATAGGGTGGCACTCCATCCGACTAGCCAGGTTCTCATTTCGAGAATGAGCCTGGACTCATTGCAATCTGGAGAAACTGTGCTGGCAATGAGTACTTTTGTGGCTCTGCTGGTCGGGACCACTTTTTCCAGCCTATGCTGTTACATCAATTGCAAGAGGCTAGATTTTGTCTCAGCTATCCACGCACTTGTCACATTCAGACTAGACTACTTCAAGCCTCAGAAACTGTCTTTGAAGACTCAGAAACATTGGCTGTGGTCCTGTTGTAAGCGCCAACAGTTGTGTGGCTTCTCTCTCATGTAAAAGCCCCCCTCTCTCAGCATCTCTGTTTTATCTATTTACATGGACATAGGCAGCGTGGCCTCCAGCCTGTCCTTGGTTGCTGGGGAAGCATCCTGCAAATATGCAAACAGCCATGAGTAGATGACTAGTGTCTCCTCAAAATCAGTTTGATACTGATCAGTTGTCCTTTGGCCCTGAATTTTGACTGGTTCCATATTTCCCGGCTTTGACTCACCTGTATATGGAGGCTCCACTCTGATGTCATGTCCCAAAGCTATTAGCGCTTGATAGGCCTGACCTCCAGAAATGTCTGCACAAGTACGTAAATCTTGATCATGTTCTTTGACATTCACAACACCTGGCACACATTATTAGTGAATGCGTGATGATTGCTCATTGACTACCGAAATTAATAGGCTTGCTAGTTGATTGATTCAAAATGAGCATTTTCTTTTCTGCTACTCCTTACACATGCTTCATTTTGGAGCCATTCCCTCTTCTTTCAGCGGTATAAGCAAATTAGCACCACGGAGACTTGGAAACCATGAAAATACATATTCTGAGCATCTGTTAAGTGGATTTTTGTTATGCCATCTAAATGAGAATCAGACCTAGGTCAGGTCAAGTACTGTGAAGGACACACTAAACATCTCAATTTGCTGCAGTCATTCATTTGTATGTAAGGCAGAGAGAACAATAGCCCCTTCTTCCTTCCAGTGTGACAAATTATTAGAGGGGAAATTGACAATAGCAGAATGTAAAATTATAAGAATGAAAAAAATAATGAAGACCTGTACTTCATTAAATATATATTTATTTATTTACTACCTTCATATCCCATTTCTCTTCCATCATCAGAGCAGCATGTATGGGGGTTCTTGGGTGGTCTTCCATCCAAGTACTGAACAGACCTTGACCTGTTTAGCTTCACCAAAGGGTGCTTCATCTGTCCTCAGACCATATCCTGGGACTAGGACCTGCCTCCCCTTGATTACGATGTAAGATGTCATGTCATTTATTCTCTTCAAGCTTCAGGAGTGGAGGGAATTGGTAAAATCAGGAGAGAAAAAATGATGAAATTCATATGGTCCTGCCATGGTGGTCCATACATTCATAACCTCATAATTAAAATTACTGTGATGTGCTGTATGTGTGGTCCAGTTCAGAAACTGCAGCTAGTGCAATATAATACTGCTAGAATGTTTGGTGAGACACCCAACTTTACATATATTACATCCATGTTGAAGGATCTATACCGGCTGCCTAATAGTTACGAAGCCAAGTTGAAGGCATTGTGGTTGACATTTATTTAAAGCCCTGAGCAACTTGGTACAAGGATACAGTGGCACTATTCTGCTCTGGTCAGACCTCACCTGGAGTACTGTGTCCAGTTCTGGGCACCACAGTTCAAGAAGGACACTGACAAACTGGAACGTGTCCAGAGGAGGGCAACCAAAATGGTCAAAGGCCTGGAAACGATGCCTTATGAGGAACGGCTAAGGGAGCTGGGCATGTTTAGCCTGGAGAAGAGGAGGTTAAGGGGTGATATGATAGCCATGTTCAAATATATAAAAGGATGTCATATAGAGGAGGGAGAAAGGTTGTTTTCTGCTCCTCCAGAGAAGCGGACACGGAGCAATGGATCCAAACTACAAGAAAGAAGATTCCACCTAAACATTAGGAAGAACTTCCTGACAGTAAAAGCTGTTCGACAGTGGAATTTGCTGCCAAGGAGTGTGGTGGAGTTTCCTTCTTTGGAGGTCTTTAAGCAGAGGCTTGACAACCATATGTCAGGAGTGCTCTGATGGTGTTTCCTGCTTGGCGGGGGGGTTGGACTCGATGGCCCTTGTGGTCTATTCCAACTCTATGATTCTATGATTCCACCCAGCAGACCACCTTCCTTGTCTGATGAGACACAGCCATGAACAACACATTGTGAATTGGTGACAACACAGAAGTGGGCCTTCTTGGCGATAGCACCCACCCTGGAAATAGCACATGCTTCACACATACAATGACTCATCATGGATGGTAACATGATGATTGCATTCCTATTCCTCATGTAACTATTTTTTAATTTGTATCTTAGGTGTAAGTTAGGAACTCTAGTGGTTGTGTATTAATTCTGAATCTAGTCCTGATAAGTCTATCAGTCAGGAATTTATCCAAGCTGAGCACCGGGTATAGATCAGGCTCACTCCTGATGCAAAGGCTTCTGCTTCCTGGAGTATCTGTGACTTGGGTAGCCCAGTCGCTAATCTACAATCAATTGTATTTCCAGAGAGACTGCCATTTACTTAATGGGCTTTATTTAGGCTCCAATGCAAACAAACAAACCCATTTGGATTCTCAGTTGGTTAAAAACTTTGCATGTCAAAACAATGGTTTATTAAGGAAGACTTTATTGTCCCCGCTCATTGCAATTTGTTAGGTTTTTGTTTTCTTTAAAAGTGAATGGTTGTAAACCTTATTGGGCACACTAATACTTAATGATACATTTCGATTCCATTTTACTTAAATTATCAAACCAGCTAGATCCGCCGCTTTGTGGCCAAGTTGCTTTGGAAGCACTCAATCAGCATTTTGTAAGGCATTTCCCTCAATTAACTAAATTGCTATCTGACAAGACTTTTTTTAAAAAAAACAAACTTCCTGCCTGGGGAAATTTATAGTCTAAGAAGGTCTGAACAAGAACTGAGAAGCCCAGTCAAATTAATAGATACATTCTACAAAAACATACGGAAATCAAACTGTGATATCAAGAAGAATTTACAGGCTTGCTAACAGTCTCTGTTATCAGCAAAGAAAACCACTCTGCTAGGTGCCGCTATGACTAATATGTCACTGAATCAGCCCTTCTTTTATGGCGCCAGCAGAGAGAGGTCCCAATAAATCAGAGTTGTCGTAAGGCTAAATACTAGTGGAATGTCAGCTAGATCCTGATCTCAGTGTACCACGATAATGTGTTTGGGTTTTTGGCAAGAAGGAAGCCATTTTCTGAAGAATTTCTTGCCATCTCTCTCACTAGTTCTCCTATCTTCTTATATCCTTTAACTTGTCGTATCCCTTGGGAATTGGGAAGGGCAGTCACTGTATGAGGAACCCTTTTAATGGGTCTGGCCTAATACCAGGAAGCAGGAGGAGTCAGGATAACTTCAATAGTTCTGTTTAGTAACGAACAACAGACTAGTAGCTCAAATTAGCAGCTAGGCCTTGCTGCACAAGGAACACCAAGGGATCCAATTAGTATCTACTGAACTTTGGGCATAGGTGGCACCAGAGGGGAGCAGGTGGAAAGTATCCCCTCCAAAAAAGGAGCTTGCACCCACCCTCATTTCCTTCCCACTACTGTTGGATTCCTGACATTGCTATGTTTGTTGTTGTTTAGTCGTTTAGTCATGTCCGACTCTTCGTGACCCCATGGACCAGAGCACGCCAGGCACTCCTGTCTTCCACTGCCTCCCACAGTTTGGTCAAACTCATGTTGGTAGCTTTGAGAACTTTTATATGCCTATTGTCTTTGTCCATGGAGTTTTCTTGGCAGGGATACTGGAGTGGCTTGCTGGTTCCTGCTCCAGGTGGATCACATTTAATCAAAACTCTCCACTATGACCTCATCTTGAGTGGCTCTGCATGGCATAGCTCATAGCTTCTCTGAGTTATTCAAGCCCCTTCGCCACGACAAGGCAGTCATCCATGAAGGAGCATTGCTATATATATATATTTCATTCAGAGAGCTTAACATGGGTCACAACTTGCCCACCTGGAAATATACTTTTATAAGAATTCTAAGGTCTCAAATATAGAATAAATATTCATAAATGCACACATACCTAAATATATAAACCATGTGTCTGAAATAGTACTGGAGAGCAATCCTGAACCCATTTTGACTCTCCCAATGACCTCAAATATTCCTCTGCAGTAAGGGAGGCAAATGGGGAAAGCCTTCCCATTCTCTTTTCACTTACAAATCCTGTCGTAAGGGCTTATTTGTGCATGAGTAGGGTCAGCCTGTGACCTGGATTCAGGAACTAAAGTATTAACCACCACAAAAGAATGGCCAGGCTGCCCAGGTAATGCAATCAGCTACCATTATCAGGTATCCTGGCAGACAGGATATCTGCTGTAGACCGCCTCCTATGATGTATGTATGATGATTTGGGAGTGGTCTTTGGCTAAGGGGGTTGGGCAATGTCAAAAGTCTTTAAAGGTTCCTGAACACTTTTGTTCAGGGTCTTTAACTCCTTGGAAAGAGGGGAGGGAACTCTGTTGCCACAGAAAAATAAAGACCTGCCAAGCTTTCCACTGAATCCAGTCTCCATCCATTTTTCTCTGACCAACCATGGGGAGTTGGGCATCAAAAGCCAAATCTCAATTTTTACATCAATACTTTCTCTCCCCCCCCCATATGTGTGTGTATGTGTGCGTGTGGTGTGTGTATGTATTCTGGTGCTGGCACTGGCTATGGGGGGGGCACACATTGGGGCAATTACATCACTGAAGAGGCATGTGAGGCAGGATATACACACTGCATAACCTGAGGGAAGGCTTGCTTTTGTGGCTTCCCAAATGTAGATTTCCTTTAATATTCAAGCTGCCAAGCTGGGAGGGTATGCTGCAGTTTTCTTATTATCATAGTTTCCAAGAAAAGAATCAGTAGTACAATATTTGCTCACTGAGTGCTCAGTGGAGCCTAAGAACATAAGGAGAACCCTGCTGGATGAAACCAAAAGTCAATCCAGTCTAGCATGCTGTTCTCACAGTGACCTCACAGAAAAGCCCCAAAGCACAATACTCTCCTGAATGATGGTGATTATTACCAGTACTATTTTTCAAGGAAAAGAGGTGCCAGAACCACCATGAATTTCTCCCTTTGTTCACTTAGAATGGAAATGGTGCCCACTTGAGAGGTGCTGGAGCTGAGCTCCAGTGAACTCTGGCTGAAAAAAGCCTGGGTTATTATTATTTGCCCGTCATGTTCTTGATGGGATACATAGCCTCCAACATTTCTCTGATGAAAATAGGGGTGCCCTATTGAAGAAGAAATAGGGACGCGGGTGGCGCTGTGGGTAAAACCTCAGGGCCTAGGACTTGCCGATCGTATGGTCGGCGGTTCGAATCCCCGCGATGGAGTGAGCTCACGACGGGGTGAGCTCCCATTGCTCAGTCCCAGCTCCTACCCACCTAGCAGTTCGAAAGCACTCTTAAGTGCAAGTAAATAAATAGGTACCACTTTATAGCGGGAAAGTAACGGCATTTCCGTGCGCTGCGCTGGTGCTGGCTCGCCAGAGCAGCTTCGTCACGCTGGCCACATGACCTGGAAGTGTCTCCGGACAGCGCTGGCCCCCGGCCTCTTAAGTGAGATGAGCGCACAACCCCAGAGTCGGACACGACTGGCCCGTACGGGCAGGGGTACCTTTACCTTTACCTTTATTGAAGAAGAATACCTCACCCATCTGACTGGGTGGCTTCCAACATATATAAAAACATAATAAAATATTAAACATTTAAAAACTTCCCTATACAGAGCTGCCTTCAGGTGTCTTCTAAAGTTTGTATAGTTACTTATCTCCTTGGTTTGGGAGTCACAGGACTTAATACCTTCCAACAACATTTCTCTGATGAAAATAGGGACGTTCTACCATACCTTCCAACATTTATCCAATGAAAATGAGGGACAAAGGGACACTTGCAGAGTCTGGAATTACCAATTTTGGGGGGCTGGGGAAAACTTCCACACCTTTAAGAGTCAAGCGAAAAAAGACTTGTTGAAAAGGTTTAATAATACACTTGCATTTCACAATGAATACCACATGTCTGCTTGGTGGAGGGGGAATAACATTTTTCTCTTTTTTTGCAATGTTGTTTTTATAATGGCAAATTGTTCTGTTCCCTATTATGAATATAGCACTAGTAGCAGCAGCAATGTGTATTTTTCTTCAAAAAGCAAAGGCACCCATGCTTTGCTCTAGGGCCTTTTTACCATGATTAATAACTCATGATATCTAAAAGCATTCATCATTGCTAATGCAATTCAATAGGCAGCCCCCCGCGGCTCACACCAATAATTATCTGTCAATACTAATAGAGGAAACCCCTGAATACCCATTGCAGGAACAATCTGGATTATGTGGATTAAAGTAAGAGGGTGGCAGGTCTAGAGGATTGTAAAGAAGGTAACACATTGCAGGGCAGAATTACTCAGTTTGCTGCCACAAAGGGCAAGAGGTGGGGTTTTTATAAGTTTTTACTATAAAATGAAAGGTACTAAGTAGTGCTTGTTGGAAGTAAATTGAAATGAGTCCAATGTAGTTTATTTGCTGTGCAAATGCATTGAGGATTTCAGTCTACTGCACACTTACGTGGGATTAAGCTCTGCTGAAATGTTTACTTCTGTGTTTAACTAACCACAGTTCATTGTTAGGTCTAAACCCAGACAAACTGTGATTAGTCTTAAATATTGCATTCATGAATCTGGCCATAATGGTTGATTAAGTTGTTGCTCTTAAACATGGTTGGGGGGAGAGAACACTGTTTAGGAGTTGGATATAATGTTGTTGGCATCCATCTGTCTCAGGAGACAATGAAGGAATGGGCCTCTGGGGATGAAGTCAAACTATTGGAAGGTCACAGCGCCTGCTGTGGCTATTGAGACCAATACAGGAGAGGCATATTTTGTTGCAGCTGGGGCAGATGAAGGCATCTGGTTGTGCTGCTGCAGATGAACCATGGCATTTCTTCTCTCTGAGCTCCTCCCAGCAGCCATTCCTCCTCTGGTCACTACTATGGATGCACGTCCTGACTGCCACTCTCCAGGCACTGTGGCCATCTGCAAGAGATTCCCACACAGTGGGGTTGATGGGAAATGGAAGCTAAATCTCCTCATTGCTATGATACCAGAGGAGGGGAGGCAGAGCACATGGACATAACACTAAACAGTGGCTTAGTTCCATTCAAACCAGGCATTTATAAGATACCTATTAAGGTACATACAGAAACTATTGGAACAGTTCTCTCCATCAGTTCATGATACAGTGGTACCTTGGGTTACATATGCTTCAGGTTACAGACGCTTCAGGTTACAGACTCTGCTAATCAGAAATAGTACCTCGGGTTAAGAACTTTGCTTCAGGATGAGAACAGAAATCATGTTCTGGCGGTGCGGCGGCAGCTGTAGGCCCCATTAGCTAAAGTGGTGCTTTAGGTTGAGAACAGACCTCCGGAACGAATTAAGTACTTAACCCAAGGTACCACTGTACTTGAAGTGATAAAAAGAAACTTTTTATTAGACTATTTCAACAGCAGTAGTGTCTAGAAACAGGTTCAAACCTTTTCATGTGAGATTGATTTGGAGCTATCATATTAATAATAAACCTCTTTTAGAATCACATTCTTCAATACTATGGTCCACATATTTACCAATATCTGCCTGACAGCTACAGCTGTGCGTTCCTTCCTAATATTGTATTGCATCAGGTCTAGTTTAGTATCTCAAAGAGCCGGATACTTAGCTATGCCAAAATGTATTGATTGAGATAATGGTAAAGAAGACTGATTCAATTTACACCAGTTTTTACATTTTTACACTGTTGGCTTTATTAATGTTATTTACAAGTTTTATTTTCAGAGCACACTGATCAAAATAATACCAAGGAAAGAAAGATACTGGAAGTATTGGAATTGGTCATACTAGCACAGAAATCGTATCCATTGTCTAGAAATACATATTATTAAAAACTGACAGGTTAATGCTATTGCAGATATTAATATTGTGCAGTTTGAAGTGACTGGATGCATAAAAAACTGAGTCCCGGAAAAAAATGAAGTGTTGTACAGACCCATTAGATTGTTCAAAAATTTAATTGCAGAGCTTGCTTCAAAACAAAAACATCAAATGATACATCCAAACAGTCCCTTAAGACATATGCCAGTCTAAGGCATTGGCTCAGCATCTTGCAAAATATAAAATAATTCCAACAGAGATAGAATCAGGGATCTGCCTCTCTCCACCGCCTGCATCCCAGCCTCCATTTGCCTGGAGCTGTTTACCTGGAGAGCTTCATTTACATCCTCACTCTCACAGAGCCTGGGAACAAAGGAGCCAGTGTGGTGTAGTGGTTAAGAGCGGTAGACTTGTAATCTGGGGAACTGGGTTCGCGTCTCCGCTCCTCCACATGCAGCTGCTGGGTGACCTTGGGCTAGTCACACTTCTTTGAAGTCTCTCAGCCCCACTCACCTCACAGAGTGTTTGTTGTGGGGGAGGAAGGGAAAGGAGAATGTTAGCTGCTTTGAGACTCCTTAGGGTAGTAATAAAGCAGGATATCAAATCCAAACTCTTCTTCTTCTTCTTCTTCTTCTTCAGCCACCACATTTCCAAGATGGTGAATTTGTAATTCAATACCTCTCATGTGATCTAAAGTTAAACACTCATGTGTTAGCTAGCAGAAAACAACAGTAGTTAATTATCAACTCAGTTAAAGCTCAGAGTCCCTTATAATACTGAAGGAATTTTCTAATGCTAAATTATTTCACCCCCACGCAAAGACAATATCATTTCAGTGTGAATTAAATGGATTATACTTAGCAAATGCAGATGTAGGTGGCAGGGAGTCAAGTCTACAAGTAGCACCACATAGAAGAAGAAGAAGAAGAGTTTGGATTTGATATCCCGCCTTTCACTCCCCTTCAGGAGTCTCAAAGCGGCTGATAATCTCCTTTCCCTTCCTCCCCCACAACAAACACTCTGTCCCCCACAACAAACACTCATAGTCTGCAGCAATCAGCCAGTCGACCATTTAGATAATTTGGTTGTGTATATCATGGTTGTGTATATCATTTCACTGTCCTCAAGTAGGTACAAGCTCAGTCAATTCATCACCCAGAGAAAAGATAGGAAGGAAGGTAAACCTCAAAGATGGCTAAACTGTGGTAAGGACAAAAAAGGTCTTGAATTACTAGCAGCAAGCTACTAGTCGAAAGCCTGGTAATTTGTGAAGGCAAGAAATTTATACAGAGGTATCGCACAGTCAGGAGGAGAGATTAAAACCAGTTGATGTCTGAAGACTACAGGGGCTACAAACATTCACATACTCCTCTCTGTCTTACATCCACACAAGCAAGAAGCTTGATCAGAGCTCAGTGACACATTTCAGTCCAGTAAGAACACTTGAGGAGGGGGTGAAGCTGGACTTGTAAGGAGTGTGACTTGGGGAGCGGAGGTATGAGCTGGGGAGAGTCCTGCGGTCCCACCTTCAATGCTTGCCCTGAGGTTCTCAACTGCTGAGTTAGCCCAAAGCATGGGGGCTTGATGAGAATAGTGTTCCTGTTTCTGATAGCACATTTGCAAAGCTAAGCAGGGTCTGGTATGGTTTCAAATTGGATGAGGGACTGTGTCTCGAGATTCCTGCATTGCAGGGGGTTGAACTAGATGTCCCTCAGGCTCCCTCCCAACCCAACTCTGATTCTATGATACTGTTCTAAAACAAGAAACATACTGATATAATGCTGCTCACATTCCCTTTTTGCTGAGAAGCCCTGAAGAGAAGCTGTTTTTCAAAAAGTTGTTTTTTCTAGCCCAGGACATTGGGTTACTTTTCATTATGATACATTTTCATTATGAAGTATACTCTAATCTCTGTGAGTGCTATTTTTATTTCTCTCATGTTTTAAAGAAACATTTCTTAAGCAATCAATACGATGTTAGAAGAAATATTTTCCATTCAGATCCTAATCTTTTTTTAAGCCTATATTTGGAGTTCTCTTTGGCAGATGTATTGTATTTTTCTAAAAACAATAAAAAGCCAGTGATTTTTTTCCCCTTTCCATAAACCATTATAACCTTTATGAGATCCACATAGGCGGTGTTACATAGCAACAGGAAAAATTGCTCTCAGTTCAGACTACTCAGACACCATCTTACAGGGTTAGATTTTCTAAAACTGGGGAGAATAAAATGTTCTTTGAACTTCAGAGGGATTATTCAACCAGTGGCCCACTACTAGGAATTAATAAAGAGTTTAGAACTGGTCATGTGGCATTTGGCTGTCGTGTGTTAAATGTAAAAGGCCATGAATTTATAAAGCCATCTAGCAGAATGTTATTGTATCACAGCTTTCTCCAATCTGCTTCCCTCCAGATGTTTTGGACTAAAATTCCCATCAGCCCCAACCAGCAGCTGTGTTGAGTGGGACTGATGAGAATGGTAGTGCAAAACATCTGGAGGGCAATAGGTTGACCAAAGCTGTTGAATCACGTATCACGTGGGAGGGAGTGTCTTGTTCCATCCACCACTGAGATGGCACACCATAGTTCACATGTTATGGGTTAATATATGGTACACACATGAATTGCAGTGTAAAGATGTCCGCCTGAGGAAGATGTGTTGAAGTAGATTGTTTTCTTATTCATCTGATCCTGATGATTTGCAGTATGTAATAACATGGCCAAGCTGTGTCTTGAGCACCTCATGCTGCTCTTGATCCATCCATAAAAATAAACACTGTAATTGAATTAGGTTAATTTAGCGTTTATGTAAGGTTGCATGTGTACAGGGCTGGGCAGTCCTGAAGAGAGAAGAAACTGCAGGGCTTTATTGGGAGCTGGATGCAGGTTTTACACAGCTATTGTAACACAGTGTAGCAAATGTACTTGGCTTATATTTGAACGTAGGGGTGGATGAATCAGTCCATTTCAGTTTCTCTCCATTTCTTGTTTTCCAGACTTAAGCTCAGTTTGCCCAATTTCTATATAATTTGTGAAGTCCTCATAAAAATTTGAATGCAAAGAATACATGTAGAAGTCACAGGCCATGGGCTAGTCCTGCCTTTTTCCAGTAATAGATTTGGTTGCCCTCTGCTGCGACATTTACTAAGGGGATCTTCTGGTATATACATACAATGGAAGGTTCTGGTGCATTCTGGGGTTCCCTTGCATGGAGGGGCCCCATCTAACTCTTACCAAATGTAACCCTACTACTCACTGCCTCCTTGAATGCATTGTAAACACACCCAATTCCACAAGCCTTTAAGTCTTTTACTCCAAATTGGTGCTAGTGTAAGTACATATGTGCTAGTGCTGTGCTGAAATTTTATCTCTCTTTTTAACCATCAATTAATGAAAAAAGAAATTGCATTTGAAAATAATCAAAGGGGGAGAGAAATTTTGGTGAAGGACTCATGTAAGGGATGCAGGCTGTTGTCATTTTTGCACTGACTTTGGAGGTGGCTGAAAGCTGTTTGAGAGTACCTCTCCTTTCATTCTAATATAGAGGTAAAGGGACCCCTGACCATTAGGTCCAGTCGTGGCCGACTCTGGGGTAGCGGTGCTCATCTCGCTTTATTTGCCGAGGGAGCCTGTGTACAGCTTCCGGGTCATGTGGCCAGCATGACTAAGCCGCTTCTGGCCAACCAGAGCAGCGCATGGAAATGCTGTTTACCTTCAAGCCGGAGCTGTACCTATTTATCTGCTTGCAATTTGATGTGCTATCGAACTGCTAGGTTGACAGGAGCAGGGACTGAGCAATGGGAGCTCACCCTGTCGCGGTGATTCGAACCTCTGACCTTCTGATCGGCAAGTCCTAGGCTTTGTGGTTTAACCCACAGCGCCACCCACGTCCCTCATTCTAATATAGCTGTTGTTATTTCCATTTATATTCTGACCTTCCTCCCAAAGGAGCCCCAGGCAATTGATTCTAAAATTCATCTTATCCTTAGTCTGAACTTTTCAGCCTCCCCGGATGCTCACACTTCAACTAAAAGCCAGGTGGAACTAGTCATGCAATAACTTCGTCGATGGTGAATTTTCATATCAGGAAACACAAGCAGCTGAGGAGGGTATGGGACACTGGAGAAATGTTTACACGGGGTGGAGGGAGGACATGCACTACCCTTTAGAGAAATTGGGGGACAGGCTTCAACATAGCACTAGCATGCACAGCCCAGTGATGGATCTTGTGGTCTCAAATTTCAGTGGCACCCTGTGCAAGGACAAAATTCAGAGCTCAATTGTAAATAATACTTGTGGTGTTCCTGGCTTCTGTGAGCCTTATGCAAGGTCTGAGAAGATTCAGGTTATCATTTCATCATCATCTATGGACAGCAGATGGAAAAAAGCAAATGAGGGGGCATGGTACAACTGTATGTCAGTTCACACCACTGGGATGAATCTGTTTATCTTTGCCCTAGTACACAGAAACAGGAAGCAATTTCTGCAGTTTGACCAGAGGTTCACATATAGAGCTTTTATACAGTCCAGTAGATGTATTTCCTATTGTTACAGAGAGTTTGAAATGTGGAGTTCATAATGGCCACAATTCATTTTATTCCTTGCACACATTTTATTAACCCTTACCACTCTGGGATTATTGGGGGGGGGGATGCACTGATTGTGAATATGGCTGCAGGCTGTATCCTTTGAAAGTCCATTTCACACTAAGCTTTCTCAACATGACCTGCATAAACAGGAGGGATCACTTGGAGAGAATGATACATAGTTTGCATAAGTGACCAGGCCCTCTGTCCCTCTTGGCAATCAGAATTTCATGATGGTTGGTGAAATACACAAAAGATGTTATTGTTCTTTAGTCGTTTAGTCGTGTCTGACTCTTCGTGACCCCATGGACCAGAGCACGCCAAGCACTCCTGTCTTCCACTGCCTGGTCAAACTCATGTTGGTAGCTTCAAGAACACTGTCCAACCATCTCGTCCTCTGTCATCCCCTTCTCCTTGTGCCCTCCATCTTTCCCAACATCAGGGTCTTTTCCAGGGAGTCTTCTCTTCTCATGAGGTGGCCAAAGTATTGGAGCCTCAGCTTCAGGATCTTTCCTTCCAGTGAGCACTCAGGGCTGATTTCCTTCAGAATGGATAGGTTTGATCTTCTTGCAGTCCATGGGACTCTCAAGAGTCTCCTCCAGCACCATAATTCAAAAGCAAGAATTCTTTGGCAATCAGCCTTCTTTATGGTCCAGCTCTCACTTCCATACATCACTACTGGGAAAACAATAGCTTTAACTATACTGACCTTTGTTGGCAAGGTGATGTCTCTGCATTTTAAGATGCTGACTAGGTTTGTCATCGCTTTTCTCCCAAGAAGCAGGTGTCTTTTAATTTCATGACTGCTGTCACCATCTGCAGTTATCATGGAGCCCAAGTGATCTCCTTCATGGATCACTGCCTTGTTGTGGTAAAGGGGCTTGAATTACCCAGAGAAGCTATGAGCTATGCTGTGCAGGGCCACCCAGACGGACAGGTCATAGTGGAGAGTTTTGACTAAACGTGATCTACCTGGAACAGGAACCGGCAAGCCACTCCAGTATACCTGCCAAGAAAACTCCATGGACAAAGACAACAGACAAAAACACAAAAGATAGTTGTTAGCAATTAGGGAGATGTGGACCTAGCTAGAATATTATTATTTTTCTGAGCACCTAACTGGAGGGTTGTTCAACACCAGCAGTTCACCAGATGCACATTCCTTTTCAGGACACCAGGAATCTGAAGCTGCTTGCAGAAAACTGACAATCAAAACCCATAATTTGAGAGTGGGAGAGAAGCAATCTTCACCACAGTGTGTCAACTGATTCTTTTTTATTGATATGACAATGGCGAAGAATCTGTCTGTGATGGCACAGTGAGCATAGATGGGAAGCCTGAAAAGTATTTTTACAAGAACCTTAAATGCTTGGTAATCATAATAATAATATAAAAGAAAGAAATCCAAATGCTATCTGCCCCCCCTTCCTAACCTGGCAATTGCAAGTTGGCAAAATAGAAGTTAATGGTTGTAATCCTGAATCCTTTGGGAATGGAGATAAATGCACATTATCTTCTCAACAGAAGCATCAAAATCGCATCTTCACCCTGACAAGGATGCTTCTATGCCCACTGCATTGCTGTCATGCTTAGGGCACATCCTGTATAGGGAAACAATTGTACCTCTCACCATAAGGAACTGAACAGCCTGTTCTTGCACAGGTGAGCAGATGGGCTGTTGAATCCCCTAACGTGAGGGCAGATCAGCCTTCACTTAGAACAGGCCCCTTCCCGTCCCTGCACAATCACATTTGATTTCCACTTCAACCATCATGTAAGATTGATTTGATCTCTCCCCCCCCCACTTGTTCCTGATGTAGATCTTCACTCACCCCTTCTTGTCTGGCAGGGAAGGGGAGCTCCATTTTGTGGTTCACCTCAGATGCCAAAATGTCTTGGGCCAGCCCTGGCTCCCTTCCACATGGCAGTGGTGGGCAGGACCCAAGCGAGCAGAGCAAATGCAGATTTTATCTTTCTATATTAGACTGTTGTCTACACCGACCTATACACCTCTTTCTGTCCTTCATCTGTTCATCCATCCATCCATCCATCCAAGCAAGAAAGCATCATCATCAGAGTTCAAGAGCACTTTCCAGATAGAAGTTGTGGTTTGGGAAGAGTTCCAAGGGCCAGATAAAGTGGCCTGAAGGGCCACATTTGATCTCCAGGCCTTAGGTTTCACTTAGTGACTGTTGAATTCTCTTAGGGCTGAGGAACCTTCTTTTCAAGGGACAGCCCTGCCAAAATGTAGCATGTTCAGCATAACAATAGTGTATCAAATGTGGAGAAATGCAGGAAATAATACACTGGCTTCATATAAATACCTCCTCTGCACTTTGCTTATATGGGTGCAGGATTGTGACCAATAGGTCTACTCAAAGATGCATGACAGAAAAGCATGCTCTACCAATTGATGGGCCAATGTAATGCAATGGCATCCAAAAACTTTTACGAGTGAAGAGAATGTCCTTCTGAAAATCCTGGAGCACCAACACCAAAAAGAGGGAGTGCAAATTTTGCATGAAGAAAACAGGAACATACTTTTGTAAACTGGTGGTTTTTATCAGAGCTGGTTAATTCCTTAAAAAAGAATATTTGCTTCGCTATACTTCCCCTGTCAAATATTTGATAATGTCATGTTTATTTCAGTTGCACAAACAAAGTAATATTTTATTTCAGCTGTGTGCTTATTACAGCCACATCTGATTGCTTGGATTTTTTAATAAAAAGAAAGAAAATAATTCAGTGTCAACAATGTAACAGTTTGCCCATGGGTAACTAAACGGATAACTGATCTGGAATTAGCCATTAAAACATGTTAAGTCCTCAATTTCTAGTGAATAAATCTCATTTGCTTCATGATTTATTTCATAGATTTTTTTTTGTATAAAATAGAATTCTTCTTCACTAACTATCTCCTTCTACCATTTAAAGGAGATTTGATTAATTCCATGTCCTTGTAAGGATGAAATATTATTTATTACTATCATTACTATTGCTTCAGTAAGATTAAAATGGTAATCATGGTGATAGAAAGCAAAAGCCATAAATATTTCTTCCCTTTCCAATTTGGCTTTTATTTTTCCAGTCACTGGCCCAGTGTCATAAAACGTGCCTCAGGTTACAGAGTCCACATGTCCTCTCTTTCAGAAAAGCAGAAGGAATTAACATGCACTGCTACAAAAGAATGCCAAACCAAATACCTCATTCCATTCAGTTCCCAAACCTACAAATCATGTGGGAGGTTGTAAAGAAAAGAGGAGACAACCACCTTTTTCTAGGATTCATTTCTTCTACTTTCCCTTCCTGATTCAAAATGGCACCCAACACAGGCAAAAACCTGTTGCTTGAACTCAGGAACCATCATGCAAAATTTGGTTACAATGTTTTAAAAGTTGCCCAAATACATAGCAAACAATTTTCCAGTGGACTAACAGACAGCATTGCTGAGACTTCTAGGAATCTTTTTTTTAACTTTTTCTTTTAATGGAAAAAATATTGTTTTTAGTGTATTGCTGTTGGGTAAACTGTAATATACTTTAAAGTTCGGTTAAAATCAGCACAGCCTTGAAAAGTTCAGTCCACCATCTTGATTCAAAATACTGTCCAAACATAGACAAAAACCTCAATCTGAGAAACTCAATCTGAGAAACTGTCATGCCAAATTTGGTTATCTTAAGAGGAGTCCAAATGCATGGAAAACAGAAAGACTATCAACTCTTCAAAATATAGATACAGAAGAAAAAGATGAAAGATTAAGTAATTTCTATTTCTGTGATTGTAAGTTGTTTTAAACAGTTTTAAATGTTGTATTTTAAATTGTTGTAAGCTGGTGAAAGGCAGGTAAACAACAACAACAGATCTATAAAAGTGCTGGGACAGTTTGGGAATGGCCATTTACCCTGCTCTGGGTAGGTGGTATTTGTAGCACCTCACGGGCTGCCCTCCTTTCCAGGTCAACAAGGAGTCATGTTCTTGAGGCTGGCCATTGCAAATCCCTGGCCAATTAGCCTGCCAATAAACAAAATCTGAATGACCCAATCATGGGCTGGTAGGGGGTAGGGCCTAGTCAGCAGACCTGAAAGAGGAACTTCTCATTCTGGTCTGCTGGGAAAGTTCAAATCAGGCATAGGCAATCTTGGCTCTCCAGATGTTTTGGGACTACAATTTCCATTATCCCTGACCACTGGTCCTGTTAGCTAGGGATCATGGGAGCTGTAATCCCAAAACAGCTGGAGGGCCGAGTTTGCCTATGCCTGGTTTAAATGAATCATAATCAAAGCCATATCTTGGACAGCCCTTTGACACCAGTGTTGCAGTCCTATGCCTGTCTACTCAGATATACCTCCCATGAGGCTTAGTCTCAGGAATGTGTATTTGGCAATGCAGCCTAAGGGTGCAATCTTGTATTCATTTACATGGGAGTAAACCCCATCGATTTAATTGGGACTTACTTCCAAGTATACCCACATTCAATTAGAGAACACTATACAATAGCATTCAAGCTATTCCTTGAAAAATGTTTGACTCTTCTGCTGACTGTGGGGGGAAAAGCCATTTTAATCTTGGGGGTAGGCATACAAGGTGTGAGATTTCTCCATTTGCAATCTTTCAGAGGGTTGCAGGAGAGAGGGAGAGGCATGTGGAAAATGTTTCTCTTTTGCAGGAAGTTGAAATATGTATTTCAACAGACAGGATTTGTACTGCTATTTACATATCCAATACCAGCACAAGAGTAACATTAAGTAGAAGAAAATAGGTGCATCGTTTTGGCTGATGGGTAGTTGAAATTTACTGGAGGAGAGAGACAGCTAGCTACAATAATGCTATCTCTCTATTTACTTTGACAAAGCCATGACAGAACCATTCAGTTTCCTGATTTCCTGACTCATACGATTCTAGGAAATGTGCTGAGATTTCATCTTTGTCTGATGCTTTCTCTTCCCCAGCCCCTTTTAGTAGCCGGATTTCATTGCAAACAAAATTCAACCAAATGGAGAGAGGGGTTTCTCCCTTTAAAATGTTCATCATCACCACCACCATCATTCTGTTTATGTGTCTGGAAAATTGCACATTGATGGATTGGGCCCATAAAAACATGCAACTAGATAATGGATGCAAACCAGTGGAAATGTTTGCATGGTGTCATTAGTGGCTTCACGTGGAGCATAGAACCATAGAGTAGACATAATGAACCTGTGGCTTCCTGATGTTGTTTGATTCTAGGTCCCATCAGCCCCAGCCAATATGGCCAATGGTCAAAAGTGATGGAAGCTGTCATGCAAAACCATTTGGAAGGCTGCCCTTTTCATGTCTGGCACTGAAGATTCTTCACTGTGTGGAAGCTCTCCATCACATGCCTGGTGGCAACTGATGCGTGTGTGCAGGTATGTCACATGGATTGGAATAGTACACTGGTAAGCATGTCTACACCTCATATATCCACCTAGAACTGCTGCCACACAGAAGTGCTTCCCAGGCCTCCATGTAGCTTCTGCGATGTGAAAAACAGCTCTATAAAAATTGGTTTCGTGGGTCTTTTTGCACTATTGGGCATTGATGCCAGGAAACTGCCTTATACCAAGTCACAATGGTCCATCCAGCTCACTACTGTCTACAGTAACTGCCAATGACTCTTCAGGATTTTGGACAGGTGTCTTTTCCAGCCCTGCCTAGAACTGTGGGGATAGAACCTGGGACATTCTGCATGTAAAGGAGATGCTTTGCCACTTGACTTCTTACACACAGAGGGGAGGAAATGGAAGTTTATTCCCTATAGTGCTATTCCATGCCTCACCACTCTGAGAGAGGAAGAAAAGCAAAATAAGGTGATAGACACATAGAAATAGCTCTGTTCACATGGTTATGCAACGTAAATCCATATTATAGAAACTCACATCTGGCAAAGGTAAGTTCTGAAGAAAGTAATCATGTGAAGGATTTTTCTTTTTCATAGTGGTCGAGGGGAGTCTTATTTCATGTGGGTTTGAATCCAATTTGAATCCAGGTGTCTCCTATCCTATTTCTTACACTATCTTGGTGAGAGGGTTGAACTGTTGCCAAATCTACAATGGATGCTTTTTTCTGAGGTGCAACTAGGCAAAGCAGAGGAATTCTGTGGATAGAATTTAAAAATAATAATAATATGAGGAGAATCAAGCATGTTTGTGATAGTGGGAGATGTCGGTTATAGCTTCTCCCACCCCACTTTCCCACATCCACACTGAAACATATAAACCAACTGGTTGCCTCACAGGGGATGTTAAGATTAAACTTCTTCCACTCCAGGAACTCCAGGCATGAACTGAAGCTCCAGGAAATGACAGCAAGCGATCATCTGATATGCAGTTTTTCTTTTTGATCTCCCCATTCAATTCTGCAGATAGAGGAAACTACGAACTCCATGCTGCCTTGGAGCATCCTTTCCAGTTAAAGAGAAAACTGGAAAGCTTATCTTCCTAGCAAGTCTCCACCATGGTCAGCGGCTACCTTGCTCTTCTCAAAAGTAAGAAAGTTGTTTTTTGAGGTGGTTGCTTATGAAGATAGTGAAGGACTGTCAAGTGGCATCGAATCTTATTCTGAGCCAAATTTTCAACCATTAAACCCTCTCCACTCCAAGTGGTCCCCTCTCATTTTACAATGGTTATTTCCCTTTACTTTTATTTGAGATAGGTGAATGGAGGAAGGCAAGTGTGTGCCTAATACACTGTTCATTTTTTGAACTTTTATTGTGAACACCTGAAAAGGCTTGAGGGACCTTCTCCCTTCCACAAGGCACTCTCAAATAAAATTTGCAAAAACAAGTGGAAATCGGGATGAGCTAAGAAGCATTTGTCAATCAATATGTATATTGTATATCTCCATTTAGAAAATTCATTATTACAAAGGCATTCAATTTGCTATCTCACCTGGAAAAGACAAGTGTAAATATATATTTCTGCTGGTGTGAGAGCTCACGTTGGGAGAGCTCACTTAGTCGGCAGATATTGGGCTTCATACTTAAATGGAAAATGGGTTTGCTCTAGCTAATACATTCCCAAATGTTGCTGTGAGTCTCACCTTCTTCAGGAAATCTCATAAAGTCACTCCTCGGTACTGTTCAAGGTATCCATTACAAGAATCAAAGTGGATGAGAAAGCTAGGACACCATGAAATAAGGAACAGTATTAAGCAGAGAGAACCGGAAAGGAATATTCTAAAATTTCATTTCTGAAATGATAATGTAATGCATTCTCAAGCACAGATAACTTCCCAAGAAGATTATATGTTTTGGGAAGGTTAAAAAAGAAGAAAGCCCAGAAAGGTTACATCAACTAGAATATTGGAAAAGTATTAAGAAAAACACTTTGAGTCAACATATCCTACTAATGTAGTTACAGCTAGTGTCAAGCTTCATAATGTCTGGTTTAGAAATGCACATTTCATAATGTTCACATAACAGTCCAGAAAAGATGTACCCTTCTCCCGTCTCCCCTTGCCCCTCGCCTCCCACAAAGGTCCTTATTTCCTTCCATTCAACCACTCAGTTCCCTTCCTTGCCACTGCTCTACAGAGAAGAAGCTTTCATGGTGTCCAACCAAATGTCTCTCCCCACTTAGATTCCCAGCACCTGGTTTTCAGACGCACCTCTGACACTGGGGGTGGGAGGAAGGTGGCATCACCATCAAACTTAGTAGTCTTATCTTCCATGCAACACATTTTACTTAGGGCTGACTCTGAAGATGGTTTGCTCACCCAGGCAAAATGTTTGAGCGTATTTCACCAATCCTGGCCCACCTGCACTGGCTGCCAATTAATTACTGAACTGTCTTCAGAGGCAGTCCTGCATATAATGTGTTGCAGTAATCTAATCTAGAGGTTCCTAGAGTACATATGACAGGAGTTAGGCTATCACTGTACTGATAGGGCCACTAGCTGAGCCACCAGCTGAATTTAATGGAAGGCACTCCACATCTATGAGGCCACCTGAGCATCAAGCGACAGCAAAGATCCAGAAGGATCCCCCAAGCTATGTACCTGCTCCTGCAGAGGGAGTGCAGCCCCATCAAGAACAGGCCATCTCCCATCCATCAGGTCTAGGAAACCACTCATTAATAGTGCCTCAATCTTACCCACATTGGGCTTCAGCACAACTCCTGCCACACCTGCAGATGTAAACGAGATGTAGAGCTGTGTGTCACCAGCATATTGCTGACAACATACTCCAAAACTTTGAATAACTCCACTCAGCAGTTTCATGTAGGTGTTAAACAGTAGAGGGGATAAAATTGAACCCTGAGGAACCCAACAACGAAGGCTCTGAAGAGCACTCCCCAAGCATCACCCCTGGAAACAACCATTGAAGTAAGACCAAAACCACCACAAAGTGGTGCCACTCACCACTAACTCAGACAGCCGCTGCAAAAGGATACTGTGGTTGATGGTACTGAAAGCCACTGAGAAGTTGAGGACAATTAACAGGGACACATTTGCCCTGTCTCTTTTCTGACAGAAGTAACCAGAGCAGTTTCTGTGCCAAAACCAGGCCTAAGCCCCAACTGAAATGGATCTAGAAAATCATAAACTTCTTAATTTCTCATGGGTCTTTGCAGAGGCAGAGCTATGTTTTGCCCTACTGCACATTATGGGGAATGTATGACAAATGGGTAGATCATTTCCCCATCAGATTGGCTTAGAAAAGTTGTCCAATTTTTGCTAGTTTGGGAAAAGGGAGAGAAACTGGATAATTAACAAGTCAATCTGTGGTGAATTTGGGAGAGTTTGCACCTATGTATTTCAAGCTCATTTCAGCAAAAAATCAACATATTTCAACACGGTAAGTGTATTTTCGAGGACTGTGAGGAAAGCAGACTGTGAAGCTGCTAAATCAGCAGATAAGGTCATAGTATACTCAATTTAAATTACAAGTAGAAGGCCATTTTCAGAGAAATAGGATAGAAGTTGGAGATCTGAGATGGATTTATCGTGTGTTCCTGGGTACATAACTGGACCTCTCTGCTTCAAGTCTCTTATATAATATGAAATTGTAGACACCTGAATTACAGGTACAGAAGCTATTATTGTTCCTGGGGATGAACAGATCTTTCACACAAAGCCTGTTTCTACAAACCTCCAGGCTTGAGGCTCGTTTCAAACCCTGAATCAACAACATTTATGCAAAGGAAATGCTTTGCCTTCTGCACAAATACTGTCATCTTATATTGCACTAATAGGTTCTCATGCAAAAAGCAGGACAGGTTCTGTGTGAAGTTACTGGCAGATGAAGACTGTTGCTGCAAGAATAGATTGATTAAAAATATATGCATTTCTCAAGAAGTAATATTTTGGTCAGTATAACATGTGAGGATTAGTTTGGCTCAAATTAAAAAAATTAAACCCAATTTAACACCCAGCAATTGAAACAAAATCCAAACTCTTTTAATCCAAGTAATGCAAAATTAGTAGTCAAAACACTGTTTCTTGTTGTATTTACAACAGACAAATGGATTTTGTATAACACTGTCTGCCTGATTAACTTTTGAGTTTTATTCTCTACAAATTAATGAGATTTGGATAAGCATTCATATTTATTCTTTCCTCCCCAATCCCAAATTACCATTATAAAAGTTCTGATCATGTAAATATTTATTTAAGCATTCCCATAGGACAAAATCCCCATTGGGGTTTGGCCATTATCAGCATGCAAATTTAATTCTTTTAAGTACAAAAACCAAAAAGAAGAAAATTTAGGTTAAAGGTATATTTCTACTTTTGCACTGAAGAAGACACTTTATTATGATTATTATTCCTAGAGCTGAATGGAAGTCGGTTTTGCTTCCATATTTTCTTGGGTTATCATCAAATCTGGTGGTGGGGAAGCTTTGAACCTTTTCCAAGGGGAGAATATTTTTTTGACAGCCCATTAATTTAGTATTGCTCCTTGCATTGTTTGCCTTTCCTTCCAGAATTGCCGTGAAGATGGCATTTCGGAGTCATCCCGGCAGGTTTTCAGGAGCACCACGGTAAAAGGAAGGCAACGAAATTGATTGGAGGAGGGACTGCTGTCTGACGTGGCAGAATTTACAGTCAGGATGTGTTCTCTTCTCAATTCCCAGCCTATCATCTTTCATTAGGCACTTCAGTGTGGGGACTGAACACCTCATGGGCTACTTGTCACACGGACCAAGAAAAGAGATAAGAAATGATGTAAAACTATTTCCCTTGACACTGAGACACAGATGGAGACTTCATTCTTACCATATTGTCTGCTTTAGTGCCATCCCTGAAGCCATTAACTATCATAATGATGGGTCTCTAGTTATTTATTTCTTCCCGGTTTCCTGATGCTTTCCTCACATTCCATCAATGCATTGCATATTGTAGCAATCGTTCGTCCTTGAGATCTCCCGTAATTGTTCGCCCTTGCACATGCAAAACACTCAATCCAAGGTCCAAAGATAACAGGTCAAGTGCAAATAACACAGATGAGAGGGCTGGTAAGAGAAAGAAAGCTAACACCAAGAACGGAGCTGTTGTTTTTATTTCACAGTTTCCCCATATATCCTTAGGCTTCAATTTGTCCCTGAATTTAATTGTGCTTACTGTGCATTTGTTTCACTACACATATCTACACACATCACTTTATTTGTATGTCAGATTTCCAAAGTTAAAACCATGCTCAAGCGGCTTACAACATAAACACATTTGCATAGTCATGAAAAATAAATAAAACACACCAAGAAGTGCACAACCAAATTGAACAATTTCCACTTAAAAAATGCATGCATGCACACAGTGAAGACATTGACAATATTATCATTATAATACTACAGCTGGTAGTATTCTGCAAATTGGTGAATGCCAACATGACAAGTGCATAACCAGTTCTAGAGTTCCCCAAAGCAAAACTGCTCTCGCAAGACTCTCCTACTGCGCGTGCACACACAGAGTGTTTGTGTGTAATATGATTGGGTGCTATATCTTGGGTGACACACTGGGGATGGGCCCCTTGACCAAAGTCAAGGAAAGTGGAATGGCTCTTCTCCTCACATAGCTTAAGGATCTTGATTTTCTTTTGATTGACAACAAAGGGCTCCTCCAGACAGCATGTTTATTGAGCATTAATCCTGGTTTGATTGCAGAAAGCTCGCATCTAGTCTTTACTGATCATTCATTCTTATTTGTTTGCAGAGAGGTTACATGGCAACAGACTTTTGCCCTGCATTCATTTTGGTTTGCTTGTAGGAGGTTTATACATCATCCCATTAATCATTTGTTTATGCTAATGAATTTCCATGTCTGCTTCATTTTCAGAAAGATTTGTTGCACTCGGGTGTCATTGCACAAACCTAAATTTCTTAGTGTGCACTTGATCCCTCACATGAAATACTGACAGTCTGGAGGAGAATTGAAAAAAATCTGTCGGTTTCAATCTGATTGTCTAGTCGTTCTGTGATATGTCGTTCTGCCAATGCCCTTCTTCTCCTCCTCCTCCTCCTCCTCCTCCTCCTCCTCCTCCTCCTCCTCCTCCTCCTCCTCCTTCTTCTTCTTCTTCTTCTTCTTCTTCTTCTTCTTCTTCTTCTTCTATCCCTTGTAGCCCAGTAAGATTGTCTTCCATGAACACGGTCT
Organism: Podarcis bocagei; assembly: GCF_964188305.1. NCBI lineage: Eukaryota > Metazoa > Chordata > Lepidosauria > Squamata > Lacertidae > Podarcis > Podarcis bocagei. The sequence goes on from NC_138134.1 coordinate 60,774,387, forward strand.
TAAAAGTGAGTCCATAAATGACTGTGGAGGCCAATTCTGGATCCACAAGTCCTTCCACAGTGGGGACATAGGTTTCCAGGCGGGAGTTAATCACGGCGAGGGTTTACCAAATGTGCTGCCTTCTTAGCACATTCGTCCTGAGTTTGCAGGCCAGTGTTTCCCAATTGTCATTGTTCATACCACTTTTTTTTTTTTAAAAAAAAAATTGCCTTGAGAAAGTCTTTAAATCTCTTTTGGGACAACCTGGACCTTCTCTTCCCAGTATGCTAATAAATTTAGGTGAAGAGAACTCATTAACTCCTGCAAAGAGCCTGAGACAAGTTGACTGTTTTGTTTGGTAACATTCAGGCTGTTGTATTAAATTATTACCCCTCTTGAAGATCTTGTCAGAAAGGCAGTGTATAAAATTTTAAAAGCCAATGAATAAATACATGTAATGGATGAGGTTCATGTTGGCTTGCTTTTTTTGAATGCTGACCCCTGAAATGAATTGTCAAGATCTGAAGGGTTAATCTCCTCCCTGCCCTGTGCTCTCAAAGTGTAAAAGTTCTGAGAATTGGCTTGAGGCTTTCCAAGCACTATTCTGAAAGAGCAAACATTTTCACCTTTCACAGTCAGCTCCCATCCACCTTTTGCAGGTGCACTATGACCAGCAATGCAGTGAAACTGAGACGGAAATTGCTGATAAGAAGTGTTTTACATCTGTGACATTTTCCTCTCCGGGTACAGTGGAGAGTTGCCTTACATTTCCCCCTCTCTGTTCATGCCCTTCTAACTGCAATTGAGTCCAATGGGAGTTATGCATATAGACAACGGAAGACAAGATATAGCCCTTGGAGGCATAGAGATATTTTAACAGGTGCTTATCTCTACCAGAAAGAGACCATAAAAGGAGAAAATTTCAAAGAGCAGAGAGATCCATCCTTGCGTTCATTTGCTTTCATTCAGGTGAGAAACTTGCCAAAGTGTTGGCCATGCCAGTTAAGCAATTACTGTGATCTTTAAGAACCCTGTTCTGTGTTGCATAAGCTCCATAAAGAGAGATATTCTTCACACGGATGCCGTTCATGAAGCTGCCTTGTCAATATGGGTCAGCAAACCCTCTGCAGTAGCTTTGAAGTCCTGTGTGGAAATTAATGGGAAGATATGTGGGTCCATGGAGTTATTGCACATAAAAAGCATAGTAAGTATATCCAGTACAAAGGTAACCCTTCTAAGAAATGCAGGTACAGAAGCCAGTTCAGCCATGCAAAGGTGGGTCAATGTGTTGAGTCAAGCCAGCCTTTGGTTTTTTAATCTGACTATAATGAAGATATACAATCACCAGCAGAACATTTAGATAATTTCAGAGTCTGGGCCCCAGGGTCTTTAAGAAGGCCACTCTTAATATGGCAACGTGCATAAGTTCAGCATAAGACCCAAAGCTCTTTTTGGAGATGCTGCTGACTTTTAAAAGCTACATGTGAGCAGAGCAGTCCTTGAACCAGAAGGCACCAATGCTCCCAGGGGCATTTGCAGCCCCGGCTTAAATGTGTGTGGCATTTCTAGTCATTCGGGGTGGTTATTTCCCATTTTAAAAAAGAAAATTAAAACACAGCTGTTGAACCACCTTGTAGAATTCATTGTGGATGCAGAATCCAAGAAGGGCCACATCCTAATCTGCACATAAATCCAGGAGGTGTTTATCAGTTCAAGTTGTTTCAATTATCAAATTTCTTCCATTATCCCTAGGTTTGATCCAACATGAAACTAACTACACATGCTGTCCCAACTATACTCCTATATGCAGACGTCCATAATTAAGGGTTGCTCTATGCATGGATGGAGAGGCCCTGGTGGCCTAGTGCCTTACTTCCATTCTTTGTCTTTTCCACAGAAAATCTCCATGCATAAAATATGTACGCATTTAGACTCTTTGCAAGAAAACCAATGACTGTTTGAAGACTGGGGGTGGGGCCAGCAATTACGCTGCTCTTCCGTGTCTCGAATAGTCAAAGATTTTAATCGCTGGCCCAGGGATCATGTGGGCATCCTCACTGTAGTGTAGAGGAATATGAATTTTGGTTCTCTTGCATCTTGAAACTGTGAAGCTATATTCCACAAACTGAAGGTGGTGGAGCATTTGCTTCGAATGCAAACTTTCTGTAAGGTTGGTGTTATGTTATGTCATGCCATCACTTTCATCCTTCAGCACCAAAGTGTGATACACATTTTTATAACAGTGAAATGTAAGTGGGTGTGCAGGTTCACCTATAGGCCCAGATTCTACCCTGACATCTTTCTGTTCTGCTCCACTGGTGTGTGAAGATGCAGAGCATTCAAAGAACAAGTCCAATTTAACTGACACTCAAACACTCTATAGCTTTCTCTAAAGTATAGGTTTAAATGGGAAAACTCTGCTAAAAATAAAGTTTCCATCTGCTCCGCCTCTCAGTGCATGCAAGTGACTGAATTACTTGAAAAGTTTGCCATACCTGTAGACAATTTCTATTCATTATCCTTCTATTCAGTGTCTAATTTGCTGAATTATATTGCCTGCATGACAACCTCGTCAATAAATTCTAAATAATCAACTGTAATTTATGAGCATGAATTTATGCATTCAGCTACCCTAAACTCAAGTACAAATGGCTTAATTATACCAAAATAATAGCAACCCACAGAACTGACTATAGTATATACATGTATTTATTGCCTATACCTTCCAATAAATCAGATATTATTCCTGTTGAAATCTGCCTAACTGACATTTTTCTTCTTCAATTATTGCCTGGAAATTTACACAAGGAATCAGACCAGATGCCAAAGTTTAGTAAAGAGAAAGACTATAAAGTCAGTTAGCCTGAAGAAGTGCATTATTTCTTATAGGAATGCAATTATTATATTCAGTAACAGGTCGTTTTGATAAGGGCCATTTTGGCTCAGCCCTAATTTCAGGCACAGTGAATAGTGCAAGTAAGCCAGCCTCCTAACTTTCTTCCTTTCTTCCTTTCTTCCTCTTATTTTCTTCATTGTTATTATGACCACTGATTAGCCACCTTTTTGACTATAGACATGTTCACATGTTACACTGAACCCAGGTCCAATCTGCCTGAATACATCCACAAGTGTTTGTGTGAAAGAGCGTATGGTGGTTGAGTTGCACAGCTCAGCTACTATATATACAAGTACACTGACTGTTACATGTGAATAATTGAGCATAGAACTTGACTATTTGTGCACACAGGTGAGATTGTTTGAGTTCTGCTGCAGTTCTGCTAGGGAGCCACACATGACCCTGTAAAATAAACCTGTTCGTTGGATGGAACCTGAATCCAATAATCAATATTCAACAAACAGGAACTGCTCCAGAATCTGGTTTGCTGTAACTCCCAGAGTGGATTTCTAAATGTTACTGAAAGCAACTTTAAGAGTAATTGTAGTCTAAAATGTTGTATACTAGCTTCTGCTTTCCAAAATTACCAGCATCTGAGGATCCTTTAGTATACATTTCTTCGTCCAGATCTAATACATCATAGCTGCTAAACTGAGCATCCTGAACTACCAACACAGCAAGGTCAAAGCAAGTGGGTGGGAAACAGTTAAATTATGTCAACCCTATTGTCACCACTTTTCTAGGAAACAAAGAGGTTTGTTTCAAAAGTTCTTATTGGCCTCTGAGCTGTTGATTTGTTTTCTACAGTATTTCATATTGTATGGATACATCTCATAGTCAAAATTATGGCTAAAGATAATACTGAGGTATATCTTTGGGGTGAGAGCATATCTAATAAGCTTACAGCTGGATCAAGATGATTCTGTAGGCACAAGGATCTTTTTGTTGCTGGTGGCTCTTGAGGGAGCCAATTGAAATCTGTATTTCTTCCCCCCAGATTTCAGAGGTCTAAATTGTCTTGTTTACAAAGAGGAATTGATACATTACGAAAACTCAATTGCTCTAGGTTTTTTTTTTCTCAATGTAAGCTTGTGCAGCTTTCAAGTTCTTCATCCCTCCCCAACCCCCTTAAATTACCCCAATGAATATCTGTATTGGTTGTTGTTGTTTAGTCGTTTAGTCATGCCTGACTCTTCGTGACCCCATGGACCAGAGCACGCCAGGCACTCCTGTATTCCACTGCCTGGTCAAACTCATGTTGGTAGCTTCAAGATCACTGTCCAACCATCTCATCCTCTGTCGTCCCCTTCTCCTTGTGCCCTCAAACTTTCCCAACATCAGGGTCTTTTCCAGGGAGTCTTCTCTTCTCATGTGGTGGCCAAAGTATTGGAGCCTCAGCTTCAGGATCTGTCCTTCCGGTGAGCATTCAGGGCTGATTTCCTTCAGAATGGATAGGTTTGATCTTCTTGCAGTCCATGGGACTCTCAAGAGTCTCCTCCAGCACTATAATGACCGCTCCCCGCTTAAAACGGGGGGGGGGGGCGCCCTTTGCGTGGACGCGCGCAGCCCCTAGATCTGGAGTGGCTCCAACAGCATAGGCTTGGCTTTGCCTTCCCTCAGGTGGGATACCTGGAGGTCTCTGCCTACCTCAGTCAGTTGTCCAATCCCACCTGGGGGAAGCGTTGCCAAGGAGAGCAGGCCAGGTAGGGGAGGGATTACCTGCCCACACAATAGAGGGAGGATCTTACCTGGGAATCCTCACTTGGCTCCAGAGCTTCTCCCACCCTACCCACCTTCAGTTAATGTCTTATTTTGCAGGTTAACTTTTCTTCACAGGTTTTGCAGGTTAACTTTTCTTCACAGGTATGTGGGCGCTGCTACGTTAAGGTCGCTGTTAAAGGTCCGGAAAGGAATTTCCCTGCATTGGCAGGTTTCGCCTTTCTCGTAGCAAAACGTCACAACTTTGGCGGTATCAGGCCTTGGGCGGAATCCTTTAGTCCATCTTCCTCTTTGCGGTGGCGATACCAGGGTTCCCCGTTAAAGGGGTTTCTGAAGGGAGGCTTTGACCGTACGCCGAAAGGTCGTCATTGCTCTCCCCTGCGGCGGCGGCGTAACAAGGGCGGCTATCTCTGCTTGAACATATGTTCTCCAGAGCCGGCGCATCCCCCCCCCCCACTGGATAACCCTGATGCTCCCTAGGTCCCCGGCTGGGGACTGGGGAGGGAGAACGCCCAATGCCTGAGCCAAGGTCTACCCACATTTGAAATTTAATAAAGTTGTGGCCAATTTAATCCCATAGCACGTTGTCTTGAGTCGTTATTCCACATGACGGGGGGGGGGACCGCTCGGGATCTGGGGACTCCGCCTGTCCACGCAATGCAAAAGCATCAATTCTTCAGCGGTCAGCCTTCTGTATGGTCCAGCTCTCACTTCTATACATCACTACTGGGAAAACCATAGCTTTAAGTATATGGACCTTTGTTGGCAAGGTGATGTCACTGCTTTTTAAGATGCTGTCTAGGTTTGCCATTGCTTTTATCCCAAGAAGCAAGAATCTTTTAATTCTGTGACTGCTGTCACCATCTGCAGTGATCACGGAGCCCAAGAAAGTATATTGATAACACAATATTGTTATTTGTATTAATAACACATTGCAAAAATTCAATCTTGATTAGTCCTTAATTTATTCTGTTGGCTGTGTTAAATTCAGTCATTTGTGAGGGAGAGAGGCAACAAATGGAACCCTGTTAGTATGGTCATGACCTAATGATTATTGGCTTGTGGTGACATGGAAGCAGACCTTTTAACTGGTGACACCAGTTTTATGGAAAGCATTCCTTGCTGGGGGGGGGTCGCATCTGCATTGGCATTCCACTAGCTTTTGAAGACACACATCTTTACAATGGCATTCCTTTAACCGCTTCACTGATCCTCCTGTTTTAATTGTTACACTGTTTAATGGAATTGTTTTATTGCATATTTGGTTTTGGTTGTCATATTTTCATGTTTGTGTCATTGGTATTTATACCTGTATACCACTTAGAAGCCTACAGTGGTATTGAAGTAGTATATAAATTTCACAAATGGTGGTGATAAAGAAATTGCCCTCAAAAATCAATGAGAGGTAGTAGAATTTTCACTGGAAGGACAGATCGTGAAGCTGAGGCTCCAATACTTTGGCCACCTCATGAGAAGAAAAGACTCCCTGGAAAAAACCCTGATGTTGGGAAAGATTGATGGCACAAGGAGAAGAGGACAACAGAGGATGAGATGATTGGACAGTGTTCTCGAAGCTACCAGCATGAGATTGACCAAACTGTGGGAGGCTGTGGAAGACTTGAGTGACTGGCGTGCTCTGGTCCATGGGGTCATGAAGAGTCAGACACGACTAAACGACTAAACAACAACAACAAGAAGAAGAATTTTAATGAAACGTTCAGGGAGTGTATTGGTGTGTGTGTGTGTTGACATTAACATTATGACTGTTTATGTACAAGGTTAACTTTAAATGTTAAAAGAAACATAGACTCATGCAGCAATCTGACATCTCCACGATTCTGAAGGGCCAAAGCTCAGTGGCAGGACATTGCTTTGCATGCAGAAGATCCCAGGTTCTCCTTATCTGAACACAAACTTTCACTTCCATCTTTTAATTAAATGCTCTATTTTTCATATACAGTGTGTGCAGCAGGCAAGTGCCCCTCTCCCATTTATATGTGACGAGTGTACACCTCATTGACTAGAAAAGAAGTGAAGTTGTTTAAAAAGTGGTGACCCTGTTGTTTAAGAAGTGACAATCCTATTGTTGTGATTTCTGTTACTGGTGTGCTTCAAGACAAAGTGGAAAGGAGCGTACTCTCCCACATGCTCCTGATTAAGTTTTCTCTATGGCTCTACAGCTCAAAGGTCTCCAAACCAAATGAATAAATCTATAGGTGCTGTCAATAGTGCAGCTACTTATTTATTTATTTTGCTGCTATACTTAGTGCCTGAAGAGAAAAGGTTAGCTTAGTTAACTTAGCATTGGTTTAGCTAATGGGCTTGTATGAGATACATACAGAGCAAATGGTTTAATCATTACAACAGATGCTTCGGAGCTTGCAGCCATAGATTTAAATCCCAGCAGGGGATTTACGATTAGCCTTGCCATTAGCATAAATTGATCGCTCTGATTGGCTAATCACTTAATTAGGAAAAGGCCTTTGCTATTGAGCCATTTGGAATAATCTCCATAACTATAGGACAGTGTTCAGGTTCAATCTCCATGTTAGGCTTCCTTTTTGCTTCTCAGGCACTGATGTAAGAATTCATTAAAGATCAGGCATTTTTTTGGCAGCAGCTAAAGTCCTTTTATATTCTGAAAATCTCCAAGAAGAACAGACAGTCTTCATGAAAAATTACCAGTTGCTGGAAACCACAGAAGGCGAGAGAGTTCTTGTGTCTGGGTCCTTCCCATAGGCATCTGGTTGGCCATTGTGAGAACAGGATGCTGCACTAGGCAGGCCATTGACCTGATACAAAAGAATATAAGGTTTTGTGACACCTCCATGTATGCAGTGCACCATTCACTTTCTGGGGTGTCGGGAGTGAGTTGGATGAATGGATGAGAGACTGAAGCTAGTAGGGTCCATCTGTGAGATGAAAGGGCAGATACTGTATATGAGAAGTGTGCACATGCAATCTAATATATATATATATATATATATATATATATATATATATATATATATATATATATATATATATTGTACCCCACCCTGCCTGGCTGGAGCCAGACTCAGGGTGGCTAACATCATAAAACTAACACAGTATACAAAGAACATAAGAACAGGCAATCAGTTAATTAAAATACATCTTAAAATTAGTTCAGAGCAAATTAAAATCTGGACAGATGGCAGTCCACGGGTAAAATTGGGAGTGGTTAATATTCTCCAGGGCCAACTGTCACCACTGGTCTTATAAAGGACCTGTGAGCAGGCTAGAAGGCCTCTTTAATGCTTGTTCTTATACAGAAAGAAAATAATCAGACTGAACCCCGACCAAAGGCCTGGCAGAACAGCTCTGTCTTGCAGGCCCTGCGGAAAGATGAGCCAGACCGGGGCCAGGGCTGAAAAGGCCCCGGCTCTGGTCAAGGCCAGTCTAATCTCCCTGGGGCCTGGGATCTTCAGGGTGTTATTATTTGCAGACCTTAAGGTCGTGGGGCATACCAGAAGAGGTAGACCCGTAGGTACGAGGGTCCTAGGCTGTATAGGGCTTTAAAGATTAAAACCAGCACCTTAAATCTGATCCTGTACTCCACCAGGAGCCAGTGCAACTGGAATAGCACCGGATGTGCTTCCTATTTAAATAGGAAGTCTATTATTTTCAATCAATAATTAAACCCCATCCAACGAACTGAAGCTAGATAGATTGAAGGAGTGTTTTACAATTGTAGCATATGCAGCACATGGCAACCAAGTTGGAATGGACATGAGCTATTTCCCCTCTCCCTAAAAAATAATGTCACCAGGGTCTGTTTCATCATCCTGGGGACCCCCATGAAGGAAGATTCTCACTACCCATTAAGCTCTACTAGATAACACAGTGCAGATGGAATGATGGTAGAGAACTGCCCTCTCTTCATCTTCATCTTCATCATCACCCAGGCCAGCCTGAGAGGTTTCACTACTGAAGGCAAAATGCCCCCTGCCCTCTGCAGATCTGGGACCCCTCACCCTCCCTGCCCCCATCATGGTGCCCATGCTGCTTCCAGCCCTGTCTCCACAACTGCAGCCTCACCTGCGGTTGCGCCCGCTCTGCCACCACAACACAGTGGCAGCAATGCAAGTCCAGCAGACAAAGTGCCAAGAGCAACAGAACTGTGTTAGTGGCACACAGCCTGAGCTAAATGACTTGACCTTGCCTGATTCCTAGGCTGCCCCTGATCATCACTGCATGTTAGGTCTTCAAATAGGCTTTAGCCTCTGTTCAGTCAGATTCATCCCTCATCTTTCTCTCCTTGTAGCCATAAGGTATAATCTCCATCTTTTGTATAGCTGGTTTTGCCCAGCGGTCAGCAATTTTTCTACACCTAGTTAAAGCTGTTTCCTCTATGGCTTCAGGTGACTAGAAAACATTTCTCAAGGGCCTTAAAATAGTTGGTGGCTACTTAGAATCATAGAATCATAGAATCATAGAATCATAGAGTTGGAAGAGACCACAAGGGCCATCGAGTCCAACCCCCTGCCAAGCAGGAAACACCATCAGAGCACTCCTGACATATGGTTGTCAAGCCTCTGCTTAAAGACCTCCAAAGTCTTTAAGAACTCCACCACACTCCTTGGCAGCAAATTCCACTGTCGAACAGCTCTTACTGTCAGGAAGTTCTTCCTAATGTTTAGGTGGAATCTTCTTTCTTGTAGTTTGGATCCATTGCTCCGTGTCCGCTTCTCTGGAGCAGCAGAAAACAACCTTTCTCCCTCCTCTATGTGACATCCTTTTATATATTTGAACATGGCTATCATATCACCCCTTAACCTCCTCTTCTCCAGGCTAAACATGCCCAGCTCCCTTAGCCGTTCCTCATAAGGCATCGTTTCCAGGCCTTTGACCATTTTGGTTGCCCTCCTCTGGACACGTTCCAGTTTGTCAGTGTCCTTCTTGAATTGTGGTGCCCAGAACTGGACACAGTACTCCAGGTGTGGTCTGACCAGAGCAGAATACAGTGGAACTATTACTTCCCTTGATCTAGATGCTATACTCCTATTGATGCAGCCCAGAATTGCATTGGCTTTTTTAGCTGCCGCGTCACACTGTTGGCTCATGTCAAGTTTGTGGTCAACCAAGACTCCTAGATCCTTTTCACATGTACTGCTCTCAAGCCAGGTGTCACCCATCTTGTATTTGTGCCTCTCATTTTTTTTGCCCAAGTGCAATACTTTACATTTCTCCCTGTTAAAATTCATTTTGTTTGTTTTTGCCCAGTTCTCTACTTTGAGAAAGACTCCCATATTTTCTATTTAGGAGGCTCAATGGTTGAGAGCCAGTGTGGTGTAGTGGTTAAGAGCAGTAGACTCGTAATCTGGTGAACTGGGTTCACTTCCCCGCTCCTCCACAGTGGCGTAGCGTGGGTTGTCAGCACCCAGGGCAAGGCAAGTAATTTGCGCCCCCTAACCCGTGGATTTGCGCCCCCTAACCCATGGATTTGCGCCCCCTAACCCTAACCCCCAGGTGTTGCGCCCAGTGCGGCCAACCCCCCTGCACCCCCCATGCTACGCCACTGCTCCTCCACATACAGCTGCTGGGTGACCTTGGGCTAGTCACACTTCTCTGAAGTCTCTCAGGCTCACTCACCTCACAGAGTGTTTGTTGTGGGGAAGGAAGGGAAAGGAGATTGTTAGCTGCTTTGAGACTCCTTAAAGGAAAGTGAAAAGCGGGATATCAAGTCCAAACTCCTCCTCCTCCTCCTCTTCTTCTTCTTCTTCGAGCTACAGACTGGACAGCGGAGGAGGCTGAGAGTTGCATCCCATGCTGCCTTGTGCAACATACTTCCAATTGCACAGGAGAACTTCCCCCTCCTCTCCCACACAGTCACCAGTACATCATCAAAATCTGTTCCAAGGGACTGGGGGAAACCATGGAGTAGATTTTGGAAGTGCACAGGGAGAGGAGAAAAAGGGGAAGTCCCACTGTGTGAGCAGAACACCAGTTGCACTGTGTTGGATAGAACCCAGAGGTTTTGCTGTTAACTTACAAGGAGCCACCGTGCTGTTGGATCCCATTTATATATACAGTCTGATGTTGGCAGAAGTGCTGCTGTTTTATAGATTGGTACCGTCTGTCTGGACAGATGCTCTACCATGCTCCACAAGTATATTTTAAAATAAACAGATATCATAACTAGGGATGCTTGATCATTGTGAATTGACACGATCTGCATCTCCCCAAATGTGTGTATTGGAACATAGCTTTGCATTGGATTTCACACTTTTCTGAATGTTGCAACACTGTTCTTGGTTGGAAAAAAGTATAAAAATATTTTATTTTATTGAGTGAGTGAGAGAAAGAGAGACCACATTTAAACTGTATATCTTAAGAGAATATACAGCAATTCAAATGAAATATTTTATGCAGAAATTGTCAATTTATGGGTGAACAGAAGTGAAAATAACAAGGATCTGAAAAAGAATTAGCCATCCATTCCTAGCCATAATTCTCCATTGTCCCGCTACTAAATAAAGAATTATATCCTATTGATATCTGGGTATTATGACCTGGAACCCAGGTGGATGTTGTGGCCCAGGAAGTATGTCAGAACCCATAGCAAACACACCTATGCTCAAACCTTCTGTCACGGAACACATCTCTGATAACTGATCTCAGCCTCTTAAGGGCTGAGTTTGCATAAACACGTTACCACAGCCACAACCACATGGTATCTGTACCATTGCCCTGTATTGGTAATGTATTGGAAATATAGCCACATCTCTCCTGCCTGCTTATTTCGCAAGGAATTCAGTGCTGCCTTGAAGTTCTAACAGCTTGCTAATTCCCCCTGCACCCCCTACTTGTGAATAAGAAGGCACATTTTTGTATTTTGCTGCCATAGCACCCATTGTGGGCCTCTCTTATCAGCTTCCAAAGCAGAGAAGAGCAAGCTAACCTTGAGCAGAAGAAATACTGGGAGATCTTCAAAGAAGAGAAACAGTAAATTCTCCTGACCCAGACAAGTCTTCATGTAGCAGATAGCAGAAAGGCAATATTTTGTATGAAATTTGCTTAAAGATACCTGTTGCCATAGTAATTAGGGGCAGGTTGTTCTGACCAATGAAATTAGTTTTTGCGGTCCACAAGCTGTCCCTGCATTCTGTTATCCAATCATATTACTGAAAGGGATCGTGCACTCATGTAAATCTTATAAAAGTGTCTTGAATTTTGTATTCAGGGTCCAGAATTTGGAGAATTCCTCTGCACCATTCATTCTTGCTGCAGCCTGCAATAAATATGACACTGCTGTCTTTATTTGGCTAAAGAGGAACCAGCGGCGTAGCGTGAGTTGTCAGCACCCGGGGCAACGCAAGTAATTTGCGCCCCCTAACCCGGGGCAAGGCAAGTAATTTGCGCCCCCCAACCCCTAACCTGCGAGTTGCCGCTGGCAATGCCGCCCAAACGACGCCGCTTGCCTGGAGGAGGAGGGGGGCAGAGAGGCGAGGAAAATGCAACGGCCCAGCAGCTGCAGCAGCACCGGCGGAGGCGGGGCTGTGAGGAGGGGCTGCCTGGCGCGTCCTCTGCGGCGAGCGCTGAGAGCCGCTGCCTACCGGGCGCCTTCAGCCCGGACGCGCGCACAGCTCGTCGGTTCCGCGAGACATGCGGCTCCGCTACAGCCTGCGCCCGAGGCTCTTCAGCGACTCCGGAGGCAGCGAGCGCGCCCCCCCAGATGTTGCGCCCGGTGCGGCCGGCACCCCTGGCACCCCCCACGCTACGCCACTGAGAGGAACAGAATCCCTTTGTAGGGTAACACTATAGCACAGAGGTGGCTAACCAAAGGTTAGAGGTGGCTAACCAAATAATTACCGCCCAGTCAGTCTGACATCAATACCAGGGAAGATTCTGGAGCAGATCATTAAGCAAACAGTCTGTGAGCACCTAGAAAGGAATGCTGTGATCACCAATAGTCAGCATGGATTTCTGAAAAATAAGTCATGTCAGACTAACCTGATCTCGTTTTTTGACAGAATTACAAGCCTGGTAGATGAAGGGAACGCAGTGGATGTAGCCTACCTTGATTTCAGCAAGGCATTTGACAAGGTGCCCCATGATATTCTTGTAAAGAAGCTGGTAAAATGCGGTCTTGACTATGCTACCACTCAGTGGATTTGTAACTGGCTGACTGACCGAACCCAAAGGGTGCTCATCAATGGTTCCTCTTCATCCTGGAGAAGAGTGACTAGTGGGGTGCCACAGGGTTCTGTCTTGGGCCCGGTCTTATTCAACATCTTTATCAACGACTTGGATGATGGACTCAAGGGCATCCTGATCAAATTTGCAGATGACACCAAACTGGGAGGGGTGGCTAACACCCCAGAGGACAGGATCACACTTCAAAACGACCTTGACAGATTAGAGAACTGGGCAAAAACAAACAAGATGAATTTTAACAGGGAGAAATGTAAAGTATTGCACTTGGGCAAAAAAAATGAGAGGCACAAATACAAGATGGGTGACACCTGGCTTGAAAGCAGTACATGTGAAAAGGATCTAGGAGTCTTGGTTGACCACAAACTTGACATGAGCCAACAGTGTGACGCGGCAGCTAAAAAAGCCAATGCAATTCTGGGCTGCATCAATAGGAGTATAGCATCTAGATCAAGGGAAGTAATAGTGCCACTGTATTCTGCTCTGGTCAGACCACACCTGGAGTACTGTGTCCAGTTCTGGGCACCACAATTCAAGAAGGACACTGACAAACTGGAACGTGTCCAGAGGAGGGCAACCAAAATGGTCAAAGGCCTGGAAACGATGCCTTATGAGGAACGGCTAAGGGAGTTGGGCATGTTTAGCCTGGAGAAGAGGAGGTTAAGGGGTGATATGATAGCCATGTTCAAATATATAAAAGGATGTCACATAGAGGAGGGAGAAAGGTTGTTTTCTGCTGCTCCAGAGAAGCGGACACGGAGCAATGGATCCAAACTACAAGAAAGAAGATTCCACCTAAACATTAGGAAGAACTTCCTGACAGTAAGAGCTGTTCGACAGTGGAATTTGCTGCCAAGGAGTGTGGTGGAGTCTCCTACTTTGGAGGTCTTTAAGCAGAGGCTTGACAACCATATGTCAGGAGTGCTCTGATGGTGTTTCCTGCTTGGCAGGGGGTTGGACTCGATGGCCCTTGTGGTCTCTTCCAACTCTATGATTCTATGATTCTATGATTCTAACCTGCAGCCTTCCAGATGTTTCTTGACTACAACTAGTTCACTGACCTGTCAGTTTTGGTTTATCTCAGACTATTCTCTTTTCCAGCCTTCAGTTCACCACTTTTCCACATCTGCTTTCTTTAAAAAGTAATCACAAAAATTAATTCACATTTTTGTGTGCATTTCTCCCACTGTACACATTTTTGCATGCATTTCCCTGTAATATAAAGCATTTTAATGCATTTTTCCCTAATCTATGCATACTAATGTACACTTTCCCCTAGCGTACACATTAGAATAATAGAATAGTAAAATTGTAGAGTTGGAAGGAACCCATTTTTGCACATTTATTTTGGTTGGGGAACTGCACCACAAAACTCAGACAACTGCAATTCTTTGGTAGGATAGCTCTCTTTTTGATTCCATGATTTGAAGAGTTTCACACTGAAATGCAAACCAAAATATATTTCTCCCCAATCCCTAACTTTAATTTCCACTTTCCCTGACCACTGGCCATTCTGTTGTTGTTGTTGTTGTTGTTGTTTAGTCATTTAGTCATGTCAGACTCTTCGTGACCCCATGAACCAGAGCACGCCAGGCACTTCTGTCTTCCACTGCCTCCTGCAGTTTGGTCAAACTCATGCTGGTAGCTTCAAGAACACTATCCAACCATCTTGTCCTCTGTCGTCCCCTTCTCCTTGTGCCCTCAATCTTTCCCAACATCAGGGTCTTTTCCAGGGAGTCTTCTCCTTTCATGAGGTGGCAAAAGTATTGGAGCCTCAGCTTCACGATCTGTCCTTCCAGTGAGCACTCAGGGCTGATTTCCTTCAGAATGGATAGGTTTGATCTTCTTGCAGTCCATGGGACTCTTAAGAGTCTCCTCCAGCACCATAATTTAAAAGCATCAATTCTTCGGCGATCAGCCTTCTTTACGGTCCAGCTGTCACTTCCATACATCACTACTGGGAAAACCATAGCTTTAACTATACGGACCTTTGTCGGCAAGGTGATGTCTCTGCTTTTTAAGATGCTGTCTAGGTTTGTCATTGCTTTTCTCCCAAGAAGCCATTCTAGCTGGGGCTAATAGAAGATGAAGCCCAGCATCATCCAGAGGGCCACAGTACCTGCTCCCCATAGTAGTAGTAGCAGCAGCAGCTGGAGTTTCCTCCTCTTTGAGGTACCGGTAATTGCTGAGACACACACACACACACACACACACACACGACTGTCATGCGGAATGAGAAGCACTGATACAGAAAGTGGAGTTCAGCTTTCCATTTAAAGATAATAGATGGGAACATGTTTCCTTTTCTGCAAAGGTAGGCATAAGACATAAAGGCTATCCTTTGTTGTTGTTTCAAAGGCCAGACCAACAGTTCTGTAAAAGAATCCCAAGGGCCTTGTTGCCACTTCACTTTCTGATGAGGCAGATTAGCTGCCTTGCTTGGTGACATCATAGAGTAACTAGTTGAAAACAGCACTTCAAGAGTTTCTTTCTTTTCTTTTTTTTCAAAAAGCAAGAATTAAGTGAGCCTGTCTCATTTAATTTCATTTAATTTAAGTGATCTTCTGAACTGCATTCCTTTGCTCTAGCATTGAGCTAGGAGCCATGCTGACTGATTAATGCTTGGCTGTTTGAAGTATACTCTTTTCTTATCTGGTCCTGCACAGGCCTCACTACAGCCTGAGGAGACCTGCTGGTAAGTCAGCGCTTGGGGAGATTTTTGTCTGCTCCACCCCGAGGAGGATGGAGAAGAGATAAGCGGCAAGCTGTAAGACAGAAAACAAAATGAAAACCTGCTGCCCCATTTGAAAAAAAGAAAAGAATGCCAACCTTTTTTGACAAAAGGAGATGAAATAAAGGCCACCGCATCTCTGTGTTATATACAACTCCTAATTTCAGCTGTGCATTAATAATGATAGCATTTTAGTCAAGGATGATCAGATAGTACCATTGCCTAACAACTTAACATTGGTCTGAAAATGTCCTTGTTGCTTCCATTTGGTCACAAACATAATGCATAAACACCGTGATAATCATTTCTTTCTTAAAAAGCCAGTGTCGTTATAGTTGGGGAGTTAAAAAGCCATGCATTTTGAAGATTTCAAGTGGCAGAGAAGATTATTAGTTTGGAATTTTTAAACCTTCTGCTCCATTTCACAATGTTGGCTCTCAAGCATCCCTTCATGTAAGAGATACAACTCACATCATCCCTGTCTATTGGCCATGTTGGCTGAGGTGGATGGGAGGTGGAGTCCAGCAACATCTGGAAGGCCAAAGGTTCCCCATCTCTGATATATACAGTAGTGAGAAGTGGCTCATCTATGGGTGTAAGGAGGCAATGATTTCTGCCTCATCCTCTTTTCATCACAATCATCATTGTTTCTGTACCAGCATGGTCTGTCACCCACTAAGTCCTACATTATTTGTCTTGCTATTCGCTGTGGTCGAATTAATTAATTATATAATCATTTCAGGGAAAGGGGAACAATGCTGAAAATGATGAAGCTATATATGTAACACTCACTGACTAAAAAACAATAATAGTGAATACTTCTCATCTTAGCATGAGTGATTTCCATTCCTTGGACAAACATGTGAATTGGGCCTATTTCCATTCTTGTTCCAATTCCAGTGGAATTCTTTGACATCCCTACTTCAATAGCTGTTGCAGTGGTGATATGAGCTTGTTCAAATTTCAGGATATAGGGCCCATTGAGAGCCACAATAAAATATTCAATTGGCAGGATTGTCGCACTATTTTTCTGTGGCAGAAAGAGTCTTTCCCTAACATCTGATCTGTTTAACTTGCAAAGCCAAAGATTAAATCTGGGACTATCTGCATATAAATCTTGCTTCCCAGCTCTGGAAGCAGCCTAGGCTACAATCCCTAGTTCTTCCATACTCATGTCTACAGCAAATTCTCAACCACAGAGAACAAGCCCCTGGTCACTGTGTTTCATCTTTCCACTCGTCTGATTGAAGAAGCATTGGGAATACTGCTAAGGAGTGTGTTCTTGAGAGGCTTTGCAACTTCTGTGATGATAGAAAGTTATGTAAATGTCTCACTTTGAACATATAAATGATACTTTGAGTAAGTTTTGATCTGATTGGTGTTGGAGCCAAGGAGTTAAAACGGAAGAAGGCGGAAGAGGAGTCGTTTGTTGTTGTGATTTGCTCTTGCTGTTTTCTTTTTCTGGTGTGACGGTTTTCCCCAGACACACCATCAAACCGAATAGAAGACAGCATCCACCAAGATGAAATGAAGGTGGGTGGGGGGACACTTGAAAATGTTTCATTTCACAGCTAGTGGATGAGCTTGAAGGAGACAGCAAGTGGTGGTTAAACCATGTTCATTATAATGAAGGGTGGCTTCCGATGCCTTTGTTCCATTGCAGTGTTTTGTAGCACCTGTTAACACTTTGATATCCATTCCAGTGAGAAGAGTGATGAAGGAAGTCCCCCCCCACACACACACAGCCAGAAAGAGTAGTAACACTTTAGCAAGGTTATTATTTTGTTTAGAAATTCATCCAGCACACATATCCTATAAATAAAGATAAGTGCAAAGTGGGCTTGAAAACTGGCAGCCACCAGTTGCTGTGCTGAATATAAGTCACATCCAGGTAATAATTGGGCAGAGAAGATGGAAAAGAGTTGGGTTACAAGGTGAATTTTTTCCTAATTGTTCACTACCACTAGAATGACTACAAATGGAAAGTCTCTCTCTCTCTCTCTCTCTCTCTCTCTCTCTCTCTCTCTCTCTCTCTCACACACACACACACACACACACACACACACACACACTGAAACCATCTAGAATTGTATTTTAATTTATATAAGTGGTGGGCATTACCTAAATCAGTCTGTCTTAATCTGAGGCCTACAATCCCCATCATTTCTGATCATTGACTATGCTGGCTGGAGCTGATGTGAGCTGCAGTCTGAAGCTTCTGGAGGGCACCATAATGGGGAAGGCTGACCTAAGTGAGTACCACAATTTAAAGCAGGTAGCCCCAAACTTGGCCCTCCAGATGTTTGGGGACTACAATTCCCATCATCCCTGACCACTGGTCCTGTTAGCTAGGGATGATGGGAGTTGTAGTCCCAAAACATCTGGAGGGCCGAGTTTGGGGATGCCTGATTTAAAGTGAATCTGAAATTGTAGTAATAATGTAAAAGCCAACTTTTGTCATGTAACGCCCCTCAAAAGAAGGCTTTTAATGGTACTTTGGAAGCCTTTCATTACATTTTCAAACGGCATTAGGTTATAACTTTTCAGCATATAAATGTTTTTTAGGCACTGCCATTCTCCAGAAGTGTACTTCCCATCCCTCAAATAATTATGGAAGAAATTCTCCAAGATACAAATAGCAGGATCCAACACCATTAAGTCTGGAGTTTATATATGCTTTCATGGACCTTTCCCTTCTCTTTCTTCCAATATTCCCCACAGGAGGTGCATTGACTCGAGTGAATCAATTATTGTGCTTGTTATTTACTGTGCATACTTACCACACCACACAGCTTTCAGGATTGTTCTTCCAGCTGTAATTTCAACAGGGTAAATCACAGTGGCAATTTGCACATAAAAGCTGGTCCAAAATGCTCATTGTCCTTGCTTGACCTTCAGGCGAGCCACTTTCCAGAATATCATTTTTCCTTTAGACTTTTCAAGGGAAAGAAAAAAGAAGGTTACCTACTGTTTTTGAACTCATTAGTCTCATTAATTCAGAGTTAATCTACTGTAAATTAAATGCTGTGTCATGTATCGTATCTCTAACATGAATTATGCAAGATGGTATAAGACATTGCACTCCAATGGAAGAGTTGTGCTTTACCTTATGGGTCTAACTGGTGACTAGGAATAGTTCAGCACAGGTAATTCCTCTCTCATTCCTCTGTTCTAAGAACTTTTTTTTTAGAAGGCCTATAGCCAGATATGTGGTGATGCAGATGAAGACTAAGGACCCACACTGCAGCAAATGGGTAGGGGTTATAACTCAATGCAAAACAGCAATACCTAAATGAAAGTCGTATCATGTGTTTATTATTGATGTGAGCAATCCTGAGGAACCTGTCCAGTCTGGTGAAGCTCACACAGTGCCCTAGTTTTTAGTGTGAACATTTAGGCTACAAAAGGCTGGCAGGCATTGGAGTGCAAGATGGCACAAGACCTATAGTGAACATTATCAAACACAGCTTTCTTGTATACTGTTGTTACAGCATTTTCATTTATGACGTTCAGTTGTTTGCAGTGCTCCGGTTCACATGTACAGATGAGGGCTGGGATAAAGGAGTGTCAGTTTTCTGCTTGAGCCCCAGGTTAAAAACCACTAAACTGAATGCTTTTCCATCCCTGCATGGTGCCTCCCTAGTTCTTATAGGCAAGATTATTACCTGGTGAAGGATTTCAGAAATGTGCTCCAAACCTCTTGGAAGGTTGCCTTTTTATGTAGTTAAAGAGCAGGATTCTCTCATAGTTCTGTGAGGTGTAGGAAGTCAGGCGTAGCCTAGACTTTCCAGTATCAGAGGACTATTCATTTTGCTGTCAATATGGCTCCATGGAACCATCCTTCCTGTCCTGTCTATAATCTTCACAAGGCAAGTATGTAGCAGGTTGTTTTGTTGGTGCCTCCTGTTAGTAGGGATTCATTCAGGACCAAGTTAATTCGAGTCTAGAAGGGTATAATTACTGGCTAGTTTCATAACAGATGAGATAGGTCTCCTTGTGCTGTTTACATCTTGAGTGGGTGTAAGGGGCATGCCGTACCCTCCAAGTGTCCCTCCAAGTGGTGGCTATGAGAGAGCATCCTGTTGCCTCTCCATGGCTGCTGCTGCTGGCCTCCTCCTTTGGGCAGCTCATATTGGCTGCTGGTGAGTCGGTGAGGAGGAGGAGAGGCTGCTGCTGCTGAGGTTCAGCCCCATGAGAGCCAGTGTGGTGTTGTGGTTAAGAGCGGTAGTCTCGTAATCTGGGGAACTGGGTTCGTGTCTCCGCTCCTCCACATGCAGCTGCTGGGTGACCTTGGGCCAGTCACACTTCTTTGAAGTTTCTCAGCCCCACTCACCTCACAGAGTGTTTGTTGTGGGGGAGGAAGGGAAAGGAGAATGTTAGCCACTTTGAGACTCCTTCAGGTAGTGATAAGGTGGGATATCAAATCCAAACTCCTCCTCCTCCTCCTCTTCTTCTTCTTCAGGGCTGCCCTGGGCGGGAAGAAAGGGAGAGCAGAGTGGAGCACAAGGAGTCTTGGTTTTTTAAAAAACAATGCTTTGTGCATCCACATCAAATCTTTCCCCTTTCTAAAATTTATTTTTGTAAATCTACCAAAGCATAAAATAAAATTCCATTAAGGGGTTTTCTAAGGAGGGCGTATGTGTGTGTTGTGTCCCATTGGTATACTGATAATGGAAATGCTCTCCGGAGGGCAGGGAAAAACAAAAAAAATGGAGGGGTTGAGGAGGGTTAGTTGAGGAGATGAGAAATGTCCCTGTTTTCATCTGAGGAATGTTGGAGGGTATGCATGCATTTAATGTATGTTGGGTGTCCAGAAGGCCCCGAATACTGTTTTACAGTGGGTTAGCCCCAGTCTATAATTACTTGTGCCTAGTTTGATACTGTGGAAGTGTTTTTCACATTGTACAGTTGTTCACCAAGCTTCCATTTCTTGGTTCCATTTATGCCTAATGGGGTCTAGATCAGGACTTAGTTTTTAACATATTAATGTGTTCAGACACTATTCAGCCCTGAATAGTGTCTACTTGTGTGAAGATAGATAGATGATAGATAGATAGATAGATAGATAGATAGATAGATGATAGATAGATGATAGATAGATAGATGATAGATAGATAGATGATAGATAGATAGATAGATAGATAGGTAGATAGATAGATAGATGATAGATAGATGATAGATAGATAGATGATAGATAGATAGATGATAGATAGATAGATAGATAGGTAGATAGATAGATAGATAGATAGATAGATAGATAGATAGATAGATAGATAGATGATAGATGATAGATGATAGATGATAGATAGATAGATAGATAGATAGATACATAGATGATAGATAGATAGATAGATAGATAGATAGATAGATAGATGATAGATAGATAGATAGATAGATAGATAGATAGATAGATTAGATAGATAGATAGATGATAGATAGATAGATAGATAGATAGATAGATAGATAGATAGATGATAGTATTAGAGATACATAAAGTAAAGGTTCCATGTTGCTGCTTGCCCACACTGCACATGAATTTGGCTACAGTGTTTAAAATAACACAGTTTATTTCTGCAGTTCTTTATAGTTCTTTAAAGTCAGAATTATCCACAGACAATAATGACTAATTATTCACTGTCTATTTTTGTAACTGAAATATCAAAATTAATGTGAACCTGCTGGAGATGTGAGAAGCGAAAACAGATTTTAGACAAATATAACAGGAAAGTTTGCAGATTAAGACATTTCAGGTAAACACTTTAAGTGCATAAGTGGAGAGTGATAATGTATCTGAATAAAGCTATTTGCTTTTGTAATTAAGGCTGGGCTATGGCCTGCTTGGAACCTGCCATGTCCATTCATGTTGATCCTCACCACACAATCCTATACATGTATACTCAGAAGTAAATTTCACTGAGTTCAGTGAGGATAATTCACTTGTATCATAGCCTAAGACCTCAGTATTATAACAATACAGTATTATAACAATAGCCCTATGGAAAACATGGGCAAGGAGGGGTATTATATCTTTTACAGGACCTTTCACAGATCCTAACACAATGCAATGAATTTAAAGCATTTGAGATGCTCCAATAAGAATTTGACCTTCCCCCAGCAGCTGCTTGACAATTCTTAAAATTCAAGCACACCATTGCTGCAAAACTTGGCCCAGATGTGCTGAGTGCAACCGACACAACATATCACATGCAAACATTATGTACCTTCACCTTCTTGAGAAGGTGAGACACTATTCAGGGCTGGCATAGTTGGGCATATGCTGGGAACCCACTCAACCTGCCCCTTCTCTTTACCATTGCAGCCTCCTTGCTTGTTTACTGCATTTTGCTCTGGCCCAGATGACTGTGGTGGAGGAACAGGAGATACCACTGACTGCTTTTTAATTGGCTTCATTGCCTGGCGAACAAGAATGACAACAATGAGGTGGAAGAGGAATAGCATCATTGAGGAGGTACACTAACCAAAGGAGGAGCTCTTGCTCAAGAGCTTTCCAAAACCTGGACCTGGGCCTAGCATGGCTTCAGCATATATTTCCTACTGACTGATAATTCTATTTTGTTCTAGTGATTGCAGCCTCCACTCAGGAATGCCACTCTGTACTGCTTCCCCATGGAGCACTTTCTTCCACTGACACCGGAAGCCTAGGCTCAAGCAGGCTGGTGCATGTCACAGTCTGTGGTTATTGAACGGGAGACTCACAATCATTCCAGTTTCATTTAGAATATGAATATGTTTTTAATATTAACTTTCAGACTAATAACAATATAGATTGGCTGTGCAGCAACCACAAGATTCATCTTTTATCTGTATCTGCGGCAGGAGAATATGTTTTCAGTCTGTTCTATGCTACTTTGATTTGATTCGTTATTCAGGTCTGAAAGTGATCTGTCAAACCCCAAATTCTATTTCACTCCCCTCCTTTCTTTTATTTTAATGGCAATATCTAAAAAAGTTATAATATCCCCCCCCCCAATTCCCACATAGCTCAAATTTGCAGGCAAAGGCCCTCCAGGGTGGATTAAGCCTGCCAAATTTCAGGCAGATCCAGCTCCGAGGGTTCATGTAGGGTACTTTAAAACAGGAAAAGCCAATATGGAGCCCTTCAGATTGTGCTAGATCACAATTCCCATCATCCATGACCATTACAACCTCTGGCTGGGGCTGATGGGAACTGTAGTCATCCAACAACATCTCGGGGCATCATGTGGGCAATCCCTCTTTTGTTTTGTTTTCTTAAAGAAATTGCATTTGACTTCTTTATTTGCCACCAGAACTCAATGCAATGGTCACCACTTCTGAGGGAATGAGGCCTGCCAAATTTCAAAAAATGGGTGCAGCAATTCTTCTACAAGGGCAGATTTCACCATTTGGGGCTGGAAAAATAGAAACCATGTTTCTCCCCAAGTTTTGGTTTTTGGTGTGTGTTTTTTTGTTTTGTTTTTGCAGTAAATGAGTTTGAAAACTAGGGCCATGAAGTGGGTGATTTTTGGTAAGGAATCTGTCAAAGTTCAGACAACTAGGTCCCAAGACTATTATGCTTAGTGATTTTAACTTCTTTATGAAACCCTGGAAAAGCTACATTTTTTTCACCACTCAGTTCCTTGAAGTATCTTCTTTGAAAGAGAGAGAAGCTTTGGTTTTGTTGTTTTTTGTTTGGGAAATGTAATGTGTATGGGTTGCTCGTGCGTAAGTTGCCGCCTCTCCAGGCTTTGTTGCCTTGCTAAACCTTTCAGTCTGCGCAGCCCTTCACTTTGTGGCTGCCTCAGTCATTAGCAGAATCCGTCAGTGGGCGTTTCTTAAATCTTTTCCAACATAAAAGTTGTTTGACACCCAGTCTCCTCCTACTCTCTCTGTGCGGAAGTCTTCTGCGCAGGGTGGGCGTGAGTAGCGAAGGACCCGTGCTCTCCCCGCTGGTGTCCGGTGAAGAGTCCTGGAGCCCTCTCGCCGATTCCCCCATCAGCCCCTCTATATCCCTGGTGTTGCGTTGATTTGCTTCCCCATCTGCAGAGCTGCCTCTCTCCCTGCTGGGCCCTTCTCCAGCATCATTTGAGAGCCTTCCCTCCGCCTCTAGCTCCGATGTCAGTTCCCTGACAGGAAAAGAACATCTAGAAAAGGAGCAGGCCACCCCAGTTATCTAACTCCACCTGATCTCACAGCTAGACCTCAAAGGAAAGTGACAATCCATGTGAAGAACAACTCTTTATTTTCTACAGCTTCCCTTCTCCAAATCACTGTGATTGGAGTGTAAGGGGGAATAACCTACTGCTATTAAAAGTCAGGCCACATCTTTAAAACAAAAGATCCTGCCCCACTCCTTTTCCAACTTTCCCTCTCCATCTCTGGACACTTCCCTAGTCAGCTTGGTTTTGTTTCTCAGAAAATGAAAAGGGGACATGGTGGAAAAGTTGTATGTTTTAAATTCTGGGGAAAACTGAGGAAACATTGCTGCTTGGAAGTTTATGGTCTCCCTGATCTGCTTTGATGTGCCTTGTTAATTGTGTGATCTGACTTGGGAAGGCGAGAGTCTGCTCTGAATCACCTCAATGTATCTCATTATTAAGACGGGAGCTCAGCTCAAAAACTTTGTTTAGAATGACTGGTGAGTTGCTGAACATCTCAGAAGAAAGGTTTGATCCAATTCATTCTCTCTGATTGCTCATTCTGTTACCATATGCCATCCATTAGTGCAATTTCACTTCTGGTTAAGATGGGGCAATACAAGTTAATACGTGTCATTGTTTGATGAGTTTCAGAGTGACAGCTCTTCTTGACAACACACCAAATGAGACTACAATCGCACAGGGGGAGAAGTAAGTGGGAAGCATACCTCGAGCCAGTAGTTATCTCAGACCATTGGCTAGGTTCCCACCGATGGCATAGCAGGCACCAATGATTGTGGGAAACAGCTGACAGCCGCATCAAAACCAGACTTGGACTCTGCAGGAATCAGTCATTGAAAACCACAGTGGCTTCAAACATCCTCTGGTGGGAACTTTGAGACAAAAGAGGAAAAACAGCTTGCAATGTTCTCATTATTTGCAAACAAAGCATTTAATAAGCATGCCAAAATGCTCCCTGTTTGCAAAGTCTGATTGCTACAGACCTTACGCTAATGTGGAAAGTCAGAAACAGTTGCCATTCTTTAAAGCAAAAGAGGGTTTATTTATATATCTACACCACCACCTATCCTATGTCAACCAACAAGATTTATCTGTATTTTACTTATTTAAACAATTTATGTACTGCTTAACTACAGGAGTTTACCAAGTGGTTTACAAAGATACTGTACCCCAAAAAATCAGTTAAAACTATAAAATCAAACATCAATTAAAATGCCTGTTTTTTGGGGGGGAAGTATTCAGTAGGCACTGGAAGTTCAATAGGGAGGGGGCCTGTCTGACCTTAGCTGGAAGGAAGTTCCATTAAATTGGGCCCACAATACTAAATGCACAGTTACTGGTGATTGCAAGCCATGCCTCTGATCCATGGGGGACCACTAACAGTGACTCGCTTGATTAACTTAGTGATAAGAAAGGGTTGTTGCTGGCATCCATCTGTCTTGAGAGACAATGGAAGAGTTTGCCTTTAGGGGTGAAGTCAAATTGCTGGAGAGTAACAGTGCCTGCTGTGGCTGTGGAGACCTATACAGTAGAGACATGCTTTGTTGCAGCTGGGGCAGATGAAGGCATCCGGTTGTGCTGATGCCAACACTAAGGCTGAGGTTCAAAGAAGAACCAGAGAACTAAAGAGCATGTGGTGGATAAAAAAAGCTCAAGGGATCCAACACTTAGCCAACACTTATGATGCAAAGAGTTTTTTAAAGCCACAAAGACCATCTATGGACCAATAAATCATGGCATATGCTTTCTACACTCAACAGAAGGTACCCCACTTCTAAAAGATAAAGAAGCTATTGCACTGTGCTGAAAAGAACATTACCAGCATCTCCTTAACTGCAACTCCCCTGTAGCTGCTGAGGTCCTCTCACAAATTCTGCAAAAACAAAGTAGAAATGACCTTGCAGTATCTCCAAATCTGGGAGAGTAGTGTACAGCTATTTACCAACTGAAAAACAACAAAGCCAGTGGACCTGATGGAATACCCGCAGAAGTCTTCAAAGTGGGTAGAATTGCACTTACACAACCACATCACAAACTCATTGAAAAGATCTGGAAGAGAGAAGAGATCCTAGCAGACTTTAGGGATGCCAAAATTATCAATCTTTTTAAAAAGGGGGCTGGAACAGATTGTGGAAACTATCGAGGCATCTCTTTATAAGCTGCTTCTTGCAAAATTCTTGCAAGGATCTAAGCAAACTGTCTCCTAATAATATTTGAGGCTACCCTTCCTGAATCCCAAAATGGTTTTCAAGAAAAATGCAGAGAACATTTTGGTTGTTCTTTCCAGCTTGAAAATGCAGGCCTGTGCTTAGAAAACTCAGGGCAGTCGGCAAGTGACTGTAATCTGTTGAGAATTACACAGGCAAAGGCTTTCCCCCATAACACTCAGCAGGGAGATTCCATGGTAGTTGTTACAGTCATGGCGGTCACCTTTGTTGTTCACAATGCTGGAGTTGCACATGTCTTGTGGAATGAATCCTTGTTCCCAACATTGGAAGAGGAGGCCATGGAGGTATGACATGAGGGAGAAATCAAAGCCAGCTTTCAGCACTTCTGTTAGAATTCTGCCCTGCCCTGGGGCTTTACCACATGTTGATGGCGTTCTTCAGCTGGTGAAGGGAGGGATATCCAGCAACCATATTTTCCCATGAGTACAGTTATTGATAGTGCTCTGCCCGTGCTGATTCAAGGCCACACTTTCTGCTTTGTGCTGTGTGTGCTTTTTGGCTGAAGAAGGGTCTTGTTCACCATTAGAGAGTGATCTATGTTGCAGTTGTCACTGTGGCAGCTCCATGTCAACACACAGCGCTGACCATCTTGTAACATTCAAGTCTATCTGGTCCCATGGCCTGAACTTGGATTTCTCCGGGAGACTTCCTGTTGTGCCTTTGTAGAGAAGAACACGTTTGTTATGCAGAGGCTGTGACATGAGCACAGTTAGAGTAGATTTTATCTATTCTTATTCATGCTGCTAATTCCAAAGTGTCCTATGAAGTTGTCCCATTTGTAATGAGCATTCCCAATTCCCAACAGGAATAGGTGTTCATGGTCTGGGACCCCCCTGACAGCCTGGGCTAGTTCCTCATAGAACTGATCCTTGGTCTGTATGTCAGAGCACATATTGGGAACATAGATGCTCAAGATGGTAATCAGACCAGAGATGGTTGAGAGGCAGAACGAAAGCAAGCATTCTTGGTTGGTGGTTATATTGCAGTCAGAAGAGAGTTCCTACCTACAAAGCCTAAATGTATATTAACACAAAGAGCTGAACAGAGGTGACATGTCCATGAAAACTAAATCAGAACAGCATCTTGAAAACATCTGGTCTAATGAATAAGCCTTATGATTGACTAGCAGTGAAATCCTAACCATGTGTACTCAGAAGTAAATCTTACTGTATTCAGTGGTACATACTCACAGGTAAGTGGGTTTAGGATTACAGCCTAAGACATGATAGTCTCGATCACAGAAGCCTGAAAAACACCAGCACCATATGGTGCCTTCTATGCATTTTTGTGTGTGTGTGTGTGTGTGTGTGAGAGAGAGAGAGAGAGAGAGAGAGAGAGAGAGAGAGGGAGAGAGATTCAGTTGCACATATATCGTCATCAGTCCACCCACTTACATGAATGTTCTGGGCTATCCAGGGAAAAAATATTCCTTTTTCAGTCGCTCTTTGGGAACATAAATTGTCAGTTTGTAAACAAACATTTTTTTAAAGTGGGGTTTTAAAAGTGCTACTTCCTCTGTATGAAAAACAAGCCATTAACAATGTCTCTAAATGAGCCTGACTATATTTGCCAGTACCTCTAGCTTCTTTAGTGTATTTTTGTTCCTTGACAGGAAGCCCTTTGCTCACTAGTAAAACCACCCCCAAATTTCCCATACAATCAAGGAGGTCTGGTTCTTCTCTTCTTCCAGTTGAAATCAAACATTCATCCAATACAAGCAATGCAGTTACTGGCTGAAGTGCAATCTGTTTCCATGTTCTCCAATGTGTCACAAATGAAGAAGACCATGCTGATAAAGACTTCTGCTCTCATACCAAAGTTCCCTTTGCAAATCCACTTCTTCCTTTGAATGTTAGCTGTTCCTGAAATAAGTTAGATCATTCCCTATCAGAGTACATAGGAAAATAAAAAAGATATTTTTTAAAAAACTTCACAAATAAATTAAGAGGTACGCCATGAAACTTTCCTGAAACTGAGCAAAATTCAGTAACCTAACACCCTCATATAACTGCTCTAGCTTCAGTCTTTGAAGCTATGATTTTGAAAGAAAAATGAACCTCCATGGAAATAAATGACTTATATCAGGACTAAATTGACGACAGTGAAATTGAACAGACAGCTGCCTTTCCGCATAGTACATTGTGCCGATAATAACCAGTTCACAATATTCTGCTGAAAAAGTGCTTATGATGGAAACAACGCCCATCTCTTCCAAGTGTAGGTGAAAATGAATGCAAATCTAAATTACTCTCGTAGAGACAGCCAATCTAAAAATGTATATATTTGCTAGGAGCATTTTTGTTTTATTTCCTCTCCTGATGTCACTAACAACTTAGAAAGGACAGGCTCATAACTACGCTCCCTAACCCCTGTCAGAAATTACTAGCTACTCTGGAGATTGCTCCAGATGATGGAAAGATAATATTCTGCCTCCTCACATCTGCATATCCATCTGCACAGCCTCTCAAGATCAGACAAATTACTGATAAATGCCATAATAATTTTCTCTTTTCCCCTCTCCCTACTTCCCTTTGCCTTACCCTTTATCACACTTTCATGCCTGATGAACTGCTGTGACTAGTAGGGAGAACATTTATATATGCGGAACTCAGTGTGGTTCACTCTCAGAAAGAACTGGCTCATTTCATGGACATTTGTAATTTTTTCATCAAATGCCCATACATTTCTGGCAGTCTGGAAAATAGACAGTTTTGAATATGTCACTGCTGTCAATATGGATTCTCTTTATAGTTAGTGAAACACCCACCCACCCCTTGTCTTGCTTCAAAATAAAAGCAACCCAAATGAGTTGGGGGGGGATGTTTAAAATTACCTTCCCAAAAATATCAGAGTCCTTTTTATTGGGAATAACCCAGACAGAAATTCCTAGGCATCAGAAAAGGCTATTTATGTATGCAACAACAGCAGCCTGTGTTTTGTTCGCCCCCAAATGGAAAATGAGTGAGGTCTCAGACAAGGAGGATTGGCAACTTAAGATGTTAGAATATGCAGAACTTGCAGGTTTAACACATAAAATAAGAGAGCAAGAAGAAAATATATTTAAAGAAGAGTGGAAAACATTTATTGAATATATGGAAAATAATTGCGCATAACTGAAAATGCTGGCAGCATTAAGATAAATTCAACAGTGTGATTATGTCTGAATGGTGTAAAAACTGAAAACTAACTTGAATGGTTATAGTAAAATATGCAGGAATGGAAGATATATAAATGAACCGTGGAAAGAGAAGAAGGGAAGTCACTGGATATCAATAAGTTGGTAAAATATTTATTTGTTGTAAATAAATATTTTTATTTGTAAAAAATTGAAAAATTAATAAAAATTACACATACACACAATAAAAGCAACCCAAAACAACAACATATTTTCTTGCTTTAACTTGGTTTGGCTATTTCTAAAGGTGCGCAGATATGTCAGAAGGAGGACAACTCAGTACATCTCATTTTCTGTTCCTCAGAAAGTCCAAAGTAGCTCTCATTTAAATTAACAGTGTTAACAATTTGCCATGTGGGGAGTGCAACTATGGCTGAGAAATGCCAATGATAATAGAGAAAACTGGGTGGGGCAGAAGAATTATTTCCTGCTGCAATCCCACCATTGCTGCACCAACTGCTGCAGAAGAAGCCACATTATGGGAAAGGGCCATAGCTCAGTGACAGAGCATCTGCAGAAGATCTCAGGTTCAATCCCTAGCATCACCAGTCAAGACTGGAAAGAAAGAGTCTTCTGAAGCCCTAGAGAGCTTCTGCAGTCAATGTAGGCAATACTGCACTAGAATGTTCAATGCTCTGACTAGTTATAAACCAGCTCCCCACAATTCAGTATAGGAAAAGAGGGATCCACAAGCCTCAGTTTCTGCCTGGTCTGTTGGCAAGTTTACCCCATCTGGGGACAGTAATTTCTTATTACCATTGGTAGAAACATTACTGTTGTAGGAGAATATTAAGGAAGGGTTCAGACTGGCCCTGCTCTGCATCCTCGAAGTCAGGCTACTGACCACAGATGAGGAGAAGGACACTATCACCAGTGTTTGAAATGCCAGTCTAGTCTAGTTTCTGTACATAGAATTGGTAGAGGAGATTTGGCCTTTGCAAGGCAGCAAAATGTCTTAAGCTGACCTTGAAATAATCCTCATTGATTTTCATGTATTTGTGGGAGCAACACAATTCTCAATGGCCATTCCTGCTCTTCCTTTTTGAAAGAAAGAAAATAGCGCAGGAATAGGTGCTTGGTTCTAGTCCTCTTTGTAAACCAGTACTGGATTGCTCTGCAAGACCACATATGCTCACATGCAACATTGCACTACATGTACAAACAGTAAAGGTAAAGGTAAAGGGACCCCTGACCATTAGGTCCAGTCGTGGCCGACTCTGGGGTTATGTTTCTTTGGAGTGCTGCCCTTTTTAAAGAGCAGGCTGTTTTGAAGGATGCCAGGACTAGCATCCCAAAACTGAAACTATCTGCTTGCATATAGCATTACTAAAAGCTGCTTTCCCTCCCATCATAGTGAAGAAGAGTCTATAAAAATGTCCATAGTAAAGGTAATGTACCCCTGACCATTAGGTCCAGTTGTGACCGACTCTGGGGTTGCGGCACTCATCTCACTTTACTGGCCGAGGGAGCCGGCGTACAGCTTCCGGTTCATGTGGCCAGCATGACTAAGCCGCTATTGGCGAACTAGAGCAGCTCACGGAAACGCCATTTACCTTCCCGCCAGAGCGGTACCTATTTATCTGCTTGCATTTTGACATGCTTTTGAACTGCTAGGTTGGCAGGAGCAGGGACTGAACAACAGGAGTTCACCCCGCCGCGGGGATTCGAACCGCCAACCTTCTGATTGGCAAGTCCTAGGCTCTGTGGTTTAACCCACAGCGTCACCCGCGTCCCATACCCTTACCTGTAAACCAAGTGGCTGGTTCTTTAGGGGAGGAGGCCAGTAAAGAAGAATATGATCAAAAAGTAGAGGGAGTCCAGAAATGTTTGAGAAATCCTGTTGTGGACCACATTTTCAACTTCTACAATGAGAGTCAGTATAGTGTAATGGATTGTGTGTCAGAGCAGAGAGACCTAGGAGCAAATTCCACTCCCAGACTTAAAGCTCTCTGAATGACAGTCATCATCATTCAGCATAATTCAGCATAGGAGAGCCTCTATTCCAGGGATAGCCAAAACAGTGCTGTCCAGATGTTGGTGGGACTCCAACCCTCATCAGCCCCAACCAACAGAGCCAATAATAATGATAGAAGCAGTGGGGCTTTCCCAGCCAGAACTCACTGGAGCTCAGCTCTGGCACCTCTCGGATGGGTGCCATTGCCATTCTAAGAGAAGAAGGGAGAAGTTCATGGTGAGCTCTGGCAACAAACAAGATGAATTTTACAAACAAGATGAATTTTAACAGGGAGAAATGTAAAGTATTGCACTTGGGCAAAAAAAATGAGAGGCACAAATACAAGATGGGTGAGACCTGGCTTGAGAGCAGTACATGTGAAAAGGATCTAGGAGTCTTGGCTGACCGCAAACCTGACATGAGCCAACAGTGTGACGCGGCAGCTAAAAAAGCCAATGCAATTCTGGGCTGCATCAATAGGAGTATAGCATCTAGATCAAGGGAAGTAATAGTGCCACTGTATTCTGCTCTGGTCAGACCTCACCTGGAGTACTGTGTCCAGTTCTGGGCACCACAATTCAAGAAGGACACTGACAAACTGGAACGTGTCCAGAGGAGGGCAACCAAAATGGTCAAAGGCCTGGAAACGATGCCTTATGAGGAATGGTTGAGGGAGCTGGGCATGTTTAGCCTGGAGAAGAGGAGGTTAAGGGGTGATATGATAGCCATGTTCAAATATATAAAAGGATGTCACATAGAGGAGGGAGAAAGGTTGTTTTCTGCTGCTCCAGAGAAGCGGACACGGAGCAATGGATCCAAACTACAAGAAAGAAGATTCCACCTAAACATTAGGAAGAACTTCCTGACAGTAAGAGCTGTTTGACAGTGGAATTTGCTGCCAAGGAGTGTGGTGGAGTCTCCTACTTTGGAGGTCTTTAAGCAGAGGCTTGACAACCATATGTCAGGAGTGCTCTGATGGTGTTTCCTGCTTGGCAGGGGGTTGGACTCGATGGCCCTTGTGGTCTCTTCCAACTCTATGATTCTATGATTCTATGATTCTATGATTCTATGATTCTAACTCTTTTTCTAGAAAAATAGGAGTTATAGTTATAGATATAGTTATAGTTCAGCAACATCTGAAGGGCACCATATTGCATAGTGGATTGTTGTCAGTACAGGCTGCAGAAGGCCCAGCCTTCTACTTCTACCATACAAAACTTGATTTTGTTTGCAGTCTAATTAAATTGGAGGAAAATCTTTCAAATCATTTGAGATAAAGCCTTGGTGATCAAAACATTAGATTTAGGCTATTATTGCACTAATAGGCAAAGGATAACGCTGAATTAATTTGGAAAGATTATATGCTGTCATGTAACTAAATCTTAGGAAAGGGTTAGGAAAAGAAAACTTTTTGTACCAACCTGGGAGACAGTGTTCCTTGGAATCCTAATTATATACAATGCAGTATAAACTGTAGCATTGGCATTTAACAGAATTTCTTCACCCTGGGGACAGTGCCTCAACATGGAGCTTGTAACATGAGCTCATTTGCAATTCCAACAATAGTTTAAACTCAAGTCAAGGTCAAAATTAATAATCTGAAAGATGGGCAAGCTACAGAACTCCTCAGATATGATATAGAATTACAAGGAAAGAACACTGTGTTGCACATCAAAGTAAAATAGGGAAGGGCTGTAGCTCAGTGGGAGAGCATCCTGTTTTGCTTGCAGAAGGTCCCAGGTTCAATCTCTAGCATCTCCTTAATAAGATTGGGAGAGACCCTTGTCTGAAATCCTGGAGAGCCACTCCCAGTCAGTATAAACAATATTGAGCGTGATGGACCAACAATATGACTCAGTATAAGGCTGCTTCCTGAGTTTGTATGCTTGTATTAATTGTTGTCCCCTAGGCTATGCAGATCTACCGGCTGGAGAAGATTGGGATTGCATGGAGGTGCCTCCTGGAGAAAAGCTACGTCTCCCACAGGGGCCCTCACCGTGCTTGTGGAAAGCTCTGTGGACTGGTATTAGACACAAAAATGGAGCATTCCAAGGAGGAAGGGGAAGCAGGGGATAAGCAGTTTTTGATCTGCTGAATCCAAGCCCCCTGCCTTCTTTGAAGTGGTGACAGGATAAGGCCCACCCAGGCTCCTCCGGACATCAGTGTAAATAATTTCCCCTCAATGAATCCAATGGAAGGAAATTCAGGGGGTAAAATGCTACTGGAAAGAGAGTGAGGAGAAGGGGAGAGATTCTGTGCATGCAGGTGTGAATGAGAGACTGAACGTTTGTGTGAGAGAGATGTAATCTGTGTGTGTGAAGGATCCATGGATGGTTTGTTGTTGTTTAGTCGTGTCTGACTCTTCATGACCCCATGGACCAGAGAACGCCCGGCACTCCTGTCTTCCACTGCCTCCCGCAGTTTGGTCAAACTCATGCTGGTAGCTTCGAGAACACTATCCAATCATCTTGTCCTCTGTTAAGTCCAGTCAAATTTGACTATGGGGTGCAGCGTTCATCTCCACTTTCAGGCCAAAGGAGCCAGCATTTGTCTGCAGACAGCTTTTCCTGGTCATGTGGCCAGTATGACTAAACCATTTCTGGCACATGGAGCACCATGACAAGTGCCAGAGAGCACAGAAAACCATTTACCTTCCCACCACAGTTTTATTTATCTCCTCCCACTGGTATGCTTTCAAACTGTTAAATTGGCAGGAGCTGGGACAGAGCAACGGGAGCTCACCCCATTGCACAGATTTGAACTGCCGATCTTCTGATCAGCAAGGCCAAGAGGCTCAGTGGTTTAGACCACAGCGCCACCTGTGCATTGTTCATCTTGTTCATACAAGTTACCAAAGTATATGATTTACCAAACCATGTTAGTTGGTCTCCCCAAAAAATGACTTCCCCTCACAGGAAGATGCACATTCCTTGTCAGACTCATTCAAACACATGCCCCACCATCACCTTAAGATTGGGTCATTTAAGCTTGCTAGAGAGATAACAACTGAAAAATGGAACCCATACAGTTAGTGTAAGATAAGGTTTAAAAAGACCCACATTTAACACACACACACCCCTGCTGCGATGCATGGAGTACTGCCACCTGACCATGGTTTAATATAATTTCTTTTATTTTTCTATGCCGCTTTCATTTTCAGCTTGGGCTATTCCTCAAATACACTCAGCAGGAATTTGTTCCATATTTAAGGCTGAAAAATTTGTTGCACGGAGGAATATCAGTAGTGCCAAAATATCTCTCTCTCTCTCTCTCTCTCTCTCTCTCTCTCTCTCTCTGTGTGTGTGTGTGTGTGTGTGTGAGCACACATAGGAACTAAACAAATTGATGCTGTATCAGTGGGCTTAAGATGCAACATGTGGGAAGATATATCCTAAGGCTTTTCAAACAAGATTAGTTTATCCTTGAATAATCTTGGAGAAGACTTAATTCCAGTGTACCAGAACAAAAGGTTATAATCTTCCACCTTAGGATATAAGAAACTAAAGAAGCTTAAAAGAAAAGCATTTCGGAACAGCTCACCATGTGAGCTAATTTCCACTCCCCCACCCCCCACCCCAGACACAAACATTAAGGAGCTGAGTCTAAATGGCTGACCTATGCAATGTTTGGGGAAGGAAAAGACATAGGGGTGGCACAGCTTTAAGGAACTTCTTTGCAGTTTCTCTCTAACATTTGCACCCACCATTCCCACTCAAATACTTCCATATTTTGCCATAGCCAGACTGCTTTCCTCATTTCCATAAAGTGAGTTGTTCAATGCAAGGTGCCATTTGACCCTTCCTGCTCCTCGTTGACTCCCAGTGAGAGCCAGTGTGGTGTAGTGGTTAAGAGCGGTAATCTGGGGAACCGGGTTCACGTCTCTGCTCCTCCACATGCAGCTGCTGGGTGACCTTGGGCCAGTCACACTTCTTTGAAGTCTCTCAGCCCCACTCACCTCACAGAGTGTTTGTTGTGGGGGAGGAAGGGAAAGGAGAATGTTAGCCGCTTTGAGACTCCTTTGGGTAGTGATAAAGCAGGATATCAAATCCAAACTCCTCCTCCTCCTCCCAGTACTTTCCTTTGCCTTGAACAGAGTACCATATTTTTCCCTGTATTCGATGAGATTTTTTGACTCAAAAATCATGTCAAAAAACAGGGGTCATCCTATACATGGATAGTGGCGTGGGGTGGGGAGCTGTAAGCCGCCTGTCAGCTGGTTGGCAGCCCACGCTCTAGGGAGCTTTCCACCCACAGTGGCGTGGGGGGAGCGGCTGCCCACTTTGCCAACCCCTGCTGGGGTGCTGGTGCGCATGCAATTCCCCCTTAAAAAAGCTCAACAACTTTTGAGCCATCTCCCCTCATTTTCTTTAAATTTAGTCCCCCCCAAATAGAGGGCGTCTTATACACAGAAAAATACTGTACCTTACTTTACAAGGAAGTGAATAGAAACCAATAACAGCAGCAACAACAAATAGCAATAACAGCATATAGCAGTTCTAATAAGGTGGAGATCCCCTTTTCCCAGGACTAGATGTACACTCCTACACATCATTTCACGTCACTTATGGGCATTTTTGGGACGCGGGTGGTGCTGTGGTCTAAACCACAGAGCCTAGGGCTTGCTGATCAGAAGGTCGCAGTTCGAATTCCTGTGACGGGGTGAGCTCCTGTTGTTCGGTCCCTGCTCCTGCCAACCTAGCAGTTCGAAAGCATGCAGTGCAAGTAGATAAATAGGTACCGCTCCAGTGGGAAGGTAAACGGCGTTTTCGTGCGCTGCTCTGGTTTGCCAGAAGTGGCTTAGTCATGCTGGCCACAAGACCCGGAAGCTGTATGCCGGCTCCCTCGGCCAGTAAAACGAGATGAGCGCCGCAACCCCAAAGTCGGCCACGATTGGACCTAATAGTCAGGGGTACCTTTACCTTTACTATGGGCATTTTTATAGACTCTTCTTCACTATGTTGGAAGGGAAAGCAGCTTTTAGTAATGCTATATGCAAGCAGATAGTTTCAGTTTTGGGATGCTGGTCCTGGCATCCTTCAAAACAGCCTGCTCTTTAAAAAGGGCAGCACTCCAAAGAAACGTAACAAAATAATGAATGATTTTGCCACCATTGGCTTAGTATGATTGTCCATTCATCTTTAGCTTTTCACATCAAAGTCTCACAACACTGAACTAATTCTTCCGCTGCTTCAGAAAGTCTGAAAGAGAAACATCCACTATCAACTAAATCTTCAAGAGCCTGACACCCTCATTTCCCCCACATAAGTTCTCTTTCAAATTCTTACATTTAAATTATGCCCAAAAGACTGCATGGGCAAACCAAGGTAAGTGGGATTTAACAATACTCAGGGCTAACTGTCATATTTTTGGGGTGTTCACAATGAACGGATTAAAATTCTAACTGTAAACGTATAGCGCCAGATCAAAGCCTAACACAGATTAAATGCTATAGACTTCAAAACTGGAGATCTAGAAGAACCATGCCTCTAAGACTAATCAGAAATTAAACTGTAGACAGAGAAGCAAGGTTCTGAAAAACTTTTGAAAGTCTCTGTTATCTCGTCTATAAATAAATAGCAAGTTGCATGAGAGGGTGCTTTGCATAGAAACACAGATATGCCTGCAGAAGAAGGTGAGAGCAGGGGAAAGTGCAGATCCATGGAAGTGAACCTGCAAGTGAGCATCATCTATGAGACTGCAGC
Organism: Podarcis bocagei; assembly: GCF_964188305.1. Taxonomy (NCBI): domain Eukaryota; kingdom Metazoa; phylum Chordata; class Lepidosauria; order Squamata; family Lacertidae; genus Podarcis; species Podarcis bocagei. The sequence goes on from NC_138134.1 coordinate 60,811,084, forward strand.
TTGTTTCCTGCTTATATGGTATGAAAAGTTAAAGCAGGTGCCTTAACTTTCTATACTTATGCTTTTTTGTGCATGGATTTATTTGCAGATATATTAACTCCTTTATCATGAAGGGCTTTGAATCTTCAATTTAATCTGTATGTACCCTAAGCCAGCAAGGGAATCAGAAAGCAGACAGGCTTCAAGAAAACAGCCAACGAGGATCTGGCTGTTCATTTGCAATTCCATTGTAATGCGTGCCTTTCCAAACTCTGCAAAACCTGGAACCTTGGCATTTGTAACCTTTCATACTAACTGGGGTTCACTCTTAACTGCCAGTGGTAAGGAATGAAGCCTGGATGGTTCTGCCCATGACTGAAGTTGATAATAGCATAATATTCCAGGAGAACAAATGTTATTGTCCTGATTACAGGCTTCCTAGAGACATCTAGTTGGCCACTGTGAGAAGAGAATGCTGGACTGGATGGGTCATTGGACTGATCCAGGAGGCTCTGTTTATGTTCCTTTTCACTGTTGCTGGAGGGAGCTTCTGAGGGCAAATCACCCTCTCTACCTGCAGAGAGATAGATCTGCAAAATACTATGACCACTGGGGATGCCTTGCCAGGGCATCTGGGATTGAGCCCTTAGGCTTTTAACAATTATCTGGTTCCTCTTGTAGTGACCAGATGTTTGTGACAGGATGAACACTCATCCAATCCTTCAACCAATATTCCACTGTATTGTAGCAGCCTGTTCTTTGGGACTTTCTTCTATGTCATGCCTATGCTATTCACACTCACTCCATTCTGAAAGTGAGAGCAGCATGTTTTTTAGACTATCGGCTGGATCAATTTTCTCTCTGCGCTGTGAGCTGTACAAGGCAGCAATTTGATTCAAATGATAAGCATCCTTGTCCCCTCAAAAAAAAATTAATAAGTATTGCTCATGGCAGCAGAAGGTATCTAACTTATCTCATGATCATTGGATACCCATTTCACTTTTGTACCAAAAGAAACACAAATTCTATCTAGAATCCATTCAGTTGTGGTTTCTTCCTATGTCTCTACATCCTCCGTAAAACACTTCTACACCAAAGCTTTCTGTTGCTTGTTAATAATAGCTTTAATTTTCCTTGCAACCACAGATATCCTGCCCTGATTTATTTAAAAGCCTAAAAAGCAAATTTATTCCTAACTAGTCTCAGGAAGAAAAACACACACTCTCCTATTGTGTGAGCCAACTGATGTGGAAATTCATTTGCCTCCTTCATGTTTTAGAGTCTTAACTGCTTCTATAGAATCTGGACAAAATTCAAATGTGGGGAATATTCATATCTTGAATCCCAGATTTTATGTGAAGCCTGCTCTGTTATGCAGCAGTAACATTACTGAAAGATGACATTATGCTTTCCAAATGTAACTAGTAAATACTACTTTTCATAGAATTATGGCTGTCTCAGAAGCTATCCCCCTTCCAACAGAGGGAGAAAAAGTCTTGCTGGGAGAAAAAGGCACAGTTGATTAAACTATTATTAAAATGTCACAAAGAAGAAGGGGTTGATATTTGCCATCCAAATGGGAGCCCACTCTGTTTGCATATATCTTAAGTTGTTAACACAGGCATGGCAAATCAACAAAAGCAAAATGAAGGTATCACAGTCCCTCAGAGGCATGGCAGGGGGTGAAGAATAAGGTTTGCCTTGTATACTAAAGGTAAGTAGGTAGGTATATTGACATTTATAGCACAGCAACCGCTAGCCCTGGTTGCTGCCCTAGCAGCAATTGCCTAAATATTTATGTATTTACTTACTAGCTTTATATGCTGTCCTGCCTCCCAAAAGAGTCCAGGGCAGCCAAAAACAAAAACGACCATTTTTTAAATTAATTTTCTTGGTTACACACAGAGATGATTCTTTCTCATAAGATGAGCTCAGCCAATTAGGAATCACATTGTGAATGACATCATGTTACAATGATATAAAGTCCACTGAATTCATCATTAACCAGCAGTGACATTGTTACAGTCAGTGGAGTCAATTCAGAGTGAGGGCAACTAGAATTTTAGCCATGGCCACTGCTTCATTAAATGGTTAATGAAGTCACATATCTGTTTGCAACTCCAACTCTGGTGGGTTTCCTGAAGCCAAGGCAACTGAGGTACTTTCCTGTCTATGGATCCACCACATGCTGTCCACCACAAATTAGCTACAAACATTCTCCTCCCAAAAGTATGGGCTTGTTTTATGGTCTGCTAACAGGGGTGTGTGACCTCAGGAGGTCCGCTTCAGCTCAACCTGAAGCGTGCTTTATTTTAATCATAAAACCATAGAAATGTAATTGGAAGGGACCCTGAGGATCAACTAGTCCAGGCTTCCTCAACCTCGGCCCTCCAGATGTTTTGAGTCTACAGTTCCCATCATCCCTGACCACTGGTCCTGCTAGCTAGGGATCATGAGTGTTATGTACTGAAGTTCTCACCCTGGGCCAGCAGGGGGATACTGTAGATAGTTTTCACTCAGGTCCACATATGCAAATAAGGGATTGGAAGTGACGTTCAGTGATCAGATATGTATAGAAAGTTGTTACTGTTGCTTTCTAGTTGAGCTCTATATAAGTAGGTTGGCTGAACCCTTCAGCCCAGTCCTGTTCTGGCCTGTGAATAAACAAGAGCTGTTTGAAGAATCACTGTGTTGTCTGATATGTTCACCCACAACCTAACAATGGGAGTTGTAGGCCAAAAACACCTGGAGGGCCGAGATTGAGGAAGCCTGAATTAATCTAACCCCCTGAAATGCAGAAATATGCAGCTGTCCCATACGGGAATCAAACTTGCAACCTTGGTGTTATCAGCACCATGCTCTAACCAACTGAACTAGGACCAGCTTGGCAGAGGAGATGGTCTTATGTATATAAACAGAGGTTTTTTTTTAGGTTGATCCAAGTGAGCAAAAACATTGAAGCAAAGGAGAATTGACTAAAGCTAACAGCACTGCTAGACGAGGTAATGTGGTATTTTTGTTTTGCTTTTATGGGACTTTTTCTTGAAGCAAGCCAATGGTGCCGGGAAATGATCTCCATGTGGGATAAATGACACCTTTATGCAGAAGCCTGTTAGACTTAATCTGAACAGATTTCACAAATGTGTGTTGGTATTCTGATATTGTTTGCAATAATAACTCTAATGCATCTGCTCCATCTTTGCACAGTTACCTAGACTACCTTGCCTGACACCACACTCTGATAATAACCTCCATCTGCTCTGCTGTGTCTGTCATTTCTTTTCTTCATAACGTATTGTGACAGAGGCTTCATTTACCTAAACTTATCTTGGCAACTTGTACTTCATTAAAGGGAATCCTGCAATCATCAGTTAAAGCTTTTTCCTATCTGGCCATGCATAGCTAAGCTTCATAAATCATTCTTTCACTTTCCATTTTGCAGCTCCTGGAAAGGTAACATTATTGAATTCAGATCACTGGAATAGACCAGTACTAAAATGTTTATTGACCGGCTTTTAGGCGCTGAGCGCTCACTTTTGAATGCAGACAGTAATATTAGCTAAAGCTTTCGAATTTTAAAAAAGGATGTCACTAATATGTTTTATACTTTGCTATAAATACTCCTGATGGCAGGCCATTCCAACAAAGCTGCTGGCAGAAAGCAAGCAGCGTTAGCATATAATTCCTTTTTTCAACACTTTGGTGCTCCGTTTAGTGTGCACTTGCAAAACAAAGGGCTAGGAAGGAAGGCATTCCTGAATACACACAAGGGATTCACCATTCGTTCTATGGAAAGTAGGAGGCACAAAAATGCTCTGAATTTTTCCCCTACCCATTACCCTCTCATATGATTGGCAGATAGCATGAAACCAGGAGCCATAGGAACAATGGGAGATGCCTTCAAGCTCAGCATTGTCTACACTAGGGTGGGACAATTCATTCTTTCTCAGCTCAACGCCCCATTTCCTTCTGGGCAACAATTTGGGGGCCACATGGCCTGAAGCTTTCCAGGTTTTCAGATAAAGGAGATTACCAGCCCTACCTGGGGGTGCTGAGGCTTGAACCTACGACCTTTTCCATGCAAAGGAAATGCTCTTCCACTGAACTATGGTCCTTTGCCATCACCTGCAACCCTGTTCAACATTGCCCTTTTCATTCAGTCCCATGCATGTGTACAATCCAAATTGCGTTTATAAATTTATACAAATTTCATGCAAGTGATCACCACTGAAGGAACTGAAAATAAAACTGCCAATATCATGATGCTATTGTACAAATTCATGTGCATAGTTCTGGTCACCTCCGCTCAGAAAATGGTATTGTAGAGCTGGAAAGGGTTCGTAAAAGAGCAACCAAAATGATCAAGCAATTCCTCAATGAGGAAAGGTTGAAGCATCTGAGAAGAACTGAGAGTAAGAAGTTACATGATAGTTTATAAAATTATACAGCATGGAGAAAGAAACGCTTTTCTCCCTCTTTCATAACAACAGAATTCATGAACATTCAACATTCAATAAAGCTGAATGTTCAAAGACTGATCCTTCATGCAGCACGTAGTAACTATGTAAAGTGGGAAATCTTTGGCCAATGGGCAAGGATGACTGAAGTTGCAGTTCAGCAATAGGTAAAGGCAAAGGGTAAAGGGACCCCTGACCATTGGGTCCAGTCGTGGCTGACTCTGGGGTTGCGGCGCTCATCTCGCTTTATTGGCCGAGGGAGCCGGAGTACAGCTTCCGGGGGTCATTTGGCCAGCATGACTAAGCTGCTTCTGGCGAACCAGAGCAGCACACGGAAACGCCGTTTACCTTCCCGCTATTTATCTACTTGCACGTCGGCGTGCTTTCGAACTGCTAGGTTGGCAGGAGCAGGGACCGAGCAACGGGAGCTCACTCTGTCACAGGGATTTGAACTGCCAACCTTCTGATCGGCAAGTCCTAGGCTCTGTGGTTTAACCCACAGCGCCACCCAGTTCAGCAATATCTGGAGCCAAAGTTTCTCCACACTTGTGTTAAACCAATGGCCTTTCCCCCTGCTTCCATTATGGGAGGGAAACTATTGTGTGGAGTACATAGTTAATCAGAATAACCTAAGATTCCAAAGAGTGCCAGAATTGTTAGCAATTTCCTCCTGTGCCTTTAAATAGTACTTACATTTTCACACTGTTCCCGTCAACAGCCTATTTTGCCTAGAGTCTTCCCAAGGAAGAATTACGCACATATAGCAAAAAATCTTCACCTACATATTCTAATTGGTTGACACTGTTTTATTGTGATGGCTGCATTTTATGTACCCTTAGGGTAAATTTTGCCTGGAGATAAGATTTTATTCTGGGATTTACCAGTTTTGTTCTTCTACCCCTGCAATGATCTATGCTGATGACACAATCATCTCAATGTGACATAGTCACAGATTAATGGGTTTAAAAATATATATTTGTGTGGATAATAGTCTTATTGGCCAAAGATAATAGCTGTCGCAATAGCTGCTTTTTATTTGTCTTGCAACTTCAGCTTAATTGATTTGATGCAGAGTAAGCCATCTAAATGCAAGCAAATATCTTCCAATTGCAACAATTACTACATCCCATTAGAAAGGTGCACCTTAATGGCTGGGAAAATTGCTACAGGAGTTGATAAAAGATTTTTGCACATGATATATGTTTATATTCTTTAAATACTGGCCTAAGGGCAGACAACCACTGTAATGGACAAAAACTTGGAGTCAACTAAACTAAGGCCCCATCTGCAACATTATGCCACTTCAAACGGCCATGGCTTCTCCCAAAGAATCCAGAAAACTGTGGTTTGTTAAGGGTGCTGAGAGTTGTTAGGAGACCTCTATTCCCCTAACAGAGCTAAAATTCCCAGAGATCCCAATGAAGAGGGATTGATCCCTAAACCGTGGGGAAGATATTACACAAACAGGAAACCATTACTGAGAAGGTCTTGTCAAAGGTCAATGTGACAGCATCTAGCAGTGGCACCGCCAGCAGTGCCTCTCTTGCCAAACGCATGACCTGAGATGGTTGATATCAACCCTTTTGGAGACTTGAGTCCCAGTCCCAAGCTTAGAGCTTTGTAAGCTAGTACTAACATCTTGAATTGGAGCCAGTAGCTCAGTGGCAGCCCATACAGAAGAAGAAGAAGAAGAAGAAGAAGAAGAAGAAGAAGAAGAAGAAGAAGAGGAGTTTGGATTTGATATCCCGCCTTTCACTCCCCTTCAGGAGTCTCAAAGCGGCTAACATTCTCCTTTCCCTTCCTCCCCCACAACAAACACTCTGTGAGGTGAGTGGGGCTGAGAGACTTCACAGAAGTGTGACTGGCCCAAGGTCACCCAGCAGCTGCATGTGGAGGAGCGGGGACACGAACCCGGTTCCCCAGATTACGAGAATACCGCTCTTAACCACTACACCACACTGGCTCTCACCACACTATACAGCACTTTCAGGCCCAGTGACACATGGTCCCAAGCAGATTGCCCCTCTTCACAATCTAGTTGTCTCATGCTGAGTTAAGTAGCCTTGCTCCATCCCATTTCAGTTCTGGAGGTAGATAGGCCAATGGTGTGATTCAGTATAAGGCAGAATTCTGTGTACCTAAAACTTCTTACCCAGACTCGTTCCTCCTCTCCTGAACAGCACATAACAACAATCCTAATACAGTTTAAGCAGCCAATTATATCTCTTGGCAATCTCATACGGAACATACGCAGGGCTTTGTTTGATATTGATCCAGCAGAAAAACATGTTTGGAAGGGTTGTAGCATAAAACACAGCCATCTTTCAGCATTCCCATGTATCCGAATTTTGTGTTGCAGTTCTTCAACCAAGCAATATTCACAAAAATGCATATATTCTGGGGAACTGTGCTTAAAAATTAATATATTAGTGATAATAATATATTATATTATATTATATTATATTATATTATATTATATTATATTATATTATATTATATTATAATATAATATAATATATTATTATATTATATTATATTATATTATATTATATTATATTATATTATATTATATTATATTATATTATATTATATTATATATTACATAATAAAATAATAATAATAATATACACATTTTAAAAATAACTTTTACCTAACTGAATGCATTTTTAAAGAAAATGTGTATATTATTATTATTATTATGTTGTTGTTGTTGTTGTTGTTGTTGTTGTTGTTGTTATTATTATTATTATTATTATTATTATTATTATTATTATTATTATTATATCTATTGACTTTATATCCCATATTTCCTCCCTAAGGAGCCCATGGCAGCAAAATGGCATGGGGGGGCGGGTGGGAGTGTTAATAAGGAGGCATTCACATTAAAATGTTGGGGGATTTTCATGAGGATATTTTTAAAAAATAAATAAATCTCAAATTGCTGCAGAAATTGGGAGAAATGAATTTAGGATTGGAAAAAATAAAAAGCTCATGGAACATAAACTGACAGATCCTGCCATCCTTATAACATTCACCAATTTTGTGGGGTTTCTCAGAATCAGATCAACAATTTTATCCAAGTGTGCATGTGTGTTTTGAACACTATGGTAACTTACTTCCCCCTTCTTCCTTTATTACTATGACACTCACATTTAGTAACTCCAGTCATCCTGTTCTTGTTTTATGCAGCACCTATGAAAAAGCATCTCTCCTGGTGTTAAGTAACTATTATCAGTGAGATAAAGATGTGTCACATTAGTCCTGGAGCCAGCCAGTCCTTATGTCCCCATGAAAAAGTAGCACTCTCCAAATTTGCTAAGACTACAAATTACAGTTTGCCGTAGGTTAGCAAAATCCTTAAAACCTTTGCAAATCAAGACATATTGAAAAATCCATTTTGCTAGCTACATTTTAAAAAAAACCCTCTTAAAAGCATTCTTTGTGCCAAGTAAAGAAAATGCAGCGAAGGTGGAAAGACATTATTACTGAGGCAAGTATTTGGCTTTTATCTTGGAATCCTTTCACTCTTATTAAAATGTTATTTCTTTTTTCCCCCTTGACAGTGATTCCCTTTTTCATGATAAAAGCCCTATGTGTCATCATCTAATTTATTTTTAACTGGGTTTGGGGTTAGAAACAGCAACACATACACCCAATTCTGTACAGCAGAGATATTTCGATTGTGTGCCGGACACCAACATACTCATATACATTATGAGTACTCTAAATAATTTAATTAATGTTGCAGTTCTAGGCACAATCTACATACAAGGTGAAAGATCTGCTTCTGAGCAAACATACTTACTATTCTGCTGTCATGTGATCATCCAGATAGAAACATGGTGTGACAAAGCCATGGAGCCACCCTCCTGACGCCATCATCACTGTACATTGCCTGGACATGGCTGAGGCAAAATATCCAGAATAGGAATCAACCCGGTGAATGTTATTGGCGTTTGCTGCTATTGCTGCTTTCAGTCCACAAATGATAGATAATTTATTATGCCCCCCCCCGCTGCCAACTGTAATGTGCTGGCATTGCATTGAAATTAAAGGGGTGGAATAATGCAATTTATGTGAATAACATAAGATTAATAACAAAGATGATCTGCAGGAGAAAAGAAACAGTGTCGCATGTGATGAATACAGGGCTGAACAGAAAACAATGCCTTCTCACATCCCAACTACCAGTGCATTGATGCAGCCTTGACCAAGTTGTAGCGATGTCATTGTCAGGAGGGCAACTCTGCAGCTCTTCCCCAGCCACTACTGCCACAAGCATTGTGGCATAATTCAATGGAGGGGGACAAAGAGAGAGAGGCAGAAAAGCGTATCTGCTTATTTCTCAGCTATGGAGTATGGCAGGTACACTGAATACTTTTCAACAGTATGCCAGTTCTCCAGTGGTATTTCCAGAGTTCCAGGGGACATGGAAAGCAGAAAAGGTAAATATGTCAGAATTTTCAGTGCTTATTTTATTTGTTTAAGTTGTTTTCTTTGCCACCTGCTAGCTGCTATGAATTGATGACTCTGAACCCTAGAAAAAGCTAATGGGGAACTCTAGAAAAAGCTAAAGCAAACTTAGCTTTCTGATTGCTGGTCCTTACATAGCTCAAGCAGCATCATACACACAGAGAGAGGTATCAGCGGAGCCAGGGCACTCCCAAAGTTTTCAGAAGTACAAAATACCGTATTTTTCGCTCCATAGGACGCACTTTTCCCCCTCCAAAAATGAAGGGAAAATGTGTGTGCGTCCTATGGAGCGAATGCAGGATCCTCGGCTTCACCACGAGGCGCCTGACCTGGAAGCCGGAGGAGGAACAGAAGGGACTCCTTCTGTTCCTTCTCCAGCTTCGCTGAAGGGCGCCACGCCTTCTCCCTCTCTGCGCAGCACCTCTCCTGTGAAGGAGAGGCGCTGCGCAGAGAGAGAGAGAAGGCGCAGCGCCCCTTGAGCAACGAGCCTATCAAGCGAAGCCCGAGGAGGAACAGAAGGGTCTCCTTCTGTTCCTCCTCCCGCTTCCCAGTGACGCGCCTTTCCAGCGAAGCCAGAGGAGGAACAGAAGGGTCTCCTTCTATTCCTTCTCCAGCTTCGCTGAAGGGTGCTGTGCCTTCTCCCTCTCTGCGCAGCCCCTTTCCTGTGAAGGAGGGGTGCTGCACAGAGAGGGAGAAGGCGCAGCGCCCCTTGAGCGGCGCGCCTGTCATGCGAAGCCGGAGGAGGAACAGAAGGGTCTCCTGTTCCTTCTCCCGCTTCGCAGTGACGCGCCTTTCCAGCGAAGCCCGAGGAGGAACAGAACAGAGAGAGAGAGAGAGAGAGAGAGAGAGAGAGAGAGAGAGAGAGAAGGCACAGCGCCCCTTCGGCGACGCGCCTGTCATGCGAAGCCGGAGGAGGAACAGAAGGGTCTCCTTCTGTTCCTTCTCCAGCTTCGCTGATGGGCGCTGTGCCTTCTCCCTCTCTGCGCAGTGCCTCTCCTGTGAAGCAGAGGCGCTGAGCAGAGAGAGAGAGAGAGAAGGCGCAGCGCCCTTCAGCCGCGCGCCTGTCATGCGAAGCCGGAGGGGACACAGAAGGGTCTCCTGTTCCTTCTCCCGCTTCGCAGCGACGCGCCTTTCCAGCGAAGCCGGAGGAGGAATAGAAGGGTCTCTTTCTGTTCCTTCTCCAGCTTCGCTGAAGGGCGCTGCGCCTTCTCCCTCTCAGCGAGGCGCCTGTCCTGGCTTCTGCTTTAGCCCTGCGCAGCCTCTTCGGGCAGGGGGAACCTTCATCCCGCTGCCCTGAAGAGGCTTGGCGCGGTTATCCCAGAAGCCAGAACAGCCACAAGGTATCCCAGAAGCCAGATCCCTCTTGCTGTTCTGGCTTCTGGGGTTCAGAATAAGTTTTTCTTGTTTTCCGCCTCCCAAAACTAGGTGCGCCCTATGGTCCGGTGCGCCCTATGGAGCGAAAAATACGGTAACCTCTAGGAAAAAATAGCCCAGGGCAAGAGAGAATTCTAAGCAGCATGATGAGGACCAACCATGTTCACTGGACATGGAATGTTGACTGGTTGCCAGGAGAAGAGATTGGACACTGGGAGGAATAGGGAAGAAATGGAATAGCCTGAACAGAAGCATTTTGTTGCAGGTCCACTTGACACTGTCAACCAGTCATCAATAAGTCCCTTCACCTGGCACCCAATGGAAAATTATGTCCAAGTTGATATGCAACCCCTTCAAACCTCATGTGTGATCAAGGCTATTGCTTCAATCACCCAGTTCACTCCACCAAAATGGGTAG